>NC_064643.1:181935236-184803986 GCF_023864345.2 Schistocerca serialis cubense
GATTAGTACACACAGTCAATTATATATTGATTGGGGTCATGTATGACCCCAGATGGAGTACTAGGGAAATTTTAGCAGAGTGAGTCCTAGGGTTAATGAAGGCAGAACATTGTGTGACAACAAACCGAAACAACCTCGGGCTCGCACAAGCCGGTCTGGCAACATGATCGAGAAAGTGGAGAGAATTGTTTTGGGGGATCGCCGAATGACTGATGAGCAGGTTGCCTCCAGAGTTGGCATTTCTGTGGGTTCTGTGCACACAATCCTGCATGACGACCTGAAAATGCGAAAAGTGTCAACCAGGTTGGTGCCACGAATGCTGACGGATGACCACATGGCTGCCCGTGTGGCATGTCGCCAAGCAATGTTGACGCGCAACGACAGCATGAATGGGACTTTCTTTTTGTCGGTTGTGACAATGGATGAGATGTGGATGCCATTTTTCAATCCAGAAACAAAGCGCCAGTCATCTCAATGGAAGCACACAGATTCACCGCCACCAAAAAAATTTCGGGTAACTGCCAGTGCTGAAAAAATGATGGTGTCCATGTTCTGGGACAGCGAGGGCATAATCCTTACCCACTGCGTTCCAAAGGGCACTACGGTAACAGGTGCATCCTATGAAAATGTTTTGAAAAACAAATTCCTTCCTACACTGCAACAAAAACGTCCGGGAAGGCCTGCGCGTGTGCTGTTTCACCAAGACAACGCACCCACACATCGAGCTAACGTTACGCAACAGTTTCTTCGTGATAACAACTTTGAAGTGATTCCTCATGCTCCCTACTCACCTGACCTGGCTCCTAGTGACTTTTAGCTTTTTCCAACAATGAAAGACACACTCCGTGGCCGCACATTCACCAGCCGTGCTGCTATTGCCTCAGCGATTTTCCAGTGGTCAAAACAGACTCCTAAAGAAGCCTTCGCCGCTGCCATTGGATCATGGCGTCAGCGTTGTGAAAAATGTGTATGTCTGCAGGGCGATTACGTCGAGAAGTAACGCCAGTTTCATCGATTTCGGGTGAGGAGTTAATTAGAAAAAAAATCGGAGGCCTTAGAACTTGAATGCACCTCGAACTTTAGTTGGTGGTTTGAGAAGAAGGCTATGTAGTTCAGTTTCTGATATGTTAAACAGTGAACATGTAGTTGGTTTGTTGAAGGAGCTATTGGAACTTCTGTGCAGTGGTAAAGTATGCCATTATTCTCACCAAATAAGGACATTTGCCCTGACCCTACACTTTTATTCTGCCAAGGCATATAGCTACTTACGAAAATTTGTGAAATTACCCCACCCAAGAACGCTTCGCCGTTGGGCAATGTCAGTGGGTGGCCATCCAGGTTTTACTGAGGAGGGTTTCACTAAAATTGCCTCTGAAGTTGAGAATAGCACAACCCAAATTTTTGCAACATTGATGTTTGATGAGATGGCTATTAAGAAGGACGTTGTTTGGGATGGGGAAATAATAAAAGGCTATGTTGATTTTGGGGAGGGTGGCATAGAAAGTAATGATAGCGAGGCAGCAAAAGAGGCTCTTGTGTTCATGGTCAGAGCGCTAAACAGGATAATTCCTGTGGGTTATTGTTTAGGTCACTCCCTATCTTCAACTGTAAAGCTAAATTTGGTACAACAGTATCCCCGAAAACTTGAAGACACTGGTGTTACTATAGTAGCTGTGGTTTGCGATGATACTGCCACAAATAGATCTTTAATGGCAAATTTAGGGATCAGATGTGATGAACAGGGAGCACAGTGTTGGTTTCCCCACCCTTCAAATAATGATATGAGGGCATTTTGCATGTTTGACACAGCTCACATGCTAAAGCTGGCATGTAATTTACCTACAGAAAAGATCTTTTTGTTAGATGGTATCATTTCAAGCAGTGACAACATAATTAAATGGGAATATTTTAAAAAGTTAGTGGACTTGCATGAAAGGGAAGGTTTTCATGCTGCAAACAAACTTAGGAGGCAGCACATTCTGTACCATACTCAAAAAATGAAAGTGGCTTTGGCAGCACAAACACTTAGCAATTCTGTTGCAAATGCCATGTTATTCTGCAAAGATTTAGGTATTAAAGGAATTTATTGGTGTGAGGCAACAGTTAAATATATCAAAATGTTAGACAGTGCCTTTGATTTATTAAATTCTTGTCACACAATGGGCAAGGGCACTAAAGCACCAATTTTCAGAGGGAACAGAGACACAGTCTGTAAAAGGATCAATGAATACATTAATTATTTCAAGTCTTTAAAGCTTTCTGATGGAAGTCCTGTTATTCCATCTAACAGAAAAATGCCTTTGTATGGACTTATGCTGAATTTAATTAGCATAAGGCAAATTGCAGAATCGTATGTTTGGAAAGAAAATGCAGAGCTCAATTATATTTTGACCCGTAGAACAAGTCAAGATAACTTGGAATTATTTTTCTCCAGCATACGTAGTAGAGGAGGAAACAGAAATAACCCAAATGCTGTGCAGTTTAGATCAGCATACAGGAAATGCTTAATTCCACAGATAGAAGGTTCGCAAAATGGAAATTGCCAAGAATCAAATACTAGTATGCTACCTCCTGCTACCGTTCCATCACTTCCTTTTGCTAAGGTAAGCCCTGCAGCTGTAGACCATGAGTATGTGCCAGATTATGCCTCACTGAGTATGTACTCTGAATGTGTCATTGAGAACATAGCTGGAAGTATAGTGAGACAGGTGACAAATAAAATGAACTGTACTGATTGCTTAGAAGTTATTTTTGCTTCTATTGAGGCTAAAAGAACTGGACTGATTGCAGTGAAAGATGTGAAAACCAGTTTAATCAATCCAGCTAATGCTGATGATAAACTTTGTAATGTTGGTGAGAAGGTTTTTAGAAATAATGAGGACATAATCCTGAAATGTCAGAAGAACATTTTGTTGAGGTTCCAGACAGAAGTGTTGCAATTGGTGAGAGGCTCCTTAATTATAAACAATGAGCATCTTTTTACAGAAACTGAATTTGGTGAAGAAGCCCATTATGTTAAACTGATAAAAATGCTGCTCAAACGTTATTTTTTAAGTCGAATAAATCATTTATGCAAATCAAAATCTTCTGAGCGGAGAGGTAAAGTTGTGAGACAACTATACACCAAGTTTATTTTATTTAAAGGTCAGTGAAAACACTGAAAAAATTTGAGTGTCAGTTAAGGGGAGCCGGAGGTGCCTATGCTGCCCATGTTAAAATCACTAAATTTGAATTTTTTTTTTTTACATATAGAGTGGTTTAGTATTACAGTTATGACAGAGGGATTTTGGAGTATCTTTCCTAGTTTCCTTCCAATTTTTTTTTATTAATGACCCAATTTTTTTTTTTTACAAATAATTGCTTTGTAATTAAACTGAAATGAAACTACTGAACATATTGCCAAATGGCTATGTTACAATGTAAGTTTGATCACTAGGAGTGCTGTATAAAAATTTCATCTCTCTAGCTTGAGTGGATTTTGAGAAAATGTTCCTTATATTCGAAAAATTCTAATTTACGGGAAATGGCTATAAAAATTTTTCAATACATTCCTGCACTATAGGATGGATTATCAGGGTCGTCTTCTTCATCCTCCAAAAGCTTCCTCTTCTGTCTTTTCTGGCCTGTTGTTCCATCATACTTCATATGCCTTTCTCTTCTTTCTGCTCGTCTTATCCTTTCTCTGTCAATATTTCTTAGTGCTCGTACAGTGTTCACCCCAGCTGTAAACCCTAATGCATTCAGAACTTCACACTGTTCCCTTGGTTGTAGGTTGCTATTGCATCATAAATGCCAAAGTGCAGTGTTTTTATGCTTACAAACACCCTTTTAGGAATGACTTTCGAAATCAAATTGTTTACGCTCTCATTAGGACATAGAGGAAATAGTAAAAAAGTTCAATGGCGCACATAATAAAATAGAATTTACCGTGGAGGATGAAACTGACAATTGTTTACAGTTCCTGGACCTGAATATAAAAAAGCAGGGCAACAAACATGCGTTCTCCATTTATAGAAAAGAAACTACGACTGATGCCGTGATCCCGAATGATTCATGTCATCCGCAGGCTTATAAAGAAGCTGCTTTCCGTAGTCTTGAGCATAGGGCAATCAATATACCCATGAGTGAAAAAGATAGGGAAGACTGACATTAATACCATTAAGAGAATAGCGATGAATAACGGTTACAGAATAGATTTGGTTAAAAAACTGTTACGGGAAAGTAATGAGCGCAAAAAGAATAAACCTGATGGAGAGAAAGTGAAAATTATCACGATGCCATACTACGGAACAGTCTCACAAAAGATAGCAAATATTTTTAAGCCATACGATGTTAAAATAGCTTTTCAGACTAATAACATAGTGAGGTATAGCCTTAAGCATGATATTGGCGAGAAGAGAAATAAGTTTGAAAGATCGGGAGTTTATAAGATACAGTGCAGAACTTGTGATGCAAAATACATAGGGCAGACAGGAGGATCATTCGCAATCCGGTATAAACAACATAAAGATGCGTTCAGGTTAGGATATTATGACAAATCAGCTGTTGCGAACCATATATATGAAACAGGCCATCCCCTTAATAGCATAGAAGACAAAGTAGAAATATTGCATGTAGAGAAGAAAGGGAGGAAACTTGATTTACTAGAGGAATTCGAGATAGCTATCCATGAAAAGAAACAAAGCAATATTCTAAATGCACAAGATAATTTTAAAGAAATGAGATTTTTTAGCGGGTTTTTAGAATTAATTTAGGGCAGGTATGCGATATTAAACTTGTAGCATGTCACTGACGGAGCTGCGAGAGACTAACGATGGCAGACCAACGCAATAAGGAAATCAGGCACCCAATAGCATAGCGTTACCGTCAAGCACACGGCTGTAACCATGCCACAACACCTAGGCACGTCAGTCCACAACAGCTCCCGAGCCGGCACAGTGCGACAGCATATTTGGTAGCTATGGGACGGCCATCGACTTGCGTCAACAACTTCAATGTAAGACGAGGACCCACAGCCCAATATACTTTTAATTCTGTTTTACTCTATGGACTTCCCAACTATTTGTGACGGTATTTTGTCTTTTTAGTCCATTTAATTTCATGACATAGATTTTACAACCTGATGATGGGAGCATTGGCCCTTGAAATGCGTTGTTAAAATACATGTATAAGAATCGCGGTTGAATGCTAACAGTGATAACCAGTGTAACGACAACTGCTACCTCAACTCCATAATAGATTATATTAAAAAAAAATAACATTACTAGTATTTTGCCTTATAGCATACCCATAGTATCTCTGTAGACGTTCAATCACCTCATCAGTAAGCCTGCCTCTCCCTCCTATTGTCTTTCCATCACTGAGCTTACTTGAACCCAAAGTTTGTTTGAGCCTTCGAAGCCGTGCACCCATACGCTTTTGCACATGCCCAATGCATCCCAACTTTTCAACTACAAATTCATTTCCATATGGTTTCAGTTCCTCTATAGTCTTGAAACCTTTGGAGTCACCATCCCCAAGGTAGTATTTGTACCTAACGTTGTATCTGGGAACTGAACATTCAAAAATTTGTTTCACTCTATCCACTTCCATTGCTCCACTTGATCCACTAAAATTTGCCTCACAGGTTCCACTGTGCTCTCCTTTGATTTTATTTTTTCACCTATAATGTTTTGATAATATTGCAACATCTAGCAGTTACAACCCCATTCAGGGATTTATGACCCCTCTTTTGCCAGGAACCATCTAATGCCACTACCAAATCCCTAGAACCACCGTTCATTTCTACAGATTCCTCCACTGCTTCCTTCATGGTTTTCAAAGCCACATCTTCAACAGAGGATCCTACCACTTCACAGTAGTACCCAAATTTGCTTGGAGGCGATGGCAAGTTCATAATACCACAAAACAGTTTACCAGCAGCAGACCCTTTTCCAATGGATCGAAGACCATACACAAGTCGAACATTCACATCAAACACTCTACATCGTCCATTTTCACCAAATAGACTGGCATGTGAATTGTAGAAAGTCACTTGATACTTGCAACATGCACAGATTATCTTCATCTCACAAGCTAAACCAAAGTGCTTTGTTATTTCTAGTCCCACTCCTACACTTGAACACATTTTGCACAGAACACTTTCTTTCAGCACAGAAGATAATAATCCAATATTCAGTACTTCGTTAATATCATCACTGTCACTAACATATTCGCGAAATCTGTCACTTCCACCAGTCAGCTTCTTGCTAGAAGATGTCACAGGGCTATGGCCGGCCATGTGTTGCTTAGCAGAAGAACGCACTGTTTCAGTAATTTTAGTATCGCAGCTTGGTATTAGTGTTAATTTTCTTTTCCCTACGTTCTTCCTCTTCTTATATACACGGTTACTAAAACGTGGCATCGTAACCAGAACAACGCTTTAACAAGAATTTTATACTACCAACAACAGGCGCAACACTGAACTAATTCGAAACGGTAAACAGCAGAGAGACGATGTTCCGCGCTCTTAGCGCTTCTTTTGTCACAGAAAACAATGTAGCCAACCGTTGCACACTCGCTGTATGCGTAACAGGCCGAGAAGTTCATAAGCAGTTCGCCAGGAAGTCACGAGAGGGTGTTAGATGCATTCAGCGGCCGCCCATTTCCTCTGCAGGCAGGGGGAAAATGGTAATAACTCCACTTCTAGGGCGAGTAGAACAATAATTCAAAGTTTACATTAAAGAGGAATGTTCCAATTAATTTTCGGTAGCAAAAAAAGAAAATTGTAATTTTTTGGATTTGACCACCTCCGGCTCCCCTTAAAACGTTGTAAAAATTAAATGTAAATAAATTATTTTACTATTCTTGTCGATTATTATTGAATTACTATGCTTGTGTTAACTGCTTGTAACACATATTTCAAATAATATTCTCATTCACAGTGTACTGGTTTTTGAGGCTTTGACTGTTCACTTTGAAATAGCGACAAAAATATCGCATTTCTGCGCCAGTTACTGTTTCTAATAGTTAACAACAGCATGTTTAGAAGTTTCACCGTAATATTCTGGTGGTACCTGCTCTAATTGCATTAATTTATGGGCAACAAGTGACGTTATAGTGGATGGGCGGGCTTATTTTAATTGTCTTGTGTTATATACATCGAAAAGTTTAGCCATGTTTCGACAAAAACATCCCTTTTTGCTGTCAGTGTACACAGAAATCACTGCTGTCTATGCTTGTTTTAGAAAAAAATAAAGCTAGTATGGGCTATTTCAAGTAAGTCAAACGCAGTTACAAGGGGGCGGGACACAGCAGACGAAGGCCTTGACTAAAGAAAACATGGCGGACAGAACTTCAATTTGCTTCAAACATGGCGCACCTACAGCCACTATGAAATTTTAACTCGTTGGTGACAAGCAAACCATGGAGGTAAGAATAGAGGGAGACGCCGTGACGTCACAGCTGCGAAGCTATGTGAAGCCGAGGGTAGCCATCTCAATCCGTCCAAGCTTGTGTGCATAGGCATGTCGCTCGCTTTTGGAAGGATTTTGCGCTATTATGGTGACTTGTGTGGTGTTTGGGTGTACGAATAGTTCTGATTGTGATGCAAAATCGAAGGGAATAACATTTCGTGTGCAAGTTGTCTCGCTAAGTGTGATTGTACAACTTCATTGTGAACGAAAGTGTACTACATCTGTACTTGTACTATAGCGTATTTATCTCCTTTATGATTTTAGATTTCCTAAAGATGAAAGTCGGAAAGCTCTGTGGGAGAATGCCATGGGGAGGATGAATTGGCGTGCGTCTAAATGGAACACTATATGTTCACAGCATTTTCGAGAAGAGGACATTGACCGAACTTCCCTTTCAACAGTAAGAAAATGCTGTACCATGTTTTCCCTACACACCCAGAATATTTGCAAATAGTATGTTAATTGAAAGAATTAAATTCTTAGTTTTCAAGTTCACGTTTCAGTATAATACGTACGTATCGTCAATAATCAAAGTGTTGAGTAACTCACTTTGCCCTCATCATGTACCAAGTTAAAAGCTAACACTACATTAACTGGCGTAAAGTATAGGCCTAAACAGGGCACTGTGTAGATTTGCCATTTTATGTACCGTATTTCAGTAGATATTGGTGGTAATGAACAGGACAGTGACCAAACTTCCCTTTCAACAGTAAGAAAATGCTGTACCATGTTTTCCCTACACTCCCAAAACATTTGCAAATAGTATGTTAATTGAAAGAATTAAATTCTTAGTTTTCAAGTTCACGTTTCAGTATAATATGTACGTATCGTCAATAATCAAAGTGTTGAGTAACTCACTTTGCCCTCATCATGTACCAAGTTAAAAGCTAACACTACATGAACTGGTGTAAAGTATAGGCCTAAACAGGGCACTGTGTAGATTTGCCATTCTATGTACCGTATTTCAGTAAATATTGGTGGTAATGAACAGGACATTGACCAAACTTCCCTTTCAACAGTAAGAAAATGCTGTACCATGTTTTCCCTACACTCCCAAAACATTTGCAAATAGTATGTTAATTGAAAGAATTAAATTCTTAGTTTTCAAGTTCACGTTTCAGTATAATATGTACGTATCGTCAATAATCAAAGTGTTGAGTAACTCACTTTGCCCTCATCATGTACCAAGTTAAAAGCTAACACTACATGAACTGGTGTAAAGTATAGGCCTAAACAGGGCACTGTGTAGATTTGCCATTCTATGTACCGTATTTCAGTAAATATTGGTGGTAATGAACAGGACATTGACCAAACTTCCCTTTCAACAGTAAGAAAATGCTGTACCATGTTTTCCCTACACTCCCAAAACATTTGCAAATAGTATGTTAATTGAAAGAATTAAATTCTTAGTTTTCAAGTTCACGTTTCAGTATAATACGTACGTATCGTCAATAATCAAAGTGTTGAGTAACTCACTTTGCCCTCATCATGTACCAAGTTAAAAGCTAACACTACATTAACTGGCGTAAAGTATAGGCCTAAACAGGGCACTGTGTAGATTTGCCATTCTATGTACCGTATTTCAGTAAATATTGGTGGTAATGAACAGTGTTTCCCAGTAGTGTAACGTAACTGAAATGTTCCAGTACGTATTACAAACAAGATGTTTTTATGTGGCTTTGGAGGGAGGGTATAGCTAACTTAGTTTTCAGTTTCTATTATTTAGCTCTAACTACGAAAGTAATTGAATACACATGTGAAGTAAATGTTATCAGTTATGAGAATATTTAAGGCAGTAGTTTGTGAACATCTCACTTTGTCTGGTATACTGTGTTTTACAACATTTTTATTGCACTGTCTTTGCTAGTTAATGGCAGTTATGTTCTAGGAGTAATTAATACATCTGTAGTTTTACTTATATATGTTGATATTGGGAGGATTCCTTCAGGTCATTTGAATACATTAATTTCACTTTCCACCTCATTAGGCCCTTACACACTGCTTTTGCCTAGGAATGATTCCATGCTGTGTATAGAATTTAAGAGGGGAGGTGCTGGAACACTGAAGTGTTTCTGCATCTACACAGTATGTTATAAAGAGATAATCTGGCTCTCCACATTGTCATGTAGAAACAAATTTATAATACTCCTTTTTGATGAGCATCAGCCTTTGCACACAAGAGAATATTTGAGAAGAAAATTCAGGTTTACTGTTTAGAGTATGAGACTACTTAAGCTAACAAGTTTGGTATAATTGGAGTGTCCTATGCCAGAGTGAACCAACTACAAATTTTGACATTTTAGGTTAGCTATTGATAATGGTGCAGAAAATTATAAAGATTCATATGGTAAAACGAACCAGGACTCTTGAGGGACACTGAGTGATTTTTTTATGTTGGCACTTCTGGAGTGTCTCAGATCTACATTTATCTCTGGTGCCAGAGTGAACTAAATCCAGTAACAAGATGGCAGACGAAGTTGCATACAGGAGTTCAGAAGAGTCAAATGACAGTAATGTTGACATTGAGTGTGGTTCCAGCGATGAATATGTGCCATCCTCATGTCAATCAAGTAGTGAAGGTATGTTTTATACTTAAAACTGCATAAATTTGGCTAGAATGGTGTACAACATTACTTCGTTGCATGCAGTTATTGGAGGCTATTGTCATATGCAAAAGTGAACTAACTACATGATGATGTGCTGTGCTACCATCTAGGGAGTAAACTGTGAACTACATAGTGGAATACTCACAACTACTTATAGGGACATGTTCCTGATCGATTATTGAAGTCGCTGAACATTGAGAATGCCGTCAGTGTTAGGAGCGTAGTTGGTACACTTTGGCAAATGAAATATACGAAAACGCATCGTTTTGACTGCACATCTGTTGTCAATTTTTATTTAACTACTTTAGTTGCTAAATTGTATTCGTAATGATGTAAGTGGAGAACATGTACCCCATAGTTTTACATTAAGAAACATTTTTATTTTTTGCAGAATCTAAAGAACCAATTAGGGTGAAGCGCAAGAAAAGCAATCCAGGTAACTAGAAAAAGAACGTTCGGAAGATTCGCAAAAACAGCGGAAACACATTTACATCATTGACGGGACAAACAGTAATGGGAAAAACGTTAAAGGTCTACCGCTGTACATGTCGCAAATGTTATGAAAAAGTCTCACTGCAGGATCGACAGTTATTTTTTCGTATGTATTACAGTGATGGACGGTAAGAAATACAAACAGCTTTGATTGGACGGTCTGTAAAGTCCTTCATTGTGAAGGACAGAAGATCAAATGCTGAAGATCCCAAGAAGAACATTTACTCGACATTACTTTATTCCCACCACATCAGGTGATGTGAAGTTTTGCAAAAATATGTTCCTAAACACACACTGTGTTAACAGTGCAAAGATTCACAGAGCTCTTCTGAAAGTGAAGTCTGGTCAACTACAAGACAGAACAGGAAAACATGAGCTGCATAATAAATTTCGTCGCATCAGAGATCCTATTAATTCATTTCCATGCTATAGGAGCCACTATTGTTGGAAGGATAGTCCCAATAGGAAGTATCTCTCCTGTCACCTCAATTTGAGCTTGATGTACAGGCTGTATAAAGAGCAACTGATAGCAGAAAATGCAGAGTCTGACATTGTGTCACAATCGTTGTATGAAAAAGTTTTCAAAACTAAGTCCAACCTCTCATTTAAATTGCCACACAAAGACACATGCAAGAAATGTGATATCTTTCAAATTAAAACCAACTCTCTAAAAGCACTAGCGGGGTGTATACGGCTCGGGAGATCCGGGAAAACCCTGGGAATTTTTTCATCCGGGAAAAACCCGGGAATTTTTTAGAATTCCAGGATTTTTCATTGTTTTAGATTTCAGCTAAAGTTTTGTAGGTTTGACGTGTAAGATCTGATACGTTGACAAAGAACATTTGTCCACTACTGCTGAATAATACTGCAGCAATGAAACATAAATCAGAGAATAACACCAAAATAAAAGTTTAGTTGTATAGAAATGGGTAATTTACACAATGCACAGACCAATTTGCCGACACCGAAAAGTGTCAAAGGCTTTAAGTCGAAGATTATGCAGTACGTCCGTAACAACTAATGTGCATTCGATGTGCGTCACATCACAATTGTTTACATTTCTAACAGATCACCAGAAGATATTACGAATAGTGGTTTGAGATGCGTTACTTACAAAGTAAATTTCCACGCAAAATGATTTATGTTACGTGCGAGAATGCACAGTGAATTTCTTAAATCACAGGGCGTTATAACTATCATTCAAAACGTAACACTTGAGGATCAGCCATTTGCAAAATTTCGGGCCCAGAATATAAGTCATTTATGCCACTATCTAAAATTTTACCGGCACATTTGTATTTGATATGACTTAACGTGTAACACACACACAAAAAAAAAAAAAAGACCGAGCTTCAAGTTAGTTTTCATATTTAATGTTGTTCTTTCATAGATACAAATTATGCAATCGATGACAAAAAGTGTAATAGACCTAAAAAAAAATGTGCATAATGTGTTACTGAGCAGTGTCACAAGTCTCTTCATGCCAGAACACCTCGACTTTTCTACGCAACTGATAATCATTTTGGCACGATTTTAATTGCCAAGTTAGAGCCTGTTAGTAGGGCTACGGACTTCCTATCATTGTAGGACTAATACCAGTGGATGCCAATAGACGATGCAATTCTCGTTCGTACATACACATCTACTTACGAGTTAACCGGTGTAGAAACGCACTTTGCTGATTTGAGCGAACTCTGCCTACCTTCGCAACGTACGCGCCGCGGCCTGTCTTTCTTGTAGGCCTCGTGCTCTGAATAACTGCCGTCATTCGCTAGCGAGATCACGTGACATGAGCTATGACTGGCTGACAAAAGTGCATCGCTCAACGCAATCTCTATTTTAGAGTTTCGGAAGCTACCATGCTGTAATTTGTGTATATAATTTCGCAATACGAAAATAAACTTTGTGCATATTGTCTCGCATCAAACAACTTTCCAAACGCATTGTTTTTCTTGGATTTCGTTTCCTAAAGTGCTGGGACGTCCTCCGCCGGTATAAGACCTTTACGATTCAAAGGACTGATAGGTTTTACAGCTCCGAGGGAAAGCATACTGTTACTTAACACGGATGTATTTACACCCGCTTTATACGTAATTTCATCCGGGAGAAATTGTGTTTTTAATCAGGAAATCAGGGAATTTTTTGTTCTTGTCCACGTAGACACCCTGACTAGAGAACACTTCTGACAATGTGAAAGCTCTTTAAGATATAAACATGGAAAGAGAGCTGCATCATCGACAGGTTGACCTTGCAAGGGCAACACTACGAAAAGACAAAGAGAAAACAATAAATGGTGAGTGCACAGTCCCTGCGTTTGATCTGCAAAAGACAATTACACTCCCAAAAGTACCCACTGGTGTTGTGTATTACAAACGTCAACTTTCTTGCTTCAATTTGGGTATCCATGATACGCGTACATCCACAGGAACTATGCACCTTTGGCATGAGGGAATAGCAGGTCGAGGACCAGATGAGGCAGGATCGTGTCTTATTAAATACCTAAATGCTAATCATACGAAAGAAACTGTTGTGTTTTGGTCAGTCTCATGTGGTGGCCAAAATAGAAATTTCAAACTGGTAACAATACTAATGCGTATCGTTCAAGATCCTGCTCAGCATATCAAAGAAATCATTCAAAAATTTTTAATCCCAGGCCACAGTTATCTGCCCAATGACACTGATTTCAGTCATATTGAGAACAAGATGAGATGCAACCAAAACATTTACCATATGCATGAAATCCAGAACATAATGAAAACATGCAGAGTCAAGAAACAAAAGTTCGGTGTGGTGGAAATGAAACGTGATGATTTCTTCAGCTTTGACAGCTTAACATCAGTTTTAGGAAACAGGAAAAAAGTTGATGGACTAGCTGTACCTTGGATGAAAATAAGATGCATCAGAATAAGTAAAGAGAAGCCCAACGTAATGCAGTTCAAGTACACACACAGTGATGATGTGGAGTACTATGAAGTTAGTTTCTCTAAACAAGCTAGAGGTCGGACACCAAATCTTCACCACATAACACAATCTCAAGTATCCCAGAGGAAGACCACTTACACGTGCAAAGAAGAAAGATCTTGAGTCAATGCTGTGCTCCATTCCCCCTATCTACCATGATTTTTACAAGAACTTGCGAAGTGCTGCAGAGATAGCTGCAAATTCTAGTGAAGATGGGTTATCAGAAGATGATTGAGATTCCCGAAAATTCTGTATAAAATGTACCAGACACAGTTTCCTTATAGTATATGACGTTTTCTGTTGAAGAATGAAACAAGACTGCTATAAACATAACATGTGTGACGAAACAGAAGTGCTTTAATAATTACATCTGTGCTGAGACAATGTACTTATTCAAACTTTATTTCACTTCCTTATAATCAGCATCATTTTTTCAGACCTGTAATAGGTGCATTTTGATTGAAAAGCCAATAAACAAGATTCAGTATATATTAGCAATCTGTTGAAGATCATTTACTGCCCTCAATATCTCATCAGATATTTTTTTTTTTTTTTTTTTTTTTTTTTCCCTGTAGTTGAACTTTAGGGCTGAATATCTCGAAACATGTAATTTGTAGTTGGTTCAATCTGGCATAGGACCATCCAATTATTTAGTGAAGTCACAGAAATTAACACTTGGGCTGTGTTAAATATAACTGTATTTGGGTTAAGCACAGCAAATGAACATTTCTATTGTGGAACATTGAACATGCACCAACCACTAATGCAAAATTAGATATAACACATAAGTTTATATCATTAACTGTTGGACCAGTTGTATTGAGAGCTTGTTAACTGACAGCACTCATAGTGATACAGTGTGATAGTTAAACAAGACACCCCAGCATAAATATTTTACATGTTCAGAGTTTATATTTTTTCAATAAGTGTGTATTAATTGTAGCTTCGCACATGGGAGGCATTTCAAGTTGTCTGCTGAACACAACAATGGTTTTTGTTAGAGTAATGAGTATTTTATGAACAAGATAAATAGTTGCTGGAAAAATAGAATTTATATTTCTGGAAAGGACTAAGAATAGGAGTAATTAGTGGGCTGTAACATGCTGTTCATGACAAAAGTCTGTAACACCTTCAACCATCTGTTAAAAACAGTTGTTAATGTTGTCCATCTGTTTATTTCATTTAGGGAGACAGGAAGAGAAAGCCACCATTGCGGAAGGAGAGCTCTTCCTTTCCATCTTCAGTTTTGGCTACCGTCAGCAGAGTGCAGGATGAAGTAGTTCTTGCTCTTGTTCCTGAGTACGCTGCAGGACCACCAGAACGTACTCAGACATCCTCCGAAAATGATGAACTGAAGACGAAGTGTGAACACCTCATAACAAAAACTGATCAGTAAAAAAAAAAAAAAAAAAATAAATAAATAAATAAAATAATAATAATAATAATAATAATTAAAACTCTTCAGCAGTCTAAGCGACGACTTAAGAAGAATGTTGCTTCTTTGAGTGCTGTCATTAAGGTACTGAAAGACAAGCTTCTTGTGGATGAAAGTTCACTAAATATACTAGAAAGCATACCTGGAATGCAGAGAGACTTGCTGCAGCGACAAACTGCGAAAGCTAGGGCACAGGCTGTACCTAGGTCGTACAGCCCAGAACTGCACTCCTTTGCCATAACACTGCATTTTTATTCCCACAGGGCGTATAATTATGTTAGGTGCTGTTTTAATACATCTTTGCAACACCCCAGAACATTAACAAAGTGGTACCAGTGTATAGATGGAGCACCTGGCTTCACATCAGAGACGTTTGAGGTAATTACGGCAGAAGCTTGTCACCCTGAAACATTTGAGGTAATTACGGCAGAAGCTTGTCACCCTGAAACAAAGTTTCCAACTCTGTGTAGCTTGGTAGTTGATGAAATTGCCATCAGGCAACATGTAGAATTTGATGGCACGTGCTATTACGGTTATGTTGACATGGGGTCATCTGTACACAAAGATAATTTGCCCACTGCCAAAGAAGCATTTGTGCTCATGCTTGTGGCTATTAATGCTTTTTGGAAGCTCCCAGTTGGGTATTTCCTGACTGCTGGTACAACTGGTGAGCAAAAAGCCGAGATAGTTAAACAGTGCATTGATCTTGCCAATTCAAGTGGTGTGAAAGTTCTTTCACTCACATGTGATGCTTCAACTAGCAATTTGTCAATGGCTACATGTTTACACTGCAATCTCAATTGTGAAACTTTGAGAAGTACTTTTTTCAGTTGAAGGGAATGATCATGAAATGTCATTTTTCCTAGACCCTCCACATATGTTGAAACTTGTGCGCAACACTTTAGGAGATAAAAAAATTTCTTTGGGATGAGCAAGGTGGTGACATTTCTTGGCACTTTTTGGAACTGTTACATAAATTGCAGCTCAAGGAAGGGCTCCACATAGGCAACAAGATCACTGCCAGTCACCTTAATTTTTTTAAAAAAATAAAATTGAGGTGAAACTGGCTACTCAGCTGCTTAGCAATTCTGTGGCAGATGCCATACAGTACTGTTGTGATATGAAACCCCCAGGTTTTGAACAGGCATCTGCAACAGTAAGATTTATACGCATTTTGAATTCTCTCTTTGATATCTGCAATTCCAGAGCACTTTTACAAAGTGGTTTCAAGCAGGCGTTAAATACAGCAAATTTTAGTGCTGTAGAGGGATTTCTTTTAAAGGCACAGAGGTACATCAAAGTACTCACTGTTGGTCCAAATCCTCAAGCAATGAGAGTTGTTGACTCAAATAGAAAGCCAGGGTTTATTGGATTCCTGGTGTGTATATCCAGTGTTTTAGACATGTATAGCAAAGTAGTGGGGGGACAAACTCATGCTCCTCTATTGAAGTTTCTACCTCTGTACAAATGTTCTCAGGACCATTTGGAAATGTTTTTTAGTGCCATCCGAAGTCGTGGTGGTTGGAATAACAGGCCCACTGCTCGCCAGTTTGTTACAGCATAAAAGAGGCTACTAATTCATAGTGAGATCTGTGGATCAGAAAAAGGGAATTGTATAACTTTGGAAGATATTCCCATTCTTACTTTCAGCAGTTCCAATGTTGAAGATCACATAAATAACACTTCAGAACAGTGGCAGTTACTAAGCATGGAAAATAGTGCAGCAACGACTGACCACGACCATGATTACTTTGCTATTGGAACTTATCTCTCTGAAGTGGCAGTCCATATTGTAGTATATATAGCTGGATTTGTGGTGCGTCACTTAGAAAAAAAACCTTAAAATGAGAGCCATGTTTATCCGTGTTGAGAGGGGATGGTAGCCATGTTGCTTATTCTCTCATTCATAGAAAGAGTAGAGAATGGTTGGTTTTACCATCGAATGATGTTGTTGACATCTGTGTGCGCAGAAAAAGTGTTCAGGTGCTATACTACAGGTAATTAAATAGTTTCTTTGAAAAATCAGTTTTCCAAATGTGTGTCTGAGGGGCTTAGTGAATTCATATTCAAGCCAGTGTTTAAAGAGTTAGCAGACCACACGAAAAATCAGCATCCCTTGGACAATCATATGATACTGCTGATTAAAGCAATTGCCACACGATACCTCCTGACACGGCAAAAACATGCAGCCAAGAGAATAAGTGATGCATTGCATGAAAATAAAATCAGGACAACCTATACAAAACTGGTACTCTTTAAAGGTCAGTAACTGATATTTGTACACAGAGGTCTAGTGTGTGAGGCATTTAGTATCACGCAGTCATTATATTGAGGCAAACTGGGAATGTAACCTTATTCTAATTAAAAAAAGGGTGCACATTCTTCCTTTTCTGTTATGTCTATGTTGTTATAACCAGCTACAAAATGTTTGTGATGTCTGTATCTTGCAACTAATAGTACTACCATATTCAGTGCATCTATGAAAATTTGTTTCTAGTGTGTTATGGAGTCAGACAATTATAATTTTATGTGTGTGTGTGTGTGTAATACCTTACAAATATATCTTCCTCAAACAAACATTTGGAACTATATTATATGTAGAGTGTTTCCAAGTTATTGATACTCCACCATACCAGTATGCAGCACTCATTCTGCAATAGCTTGTGATCTGTGTGCTTCCAAATGGGACATACATTTCTTTTTGAAATATTTAGCCATTGTTTGGCAGAGTATGCTATAGTATGTTCTAGCCAGTGTTGTTAATTAAGTTTCCACAATGAGTGACAATATTAATGAGAAATAGAATTGCCTCATTTTTGGCACATTGAAATACATTCCCATCATTGTGTGGTATGTTATGGTTTTTGCTTGTGTGTCATTACAAATTCATTTTTTTTTTTTTTTTGTGATCTAGTCCGACAGTGGTTTACCCTCAAAAAATAAGAGAGGTGAGCGTTATTGGTTTTTCACTACTTCATTGGGCACTAAATTTTCTAGCAGTCTCTCCCCTAATCCATTGAAATGTAACCCATGTGTTGTACAGAAACTACAGCCCACAACATTTATATCTGTAGTAAGACATATTTTATAAATGATTGCATATTTTCTTATGTTTGTTTGCTTGACTACTTTCCTGGTTTATGCGGGACCACTGTGATAAATCATATATATGTGGAATGGTAAATAGTATTACATTTGTATCAGTCTAGAGACTGAGACATTTCTTTCATTCTCAACAAAAAATGATGTGGACTTTCTTACAATTTCATATAATAATATATTTTTTACATAGAACTGTGTTATTTTTAAATTCCACAGTCTTGTGAAAAAGGCAATTAACTGAAAACAGTCACATTGTAATAATTTTTCTGTATACCAGTAACAAGCAATTCAACAAAATGGATAACAACAGATCAAGAAAAGCTTTTTTTGCTGGAATAAAATTCTGAATATAGTACCTAACATTTATGCTTTATTTCATTCGCAGTTACCATACGTTTTATGGATGAATAAGGAATATATAGCCTATATTTTTATTAGGACAATGATTTCAAAAGCAAATCCTAGTTTCAATGTTAGTAAAACTTTGTCGTTGGCAAGCAATAAAAGCTTCTGCTTATTGATTGAGACATTCCACACTTCTCAAACTATGATGTAAGGTTTTGCTCCATGATCTGTCTTAATCCCTTCATCATTTCATTTTGTACCACTGTAAATACCTGTCAGCTTGACAAGAAACGCTTGTATTTAAAAGAATGAAAATTATAAAACAGGGAATGACATAAACAAAGCTCAATGGTTATGCCTAAGCTACCTAAAAACATTGGGACATTGTTGCCCTGTTAAGAAATCTCTTTCATACCAAAATAAGAAATTGGAACCTAAGGTAAGTAAGCAATAAGTAGAATTCGTTACTAATATTAAAATGACTCTCATAACAGATGAAAATTGGAACACTGTTATACTGCCTTGGCTAACAGACATGTCATGTAAGAGCTGCTGCCGCAGTTGATTTGTTAGTTACTAAAAAAAAGTGCCCTAGTCTCATATTATAGCTGATGCATACCACTTAAGAGAAGAAATGTGGGTATGTGTTAAAGTGTGTACGAACTGTATGGCAAAGAGTTTTGTTTTCTTCCTCAGGGTCAATGTTATCCAAACTGAAAGTACCTTTTTTGTGTATAACAAACACCCAATTTATATTTCTTGGGATTCTCCGCAGTTCTATTCCACTTGACAACAGAATGAAGTTGTGCACAATGTGACAGGTTGTTGGCTAAACATTAACTCACATTGAGTTATTTTATCAGACTTATTTATCTGCTGCTTCATTGTTTAAATACTTGACAACAAAGACAGATCATTTGGTTACCTCTTCAGATATGTGTAGTGGTCAGAACCGCAATCAGTCTGTTACACATTAGTAAATAGCTGCCACAATACATCATTCTGAACTCAAACAACTGAAAATTTTGGTTTGTATGTCACGAAAAATCGGAAAAGACGTCGTCACTTTTCGTAAATCTGGCATTGCTTCGTCCAGTCAGATGGTTGTATCAGATGATCGTAAGAATAAGTACAGAAAGAATAAATAAAGAAATAACCAGAGTTTGTGATACACGTTTATTACTAAATTAACAAAATGGTATCGTTTACATTGAAGACCAGCATATACTACTAGCTATTCGTAATATTACATTAAAAACTATTTTTAACTTCTTGTGCTTGACGACATGAGACAAGGTTTTCCTTGTGCTTTTCTTATCTCAAACAGGTCTGATCAAGATGTGCTGTCATTTTTTAATGAAATAAAGACTAAAGTAGGAAAAGTACGTCCTCAAGTGTTCATCTCAGATTTAGCTGAGTCTTTTTACAATACTTGGCTTTCAGAGATGGAAGAACCTGTGAGAAGACTTTATTGCTCGTGGCATACTGACAGGGCATGGAGGAAAAATATATGTATTAAAATCAAATCAAAGGAAAGACAGGTTGAAACTTATAAGCTAGTGAGGAGTTTAATGCAGGAAAGAGACATCATAACATTTGAGCACATATTTCCTTTAGCTCTGGAGCGCCTGGTTTCAGATCCTGTAACAGCTGAGTTTCGGTTCTACCTCCAAGAACATTATGTTAAAGAACCAGGTGCTGGGCATATTGTTACAGAGCTAACAGTGGTATCAATACAATGACTTAAGTTCTGAGGTGGTTCAGGAACGCATAGTTGAAGGAAAATGCTGGCTTGTACCATGTACTTCTGAGGTGGGTGTCACTTATTTTGTACAGTAAAATGTGCAAGATTGCAGTTGTAAATTGATTTGCATTGACTGTCAGGCCTGCATACATCAGTATACATGCTCGTGCATAGGTTCGAGTATCAGATGGAACATGTGTAAACACATTCACTCTGTCTGACTATACAAAACAAGACAGTCATCCAGTTCAGCGAACGTCAGTAATTTTCGTGATGTTAATGATGACGAGGATATACTACATATTTATGAAGGGGAAGTGAAAAAGAAAGTATAATGGTCGAACTCAGCAAAGGAAACATTGAATCTTCAGATTTAACTCAGGAGAAGGAGAAAATTTGCTGAAGTGATTGACAATATCTTCTACGGGACAACTGGAAGTTTTAAAACGCCAGCTGTTAAGCTTGAAAGCTACATTAGCTGCTGTTAACTCCAATAAAGATCATAAAGGAATTGGCCCCTGCACTGCGTCATCAAGAAGGGAACAAAATATACAGCCTCAGAGACGGTTGTTCTGTACAAAGAAGAGGAGGAAAATAGTGCACCATTTCGAGAAACCAAGTACAGCTGAGGCACAAGACATTACTGTTTCTCTATTACAAGACAGTCAACAGATATTGACGTTTATACAGTAAACTTTACCTTACCTAATTCCTTTGTTTGTGACGTTTCTTGGTATTTTGCAGTTCACATCGTAATTATGCTGTTGCTATTAAACTTCAGTCAGTGGCATAAGAATGACTAACATCCTTTATTAAATATGAAGAAATTAATTTAAATCAGTACTGTATGTTTGGCTTTCTTGTTTAATAGTTTTATTTTCTGCTACATTCATGATTAAAAACAGTAAAAATTTATAATACAGTAAGTAAAAGAGCTCCTTTTTCACAAAGTGGATCGGTTGTCAGCCGCAGTTATGTGTCGTCTGCTATCTCCTGCATCTTCGGTTCTTTCCGTGAAAGGTCGCTCCGCTGCAGTGCCGTAGTTGCCTGTCACTCTGTAGATTCAAGTGAGGGTGCAACAGGAGTGTCTCCCGACAGTACGCACTTGGATGTTTTGACGTTTACTGATCGGAAGTTGGTTTCACGTGACGAGTCATCCCGTTCGAAGACGCCATTCATGTTGATGTTTGGCTTGTGGTCCATTTAACTGCTTTCGTTGTTTGTTGCTGCTTCTTGTTATTTCGTTGCTGCTGTTCCGTTTTGTTATTTTTTTTCTTGTTTAGTTTTTTGGTAAACATGAGTGGTTCCCACGAAACGCTCTATAAGTGCGAGGGATGCAGTTCCGAGTTTAAAATGCGAAAGAATCTCTACGCCCACATGAGGAAAGTTCATGAACTTGACATCCATGTGTCTAAAAAAGGAAAAAAGTCACTGAATCGTGTCCCCAGTGCGGAATTGCATTTATGAGATGCGGTTCATTAAAACGGCATCAAATAACTGTGCATGGCATGAAGTCAGAGAAAAACAGTCGGAAATGCCACATTAGTTGCCCACAGTGCTCTCTCGTTTCTCACCTATGACACACTGAGAACACATATTCAAGACAACCGTGATGTTAGTTTTGAGTGCAAAGAGAGAGAATTTGGTTGTATTGCAGGTTTGTTTTTTATATTTGTGTTAGTCACGTTTAGTAAACTTTGTTGGTCCCAAGTACATGACTTAAAAATATTGCCTTCACATTTTCTTTCTAGACTTAGAAGAGTGGAAAATTTCTTACGAAAAAGTAAACCATGTTCGTCATGTAATGAATTGTTTGGAGCAGAAGCGACTAGAAAAACGTATTCGATATTACCACTGCCATCGCTCTTTTAATTTCAGTGCTAAAGGAACAGGTGACAGGTGTGTCAAAAGTATGGGCACAAATAAAATAGGCAGTACTTGTCCATCCAACATGCAAGTGACAATAACAGACGACAAATGCTGCTTAAAATTTTTTCCAAAACATATGGGACACACCCAAGATGTTGGAAGAATATTTCTGCATAGGAACGAGAGAGAGTTAGCAGGTAAAATGGATAATGTGACACATGTACATGAAACAAGAAATTATCAAATTTATTTGTGTGAACAGACATGTAGGGCCCATCACTGTGCTTCATTTTTGTTTCCTTTTTTCAGGGCGGCTGCCACAGGGTGTTCCTGATGGACGAGTTCTACAAGATGTGCGAAGTGCATCAATCGCTGCAAGTGTTGAGAGAATCCATCTCCTTGAGAAAAAAAGATTTGCACAACATAAAAAGGGATTTTGATATTTGTTATGCAACAAAGAAGCATGAAAATGATGCAGTGAGTGTGAAATTGTGGGTTGAAGAAATGAAGAGACAAAGTGACAACCCAGTACTGTATTTCAAGCAGCAAAAACAAGTGGATCCCAATTTTCAAGATGAAGACTTCATTCTTATTATAATGACAGACTTTCAGGCTGAACAACTTCTGAAGTATCGAGAACATAAAATGTGTGGATGGTACTCATGGCATGACTGCATACCATTTTCAACATTTTACTGTTGTCGTAGTCGACAGATATAGTGCTGGAATGCCAGTTGCATTTTGTTTTTCAAATAGGGGATACGTGTGCTTACTGTCTTTTTATTTCAAATGTGTGAGAGAAAGGGTGGGCACTGTAAACACCAATGTGTTTATGTCTGACGATGCACCAGCATAATGCATGGTCAGAAGTAATGGAACCTGTGCCAAACTAGTTGCTTTGTTCTTGACATATACAACGGAACTGGTCTCAGAATTTAAGGAGAATTGCTGGGGGTAGTTAGGAAAAATCAGCAGTGTTTGGTTCACTAAAGAAACTTCAGACAACTGGATATAGATGTTTTTAGTTGTAGTCTGGAGAAAGTGCTGGAAAACTTATTGAATGATCCAGATACTGCAGAATTTGGCAGGTACTTTCTCAAAACGTACTGTCAGCGAGTGGGAAAGTGGGCGTATTGCTCTAGGCACTGATTGGGCATTAACTCTTTGGAGCACGGTGGTATACATAGTATACCACCTTTTGAAAATTTTCTTGGCTCTTTGCACAGTGGTTTAACTGCACGACCACCACTCTAATATGCTCACCTAGTTCTCTACTTATCAGACAGATGGCACTCACTGCCTATAAGGAATCAGTTCCCGCCAAGAATTGCATAGATTACAACTGTGAAAGCTGCGTGCTGAGTTGTGCATGGTTTTTGCGTGTGAATAGTGGTTTATAACGAATTTCTTGTTGCGCCTGTGTTTTTTCCATATCTTGGACGTCACAGCTACGGTATGAACCCATGTATACATTCATATGCACAATCTTCCGTTATTTATATACAATTTATTTTGGTGGTATATTATTTGTACCACCGTGCATGTAGCAGTATTCTATTGCATTTCGTTTCCTAGTATAAAATTCGAAATCCTCCGCTACAAAGTTTAGTTTTTAATTGTGTTGTGACTTATTTTAGCTCTTTCTCCATTTTGTTTTGCTTACGTATTCTTTACTTGGATTCAGGCTGTTGTTTGAAAATGAAAATGTCAAGAAGAGGCTTACGAGATGAAGAAATCGAACGATTATTGTGTGAAATTCCATCAGACGAGGATTCCACTGTTGACACCACAGATGACGAATCTGATTATGAAGCAAGCATTGTTGCGGAGGCTATTGTGTCGTCTGAAGGCGAAGTTTCAGAGAGCGAGGAAGAAAGTGAGTCCACTCCGCCAAAACGCGCTGCTGACACAGCGCCAACTTGGGGACAACAATTCAATGCTACCTCAGGAATGCAGTTCGACAGTGAATCAGGACCAAGTGCTTTTATTAGGGACATTGATGATCCAGAACCTATCGATATATTCGAAAAAATATTTCCAAAAGAGCTAGTTGAGCTAATCGTTTTCCAAACAAATTTATATGCGACGCAATCTGGCAAGTCTTTCACTCCAACAACTGACAATGAAATACGAACTTTCCTGGGAATCAACATTTTGATGGGTATAAAGCGTATGCCAGCATACAGAGACTACTGGTCTAGTGCCCCAGAACTTCATGATCGTTATATTGCATCTCTGATGGCAGTAAATCGGTTTGGATGGTTACTGAGGAACATTCATCTGAATGATAACACATTGCATCCAGAAAAAGGACACCCAGGTTATGACAAACTGTACAAGCTGCGACCAGTGATCAAGATACTATCTGAATCTTTTTCCAAGTGTTACCAACCCAGCAAACACCTAGCAATTGATGAGTCAATGATCAAATTCAAAGGCCGCAACAGTATGAAACAATACATGAGAGATAAACCCATAAAGCGTGGTTACAAAGTGTGGATGCTGTGTGACAAGACCTCTTACAACTTGAAATTTGATATTTACACCGGAAAAGTAGGTGACACAGTGCAAACAGGCCTTGGGGAGCATGTAGTGCTGAGTTTGTCCTCTGAACTCGTAAATAAAGGCCATTATCTTTATTTCGACAACTATTTCAATAGCTATAACTTGTTGGCTGGTTTACAGCAGAGAAACATATATGCCTGTGGGACAGTTCAACCAACAAGGAAACATTTACCCAAATTAAAAACAGACAAAGAATTAAGCAGAGGTGAATTTGACTGGAGGGTCAGCAACTGTGGCATCCTCTACTTGAAGTGGAAAGATAAGAGAGCTGTTCATCTCCTTTCAAATTTTCACAGTCCTGAAGTTACTACAGTGACTCGCCGTGAAAGAGATGGTTCACGCATAGAGCTACCTTGTCCTCAAGCAGTGATGGATTACAATGCACACATGAACAATGTCGACAAGTTCGACCAACTGAAAAAATCATATGAAATAAGCCGGAGAAGTAAAAAGTGGTGGCACCGAATATTCTTTCACCTGCTTGATGTCAGTATCGTCAACAGCTATATAATTTGGAAGGAACTAGGCGATAGAGAAAAAATGACTGCCAAAGTCTTCAGGATGAGTATCCTGCAAAGCTTAGTAACCCAGAAAACACCATTGAGGCCATCTAGACTTCATGAGAGTCAAGTCCACGTAAAGAAAAACAAGCCATATGTTTCCTCACGCCAGCGTCTCGACAATTCATCCCACCAGCCAGAGCGTACTACCGCCAGACGTTGTGCGAAATGCAGTACAAAAAAGAAGCAAGTGCGCACTTTCTGGATGTGCGCTGAATGCAAAGTGCCTTTGTGCCTTAGCAAAACAAAAAGGTGCTTTCAAGATTTTCACAAAAAGGAATAAGAAACATATTTTATTTGTAAGGTTTGTAATTTGATTTTGTATTGTAAATGACCAATTGCCAGAAATAAAATTATTTTACATTAATTATACTAATTATTACTGCTTAGAGTAGAATTTAAAGGTGAGTTACAAGCACAAACCAAGATATCTCAAAAACTTTAGGTACGGCCCTAAGTGGCATGGTGGTATATTATATATACCACCATCTAAAACCAAAATCAATACAATAAAAAATTTTAATTCATGTTTTCCTTTATTAGCAACCCCACCAGACATAGAAAATGCATGTTTTATTAAAAAATTAATTAAACATAAAATCTGTGCATCAAAGAGTTAAATCAAACAATTACTTGGAGTCCCTACATAAAGTAAATAAATACAGTTACCTAGAAGGGAATAAGTGCAGAAGGCTGGACCAGTCATTAAACGCTTTGTTATGTTTAGTGAGAGAGAAAGTATAAGAGAGCTTAGTGAAGCTCTCAAAATGTAAACAATGCTCTAGGGCGCTAAGAGTGAAAATAAGCCACAACGGTAGCTCAGAGATAACAAATGGGATGATTTTGTGCAGGGGTGAAGTGTTGTGGGAAGTGCTTTCTTCCACTGGTTGTGAAGTGTATGTTGTTGTAAAAAATTCAGAACTGATATGCGAAAGAACACGTTCACTTAAGTGTAACATCTGCAACATGTGTGTGCATTCGTATAAATGCAGCTGTTTAGACAACATTTTAAATTTTAACATTTGTAAGAATACACATGCATGTGCCAAATCATTGTCTGGTGCTGTCCAGGAGAGTGAACAGTGTTCCTTGCCCCCTGGTGCAAACAATGAATGTGTGTCAGCATTGCTTTCTGGCAATTCAGAAAAACCTGCTGACACATTTGAACAGGATGTGATGTCTCACTGTGAAACTATAGTTGCACTCAGCAAAAGAACACAGTGTGGACAGGAGACTAAGTCCAAAGTATTGAAGGGTCTGAAGAAGATCATTGGTAAATGCCAAGATTGAATCACAGGCTAGATTTTTTTTCCACAAAGCGGAAAAGGATTTTGTGAAGGGTGATGAAATGTTAAAAAAAGGTAAACTCCAGGTTGGAATATCAACAACACGGGGAAAAAAATAGTTTGCTACTCACTGTAAAGGTGATATGTTGAGTTGCAGGCAGCCACAATGTAAAGAATGTTACACATTTAGCTTTTGGCCAAAGCCTTCTCCACAGAACAAAACACGAACAGATTAACACTAGCAAGCACACATGACCAATATCTCCCGCTGCAGATAGTGGACGTGTGGAGGGAGCGTGCTTGTGTGTGTTTTCTTTTCTGGAGGAGGAGAGGAGGAGATTAGTGTTTAATGTCCCGTCGACAACGAGGTCATTAGAGACGGAGCGCAAGCTCGGATGAGGGAAGGATGGGGAAGGAAGTCGGCCGTGCCCTTTCAAAGGAACCATCCCGGCATTTGCCTGAAGCGATTTAGGGAAATCACGAAAAACCTAAATCAGGATGGCCGGAGACGGGATTGAACCGTCGTCCTCCCGAATGCGAGTCCAGTGTGCTAACCACTGCGCCACCTCGCTCGGTTTTCTTTTCTGAAGAAGGCTTTGGCCAAAAGCTAAATGTGTAACAGTCTTTACATTGTGCCTGTACAGTGAACAGCAAACTATCCTTTCCTGATAGTGGTAATGCACATAAAGGTCTTCTTGTACATTATGGCAATTTTGTGTGTGTGTGTGTGTGTGTGTGTGTGTGTGTGTGTGTGTGTGTGTGTGTGGAGATTGACAGTTACATTATACTATATGACCTGTTTAAGCATATTTAAATTTTATAATTAATAGTTTAACATTGCAGGGAATAAAATAAAATAAAAATTGCAAGCAGTGGGAATCGAACCCAGGTCTGTCTGCTGCATGACAAGCCTTAACTTATCAATTGTGCTACCCATGCTACAGTGACCCAACAGTTTGAAACATTGTCCATTACTCTTTTCGGGTGTTCGGAGAACGACTCACCAAAGTTTCATTGTAATCGGGTGAATGGTTTGTGAGCGCATAGTAAACAAACATTTAAAGCGAGTTTTACTTCCAAGTCTTTTGTCTGCTTTCGTGTAAGCATGACGCGCAATTTGTAGTGCCAGCACTGCAACTGGCTCCTCTCCCCGCACCAGCCAATGCTTGCTTCCTCCTCTCCCCGCACCAGCCAATGCTTGCATCCTCCTCTCCCCGGACTCCCCTCAACTCTGCCGTCTTACAGTTAACACACTGTAAAGCATCCCACTGTTTTGTTAATTTTGTAATGTGTAGCAATAATATTTGTTGTATGCATGTACGGGTATTGGATTTGATTGGTTCAGAATTATCTTGTAAATAAACTAAAATTCCTTGAAATATTGCGATGTTTTGTTGCTGTACTATCACAATTCTCTATAATCAGATGTACAATTGACCCAAAACTATGAAAAGGGTTATTAATTAGGAAAAAAATTTATTGGGACAAAGTAGCCCCACTTTGGTACAAAATTGGCCCACTTTTTGAAAAGATAAAATCAGTTACCAAAGAGGTCTACAGAAGCTGTTAATGTGGTGTACCTTATCTACTCTAATCTAAGCCGCACTTTTTTCCGGTTTTTGTAATCCATAAAACTGCCTGCGGCTTAGAATCGAGTGCAAAGTAAGCGGAAGTTCTGAAAAATGTTGGTAGATGCCGCCACAACAAACTTCTGCCGTCTAATATATGTAGCGCTATACAGGCATGCTTTGCAGGCACAAAGATAAAGACTGGCGCCAAAACCTCTGCATCAGTAAATAAATTTAAAAAAAAAAGGTGGAAGACGAGCGTTTCCTCTGCCCCGAGTTTCGACCACTGTATTTTTCATACATTATCCAACGTAGTAAATACAAATTCCGTATTGTTCATCTTCGAATGTAGCAGCATTTCAATGTACTACGAAAATCCGACTGGAAAGACTGTTTGGGATGTTTATCAATACAACCAACTCCACGTTCTGAATTTTTTCCAACCTGTGAGAAGATATCGTTGCTAATAGGAATTTTATGAATTGTGAATCACATGCAGTATTCTCTGCACCATAAGAATAATACGAATACAAACATTTTGCCATGTATTCTTTCGTGTTTGCTGCTCTCATTTAAATCCTGTCTGCCTAATAAACTACAAAACTAGAGTGAGACAACAGCAAACGCAGAAGAATATACATATCATGTCATGTTTATATTCGTATTATTCTTATGCCTAATAGTGATACAGTCAGAAATGAAGCACGGCAATTGACTAGATTTTTAAATCTACGATGACTAATTTCTGTGCAGAATGTAATGTACTAAAGAGGCGTCTGCAAAGATTTTCAAACGGAGAAAAATTTTCGCTTTAGTTCAGAACATCTATCATACGCAGTCTATTATTTGGTTCTTGTTGATCATTATCAAAGAAAGCAGCAGTGTAAGTAACAACAAATAGCAGTCTCTTCCCATTGTTTCGCTAATGAGACGATTCCTCTTTTAAGCCATGGTAGCGCGCACAACAGCAAGCCATGCCGCGATCGGCGACAGGCCGTTAACACTCATTAACAGAATGCGACAAACAATGCATGACACAGTACACTAATACATTTTCAGCTTAGAGTGACGTAAACACCTATAACAGAGAACGGCACTTATCAGGGTACCCTTATAAATACGGACGGAGCACTTGACGCATAGCAATGCCTACCTGGTAAAGCTTAACAGCTAAGCTTACGACTCGAACCAAACTACTGTAGCTGTATCGTCATTCATTCGATCTAAATTGTGTGTCATATTACAATGGACCAACTTTGTTTCGATTTCGAGGTGTGACCTGAAACTTTTCTCTCCTCCTTGAATTTCAAGTCTCAAATTTCAGGTGCGGCTTAGATTCGAGTGCGGCTTAGATTCGAGTAAATACGGTAATAGTTGAGTAAACATCTGTTAAATAAAACAATTTTTGTGAAATTATTGTTACAGATTTATTCGAAATATTACAGAATTAAACTAGATATTGCAAATAACTGGGCCAATGTAGTCCCAGTTGACGGTATCTCTTACCTTCGAGATAGCTGCTTCGACCACAGGTAGTATCTGTGGTCAAAGCACAGCTGTGATTGTCTACATGCTGTTTGTATTTGTGCGACACGTGTTTTTAGCGAACTTGTTGATCATTCAGCTGCATCTTTACTTTCCGTATTCATCTTATTGGGTAAGTTTCGTTAATTTCAAAATATAGCTTATGGCACAGAATTATAGTTAAGTTTTGTAAGTGAAGACTTTTCATAGTTTAGCTGCACAATACGTTTTGAACATTCTTTGTTTAACTTTTGTTTAAGATAATTTCTCATAATGTCAAAGAGGAAGTGTGGATTTACACATAAACTCCGAGAAAAATGCCAGAGCTTTCGTCCTGGAAGAATTCAATGGGAAGCAGAACATATGGTTTGTTGCCTACGTATCTATAGCAAATCACAGCACCAGCAATCTGGTAGTGCACATGAAAACAGAAAAACATATGAAGTGTGTTAGAGGCGCAAGTTCGTGAAGTAAAGTGAGTATTTTTTTTTACAAAACCCTGTGCTGAACTGGAGCTGCTGAAGGAACTCTTGCTTGCCATACTGTGTTTCACCACAGCAGTTACAAATCTATGGACTGTACCAGCAGACTGTTGACAGAAATTTCCCATGACTCGTCCATGTCATCAAAAATCTCGTGTGGATGTGCCAAAACTGAAGCAATAGTGAATTCAGTTCTAGCACCTCATTCACTAGAATGCATCATGAAAGATCTGGAGTGTTGATGTCTCGACAGATTCTAGCAACCATGGGAATATTAAAATGATCTCCATTATAGTTCATTACTTTGATCACAGGAATGGAGGACTGCAAATTGAACTTCTAAATATAGAAAGTAGACCAAATGAAACTGCAGAAACTATTTCAACATATATCACTGATACGCTTAACAAGTTTAAAATTAAGGACAAATGTGTGGCGTTTGGTGCTGATAATTGCAACACAATGTTAGGTGGCATTAAAAGAGGAGAAGGAAATAATGTATTTGCTAATCTAAAGAGGGTACTTAACAAGGTATTGGTTGGAGTGGGATGTCCTGCTCATGTTCTTAATAACTGCATTCAGCACAGAACTGACCTCCTTGGAATTGACTTTTAAGGATTAATAATGAAAATATATAATCATTTTTCGGTATACACTGGCCATGAAGAGTCACTAAAGAAAGTTTGTGATTTTGTCGAAACAGAGTACCAACAACTTTTCAGCCATAGCAAGACTCGATGGCTGTCACTATTTCCAGCCATTCAGAGACCTACCCCGCTCTGAAATCCTTTCTGTCACAAAACAAACCTCCAACAGTCCTACAGAATTTTTTATGGACCCTATCAATGAGCTATATCTATGGCATATCCAATCTTTAGTTGGCATTTTTCATAATTATATTAGTATCTTAGAAAAGAAAGAAAACTGTCTTATTGATGTCATGAATGTACTGTAATCCTTTCGTGGTGTTCTTCAGCACAGAAAAGATGGAAAATTTTATATCTTTGAGTGTGAAAGAAAGATTGTTTCAAATGAAAAATGATGGTTATGTTTTGAAGGTGAAGGATTTTAAGTGCCATGTTGGTCCCCTCTTTGAAGGATGTTTGAAGTAACTGCATATGTGGATGGAACCATTCTGTGAATTTGCTTGTTTTAAGTGGCTCGATTTTTCAGATACTGTATATCGTGGTCTTACGTGGAAGAATCAATCAAATTTTTGTTGAATAAATATATTAAAACTGACGAAGAAAACTGCTTTGATCAGTTTTCCAGTTTAAAAAAATTCATAGCCACATATGATGGAAAATCAGAACCAGCCCATAAGAAGTGGTGCAAGTACGTTGAGTTGTGTAGCAAGGCGCCCTATTCAGTTACTAATTACTATCTTTAAGAATGTATTCTGAACACACAATATTGTGAATCATGTACCGTCCAGAGCGATGTTCATCATTAATGGATTAAAGTTAAGTATCAAACTAATTACGTCCGCTTTCTGAATTCTCATTCCTTGTCATGTTCCAGACCTCACGTCAGTATAGTTCTTCTCTCCTCACGCCAGCCTGCGTGAGCTAAAACACGTGCATTTCGGCCTCCACTCGTAACACGGTATTGGCTCTTCTGCTAACACAAAAATTAATGTGCAAAAGTGTAGCACAAGAGGCATAAAGAGGAGAATTGCAGAATCTGCGTCAGCTTCTCTGATGAATTATATTCTAACAACATAGCCAAAGGAAAATCATACTGACAGTTTTCTTTCAGGGATAAGTGTCAGTATAAAAACATTGTCCCCAACGCGACAGATAAAAGCTAAAAATGAAATTTATCGAATAGTGCCCTAGAAAGGGAGCCAGTACTGGAAGGTATAAATGGTAATTCACATGTTTTGTTACAACATGTAATGTTGATTGTACGTATAAATTGAATTAAATAAAAAGTCTTTTACCAACCAAATTTTTCGCATGACCACCTATTCCTTACACCCAAAGTATTTTCTGTTGTGTTGGTGACATTTATGCTGATGACTAGTATTTTAGAGAACCAAAATGCCAAGTCAATAGTGACTTAACATCATATTAAAAAGGGATTTTCTTTCAAGCTAGGTTAGGCTCTTTTTTTGATGGATAGAGTTTGGGGAGGGTGGACCAACTTGAGAGATGAAGACATACTTATTAATCATGTTAATACCTTACAGTGACAACAATTTTTTTCTTGTGATATGAATTCCTTTCCATAGTGAGAATGTACAAGATGGCGGCCACTGAGTGACATGCGTTTCTTCAGCTCGCGAGTTTTTCCGCTCATTGAAGGTGTTACAGAGCAGTGCAGCAGTCCACAACGTGTGCATCCGACTAAACAAGTGTTATTTGCCGTGGTGTATTGTTCTCCGTTGATTACCACAAGCGATAAGTGAGTGAAAAATGGGAAGAGCACGAGTAAGCGGCAGCAGGCGAAGCTACAGGGGCGCAGGCAGCGCGGACGCCCGATCTCCGGTGGCAGGTGAGGCCTAGCTTCCTGACATCGGGGAGCTCGTCCCGTCCCAGGTGAGCGGGGCACTGCACAGTAAAGACACACTCGGTGTAATCGTGCAATCCATCACGGACTCTGTGACGGCCACGGTCATGGACAAACTGCAAGAGTCTGTCGGGCGCAACAGCGCCAAAACACAGTCTCTTAGAAAGGCCCTGGCCGCACAAGAGACAAAAGCCACCGACCTAGAAGCTAAACTGTTTGCGGCTACCGATGAAATTGAGCAGTATTAATGAAAGAACAGCTTGCGCTTGTGCGGGGTAGCCGAAAACAATCGTGAAAACACCGACGACCTGGTCATTAGCCTCGTGAGTGAGAAACTTGGCGTGCAGGTCGACGTGGCCGACATTGACAGAAGCCACCGTGTTGGGCGCAGGATACCAAGTGCCATGAAACCCAGGCCCATGATAAATTTGTGTCCTACCGGAAAAGGGCTGAAGTGTTTGCTCAGAAAAGAAAACTCGCCAAGAGTGGGTTTACCCTGAGGGAAGATCTGACACGCGAAAGACAAAAAGTTTTGAATGCTGCGATCACACAGTTCGGCCTTCAAAATGTATGGACCCAGGATGGCAGGATTGTAGTCAAGATGGAAGGAAGGAGGAAAATGGTGACGATCATGTTCGAACTGAAAGACTGAGCGAAATCTCATATTGTACTCTGTCTAATATAAGTTAATTTTTATTTTTTTTCATTTTTTAACATAAATATTGCTTTGTTGTTTGTCTAAGTACCATAAGTACTCTGTTTAAAATAAGTCAATTGTCTACCATAAATATTGCTTCTTTATTTCTCTATCATAAGTGCTCATGTACATTCATATTGTCAGTCAAACAGGAAATACCATTCTCCATTAACAAGAATCTCTTTAAATCCACCTTCCTATATCTATTATTTTCATCCTCGTCACTACCACTACTATTACTATCATCTTTTTCGTAACCACTACTGCCACTTTCCATCTTTCTTTTCACTCCCTTCTACGATACTTCCAGCCTGTTTTTGACCTTTTAGCCCACAGACACTTGAATCAGCCACGACCTTGAGCACACCTGCAAATATGTCTTCCCCTGCAAATTCCAGCTTTTGTCACTCTCCTGCCAGCAGGTAAACGGAGCATGCTCGGTCCAACAGGTGGCCACAATGGGACGGACTGGTTCCGCTGGCGGGCTCTTTGTGGCCCCACGCGAACGCGCAGTCACTAGCGGCTCACTTCAACGAGTTCTATTACCTCTTCTGCCAGTCGCTGTTCCATATTATCCTCGTCTCTGAAACTTGGTTGAAACCAAACATTTCTTCAGACGCTATCCGAATCACTGGTTACTATCTCCTAAAGGCAGATCGTGAAACACGACGTGGGTGGTGTAGGTGCCTATGTTCGCTCTGATCTGAAACCTACTATACTATGCACATCAGGTGCAAAGGGCGAAGGAGAAGCAGAGTTCTTGTTTTCCGAAATAAATACATCAAATCAGAAATTGCTAATTGGAGTAATCTATAAACCTCCAAATGTCAGTGCTATGTCCTCCTTTCAGTCTGCCTTGTCCTCGTTTGTGTCACAGTATGAAGACATAATCGTTATGGGCGACACAAACATCAACTTACAGTTAAAATCTCCCTCTGCAGAAAAACTAAGGAGACTGTTCCACTCCAATGATATGAGTATAACACCGCTGGACCCAACCCACCACACGCCACATAGCCATACGCTCATAGATATAATAGCAACAAAACGACCAGATAAAATAATTCGCGCCAATCAGACATCCGCTCCGGGCCTCTCTGCTCATGACATGATATTCTTAAATTACTCAATGCATACTACCAAAGAAAAATCTCACCTAGTAACCTACAGAAACCTAAAAAAATGTTAACCATGACGCTCTTCAAAAGGATTGCTCAGACATCCCTTGGCATGATATAAGCAATGAACCGACTTTAGATGGAAAAATTCGGGAATTGTGTCGCATAATTATTGCACTGTATGACAAACATGCTCCTCAACGCACTGTCAAGGTAAAGAGAGCTCCCGCTTCATGGCTCACCACTGAATTACGCCAGTTAATGAATAAACATGATGCTGCACATAGGGCCTTCAAGCATAACCCAACTCCCGAGGCGTATGAAGCTTACGGGAAACTGAAACAGAACCAAGCAAAGCATGAGGAATGCCAAAATCAGACATACCCACTCTGTCGTATGTGGCATATCGAAATCTGCTGCACTGTGGAAAAAGCTGCGCAGTTTCAGTATAGGGAAGCGAAGATCTGACACACTATCAAGCATCTGTAGAAGAATTAAACGATTTCTTCTCAACAGCTGTAAACTGTCATGCAGTGATAAATTACCAGCCCCAAGACATCAATCTCTCAAGAGAAGTTTTTCCTAAAACATGTCACTACAGGCACAGTACACAAGACAATTATGAGAATCTCTTCCGAGGCAGTAGGAAATGATGGAGTGAGCATTGACATGATTAAGAACATTGTACACACTATTATTCAAGTTATCACAGACATCTTCAACCTGTCTCTTGTCAGTAGTACATATCATACTGAGTGGAAGCAAAGTTTAATTCAACCTATACCCAAGACTGACAACCCAAAGTCGCCAGGTGACTACAGGCCAATCAGCATACTACCTGCAATATCTAAAGCCCTAGAATACATAGTCCATGAACAGCTGACGGATTACCTCAAAACTCATAACATCCATGATAAATATCAGTCAGGCTTCCGAAAGCACCATAGTACAGCAACTGCATTAATCACAGTAACTGATGACACTAAACATGCTATGGATAGACGTGAAGCTACCATCCTAACACTGCTGGATAGACGTGAAGCTACCATCATAAGACTGCTTGACTTTAGCAAGGCTTTTGATACAGTTGACTTTGATATATTACTAATTAAAATGAAACAGCTGAATTTCTCAAACAGCGCAATACACTGGTTCAACAGCTACCTCAAAAACAGAAGTCAACACGTCATTTGTGGGTCAGAGAATTCATCACGGAAAAACATCCGCTCTGGAGTTCCCCAAGGCTCCGTCCTTCGTCCATTACTCTTCTCACTGTACATTAATGATATTTCATCAGTGATTCATTCCTGCAACTACCATCTATATGCCGAAGACATCCAACTGTACATAAGTACAAGACCCAAGAACATTGCTGACGCAGTAGCGAGTATGAACGCAAATCTTTGCTCTGTTTCTCGATCGGCACAGAACCTAGGTCTGAAACTAAACCCCAAGAAATCCCAGGTCATTCTTATATCTCATCCAAAGTTAATCAGCCGGTACTTTCGTGAAAACAGTCCCTCAAATACTCCTCAATGGTACCCAACTACCACACCAAAAAACAGTAAAAGACCTTGGAATAATCTAGGATGAACACCTACACTGGGAAGACACAGTCACAGCTTGCCAGAAATCGCTCTCCTCCGTACATGCAATCCAAAAATTTAGAAAAATATTTCCAACCCATGTTATAGTCTTAGGTGGAGATTTCAATTTACCAGATATAGACTGGGACACTCAGATGTTTAGGACGGGTGGTAGGGACAGAGCATCGAGTGACATTATACTGAGTGCACTATCCGAAAATTACCTCGAGCAATTAAACAGAGAACCGACTCGTGGAGATAACATCTTGGACCTACTGATAACAAACAGACCCGAACTTTTCGAATCTGTATGTACAGAACAGGGAATCAGTGATCATAAGGCCGTTGCAGCATCCCTGAATATGGAAGTTAATAGGAATATAAAAAAAGGGAGGAAGGTTTATCTGTTTAGCAAGAGTAATAGAAGGCAGATTTCAGACTACCTAACAGATCAAAACGAAAATTTCTGTTCCGACACTGACAATGTTGAGTGTTTATGGAAAAAGTTCAAGGCAATCGTAAAATGCGTTTTAGACAGGTACGTGCCGAGTAAAACTGTGAGGGACGGGAAAAACCCACCGTGGTACAACAACAAAGTTAGGAAACTACTGCGAAAGCAAAGAGAGCTCCACTCCAAGTTTAAACGCAGCCAAAACCTCTCAGACAAACTGAAGCTAAACGATGTCAAAGTTAGCGTAAGGAGGGCTATGCGTGAAGCGTTCATTGAATTCGAAAGTAAAATTCTATGTACCGACTTGACAGAAAATCCTAGGAAGTTCTGGTCTTACGTTAAATCAGTAAGTGGCTCGAAACAGCATATCCAGACACTACGGGATGATGATGGCATTGAAACAGAGGATGACACGCGTAAAGCTGAAATACTAAACACCTTTTTCCAAAGCTGTTTCACAGAGGAAGACCGCACTGCAGTTCCTTCTCTAAATCCTCGCACAAACAAAAAAATGGCTGACATAGAAATAAGTGTCCAAGGAATAGAAAAGCAACTGGAATCACTCAATAGAGGAAAGTCCACTGGACCTGACGGGATACCAATTCGATTCTACACAGAGTACGCGAAAGAACTTGCCCCCCTTCTAACAGCCGTGTACCGCAAGTCTCTAGAGGAACGGAGGGTTCCAAATGATTGGAAAAGAGCACAGATAGTCCCAGTCTTCAAGAAGGGTCGTCGAGCAGATGCGCAAAACTATAGACCTATATCTCTTACGTCGATCTCTTGTAGAATTTTAGAACATGTTGAGTGTTTATGGAAAAAGTTCAAGGCAATCGTAAAATGCGTTTTAGACAGGTACGTGCCGAGTAAAACTGTGAGGGACGGGAAAAACCCACCGTGGTACAACAACAAAGTTAGGAAACTACTGCGAAAGCAAAGAGAGCTCCACTCCAAGTTTAAACGCAGCCAAAACCTCTCAGACAAACTGAAGGGTCGTCGAGCAGATGCGCAAAACTATAGACCTATATCTCTTACGTCGATCTCTTGTAGAATTTTAGAACATGTTTTTTGCTCGCGTATCATGTCATTTCTGGAAACCCAGAATCTACTATGTAGGAATCAACATGGATTCCGGAAACAGCGATCGTGTGAGACCCAACTCGCCTTATTTGTTCATGAGACCCAGAAAATATTAGATACAGGCTCCCAGGTAGATGCTATTTTTCTTGACTTCCGGAAGGCGTTCGATACAGTTCCGCACTGTCGCCTGATAAACAAAGTAAGAGCCTACGGAATATCAGACCAGCTGTGTGGCTGGATTGAAGAGTTTTTAGCAAACAGAACACAGCATGTTGTTATCAATGGAGAGACGTCTACAGACGTTAAAGTAACCTCTGGCGTGCCACAGGGGAGTGTTATGGGACCACTGCTTTTCACAATATATATAAATGACTTAGTAGATAGTGTCGGAAGTTCCATGCGGCTTTTCGCGGATGATGCTGTAGTATACAGAGAAGTTGCTGCATTAGAAAATTGTAGCGAAATACAGGAAGATCTGCAGCGGATAGGCACTTGGTGCAGGGAGTGGCAACTGACCCTTAACATAGACAAATGTAATGTATTGCGAATACATAGAAAGAAGGATCCTTTATTGTATGATTATATGATAGCGGAACAAACACTGGTAGCAGATACTTCTGTAAAATATCTGGGAGTATGCGTACGGAACGATTTGAAGTGGAATGATCATATAAAATTAATTGTTGGTAAGGCGGGTACCAGGTTGAGATTCATTGGGAGAGTGCTTAGAAAATGTAGTCCATCAACAAAGGAGGTGGCTTACAAAACACTCGTTCGACCTATACTTGAGTATTGCTCATCAGTGTGGGATCCGTACCAGGTCGGGTTGACGGAGGAGATAGAGAAGATCCAAAGAAGAGCGGCGCGTTTCGTCACTGGGTTATTTGGTAACCGTGATAGCGTTACGGAGATGTTTAATAAACTCAAGTGGCAGACTCTGCAAGAGAGGCGCTCTGCATCGCGGTGTAGCTTGCTCGCCAGGTTTCGAGAGGGTGCGTTTCTGGATGAGGTATCGAATATATTGCTTCCCCCTACTTATACTTCCCGAGGAGATCACGAATGTAAAATTAGAGAGATTAGAGCGCGCACGGAGGCTTTCAGACAGTCGTTCTTCCCGTGAACCATACGCGACTGGAACAGGAAAGGGAGGTAATGACAGTGGCACGTAAAGTGCCCTCCGCCACACACCGTTGGGTGGCTTGCGGAGTATCGATGTAGATGTAGATGTAAACAAAAATTAGTCCAAACACTAGTCTTGCCTAATCTTTACTACTGTGATGTAGTTCAACACAGCACAAATAGTGAAAATTCGAGATGCCTCGAGCTAGTAATGAATGCTTGCATTAGATACGTGTGCAATATACGGTTGTATGATCATATCAGTCCTTCATACTCTCAGCTAGGTTGGATACATCTCAGCCATACGGCTATGGAATGCACTCTCCTGTGATCTGCGTCTTATCCAGAACCACTCAACATTCAAAAGGGAACTCATAACTTACATATTACGGATGGTATAGCCACCATTGCTGTGCCCCTCTCATCTCTTTCTTTCTTTCTCCTCTCCAGCATAGCTTTGAATTTTACCATTCTATTTCTCTTCCTCTAACCTAGCTACCTCTTCTAATCTCCTTCACCCCATTCTATCGTCTTATGTGTCTGCTCGATGTGAATAACTCACAAGCTGCAAGAACATAACGAGAAAATTCCCAACTAGCAATAGGACTGACATTCATAAAAGAAAAATATATTTACTTTCATATACATAGTCATTATTATTATTATTATTATTATTATGGATTGATATAATTTTTGATTGTTATAATTATCCTTGTACTACTGTTATAATCTCTTATTTTTTTCTTTAACATTAATACTGTTTAACATGTGGTATGTCCATAATGTTCTGAACAAACTGAAATTCGTTCAATCTGAGTATGCCTGGTTAGGTGTAAGAGAGGGCCTGAAGGCGCTAATTTTGCCAGGTAAAATAGATCAATAAATATATGCCCCTACTGAATGTACATCTTCTGTCTTTGACCATAGTGTTTATCCATGGTGTCTTAGCACTGTTTGTTTACATCGTCCGCCATTTTTTAGTTAGGTAGAAAGTTTCTCTTGCTGTTAACGAAGTGTATGTTGTGAGTGTAAAACGGTTATTTCTTGCTCTGCATACAACTGTACGAACTGGTGGAGCAAGGAAAGTTATTTAACTTTCCACAGGTAATAACTGGATGTCAAGAAACGACAACCATCTCTTAAATATCTTGGTAGTTGCCTTGCACAATACAATGTGTCTTCTGTTTTGGACAGATTTCCTCTGCAAAAAGGCGATTTGTTGAAACTAAACACAAGGGTTTTACGCCTTCAAGGGATAGTTTCTTATATGCAGATCACTTCTTGGAAGAAGATTATTTAGTAAGGACTGGTACTTCGAGAAGGCATTTCAAGCCTGATGCAGTGCCATCACAGTTTGCGTTTCCGAGGCATTTAATGCCCAAGGAAAAACAACCAAGGCAGCAGATTAGAATAACAACTGAAGTCTACTGCAGAAACTCGTGATTATATTGAACAGAGTCACTTCACATAAACATTGTTTTTGTTTTCAAACAAACATGTTTTCTCATAAATACTTGCCAAACTTTGTTTCATGCTTGTACTACTTGTATTCTATTCTTGTTTCAGTTTTCTCAGAATCGCGAGACATCTAAGGAATGTGGATCTCAAACACAGACAGAAATGATTGACAAGGCCACTGGCACATACAATTTTTTACCAGATGTTGTGGAGGTACTGAGAAAAAAATCAAGAGCCTGCAGGAAAAAATTAGGAGAAGAGAGAAGGAAAAACTATCCAATGAAAGACATAATAAGTACTCTGAGAGAGAAGGGTCATCTAACAGAGATGCTGCATGAATTCCTGAATCAACAAAGAGGGGCTCAGGTGGAATTAGTGTGCAATTTGTTGAATAATAGTGTGTCATCCAAGGGAAACAGGTACAAAACAGACATTAAAATGTTTGAAATGACAGTGTATTTTTACTGTCCATGAATATTTACACATATTAATGCCTCTGCCTCACAAATCACTGTTTCCTCATTCGGCAGGGACTGTGAATTGTGATCCTGGCTTTTTAAGTGATGTATTCAGGTACTTTGAGTTTAACCATCAAGTGAGGACTGAATTTAAAGATTCTAGCCTCATAATAGACAGTATGGTAATTAGAAAACAGGTAGTGTGGGACCAGGAAACTAAGAGCTATACAGGTTTTGTAGATTTTGGAGGAGAAGTTAATCAAAAGAAGCTTCAGAGGCATTAGTTTTTATGCTTGTGTCCATAAAAGGTAAATTTAAGTGTCCTGTACTATATTTTTTAGTGAATGGCTTTGATGGTAGTGTGCAGGCAAAATAACAAACTCTACTCTGGAGAGGCTAAGCAATTCAGGCATCAGAATTTGGGCAGTCACTTGTGATGGCACAAGGACAAATGTAAGTATTGACATCTTCAACTTTTGTAGTCCTGTCTTCCTCAGTTGCGTGTAATATTACGGTATATTGATAATTTTTACTTATGGACCGTCTGACAGCAACTGAGTAAAACACAATTTCAGTGCCATACGCGTTTCGCCCTAATTTTATGCAAGGCATCATCAGTGGCCTGGAATATGTACATATGTTTGCTATTTAATTTACATTTTTGTCACTGTACCTATAGGTTATAAACAGTTCTGGTGGTTAGTATTTCCTATTAAGTAGTAATGTTTTGAACTGTACTTACAGGTTGTGTGGACAATTTCTTACATTTTATGCTCCTGTTGCATTTTTGGTGTGTTCTTCTTCTTATGAAAGCCAATTTGCGGTTTTTTTTTTGCCACATTCCACAGGACAATGAACTGAGCGCTCGTTTCAATGCAATGTTTTGGTTTCTGTTGCTGACTGTCAAATGTTTTTGCCAAACTTTCGAGTGTAATTATTGAAGTATCTGTGGTCTGTTCATATACATAATAGATTAATAGAGGGGAAATATTCCACATGGGAAAAATATATCTAAAAACAAAGATGATGTGACTTACCAAACGAAAGCGCTGGCATGTCGATAGACACACAAACAAATACAAACACACACACAAAATTCAAGCTTTCGCAACAAACTGTTGCCTCATCAGGAAAGAGGGAAGGAGAGGGAAGGACAAAAGGATGTGGGTTTTATGGGAGAGGGTAAGGAGTCATTCCAATCCCGGGAGCGGAAAGACTTACCTTAGGGAGAAAAAAGGACGGGTATACACTCGCACACACACACATATCCATACACACATATACAGACACAACCCTGAGGTTGGTTTGCAGCAGAGCGCCATTCTTCTCTTCTGTCTGCCTTCCTCTTCATTTCCACGTATGTCTTACATCCAACGTCATTCATGATCTGTTGCATGTATGATATCCTTGGTCGCCCCCGCCAATTCCTTCCCTCAATAGCTCCTTCTGCTATTGTTTCAATAATGATGATGTGTCGTAGGATGTGCCCTACAAATTTGTCTCTTCTTGTTTGGATATGCCTCCACAGAGATCTGGTTTCCTGTACTCTGCTTTGTTACTTTGTCTCTCCAGCTGATCATCATCCTTCTATAGCACCACATCTCCAGGGCCTCTAGCCATCTTCTCTCTTCTCTTCCAATTGTCCAAGTTTCACATCCGTATATGGCCAAACTCCAAACGAAACCTTTCACGATAAGTTTCCTTATTTTCAGACTGATGTTGTTGCTGGTGAGTAAGTTCCTTCTCTGATTAAATGCAATTTTGGCCTTTTGTATTCTGGTCGCAATTTCTTTCCTGCTTCTACCATCTCTTGTGATTTTGCTTCCCAGGTAAGTAAATTCCTCTATCATTTCCAATTCCTCTCTTCAATTCTCATTCTCAGAGGTTCATATTCTGCTCCTGTACTGCATACCATCACTTTAGTCTTTTTCTTGTTTATTCTCATTCCATACTGATTGCATAGAATTTTTTACATTGTTCTGAGGACTTCCTCTAGATCTTCTTTCGTCTCCGTGACTACAGCAATATCATCTGCATAACGTAGCATGTCTATCTTCTGCCCATTAATTTTGATCCCCACCTCAGTAGCTTCTTGAACTTTGTCTATAGCTTCCTGGATGTAAGCACTTAATATAAGAGGAGAGAGAGCACATGCTTGCCTTACCCCTTTTCTAATATTTGCTTCATGTTCATGGTGACAGTTCCTAATCACTGCCACCTCTTTCTTATAGAAACTGAGTATCAAACGGATGTCTTTGTACTTTATTCCAATTTTCCTCGGCACTCTGAACATCTCTTGCCAGATAACGTTATCAAATGCCTTTTCCATGTCTACAAAGGCAATATAAGTTGGTTTATTTTTCTGTAATTGCTTTTCGATAAGTCTCAGTGCCAGAGTCGCCTCTCTTGTTCCCAATTCCTTTCTGAAACCAAACTGGTCAACAACCAGCATATCCTCCACCTTCTCTCCAGAACTATTTTTATGAGAATTTTTGATGCATGTGATATTAGGCTTAGAGTTCAGCACTGTTCGCATTTTGTAGCTGCTGCCTTCTTTGGTATAGGAACAATGATACATTTCTGGAAGTCTGTCGGTATCTCTCCTGTGTTATAGATGGACCTAATAAGTTTAAGCAGCATCAGTTTCAAGCTGTCACCAGCATTCTTTATTAGTTCTGCAGGGATGTCATCAATACCCGTTGCTTTGTTGTGTGGTAGTTCTTTTAGAGCTCTGTCAAATTATTCTTGCAGAATGTTATCTCCCTTGTCATTTTCGTCTGCTTGCTCTTCTCTTCTTATTATTTCCTCCAAAAGAGGTGTTCCAGCATACAACTCCTCTATGTATTCTTTCCATCTCTTCACCATGTCTTCACCAAACAGCATTTTCCCCTCTTTATTTTCTATTGTGGCTGAGAGTGTCATTTTATGTTTGTTAAAAAAAATGATTTGCTGTTCTGTAGTCTAAATCAGTTCTTCCGTTTAGCATATTTTCTTCCACTTCTCTGCGCATTTCTTCAAGAAAATTTTCTTTTACTTTCCTAGCTTCTCTATTACCTAAATTCCTTAGTCTTCTGTATTTAGCTTTTCCTTGTTCATCAGTTGCATTTTTGTATAATCTCCTGTTTTCTATAATCTCAATAATATCTGCTGTAATCCATTTCCTCTTGTTTTTGGGTTCAGTTCTTCCAACTATCTTTTCTGCTGCTTTGTATATACCAGATTTAATTTGATCCCAGTCTTCACTTACTCCACCATGCTGAAAATTGTTAGCTAATTTATCTGTTTCATGAGTATAGCGCTTTGCCAGTCCCTCAGTTTTCATTTTTTCTGGTTCCATGTAAGTTTTACTGGCTGCTTCTTCAAACGTTTGAATCTCGGTGAACTTTTCATTAAGACCAGGTTATGATCACTGCCTATGTCTGCAGATGGATAACTCCTGCAATCTTATCTGGTTCCTAAAATGTGCTTTCACTAGAATGTAATCAATCTGTTGTCTACTCCGGTCTCCAGGGGCCTTCCATGTGTATCTTCTTCAGTTGTGATGTTGGAAAAGTGTGTTTGCAACAACTAATTGGTTCCTAGATCAGAACTCGATAAGTCGATCTCTTCTTTCATTTCCTTCTTCCAAGTCCATATTTGCCAACAATTCCTTCCTCCGGTTCTTCACCCACAATCACATTCCAGTCCCCCATGGCAATCAGGTTTTCATCTCCCTTAACATTTCTCATCACATTACTTATTTCTTCATATATTTTGTCAATGACTGCATCTTCTTCTTAGGATGTTGGCATGTACATTTGTATTATCACAGTGTCCTTTGGTTTAGTTTCAAGTTTGACTAGCATTATTCGAGAGCTATATTGCACATATCCCTTGACACATGAGCCATAGTTTTTCCTCCGAATTATTCCAACTCCTTCCATCCCTGGTCTATCTTGGTCAGTTCCAGTGTGAATGACTCTGTATTCTCCAGGCCAGAAATCACCTGGCTGGGGCCACCTCATCTCCAATATGACTAGGATATCTACTTCCAGTCGTTCCATTTCAAGTTTTACATTTTCTAGTTTGCTACACTGAAGCAGTGTTCTCACATTCCAAGTGGCTATGTTAAAATTGGGATTCTTTTCCTTCACATTGTCCCACACGGAGGTCCAATTGGGGGACTATTTTATCTCCGGAAAATTTTACAGACGACACTGACATGATTTACTGCATTGTTATAGCTATTAAATTTCACAAGCACAAATTTTCAGCAGTAACTGTATGGAGTTAGGAATCTGTATGGGGCTAGGAGACATTATTTTACACTTTTTAGTCTAATTATTGTCTTACATTTAGCCCATTGCCACACAAAACCTCCAACTCCTAACAGGTGCCTCACTAGTTTCGTTTCAGTGCTAGAGTTAAATATTTCACGTCATTTTCTTCATCGTTCACGGATATATTTAGTGGCATTATGTTTGTGCTTGAAACAGGGGTATCCACCATCTTGATCATGCCACGGGTCAAAGCAGATGGATGGAATCTGTACTTTCGGTACTGTCACTTTATTTTACTAAAATTATATTTAGCCCAACACCATTTGAAGGCAAGAGAAAGAGAGTTTCTGTCTCAATATAAATTAGCCCTGAGTTGCGTAGTGTCTACTACAGTGGACAGCTGTTAATAGTCACTTCTCTGGTACTTTCAATCAGTCCTGAGAAAGCAAATACATACAGTCCACTGCCATGGACCCTCCCTACTGGCATTGTGCCCTCCATGCATTAACAGCACAAAGACTGATCGAAAACATCAGAGAAATAATCATTAAAAGCTGTCCACTGCAGTGAAAATCGTGCACCACAGGGTTCAATTTTGGAAAGTGAGACATGTTATGCAAAAGTCCCACTTCATCACACAGAATGACCCTCATCCTGTAAGTTGACTACTATTAAAGGTAAGCAACAAGCAAACTCTTAACTGAGCATAGTATAGAAGATGATGCAAAAATTATGTTGGAAATGTTTACTGTCAGTGTCAACAGACTGTAAACAAGTACGCATATTATATATAACATTAGAAACGATGCTGGCAGCATGGCCTAACAATTTTGTAACCATGTGTGAATGTTGTGGAAGAGCTATAATACAAGACCTTTTAACTGGATGCCTACTGTGAATACCTCCTTTGCACGTAGTGCTTTGCTCTCATCTGCTTTCACAGCACTGATTTTTCTTTTACTGAGAATTTTCTATTACGCCATTAAATCAGTAGCATTTATACGTTAGAACAAGATACAGTTAACTCAGAGTTTCTTAATGATTGAGAAAGAAATAGTCTCTGATGCAAGAAAGATTACATAATGAAACAGACTGCATGTGTGTCCATCATAATGTAACAAACTCCAACGAGACCGTGAAAATTAATTGCTGGTCAAATCTTTGCTGTTATAAAGCCAAAATTTGTAGGGTAATACCTGACTGAGGTGCTCCACAAGCACTTACTGCACAGATGAATGCTTAGTGTAGTAGTTGTTGGGACTAACGACTGTGCCAGCATGATATTTCCGAATCCAAGTAGAGTAATACGTCCAGCACTGGAACAACCTGTAACAACTGAGGCCATGCAGCACACTTATAATCAAAGCAAGTTAAGAGTAGCTGGATTCTAAAGCTGTACTACCTAATTACTATTTCGTATTTAATGGGTAACCACACTAGTCTTTTGCACTTTCCAAGTTTCAGATACCTTTAACTTTTTTCTTCACATTAGTTCTTGTTCCATGTATGTGAAAAGAAAGCAATATCAAGTTGCAAGAAATCATTAGCACACAGCAACCAGTTTGCTGTGGCATTCTTGCATTCCACAATACTCTCTCTCTGTGAGAGAGAGAGAGAGAGAGAGAGAGAGAGAGAGAGAGCAGAGTAGCCAGAGCAGATGAGACTAGGGCTCAGGCTCAGTTTTTGGCCGCTACCCCACTAATGGTCAATTTGATGTAATTAGTGAATTTTTAAGCTTCTTTTGCACAGCAGCTAGTCTTACAATAGCTTATTATAAACAATATGAAATGTGCTATTCAGGTAGATATAGAAGCATTTATTTGTAAGTTCTTATTTGGAGCCATATTCCTGTGAAAAGGTCTGTGTTGAAAATGTCGAGCTTTGTAGAGTTTTTCTTCAAGCAATGTATAATTAGTTTTTCATATTTTACATGTTTAAATAAAAAAATCAGAACAAACTTAATCTGTTTGGAGGCACAGTTATGTATTAGGCCTACAGTTTCATTTCTTACATTTTAAATATAGTGCAACCCAAAAATAAACCATTAAACTTCTATGGCCGTACACGGATTCATATTTTGTCTTGGTTCCCTGTTATGGCCATACTTGTGACAGTAAGTAGAGACATTTGCGCCCCGTTTTGGCTGTGGTATCAACGTTCGATAGCACACTTGGTAGGGGTTTCAGTTATCGACCGCGGACCATAATGCTATCGCTGGACCCGCAAGTCGAGTCGAGTGCCGCTAGTGCCACTCTGCGGTTTGCAACAAGCCTCTAGAGTGCGCTCGGCCACTCTTGCTTGGGACATCAAGTAAGAAAGTAATAGAGCCTTCAGCTGATAGGAAGCAACCTCTAACAAAGCACTTAGTTAAAGTATGGCCTATGTGATGCCTCTATAGCTCTGTTTGAAATTGTATTTCTCCTGACTATGAAGACTCCTGTACCATCAGTTAAGTACAATATATTATTTTTTACTAACGACTTCTAATTATTTTAGTCATTGTAGACCCAGACCATGCCACCAGCTTCTTATCAACTTCACTGACAAACCTGCTGTATATACGAAGAAGAGTCGTATGTTTCTATTTAGCATTGGCCAGCAGTCTTTCACATTGGTAACCATTTGTTCGTCGTCGTAATAATTGGCGACGAGGGTAAAAGTATTTCGTCATTATTTAACAGTGTCAGCGACGTACAGTGTAAATCTCTTGTTCGTTTCTTTCGTCGTTATTTGGAAGTGGCGACGCAGATTATTTGGAAAGCAGAGCTGATTCAATGATACATCGGAGACGAGACATTTATTTCGTTTGTGTTTACACTATCTCTATTTATGTGTGTTTACAGATTATATACCCGGCTGCACCACCCATCCTCTCTGCACTGTGTGAGTGAAGAGTGAAAGACATTTTTTCCTACTCCCACTCGTGATTATTTGATTTATTTGTGATAGCAAATCTGGAGGAACAAAATGTACTGGCAGACCTGTTACGATTACAGAATGAGCAGTCTAACACTACCACAAGCCTTGGGACAGCTTGTCCAGGGACAACACGGTGTGCCACATGTACTGGCTGCACAGGAGCCGACCGTACAACAGGCCACAGCGTTCGATGCCAGCGTGGAAACAGGGTGGAAGTGGTAGGCACAATTTTCACACCATCTTGCTGCATATGACATCCAAGGTACAACAAAGCTGCATGCGCTTTCATAATGTGTCGGTGTGGTATCGTACAGAATCCTCCTCAAACTCTTCCCGAGAAGTTCTCCAGATCAGTTCAGTTTTGAAGAACTTTTTCAGGCATTAACCAGTTATTACAAGGAAAACATAAATATTGTGGCTAAGCGGTAAACATTTTTCTGCACAACACATGCCCTTCAGCAGAATTACTGTGAGTGGATAGCCACTACGCAAGGCCTCACTCGCGATTGAATTTTCACGGTCTTGTGGAATATCATATTCTGACATAATGGTAAGGGATGCTACTGCGCAAAACGTGTCAGACACATGCATTAGAGACCAAATTCTTAAATTATTCAACCCCTCTTTAGAACAAGTGTTGGACATTTTGGACAGACAGGACACTTTGGACTTTGCTGCAAATTCTTTCGAATTGCCTCCCACTGTCTGTCCAGTTAGAAAGCCAGCTGCGTGCGCTTCCCATTTACATGGTGCTTTATTAGCTCATCGAGCTCCGGCCCAATTCACTTTCGGGAAACAGATACCTATTATGCGCCGGCAGCAGCCGCCTGCTTTGCGTTCATGCCTGCAATGAATTCAAAGCACTCGCACCAGAATTGTCCATCCCGCAAGGCCTTGTGCCATTTTTGCAACAAGAAGGGACATATCAAGGCAGTGTGCCTCAAACGACAAAAATCTGACACTCAGTATCACGTTTCCGGACTAAGTAGCTTCCGCCGGAACGGTTCCCGATGTAAGACTTCCTATCACAACGAGCCCCAAGCAATGGAAATAAATGTTGTAAATTCACCCCAGTAACTGTGCCTTTACCCGATTGTGACAATTGCTTGTAAGGCTAGTGCATGCCGACTAAAGACGTCCTGCTACGCCTGACCTGCCCATCCACATTTGCCAGTGAACATGGCTTCTCCGACTGACATTTTACACCGACGTCAGAACAAACTTCTTGTCAACTTGAACATTCAGAATCATACGATTCCTTTTCAGTTGGCCACTAACGCGTCTGTTTCACTAATGAAACGTAAAACTTACGAATTGCTTGGTTCACCTACAATGCATAACACAAATGTTACTTTAGCTACCTACAGTGGTCAAAGTATCCCGGTATTAGGACTGTGTAGTTTGCCAGCGACATATCGTGGAAAAACTCAAGTGGTTTCTTTTCATGTACTGTGTTCAGCTTCATCTGTAAATATTTTTTGTTTTGATTTATTTGATGTATTCTCCTTAACTCTGCAGTATGACGTACTAGCCATCACTACAGTCCAAGAGTTTGCTGACATTTTTCGCCAGGTTTAGGTTGTGCGAAAAATTTTCAGGTGCATATTGAACTGCAGGGCAACGCTGTGGGTTATCTTAATGAAACCATTGGGCAAACTGGCTGTGCGTGGATTTTAAAGCCACCATCAGTCCGCAACTTGTTGCAACATTTCCTTTGCCATGTCCAGAAGACTTCTTTGACAAATTGTGTTCAGGCAAATATTTTTCTAAGTTAGATTTGCAAGATGCATATCTTCATATTCCTGTGGATGACGAATCCTAGAAGATTTTTGTCATGAATACCCATTTAGGTCTCTACAAATTTAAGAATTCCATTCGAATGTGCCTCTGCCCCAGCACTATTTCAACAGTACTCACAGACTCTCTGTGCGGCGATTCCTTCGGTGTGTAATTACCTAAATGACATTGCAGTTTCTGATTCTACGCAGCATGAACATCTGCATAATTTGAGACAGTTATTTGAAGTGCTACGTGAGAATGGACTTAGACTCAATAGGGACAAGTGTAATTTTTTTTTCTGAACAGTTATCTTACTTGGGACACATAATCAACTCTCAAGGCACCCATTCAAGTCCGGATCATTTAAGAGCAATATCAGGGATAGCAGCACCCAAGACAGTTAAAGAATTACAATTCGTCCTTGGATAGCTCAATTATTATCACAAGTTTTTGCCTAACGCATCATCTCTTGCAGCACCATTTCAATGACTACGTCGGAAGAACGTTCTGTTCATTTGGTCGCCTGAATGCGAACTTGCCTTTCAGCAGCTTAAATCTGCGTTGTTATCTAGTACATGTCTTACGCCCTTCAATCCTACAAAACCTCTTGTCCTCATGGTTGACGCATCTGATTTCGGGATCAGAGCTGTTCTTGCTCATAAACTTGGTTTCCGCGATTGCCCTATCGCATTTGCATCGAAGCTACTCTCCTCTGCGCAGTGTAACTACTCGCAGATCGAGAAGGAATCTGTCGCTTTGATTTTTGGAGTTATGAAATTCCACGATTTCTTACATGCTCGCAAGTTTACAGTTCTCACCGACCATAAGACTTTGCTGTCCAATTTTCACCCATCAAAGCCCGTGCCTCCGCGTATGGCTCAAAAATTTTATCGTTGGTCACTTTCACAGAACTGTTATGACATCTTGTATCGGCCTACTGCCCAGCATGGTAACGCTGACCCATTATCCTGGTTGCCAATAGCTGAAGACATGCTGTTCGACTCTTCCGAACAGGCTTGTATGTTCAGAGATGTGCAAAATGATGATGATGTGGAAAGTTTTCCTGTCGATTTTCGTTGTATAGCAACAGCAACAGCTAACGACCCAGTATTAAGTATTATTTTGCATTATGTTACTACGCAATGGCCTTTGTCTAAAAATTGGATTGAAGATCGTTGATTCATCATCTTTTTTTTTTGTGCACAGACTGTGCACGACTTAGTGTCCAACGTGGTGTCATCTCGCTGCGCACGGAGAATGATCAGTCTCGTGTTGTTTCCAAGTTCTTTGCAGTCAGCTGTGCTACGACTTCTTCACCAAGGTCACTGGGGTATCGCATGGACAAAACAGTTAGCTTGCCATCACTCTACCTAGTTTGGAATTGATATTGACATAACCAAGATTTGTTGTTCTTGTTCTGTGTGTGCGGAAAACCAATTCGCACCACCGCAAAAAATTCTCTCGGCCTAAGGCAACTTTGCCATGGAATCACTTGCATTTAGATTTCACGGATCCTTTTTGGGATGCGGGATGGTTAATTCTTCTTGATTCTTTTAGCGATTTTCCATTTGTTGTTATGTCATAAATGATATAGTCAGCTACCATTAAAGCCTTTTCTTCTATATTTTGCATCGAAGGATTGCCACAAGTCATTGTCACTGACAATGGACCACAATTTGTGTCTGCAGAGTTCAAAGTTTTGTGAATCTAATGGTATTCAGCATTTAACTCCCACACCGTTCTCTCCTCAATCGAACGGAGCCCCTCAAAGATTCGTTCGGATGTTTAAGTCGCAAATATCTAAATTGCACGCCTATCACTCTCGCATGGACGCTCTTTTGTTGCTTTTATATTCATACCAATCACAGCCCCGCAACAGTGCTTCGCCTGCTGAATTGTTGCATGGTCGTCCTCACAAAACTCTGATGAATTTGTTGCATCCTCCAAACTGCGTTTCTTTCCCATGGCAGACCCACAAATTCTGGCCAGATGATATTGTCTATTTTTGTCATTTCCATGGCAATCGCTGATGGCTGAAAGGGCACTTTCTTCGCCATCTTGGCCGCACTGTTTGTCATCTCAGGTCCGTTTGGTGAGGTGTGCAGGCATCAGAATCAGATGCACCTCTTTCGACGTGGGGTTTCTGCCACTTGCCCCTATGTTCCCAGTGTCAGTGTTGACGGGGTTGCCCCACGGGGCCCTCTTCCTTGCTCTCCTCGCCCCGGGGTTCTGGCATCCGTAGCTTCGCTTTGCCACGCGACAAAGTGCCAGCACAGATGTAATGTCTCGTGCTGGAGTCATCCACAGTGCCAGCATTGCCGCAGCAACCATAAGACCATATGGACCAGGTGCCTTCCAGTGTGATAGTGCACAGGGAACTTCCGATTACAATGCCATCCACTGCCGTAGAACAGTCTGCACTTCCAAGTTTCCAGTCCTTGTTGCCTGTCAGGTGCCCCGACCCAATGGAGGTCAGCCCTTCAGTTCCTCCCATAGCTGTAGATGTGCAGGCACCTCATGTTTACATTCACCTTGGAATAGGTTTCCAGGCATTTCCTGTCTCCCCTCGGTCCGAATGGCAGGGTGTGGGTGGGCATGCCTTGCCTGCAGTCAGGCTCCCCACCTCCTCAACTACGTCAGCATGGGGTCCTCCACCCGGTGGTCATTAGCCATATTCAATGGCCGTTTGCAGGGGAGGAATATGGTATCAATGTTCAATAGCACACTTGGTAGGGGTTGCAGTTATCAACTGCGCTCCATGCTGGTATCGATGGACCCACGAGTCGAGACTAGCGCCGCTCCTCAGTTTGCAACAAGTCTCTAGCGTATGCTCAGCCACTCTTGCTCGGGACATCAAGTAGGAAAATAGTATAGCCTTCAGCTGATAGGAAGCAACCTCTAACAAGGCACTTAGTTAAAGTATGGCCTATGTGATGCCTCTATAGCTCTCTGTTAGTAATTTTATCTCTCCTGACTATGAAGACTCCTGTACCACCCGTTATGTACAATATATTATTTTTTACCACCGACTTCTATTTACTTTAGTCCTTGTAGACCAGGATCATGCAGCTAGCTCCTTATCGACTACACTGACAAATCTGCTGTATATGCAAAGAAGAGATTTGTATGTTTCTATTTAGCATTGGCCACCAGACATTCACATTGGTGACGATTCGATCATCGTCGTCATAACATTGGCAACTTTTAAAAATTTATACAAAACATGTATAATACAGATTTGGCCTGCATTCTAATTATGCTAATTTTATTTAAGTAGGCTTATTTGAAATATTTCTGGTATTTTTATATCACGATGGACCTAATGAAGTCTCGCCTGAGAATCTCATAAATTTACCTACCCTTGTAACATTGTAAAATATGCTACACAAATTATAAAAATATAACATTTTTGTATCTCAAGGTTTTTGAGTCAACTACAGAATAAAGAATTTCAGTATTCTCCCAGCGCAGTTAAAAATGGACTGAAGGCTACTGCTGAAGAAAGTTGCTACTGCAAGCCATACTGTACAATCCTACAAGAACATTATGAATTAAAATTTCTGGTCTATGTCCATAAAAATCTACTGAGCGCTGTCTTAAGAGAAATGGGGTGGGAGATGGAGGCATAGAAAATGTTGATGGATTTAATTCTTTACTGTTCCAACATGGAATTTCCAGTTACTAGGGAAAATCACTGTGTGTCTATGCAAAAACTTATTGAAAAGGTGAATTTGTGATGTTCTAAGGCTGCATATGGCTTTCTCAAGAGAGGCAAAATTTTGTCACAAAAAGATACTGAATATTAGTGGAGCTAGTAAGTTCCACTACATAGGAAAAATAAGAAATTGGGTCTGGGATATATCTGAATGATAAGGGTGTGTTAAATGACCTAAACTGAGCTTTTAACATGGATGACATCTCTTTTTCTAACTTTTAATGGGTAATTGTTTTTGCACCAGCCATTACAATAATGTTTGTTAATTGTTTTTCTGTTCCACTTGGCTGCTACAAGTTTTATCTACGCACTGTATATTTGTTCCCTTATGTTTCTGTATAAAGAATAAATTTCTACAATTACTTAAAGCCCCATATTTATTATAAGATGGCACCAGTCTAAGTACTAGGTAGTGATTCAGTTCCCTTAAAAACAGGTTGACCGTAATATTAAATATGTAAAATCTAATAAAAATGTAAGAAATGGTATCTTGTATGATCACTGGAATCGCTTTGCTTGCTCAAATATTACCAAAAAGAAAGTGCTGAGTGGATTTGTCCAACGAATGGTGAAACGATCGGTAACTCATTATCTGATGAAGATAAAAATTCCTTATTATCAATTATTGCTAAGCTACAAAAGGACTTAAAAATAGTAAGTGATGAAAACAGAAGACTCAAGCATACCTTGGAAGAGAGTGATCATAAGGTATGTCTCAATATTTCTAAACTGTAAGGATTGCCAAGAACTGAGGTTAGGACTGTAACAGATCACAATAACAGGTCCAGCTGAGGATGGGAAACTGTGAAATCGAAGAGGAGCTCTTACAAACCCATCAAATCTAAATATGGGCAGGATTTTGTTCTACCAATTAATAAATATGATTCATTGCGAAACACAGATGGTGTGGAAATTTATCAGCATCCTCATCTGACAGGGCAATGCAAGGGACTCAAAACATAGCAAACAGCAAACTAATACATCAGAAGAAACATAAAATCAAGATTTACACAATTATGTGCAAGGAATATCAGTTATGTTAATGCATAGTAGAGCTTCTGTGATGGTAAAGTTTGATATGGAAGGAATCATTAAACCAGGGGCCGGTTTATGAGATGTTTCCACATTAATCAAGAAAGACAGCACAACCCTCGCAGACAAAGACTTTGTAATGGTATCGGCCGGAGCAAACAGCGTCAGCAGAAAAGAGTAAGATAGCTGCATCGACACTGAAGAACAGTAAGTGTTAACCCACACCAATGTGATTGTCATCAATGTGCCTTATCAGCATGATTTGCCTCAGTGGTCATGTGTGAAGAACAAAGTGAAGAAAACCAACAAAGAGTTCAAAGCTATCTGTAAGCTCCTTAAGAATGTTTCTGTTGTTAACACCCGTAGTTATAGCAGAGATTGGTGTACCAAGCATGGCCAACATCTCAACAAACTGTGTGAATAAGTTTTACGTGATACAATTCTCAGAATAGTATTGGATAAGCTTAGAAAGGAAGAAAGATTAGTACTCTGTTTGGTTTTTGTTTCAACTGAGATAACAAAAAACTTAAAAGATTAGATCAGGTTAGATGTTCCAGTACCACTAGGACACAACCTCATCAACTTTTACATGGTAACATTAGCCTATTTCAACTGAGTAAATGTGCAAAAAAAGTAATTCTAAAAATAGATTTTAAAACAGGCTTCCTCAACATTCAGGGTATGGCAGATAAAAACATAATAACTAATGAATTTTTAAATGAAAGTTGGACATTTTATGCTTAAGAGGAAGAGCTTAGGTAAAAAGTACTGAATGATTACACATTGCTTAGTTGCTGTAGTAGAGGACATCACTTACCCTGAGAGGGAGGTGGGGAGGGGGGGAATACCTCTTGTGCCAAACTTTGGTAGGCTAGATCTCTACACTGTTTGTTGAACTGCATTTTGAAATATCAGGTGCAGTAATTTAGAGTCTGAAGGTAGTTGTAGTAATAGCATACAGGCTACCTAGTGATGATCCCCAAATCTTTCTTTAGAAACTGACATCCTAATGTGCATCTGTACTATACTAAAATAGGAAAAATATAATATGGTCATGGATGGAGATGTCAATTAAAATTTTTATGTACTGCAGGACGAAAAGAATCGTGACTGCTCAAAATGTGCTTCAACAATTTAACCTGACTCGGGCTCTCAGAAACTGTGGTTACAGCGTAGGAGCTGCGTTTGCATAAGCGTGTGTGTATGTCATCTAATTTTGACAAAGGCCTTGTTGGCTGAAAGCTAATTGTGCGACAGTCTTGTTGTTGTGCCTTTCTGCAACTCAGCGTCTCCGCTATATGGTGAGTAGCAACTATCCTTTTCATTATATTGAAATCTTTACTAAGTTAACTGTAAACCTACAAGAGGCCCTGCCCATTTTAAATTATTTACAAATATTAATAGAATTTGTATGTCCTCTGATGTATTTAGTTTTCCTTTTTCAGATCATGATGCAGTATTTATTAGTCTTAGTATTATACCTTCAGACTGCTCCAAACCAAAATCTAAAACTGTGACTATTACACTGATTAGAATAGAGATGGACAGGTTTAGACGTGCCCTTGCTTGTTACAGCTGGGACTCCCTTTTCAATAGATTTCAATGTTGTTCCTCTGATAATGTTTTCACTGAATTTTTCTCTGCATTTTTAAATATATTTGAAACAAACATTCCTCTGAAAAACTGCAGTAAATCTTATTAACTACAAAAAGAAAGAAAGAGAACTAAGGAACAAACCGAAAATACCCCCGCCCAGTCTTCACTGTGGTTTGGAGTAAAAACTTTTCTACTAAATGAAAGTAAAACATCCCTATTTAAGTTTAACCTCAAAGAGATTCGTAACCATCATGAATTAGGAACTATTAAATCTCTAGACATTCTTACTGACAATAAACTGATCTGGGAACACATATTAAAAATGTATCTGCTAGGCTTTAAAGAATTATTTATTTAATTAGGACTTTAAACATACATTCCAAATAACTATGTAAGATCACCATATTTTGCTTTCTTCCAAAGTATCATATCATAGGGGTAGTAGTTGTCATGTAAATGACATTTTACTCTTGCAGGAGAAAGTAATAAAAATAACTGATTCCAATAAAACAGACCATTGTAAACCTCTGTTCATTAAACTGGAATGTCAGACAGTAGCAAATTTATTCACCTACAATTTTTTACTGTATGTCAGAAAAAATGTTTCTAATTTGTATTGAGAAGTGATGTACATAGTTGTAACACTAGAAATAGAACATGTGTAGACATGCCATATGACAGATTATCTAAATCATGTAACTTGCAGCTAATCCTTGGACTTTTTTGAGTCATCAGGCTTCTGACTGGTCTAATGTGGCCTGCCACGAATTCCTCTCTTGTGCCAACCTTTTCATCTCGAGTAGCACTTGCAACCTACATCCTCAATTATCTGCTGGATGTATTCCAATCTCTGCCTTCCTCTATAGTTTTTGCCCTCTACAGCATCCCCCAGTACCATCGAAGTCATTCCCTCATGTCTTAACAGATGTCGTATCATCGTGTCCCTTCTGCATGTCAGTGTTTTCCATATATTCCTTTCCTCTCCAATTCTGCCCAGAACCACCTCATTCCTTATCTTATCAGCCATCTAATTTTCAACATTCATCTGTAGAATCACATCTCAAATGCTTCAATGTTGTTCTATTCTGGTTTTCCCACAGTCCGTGTTTCACTACCATACAATGCTGTGTTCCAAACATACATTCCCAGAAATTTCTTCCTTAAATTAAGGCCTATGTTTGATACCAGTTGACTTTTCTCTTGGCCAGGAATGCCCATTTCGCCAGTGCTAGGCTGCTTTTGATGACCTCCTTGTTCCTTCCATCACCGGTTATTCTGCTGCCTAGGTAGCAGAATTCCTTAACTTCACCTACGTTGTGACCATCAACCCTGACGTTACGTTCCTTGCTGTTCCCACTTCTACTACTTCTCATTACTTTCATCTTTCTTTGATATACTCTCAATCCACGCACTGTACTCATCAGAATGTTCATTTCATTTAAATCATGTAATTTTTCTTCACTTTCACCAAGGATAGCAGTGCCATCAGCGAATCACATCACTGATATCCTTTCACCTTGAATTTTAATTCCACTCTTGAACTGTTCTTTAATTTCCATCACTGCTTCTTTGAAGTACAGGTGGAGAAGTAGGGGGAAAGACTACATCCCTGTCTTACACCCTTTTTAATTCGAGCACTTCGTTCTTCATTGTCCACTATTATTATTCCCTCTTGGCTCTGGTACATATTACCTGTTTCTCTATCAATACCTTATCCCTGTTTTTCTTAGGGTTTCAAACATCTTGCACCATTTTACACTGTCGCGATTTTTCAGGTCCACAAATCAAATGAATTTGTCTTCTTGCCTCCATTATAAACCATAACATCAGAATTGCCTCTAGTGCCTTTACCTATCCTAAAGCCAAATTGATTGTCATCTAACAGTTCCTCAATTTTCTTTTCCATTCTTCTGTATATTATTTTTCTCATTAACTTTGATGCATGATCTGTTGAGCCGACTGTGCAGTAATTCTCACACTTGTCAGCTCTTGGAGTCTTGGGAACTGTGTGGATGATACTGTCCCAAGAGTCAGATGATATGTCACTAGACTCATACTCTACATACCAACGCAAATAGTCATTTTGTTGCCACTTCCCCAATGATTTTAGAAATTCTGATGGAATATTATCTATCCCTTCTATCTCATTGGATCTTAAGTCCTCCAAAGCTCTCTTAAATTCTGATTCTAATACTGGATCCCCTATCTCTTCTAAATCGACACCTGTTTCTTCTTCTATATCATCAGACAAATCTTCCCCCCCCCCCCCTCACAGAGGCCTTCAACGTACTATTTCCATCAGTCCACTCTCTCCTCTGCATTTAACAGAGGAATTCCCATCATACTCTTAACATAACCATCCTTGCGTTTGATTTCAACAAAGGTTGTTTTTACTTTCCTATATATTAAGTCAGTCCTTCCAACAATCATTTCTTTTTCAACTTCACATTTCTCATGCAGCCATTTTGCCTTAGCTTCCCTGCACTTCCTGTTTATTTCATTCCTCAGCAACTTGTATTTCTGTCATCTACCAACTGAAGTATTTCTTCTGTTACCCATGGTTTCTTTGCAGCTTTTCTGTACCTATTCTTTTCTTTCCAACTTCTGTGACTGCCATTTTTGGATATGTCCATTCCTCTGTGCTGCATATTGATCTATTCCTTACTGCTGCATCTATAGCCTTAGAGAACTTCAAGTTTATCTTCTCATTCCTTTGCACTTTCGTATCCTACTTCTTTGCATATTGATTCTTCCTGAGTAATTTCTTAAATTACAGCCCATTCTTCATCACGACTACATTGTGATACGAGTCTGTAACTGATCCTGGACAATGGGCTAAGATCAGATTTTAAAGAATTGCCTTTACATATTTTTAAAGATAAATTATGTACACTACTAGTAACCAATTCTTTTTGCACAGGTGATGAATTTTTTTGAAGGTGAAAATACTACTTTCTAACATGTAGTTTCTAGTTTTACCTATTTCTTGTAAAATAAATTACACTGATATTAGTTAAAGTAGAAATGTATGCTTTTGACTTTGTCTATTGCTGTAGAAGCTAAATGACAATAAAATTTTGTTGTTATTACCATTATTATAATGCAATGGCCAAGTGTGAGGAAATAAATGGCCATAGCTGGAGTTACATTTATAAGCATTACACAGTAAGTCCCACTTGTACTTCTCTTAGTTCATACACCACATATGCACATAATATGAAACAAAATGCTCACTGGAAGTTTGCCACTATCTGAAACACGTTTTCTAAATTTATCTTGCAGTTTAAGTTTATGATGATCAACATTCGTCATCTTTGTCAACAAGATCCAAATTATCACCTTTCAACTTACCTGGATCTTGGACTATGCTACAGACTTGTCACCTCAAGATTTCGCTGGGGGGGGGGGGGGGGGGTGGTTTCATATCACACGGTTGCCTGTTATTTTGCACAAACCACGAGTTAAGTTAGTCATAACATGACGGGATACATACAGGGTGGGTGATTGTGGTGCTGAGGATGGGGGAGGGGGTGTCACCCATCAACAAAGTACTTGCAGAAATGATGTCATAATATGTTATTCCACATACAATCTACATCTCACATAATTTAAGCAACCTGCTACTGCCTAAAAACAAATTAATAGAATACTTTTAGTTTTTGTTTAGCAAAATCTGCACGCATCCAAACAAAAGCTTGATGTATACATATATTAAAGAATTCCTGTACAGTAAGAACTCTTTATTTGCCATTAACTTTGTAAGTGTCAGTGATGTCAATGCTCACTACATCTGCATTCCAAGGCTTTGTCTACTACTAAGTTGGGACCAGTATTAAACAGTGGAGATTATATATATGGAGCTAAGGGATTGAAATCCAAGAAGGAATAAAAACCTTGAGGTTTGCTGATGACACTGTAATTCTGTCAGACAGCAAAAGACTTGGACGAACAGTTGAACAGAATGGACAGTGTCTTGGAAGGAGAATATAAGTGATCAACAAAAGCAAAACACAGATAATGGAATGTACTCAAATTGAATATTGTCATGCTGAGGGAATTAGATTAGGAAATGAGATACTTACAAATAATAGATGAGTTTTGCTATTTGGGCAGCACAATAACTGATGGTGGTCAAAGTAGAGAGGGAATTAAATGTAGAATGGTGATGGCAAGGAAAGTGTTTCTGAAGAAGAGAAATTTGTTATCAAGTATAGATTTAAATGTCAGACAGTCTATTCCAGAAGTATTTGTATGGAGCATAGCCATGTATGGAAGCTAAACATGGGAGATACACAGTGTAGAGAAGAAGAGAATATATAGAAGCTTTTCAAATGTGGTGTTCCAGAAGAATGCTGAAGATAATATGGGTAGATCACATAACTAATGACAGGGTACTGAACAGTATTGGGGAGAAGAGGAATATGTTGTACAACTTGACTATAAGAAGGGATCGTTTAGGACACGTTCTGAGGCTTCAAGGGATCACCAGTTTAGTAGTGGAGGGAAGTGTGGAGGGTAAAAATCGTAGAGGAAGGCAAGGCATTAATACACTTAGCAGATTCAAAAGGATATAGGGTGCAGTAGGTACTCGGAGATGAAGAAACTTGCAAAGGATAGAGTAGCATTGGCAGCTAAAGCAAATCAGTCTTTGGAATGAAGAGAACATTAACGTCATACGAAAAGTATACTCTATAATTTCTATGGAGGGCTTAAACATAACCATATAATGTGTAGCGGAAAGCAACAGGAAAGTGGTAAATACGCCTTCAAAGAAAGTAAACACCGAACTTGCGCTTCTGCCAATGTGGACGTTTTTAACTTATCGAACCTTAATATTTTTGGTAACAGTTTAACCACAACCAATGTTTCTTCACAAAATTTCACTGCTACAATACTTTAGGCTACTGCCTACAGATACAGTGCTTTCAAAAAGACAATAGTAACTTTCATAACTTCATAGAAACTGTGAAACGGATTTCAGCAGTTAAAGTTGGACCTTCTTGTTAATTTTTCGGTTAGTTTAGTGAATTGGTTTATGCAGTATCAGTTCTGTTATGACGTGCCAGTGGCCGAATACAGCATGATCAAGTCAACGTTAAAGATAAAGCATCACTAAATAATAACAAAACAACGACAAACTTACCAGAAAAGCTAAAATGCAGTTGTCTCAAAACATATTGCACTTTCCACATGGAACCTACAATTCTAACAAAACAACGATAAACTTATGACGAAAATGTAGTTGCCTCAAAACGTTTAAACAAGGCATCGGACTTACCACATGGCCCATACATTCCGTCCCTCCTCCCACAATTTAACATAACCGCCGCGAACAAAACCATAGAGTATCAATATCTATTATCTACTCTAGTAAACAACTTCGACCATAGTATCTATGGTCGAAGGTAAACAACGGCTACTGTGCCAAAGATTCTACATCAACCGCGCAAAAGTGATCTTTGTTTACGTAAGGTAAAAATTATTTCCAAAAATTGTTCATGTATCCCCTCTAACCACCCCCCCCCCCCCCCCCCCACACCAATGTTAGCGGAGGTCAACAAGACTTTCGACTTGCACAATCTGATTTTCTGCTGGCTCCTGTTGTGTTGAAATGAATTGTGGAGACGTAAATATAATTGTGCAGCTTTTGGCTCAAGAGATCCCAGAAACATTAATAAAAAGAACACGATGCCACATTTATTGACTACCAAAATTTATTTCTTACGTGATGTGTTTGGGTTTGTCAAACATGTTAATAAAAGAATTGTTGAAAGAGGACGAAGTGTAGTTCGAAAAGTAAATGAAGGAGTGGAAGTACCTTTGAACTACCTTTGAGCTATGTTTCTTGCAGTATATGAAAGTTAGATACACGTATGCGGTATCATGTAGTATTATAGGCTGTTTCTATCATTTCAGCCATAGATATACAGAAACACAAACTCTGGTTTACAAGATTTATTCACTTGATTAATAATCAGATTCTCACTTGTCAACCAAATGAAAACAGTGAACTGTCAGAACTAGAAGTAAGAGTAAACATACAGCAAATCCGGCAGGTCGACCAAAGAATAATCCACGCGTTTTCAATCACTGTCCGAATTCGGCGCCTCTCATACAGCCTAGTGGCGTATACATATGGGGGGCTCGCTCCCCTCTTGCGGGGCCACCAGCATTGCCACCCGCGCCGCCCCCGCCAGTCGGCCTGCTCTTTATTCGTCCGTTTCTTTCGTCAGTCGATCGACTGAATCGAGTAGTTGTACTTTCCTGTGAAGCACGTGCGTCCAAGTCATCGTATTTTATACGTTTCTGTCTGGCATATACACATACCTACGAGAAAAGTCGCGGCCATTCTAGCGATCTCGATACGTTATTCTGTCTGGCATTCGTTCGAGAAACGTCGCAAATATTCTACTGTTTTCTTGTACAGAAGACCTTCGGTACGTAGCGTTATAAATACGGACTATTTGTCAAATATTCTTAAACTTTGCATGTGGCTTGATCAGTTTTTATTAAGGTAAAAGTAAAGGTAGCTCAAGATATCTTTAGCGCCCCTTCTTTGAGGTTTTTCTGTATCCGCCACTGATACAGCCCCCTTTCAGTAGAGTGGAGCTCCTGAGATATGTGGGCATTCATCTCATACCTGTCAACTCGCCCTTATATAAGTTACTAGTGTCTTTGGCTCTTCCAGCGGGCTTGTTCACTGAGTCGATGGTGACATTGCTGTTGGTAGACCACTAGCCCTATCTGGATGACTAAACATTGCAAGATGTCTTGGTGTTGTGCCAGTACATCTGGAGTTAGTAAATTCGCCAGTTTTATCAGTTCTCAAGACACCATCATTAGCTTGTAATTGTGCATTATTTGCACTGTGCGTTTCTCTGGAAAGGTCCAGAGTATGGTCGTTGCAATGGTGAGCATACCACATCTGTTTGCAACATCATATGTGAGCATGTTTTAAGGTTCTTCTGGGTGAACTCTCTTCGATCTCCACAATGGGCTACTGGTGAGGGGAGCAGCTTAGCTATTTGGAGTGTTAGTTGTTGCAGCATATATAGTAGCTCTGTCTCCATTTTCGTCACTGTCACAGAAATAAAATCCAATGGCAGGCACATCGTCTCTTCATATACCATCTCTGCGGTATGGTAGCTAATTGTATGATGATGCTGGAACCCACACAATCGAAACAGTTTCAGAAATAGTTTCGACTCATATTGCCATCTGTGTTCTGTAGTGGCATGAGCCGGCAGACGAAATGGGGAAGCCACATTTTTAGGAATGCCTTAGCTGTCTCTGTCACTTCTGATAAATCTTGCCTCCACTCAATGTGTATATCAGCCCATACCTGAAAACATGTAGTGATATACCTTTGAAGGCAGAAGTGGGCCAACGAGGTCCATGTGAAAATGAGAGACAGGACATCTTGTCTCAATAAATTCTCCCACTGGCTTGAATACCTGTCTGCCAACTTCGTGTTGTTAACATCCTGGTGACAGTCTTTTTAATACTAGGCCACACATATTTATGCATCATCAGTTTAGTGGTGGCTTTTGCACTGAGATGGGCAAGGTTTTGAACGCTGTCAAAAACTGCTCTTTGTAGCATCTGGGCATGAATAGTCTAGGTGAGGGTCTAAACATGTCGTACCAAACTAGGTCCTTTAAGCCTAGCAAACGGGCCGGCCGCTGTGGTCGAGCGGTTCTAGGCGCTTTAGTCCAGAACCACGCTCCTGCTACGGACACAGGTTCGAATCCTGCCTCAGGCATGGATGTGTGTGATGTCCTTAGGTTAGTTAGGTTTAAGTAGTTCTAAGTCTAGGGGACTGATGAGCCCAGATGTTAAGTCCCATAGTGCTTAGAGCCATTTGAACCATTTGCCTAGCAACCACAGTTGTATGAGCTGAAGAGCTGTTGAGAAATTGTGCAAATATTGTTGCAGCTGCTTGTCTGTAGCTTGGACTGCCCAAAGTTGAAGGTAATTTACTGCAAACTAAATTGTACTGACTCTGAAAAAAAAAACAATCAGCTAATACATTTCCTACCCCTGTTATGCATCTTACGTCTATTGAGAACTGCCCAATAAACCCCAGTTGGCAGAACTGCTGGGGCAAACAATCTTCCTTGCCCTTGTTGAAAGCAAAAGTAACTGGCTTATGATCTGTGTAGATTGTAAACGGTCTAGCTTCAATGTATGGGTGGAAGTGTCATACGGCTTCACAAACGGCCAGCAGCTCTTAATCATAAGCACTCAAATTAGCCTGGACATCCATCAGCTTTTGGGAGAAAAACCCCAAAGGTTTCCAAATACTCTTGGCACATTGACGGAGAGCTGCCCCAATAGCATGATGGTTGGAATCCACCACTCTTGCTAATGGCGAATTATGGACCTAGTGGGATAAGGCAATTGGTTTTTGCAAACTAGCTTTCACCTTTCCACAGTTGTGCTGCGTCCTGGGCATAATTGGTGGGGGGTGCCTTCCCATAGCGTTGTGACTGCCAGTGCATTTGCTGTTCTAGGTAGGTGACTTCGATAAAAATTGGTGAGCCCCAGAATCTTCTTAATTACTGGTAATATGATGGACAATTAATGTTCTTAATGACCTCTATCTTTTCTTTGAAAGTGTGAATATCAGTAGCTGAACCGCATGATGGACAAATGTCATCTGATTTTGATGCAGAACACATTTTGCCTCATTTATCACCAGACCATACATATGTATCCTATTGAGCAATGTTTTTAGGTGCTGATCATGCAATCCAGCTGTATTTGAAAATAGCAAAAGATCATCAAGGTAGACGGAGCAGCCCCTTAGTACTTTGTGCACAAACCTCTGAAATAACTGAGCTGCATTCTTTAAACCAAACAGCATGTTTAGATATTTGAAGATACCAAGTAGGAATCTCGGTAATGTCTACTTCTGTGAGCAGAAGCTGGTTATAAGCCTTCTTGCAGTCCACAAAGCTGCAGCTTGTAGATCTGGCTGCATGAAAACCCTTAGGTTAGGATTGGGATAGCGGTCAGGGATTGTTTGTGTGTTTAGAGTGTGGGACTCTTGGCGGGGTCTGCAGGTGCTGTCTTTCATTTTAACTAGATGAAATGGTGATGCTCATGGGCTGTCAGATCTTTATATGATGCCTGCACTTAATGTCTCTTCAAATTTCACTTTCGCTACCAAAAAATGGTCTTTCGTTAGTCTCCGTGAATGTTGAGATATCGGTTGGCCAGATTTTGTCTCAGTGTGATGCACCATCGTATGCAATACCTTCTGAAGTGGACAACAACCTCTTATCTAGCTCCTGGACTAACAAGCTGCTGGGTGAGGTAACATCATTGCTACCATTTCTACCTACAATGCCCATTACAACTACACTGCCCAACATAATTTGTGCCATACTTGCCTATACTTCCAGTCCTTGGTGGTGTGTGAGGTCTGCACCTAATACCAGCACTAATGTCTGCCAGTGTGAAGTTCCACTTGAACTTTTTACTGAAGTCCAGGTCTACTATCGCTTCATGGTCGCCATACATTATGGTGGGCGAGTTGTTAGCGTCCTTAAGGCAGAGAGATGTACCCGCCACTGTGGTCTTACTTTGCCTGAATGTATAACGGATCTTTTACGTTGGGATAAATTTATTTTATTTTTTTAGATGTTTTCGTTAAATAGCCGAATAAATTGTAATTAGGAATAATTTAGTTAAGCAGAGTAGAGAAGATAAAGTCAAAGAGATGTTCATTGGGTGGACATTGTCGTAATGTAACGTCACTGCGTTGTTCGGTTGTTGAAACAAGTCGTTTGTGTTCCGTTTTGATGTTCGGTCGTGCGAGTATCTGAAAGGAATTAATTCGGGGACTAGAATAAACTTTCACATAATAGTTACTATTCGATGTTCGACAAAAGGGGTTAACGTCAGTGTTAATTTGAATTGTGGGCGACAGGATTAGTTTTGACAGATATGTGAAACGGATGTAACGAAAGTTGTTCGCATATCATCCTTGAACGTGACATTTTTTATTTAATTAACGATTGCGGGCTCATTAAAAGCTATTATCTCATGATTAGGATCAATCCCTCTTTCCTCCTAGATAGTGATCATTCATTAACGTTTACGTCATAAGAAAAAGGATTATTAATAAAAGTGATGTTAAATGACAATTACGAGGAAACGTTAGCGACAGCTCCGGACATTTGCACAAGCCCCGCCCACTTACCCCCCTCCACACCTACCCCGCCATACCAACCAAGAGTGCATCAATATGATCTTTGGTAGTCCTCATCGCTGTCGTGTTTTTGTTCGTCGTTTTTTGTTTTACTGCGGTTATTCATACTAGCAGTGTTATGCTGTTAGTACTTCTTAGCAGTTTGTGTAATACTGTCAAAATGAAACATAGATATGCACTCTCAATAAAGTTATCATACACAAGGTACCTAATCTTGACTGTTGTGGCCAACTGCTGTCAAAACTGATATCTAACAGACATTAAAGTAGAATAAGATGTGTTGGAATGACACTGACGAAATTATGGACATAGCTCTCAAACACTGAAGAAGAACTCAAAGTAATCTCGTGTCTGCTATAAGCAAGCAGTCATAAGAGTTCACAAGTAAAAATTCACCCATTACACAGGCAAATATTAATGAAGAATGTCACTGTATAAATATCTGACTGCTTGCATTACGCATTTCTACATTATCCCACTCTTATATTCTTTAGTCTTAAAGAGGTAATAAGAAACAAACCAAGAAATCGACTTTGCCTTGTTTATGCGCAACATTGACTTTAGACAATCGAGACAATGGACAGCATCCTTGGCGATACTACCAATTAATATTTTCCAACAGAATTTCTTACACTACGTGAGGTGACGGAAATTTGCGCTCACTGCAGTTAACACATATAAGATGTTTTGATATAGTGCAGATGAAAGCTCATGAAATAAAAAAGAAAGTGTGGATACCATTTTTATTTTTCATTCTTTTTCATTTTTCAACTCGCATATCCAATGAACATACACTCCTGGAAATGGAAAAAAGAACACATTGACACCGGTGTGTCAGACCCACCATACTTGCTCCGGACACTGCGAGAGGGCTGTACAAGCAATGATCACATGCATGGCGCAGCGGACACACCAGGAACCGCGGTGTTGGCCGTCGAATGGCGCTAGCTGCGCAGCATTTGTGCACCGCCGCCGTCAGTGTCAGCCAGTTTGCCATGGCATACGGAGCTCCATCGCAGTCTTTAACACTGGTAGCATGCCGCGACAGCGTGGACGTGAACCGTATGTGCAGTTGACGGACTTTGAGCGAGGGCGTATAGTGGGCATGCGGGAGGCCGGGTGGACATACCGCCGAATTGCTCAACACGTGGGGCGTGAGGTCTCCACAGTACATCGATGTTGTCGCCAGTGGTCGGCGGAAGGAGCACGTGCCCGTCGACCTGGGACCGGACCGCAGCGACGCACGGATGCACGCCAAAACCCTAGGATCCTACGCAGTGTCGTAGGGGACCGCGCCGCCACTTCCCAGCAAATTAAGGACACTGTTGCTCCTGGGGTATCGGCGAGGACCATTCGCAACCGTCTCCATGAAGCTGGGCTACGGTCCCGCACACCGTTAGGCCGTCTTCCGCTCACGCCCCAACATCGTGTAGCCCGCCTCCAGTGGTGTCGCGACAGGCGTGAATGGAGGGACGAATGGAGACGTGTCGTCTTCAGCGATGAGAGTCGCTTCTGCCTTGGTGCCAATGATGGTCGTATGCGTGTTTGGCGCCGTGCAGGTGAGCGCCACAATCAGGACTGCATACGACCGAGGCACACAGGGCCAACACCCGGCATCATGGTGTGGGGAGCGATCTCCTACACTGGCCGTACACCACTGGTGATCGTCGAGGGGACACTGAATAGTGCACGGTACATCCAAACCGTCATCGAACCCATCGTTCTACCATTCCTAGACCGGCAAGGGAACTTGCTGTTCCAACAGGACAATGCACGTCCGCATGTATCCCGTGCCACCCAACGTGCTCTAGAAGGTGTAAGTCAACTACCCTGGCCAGCAAGATCTCCGGATCTGTCCCCCATTGAGCATGTTTGGGACTGGATGAAGCGTCGTCTCACGCGGTCTGCACGTCCAGCACGAACGCTGGTCCAACTGAGGCGCCAGGTGGAAATGGCATGGCAAGCCGTTCCACAGGACTACATCCAGCATCTCTACGATCGTCTCCATGGGAGAATAGCAGCCTGCATTGCTGCGAAAGGTGGATATACACTGTACTAGTGCCGACATTGTGCATGCTCTGTTGCCTGTGTCTATGTGCTTGTGGTTCTGTCAGTGTGATCATGTGATGTATCTGACCCCAGGAATGTGTCAATAAAGTTTCCCCTTCCTGGGACAATGAATTCACGGAGCTCTTATTTCAATTTCCAGGAGTGTATTTCTAATTCTTTTCACAATGGTACTGGAAAAACTGTATTTCGTACTAACTACTGATTCTCTCCCTTGTTATGACTGGCATATCTGTGATACGAACAACTTTGATGTTGGAACATGCGGCAGACCATGGGCGGAGCTTCGGATATGGATTGGCGTGGAGGGGGGTGATTGGACGGGACTTGTGCACCGTCCGGGGCTGTCGCTAACGTTACGTCAATTACGTGTTATTCCGTTAGTGTGGAACCAACGTAATGTCTCTGAAATGACACTGATATATAATTGTGTTAAATACTGAACTGAGATAGGAAGTAAATTGAAATTAGTGAACATTTGATACTGAGAATATAGAAGCAGAAGCGCTTAAGGTTTCTCTTCTCTAAAATGGCAAGATAGATACGAACTTTAACTCAATAGTCAACATTATGTATTGCAAAGACATTAGCATTTCATACTTATTTTGACGACGCGCTGTTAAACGAAGGAACGCTGAGTCTCTGTAATAAAATTAAACCTAAAACATAATTAATAACAGCGAACTCCGCTTTAACAAACTGTATTGAGTGTCGTCATCGGGCAATAACTGCTCAACCCTGGAGACTTGGGTGGTGAAATTAGAAGTCGGGCATATAAAACAAAATTAAAAATCCATTCAAGCTACAGTGGAGTCGGCACAACACGACGTGGGCAGTTATAAATGGCAGGGCACTTACGTCCGAGTCGATGAAGTAGCACTGATCTGCCTTTCCGTCTTTCAGATACGAATGACATGATAATGAGAGCAGGCGCTGTTGCTTCACTGTATCTGCGGATGTAGTCGATTAGTCACGAATAACTGGACCAATCTCGAGTGCTGGGTTATGGTGCCTTCTGGTTACGTCACCCCCGGTGCCTGCAGAAATAGTGGCAACGCCCTCATCTACACTTTGGCGCTACTGTAGAACTGTGCGGTCTGCTGCACCTACTACTGGTCACTGCACCCGTTTGGGTATGCATAGGGAAACTTGCATCTCGCTGGCTGATCGTAACAACGCTTGTGGTTTCAACACACCTGACGATTTCGTCATCCTCGTACAATCTTGCTGCCTGTTTCTTTCTTCTAGATGGATACTGCCATTTTCACTGGAAGCGTTGGTTGCATAAGCTATACACGCTGTAGCACAGTCTAACATAACAGTCGCGACACTTCGCCTCGATTTTGTTGCCTACAGCGCCAGCAGTGCCCCAAGCGGCCGGTAGGTTGAACTGTGAGTTCGTTGCGATCGTGAAAGCGAATAGTGAACGTTTATTTTGATTTATACGATGGTTTTTACCATCGGGAGCGTTTGTAGCGCAATAAATTGCAGCAGCAACAGGAAGAAGACACCACAGCTGTCTTTTTTAGGTTTCCTGAGGATCCTGAGAGATATATACCATCATGTTACTAAACTGTATCGTCAGGATTCACTTGCAAACTACATGTGTATAAATGATGGATGTTTCGTTTTAGGAGCAGAAAATGGCTAGTTAATAGCAGACGAGAAGACCTTATGAAGAAAGATCCAGTTTACCTATGTAATAATATTAGGTTTTGTTCGCTACATTTCGTACAAAACCAGTTCATGAACGCAGACAATAACAAACTCGTGTGGAATGCAGTACCCACGCTGTTTGACAGTCCAAATAAGCCACCTCAACTGACGATGAAGAGGAAACTGCCACAAAGATTCGACAGTCAATGTAAAGCTGTAAAACAGTCCTATGACACAGAAGCAACCAGTTCAACTCTCCATGTATCAGTGTCAGATTCGTGTGAATCATCAACACAGACCTGCTTTGACGATGAAGTGGTTAGAATAAGTGCAGCTGTTCGTGTCTTACAAAAGGGTGTAAAGTGTCAGAATGTGCAGATCGCTAGACTTCGAGCGAAACTATTACGAGACAAGGAAAGTGCCTACAGACAGATTGTTTGAAAATTATTCAAATATTTGGTTTTTCGTGAAATGTAATGTAGTCAGCTCATTACAATATTTTCAGCATATTTCTCCCACTATTTGGCAGTTGCTTGTCCCACTTAGAATAATATAAAGATGAAGGTCGCACTTGTGGCAACAGGTGACAATAACAAACACAGTAGGCCTACAGAACGATAAACGAGCTGTCTATCGCTTTTGCATGTAGAGGTACATGTCTGTGCATCTTACATGTGAATCTGTGTGTTTATATTCTTTTGATATCAACGTGATAAGCTGCAATTCTGTCCAATGTCACAAGTGTTTCTTCACGAATGTGTTGTAGCTTGCCACTCTATTCATGGTTTTTGTCCATACTTGGGCTCATTTTAGAATCATTTTTAGAAACATATATGCCTTCTGATACTACACAAACTCTCGGAGGCAAGAAAATAGCTCGAATAATTCGGAAATTACGTAGGAAATGGATGCAAACAAAGATTATGCTTACGACGCGTCTGACGTTCACCTTACCTGCCGCTTGGAGCGCTAGTGTCGCCAAACGGCAACAACTTTTACAGCAGTGAGTGTCGCGACTGTTATGTTAGACTGTGCGCTGTAGTGTTTCGTTTGACATTGCATCATCTTCTGTGATGCTCCTCAGATGTCGCCAGAATTGAGATGGCGTTCTATCGCTGATACGCTCGAAATGAAGAATCACTTGCATTCATTGGTCCAATGACATACAACTGTCAGACCAAAGTAACCTTCAAGTGCAGATACCATTGTTGTGAGGGTGGTTTTAAAATAACATTCGACACCATTTCGAATGCTCGAGTATCCAGGCTGTTAACCACTACAGCAAACTTCGTATAATCGTTAGTATCGTTGGTTTTCATCAGTTCAAAATTTTGCATTGTGAACCCCAGTTCAGGCTTCTCTGGCAGAAACTTCGGTATTTGTGTTTTCATCTTCAGAGAGGAAATCATGTCAGATGCAGTGGGCAAACAGCTTGTCGTATTTGTTGGTATAAACTCTTGTCATTTCATGCTGCAATTCGATTATGCACATTCCTAATCTGCTTCAGTAGGTCTTTTTGTAGGCTTAAAAGCATTCATCTGTCTGGCTCCGCTTGACATTGCTACGCAGTGCCACCGTTTCACTCTGTAGTCTCTGCTTTTTCGTGTAATTTCAAGGTCATCGATATATAGGCTGCTTCCATCATTTCAGTCATAAATATACAGACACACACATGAACTCTGGTTAACAAAATGTATTCATTTGATTAATAAGGGGTTTTGCTTGCCAACCAAAAGCTAACAGAGAAGTATCAAAACTAGAACTAAGAATAAACATACGGCAAACTCAACCAGTCAGACAAAGAAAAATACATGTATTCTCAGTCACTGTCCAAATTCAGCACTTCCAATAGTTATCATAGCCTACTCTACACAAGCCAGAGTCTGCAGTATGACAACACTGCACAGCTGTCAAATAGATGACCAGACTCACATAATGGACACCTTTTTGAAAATTAAAAACAAAGTCGTTTTACTCTCTAATACACGCAATTGTGTATTTAAACATGCGCAAAGGAACGAATCACTGATAACTCCCTACTTAAATCTCCACAAACGTGATTTTGAGAAGTGTCGAAAATTATGAAACATGAAAAAAGAACATTGTGCACAATGTAGAAACCAAGTACAGCATATTATGTGACATATCATATGCTTATACATAAATACAATGCCACGATTAGCACATGTGCACTAGAACGAATCAGTAACACTGTTTCTGTTTAAATTGGCAGGGATCGAATTTCAAGAAATGATGAAGATTATGACACACAAAAACTAAACATTGTGCATACGTTGAGTATAGCACAGAATATATGGTGACAGAGGCAGATCGTTCTAGAGCAGGGGAGTCTATCCCCACAAGAAATTTTGCGATAAAAATTTATTACACGTATTTTTCAGTATTATTTGAAGCAGTTAGAGTATGACATGATTTTGGTGTAGTAGGAGTGATAGCAAACAGAGGTAACAAGGTCCAGTTCCCAGTGCTCTACTACAGAGACACACGATGCTACTCTGAGCTCCCAGCAGTTGGGCCAGGTCTTCCCACTACTCCTCTCTCACCCCTCCAATCAGCACATCCTTACACAGTGATGAACCTGTTTTCCTTTCCCTAACCCCTTCATGCAATGCTGAGGACGAGCACCAGGTGGCCCATACACCTTACACATCCTCAGTTCCCAAAATTGCAATCATAGTGTCATGACCAAGCAGTTTCCCTTCCTCCGCCCCGCCCCTCAACATAGCGTGGCTTAGGACCAACTCGAGCAGGCCCAGTGCACAATTAACCCTGCTGTCTCTGTCATTTACCACTCTCCCCTCCTTGCTCACGTGTCTGCACACCTACACAATATTTGGGGCAAGCCCATTGCCCGAAGTTTCACCTACATCACTTATCACTCCTGTAGTTGCTGTGACGTCCCTTACTGCATTCCTTTCTCTCCTCCTGCCATTCATAAATGAGAAATGTTGCTAACAGCAAACCGACCCATCTCTCAGTAGTGATCCTTATTCTGCAGCTGAGTGTTTGAATCTCTAAAGTTCTTACAGTGACATTAAAACGAATAAAGTAAATTGTTATTAAGTATGGAGGAGAAGCTAAAATTAAGCAGACAGATGCACATCAAGCAAAAGATTTCACAACACCTCAACTCGCTGGAAAGAGAAACAGAACTTTCTGCAATGCTTGATACTTCAAGAAGTCGCTGTTAACAGTGAGTGAAGAGAGAGAAAAATTATTTTGTTTCTATTGTGTGTTGTTTGGACGTGAAGGATTGTGTGAAGCTGCAAGAATCAAAACCATTTAAGTGAACGAAATAAAAAGAAAGGGCAAAGTGGATTGCATTTAGAAAAAATACTTGAAGATACAAAAGATTTGGCACCATTAACACTGCTGCTCAGACTGGTTCAGTGAATAAAACGTCAGTTTGGAAACATAACATGTAAGTTACGAAGAACAGACACATATTAAACAAAGTAGTAGAGTGCTTAGGATTTTGTTGAATTCATGAGTTAGCACTAACGGCTCACAATGAAAAACGAGTCATGCAACAGTGCCAGTTTCTTAAATTCGTTACCTCTTTTAGAAAATCTTCAACTAGAATAGTGGTTCCCAACCTACATGAGATCATTACCTCTGTATGGAAACACATATTATCTAGTTCTCCCTGTACCCTCCTCCCACCTTCACCAACATTAGCGCATAACCAAACTTCAGAATGAAATGACTTCCCTTTTAACACTTTCATTATTAGAGTGATGAAAGCTAGGTGATATTTAGGGGTTTTATTAAGGCATAAACTAATGAGTAAGAGAGAGAATTGCTTCTTTTTAATTGTAACCATCTTCTTTATAGAAAGACGAAGCAATTTTCCAAGCAACTCTTTCTTAGAAAACAAAGCTAACTATCCACATTGAGGATAGGCACTTGTCATAAAACATGCTTCCTCTTCAGCACTCCTCTCCCTAGACACATTTTCTTTATCCACACTCTATGAACCCATTTAAAATCAACCATACTGCACTATACTTCGGCCAGTTTGTAAATCGCTTGACTGCTGGGCTCCTTACTTCTGAGCTGGCACAAGCTGAAGGACTTCAGGTTGCCAGTGCTTTGTGTTTGGCCACAGCCACGAATAACAACAAGAATGATAAAGTGTTGGCCCTACAGTAGTGTAGTAGTATTTGATAGCCAGTGCTGTGAAGTGAGTAATGAAGCAATTTCTTGTCTATTGCATTAACTACCTACAACTCGAAGAAAGTATTTTCACGAGATATTTAAACAAAAATTGATGTATATGTCTCAGTTTTACATCATAGAGGCACTGTACAGGAAGAGGTTGTTTGGACATTCATTTCACAAGCTGTAACCACCATCATATTGTGCTTTAAGAAATTTAATTATTGGTTAATTATGTAATCATTGTTACAGTCTTACAAAATAGTGACATTGGTACTGATCTTTTACAAATAATTTAGTTTCGTGACCAGTACTCAATTGCACTATTTGGTTTTCACCCTTCGAAAATTACATTTTACTCCCCATGGGGGTAATTACCTCCAAGTTGGGAATCATTAAACTAGATGGAACTTCCAGTCTTGTGTACTAGATAGTGTAAAAGGAAACAAATTACTTACTGGAATGTTTTGATACGATTGAGGAAGTGGATACCTGGGATGACATTACAAAAAGAGAATCTTTTGCTTTAAGAAAATTACTTCGCACTCCAGACTTTTTGTTCCTTCTAAATTTTTCCTATGAGATTATGCAACATGTTGATGTTATTTATGACACAGTTCAAATTTGGAGTGGAAATGCCAGTAGTATGTACCAGTACTATTCATCACACTGATATTTTTAAAAACATTACATTGGGTTGTGATCTGTTCACTTTTCTTGTAGAATATTCCTTTGAAGAATCATTCTCTGATATGCATAAAGCTTTGCAAATTGCAATACATTAAGTAGTTTTTAGCGGAAAGTTTCTGAAATACGAGAGAACATTGCAAAATAGCGCGTTTCTGAAGATCAGTGTTTCACTTCTACACTTAAACGATCCAGCAGGTGCCAAAGAAGCGTGTGAGATTATGAGCAACCAACCAAAAGGAAGATTCCAAAACACTCATGTATTTAATACCTTCAAATTATTGACCCAAAAAAATTTGCTTCATTCAGATTGAACAGACATAAACTCTGTAATACTGTGCTGAGTTAGAACACACACAACTTCAATTAGACTCCCAAAAGTGGGATGAATCGTAAATAACGCAAATACAGCGTAAGAGAAAGTGCAGAAAGGTACAAAACTGCCAAGTGCATGTGTGTAACTAAGTTTCTTTCGACATCAGCCTCTGCTAACAAAGGCGGAAGAAGCAGTGGTTTGGAGAATATGTGAACAAGAGGCAGGAACACTAATGAGAACAGAAGACGCTTTATAAATAAAAGCAAAATGCTCCTGGTGTAAAATTATCTTTAATTAACTGCTGTAAACTTAAGACAAACAAACAATAATAATTGACACAGTCCATTTATTTGCCACGATAAATTCCAAAATGAACTGGCAGTGATTTATCACAGTGATATTTTTAAAGGCATTACGTCTGTTTGGGATCTGTTCACTTTTCTTGGTGAACATTCCTTTGAAGAATCATTCAGTGATATGCAAGAAACTTTGCAGATTGCAATAACTACACCTGTCTTAGCAGCAGAAGCAGAGTGCAGTTTCTGCACTATAAAAATAGTTAAAAACTTCCTGAGGAATAGCTTGGTCCCATAAAGGTGGAACACAGACTTTTTGTATCATCAATAAGGAGGAAATCATACAAATCTCAAATTTTGACAACAGTGTAATTGATATGTGTGGCAGTCAGAATGCTACTGAATAAGTAATCAGCCAGGAAAAAGATCTTATTAGTTAATGTGTTAGGTGAAATAAAAGTAAAACCTCTCCTGGCTAAGGTTTTTCCCAGAATTTTTGTTCCCTTGGCTGTAAAGCAAAAGCCACGATCATCCCCAATAGTTGCTCTCTGTGGCATTCCCAATGAGGAATAAGTCACAAGCGTCTCCCCCCACAGCTACAACATTTTAAATTTTACACCAGAACTACACCACAATCACATCACAGAAACAGTTACACCTAGAATAAGTATGAACATAAGCAGGGGGTGAGCTGGCAAACTGTTGTTCAGATCTAAGCAGCTCCAAACCCCTAACGTTATTCAATAAAATGTGTCACCACAGCATATCCTCACATACCTACAAAAGTATGCAGAAAACCAGCAAAGCTAATGGACCAATCCAACTACAATATTGCATATTGCATTAACACATGCACATCCACACGCACACACACACACACACACACACACACACACACACACAGAGTTGGATTCACTTCTGTATGCATCCTATTATTAGCTATAGTATTTCCTGGATTATATTTATAACTGTATAATCACCATATTTGCTGTTTTCTTGTGTTTCTAAGCAGTATAAAATAAATTAAGATTATTCAAAAAACCAGTTCCGAAAAATTTTATTATAAAGCACACTGATTTTTTAATCTGGGCAAGAGCCACCGCCACTATATGGTATAAACACACACAACACATCAAAAAGAAATGTACCATGGCTACAAATGTAAAAGATGATGATAATTTGCTATCATATATTAAATGTAAGATTAAAAAAGTCATTTGTAATGTTATTATACATACGCTGAATTCAAAAGAATTTCATTATCTGTTTATCAGTGTAAATACTAAGAAGTGATATGTCTGGTTTGACCAACAACACTTTGTTTATCCAGGAGTAATTACTCAAAGGAAAATCTAAAAAAATTATGGAAAGCAAGAAAACATCCTCAGTGTGAATACAAATTCTATTTAACTACGCTAACTGTTTAAAGCATTTTGTAGTAGGTTAAGGTTTTGAGTAGTGTTGTTTGAAATTGGTACATATTTAGTTTTTTACAGTTTTATTGGCACAGTTGTTTACCCAGAAAAACCAACAGGTAAAAACTAGAATCATATACATGAGAACCAGGTAGTAGTAGCCGACCGAGATAGACACAGCAATAGGGAAGCAACCGCTTTTGTGACATTTACGAGTTCCTAACCAGGAGCGAATTTTATTATATCATCTGTGTGCTTTATTAGTTTAGTTTCTTGAGTTTCGGTGTGTAAAATTAATATCTAATAGCTACAGTTCTCGCGTTTTCGTTTGCTTCGGAAAGAAACCGATTTTGCGACATATTAGAAGTTTCTAGTCAGGGGCAAATTATTTAGTTTCATCTGAGTGCATTGGTAGTTAGATTTTTCAATGTGTGCGTATTACTAGACATAGTTCGTGCGTTTTAGTCAGGGTCTACAATATAATTGCGCAGCACATACCGATAGTCCGTTTATCTGCATAGTTTAGTTTTCCACAGTCTTTAGTATGGACAGGGACTGCGATTGTTGTGTGCGGATGCGAGCCGAGTTGGTGACTCTTTACTCTCACCTTCAGGCTGTGATGGCTTCTGTTACACAGCTTGAGGCTGCAGTGGATGGGTACCACTGTTGTGGCCGGCCATGGGGATCCAACGGACGTCCAACACGTCAGAGTCCTCCGATCGGTCCTCACCGGTGGCCAACCCAGTTACTGCTCGCACTGAGGCTACCCTTTACCTGTGGTCGGGTAGGAGGTCGCCCCAGGGTGAAGCAGACGGCGAAAGATTTCGCAGGCGGCCCCACATAAAGCCTCCCCAGTTTGTCTGAAAAACAAGTTCCAGGTGCTGTCTGTGGCTGACACTGTCGTTGAGCCAGATGCTGTCGCCTGGCCTGTTTCAGAGGAAACCACTCAGCCTGCAAGATCCGGGCAATCACAGAGGGTAGGATTATTGGTAGTTGGGAGCTCCAACGTTAGGCGCATTACGGGGCCACTTAGGGACTTGGTTGACAAAAAGGATAAGAAAACCAATGTTCACTCCATGTTCATACCGGTTGGAGTCATTCCAGATGTGGAAATGGTCCTCCCAGATGCCATGAAGAGCACAGGGTGCAGCCAACTGCAGGTGGTTGCTCACGTCGGTACCAATGATGTGTTCCATTTGGATCAGAAGAGATTCTCTCTGGTTTCGAGCGGCTAACAGAAGTGGTAAAGGCTGCCAATATTGCTTGCAAGATGAAAGCAGAGCTGACCATTTGCAGCATAGTCGACAGGACCGATTGCGGACCTCTGGTACAGAGCCGATTGGAGGGTCTGAATCAGAGGCTCAGACAGTTCTGCGACCGTGTAGGCTGCAGATTCCTCGACTTGTGCCAAAGGGTGGTTGGGTTTCGGGTTCCGCTAAATAAGGCAGATGCCCACTACACGCAGGAGACAGCTACACGGGTATCAGGGGCTGTGTGGCGTGGACTGGGCGGTTTTATGCGATAGAGCGTCTCAGGAAAACACAAGAAGGGCTTTAGTCACAAAGGGTGCAGGCTGAACACAGGAAGAACGTAGATGCAGGAACCATTGGTATAGCAGTTGTAAATTGTCATAGCTGTGTTGGGAAAGTACCAGAGCTCCAAGTGCTAACAGAAAGCACTGATGCTCAAATCGTTATAGGCGCTGAAATCTGGCTAAAGCCAGATATAAGCTCAGCTGAAATTTTTGCGAAGAACCTAACAGTGTCCCAAAAGGATAGGCTAAACACGGTTTGCGGTGGAGTGTTTGTTGCTGTCAGAAGTAGTTCAACTTGTCGCGAAATTAAAGTAGATATTTCTTATGCGTTAGTATGGGCATAGATCATTGTTGGCAACCGGAATAAAATAATAATTTGATCCTTTTACCGACCTCCCAATTCAGGTGATACAGTTACTGAAAGGTTCAAAGAAAACTTGAGTTTGATTTCAAACACGTACCCGACTCATACGATAATAGTTGGTGGTGACTTTAATTTACCCTCGATATGTTAGCGAAAATACATGTTTAATTCCAGAGGTATGCATAAAATATCATCCGAAATTGTGCTAAATGCATTCTCTGAAAATTATTTCGAGCAGTTAGTTCATGAGCCCATGCGAATAGTAAACGGTTGTTAAAACACACTTGACCTCTTAGCAACAAATAATCCTGAGTTAATAACGAGCATCAAAACAGATTAAGGGATCAGTGAACATAGGGTTGTCATAGCGAGATTGAGTGTCGGTTAGACCGTCAGCGAGAGCGTACTGCTAGTTCCTGCTACTAATAAGGCGATTACACAGTTCGTTTGTTGCATATTTTTATGAGATTCAAACAGGAGTGACTTATTTTCAGTTATCTGGGTAGTTGCTAGTTTATTTTTGTAATTTCTTGCGTGTTTGAGTGCTTACTAGGCATAACCTTTTATTTGAATAACAGTGTAGTGTATAATACCACCGTTGCTATCGACCATTGTATCGGCCCTCGTATCGTACAGGCTTTTGTTTGTTTGGTTAGAACAGCTCAGTGTCGGTTAGACTATCAGCGAGAGCGCACCGCTAGTTCCTGCTATTAATAAGGCGAGTACACCGTTCGTTTGTTGCGTATTTTTACGAGCCTCAAACAGAAACAACTGCAGTAATGGATAGGAACTGTGATTGTTGTGTACAGATGCGAGCTGAGTTGGCGACCCTTCACTCACAGCTCCAGGCTTCTTTGGCTTCTGTCACACAGCTTGAGGCTGCTGCCAAGCGGCGTCACTGTGGGGGATTGAAAGGGGGAATGCGAGGGATGTTGAGCACGTCCCACGTGTCCTCCGATTGGTCTACTGCTGTGGCCAACCCGGGTACTGCCTGCACTGAGGTTGACCCTTCACCTGTCGTCGAGTGGGAGATCATTCCAAAGTCTGGCAGGCAGTGAAAAACTTTCTGAGGGGCCGATATTGAGGCCTCCCTGGTTCGTTTGACGAACAGGTTTCGGGTGTTATCTGTGGCTGATGATGTCTCTGAGCCGGATGCAGTCATCCATCCTGTTCCAGAAGAAGCTTCTCGGCCCGCAAGTTCTGGGCATTCACAGGGGTGGGTTTACTGATAGTGGGGAGCTCCAAAGTTAGGTGCGTAATGGGGCCTGATAGGAACATGGCTGCCAAGGAGGGGAAGGAAGCCAGTGTGCACTCCGTGTGCATTCGGGGGGGGGGGGGGGAGTCATTCTGGATGTGGAAAGGGTGCTTCCAGATGCCATGAAGACTACAGGGTGTAGCCAACTGCAGGTGGTGGCTCATGTCGGTACCAGTGACGTGTGTCACTTTGGATCGGAGCAGATTCTCTCTGGTTTCGGGCGGCTAGCGGAAATGGTTAAGACTGCCAGTCTTGCTTCCGAGATTAAGGCGGGACTCACCATCTGCAGCATCGTCGATAGAACCGACTGTGGTCCTTTGGTGCAGAGCCGAGTGGAGGTTCTAAATCAGAGGCTCCAGCAGTTCTGTGAGCGTGTAGGCTGCAGATTCCTTGACTTGCGCCATCGGGTGGTGGGTTTCTGGGTTCCGCTTAAAAGGTCAGGAGTCCACTACACACAGGAGGCGGCTACACGGGTAGCAGGGGCTGTGTGGAAGAGACTGGGCGGCTTTTTATGTTAGAGGGTCTCAGGGAACCACAGAAGGGACGTCCATCTAAAAGTGGGCATGTAAAACACAGTAAGGTCATCGTAGAAACGATTGGTATTGTAGTTGTAAATTGTCGTAGCTGTGTTGGGAAAGAACCAGAGCTCCAATTCCTAATAGAAAGCACTGAAGCTCAAATAGTTGTAGGTACAGAGAGCTGGCTAAAACCGGAAATAAGTTCAGCCGAATTTTTTCAAACGATCTAACAGGGTTCAGAAAGGATAGATTAAATAAAGTTGGTGGTGGAGTATTTATTGCTGTCAGAGGTAGTTTGCCTTGCAGCAAAATTGAAGTAGATAGTTCGTGTCAAATAGTATGGGTAGAGGTTGTACCTGACAATCGGACTAAACTATTAATTGGATCGTTTTACCGACCCCCCGACTCAGACGATGTAGTTGCTGAACAGTTCAAAGAAAACTTGAATCTCATTTCAAATAAGTACCCCGCTCATACAATTATAGTCGGTGGTCACTTCAATTTACCCTCGATATGCTGGAAAAATTAAACGTTTAAAGCCGGCGGCAGGCATGAAACGTCATCCAAAATTGTACTGAATGTTTTCTCAGAAAATTATTCTGAACACTTAGTTCCTGAGCCCACTCTAAGCGTAAACGGTTCCGAAAGCATACTTGACCTTTTAGCAACAAATAATCCTGGACAAATGGTGAGTCTTGTGACGAATACAGGGATTAGCGACCACAAGGCAGTTGCTGCTAGGTTGAATACCGTAACACCTACAACCATCAAAAAGAAACGTGAAGTAGATCTATTTTAAAAAGCTGATAAAAATGCTCTTAACGCCTTAAGAGACAGTCTTCACTCCTTCCGATCTGATCATGTAACTGTAGAAAATTTGTGGAATGTTTTCAAAGAGGTAGTATCGACAGCAATTGAGAGATATAAACCACATAAATTAATAAGTGATGGTACTGATCCCCTATGGTACACAAAACGGGTCAGATTGTTGTTGCAGAAGCAACGAAAAAAGCATGCCAAATTTAAAAGAACGCAAAATCCCCAAGATTGGTTATGTTCTACAGAAGCTCGAAATTTAGCGCGGACTTCAATATGAGATGCTTTTAATAATTTCCACAACGAAATGATGTCATGAAATCTGGCGGAAAACCCAAAGAGATCCTGGCCATACATAAAACTCACCAGTGGCAAGACGCAGTCAATACCTTCATTGCGCGATAACAATGGTGAAGTCACTGATGACAGTGCCACTAAATCAGAGTTATTAAACACGGTTTTCAGAAACTCCTTCACCAAGGAAGACGAAGTAAATATTCCTGAATTCCAAACACGAACAACTGCCAAGATGAGAAGCATAGAAGTAGATATCCTCGGTGTAACGAAGCAGCTTAAATCAATTAATAAAGGCAATGCCTCCGGTCCAGATTGTATACCAGTCAGGTTCCTCTCGGAGTATGCTGATAAAATAGCTCCATATTTGGCAATTACATACAACCACTCGCTCACAGAAAGATCCGTACCTAAGGACTGGAAAATTGCTTAAGTCACACCAATACCCAAAAAGGGAAGTAGGAGTAATCCGCTGAATTACAGGCCTATATCACTAACGTCGATTTGCAGTAGGGTTTATGAACATATACTGTATTCGAATATTATGAAGTACGTCGAAGAAAACGATATATTGACACAAAGTCAGCACGGTTTCAGAAAATATGGTTCTTGTGAAACACGACTAGCTCTTTATACTCATGAAGTAATAAGTACTATCGACAGGGGATGTCAAATTGATTCCATATTTTTAGATTTCCAGAAGGCTTTCGACACCGTTCCTCACAAGTATCTTCTAACCAAACTGCGTGCCTACGGAGTATCGCCTCAGTTGTGCGACTGAATTCGTGATTTCCTGTCAGAAAGGTCACGGTTCGTAGTAATAGACGGAAAGTCATCGAGTAAAACAGATGTAATATCCGGCGCTCCCCAAAGAAGTGTTGTAGTCCCTCTGTTGTTCCTGATCTATATTAACGACATAGGAGACAATCTGAGTAGCCGTCTTAGATTGTTTGCAGATGATGCTGTTATTTACCGTCTTGTGAAGTCATCAGATGATCAAAACGAATTGCAAAATGATTTAGATAAGATATCTGTATGGTGGCGAAAGTGGCAATTGACACCGAATAAGGAGAAGTGTGAAGTTATTCACATGAGTACTAAAAGAAATCACCTAAATTTCGATTACACGATAAGTCACAGAAATCTGAAGGCTGTAAATTTAACTAAATACTTAGGGATTACAATTACAAATAACCTAAATTGCAACGATCACATGGATAATATTGTGGGTAGAGCAAACCAAAGACTGCTATTCATTGGCAGAACACTTAGAAGGTGCAACAGATCTACTAAAGAGACTGCTTACACCACGCTAGTCCGCCCTATTCTGAAGTATTGCTGTGCGGTGTGGGATCCGCATCAGGTGGGACTGACGGATGTCATCGAAAAAGTACAAGGATGGGCAGCTCGTTTTGTATTATCGCGAAATAGTAGAGATAGTGTCACAGACACGATACGGAAATTGGAGTGGCAATAATTAAAACAAAGGCGTTTTTCGTTGCGACGGGATCTTCTCATGAAATTTCGATCACCAGTTTTCTTCTCCGATTGCGAAAACATTCTGTTGGCACCCACCTACATAGGGAGGAGTGATGATCACGATAAAATAAGAGAAATCAGGGCTCACAAAGAAAAATTTAAGTGCTCGTTTTTCCCGCGTGCCGTTCGAGAGTGGAACGGTAGAGAGACAGCTTGAAAGTGGTTCATTGAACCTTCTGCCATGCACTTTATTGTGAATAGCAGAGTAATCACGTAGATGTAGATGTAGAATGTTGTAATCCCCAAATCCTCGAAAAATAAGCGAAAAATATACCTATTAAAAAAAGCAGATAAAAATTCACTTGACGCCTTCCTGAGAGACAATCTCCACTCATTCCGAATTAATAATATAAGTGTAGGCCAGATGTGGCTTAAATTCAGAGAAATAGTACCGGCAGAAATTGAGAGATTTATACCAAATAAATTAACAAACGACGGAGCTGATCCTCCTTGGTACACAAAACGGGTTAGAACACTATTGCAGAAAAAACGAAACAGACATGCCAAATTTAAACAGACGCAAAAGCCCCAAGATTGGAGATCTTTTACACAAGCTCGAAATTTAGCGCAGACTTCAATGCAAGATGCTTAGAACAGTTTCCACAACGAAACTTTGTCTCAAAACCTGGCAGAAAATCCAAAGAGACTCTGGTCGTATGTGAAGTATGTTAGCGGCAAGAAACAATCAATGCCTTCTCTGGAGATACTATCGAAGACAGTGCTGCCAAAGCTGAGTTACTAAACACAGCCATCCGAAATGCCTTCAAAAAAGAAGTCGAAGTAAATATTCCAGAATTCGAATCGAGAACAGCTGACAATATGAGTAACGTAGAAGTAAATATCCTAGGAGTAGTGAAGCAACTTAAATCACTTAATAAAATCACTTAATAAAAGCTAGTCTTCTGGTCCAGATTGTATACCAATTAGGTTCCTTTCGGAGTATGCTGATGCTTCAGCTCCATACTTAACAATCATATACAACCGTTCGCCCGACGAAAGATCTGTACCCAAAGACTGGAAAGTTGCACAGGTCACACCAATATTCAAGGAAGGTAGTAGGCGTAATCCATTAAATTACAGGCCCATATTGTTAACGTCCATATGCAGCAGGATTCTGGAACATATATTGTGTTCGAACATTATGAATTACCTCGAAGAAAACGGTCTATTAACACACTGTCAATATGGGTTTAGAAAACATCGTTCCGTGAAACACAACTAGCTCTTTATCCACATGAAGTGTTGAGTGCTATGTACAGGGGATTTCAGATCGATCCCGTATTTCTGGATTTCCGGAAGGCTTTTGATACTGTCCCACACAAGCGGCTCGTAGTGAAATTGCGTGCTTATGGAATATCGTCTCAGTTATGTGACTGGATTTGTGATCACGGTTCGTAGTAATTGACGGAAAGTCATCGTGTAAAACAGAAGTGATTTCTGGCGTTCCTCAAGTTAGTGTTATAGGCCGTTTGCTGTTCCTTATCTACACTCCTGGAAATAGAAAAAAGAACACATTGACACCGGTGTGTCAGACCCACCATACTTGCTCCGGACACTGCGAGAGGGCTGTACAAGCAATGATCACACGCACGGCACAGCGGACACACCAGGAACCGCGGTGTTGGCCGTCGAATAGCGCTAGCTGCGAAGCATTTGTGCACCGCCGCCGTCAGTGTCAGCCAGTTTGCTGTGGCATACGGATCTCCATCGCAATCTTTAACACTGGTAGCATGCCGCGACAGCGTGGACGTGAACCGTATGTGCAGTTGACGGACTTTGAGCGAGGGCGTATAGTGGGCATGCGGGAGGCCGGGAGGACGTACCGCCGAATTGCTCAACACGTGGGGCGTGAGGTCTCCACAGTACATCGATGTTGTCGCCAGTGGTCGGCGGAAGGTGCACGTGCCCGTCGACCTGGGACCGGACCACAGCGACGCACGGATGCACGCCAAGACCGTAGGATCCTACGCAGTGTCGTAGGGGACCGCACCGCCACTTCCCAGCAAATTAGGGACACTGTTGCTCCTGGGGTATCGGCGAGGACCATTCGCAACCGTCTCCATGAAGCTGGGCTACGGTCCCGCACACCGTTAGGCCGTCTTCCGCTCACGTCCCAACATCGTGCAGCCCGCCTCCAGTGGTGTCGCGACAGGCGTGAATGGAGGGACGAATGGAGACGTGTCGTCTTCAGCGATGAGAGTCGCTTCTGCCTTGGTGCCAATGATGGTCGTATGCGTGTTTGGCGCCGTGCAGGTGAGCGCCACAATCAGGACTGCATACGACCGAGGCACACAGGGCCAACACCCGGCATCATGGTGTGGGGAGCGATCTCCTACACTGGCCGTACACCACTGGTGATCGTCGAGGGGACACTGAATAGTGCACGGTACATCCAAACCGTCATCGAACCCATCGTTCTACCATTCCTAGACCGGCAAGGGAACTTGCTGTTCCAACAGGACAATGCACGTCCGCATGTATCCCGTGCCACCCAACGTGCTCTAGAAGGTGTAAGTCAACTACCCTGGCCAGCAAGATCTCCGGATCTGTCCCCCATTGAGCATGTTTGGGACTGGATGAAGCGTCGTCTCACGCGGTCTGCACGTCCAGCACGAACGCTGGTCCAACTGAGGCGCCAGGTGGAAATGGCATGGCAAGCCGTTCCACAGGACTACATCCAGCATCTCTACGATCGTCTCCATGGGAGAATAGCAGCCTGCATTGCTGCGAAAGGTGGATATACACTGTACTAGTGCCGACATTGTGCATGCTCTGTTGCCTGTGTCTATGTGCCTGTGGTTCTGTCAGTGTGATCATGTGATGTATCTGACCCCAGGAATGTGTCAATAAAGTTTCCCCTTCCTGGGACAATGAATTCACGGTGTTCTTATTTCAATTTCCAGGAGTGTATATAAACGATTTGGGAGACAGTGTGAGCAGCCGTCTTCGGTTGTTTGTAGAAGACGCTGTCGTTTATCGACTAATAAAGTCATCAGAAGATCAAAACAAACTGCAAAACGATTTAGAAAAGATATGTGAATGGTACGAAAAGTGGCAGTTGACCCTAAATAACGAAAACTGTGAGGTCATCCACATGAGTGCTAAAAGGAACTCGTTAAACTTCGTTTACACGATAAATCAGTCTAATCTAAAAGCCCTAAATTCAACTAAATATCTAGGTATTACCATTATGAACAACTTAAATGGGAAGGAACCCATAGAAAATGTTGTGGGGAAGACTAACCAAAGACTGCGTGTTATTGGCAGGACACTTCGAAAATGTAACAGACCTACTAAGGAGACTGCCTACACTACGCTTGTCCGTCCTCTTTTAGAATACTGCTGCGCCGTGTGGGATCCTTACCAAATAGGACTGAGGGAGTACATCGAAAGAGTTCAAAGAGAGGCAGCACGTTTTGTATTATCGCGAAATATGAGAGTGTCACAGAAATGTTACAGAATTTGTGCTGGACATCATTAAAAGAAAGGCGTTTTTCGTTGCAATGGAATCTTCTCACGAAATTCCAATCACCGACTTTCTCCTCCGAATGCGAAAATATTTTGTTGTTACCGACCTAATTAGAGAGGAACGATCACCACGATAAAATAAGGGTAATCGGAGCTCGTACGGAAAGATATAGGTGCTCATTCTTTTCGCGTGCTATACGAGATTGGAATAATGGAGAATTGTGAAGGTGGTTCGATGTACACTCTGCCAGGTACTTAAATGTGATTTTCAGGGCATCCGTGTAGATGTAGATGTAGGTATGATATGGCTTGAAATAGTTTTATTTGACTTACTTTCAGCTGAACTGTGTAAGGAAGTTATAATTCTACGACTGTGAATCCTTACACTGGGATGAATTTTTGAAATCTTTCCAGTGACGACCCATAGAAACATTATGAATCGTTTATTACAGTATGGTACAGCTTGTCATTTCCTGCAATCTTATGCACGTTTTCACAAATGCCAGTGAAGCTTTTAATTACATTTTCTGTAAGTCACTCCTCATTTCCCTCATGAAGATCTTGCTCTCGCTTCCATATACTTTCAGTAGCATATTTTCCACACTCAGATTTTTGTTGGTCAAATTAAATAATGTGGTACATTGGGGAGCATTCTTGAAATCGCACCTTCACGTAATTTTGGGCGATTTCTTGAGTTCTTCTCATTTATTTGCAAATTTTGAAAAGTATTAATCGCTATTAACTTCTCCTCTTCGTAATGTTTCACACAGACCATGGACATATTCGAAATCACCTAGATTTTCCTGCAAATTGCTCCATACTTGTAGGTATCTGCTCAGAAACAGACTACCATGGTTTAGCTCATATCGTCTCTGTAACAACAGTTCGCCCATCCAGCGACAACGTATTTGTATGGCATCTGGAACATGTTATTTAATTAATAACAATACACATTTACAAGTTATACACAACTCTTTACTAATATTACTGCTATGCACTTTATTATTTGTCTTCAGACTCTCTCGCTATCTTTTAATATCGTTTCTACAACAGAAAGTCACCAGTAAAACTTGCCTTTACAGACAGATTAGCAGTCCTTTGACGTCTAGGGGTAACATTTTACCAGACATTGCACATCTTACTACAAATGAAGTCAAAACGTTCACAATTCGTATATCCTTGAATATAGCACTGCATCAGTAGTGGATCATCTTCTCAGTGCTACCACTTGTAATGACTCCGGCTTGTGTAAAGTTGGCTGTGGTAGTATCATAGCACACTCTACGCAAGCCCGAGTCGTGAGAAGTGGCAACGTCACTAAGATGGCTTACTAAAGAGATTTAATTCTGTGTTATAAGACAACTATTGTGAGGGTTTGAGATTCATTTGCTGTGAGATCTGCTACATTTGTTATACTTTTTCTGTAGAAGTGCAAAGAACGCTGGTCTATCCGTAAAGAAGAGTTTTCTGACTGATGTGTTCCTATAGAAGCGAAATTTAAATACAACTTAAGACAGTGAAGACCTGTAGTGAACATGTCACTAAAGAGTGGTGTGTTACCCACAGGAAATGTGTATTGCTGTTAATTCAAGGTTATTTTTCAAATGTCACACAAATTACGTGTTGCAGGATGGTCAAGTGAGTATAGTGAGTATAGTGCAGTCCTGGAGAGTGAGGGGAGGAGTCGAGTGATCAAGGTAGATGTGCTAGGCCATGCTGTGTGCCGGAAATAATTTTCTTATGGTATTTTTCAGTTATGGAGAGATATTTTGTAAATTCATTCAAAAGACTTCAACAGCTACTGTAAGAGCGCATTTGCTGAGACATCCAAGCATATTAATTAATTTGGTCAGGGATTTAGAACAGAAGATTTTTATGATAATGTAACAACAGATGATTTACAGATGGATAGCATTCGCGTTTGTAAGAAAGTAAAGAAAAATTTTTCAGATTTTTTCACTATTAAAGTAAAGTGAATTTTTATATTTCAAGTGTTAAAATACTTTGTTTTAGTGATGTAATGTTTCGTTAATACTTTTTGTTGTTTTTCCATCAATCAGCATTCGTCTCTTTATTTCAAGTTCCACATAAATACTTTTGCTTTCCCGAGTTTCTCAGTAACAGAACTTTAGTTGACAGTGATCACTGCAGTAATGACATTTATCGGTACAGAAGTTTTGTGGACGTCTCAACAGTTTAAAGCGTGCATTGCACATCGTGCTGATAGTAGTTTGAATTTTTATTTTTTAACTAGCGTAGAAGCAGCAGCTGCAGTAGTTTGGAGATAGCAGCAGGACAGCATTTATGCATTGCGCAAACAGGCAGGCTACTTACAATTTTTGTATGATACAGTTCACATTTTAACAGTGACATACTTTTCAGACAGCGTCTTTCTGGTAGTTATTTATGTTTCATATTTCTTAAATTCAGCAGACAGACTGTATCTCGCCACAAGCGTTACAGTACACTGTTTAATGTTCCATTCCTGATTAACTTTTGCGTTGCTGATCACTTTTCAAGAATTACGAGATTACTTACGAACTTAAATACGAACTTAACTGCTTCTCTAATCAAGAGTTTAACTTCACATTACCACAGAGAGAAAATACCAATAAATATTATAAAACATTACCATACAACAAAACGAAATAGCCACTTTCAATGTAGACGTACAATTGATACCACTAAAAAATGGTCGAGCGTGAAATTTGAATTAGCCACCATGTTACGCAGGAGCCGATCACATCACAGGGTGTACAGAACTGCTTATAAAAGTACACTTGCAACTGCGAGTGTAGTGGAAGGTTTAACGCCTTTTCCACCCTTACCACAAGGATGCACCCTGTAAAAACACGCAAGAAAACTGCGCCCTCAAAAGAGCACAGCACGTGGCTTCTTTACCACCTAATTTCCCGACGAAAGGCCTTCAACTTCATTGACTGTCTGCAGTCTGCGAGGAAGTGACTCTTGAAAGAGGGTAACAAATTTTTCATTTTCCGCCACCTACTCCCAGGCAGGTGGGGTGACTTTCCTTAGGTCATCGCAGGGTCAGGCCAGTTTTCTCACACGGTACATTCGTCTCTGCCCGTACGATTTCAGTAGGGTGAAGTCTTTTACAGGATGCAAATCGAAAAGTGAAATCTCATTCGGTTCCGCAAACATTTCCTACACCATGGCTGACATGCGTATAAGATACCGGTCCTGCTGGAAACAGATTGCTCCCCCAGGATATACACTACTGGCCATTAAAATTGCTACACCAAGAACAAATGCAGTTGATAAACGGGTATTTATTGAACAATTATATTATACTAGAACTGACATGTGATTACATTTTCACTCAATTTGGGTGCATAGATCCTGAGACATCAGTACCCAGAACAACCACCTCTGGCCGTAATAAAGGCCTTGAAACGCCTGGGCATTGAGTCAAACAGAGCTTGGATGGCGTGTACAGGTACAGTTGCCCATGCAACTTCAACACGATACCACAGTTCATCGAGAGTAGTACTGGCGTATTGTGACGATCCAGTTGCTCGGCCCCCTTGGACTAGACGTTTAAAATTGGTAAGAGATCTGGAGAATGTGCTGGCCAGGACAGAAGTCGAACATTTTCTGTATCCAGAAATGCCCGTACAGGACCTGGAACACGCGGTCGCGCATTATCCTGCTGAAATGTAGGGTTTCGCAGGGATCGAATGAAGGGTAGAGCCACGGGTAGTAACACATCTGAAATGTAACGTCCACTGTTCAAAGTGCCGTCAATGCGAACAAGAGGTGACCGATACGTGTAACCAGTTGCACCCCATACCATCACGCCGGGTGATACGCCAGTATGGCGATGACGAATACACGCTTCTAATGTGCGTTCACCGCGATGTCGCCAAACACAGATGCGACCATCATGATGCTGTAAACAGAACCTGGATTCATCCGAAAAAAATTACGTTTTGCCATTCGTGCACCCAGGTTCGTCGTTGAGTACACCATCGCAGGCGCTCCTGTCTGTGATGCAGCGTCAAGGGTAACCGCAGCCATGGTCTCCGAGCTGATAGTGCATGCTGCTGCAAACGTCGTCGAACTGTTCATGCAGATGGTTGTTGTCGCAAACGTCCCCATCTGTTGACTCAGGGATCGAGACGTGCCTGCACGATCTGTTACAGCCATGCGGATAAGATGCCTGTCATCTCGACTGCTAGTGATACGAGGCCGTTGGGATCCAGCACGGCGTTCCGTATTACCCTCCTGAACCCACCGATTCCATATTCTGCTAACAGTCATTGGATCTCGACCAACGCGAGCAGCAATGTCTCGATACGATAAACCGAAATCGCGATAAGCTACAATCCGACCTTTATCAAAGTCGGAAACGTGATGGTACGCATTTCTCCTCCTTACACGAGGCATCACAACAACGTTTCACCAGGCAACGCCGGTCAACTGCTGTTCGTGTATGAGAAATCGGTTGGAAACTTTCCTCATGTCAGCACGTTGTAGGTGTCGCCACCGGCGCCAACCTTGTGTGAATGCTGTGAAAAGCTAATGATTTGCATATGACAGCATCTTATTCCTGTCGGTTAAATTTCTCGTCTGTAGCACGTCATCTTCGTGGTGTAGCAACTTTAATGGTCAGTAGTGTAGTTGTTACACTGATGGGACCGTAATATTACTCATAATACGGCTGTACTGAGCAGCAACAAGCTGACCATCCATCCTGTGAGGCACTCCAAGTCCACAGTAACACATCCAACCCGAAATTGCCACAGGCTTATGGCCACTGCGAGATGACTCATGGACACCTTGCAGCCTGTGTGCTGTTGCTCGACCATACTCGTCGAGGACAATACCGATTCGTCGGAAAACATCACGTTCCGCCAGTCACGACTGACACTGTCCTCGGTCGATGGTCATCATGGAGCCTCTGTTCCATGGCCGTACATTTGCAAAGTACTATGGCTGGCAAACAGTAGTAGTATGATTCGACTGCACTGTGTTTAAAAATGGATTTTGCCGTGACGTGTTGAGAAGGTTATCCTGCTGCCCAGCTGTTATTATTCGACAAACTCTAGCTACCACAAGCGTACTGGATTCGGCAGTATCTGCATAACGTTTCATCCATGGTCACACAGTGCACACAGGAACACCCACGTGCCACGGCCTCCGATTGCTTTGTCGTCAAAGTGCCTTCCTCACAATAACAGGCCGTCTGAGGTGGACGAGCGGTTCTAGGCGCCACAGTCTGGAACCGCGTGACCGCTACGGTCGCAGGCTCGAATCCTGCCTCGGGCATGGATGTGTGTGATGTCCTTAGGTTAGTTAAGCAGTTGTAAGTTCTAGGGGACTGATGACCTCAGAAGTTAAGTCCCGTAGTGCTCAGAGCCATTTGAACCATTTTTTTTTTCCACAAAAACAGTGACGCTGTCACCAATAGTCCCTTGGCGAGGAAGAAACGAAGGTTGAGTTTAACGTTCCGTCGGCATCAAGGTCATTATAGACAGACCATAAGCTCGAATTCCGCCAAGGACGAGGAAGGAAATCGTTCATGCCCTTTTTCAAAGGAACCACTCGGCCTTTGCCTGGAGTGTTTTAGGGAAATCACAGAAAAGCTGAATGTGGATGCCAGACGTGTGTTTGAACCGTCGTGGCGAATGAGTGGTGTGATTCGACTGAAAGTGACGTGGTGCAGGTATTCGACCTTGCTCTTGTACTGTCGTTGGCTATTATGAACAGAATGGTGCGCTTACAGACCTAACCTGCCGTGACAGACAATAAGTCTATCTTTACGGATCATCAGTGACCTGTTTGGATAGTTCTCACCTCTTACGTTAAACAGAGATAGTAAATTTCTGTTTTCGACTCCAGGGAGGTCATTCTCCACCAGAAGAGGCTCTCATTAATTTTGTAACGTTCTCTGTCAGCACACATCCAAAGTGAAAGTTAAAAGAACATTTCGATGTATAATGCTCACTGTAACAAATAATTTTTATATATTTCTGTTAACTGAATTTCAAAAGGACACTTAAATTTGTGAGGAAAAAGATAATTATGAATTTTGCTGTAATAAATGATTATTCAAAGAGTGTGAAATACTATCTGTGGCGGAGGATGTGAAAACCGCCACAGAAGAAACGATATGTAACTAAAAATGACAAAGACTGTAGAAGAATTAGTTAAGATATAAATAGGCAATGTATTGTAATAGAATCGCTTGTCTTCTGCACGGACTAAATGGGAGAGGAACCCGTGACGTTGCATTAGGCTCTTAGGTAGTCTTCACTTGTCATAAGTCGATGAACGACGCCATTTGTAGCTGGGACTGTAAAAGGTGTGTAAAGATTTTAATTGTTTCTGTTAAAATATATTTATCTAGTAAAATTTGTTTGTCAAAATTACTGCAAAGTTCACACCGGACATTACCCATTTTATTTAAGAAATTTCAGCATTTTATTGGATATCGATGGCGGTGCGGAGCTGCGCCGAGAGCGAGCAGTCTGCAGCAGCGGCAGATTTAAATATACGATCGCAATAACGACCACACCCTAAAAAGGGTACAGGTAGAGGTGAAGGAAAATAATAAAGTGTTTCTTTTCACAGCATTCCAGACACAGAATAAAAAGAGATAGTAGATTTTATCTTGTGCATTCACATGTGGACACAAGCTGCAGCTTTTGTAAATTTTCATTCAAAAACTGGAAAATTCTCACCATATCGTAAAGTGTATTTAAAAGTAGATAATTTTCATGAGAGCTTAGCAATATAAAAAAGAAAACATTTCCATATGGTAAAAATAGTCTTATACTTCAAAGCTAGTCGCGGTATATCCAGTTAAACCAAAAATCCACTGCAACGTGAAAATGTTTGCTAAGTTCGATGGACAATAATATTTTCATTCTTGCACAAACAGCTTTAGTACCTGAATAAAAGTAAAACTTGAATCATTATTTTGGAATATCCAAAGAAATTCAGTTTTATTAATCTGCAACAGAATATTTCATACGTGAAGTAATAATCACAGATGAAAAATTTATTGCAACCTTTCATTTCTCATGTCCATCCATGTATATGTTAAGTTCAATCTCAACGGTTTCCCAATCAGATTGAACGCAAAAAGCATAGAAAGTTGAAAATCGGACAGTCAACTTCCGAATAATTAAAACAGACAGAATCGCTTAAAAATTTATAGCCGAAACTTCATCTCAACTTCTGTGGGGTATTAGCTGGACATCACCGAAATACACTGAAGCGCCAAAGAAACTGGTGTGGGCATGTGTATTGTACCGTAGGAAGCAAAGGAGAGGATATTGTAATGGGTGGCCAGTATCCTCTTTCTACGAGGTGCATTCAAGTTCTAAGGCCTCCGATTTTTTTTCTAATTAACTACTCACCCGAAATCGATGAAACTGGCGTTACTTCTCGACGTAATCGCCCTGCAGACATACACATTTTTCACAACACTGATGCCATGATTCCATGGCAGCGGCGAAGGCTTCTTTAGGAGTCTGTTTTGACCACTGGAAAATCGCTGAGGCAATAGCAGCACGGCTGGTGAATGTGCGGCCACGGAGAGTGCCTTTCATTGTTGGAAAAAGCCAAAAGTCACTAGGAGCCAGGTCAGGTGAGTAGGGAGCATGAGGCATCACTTCAAAGTTGTTATCACGAAGAAACTGTTGGGTAACGTTAGCTCGATGTGCGGGTGCGTTGTCTTGGTGAAACAGCACACGCGCAGCCCTTCCCGGACGTTTTTGTTGCAGTGCAGGAAGGAATTTGTTCTTCAAAACATTTTCGTAGGATGCACCTGTTACCGTAGTGCCTTTTGGAACGCAATGGGTAAGGATTATGCTCTCGCTGTCCCAGAACATGGACACCATCATTTTTTCAGCACTGGCGGTTACCCGAAATTTTTTTGGTGGCGGTGAATCTGTGTGCTTCCATTGAGCTGACTGGAGCTTTGTTTCTGGATTTAAAAATGGCATCCACGTCTCATCCATTGTCACAACCGACGAAAAGAAAGTCCCATTCATGCTGTCTTTGCGCATCAACATTGCTTGGCAACATGCCACACGGGCAGGCGTGTGGTCGTCCGTCAGCATTCGTGGCACCCACCTGGATGACACTTTTCGCATTTTCAGGTCGTCATGCAGGATTGTGTGCACAGAACTCACAGAAATGCCAACTCTGGAGGCGATCTATTCAACAGTCATTCGGCGATCCCCCAAAACAATTCTCTCCACTTACTCGATCATGTCATCAGACCAGCTTGTGCGAGCCCTAGGTTGTTTCAGTTTGTTGTCACACGATGTTCTGCCTTCATTAATCTGTCGCACCCACGAACGCACTTTCGACACATCCATAACTCCATCACAACATGTCTCCTTCAACTGTCGATGAATTTCAATTTGTTTCACACCACGCAAATTCAGAAAACGAAAGATTGCACACTGTTCAAGTAAGGGAAACATAGCCATTTTAAGTATTTAAAACAGTTCTCATTCTTGCCGCTGGCGGTAAAATTCCATCTGCCGTACGGTGCTGCCATCTCTGGGACGTATTGACAATGAACGCGGCCTCGTTTTAAAACAATTCGCATGTTTCTATCTCTTTCCAGTCTGGAGAAAAAAAATTGGAGGCCTTAGAACTTGAATGCACCTCGTATAACACAAATGCACATGTGGATAAACATGATTCTTTATTTACATGAACAGATAGCTGCTACCTAACTTTAATAGAGTACATGAGTTGTGGTACTAGCCCATCCATAATAGTCCTCTTGCAGTCGATAATGCAACGCTATGTACTATCATAGCCTGAGACGTGAACAGAGCCTGCACTGCAATGAATGACAGATGCCAAACTAGAATGAGTCAGTGAGAGAGATGGAGCTAGTGCCTGAGGTCCTCCGGACAGTGCCAGCGGCCTTCATACTTGCTGTTGAGAGGGCATTGTCAGTGTGTTGCTTGTGGGTGTGTCTTTGGCCTGACAGGCGCACTTGATCCAGCACCTACTATCAATCCTCGCGTTACATCTTTGCCGACCGGTGCGCTGACGACAGCTTATGCCAGCACATTCCTCCCCCCAAAATGCCGCATCGTTGTCACGTAAGGAGGATGCGAACGACAACGGGGAGGGGGGAGGACGCTGGATGTAGAGAGGAGCTGGGAGCCGTAGCTGTGGAGGGCGACGTACTCCCAACCATACCCCGCCATCTGGCTTGCGAGGGAACGGGAACATGCTCTGGAAAACTGCTGCCAAGGCACACGCCTGAGGGTCAACATCCATTAGATCAGCGAGCAGGGACGGCGGGGGTTTAGGCGCATCATCCCTCCGCTCCTCCTGGGATGCCCTGTTGGCACCAGTGGACAGCTGCAAAGACTGTGCGGTCCCATGAGGCTGTGCATCTGGAGGAAGGAAAGCAGTATAATCACGAGACAAACGATATGCACGAATTTGGTTCTGGTGGTGACGCTGCAAACCATCAGAACCCCTGCAATCAAGTACATAAAAGAGCCAACGCGTTTCTGGATCACTCCTCTTTCCCAGCGCCCACAGTTGCCATAAACCCTGTAAAGAACAAGATCGCATGGCGCAAAGCGATACTTGCATTACGTTGATGGCGCTGGATACTGCGATGGGTGTAGCAAGTGTTGCAGTGTCCGATGGCGGCAGCCATGCAGAAGTTCCACTGATGATGGTCTGTCTCGTGGGTGGGAGCGATAGGAGGCAAGAAAGAGTTGCAGCACCTGTTCCCGCGTGGGTGGTGCGAAGCCTGGCCACCTGTTGTTTGAAAGTGCGCATGAAGCATTCTGCGTCTCCGTTGAATTGGGGTGAAATGGAGCACTTGTTAGATGACGAATGCCATTTCGTTTACAAAACTGTTCAAAATCACGTGAAGTGAACTGTGGTCCACTGTCCGACAAAAGTACTTCTGGCAAACCTTATATGCAAAATATGGAACACTATTCTTGAATGGTGCTACGTCATGTGATAGAAGCCATAGGTATCACAAATGGGAACTTGCTAAAAAAAAAAAAAAATTCCGACCGGAGTGGCCGAGCGGTTCTAGGCGCTACAATCTGGAACCGCACGCCCGCTACGGTCGCAGATTCGAATCCTGCCTCGGGCATGGTTGTGTGTGTTGTTCTTAGGTTAGTTAGTTTTAAGTAGTTCTAAGTTCTAGGGGACTGATGACCTCAGCGATTAAGTCTCATAATGCTCAGAGCCATTTGAACCATTTTTTGCTTTAAAAAATTTACGAATAGGAGCCACCGAGTGTTCCAAAATGGTCCTGCAAAGTCAATGTGCACTGGGGATTGAGTCTTAGGCCAAGCCGACAATGTCTGTGGCGGAGCGGATTGGTTTTCCGCTTATGCACGACACTGACGTCATCTATTCAATATGGCCGTCCATGTCCTGCTAAGTACAGTGCCGTCGCGCTAACTGTTTAGTGCAAACAATTCCCGAAAGTCTTCAGTGGAACAATCGCAACACATCCTTTTGCAACATTTTGGGAATAAGCACATGTGATTGTCCACTGTCATTTTGAACTAGAATCACACCCTGTTGAACTGAAAGGTTATAGTGACACGCAAAATATAGGTGCACAACTGAGGTCTGAATACTGTTCAATGAACGAGTCCAAGACGTGCGAATGTAATGCAACAAAATCTTGAGATCTGTGTCTGCTTCCGTGACTTCTGCAATTTTTTCGTAGTGCAAGGGAAAAGATTCCAGCAATTCAGAGTCCTGCGCATCGATTTGGCAACAAGATGCGGCGGATGCGTCAAAATCAGAGTCTGGGCCAGTTCGAAGGCGAGATAGTGCGTCTGCATTGCTATGCTTTGCCGTAGGTCTGTATACAATTTCGTACTGATACTGCCAAAGCAATAAAGCCCAGCTTTGCAATATTTTATTTTTGTAATTTCTTGCGTGTTTGAATGCCTACTAGACACAACCGATTATTTTAATAACAGTGTAGTGTACAGTATCGCCGTTGCTACTGACCCTCGTATCGTACAGGCTTTTGTTTGTTTGGTTAGAACAGCTCAGTGTCGGTTAGACCGTCAGTGAGAGAGCACTTCGATTTCCTGCTGCTAATAAGGCGAGTACACCGTTCGCTTGTTACACATTTTTGCGAGCTTCAAACAGGTACAACTTATTTTCAGTTATCTGGGTAGTTACTATTTTATTTTTGTAATTTCTTGCGTGTTTGAGTGCCTACTAGACACAACCTTTTATTTTAATAACAGTGTAGTGTACAGTATCGCCGTTGCTACTGACCCTCGTATCGTACAGGCTTTTGTTTGTTTGGTTAGAACAGCTCAGTGTCGGTTAGACCGTCAGTGAGAGAGCACTTCGATTTCCTGCTGCTAATAAGGCGAGTACACCGTTCGCTTGTAGGGTAAACATAGTCATGTGTAGGGACTGTGGTTGTTGTGAGCGGACGCAAGGAGAATTGGCCACTCTTCGGGGGCAGGTGGAGGCTTTGTCTGTTAGGCTCATCGAGCTCGAGGCGCAGGCGTCGGCTCGTAGTGGCGTTGGGGCAACTGTGGTGAGACCTATGCCTACTTCGGTGGCCTTGGAATCGCATGGAACCCCTGATGTCGCTGCGTCTTCCGGCAGTGAGCATCTTACCGGTCAGCCATCACTCCAGGGTGAATGGCGGACAGTGGTGGGCTCGCGCGTGCCTGGCCGAAAGGCGAAGGTGGGATCTGGCCGCGTGGCAGCTGCCTTACCCCTTTCCAACAGGTACGGGGTGCTTCCTAGTGGTGATGACATCGTTTCCGAGCCACCACAGGATGCCTCGCCTGTTGGGCCAGTGGCCGATTCTCCGGCAAGGTCCCGACAGTCACAGAGGGCGGGCCTATTAGTTATAGGGAGCTCCAACGTTAGGCGGGTTATGGAGCCCCTTAGGAAAATAGCGGGTAGGTCGGGGAAGAATGCCAGTGTGCACTCGGTGTGCTTGCCGGGGGGTCTCGTCCGTAATGTGGAGGAGGCCCTTCCGGCAGCTATTGAACGCACTGGGTGTGACCGGCTGCAGATAGTAGCACATGTCGGAACGAATGACGCCTGCCGCTTGGGTTCTGAGGCCATCCTTGGTTCCTTCCGGCGGCTGGCTGATTTGGTGAAGACAACCAGCATCGCACGCGGAGTGCAAGCTGAGCTTAATATCTGCAGCATAGTGCCCAGAATCGATCGCGGTCCTCTGGTTTGGAGCCGTGTGGAGGGTCTAAACCAGAGGCTCAGACGACTCTGCGACTATAATGGTTGCAAATTCATCGACCTCCGTTATTGGGTGGAGAACTGTAGGGCCCCCCTAGACAGGTCAGGCGTGCACTACACACCGGAAGCAGCTACTAGGGTAGCAGAGTACGTGTGGCGTGCACACGGGGGTTTTTTAGGTTAGAGGGACCCCCCCCCCCCTTGGGCGAAACGATAAAATACCTGACGGCTTACCATTGTTGATAAAGAACGTCCGTCCTCAGAGACCAAAAACAGGAAAAGTCAACGTAATATTGGTAAACTGCAGGAGTATCCAGGGCAAGGTTCCTGAATTAGTATCTCTTATTGAAGGAAATAGTGCGCATATAGTATTAGGAACGGAAAGTTGGTTAAAACCGGAAGTGAACAGTAACGAAATCCTAGACACAGAATGGAATATATACCGCAAGGATAGGATAAACGCCAATGGTGGAGGAGTATTTATAGCAGTAAAGAATTCAATAATATCCAGTGAAGTTATTAGCGAATGCGAATGTGAAATAATCTGGGTTAAGTTAAGTATCAAAGGTGGGTCAGATATGATAGTCGGATGCTTCTATAGACCACCTGCATCAGCAACCGTAGTAGTTGAGCGCCTCAGAGAGAACCTGCAGAACGTCGTGAAGAAGTTTCGTGATCATACTATTGTAATAGGGGGAGACTTCAATCTACCAGGTATAGAATGGGATAGTCACACAATCAGAACTGGAGCCAGGGACAGAGACTCTTGTGACATTATCCTGACTGCCTTGTCCGAGAATTACTTCGAGCAGATAGTTAGAGAACCAACTCGTGAAGCTAACGTTTTAGACCTCATAGCAACAAATAGACCGGAACTTTTCGACTCCGTGAATGTAGAAGAGGGTATCAGTGATCATAAGTCAGTGGTTGCATCAATGACTACAAGTGTAATAAGAAATGCCAAGAAAGGAAGGAAAATATATTTGCTTAACAAGAGTGATAGGGCACAAATCGCAGAATATCTGAGTGACCACCATCAAACGTTCATTTCTGAGGAAGAGGATGTGGAACAAAAATGGAAAAAATTCAGAAACATCGTCCAGTACGCCTTAGATAAGTTCGTACCGACTAAGGTCCAAAGCGAGGGGAAAGATCCACCGTGGTATAACAATCATGTACGAAAGGTACTACGGAAACAAAGAAAGCTTCATCATAGGTTTAAGAGTAGTCGAATCATAGCTGATAAGGAAAAGCTGAACGAAGCGAAAAAGAGCGTAAAGAGAGCAATGAGAGAAGCATTCAACGAATTCGAACATAAAACATTGGCAAACAATCTAAACAAGAACCCTAAAAAGTTTTGGTCATATGTAAAATCGGTAAGCGGATCTAAATCCCCTATTCAGTCACTCGTTGACCACGATGGCACCGAAACAGAGGACGACCGAAGAAAGGCAGAAATACTGAATTCAGTGTTCCGAAACTGTTTCACTGCGGAAAATCGCAACACGGTCCCTGACTTCAGCCGTCGCACGGACGCCAAAATGGAAAATATTGAAATAAACGATATCGGAATTGAAAAACAACTGCTATCACTTAGTAGCGGAAAAGCATCCGGACCAGACGAGATACCCTTAAGATTCTACAGTGATTATGCTAAAGAACTTGCCCCCTTTCTATCAGCAATTTATCGTAGATCGCTGGGAGAACGTAAAGTACCTAGCGACTGGAAGAAAGCGCAGGTCGTTCCCATTTTCAAGAAGGGTCATAAATCAGATGCGAATAATTATAGGCCTATTTCGCTTACGTCAATCTGTTGTAGAATAATGGAACATGTTTTGTGTTCTCGTATTATGACGTTCTTAGATAATACAAATCTCCTTCATCATAACCAACATGGATTCCGCAAACAGAGATCATGTGAAACTCAGCTCGCCCTATTTGCCCAAGAAATTCACAGTGCCGTAGACACTGGCGAGCAGATTGATGCCGTATTCCTGGACTTCAGGAAGGCATTTGATACGGTTCCGCACTTACGTTTAGTGAAAAAAATACGAGCTTACGGAATATCGGACCAGGTTTGTGATTGGATTCAGGATTTCCTAGAAGAAAGAACACAACATGTCATTCTTAACGGTTCAAAATCTGCAGATGTAGAGGTAATTTCGGGAGTACCGCAGGGAAGCGTGATAGGACCTTTATTGTTTACAATATACATAAATGACTTAGTTGACAACATCGGTAGCTCCGTGAGGCTATTTGCAGATGACACGGTTGTCTACAAGAAAGTAGCAACATCAGAAGACTCGTACGTACTCCAGGAGGACCTGCAGAGGATTAATGCATGGTGCGACAGCTGGCAGCTTTCCCTAAACGTAGATAAATGTAATATAATGCGCATACATAGGGGCAGAAATCCATTCCAGTACGATTATGCCATAGGTGGTAAATCATTGGAAGCGGTAACGACCGTAAAATACTTAGGAGTTACTATCCGGAGCGATCTGAAGTGGAATGATCACATAAAACAAATAGTGGGAAAAGCAGGCGCCAGGTTGAGATTCATAGGAAGAATTCTAAGAAAATGTGACTCATCGACGAAAGAAGTAGCTTACAAAACGCTTGTTCGTCCGATTCTTCAGTATTGCTCATCAGTATGGGACCCTTACCAGGTTGGATTAATAGAAGAGATAGACATGATCCAGCGAAAAGCAGCGCGATTCGTCATGGGGACATTTAGTCAGCGCGAGAGCGTTACGGAGATGCTGAACAAGCTCCAGTGGCGGACACTTCAAGAAAGGCGTTACGCAATACGGAGAGGTTTATTATCGAAATTACGAGAGAGCACATTCCGGGAAGAGATGGGCAACATGATCACAACGAAAAGATCCGAGAAATTAGAGCAAATACGGAGACTTACAAGCAGTCGTTCTTCCCACGCACAATTCGTGAATGGAACAGGGAAGGGGGGATCAGATAGTGGTACAATAAGTACCCTCCGCCACACACCGTAAGGTGGCTCGCGGAGTATAGATGTAGATGTAGATGTAGATTTGAGCAGTGCATCTAGGAACAGGCTTTGACGGATGAAACAAGGACGCTCAAAAGGCTCGTAAAATGTCAGTAAATAGAACCTGTGACCGTACAAATTGTGATGGGATTTTGTCACATCATACACAATATCAAGAGCTTCTTTTTCGGTTTCAGAATAATTGCACTGAGTTTGAGTTAACAACTTTGAGGCAAAGCAATGGGTCTGTCTTGTGCACCCATTCTGTGCGAAAGAAAAGCACCGATTCCGTAGGAGGATGCGTCGACTTGCAAAACTACTGGCTTGGCAGGGTCAAAATACGCTAAACATCTGTTACTAAGCCAAGCATTTTTGAGTTTCCGAAATGCGTCGTGACACTCTTGAGTCCACACAAAAGGCACATTTTTGAGAAGCAAGCGATGCAATGGAACTGCGATGTGAGCGGCATTCGGTACGAGCCGAATGTAATAGGTCATTTTGCCTAGTACTGACTGCAGTTCAGACACATTTAGAGGAAAGGGCAGGTCATGGATTGCCAGCAAATGAGATTGTAGGGGGTGCACACCCTATCTGCTTATCACATGACCTAAGTACTGTAGTTCAATTTGAAAAAAGTCACACTTTTTGAGACGACACTTGAGTCCTGCTTCTCACAACACTCGAAAAAGAGTACGCAAATTGGCAATGTGTTCTTCTGGTGTACGACCTGAGACGACAATATCGTCAAGGTAGTTCGAACAAAATGGCACTTTTGCAGCCAGCTGTTCCAAGTATCGTTGAAAAATGGGGGGTGCGCAAGCACTGCCGAAGGGCAAACGCAAATGCTTCAACAGTCCCAAGTGTGTATCTACAATAAACACTTTCTGTGATTCTTCATCCAATGGAATGTGCAAGTAGGCATCACGCAAATCTATTTTAGAAAAGTAACGTCATGCACCAAGCCTGTCCATGAGTTCCTCAGGGTGAGGTGGTGGATAAGTGTCAACTACTGTCTGTGGGTTGACTGTAGACTTGAAGTCAACACAAGTGTGAATGCGACCAGAAGCTTTAGGCAACAAAACGAGAGGACTTGCCCATTGACTAGCTTGAATGGGAGCAATTAAAGCCTTATATTTTTTAATTCTTTCAATTCAGTGGCTACTTCGTCTCTTAAAGCAATTGGAACGGCGTGGGCCAGGAAAAACTTGGGCTGTGTATTGTCTTTCAATATATAACATGCGATATAAAGTTATTTCAAATGGTTCAAATGGCTGTGAACACTATGGGACTTAACATCTGACCGAGCGAGGTGGCGCAATGGCTAGCACACTGGACTCGCATTCGGGAGGACGACGGTCCATTCCCGCGTCCGGCCATCCTGATTTACTTTTTCCGTGATTTCCCTAAATCGCTCCAGGAAAATGGCGGGATGGTTCCTTTGAAAGGGCACGGCCGACTTCCTTCCCCGTCATTCCCTAATCCGATGAGACGGATGATGGCTCTGAGCACTATGCGACTTAACTTCTGAGGTCATCAGTCGTCTAGAACTTAGAACTAATTAAACCTAACTAACCTAAGGACATCACACACATCGATGCCCGAGGCAGGATTCGAACCTGCGACCGTAGCGGTCGCTCGGCTCCAGACTGAAGCGCCTAGAACCACATGGCCACTCCGGCCGGCTGAGACCGATGACTTCGCTGTCTGGTCTTCTCCTCCAAACAACCCAACCCAACTTAACATCTGGGGTCATTAGTCCCCTAGACTTAGAACTACGTAAACATAACTAACCTAAGGACATCACACACATCAACGCCCGAGGCAGGATTCGAACCTGCGACCGTAGCGGTCGCGTGGTTCGAGACTGAAGCGCCTTGAACCGCTCGGCCACTGCGGCCGGCTATAAAGTTATTTGCTTTTCCCATTCCTTCCGGATACAGTTCAGGAAATTCTTTAAGCAAGCTAGATACAGTGTCTTTTGGCTCAAAAGCAGTGACTGAAAATATATTATATTGAGTACGAAGTTCAAAGAAATCAAAGGCATCTAAATCGAATATTTTCTCACTGTCTCTCGATTTCAACACAGTAAAATTTACAGAGCTAATGTGACGTTTGTTAATAGCAGGCAAACTATACTATCCGAGCACTGGAATTTCCGTCCGTTGTAAGCAGTGAGGTGCTTACTAGATTTAGAAAGGCGTGGTGAGCCTAACCGTTCGCACGTGGCACGATTGAGCAAAGTTCTGAGGCACCTGTGTGTAGCTGAAATTCACACGACGTCCAGCAATTCGTAACGAGACAAATAGTTTGTTAGAACGTCGTTGCGCAACGCTACGGCGAGGGGGAGGCCTATTTTAATCTTACTTTTATCAGAAGCTTATGTCTGTTTTGAAAATACAGCATTCACTGCATGTGCGCGAGTCTATTTTTTCAGGGAGCGGGCAAAACTGATGTTTTTGTACCGTTGCAAACAAACAGCTTGGACATGGCCTTTTTTCCACAAGTGTAACACGTTGCGTGTCGTAATGGGCAATCCTGTCTTTTATGGCGAGAAAAACATCTAGAGCAAGACTTCACTAAATTCACAGGTCTGTTTACCTGTCAACCTGGTTGTCCGCGCGGCTATGTAACGCTCGTTGTTGTGGCTGCTTGGGGCGGTCGCGTACAAGGGCGACTCGACCCGACAAATCGGGGCCTGGTCGAACTTATCGGCCACTATGGCGCCCGAATCATATTGCTCTAAGATCTGCAGTACTTGAGGAAGTGATGGATCAGAATACTTTAAAATCTGTTCCCGTATTCTACTATCTGGGACACTGACTGCTATAGCATAGTGTATCGTGTGATCACACAACTGCATCAAAATTTACACTTTCTAGTCATGCCCGTTAGTTCTGTGTACCACTGGCGGTACGTTTGTTCCGGCTTTTTCTGCAAACGAAACCACAGCTACTTGGACTCGGTCATAATATTGAGTTAATGCAGCGATTACTTGGTCATAGTTGAGTTCGTCGGGAGACGCGGTTGGAAATAGTTTTGTATTAACCTGAACACTGGGGACACCACAATCGAAAGGAAGTATTGTAACTTTACAGTATCTTGAACACGATGAACTTGACAATGTGCTTGGAACTGAGTCTGGTATTCGAGGCATTCCTCTTCTTTGTCCTTGAATTGCCGGAACGTTGGTATACTGGTCTGCGGCACTTAATTGGGCTGGTTGATCTGTCGGTTGTGTTTATGCAACTAGTAGTTGTTGCACCATCATCAATGGGGTTGCGAGTTATTGGCTCTGCAACTGAAAAGCTTGTGTTAGATCCATCACATTGGCCGTCTGCGGCTTAGACACGGGAGAAGGGGTTGGAGGGGGCGCAAAATTCAAGGTTTACACAAATATGTTATAGCAAGAAGCAAGCAGAGCCTCTGAAAAGAGAAATTTGATTAGTCCTGCAGCTCTCCTCCTGGAATACATGCAAGAACACAACAACAAATTAGCAATGAGAAATACGATCACCCCTGCAAGCTAAAATACAAGTGAAGCAAGAAAAATCGTTGGCCAAGTTGATTAGCTTCGATCGCCACTGAATAACCTCGTCGCCATTGAAGTGTCTTCGTCACCAATGTAGAATCCTCGTCGCCACTGTAGAGTCTTGTACCATAGGAATCAAGGGAGACGATGTTGTTATGAGTGGCTGGTATCGTCTTTCTATAACACAAATGTACATGTGGATTAACACGGTTCTTTATGTACATGAACAAGTGGCTGCAACTTAGCTTGAATAGAGTCCATGTGTTGTGGTGCAAGCTCATCCATAATACTCCTCTTTTTTATTTATTTATTTATACGTCATGTCCCGTAGGACCAAACTGAGGAGCGAATCTCCAAGATTATGGAACGTGTCGATACATGAAATTATAACATAAAAGCAATAACAGGTAAATGCTTAGGAACCCGAAAAACGTCAGTCCATAAGTTTAAGTAAACGCAATAAACAATACAACAAGAATCAGCTTACTTTTTCAAGGAACTCCTCCACAGAATAGAAGAAGTGACCCATGAGGAAACTCCAGTTTCGATCTGAAGGCGCGTGGATTACTGCTAAGATTTTTGAGTTCGAGTGGTAGCTTATTAAAAATGGATGCAGCAGTATACTGCACACCTTTCTGCACAAGAGTTAAGGAAGTCCGATCCGAATGCAGGTTTGATTTCTGCCGAGTATTAGTTGAGTGAAAGATGTCAAAATACCCAGAGTCGCGAACAGGGGTCGACAAGATGTTCGTGAACTTAACACCACTTATTGCCCGAACCGGCCGTTTCTGAGCCAAAAGTATCCTTTTAGAATGGGAAGAGTCACCCCAAAATACAGGGTAAGTCACTAACTATTGCCACCAAGAATAACCCCGAAAGTATGATAGCAGCCGAAAGTTTGTGGGACAAACGTTGCGTGGGACAAAGGGGGCCATAATATGACGTTGGCTTTTTGTTGCTAGGTGGAGTCGCGTCAGAGAGACGAAGGTCAACTTTGGTTTTTTAAATGGGATGCTATTGTTTGGTACTTATTTTCTGATAGCGGCTATCGAGGCGAATCCAATGATGTGTAACAGTGAGGTCTTTGAAGGTCAACGGAGGTCAAAAAGGTGGCATGAAAGTCCATTTACAGAAGGTGTTCGAAGTGATGACCATTGGTATCAATGCACTGCTGCAGTCTTCTTATGATGGATTGAGTGGTATTCCTTATCACTTCGGCACTTATCAAAGCACATGCTCCGACAATTCTCTCTTGTATATCGTGCAAACAGTAAATATTTGCCGAATACGGCGTATCCATCTAACGTGCTATTGACATGTAATCACCATTCGACGGTTTTGCAATACAACACTAATAGGAACGGTAAGACTAGTATCGTCTAATCAAGCGAATGTGGATGATGTATTCCTTCGAAGAACAAGGCGATATGCTTCTCATTTACGAAGAATGCCAACGAAATTCAATGAAAGCTAGAGACTTATACGCTGATAGATATCCTCAACGCTCACCGTACACATCATACATTTAAATATGTGTATGATAAATTGAGAACAACTGGGTATTTAAAGCATCGGAAACATATCCGGCAAAGGAAAGTCACTAACTAGGAAACGGAAATTGGTACTCTTGCCATTGTGGTTCGAGATCCTTGTGTCAGTTCGCGTCTAATCGCAAGGGACTCTGGCATGAACAAGAGTAGTGTTGTTCGTGTTCTGCATCGCCATAAATATCATTCTTAACATATCAGTCTCCACCAAGAATTAACTGGTACGGATTACATGCGTCGCATTGAATTCTGCCGATGGGCTCAACTTCATTCAGATTCAGAGGGATTACATATTTATTAATTTGATTTTATTTAGTGACGAGGCTACATTCACGAACCATGGAAATATTAATTTGCATAACATGCATTACTGGGCAACTCAAAAACCATGTTGGCTGCGGCAAGTTGCACACCAAAAACCGTGGTCGGTGAATGTATGGTGTGAGATTCTGGAGGACAGAATTGTAGGCCCCTATTTCATCGAAGGAAATCTTAATGGTAGGAAGTTCACCACATTCCTGCAAGAAACATTAGGTCTGTTGTTGGAAGAAATGCCTTTAGGAACAAGGAACAGAATGTGGTATCAACAGGATGGGTGTCTGGCACATTTTTCGCTGATGACTAGAAATGAGTTGCAGAGACAATTCCCAAATCTTTGGATTGGACACGGAGGAGATGTGTCGTGACCGGCTCGTTCGCCAGACTTGGCGCCTCTGGAATTTTTTTGCTGGGTATTCGTAAAAGACATCGTTTACAAAGACGTTCCAACAACACCTGAAGATATGCGAGAGAGAATTGCCAGAGCATGTTCTTCGATAAATACCGATGTCATAAGGAATACCACTCAATCCATGATAAGAAAATTGCAGCACTGCATTGATACCAATGGTGATCACTTCGAACACCTTCTGTAAATGGACGTTCATGCCACCTTTATGACCTTCAAAGACCTTACTGTTACACCTCATTGGACTCGTCTCGATAGCCGCTATCACAGAATAAGTACCAAACTATAGCATCCCATTTAAAAAAAAAAAAAACAAAGTTGACCTTTATATCTCAGAAGCGACCCGACCTAGCAACAAAAAACCAAAGTCATATTATAGCCCTCGTTGTCCCATGCAACTTTTGTCCAACAAACCTTTCACCTGATATCATACTTTCGGGGTTATTCTTGGTGGCAATAGTTAGTGACTCACCCTGTATAATACCAAGCGACATAAGCGAATGAAAATAATCAAATTAGACTAATTTTCGTGTCGAACGATCACTAGGGTGACCAGATGCAATTGTTTAAAAAGGAGGACAAACAGCTTCAAAAAGGAGGACAAACGGAGAAAAAAAGGGGACACATCAAACGGGTCAACTGCAGATAGGGATACCACGCGTCAGCTTTGGACAAGTCACGTGACTGCCGGGAATTGCCGGTAAAACTAGTAGTTAATTGTTACTGATGGTCAGGTGGTGGTTAACTGAGCAATATAAAAAAAATAATAACATTGATTGTGATGACAGTGTGGCGTCAATTGTTTTGTTATGTGAACAACACGAAATTGTTTACAAAGCGAAAAATGTAAGACCATTCACCTCCCTTCATTCGACGCACCGTTATCAACATCTACAATTCAAGCAGCAGCTGACGACATGTAAACTGCACTTTAACTTCCCGAATACATATAAATTGAATGACTATGAAACAATGAAATAAAACCATGACAGTTAATCTGTCGAGTTATTTCTTACCTTTATTGGCCACTGAGACGTACGTTCCAGCTCCACATTCCGCTTGAAATTCATTTCTCCCTTTCTTGAAGCCGAATATTTGCGGGAAAGGACATCAGTAAATGTACACTTTCGTTTAGGCATAGCCAAATGTTTTACGTAACTCACTCGGTTAAAAATTACACTCACAAATCACACGTGCACTACAGGAAGCCAAGCCAATACAAAGCGAAGATAAGAAAAGAAAATTCTATATAATCGATATTTGCTTTCGCTTATAGGTAGATCAACGATAACATCGACGATCCTGGTGCCACCTACTAACACCGCCTTCGTGCGAGTTTATCACGAAGGCTGTGCCAACAGTTAAAGTTTTTAAGAAAAGAGCAATAGAACAGGACGAATTGTAAATTTAACTGTATTACGCTCAACTTTGCAAAAAAGCCGGACATTGTAAAAATCCGCCCGGACCCCGGACAAAGAACTAAAAAGGACATGACCGGATAAATCCGGACGTCTGGCCACCCTAACGATCACTCACTTCGGATACCGTTCGTATAGTAAAAATGGCAGCATTAAGTCTTTGATCAAGATCCTGAACATGGGCTTTCCACGACAGCTTACTATCTGTCTGAACACCTAGAAATTTGAACTGTTCAGTTTCACTAATCATATGCCCATTCTGCGAAATTAAAACGGCAGGTTTTGTTGAATTGTGTTTTACAAACTGTAAAAACTGGGTTTACTGTGATTTAGCATTAGTTTATTTTTTACAAGCCATGAACTTAGGTCATGAACTGAGCTATTTGAAACCAAGCCAGTGTTGCACACAACATCCTTTACTACCAAGCTAGTGTCATTAGCAAACAAATATTGTAGAGTTACCCGTAATACTAGAGGCCATATCATTTATATAAATAAGGAACAGGAGTGGCCCCAACACTGATCCCTGGGGCATCTCCCACTTGACTGTACACCACTCAGACCCCACACCACAACCATTCTCAACATTGTGAATAATGACCTTTTGTTTTCTGTTGCTAAAGTAAGAGGTGAACCAATTGTGAGCTACTCCCCATATTCCGTAATGGTCCAACTTCTGTAGCAATATTTTGTGAATAACACAATCAAATGCCTTAGTTAAATAAAAAAAAATATTCCAAGCGTTCGAAACCTTTTGTATTAGCCCATCCAGTACCTCACAGAGAAAAGAGAATATAGCATTTTCACTTGTTAAACCACTTCTAAAGCCGAACTGTACATTTGATAGCAAATCGTGTGATATAAAATGATAAATTATTCTTCCATAAACAGCCTTTTCAATAACTTTTGCAAACGCTGGTGGCATAGAAATAGGTCTAAAATTATCTACATTATCCCTGTCTCTCTTTTCATGAAGTGGCATTACTACTGAGTACTTTAATCGTTCAGGGAACTGCCATTCTTAAAGCAAAAATGACAAATATGGTTAAGTACAGGGCTAACTTGTGCAGCACAAGACATTAATATTCTACTCGGCACTCCACCATAACCATGAGAGTCCTTAGTCTTCAGTGATTCAATTATTGACTCAATCTCCCTCTTGTCTGTATGAGAGAGGAGTATTTCAGACACAAATCTCAGAAAGGCATTTGCCAAGAGAGTTATATGTTTCACTGCAGAAACTAAATTTTTATTTAATTCACCAGCAATGCTCAGAAAATGATGATTAAATACTGTACATATATCTGACTTATTGGTAACAGAAATATTTTTAATGCGAACTAACTTTATATCGTCAACCTTGTGCTGCTGACCAGACACTTCCTTCACAACTGACCATATGGTTTTAATATTGTCCTGTTAATTAGCTATTCTATTTACATACCACATACTCTTTGCCTTCCTAATAACATTTTCAAGCACCTTACAATACTGGATGTAATGGGCTACTGTAGCTTGATAGTTGATTGTGATTACTTCTAACATTTTGATTAATTCCCACTTTGTTCTACATGATATCCTTATCCCAGTAGTCAGCCATCTAGGCTGCCTTTTACTACTAGTACCCCCGTTAGAACGTTCTAATGGAAAGCAACTCTCAAAGAGCATGAGAAATGTGTTAAGTAAAGCATTATATTTGTCATCTATAAACATCCTACCACTCTTGTTCCTTCACAAGGTTTAAAAAACTCCCTATTACTGTTGGATTAACTTCCCTACATAGATTGTAATTAAATGTGACATTTTTTTGAGTACTAAAGCCTTTTAGTGTTAAATTTTGTGCATCATGGTCTAAAAGGCCATTCACCCTTTCACTAACAGAATGCCCATCAAGTAATGAAGAATGAATAAAAATACTGTCTATGGCTGTTCCCCAGCACCCTAGTTGGAGAAAACAGTTAGCATCAGATCATATGAATTTATGAGACCTACCAACATCCTTTTTCTTGCACTATCATATACTAAATTTATATTGAAGTCACCACTTATAACTAATTTCTGGTACTTCCTGCAAAGTGAATCAAGAACCATCTCTATCTTGAGCAGAAATGCTATGAAGTCAGAGTTAGGGGACATATAAACAACAACAATTAGAAGTTTAGTTTCACTAAATTCAACTGCCCCTGCACAGCATTCAAATATCCGTTCAGTGCAGTGCCGTGATACGTCTATGGACTCAAATGGAATACTGTTTTTTCGTACATGGCCACACTCCACCCTGCAAGGAACTCCTTGAAAAACAGCCAGCTAATTTGTATCCCAGTAAAGGAAGCCTCCGAATTGTCAAATTATTTAAGTGGTGCTCTGATATACCAATAATTTCGAAGTCAACATCTATAAGCAGTTCACTAACTTTATCCTCAGAAAGTGAGCCCTTAGTTAGAGGGACTTCTTTTAAGCAGGTATACCTATCAGCTGACTTCAGTCTAAAAAAGGTGAAGCTCTAACACCAAGTACTACAGGAATTTTTTCATGAATGATCCCACCACCACCGCCACCACCATCACCACCAACACCACCACCCACTTTACTGTCATCTTTAAGCTTTGCCAGCCTCCCCTTCTCATGCCTTCTGAGATGCAGATCATGCCTAGTGAATCCCGACTACTGATAGAACCAACTGGCACCACTGAGATGTGACCCATGCCCCCTGCCAGCAGCGCCATCCATAGCCCCATGTTAACGCGCCTAACAGCCGCATTAAGATGAGGCCGATCGTGACGCTGAAACAAATGCACGAAATGTACATTAGTACCACCAGTCTGAGTAGCTATCTTTACCACGTACATCGTATTCCCCATCCCTATGAAGATTGTTCCCTGCTCCACCCAGTATCACTACCTGATCCTCCTTCGTAAAATTCCTACCTAACTCCGCTATGCTGTCAGTCACTGGAGCCAACCCTGCACTAGGCTTCACAATGCTGGTAACGTGGTACTCACTCCTCAACACTCCCTGTAACTGCTGGCCCACACCTCTAGCGTGCGAACTACCTAACAGGAGAACCTTCTTCTTTCTGTTAGACTTAGCAACTAACCTATGCCTCCTAACTGCTGAAGACTGCTGCATATTCTCTACGTCTACAGCTACACGAGGCTCCTCTCCACTCAGCTCTAACAGATGGTCAGATCTATTGCATATAAGCAAAGTATAACTGTCTGAATACCTCCTCTTCCTAGCAGCCTTCTTTCCAACTGCCAGTTCTCATATCCCACCACTTACTGTAACTGTTACTGATCACTTGACGTCTGTAATATTGAGCATTTCGTTGCCTGATAAACTTGTCGTTTTCCCAAGACAAAAAAAGTGTTGTCACTGTTGAAGAGAATTTTGTCAGCTGTTTGTATGTACGCGTTGTAGACACATTTCACTGGAAATATCCAGATTCCCCAGTGATGAACAGTTCGGTAATAACGAAATTAATCGCTCGTTTGCGGGAATGTGGATCAGTTGCAAACTAAAACAGAACCAGGTGTCCGCCCACTTCACAGTACGCTAAACTGCCTGAGGTGACGAATGTGATGATCCGTTCGCCTTCATAAACTTTAAAGAGGGTATCTCTACAGTTTCAGGTTTCGCGCGCTAGCGCTCAGCAAGTGATGCAGATGTTAAAATTACGCGCATATCTTTTTCGTAGTTCGCAGGAACTGAAGGCACAGCACAAAGAAAAGCGTTCAGCGTACTGTACATGGTTTCGTTGATTTAATTCATGGAATCCCATAATTGGGCATGTTTTTTTTCTATTGATAAGATATTGTTTTACCTTAGCGGACACGTGAATAGCCGAAACACAAAAATGAGGCCAACCGAAAATCCACGTGTCTTTCAAGAAAACTCGTTGTCCTGTCAGAAAATTTGACTATGGTGTTCCGTATAGCGTCGTCGAATAGCGGACCCTGTTTTCTACAATGAAATGTTGTGTGCCAAGGCATTGTTACACTGTTCATTTCGCTTCTTCAGGTGGAAGAATGATGTTGCTGGTAGCAGCAGAACAGTAGTACTTGCTCGTCACAACGTCTAAAGAAACAAATTCGTAAGCGAATTTTTAAATGAAGGAATTGTCTCTAAAGGGTTGTAGCCCCCTACGTTTTCCTGAGTTAACATCTACAGACTCGTTCGTGTTATGCTATCAGAAAACAAGGCTCTATAAAAACAGGCCGCACACAGTGACATAAATCAAGATGAACATAGCAACAGAGATTAGGAACACAATGTCGACGTGCTCCGCAAAGTGACCTCAGACGTAGCAATAGGAGTTTGAGCATGCGTAATCGAAAAGGATAACCATTTTGAATGTATGTTATAAGCAATATGTGTGAGATTATGAAATAAAGTAGGGCTGTATACGAGTGTACTTAATTACTTATTGATGTGAGCGACTTTTGGAACACCCTGTATAATCTCTGTTAAAGGCAAGAAAACTACGGTGGTTGGAACGCTGAGATGAACAATGAATGAAAGTCATGGCTTCGATGTGAAGTGTATATTGTTTAAAGATACGTGTTACAGCTCAAATTTTATGTAAGGGGAAATACGCATCCAAAAATATGACGTTATCACTTGCACCGAGATAAAAAGATATCGGTCATTAGTGAGAGACAAGCATGTGACAAGATAAGGGCACTCACGCGGCTGTGAGTCATGGAAGCGATTCTTGATCACAGAGTCTATATTTCTAGGAATGTCGAGTATTATGTAATAAGTGTTATCACTAGTGGGGAGGCACAACACGTGAGAGTAAGTAAGTCGTTAACTGGATTAGCTTCTAAAACTACTAACTGGTCACATGAGTCCCCATTTCATTTGGTAAGAACTGATGGTAGGGGTCGAGTGTGGCATAGATCCCACGAGGCCATGGACCCAAATTCTCAACAAGTCACTGTGCAAACTGGTAGTGAGGGCTCCATAGCGGTGTGGGCTGTGTTTACATGGAATGTACTGGGTCCTTTGGAAGTCCGGCTACTCGGAGACTATTTGCAGCCGTTCATTGACCTCAACTTCACAAACAGCAATGGAATTTTTACGGATGACAATGCGCCATGTCACTGGGCCACAGTTGTTCGTGATTTGTTTGAAGAACATTCTGGACAATTCGAATCGCCCGACATGAATTCCATCTAGCATTTATGGGATATAATCGAGAGATCAGTTCGTGCACATAATACCTCACCGACAATACTTCCGCAGTTATGGGCGGCAATAGAGGCAACATGGCTCAATATTTCTGTGGGGGTCTTCCAACGACATTTCAGTCCATACCACGTCGGAATGCCGCACTACGTCGGGCACAAGGAAGTCCGACACGATATTAGGAAGAATCCCACGACTTTTCTCTTCTCAGTTATTCAGGGAAATACTCAGCATGTGAGTGTAAGAAGTGGGTGTTACAACTCAAAATTTCCATTATAGCATTGATGATCTTCGTGTATTTTAATGTTTTTCACTAATAGATAGCAAATTTTCTCTCACATTCATTATACACTGCTGGCCATTAAAATTGCTACACCAAAAAGAAATGTAGATGATAAACGCGTATTAATTGGACAAATATATTATACTAGAACTGACATGTGATTACATTTTTACGCAATTTGGGTGCATAGATCCCGAGAAATCAGTACCCAGAACAACCACCTCTGGCCGCAATAACGCCCTTGATACGCCTGGGAATTGACTCAAACAGAGCTTGGATGGCGTGTACAGGTACAGCTGCCCATGCAGCTTCAACACGATACCACAGTTCATCAGGAGTAGTGACTGGCGTATTGTGACGAGCCAGTTGCTCGGCCACCATTAACCAGACGTTTTCAGTTGGTGAGAGATCTGGAGAATGTGTTGGCCAGGGTAGCAGTCGAACATTTTCTGTATCCAGAACGGCCCGTACAGGACCTGCAACAGGCGGTCGTGCATTATCCTGCTGAAATGTAGGGTTTCGCAGGGATCGAATGAAGGGTAGAGCCACGGGTAGTAACACATCTGAAATGTAACGTCCACAGTTCAAAGTGCCGTCAATGCGAACAAGAGGTGACCGAGACGTGTAACCAATGGCACCCCATACCATCACGCTGGGTGATACGCCAGTATGGCGATGACGAATACACGCTTCCAATGTGCGTTCACCGCGATGTCGCCAAACACAGATGCCACCATCATGATGCTGTAAACAGAACCTGGGTTCATCCGAAAAAATCACGTTTTGCCATTCGTGCACCCAGGTTCGTCGTTGAGTACACCATCGCAGGCGCTCCTGTCTGTGATGCAGCGTCAAGGGTAACCGCAGCCATGGTCTCCGAGCTGATAGTGCATGCTGCTGCGAACATCGTCGAACTGTTCGTGCAGATGGTTGTTGTGTTGCAAACGTCCCCATCTGTTGACTCAGGGATCGAGATGTGCCTGCACGATCTGTTACAGCCATGCGGATAAGATGCCTGTCGTCTCGACTGCTAGTGATACGAGGCCGTTGGGATCCAGCACGGCGTTCCGTATTACTCTGCTGAACCCACCGATTCCATATTCTGCTAACAGTCATTGGATCTCGACCAACGCGAGCAGCAATGTCTCGATACGATAAACCGCAATCGCGATAAGCTACAATCCGACCTTTATCAAAATCGGAAACGTGATGGTACGCATTTCTCCTCCTTCCACGAGGCATCACAAGAACGTTTCACCAGGCAACGCCGGTCAACTTCTGTTCGTGTATGAGAAATCGATTGGAAACTTTCCTCATGTCAGCACGTTGTAGGTGTCGCCACCGGCGCCAACCTTGTGTGAATGCTATGAAAAGCTAATCATTTGCATATGACAGCATCTTCTTCCTGTTGGTTAACTTTCGCGTCTGTAGCACGTCATCTTCGTGGTGCAGCAATTTTAATGGCCAGTAGTGTATTCTCAAGAACAAAGGGAAGTTTCATATAAAGGAACTTTACGCAGGATCCACCTTGTGGAAGAATCCTTACAAACTACTTTATGAAGCCCAGTTTACTGTGTAGTGGTGGAAGCACTTTTTTGCGGTCTAGAAGCGGCCAGACGTTTTTAGTACCAGGCACAGAATGTTTCCAGTTTCGTCAACCTTTACATTCCAGCGCTTCTGCTTTTCCCAGTTACTCCACTCGTATGAAGAGCAGAGCATCTTCATGTAGCCAGCTCGCTATTCTAATAAAACTTCTACAGAATAAATTTTATTCCATTGCGGAAAACTGTACGTGAACAGAAAAGGAAACTAAGAATATTTTTGAACTGAGCACAAAAATGTTAATTAAGAACACTTTTTTCAGTCACCTGAGATAACACAGACTGATGTTACCGATAAAATCGGAGGAGAATATTGTCTCTAGAATGATCGTTTAATATATGTCGATGGAATGTTCGGGATCGTTACGTAATAGTACCTCATATTGATATGAAAGACGCCATTTACTGTTCCAACCGGCTGTACCTTGTAGTCTCACAGCCTCGGATCAGTCTTACGGGCGGAATCCGACCGTATCTGCTTGTCCCGTAGGGCACTGCCTCGTATAGACATCTTTATCTCATCTTACTTGAGGCGCTTCTAAGCGCACAGCCCTGTAATCTTTTCTTCACGACAATATAATTGTCACCAATGCAACTGTTATCGTTAGTAGCACCAACACATAATGCGAATATTGTACGCTGTCAAGATATTCAAATCCAAGAGTCGCCACGAGTTCTGTTGTTAACACGGAATCCTCTGGAAGAAGTCTTAATGTTCCACGTCGATGTTTCTTTTCATCAAGGTACACTCTTTGACATAAAACTTGACCGGCGGCTGGCCGCTTCAGAGGCCAAGTCCGCGCCGATCGCGACATGGGACAAAAAAACTGGCCAACTCGCTAATTCTCTAAGTCCGGTTATCTGCACAATCTGGCAACACTGTAGACTGCGGCACTTCCTGGAGGAAAACTTGTCCCATGATATAGAAACTCTAGTCTGATTACGCCTGTGGTCTAGCGGTAGCGTGCGTTGTTTCTGTTCATAATGTCAGTGGATCGAGAGCAGCTGGCATAAAATATTTTTATAGCCTCTTCTGTCTGAATGCTGAAGACGTGAATGTAATGGTAGCGCAGATTCAATCTATTTCGCTTTGTGACACACCGATATCAAAATTTTATCCAGTAACGATTTTGCGGCAGATTTCCTGCAGACTGTCCTCCTCTGGACGCCGTATGCGGCAAAGCTCCGGGATCCATTTGCTGGCTACTGGCAGCGGCCGTGGCGACTGCAGCGGCGCTGCACTCCCCCGTTCTTTATCGAAAGCGCCTGCTACCGCTCATCGCTTTTGATGATTTAAAACGCTTTATTATTAAATGTTGCTCCACAGAAAATTTCTACAATTTCCATTCACGCTCAAAAGCAACGGAGACAGACGCCCTGATTAGTAGGCGGGTATTATATTACATTAATCGGCAAGAGCTGAGTATGGCCCGAAATTAATTTTATAGACTGGGACGAAATTAAACCACCTCACTACATTCGATGAATTTATAAATGCTTCATACCTCGTTTCTTTTCCTTTCAAACTCAATTATTTGTGCAACTTTTGGTCAATGTTTGGATGTTTTCGTCAAGCCAGAGTGAGCGTCTGTGGTGTAAAGTGTATTACAGTTCTTGTTTCATTCCTTATGGTAAGTCTATGCGATAAACTGTGTGAATACCTTGCAATGCATGCTCTGTAGCAGTGCAGGAACACTGCACATTTGGAGTTCCATGTATGGATTCATGAAGTATTTATTGTTGATCGGGAGTGATAGTTAAGGCCATCAGATTTAAACCAGAAAAATTTGTCGTTTTGAAGGTTTCAGAGAACGGAAAGGAATTGCTAACGCCGGTGTTAGAAAACGTCTACAGTTAAATGCTATTGCAAAAATTTAGAAGAAGGGAACTACATTAATGAACATGTGCACTTCATAAACAACCTTCTGACATGTTAGACCTATATGACGAACAAAGCTCAAATTTATATCGTTGACAGTCGGTTTGAATCTTTTCAGGGTCTATTTTACAGTGAAGCACCTTGGAATTCGCAAAGCAGAAATCCATGATATTAACTTAATTTACTAAGTCGAAATCGGACGAAGATTGATGTTTAAAGGCATTCTTCAGATTTCGCATAAGAAATTTTTACTAGCAGCTTGCAACTCCATTAATTAAAATGGAAAATAAAAGGTTGTACTCAGCGGCTTCTACCGTGATTCGAACTGCTATGTCTTATAGTACAAGCACTGCAACGCACAAGGGAACCTCTTTTTTTTTTTTTTTTTTTTTTTTTTTTTTTTTTTTTTTTTTTTATAAAGAAAAGAAGCGAAAATCAAATCTATCCCTACTTGGCACCGCCATTGTTACTCTACCATAGAAAAAAGAAAAGAACTATCTCATTTCAGGCGTTTCCCCTAACAATTCTCAATAATACTCAGGCGATAGATTCCACTGGTCTACAATTTTTTTATTTACTTATTTATTTTTAATTACATGATTACCGTTAGTAAATGTTTACAAATGAAAACGCTATAAAACAGAATGTTACAATAAAAATATGATTCAAAGCTTTGTATGTAGCTTACGCTTCTTCAGTTAAAAGAATCTTTCAATTCTAACATGGGTCTCCTGCTTAATAGGCAGATGCTCTGACCACTTTTTTTTTTTTTTTTTTTTTTTTGCAGCTGCTCACGCTACCACTTTTTTTTTTTTTTTTTTTATATGTTGACAAATAGTGGCTAATTAGAAAATTAATTAATTAAGGAAATGAATAAAACTGAAAATTCCCAAATGAAAGACATGAAGACATTGCGGATAGTACAAATACAAAAGAAACATGCTTCTGTAGCAATGAAATGAAATTCGTGTCGGGGGCGACACCTGCTCACGACCCGACGTTCGATAGAGCAAGAGAGCCATCTATCGACTCGTTCTCCAGACGTTGGTGTAAGACTGGGTCGTCTTCTCGAAATTAACTAAGGGTCCGTAAGTGTGATCGATGTCTATCTCGGCTTCTTCGTCTATCTCATCTCTCACCCGTCACACCCCATCTGGCCGGCGGGTCGGTAAATGTAAGTCGCAAGTAATTAGCGAAGTCTTGTCTATATTTCTTATGCTGTTGCAGCTTCGTGTGTCCATCCAGGAGAAAATGCCAAAAATCAATTTTGTCCTTTTCCGATTCGTTATACACGTAGCCCACCACCATTCCCCGCACCCATGTCACTGCATTGGTTTTTTGGACCGGGAAATAATATTCTTGGGGGAAAAAAAGTGTGTCTGATGAAATTGTGTGAGGGGCGGAGCGTAACAGGAACGCCAATATCTGTTGTGCCAAGTGCCACACTGGAGCCGTCCCACTACATGTTAAACGATGTTCATCAGTGTCCACTGTTGCGCAGCCTAAACATAGTGGAGTGTCTGCCAAATGAATCGCGTGCCGCCGTTGATTTGTTGCGAACTTCCTATTTATCACCACATACCATGTTGAGCGTACCGACGTTGGGAGGTAAACATTCCGTATAACGCGCCATATCTGTCGCCAGTTCTTGTCTGGGTGCTTCTTTTCCAGGGTATTTCTGGGGCACCGGCGCAGTAAGAGTTGGTATACGTCTCGCGTCGTCGGTAGTCGTGTTGTTGGGAAGGAATCTCTGACATAGCTAAGCTCCAAAAAAAAAGACTTGAAATGTGACAGCTTCGGTGAAATATGGCCCACATCGACTGGGGGCAGCATTGAAGTGGGCGCTAGTACATCGGCCAACGCACCCGAGATATTGCGAAATTGACCTCGCCACTGTCGGAATATCGTACTGACGAATAACGCCCGTGCCTTTTCATATACGTTCACTAGACCAAGTCCACCCTCTCCAGGTGGTAGCGTAAGCGTTGTGTATCGGATCTTAAACAGGTGTCCCACACTCACGTAGGTTCCGAAAGTTGCTTGTATCCGTGATGCCATTGTGCGCGTTAAAGGTAGGACATGCGCTAGGTATACGTTAACATAGGTCACCCTCTGAATCATATCCAACGCTCTTAAATTCTGTAACAGCACCATTGTCCGCATCAGCTTCAATATGCGTCGGTAGTTATCCGCTGCTGTTCGCTGCACATCCGTGTGGAACGTAATACCTAGGCATTTTATGGTCTTAACCAAGATGAGCGGGCCTTCCTCCCCCGGTTGTAATCCTCGACCGACATTCATGCAGCGTGTTTTTTGTAGATTAAGCACGCTTCCTGCCGCCATCCCATATCGCTGTATCCATGCCAACGCCGTACGTACTTCTTCGGCCGTCCGTGCCACCAGCATCATATCGTCAGCATAAGCGCGGCAATGAAAGGTCAGTTGTGGCAACGGCACTCCCTCCAACCGTCTTCGGAGACCATATAGACAGGGTTCCAAAGCCATTGCATACAAAAATATTGAAAGGGGGCAACCGTGACGAACTGACCTTGAAATAACTATGTAGTCAGTGCCCCGCCCATTCACCGAGACCTTTGATCGTACGCCGTGTAACAGTCGCATGATCACTAGGATGAAGGCCTGTGGGATTCCCAATCTGCCCATCACCGCATGCAAAAAGGTATGATCCACTCTGTCGAATGCATGATCGAAGTCAATAGCGACGAGTGCCCCACGCACTCGGCATGCCGCTGCTAATGCGATGATATCTCGGTAGTCACTGAGCGCCGTATGTACGTTGCTCTTACCGCCGAGGCAAGTTTGATCTATGAGGAGTCTATCAGAAAGTGAAGACCGCTGGCGAGTCCCAAGGATGCGCGCGAAAATCTTATAGTCGCAGTTCAGGAGAGTGAGTGGTCTATAATCTCCTGGATTTCTGCCACCGCGTGGTTTGGGTATTGGGATGATGATACCCTCCGTGAATTCGGCAGGTATCTCAGTCTGCGGTAACAGGAGTTCGTTGTACATCTGAATCCAGGTCCGTCCCATGAGGTATGCAAAGGCGCGGTAAAATTCAGTTGGGAAGCCGTCCTGTCCTGGGGACTTGTTCGGAGTCCCCCTGGCAATTGCGTCTGTCAGCTCGTCCTCCGTTATCGCTGTGATGAAAGTCTCTGCATCCAGTGGTGGTCCTCTATCTGGCATTTCCGAGATGACATCATGTAGTGTCTCGTGGTTCACATGTACAGGTCCATATAACTGGCGGAAATAGTCGGTAAACACATGCGCAATATCACGCTGGTGCACAACTTGCTGGCCAGTTTCAGAGATTAGTTCCCTGATCAATGTCCTGCGTCGTCGTTGGCGTTCACGTACCACGTGGTGCATGGAGGGGGTTTCGGCAGCAACTGTGTCCGCCAATCTCGCCCGGACCATTATACCTTCCATTCTTAGTCTCGTCAGCTGTAATAACTTGGCTTTTATCCTGCGCATGGCCGTGTGCCTTTCCGGCGATGGTTGTTGGGTCATCAGCTCCCTCAGGGCTGTAAAATAAAAATCAGCCGTTGTGCGGTTCCACTGCGATTTGTCCTGCCCGTATCGTATCAACGTTCTCCGTAACGTTGGTTTTGCGCATTTAATCCACCACTGGAGAACCGAGGTGTATGCTCGTTGGCGGCGAACGCAGGTCTCCCAGGCCGCCTCTATCGACCGGTGACATTCAGTGTCACGTAAAAGTGCACAATTCATTTTCCAGGGACCTTTACTCCGCCATATCTTCTGACGCGTTAGTGAAATCGTACAGACGTACGCCATATGATCCGTAAAAGCCGCTGGCCAGATTTCGGCATCCAGTATCGTCGTCCGTAGAGCTCGTGTCACGTACACTCTATCAAGTCTACTCGCCGAGTGTCCCGTGACAAACGTATAACCCGGTCTGTCACCATGCTGCAGTTCCCAGGTATCCAGAAGCGCCATTTCGGTAATCAACGCACGCAATTCCATGCATGGCACATAATGAGGTACTTGGTCCTTTTTGTCGACGACACAATTAAAGTCGCCGCCCACTATATAGTTATCAAAGCGTCCAGCGAACAACGGTGCTATCTCTTCGGTGTAAAAAGTCGCCCTTTCTCTTCGTTTTGTGGAGCCAGATGGTGCGTATAAATTGATGAAACGAACGCCGTCGACAGTGATCGCTATGCCGCGTGCCGAAGGGAGAGACCTGACGTCCTCCACTCCTATTCCTTCCCTGGTGAGAATCGCCACACCGCATCCACTTTCATCGTGCACTGAATAATGTGCCTCGTAACCGTAGAACTCTGGCGGCGATGTGAAACGCACTTCTTGTAGGAGTACAATATCCACGTCCGCAGCGCGTAACATATCTTTCAGCATTTGAAGTTTAAGCGGTGTTCGTATGCCATTAATGTTTATCGTGGCAATGCGGTACGCCTGGCTTGTGTTCATCAGTTGTAGGGCGCTGTCATTAAGCGTCCATCTGCACCCCCGGCGCTCCTCAACACACTAAGTTGGTCAACATTGCCCGACCCCTCCCGGCCTCTGGCCAGGACTATCCTCAATCGTCGCGTTCGTATTTTCATCCTGTTCCTGTTGGTCCATTTCTTGCGCCCAGTCCCCCAGCATATTTCTGGAACTGCTCGAAGGATGGGAGGTAACGTTGTCATCGCTCTGATGTTGGACAGTTGTCATCTCCACTTCCGCCTTCCGGTCACCAGAAGGTGAGTTCAAGTTATCGTCGCTGTGTAGTTCCTGCATCGTCATCTCGGTATCTGTTGAATCCACTGGTCTCAGGTCGATACTGTCGTTGTCGTCCACTGTCCCCTCGGGACTATGGCTATCGTCAGCAGAAGTCAGTCGACGCTTCTTTCTTCTCTTCGGCGAACGCTGTTTCCGTTGCCTTGCTTCCGCTTCGGCTGTTGGGGTTGCGTATCCTCCGTCTTGGGCCTGGCCTATTACGCTCTCGGTGGAAGCACTGGCAGCCACCACGGATGAGCCTGGAGCGGCCGTCAGCTGCATCTCTTCTGTGGTGTCCTGTGTCTGCTGTGGTGGAACCGGTGGTCGGAGTTCCAGCCCGTTGGTGTCCATGTTCTCTATAGGGGGCAGCTGCTGGTGCCCATCGGAAGTCTCCCTCACGTCGCCTCTCAGGGCTTCCACAAAGGTCAACGGTAAGACAGTCGTCGGTTGTGGCGCCTGAACGTCATCCCGTGGAGTTTGCACTAAACGTCGCTGGAGGCATTCCGAGCGGACGTGACCTTCTTTCCCGCACCCCGAGCAAGTGCGAGGTTGCCCATCATAAATTATAATCGCTCGACAACCTCCTATGTACAAATAAGAGGGGACGTGCTTGCGCAGTTCGATCCGTATTTGTCTCACCCCATTTAAAACGGGGTACGTGGTAAAACTCGTCCATTTTTCGGCCACATGGGATAGAACTGTACCGTATGGTCGAAAGGCGTCGGTAACAAGTTCAGACGGGACCTCAAACGGAAGTTCGAAGACTCGTATAGTACGGATCCCCATTCCCGCGTGATCGACTGTAACCGCACCAACATTCCCGTCGGCATGACAGAAACGATACCCGTTCGGTGATCGTTGTAGAAGTCTTTCGCAAGCAGCCTCGTCAACAAGCTTGACATAGACGACGCTTGAAACGAGCGATAAATTGATTCCCACGATTTCCTGTGGATCGAGTTTTACCTCTTCTCTGAAGAAACGTTCAATCTCGTGTGCCTTTGGTCGTGTATGGTCGTTCGCAAAACTGAACTTCAAAGTCGTTTTTCTGTACGAGTGTGCCATCTCGTTCTAGACTCACAACACCGCACACGCGAAGCTGCTCCGGCGTAAACAAACAGGCGCGCGCACCACAGCGCGGCCGGCAGGTAACACGGTCCGCACTGTGTCACTGCCGAAGGCAGACTGAGCTAACGACACACTGGCGGCCAGAGGCGGAATATAGTCACTGCGATGTTGCCTGAGCCTCAAAACGCAACCTTAAACACACGAACAGAGGAGGTGGAGATTACTGTTTTAACGTCCCGTCGACAACGATGTCATTAGAGACGGAGCACAAGCTCGGATTAGGGAAGGATGGGGAAGGAAATCGGCCGTGCCCTTCCTAAGGAACCATCCCGGCATTTGCCTGAAGCGATTTAGGGAAATCATTGAAAACCTAAATCAGGATGGCCGGGCGCGGGATTGCACCGTCGTCCTCCCGAATGCACACACAAACAGGTGTTACTTATGTGAAGAACGCCATTCTTGGAGTCCAGAAATTAAATATACTTTCTAATTGTGTCATCTTGCAGTGGATTATATCGTACGAGTCTTCGATGTGGAAAACGAATGTCAAGTGAATTTAGCGAGGTAACGCCGACCTACACCCGGGAGTAAATGCACTATCAGAGTGTTGACAAATACTTGCTACGACGCTGCCATTTCTAGGCTCTCTGACGAGGCAGCTCTTCAGCGAAATGCTTGCCGTGATTCTCCGATACGGTTCTTCAGAGTGGAGACGCGCGCGCACGTTTGGTTTTTATGCGGCGTTCTCCCCTGATGGTTTCTGACGTCGCCTTCTGGGCTATGTATACATATGAGACATTCAATTATCATTAATCCAGAATGATACAAGTTTCAGCTTCCGGTGTGGAAGAAGGCTGTTGACGCCGACATTATATCATTTCAACCTAGGGAAAGCAAAACGGATCATTCAATGTTTCTCATTCAACATAAAGCATGTGAGATAATTTTCCGTAACGTTCATAATCATCTAAAAATACAAACGAAGTAAAAATACACCGGAAGCTTATTCGAATTGAATATAACGCTTTGCACCTCGATGTCGAATTTGTCCACTTGCAATCTTTTGCAGCATACACATAGAATGTCATGATTACCACGAGAATGAAGAAATATGTTGGTAAGGATGGAAGCAAGAAGAGACGCAGTCAACAAATATTCTATTCCTCATGGCATTCATTTCATTTGACACGTAAGAAGAGGTAAAGCGGGAATTTACTTTCGTTAACACGAAAGATATGCCGCACATATTGATAACGAGGAAGTCTGCGTCTTCATACGTTTCCTCCTTGAAATCTGTATGCTCTATTATATACTAAGTAGCCCGATCATTGTTTCAGTAATGTTACCCTCTTGTTTGACCCCGTAACGATGAACAGATTCCAAATGCATGTCTCCCTTCCTGGGTTGTTTTTTGTGTTTTATTGCTTGGAATTCCTGAAGCAGACCACTGTGCCTTCCCCCCTCGTGGGTTAGGTCTCAAAACTAAACCGCTTTGTATCCAATGGCATAATTTATTCAGACAGCATCAGCATAAGACTATCAAACAAAGCCTTCCATTTACAGTTGCAGCACTCTAACCAGCACTGACCAAAGTGTAATCCACGGTCATGGTCCTAAATTACCAGCTGTCTGCTACTGTGGCAAAGTCCGTACTACACTGTCGATTCCGCAGCACCATTTTATCTGGTAACACTGTGTAGTTGCACAGTTGTGCTACCAGGTCTGTCCTCACACTGTCAACTTTATGTATCTCACTTCTCCTGCAGCGTAGATCACGAGAAGCCGAAGTAAATGAGTGTATTCTGCATGACGTAACATTCAGTATTCCCTTCTTTCATAGCCACTCTTCATGTGCATCGATACCAAATAGGAATGCGAAAACTCTTGCGAGTGAGAGAATGACAATAACAATCGTAACAAGAACAAGCAAATAATGAATGATGTTTATTCCAACGCAGAACGAGAATGGCTTTAAATATAAAAATCTGTATCTATATCTATATCCATATCTATTGATCTTTGAGTTGGCACAATGCAAATATATTCTTAGCATTTAGTTACTGAATTTAGTTCTGGATGTTTGCAGAGAAAAGGAAAAGTCGGTACTTCTCGCTAGTGTAATATAATGTGAACCAGCAACTACCCTTTCCTTAGAACACGACTCAAGCAGGTCCTCAAGTAGGTAGCAAGGCACTGCTGCATTCTGTTCCCTGACATTGCTCTGATGACGGTTAATGCAGATAGTTCCGATTATGAAATACAAAACGTATTGCAGGTTAGTTCCTAGGATAGTAAAATTAAATTTGCGTTGTAGACGGCACATGAACGTGACGACTATCCATATTACTCATCAATATAAAAATACAATATTTAGGGAATTTAGCAGGATTACTCAAAATGAATTCTGAAATTGGGTGACTGACTGCACAGGTGCTAAACGTCGTCAAGAGTATACGATGTCCTAATCGCATTAGGAATATGAAGATCGTCTTCGACAGCTCGCAACGTTCACATTGCTATCTCCACCCTACTCCAGACAGCCCTCGGTGGAGTTGCACTACGTTACCGATGTTATGGAAGGCCTTCAAACGACAACAGACCACATATTGAAAAATACAAGCGAATTCTCTTGCAGCGTAAGCTTATTGTAACTAATCTAAAAATTATTGGAGAGGAACATTGTCCTATTCAAAAAAAGTAAAATGTTACACACTGTTGACGTCAAACGGACATTATCTATGTCCTGTCTTGTGTCCTACTCATCTATAATATCAAGTGTACTATGAAAATTATTATATATGATTGATGATAGGGTAATGCATTGATACCAGATGGTGGGGGCCGGCCGGTGTGGCCGTGCGGTTCTAGGCGCTTCAGTCTGGAACCGCGTGACCGCTACGGTCGCAGGTTCGAATCCTGCCTCGGGCATGGATGTGAGTGATGTCCTTAGGTTAGTTAGGTTTAAGTAGTTCTAAGTTCTAGGGGACTGATGACCTTAGAAGTTAAGTCCCATAGTGCTCAGAGCCATTTGAACCATTTGAACTATTTAACACAAAATGACATTAAAAATTAAAGTTATTCACGAGCAGCTAGTTGAGAATATGTATGAACATTAAATGACACGACGAACTGAAATAATATGACGAAGAGTTCAGCGCTCACTGGGAATAGAGCCCCACACATATCGTTGTTGACTACACACAAAGAGACGTCAGCTACCGAATTTTTCTCCACCAGCTGCTCAGAATAGCATCTTGAACTTACAGTCATCTCCCAAATAGTTCTGTGTCTCACTGGGAGTTAAAAACGTCAGATATCGTTAGTGTTGACAACGAATGAAAATACATTAAAAATCAAAATTATTATCCACCAGCAGATAGGTGTTCTCATGATAGAGCTTGATAATACATAATTAAATCTTTAGTGCCGGGCCAGGATTCGATCCCATTCACGCGTAATATGTGAAGGTGTTGAGGAATCTGCAGTTTTGAACAAACAACAAATTGTAGCCGAGCTGTATTGCCACGAAGGGATCAAATTCCGCGTTAAGGGCGGTCTGAGTTGCATTCCCAGTTTAGAACCAGTTTTATCGACATACAGAAGCTCAAATAAAAGATGGAATAAGTGTCCTGTGACCATACATAGCGTTTGTGTCGTCACTTGAAATAAATAACTAGTATAAGAAAGGTTACTGGTGATAGAGTTTCTACATGTCGCCACTCCAGACTTTATTGTGGCTCAACCTACCGCCTACTTGGTAAAGAAGGAATATCATCTTTAATGTGAATTTTCAGACCACGCAGCCATTATATCTCCTCACTTGGTGTAGCCAGGAGGGAATGGAATCTGTCTCTCCCTATCTAAAATCATTGACGGAAGTGGGAATCGAACCCAGACCATAGGTATAACAACCTACCATCCGTCCAACAGACCACGAAATCCTCTTCTCTGCGAGTCATTTTTCTATCGTAACGCAGTTGCGCCACACTGGATGAGAATTCTGACACACAGGCTCCCTGTAGTAATTTGCAGCATGTTCAGTTAATTCATTTACTTGGTTGACCGAATCACCATGAACTAGCTGCCTCGGCTACCCAGTGCATACATTCGACTATTTTGTAATCACAGAAATAAAATCACGTAACTGCCACCTACACACAACTGCCAACAGTGTAGGATACAGAAGTTTAAATAGGAAGCGTTCCTTTCCACTTGAGCTATTCTATTGCGCTATCTGTTACTAGAAAACGTCGTTCAGTCCAAAAGAAAAGCTGTAACTGTTTGTCTCCCAGAAGTCAAGACCTGGCAATATGCATAATCTCACAGTGCTGTGGAATCCAAAAGTTCTGGAGGAATAGTTACCGAGCTCTGGAGCTGCTGTAGCTACGTGTCAGCTTGTAGCATAGATAAGATGTCGCGAGTTCGAATACATTCAGTGCTACATTTTTTAAAACGCAATTCTGCTCTCTGCTGAAGGTATCAATCTAATGGAACTTTGAACATAATTCCCTTCACTTCTCAACCCAAAGTAGTCGCATGTGGAAAAAGGGCTAACTACTGTGACATTTTGTTCTATTCAGGTTTAATAGACAGCAGGCAGCAGATGCATCTCGAAGATGTGCAGGGAGAGCGCATCGTGCCATAATATGTCAGAAAAGTATTTTCTATATTAGCCGTCGTGTGGTAGTGATATTTTATTCTTCTTCAAACTTTGTTTGACAGCTTTAACTCAGAACAAGTTTTCTACATGCATGTAATCAATAAACTGCATGTGCATTGTCAGACTGTCATAGGTAACATCTGAGAATTCGCATATATCGTTGATGATTAATTTCTCTCTCATGTTTACTATTGTTTTAACAACACTAAAGGAAACCTTACGAAAATTGTGCACTGTATTATAAGAAATGAAATAAAACTAACCATGGTAACCTTACGACGAAAGTATCTGTAAACAAGCATGCCTCTATCGACACGAATTAGTAAAATACTACTCACTTAGATTTTGATTGGGTCTGTGTGTAATTGGTATGCTGTGTCATACTCAAGAGGTATGCAAATGTGGCATTTCATAAATATAGTTACGTATTCCTAGAAACCCAAAATTCGCTTGTCAGCAGCGGAAAGAGGCCTTACCAGTTGTGCAGCATTGTAAGTTTTTCAACATTGCACTATGAGCTGAAAGCATTTTCTTGCGGTTTCCTTATTGATGTTTGATCTGACTGCTTGTAGCTCTTTCACAGAAGGGATAAAAACGTTACAGTCAGTGAGACTGGAACTGCGAACCGTAACAGTCGCTTTTTCACAGCTCAGCACGTTACCACAGAGCTGGCGAGGAGGTATGGGTCTTAGCTTCCTATTACGAGGGCAATAGTAACTAGAACTCGTAAACCGCTATTTGAATGTCGAGATTAGTTGCGGTTTCCACCTGCAACGACTTTCCTGGGCTGGAAACCGTAAATTTTCAATCTTTTGTTACCCTGCAAGCGATAATAACTCGGATTATTCAATGGAAATGACAGGTAAAATCAAGTGAACTTTGAGGCTTAATTCCGTGCACACCAGGAAGTAACTCGTCGATCACAGAGTTGCCAAACATACGTTGCCTTGTTGCCAAATCTCAGTTACAGTACCAGCAGGAAGAAGACGAACCGATGTGATCCTACAGCGGTCTGGGAAGTGACCATAGCTGGTGTCTCCAAGTCACGGCTGCTACGGCCTGGAATACGTAATGCGTCTGATTCGCTTTCTGTAACTAGGTTTAGGGACTGGAGCGCAGTTACTAATAATACTTAGAACTGACTGCAAACTGAGCATCATAAATCAGTAACTCTCATTGTTGTTTTTATATTTCTTTCGTAAGTGTACTCAAAACTAAGAAAGTCATTCACAAGCGTTTTCGTGCCTCGCCGATAGTCGAGCACAACATACAAATAAAAATAAAAAAGAATGTGTGTGTGTGTGTGTGTGTGTGTGTGTGTGTGTGTGTGTTTGTGTGTGTGTGAGAGAGAGAGAGAGAGAGAGAGGAATAAAAAGCAATGAGAGAGAGTGTAAAAAATTGTTGTAAAGAAATTGAATCATGGTATTTAAAGAAATCTTTCATTAAAATGACACGTTCCATATCATTACGAAATGTCGTATTCATGATCTATGGAACAAGAGTTAATCTAATGTCATCTAATCTAATCTAATCACATCATATTGATGATTAGCCATGAAGAGTCATGAATTACCGAAATTTTGGCCAATACCAGTAACCAAATCTAAACTTGAAAATAAAAGACGACGTTTTTGTAATAAACCGTGACTCCTATCAAGACCCTTTCGTCCCTGTTATCGAACCACGAAAGATGTCTGATATACCTCCATTCTGAAGTAACAAAGTGTGCATGCATTTAAAGATGCATGATGTGAAGTTCTGTGACGGAGATACGAACCCAACACGTAATCCGATTGTTAACTAAGAAAAATCAAATGTTACGTATCGGTTTTTCTTACGAGCCGCTAGGTGTCTGAATCTAAAATAAGGATACAAACTTTTGTGCCTAAGCGACAATCGAACTGCACACCTACCGTGCATCCACGAATATAGCTTAAGTTTCAGTTGCTTACTCATGAACAGTAAGATGTGTGCGTGTTTGACCAGAAATAACGACACCTGTTGCCATTTTTTGAAACACATGAACAGACATTGAAATTGCGCGTTAATTTTCACTAGCAGGTGGGTGTGCACTTGATAAAGCTAGAAATGAAGTTATGAATATTTTTGTACTGGATCAGGTTTCAGACCCACATACTTACCTTTGGAGGAGACCTAGAGAAGATTGCAGTCTTGGGAAAAGGAACGAAATGACTGAACTATACTGTTCCGAGAGATTCAGATCCTCGAAAGAGGAGATACGAATTCGAATCACAGTCCAGCACCAAATTTTTAAACGTCTCTAGTTCAATCAAGTACAAGTAAAATAAGAGCCCTGTCCCTTTAAATGGCTATCGGTTCATCAAATAAAATAAAATTTTCTAATGTAAGTAAGCTTACTGGCGACTGTATTTCTGTTTACCATGACTTCCGCTGTGTCATTTCCCAACGTAAACCGGCTCTGCCCAGTTGGTAATGAAGGAACGTGATGTTGAATGCGGATTCTGGATTATAACGTCTTTCTCTTGAGGTTACCAGAGGTAAAATAAATCTGTTTGTGCCTCTTAAAAGTAAATGCCTGAACCCACGCATTGCACCTGTGATAGCTCGTTCCACCATACCATTGTGGCCACATTACCCAGCCCCAAGAGTGTGCTGTAACGGATGATGTGCTTAGCTTACAAAATTAGTCACGGTGGAAAAAATGCGAGTCTATTAAATGGTCAAGCAGAAGCAAGCTTCTGACGCAGAGATTATGCTATTCTCATGTCATCAGGATGTAAAGACTCTTCTAGGCATCATAGGCTGGATGTGAAGCCATTTTGATTTTTCACAAATTCAGCAAATTTCTTAGTTCGAGAAAATCCACTGGGAAGTGTGAAGTTGCCGGATAATTCGATTATTACTGTTATTATTACTATCATTTTATTCAAACCGCTGCTGGAACACGACCGTAGTCTTCAGGTAAAACGCGAGACCAGCTAATATGACGTCTGGCGACCGAAAGCACACATCGACAAAATATTTATCGCCCCTTTCCTCTCGGTGCTGAAGCTATGAATGTAATTCAAGCGAATCTACAATATCATATTAGCTGGTCTCGCGTTTTACCTCAAGACTACGGTCGTAGTCAAGAGTTATGTACTAAGACCGGAGTCAAGACTTCCTCTGGGAAGTGCCGCAGTCTACATGTTGCTAGATCGAGCATATTGCCAGACATAGAATTCTGAGAGGAGCACGACTGTATTGTCCACCTTACGTGAACGACTCGGCGGTCAATTTGTTGGTCTGAGACTGTATCTACAACACATATTGCACGCTGAAGACCCAGAAGTATTTAAAAAAAAAAGTAGTTTATGAGAGCAACGTTAACCATAGCGTTCGAAGTATTCATAGTATTGTATACGTGTGTGTAAACGCCTTCCAATGACCACTCAAGAAAGACAAGGATACACAGTCTAGCTCCAATATTATAAATATGCCACAGTTTCTGGATGAACTCAGACTTAGGTTGATAATAATTGTGAAAATTTAGCAGCACTGTACCCATTGGTGTTAAACTCGTTTTCAACCAATGATTCCCACAGCTACAAGGATACTACTTGTGATACCTCTTAGACAAAATACTTAAGCAGTGTTATCAGACGAAAAGATAAACCTGACACAAACTGTGGGAAGTTTGTTTTACAACCTTCGTACCTGGATATTCAGCTTTTTCCTATTTGAGATATCTGTGATTGTTGCTGCTTAAGACGATTTAAGCAGAAACTAAATTCCCTCAGCTTCGACAATGTTTAAAGAAATCGTCTTATTGGCACTAAATCGTGGTTTGTGAATTGTTTACCGGCCGTACTCTGCCGTATTTTGCCGGTTGGAAGGCAAAAGCTTACTGACAAATTTCACACAGAAATTACTGTTACAGTGTACTTATGGAGCCAAATGAGTGAATTGCGTATTTTCCGGTGAGAAAGAGCACTGGCAAACAGTCTTCACTACATTAGGTTATTTAAACTGGTGTCACTCTGAGCTAGAATTTATGGTCAGCGACTAAGTGTAAGGTCAACGTTTCGGATGCGAGTTTTGCGACTGTGAAATACTTTCCTACATTATAGAAGCGAATATTAAGTTTGAACTAATATTGCGAAAATTTTGTACTTGGGCAGCTTAGAATGAAAATACTTCTGTTTATTTCAAAGGGAAACAATAGATTTTCTAAAACACTGTCATACACAACTTGAAACAGGTCATGTCGACCAAATCATGTGGAAGAACTAACAGCAACGTATATCGGAAGGCAGTATGATCTCTTGCCTTTGTTTTGTCAGTACTCGATAGCCATTTCTAGGCGAAAGTAAGTGAAGAAAGGCAGTGCGTTTTTGTTACCAAGTAACGTCTTCGTCAATTACTTTAGTTTTAAAGTAATCTACGAGTAATTGCTGGTGTTTGATATTAACATGAAAAGGATTCCGTAGACAGGGAAAGAACCTGTTCATGGGAAACTACATCTATAGTGACCAAAAGGCATTAAATGATGTTCAAGCACTTGTGTTACAACAGCGGTATGAATAAAATGATATTAATAATAACAGTAATAATCGAATTATCCGGCAACTTCACACTTCACAGTGGATTTTCTCGAACTAAGAAATTTGCTGAATTTGTGAAAAATCAAAATGGCTTCACATCCGGCCTATGATGCCTAGAAGAGTCTTTACATCCTGATGACATGAGAATAGCATAATCTCTGCGTCAGAAGCTTGCTTCTACTCGACCATTTAATAGACTCGCATTTTTTCCACCGTGACTAATTTTGTAAGCTAAGCACATCATCTGTTACAGCACACTCTTGGGGCTGGGTAATGTGGCCACAATGGTATGGTGGAACGAGCTATCACAGGTGCAATGCGTGGGTTCAGGCATTTACTTTTAAGAGGCACAAACAGATTTATTTTACCTCTGGTAACCTCAAGAGAAAGACGTTATAATCCAGAATCCGCATTCAACATCACGTTCCTTCATTACCAACTGGGCAGAGCCGGTTTACGTTGGGAAATGACACAGCGGAAGTCATGGTAAACAGAAATACAGTCGCCAGTAAGCTTACTTACATTAGAAAATTTTATTTTATTTGATGAACCGATAGCCATTTAAAGGGACAGGGCTCTTATTTTACTTGTACTTGATTGAACTAGAGACGTTTAAAAATTTGGTGCTGGACTGTGATTCGAATTCGTATCTCCTCTTTCGAGGATCTGAATCTCTCGGAACAGTATAGTTCAGTCATTTCGTTCCTTTTCCCAAGACTGCAATCTTCTCTAGGTCTCCTCCAAAGGTAAGTATGTGGGTCTGAAACCTGATCCAGTACAAAAATATTCATAATTTCATTTCTAGCTTTATCAAGTGCACACCCACCTGCTAGTGAAAATTAACGCGCAATTTCAATGTCTGTTCATGTGTTTCAAAAAATGGCAACAGGTGTCGTTTTTTCTGGTCAAACACGCACACATCTTACTGTTCATGAGTAAGCAACTGAAACTTAAGCTATATTCGTGGATGCACGGTAGGTGTGCAGTTCGATTGTCGCTTAGGCACAAAAGTTTGTATCCTTATTTTAGATTCAGACACCTAGCGGCTCGTAAGAAAAACCGATACGTAACATTTGATTTTTCTTAGTTAACAATCGGATTACGTGTTGGGTTCGTATCTCCGTCACAGAACTTCACATCATGCATCTTTAAATGCATGCACACTTTGTTACTTCAGAATGGAGGTATATCAGACATCTTTCGTGGTTCGATAACAGGGACGAAAGGGTCTTGATAGGATTCACGGTTTATTACAAAAACTGTCGTCTTTTATTTTTAAGTTTAGATTTGGTTACTGGTATTGGCCAAAATTTCGGTAATTCATGACTCTTCATGGCTAATCATCAATATGATGTGATTAGATTAGATTAGATTACATTAGATTAACTCTTGTTCCATAGATCATGAATACGACATTTCGTAATGATATGGAACGTGTCATTTTAATGAAAGATTTCTTTAAATACCGTGATTCAATTTCTTTACAACAATTTTTTACACTCTCTCTCATTGCTTTTTATTCCTCTCTCTCTCTCTCTCTCTCACACACACACAAACACACACACACACACACACACACACACATTCTTTTTTATTTTTATTTGTATGTTGTGCTCGACTATCGGCGAGGCACGAAAACGCTTGTGAATGACTTTCTTAGTTTTGAGTACACTTACGAAAGAAATATAAAAACAACAATGAGAGTTACTGATTTATGATGCTCAGTTTGCAGTCAGTTCTGAGTATTATTAGTAACTACGCTCCAGTCCCTAAACCTAGTTACAGAAAGCGAATCAGACGCATTACGTATTCCAGGCCGTAGCAGCCGTGACTTGGAGACACCAGCTATGGTCACTTCCCAGACCGCTGTAGGATCACATCGGTTCGTCTTCTTCCTGCTGGTACTGTAACTGAGATTTGGCAACAAGGCAACGTATGTTTGGCAACTCTGTGATCGACGAGTTACTTCCTGGTGTGCACGGAATTAAGCCTCAAAGTTCACTTGATTTTACCTGTCATTTCCATTGAATAATCCGAGTTATTATCGCTTGCAGGGTAACAAAAGAATGAAAATTTACGGTTTCCAGCCCAGGAAAGTCGTTGCAGGTGGAAACCGCAACTAATCTCGACATTCAAATAGCGGTTTACGAGTTCTAGTTACTATTGCCCTCGTAATAGGAAGCTAAGACCCATACCTCCTCGCCAGCTCTGTGGTAACGTGCTGAGCTGTGAAAAAGCGACTGTTACGGTTCGCAGTTCCAGTCTCACTGACTGTAACGTTTTTATCCCTTCTGTGAAAGAGCTACAAGCAGTCAGATCAAACATCAATAAGGAAACCGCAAGAAAATGCTTTCAGCTCATAGTGCAATGTTGAAAAACTTACAATGCTGCACAACAGGTAAGGCCTCTTTCCGCTGCTGACAAGCGAATTTTGGGTTTCTAGGAATACGTAACTATATTTATGAAATGCCACATTTGCGTACCTCTTGAGTATGACACAGGATACCAATTAAACACAGACCCAATCAAAATCTAAGTGAGTAGTATTTTACTAATTCGTGTCGATAGAGGCATGCTTGTTTACAGATACTTTCGTCGTAAGGTTATCATGGTTAGTTTTATTTCATTTCTTATAATACAGTGCACAATTTTCGTAAGGTTTCCTTTAGTGTTGTTAAAACAATAGTAAACATGAGAGAGAAATTAATCATCAACGATATATGCGAATTCTCAGATGTTACCGATGACAGTCTGACAATGCACATGCAGTTTACTGATTACATGCATGTAGAAAACTTGTTCTGAGTTAAAGCTGTCAAACAAAGTTTGAAGAAGAATAAAATATCACTACCACACGACGGCTAATATAGAAAGAACTTTTCTGACATATTATGGCACGATGCGCTCTCCCTGCACATGGTTCAAATGGCTCTGAGCACTATGGGACTCAACTGCTGAGGTCATTAGTCCCCTAGAACTTAGAACTAGTTAAACCTAACTAACCTAAGGACATCACAAACATCCATGCCCGAGGCAGGATTCGAACCTGCGACCGTAGCGGTCTTGCGGTTCCAGACTGCAGCGCCTTTAACCGCACGGCCACTTCGGCCGGCTCTCCCTGCACATCTTCGAGATGCATCTGCTGCCTGCTGTCTATTAAACCTGAATAGAACAAAATGTCACAGTAGTTAGCCCTTTTTCCACATGCGACTACTTTGGGTTGAGAAGTGAAGGGAATTATGTTCAAAGTTCCATTAGATTGATACCTTCAGCAGAGAGCAGAATTGCGTTTTAAAAAGGGTAGCACTGAATGTATTCGAACTCGCGACATCTTATCTATGCTACAAGCTGACACGTAGCTACAGCAGCTCCAGAGCTCGGTAACTATTCCTCCAGAACTTTTGGATTCCACAGCACTGTGAGATTATGCATATGGCCAGGTCTTGACCTCTGAGAGACAAACAGTTACAGCTTTTCTTTTGGACTGAACGACGTTTTCTAGTAACAGATAGCGCAATAGAATAGCTCAAGTGGAAAGGAACACTTCCTATTTAAACTTCTGCATCCTACACTGTTGGCAGTTGTGTGTAGGTGGCAGTTACGTGATTTTATTTCTGTGATTACAAAATAGTCGAATGTATGCACTGGGTAGCCGAGGCAGCTAGTTCATGGTGATTCGGTCAACCAAGTAAATGAATTAACTGAACATGCTGCAAATTACTACAGGGGGCCTGTGTGTCAGAATTCTCATCCAGTGTGGCGCAACTGCGTTACGATAGAAAAATGACTCGCAGAGAAGAGGATTTCGTGGTCTGTTGGACGGATGGTAGGTTGTTATACCTACGGTCTGGGTTCGATTCCCACTTCCGTCAATGATTTTAGATAGGGAGAGACAGATTCCATTCTCTCCTGGCTACACCAAGTGAGGAGATATAATGGCTGCGTGGTCTGAAAATTCACATTAAAGATGATATTCCTTCTTTACCAAGTAGGCGGTAGGTTGAACCACAATAAAGTCTGGAGTGGCGACATGTAGAAACTCTATCACCAGTAACCTTTCTTATACTAGTTATTTATTTCAAGTGACGACACAAACGCTATGTATGGTCACAGGACACTTATTCCATCTTTTATTTGAGCTTCTGTATGTCGATAAAACTGGTTCTAAACTGGGAATGCAACTCAGACCGCCCTTAACGCGGAATTTGATCCCTTCGTGGCAATACAGCTCGGCTACAATTTGTTGTTTGTTCAAAACTGCAGATTCCTCAACACCTTCACATATTACGCGTGAATGGGATCGAATCCTGGCCCGGCACTAAAGATTTAATTATGTATTATCAAGCTCTATCATGAGAACACCTATCTGCTGGTGGATAATAATTTTGATTTTTAATGTATTTTCATTCGTTGTCAACACTAACGATATCTGACGTTTTTAACTCCCAGTGAGACACAGAACTATTTGGGAGATGACTGTAAGTTCAAGATGCTATTCTGAGCAGCTAGTGGAGAAAAATTCGGTAGCTGACGTCTCTTTGTGTGTAGTCAACAACGATATGTGTGGGGCTCTATTCCCAGTGAGCGCTGAACTCTTCGTCATATTATTTCAGTTCGTCGTGTCATTTAATGTTCATACATATTCTCAACTAGCTGCTCGTGAATAACTTTAATTTTTAATGTCATTTTGTGTTAAATAGTTCAAATGGTTCAAATGGCTCTGAGCACTATGGGACTTAACTTCTAAGGTCATCAGTCCCCTAGAACTTAGAACTACTTAAACCTAACTAACCTAAGGACATCACTCACATCCATGCCCGAGGCAGGATTCGAACCTGCGACCGTAGCGGTCACGCGGTTCCAGACTGAAGCGCCTAGAACCGCACGGCCACACCGGCCGGCCCCCACCATCTGGTATCAATGCATTACCCTATCATCAATTATATATAATCATTTTCATAGTACACTTGATATTATAGATGAGTAGGACACAAGACAGGACATAGATAATGTCCGTTTGACGTCAACAGTGTGTAACATTTTACTTTTTTTGAATAGGACAATGTTCCTCTCCAATAATTTTTAGATTAGTTACAATAAGCTTACGCTGCAAGAGAATTCGCTTGTATTTTTCAATATGTGGTCTGTTGTCGTTTGAAGGCCTTCCATAACATCGGCAACGTCGTGCAACTCCACCGAGGGCTGTCTGGAGTAGGGTGGAGATAGCAATGTGAAAGTTGCGAGCTGTCGAAGACGATCTTCATATTCCTAATGCGATTAGGACATCGTATACTCTTGACGACGTTTAGCACCTGTGCAGTCAGTCACCCAATTTCAGAATTCATTTTGAGTAATCCTGCTAAATTCCCTAAATATTGTATTTTTATATTGATGAGTAATATGGATAGTCGTCACGTTCATGTGCCGTCTACAACGCAAATTTAATTTTACTATCCTAGGAACTAACCTGCAATACGTTTTGTATTTCATAATCGGAACTATCTGCATTAACCGTCATCAGAGCAATGTCAGGGAACAGAATGCAGCAGTGCCTTGCTACCTACTTGAGGACCTGCTTGAGTCGTGTTCTAAGGAAAGGGTAGTTGCTGGTTCACATTATATTACACTAGCGAGAAGTACCGACTTTTCCTTTTCTCTGCAAACATCCAGAACTAAATTCAGTAACTAAATGCTAAGAATATATTTGCATTGTGCCAACTCAAAGATCAATAGATATGGATATAGATATAGATACAGATTTTTATATTTAAAGCCATTCTCGTTCTGCGTTGGAATAAACATCATTCATTATTTGCTTGATCTTGTTACGATTGTTATTGTCATTCTCTCACTCGCAAGAGTTTTCGCATTCCTATTTGGTATCGATGCACATGAAGAGTGGCTATGAAAGAAGGGAATACTGAATGTTACGTCATGCAGAATACACTCATTTACTTCGGCTTCTCGTGATCTACGCTGCAGGAGAAGTGAGATACATAAAGTTGACAGTGTGAGGACAGACCTGGTAGCACAACTGTGCAACTACACAGTGTTACCAGATAAAATGGTGCTGCGGAATCGACAGTGTAGTACGGACTTTGCCACAGTAGCAGACAGCTGGTAATTTAGGACCATGACCGTGGATTACACTTTGGTCAGTGCTGGTTGGAGTGCTGCAACTGTAAATGGAAGGCTTTGTTTGATAGTCTTATGCTGATGCTGTCTGAATAAATTATGCCATTGGATACAAAGCGGTTTAGTTTTGAGACCTAACCCACGAGGGGGGAAGCAATAAAACACAAAAAACAACCCAGGAAGGGAGACATGCATTTGGAATCTGTTCATCGTTACGGGGTCAAACAAGAGGGTAACATTACTGAAACAATGATCGGGCTACTTAGTATATAATAGAGCATACAGATTTCAAGGAGGAAACGTATGAAGACGCAGACTTCCTCGTTATCAATATGTGCGGCATATCTTTCGTGTTAACGAAAGTAAATTCCCGCTTTACCTCTTCTTACGTGTCAAATGAAATGAATGCCATGAGGAATAGAATATTTGTTGACTGCGTCTCTTCTTGCTTCCATCCTTACCAACATATTTCTTCATTCTCGTGGTAATCATGACATTCTATGTGTATGCTGCAAAAGATTGCAAGTGGACAAATTCGACATCGAGGTGCAAAGCGTTATATTCAATTCGAATAAGCTTCCGGTGTATTTTTACTTCGTTTGTATTTTTAGATGATTATGAACGTTACGGAAAATTATCTCACATGCTTTATGTTGAATGAGAAACATTGAATGATCCGTTTTGCTTTCCCTAGGTTGAAATGATATAATGTCGGCGTCAACAGCCTTCTTCCACACCGGAAGCTGAAACTTGTATCATTCTGGATTAATGATAATTGAATGTCTCATATGTATACATAGCCCAGAAGGCGACGTCAGAAACCATCAGGGGAGAACGCCGCATAAAAACCAAACGTGCGCGCGCGTCTCCACTCTGAAGAACCGTATCGGAGAATCACGGCAAGCATTTCGCTGAAGAGCTGCCTCGTCAGAGAGCCTAGAAATGGCAGCGTCGTAGCAAGTATTTGTCAACACTCTGATAGTGCATTTACTCCCGGGTGTAGGTCGGCGTTACCTCGCTAAATTCACTTGACATTCGTTTTCCACATCGAAGACTCGTACGATATAATCCACTGCAAGATGACACAATTAGAAAGTATATTTAATTTCTGGACTCCAAGAATGGCGTTCTTCACATAAGTAACACCTGTTTGTGTGTGCATTCGGGAGGACGACGGTGCAATCCCGCGCCCGGCCATCCTGATTTAGGTTTTCAATGATTTCCCTAAATCGCTTCAGGCAAATGCCGGGATGGTTCCTTAGGAAGGGCACGGCCGATTTCCTTCCCCATCCTTCCCTAATCCGAGCTTGTGCTCCGTCTCTAATGACATCGTTGTCGACGGGACGTTAAAACAGTAATCTCCACCTCCTCTGTTCGTGTGTTTAAGGTTGCGTTTTGAGGCTCAGGCAACATCGCAGTGACTATATTCCGCCTCTGGCCGCCAGTGTGTCGTTAGCTCAGAGGTTCCCTTGTGCGTTGCAGTGCTTGTACTATAAGACATAGAAGTTCGAATCACGGTAGAAGCCGCTGAGTACAGCCTTTTATTTTCCATTTTAATTAATGGAGTTGCAAGCTGCTAGTAAAAATTTCTTATGCGAAATCTGAAGAATGCCTTTAAACATCAATCTTCGTCCGATTTCGACTTAGTAAATTAAGTTAATATCATGGATTTCTGCTTTGCGAATTCCAAGGTGCTTCACTGTAAAATAGACCCTGAAAAGATTCAAACCGACTGTCAACGATATAAATTTGAGCTTTGTTCGTCATATAGGTCTAACATGTCAGAAGGTTGTTTATGAAGTGCACATGTTCATTAATGTAGTTCCCTTCTTCTAAATTTTTGCAATAGCATTTAACTGTAGACGTTTTCTAACACCGGCGTTAGCAATTCCTTTCCGTTCTCTGAAACCTTCAAAACGACAAATTTTTCTGGTTTAAATCTGATGGCCTTAACTATCACTCCCGATCAACAATAAATCCTTCATGAACCCATACATGGAACTCCAAATGTGCAGTGTTCCTGCACTGCTACAGAGCATGCATTGCAAGGTATTCACACAGTTTATCGCATAGACTTACCATAAGGAATGAAACAAGAACTGTAATACACTTTACACCACAGACGCTCACTCTGGCTTGACGAAAACATCCAAACATTGACCAAAAGTTGCACAAATAATTGAGTTTGAAAGGAAAAGAAACGAGGTATGAAGCATTTATAAATTCATCGAATGTAGTGAGGTGGTTTAATTTCGTCCCAGTCTATAAAATTAATTTCGGGCCATACTCAGCTCTTGCCGATTAATGTAATATAATACCCGCCTACTAATCAGGGCGTCTGTCTCCGTTGCTTTTGAGCGTGAATGGAAATTGTAGAAATTTTCTGTGGAGCAACATTTAATAATAAAGCGTTTTAAATCATCAAAAGCGATGAGCGGTAGCAGGCGCTTTCGATAAAGAACGGGGGAGTGCAGCGCCGCTGCTGTCGCCACGGCCGCTGCCAGTAGCCAGCAAATGGATCCCGGAGCTTTGCCGCATACGGCGTCCAGAGGAGGACAGTCTGCAGGAAATCTGCCGCAAAATCGTTACTGGATAAAATTTTGATATCGGTGTGTCACAAAGCGAAATAGATTGAATCTGCGCTACCATTACATTCACGTCTTCAGCATTCAGACAGAAGAGGCTATAAAAATATTTTATGCCAGCTGCTCTCGATCCACTGACATTATGAACAGAAACAACGCACGCTACCGCTAGACCACAGGCGTAATCAGACTAGAGTTTCTATATCATGGGACAAGTTTTCCTTCAGGAAGTGCCGCAGTCTACAGTGTTGCCAGATTGTGCAGATAACCGGACTTAGAGAATTAGCGAGTTGGCCAGTTTTTTTGTCCCATGTCGCGATCGGCGCGGACTTAGCCTCTGAAGCGGCCGGCCGCCGGTCAAGTTTTATGTCAAAGAGTGTACACATTCATAAAAAATTACACGCCCGCTATACTTAGTGCTGTCGTGAATTTTCCCATACTGAAACAAAATCTTCTTACAACTTAAATTAGATTCCGTGCAAAAAGTATGTGTCCGTATGTCCAAACCATTCTCGTTTTCGAATAATCTGTTGTGGAACAGTGAAACTGACGGGATGCAACAATTCTGGGACACAGTAACAAACAGATATACCAACGGGGGAAGCTTCTTTCGCAGTCAATGCCTGCTAGTGAAATAGTTGGCCACTAGCTGACGGATCACCAAAATCAGTGTATCTCGCTTTGAATTCTGCTCGTTGGAAGATATTAGGAATCAGTGAGGTCATATGGAATTTCATTGGCGTCCAGTAAGAAAGCATGATACCCAATAAAGGTCTAGGAAATAACCCTGAATTAACTTTCTCATAATGTGGGATCAAACCAAAAATCTTCTGTATCCTTTCAGTCGACAGAGACGCGAGATGACAAAACCCGCCACCACGTAGTCGCCGATCGTGACGCGAGCGCTCTTTCTCCAGCGCGACCGTGGACTGTCTGCAATGCCGCCTAATTCTTTGCACATTCTGCGAAAGACGACAGGGCCAGGGAGCTGTAAGCCCCTTCTTCCCTTGAGAGCCGGTATGTGTAGCTCTCGTTTGGATACCAAGTTCCCTCCTTTGATAACGAGGTACGGAAAGCAGTATGACCCATTAAATCAGCTTCAAACCTAGTCAGTCATCTCAGCCATGATGCCACTTTTTTCTATTACTTTCTAACTCCATACATGACATTTCAGTGTTTCACGGTAAAATGTTGTTATGTATATGCATAAAAGAAGAGGTCAATTTCCTCCTGCGAAATCTGCTTTGTCAGATTCTACTGAAGCACACGAACTTACACAATGTTTAATTCTTTTTCAGTCACGTGCAGCATGCGCTGGTCACAGTGCGAATGTTATCCGAGACAACAGAGGCCGATGCAACATCTGATCGGTCATATGATTTCGATTGCTGTTTTTTAAATGCAGTGACAACTGAAAAACTTTGTCACTCCTATAAGGCGTATTTACGATACTTACTATGTTACCTCAATACTTTTAAGTTATTACGAGGTGCATTCAAGTTCTAAGGCTTCCGATTTTTTTCTCCGGACAGGAAAGAGATAGCAACATGCCCATTGTTTTAAAATGAGGCCGCGTTCATTGTCAATACGTCCCAGAGATGGCAGCACCGTACGGCAGATGGAATTTTACCGCCAGCGGCGAGAATGAGAACTGTTTTAAATACTTAAAATGGCGACGTTTTCCTTACTTGAACAGCGTGCAATCATTCGTTTTCTGAATTTGCATGGTGTGAAACTAATTGTAATTCATCGACAGTTGAAGGAGACATGTGGTGATGGAGTTATGGATGTGTCGAAAGTGCGTTCGTGGGTGCGACAGTTTAATGAAGGCAGAACATCGTGTGACAACAAACCGAAACAGCCTCGGGCTCACACAAGCCGGTCTGACGACATGATCGAGAAAATGGAGAGAATTGTTTTGGGGGATCGCCGAATGACTGTTGAACAGATCGCCTCCAGAGTTGACATTTCTGTGGGTTCTGTGCACACAACCCTGCATGACGACCTGAAAATGCGAAAAGTGTCATCCAGGTGGGTGCCACGAATGCTGACAGACGACCACATGGCTGCCCGTGTGGCATGTTGTCAAGCAATGTTGACGCGCAACGACAGCATGAATGGAACTTTCTTTTCGTCGGTTGTGACAATGGATGAGACGTGGATGCCATTTTTCAATCCAGAAACAAAGCACCAGTCAGCTCAATGGAAGCACACAGATTCACCGCCACCAAAAAAATTTCGGGTAACCGCCAGCGCTGAAAAAATGATGGTGTCCATGTTCTGGGACAGCGAGGGCGTAATCCTTACCCATTGCGTTCCAAAGGGCACTACGGTAACAGGTGCATCCTACGAAAATGTTTTGAAGAACAAATTCCTTCCTGCACTGCAACAGAAACGTCCAGGAAGGGCTGCGTGTGTGCTGTGTCACCAAGACAACGCACCCGCACATCGAGCTAATGTTACGCAACAGTTTCTTCGTGATAACAACTTTGAAGTGATTCCTCATGCTCCCTACTCACCTGACCTGGCTCCTAGTGACTTTCGGCTTTTTCCAACAATGAAAGACACACCCCATGGCCGCACATTCACCAGCCATGCTGCTATTGCCTCAGCGATTTTCCAGTGGTCAAAACAGACTCCTAAAGAAGCCTTCGCCGCTGCCATGGAATCATGGCGTCAGCGTTGTGAAAAATGTGTACGTCTGCAGGGCGATTACGTCGAGAAGTAACGCCAGTTTCATTGATTTCGGGTGAGTAGTTAATTAGAAAAAAATCGGAGGCCTTACAACTTGAATGCACCTCGTATGTGTTGCTAAGAGCTTTCTCCTGGTTTATACGCATTCTCCTGGAGATTAGCATGCTGAAGTACGTTAAATACAAATAACTTAAATAGTGGCAACTGTCTATTCACAACCGATACAAAAGAGTTATATGTTTGCACCTGTTACTGTCCTTCAAAGTAGTCATCAGCGTTGTGTAGAACCCGTTGGTTGTTTCGATTTGTTGTTACACGATGTTCTGCCTTCATTAAACTGTCGCACCCACGAACGCACTTTCGACACATCCATAACTCCATCACCACATGTCTCCTCCAACTGTCGATGAATTTCAATTGGTTTCACACCACGCAAATTCAGAAAACGAATGATTGCACGCTGTTCAAGTAAGGAAAACGTCGCCATTTTAAGTATTTAAAACAGTTCTCATTCGCGCCGCTGGCGGTAAAATTCCATCTGCCGTACAGTGCTGTCATCTCTGGGACGTATTGACAATGTACGCGGCCTCATTTTAAAACAATGCGCATGTTTCTATCTCTTTCCAGTCCGGAGAACAAAAATCGGAGGCCTTAGAACTTGAATGCACCTCGTAAAACGTGTTAAAACGTTCGATGATTTTTTTTAATTTGTAAAGACATTCTACGATTTAGGCTACCAGACGTTTACCAGTTGCAGTGAACACAAATACATGAAGATTCTTTTATTACAAGAGTAACGATATCCAGGAATACCTTCTCATTGATTTGTGCATGTAAAGAAGTGTTAAATGAATACACAGTGATTCAGTGTGCTACAGCTACTACTGACTTCGTAGGCTTTTCCGGTGAAACAACTTTCTAAGCAATGGTAGAAATCACTTGAATTTTTTGAATATGTAGGCTTCAGATAATCGCTGCTATTTTCACTATGTTTGTATCTATTGTGTGTTAACTTAGATTACATTTTACGTAGTATGTGACCTTAATCTACGGTGTACAGGAACTACCTGGAACTGTTTGCTTATCTACGGCAAGGATGTCGTTCGCGAGGTATTCTGCACGGAACCACAAGACTAGGACGGTACAGTGAAGAACACAGCTGAGGCAAAGTTGTCTGTTACTTTGAGAGCGGTCTCCTCTCTAGGACCAGTGATCCCCAGCTGCAAGTGCGGTACCGAGCAGACGTGTGCCAGCTATTGGAGTTCACAGGTGTGTACAGTATATACAGGACCAGTTCCGGCGATTACGTAGGCCATAGGGCGCGACTATCGGACCTCTGGCTATTGTCAAAGAAATAAGAGTGCAGACTACATACAGAACATTATGTCGACGTTCCAACTAGATGATGGAATTGTACTTTTGCAGCAGGAGAGTGTCCATCATACACACACTTCACGCTTTAACCAACGCCCTCTGCTACATCTTTGTCAGCTGTCCTAGTCATCGAGATCGCCGGACCAGTCCACCGATGAGCATGTCGCGAACGCGGCGGCCTGTCTCCTCCAGTCAGAATTAAAGGCTCAGTCGACTCCGCGAGTACGGCCGTACAGGTGGAAGCTAGTATGGCAGATGACGCCAGACTTCTCAGTGATCTCCTACGTTCTGACTAGAGGAATGTAATACGAGATGTGACTATAAAATTGCGGGAGTGAAGGTATCACATGGTAAGTACGCATGCGATAGACGTGACCGGCCAATACCTGTGAAGCCTTCTCAGTCGAGTACAGCATCTCTGGTGCCTGTAGCCATATCTGTTTGGGCGTGCCCTTCGTTTGTGTCAGAGCTGTTATGTTTTGCCGGAAAAATTATAATTGTAACAAAAGAGCAACGAATTGCCATGAACTTTCACATGAAAATTGGAAAAAACTGCTACTGAAACTTATCTGTTACTAAATGAAGTGTATGGCGAAGGCTGTTTATCACGTATTCGAGTTTTTGAGTGGCGGAGATGTTGAAGGTGACTCACACCCCCCCGGACGTCCAATAACATCAAAAATGGATGAAAATATCAAAAACGTACGTAATCTGATTCGATCTGACAGTTGTTTGATTATTCGATCGACTGTTGAAACTAGGAACGGACAAAAAATGCGTAAGAAAAATTTTACATGCCCAATTTAACACGAGAAAAGTGTGCGCGAAACCCATGCCAAAAATTCTCACGATCGACCAAAAAGAAGTTCGTGAAATGTTTGTACAGTCGGTTTTAACACCACTGAAAAGACCAATTTCTTGGAAAGAGAGATAGCATGTGACGAACCTTGGTTTTTTACTTATGATCCAGAAAGTAAGCGCCAGTTCGCACCCTGGACGGGACCCAACTTCACTGAGAGTGAAGAAAACTCGAATGAGCGAATCGAGATTCAGAGCGGTTATGACTGTTTTTTCGATATTCACGAAATTGTATACCTGCACAAAGATCCTGAAGGTGAAACTATTGATCAACATTATTACCTAAAGCTTCTTGATCCACTGCGTGAGAAAATGAGAAAGAACGACACGAATTGTGGGAGAACAAGTAACTGGTTTTGCACCAAGACAACGCATCGGTTCATACTGCATTGCCTGTAAAGAGTGTTGTAACGAAGCACGGTATTCCATTGTTAGACCATCCACCTTATTTGACTGACCTAGCACCAGGTGGGTGGTAAGTTCCTGTGGGACCAAACTGCTGAGGTCATCGGTCCATAGGCTTACACACTACAACATAAACACCCATGCCCGAGAGAGGACTCGAACCTCCGACGGGGAGAGCCGCGCGAACCGTGGCAGGGCGCTTACAGACCGTGCGGCTACCCCTCGCGCCTAGCACCAGGTGATTTTTTATCTATTCCCCAAGGTCATAACTGATTTTTGACAGTATCGATAATAATAAAACATCTACCTCGATCTGAGTGAGATATGGGGTGCCATTGGTTACACGTCTCGGTCACCTCTTGTTCGCACTGACGGCACTTTGAACAGCCGACATTAAATTTCAGATGTGTTACGACCCGTGGCTCTACCCTTCATTCGATCCCTGCGAAATCCCACATTTCGGCAGGATAATGCACGACCGCCTGTTGCAGGTCCTGTACGGGCCTTTCTGGATACAGAAAATGTTCGACTGCTGCCCTGGCCAGCACATTCTCCAGATCTCTCATCAATTGAAAACGGCTGGTCAATGGTGGCCGAGCAACTGGCTCGTCACAATACGCCAGTCACTACTCTTAATGAACTGTGGTATCGTGTTGAAGATGCATGGGCAGCTGTACCTGTACATGCCATCCAAGCTCTGTTTGAGTCGATGACCAGGCGTATCAAGGCCGTTATTACGGCCAGAGATGGTTGTTCTGGGTACTGATTTCTCAGGATCTATGCACCCAAATTGCGTGAAAATGTAACCCCATGTCAGTTCTAGTATAATATATTTGTCCAATGAATACCTGTTTATCATCTGCATTTCTTCTTGGTGTAGCAATTTTAATGGCCAGTAGTGTATTTTAAGCATAGGAACATCTCCTTTAATAGATTTTGGTAATTACTGGTGGTCCATGGTCAGTCGTTACAGAATCTACATCCAGAGACCATCTGGTATATGAGCCTAACACATTTCAAGGCAACATTCGAGCTGATTATTGGCTATGCAATTCAGAACACACAGCAAATAGCTGCAGATTACCTATATTAGGCCTATGGGGAAAAATTTATTTGCTTTACCGTTATTTATCGATTCATTAGCTGTCACCCGCGGTGTTACCCGCGATTAAGCGGTTATTTATAAAGAAACGTTAATGCTGAAACTCACTATCCATGCTTATGCGCCATCACAAAATTTATCTGTTATATCTTGGAGGTAATGAAGTGCGAACGGTGCAGTAAACCGCTCGACATTAGTAAAAAAAAGCACCAAACTTTGAGACGATGGGAGAAGCTGACAGAATACAAGTCGCTCACAACTCACTCGTTTACTTAAGGAAAAAAATTTTAGACAACGCAGTAGTGAATTACAAAATGTGGCAGGAAATGGAGTAAATAATTTCAAGACTGTCTCCGACATGCTTAGCACGGGAAAGTTCATAATTGTCTTGATGTGTGTGAAGAGCCAGAAATGTACTGTCATACTACGTTGACCATACCACAGGAACAGCGATCTTTTTTTGAAAATAAAAGTTGGCTATGTGTTAACTCACGGCAGAGGTTGTCTTGATTGGAAGTTCATCTAAATCCGTCCAGCCGCTTGAGCGTGAAAGCGTAACAAAAATACTAAATCGACGAAGAAAGAAAATAAGCAATTTCTAGTTCGATGCAGGGCAAATTTTATCTGGCCCTAATCAAAATTTCCACTCACTCCCCGTCTTGACAACATTGTTGCAGATTTCTCGGAAGCAAAACAGCAAGCAGACAGCGGGCAAGCAAGATTCCTATATTTAAATAAAATTTCCAAACAATAATGAAACTGTTGCATACGATATGGTGCAATGTGGTATTGCGTAATGATAAACCTTCTTTAAACAGCCGGATGTGAAGAGTAAGAGTAACTATTCCTATGACATCATATTTCAAGACGACGATTTTAGAGTGAAGAATGTATTCAAAAAGAGCGAGTAAAACTCCGCGCTATCTTCTCACATGACATTGGTCTGAACAGTACTATGCTTAACGAATTCAACAGTGATATGAAAATGACACAATTTTAACAGAGAACTATAAAAACCAAACAGCTTAATCAGTTGATATCTTAATGCATGACTCAGGTAAGAGGGGTGGTCTCTCTCTCTCAGCCGTGACCAAGTCAACTAGCTGTCAATAATGATTCCGGCAAGCCAGCTGCCCAGTGCTGCAGTCTCACCTCCAAACTACTTCTCTTCAGGAAAGTAATAACGGTATTCAAAATTTACGTTCTTTTCACCTTCCAAAATCTACACTATATTCATCCCTGCTCTCCTCTACAATAAATCTTTCTTCATCTAAAAGATACAATCACGAGTCAACACAGCACTACTGAGACGTCCATCACCTGCCACACTTCAACTAAGAACGTATCAGACTGCACAGACGCAAAGACTGTGTCACAACAAGCCCAAAGATAGTTTAACAGTGACATAACTTGTGTCTCTGACGTGCACATACATAACTTACAAAAATCAAAATGACATGCCCATCTTACAAAGCTAATTCAGTTCCAAATTTCTTCAAAATCCCTCCAGCCGTTTCAGCGCGAAACAGTAACAAACATATCCTACACAAGCTTTCGCATTTAAAATATATATGGGACATGAGATAAAAATATCGCAAAGAAGTATTATAGTGACTGTTACTTGGAAGTTTTGACCAGCTGCTATACTATACGACTACTTCGTAAAATAATATTATTTCGAAGGAGGATATTTTACTGCATGGTGAGTATTACTTGGTCAAGTGGCAATCCCAATAGTTGTATAACTTTTTTATGTAATAGGGTCATGAAAATGAAATGATCGTGTGCCATGATAGCATTCGTGCATTGCACCATGTCAGTACCTTATATGCACAGTTAGGATGGCTGTGGCTTCCAGACAGCTTAAGCAGAACACAACGGCTCACTCATCTAGTATCGTAGCCGTGCCCATCCATAGAACAGAAACATTCACACGCCCTTGTGTTGCTGCTTTCAGCCCCTGTAACAAGCTGACCAGCGTTTTGCGCTCGATACAATGCCCCGACGCATTTAGAAAAAGCTGACGTACTCCCCTTTGTCGACCTTATAACATTTCCCCAAAAATTAACGCGTATGGTCAGTTTCCCTCTGTTAAACAGTAAAGCGAACGCCCCCATGTTTGCCCAGGCACGCTTCCTTCACTTTTCATTGCTCGATTATCACGCTACTTTCTTTTCCCCTCCACTCATTAAGGCAGTTTTATCACGTCTCCTCTTCCATCCCATCTTTTGTGTCCACTGCTGCTCGCACTCCTAGTTTACCTGCGTGTATTTTGTTTTTTCTTCCTGGCCTTATCCCGTATCTTCAAGCATTCGACACGTTGTTTTAGATCGGGCCATATTAGTGGGAGAGAATGTCGAATTCCTAACCTAACTTTAGTCGCAAGTGCTAAGGATTACCCTCATGCCTGATGCGTTGGGCATTTGTAGAGAGTTCTAGTTTTCTATTTGTATCGCTATTGTTATGGTGCATTATTGTGCCGGTGGTTTTTGTTAGGGTTTGGATATAGATGGCACTTGGAGCAGTACGACAGGTGTCTAGCCATACTTCCCGGTTGGCATTTCCGATCGCTGAGTAATCTTCTGTTTTTCATTAGCGTTTGTATTACAAATTCCATGTCTTACATCCATACGCCCAAACTGAAAACACAGGCACCCTCTGTAAACTCTCATTTTTAAACATATTTTGACGTTCCAGAGTACCAAGCGTAATTACAGGAATAAACAACCAGGCTGTACGGGCAAACATACGCTTTGTGTACGCTGTTTCAACGTCATGATCGACTTCATCTTAATGCGGCTGTTAGGCATGTTAACATGGGGCTGGTGAAGGCACTGATGGCAAAGGAAATGGGTCACATTGCAGTGGTGCCAGTTGAGTCTATCAGTAGATCGGATTTCACTGCACCTCGATAGATATGGGAAGGAAAGACTGGCAAAGCTTATAGGTGACAGTGTAGTGGGTGGTGATGGGATCATTCATGGAAAAATTCCTGTAGAAGTTGGTGTTAGAGCTGTACATTTTTTAGATTGAAGTCAGCTGATAGGAATACCTGCTTAAAGGAAGTTCCTCTAACGAAGGGCTCACTTTCAGAGGACGTCAGGTTTCCATGTAGAGAAAGAATTAGCATTTTCATCAGAATATAAGAGGTATTAGAGATAAAGTTAGTGAACTGCATATGGATGTTGACTCTGACATTACTGGTATATCGGAGCACCACTTAAATAATTTGACAATTCGGAGGCTTCCTTTACCAGGATACAGATTAGCTGGCTGCTTTTCAAGGAGTTCCTTGCGGAGTCGGGGAGTGGCTATGTACGAAAAAACAGTATTCCATTTGAGTCCATAGACGTATCACGGCACTGCACTGAAAGGATATTTGAATGTTGTGCAGGGGCAGTTGAATTTAGTGAAACTAAACTTAAATTGTTTTTGTTTATAGGTCACCTAATTCTGACTTCAGAGCATTTCTGCTCAAGCTAGAGACGGTTCTTGATTCACTTTGTAGGAAATACCAGAAATTAGTTATATGTGGTTACTTCAATATAAATTTAGTATATGATGGTGCAAGAAAATGGTTGTAGGTAGATCTCTTAAATTCATATGATCTGATGCAGACTGTGTTTTTTTTCCAACTAGGGTCAGGGGAACAGTAGCACAGCCACAGACATATTTTTATTCATTCTTCATTACTGGATGGGCATTCTGTCAGTGAAAGGGAGCCTTTTAGAGCGTGATGCAAAAATTTTGACACTGAAAGGCTTTAGTACTCGAACAAATGAGCGTGATGCAAAAATTTTAACACTGAAAGGCTTTAGTACTCGAACAAATGTCACATTTAATTACAAACTATGTAGGAAAGTTAATCCAACAGCAATAGAGATTTTTTAAATCTCGTCAAGGAACAAGAGTGGCAGGATGTTAATAGTGCCGATAACATAGATGACAAATACAATGCTTTCCGTAACACATTTCTCATGCTCTTTGAGAGCTGCTTTCCATTAGAACGTTCTAAACGGGGTACTAGTAGTAAAAGGTAGACTGGGTGGCTGACTAGTGGGATAAGGATATCATGTACAACAAAGTGGGAATTACATCAAACCGTTAGAAGTAACCACCATCAAGCAACAGCAGCCCATTACAAACAATATTGTAAGGTGCTTAAAAATGTTATTAGAAAGGCAAAGAGTATGTGGTACACAAACAGAATAGCTAATTCACAGGATAACATTAAAACCATATGGTCAGTTGTGAAGGAAGTGTCTGGTCAGCAGCACATGGTAGACGATATAAAGCCAGTTCATAGTAAAAATATTTCTATTACTGATAAGTCAGACATATGTACAGTATTTAGCAATTATTTTCTGACCTTTGCTGGTGAATTAAATAAAAATTTAGTTTCTACAGTGAACCATATAACTCCCTTGGCAAATGCCTTTCCGAGATCGATGTCTGAAATACTCCTCTGTGATACAGACAAGGGGGAGATAATTAAATCACTGAAGACTAAGGACTCCGGTGGATATGATGGAGTGCCTAGTAGAAAATTAAAGTACTGTGCTGCACATGTTAGCCTTGTACTTAGCCATATTTGTAATTTTTCCTCTAAGAATGATCAGTTTCCTGAACGACTAAACTACTCAGTAGTAAAGCGGCCTTATAAAAAGGGAGAAAGGGATAATGTAGACAATTTTAGACCTATTGCTATGCCATCAATGTTTGCTAAAGTTGTTGAAAAGGCTGTATTTGTAAGAATAATTGATCATTTTATATCACATGATTTGCTATCAAATGTACAGTTCGGTTTTAGAAGTCGTTCAACAATTAAAAATGCTATATTCTCTTTTGTCTGTGAGGTACTGGATGGCTGAAACGACATATTTTTTTGATTTAACTAAGGCGTTTGATTGTGTTGATCACGAAATATTGCTCCAGAAGTTAGATCATTACAGAATATGGGGAGTAGCTCACAACTAGGTAACCACTTACTTTAGTAACAGACAGCAAAGGGTGTGCTGAGAATGGCTGTGATGTGGAGTCTGAGTGGGGTATGGTCAAATGGGAGGTGCCCCAGGGATCAGTGTTGGGGCCACTCCTGTTCCATACTTCTATAAGTAATATGTCTTCTAGTATTACGGGTAACTCTAAAATATTTCTGTTTGCTGATGGCACTAGCTTGGTAATGAAGGATGTTGTGTGCAACATTGGCTCGGTTTCAAATAGTGCAGTTCATGACGTAAGTTCATGGCTTGTAGAAAATAAAATGACGCTAAATCACAGTAAGACTCAGTTTTTGCACTTGTTTTGTAAATAAAACTGCATTTTCCTGCTGCTAGTTACTTTATTTACCATTACGTAATGGAGTCGCAATATTTATGTTGTGAAAAACAGTGTACGACGAAATAGTTGTATCGAGTGACAAAAGAACAATAGTCCACAACAAAAAAGAGTGAGAAACATGGTGAAAAGTGTGTGGAAGGCGAGAACACAAATATGTGGTTATATGGTAGTGATAAAAGTGGTAGTGCGACCTCCAGACCAGATGGGAGGAAACGCAGATCAGCAAATCATCCCACTGGTGATGCCTTAGAACAGGAGAAGGCGAAAAGCGTATGGGATAAATAAAGTAACTAGCAGCAGGAAAAGGCAGTTTTATTTAGAAAACAAGTATTTATATGCTTGCTGCGGAGGATGGCCATACAAACAAACTTGTTCAGTTTTTGCAGTTTCTAACACACAATTCAACAAAAGCCGACGTTTTAATTTCACAGAATAGGCATATGACTAGTGAAACTGAAAAGTTCAAATTTCTAGGTGTTAAGATAGATAGTAAACTGTCGTGTAATACCCACGTTCAGGATCTTGTTCAAAGAATGCTACCATTTTTATTATTCGAACGGTATCTGAAGTAAGTGATCATTCGACACGAAAATTAGTCTACTTTGTTTATTTTAATTCGCTTATTTCGTGTGGTATTATATTTTGGGTAACTCTTCCCATTCGAAAAGGAAACGGGCTGTCCGAGCAATAAGTGGTGTAAGTTCACGAACCTCTTGTCGAAACCTTCTCACTAGTCTGGGTATTTTGACATTGGCCTCTCAATATATATATATATTCTTTACTGTAGTTTCTTGTTAACAATATCAGCGTATTTCCAAGAATTAGCAGCTTTCAGTCAGTTAATTTTCGGCAGAAATCCATTCTGCATTTGGATCGTACAACCTTAACTCTTTTCGCAGAAAGGTGAGCCGTATACTGCTGCATCCATTTACAATAAGCTACCACAAGTATTAAAAATCTTAGCAGTAATTCAGGCGCTTTCAAATAGAAACTGTAGAGTTTCCTTATGGGTCACTCCTTCTATTCTCTTGAGGAGTTCCTTGAAAAATTAAGCTGATTCTTATGTTATATCGTTTATTGCGTTTACTTAAACGTATGGCTTGAATTATTTGGGTTCATAAACATTTTATTGTTGTCTGCTGTTAGTTTAATGTTGTAATTTCATGTAGTGACACGTTCCATGACCTTGGAGATTTGCTCCTCAATTTGGTCCTACGGAACTAGACGTGTAAATAAAAAATAAAAAATAAACGGGGCTCAACTGCTCTTCTCTGTCTTCATAGCTTCCTTGTTTGCGGAGGTTTTCTAAATGCAGCACAGTTAGAGTAAAACGCAAATTATTAAAATTATGTAAAAAAAGTCTGGGATGTGTCAGTGTTTTATTACAATAAATGAGAAGGAAAATGCAGCAACAAAGCACCCCACATCTGTCGGATTACCCAACACCTGCTGAAGGAAATACAATTGTATTTGTTGAAACGCTGGAAGAAACATTAAATGGTGCACGGGACACCGATTTGAAACGTGTGTTTTAAAATGTGTGATGAAGGTCAGTGTCTTATATAAAGACGCCTTGTTTCGAGATGAGAAGATACGTGACGTTACTCATACAGCGACAAGAAGGCGATGAGGTGAAAACACGCACGTGGTTGTCAGTCACGGGAGTATTTGTCGTTGAAAGATTAAGGGAATACCGTTTTCTGACAGTTCTCACTATCGCCAGGGGGTACCTCAGTCCACATGTTGAAGTAATATAGAATACATCCACTTGCTATAATTCAACTCATAAAATGAAAATATGCTTTTTCTTTTATACTGTGTTTCGCCAAACGTAATAAGTGTAAACATGCAATGCGTGTACGAAATATACAAATTCTTATCCCAGCTGTATTTTTCAAAACTTCATCGTTCAGTGTATAGTTTACAGTCTGCTGGTAACAAGAGTGTAAATTGTTCACGAAGAAATATTTTAGTTAAAGAAACATTAAAAATTACAATTAGTGAAAACCATGTACACTGCCAAATTTCATGCAGACAGCAACTATCTGTATCGTAAACGTTGCTGTTTCTTGCAGTGGTGGCTATTCTTATGGCTGTTTAGGAAACTACATGTCCATAACGGCTCAATGAAGAGCGATGGAGCTCGGCAATATAGAGGAATGTGTCTTTCCTTGGAACAGTTATCGAACTTACCCCTAGCTAGACCTGTAATAAAAACGTAATATGTTTTCTTATTCCATTTCCAAATGATGCCATTCAATTTTTTGAGCTGCAGTTTTTTTTTAAATACAAAAATTACTCCCAAACATTAAGGTTTCTCCAAATGTGAAAACAAGTTCGAAGATATAACATGGCCAAGCACCTAGGAACAAATATTCTGTTGAAATATAAAAGCGGTGAAATATAGAAAATCGTGTCGATACTATATTCAATAGTGTATCTGTAACATTATTGCTCTGCACAACACAAATGTCAAGTAAGTGAAATCAAATTAAGCTGCAGTATTATCAAACACCAGTTGCAAGTTAAATTCATTTTGAAATAGAAAAGATTTGAAAATAACACAGATGTCCACTTTCAAGACGGGTGAAATTGTTAAGACACTGAAAAAGCCTACTTCATTTGCAAGTATCACATTTTGCTTGGTGAAAGACCTTCTGATTCACGGCACACGATGGTGCACCACCGACGAAGTATGGCATGACGTATAAATAGTTCTAAAAATACATAGCATTTCACTCACCATAAAATTATGTACCTGACGAATTAACAGTATTTCCCAGATAGCTTCAGTATATCATACAGCACTTAAATGTGTAGAACCGAAACATTTACAGATGCTGCACAAAACACATCCTCATGCGGAACAACAACGAAAACTACAAAATGCCGAAAAGTGCTTACGTCGGTCCTTTATGTGATTCTAAAATCAGTCACTACGCTAAAGTACCGACCAAAAATCATTGTGTGTTCTTAGGTACACTTTATACTACGAACAACACCACGTCCTGCGTGAACTCGTACTTAAAAGCAAAAAAAATCGTACCGAAATTTTCGCTTTCCGTCAGTTGATGGGATGGGCAGTCACAGTGCTAATTCACATGTTTTCTTTTCTGAAAACTGTGTATTTCAAAATTGTTGCCTCAGGTATCGAATCTTAAAACGTAATCCATTGAAAAATACAGTGTCACAGCGTAGTGGCCCTGATTTTTCTGTTTCCAAAAATGTACAATTTTGCTAGAATAACGTGTTATGGAATATGTCAGTTAGAAAATGTGAGATTTCATACAATTCTTGGTGGACTTTGGTAAATCTCAGTGTGTAACGACAACTGTACATATAATAATTTTTTTCTTTATGAATTTAGATAAATTAATGTAAACAATGTTTTGAATTTTTTTTTGGTTCGTATTGTTAGGTTAAAGAGACTGTGAGCAACTTTTGAAATTAATATTATTATTTATGTTAGATTTCAAATAATGTGGTAATCAAAGGAAAGTGTATTTAATGCTAAAACTATTGTAAGATGTGAAAATTGTAATTTATACACTTGGTCCATACGTAGGTAATGCATTAGGATACGTGTAGTAGAAAACCTGTGGTGAATACCCTACCTGTAGGGGAGCGGGAAAAGGCGAGGCGGGAAAACGCACACTGGCGCGGTTCGGCACAACGGAGGCGAGCAACAGTCGGAAGTACACATACTGTACCGAGGAGGCTACCCAGGAAAAGTTGGTTCCATTGAGCCTCGGATGAACCGATTCCGACGACTACTGGGCATGGCTATATTCTGAGGCACAAAATTGGAAAGATTACGACGCTAAGAAGATGGAAAGTGCCGATGTTGTGTGAGTCGTAGCCGTGCTTGTATGTGTGCCGTGCTGCCCGCTATCTCGCTGCCCGCCAACCGCCGCACCGACTTGCACAGGTCAAACATTTATTTCATCTTTAGAAGTGTATCTGTGTGGACCAGTGTCGAAACTGTTTCTAACTGTTCAATAATAACGTGACTTTTACCAGAATTGCTTTAGCCATGACTTATCCTGATCACTGACCTAGACAGGATCCTTACCTCGTATTGTGCAATCCGAGTATCCTAAACTGAAAGTTTAATGTTAGTGCTAATGAAAATTATCAGCAGATTAATCTATGCCATAAAGGAATCTAAAGTGCTGTGTGTTATTGCAAATGTTGGTAAAGAACAAAAGCATGACTAAATTGGAAGAGAGTTTTTTTTTTAATTGAGTTAGCGATGTTATTTAATTAATTTGAGACAGAAATAATGACAGTTAAATTATTCAGAAGTAAGACAAAAGAGTAGTTATCCATAGATTGCTAAATTTGAGTGTAAATTTGCCTTCAGTACTTAATAGTTTCAGTATAACGACCATGACAGTTCCAGGCCCCCCCCCCTCCCTTTTTCTTGTCCATTCTTTCAAACCTTGAAATGTGTTGATCAGATCTGACCAGTATAGCTAAGTCTATATTAATCCTAAGTGTATTAGTGTTTTTCCCTCATTAATAGTGATATTGTGTGTGTACTTTCAATATTGTCGGTGCTAGGGCAATCTACGCCCGATTTCAGTCTGCTCAACATACAAAATGCAGTTCGTAGTAATCATTACTGTGTGGTGTTGTGTAAATTTAGCTCGTCCAAATTAGTACAAAAAGAGAAAACTTTAGTTCAGTGGATTTTTCTGGTTCCAAACTTTGCCATATAACGCAACTTTACTACGTGTAGTTATGCTTGTACATTCACCCACTTGTACAAGGAAAAACTCACTCATTGCCTAAGTAGGCTGGCGACCGAATTATTAATTATAGGTAGCATCTACTGTGTGTACTTCTTGTCCATGCGAACGAGTAGTTATACTTCACATTTGCTTGATGCATCACTGTAGTTATTGACTGAATGTAAGTCCGATTTTGCTTCTATTAGGTACACGCGGTCAACTAATGTACTAAAATCCTTGTTTATAAGGTGAAGCCCGTGAACTTATTACAGTACAGGCTTTATAGAGCTAACGTACATCCGAGCAGGGCGGTAGTGTTACAAGTGCACGTTAATGCATCCACGATGTAAAATACAACATATTATGTTACACATTTTTGAGGATATTTAACCAGTTGTTAATCAAGACAGCGTCTTTTCCCGAAGTGTATCCATGTTCTATATTTTTCCTGTCTTTTATGTTACCATCTAAAACCCAACAGCTTTGATTTTCAAATTTTCTGATACGTGTCCCACGCGCGTCTCTTAATACGTGTCATGCAGAAACAGTCAGCCCGTGGAGAGTTGCAGTAGTGCGTAGTCAGCGTGCAGAGTTCCGGGTAGACCAGCATTTTTTCGGGTGAGCTCCTGTTTAGTAATCATCCAATGATGTTATGCAGTCAATGTGTGTTCAGCATTCCGTCACATAAAGTTCCACATCAGCAGAGTAAGCTGAGATACGACTGAAATATGTAAGTAATGTCACTTCTGTGGAACAGTTATTGTGTGTAGACAAAGCATTATTGTCATTTGTATCTGAGTTTACTGGTTTGTTGCGTGAAACTTATGAAGACTGAAATACATCGGGTCACGTAAAATACTTCTGCTGTGGCGCTATGTTACTCGGCTTGGGAATATGCCTCGCAGTGTGATATAAATCCCCCAGTACGAAAGAAGTAGACGTAACCGTTACTGGAAATGCCTGGCTAAGTACCCGATGTCTGAAACCAACTCCTGTTGACAAATTGTACTGCACGGCAGGTACTGCTTCTCCTGACGCCCCGGGAAGTAACCGAAAACGGCGAAAGGAAGAAAGGCGAAGCAAATGAATTACAGCTAGTGCATGAGCATACTGCACCAAGACCTAGGCTGAGATCTAGGAAGAACTTTCTGCAGTAAACATCTGTCCTAGATACATCAACCAAGGAAGCCAGAGAAAACCTGTGAGCAGCCAAAATGAGTCATCTCCAAGCAGGGTTGAGGCTTGCACAGTGCCTTCCAGCCAGACACAACTTGGGCTGCGCAACGGGCTACGAGCGGCTCTTAGCAAATCTAACAAGGGAACCTCCCCATCGCACCCCCCTCAGATTTAGTTATAAGTTGGCACAGTGGATAGGCCTTGAAAAACTGAACACAGATCAATTGAGAAAACAGGAAGAAGTTGTGTCGAACTGTGAAAAAATAAGCAAAATATACAAACTGAGTAGTTCATGGCAAGATAGGCAACTTTAAGGGAGCTGGCACAGCAGCAGCACTGTGGTCTCGTGGTAACGTGAGCAGCTGCGGAACGAAAGGTCCTTGGTTCGAATCTTCCATCGAGTGAAAACTTCAATTTTTTATTTTCAGTTTATGTGACAAACTCTTATGTTTTCATCACTTTTTTGGGAGTGATTATCACATCCACAAGAAAACCTAAATCGGGCAAGGTAGAAGAATCTTTTTATCCATTCGCCAAGTGTACAAGTTAGGTGGGTCGACAACATATTCCTGTCATATGACGCACATGCCGTCACCAGTGTCGTATAGAATATATCAGATGTGTTTTCCTGTGGAGGAATCGGTTGACCTATGACCTTGCGATCAAATGTTTTCGGTTCCGATTGGAGAGGCACGTCCTTTCGTCTACTAATCGCACGGTTTTGCGATGCGGTCGCAAAACACAGACACTAAACTTATTACATTGAACAGAGACGTCAATGAACGAACGGACAGATAATAACTATGCAAAAATAAAGAAAGTAAAATTTTCGCTCGTGGGAAGATTTGAACCAAGGATCTCTCCTTCTGCAGCTGGTCACCCTACCACGGGACCACGGCGCTCCTAAGCTTACGGTCTTCTTTATGTTGCTTATGTGACCAAGACTGATGACCAGTTTGTATATTTTGCTTATTTTTTCACAGTTCCACACAACTTCTTCCTGTTTTCTCAATTGATCTGTGTTCAGTTTATCAAGGCCTATCCACTGTGCCAAGTTATAACTAAATCTGAGGGGGGTGCGATGCGGAGGTTCCCTTGTAAGGACGGCCTACTGAAATGGTGATACTCAAAAGGCCCAACACTGTGTGGATATGGAGTAGTACAGAGAACGAAACGTCCGTGTCAGTGTTTAGTTGCCCTGATTCTTCCAACGAGGAGTTGAAGAATAACAGAAGATAAGACCTACAAAAAAATGCAGACCAAATAAAGCAAGAAAATGGTATTGTTACAGAAGCAGACAAAAGTAACAGAATTATAATAACGAACGAACGAAGTGCATCAAAAAATTGAAATTCAGACAGATCAAGAATACTATGTAACCAACAAATGACCTGACAAACAGGTATCAAATAAATGTCCAGAGAGGAGGAAGACCATCGACATTGAAAACACTGCAATTAATTTTTAAAGCTTAGCTGCAAGCGGAACTTAGACAATAAGTTTCCCAGATTATAGTTTTCAATGGATTTTGGGTTTCATTTGTCAAGGGGATTACAGTTATTCATTGTGTATGCTATTGGTAAACTGTCTACATCACTACGTCTAAAAAGAAAATGGTTTGATGGTTTAGGATTTAGAGGATAAATGAAAGACTACAAATCTGAATGTCTGGTCCACTACGTAGCTTGTCCTATATGATTTTCTCTGTCAGACACTTCTTGAAATGGTTTATGTGTGAGAATAATGTCAAATTGCACCACGCTTCTGTGTTCACACTGAATTCTAGATCCGAATTCAAAGGTCGGAGGAAGGCAAAAGACGATACCTAGCGATGTACTTCGGTGTTCAGACCAGCCTTGTGGCTGATGGTAGCTTCTCCTTCACATTATTTGCTACAAACCTATTTGCCATTTGTACACACTGACAAAACCCAGTAGTTACGTTCGTCTTGTAGGTCAACTTATTTTTTTAATGCAATTACTGCAAAATTCCCTGCCTATTAGGAGTATTTACAGTAAATATAGGGGAAGCACTATCACCTAAGTGATTTCGTCTGTTCGGAGTTAAATCTCTCTGTTCTTTGCTTCGTTCGAGAGTTTTATCGTAAAATTCATACCTTTCATCATGAATAAGTCGGAAAATCTATTGAAGTGTGTGTGTTTAACGTTATTGTTCATCCATTTTGTGCTGTAATTTCATTATCTTAAATTGAGTTCCTACAAACACATAGTGAGAGAGGAAAGTACCTTCCGATACGTCTTGAAGTCACCAACTCAGTGGTTCTGCGACAGTACTGGACCGAAACGGTAGATGACACAGAGAGGCATCCCAGCTAACAGCACTTTATTGTCGACCAGGAAAGCAATGAAGATTACCAAGCGATCGGAAAGAAAAAACTGCGTGACACACCCTGTTAGAAGAAGAGTCGTCGGGCAGATGAACTAACTACAGAGCTAAATCGCTGGCCTCAATCTGTTGGAGAACCGCTGAACATGTTTTGCGCTACGCGTTATTACAATTTTGGAGAACGGAAACCTCATCTATAAAAGTCAACATGTATTACGAAACTGCGGCCTGGGGGAACTCAGTTTACTCTGATTGTTCGTTGACAAAAGTGTCCAGGATGATGCCGAGTTTCTCAACTTCAGGAAAGCACCTGATGCTGATGCAGTCTGCGCTGTTTTTAGGTGAACAAAACATGAACTCTCTGGATATCGGACGAGATTTGTGAGAGGGTTCGATACAGCTCAGACGTTGTGCTTAACGGATCCAAGTTGACAACTGTAAACGTAATTAAAGGGGGTAGGATGGGAGGTTACTGTTTGCAGTGGATAACCTTCGAGGATCTGTGGGGCTATTCGCGGACAGTACTGTTCTCTATTGAAAGTTTTTATTGCCAGTGTGGTGTCACCGCCAGACACCACACTTGCTAGGTAGTAGCCTTTAAATCGGCCGCGGTCCGCTAGTATACGACGGACCCGCGTGTCGCCACTGTCAGTGATTGCAGACCGAGCGCCGCCACACGGCAGGTCTAGAGAGACGTCCTAGCACTCGCCCCAGTTGAACAGCCGACTTTGCTAGAGATGGTTCACTGACAAATTACGCTCTCATTTGCCGAGACGATAGTTAGCATAGCCTTCAGCTACGTCATTTGCTACGACCTAGCAAGGCGCCATTATCATTTGCTATTTATCTTATGACGCATGTACCGTCAGACCGATGTTCACCAATTATGGATTAAAGTTAAGTATTCCAGAAGCTACGTACTTTTCTTCCTACTATAAACTCCTATAACTGTTCCAGACCTCACGCCAGCCTGCGTGAGCTTAGACGCGTGCCTTTCGGCTACCTCATAGTGGCTTGGCTGTCTTGCCAAGTCACAACAGCCAGAAAAGTAGTAAAGTGCAAGAATATATGCAGAGGATGGACGGGCTGGTGAAACAATTGGCAGCTGACCATTTACGTGAATAAATGTGACGTATTGCACCTACGAATACATGAACGTATGGGGTCGAAGGAATGGAAAGGAAAGGGGATGGGAAAGAGATAGGGAGGAAATAATAACTTCCAGCAGTACAGGGCATTGCGGTAATGCAGTGGCGAAAGTTGAAAATTTGCGCCGAAGCCGTACGTTCTGGTTGTCTAGCACGGTCGCGTTAAGCGCCTCGGACATCCGGACACGCTTCCCGTCACACTCATATGTCGCAACTCTCCACTCGCCGCACCGCAAATACCTCCGACTATTAGCCCTCTAATTGTACATTTCTGAGTCCTGTAGGAGTCCGGACGTTGATCGTGCATCCTCACGGAAACTTTTCATCCAACAGCCATCGCGCCTATAAAGTGAATGGTGCCTGTTCTGTCGGACATCTCCAACAGAAGAGACCCCACTCATACCTGTAATAGTACTGTACATAGAAAGAAGAAGAGATCCCCTAGTGTTCATTTCCACTTTAATTTACATTACAGGGAACAGTGACAACTATACAACACAACAGACTAAACTGCTCGAGGCGAAATCAAGTGGAATGACCACATAAAACTCATTTTATGAAAAAGCAGATCCAAAGATGAAATTCACTGGAACCATCTCAAGTAAATGTTATTCATCCACGTAAAAAGTGTATCAGAGTCCCTAACGAGGCTGGAGTGACGGAACAGATAAAGAAGACCCAACGAAGAGTGGCGCTTTGCGTCACACGTACGTTCAGTAGGCACGAGAGCATCACGAAGATGGTCAACATACTCCAGTAGCAGACACTGCAAGAGATGGGCATCACGAAGACGTTTTGTCTTAAAGTTCTGTGTGCGTAACTTCCACGAGGACTCGGGAAAAATTTTATTTTATCCTAGATACGTCTCGCGAAATCACAGGAATTAGAGTTCATACGGCCGGCCGGAGTGGTCGTGCGGTTCTAGGCGCTACAGTTTGGAGCCGAGCGACCGCTACGGTCGCAGGTTCGAATCCTGCCTCGGGCATGGATGTGTGTGATGTCCTTAGGTTAGTTAGGTTTAATTATTTCTATGTTCTAGGCGACTGATGACCTCAGTAGTTAAGTCGCATAGTGCTCAGAGCCATTTTTTTTTTAAGTTCATACGGTGGTTTAACGACAGTCGTTCTTCCTGTCCATCGTTCGGAAGAGGCGCGTGGGAAGTGAGACCGCTTATGAGAAGTGCTGTTCGCCAGACACAGTAAGCTAATCAAAGTTGGCTGTCTCCTTGGTAGTACGTCCCTCTAGTGTCTCGATCTTTCTCCATGGCTTTGAGCACTATGGGACTTAACATCTGTGGTCATCAGTCCCCTAGAACTTAGAACTACTTAAACCTAACTAACCTAAGGACATCACACACATCCATGCCCGAGGCAGGACTCGAACCTGCGACCGTAGCAGTCGCGCGGTTCCGGACTGAGCGCCTAGAACCGCTAGACCACCGCGGCCGGCGATCTTTCTCCATCCTTCTCATCTTGAAGTGATGGTCCTGCTCACACACCAGGGTGAAGAAAGGAGGAGGCCGTTAACATTACTGGCTACAACTGTGGTGGGTCCCTGTTCAGTTCTGGGTGCTCATCCCATATTTTTCTGTGGTCGAAAGGTTTGAAACCGGGTCCACTCAAGCATGTGAGGGAAAATACGCAGTCGCTGAATAAAAGAAGCAGTGAAATTGTGAAGCAGTCTACTGAAGTAGCGTGTGCATCATTTCAAAAGAAACAAATAAAAAATGAATACACGCTCACACACACACACACACACACACACACACACACACACACACAGTCTCTCTCTCCCTCTCTCTCTCTCTCTCTCTCTCTCTCTCACACACACACACACACACACACAGGCAGAGAGAGAGAGAGAGAAGGAGAGAGGAAGCAAACAAAGTCACAGTTGGCGCCAGGATATTACAGAAACAAGTGAAGGTAAGCAGACTAGACAAACAGCAGCAAAATTAACTATGTGTCGTGGAATGCAGAAATGTAGCTTGCGAATGGAGTTCCATAAAAATCTGTATCGTCTTTCTGTGTGCATTTTCACAAGAGAGGATCATGCACGTGAGGACGGATACTCCGTGAATAATGTAAGCAATCATAAAAGAAACTCGTGAACTATTTCGCACAACAAAAGTACGTTTATAGTTAAAATGATTTGTTAACTGACGAATCTAAGTCTCAATAAAAGCATTTAGTTGCAGATGACAAACTAAGAACTGAATAAAAGTGCCAGGACTAAGATGCTGAAATGTGTCAGGGAATTTACGAGTGTAAAAACCAGCTGTTTGCATAACAGGAGGATCTCAGTTCCCATAATGTAATCCAACAGAAAGGCTTGCAATAGGGTGTGGGTGGGGAGGGGTGGGGTCTCACTCAAGGCAGGCTGCAGAGTACGTAATTCACCTACTGATGAACCATAGCCGAACGAAAGTATTGGATGCGTACATTGTGTACGCTAGTTTCAATATTACCTTGTATTTGATACTACTTTCTGGGGCAATTATGCCTTCCAAAAGACAGATCACATACGGCGACCGTGACAGGACAAATTGCCAGGTATCAAAAACAAGGCGGAGTTGGCTGCAGAGAGTGGCGAAGAATGTAAGGCTGACCTCCGTGTGTGGTTCGTCGCGTCGCGGAGACATGGAGTTGATCGCTGACAGCGGTGATTAGTGGTGGAGGCCGGCGAGGGAGTGGAGAGAGGGGTAGGGGGGGGGGGGGGGGGGAATGGGCAGGCGTTGACAGGGCCACGCTGGCTGTGGGCCGCTGTATATAAAGAGCGAAGCTCGGGCGGTCACGTGGCAGGTCACTGTTGCACGCGGCGCTCAGCTCCTGCAGGAGAGTCAGCGAGGAGATCGTACTGCGCGCGGGTGGCAAATTGTCGTGTTGCTGTTTTAACGGCAAAAAAGCAAATTGTCAAACCTAGCGCGCAGTATGGTTAAGATGAGCAGCGTGGGACGTGATGTCGCAAGAGGCGGCAATTCGGCGACAGAAGAAGCAGTTTCCCCCGCTCCCGCCCTGTACATTAAATGCAGGGAGGTCGAGTGGGTGGAACTCTATGATGAGATGGGGCGGAGCTGCGATAAGGAGGTCGTCGTTGAGTCCGTTGACTCCGACGAAACCATCAAGCTCCAGGCCGCTGACTGGAACGACTACGGGGCCCTGAAGGCCCTTGTGGCCGCCCACACGGTGGACGCCCCGGGAAGAGGTGCGATGAGTGCGATGAGTCAAAAGACCCGTCACCAAGAAGTCACCAAGGCGCTCCTGAGGGGCCTGCCTTGGATCCTCACGGAGCGAGCGGTAAAAGAGGGACTGCGCCGACAAGGTTTTGTTGAGGCAACCGTCAGGTTGCACAACAAAACCAATAGGAAGAAACCGCCTCTGTTTATTGTCGCCACACCAGCGGCGGACAATGGCGGGGGCATTCTCGACATCCGGAAGCTCTTGGGCTTCCACGTGCAGCCGGAGACTCTCCCCCCCCACCTGGACACGAAGCCACAGTGCTTCAAGTGCCAGGAGGAAGGACATGTGGCAAAGCACTGCCGCAACGCCGCCAGGTGCGTCAAGTGCGGATGTCACCATGACACCCGCACTTGTACCAGCACCAGAGATGTCAAACCGACGTGCGCCCGCTGCGGCGGTGAACACGTCGCGAACTGGCGCGGATGTCAGGCCTTCAACGGCCGAAATCACGCCACTACAAAGGAGACTGCGCCCCAGGCAAAGAAGCGACGCCGCAGGAGAAGGCGACGACAGCGTCCTGCAGCCGCGGCGAGCCGCGGAGGGACCGTGGAACCAGCGAGAGGAGGCAACGCCGCGGGAACAACGGCGGCGCCCGGAGGTGATTCGACGGCGGCCACCGCTCACGTGCGGCCGCCTCCCCCCGCCGCCTGTGGCAAGGGCGGAGGAGGGAGGCGGCGGCGCGACGCAGCGAGTGGGAAGACGGCGACGACAGCCGGTCCTGACATCGAGTCGGCCCTCCAGGAGGCGGAAGCTCGGTTCCGCATGGTTCTCCATGCGGAGATGGAGGCCGCCTGCCTCACTCTACGTGAATCCCTTAGCCGCAACACCAACAAGAAGGAAGCGCAGCACCAAGACGACAGGATGGCAGCAACAGCAGCACAGCCCAGTCGCGACCAGGCCACACAAACGGCCTGGCCTAAGAAGATGACAATTAGTCGAGCCGCACAGGCCTCGTTAGAAGGCAAGGGAGAAGCGGTTGAACGACAGGACTCAAGCGTCCAAACCAAGGAGTTCGTCAACCACCGGGCGGAACTGGTGGACAGCGAACGCCTGGACGACGCCAGCCCAAGAGACGTTTACCAGATGAGCTTCCTGCAAAGCAGGGAGCTCAGAAGAAGAAAGGAGGAAGCCCTGAACGAGCAGTCCAGAAGACAGAGAGAGGAGCAAGAGGCGGAGCGTGACAGGAGACGCGAAGCCGCCACTGCCCGCCGTGAACGCCAGCGTCAACACTGGCAACACGGAAAATAAAGAGAAGGCAAGACACAAGCAGTTCTGGCCAGGTTTTGCAGGTTTTCCTGGGCCGCTAAGGTAAATACCGGAACTGTCCCCTACAAACTCCTGCAAATAAATTCCCAATTGGGAGATATCCACCCCCTTCCCCGCACCCCAGCAAGAAAAATAATAAATGGTGACCAAACAGAATTACAAAAACCCATGGCTGAAAAGAGTACAACGCATGCTCTATAACAGCCCGCCCTTCTCCATCCGAGAAGGGAATGAAAAGTGCAAAAAAAAAAAAAAAAAAAAAAAAAAAAAAAAAAAAAAAAAAAAAAAAAAAAAAGGCGGTCACGTGGCAGTCAGTGCAGGCGGCGGCATCCGCGAGGGACACACAGCGGCAGGTGAGTGAAACACAGACAGCCGCCTCTCCTATAGGACTCGCCTGCTGATGCCAGCAGCCGAGTCAGAACCACCGTTTCCCTCGTTTGTAATTCTAAGCATCGATCGACATATGATTTTCCCATTTCTCTGAAGTGAAACCAGTCACTGGGAGCTACCGAATCGAAATAAGTCCGTGCACCTGAGCCTTTTTACATTTCGCAGACATTTAAAAGCAGCATGATCTGAAGTAATAGTATTCACATTTACATATTGACGAGTAATTTCCACTGTTATAGTTTTACACATTCACTCAATTATTCACTCTTTGCTTTCAAGTGAAATCAGTCTAGTCTTTCCATCGGTTTAACCGTGTATTCGTCCTTTCAGCTGAAACCATCCTCTAGTGTTTTAGCAGATTGAGCTATCAGTTCATTCTTCTGAATGAAACTAGTCTTGTTAAACTACAGCATATGTAATTATATGGAACAGTACACCCATGCCTTAGTCCAATGTGAGACGATAATACCGATCCGTACTACCACGGCGCCATCTGATGTGCTTACAAGTCAGTAACAATATTTACCCTCGGATCTGTCAGCTGTAATGTGGTGATGAATGTGAGCACGTGTGATCGGCGCAATAAAATGTGTGTACACAGGTACTATTTTAAAAGTGACAAACTCACTTCTAGTGTAGCTCACGATACCAATATGGACGTACATTCAGCACGACTTACTGTACTGAAGGAGAAGACTGTGTAATAATGTAAACGTAGGTATGTCGTTATCCCGTGTACTGCAACTCTTGGATATAATTATGTACCTTGTAATGTTAGTTGTTGTATCCAATCATTAAAGGAGAAGACTGTGTAATGATGTAAACATAGGTATGTCGTTATCCCATGTACTGCAACTCTTGGATATAATTATGTGCGTTGTACTGTTAGTTGTTGTATCCAATCATTTTCGGTCCCATTGTCTCCAGATCCGAAGATGGCAATAGAGAATTGGAGAAACCGATAATCTTTACGAATAAAGATTTTTAGCGTCCGCCCCCGGTAGCAGAGTGGTCAGCGCGACAGAATGTCAATCCTAAGGGCCGGGGCTCGATTCCTGTCTGGGTCGGAGATTTTCTCCGCTCAGGGACTGGGTGTCGTGTTGTCCTAATCATCATCATTTCATCCCCATCGACGCGCAAGTGGCCAAAGTGGCGTCAAATCGAAAGACTTGCACCTGGCGATCGGTCTACCCGACGGGAGGCCCTACTCACACGACAACAACAACGACAGTACGTACTATTTACTCCACGTTTTCGTCAGCTTCATTAATAGTGCATTTACTGAACTGCGAAATATGTATCAGGACCAAAATGCCGAAACGCTCAGTGGCGGGAGAAAGAGGAAAATGATATGGTTGCATAAAAAGACATCCGTAAGATAAATTCAAAGCGATATGCAGTGTCTGCGAGGCTTACTCATATTCTGGAACTACGCTAATCGAAGAAAATTAACGTCTCATTACAAATGAAAAGTGAAGATGGAAAACGTTCTAAATGTCACTTTCTCACAAAACACATTTTCAGTGCTGTTGCGATCTCGGTACTGTCATGCACGGCCTTACACTTGATCAAAGTGCCGAACCATGGACGAAGTCTTTTAAACATGCCGAGCTATGCTTCCCTCCGGATCTCCAAACTTTAAAAGATACGAGAATTGCTTTTTGTTGACTACAGTTCTGCCAGTCAGGAACCTAAAACTGTATTTCTGTACTTGTATTATTACAAATAAAACGTAGTGCCTCAGTATTAATGGCATTTGGAACAAAAACATTCTTCCCGCTATTTCGTCAAAAACAGGTTTTTCAGACCACCGATTCATGCAGAGAAAAAACAAGCAGTCATTGTTAATAACGCTGGTTATTTACGCAAATAGCACTGTTACCGGTTTCGAGGCGACAGGTTCATCTTCAAACGGCTATTCACGTTTATAGTATCATTTTTGCTCTTTGTATTAGTTGTTGCAAAAGAAAGCATCCAACAAGCAATGTAAACACCACCGAATGTAATATAGTGACGTTATAAAAGTCATTGCATAGCGATATGCATATGTACAGATAGCAAATGCTTCAAATGGCTCTGAGCGCTATAGGACTTAACATCTGAGGTCATCAGTCTACAGATAGCAGTAGTATCGCGTACACAAGGTATAAAAGGGCAGTGAACGGATGGAGCTGTCGTTCGTACTCAGGTGATTCATGCGAAAAATGGTTCAAATGGCTCTGAGCACTATGGGACTTAACTACTGAGGTCATCAGTCCCCTAGAACTTAGAACTACTTAAACCTAACTAACCTAAGGACATCACACACATCCATGCCCGAGGCAGGATTCGAACCTGCGACCGTAGCGGTCACGCGGTTCCAAACTGACGCGCTTAGAACCGCACGGCCACACCGGCCGGCCACGCGAAAAGGTTTCCGACGTGATGATGACCGCACGACGGGAATTAACAGACTTTGAACGCGGAATAGCAGTTGGAGCTAGATGCATGGGATATTCCATTTCGGAAATCTTAAAGGAATTCAGTATTTCGACATCGACAGTGTCAAGTGTGTGCCGAGAACAGCAAATTTCAGGGGTTACCTCTCACCACTTACAGGGAGACAATTATTGAACTACATGAAATAAAATCGTCATAATTTCTGAATGGTTTGCGTTAGGACGTTGAAACAGCACGGTTGGCTGCGGGGCATGATGGGAACTAGTATGCGCTGTTCGGTTTGATTTAGCGACGAAGCCCACTTTCATCTGGATAGGTTCGTGAACAAGCAAAGTTGGCGCATTTGGGGGATTGAGAATACGCATTTCGAGATCGAGAAGTCGATTCACCCTTAACGGCTAAATGTTTGGTGTGCAATGTCCAGTTCAAATATTCAAATGTGTGTGAAAACTTATGGGACTTAACTGCCAAGGTCATCAGTCCCTAAGCTTACACACTGCTTAACCTAAATTATCCTAAGGACAAACACACACACCCATGCCCGAGGGAGGACTCGAATCTCCGCCGGGACCAGCCGCACAGTCAATGACTGCAGCGCCTCAGACCGCTCGGCTAATCCTGCATGGCTGTAATGTCCAGTCACGGAATAATCTGTGCGATGTTCCTTGGTGGCACGGCGACTACCGAACGGTATGTGAATGTTTTGGAAGATTATTTCATCCCCATTATCCAAAGTGACTGATTTTGACTAGATGTGGCTCGACCCCATCAAATACATAGAAAGAAGGATCCTTTATTGTATGATTATATGATAGCGGAACAAACACTGGTAGCAGTTACTTCTGTAAAATATCTGGGAGTATGCGTACGGAACGATTTGAAGTGGAATGATCATATAAAATTAATTGTTGGTAAGGCGGGTACCAGGTTGAGATTCATTGGGAGAGTGCTTAGAAAATGTAGTCCATCAACAAAGGCGGTGGCTTACAAAACACTCGTTCGACCTATACTTGAGTATTGCTCAACAGTGTGGGATCCGTACCAGGTCGGGTTGACGGAGGAGATAGAAAAGATCCAAAGAAGAGCGGCGCGTTTCGTCACCGGGTTATTTGGTAACCGTGATAGCGTTACGGAGATGTTTAATAAACTCAAGTGGCAGACTCTGCAAGAGAGGCGCTCTGCATCGCGGTGTAGCTTGCTGTCCAGGTTTCGAGAGGGTGCGTTTCTGGATGAGGTATCGAATATATTGCTTCCCCCTACTTATACCTCCCGAGGAGATCACGAATGTAAAATTAGAGAGATTAGAGCGCGCACGGAGGCTTTCAGACAGTCGTTCTTCCCGCGAACCATACGCGACTGGAACAGGAAAGGGAGGTAATGACAGTGGCACGTAAAGTGCCCTCCGCCACACACCGTTGGGTGGCTTGCGGAGTATCAATGTAGATGTAGATGTAGAAAGTAGGAGAGTGTTTGATGTTCTGGAGGAGCACTTTGCAGATGGCATTCCGGCTCTGGGGTACCCTTAGGCCACTGGCATAGAACTTGGCCGCCCTGTTTTTCGAATCTGGACACATGCGACTCCTTTTTGTGGCGCCATATTAAAGACGAGGTGTACACCAATAACCCCAAAACCATCGCTGAGCTGAAAGCAGCCACTGAGGAGGTCATCGACGGCATGGATGTTCCGACACTTGAGTGAGTCGTGGAGAATTTAGCTGTTCGTGTGTGCCACGTCATCGCCAGTGATGGCAGGCATATCGAACATAACCTAAATCCGGATATCTGTAGTGACGTTTACATGTTGAATAAAGTAGTTTGTAAATAATTTACGTTTTTTTCATATAGTTCAATAACTGTCACCCTGTACAATGCAGTGGCCGACGGCCTTCACTTAACAGCCGAGAGCAGTGGCGTTTGCGTAGTGCTAACAACCAACCAATATTGTGTGAAATGACCATAGAAATCAATGTGTAAAGTACGATGAACGTATCGTTGGAACAGCGCGGCGAACTTTGGCCTTAATGGGCTATGGTAGCAGACGAGTGCCTTGGCTAACAACGCGATGTCGCCTGCACCACCTCTCCTGGGTTCGTGACTACACCGTTGGATCCTGATGCACTGGAAAACAGTGACCTAGTCAGACGAGTCCCGATTTCAGTTGGTAAGAGCTGATGGTGGGGTTAGAGGATGGCGCAGACTCCACGAAACCGTGGGCGCAAGTTGTCAACAAGGCACTGTCCAAGCTGCCGATGGCTCCATAATGGTGAGGGCTGTACAGGGAATGGACCGGGTCCTCCGGTACAACTGACCCGTCACCGACTGAAAATGTTATGTTCGGCTACTTGGAGACCGTTTGCAGCGATTCATGGACTTCATATTCCCAAACAACGATGGAATTTTGATGGATGACAATGCGCCAACGTCTCCGGCAACAGTTGTTCGCGATTGGTTTGAAGAAATTTCTGGAGAATTCGAGTGAATAAACTGGCCACCCAGATCGCCCGACATGAATTCATCAATCGTTTGTGGGACATAATCGAGAGGTCAGTTCGTGCACAAAATCTTATAGAAGCATCGTGGATCAGTATTTCTGCAATGGACTTTCAATGACTCGTTGAGTCCATACCACGTCGAGTTGCCGCACTACGGTGAGCAAAAGAAGGTCCGACACATTGTTAGGAGGTATCCCACGACTTAGGTCGCCTCATTGTAGCAACACGATCAGCCGTGCGGAGACGGAACCGTCGATTCGAAACCGGTAACGGCGATTTTTGTGAAAATAAATAACACTATTAACGGCGGATCGTTGCTGCTTTTTCTCTTTGCACGATTCAGCTCGTAAAAACTTTTTTGTTGGCACTTAGAACAAGTCAGCTTCCTGGTGTGGTAGTTAGAACTTCCTTGACAAAGTATTTATTTTCTAATTTATCACATTATTTTTCGCGGTGATGGGTGAGCAGCATAATTCTGTGGCATCAGAATAGGTTCTCAGTTTTTAGATACAAATCTGTTACGGAAACAAAGAAAAACATTGCTTTTTTTTCATTCTCCTGACAAATGTCAGACTTGGTGCTTATAACGCTCTTCGTTTCCAGCCTGTAGGCGATTATCACGAAAAATGCTTTCGACAGGTGGCTGCATATGTGTAAACAGCAGATGATTAAGTTAAGAAACAGGAAGTCGTATCCCACGTACTTTCTGTTCATGTCACCTCCGCATTTACGAAGAAAGAATAATCGGTGATTAGTACATACCAGTGCGAATAAAGAGACACAACTTCAACAAATCTATATAAATAAAAATGTAAATGTTCGTTTGTTCAGAATCTTAAATCTCCGTAAGTTCTTCACCGAGGAGAGCTGAGGGGAAAAAGAAGACGGGCAGTGAGGGAAGGGGGAGGGGGGGAGAAGGAGGAGGAGATGAACAAAGAGAAGGAAGAAAGTGACGGGCAGTGACAAGGGCCAGAAGGACATCATATATCCAACTCCTATACTTATTAAAAAGTTGTTCCTTGTTTTTTTTTGTTTTCCCTTTAACCACACTGCCCTGCAGCAACGCATAAACGGGAACAGGTAGTTTAAGACAAGTATGTAATTGGTCATTATTTTCAACGTAAATTTACAGTGTAGCATCAGTCACTAAATGATGTGGACTGACAATGCAGCCAGTCTACAGTGACGGGTAGCCGAAAGAAAGGCACGCGTACACACACGCCGACTGGCGTGAAGTCTGGAACAGGATAACTATTGAATGCTAATAAGAAAAGTATGCAGGTCCTCGAATACTTAACTTTAATTCTTTGTTGGTTTACAACGTTCTTGATGAGACATTTCATACGATAACTATCAAACTATGTAAGGCTAATGGTGCCTTGCTAGGTCGTAGCCATGGACTTAGCTGAAGGCTAACTATCTGCTCGGCTAATGAGCCATGCTTCGTCCGTGTAGTCGCTAGCAAAGTCGTCGTACAACTGGGGCGAGTGCTATTCCGTATCGCGAGACCTGCCTTGTGGTGGCGCTCGGTCTGCGATCACACAGTGGCGACACGCGGGTCCACCTAGCAAGTGTGGTGTCTGGCTGTGACACCACACTAAATTTTTAAAACCAATCAGAAATCTACATTTCATGTTAGGAGTACGAAAAATTCGTATTTAAGCAAAAAAAGACACAAATTTTTGAAATGACTTTTAGAAATATATTTTTCTTCACCTCTCCCTGAAATAAGATACGTTATGTGTGTCTAAACAAGTGTGTAACACTAGTCATGGTTCATGTGTAACCGATAAAGTCTAACAAGCATGTAAGTGAAAGCACTCCTATCTGGAGTCTGACTGAAAGCACTTACAATTGCCGCAACAGTAAGAGAGTTGCACCATTCGTTTGTCTCACTTTAAACGAAACCACTCAAACACGGTGAGTGAGCTGGCATGACCTAGGGACTAATTTCATTCGTTTCATTCGACTGAAAAAAGAGAATGACCAAAGTGAGAACTGAATAGCCAATCGGTCGTTGCCCTATCACTATGTTCGTCCACTTATCTGTTCCTCTCCCTGGTGTGGAGTGCGAGGCGGAGCAATAAAGAGAGAGCCCTGGAAATAGAGGGGTCGAATGCCCCTTTTGCCATCGAAAGTTGTTTCCTATGTTTTCCCTACAGGCTGTTGTCCAGATGGTTGCCTTGGAAACAACACGGCCATTTTTCTACGGCAAGCTGGTCCAGTCTCACTTCACTCTCCGTCTTCAATGGGTTAGTCTTCAAGAGCTGAATCCCGGCTCTAGAGTAATAATTATGTTCAGATACTGGACGACACCAGCGATGTACACGGTCTAACACGTAAGTTCTCAGCTGAATTAACTACAGCGAAGCAATGAAAGAACTTATTGGTCCACTTATAATTTATTTGTCACATACCATATCCTACACAATACATTTCAGTTACAGTACAGTCGCAATTAATTCTCCCATTTCAGATTGTTCCCTGGCCATTATTTCCTATTCCTGTCTTTCCTACTGTTTCCTGTATCGTATCATGCACAGAGTCATTGGCACAAGTAGAAGTTAATTCAGGTGTGCCTCAGGGACGTGTGTTGCTCGTGTTTTATGTTAATGACCTGACAGACATTGATAACACCACCATACAGACGACGCACTGTTTGATAAAAGCTGCAGAAGTATTCTCTCAGGCCCCCCGTAAGATGGCAGCAGTTGACAACTTCTCTTCGCAACTGCCTTGTGGCTGGTCTCGGCAGAGGTCGACAGAGGAAGCTAGTCAACAGAAGGCCATGACCTCGCGCGTCGTCTGTGTTTTTACTGCGTGCCACTACTTTCAGGGGCAAGACAAGAGCAAAACAAGAAAAGACGAAGTGCAGCTAAGTCGGACTACGGACTTGCTGATTCACGCCTTATTACGTCACACTCGCAGTCTAATACACTGACTGACGGCACCGCAAAAGTCAGATGGTGAATGCAAGAGAAAACTTGGCCTATAAGGGGTTCTAGGAAACATTCGGGATATGGTCCCTTCTTTTATCAAAATCAATTGTCTTCAAGGTTGTAACCAACTTCTTAAATTTCCTTTAAGTAGCAGGACTGCTGATAATCTGAGAACCAAAATGTTATCAATTCGATAGTGATATCTCCGATGCACCACTGACAGTTAACTGTAACCCTCGCATCATCGTATTGACGATGGAACACACAAATTGTGTCGTGATTCACTACTACAGTCTCCAGCCGACTTATCACCAAGCGACTAACGCGGCTGCAGTCACCGTATGGACGTTCTCCTAGGAGTCAAGTTGCTACTATCGAGAACAAAACCTCCCGTTTTCGGCTGCAGATAAACTCGTGCAAGGAGGACTCAGCACCAAAACGAGAACAGCTGAACTCATTAAAGTTCTGGGTTCTCCGATGTGTATTCGCTTCCAATCAAATCATGATGTCCCTGTCCTATAAGAATACTGTGAAACATGTTCAGTGTTAAGTAAAATAGAATGTTACACCGAAAGCTGTATTTTAAAAGAAAGGTAACATTTAATAATGCTTGCCTTGTATTTGCATGAGCTCACCGACACAGAATTTCGCAGCGAAGTTCGCTATTAACATCTGGAAAGCGATAAATAAAAACACAACTATATAAAATATTTTGAAAGGAAGTTCTGGAGAAAATACTGTAGTTCAGATAGTAGTTTCAAATACTGTAGTTGTTTGGGTTGCAGTACGATATACAGAGCGCGGCGCTTAAATCCGGACAAATTTCAATTTGTATTCCCCACTGTATAGTAGTTCCGCTGGATGTCGCGCTTGGCGTTCTTGAAAGCCACTGACATCTAATAAATAGTCAGAACCACAAAATGGCCGAGATGTTACGGACAACTGCGGAGTACAACTGAAGCGCCGCGATTGTTGAAAGTCTTCGCGCTGGACGTTCGCCTACTGAAATAGTTCGATTCTTCGGGTGCCCGAGATCAACTGTTAGTACGCTATTGTGGCCAAGTATAATGCTTCGGAGAAGTCTGGGGAACGTTCCGCTAACCCAGAGAGGGAAACCTCATTCGGGGAAACGCGTGTCACGAACAGCGGCAGCCATTGAAAAGGCTCAGACTCTGATTTCGGAGGACCGGAGCAAACGCTGAGGAAACTGGTGTCAGTATTGAACGTCAGCGAGTGAACAATGCGTCGGATGGCAGAGGAGGACCTCATACGAGTCATTCAGTCCAAAACTGGCTCTCAGATAACTCTGACATGTTCTGGACAAAGAAGTTCTGGCCCCCGAATAGCCCGTATTTGAATCCGTCTACTACTATGTTTGGAACGTAGTCGAAAGTGTTATCAACAAGACGAGGCACCCTAATGTCACATGTCTACGCACCACTATCGAAGCAGTATTCGCGAATATGGACAGCGCTGTTTTAAAGAGTGCGTGCGATCGCTTCAGGACAAGATTGGAGGCGGTAAATGCGGCTGAAGGGGGCTACATCGAGTAATGTTACTCTTGAAAAATACCACTATTTATAAGGAAAAGGATTTTCATTTTCATTTGCATTTTCTTTTAATAAATTTGCTTTAAAAATTTTTATTTGCCCGGACTTGAGTGCCGCACCCTGTAGTTCTGGAGCTAACTTTTTAAAAGTTTCTTAATGGAAGATAAAAGTCATGTAATGCAACATAAAAGCCATAAAAATTCAGTTGAGTACAAATTAACCCCGATGAAATTGTAAAATTGGAAAAATTAAGTTAAAGATCATGGTAGCATGTTAAATGAGGAGCAGGTGCTCATTATCACTAATGAGACAGGGTGTACTTGATAGAAGCCTGCAATATGTGGAAAGATGCACGCTATACTGCCTCTGCGTCATTAAAAATAGTTTGTGCAAGAGGTGTTTAGAAATGATATAGGTCCGTTTCATTTCGTTATGTCTATTTTTTCGCAATGTTCGGCGTTTGGCATTCAGTGAGGATCTGACCTAAGTGACCATAAGCGACCATAAATATTGACTCCATAATGTCTGCATATGGGGGACACTCCACTCCTTAAACTGCAAAGGTATTGAGTTTAACCGACTGCCGTTACACGTTGTTCGGGCTGCCAGCAGCGTACATGTAATAAACGAGCAGAAACGAAACTTGCGCTGTTCGCCTGGTACAATTGCTGAAAAGAGCCATTCGTACTTAATGATACATGACGGTAGGACAGATGGCCAGTTTCCATCGTGAGCGAATCCCATCGATCCAGGGATTTAAGAAATGTGAAACTTAACACACACACACACACACACACACCGAGTGTGCGTGTGCCGCCTATGTTGAAAAAAACAGTGTGAGGGTGAGAACTACCTCATTCTAATATGGGTCAGAATGGAGGCGAAAAGCGAGTGACCTCAGTAAAGTTAGTGACAACTGAAGAAATTGCTACAAAATTTTGTTTATATATCATTATTTATTTAAGCATTTGACTTGTTTGCCTAAAAACACTGTGCACGTAATATTTCGCTACCACTTCTAAAGAAAGGGAGAGGATGAGGAGTTGTGCAAGAGTTTACGGCTGAGCCGTCGACATACCCCTGTGGATGTAAGAAACTCCTGTACAGGTGACCTTTCCGATAAACAGACTGCCCTCTATACAATCACGTGAATCAAATTACGTATGTTGTGCAACAGGTAACTTAATGAATTTACTAAAAAGGCGTTTCCCTAGCATATTTGAAACGTGGGTGCTGTAACTCGCAAGCTGATAAAAATATGGGGTTGGTGAAACTACTGAATGAAACAATGGTCTCAATAAAGCCCTATTTATTACAAGTCCCTGTAGACTTAAAGTTAAACACAAGTGCACAAAGACAGGAAACTGTTATGTTTGTTGGGTACTAACACGGGTTAAATGCAGATCAAATATCAATACTTTGGCATGACCGGATAATGAATCTGAGGTGAATACTTACCTAAAGAGGAAGGCGCAACTCTCAAACATTCTCGGGGAAATTGTGTTCGAAAGTTTTAGGCATTTGTGTATGTATATCATTGTGTGGTTGCCGAGTGATTAAATGCTTAGCTTTATAAGCGGAAGGTCTCTGGGTCGAATCTCGCTGCTGGTAATTTTTTTATTCCAACGTAAACCTAACAATAGATTTTTTATGACTGTCCAGATTGTCAGTATTTAATGAGTCATTTATGATTTGCATAATATTTATCCTGAGAAACAGGAAAACAAAATATTTTTGTAAGGACATTGGAAATAAAAAAAGAATACACGACCATTTTGAATGAAACCAGTCTAGTCTTTTTATTGACGTTATTGTACTTACATTTGTGACACGTGTGGAGCACTGCGCGAATCAGGATGATTCTGATCATAGAAACATGTAAAACAATTGTTTTGTGGTACAGCACAGAGCACGCGTAGTGAACGCCGAGTTTTTACATGACCATGTTTTTTGTCGATATTTTTACTGCAAAACGAACCTGGTTTACCTTCATACGGTCATCACGCAGTTTCGTGGCGAACCACGCATATCTGATCATATCATCGAATATTGGTGCAGACAACTGATGGTGTACGATTCATTGAATTTTTATGCAGTATTCTCTTGGAGTTACCTTTCTACAGTGTTTGATTATGTACGAGCAATTTCGTAGTCACTTTATAATGTTTTTCGCTTGCCAGTAAAAGTAAACGTCGCAGGGCTGCATCAAAGGAGTACATTTTGGAGGAATTTGTTTAATGCGGCACGTTGGCAAACCCTCTCTATTTTCAAAAATTTCGTCGTACAAAACCGGTTTCGTTTGCCCTCACCATGAATCGAGGAGCAAAAGGAATTGTTCTTCTCTCACTTATGACTTCAAGATGTCAATCACAAATTTCCTTTAGAGAACTACTGTGAGTTTGCCGGATATTGAAGAAGTTATCGTAACGTCTTTCCCTTTGCCCAAACGCGCCAGTGGTCTCTTGCAAGCAAACGAAGACCGTTAATAGTAATTTCCCAGATAAGGTGACAGCATTTGTGCAGAGTTCGAATGTCGTCTTGTGCCTATCGTTTCGCGGCACAAAAAAGCACCATTGTTGCGCTTTCAGCGAAAGTTCGGTCATAAGTTGTTTGATACTGGCACCCTAGAACAAAGATTCGCAAACTAGCATCGTATGGTCTACAAAAATTACTATCACAATTGATGTGAATAAATCAGATAGTTTTATGTGTAATACCTGTTTGATCAGTGTTAATAACAAAATCCTTGCCGTATTTGCGTATGAGGACTTAATTCTGCATCGGAAATATGCTGCTGCATCAACGACTTGCTGCAGTGAAACAGTTTCTCTTTCGGATACAAATCTCGTGATTTTTCTCCGACGAATGCGATGTCTTCGTTTGAAGAGCACTAACCAAGAGTCAGAAGCTTCGAAATTTAAATCAGAAAACGGTCTAGCAGCAGCAAGAGCTCATTATTGGTGCAGGCTTCTCTTCGGCACCTGATGATTACATTCTTGAGCTTGTATTAAACGATCATAGGTCCACGAATCAATTGTTTTAAGTTATTCATCCTTGTTCCACCATGTTTTACATATTGTTCCCATCTCGTTAAACCTCTCGTGCTTTTGAGGTGTGAAGCTTCCCTTATAGAAAGAGTGGCCAACGTTCACGTGTTCTTGTGTTGTTACTGCAGAAGGTTTCGAAACGATGAGATTGTTTTGGAGAAGATAGCACTTTTGAAACTTCACTGTAAAAGCGATTCGATTTCCAGTGTGGTTCTCGTTTTCTTGCTGTCGAAGTACCAGGCACATCAGTACATTTAATCGTAAAATCAGACATCCTGGAGCGTTGACCTGTAACTACCTCGGGGTAAGAATGAAGTATTCTTCGTGTTTTTAAACGCTGTTCCCTTTCTCCCTCCATCAACTGAAATTTGTTTGTGTACTTGCAGCTGTTTCTGGCAGGTGAAAAATAACTGCAGGATTATCGGGAGAATGGGCTCATACGGTGAGTCGTACCGTACTTGTACTGTATTGGGAAAATCGACTCATCGTGGGTTGAAAAGTATCTGCAGGAATGCGGTCATAATGGTAAACTACTTTCAAAATATTACAGAAAAACCCGAATTTTCTGGGTGAAGATTATGTTAACAATAAATGATACCTTACATACTGGTAATCTGCACAACCATAATAAACCTTTTGTTAGAATTACTTCGAAACGAAGAAAAAAGAACAGTAGCCGTAGCGAGATTCGATCCATAGTCCTCCATCTTATTTTTTCTTTTTTTTTTTCACTTTGCTCGGTACCGTTCGTTGCGTTTGATCTGGGCGGACGTCACATGACACTCGTTCAAGGTGATCGCTGATCCCTGTACTCAGTTTTTTTATTACACAGGGCAAGCAGATAACTCTGTCGACTACGGTTTCGTCGGCTGCTTGCGACACACATTTGTGTACACTGATGAGTCAAAACATTATGACCACCTGCCTAATAGCTTTTTTGTCCGTTTTTGGAACGAAGTACATCACTGATTCTGTGGCTCCGACAGTTTGTTGATAGGTTCGTGGGGGCATGTGGCATTAGATGTTTACGCACGGATCATGTAATTCATGTAAATAACGGGCCGTTGATTTGCGTACGCGGTGATGGCGCCCTATAATGACCCAAATGGCTTTCATCAACATGAGTTCACTATCATGCTTCTCAAACCACCGTAGTACGGTTCTGGCTGCGAGACACGGACAATTAACTGCTGAACCATAACATCGCCGTTGGGGAAGACATCAAGCATGAAGGGATGTAGGTGGTTGACAGATGTCAACTTGTCTTCGATTGCTACCACAGGTCCCATACAAGCGCAGATAATCATATAGTGAAGGCTTTCACGACCGGATGCTACAGCTGCTGAGATTTCTTCCGGGATGTATGGCCGTGGTCCATGGAACTCTTCTATCCCTGATGTTTCGTCCAAAGCTACTCTGGACATCTTCGGAGGTGCTCCTAGTTGTGCTGAGTCTTGCCGACTGACGAGCCGGACGTCGAGGAACGGCCTAAATACCGTGGAAAGTGGGCGTGGACTGGATTTCACATGATAGTAGAGATAAACCTTGTCAAAGATAAAATATACCTATCGATCATAGTACGTCAAAGATAAAAATTTCTCATCGATTCTGTAGCGCCACTGTCCATATATCGCTGTGTTTCATAGATTCTTCTTTTCTGTTAAAATTATCCCCATGTTAATATATTTCGATGGCTTCTCTACATAGCCGTGGATAATGGTTCGTCATAGTACATAAAACTTCAGTTTCCGAAAATTTCACTACTTGATTACCCGACTGAAGAGCATGTCCCGCACGGCTGACTTGTCCGTTTTCCCTAGTCGGCAAAGACTTTTACGTTCCTTCAACCGTGTATTCACACTTCTCTTTGTAGTTCCAATGTAGACCCTACCACATGTACACGGAATCTTGTATACACCACTTGCAGACAGAGGGGCACGTTTATCCTTAACGGAACGAAGTGCTTGGCCTATTTTCTTAGCTGGTCTGAAAATCGGTCGAACGTTATGTTTATTTAAAATCTTGCCGATTTGATCCGTTACTTTTTTGTAGTAGTACACTGCACCAGATGTATTAAAACTGCTACAAGACTAAGTTCCTGTTTGTCGCCCGGATCACTAATGTTGTCCGAACACATTGCTTCACTTCTGTAATATACATTATTGTGACCTGAATCAGCTCATACACTGTTCATTATTTTTTACGTGTAATGGCAACACATAATAGCTCGCAAAAATAAGTGGGAAATTCATTTATCACCTATCTTAATACCTCACAATGGTGCCGTGGTGATATATGTACTACCATAGTTTTTGGTCCTAAATCACAAAAATAAAATTATCGCAAAATAAATATCGTCAGTTGATCACATTTCTAATAGGATACCAAAAAATTATCTTTGCTGAGTTGCTATAAAAAATGGGCCTGCCAAAGGGGTAAATAACCCCTTCGGGGTGGTAGAAGGCATGACATATAAAAATATACGAAAACGAACCGACGGTATTTCTTTCCTATATTTAATTAACTTGAAATACTTTAAAACTGAGAAGCGCAATCTGGCTCGTATCTACACACATCAAAAAAAGTGTTGCATCACCCCGGTTCCCAGACCTCCTGGAGATAGACGTTGACTGTGGATATTGTATCACAGACACAATCCCTTTGACTGTTCAGAGATGTCGCTAAACCCGCCTAAAGATGTAAACAACAATGCACGAGCAGCGCCTATTAGACGGAGGGGGTCAGACAGCCGATCAGTTCCAGTCATTCCACAAGGAAGGAGGTACACGGCTCGTGTTGTCTGTAGTTCAATCATGCCTAGATGGTCAATACCGCGGTTCGATCGCGTCCGCATTGTTACTTTGTGCCAGTAAGGGATCCCAAGAAGGGAAGTGTCCAGGCGTCTAAGCGATGTTGATCGGACAAGGAGAAGATACAGAGAGACAGGAACTGTCGATGACATGCCTCGCTCAGGCTGACTAAGGGCTACTACTTCAGTGGATGACCGCTACCTACGGATTATGGCGCGGAGGAACCCTAACAGCAACGCTTTTCGTGCAGCCACATGACGTCGTGTTACGACTCAATAGGCTGCATGAGGCGCAACTTCACTCCCGACGTCCACGGCGAAGTCCATCTTTGCAACCACGATACCATGCAGCGCGGTACAGATGGGCCCAACAACCATGCCGAATGGACCGCTCAGGATTGGCATCACGTTCTCTTCACCGATGAGTGTCGCATATGCCTTCAACCAGACAATCGTCGGAGACGTGTTTGGAGGCAACCCAGTCAGGCTGATCGCCTTAGACACACCGTCCAGTGAGTGCAGCGAGTTGGAGGTTCCCTGCTGTTTTGGGGTGGCATTATGGGGGGCCGACGTATGCCGCTGGTGGTCATGGCAGGTGCCATAATGGCTGTACGATACGTGAATGCCATCGTCCGACCGATAGGGTAACCATATCGGCAGGATCTTAGCGAGGCATTCGTCTTCATTGACGACAATTCGCGCCCCCATCGTGCACATCTTGTGAATGACTTCTTTCAGGATAACGACATCGCTCGACTAGAGTGGTCAGCATGTTCTCCAGACATGAACCCTATCGAACATGCCTAGGATATTAATATCTGGTATTCACAGTCATGTAGAACTTTATAAAAGACATCATATTTACGCCAGTGACTGTAACGCTTTCTTTATTTCACGATTGCAATTTCGGCCTTAGGCCATTATCAAGTGCAGATTTTTGTGGCTTTACATCATGTCAACTTAAAATGAGCTCACACGACAGATAAATGTGTCAGCTCATTTTAAGTTGGCAGTTGGCATGACGTAAAGCAACAAAAATCTGCACTTCATAACAGCCTAAGGCCGAAATTGCAATCGTGAAATAAAGGAAGTGCTACAGTCACTGGCGTAAATATGATGTCTTTTATAAAATGCCTGAGATAGATTGAAAAGGGCTGTTTATGGACGACGTGTCCCACCAACAACTCTGAGAGATGTACGCCAAATCGCCATTGAGGAGTGGGACAATCTGGACCAACAGCGCCTTGATGAACTTGTGGATGAATACAGGCATGCATTAATGCAAGAGGACCTGCTACTGGGTATTAGAGGTACCGGTGTGTACAGAAATCTAAACCACTACCACTGAAGTTCTCGCTGTATGGTGGTACAACATGCAATGTGTGATTTTCATGAGCAATAAAAAGGGCAGAAATGATGTTTATGTTGATCTCTATTCGAATTTTCTGTACAGGTTCCGGAACTCTCGGAACCGAGGTGATGCAAAATATTTTTTGATGTGTGTATGTTGTTCGCAACGGCCTTGCCGCAGTGGATACACCGGTTCCCGTGAGATCACCGAAGTTAAGCGCTGTCGGGCGTGGTCGGCACTTGGATGGATGACCATCCAGTCCGCCATGCGCTGTTGCCATTTTTCGGGGTACAGTGAGCCTCGTGAAGGCAATTGAGGAGCTATTCGACCGATTAGTAGCGGCTTCGGTTAAGAATACCATCATAACGGTCGGGAGCGCGGTGTGCTGACCCCACGCCCTTCCTATCCGCATCCTCCACTGAGGATCACACGGCGGTCGGATGGTCCCGGTAGGCCACTTGTGTCCTGAAGACGGAGTGTATGTTGTTCAGTTCGTCAACCAGTTCACAAGAATGAGCACAGCAATGAGCCAGTGATGTTGCCAGAGTGTCTCAGGGCTAAAGATGATTGCTCAGGGCTGTGTATGACACACAAAATTTAACGTCCCCTGTGGAGTCGCACGGTGTAAAACAGTGCAGAATCAGACAGTGACGTATGTGTATGTGTGCCCGTGGTCATACAGCTAGTGTAAAGTAAGTTTTGTTCCACCAGAAAGCAGGCTTCGTGTATTTACCAGTATAACTTTATTGCCTTTTCAGTCGAGTCGACTTGTAAGAGCTGAGCGATGGCCGTGCTGCTGGACTCGTGGTTGGCGGAGCTGGTGGTGGTGGTGTCAGCTGCGGCACTGGCGCTCTACGCCTGGATGTCCCGCTGCCAGCGGCATTGGCAGCGCAAGGGCGCGCCCTACGTGGAGCCGGAGGTGCCCTTCGGCAACTTCCGACCCGTCGCCATGGGCCAAAAGTCCCTCGGCCTCTTCCTGCAGGACATTTACAATATGGCACCAGGTAAGGCCCTGCAAACATCCTGACAGTATGAAAATTCGTCATCCACTGTACGGTTCCAATGTGTTGTAGCGGTAGGTGTTACCTACGGTGAACAACACTGATCTTAAAACTATCCAATGCGTGCTTTAATCTCGCTGCCCTCTTGTATCACTTCATACCGTGGGCTCGACAGATACGCTTAACGCTAGATGAGCATTTTTATCAGGGGTTCAACTGACAAGGAGAGGTAGGATCTTCGTTTTGAAACCACCACGTTCTGGTATAGGTTCTGTAATTTACCGTCTAGTAAGGTCATCCGAAGACCAGTATCAGTTGCAAAGCGATTTAGAAAATATTGCTGTAAGGTGTGGCAGGTGGCAGTTGACGCTAAATAACGAAAAGTGTGAGGTGATCCACATGAGTTTCAAAAGAAATCCGTTGGTATTCGATTACTCGATAAATAGTACAAGTCTCAAGGCTGTCAATTCAACTAAGTACCTGGGTGTAAAAATTGCGAACAACTTCAGTTGGAAAGACCACATAGATAATTGTAGTGTCACTGCCAGACACCACATTTGCTAGGTGGTAGCCTTTAAATCGGCCGCAGTCCGTTAGTATACGTCGGACCCGCGTGTCGCCACTATCAATGATTGCAGACCGAGCGCCGCCACACGGCAGGTCTAGAGAGACTTCCTAGCACTCGCCCCAGTTGTACAGCCGACTTTGGTAGCGATGGTTCACTGACAAAATACGCTCTAATTTTCCGAGACGATAGTTAGCATAGCCTTCAGCTACGTCATTTGCTACGACCTAGCAAGGCGCCATTACCAGTTACTATTGATGCTGTAAAACATGTACCGTCAAGAGCGATGTTCACCAATTATGGATTAAAGTTAAGTATTCCAGCAGCTACGTACGTTTTTTGTTAGTCTCATTTCTTTGACCTGTTCCAGACCTCACGCCAGTCTGCGTGAGCTAAAACGCGTGCCTTTCGGCTTCCTCTCACAGTGGGTTGGCTGTCTTGCCAATCCACAACAATAATATTATGGGGAAGGCGAGCCAAAGGTTGCGTTTCATTGGCAGGGCGCTTAGAAGATGCAACAAGTCCACTAAAGAGACAGCTTACACTACACTCGTTCGTCCTCTGTTAGAATATTGCTTCGCGGTGTGGGATCCTTAACAGGTGGGATTGACGGAGAACATCGAAAGGGTGTAAAAAAGGGCAGCTCGTTTTGTATTATCACGTAATAGGGGAGAGAGTGTGGCAAATATGATACGCGAGTTGGGATGGATGTCATTAAAACAAAGACTTTTTCGTCGCGGCGAGATCTATTTACGAAATTTCAGTCACCAACTTTCTCTTCCGAATGCGAAAATATTTTGTTGAGCCCAACCTATATAGGTACGAATGATCATCAAAATAAAATAAGAGAAATCAGAGCTCGAACAGAAAGGTTTAGGTGTTCGTTTTTCCCGCGCGCTGTTCGGGAGTGGAATGGTAGGGAGATAGTATGATTGTGGTTCGATGCAACCTCTGCCAAGCACTTAAATGTGAATTGCAGAGTAATCATTTAGATGTAGATGTAGGGTCGCATGTACCACACGCTGCAGCCACGCAGAAAGTAGGCCGTCACTTGAGAATAATCGACATAAATAATGCCTGAATTCCTTGTGACTGATGTTATGTCTCTTTCTGCTATAAGATATATGAGGATTCTATTAAGTTCGTGAAGTTAAATTTCATAAAGCTATCTTTCATAAAGCCTCGTAAGAAACAATTACAAATAAGCAATATTATATTTGCTGGTTGCCAAATTAAACTTTAAATTCTGATTGTAAACGAGCGCCAGGCTCCCTACAAATAATATCAGATGCGTTAGCGTAATAAAATTTATGCAAAGAGGCACCTGACCTATAGTAAATTGTATCACTGAAAATAGTCACTTTATGATAAAATAAATCTTGTGATTTGATGCTAATTAATTTTGATAGTATTTTTAAATAAGTTCTTCTGCTCCGGCTTCGTCCTATTTCCTGTGGAAATAACAAGTTTAAATGCACCGCGTAATTGCGGCCAACTTTCTCAGTCAAAGATGGTCGCGGCTAGCTCCGGAGCAGCTGCAAAAAATGCTACACAAACTCTTGCGTTATAACAAATGTGGCGTGGGTTCCTTAAATGATTACTCTGCACTCCAGATTAGCTTATTATATTTTCGTAACTCTTTTACACATCAATTATGTTCTAGTAATTGAACGAAAGCAAGACAAAAGCTATCGCAATACAATCGTACCTTATGCAGTCAAAAAATACCCAAGACACAAGAAAACATCAGAAGACAACTAAGTACATTGGCTTCCAGTCATTTTATAATGTAACAAAGATTATAGTGTTCAGTTCTTTAGTTTACACATATGATCTCATATCACGGAGAATAATGTCTTTTTTCTACTATCAGAATCGATAAATTGTCTTTAAAGTTATTTCGTCACTTTTTCTGTATCACAATTAGGCATTAAAGTTCACACAACATTACGTATGTATAGTTCTTTTGTCGTTATTTATATTGTTCATGTCAAATATATGGAAAGGGACGCTATACTGACTAGAGCATTCAAAATAGTGAGTTTATCACAACACGTTTGCTGGCAATTAAGTTAACTGACTAGTATGTTGAACTTTGTGGCTTGGAATCCTGTTGGGTGCAACGTATATTCTCTGTTTTATGTCTTTATCAAAACGTCTTCAATCATTATTTTCATTGACATAATTGGCTTAAATATAATGTTTCTCATTTATAATCATTTTCTAGATAATTTTAATCTTTCACTTGCTCTCACTTTTTACTTCATTTTATTCTCTTTTCGTTTGGAATTTTTTTTCATGTCATTTTTATTACTTCATGTATTTATTTCGATTTAATTTCTTCCGTTTCGTTGTTTTATATTTTCCTCTGTATTAGGGCAATCGTAATTCTATGACTCACGTTATTTGAATTTAGTTTCATTTATAAAACATTCTTTCATATAATTAACGTTCGCAATATTTTGTCCAAGGTGCGAAAGAATCTACTTTTTAAATTTTTCTCTGACAATAACCATTCAAAAAAGTTCATCTTGTAACGACTATTAATTTTTGACACCATTTCACAGTCAGCATACATTAACTAGATTATTTTGTCTTGTTTTTTGACGAACAGATCGGTATTTCGATACTCTTAAATATTACAATAGATAGATCAATATATTTAAAATCGATTTGACAAAGTTTCCAAATGATAAAAAGCATAAAAGCAAAAAAAAAAAAAAAAAAAAAAAAAAAAAATTGGAGCAAATAAGAAATTTAATGTGACTGAAATGATGCAGTGAAGGATTAGAAATAAAAAGAAATATATTTAAATCAGTTAATTGAATAAAAATAATAACTTGTAGTGGATTCATTAAGATTTTAAAAAACTGGAATGCACATGACAAAATTCGAACCCACAGCCTTCGGCATACGACACAGTTGGCTTTAGCGCTATCAGCGATGCCATTTTGGCAACAATGGTTTTTCAGTGTTCTAGAGCAGTGCTGTTATTCTGCAGCCCGAATCAGGTATCCTTGCGACCCGCTGTTCTCTGTCATATTTTATAACAATGTACATCCAGCAACTACCAGCTAAATCCACATACGCCAATTAAGGTTAAGAGGGTAGTTTTCCAGCTCAGTAACAAACAAAAATACTTACGGATACAGTAATATTTTAAGATGTGCTTAATTGTAATTGACGTTCGTGAATCTGGCAACTTACCTCAGTGGCAGAGGGGAAAGCCGCGCGGGTGTGACAAGGGAGAATGTCCTATTGTTTTGTCTGCCAGTACTGGCAACTCAGGGGCGTGCGCTACTCGTACCGATCAGCTGCTACGGTGTAACTTCTGACGCAGAAGTACCACGAACTCATGAATATATACTATAGAGACGGCTGTCCTCAAATGCGGTTGATATTTGTAGCAACGAATTCGAAATTAAATTAAGGCTGTTGAATTACAAAACAGTAAGTAGAAGAAACATGACATTTAAAATATTTAGGAAACGTTTGTATATTATACTAAAGAACACATTTAAATGTAAGTAGCCAATTAAACATCCTTTCACACAGACAACACAGCTCCACTTTGTCAGGCAATCATGCTGTCGAGGGTGGCAGCAATCGGGAACAGAGAAGAGTCGACACGAAATGTTTCGAATGGTGCCGACTTTTACCGATCAGTATTTGAGGGCTAGCGGCCAACTTATCGCACCCTGGTCTACTGGTGGGCTCATAATGCACTAACTTGTGTAGGTTACCAATTAATAATAAGATCGATACACGTGCAGTCGTAAGTGTCATCCCACCAGTGGCGGATACAGAAGAACCTCAAGGAGGGGCGTTAAAATATCTTGAGCTAGCTTTACTTTTAACGTAATAAAAAATAATCAGGTCACATGTAAAGTTTAAGAAAGTTTTATTTAAACTAATTACACACATATACAAGACAATGCCATCTTATGATATAAAAAGTTATAATTACGAGCTGGGTATGGGAAACTATTGTTACGTTATCAGTAAAAATATTATTAGAAGTCTCGTAACAATATTTTTACTGAGAAATTAATATGAATTACTGTTATTAATACTTCACAATCAACTGATCACTCTCACTCTTGACTAATCTTCACACGCGCACTTGCTACAACTAGGACTTTTTACTTAATCATTTTCAGTCTTAATATTTCTGCTTCTGAATGTAAACTAGCTTCCTATTCGGCGAATAGTTCGTATTTATAACGCTACATATCGAAGGTTGTCTGTAAAAGAAAGCAGTAGAATATTCGCGACTTTTCTCGAACAAATGCCAGACAGAATAACGTATCGAGATCACTAGAATGGCCGCGACTTTTCTCGTAGGTATGTAAAATATAAAATAAAATGACACGGTCGCGCGTGCTATAGGAAGGAAAGTAAAACTACTCGATTACTCGATTCAGTCGGGTCGACTGACGAAAGAAACGAACTAATAGCGTGCGGGCTGACTGGCGGGGGCGGAGCGGGTGGCAATGTGGTGGCCCCCCAAGGGTGGCGGGGGGGGGGGGGGGGGGGGGGGACCGCGGGCCGCCATATGTCCATATGTTTCCGCCACTGCGTCCCACAACCTCAGTATTGGCCCTGGAGCAATATAGTTTGACGACCACTGCTCGTGACAGTAACAAAAATTCCGAAATTCTCTCTTGTCGATTACATGGAAATGAGGGCCCATATAGGGGAGTGGCTGCTGGAGCCCTGACCTACAACAAGCTGTTTCAAAGAGTCTAACCCTCTCGCCGGCACTTCTACTGACACATAAAAGAGATGACATTTGCTGTTGTAGTCTTCAGACAAACGAATGGTTTGATGCAGCTCTCCATGCTGCTTTATCCTGTGCAAGCCTCCTCATCTCCGAACAATTACTGCAACCTACATCCTTCTGCAGCTGCTTATTGTATTCATCTCTTGGCCTTCCTCTACGATTTTTACCCCACATGCTTTCCTCTGTACTATACTGGTGAGCCCTTGATACCTCAGACTGTGCGCTACCAACCGATCCCGTATTCTAGTCAGGTTGTACCACAAACTTCTCTTCTCCACAATTCTATTCGCTACCTCCACATTAGCTACGTGATCTATCCATGTAATCTTCATCATTCTTCTGTAGCACCACATTTCAAAACCTTGTATTCACTTCTTGGCTAAACTGTTTATCATCCATGTTTCACTTCCATACATGGCTACACTCCGTACAAATACTTTCAAAAAGGACTTCCTGACACTTAACTGTATACTCGAGGTTAACAAATTTCTCTTCTTCAGAAACGCTTTTCTTGCCATTGCCAGTCTACATTTTATATCCTCCTTACTCTGATCAACATCAGTCACTTTGCTTCGCAAATAGCAAAACTCGTTTACCACTTTAAGTGTCTAGTTTATTAATCCACTTTCCTCAGAATCACCTTATTTAATTCAACTACATTCCATTATCCTTGTTTTGCTTTTGTTGATGTTCACCTTATATCCTCCTTTCAAGACACTGTCCATTCCGTTCAAGAGCTCTTCCAAGTCGTTTGCCGTGTCTGACAGAATTACAATGTCATTGGCAAACCTCGAATTTTTATTTCTTCCCCTGGACCATAATTCCTACTACAAATTTTTCTTTTGTTTCCTTTTACTGCTTGCTCAGTATACAGATTGAATAATACTGGAGATAGGCTACAACCCTGCCTCACTCCCTTCTCAACCACTGCTTCCCTTTCGTGCCCATCGACTTTTATAGCTGCCATCTGGTTTCTGTACAAATTGTAAATAGCCTTTCGCTCCCTGTGTTTCACCCCTGCCACCTTTAGAATTTGAAAGAGAGTATTCCAGTCAACAGTGTCAAAAGCTTTCTCTTAATGTAGAAATGTTACAAACGTAGGTTTTCCCTTCCATAATACATGTTTTATGAAGAGTAGTAGGGTCAGTATTGCCTCGCGTGTTTCGACATTTCTCTGGAGTCCAAACTGATCTCCCACATGGCATTTATTCTACACTCAGGCTCATAAATTAAGGATAATGCTGATAAATGGCGAAACAACACGCTGGTGGGCGGTTTGCGGGTTTAAATCACCTCGGAGTATGCATTTGACCTGCGGTCGACTCACGGTGGCCCTGGCAGCAGCCCACATGCGCAGAGGTGTGTTGGTGCATGTCAGAGTACGGTGCACTGAGTAAGTGTGCAGACGTTTTCAGACGTTCTAATGATGGCTGTTTGTTGAAAATGGCTCAAAGAACACATATTGATGACGTCATGAGGGGTAGAATACTAGGGCGACTGGAGGCTGGTCAAACACAGCAGGTAGTAGCACAGGCCCTCCGTGTGCCACAAAGTGTGATCTCAAGATTATGGCAACGATTCCAGCAGACAGGAAAAGTGTCCAGGCGCTACAGTACAGGACGTCCACAGTGTACAACACCATAAGAAGGGCGATATCACACCATCAGTGTCCGGTGACGGCCACGGAGTACTGTAGGTAGCATTGCTCGGAACCTTACCCCAGCCACTGGAACAGTTGTCTCCAGATACACAGTCTGCATACGACTGAACAGATGGTTTATTCGCCCGGAGACCTGCAAGGTGCATTCCACTGACCCCTGGTCACAGGAGAGCCCGTAAAGCCTGGTGTCAAGAACGCAGTACATGGTCATTGGAACAGTGGTCCCAGGTTATGTTCATGGACGAGTTCAGGCATAGTCTGAACAGTGACTCTTTCCGGATTTTTATCTGGCATGAACCAGGAACCAGATACCAACCCCTAACGTCCTTGAAAGAGACCTGTATGGAGGTCGTGGTTTGATGGTGTGGGGTGGGATTGTGATTGATGCACGTACACCCCTGCATGTCTTTGACAGAGGAACTGTAACAGGTCAGGTGTATCGGGACGTCATTTTGCACCAGTATGTCCGCCTTTTCAGGGGTGCAGTGGGTCCCAACTTCCTCCTGATGGGTGATATCGCACGGCCCCACCGAGCTGCCATCGTGGAGGAGCACCTATAAAAAGAAGATATCAGGCGAATGGAGTGGCCTGCCTGTTCTCCAGACCTAAACACCATCGAGCGCATCTGGGATGCTCTCGGTCGACGTATCGCTGCACGTCTTCAAACCCCTAGGACACCTCTGGAGCTCCGACAGGCACTGGTGCAAGAATGGGAGGCAGCTGCTCGACCACTTGATGCAGAGTATACCAACCCGTTGTGCGGCCTTTGTCCGTGAGCAAGGTGATCACATCCCATATTGATGTTGGGGTACATGTGCAGGAAACAGTGGCGTTTTGTAGCACATGTGTTTCGAGACGGTTTTCTCAACTCATCACCAATACCGTGGACTGACAGACCTGTGCCGTGTGTGTTCCGTATGTGACTATAATATTAGCGCCAGTTTTGTGTAGTGCCACGTTGTGTAGCACCACATTATGCAATTATCTTTCAAAAATTCAAATGTGTGTGTGAAATGTTATGGGACTTAACTGCTAAGGTCATCAGTCCCTACGCTTACACACTACTTAACCTAAATTATCCTAAGGACAAACACACACACCCATGCCTGAGGGAGGACTCGAACCTCCACCGTGACCAGCCGCACAGTCCAGGACTGCAGCGCCCTAGACCGCTCGGTTAATCCCGCGAGGCAATTATCTTTAATTTATGAGCATGAGTGTATATACATTCCCCAACAGTTAATGACACAGATGCATAAGAATGAGGGGTGCACTCAGGGTCACTTGAACTATGTCCAAAGTATGGGCCACCGAGCGAGGTGGCGCAGTGGTTAGGACACTGGACTCGCATTCGGGAGGACGACGGTTCAATCCCGTCTCCGGCCATCCTGATTTAGGTTTTCCGTGATTTCCCTAAATCGTTTCAGGCAAATGCCGGGATGGTTCCTTCGAAAGGGCACGGCCGATTTCCTTCCCAATCCTTCCCTAACCCGAGCTTGCGCTCCGTCTCTCATGACCTCGTTGTCGACGGGACGTTAAACACTAACCTCCTCCACCAAAGTATGGGCCAGTGCTTTATGTCGTTTTTCATGCGTGAGGACTTCTGCTGCTGCTGCAGAGAGGCTGCTCCGCCCTGCTCTGTGCTGCAGTGAAATGAAATGATCGTATGGCATTGTTGGCCGGGAGGCCCCATGCGGGGGAGTTCGGCCGCCGTATTGCAACTCCTTTTTAGTTGACGCCACTTCGGCGACTTGCGAGTCAATGATGATGAAATGATGATGAAGAACACACAACAACCAGTCATCACGAGGCAGAGAAAATCCCTGACCCCTCCGGAAATCGAACTCGGGACCCCATGTGCGGGAAGCGAGATCGCTACCGCAAGACCACGAGCTGCGGACTGTGCTGCAGTGGGCCGGCGCGTAAACAAACACACCGTTGATGCACCCGCTCGATGGTCTGCGATGCCTGTGAGTGCGGCGGTCGTAGAATTGTCCCCAAAATCTTGTTTTCGGCATTCATATAAACAATTTCGTTTCCCCTTCCATTTGTTACGTAGGACCACGGGTTTGGTTAGGATCGACACGATTAGCTAAATTCAATCCCTCCGTCTACCAATTCCCATTATTCTACCAAGTGCGCCTCTCTTTCTCCTTTCTCATTTGCTTTATCAGTTTTCATGTTGGTTTTCGTCGCCAGTTCGTCGTGTGAGGGTCTTACATTCTGTGTACTTCAAAACTAACGCCCCTCCATTGGATTTCCAGTCGCCAGTGTAAAGGATTGTGTAGGAACCACTTGGTCGCTCTCTGCACGGCGCACAACGCTGCCTGCCTGTAACAGCACGCAAATAGTAAACTGTGCCCGGGGGGGAACTCAGCGTACGTCCCAAAAAATGTCTCGCTGCGTGTGTTTGTCAGTCGTTGGTCAACGAATCGAGTGTGGCCACATTCCTGGAATTCCGCCCTTACCAGTGGCGCATGGCGTCGCTTGCGAAAGGTAATGCTTAACCCTCAGTGGAAGAGCGGTTCCTTGTCCACGTATATTCAGCACGTAGCGTAGCGACTGACATCATCCACGAAGCGGATTCACCGGAGATGAAGCTTCCCGGCTCTTTCTGTCGCAGGCAATGACTTGATCCGGTTGGACACGAATGGGCGGCTCGATATCACTGCCCTCTGTTATTTTGAAGCGAGTTGGGTACTAAAAATCTTGAGGAATTATCGAATGTGTATGTACTACAGAGGGATTAGAAATGCAGAAAAAAATTGTTTAAAACGTACTGCTGTCGCATAAATGGCACCACACACGAGCGACGGATCGCAGCGATCCGTCGCATGGGCGACCGACTGCATCATAGATTGCACGTGTCTGGGCAAATCGCAGCGATCGGTCGCTGATCGCTTGTCGCAGAGAAATCCCAGGCAGTCTGATCGATTGCAGCATTAGCAGCGATGTGGGCAATATGGCTGTGACTGGCTTCTCTATTTATCAAGCGTTGTTGTGCAGTTTTCTTTCGTTTCGCTTCACCCAATTTAAATAAAAAGTTACGTTAGAATTTTTAGTTATCCACAGACAACGAACTACTGTGAGAAGTGAAGTGGAAGCCAGAGTTGCCATTTACATTAAGAACTAACACAACAAAATGCACCCTCCGATTTTGCAGTGATTAGCATTTTGAAGCTTCAAAATGGTTCAAATGGCTCGGAGCACTATGGGACTTAACAGCTATGGTCATCAGTCCCCTAGAACTTAGAACTACTTAAACCTAACTAACCTAAGGACAGCACACAACACCCAGCCATCACGAGGCAGAGAAAATCCCTGACCCCGCCGGGAATGGAACCCGGGAACCCGGGCGTGGGAAGCGAGAACGCTACCGCACGACCACGAGATGCGGGCTTTTGAAGCTTATAGCGTAAAAGTAGAACTGATAGGAAGTTCGTAGTAATAGTCGCGATATAGTGGGCGCAATCTTATGATGTACAGTTATTTATGAAGTAATGTTATGCATTATCAAAGTTTTTAACTTTTAAACAGAATGACATACTTCCATACTATGATGTTAAGAGACATTTTTTAATCTAGTTCTGCTTGACGCAATTTATAACAAGAGTTATCGTAATCAGCAGTGCTGCTATTGACAAGATGTCTCTGTAGACGTATCGAGCAAATTGTGTAAATATTTGCAGTTAAACTACAAGGGCAACGAATTGAAAACGAAATGCGGACTAATAAAGGTAAAACGAATTTCATTGTCACTCTGAAACAATGTACGCAATTCATTTGCCGCCAGGGAAAAACGTAAATGCGCTGGAAAATAACCTACAGTTCCCAATAAAAGCGTTTGAAGACAAGTTTAATAAATTGTAATTCTCGTTTACTTTAAATTTGTTTTGCACGTATTCTTGGGGATACGGAACCGCTTATCAGAATGACATCGCACCCGCTCTGGCCTGGCTCGAGTTCTGTCGGGGACAGATCTGAGGGATCTCAAAATCGCACAGACAGTGCATAGACACACGTGCCACGTGTAAACGGGCATTATCCTGCTCAAAAATATAACAACGATACTGTCACACGAGATGTGACACATGAGGAAGCAGGATGTTTGTGACATTTCGTTGTGCCGTCAGAATTCCGTCAGTCACTGCCAACCTTGACCTGAAGTTACTGCCCCACACCGTGACGTCAGTAGTAACACCGCAGTGTCTCTCCAAAACACTGGAAGAAAGACCCACATCCTCAGGACGCCACCGTGCCGACTATGGTCATCCAGGCTACTGCAGAAGCGCCCTCCGAACGCAGCCTTTTGTGTTGTGGTGTTAACGGCAACCTAAGCTTGGTTCGGTGATACCATACTCTTGCAGACGCCTGTCTCCGACCAATGTTATGGGATGACAAAGACTGTCAGAGGGAGTCCATTTATTCTCCTCGGACAGCAGTCTAGACGTGCAGGGGTCGCGATATGCTTCGTGCACACTACGGCCATACTTCCTAGTGGTCGACCAAAACCTTCAAAACTTTGACGACCAGTATGCCTGCCCAGACGTTGCCATGCAGTCAGGGAACGGGCCTCTGTCGCATCTGAATGCTCCACAGATATGGATATTATACGATTCGACCAGCTGGCCAAATGGAGACCCCACAGTGAAACTCTTTTCAAACTGAGTCACGCGCTGATAACGCTGTCTCACATCAGCACACAGCATCTCCGTGTCTGTCACACTGATCACTCAGTATCTGACGCTCTTGACGCCTCTTATACAGTGTGAAGGAAAATTCGCGCGCTCTGACTTCGTAGCGCAATTCCTCACACACCAGCAAGACAAAAATGTGTGTCCCAAAATTTCGTCCTGCGCATTTCTGGCAGTAAATGGACGTTAAGGACTGGCAATTTGGCGACATTGTATCAACATGTACGGTAACTATTTCTGTCAGCAAATACAGTAGTGCTGTGCAGTGGGTGGAGCGGATAGCGTTTTGGGTTAGCATGCAGGAGGTCGACGGTTTGCTACTGGGTCAAGGTTCATTTGTTTTTATTTGTCAAAAGCAGTCTGCATGGTATAGTATCTGGCGTCGTAATCGTTATACAGCGAATAGAGAGGGTCTTCTACAAAACATTTGCAATTGCCTACTACGAACACAGAAATGCAAGTACAACCGTTTTCATTGGTCAGCTTTCAAAGAAACGTTTTGCATGTCGTGGAGGACAACTGTTTCGCAACACTTCATCTATTAGATTCCAAACATGCTTTCTGTGTACCCTCTCCCTATAGCCCCATTGAAATTATTTGCAAAGCACGTTGCTATCCCTATTGGTGACGTAACGCCCTAACAAAATGTAATGGGCCTGAATGCGGCAAATTAATAGTTGGTATTATTCGATGTGACCATTAGGGGAAGGTACACAAAAAATTTTGGGACCTGGTGGGTGCAGTGGTGCGAAACAATTCGCGTCCATGACGCGTAGAAAGCTTTAAAACCTCACCACGAAACGATTGTACTTACATTTCTGTGTTCGTAATACGTAACTGCAAATATTTTGTAGAAGTCTCACTGTAATCGCTGTATGACGATTAAGACATCAGATACCGTACCGCGAAGACCATTTTTAGCAAATAAAAACAAACAGGTCTCAACCCAGAATCGAACCTTCGACCTCCTACATGCTACCCAAAACGCTATCCACTATAGAAATCGCACAACACAACTTTTTTATCCCGACAGAGGTTGTTACCGTACACTTGATTACAGTGTTGCCAGATTGAAATCTTTAAATTCCATTTACTGCCCGAAATATGTGCAGGAGGAAATTTTATGAGGGACATTTTTGTGTTTCTGGTATGTGAGGAATCGCGCTGCGAAGTGCGAGTGCGCGAATTTCTCTTAACCCTGTATACCGAGCCGAGTCAGGCAACAACACCAAATACGAGCAACGTCAGGGCATTCCAATTGCCGTTCTCTCACAGAGAATTGCAACTGAGGTCATTTACATGGCCGTCGATGGTGCGTTAGTGTACAGAGTTAACTAACACCCGACCATTTCTGCTGGGTGGTTCCCTTAATTTGTCAGGCAGTGTGTGTCAGATTGTTACTCGCTACACACATCGGTCGTCTAGTTTGACAGACAATGGAAGTTCCCCCGAATGCGTCTTCCAGCACTGTGGTGCTACTTCGCTTAGGAAATGTGCCTACCTTCATGATGGACAGTTCTGATGTCTCGAGTTGGTACTTTGCGTCTCGTCATTGCAGTTTTGAGTGCACTTTGTCGCTTACACAGACTGGCCGTGAGCATAACATATGGAACCTACAGATGTCACTGGAACACCTTTCGCGAGCTGCAAGCTTGTCTGTGGCCTTGACATTATCCTAGGGCCTCCAAACGCTTTTGACATCGATCATCATCTGACCAACCAGTCAGCCGTAATGGCGCAACTAAGTAAATCGTGTTGTTGAAACATTACACCATCCTCCATATATAGAACAGAGATAGATCATGAATGCTTCGGCATTTAAGTAATTCCAGCTGTCTACGTGATCGGAGAAATCTATGCCCAATTTCTATGGCAGTACAGCTCGGCTGTACGTTTACCTGTCCACATGCAACATTCTCCCATGTTCGGGAGCTGAAGTAATGGATTAAAATATATGCCGAGGCCTGCCCGGTGACCAGTGGCTGACATAACTGCTCGGACCACCCTAGTCCAATGCCCTCTATAACGGATCTTTTACGTTGGGATAAATCTATTTTATTTTTTGTTAGATGTTTTCGTTAAATAGCTGAATAAATTGTAATTAAGAATTATTTAATTAAGCAGAGTAGAAAAGATAGTCAAAGAGATGTTCATTGAGCAGACATTGTCGTAATGTAACGTCATTGCGATGTTCGGTTGTTAAAACAAGTCGTTTGTGTTCCGTCCTGCTATTCGGTCGTGCGCGTATCTGGAAGGAATTAATTCGGGGACTATAATAAACTTTCACATAATAGTTAAGATTCGATGTTCCGACAAAAGGGGTTAACGTCAGTGTTAATTTGAATTGTGGGCGACAGGATTAGTTTTGACAGATATGTGAAACGGACGTAACGAAAGTTATTCCCATATCGTCCTTGAACGTGACTTTTTATATAATTAACGATTGCGGGCTCATTAAAAGCTATTATCTCATGATTAGGATCAAACCCTCTTTCCTCCTAGATAGTGATCATTCATTAACATTTACGTCATAAGAAAAAGGATTATTAATAAAAGTGATGTTAAATGACAATTACGTGTTATTCCGTTAGTGTGGAACCGACGTAATATCTCTGAAATGACATTGATATATAATTTGTGTTCAGTACTGAACTGAGATAGGAAGTAAATTGAAATTAGTGAACATTTGATACTGAGACTATAGAAGCAGAAGCGCTTAAGGTTTCTCTTCTCTAACAAGGGGAGGCCGCCAATTGTGAAATTCAGATTCGATTCATACTGCGCATAACAAAAGCTCATGGCCAGAGGTGTAATGTGGCAAAGCACCAAGATGCACTTCTCAGCCGTTGTCGAGAAAATCGACAGTTAAAAGAAACCGTTGCGGTGATATACTCTTACGACTAATAATTTTCTACAGCGTCGTGGCGCAGCGGTAAGCGCTCGTGTTCGTAATCCGAAGGTCGCCGAATCGAATCTCGCGCCATGCAACCTTTTTTTTTTTTTTAGTATTTGTTTTTTGTAATTCAAATATATATATATATATAAGTCCCGGCAATCAGTTGCAACAACTATGCATATAATAAGTTGTTGAAAGTCGTTTGTCGTGGAAAAACTGGCGACTTCGAACATCATTATGTTTTCCGCAAACAAAGTTGTATTTCACAAATGTTATTAATTATCTTCATAATGTTATCCACGTATAGTTAACGGAAGACGTAGAAACGATATTCCGAAACGAATACGTATAGCGTAAGTCAAACGTTCGAGTTAGAATAGACACACCACGAACTCAAATTTGCTGTGGCAGGTATGAAATATAAACTCCGTTACTCGCTCGTTACACTTGAAGGACAGATGTTGAATGGGCCGAAACGAGCCGTCGCATAACAGCGCAGTTGCGTGCTAACTTCGAAAGAAGGTAGATGCGGTCCCTAGCGCAACTTATAACATCGTCGAAATATATATATATTTGAATTACAAAAAACTAATAATAAAAAAAAAGTTGCATGGCGCGAGATTCGATCCGGCGACCTTCGGATTACGAACCAGAGCGCTTACCGCTGCGCCACGACGCTGTAGAACATCATTAACCGTAGAGAGTATTTCACCGCAACGGTTTCTTTTAACTGTCGATTTTCTCGACAACGGCTGAGAAGTGCATCTTGGTGCTTTGCCACATTACACCTTTGGCCATGAGCTTTTATTATGCGCAGTATGAATCGAATCTGAATTTCACAATTGGCCGTCTCCCCTTGTAAAATGGCAAAATAGGTACGAACTTTAACTCAATAGTCGACATTATGTATTGCAAAGACATTAGCATTTCATACTTATTTTGACGACGCGCTGTTAAACAAAGGAACGTTGAGTCTCTGTAGGAGTAATAAAATTAAATCTAAAAACATAATTAATAACGGCGAACTCCGCTTTAGCAAACTGTATTGCGTGTCGTCATCGGGCAATGAAATGAAATGGCGTGTAACGAGGGCCTCCCGTCGGATAGACCGCTCGCCTGGTGCAAGTCTTTCGATTTGACGCCACTTCGGCGACTTGCGCGTCGATGGGGATGAAATGATGATGATTACAACAACACAACACCCAGTCACTGAGCGGAGAAAAATCTCCGACCCAGCCGGGAATCGAACCCGGGCCCTTAGGATTGACAGTCTGTCGCGCTGACCACTCAGCTACCGGGGGCGGACGTCAGCGAGCAATAACTGCTCGACTCTGGAGACTTGTGTGGTGAAATTAAAAGTCGGGCATATAAAATAAACTTAAAAATCCATTCAAGCTACAGTGGAGTCGGCACAACACGACGTGGGCAGTTATACCTCCCTAACACAAACTTCAGTTTACATCTCAGGCCATCTTGATTTTCCCTTCCTTAAATCGTCCTTGGTACAAACTTTAATGCATTACTTCAGCTTCTATCCTTATCGAAGATTAGGTTGAGATTCAATACGCCTCCAGGAAAATGTAATTACATCATATCAATTCCCCCTTGTACTGTGAAAATACCGTAATTCCTTTTATGAAACGTTTGCTTTACAAATTGTAATTCACTACCTCCTCCCCCCTTGTAATGTGAAGATACCATAATTGTTTTGTCTTTTCATTTTGTTGCGCATTGTTATGCCAAGGTTTTCATAGCTCTAATGGTAATTCCGATTCCAGGAGCCCGATATGTGGGATTTTACGGATTCAATCGTCCAATGCTCCTGATCCGCGACCCTGAGCTGATAAGAGATGTACTGATAAAGGATTTCGGGACGTTCCACGACAGGGGGATATTCTTCGACGAGGAGGAGCCGCTCAACAGACACCTGTTTGCTCTGACAGGCATCAAGTGGCGCCAGCTGAGGATCAAGCTATCGCCAGCGTTCACGTCGGGCAAGCTCAAGGGCATGTTCAAGGTGAGTGGCGCCGCAGGAGAGGCAGCTGTCCTCGTGGAGACGCCAATCGTCTGTAGTACACTGAAGTTATTTTAAATCTCTTGACTGATTTACAGTTTACATTTATTCTGTACAGTGTTGTGCTACAAGAAGGAAGGAACATACCACTTTCAGTTTATTTCAATTTTATTCAGAGGTTATCGGTCCCACTGGGTCCATTGGGTAGGCCACGTTGCCCCAATGGTTCTGCGTCCACCTTCTCCACTCCGTCCATTTTACTAGCATCGAAATACAGGTCCACACTTGATCCAGGAACTACGCATGTAGTTTGAGTTGCCCATATTTGTGGTGAAAAAATGATGACTAAATACAATTAAAATCAGTATGCAAGGTGATTTTGCTTAGTGGGCGCAAACTGTAGGAGACGATCCTTCAGAGGATAAGGAAGATAAAATGTCATGTGCACACATGGTCAGAAATGTGTTACGAGGGAGTTGGTGATAAAAGATTTTTGACAGTGTAATTTTCAGTGAAGACACATATGGCAACACAACAGGCAAGTCGAGATGTTCTGACTGTACAGTGTTTTAGTTCCACACAGCTCCACACTCAACTGGAGCAACACCACGTAGTAGCCACATGTTACACCACCAAAGGCACAATGTCCAGCAGAAGAGGCACGCTCACTTGCAGGAAGTGCAGATATGACTCTCCTATGAGGCCTTGTGGACGGATAACTGCCGGCCGAAGTGGCCGTGCGGTTAAAGGCGCTGCAGTCTGGAACCGCGAGACCGCTACGGTCGCAGGTTCGAATCCTGCCTCGGGCATGGATGTTTGTGATGTCCTTAGGTTAGTTAGATTTAACTAGTTCTAAGTTCTAGGGGACTAATGACCTCAGCAGTTGAGTCCCATAGTGCTCAGAGCCATTTGAACCAACGGATAACTGGTCCCATGAGGTGGTCGCCAATAATCCCAACCTACACATCGAGACTGAATCGGTGCTGATGGTTTGCTGACACCATACCATAGGGATTTCCCGTAAACCACAGGTGAGTATTGTGAAGATTGTCGATATAGCCCCTCATTAAGGTAGCCACATCTGTGAATAGAATTATATAAATTACAGAGCCATGGAGGCCTTTGTGATGAACCAGCGACAAAAGTGTTGCCATGCAGACAACTCTGTAGGCCTGAAAGTGTTGTAAGTGGTACAGACAGTGACAATAATCATGGGGAATCTTCCACATGTTCCTCCGGGTTACCACGTGCTGATGGGTCACCTACCCGGTTCTGAAAACAGGGCCACTGTTGAAGGTCTTTTATCTCCACTTTCAAGTGGGTGTATCTACTTTAGAACGCATTTCCGGCAATATGGTTCAAATGGCTCTGAGCACTATGGGACTTAACGTCTAAGGTCATCAGTCCCCTAGAACTTAGAACTACTTAAACCTAATTAACCTATGGGCATCACACACATCCATGCCCCAGGCAGGATTCGAACCTGCGACCGTAGCGGTCGCGCTGTTCCAGACTGTAGCGCCTTTAACCGCATGGCCACACTGGCCGGCTCCGGCAATATGTCTGTAACATTTTCTACTCCATATTCTCTCAGTAATCGCTTCCTGCTGTTTGTATCCATTCAGCAAAATCACACTGTAAATATTTTGCTACAGACAAACAGTGCAGAGAAGAAATAGACGGTTTTATTCTAAACAAGAAAATTGAAAACAATATTATGAATACTGAACGAATCAGACAGACACATTAACTACAGATATCGTCTGGAAGCCACTGCATCAACACGCACACATTGTAATAAGAGGGTTGAGGACTTATGCAAAGTCATGAAAGCTGTTAAATTACAGCAAACTCAAGCACTAGGTGAGAAGGGAGGATTTTATTGCGAAAGTACGTGAAAAATTAAATAACGATTATTTATAGATAAATTTCAGGTATGATACCAGAAGCAACAGTAAATATGTCGAGAAGAACGACAGAAACATCCTTAGCACATTCTTTCAGAAGAAAACAGAAAATGAACTCTCCAAATGGAACCAAAACTTGTTTATCATAAAAATAAACAAATTGTAGAGAATGTGATGGCTTTGAACCACATTCGGACTGAAAGTGATCATCGACTCATCAGACGTGAGAAATAAAGAGAGTTGTGGACAGGAGGTCAGATTTGTACATTATCAGAATTTATTTAAGAATAGACAGGTATACCAGATTAAATTAAGGAACACGTCCTACATCTTAGAAAACGAAGGTTATGCAGACATACACTCCTGGAAATGGAAAAAAGAACACATTGACACCGGTGTGTCAGACCCACCATACTTGCTCCGGACACTGCGAGAGGGCTGTACAAGCAGTGATCACACGCACGGCACAGCGGACACACCAGGAACCGCGGTGTTGGCCGTCGAATGGCGCTAGCTGCGCAGCATTTGTGCACCGCCGCCGTCAGTGTCAGCCAGTTTGCCGTGGCATACGGAGCTCCATCGCAGTCTTTAACACTGGTAGCATGCCGCGACAGCGTGGACGTGAACCGTATGTGCAGTTGACGGACTTTGAGCGAGGGCATATAGTGGGCATGCGGGAGGCCGGGTGGACGTACCGCCGAATTGCTCAACACGTGGGGCGTGAGGTCTCCACAGTACATCGATGTTGTCGCCAGTGGTCGGCGGAAGGTGCACGTGCCCGTCGACCTGGGACCGGACCGCAGCGACGCACGGATGCATGCCAAGACCGTAGGATCCTACGCAGTGCCGTAGGGGACCGCACCGCCACTTCCCAGCAAATTAGGGACACTGTTGCTCCTGGGGTATCGGCGAGGACCATTCGCAACCGTCTCCATGAAGCTGGGCTACGGTCCCGCACACCGTTAGGCCGTCTTCCGCTCACGCCCCAACATCGTGCAGCCCGCTTCCAGTGGTGTCGCGACAGTCGTGAATGGAGGGACGAATGGAGACGTGTCGTCTTCAGCGATGAGAGTCGCTTCTGCCTTGGTGCCAATGATGGTCGTATGCGTGTTTGGCGCCGTGCAGGTGAGCGCCACAATCAGGACTGCATACGACCGAGGCACACAGGGCCAACACCCAGCATCATGGTGTGGGGAGCGATCTCCTACACTGGCCGTACACCACTGGTGATCGTCGAGGGGACACTGAATAGTGCACGGTACATCCAAACCGTCATCGAACCCATCGTTCTACCATTCCTAGACCGGCAAGGGAACTTGCTGTTCCAACAGGACAATGCACGTCCGCATGTATCCCGTGCCACCCAACGTGCTCTAGAAGGTGTAAGTCAACTACCCTGGCCAGCAAGATCGGCGGATCTGTCCCCCATTGAGCATGTTTGGGACTGGATGAAGCGTCGTCTCACGCGGTCTGCACGTCCAGCACGAACGCTGGTCCAACTGAGGCGCCAGGTGGAAATGGCATGGCAAGCCGTTCCACAGGACTACATCCAGCATCTCTACGATCGTCTCCATGGGAGAATAGCAGCCTGCATTGCTGCGAAAGGTGGATATACACTGTACTAGTGCCGATATTGTGCATGCTCTGTTGCCTGTGTCTATGTGCCTGTGGTTCTTTCAGTGTGATCATGTGATGTATCTGACCCCAGGAATGTGTCAATAAAGTTTCCCCTTCCTGGGACAATGAATTCACGGTGTTCTTATTTCAATTTCCAGGAGTGTACATGAAACGGATAATTATGTGACACCGGTACTTATGCATTGAAAAAAGGTCTTGGTATTACAAGGAAACCAAAAGATAAAGAAATCGTAATTAAAGAGAAGTCGAGAATTTCAAGCAACCTATAATTAGAACTGCTGAATTGAAAAATCTAACTGAAAATATCTCCCAAAGGGACTCAGAAGATGTACACAATCCAAACTGATCTTTCCCAAGGTTGGCTTCTACCAGTTTTTCCATTTTTATTTAAAGAATTCGTTTTAGTATTTTGCAACAATGAATAACTAAACTGATAGGTCCTTCATATTCACACCTGTTGGCACGTGCTTCTTTTGGAATTGGAATTATTATACTTTTCTTGAAGCCTGAGGGTATTTCGCCTGTCTCATACATCTTGCACACCAGATGGAAGAGTTCGCTCATGTCTGGCTCTCCAAAGGATGATGAAATGTCGTCTACTCTTGGAGCCTTGCTTCAACTTCGGTATTTCAGTGCTCTGTCAAATTCTTCTCACTGTACCATATCCACCATCTCATCTTCAGCTACGTCCTCTTCCATTTCCGTAATATTGCCTTCAAGTACATCTCCCTTGTTTACGCCCTCTAAACTGTGTATAAACAGCATAAGCTATGAAAATTATACAGATGGTACACGTCGGCGTGCTTGACAAAAGTGAGATGAAATATCTTTGTATCATGTTCTTTATTTTTGTGTACCTAAAATACAGATATTCATAGGAGTGATAGTAGATGCATTTCTGTTTACATTATGAACTGTCGGTACATGATCTTGCTTGTGTATTATCGACATCGACGCGGCAGTCAGAGAAAGGTAACGGACGGACCAGAGGAGTGTAAACATTGGATGTGTACAACGAAGAGGCGCTTCAGTTAGGTGTTGCTGAGAGACGAGGTGTAAACAATCATTTGGTTCTGAAGAACAGGTAGTTCTTTTCACATAAGCAGTGAGCTAACTGTAACCAAACGTTTTCTGTTTTGCAACATTACCATGACGAAGGCTGTGGTAGTAAAGAAAAACTAACATAAAATAAAATGTGCTTCTCTTAGTACAAAATCAACCAATTACCACCCAATTCGTTGTGCATTAATTGCAATCAAGTCTTCCCTCTTTTACAGCAGTATCATACGGAAAACTAAATTAAGATTTTTTTTCTTTAAACACAACAGCCACGAAAATGAGACCCATATTACTTTGTTTTCTCTTACACCAGTACTACTATAGGTGTTCTAAACGTCCACCATTCGATTCAACATATGCTTCATTACGACAAAGCCAGTTTCGTCGCACTCGTTCACACACATGCACGTTTGCCTTTATGGTACTGGCAGCACCGAAAATGCTCTGAGTATGTTCATCCACATTATTTGCTTGTTAAGCATAAGTAAGTTCCTTCATATGGTCCCAAATGTAAATATCTAGTGGATTTGAATAACGACTGCATGCTGTCCATCGATATGGACCAGAACGTCCTGGAAATCAACCGCTCAAAAATCTTTGTACTCTGTTACCAAGGTGGGGTGGAGCACCATCGTGGAATATCCATATGTTATGACGTTACAGCTAACGAATGTCCTGTACTAAAGTTGGGTGTAATGTTTCCTGTTGTTACCAGTGAATCGTACAGGCAAATCGTAAGGCCCAATAACGTAATTATCAATTATACCCCATCTCCCCCACCCCCTCCCCCGCGCATTAACGGAAAAGCTGCACTGCAAATGTGTTGCTACTACTCGGCGCGGGCTGTCTACACATGACATGTGCGTGTTACGGAAATTAGTTATTGCGTCACGAGTGATACACAGTTCATCCGTGACGAGTATTTTGTTTACAAAATCATGCTGCGCAAAAATGGTTCAAATGGCTCTGAGCACTATGGGACTTACCATCTGAGGTCATCAGTACCCTAGAACTTAGAACTACTTAAACCTAACTAAGCTAAGGACATCACACGCATCCATGCCCGAGGCAGGATTCGAACCTGAGACCGTAGCGGTCGCGCGGTTCCAGACTGAAGCGCCTAGAACCGCTCGGCCACACCGGCCTGCCATGCTGAGCACTTTGTCACAAAAACCACTCTCGTGGAGGGAAATCTTGTTCTTCCAACGCTTGTATGCGTTGAACGTGGGAAGGTAGCAGAATCAATATGCGATGAACAACATTGTGCGATATCCCGAATTGGTTGGCAATGCTTCTAGTACTCTGTATAGGATCTTGTTCCTCAGCTTCCAATGTGCGTTCTCCGGTTTGTGGCCTCTGCCTTCTGAGCGGGGCAATAAAGAGCCAGCATCTCTCAGTCTATGCAAATTAAATACGCATATTAGAACAGACAATATGTTTCGCAAACAAAATTAAATGCAAAAAGGTAAAGATAACTAACTACTGCACTTCATTACAAATGAATAGCAAAATAATCGTTCAAAAGCAGAGAATTGTGATGATACAAATCTTTGGTGAACAGCAACAAATGTCGGTCAGCAGGTAGTCTTCGTTGTGGGAGGCGTTCTCGATAAATTCGTACAGCTGCCCTCGCAGCACCTTTTGCCTCGCCATAAATTAAATGAATATCGAAAAGTTCAGCGATAGTAAATATCCCTTCCATCCTAATGTTTAACAGAGTAGCAATAACGTGTGCACAGGCAATTCGACAACAGGCCGTAGCTGCCTACGAGTTTGCGACTCACGCTCGCGGCGTCAATGTGCGGATAATTAATCTGTGTTTGGGGGAGGGCGTGGAGCAGCCACCCCGTAGTGTTTTGACGTTTTTAGGCTGGAAGCCTAACGTGCATGGTGTTTACACAAGTGACGTATAATCCGGGTGCACTTTCAAGTGTCTGCTTGTCCAAAGACGTTGTTCCGAGATTAATATTTTTGTTTTGTTTTTTTCGTTGGCAACCGTAGGAAACGGACAAACACGTTAATACACGTTTTAAATCAGTTACTTGTGTTCTGTTAACAGGATTTTTTTGGCAGCTTATATCGTTTACATCCTGTATACTCCTTCCATTTCTCAGCTTTCCCTGCTTCGCTCAGGACTGATTTTGCATCAGAGATCTTGTTATTCAGGCAACTGCTTCTTTTTCCAAATGCCTCTTTAATTTTCCTGTAGGTGATATCCATCTCTGCCCTAGTGATATAACCTTCTAAATCCTTACACTTGTCCCCCAGCCATACCTGCTTAGGCGTTTTGCACTTCCTGTCAATCTCATTTTTCGGAGGTTTGTATTACCTTTCGCCTGCTTCATTTACTGCATTTTTATATTTCTTCCTTCCATCAATTAAATTCAATATCTCTTGTGTTATCCAACAATTTCTACTAGCTCTCGTATTTTTACATATTCGATCATTTGCTGCCTTCATTATTTCATCTCTCAAAGCAACCCATTCGTCTTCTACTGTATTCCTTCCACTGTTGCCGCCATTCGTTTACTAATGCTCGCTCTGAAACTCTCGACAGCCTTTGGTTCTGCCTGTTTATCCAAGTCCCATCTCCTTAAATTCCCACCTTTTTGCAGTTTCTTCATTTTCAGTCTACATTTTATAACCAGGACATTGTGGTCAACTCCACGTCTGAAACTAGAAATGTCTTACAAGCTAAAATCTGTATTACCGTTACATAATCAATCTGAAACCTTCTGGTGTCTCCAAGTGTAAGGAATGATTAAACAGCGCTCTGTGCAAAATTCTACCAGGCGGCTTCCTCTTTAACTCCTTTTCCTCAGTACATATTCACCTACTATTTTCTCATCTGTTTCCTACTACCGAATTCAAGCTCCCACCGCGATTAAATTTTGATCTTCTTTAACTAGCTGAATAATTTGTTTTAACTCATCATACATTTTTTCCGTGTCTTCATCATTTGGGGAACTAGTTGCCTTCTAAACTTGTATTATTGTGATGGGTATTGGCTTAGTGCCTATCTTGGTCTCGCTAATACGTTCACCATGCTTTATGTAGATACCGTCTGCAAAATGGTTGCGGATCGAGTTGGTAGTAAAAATGCAATAAAGTAAAACCTGATACCTGATGCTGAGGATTTACTGCATGAACAGTGAAAATGTAGTAAGACATGAACTGTTTTCCTTCCATTACTTTGTGCGGGATATTTGCGAGAAAAAGTTTCGATAAGGTTTGAAATTATGAGTAAAGTTTGTTTGAAGATGGTAAGTGCTCTCATTCGCAAATACTGGACGAATATAGTCCGAATAATTTGTGCGCCGTGAGTTAGGCTGCCTCAAGACAATGTACACAGTCTGTTACTTTAATATTTGTCTTATAATGTCAAACCTTTAACGTAAGATTATTCCTTCTAACGAATAAAGTATGACAGCATTTTAAATTTCAAATTCTGTCAACAGTTACAGGGGCTGGACGAAAATGTAGAAACAACACAAACACAACACATCTCATACCTGAACTTCTCCTTTACTGCATCTGTCTTATATAGGTTTCAACTGGAGGCTCTCCATCGTCTCTTGTTCTGAGCATCTTCCTTCATCTCTTTGTATGTTCATCCTCTTGTAGTGTCATCCATCATTCCAATCATTCCAATTCTTTTTCTACCTGTTCTTCTCATTCCTTTCACTTTTTCCTCTATAATTCTTTGTTACAGACAGTTCCAATGCAGTGTTTGTCCCAACCAAGATTTTTCCCCTTTCTGATTACTTCCAGCAATTATCTTTCTTGCCCTATTACCTTCATTACTTATTCATTCTTAAGTCTGTCAATCAGCTTAAACATTATCTCCATAGCCAATGTTCATAACTTTCTAGTTATGTTTTTCTTTCTTATAATACTACACTCTAGGGATAACATTTAGCAGATCTTTTCCTCAGCTCCATTGGAACTCTTTTAGATGTTAATAATTGCTTCACCGTTTCAAATGTTCTCCTTCTCATAGTCATCCTTCTCATTGTTTCTGTACAACTGTTATTCTGTTATTAAACTTCTCAGATACAGAAAGAATTGTACTCATACTGTCTTCTTCCATCTTCCGCTTCTTTCTTACTTATTCTAATCATTTTCCTCTTTCCTATTTTCTTATTCCACCAGCGCTACTTGATCATACGCATATTTTATAGTCTGTATCCTTTCAGTCGTAATGCCTCTTGTATCGTCTCTGGCGTTATCTATCAGATTATCTCCATGTAAGTTGAATAGCATCGGGGACACTGAGCCTTAAACCCCTTCTAATGCTCATCTCTTCCATCCCCTCATTCCCTACTGTAATTTTCACTTTTTGCTGTGAATACATCTCCTTTATTAACCTTATATCTTTCCAGTCTAGACCCATATCTTATAAAATTCTGAACAGCATACCCAGTTGACTATCGAAAACCTCCCCCCAGACCATAATAGAAAAATACACCTTGTTCATTTGTATAATTCTTTTTTCAATCATCCTGAGACAACACGTAGCATCTCGTGCTCCTTTACCTTTTCTGAAACCAGTTTGATCTTCCCCAGTGTCTTCTTCAATTTTCTTGTTAACTCTGCCTAGTGTGACTCTAGTTATAGCCTTTGTAAGATGACTGATACAACCAGTTGTTCTACGGACTTTGCCTTCTTTTGTATCGCACTTTTTCCGTAAGATAGGGTGCAGGAAAATCGTTGGCACTCAGTCCAGTTCCAGTCGTCTAGGAATGCATAAGTACAGATCCTATATGGTTTTCAAGAGAATCTTGTTCCATTCTTTCTACAAAACAGTGGCAAGTTCAGGTAACGACTGTGAACGTGGGTAGCGATCACGTACCCTTCTCTCCAACGCAGACCTCAAAGTCTGAGTAATACTGAGATGTGGGGACTATGGTGGCCGGGGTGATGTGACATTCCAAATTAGTGGTGACAAAGCCAGTCCTGGACAATGTGAGCCGTGTAAAGAGGGACCCTGTCGTCTTCAAACACATCGTCACCATTGGGGAACATACATTGTACCATAGGATGAATCTGATCAGCCAAAGTGGTTATATAATCGTTGGCAATAATGCGATCTTGCAGAGAAGCCACGGAGCCCACGGCATACCATGATATGGCTCCCCAAATCATCACTGACCACTTGCAATGTTTCACCCTTGAGACATAAAGTTGCAAACAGTCTGCAGCAACACTCGACCGACCAAAAGACTTTCTTCCATTGCACCATGGTTCACCTTTTATAGTTTCAGCCCACGTTTTCCTGTTATAAGCGTTTGCATCTCTGACGGACGGTTTTGGAGTTCCAGCTTGCCCTGCAAATTGCAGGTTATGGAACCCACTGCATGTTATTTTGGTGCTGACAGGATTCGTGAGTACGACGTTCAGTTCTGCAGTAATTTTTTCAACCATCATCCTCTTATTTTTCGTCACAATTCCCTTCACTAACTGCTCGTCACTATCACTCAACACACACTTTCATCCACGTTGTCACTTAGTGGACAAAGTTCTTCCGCTTACCCCATTTGCTGTTTCAGTCTCCGACATGGTGCCTCTTGAAACGCCAAACACTTGTGCTCTCTTTGCTATCGGAGAAACCACCATATAAGCACCAGCAATTTGAATTCACTTAGCTCCGACAGAATGCACTCACAACTAGACGGAACACTGTTCTCATTGCGACTGACACTTCATCGTATTGAGGGCACTGCACAGGTGCCATTCTTGGTCAAACACGAGAGTGCATCCCGCATGCTTGGCTAGCATCTCCATTTATGTTCAACTACGCATTTCTCATGGTGTTTCCATGTTTTCGTTCATCTCCTGTATCACTTTCTGGAATTCGTTAGACAGGCTATCTGTATCTGGGACTGGGTGACTATTTGAGCCACTTAGGCCGGTATTACACTATCAAATTTCTTTGTCAAAGATTTGATCAAAGATGTGATACAATATTCCGTCCAATATATTTGACAAAGATCTTTGACGTAGCGCTAGAAGGGGTATTACACTGTCATCAAATTTTTCGTCAAAGTTCAAGATGGCTGAGAACAACTTGTTATTAACCGCAGCAGTTGTACGTACTCCAATTGCATTGTGTGCACATGCGGAAAATAAGTGGGGGAAAAAATGGAACCATACATACGAGGTTGACAATCTTAAAAGTCCTGGGATTACAACTTGATAATAAATTCAGTTGGGAGGAGCACACCACAGAACTGCAGAAAGGCCTTAACAAATCTGTATTTGCAATTCGAGTGTTAGCGGACATAGGCGACATAAAAATGAAAAAGCTTGCATACTTTGCCTACTTTCATTCCATAATGTCATATGGGATAATGTTTTGGGGTAAATCAAACAAAGTCAAACAAAAGTTTTCAGAGTCCAAAAGCGTGTAATACGTATTATTTGTGGAGTAAATTCGCGGACGTCCTGCAGAAACCTCTTCAAAGAACTGGGTATACTAACTACTGCCTCTCAGTATATTTACTTCTTAATGAAATTTGTCGTAAATAATATATCTCTTTTTCCAACAAACAACTCAGTTCATACATACAATACCAGGAACAAAAATGATCTGCACAAGGACTTAAAAGCACTTACTTTAGTTCAAAAAGGGGTCCACTACTCAGGAACACTCATCTTCAATAATTTGCCAGGAAACATTAAAAAATTAGTTATAAATAAAGATCAGTTTAAAAGGAGCCTGAAAGACTTACTACTGGCCAACTCCTTCTACTCCATTGGCGAAATTTTTAATAGAAACAAATGATGTATTGTATTTATTCATACTATTAGGATTGTTATTTCAGCTTAAAAAATCGACATGTTCAACATCCACGACGATCTCCTCAGCACGGGTGTATGGAACGAAAAACTAATCTAATCTGGGTGAAGCCGTGGGTTTTACGACGACACGATAAAAGCATTCAACAAAACTTGTTACGTGAGCTTACAGTGGAAGACGTCAAGTTGTACATCAATCACTTAAGAATGGATGAGCATACATTTCTGTATGTGCTCAATGAAGTGTATCCTCATATCACAAAGCACAATATTCACTTAAGAACTGCTACATCTTCAGAAGACAGGCTCACTGTAACACTCCGATTCCTTGCTACAGGAGAGGGTTATGTTAGGTCAGGTCTGGTCTCCAATCTTCTTAATCTATTTTTGTATTCAGGGTGCCTCACGTTGTAAAGCGCCTCATCAGCTTCAGACATCTCTATTAATTTTGTAGTTGTCGGCACACACCAATTGTATTTACCGGCAATGTTTATAAAAACACTACAGACGACAGAACGCTGCAGTGATTCTAGCGCTCCATGTGGTAACGTGTCACATTGTAGTGAACAGAAGACAAGCGGTTTCTTTGATCAAATATACAGCGAGGCCCTAGATTTGATCAAATATTGGACGACATTTGACAAAGTCCCTATTACACTATCAAATACCTTTGACAAAGATATTGGACAAAGATATTGGACAAAGAAATTTGATAGTGTAATGCCGGCCTTACTGATACAGATTGTCTGGATGACTGATTATTCGCGTCCTCTTTCATCAGTATTAACTGCCCGAGAGGACTCTCGGGCAGTTTTCAAGTGATTGTAAGGTCACGAGTGATTCGCGTCCACTAAGAGACACTGCGAGCAGAGCCAGTGAGTAGTGAGTGGGTGTACTTACTTATCCAGACGCTGGTGGACTGCGGCCACGAGATGGCGGCTGTGCTGGAGGGGGTGGCGGGGCGCGGCGAGACGGTGGAGGTGCGCGAGCTGCTCGCCAGGTACTCCACCGACTTCATCGCCTCCGTCGGCTTCGGCATCGAGGTCCACTGCCAGCGCGACCCGGACAACGAGTTTCGTCGCTGGGGGCGCAAGATCTTCGAGCCCTCCCTCATCACCGGGCTCGCCATAATGCTGTCCATCATCAGCCCCAAGTTGACCAGATTCATTCAGTAAGTGGCAGTCTGGGGCAGTCACATTAACTTTAAAATGACGGTAAATGATTTTTCTTTCTTCTCACTGTATTTTTAGCACACCCCCTTGATCCATAATGACGGTAGTCGTATATTGTGGCATGGACTTTAGGAGACATAGACAGTGACGAGAGTTGCTCGTCTATCCGCCAAACATTAGCAGCATTAAATAATAAAATATCGCCAGTTCTTTTTTGTGATCTTTCCAAACTGACTGATAGTGTGGACCACACTAACTCTTGGAAAAACTTAGTTTTCTGGAGTAGATGGTATTACACACAATTGGTTTGAATTGTGGAATCGTAGAATGCAAAAAGCTGTGCTGAGCAATTCCTACAATGGTGAAAAGAGAGAAAATTATAGTAACTGGGGGAGAGATCACAAAAAGAGATCTGCAACGTCCGCTACAATTCCCTATTTTCATAATAAGACACCCAAAAAAACCGACACATTAGAAAGCAATTGTCCGAATGGGACGAAATTGGTAGATGCGACTTATGTATAGAGACAAACAAATTATTACAACTTCAGAAAATTTGGATGATTTGTGCAAGAGAAACAGCTTCGCAAATTGAGCAAGTCAATAACGCGTTGGTCCACCTCTGTCCCTTATGCAAGCAGTTATTTGGCTTGGCATTAATTTATGGATTTGTTGGATTTCATCCAGAGAATATCGTGCCAAATTCTGTCCACATGGCTCGTTAGATCGTCAGAATCTCGAGGCAGTTGGAGGGCCCTGCCCATAACGCTCCAAATTCTCAATAGGGGAGAGATCCAGCGACCTTTCTGGCCAACGTAGGGCTCGGAAAGTACGAAGACAAGCAGTAGAAACGCTCGCTCCAAATGGGTGGGCCTTATCTTGGTGAAATGCAAGCCTAGTAAGGCTTAGCATGAAGGACAACAAAACGGGGCATAGTATATCTTCGACGTAGCGTCGTGCTATAAAGGTGCTGCGAACAACAACCAAAGGGCTCCTGCTATGAAACTATATGGTACCCCAGACTATCACTTCTCGTTTTTGGGTCCACATGCCGAGCGACAGTAAGGCTGGCATCCCACATCTGGGAGTCTCCAGACGCTGGTCATTGTCCCTCATTTCGAAGTGGTACTCATCACTGAAGACAATTCTATTCTAGGAAATAAGATTCCAGACCAAATGTGTCAGGAGACTGCCCAGACAGTGGTGATATACCAACATGACTGTTGCCTGGTATATGGCCTAACAGCCATGAGATGCCCGTTCTTCTCATTGCAAGATCCCTTCGGTTGTTGTACGCAGCACCCTTACAGCACAGCTCTACATATACTGTACCTTGGCCAGCAAAGCCGCTGGATCGCTCCCCAATTGAGAACATTTGGAGCATTATTGAAAGGACCTTCCAACCATCCCGGGAGTTTGACTATCTAACGTGCTAATTGGACAGAATTTGTCACGACATACCTCAGGAAGACATCCAACAGCTCTTTCAATCAATGCCAAGCCGAGTGCCTGCTATCATAATGGCCAGAAGTGGACCAATGCGTACTGACTTGCTGAAGCTCTAACTCCTGAATAAATCATTCAATTTTCTGTAATTGTAATCATTTGTTTATCCGTATCTGTACATCACATCTACTGGTTTCTGTCCGATTCCGATAATGCCTTCATAGTGCACGGTTCGTTTTTTTTTTTTTTTTTTTTTTTTTTTTTTTTTTTGTATGAGATTGACCTTCCACTTAACATTCAACAAGCAGAACTGGTACTTTTTACAGACGATAATAGTGTTATAATAAACCGCATTAATGATGTTTCTCGAAGAATCATTAAGTGGTGCTCTGAAAGTGCACGCTCTCTTAATTTTGAGAAAACATTCTGTATTCAGTTCTGTACAACAAACAGAGCCACACAAAAAACTGATGTAGCCCATGAACAGGAGTCAGTAAACAGGGTAGAATGCTCCAGATTTTTGTACATATTGATGACAACTTGAACTGGAATAAGCACATTACTGAGCTTCCCACACTCTTTAAGGTCTGCTACTTTTCCTCCTCGTATATTTGCTAGTCTTGGAAGCAAACGAATTACCCTCCTTACAGATTTTGCATATCTCCATTCAATAATGTTTACTGAATAACTTTATGGGCAAACTCATCACCTTGAGAGAAAGTAATGGTCGCGCAAAAGCGAACAGTAATAATAATATGTGGTATTCGCTTGTGGTCATCATGTAGGTATCCCTTCAAGGAATTGGGCAATACACAATACATTTTTGTTAATTAAATTCGACATAAATAATCCCTTAGAGTTTGGGAAGAGTACTCATGTCCACAATTACAACAATAAAGGAGGAAAAAGTGGGCTTTATTACCCATTATTGAAACTTCAGTGGCCCAGAAAGGAGTTCAGTATGCAGCAATAAAAAGTTTTGGTCATTTGCCCAAAAACATGAAATGTTGACGAATAGCAAAGTAAGCTTTAAACTTAAACGAAAATCGTTTCTCCTGGATAACTGTTCCATAGACTAATCTGTATTTAAAAACTGGTAGTCTGTAAAAAATTGTTTTTTTAATATAGCTGCACGAGTAGGAATAAAAAATAAGAAATAATGTTTTCGTTGATATTAACAGTAAACATATGTACATATACTGTAAACTGACTCATTTCAAATCAATTCGAGGAAAGAATGATTTATATAACATGCAATCAACTAGCCATCGTGATTCGTGACTGTGCGAGAACACTATACAGGTTGGTCCAAACTGGTTCCAAAGTTAGCACATTTGACCACGTGGTGGACAGCTGGTTCCTGTATTGTTCTTTGGCGAGAAACTGTGACAGGCGCACCAGGGGCCTCATTTCATCCCGTGTAAACATCCCCCACGCGAGTGTCCTTCCACCATTTGGCTGACCATTACTCCATTAAAACGCACGACGCATCGCTTCATGTGGGTTGTAACTGTGGCGATTCCCAATCTCAACTGAACAGACAGCCTTGATCCTAATCGTTGATGTTCGAAATAAAACGTAGTTCTATTTGTAAAGCGTTGCTGCGACAAACCATAGCTTTTAACAGATCTCACTGAAAATTATTACCAGCACAAAATACTTTACTGGGATCCTAAATAATCATCTCACTGCTTAGTATTAATACCCGCGGCTGTGCTGAGTATTTCTACTAGGCTCAATCGTCTCCTCTACTGAAATTCTGTCACTTTCGAATTAAACATCGTCGCCTTTCCCCCATTCTGATAGTATGACTGGATAACCTTTAGAGCTTTTCTCTGAACTATTGCCTTTGTCCATGGTGCTAAGCGAATCAATTTGTTTTCTTTTTTTTTTTTAGTTTGTAAGTGTCAATTATAACTTTCCTGTCAAAACCTTATGTAACGTACTAGCGAGTACCTAGCATGCCTTGCATGTCATTCAGGGAAAGAAAATGTTTGTGTTTAAATTTTATTTGTTGAAGTGCTTTTGGATACACTATAGTTTTTTGTGCATAGCCAAATAAATCAGGTTTCCCTACACACCGGAAGGCCACACACAACTGCCCAGGCGAGAAGATTAGGATTCGTCAAATTTAATTCACAAACTAGAGCAATTGTCCCTGTGCTTCGTTGATGGTCATAGCAAATGCGAGTCGCACCAGAAACCGCAAACGTTTGAATTCAAATGGTATACCTGTTGGGATCTTTGGGGCAGGTAGTAACTGTATAGCTTTTCATGCAAATTTTGCATTTGAAACTGTAGCTTCGATTGTATTGTTCATTTTTGTCACTGACATTCTGATGCGGTTGAAAGTCGTGGTGGATTTATGTTTCGGAGCAAAATGTAGAGAAGTCGTTTGATTTCGATTTTCGCATACATATCGACAATGTATTGACAGAACAAATGTCCACATTTCGAGATGTGATTTTCGTATCGACTGATGATTCACGAAACGTGATGTGAATAATTTTTGCGCCAAATTATGTCATTTGGAAAAATGAATTGTGCTTTCGTATGTTTGCCAAGAAATATTCGATTGCGTTATGTCATCTGATACCAAGGCTGATAAAGGTTTCGGATAGTGAAAATATTCTAGCAGTTTCAGTTTTCCCTCCTGTGCACCACATTCCCGGTGTTTAATTCTCAAATTTGAGGTCACCACAATAGAAGCGCAAATTTTTCAAATAACTCCACTTGGATAAAGGCTGTGACAACAACACCGTAATGGAATGCACCGAGATGTAAATCAGTATGCTGTGTTCGTCTGGACCGAGCAATGCCCACTCGAGAACATTCCAGTTTGCCGTTTCTCGTCTGTTTCTGAAGCTCGTAACGCCTTTTTCTTTCGCGCCTGAAGTGTAGATCGAGCAATCGTTTGTTTTGGTGGCATAACTCATTTGACAGCAAAAGTAAAGTTTTGAGACGGCTATTAGAAATTCGCTTGGAAAAAGAAAAGAGAATGAGAGTGATACCTGTCTCATAATGTCCATCGGCAACTGGAATTTCAGAGTGAACCGCACTTTTTATGTCACACACTAACGGAAATGTCGCTATTTGTATTTGATTAAATTCAGTTACGTGATGCGTATGTACTCACACATCGAAAACACACACCTGCAGCTAAGCTATATGAAATACACACAAAGATTGAAACTACTCGTTCGTCACCTATAGTAAAATCGATATACTAATTGAGAAAGTTTGGCGGGTGTACGCACAAAATTTCAGTGCAGTCGGATGAATGCTGTGGGATGGTATGTGGGACAAATGAAGACACAGTTATTTGTGTATGTAGATAACCAAATGCAAATGCTGAAAGCACACATTTCTCATCAGTTCATCTACTCTACTAGCATTCAGCATATGAAACAGTGAATCAAAGAGGCCTAGCTGGCACAACCAAAATCCTTCAATCCATTTAGAATACAAAAGCAGTGACTGACTATACAGTGTGTTTCAAAAAGTACTTTACAACTTTAAAATTTCATGTAAATTTATTGAAAGAAGATATAGAACTGGGTTTAGTGTTATTTTGTAGGGAAACACATCAAGTTTTTTTTTACCTTCAAGTAAAGATGTTGTATGTGGCTTCCATTGGTTATCCTGCACATGACTCATCGCAAGTCGGTTTCTTCCCAAACTCGCTGTAGCATTGCAGGTGTAACTTTCTCAGTGACGGCGTAAATTCTTGCTCTAAGTTCAGGTAGAGAAGCCGACACAGAAGGTTCAAACACAGTATTCTTGATGAATCCCCATAAAGAAAAGACTAGTGGTCTCAGGTCTGGGGAACTTGGAGGCCATGCAATTGGCGCATCATGGTCAATCCATCGATCTGGAAAGCGGTCACTGAGATAATCCCAGACGTCAGCCAGGTAGTGGGGTGGAGCACCATCTGTCATGAAGAAAATATTTTGTTATTGGTCATCCTCGTCGATCTGTGGTATCAAAAATTGTTGTAACATATCCAGGTACACTACATCGTTCGTGGTTCTCTCACGGATAAAAAGGGGCCGTACACTTTGTTCTTTCTGAATGCACAAAAAAAAGGTTCAGTTTAGGGCTATCACGAACATGTTGTAATGTTTGATGTGGATTTTCACTGCCCCAAATCCTGCAGTTGTGTATGTTAACCTTGCCACTTAAGTGAAAAGTCGACTCGTCAGAAAAGATGATTTTGTCCAAGAAATGTTCATTCTCATGTAATCGATTTAACATATCAGCACAGAACTTCTTGCGAGCAATTTTATCAGTATCTTCTAGTGCTTGTACGATCGTCAATCTTTACGGTTTCAAATGCAAACTGTTTCTCAACACACGCCAAACATTCATATGTGTGATTTGCAGTTTGCGAGATGCATGGTGGGTCGATTTCGTAGGGCTGCTGACAAAACGTCGTCTCACTCTCTCAACGACGTCGTCAGGTGTGCTTGGATGACCTACTGATTACCCATATCTTACCGACTGCCCTGTTTCTACAAAACACTTATGCCACTCATAATTTAGAGGACTACTAGGAGGATCTTTAGCGTACTTGGTACAGAAATCGCGATGAACTATTGTCGCCGACTTCAATTCTTCAAACCAAAACACGCAGCTTGGGTCCAGCAGACAGAGCCATTTTTAACGAAACTGCCGCTACCGCTCCTTACGGTGCGATTCGGTACTAGTGAACTACGCGAGTCAAAACTTGATGTATTTCCATACAAATTGACACTACAATCACCTCTGTAGGTACTAGGAATTAATTTATATGAATTTTCAAAACTGTAAAGTCCTTTTTAAAACACCCTATATTGTAATAAATTTTTATTTTTCTAAAATAACTGCTGACCTTGAACAATACCTCGTCGTATTCCTTGCTCATGGCCTCTGTCATATGCACGTTTCCCAGACACTCAGTCTCCACCAAAAAAAGAATCACAAAAATATTTTTCATAACAAGCAAAAAATGAAGTGTCCATAAAGGATGGAGGAAAAAGAATGAAATTTTATGGGTCGAGAGGATACATGACGTTATTTCAGAGATATTAAAATCAAGCAACATTTACAAAAAATATGATAGTATGAGCGCACTTATCAGGAAGACGTTGCAGCACATGTATATGAATGCATGCACTAATTCGGATGGGAACTGTCTCATTAATCCTCCTGCCCTCAGGCAAACTGGCCCACTGTTGTGACTGCTCATTGATATCCTGGATAATGGAACTGGGGATGAGCTGAAATTCGAGTTGATCCCACATGTTCTGTCAGGCACACATCTGCACTTATTGCTGACCACACAGACAATCATAGTGACACGTGTCGTGTGCGGACGGGCATTTCCTGCTGAAACATGTCACCACAATACTACCACATGTGAGTTAACACTCGAGGACGCAGGATGTCTGTAATGTGCAATTTTGTGGTTAAGAGTTCCCTCAGCCACTACCAGCTGTGACCATGTAGTACCCAATGGCTCTCCACACCGTGACACTAGGGGTAACATCGCTGTTCCTCCCTGTAGCATTGGAAGAATGGGACCTCTGTCCACGTTTCCGCCATACTCGCTGATGATGGCTGTCCAGGGTATTGCAGAACCGCAGTTCATCACTGAACTCAATGCGACAGCACTCAAATAAGCAGTGCGTGGTTCCCAGTCTCAGCACCACTCAAAACACAGCTGTTTGTGTTATGCTGTCAACAGCAGCCTACGTGTACAAGTGCAATTCCCTAGTCTGGCTACTGCTAGTGTCCGACCAATGATGTGGGGTGACAGACCATTGCACGTACTCTCGCAGCCAAGGAGGCGTGTCTCGCCCCACAAGTATCTCAGTGTGCTATCCCCTTGCACGCACTCACCTCGCTGTTGAGCTCACGAGTCATGCGTCGGTGGGAGGATGAGTGGCTGGAAGTGACTGACAATAAGCTCCGTATAGTCAAGCCCACAACGCGTGTGTGGTGTACTTCCTTTCAGCCCCATCGACGGGACGAGGTTCTCCTCACGCGGCTTCGAATAGGCCACAGCCCTATGACGCATGGCTTCCTGCTCCGGCGAGAGGACCCTCCAATGTGTGGTGCTTGCGGCGTCCAGGTCACTGTGCGCCACGTTTTATTGGATTGCGTTTTATTTTCTGACCAGCGGGCCGCGGCTGCCTTGCCGGTGGACCTGCCATCTCTTTTAGGCAACACTCGGACCAATGTGGTTAAAGTTTTAAAGTTCTGTGCCATGTCAAATGTTTTTACAAAGATTTTAGGGAGAGGATTTTAACTTGTTCACTGTGTGACAAGCTCGCCCATATTTTATGTAAGTGGCCAGCCAATGACAATTTCCTGTGGCATTCTTGTTGCTCTGTTTTCCGTTTCCTTAGGTTTTACTTTCTTGTGCAGCATTTTCCTTCTTTTCCTGATTTCTTTGAGTGAGTGCTTCAGTTTTATTAGGCCAGTCCACGTTTGTTCCTTTTAATGTGTGTCAGGGCGCTGATGACCTCGATGTTGAGCGCCCATAAGCCCCAACACACCACCACTGCACGTACTCCATTACTTCCTCTCACATGACAGGCATAGATGTGAAGCGGTTATGAAGTGCTTGGTATTGTTACAACTGCACGAGCTCAGGGGTTGTAATATGTCAGAACGACCGAGAGGTATGGTTTTGGGGAGCGGGGTGACTCACACCAAAGTGTGCAGAGAAACAATGGAAGTTTGTCATTAACTTCATTGCACTCAAGTACACAGGTCACCTTTCGCTGATCCTAGCGAAGGCGGCACACAGCGTGCGTGCGTGCACCAGTACCAATGCTAATTCCGGTATCTTCTGCATCCAGCCACCCAGCCTTGTAGACGCAGTGCTGCCACTGACGCTACGGCGAAATGGTTGCTGTGTGTACTGGCTATGCTGGTAGCCCATGACACAGCTGACTGGTCCCTCAAGCGCAACTTGTCGATCCCAGGTAGAGCACCAAAGGGAAACAGCCTTTGTCTGTCATTGTAGTGAGCTCTGGCCGTCCTCCCAGGGCAGATAAGTCGGTGACCACATATAGTTCTGCAACCAGGCAGCGATGTTACATCACGACCTCTCCCCTGAGATGGCAGCTAAGTCCGCTGAACGATGTCACCCGGAGAGCAGAGGCCAGCAGCCTTCTCGCTCCTCGCGCCAGTGTAGCTCCAAGGTAAAGCCTGCCCCACCACAGCTATGGCATGATCGTGGCAGTAGTTACAGAGGGCCGGTTGGTCACTGATGTCCATCACCAGAGGTCGTCGTCATTCTCTTTGGTTCTAGATGCAGACAAAATGGCGACACAACTGCCTGATTTGAGCTTCCGGGCTCACTGTTTTAAACGTCATATTCCTACGCATCTGACATAGTTCCTTTGGAGGGGACAAGTGATGTGCTCTTTAATAATTACAACGTCTGCTTTCTTCAGTCCGCTTCGGCTCTGAATGGCTCTGAGCACCATGGGACTTAACATCTGGGGTCATCAGTCCCCTAGAACGTAGAACTACTTAAACCTAACTAACTTAAGGAGATCACACACATCCATGCCCGAGGCAGGATTGGAACCTGCGACCGTAGCAGTCGCGAGGTTCCGAACTGAAGCGCCTAGAACTGCTCGGCCACGGAGGCCGGCCGCGCTTCGGGCCCTACACGCAGAGCACTAGGTACTGTTGTATCTGGGTTCTTCACAGCACATCAGTGTCCTTTACTGCCCTGATTACTTTATCATACTTGTATACAGTGCCCGCCAGGCCATGCCTCCTCGCTGTTGCTTAAACCTGCCTTGCTGAATCGCTTGCTAAATATCAAGATCGCCTGTGCCTGCCATTCAATGTGACTATCAGCCCCTCAGCTATTACCTTCGAGCCATACTGGGCGAAATTTAGAAGAATTCCCCAAATCCTCGCCTGTACTTATTCGTGGTGTAGCGTACCTCCTGCCTTCCGGGAAGATTCCTCGCGAATCTTAAACATCATACTCCCACTCAAGTACCTTAACTCTAATAATTTACAGGTTGAGGACAAACTCCAGAATTCAATATAAAGGACTTCCGCTCACATTTTATTATTACCATGTACCTCTTACCATACCATTATATACTAATTAAGAGCTTAAAATTAATTGCTTCTGCGACTAATGGTCGTCAACTATTCTATTGGTAATTGGTGTATTGCTATGTCCACAACCTGTGCCCTCTTGCATCTTACCCAGAAATACAATACGCAGAAGCCTGCTAGAAACACGCCACAACAGGTGGCAGATACGCTGACCACTATTATTTTGAGCTCCTGTTATTCCCGGAAATCGTGTACATGCCGCCATATTTGTTCCGTCGAAATTCCTCATTACTGGCACTCTATTAATCTGTCCAAGGACTGCAAAAGCTCTGGATTGAGGTGTCATTTAAATAAGTTTAATTTTGAATGGGTAATACTCTCAGAGGTCCTTCTGCAAAATACAATGTATTCAGCGACAATGTCATAACAGTTGAGTCTGTAAATGTAGCCAGAAGACGAAAATCCGTCCCGACTACCTCACAAGTCGTGCCATTAACGATACTTCCGCTTTCATGAAGCTCGAGTTTTTTCAACCCTACCGGTCTGCCTTCTTCATAGCAATTCAATCATACAGTTTCTGGCGTAAATACGGTGAATGACCATTGACTACCCACCCTCTGGAAGTATGTTCAGGCTGGCAGAAGCTCCTTCCCACAACTCGACCCGTTTACTTCGCCCACGAACAAACTCGCTTCACACCTCCGCATACAAGACTGTACTTTACCATGTGGACAAATCACAAATTACTCTATCACTCCCTCCCTCTTCCCGAGAACTCACAATCCACTAAACACAATATTAATAATAACGACATGAAAAACTAAAAACACCAGGAAAAAATAATCTCTGTGGCAATAAAAAATACTCCCTGATACACTAAATAAAAAAAAAAATAGGTGTACGTTACAAGCAACATGCTGTCATTGAATTTCTCACTGCAGAGTAAGAAACTGTGGGGAATATTCACAAATACTTGTCCAATATCTATGGAGCATCTGCCGTCGACAGAAGTACAGTTAGTCGCTGGGCACGGAGGGTGATGTCACCAGAAGGCGCTTCGGCGGAGCTCCAAGATTTGCAGCGGTCGGGGAGACCATCCAAGGCTGTTACACCTGACATGTTGCAGCGAGCTGATATTGTCATTCGCGACGACAGACTCATTACGATTCGGCAGTTGACGCTGCATCTGTCAATCAGCAAAGGAAGCGTGAATGCAGTTATCCGCATTCTTGGATTCTCAAATGTGTGCAAGAAGGGGCCCACGGTGTCTAACGATGGATCACAAATCGCACACAAAAACATTTGTCTTGATTTGTTGCAGCGTTTTGAAGCTGAGGGGTGCCCTTCTTCTCTCAGACTGTGGCAGGTGATGAAACCTGGGTTCGCCATTTTGAGCCAGAAACAAAACGACAGTCGATGGAATGGCGCCATTCTCATTCCACACAGAAGAATAAATTCAAAGCTACTGCCTCCTCCTGTAAGGGCATGGTCACCGTGCTCTGGGACTGTGAAGGTGTGATTCTCAGTGATGTGATGCCAAGAGGCGGTACCATTAATACAGAAGCATATGTCAACGCTTTAACAAAACTCAAGATGCGCTTCCAACGACTTCAGCGCCACAGCAACCCAGAAGATATTTTGTTGCAACGCGATAACACTCGGCCCCACTCAAGTCTGAGGACTGCTGAACACATCACAAAACAAGACTGGAAATTGTTACGCCATTCACCCCACAGCCCTGACCTAGCCCCATCGGCCTTCCACTTATTTGGGCTATTAAAGGATACCATTCGTGGAAGACATTTTGAGGTCGACGTGGAGATGATTCACACGGTGAAGCACTGGCTCCGCCACCAGGACAAAGATTGGTACCGACAGGGTATACACGCCCTTGTTTCGCGCTGGAGGAAGGCCATAGAACGGGATGGAGATTAAGTGGAAAAAAAGAGTGTGTAGATAAAACACCATTCTTTCGTGTGTATTATTCTCATTATGTTAAATATAGAATTGTTGAAGAAAAAATGCAATGCATTACTTTCTGGGCAACCTTCCTAGCATTTTCGTTGTTTACACTACTTCCTTACATGCCCCTCCCCACAACGTCTACAACACTAGACTTCAGAAGCGTACATGCGCAGGTCCATTCTCTGCTTTTTGGGCATATCCACCTCCCCTATAAGTGTTGCAATCCTAAGAGCAGACTCCAGGTCCTCTGGGTTCTTCATCCGTACCCTTCATGAAATTTCAGTGGGTATACCACCCAAAAAAAACATCCATCGCTCTACCTCCTGTAACTGCATTCTGGGTCTGTACTTGTGTCTTTGCATTTAGCTTACAGATTCTATCCGAGAACGCTTCCACATACTCTTTGCGCAGCATCGATGACGTACTTAATTTCTCCCGAAAGAATCGCACACTGTTCTGGTTTTAGTATCACTGGCACAGTCCAGTGGCCCACTCCTGAAACATGCGTGTTTTACTGAATGTCTCGTGGTAGACAACATAAGCATTGACGTCCCCCGCCAAACGCATATTGGCAACACACTAGGTTACCTCACCTGGCCACCCATGTGCTTCCGCAACGTCGCTAACATCCTTAATAGAAACTGTCACGTCCTCCGTTGCCTTGCCCGAGAAGGGATTAATCAACGTTACCACTGTCGGGTCATATGGAACAGAAGGCACACTCAGCCCAGACTTATTCGACCGTTTCTCTGCTTCATGCCCTCAAACTACTTTATTAACGATACCATTTGCCGAGATAAAGCACCAACTGCATCTGAGGTAGTGGCATGTGTTTCAACCATTTTGTGTGTGGTGTCACCGCCAGACACCACACTTGCTAGGTGGTAGCCTTTAAATCGACCGCGGTCCGTTAGTATACGTCGGACCCGCGTGTCGCCACTATCAGTGATTGCAGACCGAGCGCCGCCACACGGCAGGTCTAGTCTAGAGAGACTCCCTAGCACTCGTCCCAGTTGAACAGCCGACTTTGTTAGCGATGGTTCACTGTCTACATACGCTCTCATTTGCAGAGACGACAGTTTAGCATAGCCTTCAGCTACGTCATTTGCTACGACCTAGCAAGGCGCGATATTCAGTTACTATGAATGTATTCTGAACAGATAATATTGTGAATCATGTACCGTCAAGAGCGACGTTCATCATTAATGGATTAAAGTTAAGTATTAAACTAATTACGTCTGCTTTCTGAATTCTCATTCCTTGTCATGTTCCAGACCTCACGTCAGTATAGTTCTTCCCTCTTCACGCCAGCCTGCGTGAGCTAAAACGCGTGCATTTCGGCCTCCACTCGTAACACGGTGTTGGCTCTTCTGCTAACACAAAATTGTGTTCTCTACTTCCACCTTAATTCAACTCATTTTTTAAAAAAAAGACGAAACACCAACTCCCATTTAAACCAACACAAAAGATGTAAACACAAATTAGTTCCTCCATCGGATCGTCGCCCATCTACAGTCAGTACAACTACTAGACTGATGACTTTTATGCCTACATATGGAACAAACAGCTGCTGCAGTTCTGGTAAATGGCGACATATGCCGTGACAAACTGTAAAATGAACACCTCATTGGCACTAAATTATCTTGTCCACCATTACCGATAAACAAATCCACAAGTAGCCGGCCGGAGTGGCTGTGCGGTTCTAGGCGATACAGTCTCGAGCCGAGAGACCGCTACGGTCGCAGGTTCGAATCCTGCCTCGGGCATGGATGTATGTGATGTCCTTAGGTTAGTTACGTTTAATTAGTTCTAACTTCTAGGCGACTGATGACCTTAGACGTTAAGTCGCATAGTGCTCAAAGCCATTTGAACCATTTGAAGCAAAGTCCACAGGTTCTATGGCTTCACAAAAGTAACTGGGAACATCCTGTACCCTAGCTCACACAACTAAATCTGACAAAGACCACAAACATCCAAAATAATATAAATAAACCTTAAACTCACCACACCACATTGTGCTGAACTGGTACCACTCAACCTATTTCAATTGCCACTGCCTCACTCACCGCTCACCAAATCTCCCACCAAACTGTAGAGTTGGATGTGGGCGAACACTTTCCGACACAACCACTTCCTGACGCCAAATTGTTACAACCCCCCAAGCTCAGGGGTTGTAATATGTCAGAACAACCAAGAGGTATGGTTCGGCAGAGAGGGGTGACTCACACTGAAGTGTGCAGAGAAACACTGGCGAGTGTATCGTTAACTTTAACGCATCGAAGGTACACAGGCGACCTTTCGCTGATCCTGATGAAGGTGCCAATGGCAGTGCTGGAACCTGCTGCATCGGGGTCCGGTCGCCCACCCTTGCAGACTTAGGGCTTCCACTCACACCACAGCTGAGTAGCCAGTTGTGCCAGCAGCCCGGGGTACAACTGACTGCTCCCTCAAGCGCAACTAGTAGATCCCAAGTAGGGTGCCCGAGGGAAACAGCCGTCCGCCGTCGTTGTAGTGAGCCTTAGCAGTTCTGGCTGTCCACCCAGTGCAGCTTCAGCTTTTTCAGTAACCACATACAACTGGTAGGCCCCGTGTCTGTACCATGGCCTTGCCCTTGCGGATGGCAGCTTGCAGTCTGCCAGACGATGACAACCAAGAGAGCGCAGGCCAGCAGCCATCTCACTCCTCACACTAGTGCAGCTCCAAAGTGCAGCCCACCCCACCAGAGCTATGGCGTGTCCATTCGGCGGAGATTGGTGGTAAATCAGAGGACCAGTTGGCGGCCAATATCCATCAGCAGAAGTTGTTGTGGTTGTCCTACAACTTAAACAACCGCCGTTCTCCCCAGTTGTAGACGCGACAGAATAGCGACATGACTACCTGATTTCAGCCTCCAGGATTGCTTTTTTATAAATCGTTTCCCTACGCCTCTGACGTAGTTCCTCTGTAGGGGACAACTGGAGTGCTCTTTAATACACTACTGGCCATTAAAATTACTACACCGAGAAGAAATGCAGATGATAAACGGGTATTCATTGGACAAATATATTATACTACAACTGACATGTGATTACATTTTCACGCAATTTGGGTGCACAGATCCAGAGAAATCAGTACCCAGAACAACCACCTCTGGCCGTAATAACGGCCATGATACGCCTGGGCATTGAGTCAAACAGAGCTTGCATGGCATGTACAGGTACAACTGCCCATGCAGCTTCAACATGATATCACAGTTCATCAAGAGTAGTGACTGGCATATTGTGACGAACCAGTTGCTCGGCCACCATTGACCAGACGTTTTCAGTTGGTGAGAGATCTGGAGAATGTGCTGGCCAGGAAAGCAGTCGAACATTTTCTGTATCCAGAAAGGCCCGTACAGGACCTGCAACATGCGGTCGTGCATTATCCTGCTGAAATGTAGGGTTTCACAGGGATCGAATGAAGGCTAGAGCCGCGGGTCATAACACATCTGAAATGTAACGTCCACTGCTCAAAGTGCCTTCAGTGCGAACAAAAGGTGACCGAGACGTGTAACCAATGGCACCCCATACCATCACGCCGGGTGATACGCCAGTATGGCGATGACGAATACATGTTTAGAATGTGCGTTCACCGCGATGTCGCCAAACACGGATGCGACCATCATGATGCTGTAAACAGAACCTGGATTCATCCGAAAAAATGACGTTTTGCCATTCGTGCACCCAGGTTCGTCGTTGAGTACACCATCGCAGGCGTTCCTGTCTGTGATGCAGCGTCAAGGATAACCGCAGCCATGGTCTCCGAGCTGATAGTCCATGCTGCTGCAAACGTCGTCGAACTGTGCGTGCAGATGGTTGTTGTCTTGCAAACGTCCCCGTCTGTTGACTCAGGGATCGAGACGTGGCTGCACGATCCGTTACAGCCATGCGGATAAGATGCCTGTCATCTCGACTGCTAGTGATACGAGGCCGTTGGGATCCAGCACGGCGTTCCGTATTACCCTCCTGAACCCACCGAGTCCATATTATGCTAACAGTCATTGGATCTCGACCAACGCGAGCAGCAATGTCGCGATACGATAAACCGCAATCGCGATAGGCTACAATCCGAACTTTATCAAAGTCGGAAACGTGATGGTACGCATTTCTCCTACTTACACGAGGCATCACAACTACGTTTCACGAGGCAACGCCGGTCAACTGCTGTTTGTGTAAGAGAAATCAGTTGGAATCTTTCCTCAAGTCAGCACGTTGTAGGTGTCGCCACCGTCGCTAACATTGTGTGAATGCTCTGAAAAGCTAACCATTTGTATATCACAGCATCTTCTTCCTGTCGGTTAAATTTCGCGTCTGTAGCACGTCATCTTCGTGGTGTAGCAATTTTAATGGCCAATTGTGTAGTTATGTCAGTTTTCCTCAGCCTGCTTTGGCCCTTACACACAGGTCACTAAGAGCTGTTGTAAACGCAATGTATGGGTTCTTCACAGCATTTCAGTGCCTGCGCTGCCCTGATTACTTAACACAGCGCCTGACAGGCCATGCCTTCTGGGTTGCGAGTGGTGTTGTAAACCTGCCTCACATAATTGTATGTTAAATATCAACATCGCCCGTGCCTGCATCCGATGTGATAATCGGCCTCTTAAATACTAATTGCGCGAAGTTTACAATAATTCCCCAAATCCAAGTCTGTAGATATTCCGGACGTAGCTGTACTCAATACAACTATCCTCGTTTGTGGTGCACAGGTATGGTCGACCAGAACCTTGAAGAGCGATGTGCTGGCCCTCAGGTTCCCATGCAGTCAACACTAGGCTTCTGTCGCACCTGAATCCCCCCATGTCTTGACGTCGCACAATTCGACCAGCAACCCAAAAGGAGGTCCTAAATGAGGACCTTACATACTGTCAGAGATGATAACGCTGTCTCATATGAGTACATGGCATCTCCGAGTCCTTCAAAGTGATGACTCAGTATCTGACTATGTTCACGCCTGTTTTATATCCTGCCAAGCCTACTCACAACACTAAACGTGAGCCACACTAGTGCATTCTAGTGGCCATTCTAATTACCACAGAGAATCGCGACTATAATCATTTACATACCGGCCGATAGTGTGTATTTGTATGAAGTTACATTGACATCCAATGGTGTCTTCTAGATGCTTCACTATTTTTTTCAGTTAGTGTATTTATGAAATCTAACTAGCAGATATAATAAATTAACGAATATGTAAGTACATATAATAAAATAAAATAACTGAAAATATATGGAATGAGTGAATAAAATTCCACAGTATAATAATAAAAGCTAAACCGAATATTTTAAAGGTAAATTCCAAAGAATATTTGAATAATTGATGTGGCCACACATGAGAATGGTGGCCTCACGATATGTTGTAATGAAACATTTAAACAATAATTAACTGAACAGTGGAAAACGTAGTCATGTAGAGTGTGAGCAGAAAATTAAACACCGTTTTATATGTTTTATCTAATGCAACCTGTTGCTTGCTTTAATCATAATTATATGTCTGAGTGACGCTAAACGTTATTTTCTTTACATAAATCATGAGTTACTCCCATAATTTTTATATATGAAATCAGTGAATTTACTCGTGGCGTTTATGTTGCCTATGTTTGCAGTCACTTTCAGAACTCAAATTAATAATCAAATTAACTAAGTTACATAGACTAAACCTTGAATTGCTGAGGTAACTGTGTATCACCACATTAAATAAAAACAGTGAATATTTGAGGGAGTATGAATGAGAAGAGCGGCGTATTTAAGTTTACAAAAATAGTGACAAGTTTTATTAATTCTTTTATAACTACAATGAGCTGATAAATCTTACAAAAAAAGTGACAAACCCAAATCAGAAATGGAATGGTGCTTGACTGGCAAAGCATTCATTGATGTGGAAGATATACAAATTCTCCCCTGCATTCATCCCTTTTACAATTCAATGTCACTTTGTCTACATAAATGCACTGTAAGGTCCAGTTCTATTCAGATGGAGTCAACAAAGACCAAGCACATCACAAACTATGGTTCATCAGAGAACAGAGAGCTGTGAATGTCATTTAACAACCATATGGCAGTGCAGCAATACTTTACCCTTTCACCTTGATTCAGGGGGCAGCAGAAAACGACGCACTATGGGCAAGCCAGTGTGCTCCCTGCCGCCGTTGGATAAGCAGCTGCCAGCAGAAAGTCGTATACACCTAGCTCACTCATTTGTTACATAGTTTAATTCTTAATTTCTTTGCGTATTTTTAGTACTTGCATTGTTTAATTCATAAATTTCGGGCGTATTATTGTACTTGAGAGTTGTAGCTTCGCGCTTTAGTACCTGAATAGTGTAAATTCGCGTAGTCGTCTGTCTTCTGTTTTTGTTTTGAACGGCCAGTGTCGGTTGGTCACAGCCAGTGTGCTCCCTGCCGCCGTTGGATAAGCAGCTGCCAGCAGAAAGTCGTATACTTCTACCTCACTCATTTGTTACATAATTTAATCCTTAATTTCTTTGCGTGTTTTTGGTACTTGCATTGTTTAATTCATAAATTTTGGGCGTATTATAGTATTTGAGAGTTGTAGCATCACGTTTTAGTACCTGAATAGTGTAAAATCGCGTAGTCTCAAAAATGGCTCTGAGCACTATGGGACTCAACTGCTGAGGTCATTAGTCCCCTAGAACTTAGAACTAGTTAAACCTAACTAACCTAAGGACATCACAAACATCCATGCCCGAGGCAGGATTCGAACCTGCGACCGCAGCGGTCTTGCGGTTCCAGACTGCAGCGCCTTTAACCGCACGGCCACTTCGGCCGGCCGCGTAGTCTCCTTCCGCCGCCAAGCAGTGTGTCAGCAGTGAGCAAGTAGCAGCATTACTGCATTTACTAGGCAATCTTGTATTTTAATAACCGTTTAAATTTTGTGTCGATTTGTTTGTGCTCTCTGTAGATTAATTCAGACGTTCTTTGCACAACAGTTTTTAGCATGGATAGGGACTGCAACTGCTGTATTCGGATGCAGGCTGAGTTGGCATCTCTTCGCTCCCAGCTTCAGGCAGTGTTGGCTTCAGTCACACAGCTTGAGGCTGTTGCCAATGGGCATCACTGTGGTGGTCCGGATGGGGGTTTGTCGGGGACGGCCAGCTCGTCCCGCGTATCCCCCGATCGGACTACGACTGTGGCTGCCCGGGATATTACCCACATTGAGGCTGATCCGTCACCTGTGGTAGAGTGGGAGGTCGTCTCGAGGTGTGGCAGGGGGCGAAAGACATTCCGAAGGGCTGAACGGAAGGCCTCTCCAGTTTGTCTGACGAACCGGTTCCAGACTCTGTCTCCGGCTGATACTGATGTTCGGCCGGAGATGGCTGCTTGTCCCTTTCCAGAGGTTGCCCCTCAGTCTGCAAGATCCGGGCAGTCGCAGAGCGTGGGCTTACTGGTAGTCGGGAGCTCCAACGTCAGGCGCGTAATGGGGCCCCTTAGGGATATGGCAGCAAGAGAGGGGAAGAAAACCAATGTGCACTCCGTGTGCATACCGGGAGGAGTCATTCCAGATGTGGAAAGGGTCCTTTCGGATGCCACGAAGGGACAGGGTGCACCCATCTGCTGGTGGTCGCTCATGTCGGCACCAAAGATGTGTGTCGCTATGGATTGGAGGAAATCCTCTCTGGCTTCCGGCGGCTATCTGATTTGGTGAAGACTGCCAGTCTCGCTAGCGGGATGAAAGCAGAGCTCACCATCTGCAGCATCGTCGACAGGACTGACTGCGGACCTTTGGTACAGAGCCGAGTGGAGGGTCTGAATCAGAGGCTGAGACGGTTCTGCGACCGTGTGGGCTGCAGATTCCTCGATTTGCGCCATAGGGTGGTGGAGTTTCGGGTTCCGCTGGATGGATCAGGAGTCCACTACACGCAGGAAGCGGCTACACGGGTAGCAGGGGTTGTGTGGCGTGGACTGGGCGGTTTTTTAGGTTAGATGGCCTCGGGCAAGTACAGAAAGGGCAACAGCCTCAAAGGGTGCGGGGCCAAGTCAGGACATGTGGGGACCAAGCAGCAATCGGTATTGTAATTGTAAACTGTCGAAGCTGCATTGGTAAAGTACCGGAACTTCAAGCGCTGATAGAAAGCACCTAAGCTGAAATCGTTATAGGTACAGAAAGCTGGCTGAAGCCAGAGATAAATTCAGCCGAAATTTTTACAAAGGCACAGACGGTGTTTAGAAAGGATAGATTGCATGCAACAGGTGGTGGCGTGTTTGTCGCTGTTAGTAGTATATTATCCTGTAGTGAAGTAGAAGTGGATAGTTCCTGTGAAATATTATGGGTGGAGGTTACACACAACAACCGAGCTAGGTTAACAATTGGCTCCTTTTACCGACCTCCCGACTCAGCAGCATTAGTGGCAGAACAACTGAGAGAAAATTTGGAATACATTGCACATAAATTTTCTCAGCATATTATAGTCTTAGGTGGAGATTTCAATTTACCAGATATAGACAGGGACACTCAGATGTTTAGGACGGGTGGTAGAGACAGAGCATCGAGTTACATTATACTGAGTGCACTATCCGAAAATTACCTCGAGCAATTAAACAGAGAGCCGACTCGTGGAGATAACATCTTGGACCTACTAATAACAAACTGACCCGAACTTTTCGACTCTGTAAGTGCAGAACAGGGAATCAGTGATCATAAGGCCGTTGCAGCATCCCTGAATATGGAAGTTAATAGGAATATAAAAAAAAGGGAGGAAGGTTTCTCTATTTAGCAAGAGCAATAGAAGGCAGATTTCAGACTACCTAACAGATCAAAACGAAAATTTCTGTTCCGATACTGACAATGTTGAGTGTTTATGTAAAAAGTTTAAGTCAATTGTAAAATGCGTTTTAGACAGGCACGTGCCGAGTAAAACTGTGAGGGACGGGAAAAACCCACCGTGGTTCAACAACAAAGTTAGGAAACTACTGCGAAAGCAAAGAGATTTTCACTCCAAGTTTAAACGCAGCCAAAACCTCTCAGACAAACAGAACCTAAACGATGTCAACCTTAGCGTAAGGAGGGCTATGCGTGAAGCGTTCAGTGAATTCGAAAGTAAAATTCTATGTACCGACTTGACAGAAAATCCAAGGAAGTTCTGGTCTTACGTTAAATCAGTAAGTGGCTCGAAACAACATATCCAGACACTCCGGGATGATGATGGCATTGAAACAGAGGATGACACGCGAAAAGCTGAAATACTAAACACCTTTTTCCAAAGCTGTTTCACAGAGGAAGACCGCCGCACTGCAGTTCCTTCTCTAAATCCTCGCACAAACGAAAAAATGGCTGACATCGAAATAAGTGTCCAAGGAATAGAAAAGCAACTGGAATCACTCAACAAAGTCCACTGGACCTGACGGGATACCAATTCGTTTCTACACAGAGTACGCGAAAGAACTTGTCCCCCTTCTAACAGCCGTGTACCGCAAGTCTCTAGAGGAACGGAAGGTTCCAAATGATTGGAAAAGAGCACAGGTAGTCCCAGTCTTCAAGAAGGGTCGTCGAGCAGATGCGCAAAACTATAGACCTATATCTCTGACGTCGATCTGTTGTAGAATTTTAGAACATGTTTTTTGCTCGAGCATCATGTCGTTTTTGGAAACCCAGAATCTACTCAGTAGGTATCAACATGGATTCCGGAAACAGCGATCGTGTGAGACCCAACTCGCTTTATTTGTTCATGAGACCCAGAAAATATTAGATACAGGCTCCCAGGTAGATGCAATTTTCCTTGACTTCCGGAAGGCGTTCGATACAGTTCCGCACTGTCGCCTGATAAACAAAGTAAGAGCCTACGGAATATCAGACCAGCTGTGTGGCTGGATTGAAGAGTTATTAGCAAACAGAACACAGCATGTTGTTATCAATGAGTTATCAATGGAGAGACGTCTACAGACGTTATAGTAACCTCTGGCGTGCCACAGGGGAGTGTTATGGGACCATTACTTTTCACAATATATATAAATGACCTAGTAGATAGTGTCGGAAGTTCCATGCGGCTTTTCGCGGATGATGCTGTAGTATACATAGAAGTTGCAGCATTAGAAAATTGTAGCGAAATGCAGGAAGATCTGCAGCGGATAGGCACTTGGTGCAGGGAGTGGCAACTGACCCTTAACATAGACAAATGTAATGTATTGCGAATACATAGAAAGAAGGATCCTTTATTGTATGATTATATGATAGCGGAACAAACACTGGTAGCAGTTACTTCTGTAACATATCTGGGAGTATGCGTGCGGAACGATTTGAAGTGGAATGATCATATAAAATTAATTGTTGGTAAGGCGGGTACCAGGTTGAGATTCATTGGGAGAGTCCTTCGAAAAGCCCGCATCTCGTGGTCGTGCGGTGGCGTTCTCGCTTCCCACGCCCGGGTTCCCGGGTTCGATTCCCGGCGGGGTCAGGGATTTTCTCTGCCTCGTGATGGCTGGGTGTTGTGTGCTGTCCTTAGGTTAGTTAGGTTTAAGTAGTTCTAAGTTCTAGGGGACTGATGACCACAGATGTTGAGTCCCATAGTGCTCAGAGCCAGTCCTTCGAAAATGTAGTCCATCAACAAAGGAGGTGGCTTACAAAACACTCGTTCGACCTATACTTGAGTATTGTTCATCAGTGTGGGATCCGTACCAGATTGGGTTGACGAAGGAGATAGAGAAGATCCAAAGAAGAGCGGCGCGTTTCGTCACAGGGTTATTTGGTAATCGTGATAGCTTTACGGAGATGTTTAGCAAACTCAAGTGGCAGACTCTGCAAGAGAGGCGCTCTGCATCGCGGTGTATCTTGCTCGCCAGGTTTCGAGAGGGTGCGTTTCTGGACGAGGTATCGAATATATTGCTTCCCCCTACTTATACCTCCCGAGGAGATCACGAATGTAAAATTAGAGAGATTCGAGCGCGCACGGAGGCTTTCAGACAGTCGTTCTTCCCGCGAACCATACGCGACTGGAACAGAAAAGGGAGGTAATGACAGTGGCACGTAAAGTGCCCTCCGCCACACACCGTTGGGTGGCTTGCGGAGTATAAATGTAGATGTAGATGAAGAAGCAGAGCACTGCAGCGCCTGGAATGCTATAACGAGTCTATGGAAATTTGCCAACTGCACAGACTGGCGTTCTGATTATTAGGAACTTCCCTACCAGAGCCCTGAAATCCCGGCAGATTTCTTTGTGATGTGCGCCCATTCGCTGTTCTGGTCAAGCCAATTTGACTCACAGGCAGTACGGTGAGTGCTGGAATTGTCAGGCGTCAGACAGCCGACTCGGGACGAATAAATCCATCCTCATGACACACCATATGTCCGAGATGATACGCAGTTCCACTGTCAGTACAGTTGGAAACTGCCAGTGGCTCTTAGCCAACCGCAAGTTACAGACCACAAGTCTCGCCCACTAGGGAAAGACCTGAAGTATTCAACCAGGGGTGGACCAGAGGATGTAGAAGGCAGAAGAATCACAACAACTTTCCATCGAGCCTCACTACAGGAACCGAATTAGCAAAAACGAAAACACCTCCACATTGTACAAACCAAATGAACTGTCCCCTACTCATTGAATCTCTCCTCTGGACTGTTCTGTTGGCCTGATAGCCAATCCAGACACAGCACTGGGATTTCCACGCATGGGAAGCAAGCCTTTGCTTTGATTATCCTGAGAGGAGCCATCAGCGACTCGAAATCTCTCTTGTCTGAAAAAACAGGATTTTAAACTAGGGAGGTGTCTGCCTAGATGGGACCACAGTCCCTCACTAACCGAGATATCTGATCTTTCCAGGCCAATCATTTCCAGTTTCTGAAAGAACACTGTTAAGTTTCCCAAACACTCATGGACATGAAATATTTTTTTTTTGCCGTTCGGTAAAAGAACCTGGCGACCTCCCGACTTCTGGGGAGTTACGTCTTGCCTCCTCTAAACATGTGCTCCAGCTGGTCGGTCCATATCAATCCAGCTTCTAACATGAGAATGCTCAGAGTTTTATGATCTTCCCACCACTTGCACAAAATGAAATGATAATTAAATAAAGACCCTACGCTGCCGACAGGTGTTGACAAACATCAATGGGGACAGTTTAAAATGTGTGCCCCAACCAAGACTCGAACCCAGAATCTGTGGTGTCACCGCCAGACACCACACTTGCTAGGTGGTAGCTTAAATCGGCCGCGGTCCATTTAGTACATGTCGGACCCGCGTGTCGCCACTGTGTGATCGCAGACCGAGCGCCACCACAAGGCAGGTCTCGAGATACGGGATAGCTCTCGTCCCAGTTGTACGACGACTTTGCTAGCGACTACACTTACGAAGCCTTTCTCTCATTTGCCTAGAGACTGTTAGAATAGCCTTCAGCTAAGTCCATGGCTACGACCTAGCAAGGCGCCATTAGCCTTACATAGTTTGATAGCTATCGTATGAAATGTCTCATCAAGAATGCTGTATTCACATCAAAGAATAAAAGATAAGTATTCGAGGAGCTGCATACTTTTCTTATTAGAATTCACTACTTATCCTGTTCCAGAATTCACGCCCGTCTGCGTTAGATTTCGGCCTCCTCTATCTACAAGGTGTTGGCACATTTACCAACACATCATTTTCGTGCACCGCAGTTTCGCAATTTTGATGCGGCGCACGAAAATGATGTGTTGGTAAATGTGCCAACACCTTGTAGATAGACGGGGCCGAAATGCACGCTATCTAAGGCAGACGGGCGTGAATTCTGGAACAGGATAAGTAGTGAATTCTAATAAGAAAAGTATGCAGCTCCTCGAATACTTATCTTTTATTCTTTGATGTGAATACAGCATTCTTGATGAGACATTTCATACGATAGCTATCAAACTATGTAAGGCTAATGGCGCCTTGCTGGGTCGTAGCCATGGACTTAGCTGAAGGCTATTCTAACAGTCTCTCGGCAAATGAGAGAAAGGCTTCGTAAGTGTAGTCGCTAGCAAAGTCGTCGTACAACTGGGACGAGAGCTATCCCGTATCTCGAGACCTGCCTTGTGGTGGCGCTCGGTCTGCGATCACACAGTGGCGACACGCGGGTCCGACATGTACTAAATGGACCGCGGCCGATTTAAGCTGCCACCTAGCAAGTGTGGTGTCTGGCGGTGACACCACAGAATCTCCTGCTTATATGGCAGATGCTCTATCCATTTGAGCCACCAAGGGCACAGAGGATAGTGCGACTTCAGGGACTTATCCCTTGCACACTCATTCCCAGCTTAATGTCCACATACTGCATTTGTAGTGCCCCTATCCATTACACTCACTACTCATGGCAGACAATTTTATTGAGTCCCGTAAGAGTTCGGGCAATACATGTGCATCCACGTAGAAGAAGAAGGTCAATGGCCGCTTAGCTTTAACTATATGAAGATGGTATCACATCAGCCCACACTCCGCTGCAGAGTGAAAATCTCATTCTGGAAGCATCCCCCAGGCTGTGGCTAAGCCATGTCTCCGCCATATCCTTTCTTCCAGGAGTGCTAGTTCTGCAAGGTTCGCAGGTGAGCTTCTGTGAAGTTTGGAAAGTAGGAGACGAGGTACTGGCGGAAGTAAAGCTGTGAGGAGGGGCCGTCAGTCGTGCTTGGGTAGCTCAGTTGGTAGAGCACTTGCCCCCGAAAGGCAAAGGTCCGGCACACAGTTTTAATCAGCCAGGAAGTTTCATATCAACGCGCATTCCGCTGCTGAGTGAAAATCTCATTATGGTATCTGTTCTTTCGGACATGTCTTTATACATTTGCACAAAAGCTCAGACTGCAGCAGTCTCTCTAAGATGGCTTCCTGCACTCACTTTCCTCCAATGGACTGTCACCTGGCCCAGGTAAAATGTTTGGTGAACTGGTGCCCTCCTGCTCTGACCCTCAGTAGAAAGAGGGGAGTGCCAAGGCACGAAGTCCCTCTGCAGGTTCAATCCATAAAGCCTTGCTTCCCAGAACCACTCACACAGCCAGGTCGCTGGACTCAGCATTCATGACCCGCAATTCATCTTTCCTGCTCGTACAGTCCACAGGTGTACTGCAGGTCCATAGTGCCCTACCTGCGCAATATTTCGGCGATCAGACATGTCGCCATCGTCAGGTGCGCTGACGAATTGAGTTCCTGAGGGCGGGCGGCCGTCTTAAATCCCCTCCACTCGCGAGGCGTTCTCTCCGCGGTCCGCGCCCGCGCGTCATCGGTCGGTGAGACGTTGGCGTCGGCATCTGTGAAGGCGTCGGTGTAATTGCCTCGTCCGACCTAATCGCCCGTTCGTTTCCTTTGCTGAGGGTCTTTTTAATTAGACTCAGTGCCCTGATGAGGTTGTAGCCGCAATCTCAGTTGATGAGTCTGTCCCTGGAACGAATTTCGATAGCCTCCCTAACGACGCTGTCCCAGTGTTTAGATGTCTGTGCCAAGACCCTGGTATGTTGGTAGTCCATTTCGTGATTTTCGCACAAACAGTGCTCTGCGACCACGGTTTGTTGGGGTACCCAAGTCGAGTGTGCCTCTGATGCTCTCGGCAATGATCTTCGATGGTGCGCACTGCCTGTCCAATATAAGTCTTCCCATATTGACACGTAATATGTCGGCCTTCCGCAAACCGAGATCGTCTTTGACACTTCCCAATAATGCTCGCGTTTTCTTTGGTGGGCGAAAGACAGTTCCTACTCGGTGTTTCCTCAATATTCGTCCTATTTTCCCCGATAGAGCGCCAATATACGGCATATAGGCCGTGGCTATAACCGCGATCATCCGACCTCATTAGATATGCTAAAAGGCAACATCCAACAGCTATTTGTTACCTCATCTACTGATATGTGGTGCAGTGTTGTTTGCAACATTATTGCTTGACTACAGGTATTGTTGATGAAGGACAACCAACATGTTTAGCATTTGTTATAGAGAACACTGTCTTTGCTAAATACAAATAGTTACGATAACATTTGCGTTTGAATTGCTTGAAGCGCCATCTGATGGTCATTTTGTCCAGTTTTTGGTGGAATAAAATTCCATATTTTTTCAAGCATCTGTGTCAGCTTTTACCTCCCTATCTACATTATTCTGTGAAGTACTCACCTGTACAGTAATTTTCTGTTGCAATTCCAAACTCAGACACGGAGTATTCACTGTGGAGAAAAGACCTATTATGGTAATATCAGGTGTCCATCGTCAAACCTTACGTAATTTAACTTTTTGAGAAACTAGGCTTCATAATAACAGCATCACGGTGCACATACTCTTATTTTGGAGAACAATTTACAGTTTGAAAATAACAGAAGCATCCGTAGACATAACACTAGGATCAAAACTGGCTTCTATCCACAGTGTAGCCGTATTCTTGCACAGAGAGGAAGAAAGCATGCAATTATAAACATATTTTACCACCTCCCTGATGAATATAAGATGCTGACACGCAGTGGAAGATTTTGAAAAATAAACTAAAATACTTTCTGCTTAACAAGTTATTCTCTTCCATAGATGAATTTTTAAATAGATGATATATTTTGAGTTGCTTATATTAAATTTTATTGTGTAGTAAGATTAAAGTAAAAGTACAATTATGCAAATGGTCAGGCTGTAGCCATACATTCACTGAGAAAATGTGTGTTATTTGTAGCGTTATTGACATGTTCCGTGAGTTTTCCTGTGGAATATATATACAACAAAATAAAACTAAAATTTCGTCACCTTCCCTATAATTGTTTCCACTTCCTTGTTGCTGAAAGTCTTGTGAATAAAATACCCATTTTGCACAATGCCTAAACTGTTCTGTTCCTCGTTATTTTGTGTTATTAATTACTAAGTTTCATTTTGTTGCAGAGTCAGAGATAAAAGAGCTGCTGCTGTCTGTAAATATTTTCGTGACATGGTGGCGCACACAGTTGCTTATAGGGAGAAAAATAACATTACTAGGAAAGATTTCATGGATCTTCTGATACAACTCAAGAACAGAGGATACCTCGACGGTGAAAAGATTGAGAATGGAGACAGTACTAGCAAAGAAGTTTCGCAAATGGGTATGTGTCTTGTCTTTTGTAAGAAGCACTGCATATTATTTCTTCCTGGCCGATGTCTGGCAGGTATAGGGTGTAAAACTTGAACACTATTCGTTGTAAGATAGATAATAACAGCAAACTTCAGATTCAGTAAACAACTGTATCCATATCCGCTTACAGCCTGTAAAGGAATTATGAAGTCTGTGGAAGATGATAATCAGTATTATAAGTCTGGTACTAAATATGCTTCCAAATAAATTCTTTGGAGGACGTGGGGTTAATTTAATTTTTATTTTCTACTGCCACGAACTACGATAGATTGCTTGTTTAAACATATCTAAATTGCTGGGTAACTTCAACCCTTAAAGCTCTGTAACTTTTTTTCTGCCAGACGATAGCTATCCTTTTTCCATTTTTAACTTATTCAAAGAGATGTACAAAGTATTTATCATGTTTGTGCATAAGTTAGTAGCGTTTCTCCATAAGTTTAATAAACACAACAGATGCATATAGCAGAGCCTTTAGTCATCAGTAGTATCTGCTCCTTCACTTTTTACAACAGACCTCCAACAATGTGGTAACTTTTTCGATTCTGCGACTGTAGAAATCACGTAGTTTTGAGGCGAAAAACTCCATGTGAATGTTCAGAGCTCATTTTCGTACGGAAAGGAAGTTCCTTGAAGGTCGTTCGGTAGAGATGTGAAAACATGAGGCGCAAGATCAGATAAATAAGATGTGTGCTAACTGCCCAGCTCAACTGCTGTAAGTATTGTGTCAGCTAGCAGAGTGCGGGAGGGCGTTATCATGGAGTAGCATCACTTCAAACAATCTTCTGATCGTCGTTGTCGGACTGCGTCTGCAAGACGTCTCACATGTCGAAAATAAATGTTAGCAGTGATGGTTACGCCTCGGGGGAAGTAATTCGTAATACAACACAGCGTTGCTGTTCCACCAGACGCATAACGTTATCTTTTGTGGACGCACACAGGTCTTTGTACGGCGAGCTGCTGCTTTTTTTTATCTCAACCATTCCTTTATTTTCCTATTGTTAGCGTAAACACACCATTTCTCGTCACCAGTAACGGAATGGTTGGCGCTGTTCACGAGCCAATTTATGGTGAGCAAGCAGAGATGTACACATGACCAGCCACTGATTTTTCATGATTTTGGCTTAGAGAATGCAGCACCCGTACATCCAATTTTTCAACCTTCCCAATGCATATAAATGTCGTGTCATGGTGGAATAATCATAGTTCATTATATTTGCCAGTTCCGAAGTACACTGATATGGAATCATTATTGATTAATGCGTTAAAACGAACTTCATCAATCCCCGAAGGCCTTCCTCAAAATGGAAAGTCACTAATGTCAAAACGATCCTCGTTAAAACAAGAAAACCATTATCTTGCCGTGATCTGTCCAACGGAATTATCCTCATGCACGGCGCAAATGTTTATGGCTGTCTCTGCTGCCGTCACCACTCTGCTGAACTCAAACAGAAAAATATGTCGAAAATATTCCGATTTATCCACTAGGTACTCCATTTGCTAGTGTCCATGGCTCCACTGAGTATCTCCTGATGACAACATGTAAACTCAAATAGCAACAGTTCAAATGGTTCAAATGGGTCTGAGCAGTACGGGACTTAACCTCTGAGGTCATCAGTCCCCTAGAACTTAGAACTACTTAAGTCTTAAACCTAACTAACCTAAGGACATCACACACAATCATGCCCGAGACAGGATTCGAACCTGCGACCGTAGCGATCGCGCGGTTCCAGACAGTAGCGCCTAGAACCGCTCGGCCACACCGGCCGCCATAGCAAGAGTGAACTACAAATAAATGATAATCGATTAATAAGCCATAGCAACCGGAATACCAGCAGGCATAACATAAACGCCACGAACTTATACATCAGCAAAATATATCCCATAATCTAGCAGTCATTCATCTGATGCTGTCCTTTTGCACACTTGAGTAAATGCGCATTGACTCATCACATCATTTTATCCCTACAGAGTTCACAATGGACGACGTAGCGGCTCAGGCGTTTATCTTCTTTGGAGCGGGTTTCGAGACATCTTCATCAACTATGAGCTTTGCTCTCCACGAATTGGCGTTCAACCTACACATTCAAACGAAGTTGCAAGAGGAAATAGATTCAATCCTTAAGGAGAACGGCGGAGAGATTTCATATGAAGCGCTTTCCAAAATGTCTTACCTTGACAAAGTAGTATCTGGTAAGTAAATTCATCTCTGAAAACAAATCAGTATTTGTAAATATTTTTCATTTTATTGTTTACCATAAACCATATTACTGATTTTCCACCACGCTGTGTTCTTTTGTAGTAAAACATTGGTTGAATTAAATTTGTTCTTCTGTGGTTAGCTAAAAGTTTGCTACTGAATATAATAGAAGTTCTGAATTATAGTGCGTAGTTCTCATTTTGGTTTATGAAAGTGGGCTTCACACAGGAGTAAGTGTTGCGGTACGTGTTGTGAATCTAGGAACCACTGCTTTAATAGTGCTGTACTTAATCAGCCATTTTTTGAACATTAAGTTCCGTATAGATATTCTCACTTCTAATTTGATCTCATACAAACTCTGGGTTGGTCTGTAGCAAAAATTTCTGCTGTTTGTATGCTCCTCTTACTTTTTTTGTCTTAATGTCACTGCCTTTTCATAAAACAAAGCAGATTTAGATATGGTATTCTGCTTTTTGTTTTTAAGATAGTTCCCTATACGTATTCCACAGTGACCACTAATGCATTCGTCTTATTATACTTCTCGATATTAAATTCGACGTCAGCTCTGTAGACATACTGCAGTCCAAACATCTGATGAAGTTACGTGTTGTATTATTTCCTCTGTTTTAGCCATCTGTAAATATTTTCCGTCTGTAGCAACTGTTTTCGGTTTACTGATCTAATTTCCATATTACACATGCCTGGTATTTTATTCAAGTTTGTAAGTTGTCTTTAATGCATACTATCATCCACGAACAAGACTGACGAAATTTTGTTGTTAAATGGTTCAAATGGCTCTGAGCACTATGGGACTTAACATATGTGGTTATTCCCCAAGTATATTTCTTCTGGCTTCATCTCTTGACATTCTTGTACGACTTCATTTTGTCGAAGTCAAATAATAAATGTGACAGACCACAATCTTACCTTAAAGAGTTGATAACTGCTACAAATTTCTTAATGCCCTAAAATACACTGTCTGTTTTATCATATGGGATCTAATGGCACTGATTAATTTTTTTTTTTCAGTGAGCTATGTAATAGCATTGGTCTTACAACATTCCAGAGACCCTGAGGAAGTATCCACCAGTGCCTCTCTTGAACCGGGAGCCCAACAAGGAGTACAAGATTCCAGATAGCGACGTCGTGCTGGAGAAAGGAACCCCGCTCTCCATCTCGGTGCTGGGTCTCCATCGTGATCCCAAGTGCTACCCGGACCCTGAACACTTCGACCCTGAGAGGTTCTCCGAACAACAGAAGGCCCAGAGACAGCCTTACGTCTACCTACCATTCGGAGACGGACCACGCAACTGTATAGGTCGGTATCTACCTGACTTTAAAGAAATAGCTGTATTAGTTTTCGACGGCACCATACTTCGTAATCCGCTCTCTGTTATGCACTCTCTGTACTTTGAAGTTTCGTGAAACCAGAATCTTTTCTTAAATTCATGTTGATGTAGACATTTGCTAGACCTATTGGAACTTTTATAAAAGATGAGTAGGCAATAATTACTAATTTCTCATATGAAGCATCTGTATTGGTCTCTTTGAATCCATCCACATAGGATTAAGATAACTGGTAAACAAATAAAACGTTAGTCCGCAGCTCGTGGTCGTGCGGTAGCGTTCTGGCTGCCCGCGCCCGGGTTCCTGGGTTCGATTCCCGGTGGGGTCAGGGATTTTCTCTGCCTCGTGATGACTGGGTGTTGTGTGATGTCCTTAGGTTAGTTAGGTTTAAGTAGTTCTAAGTTCTAGGGGACTGATGACCATAGCTGTTAAGTCCCATAGTGCTCAGAGCCATTTGAACCATTTTTGAAATAAAACGTTAAGTTCACAATACAGGGTTATTACAAATGATTGAAGCGATTTCACAGCTCTACAATAACTTTATTATTTGAGATATTTTCACAATGCTTTGCTCACACATACAAAAACTCAAAAAGTTTTTTTAGGCGTTCACAAATGTTCTATATGTGCCCGTTTAGTGATTCGGCAGACATCAAGCCGATAATCAAGTTCCTCCCACACTCGGCGCAGCATGTCCCCATCAATGAGTTCGAAAGCATCGTTGATCCGAGCTCGCAGTTCTGGCACGTTTCTTGGTAGAGGTGGTTTAAACACTGAATCTTTCACATAACCCCACAGAAAGAAATCGCATGGGGTTAAGTCGGGAGAGCGTGGAGGCCATGACATGAATTGCTGATCGTGATCTCCACCATGACCGATCCATCGGTTTTCCAATCTCCTGTTTAAGAAATGCCGAACATCGTGATGGATGTGCAGTGGAGCACCATCCTGTTGAAAGATGAAGTCGGCGCTGTCGGTCTCCAGTTGTGGCATGAGCCAATTTTCCAGCATGTCCAGATACACGTGTCCTGTAACGTTTTTTTCGCAGAAGAAAAAGGGGCCATAAACTTTAAACCGTGAGATTGCACAAAACACGTTAACTTTTGGTGAATTGCGAATTTGCTGCACGAATGCGTGAGGATTCTCTACCGCCCAGATTCGCACATTGTGTCTGTTCACTTCACCATTAAGAAACAAATGTTGCTTCATCACTGAAAACAAGTTTCGCACTGAACGCATCCTCTTCCATGAGCTGTTGCAACCGCGCCGAAAATTCAAAGCGTTTGATTTTGTCATCGGGTGTCAGGGCTTGTAGCAATTGTAAACGGTAAGGCTTCTGCTTTAGCCTTTTCCGTAAGATTTTCCAAACCGTCGGCTGTGGTACGTTTAGCTTCCTGCTTGCTTTATTCGTCGACTTCCGCGGGCTACGCGTGAAACTTGCCCGCACGCGTTCAACCGTTTCTTCGCTCACTGCAGGCCGACCCGTTGATTTCCCCTTACAGAGGCATCCAGAAGCTTTAAACTGCGCATACCATCGCCGAATGGAGTTAGCAGTTGGTGGATCTTTGTTTAACTTCGTCCTGAAGTGTCGTTGCACTGTTATGACTGACTGATGTGAGTGCATTTCTCGGCTCCTGTCGTCATTTTGTCTCACTGCGCTCTCGAGCGCTCTGGCGGCAGAAACCTGAAGTGCGGCTTCAGCCGAACAAAAGTTTATGAGTTTTTCTACGTATCTGTAGTGTGTCGTGACCATATGTCAATGAATGGAGCTACAGTGAATTTATGAAATCGCTTCAATAATTTGTAATAGCCCTGTATATGCAATGTGATATACATTACGGCATTCATTTTATTTGCTGCCCTTCTCCATAGAGTAATAGAATTTTTAATACTTGTAATGTCTTCTACTACCTTTTTGAACGAAAAAAGTGATTATTTCATAGCATTAGTTGTTAAAGATAAAGAAATTGACAACAGTCACTAAGTGTTGTTCTTTTTGGAACATGGGGTGTTTGCCTGGAATCCACTCAGACTGCAAGAAGAGGCTACTGTAGTTGAACTTAGAAGCACTTTACTAGTACCAGTGGTAGTGATCGTGTGTAACCTTATGGGTATCATAAAATTGGTCAGGTGCAAGTAGCTCTGAAGGTCGCATACGAACGTAATCATCCGTATCGGCGGTTGATCCACCCTGGCAATCGGGAATCTCAACAGTTTTGCCTGTTACGACATTCATACTGGCAAGATATTGGTCCTGGGAATTCCAAGACTTCCGAGAAAGTTTTAATTTTATGTGTGAATTCTAATAACAAACGACAAAAGAATTACATATTTGTCTGATGTAAGTACAAATGACAATGTACTAATTTTTCTCTTTACTTATACTGTGAAACCTTGCCTCTCGCCAAATTTCATTATTCTAGGTGAACGGGAACTACTAAACAGGTTTTACTGAAGGAATTTGCATATGTCAAAATATGCGAAATAAATAGGGCATATTTTAACTTCAGTCTTTTGAAACCGACAAGGTACCTTAGATCTTAGTAGGAGACATAAATTTCAACCTGATACATGAACCACTTTCTGAGAAAAAGAGTTTCTTAAAGTCGGACAGATGGACGAGAAATGGATCCTGCAATTGTCCTGTTTTTACCGACCCAGGTATGGAAGTCTATAATGTGGGACTGGGTAATACGCAGATAGAAATAGCATGTTAATAGTAAACGTTGACCAAAGACGTACAAACGTACTTTTAAGAATAATACCTTTAATTGTTGTAATGTATGATGAGCAAATGCGCAAGTGTCCCTGTTTTATATATAGGGCTGAATGTAGGGCTGTAATTTGGGACCCAGATTATTATCATTAAATGAAGTACTCTTGAAATAAAAGATCACTTCTTACATGGAACAGCCCAGTACAGAGCTATCGAACCCTAACATCTTGTCTCTTGAAGAATGAAGGCAATAAAAAAGTGCGTAAAATGTTTGCTCGCGCTGAAACACTCACGATCGTAACCGTCCGAAATACGAGCGGCGTTCAGAAAGTAAGCTCCGATCGGTCGCGAAATGGAAACGACTATGAAAATCCGATAAAGCTTTGCACAGATGTGTTGGGTAGTGTCTCTAGTATAACCCCAGTTAGCATCACATCGCTCTTCTCATTTCTGAGCTCGCAGTGAGTGCGTAAAGATGTCTAGAAAATAGTGTCTGCCGCCAAGTACGAGGGCCTGGTGAGAAATTTCGCCTGAAGCTATGCAGCTAACATTACATAACTGTCGTGCTGTTTCGTCTTCACGACAATTCTCAGCCGCATTCTGGAGGGGCAATGAAGATGCTCCTGCATCGTTTTCAAATGGAAATGTTAGATTACCCACAATACAGTCCGCAATTGTCTCCCCCTGAGTTTCATCTCAGGTCACATGAACCGCTGTCTTTGAAGACAACATTTTGACACAGACAACGAGGTGTAGGCCAGCGTGGAGAATTGGCGGAAAGCACTGGCGGCTGCCTTCTATGATAAGGCTATTGAAAAGTTGGTACAACTCTATGACAAAAGTCTAAGTCAGAACGGCGACTACTTAGAGAAGTAGCTGAAAGGTGTAGCTAATTGTTACAAGTAAAACATTTCTGATGTTCACTGTGGTTTCAATTTGGCAATCAATCGGAGCTTACTTTCTGAACAGGCCTCGTACGTTAGTGCGCCACGCTCTTTTTGTTGCGTGGAAAGAGTTGCAATTTATTCGGCTGTGTCTGAATTCCGCAAGTTAGGTGAGAAGCACAGCACACACAAAGTCTCAGCGGTGGCTGGCTGAGCCCTACACTAAAGAGCCCTACCATAAAGTGGGTCGCCGGCCAAAGTGGCCGTGCGGTTCTAGGCGCTGCAGTCTGGAACCGCGAGACCGCTACGGTCGCAGGTTTGAATCCTGCCTCGGACATGGATGTGTGTGATGTCCTTAGGTTAGTTAGGTTTAACTAATTCTAAGTTCTAGGGGACTAATGACCTCAGAAGTTGAGTCCCATAGTGCTCAGAGCCTAAAGTGGGTCCACCTGTTTGTAGCTGCTGGTTGGCCCACACCAGAGACTCTGCCGCCTGCCTTCCTAGATCCTCAAGTTGCGCTCGTGTGGGTGGCACGTGCAGCAACTTTGAAAGAAACGATAGGCCTTAGATGATGCTGGTTGGCGAGAAAAGAAGTAAAAGACGGATCTGGTAAAATGAGACTATGTTGCTGAGGCCCTGGCTTACATTGGTATGACATTCAAATCGAAGATAGAAGTCAGGAAGCCCTGACGGAAGCTACTAATTCCGAATCATCGCCTTACCAACGGAGTCTACGAACTAGCGACGGCAGAGGGAGATGATTCGGCGGGTGAGCATTAAGACACATCTTCTGTCGTGCTTGTACAAAATACACTGCCACCCAGGGCTTTATGCATCAAGCGCCAGGATCTTTAAGATATTGTGAAACACCATTAACTATAACATACTCGACAGTATTACGTTTACGCACTCAGTCGCTATCATAACACCATCCGCAACGTACACAGCAAGATTGTGAGCAAGGCCCTACTTATCAGTGCCATTCAAACTAAGCTTTCTTCTTCTGATCTATCCACGTCTAAGTCTGTAGTTACTGTCATCATTCAGAATAAAACGTTCATCCATCAAACATCCATGGCATCGCACATGATTTTATTTTGCAAGATCAGATGAACTACCCACAAAGCTTGTTGCGACTCAGGTTGAGCGGCCTCCAGCTACATGGTAGCAAACCCCCCTCTGCTTCTAACAAGGGAACGCTACTCCTATTTGTAAATTCTCCCCCACCCCCTCCCATGACGTCAAACACCGACTCTTCGTAACATCTGTAATTAGACACTTTTATTAGCACCAACAGTCAGTCCTGCTGACAGTCATGCAGAGCAAGTCTTGCGAGGAATTTAGAATGTACCTTTCTCAACCAAAGCGAAGTTTTACTGTCTGATTTTTTTCCACCCTGCAGGGACAGGGAGGAGTCCATTCTGCTGTTTCCATGGTGTGTCTCTCCCCTCAAACTGCTGCTTACTTTTCAGTTTAGATGGAAGTATTCCTACGCAAACCCTCCACAATGTTCGCGAGGCCTCCCTCTTCACTCTCTGGGACACGGCTTTCTCCAACCGTTAGTGGACTCCCTTTTCCCGCGACCTTAAATAACAATGGCTAAACATGGCTTCACAAACCTCAACGAATTCTGCTGTTCTGCTCGATTAAAAATTACGTTACACTCAAACCAAATGTTGGATTTAGATGTGGGCTGCATCAATAAATTGCAAAATTCCAGCTGCATGATTTACGACTGTTTGTACAATAAGTTATGCTTTTCTTCAACTTCAAGTTTTACACAAGATTATTTTTTCATATCAACGCGGACATGGAAATGACATGTCACTGTAACCTCACAAGGATGTGTAGGATATTGTTCTGAGTGTCATACACGAAAACGTCTGTTAAAATTATTTGAAGTCGTGACTTGATATAATGGTAGGATAAAACCGCAAACGTTTAAATTTATCAACATAATTCCCATAGTCAAGTTATTGAAAGTCTGCACAGTGACACTCTCTAAAGAGGCTCCAAAACGCATGCCATATTTTTATCACAATTTTCTTACATATCCGAAAATATTCGATGTCCACAGTTTTGTCATCTTATGCAGATAAGAGAATTGAGTGACGTTGACTGGGCTCAGCTGCATAGCCAAGTAAATCCCCGATCCTTTTTTTTATTACTCTTCATTCCCTGTCCTTAAAGGTAAATCGGGTTGTTTCGGTAATAATCCATGAAGAATGAGAGACTATGCAACAAATCCCAGATGAGTTGACAGTGGGGCACAGGGAATCCCAGTCCCAGTGGGAATCATTTGAGAGGGGATTCCCCATTCTGGCATTTGCCTCAGAACCAAGGAAAACCTTCAGGAAACATTGGTCGGAATGAGGTGTGGGAGATATTTTTAATTTAATGTACCTTCCAGAAAAAAATGTCAAGATTAGAGTGTTTGAGTGTGTATTTGCTCATGTGTATACCGAGTAAAGTCGGTGACTTGCTTTACTTTTAAATTGCATGACAAATTTCCTGCGTCTTATACATACAACAGGAGTGAACTTCGTACAGAATGATTGTTGATTTTCACTGCATTCTCGTAATGAAAAATCAAACCTCTCCTTGCCGCCCCATTTGTGCAGCTACCGACTCCCTCAATTCTTCCTAAAAAGACATATCTCTTTCATTTGCTTCAGTGTAAAGCGCATCTTCCTATCTATTAAAATTTGCCCGTAGGAATCTTGAAAACTAACACAATTTTGCTACCAATACTTCTGTGAGATTCTTCAAAAATTCCTACAGCCGGCGTCATAAGTCTGATGGACCTCAAACTTGGCACGCCTAAACTGTTTAAACTGTCTTATACAATCCAATCAGTAATTTTGACCACCAATCAAAAGTGCTACTAGATAATCTACACTGATAGACCAGAAATGGGAAGAATCACGAATAACTCAAAAACTGCTTCTCCGATTACCAGATGGCGTTAATCCCAGGTATATAATGCGCTAACTCACCACTCACGTCAGATATGGTGTTGGCAGCTTTAATCCATAGCGCAACTCAGTTTCAATCAAACATGATAAAATGCTAAATACTCGCAAAATATTGGTCACAAGAGAATGGGGTATTTAGACACCGTGAATACATATCTCTAGCCAAAATAATAGGTTATGATAGAAAAGCAAATCCATGACATTTGATGACATTGTATTACTCATTTGTGGTTCAACTTCATTATCTAGATGGGTAGGTCCATGGTTGCATTCGGCTTCTTTTGTCATGTGCCTAAATAGTAGATGAAGTGTTTACCTTGGCGTTAAATAGTTAGTTGTAACTTCCAAAGAAAATCAAACCCTAGCATTGAGGTAGTATTACAATTTCAATCGGTGTCATTAATATTCTGACAGCTACACACATTTCTTGTGAGCTACTCATCATGTCTCCACCTTAACTATCCACACACAGCTCCCCTTCAGCCGAGGCAGCTTATTTTAACCGGTAGCTGATGATATCACTGTTCAAAGGTCAGACGATATACACTTCAGGATGATATAACTTATCACTAATTCTGTCCTTCAGTGATCGACAACAACAATACAAAAGGGAATCCCTGACAGAGGTCTGGTCTGCAAGTATGGAAACGGTATTGATAAGGTATTTATTGTACCTTCTCATACGAGGTGCTACAAACATAGAAAATAAAATTTGCCCTAATAGTGTCAAAATAAAAGTGAATCTTCATGCGAGTCAAACAACAGCATGTGATTCAGAAAATATGAATGGGGAGTCTCATTTTATCGAAGCAACATGTATGCAAAGCAGCCGAATTGGTGTTTATATTTTGATGTTTAGATTGTTACATATTAAATAAAGTATCAATTTGTGTGGGGAAACTACTTGTTAGAACCGAGGCATTTTTACCTTCTATGTCAATATAGTTCAATTATTTGAACAGCTTGTCTCTAAAAATTAAGTGCTACAGTGTTTGCAGATGATGTTAAGCGGGGTAAGTTGTCCCTCACAAAATGTATACCACTCCGAATAACAGGCGGTTCTGACTATCAATAAATGTAAATAACAACAGGCATAATGTCTACACAGGAAAACACAAGTGAAAACCTGAAAAGCTTGTTGTTGTCATTGTGATCTCCACTCCAAAGACTGATCTGATGCATCTCTTAACGCTAAGTCATCTAATGCTGGTCGGTTCATCTCTGCATAACTACAAAACTGTACATACATCTGAAACTGCTTAGCATAATCAAGTATTAATCTCCCTGCCCAACAGCTCTTATTCTTCTCAGCTGTGAATTTGTGTTGATAATGATCTGTGGTAACCAGTGCCACTAAAGTACCGCCAGTCAGCTTTAATCGAATTTCTCTGATCATGTTGCAGGTATGAGACTTGGACTGCTGCAGGTCAAGGTTGGGCTGGTGTGTCTGCTGTCCAAGTACAATGTGCGGCCCACAGAGAAGACGCGAGAAACCTTGGAGTACAACGCCAGGACTGTAATACTTCTACCTAATGGCGGCATTCAACTTCGACTGGAGAAGAGGTGCAGTTGATGGGGACACTGACACAAAGACGGATTTACTGAAGTCGGGTGTGGCCCTGAAACGACGCAAGGGGGACGCTTAAAGAGCACGTAATTTCACTGTGTTATGCAAGATTCTCAGAAATATTTTCCTCACACCAGGCGTTATAATGGTTTAAAAAGTGTTCAGAGATTTTCATGTGTTCACCTGCTCTTCGTGACAGAACTGATTTCGGTCAAAGCTATTATAATAATACTTAACATCGTTTCTCGTTTTTTCATCATCCATTTGAAAGACTTGTAGCATTTTTATACATGTTGCATCAATCTATTTTGTAAATAAAAATCATTTTAACGCAAATTGACTGACTTTTGACAGGAAGAGAAGACGTTGCCTTCTGTTTATTCCTTGACACAGACTCGAGTACAGGTTTGTAAATGTTTCACAGTTCATCCTGTACAAAACTGAGTGCTTACTCCTCTCTTCAGATGATTTACAATTTATAACGTAGATGTACCTAATTTTGAGTAACAGCTAACAGCTACACATGAAATGACAATTTCGATTTACTTGATTATACTAAGTAATGAAGATCAAAACTTATGTCACTAAGCAAATAAAAAGGAAAAGAATGGATGAGAGAAAAATGAAACAACTAGTCGTAACATGTCTAAGAATTTGGGTGACAATCTTGAGACTATGGTGCATGTACACTGAGGGAGAGCAATTTTTATTTTTAAAACTGAGAAAATGGGTAATTTCTCTGAAGTAGTGGATGCTTATTTCATAGTCTAGTGCATCCAACAGAAAACTGCTTGTGGTATAAGAAGGAAATGAAGGCAACTTAGAAAGTAATAGCTGAGTGCCTCGTGGGTCTTTGATGTGTGAAAGAATAGTCTGGGGAGCTGACGGTCGAACAAAGTGTGTAGTAATCGCTCCCCAGGACTGTACAGGAGCAGAGTAGGCCCCTTCAGGCAGGGATAATGTCATCATACATTGATCCGTAAATACTCTTCCTTGAACAGTAGTGTAGGACGAAATCAGAGGTGCCAGAAGTTGTAAGCTAATCACTGCCAATCATATAGAGCATTCGTTATATTCCCGCTGTGAGCCACTTCTCCCTTAACCTCTAAAACACAGTTTCATCACCAGTACGTCACCTTCTGAATTAAAGTCACAGTATTAGATTCTTTTGAACAATAAAAAGCTTTAGCCGAGTCTGAATAACTGTGCCATATACTTCTCTAAGCATCAGCTCCTCTCTCTGGAAACGAATCTGTTCATCCAGTCTAGCCACAACTACTTCACACTCAAATGGTCGTACCGAAACAGACCCATAGTTTTTCAGAGTCATCAAATGAATGAAGGTGAAGGAAGATGTGAACGTTACTATTATTTGGTTTAACTACAAAGATGCGACATGTAAATTCCAGTGTCAGTTACGGTTAACGGGGCTCATAACTTCTTAATAAGACAGCAGTCCACTATTTCATATACTTTTGTATATGAGGTTTTATTTATTAACATTTGAGTGCTAATGGCTACTATGTCGTGTACATTCTAAACTATACTCCTGGAAATGGAAAAAAGAACACATTGACACCGGTGTGTCAGACCCACCATACTTGCTCCGGACACTGCGAGAGGGCTGTACAAGCAATGATCACACGCACGGCACAGCGGACACACCAGGAACCGCGGTGTTGGCCGTCGAATGGCGCTAGCTGCGCAGCATTTGTGCACCGCCGCCGTCAGTGTCAGCCAGTTTGCCGTGGCATACGGAGCTCCATCGCAGTCTTTAACACTGGTAGCATGCCGCGACAGCGTGGACGTGAACCGTATGTGCAGTTGACGGACTTTGAGCGAGGGCGTATAGTGGGCATGCGGGAGGCCGGGTGGACGTACCGCCGAATTGCTCAACACGTGGGGCGTGAGGTCTCCACAGTACATCGATGTTGTCGCCAGTGGTCGGCAGAAGGTGCACGTGCCCGTCGACCTGGGACCGGACCGCAGCGACGCACGGATGCACGCCAAGACCGTAGGATCCTACGCAGTGCCGTAGGGGACCGCACCGCCACTTCCCAGCAAATTAGGAACACTGTTGCTCCTGGGGTATCGGCGAGGACCATTCGCAACCGTCTCCATGAAGCTGGGCTACGGTCCCGCACACCGTTAGGCCGTCTTCCGCTCACGCCCCAACATCGTGCAGCCCGCCTCCAGTGGTGTCGCGACAGGCGTGAATGGAGGGACGAATGGAGACGTGTCGTCTTCAGCGATGAGAGTCGCTTCTGCCTTGGTGCCAATGATGGTCGTATGCGTGTTTGGCGCCGTGCAGGTGAGCGCCACAATCAGGACTGCATACGACCGAGGCACACAGGGCCAACATCCGGCATCATGGTGTGGGGAGCGATCTCCTACACTGGCCGTACACCACTGGTGAACGTCGAGGGGACAGTGAATAGTGCACGGTACATCCAAACCGTCATCGAACCCATCGTTCTACCATTCCTAGACCGGCAAGGGAACTTGCTGTTCCAACAGGACAATGCACGTCCGCATGTATCCCGTGCCACCCAACGTGCTCTAGAAGGTGTAAGTCAACTACCCTGGCCAGCTAGATCTCCGGATCTGTCCCCCATTGAGCATGTTTGGGACTGGATGAAGCGTCGCCTCACGCGGTCTGCACGTCCAGCACGAACGCTGGTCCAACTGAGGCGCCAGGTGGAAATGGCATGGCAAGCCGTTCCACAGGACTACATCCAGCATCTCTACGATCGTCTCCATGGGAGAACAGCAGCCTGCATTGCTGCGAAAGGTGGATATACACTGTACTAGTGCCGACATTGTGCATGCTCTGTTGCATGTGTCTATGTGCCTGTGGTTCTGTCAGTGTGATCATGTGATGTATCTGACCCCAGGAATGTGTCAATAAAGTTTCCTCTTCCTGGGACAATGAATTCACGGTGTTGTTATTTCAATTTCCAGGAGTGTATTTGAAACGACAAACATACAGTTGTTACCGTTGATGAGGCTCTCTTGGAAGGCTGTGTCGTTACATGCAGGAAGAAGGCAGAAAGAATCTGTCACGAGACAAAAAGCATTTGTTCATGGCCTTACGTCATATGACAGACACACGATCAGCTATGATTTTTTCTCAGAGGGACTCTATACTAACCTTTATAGAATCAGAAGGGCCTTTGGAAAATTATTAAAAAGATTTGTGTGTCTTCATGTTTAAACAGACAGATTGTGTTGAAACGTATAGTTTCTTCATGTAATTTTCCTTTAACGACGAAGCCTGGCATGAGAGACCTACATGGTGGTGGTGGTGTTTCCATCGCAATGGAATATTCTGATCAACTTGCATCTTACTGGTACAATATTTCTCAAATACTGTGGCAAATAATTCCAACGTCCACGTTTACAAGTGTTATATCACTTTGCTCGTTTGACGCGCAAGTCGCCCAAGTGGCGTCAATTCAAAAGACTTCCACCAGGCGACCGGTCTAACCGACGGGAGGCCCTAGACACACGACAGTTCATTTCACTCCACTCGCCTTTTCAAGAGCTACCAAATGACGTTAAAGAATAGCGCTGAATTTAAAGAAACGAAACTTGTCCCTGTATTTCGGTTGGTACAAAAGTAAAGTGTAGAAACCATGTAACAAAATCTCATGGGCTAGTGAGTGCTGTCATTCGTCGGAAAAATTTTTTCATACTCTTGAACCTTTTACGAAATAGGGAGTCGTAAAGTCTTATGAGACACACCTTGTATAGTGGAAAAATTATCAAGGTGGATCCCAACAAACGCTTTATAAAACTGTAAAAATCTGAATCCCATTCCCTGTTATCTTTTACCTGTACAGCATAAAAGTATCACATGTAGCACTTTCCTTTTACGTCAATCATCCAAGTACGACAGTAGTTCGATAATTTTTTCTTAGTAAAGATCAAAGACCGACGAAAAATTTTGTGTAAAATTGAGCTTTACAGTCCTGTGACTGGATTAGTATATATATTGAAATCACTGTGAGCACGATTAAAATTAACACTACGTATTTATTTACATGTTTTCAGTTGAGAAAATAACGTCTATATGATTGCCACTTTCCTTCCACGCCTGTAGAGTTGTTTACATATGAACCCTGTAATTGTTTAACTTGAAAACGAGCTGCATTTGGAAAAGCCAAAAGGAAAGAGGAAAAAGCTGACTGATTTTTAAAAGGTAGTGTAATCCACAACGGGAACAGTGTTTGAAATGTGACTTTTTCTCTTCACGTTTCTTTACCTTTGTTTTTACATGAAGAGAGACTGTCACAGGTAAGCGAAACCCCTGAGAACGAACGTCTCCACGTGTTTGGTGTTTGGCAAGAAGACATTTCCCATCTTCGTTTAAAAAATCTGTTATACGTGTAATCTCGTGAGGCTAACCCAATGTCTACACATCTCCTCTGGGAATGAGCGTAGGGTTTTAAGTGCCACTATTGGGCTATAACGGTCTACATCCTCGCCCATTGCTTCCGCCGTTTGAATTCGGTAACAGCATTCTACATATGTCGTACTCAGCGATTGCATGCTATCGGAAAGAACTCATTAGATGTTTTCTGCGTATTCGAGATGGGACTGACTAATTGTGTTCTTATCTGCATATTCGATTTTAGGCTCTGTTTATTTAACTTATAGTTTTTTTGCAGTGACTTCTATACCATCAATCAGTTCTTTGTATCCTGCATCTAAGCACCATAGAAGGAATACGCGCTTGTGACAGTTGAAACTGTGGATTTTCATCAACAGAAGCTGTAAACTATATCTACAATCTAGGTTACGTGTTCAATTTCCCATAAATTAACGAAATTTAATAGTTGGTAGCTTGATATAAATGAGTTAAAGCGCTGTGTATGTAGTGTTATTTCTATCCGCTGAAAATACTCCACTAACGTTTGTACTCCACAACAGCCAGTCTGAATTTATCTGTACCTTGCCGACTGCAAATCGGCTTCACATTCATCACTATCAAATAAATCCAGAATACACATGAATGAGCACTGTTCAATACAAACCATTTGTGTCTCACTAACGTTGCCGCCAGTAATTGAATATGTAGTACAGAAGTTCTTTCTTACCTTTATTTCCTTTCAGTGTGGTGAAGCAACATGTCAAGGTAACGGTTTTCTTCCCTTTTCCTTCCTCCTCCTCCAAAACTCTTCCATTGCCTCAGGACGAGTTCTTTCCTCTCATTTGACCATTTGACAACAGTTTTTTCTATTTTTTATCTTCCAGAAAATCTTGAAATTTCTTGAACCGTAGTCTGAACTTTTCTCTGATGAGTAATGGAACCTATTTAATTTCATTTCTTGTAAGTCCTTCTTTGTCATGTCTCCCCACCCACTTTCTTTGCCTGTTATCCTGTTTTGGAACACCTTCATCTTTGTTAAACTGTCTTCCTTCATTCTCTGTGGATGTCTGTAGACTGTAACACATCTTTTCTTGATCTCGTTTGTTACCTTACAATAGAATGAATATATGTCTTTTTCGATCTCAAAATACATTTTCTACGTTTGTTCTTGACTACACCTAATATTTTTCGCAAAATTCTCCTTTCTGCCTTTTCCAGATCTTCTGATGTCATATCACATTCAGATAAAACCATTGATTTACGTCTGTTTTATAATGCCTTCATTTAACAACCATCATAGAACCTTTTTTATTGTACAAATTTCTCGCTTTCTTAGTTTAATTTTGATTTGTATATATTATCAAATGAAAATGTTAATATGTTTTAACGAAAGTAACACCTTCTTACTTTTTATTACTGATATTTTGAAAACAAATTAAAGTTTGATAGAGACATGTGAAATGCCTTACCCTTACTTAAAAAGAAAAATGATATACATAGTAATACTACTTTCGAGAAACGAAAAAGTATTTTATTTTCTGTTTGGTGATTTCCCATTTTTGTACCAAATATTAATATCTTGTGAGTACTCACATATCTATGTCATTAGTAGTGAGACATAAAAAGATATTTTAACACAAAATCATGATTCGAATTTGTTAGTTATCATTTTCCATTTTTAATATGAAATTTAAATAAATGTATAAATAAAAATTAATGGTAGCGAGATTCGATTCAGCACCTTTTGGACTGAAAGCCTTTTCTAGCACTCGGCTACCAGCCACTATATTAATAACATAAAACTTTTTTGCTAACCACCCTCTGAAATATTCTAATTTTATATTAGAACAAATAAGCCCGCAGTCACAAATATTAAGTCATAATTGACCAAGTTTCGACGCTACTATGAGCGTCGTCTTCAGAATTAAACTAACTGTTCTAAAACATAATAGGTATATAAGACATTAAAAACTAAAGTGTGTACTGACTCGAAAGAGATGCAGTACTTCAGTACTTACAAGTCACATTCCAAAAAAATCTAAGCCGGAAAGGCGACGTCATGAAAAGTTGTAAATAAGATAAGATGGCGAGCCGCTAAGTGCTGCTCTTACCTGAGTGAACACGGGTTGCAAAAAAACAGGTGCCCACGTTGGAAAGTGTGGGCAAGTATACCTGGTGTTGCTACGAGCGCCATCTAGTAGCCGCAGAAACAACTAGGCTACTGTACATTCAAAATTAGACACATGAAATTGTAATGAAGCTGATTCAGGCATAACGTAAGCACTAATAATAATAAGATGAAGTTACATATTTATCTGCTTTACGATTTTTACCTGCCCAGGTATCTAAAGCTGCTTCGAAATATAAAGAATTAAAAAAGAAAGTTTTAAATACAAGAATATTTTAACAAGCAGTGTGAAAAAAGGGGACTTGTCCCGACTTATACAAAAGCCTACATCGATTTTTCTGTTTGTAAGAAATATGCAAAATCCTTTAGACATGTCATTAAGAATATTATTTGTAATAGGATAAAAGAGCTGTACGCTAAAAAAGACCGTCTTAACGAAGAAGCATACCATTTGTACTTAAATATCACAAACACTTATCGTATTAACTATAATTTTAATATTGAAGACATGTGGACGCAAATTAACGAACACCCAGAGATTTGTAAAATAGATATAATGCAAAAACACGAGAAGAAGCTCAGCAATCATTTTTGTCTGCTTTCTAACGAAACATGCCCTCAGAATACATTTCAAAAAAGCAGTCACGTCTTTCATGAAAGAATTTTAAATAAAACCAACATCGTCTTTACTCAGAATGAAAAAGTCCTGTTAGGAAAAGGACTAAAATGCAACGTCAGGCCTAACCTGTCAGACAGAAATGTGAGAGAAAATATGCTTGTTGATTTAAAAATCGGTCTCGATTATAATAAGATAGATAATGCTTCTCAAGCCAGAATTGCTTATGATGCAACCCGCATGCTAGAGAAAAATACATCTACTTTGCCTAATGCTACGCATACCGACAGAATTTTAGTAACTTCCATTAATAATAAACTTAAAACTGCAAATGCTTTAATAACTAAATCCGATAAAGGTTGTTGTCTGGTCATTGCTTATATTTCTGAGTATATTTCTAAAACTGAAAATTTCTTCAGTGAAAACAACATATCGGAGCTGCATGAGGATCCGACTCCCAAATTACAGAAAGAAGTGAGGTCAGCCATTAACAATGCAAAATTTCTTATAAAACCTCTCCAAAAGCAACTACTCATTAATATGAATCCTCAGCCCCCTAAACTTCGGTCCCAGTTCAAAATTCATAAACCTAATCATCCAATATGTCCAATTTCCAATAGCATAAATAGCCTATATCACGATTTGGCCCGATTTCTACATGAAACTTTGAAAAAATCTTTCGTTTTCGAAAATAATTATTCCGTTCCCAACAACTACGTTTTGGTCCAAAATATTAAAAAAAAGAACTTAGTATGCAGTTCAGACACCAAGCTCTTTTCCTTAGATATTAAATATCTTTATACCAATGTTCCGGTACATGAGACGCTCACAATTGAGGAAGAAAATTTACATCAATTTAAAAAGATCTATCAGATGAACAGATTACCGATTTTATGAATGTCATTAATGTCGTTGTCAAGTACAACTGCTTAGAATTCAACGGTCAACTCTAACAGCAATCTGATGGGCTCGCTATGGGCAACCCTTTAGTCGGCATCAATTCCTTGGAAAAAAAGCTGTTTAACCGTTTCTCAGCAATTTCACTATGTATCCTTTCTTACACAAGATACGTTGATGATATTTTAGTCGATAGCATTGATCATATATTTAAACTTTTTAACGACCTTCATGGAAAAATTTCTTTCACTATTGAACTCGAAAACGAAAACCGCCAATTACATTATTTAGATTTGACACTTACAATAGAAGACAATAGCATCACTTTCAATATTTTCTCGAAAAGAAACGTATACTGACCAAATCATACCTGCTTCCTCTTTTCATCCACAGTCTCAAAACATGGCCTTTTTTTCACTCTGCCGTCCACCGAGCCATCTCTATACCATTTTCCACAGAAAAGTTTAATGAGGAGATTAATTTACTTAAAACCATAGCAGTCAATAATGAATATACGTCTGACATAGTGGACGATATCCTCAAAAAGAAAACTGCAAGAACTACTACGCTCAACACCTCACGCGCTGAAGTTACCCAAAAAAATTTCTATTCCTTTAGTGGGACCCATTTCCTATCATATTCAGCGCATGCTTCGCAACAAATACAACTGCAATATTGCCCTTTCTACTAATAACAATCTGAAGAGAAACTTCATTCATAATTTGAAATCCATTCGCTCCCCTACAGAAAGTTCTGGCGTTTATAAGATCGTCTGTGATACCTGATCCTCCTACTATATAGGGCAAACTGGACGTGCTTTCACCATCAGATACAAAGAACATCTTTTGAGAAAAAACGGCACCAGTATCCCTAAATTCATCCTTTGCCGATCATCACTTAATTACTGGACACATGCCTAAAGCCATTGGCGATAGCAATATTCTGCATACCGAAAAGAAGGGGAGTAGGTTAGACGTTTTAGAGGAATTGGAGATTTTCAAACATCTATCTCGTCATGATGGCCTCATTCTCAAACAACAACTGCAGCTGGGAAATAAAAACTTTTTCGACTGTATAAAGCCGTTGCCTGATATTTGATTCAGATTTCCTCATGCAGTTTGCCGAAATGTTATTTTCCTGTTACGTCTTTGCTGTTTCCTTGTGTGTCATAACTGACGTTTTTTACTTTACAAGATGTATCTCCGTTTAAAGCAGATAAATATGTAACTTCATCTTATTATTATTAGTGCTTACGTTATGCCTGAATCAGCTTCATTACAATTTAATGTGTCTAATTTTGAATGTACAGTAGCCTAGTTGTTTCTGCGGCTACTAGATAGCGCTCGTAGCAACTCCAGGTATACTTGCCCACACTTTCCAACGTGGGCACCTGTTTTTTTGCAACCCGTGTTCACTCAGGTAGGAGCAGCACTTAGCTGCTCGCCATCTTATCTTATTTATAACTTTTCATGACATCGCCTTTCCGGCTTAGATTTTTTTAGAATGTGACTTGTAAGTACTGAAGTACTGCATCTCTTTCGAGTCAGTACACACTTTAGTTTTTAATGTCTTATATACCTATTAATGTTTTAGAACAGTTAGTTTAATTCTGAAGACGACGCTCATAGCAGCATTGAAACCTGGTCAATTTTGACTTAATATTTGTGACCGAGGGCTTATTTGTTCAAATATAATTCTGACACGGTCACTGAACCTTAGCAGCTATGTTCAAAGTTTTATTCTATTTTTTTTTTCTGCCACAGTGCGTAATTCTATCAGTATCCGTACTTAGATTGTGCGAAGAGTCAGCGCAACAATCACAGATTTAATATTTGTGTGTGTAGAGATACATGCAGAACAAAATCTTACCCATTTGCTGAGTGTAATCAACCAGCCCGGATTTAGGGGTGGTGGCGGAGAGGTTGGGGGGCAAACTGTGGTGTCTAACGTGCGCGGCAATTCCAGGGGGCGGTAAATTCACATTCTTCAAGAAAAAACTTTGTTTCACAATGCGCTTAATATCCAGCGCACATTAGTCTATCGACTATCCATATGATTTTGATATGCATCCCTGCTGGTTTCTGAACAATTTTGAACACATTCTGAGTCGATTTCGTATTACATATTATCATCTCAGTGTATCCAAGAAAATGAAATCTTGACATAAAATTTTTGTCAGATCGTTACACTGCTAACAGCCAGTTGTGCAATCCCCCGTTTAACAGCCACTTACTTTCCATTCTCGGAACAGCACGGAAAACGCTTTGTATGAACATGTAATGATGCCTAATGCAGGATAACTGAACCAGTTATTCTGGCACCGTTAGTGAAGTTAAGCAGAGTATAAGGTTTGACAATGACAGGAACAGTTACACAATTAGTAGCAGCAAGATTGTTTGTTAGAACCAGGAAGGAGAAGAAATGGGGACATTGCACAAATTATATGGAAGAATATGATGATTACAAATTCGTATAAAAAATTTGTACTACTATTATTTTTCGATCTCATGTTTGAGAAACTAGAGCATGTGGATAAAAAGTGAAACTGTTTCCTGACATAAAACTTTTTGCTTGTAATAAGCCCAATAGATAAACCGTACTAGTAATTCGAGAATTATATTCTGTCGTGTGATTTACATAAATGAGGTAGAAAAAATGACCATTTGTATCAAACACTCTCGTTTATTTGGCGTGTGCTAGCATTCCTGCTGTATTAGAAAGGCCTATTTCGTTTTATCTAGCAGACAGCGACAAAATAAACGTAATAAATTCAAGAAACGACACCACTCTTGGGTACTATTTGTATTCTTTTTCAGCATAATGCAACGATATTTTAATTTTTTGTGTAGCAAAACGTTTAACAAACTATGAGGAGAAAATAGAAGCAATAGGCCAAAGTTCGTTCTGGTGCATTTTGTTAGTGCAGGTTGTCTACATTTAGAGCCAAAGATGCATTCAGGGGCATTCCTATTGTTATCTTTTGACTGGCAGGTGCTTAACCTATAGTTTGGTTAAGAGGATTATCACCCACTGAATATAATCCTTCCTTTAGACTGACAGGTCCTTAACCTACTGTCCCCCACCCCTCCCCCTCTCTCTCCTGCTCCACCTTCCCCACCACCTATAACGATATGTTTACGTAACGAGTATACATAAACATATAGTTATAAATGTCCCAGTTTGTAGTCGCTAGTTATAACAAGATGTTTACTTTTGTGCTGTAACATATAGCTATAATCAGCGGTGGAAATATATTTGCGAACGCCGACCGTGTGCGGCTGTTTCTTGTTGGATCTGATCAGTCGGAAGTTGCATTGCAGAGGAGAGTAAATGCCTATTCAAAATATAATTATTTTTGGATAGCTCAACATGAATTTCCTAAGGGACCGTAGAATATGGCGAGGAGAAAATATTTCGCGGCATACAACTTCCGTCCGATTTCGACGAAAGAATTCGTGACTGTGAACTCTCTATTTGGCAGAAACATAAAGAAAATTAAATAACTTCATGAAGGAGTGAGACATAGATTCTATATTAAATAAATAGTCCATACACCAGTTCCATTTAACTCTGAATTTATGGCAATTAATAGATGAACTTACACTGCAATGAAGGATTTAACATGGATGCCGTTTTGACTGGCACTTCTCTTCTCATAATGAAAATAATTCCTTTGACGTTTTCACATACACGTCGCACAATACATTTACTGCTATGCAGTATTGTACTTTTAGTATTGCACTTTTACTTTACACTAAAATAATATTATTTTTAACGACAATAATACGGCGACAAGGCATGCGCGTCCGACACAAGTTACAAGAGACAGGAGAATAATGAGTAACTGTTCATCGAGAATATCTCGTACATAAAAAAATGTGTAAAAGTGTTCTTCTTCTGTCCGTTTTTCGCGCCGCGGTTTTCAAAGTCAATAACTCACTGCATCTCTGACGGCGCTTCGACAATAAACAAGTTACGTCACAGGTCGTTCACCTTTTACATTCTCGCAACATTATTTGTTAACTGTAGCTGTTGCCGAGCGACTGCTCGATTAGTGAATGATTTTAAATGATAAGGCAATCACATAATGTTACACACCCTGGCAACTCGCCTCACTGATACAACCACAATTTTGATATCAGTTTGACTGACTAATTAATTAAATCGATCAACAAATTAAATCTCCCCTTTGAAAAACCCCTAGCCCTCCCCCTTCCCTCCTCCTCTCGTAAATTGGAGGGAAAAAGATGTAGGTGACAGGCCATTTGGAGGGGGGGGGGGGAGGGATCGATTGCAATGTATGGAATATTGTTAAACAACTTAGAGAATGTGAGTTGATTTATTTATTTAAGGAATTTGGTGAAAAACTGAATGCAGTGTGAGGAGTATTGTTCACACAATTTAGACAAAGTAAGGAATATTGTTTATTTAAACAATTTTTGGGATATGAGACCATGTATAGAATATAGTTCATTTGTTTATTTAAAGAATTTGGTGGGAAATCGATTGCAATGTACGGAACATTGTTCGATGAGTTTAGACAATGTGTGGAATATTGTTTATTTAAACAACTTATATAATAAAAGGTGATATATGGAATATTTAAACAATTGTGATGCTTTTACATTCCAAACATTCAAGGAATACCGTCATGAGACACCCATCACATGCAATTCCACTGTCAAAAATCTTTCTATCATGAAACATGCATGATCCGCCATCCCCCACCCAGTGCAGCTCGCAGCACACGCAGAGGTTGCTCCGGGTCTCGCATAGGTACATGTAGACCAGTGGTTGCATGACACATGGGTCGGCAGGTGTCCTGCTAATCCCCAAACAGAAACATGAGGTAGCAGCAACCCTTTGATACTTGTCACCCTGGTACATATCTAAATGATGAGAACTATAAAATGCATGCAAGAAAACGCAGTTCTAAGAGTACACGAATTTAGAGGAGAAAACGTGATTTTTCCATATTTGAGGAAAAACTTTTTTTTCATGTCCGAGAAATCCCTGTCGAAAAAAGGACTCCCTCCTCTTTCTAATCCTGTAGCAGCCCATTGCTATGCCTGCACATGCCATTGGTTGCAATCGGACCAAGCTGCAAATACAGCCAGGCTTATCCAGTAGACTACTGTGGATATTGAGCGAGAACTCCTTCCAAGGCAAATGCCTGATTGCGAATGGATTCCAACTTGGGCACTAAACTGCCGTCTGTGCTGGAGAGGAAGGATATCATGACATGAAATTCAAATCAAAGTCAATAATATAATGATACATATTATTTAATTAGTCTGTGGGAGACAGGGTTCCCCACTTGGGTAGATACCACGACTGCAGCCTCCACCCAGCTCCCTATGACATAATAAGTGTAATCACCAGAGAATGGAATGAATTGTGATGTAGTAGCCTCCGTTTGGGGTCTCCCACATGTGTGTCTATTGTCAGGGTGCAGCGACAAAAGTCGAAACAGCGCAAAGTCCTAATTACAGATCACATTATTAAATAACAATTACCACAGACTAATGTTGGCCTCCTTTGATCTCGCAGCCCCCAAAAGAAGCATCAGGGGCAGTATTCTGTTCAGTATGAACCAACATCTCGAAACAAGAAGGTGGAGGTTTTCATCACTCATCAGAATAATGTTCCCCATTGGCCAATGCTGGAGAAGGCTGAGGCAATTTCGACATCAAAAATAGAATGAAATAATCTATTTGCATTACCCTGTCAAATTAATTGTTTAACAATTTACAGCAGTCATACAGATTCCTTAAAACACTCACGTCCACCATATGATGATCCTTCTTCATAATTAATGTTTTCAAAGTTTGAGTATCACACGGAAAATTTATGCAAATCAAGTAACGAAATTTCCATCACAAATAGGTTGTAGCGCTAGATATACTCTAGGTCTTGTATGCACCGATGTTTGAGAGCATAAACATCCTCCCCCCTCAAAACGATTCCACTAAACATATCTGGTGAAAAAAAATTCTGACGATCTCACAACTCGCGATCATGACGCACGCCATCCACTGACTGCACGGTAGGCCCATACACATTGGCTGGGAGAGAGACAGAGACCCACACCTGCGCCAGCCATGGGTACTTGTACTGAACGTATGGTTCAAATGGCTCTGAGCACAATGGACTTAACTTCTAAGATCATCAGTCCCCTAGAACTTAGAACTACTTAAACCTAAGGACATCACACACATACATGCCCGAGGCAGGATTCGAACCTGCGACCGTAGCGGTCGCGCGGGTCCAGACTGTAGCGCCTAAAACCGCTCGGCCACCTCGACCGGCTACTGAACGTATGAATGGACCCAATACAACTATTGGAAACAATAAATTGATCAATCGGGAATTTGACATCGCGATTGGGTTTTTAAAAGTACTATAGACTTTCAAAATTGGTTCTCTCCACTGCAATCAGAAGGAGAGGGAAAGGTTCTCCTGCATGATAGTACAGATACAACAGCAAATACCACTGCAAGGCAGAGTCCCCCCAGGGGGTCCACAACTCTTTTGTGGACACGTGCGTGGCGAGCACGGGACCCCGAGCTAATGTGGCCCTCCTTCCTTTCCGGGCTGCATACCTTCCCTTCCCTTTCCGCATCCTTCCCCGTCCCCCATCTTCGCCCCCCCCCCCTCACCTCTGGCTCTTTCCTTCCCTTTCTCCCCCTCTGGGAGTATGGTTTGTGCCTACGCCCGGAGACGGACGCTCGAAACTGTTCCAAATTCCTTGCTTTCTACACTTGCAAGTCCTCGTCCTTCCTCTGTCCTTCTCTTTTCCTTCCCTCTTCTCCTTACCCTTTTCTCCGCTGCGGCGTTTGAGACCCCCTCTTCTTTCCTTTCCCTTCTCTTTTTTCCTCCCTGTGCGTGTCTGAAGGCCGACCCACGCACTTCCATGCGTAGCCGGTGACGGGGTAACGCGTAATTCCCCACCCCGGGTAGACAGGTAGGACACGTACGTACCCCCTGGTAGCGGCCAGGCCCAGGGAGGGGTGATTACCCGAGCTGATACCTTCCGAAAGTGCCGATTGGTCCCTCCGTCCGTTTGCGGGAGGTGCGACCTGAGGTGTGAACAACCACCTAAGGCGGGTGTGCCCTCAGTGAGGGCCCCCATAAGGGAGGAGCGCGCCATCGGAGACGCTGGTAATCATGAGGGATTCTTCCGCAATGGTTTCCCCACCTTCCACTATGTCTGCTCACAAACGTAAGTTCACTGAGTCTCAGCCACAGACGGTTCTTCCATCGTTGCCACAGTTCCTTGTTGTTTCTCGGTCTGACGAAGGTCACGACTTCTCCACGGTCAACCCTTTCATTATTCAGAAAGGTGTCGACGCAATTGCAGGTCCTGTAAAGTCTTGTTCCACGTTATGGAATGGCACCCTGTTGTTAGAAACACACAGTGCCCTCCAGGCTCAAAAATTGCTGCGTACTTCTCTGCTCCACACCTTCCCCATCCGGGTGGAACCGCACCGTACCTTAAATTCCTCGCGTGGAGTCGTTTATACACGCTCCCTCGATGGATTGTCTGACGAAGAAATTCAGCACTACCTGTCTGACCAGGGCGTAACGGCTGTTCATAGGGTTATGAAAAGGGTTGACACGAACATCATTCCAACACGCACTGTCTTCTTGACATTTGACAAAGTTCAACTCCCATCGAAAATCAAAGCAGGCTATGAGATAATTTCCGTTCGCCCTTACGTCCCAAACCCTACGCGTTGCTATCGATGTCAGCGGTTCAATCACACCAGCCAGTCCTGTTCCAATCCGGCCAAATGTGTTACGTGTGGCAAGGATGCCCATGAGGGTGCTTGTCCACCTCCATCCCCTCGCTGCATCAACTGTATGGGTGACCACGCTGCTTCCTCTCGAGATTGCCCCGTTTTTAAGGACGAGAAACTCATCCAGGAAATAAGAGTGAAGGAAAAGGTGTCGACCTTTGCTGCTCGAAAATTATTCGCCAGTCGACAGCCCACCGTGCCTCAGACAGGAAAATACAGCACTGTCCTTGCTTCTCCTCGGCCAACAAAGGAGGCGGCCACGCAGACTTGCGACCTCACCTTTAGTACCACGGTCGTCAGATCGGCCAGCGCAAAGATCGCCCGTTCAACCTCACCAATTTCGCCTGCCCACTCTATGGCTCACCCTTCGTCGGGTTCTGCTAAATCTCGAGCCCAAAAGTCAGACGCCAAGTCTTCGAAAAAAGAGCATACTCGTGAAGAGTTTTTACGTACCGCAACTTCACAACCATCGGTTCCTCCTCCATCTAAACATCATACTTCCAAGAACGCTACGAAGAAACACAGTTCCTCTCCTTCTCCGCCAAGGCGTGTCCCATCTACAGCACCACCTGGCGGAAATCGCCCTCGGCCGTCTTCTGTGTCGCCGAGGCGCACTGCTGGTGGCCGGTCAACCGGCCGATCGCTGGTGGCCGGAGCTGCTCCTGACCAACCTATGGATCAGGATCTTCTGCCTTCAACTGAATGCCATTCCATGCTGTCGATCGCAAGCTCTCAGCAGTCGTTGAGTTGACAGCACCCTTGGTCACATTCCTCCATTTTCTGTTCACCCTATGTCCATTATCCACTGGAATATCCGCGACATTCGAGCCAATCGGGATGAATTGTCGATCCTCTTACGATCCTACTCGCCGGTCATCTTCTGTCTTCAGGAAACAAAGCTGCGTCCCCATGACCGCTTTGTTCTCCCTCATTTTCAGTCCGTCCGATATGACCTCCCCTCTGTTGAAGGCACTCCCGCCCATGGAGGACTCATGATTCTTCTCCATGATACTATCTATTATCACCCAACCCCCTTAAACAGTTCCTTCCAAGCTGTCGCCGTCCGTCTTTTCCTTTCTGGATACACGTTCTCTCTTTGTACGGTATACATTCCTTCGTCCACACCAATGGCACGAGCTGATCTCCTTCATCTTCTTGGTCAGCTTCCACCCCCCTATTTGCTGGTTGGGGACTTAAATGCCCACCACCCGCTTTGGGGATCTCCACATCCTTGTCCACGTGGCTCACTATTGCTAGACGTCTTCCACCAAGCGGATCTAGTTTGCCTCAACACTGGGGTCCCCACATTTTTGTCTGCCTCCACGACAAATTTATCTCATTTGGACCTTGCGGTCGGTACTGTTCCGATAGCTCGGCGCTTCGAATGGTTCGCCCTTGATGATACACACACGAGTGACCACTTTCCATGTGTTCTTAGACTGCAGCCTCAACTGCCATATATGCGCTCGCGACGCTTGAAGTTTGCCCAAGCCGATTGGACACTTTTTTCGTCTCTAGCGACATTCGATGACCGTCGCTTTCCCAGCGTCGACGATGAGGTCACACATATTACCGACGTTATTCTTACAGCTGCGGAACGTTCAATACCACGCACCGAATTGCCCCGGCGCCCCCCAGTTCCTTGGTGGAACGAGGCATGCCGTGACGCAATACGTGAGTGGCGACGCGCTCTTCGCATTATCCGTCACCATCCAACTTTGGCCAACTGTATCCGATATAAGCAGCTCCGTGCGCGATGCCGTCGCGTCATCCGCGATAGCAAGAAGGCAAGCTGGAAATTCTTTATTAGCTCATTTAACACCTTCACTCCCTCCTCGGAAGTTTGGAGTCGGCTTCGACGGTTCTCAGGCGCGCCTAGTTTCTCCCCGGTCTCTGGGCTCACTGTCGCGCATGATACCTTAGTGGACCCCGTCGCAATTTCTAACTCATTGGGTCAGCACTTTGCTGAGATCTCGAGCTCTTCAAATTACCCGCCAGCATTTCCCCCGAAGAAACGTGCAGCGGAAGTGCGACATCTTGCTTTCTCCTCTCAAAATCACGAAAGCTACAATACTGTTTTCTCCATGCAGGAACTCCAACATGCCTTCTCTTCTTCTCGCTCCTCTGCCCCAGGACCGGATGGTATCCATGTCCAAATGTTGCTGCATTTATCAACCCGTAGTCTGCGTTACCTCCTTCGCCTTTATAATCGAATTTGGACCGACAGTACCTTTCCCAGACGATGGCGGGAAGCTATTGTCGTTCCCGTTCCGAAACCTGGAAAGGACAAACATCTCCCCTCTAGCTATCGCCCCATTTCTCTCACGAGTAGTGTCTGTAAGGTTTTGGAGCGTATGGTGAATTACCGTTTAGCTTGGTGGCTGGAATCCCGCAGTCTTTTAACACCAGCCCAATGCGGATTCCGAAAGCATCGTTCTGCAGTTGACCATCTTGTTGCTCTCTCCACTTATGTCATGAACAATTTTCTCCGGAAACGCCAAACGGTAGCAATATTTTTTGATCTGGAGAGAGCATACGATACCTGTTGGAGGACAGGCATCCTCCGCACACTGTTCTCTTGGGGCTTTCGAGGCCGGCTGCCCCTTTTTCTTCGCGAATTTATGGCAGAGCGCACATTTAGGGTGCGGGTGAACACTACTCTCTCCCGTACTTTCTCCCAAGAAAACGGGGTACCCCAGGGCTCCGTGCTGAGTGTTGTACTGTTTGCCATCGCCATAAATCCAATTATGGATTGTCTCCTTCCTGATGTCTCGGGCTCCCTCTTTGTGGACGATTTTGCGATCTACTACAGCTCTCAACGGACCAGCCTTCTTGAAAGACGTCTTCAAGGATGTCTCGATCGCCTCCACTCGTGGAGCATCGAAACCGGCTTCCGTTTCTCACCCAGTAAGATCGTTTGTGTTAATTTTTGGCGACGTATGGAGTTTATTCCGCCCTCCTTACATCTCGGTCCTGTCAACCTTCCGTTTTCCGACGTCGCTAAATTCTTGGGTCTTATGTTTGACAGAAAACTGTGCTGGTCCTCCCACGTTTCCTATCTTTCGGCTCGCTGTCTGCGTTCCCTTAACACCCTCCGTGTCCTGAATGGTACCTCCTGAGGAGCGGACCGAGTGGTCCTTCTCCGCCTCTATCGCGCCTTAGTGCGCTCGAAATTGGATTATGGAAGCATAGTCTACTCCTCTGCTCGGCCGTCTATTCTTCGGCGTCTCGACTCTATCCACCACCGTGGATTACGTTTAGTGTCTGGAGCTTTTTACACCAGCCCTGTGGAAAGCCTTTATGCTGAGACTGCTGAACCTCCGCTGTCCAATCGGCGGGCAGTCCTTCTGAGTCGTTATGCTAGCCATCTGTCTTCTATGCCTGCTAATCCAGCCCATGACCTTTTTTTCGACGCCTCCTTTGATGTAGGGTATGCAGGCCGCTCCTCCTCCCTACTACCCCCGGGAGTCCGCTTCCGTCAACTGCTCCATTCTCTTTCCTTCCACTTTCCTAAAACCTTCTTGACAACTTGGGGTACAGCACCGCCTTGGCTCCGTCCCCGGATCTACTTGCTCCGTGACCTATGTCAATTTCCCAAGGATGGTACCCCTACACTTGTTTACCGTCGGGCATTTGCTGCTCTATGTGCACAAATGACGGACGCCACATTTATTTACACCGACGGCTCGAAAACATCGTTAGGTGTAGGGAGTGCCTATATTGTTGGCGACACCCCAAATCACTTTCGGCTTCCCGACCAGTGTTCGGTTTATACTGCGGAGCTTTACGCTGTTCTCCAGGCTGTCCACTACATCCGCCACCATCAGCGGATACAGTACGTAATCTGCTCAGATTCTCTCAGCTCTCTCCTCAGTCTCCAAGCTCTTTACCCTGTGCACCCTCTGGTCCACCGGATTCAGGACTGTCTGCGCTTGCTCCACCTGGGGGGCGTCTCGGTGGCGTTCCTCTGGCTCCCGGGACACGCTGGTATCTGTGGGAATGAGGCGGCCGATATAGCGGCCAAGGCTGCAGTCTCTCTTCCTCGGCCAGCTATTCAGTCGCTTCCCTTCACCGATCTACGGAGCGGTTTATTTCGCCAAGTTGCTCATTTATGGCATGCGCATTGGTCAACACTTCCCCATAATAAATTGCGGGAAGTGAAAGCCCTTCCTTGCGCTTGGACCTCTTCCTCCCGAACGCGTCGTCGGGAGGAGGTAATTTTAGCTAGACTCCGGATAGGGCACTGTCTTTTTAGCCATCGACATCTTTTAAGCGGCGATCCTCCCCCACTCTGTCCCCACTGCTCTCAGCTGTGGACGGTCAGACACCTTTTAATTGAATGCTCCTATTTTAATCCGTTACGCTCCCATCTACAGCTATCGCCTGATCTATCGTCGATTTTAGCAGATGACACGCGCTCAGCCGACCGCGTTCTCCAGTTTATTAGTGACAGTGAAATGACGTCAGTCATTTGAAGCTTTTTTGGGGACAACCAACCCCTTTCTGTAGTGGATTTTTAAGCATTCCTTCTGCTTTTAGTTTCTCAAATTTTATGACTTTGTTCCCATTGCTGCTGGTTTTAAATTTCGGTTTTTTCCTGTTTCCTAAGTCACGGGCTGGGCGCTAATGACCATAGAAGTTTTGCGCCCTAAAACCACAAACAAAAAAAAAAAAAAACTGCAAGGCAGAGTCCACTGCAATGTATTGAGAAGCACTAAACACTACACACTTAAACTGTGTCCCAATTCATAGCAGTAGCTGCCATTGGTAGATGTCGGAGATCACTGAAACGCTCGCACATCCCATGCACTCACCTCCCAGACGTCCACACGTGGTGCGCCCGTCCACTGGTTTGTCGCCAGCACCGACATTCAGGGACCGGAGGAAACCACACTCGTGGACGCATGTGTATTCCAGGATGCACCACCCCCAGTCACGAACGGAATCCAGGAATGACTGGAGTGGTAGGAATTCGGATGTTGACCGAGCGAGGTGGCGCAGTGGTTAGACACTGGACTCGCATTCGGAAGGACGACGGTTCAATCCCGCGTCCGGCCATCCTGATTTAGGTTTTCCGTGATTTCCCTAAATCAGTCCAGGCAAATGCCGGGATGGTTCGTCTGAAAGGGCACGGCCGACTTCCTTCCCCATCCTTCCCTAATCCGATGAGACCGATGACCACGCTGTCTGGTCTCCTTCCCCAAACCAACCAACCAACCAACCAATTCGGATGTCATCAATATATCCAGTGCAACCATCCATCATTTTGAATCTTCCTTCACGCAACTCACACACATCCGCTCTGTCGCGCATACTCAGCACATAGGTCACTTCGCCATCCCTTGCTTCAGTGGCCAAGATCAGACAAGTTGGCGCATTCTCAGTACCCAGTCCAGGCTGAGCTAATCCGTTACTTCCGGTTCCCGATTCCTTATGACCCCCGCTGCAGCCAGCCGCGGTGCACTGCGAAATAAGCAGCTGCAGCTTGAACGTATACAGCAGTTCTACACAATTCTACCCTGACATAAATCCACCAGTTTTAAAAATCTACTTTACCCAATCCGAGGGAGCGATGTTGTTGACCATACATCTCGATTTACTCACGCGAAATGCAGATTTCTCCCTCTTACACGAGTTATTTTCGAAGATAGAAGAAATCGAACCATACATGCATTTTCACATCGCTAAAGTATCGCTGTTTGTTGTCAAAATCCTGTACAGGGCTATGGCATAGTCTATATTCGCTCAAAGTATTGCCTCATCAGGTAGCAGAATACCTTTTCTTGTCTGTCATGTCCCACATCAGAGGACTAGAATATTAAACTCAGTTTTGGCTTATGATGGAGGGCTAAAATCTATCACTGTCACAGGACGCCTCCTCACTTTCAGACTCTCTCTTAAGGTAACAGAGAAGTTGTAAATATAAGGTTCATACTATGTACCACTTCGTAAATTTGGCAATACGTCTGATTTTATTACGATGGTCGTCCCTCCCCGAGTAGGCCGAGATTCAAATATCGTTAAAAGACATCACCGCAACGAAAAAACAGCCATGTCCAGATTCATATCCGTGGTGCCCTAGCCATCGCCCCCACCTGCCAGGTGGCGTGTCACTGATATCAAATTGACGGGCAAATTAATTAAATTGATCATGAGAGTCACTTCGCACGACGGGAAACTTTTCTTTTCCAGTAGTCGGATTACACTCACAAAGAAATTCAAATGGGAATCACTGGAGCGAAGACAATATTCTTTTCGAGGAACACCATTGAGAACCGACATTCGAAACTGACCACAGACGGATTCTACCCCCGCTAACATACATTTCTTGTAAGGACTGCTCTATTAAAAACACGATCACAACTACTATGTTACTGTCACCGTGCATAAAAAGAGGTCTTGGTTCTACAAGCACACACAAGAGTTGCTGATAGTGATACGCTTTCTTGTAGAAATGCTGTCTGAAATTTGAAAACAAGTCCCTCAATTCAACGACATTCTTGCGTTGTATCCTATGGTGATGTCTTTTAATGGTTACAACCAGTGGTGAGTCACATTTCTGCCACTCTCACATCCTGAAACGAGTCACCTTTTCCGACCATATCTGCTACAGAGAAACTCCAACGTGGCTTTAGACAGTTCCTCTGCATCTTGTAACTGTTCCTCTCTCTCTGCCCCACCTCCCTGCAACTTCGTCAATGTGATCGTTCCAATTTATGTTGGAACTGAGCAGAAGTCGGAGAGCGCTAAAAAAAAAAAAAAAAAAAAAAAGGTTCAAATGGCTCTGAGCACTATGGGACTTAACTTCTAAGGTCATCAGTCCCCTAGAACTTAGAACTACTTAAACCTAACTAACCTAAGGACATCACACATATCCATTCCCGAAGCAGGATTCCAACCTGCGACCGTAGCGGTCACGCGGTTCCAGACTGTAGCGCCTAGAACCGCACGGCCACCCCGGCCGGCTAGCGCTATATCTGTCACCTTCTGTAACCTGTATAGAAATAAGGTGAGCTGAGTTACTGCGACAAGACCTTGTTTTGACCATTTGCAGGGAAATAGGGACACTTTGTCGCAGCTCCTCAGCTGTTTACAATGTGTAAGGTCAGCGCCAAAACAGAGCTTACTCCTGCAACACGAGGTAGTGCAAAAGACAGTACAGGAACTGCAAGAAGGACTGACAGAAGGACGAGGGTTTTGCTACTGTGCAAGCCGGAGTGGCCGAGGGGTTCTAGGCGCTTCAGTCTGGAACCGCGCGACCGCTACGGTCGCAGGTTCGAATCCTGCCTCGGGCATGGATGTGTTTGATGTCCTTAGGTTAGTTAGGTTTAAGTAGTTCTAAGTTATAGGGGACTGATGACCTCAGATGTTAAGTCCCATAGTGCTCACAGCCATTTGAACCATTTTTTGCTACTGCACTGCCGTCTGTCTCCAAACTACATACAGGTACTGCACTCCCAAACATTCTATCATTGTTATTTTGTACCATCCAACAGAGAAAAACTATGAACAATAAAAGCTCTGCTAACATCACCCAACAGAGAACTAGATAACATTTCTGTGTTGCACTGTCTTCCGATGTATATATCGAAAACAAATACCTTCTGTTTGCTGGCATCGAGTATATGTGGCAATCCTATTAAATATACAGGTATTGATCCATTTGAACATGTGGCCAGTTATCGAAGTCTCTTGCACAGACCTGTCTAAAGTTTCATCGCTTATACTGTGGGAGGACCATATCCCAGAGACTATAGGTCGCAAGAGACGGTCGCTGTTTTGTTGTCTGATACAATGTTTTTTTTCTGCTGTAGCACGTTCAAGCACTGTATTATGGTTCAAATGGCTCAGAGCACTATGGGACTTAACTGCTGAAGTCATCAGTCCCCTAGATCTGTACCTATAGATTGGAAAATTGCGCAGGTCGCACCAGTGTTTAAGAAGGGTAGTAGGAGTAATCCATCGAACTACAGACCTATATCATTGACGTCGGTTTGCAGTAGGATTTTGGAGCATATACTTTATTCAAACATTATGAATCACCTCGAAGGAAACGATCTATTGATACATAATCAGCATGGTTTCAGAAAACATCGTTCTTCGCACAAAGTAATGGCCACTATCGACAGGGGATCTCAAGTTGATTCCGTATTTCTAGATTTCTGGAAAGCTTTGACAGCGTTCCTCACAAGCGACTTCTAATCAAGCTGCGGGCCTATGGGATATCATCTCAGTTGTGCGACTGGATTCGTGATTTCCTGTCAGGAAGGTCGCAGTTCGTAGTAATAGACGGCAAATCATCGAGCAAAACTGAAGTGATATCAGGCGTTCCCCAGGGAAGTGTCCTGGGACCTCTGCTGTTCCTGATCCATATAAATGACCTGGGTGACAATGCGAGCAGTTCTCTTAGGTTGTTCACAGATGATGCTGTAATTTTGTAAGATGGCAGGAACTATGCCCCTTACATGAAGTCATAAAAGATCACCTAACTCACGTTGAGCGAACAGTAGGGCTGAACAAAATGACTGACAAGGCACAATGCATCTTGTAGAGGGTATAGTATGGATGAATTGGAATAATTAATGTCAGGTGATGGTTTTAAAGTAATTCACACGACATGAAAACTTTGTGGAAATAGTCGATTTACTGGACGCTAGTTTACCCCAGGGAAGTAATTCAAGTTGACCGTGGCCGGCTGGGGAACGGCGAAGTGGAGCGACAATAGGCAGCTTAGGGCGGCTTAAGCTCTGAGAAAGCGGTAATGCAGTGCGGCCTCCAGCCGCCTTAAGATGAGTGACAGCATGGGTGGTTGACCCCGACGCCATGCTGGTGTACCGGGAAGCAAACGGAGAACTTGTACACCTGTTGATAAATGTCCGTCATCCCGTTTTCAGGGAAACATGCGAGAAAGCCGCGCAAAGCTGCGGTGGAGTGGTCAACAGAGGTCAAAATATGCGTGTTTGTGCCTACAGCAACTTCTCACTGAATTCACGATCCGTGGAGTCTGAAGTATATCAGGTGAAGAGCGACAGAATGAAATACTCCAGCATCCGATGGGAATGTAGGACCAAGGAATCTGAAGTACTCTCCTGGGAGTCAAAATTCCGGAAAAATTGGTGTTTGTGCAGACGGTCCGGGAGGAGCTAAATACCAGATGTTGAGAGGAAGGGAAATTTTGTGGGAATTTGTTCACTTCCCAGGGCAGGCATTGGTCGGCGCTGGGAAGCAACGCATAATTAATGCAACTTGCCCTGCAATTGGCGTAAGTGATTTTGCTGGAGGGGAAACCGAGGTGAAGAGCGGACTGGGAGAAGTCCCCGTAGAGGTCTTCTGTTCCCAGCTTGCCTAGAGTGCGGATGTGGAATTCTTTACTCAGCTTGCCTGGGAAAGAGTGAGCATCTCTGCAGTTTAGGACCTAGCAAATTGAACGATTGAGCTTGGAGATAGGAAGTTTTGGTTCAGCTATATACTGAGAGTGGAATGTCAGATCCCTTAATCGGGCAGGTAGGTTAGAAAATTTAAAAAGGGAAATGGATAGGTTGAAGTTAGATATAGTGGGAATTAGTGAAGTTCGGTGGCAGGAGGAACAAGACTTCTGGTCAGGTGACTACAGGGTTATAAACACAAAATCAAATAGGGGTAATGCAGGAGTAGGTTTAATAATGAATAGGAAAATAGGAATGCGGGTAAGCTACTACAAACAACACAGTGAACGCATTATTGTGGCCAAGATAGATACGAAGCCCACACCTACTACAGTAGTACAAGTTTATATGCCAACTAGCTCTGCAGATGACGAAGAAATTGAAGAAATGTATGATGAAATAAAAGAAATTATTCAGATTGTGAAGGGAGACGAAAATTTAATAGTCATGGGTGACTGGAATTCGAGTGTAGGAAAAGGGAGAGAAGGAAACATAGTAGGTGAATATGGATTGGGGGACAGAAATGAAAGAGGCAGCCGCCTGGTAGAATTTTGCACAGAGCACAACATAATCATAACTAACACTTGGTTTAAGAATCATGAAAGAAGGTTGTATACATGGAAGAACCCTGGAGATACTAAAAGGTATCAGATAGATTATATAACGGTAAGACAGAGATTTAGAAACCAGGTTTTAAATTGTAAGACATTTCCAGGGGCAGATGTGGACTCTGACCACAATCTATTGGTTATGACCTGTGGATTAAAACTGAAGAAACTGCAAAAAGGTGGGAATTTAAGGAGATGGGATCTGGATAAATTAAAAGAACCAGAGGTTGTACAGAGATTCAGGGAGAGCATAAGGGAGCAATTGACAGGAATGGGGGAAATAAATACAGTAGAAGAAGAATGGGTAGCGCTGAGGGATGATGTAGTGAAGGCAGCAGAGGATCAAGTAGGTAAAAAGACGAGGGCTAGTAGAAATCCTTGGGTAACAGAAGAAATATTGAATTTAATTGATGAAAGGAGAAAATATAAAAATGCAGTAAGTGAAACAGGCAAAAAGGAATACAAACGTCTCAAAAATGAGATCGACAGGAAGTGCAAAATGGCTAAGCAGGGATGGCTAGAGGACAAATGTAAGGATGTAGAGGCCTATCTCACTAGGGGTAAGATAGATACCGCCTACAGGAAAATTAAAGAGACCTTTGGAGATAAGAGAACGACTTGTATGAATATCAAGAGCTCAGATGGAAATCCAGTTCTAAGCAAAGAAGGGAAAGCAGAAAGGTGGAAGGAGTATATAGAGGTTCTATACAAGGGCGATGTACTTGAGGACAATATTATGGAAATGGAAGAGGATGTAGATGAAGATGAAATGGGAGATATGATACTGCGTGAAGAGTTTGACAGAGCACTGAAAGACCTGAGTCGAAACAAGGCCCCCGGAGTAGACAATATTCCATTGGAACTACTGACGGCCGTGGGAGAGCCAGTCCTGACAAAACTCTACCATCTGGTGAGCAAGATGTATGAAACAGGCGAAATACCCACAGACTTCAAGAAGAATATAATAATTCCAATCCCAAAGAAAGCAGGTGTTGACAGATGTGAAAATTACCGAACTATCAGCTTAATAAGTCACAGCTGCAAAATACTAACACGAATTCTTTACAGACGAATGGAAAAAATAGTAGAAGCCAACCTCGGGGAAGATCAGTTTGGATTCCGTAGAAACACTGGAACACGTGAGGCAATACTGACCTTACGACTTATCTTAGAAGAAAGATTAAGGAAAGGCAAACCTACGTTTCTAGCATTTGTAGACTTAGAGAAAGCTTTTGACAATGTTGACTGGAATACTCTCTTTCAAATTCTAAAGGTGGCAGGGGTAAAATACAGGGAGCGAAAGGCTATTTACAATTTGTACAGAAACCAGATGGCAGTTATAAGAGTCGAGGGACATGAAAGGGAAGCAGTGGTTGGGAAGGGAGTAAGACAGGGTTGTAGCCTCTCCCCGATGTTGTTCAATCTGTATATTGAGCAAGCAGTAAAGGAAACAAAAGAAAAATTCGGAGTAGGTATTAAAATTCATGGAGTAGAAATAAAAACTTTGAGGTTCGCCGATGACATTGTAATTCTGTCAGAGACAGCAAAGGACTTGGAAGAGCAGTTGAATGGAATGGACAGTGTCTTGAAAGGAGGATATAAGATGAACATCAACAAAAGCAAAACAAGGATAATGGAATGTAGTCTAATTAAGTCGGGTGATGCTGAGGGAATTGGATTAGGAAATGAGGCACTTAAAGTAGTAAAGGAGTTTTGCTATTTGGGGAGCAAAATAACTGATGATGGTCGAAGTAGAGAGGATATAAAATGTAGGCTGGCAATGGCAAGGAAAGCGTTTCTGAAGAAGAGAAATTTGTTAACATCCAGTATTGATTTAAGTGTCAGGAAGTCATTTCTGAAAGTATTCATATGGAGTGTAGCCATGTATGGAAGTGAAACATGGACGATAAATAGTTTGGACAAGAAGAGAATAGAAGCTTTCGAAATGTGGTGCTACAGAAGAATGCTGAAGATTAGATGGGTAGATCACATAACTAATGAGGAAGTATTGAATAGGATTGGGGAGAAGAGAAGTTTGTGGCACAACTTGACCAGAAGAAGGGATCGGTTGGTAGGACATGTTCTGAGGCATCAAGGGATCACCAATTTAGTATTGGAGGGCAGCGTGGAGGGTAAAAATCGTAGAGGGAGACCAAGAGATGAATACACTAAGCAGATTCAGAAGGATGTAGGTTGCAGTAGGTACTGGGAGATGAAAAAGCTTGCACAGGATAGAGTAGCATGGAGAGCTGCATCAAACCAGTCTCAGGACTGAAGACCACAACAACAACATATACTGAGCAAGATATTTAGGAGTGAACAGACGAGCGCAGCCTTGCAGCACCACAAGGTCGGCTGACGTCTGCACAACGACGCCTCTCCGCCTCGCTGTATTCAGTGATATTGCGCCCTCTCCAGCCACTGATTAATTTGTTGGATCACGTCGGCAAAGTTTCCATGAGGGTTTCATGGACCGTGTATTGTAGAATTCTACTCGCACTTCACATTACGCCTGGGTCAGTCGATAGCAATTACTTTTGAGTTATCACGCTTTACTCCATGCAAACGCAATTTATTACCACTGCCTGATAGGAAAGTCTTGTAATGTGATGATTGAAGGTTGGGAGTTAAAATAAATTTGTGCTAATCGACTGCATCTGTTTTCAATCAAGTAGTTGATATCCCAAGTCACTATCTTAATTAATTTTATGATCGACATTTGCATCTGGTGTTCAATAGCTGAATATAACATCAATGTGCACCCCTTTTTTATTGAAAGTGATCAATTCCGAATAAATTAATGTCAACACTGCCACCGCAGTTCAATCAGGAGTCACAGGGCCATATTACTTTTTTGTGTTATCCGATACTGCGGCAGTTTTGCACTCTCTGTTGATCTGTTAGTCAATTAGTTGGGGTGAACACACGCCAAAACCAGCTAAGTGACGGGTGGGGTGTTACAATTTACCGTCTAGTAAGGTCATCCGAAGACCAGTATCAGTTGCAAAGCGATTTAGAAAAGATTGCTGTATGATGTGGCAGGTGGCAGTTGACGCTAAATAACGAAAAGCGTGAGGTGATCCACATGAGTTCCAGAAGAAATCCGTTGGAATTCGATTACTCGATAAACAGTACAATTCTCAAGGCTGTCAATTCAACTAAGTACCTGGGTGTTAAAATTACGAACAACTTCAGTTGGAAAGACCACATAGATAATACTGTGGGGAAGGGGAGCCAAAGGATGCGTTTCATTGACAAGACACTTAGAAGATGCAACAAGTCTACTAAAGAGACAGCTTACACTACACTCGTTCGTACACTGTTAGAATATTGCTGTGCGGTGTGGGATCCTTACCAGGTGGGATTGATGGAGGACATCGAAAGGGTGCAAAAAAGGGCAGCTCGTTTTGTATTATTACGTAGTAGGGGAGAGAGTGTGGCAGATATGATACGCGAGTTGGGATGGAAGTCATTAAAGCAAAGACGTTTTTCGTCACGGCGAGATCTATTTACGAAATTTCAGTCACCAACTTTCTCTTCCGAATGCGAAAATATTTTGTTGAGCCCAACCTACATAGGTAGGAATGATCATCAAAATAAAATAAGAGAAATCAGAGCTCGAACAGAAAGGTTTAGGTGTTCGTTTTTCCTGCGCGCTGTTCGGGAGTGGAATGGTAGGGAGATAGTGTGATTGTGGTTTGATGAATCCTCTGCCAAGCACTTAAATGTGAATTTCAGAGTAATCACGTAGATGTAGAAGTAGAACTACTTAAACCTAACTAACCTAAGGACATCACACACATTCATGCCTGGGGCAGGATTCGAACCTGCGACTGTAGCGGTCGCGCGGTTCCAGACTGTAGCGCCTAGAACCGGCCAGCACCGTATTACTACACATTTGTACACAGTAATACATTTTGTTTTCTCCACCACAGCTTCAAGGTATGTGTCATGTTCTAAACTGATGTTAACATGTTTTGAGGCTCTCACAGAAAACTGGAAATCACACGGAGTAAATCATGTTGCTGCTGTTCCCACAACAAACGCACATTGAATGACTGAAATAAAAGACAGTCACAACATAAGGAAACTAGAAGGGTTTTCTGGTGTTGTGGAGCATTTCCAAATAGCTGTCTGAAGGTGATAGGTGACCTCTAGATTTCAACTGATCTTTCGCAGTGACGGGGCAGAAGAAGGCAGTCAATCACTATGTGGTAATCAATAGGATACTAGTAGGCAGATGGGATGGAAAAGACACCGTCAGTGTGCTGTAATAAGCATTACAGTTGACAGTGTGATCAATTTTAACAATTCTACCAGTTTTTCAATGCCGATCAGTGATGTGGAAGCTTGCTTCCTTGTTTTGTATCATGACTAAACCACCCTTCCACTAATTTGCTAGTATAATATACTGGACTGTGAATGTAGACAGATGTATGTCTGTGCAGTATGTCCGTTCATATGTATATGTATAGGATATATATATATATATATATATATATATATATATCCTATGCTATATAATTGAATTTCCAGTCATGAGATCCTGCCTCTCCAGCACATATGGCAGCATAGAGCCCATGTCGGAATCCATTCTCAGTCAGGCACTTGCCTTGGAAGGAGTTATCTCATGTGTCGGTATCTGCAGGGGTCTACCAGGTAAACATTGCTTTGTTTGCAGTTCAGTCTGACCACGACTGACAGTACATGGAGGTCTGGCAGCGGGGCACTACAGAAGGAGAAAGATTGAGAGAGAGCACGTCTTCTGACAGGAATTTCTCAGGTATGAAGTATCAAAGGGGTGTTTCCACCTGATGCTTTTGTTTATGGTTTAGCATGATATCTGACATGTCAGTCTCAGGGCCCAAGCTGACACTATTGGACACTGTTGCATCATGCTGCCACTGACGGAAGTGGCACTTTGTGAAATCCCGAATGACCTGCATATGCGGTGCAAACCGTCGCTGGGTGCAGGATGTGAACAGTTCGTGCATGAAAGATTTTCAACAGTGTAATTACGTCTGATGGGTGTTTCATGATGGTATTCTTTGTGCGATCAGAACAACAAAGCATCACAATTGTTTAAACATCCCATGTCATTTTCTATTCTATAAATTGTTTAAATAAGCAATATTGCCCACATTGTCTAATTTTTTAAACAACATTCCATACACTGCAATCGATTTTCCACCAAATTCTTTAAATAAACAAATATACTATATTGTACAAATTGTTTAAACAATTTCTATAGATTGCAATCGATTTCCCTCCAAATGGCCTATCAACTTAGTCTTTTCCCCACCAAGTTCTGGGCGGAGTGGGGGGGGGGGGGGGGAAGGGCCGACGGCTTCTCCAAGGGGGGATTTAATTCATTGATCAATTTAATTAATTAGTCAATCCAATTAATATCAAAATGTGCTTGTATTGGCGAGGCGTGTTCCCTGAGGGGTGGTAGAGGGAGGGTAGGAGGAGGAGTGGGAAGGATGATGGGGGGTACAATAGGTTAAGAGGGATTATCCCCAGGTGATGTTAATCATCTTTACAGAACAATAGATTAAACACCTGTCAATCAAGAGAGAACAAGAGGTTTGCCCCTGAAAGCATACTTGTAAGCAACCCACACTAACCAAATGTGCCAGAAGATACTTTGCCCTACTACTAATAGATTCTTTTGCAGAAAGGAAAGCACGCCGTATAAAGCTGGGTCCTAAGGATTGAAGAAATGTGTACTGTATTGCTTGTCTCTTGTCTTTACTAGTTTTACATGTCCTACATTTAATCTTATATCACACAGAAGAGAAAGTTATTAGCTAATAGGTAACAGAGAGTGCAAATTTCCTGAAGAGGTCTTAGCTCCTGGCCCCAAGTAATGCCTCCTAGTATTAACTGTGATTTTTTTAAGGAGGAATGATGTCAAACCGGCTGATTGGATGCAGGAAGGCACCACAGGGTATTTTTATTTCCACTGTCCTGAATACAGGTTTGATGGTTTCCATTACAAAATATACACGTTTGAATACCACAGAGCGAAATATAGTGACATGCGATGGAAGAATGTTGCGTGAAAAGGCGTGAATTGTACTTTTCCTCGAAAATATATGTTTTATATATTAAACTCATCAGAAAGTTATCTGCTATAAAATGAACATTTTTTAAAATTTTTGATCTCCTAATGCTCCAGTGGGACGGGGAGAGCACCACTATAAAGTTTTTGCATCAGTTCGAAAAAATCGTTGATCCGGGGCTGGTAGTTGAACAGGTTCGTAAGCTCCTAGATTGTAGACTCTCAAATACCTTCTTCACGAATTAAATCCTCTTTTATTTTCTCATTTCACTTTTAGAAAAAAAAAAAATTGTTCAAATGGCTCTGAGCACTATGCGACTTAACGTCTGAAGTCATCAGTCGCCTAGAACTTAGAACTAATTAAACCTAACTAACCCAAGGACATCACACACATCCATGCCCGAGGCAGGATTTGAACCTGCGACCGTAGCGGTCGCTCGGCTCCAGACTGTAGCGCCTAGAACCGCACGGCCACTCCAGCCGGCTCACTTTTAGACACTGCATATTATTATAATCAGCATTAGCAGTATTTATAAAGGCGATTAACACTTTTAACTAAGAGCAAACTTCATGGAAAGACAAATACAGAAAGGTTAGATACATGCAAACATATTCTGTTCTCTCTGACGCTGCAATGTATTCTCTCATAGCAGGTTAGTATCGTCTACAAATCGACCAGCTAATCGAGATGAAATGGCCCCCCGTTTCCACAATCCTGAACAAGACTTTTTGATATTTCGATTCTTTTTTAAGTAACACCTTCACATGTTTGTTCAAGCGTGGTGTCTAACTTTCGAAGCTGTTGCTGTATTTGTCTCTAGTGTTGTTCCATTGTGTCTAACTTTAGAAACTGTTGCTGTGTTTTTCTCTGATTTTGCTCGATTTGTTGCATTAATTGCAATAATAATGTATTAGTGTCTGGAATCTGTTCCTCTATGCTTTTCGGCAGTGCATTTGCACCGGCAACATTCGTATTTTGAAAAGCAGAAGATACGTCTTGACTTAATTGAGAAAAAGGTGAGGACGCAAAGCCTGAATCTACAGTATTTGCAAAATTTTGTCTTGTCATTTCGGAGTCCTGAGGCGAGCTGTTGCCGAGTGATCGATGATAATGCTTCCCTTTTCACTAATTGTTTCACTGTCTACACTATTATTTACCGCCCACTCTATTTCCCTATGCACAATTACCAAATTGCTACTTTGAATGTCTGTTAATTCATTACATGGTGGTACTGATAAGCTACGCTCGTCGTCACTATCATTTTTCAATTTGCTTTGGTGCCTAGTGTTACGTTTTTCACACGCCATAATTATCACGTGTTTCACACGATAACAAGAAAAGCACAATTTTAAGAGCAAAAACAAGAAAACACATTAACATAGCACTGAAAATAATACTAGTTGATTGCAAGCGCAGCTGCGAAATATTTGGTGCAAATCTACATGCATGCCACAACTGTTTTACTGTACAACAATGAAAAACTACAACTAAAAAGGAAATTCTCTCTACAATTACGCGCTAGCAATAAACAATAGCTACACTAATTACACAAACTACAAGAAAAAAATCAGAAGATTCCAGTTAGGTATCCTCGCTAAGGGTCGACTTATGAAACATCCCCTTAGAAAAATTTATGAACTACTGTGCTGGAAAACCTCTTACGTTATTTTATTTTCAGACAGCTGAGCAAAACTGAACGTACTCAGACATTTCTCTCTTTACTTATTCTGATCAATACTAAACTGACACACAATGTTTTTAGCGCAACGGTATCTGACTTTCAATAATGCCTACTAAAGAATGGCCGTGACTAACAATAACCTATACCTTTCATGAATCACGTACCTCACAAAAATCTTCGTTACTCGAACTACTGAAATACAGCGAACGCCAATACTGCCAGCAAAGTAAAAGATTCTAACTACTGAAGGCACTGACTACTGATAGGCATAGTTAGCAAATGAAAGATTTTGATAGAGAACAAACAATGTATTTACCTTAATAATGTTCAAAAGTCAACATATATCAGTTCATGATATCCAGCATTACAAATTTACTCTTTCTGATGGACACACGTCCAGGTCGTCCGCTCTCAAAATTCTGCCGTCTCTCTCCCCACATCCACCACAGCTGGCGGCTCACCTCCAACTGCTCTCCGCTACGCGCTGTTCACATCCAACTGCCCAACACTCCCATAGCAAAGATTCCAACAATGCAAACCAGCCACAGACTGCACACAGCACAGTCAGTGATTTTCATACAGAGCGCTACGTGGCGTTACCAACATAAAAACCTTAACAGCCTACTTACATGCTTTCCGCATTCATCGTTTTGCAGGTGCACGAATAACTATTAACCTTTGCCTGTCGTCATTTACGCGTCCCTTTTGAACAGGCTTTGCTTCTTCAGCATTTTCCGAATTTTGTTGTTAAAGCACGGTCGATCTTTTCCGCCCTTAATGCAGTTACTATGTACGTACTTCTCCAGAGCACAGTTTATAATCCCTTTAAACTGCGCTCATAATTCCTCTGAGGCCATCACACTGGAACTAAAGTAAGTCAATTTGTTGTCCAAGTGAGATGCCAACATCCACTTATCTCCTCTATCTAACAGAAGCACTCTCTTAGATATCTTGAATGATTTATTAACTTTTGTAACCACAGGCGCACTGGCTAAGCCATGATCACAAATCCCAGTCTCTATACTGACGCCAACGATAAGGTCAAGCCTGTTTGTAGCTATAAGTTCTAAATATTTCCATTGCTTGTGGCAATTTTAGGAAAAGACAGTTTTAGGAAAAGACAGTTTTAGGAAAACGTGCTCGAAAGTACATCGCAAGACTGTCGGTCTGTGCCGCCTGCAATGAATCCATAGAGGTCTTAGTCTATACTCGTTAGGTTTAAATCGCCTCCAACTATTATTGATTGACTGAGTATTTACTTGCTACGTACCGTAGAATTTCTTTGAATGACTCTAACAAACCTGTCACAGCGGAATTGGGTGGACGTAAAAACATCCAGCAGTTAATTTGTATTCATCTAGACATGTTGTTATATCGGCAAGATAACTTCGCTGTCACACTCAACTTCGACCCCAATGGAGACAGTATTTTTGTCAACTGCAGTGAACACACCCCCTCTTATGGCGTCTAAATTGTCTTTCCAGCGTACGTTACAGGACTCGCTAAACATCTCAGAGCTATGTACTTCGGGTTTCAGCCAGCTGTCGGTCTCAAGAATAATCTCAGTTCGAGAACTCTCCTGGAGTGCAGTAAATTTGGGAACTCTATTATGAATATTCCGACAGTCTAGTGATAAAATCTGGACAGTCGAAGAGTCTTTACTCTGAAAGCCGTCTGATCTTGATATCTGGGTATCGTTTCGCGAATGTTCATCAGAGTACCTCAGAGTACCGCCTCGCCTAAAAAACCCCATGTGCACTCCACAAGTACTCTGCTACCCGAGTAGCTGCTTCCTTTGTGTTGTGCACACCTGACCTATTAAGGGGAGTCCTGCAATTCCCCATCCGATGTAGGTCTAGAAATTTGCACCCAAGATCGTCGCAGAGTCAATGAAGCCTTTGCTTCAGACCCTCCACATGGATCCAGCCCAAAAGACAGCGATCAGCTCTGGGAACAACTCTGAAAATTACGATCTCCGCTATCTAAGACGCTGCAGTCATGGACTGTGCGGCTGATTCCAGCGGAGGTTTGAGTCCTCCATCGGGCACGGGTGTGTGTGTTTGTCCTTAGGTTAATTTAGGTTAAGTAGTGTGTAAGCTTAGGGACTGATGACCTTAGCGGTTATGTCCCATAAGATTTCACACACATTTGAACATTTTTTATCTCTGTGTGACCAGCAGCCTTCACCATTTCCACCGGCCCATATGAACTGAGGATAGCCTCAGACCCATGCGACAGACATTGTTTTTGCTGACGTGAGCCACAACGTACAAATGACTGCACCCTGTGTGCTCGATACCCAGAGGCAAGGCATTCTCCACGTCTCAGATGAGGCCTCCTGGCAAGCATAACGAGTGCACATTGGCTTACTTGACAGCTCTGAACGCTGTCTCCCAAGGCGCTCCATAACACACCTAACATTGGAACCCCCGATAACCAGCAAAGCCCTGCACACGTGTGCCTACTAGGACCCTGTTGAAGAAATGGCCACCTGTTAACTCACAGGGCGAACTGTTGAGGAGAGATGGCCTGCCTCCACATTGGCCCTCTGCCTCGAGCGACATGAACCTGCCACTCACTCTGGCGCGAGGGCGGATCAACCGTATTGTGAACACAGTCTGTGGCGGCAGTCTAAACGCGACTGATCGTTGCCAAAAGTGCATTCAACTGTTCACGACTTGGCTAGCTCCTCCTGCGTCCACATACAGCTTGCATACATCCTACCTATCCTAGCAAGACTAACTGAAGAAGTTAACTAAAAAAGCAGACAAAAAGCTAGATATGCAGATGTTCAAATTTGTGAGAATTGCTAAGGGACCATACTGCTGAACGAGCGAGGTGGCGTAGTGGTTAGCACACTGGACTCGCATTCGGGAGGACGACGGTTCAATCCCGCGCCCGGCCATCCTGATTTAGGTTTTCCGTGATTTGCCCTAAATAGCTCCAGGCAAATGCCGGGATGGTTCCTTTGACAGGGCACGGCCGACTTCCTTCCCCGTCCTTCCCTAATCCGATGAGATCGATGACCTCGCTGTTTGGTGTCTTCCCTAGACTTACACACTACTTAAACTAACTTATGCTAAGAATAACACAAACACCCACACCCGAGTGAGGACTCGAACTTCCGGCGGGAAGGGCCGCGCAGCCCGTGAAATGGCGCCTCAAACCGCGCGGTCACTCCGCGCGGCAATACATATGCACCTTGATATTTTCCTGACGAGCCACTAATGTATGGTAGTCGTCGCCAGGCCTGAGCCTGATGTAGGCGCCCGCCATCGCAACACGGAGCGCAGCTGGCTTCAAGATCACAGCTCACTGTCAGGCTAAGGACCGTCGCCCTGCGTGACGTCAGCATCGCGGGGTGCTGACGCTGCTGCTTGTCCCCAGGGCGGCAGTCGCTGTCCAGCCTGGGTCGCTGGAGTGGGGCATGTCTGACCATGTGATGTGTACCTGAAGCTAATGAAGTATTGTTTCTCTGTCATCAGTGTATCTACTGAGCCCCTCCACCCCCACCATTCACTCTAACGAATGCTGCCGGCTCTCATCACTGCCAAAATGTACCCAACAACGGGACACAACACAATATGTTTCACTTTTGCCTGTTAAAATAACTGAGTAAGCCTTGAAAGTTGGCTACACTGAGTCACAGCGCCAGAGATAGCGCCAAAGATTATTATTCCGCCGCCTCCACTGGGCAGTAGTGGTGGTGGTGGTTAGTGTTTAACGTCCCGTCGACAACGAGGTCATTAGAGACGGTGGGCAGTAGTAGTTCAGAGGATGTTGAGGGCAGTTGTTGTTCTGTTGAGCGAGAGATTAGACGCTGTTCGGTTGGTGTAATGTATAGATGGAAGAAGTTGCAATTGTCAGAATATATTTGAGAAAGGAGATGGGCTTTTGATTTATGATGCTGGTGAAATGGAATATTTTCGTCAAAATATAATGAGGTAAAAAAGTATTACAGTTTTCTTTAATGACAATCTCTCTTGCTCACAGGTACAGACAACAAAGCATCTGGCTCATGTTCATTTATTAGACTTGTAATTCTGGTTTCTATGAGCAATTATAGTATTTCTGGTTCTTCAATTAGTTCATTGTAAATGGTGTTTAAAATATTTTGTCGTATTGAGAAAGAACCAAGCCACATACATGTACGTTGAGTCACACTACCACACACAGAACAGTTACACTTTTGCTTTGTTGTTTCGTAGCTTTTATAGTTGCAGGGGAATTAATTAATCAATTGACTTAATGGAAATTCCTTGTCATTCTTTATTTTTATTTTATGCAGTCAGATTGCATGCTAATACTAGTCAGGGCCAACCGGTTACGAGACTTCGTAACCGGTCACACAGCTACTAAAATTATTGCATTTATTCATTAATATTAGTCCCTTTTCCTTTTAATTAAGCCCCCATGCAGCCACACCCCATAATGAGTGAAATTCTGAGCTCAGGAAAATGGTCAGACATTAGTATTATCCGTTGCATATGACCAGCTGGAGTGTATGCTTTGTGCTTTGTTGAAGTATGAATTTAATGCGTCTCTGATGTGCATAACACGTATATTACGATAAAAAAACTCAATATGGCATAATTACAAATAAAACGATCGTGATATAAAAGGGTTAGAATTTAGTATAACTTTTTCGAGGAACGTGAAAGGGAAGCAGTGGTTGGGACTGGAGTGAGACAATGTTGTAGCCTCTCCCCGATGTTATTCAATCTGTATATTGAGCAAGCAGTAAAGGAAACAAAAGAAAAGTTCTGAGTAGGTATTAAAATCCATGGAGAAGAAATAAAAACTTTGAGGTTCGCCGATGACATTGTAATTCTGTCAGAGAAATCAAAGGACGTGGAAGAGCAGTTGAACAGAATGGACAGTGTCTTGAAAGGAGGATATAAGATGAACATCAACAAAAGCAAAACGAGGATAATGGAATGTAGTCGAATTAAGTCGGGTGATGCTGAGGGAATTACATTAGGAAATGAGACACTTGAAGTAGTAAAAGAGTTTTGCTATTTGGGGAGCAAAATAACTGATGATGGTCGAAGTAGAGAGGATATAAAATGTAGACTGGCAATGACAAGGAAAGCGTTTCTGAAGAAGAGAAATTTGTTAACATCGAGTATAGATTTAAGTGCCAGGAAGTCGTTTCTGACAATATTTGTATCGGGTGTAGCCATGTATGGAAATGAAACATGGACGATAAATAGTTTGGACAAGAAGAGAATAGAAGCTTTCGAAATGTGGTGCTACAGAAGAATGCTGACGGTTAGGTGGGTGGATCACATAACTAGTGAGGAGGCATCGAATAGAATTGGGGTGAAGAGTAGTTTGTGGCACAACTTGACTAGAAGAACGGATCGGTTGGTAGGACATGTTCTGAGCCATCACAGGATCACCAATTTAGTATTGGAGGGCAGCGTGGAGGGTAAAAATCGTAGAGGGAGACCAAGAGAGCAGATTCAGAAGGATGTAGGTTGCAGCAGGTATTGGGTGATGAAGAAGCTTGCACAGGATAGAGTATCATGGAGAGTTGCATCAAACCAGTCTCAGGACTGAAGACCACAACAACATCATTTCGATACATGTTAATCACTTGCTGATTTAGGTATCTGGTATTTCCTCTATAACTTTGTCTGTTTTTATATTAAGTATCAGTATACGTTACATCGTTTGTCACACTAATAAGATTTTCACGTTTGTTGAGAACTCGTGTCTCGACAAATCCACTTCTGCAGTAATGTCGTGGATTTGTGCTGTATTTGGTGGCAGCCAAAGATAATTTAGTTGAGGTCTTCCTTAAAGCCAGTTACAGAATTTAGTCGAAGAAGATTCGGGTGGAAACCTAAACGTAAGTCGACATATTGTCACTTGGAAGTTTTTGTTGCCATTACTTTTGTCACACCAAGGGTGTTTTTGGCAGATTAGGTACCACTCCAGTATTGAGTCCTGCCTTACTTCCGTTAGTCATGCGTGACTTGCGATTCCACTGAGTCCGCATTTGGGTCTTCACAGTACATAGGAAGTCATAAGGGGGTAGACTGCCGTATTTCACTGATCTGGAGCATACTGCTTCCATAGAGCTGACTTTGATTTCTTCACTGCCTTTAATCGCTCTGTGCCCTATAACATAGAATGTAATAATGGTCATATTCTGGTTTTAAAGTTCCTGTGCTTCTTCTGTGGTGCAGTATACAAGATAATGCTTATTGTGTTTGCCTTACTATGGTTTTTATAGCACCAGTTTGAACCTCAGCCTAATAACGTAACCCCGTTCCCCGAGAACGCTTGACGATTGGTGCGGGTTCAACTGTTAGGGTGGATGCTACTGCTGAACGTTGAAATCTGCCTCCAAGTCTCATCACTCCATGCAAGTGTGCACTGCCTGCTCAATCGCGGTTATTCGTATCTTTTGTATAATGCAGTGTAGCACGACACCATTCGCATAAGTTTCCGCTCATGATCTTTTAAGAGATGCGGCTACACATGAAACTGATATGTGTAACCATCTGTGGTATTTAAGTACGGTGTATCAAAGTAGCAGATGTCCTCTGTAGCAGCATGAAGTCATAAAACACATCCGCTAGAGGTCAAAATTTCATGTTCAGTTAAACTTGTCAACATAACCCTTAATCGCGAGTTCTAGGATCTTTGGTGATAATCTGCCTTGTTTCAATTGGAAACGCTTCAACGGAAATTTGCCCCTGATATACTTTCTTCCCAATCAAGATTAATGTAGAATGAAGTTTTCACTCTGTAGCGGAGTATGTACCGATATGAAACTTCCTGGCAGATTAAAACTGTGTGCCGGACCGAGACTCGAACTCGGGACCTTTGCCTTTCGGGGCAAGTGCTCCACCAGGAGACGAGGTACTGGCGGAATTAAAGCTGTGAGGACGGGGCGTGAGTCGTGCTTGGGTAGCTCAGTTGGTGGAGCACTTGTCCGCGAAAGGCAAAGGTCCCGAGTTCGAGTCTCGGTCCGGCACACAGTTTTAATCTGCCAGGAAGTTTAAAGATTAATGTAGTTTGTTTCAACAGTGAGGGAATTTTTCGGAGTTAACTTAAACGCACCCAGCTGTATCCTAATGCATTAGAACTGACACTTATTCTCACTAGGTCAGCGTTTATCGCTGATCTGAAACAAATTCACCCATGATTCATACAATTGCTGATCGGGGAGCGACATAAACTGACTGCAAGACTTGGACCTTCATCCCTTCTACATAAGAGTCACAGGTATGTTCGTGGTTATTTCGCATTTTGGATTACATATTCATTGGTTGGTGCCACGACAGCTTTTCTGTAATATGGAGTGCTGAGTATTTAATGGTTCTTTTAAGGTGGAATATGAATTGTCCTAATGTTACAATGAAGTGACGAAAGTCATAGGATCACGATATGCACATGTAGAGATGGCGGCAGTATCACGTACACAAGTCATAAAAGAGCAATGCATTAGAGGAGCCCTCTTTTGTACGCAGGTGAAAAGTTTTCCGACGTGATTATGGCCATACGCCGGGAATTAAGTTTTAACGCAGAATAGTAGTTGGAGCTACAAGCATGAGACATTCCATTTCGGTAATCGTTGGGAAATTCAATATTCCAAGATCCACAGTGTCAAGAGCCGATCGAGAGCAACTGTGCGTGAAATAACAGCGGAAATCAAAGTGGTACGTATGACGAACTTATCTGTTACGACAGTGCAGCAAAATTTGGCGTTAATGGGCTATGGGAGCAGACGACCGACGCAAGTGCCCGTGCTCACAGCACGACATCGTCTGCAGCGCCTCTCCGGGGCCCCTGAACATAGCGGTTGGACCCTAGACTACTAGAAAACCGTGGCCTGGTCACATGAGTCCCGATTTCAGTTGGTAAGAGCTGGTGGTAGGGTTCGAGTATAGCACTGTCCCCAAGAAGCCATGGTTCAAATGGTTCAAATGGCTCTGAGCACTATGAGACTTAACTTCTGAGATCATCACTCCCCTAGAACTTTGAACTACTTAACCTAACTAACCTAAGGACATCACACACATCCATGCCCGAGGCAGGATTCGAACCTGGGACCGTAGCGGTCGCGCGGATCCAGACTGTAGCGCCCAGAACCGCTCGGCCACTCCGGCCGGCTCAACAAGCCATGGACTCAAGTTGTCAACAAGGCGCTGTGCAAGCTGGTGGTGGCTCCCTAATAGTGTGGGCTGTGTTTACACGGTATGATCTGGGTCCTCTGGTCCAACTGTACCGATCATTGACTGGAAGTAGCTACATTCGGCTACTGGGAGATCGTTTTCAGCCAAACAACGACGGAATTTTTATGAATGACAATCCACCATGTAACTGAGTCACAGTTATTCACGATTGATTTGAAGAACATTCTGGACAACTAGCGCAAATGATTTGGCCACCCAAATCGCCGACATGAATCCCATCGAACGTTTATGGGACATAATCGAGAGGTCAATTCATTGATGGAATCCTGCATCGGCAACACCTCCGCAGTTTAGGACCGCTGCAGGGACAGCATGGCTCAATATTTCTGCAGGGGACTTCCAGGGACTTGTTGAGTCCATGCCACGTCCAGCTGCTGCACTACGCCGTGCAGAAGGAGGTCCGTCACGATGTTATGAGGTATCCCACGACTTTCGTCATCTCAATGCACATTTCTTCGTTCTTTTACCTTAGGTCTTCAATATAAGCATACAAAAGACTTTTGTGCTGAAATTTAGAGGGAGTTTTGAAATAACTATTCGTTAAACAATATCACAGCTGTATTGAAATTCTCTTAACATGCTCTTAGGTTATCGTAAAGGGTATAGAAATATAAATTATCGGCGTATTGGAATACTTGAATATCTGGGAGGAGGATGGTATGAAAATCTATTATGAATAACTTGAAAAACAATAGAGACACTACAGAGTCCAGTGTAAGCAGTTTGCTTGTCCTCCTCAGATCAACAGTGTCTTTGTTCTTTGTCATAATCGGGCTTGCGACACTCAATAGGAAACAGAGCTTGCGAGTAGACGTATTTGAAATGTCATGAATTTTTGGCTTTTTGGCCATCGAGGTTATGGAGACTCTGCCATAAGCTGTAGTGATGTTCATCAAAGCTACAAAGGGTAAGCTGTATGTTGGTCACCAAAAGGACGTATCGCAGGACCATTTCCTCTTTCCGAATCTAGTTTGTCCAGCTGGGAGGATGCTATGAGGGTCACTGCAAAAGAAATGCACACTATTTTTTTAAATCCATCTTTTATTCTACATGTGTGAAAGTTTTACAGTGTGTAGATACATCCTTTAGGAACAATATTTTCATTTCTCCACGTAATTTGTATCCCTCTCAACTGCCTTACGCCATCTTGGAACCAGCGCCTATATACTAGCACGGTAAAATTCTGGACCAACCTGTTGGAGCCACTGTTTAGTAGCGTGCACGTCATCATCTTCAAATCTTGTTCCACGAAGAGAGTCTTTCAGTTTCCCAAAGAGATGATAGTCACATGGAGCCATGTCAGGGCTGTAAGGCGGGTGTTTCAGTCTTGTCCATCCGAGTTTTGTGACGGCTTCCATGGTTTTTTGACTGACGTGTGGCCTAGCATTGTCGTGCAACAGCAAAACATCCTGCTTTTGCCGATGTGGTCGAACACGACTCAGTCGAGCTTAAAGTTTCTTCAGTGTTGTCACATACGCATCAGAATTTATGGTGGTTCCACTTGGCATGATGTCCACAAGCAAGAGTCCTTCGGAATCGAAAAATACCGTAGCCATAACTTTTCCAGCAGAAGGTGTGGTTTTGAATTTTTCTTTCTTGGGTGAATTTGCATGATGCCACTTCATTGATTGCCTCTTCGTCTCTGGTGAAAAATGATGGAGCCATGTATCATCAACTGTCACAATTCTTCCAAGAAATTCATCTCCACCATTCTCATACTGTTCCAAAAGTTTGCTGCATACTGTTTTTCTTGTCTCTTTGTGAGCCACTGTCAACATCCTGGGAACCCACCTGGCACAAACCTTTTTTAACGCCAAACACTCCCAGTATTCTGCAAACACTTCCTTCCCCATCCCAACGTAGCGTGACAATTCGTTCACTGTGATGCGTCTGTCAGCAGTCACCAATTCGTTAACTCTCTGCATATCGTCTGTAGTGTGTGCAGTACGAGGCCTGCAACTGCGAGGACAATCCTCAATATTGCCGTGCTCGCTTTCATCACGTAACCTGCTTGTCCACCGACTAACTGTACTGCGATCGACAGCAGCATCTCCATACACCTCTTTCAACCTCTTGTGGATGTTTCCCAATGTCTCGTTTTCACAGCACAGGAATTCTATGGCAGCACGTTGCTTCTGACGAAAGTCAAGTGTAGCAGCCATCTTGAAGAGCCGGCCGCGGTGGTCTCGCGGTTCTAGGCGCGCAGTCCGGAACCGTGCGACTGCTACGGTCGCAGGTTCGAATCCTGCCTCGGGCATGGATGTGTGTGATGTCCTTAGGTTAGTTAGGTTTAAGTAGTTCTAAGTTCAAGGGGACTGATGACCACAGCTGTTAAGTCCCATAGTGCTCAGAGCCAGATATCTTGAAGACATGCTGTGACAGCGCCACTGACGGGAACAGGTTGAACTAAGTATGAAAACAAGCGGGAACGATGTAAGTACACACTAAAACCTTCACACATGCAGAATGAAAACTGTATTTTTACAAAAATAGTGTGCATTTCTTTTGGAGTGACCCTCGTATGATTCTCAACCGACCATTCTACAAGAGCTGATAAACAAAGATTGAGACTGAGTTTTTTCCACAGACGCTTATTACTCCATTTCAATGTTTACATGATCTTCTTCGAAGTACTCACCTCCTACTTGGATATACTTTTTATAGTGTCTCTGCCATTTCTCTAACACATGGTTCAGGCCACGCTTTGTCAGATCTTTGAGAACACCTTAGTTTTCTTGAGCACTGTTTCAGATGTCTCATATCTAATGCCCCGGAGATTTGCCTTTAGTGATGGGAATAAAAAAATCGCAGGATACAACATCGGGGCTGTAAAGCGTATGTGGTAAACAGGTTGTGTTGAATTGATTCAGAAACCGCCTGACTTGCCTCGACGCGAGGCCGCGCGTATCATGATGAAAGCGCCACCCAGTCCGAGGAAGTTCTTGTCGTATCCTTGCAACGTGCTTCTTCAGTTCAGCCAAAAGTGACGTGCAGTATGCTGCTGTATCAGTAGTGCGAGGGGAAACACTATGCTTGTAAATCATTCCACGACAGTGAAAAACTGTGATCATTACCACTTCCCACAGCAGCTGTGTTGTTGACTATAGTCACAGCAGAGACCAAAACGGCAGGACCCCCTTGCTTAACGTAGGCAAGTCGCCCTTCTTTGAAGTCCTTGAACCATCCAAACGCTGTTGCGCGAGGTAGTACATATTCACCATAAGCTTGCTGCATCTTTTCGTTAGTTTCAGTGATTGCATGGTTTAAATAGACATGAGCTTTTATTACGCCCTAATGTTCCTCTTGCGTCACCTCCATTGTTTGGTATGCGAAATGCGAAGAGCGTCTACAAAACAGAGCATTGCTACCAACCTACCAATAAGAAAGTGCCGCCTCCTGTGGACATTATACAATAAAACCCGCTCTTTTCATATATTCGAGCTACAGATAGGAAACTGTCTCGGGACTACAGGAAAGAATGATCATCAGTCTGTTGATCAGCCCTCGTAGTTTATATCTGATTACACGTTCCAGTCTATTGTACACGCGTGACACACGTGGGAAAGATCTCGGCAGCAGAGCACAATCTGGCGGCTTCACAGGTTTTGTTTTAGTGGAACTCGGGTTGTGGGGCGTAAGTTTTACTAGACCATACATTATTAAGTATGTTCACTGAACGTTTTCATCCTTTCTCCAGCAGGTGTTGTAGCACTGAGGACTGGGCGTCGTACCTTTGCCGTGCGCTATCGCTCTGTTGATTCCCAACAGAGAGCAGTTTCAAAGATGGTGTGGCGCGCTATTCTCTTAGGATCGGTTGATGACCTGGCCTACTTCTAGAATGCCTAATTTTGGCAACTGTACGTTTGTCGTATCTGTGTTGATGAGTTTCACTTTTTTTAACTCTTCCTAAACTCTGATTATTGAGGATTCTTTCAAAAAAGTATAACAGAAATCTCTCTTCTTCCGTTAAACAATCGTTTCACCATGGCCTATATTCTTCTTAGTCAAGAAATTTCCCTCCGTATTTGTCGATAGTTAGTTATCTGCGCATTCCATGGATCGTCATTGCGACCTCTCACTACGATGTGAAGCGAGCTATTTTTACAATTGTGGAACACTTTCTCAGCAAAATACATGGCAACAAACTGTCCATCTACGTGATTTCTTAAGTTATTAGTTTTACACACGTACAGCGATTTATACTTAACTATGTTTAGTCTCTCTCTCTTTTATTTCACATACGTACAGTGATTATATTGCCTGTTAAATTGTTTACATAACTGGAAACGTCGTCAAAGATATCTGAATATCTCGCTGACACACTAGGGATGAGTTATGGATACAGTAGTTCATTTCTCCTTCTAGTGTTATATTTATGAATGTTTCTCTTGTTTTCAAATTGTGATTGACAAACTTTATAAGGGAGTGAATGTACGGAAAGACTATTTCAGTATGCCAACTGTTTAAAAAACTATCTACAAGAAGTTCTAAATTGTACACAAACATATTATCCTTATTAATCGCTTCACGTTCGTGTTCTAAGCGCTTTTTTCCTACCTTGGACTTAAACCTCACATTCTCCGTTCCACTACGCCGAATACGGCCTGTCATAGGGTAGAAAGGAGTTTTCTGTGAGATGGAGTTTTCAGCTGCACCTTCTATGACAACCACGAAGTTTGCATAATGTACTCACATATCTCCAATTCTCTTGTAGTTTTGCAGTATGTGTGATACGATTTCATTATAGTCGGTCTGTTGTCCTTTCCTGGTGTTCCTCTAACACTCTGAGAAAACTTTTTCCTAGTGCTTTTGGTATGTTGAAACTTCGTCAGTATTGGAACATGGTCCGTCTCAAGGATCTCTTGTAATGTTCCCCCAGTGCAAATTTCGGTAATGTTGACTGTACTGCTTCATTGCTAGGAGCTGCTAAGTCCGTACCGTACCGTAATTTAACGCGATTGGGATGTCTACATCAGATACTTTGGTCAGTATTCTACTATCGCGTTTATGAACAGAAACATCCAATACTGACACCAATTAATGATAAGATTTATGATTTAATATTGACTATAACTAATAACAATGAAGAAATAATAGGTTTTAATACAGCTGGTGTAAGTATAATTTTAGCAATAAACAGTGCGATATTTTTCTGAAATGAATGAAAAGTTGAAAGCTATTAATTTAAATAATTTTCAGTAAAAGAAAAGACGAATAGTAATTTGGTTATACAAACAAAGATCTAGAGTTTAGAATAAATATTGGAAATGGATGCTTGAATCCTACTTAAGCTTCATTCTATATGAGTTTTGATGTTATTCATGAACCTGGAACAGATTTTACACCAAATGTTTAAGTAACTGAGAATTTTGTCACAATTTTTTTATTTCATAACAATAAGGAGAAAATAATATTCTCCCTACAAGTGAACATTCGTATGTTTCCTCAATAGTTTAGCTTCAGTTAAGTTCATCTCTTTATGGTAAAATGCGGTATCTTTGGTATGTAATATAAACAACGGTAAGATAAATACAAATACGAGTGAAGTACTTATATAGAAGAAATAGTACTGAGATTCTCTAAAAATTGTAAAGAAGTAATTTGAAAAGGTGCTCTTATTCTATGCTTCATATAGAGTTCGAATTGAACTTATGATTTTTTCAGGTAGTACAGTATAAATGCAGATGGAACTGCTGGAACAGTTCGAAAGGAAGGTTCAATACTTGTAAGAACTGTGGAAGTTACAGCTTCAATTGTAAAATATGAACTTGAATAACAACCTGAATTAGAACAAAAGAGACTTCTAAATCCGAAGCTACCAATTTCATTTTGTGAACTGCCGAGTCAAGAAGTTGCTTGATTAAGTGGTCAGAAGAATTTCGAACTGAATATCAGAAATTATTATAGTTGAATTGAATTTTATACACCTTTACTTCATATTTGTAGTTTTTGAGACAGATAAGTTTTTCTGCAGAACGTGCAACATGAAATTTTTCCTCAGGAAATTAGGATTTTGGATCTAACTGATAACTTTCTATAAGTATACATGATTCAAGGTTTTGGAAAAGGACAACACATTTGAAAGGAGCTGTATAACTTTATTAAGAATCGTGCCTGTTTTGAATGGTAAGACAGTTGGAAATACTGTAGGCTACATAATAATGTTAGGAAAACTAAACTTATCTCACGATTCACTGCATAGACGTCTTACAGAAAACTTTTAAGTAAATAAATCAGTAAAAAATCTGAAAAAGTTGTCAACATGTTAAGCACATATTTTTGTTTCATGGTGAAGAATTTTGAGAAATATAAGCTAGTATAAACTGAAATTTTTCTTTTTAAAATTTGAAAATCATTTATAATATTAATATTTAATAATTGTTGAATAGGTCGTTTAACATAGACGGTGTCAGCATTTTGTATTTTTAAAATCGACTGATATTTGAATGAATGATGAACGGAATATGGGTTTGTCCCTTACCCCTAACAGTTATGCAACACAACCCACTTCTGTGCATTGTAGGTTTGCAGGAGTCAGAGAGCTGCCCGTAAATACAATCCGCTTTTCATTTTCTTTAAAAACAAGAAAGTTATTTCAAAAATACATTTTGTGCAGCTTTTTTCTTTATCTTTCATCCCCTCTGCTGAGGGTGTGCCAGATCTAGATCTTAACTTTCTTCAGCAATAGACTTTTATTCTGTTGTGACTCCATTTTTTTTTTTAATTAGGGTAGGATTAACATTTCATTGCAAGGGCAGCATGCAGGTACACCACTTGCTGGGCAGAGGAAGAGTTGTTAGTCCCGGTATATGCCTTACAGCCTTAAGGGAAACCTCTGTAAAAACCTGCGCTAGGACTGGAAAATGCGCAAGGCGCTATCTTGATGTCCAATATGCGGCTTGAAGCACCTCTTCAGTTCCATTCAGGAGTCTGGTCTCGGGCTGGTGGAAAAGCATCCTCACTGAAACATCGGCGAGTGCCTCCATCTTCACCAACAACTCCATCCCAGAATCCGTGGCTTAGTCTTGCACTGCTTTCTGCCGCTGCTGGGACTTTTCCATCTCGATGTCCCGACTCCGCTTGTCCCGACTCGGCACAGTGAGACCGGTTCCCCCACCACTGTCACTGCCACTGACAGCGGGTGCCGGCTGGTAACCGGGAGCAGGGGTGTCACATAGTGAGAGTCAAAAACCGCGCAATACAATCCTTTCTTAGAAGGTGGTCTGATACGTCTAGGAAGTCGACTGCAGTGCACTAGCGTAAATAGGGGACAAAAACATCCTGTACTCCTTGACGGTTCCCACCACTTCACACAATTAGTTATTTGAGAGACACATATCCGCCTCCATCATTTTGGCGTTCGTTCTGTACTATCAGAACTGCGAACCGAATTTTGGATCCTTAGAGCTCGTCAGGCCATGAAAAGAATCCTACAATCATGCCCCGCGTGCAAGATCTTGAAGAATCCACGAGTGCAACAGATCGAAGCACCGCTGCCACCTGAACGAGTTTCACCTGCCAAACCATTTGCTGTAAACGGAGTAGACTTTGCTGGTCCACTATTCCTCAAAGTGGGGAAGGAAACGCACAAGTCATATATCACTCTTTTCACATGTGCTACCACACGAGCTGTACACCTCGAACTCTGTACAGACTTGTCAACGGACAAGTTTCTTATGGCACTTCAGCGATTCGCCGGAAGACGCGGACTACCCCACGCGATATATACAGATAACGCGAAAACATTCCACGCCACGAATATGGAACTATCCCAACTTTGGAAGGCATTAACTACCACAAAAACTTATCAGTTCCTCGCCCACCACGGTGTTACTTGGAAATTCATTGTCTCCCGGGCGGCTTGGTGGGGAGGATGATGGGAAAGAATGGTGGCCACTATAAAGCGTTGCCTACGGAAGGTATTGGGACTCGCAAAGCTCACTGAACACCACCTTAATCAGTATTGAAGTCGTGGTGAACTCCAGGCCCATCACACCAGGAGATGATTGTGATGCACTCACACCTTCCCATTCCTTGAAGGGAGAAAAACTTACGACTATTCCGACGGGACCAGAGCCTTCAGAAAACACTAATTTAACAAAGGCATTCCGACTAAGACAGCAACTCTGCGACAGTTTTTGGAACCTTTGGATTAAAGAATACCTATTGGAGCTCCGGAACTACCATGAAGTTAAACGCCCATCGGGACGAGTCATCCCCTTTCGGCCTGGCGACATCGTGCTGATCTACGAGGACCTTCGTCCGCGACATATATGGAAGAAGGGCAAGATAGAAAAGGTACTACCAGGAAGAGACGGCAGGGTAAGGACGATAATACTCCGGACACCAGAAGGTCACATCATTAGTCGTCCTGTGCAGCTGGCCGCACCTTTGGAGGTCGACCAGGGTGGGGTGGATGTTACAGAGTGATGTACTTCGGGCAAGTGAGAGACTGTTTACTCTTAGGACACTGTATCTTTGACATGTTGTATAGTATATTCTGTGACTATGTAATAAGGGGTCGCCGCCGAGACACTTTTGATCTTCTCAAGGGATGATGTCCCTCGATTCCTGCGTCTTCTTCGTCTCCTCTTCTGTCTTCAGTCTTTTGCGAACAGTTGCGGCTGTCATTACTACCGGTACTCTTAACGCATTTCACTTTATTGTAGCAATATTATGCTACATCCCCCAGCTCTTGACATTTATAACACTTTATTAATAATTATAGTACAAAGTAATATCTCCAGTTACAGTTACATTCTCAGCAAGTACACCAAGTCCTTTCATCCACACATGTATATTTCCATCATTACTAACTTTTAATGTCAAATCCAGCTGGGAGATGTTCGCTCTTTACTTCGAAGCCAGCGATGTCCATCACCTTGAAAATGTCTTCTGTCTTCTTGAAACTAAACGCATCAGTTGTCGGATGTACTGTCAGAATGGACAGTGGCGGTCTGTTTTTATCAGTTCGATTGTGAAGTTTCGCCGTGGCATCCCGTCCACGGTCCAACAGTGCCTGTCGCACTGTTTTCAAGTCGAACATGCCTGTTGGATCTTCACTAATATTGTCCTTCATCACCTTCCTCACTTTGGACTTGGCACTCGAACAGATTGTCCGGATCTCAAGTGAGTTATCATTATCCAACGGTGTGATTTTACATCCATAACAGAGGTATTCAGTCAGGTCCACATGGGTCTCAATCCAGTCGCCCCCGGTATAGCCCTCGGCCCAGTGGATTTCTTCTTCTTGGCTCTACTGTTGTCTTGTCTGCGGCCCTACTTCCTCCGGTTTTCGGGGGATGATGTTCCTAGCCGAACAGTCGTTCTCTTCCGCTTGTTGCGGTTACTTCTTCCCACTCTGTACGCTGATGTAACAGTGACAATTTTCTTGGCTGCAAGAGCAGCAAAACATGACAATCTGCTCTTCCTGGCAGGTACCACGACAAATTTGGTGTTCAGCGCACAACAACGACGTAAAAGTTCGGTAGTTAATCCAACTTACATATCTAATAGACTTTGAAACTTTCCCTTCAAAAAATTAAGAATGACTGTGCTGGTAAACTTCTACGTTATTTGATTTTCAACAACTGAGCAAAACTGAACATACTCAAGACAGTTCCCTCTTTACTTATTCTGTCATCACTAAACTGACACACAATATTTTTTTAGCGCAACACAATCTCACTTTCAATAATCCCTACAACAGAATGGCCCTGACTAACAATAACCTATACCTTACATGAATCACTAATCTCACAAAAGCCTTCGTTACTCGAACTACTGCAATACAGCGAGCGCCAATACTGCCACCTAAAGAAAAGATTCTAACTACTGAAGGCACTAACTACTGATAGGGATAGAAAGATTTTGATCGAGAACAAACAATGTATTTACCTTAATAGTGTTCAAAAGTTGAAAGGTTGCTACACTGAGCCACTGCGCCAGAGATTGCGCCAAAGAGTATTACTCTGCCGCCTCCACAGTGCTTGGAGAGAACTCGTAGAAGTCAGTGCTTGTCCAGAGCTCGTAGTAGAGTGCCTGTCGAGGTCTCGTGGTAGTCGGTGCTGAGATGTCGTAGTGAGGAGTGTTTGTTGAGATGTGCTAGCAGGCAGTGCTTGCTGAGATGTGATACTGAAGAGTCTTGTTGAGATGTGGTAGTAGAGAGTCGGTGTGGAGATATATTGTAAGGATTAGAGTGATTTTCATCAATATAAATGAGGTAACAAACTCCGTTTCTTTTTTTCTCATTATTTCAGTGTCCTAAATAATGTGTCATTACAGGTTCAGTCAACAAAGCATCTGGCTTGTGTTCTTGTATTAGAGTGTAATCCTGGTTTTCTTGAGCAATTATAGTATTTCTATTTTTTTTATCACTTCAGTATAAATGGTAATTGAAATTTCTTGTCTTATTGAAGAAGAACCGTGCCAGATGTGTACGTTGAGTCATACCTCCACACACAGAACAGTTATACTTGTGCCTTGGTTTTGTAGGTTTTATAGTTGCTAGGGACTTAATTAATTAATTGTGTTAACGAAAATTTTCATTTCATTCTTTGTTGTTGTTCCATGCAGTCAGATTGCGGACAAAAACTTGTCAGGGCCAACCGTTTACGAGACTTCGTAATCGAGCATACAGCTACCAAAAATATTTGCATAATATTTAATTAAGCCCCCATGCAAAGTTTATGACAACCAGTCTTACAAATTTCCTTTTTCTGACGGACACATGTCCAGATCGTCCGCTCATAGTAACCTCTCAAAACTCTCCCATCTCTCTCCCCACATCCACCACTGCTGGCGGTTCACATCCAACTGCCCGACCCTACAAGCAAATATTCCAATCAGCCACAGACTGCACACAGCGCAGTCAGCGATTTTCATACAGAGCACTACGTGGCGTTACCAACATAAAAGCCTAAACAGCCTACTTGCAACTTGTGATGTGGATAGCATAAATACTGACATCTATGAGTGGTGATATATGGTAGCACCACATAGAAGCTGATATATGAATGAATTTTTTTATTTTATTCTTATTTATTGAGTTTCTGGAGGCCTGATAAGTATCATTTATTATTATATAATTCCTTTTCCTATTTTTTAATAAACTAATTATTGAACTTTTTATATTCGTCTGTGGAACTAGAAGAAAGTATATATTTTTGACGCTAAGCACGTTTCGTTTCATTAGTGTAAAACATCGCCAGTGGTCTGCAATGCAGCGTATTTACAACGATGCTTTCCTTTGATGTAGAACTGCACCCTCGTTAATGAGATCATTAAGTCAATAGAAGAGAAAATCCCCACCCCCACCCCCCAAAAAAGGAGCAGACGACACTTACAGATGTGAGCGAAATTCGTACACAAAGCACTGTATGTACATTCACATGTCAATGTGTTTTGTAGCTAGCGGTTTTTAGATCTAGAAAGTAAACCCGATTGTAAGCACATTTTATTACAAACCACTGATGGTGATTATATGAATAATACGAAACACGTTTGTAAGGTAAATGCACACTTTCTATTATTTGGTTCAAATGGCTCTGAGCACTATGGGACTTAACATCTGAGGTCATCAGTCCCCTAGACCTTAGAACCACTTAAACCTAACTAACCTAAGGACATCACACACATCCATGCCCGAGGCAGGATTCGAACCTGCGACCGTAGCGGTCGCGCGGTTCCAGACTGAAGCGCCTAGAACCGCTCGGCCACAAAGGCCGGCCTCTATTATTTGGATAGATGGATTCAAAACTCATTAAAAACTAGTGGACCGGTTTCAAACAAACTTGCTAGACGTATACCTTACCGTCAGTGACAGTCGCTGTGCGGTAAGGACCACCTGCCTATCAAAGGAGTTGAGGTGAAAGAGAAGCATAGACCGTGACGTGTGAGTTTCCAGTCATTATCCGTCCAGTATCTTGGAATGAGAGCACGTAGCGACTTACAACAAACATTACACATAATTTCAAACTTTTACGACATTTTTTGTCGCTGTCAACCCCTACCAAAGATGGAAGGAAAAACATTTTTCGCTTACTACTTTTCTGTGTTCCTGCAGTAACGTAACACGTTATAATTTATTACTTGTTTACTGCTAGCTGTAATCGCAGCATATTTTATAAACAGCGTGCGTATATAACAGAGCCACTGTGGGCTGCCTTATGTTCAAACTGTGTGTAAAGACATTGTGAACTACCTCCTATGGCTGTTGAATAAAAATATGTGCATTACCGTAAACTGTGTGTAAAATTACGTCATTGTACGACCCACAGTTCAGGTGATGACGTCAGAAATAGTGAGTTGCGTGAAAAACTACCGCATCGTGCGTGACGTTTAATGGCACAGCCACTTTCACCTTCGCCTGTGTAGTTGATAACATCTCGAAGGAACGGAGAAACACTGTGAATTCAGAGGGCGGGTCTCTGCGTGGAGGTGCGTTTTGCAGTTTTTAAAAAGCTTCTTTCCCTGTCCAGAGTATTTCAAAGGCCTTTGCATCAAGCGACTAGGGGCGACAGATCACACCATAGGAACAGCTTTTGTTAGGCACCAAATGTTCACTGATGCTTCACAGCGATGCCTTTACAGTTCCCCAGTACTGGGACGACGATATATCACCGAACTATTAGGGTCTAATAACTAGGTGTGGTGTGTACCACCTATACCAGTAAACTGATAGAGCGTTTTTCAATAACAGAACCTCATGAATGAGTGTCTCTAAGCGGAGGAAGATATTTTAGAAGCGAACCAGGAACTTTAGTTTCGCTGGGTTTACCATACGCAGCAGACGTCTGGATTACGGAAGTACGCAAAGCACAGAGCCTATTCCTTGCCGTCCCTTTGGGGCAAAAAATATAGAAAAGGGGACCTAGCGCCGCGGAAAAAACGAGAGAACATCTTGTCTAAAGTTGTTCCGCAAGACGTGATGTATTACCTCTAGATGTTGACGCAAAGGCTTTGAAACACCCTGTATAAGTGGAGCAACTGCACACAAATTTGAATAACAATTTTTAGAGTCATGAGCTTGAGATTAAACATAAGCATAAAGTCACTGATTTTGGAGTAGTTGAAAAAATTATGGTAGAAAAATAATTGTATTTTAGGTGATAGATTTAATTCAGGTTTGACCTAAAGCCACGATGGGGCTACAACTGTCAATAACATTTTTTTATTTATCACTCGTTTTCATTCATATTTGACGGACAAAGACCAAGGACTGAACATTTTTTACGCTTAACACAATCTCAGGTGGTTGTAGAAGGGGAAAAAAATTAGTCATTCGCAGTTATAACCCCTTCGTCACGACTTTTGATCGATGCTGTATAAGCTTACCTGACAGATATGTTAAAAAGATTGATAAAAGTACTATAAAAGTAGTAAATGATGAAACTCTTTATGTCGTACAAAGGTAAGAAAGATATAAAGAATGGAATATGTAATCATGTTACTGAATTTCCTTAATAAGTTTTAAATTTTAATTTTCTGTAAATGCAGTAGGTGGGTGTGGTTGATAGAACACCAGATTCCGATTCTGGGTAGGAGCAAGCATTTTTCCTCGTTCGATTCTCTGTGGAAAAGGCCACGTTCACTCTGTCTACTGTCAAATGATTACCGCTGATCTTTTCCTGGGGGTAAAAAGCAGCCGGGATGTTGGGCACACCAGCCTACACCTCCTAGAGCCGCGACTGAGAAAGGCTGTACTCTCAGACCAACAGCCCAGCGACGGGCTTGCGCCACAGACTTCCTCTATCTTTTTACAAATTTAGCATTTTTATACATTTTTAATTCAGTGTCTTCTGTATATTTTTAATTTAGTATTTTTTTTAAATATTTGTACATCTTTCCATTCTGCTTTTAACTACAGAGCATAGATGAAAACTGAGGCCATTTGACACTTTCTCAAGACTGAGAGAAGATCGAAAAGTATGTCCATGGGCCCAAGTTTTAATTACTTTCTTTCCGCAACTGATCAACATACAAATGAGAATTTAATTTATGTACATAAATGAATATCGTTATCTGAAGTAAATTTCTCCTCTCTTATACACTCCTGGAAATTGAAATAAGAACACCGTGATTTCATTGTCCCAGGAAGGGGAAACTTTATTGACACATTCCTGGGGTCAGATACATCACATGATCACACTGACAGAACCACAGGCACATAGACACAGGCAACAGAGCATGCACAATGTCGGCACTAGTACAGTGTATATCCACCTTTCGCAGCAATGCAGGCTGCTATTCTCCCATGGAGACGATCGTAGAGATGCTGGATGTAGTCCTGTGGAACGGCTTGCCATGCCATTTCCACCTGGCGCCTCAGTTGGACCAGCGTTCGTGCTGGACGTGCAGACCGCGTGAGACGACGCTTCATCCAGTCCCAAACATGCTCAATGGGGGACAGATCCGGAGATCTTGCTGGCCAGGGTAGTTGACTTACACCTTCTAGAGCACGTTGGGTGGCACGGGATACATGCGGACGTGCGTTGTCCTGTTGGAACAGCAAGTTCCCTTGCCGGTCTAGGAATGGTAGAACGATGGGTTCGATGACGGTTTGGATGTACCGTGCACTATTCAGTGTCCCCTCGACGATCACCAGTGGTGTACGGCCAGTGTAGGAGATCGCTCCCCACACCATGATGCCGGGTGTTGGCCCTGTGTGCCTCGGTCGTATGCAGTCCTGATTGTGGCGCTCACCTGCACGGCGCCAAACACGCATACGACCATCATTGGCACCAAGGCAGAAGCGACTCTCATCGCTGAAGACGACACGTCTCCATTCGTCCCTCCATTCACGCCTGTCGCGACACCACTGGAGGCGGGCTGCACGATGTTGGGGCGTGAGCGGAAGACGGCCTAACGGTGTGCGGGACCGTAGCCCAGCTTCATGGAAACGGTTGCGAATGGTCCTCGCCGATACCCCAGGAGCAACAGTGTCCCTAATTGGCTGGATAGTGGCGGTGTGGTCCCCTACGGCACTGCGTAGGATCCTACGGTCTTGGCGTGCATCCGTGCGTCGCTGCGGTCCGGTCCCAGGTCGACGGGCACGTGCACCTTCCGCCGACCACTGGCGACAACATCGATGTACTGTGGAGACCTCACGCCCCACGTGTTGAGCAATTCGGCGGTACGTCCACCCGGCCTCCCGCATGCCCACTATACGCCCTCGCTCAAAGTCCGTCAACTGCACATACGGTTCACGTCCACGCTGTCGCGGCATGCTACCAGTGTTAAAGACTGCGATGGAGCTCCGTATGCCACGGCAAACTGGCTGACACTGACGGCGGCGGTGCACAAATGCTGCGCAGCTAGCGCCATTCGACGGCCAACACTGCGGTTCCTGGTGTGTCCGCTGTGCCGTGCGTGTGATCATTGCTTGTACAGCCCTCTCGCAGTGTCCGGAGCAAGTATGGTGGGTCTGACACACCGGTGTCAATGTGTTCTTTTTTCCATTTCCAGGAGTGTACAATACTCTTTAATATCAGATGCTTCCCTTCAGCAGTGAGCAAATAGCTGTTTACCGTCGACAGAGTGAGCATCAATTGCAAGTAAGGGACATATGAAACTTGTGTATATGTTCGGGTATTTTAACTTTGAACAGAAGCGCTATACTAAAGACTTGTAAAATTTCTACGTCAACTTGTAGACTACAACTCTGAACGGCAGCATCACGTTAAAGGACTTGTGAAATTACTGCATAGGTACGTGGACTCTGAAAAGTTGAGCACGGCCGATTTTTCGAACTTAACGACCAACGAGGTGAGCTGCACTCCGTGCATTCTTGAACGAGCGTACAAATCGATCTGTTGTTGCACTCAAAGTATTGAGCGGAAGCTCAAAACACATTACAATGGCAGCACCCAGCTTGCATTAAGGGCATTCACCCGCTTTTTGGGCTACGTTCCCGCCAGCGAGTTTGTCAAGTTATAGCAAGTGGGCAGAACAGTAGTAGGTCAATGCGACAGATGTGTACGAGCCCCCTAGAAAACCACGTAGCCAACAACCTTTAAAAACCGATTACACCCTTAAATAAGCCCTGTTCCACGAAGGAAATGGGTAAAGAAAGACTTAATATGTCACAAGATGTCATATCGCACTCGTTTGTAACGAAACTTACGAGTGATTGCTTATCGACTTAATTACATTTCCGATTCATCTGAAGTATCTGCACTCAGTAAATACTTCTACCAACATGCAGCCTAAATTGTAGATCCACGTGACCGACTGCATAGTGTACCGGTTGCAAAAACTTGTGTTGCTCCTTTGGTGTTCCAACTAAAAAGTGAAGATGGCCACTCACACTGTATCCTATTTAAATACAACTTTGTAAAGCAAAATACTCTAATTACCAACCTAAATGCCGGCCGGAGTGGCCGAGCGCTTCTAGGCGCTACAGTCTGGAACCGCGCGACCGCTACGGTCGCAGGTTCGAATCCTGCCTCGGGCATGGACGTGTGTGATGTCCTTAGGTTAGTTAGGTTTAAGTAGTTGTAAGTTCTAGGGGACTGATGACCTCAGAAGTTAAGTCCCGTAGTGCTCAGAGCCATTTGAACCATTTGAACCAACCTAAATGGGCCTTTTCTAGCATGTTCTGAAGGAATCGCTCGGTCGAGTTTTTCTTATAGGCAGATCGATAGGCTTTAAAGTAAGTTTCCTCTCACAGAGGCTTGTTTTAACACGATACTGCAATATAAAATGATTTCATCTCCCTTGAATGTGAAGGATTAGATTGTGTACTGAATGAAAGAAAGTTTTTAAGCAACTTCGGGGCATCTGTAAACGCTAATGTAGACAGACACAGACTCCTCTCTCTCTTCCTAAACATCGATATAACGCAATTAGACTGAAATCTTCACATGAAGGGTTAGAACCTGGTCCTTTTAAAAGGTTTCAGTGTTATAAATCACAGAATCGTGCTGAGTCAACTGGTTTAACAGTTAAAGGACCAGTATAAGATTGGATAAGCTCGTACCTGCAGAACGGGGCACAGATAGATGTACTTACGTATCAGAACAGGAGTAGTATAATCTCTTGTTACTTTGATGAACAAAATCTCTAATGTGGTGTCCTCCAAACCTCCATTTTAGGTCTTATACTCATTCTAATTTTCATAAATGTTTTATAGACTGGCACATCCTACCATAAATAAATTAAATTTGCAGATGACACCATTGTACCGACCAACGAATGGTCCGCTATACCACACACGATTATAATTGGATGTCAAGAACGTTTCAAAATTTTTCATTACCAAATGTTGTGCAGTGCTCTTGAAAGGTACAAAGATGGGCAGTTTCGAGTCTTTTAAGCAGTACACAAAGAAACAATAGAGCACTATACAAACAACAAGAAGCGAAATTCATGGAAGCCCAGTAAGGAAGATTCAATCTGGAAGACCTGTTCATACTGCGTTAAACACTCACATTACATATAATAACCAGCTAATAAGACTGTAATGAATTGAAACTTCCTGGCAGATTAAAACTGTGTGCCGGACAGAGACTCGATCTCGGGACCTTTGCCTTTCGCGAGCAAGTGCTCTACCATCTGAGCTACCCAAGCACGACTCACGCCCCGTCCTCACAGCTTTACTTCCGCCAGTACCTCGTCTCCTACCTTCCAAACTTGGTAGAGCACTTGCCCGCGAAAGGCAAAAGTTCCGAGTTCGAGTCTCGGTCCAGCACACAGTTTTAATCTTCCAGGACGTTTCATATCAGTGCACACTCCGCTGCAGAGTGAAAATCTCATTCTGGAAACTGTAATGAATTGTTTAGATAAAGAGAATACTAGTAATGTTCACAATAATCTGAACCGCGCAGGAGTTTTAAGTATTTAGGGACCACCAAACATTTCTTGGTCGGGTAAGAGACGTGGAAGAGGCGCTGGAGTGGAACCATTCTTATAAGAAGCTGGAAGTGGCGGACCGCAGTCATGGGAGGCAGCAGCGGGGATGCCGGACAACTTGGGCAGCCAAGAAGCGCCGCGCACACCAGCTGATCCCAGCGGCAGTCTTCTGGCAGACTCCTACTCAAACCACGAGTAATTCCATCTCGTAACACCTGGGCCTAGAACAATTAGATGGGTGTTGGTCTCCGAGATAAAGGTGGCTGCCAGTTGCTGCGATGTACGAGGGCTATTCGGAAAGTAAGGAACGATAGGTCGCGAAATTGAAACCGCAACGAAAATCAAAACAATCTTATTTGCAACAGTTAGCTACAACTTCCAGCTACTTATCTCCATAGTCGCCGATCAAACGTTTGTCGTAGCGTTGTACCAACTTTCCAGTACCCTCGTTATAGAAGGCAGCCGCCAGTGCTTTCCGCCAATTCTCTACACTGGCCTGCAGCTCGTTGTCTGTGCCAAAATGTTGTCTTCATAGCCAGCGGTTCAAGTGAGCAGAGATGAAACTCAGAGGAAGACAATTACGGGCTGTATTGTGGGTAATCAAACATTTCCAATTGAAAAGGATGCAGGAGCATCTTCATTGCCCCTGTAGAATGCGGCTGAGAACTGTCTTGAAGAAGAAACCGCACGACAGTTATGTAATGTTGGCTGCATAGCTTCAGGCGAAATTTCTCACCAGACTCGCGTACTTGGCGGGAGACACTATTGTTCTAGGTATCTTTATGTACTCCCTGTGTGCTCAGAACTAAAAACAACGACGTAACGCGATCGACGAGCATATTAGAGACACTGCCCAACACACCTATGCAATAGTTCATCGGATTTTCACTGTGGTTTCCATTTCGCGACCGATCGTTCCTTACTTTCCGAATAACCCTCGTATAATGGAACAAGTCCTTACGGCCTTGAACACCTTAAATAAATTCGAAGACTTCGTAGAGGACATTATTGGCTGCTCAAAGAACTGCCGCCATGGTATTTTATATACTCTGTGGTATGTATTAAATAGTTATATTTGCTCAAAATGCATGGAAAATTAATTTTCTGACGTATTGTCCACTGCCACTATTAATATCACAAAAACCAAGCCCTGACGAACTTTCTTACTACAGATTCAGTGCGGAACAATTACGGCACAAATAGAGAACCTGTTGGAGTCGAAAAGTAAGGGAGTTTAAAGCTTCTACTGGGTTGGTTTTTCCTTAAGTTTAATAAACACAACAGGTACGCACAACAGCATTTCGTCATCAATAATACAGCGTGTTTCAAAAAAGACTTTACAACTTTGAAAACTCAAATAAATTAATTGATAGTACCTGCAGAAGTGACAGTCGTGTCAATTTGTAGAGAAATACACCGAGTTTTGTCTCGCGCAGTTCGCTGGTGCTGAATCGCACAGTAAGGAACGTCAGCGGCAATTGTGTTAAAGATGGCTGCCTTCACTGGACGCGAGCGTGTTTTGGTTTGAAGAATCGAAGACGATGACCAAGAACGAAATGTTTACTTCATGCAAGATGGTGTACCACCGCACTACCTGGCTGACGTCCGGGATTTTCTCAGTGACTGCTTTCCAGGTCAATGTGCCAATTGCATGGCGCCCACGTTCCCCAGACCTGACACCACTCGATATTTTTTTATGGGATTCATTAAGGATATCGTGTTTGTACCTCCTGTGCCGGCTTTTCTACCTGAACTTAGGGCAAGAATTTAGGCCGCCACTGAGCAAGTTACACCTGCAATGCTACAGCGAGTTTGGGAAGAAATTGACTTCTGATACATGTGTGTAGGATAAGCAACAGCAGCCACATACAATATCTTTAGTTTAAGGTAAAAAAACTTGATATAGTTCCCTACAAAATAAGGATAAACCCAGTTCTATCTTCTTTTAACAAATTTATATGAATTTTTATTAACTTGTAAAGTCCTTTTTGATACATCTTGTATATTCTGCTTCACTGTTTACAACAGTCTGCCAACACTGGGGTAACGTTTCGATTCTGTGACTGTAGGAATCACGTGATTTTGAGGCGAAGAACTCATCAAGCCATGTTCGGAGTGGATTTTCATCCAGAAAGGAAGTTTCTTGAAGATTCGATAGAGAAGTGAAAATCTGAGGACGAGGGATCAGGTGAATAAGGTGTGTGCGGAATGACTTCCCAACCCAACTCCTGTACGCTGCTTTTCTCACCTTAGCAGGATGTGGGCGGGAGATGCAGTTACTTCACGGAGTCATCCTGGTCGTTGTTCTTCGACTGCGTCTGCAAGACGCCTCAGTTGTTGACAATAAGTGTCAGCAGTGTTGGTTACATCTCGGAGTTCACCACACCTTCGCTGTTCCACCAGATAAATAACGCTATCTTTTGTGGATATGCGCGTGTCTTTGTATGGGGAGTTCCTGCTTTATTTGGGCTCAACCATTCCTTTCTTTTGTGGATGTGTGCAGATCTTTATACTGAGAGACAATGTAAAAAAATGTTCAAATATGTGTGAAATCTTATGGGACTTAACTGCTAAGTTCTTCAGTCCCTAAGCTTACACACTACGTAACCTAAATTATCCTAAGGACAAACACACACACCCATGCCCGAGGGAGGACTCGAACCTCCGCCGGGATCAGCCGCACATTCCACGACTGCACCGCCTTAGACCGATCGGTTAATCCCGAGCGGTACAATGTAAAACAAACTAAGAATAGAACTTTGAAAAAAATGATTAACGTATTGCAAAAATTAAAACACAAAATTTTTTGCGTATAAAATATTGGGCGCTTCAAAAAGAAAGAACAGATTTCAGTTGTTTATTACAAACTATAAAAGACAGCAACACATTTCACATGTCAATGGATAGAGGAAGATTCAAAATTTTGGCCCAGCTGTGCTTGTTTGCAGCAACACAGTGGCCACACCACAAGGCCAATAATTTGGTGTGTTGCAATTTTCGCGAAGGCAGTCCATTGTTCAAGTGCAACGTGCGTTACGCCGCGGATTCAGCAAGAAGCTGCCTCTGCACGACAGATTTATGGCTGGCACACAAAATTCTTGGAAGCTGGTTGCATATGCAAATGGAGCACCGGTCGGCTACGCACGACTGATAAGAATGTCGAGCGTATCCGAGATGCGTTCACACGAAGCCTGGAAGTCCCCAAGCAGGCCAGGACTTCCAACACCCTCAAATAACGGTGTGGGATGTTCTCAAACGACGCCTGCATATGAAGCCTTCCAAGTTGCAGTAGCAACTGCGTACCGGCGACCATAGCAGAAAGTGCGAGTTTTCCATTTCAGTTCTCCGGGGTATGGCAGACGACACTTTCTGCCAACGACTCATTTTTCGGACTAATCGACGTTTCGTCTATCGCGTAAAGTAAACCACCATACGTAAGAATTTGGGTATCGTCGTTGAACGTAAAAGAAACTCATTGAAAGTGAATGTGTTTTGTATCGTTTCTGTTTACAAAGTATACGGGCCTGTCTTTTTCTCGGAGGAAACTGTGACAGAAATTTCGTACCTGGGCATGTTGCACAACTGGTTGTTTCCTCAACTTCACGAAGATTCCAATGATTTCATTTTTATTCGTGATGGCGCCCCGCCTCACTTTCAACTTGAGGTGTGGCGTTATCTTAACGACACCATCCCTCAACGCTGGATTGGAAGAGCAGGACAAGATCTTGTTCATTCCTTTCGGCCTCCCAGGGCACCAAGCCTCAAATCTCGAGACCTTTTCCCGTGGGCGGTGCATAAAAGACAGAGTCTTTGTCCCAGCTATGGCAGCTACTCTTCAAGAACTGAGAAATTGAATTGTCGAAGCTTTCGATTCAGCTAAACACAACCTTCCGAAATGCCTTCACAAAAGAAGACGAAGTCAATATTCCAGAAATCGAACGGAGAAGAGCCGTCAACATGAATAACGTAGAAGTAAATATCCTCAGAGTAGTGGAGGAAGCAACTTAAATCACATAATAAAAGCAAGTCTTCTGGTCCTGACTGTGAAACGTACCGTTAGAAAAATCAGTGAATTACTGTGCTGATAAACCTCTACGTTATTTGATTTTCAAACAGCTGAGCAAAACCGAACGTACTCAGACATTACTCTCTTTACTTATTCTGATCAACACTAAACTGACACACAATATTTTTAGCGCAACGCAGTCTGACTTTCAATAATCCCTACAGAAGAATGGCCCTGACTAACAATAACCTATACCTATCATGAATCACTTACCTCACAAAAATCTTCGTTACTCGAACTACTGCAATACAGCGAGCGCCAATACTGCCAGCTAAATAAAAGATTCTAACTACTGAAGGCATTAACTACTGATAGGCATAGTTAGCAAATGAAAGATTTTGATAGAGAACAAATATATATATATATATATATATATATATATATATATATATATATACACTCCTGGAAATTGAAATAAGAACACCGTGAATTCATTGTCCCAGGAAGGGGAAACTTTATTGACACATTCCTGGAGTCAGATACATCACATGATCACACTGACAGAACCACAGGCACATAGACACAGGCAACAGAGCATGCACAATGTCGGCACTAGTACAGTGTATATCCACCTTTCGCAGCAATGCAGGCTGCTATTCTCCCATGGAGACGATCGTAGAGATGCTGGATGTAGTCCTGTGGAACGGCTTGCCATGCCATTTCCACCTGGCGCCTCAGTTGGACCAGCGTTCGTGCTGGACGTGCAGACCGCGTGAGACGACGCTTCATCCAGTCCCAAACATGCTCAGTGGGGGACAGATCCGGAGATCTTGCTGGCCAGGGTAGTTGACTTACACCTTCTAGAGCACGTTGGGTGGCACGGGATACATGCGGACGTGCATTGTCCTGTTGGAACAGCAAGTTCCCTTGCCGGTCTAGGAATCGTAGAACGATGGGTTCGATGACGGTTTGGATGTACCGTGCACTATTCAGTGTCCCCTCGACGATCACCAGTGGTGTACGGCCAGTGTAGGAGATCGCTCCCCACACCATGATGCCGGGTGTTGGCCCTGTGTGCCTCGGTCGTATGCAGTCCTGATTGTGGCGCTCACCTGCACGGCGCCAAACACGCATACGACCATCATTGGCACCAAGGCAGAAGCGACTCTCATCGCTGAAGACGACACGTCTCCATTCGTCCCTCCATTCACGCCTGTCGCGACACCACTGGAGGCGGGCTGCACGATGTTGGGGCGTGAGCGGAAGACGGCCTAACGGTGTGCGGGACCGTAGCCCAGCTTCATGGAGACGGTTGCGAATGGTCCTCGCCGATACCCCAGGAGCAACAGTGTCCCTAATTTGCTGGGAAGTGGCGGTGCGGTCCCCTACGGCACTGCGTAGGATCCTACGGTCTTGGCGTGCATCCGTGCGTCGCTGCGGTCCGGTCCCAGGTCGACGGGCACGTGCACCTTCCGCCGACCACTGGCGACAACATCGATGTACTGTGGAGACGTCACGCCCCACGTGTTGAGCAATTCGGCGGTACGTCCACCCGGCCTCCCGCATGCCCACTATACGCCCTCGCTCAAAGTCCGTCAACTGCACGTACGGTTCACGTCCACGCTGTCGCGGCATGCTACCAGTGTTAAAGACTGCGATGGAGCTCCGTATGCCACGGCAAACTGGCTGACACTGACGGCGGCGGTGCACAAATGCTGCGCAGCTAGCGCCATTCGACGGCCAACACCGCGGTTCCTGGTGTGTCCGCTGTGCCGTGCGTGTGATCATTGCTTGTACAGCCCTCTCGCAGTGTCCGGAGCAAGTATGGTGGGTCTGACACACCGGTGTCAATGTGTTCTTTTTTCCATTTCCAGGAGTGTATATATATATCAGTTCATGACATCCAGTCTTACAAATTTACTGTCTCTGATCGACACACGTCCAGATCATCCGCTCTCAAAACTCCGCCATCTCACTCCCCACATCCACCACTACTGGCGGCTCACCTCCAACTGCGCAACGCTACGCGCCAGTGTTGCCAACTCTAAAAAACCCGAATGGCTAGATACAATATCAAAAGTCGCTAGAAAGTCGCTAAAACTGATTTTACTAGGGGTATACTGCAAATTTCGTGCTGTGAATGGTGCAATAATTCAGTGGGGGGGGGGGGGGGGGTATTAAAATATTAATAAAAATTTTCTCATACGTAATTGCTATATTGTCTTAGTTAAATGACGCATCGCTTGCAACTACATACATGTAAAACACGCTAACATTTAATTAAACATGTTATTTTAATTGACGCAACACATAAATTGTTGTTTCAATCACAGTAGTCAAATATACTAGAAATATACAACTATATTTGTAACAAAAGAAAGCAAGAACACAAATTAGGTTACAAAATTTATACCGGTATGTAAGCTATTCATCGTCGTCACTCAGATGATGGAATAACTCTTCTGTTTCATGCTCTGACAGAACTGTAGTTGATGTAGAGGGTGAACGTCGCTCAAAAGATGATGTTGCAGTTCAACTGGTTTTGTCGCAAAAGAGTAACTTTTGTTCGGTCCAATAAGCTCCAATACGTCTGACGGTATGTCAAAAGATGCACAATCTTTATTTTGTTTCTTCAGCTGGTCTCTCAATATGATCAAAGCATTAATTGTCTTTAACGATAATCTGTTATGTTGTTTAGTTTTTATAATGTTCATAGAACTGAATATTCTTTCCACTTCTGCATCTGGATGCGGTTGGCATAGAACAATCATTGATAGGGGTGAAATCAAAGAAAAAGGATTCTCCCCCACGGCATTTTTATACTGCAAAACCTCACTCCAAAATCGAACAGTGTCAGTAGTGTTATTCCACCTAATGAAGTTGATATTATGCCATTCTTGAAGCATACCGTCTATGAAATCGCCACTAAAACCCAATTCTTTGGCTACATCCGCTATAGCATTATTTTTGTTCACTTTTAGTGTTTCTTTCAGGATCGTAACGTTACTTGGCAGTCTTTGTTGCATTTCTTTTATCGGTTTCAGACTAAACTGTATGCATCTCTTCTTCAAATAAACTTTATTTTCTTCAGACAAACTTGACTCAGACAATTTATGTTCAAACATAAAGCCAAGGTTCGGATTTGCGTACATACATTCGCTTGGAACTGGTGTTGTCAACAAATCAACAGTTGGAAAAACTATGTTTTGTCCGAGTGACTGCATGAGAAATACAAGCGTATCTAGTAATTTAGTGGGGTCATTGTCTTATCCTTCAAAAGCTTTTATTGCTATTTGTACGTCTTTTAAAGCATGTTTAAGGTAAAACATGTAAAGATGATTTGAGTCCTCACAATCCATCTTGTACAAAAGATCGGCAGTGTAACAATTGTCTTGAACCATGGCAAGTGAAAAATGTAGCTTTAGTTCTTCCCACTGCTCCAGAATTCTTCGTATTGCTGGTTCAATTGAAAGGCAATGTGTTGCACAGACCTTCAAAATTTTTAGTGGCTGTTTTCCACAATTTATTGTCTCATAAACCTTTTTGTATTCCTCTTGTCTTTTGGGTGAAATGGAGAACGATTTGTAGGTTTCCCGTACAAGAAACTCTATATTTCTAGGTATGGTATTCACTGAGTCGTGCGAAACTGCAAGCTGAAGAGAGTGACGAATGGAACGGATCAATACCAAATGCTTCAAACCATATTCTCTCACCGAGCAAGGTGGCGCAGTGGTTAGACACTGGACTCGCATTTGGGAGGACGACGTTTCAATCCGGCGTCCGGCCATCCTGATTGAGGTTTTCCGTGATTTCCGTAAATCGCTCCAGGCAAATGCCGGTTTGGCTCCTTTGAAAGGGCACGGCCGACTTCCTTCCCCATCCTTCCCTAATCCAATGAGACCGATGACTTCGCTGTCTGGTCACCTTCCCCAAAAAAAACCAACCCCATATTCTCTCTTGAGTTGTTCGAAAAGCCCATTGTTTATTCCAACCATTGCAGAAGCATTATCTGTGCCAATTCCTACCATGTTAGCGATTTGAAGTTCGAGATCTTTCAAAGAATTCACAAGAACAGCAGCCAGATTTCTTGCATTTGCAGTTTCTACTACAGCGAGTTTGAGAAATGCTGATCTAATGGCTTGGTTGTTTACACTATAGTACCGTATAACGATACCTAGCATTTTAGATATTGATACATCTGTGCATTCATCTATTAGTACACTATATTTTTGGTTATCTATATCTTCAACCAATGATTGTGTAAAATATGGAGCCAAAACTTCAGTTATAATGATAGTGCATTTTGTACTATGTAATTGCATGTTTTTAGCGCCCTCATCACCGAAAACACCTTCTTGCACGGTACTCATAAATGATCCAGAGCTAAAATAGAACAATGTTCAGCAATAAATAAAGAAAGGGCGACTTCCGCTCTGCTTGCTATTCTAACTGCAGTTTTCGGAAGAATTTTCACAGGCAAGGTGCTTTGTGTTTTTTTTAAATCAATTTTTTGTTTATGCTTAATAGTTTTCGAATGCTTTCTAATATCACACAATTTAGCATAAGACTCTGTTGCACATACTTGATATCTTGCCTTGGATAAGTCTCCAACGACTGGTTTCAGCCACCCATTGCCCGCATCTCGTGGTCGTGCGGTAGCGTTCTCGCTTTCCACGCCCGGGTTCCCGGGTTCGATTCCCGGCGGGGTCAGGGATTTTCTCTGCCTCGTGATGGGTGGGTGTTGTGTGCTGTCCTTAGGTTAGTTAGGTTTAAGTAGTTCTAAGTTCTAGGGGACTGATGACCATAGATGTTAAGTCCCATAGTGCTCAGAGCCAGAGCCAGCCACCCATTGAATTCAGGTTCTGCTTCCCACGCATCCCGTTATTTTTGAGCGTACTGCTTCTTCTTCTGCGGTAAATCCATTACGTAGGCCACCACAACGTAAGTTTCACCAATTTATAATCACTGAAAATACATTAAAACTCAGGTGAACTACAGATCATGAAACAATCTACTCTCTCGGTAACTCGATATCAGTCCTATTGTTCATTGTTTAAAATGTGATGATGTCTGAGATACCCCTACCGAATTGTTCTTGCGTTACCACTGTGCGTGAGTTATAATTTGACTGCGAGTTGACATTTCGAAAAATTAGAGGTTGCTGGACAGAAATGTATTTTATTATACTTAATATTACGTATGTTTTTTGTCAGTTCGAAAAATAAATGGAGTTGGAAAGCTGAAGAATTATAGATCGATACGCTATCGACGTTAACAGGCTAGTGGGTAACGAATAATGAATTGTTATATAGTCAAGATTTTCTTACTCTGTAGGCAATTCCCACATTCCGGTTTACTAAATGCTGAACAATGCTACATGACATGCTAAGAACTTAATTTAACTTAGTAAATCTAGAACAAAGTCAGTGTAGTACTCTTTCTGTAGTTAAAATCTTAGTTTTGTTAATGAAAATACTGGCTCAAAATAGTTTTGATTTGTACTTCAAAAGTCAAAAGTCGTCAGTACTCCAAAAGTCGCCAGATAAGTCGCTACAGAATTTTTGTCGCTAAAAAGTTTTTTTTGTCGCTAAGACGAAGGCAAAAGTCGCCATTTCTAGCGACAAAGTCGCTAAATTGGCAACACTGCCACGCGCTGCTCACATCCAACTGCCCAACACTACAATAGCAACTATACCAACAATGCCACCCAGCCACAGACTGCACACAGCACAGTCAGTGATTTTCATACAGAGCGCTACGTGGCGTTACCAATATAAAAACCTAAACAGCCTACTTACAACTGTATACCAGTTAGATTCCTTTCAGAGTACGCTGATGCATTAGCTCCATACTAAACAATCATATCCAACTGTTCGCTCGACGAAAGATCAGTATCCAAAGACTGGAAAGTTGCACAGATCATACTAATATTCAAGAAAGGTAGTAGTAGTAGTCCACTAAACTACAGGCCCATATCGTTAACGTCGATGTGCAACAGATTTTGGAACATATATTGTGTTCGAACATTATAAATTACCTCGAAGAAAACGGTCTATTGACACATAGTCATCATGGGTTTAGAAAACATCGTTGCTGTGAAACACAACCAGCTCTTTATTCACACGAAGTGTTGAGTGCTATGGACAAGGGATTTCAGATCGAGTCCGTATTTCTGGATTTCCGGAAGGCTTTTGACACTGTACTACACAAGCGGCTCGTAGTGAAATTGCGTGCTTACGGAATATCGTCTCGGTTATGTGACTGGATTTGTGATTTCCTATCAGAGAGGTCACAGTTCCTAGTAACTAACGGAAAGTCGTCGAGTAAAACAGAAGCGATTTCTGGCGTTCCCCAAGGTATTGTTATAGGCCCATTACTGTTCCTTATCTATATAGACGATTTGGGAGACAATCTGAGCAGCCGTCTTCGGTTGTTTGCAGATGACACTGTCGTTTATCGACTAATAAGGTCATCAGAAGATCGAAACAAACTGCAAAACGAGTAGAGAAGATATCTGAATGGTGCGAAAAGTGGCAGTTGACCCTAAATAACGAAAAGTGTGAGGTCATCCACATGAGTGCTAAAAGGAACTCGTTAATGTTCGGTTACACGATAAATCAGTCTAATCTAAAAGCCGTAAATTCAACTAAATACCTAGGTATTGCAATTACGAACAACTTAAATTGGAAGGAACACACAGAAAATGTTTTGGGGAAGGCTAACCAAAGACTGCGTTTTATTGGCAGGACACTAAGAAAATGTAACAGACCTGCTACGGAGACTGCCTATACTACGCTTGTCCGTTCTCTTTTAGAATACTGCTGCGCGGTGTGGGATTCTTACCAGATAGAACTGACGGAGTACATCGAAAAAGTTCGAAGAAAGGCAGCACGTTTTGTATTATCGCGAAATATGGGAGAGAGTGTCACAGAAATGATACAGGATTTGGGATGGACATCATTAAATGAAAAGCTTTTTCGTTGCGACAGAATCTTCTCACAAAATTCCAAACACCAACTTACTCCTCCGGATGCGAAAATATTTTGTTGACACCGACCTACATAGGGAGGATCGATCACAACGATAAAATAAGGGAAATCAGAGCTCGTACGGAAAGATATAGGTGTTCATTCTTCCCGCGCGCTATACGAGATTGGGATATTGGAGAATTGTGAAGAAGGTTCGATGAACCCTCTACCAGGCACTTAAATTTGATTTGCAGAGTAATTATGTAGATGTAGATGCAGAATAAACAGGAACCTGTAGATTCGTGTGTGGAGTGAGATAGATTGCTGTTTCGATGTTTCTGGAGCGATGCAGGGTGCTCATGTCGAGTGTGTGGTGTAGTGTCTGTGCGAACATAAAACTGTGAATCTGCCTCTATCGAGCAACATGCACAATGTGATTTGCTCTCGCAGTAGAACGTTTGAAAGGACAAAAAAAACAATTTCTGAAATTTCTACAAACATTAGATGAGGCTGTCCTAAGTTAGTACCTACGCCAAAGGTTAATTTTCTTGTTGCACACCAGTGAGGTGACAGAGATAGCGAGCCCGTGAGGAGCGTGTGAGTGGCAACAGTCGATGGTCAACATTGTGCACTGGATCTCAGATACGAGGGCAGTTCGATAAGTAATGCAACACATTTTTTTTCTGAAATAGGGGTTGTTTTATTCAGCATTGAAACACACCAGGTTATTCCCCAATCTTTCAGCTACACAACACTATTTTTCAACGTAATCTCCATTCAATGCTACGGCCTCACGCCACCTTGAAAGGAGGGCCTGTATGCCTGCACGGTACCATTCCACTGGTCGATGTCGGAGCCAACGTCGTACTGCATCAATAACTTCTTCATCATCCGCGTAGTGCCTCCCACGGATTGCGTCCTTCATTGGGCCAAACATATGGAAATCCGACGGTGCGAGATCGGGGCTGTAGGGTGCATGAGGAAGAACAGTCCACTGAAGTTTTGTGAGCTCCTCTCGGGTGCGAAGACTTGTGTGAGGTCTTGCGTTGTCATGAAGAAGGAGAAGTTCGTTCAGATTTTTGTGCCTACGAACACGCTGAAGTCGTTTCTTCAATTTCTGAAGAGTAGCACAATACACTTCAGAGTTGATCGTTTGACCATGGGGAAGGACATCGAACAGAATAACCCCTTCAGCGTCCCAGAAGACTGTAACCATGACTTTACCGGCTGAGGGGATGGCTTTAAACTTTTTCTTGGTAGGGGAGTGGGTGTGGCGCCACTCCATTGATTGCCGTTTTGTTTCAGGTTCGAAGTGATGAACCCATGTTTCATCGCCTGTAACAATCTTTGACAAGAAATTGTCACCCTCAGCCACATGACGAGCAAGCAATTCCGCACAGATGGTTCTCCTTTGCTCTTTATGGTGTTCGGTTAGACAACGAGGGACCCAGCGGGAACAAACCTTTGAATATCCCAACTGGTCAACAATTGTGACAGCACTACCAACAGAGATGTCAAGTTGAGCACTGAGTTGTTTGATGGTGATCCGTCGATCATCTCGAACGAGTGTGTTCGCACGCTCCGTCATTGCAGGAGTCACAGCTGTGCACGGCCGGCCCGCACGCAGGAGATCAGACAGTCTTGCTTGACCTTGCGGCTATGATGACACACGCTTTGCCCAACGACTCATCGTGCTTTTGTCCACTGCCAGATCACCGTAGACATTCTGCAAGCGCCTATGAATATCTGAGATGCCCTGGTTTTCCGCCAAAAGAAACTCGATCACTGCCCATTGTTTGCAACGCACATCCGTTACAGACGCCATTTTAACAGCTCCGTACAGCGCTGCCACCTGTCGGAAGTCAATGAAACTATACGAGATGAAGCGGGAATGTTTGAAAATATTCCACAAGAAATCTCCGGTTTTTTCAACCAAAATTGGCCGAGAAAAAAAATGTGTTGCATTACTTATTGAACTGCCCTCGTACTAATGTAGTGCAGCGCCGTGAACCGGCATTGTCTTAACATTACAGATTAAGACACAACACTGCATTGATTGCCTGTATCTATGAAGCCATTGATAATGCTGCAACAGAGTTATCAGCCAGTGTGCCAACATGAACTTCATTGTGAAAGTCTATAATGCTCTCCTGCTTTTCAGCTAAGTAATATTTTGTTAAGACAGCTCGCTTTCAAACAAATTACTAAAACGCACAAGTGTTTCAAAATGTTCTTTAAAGGAGGTTACGTATCCTATTTCTACGTACAATTTCATACAAAAAGAAAGGATGTATAATGCGTACCTAGGAACGAAATATATTGTGGCAGAGTGATTCATAACATTAATACGTGTACACGACAATCGAAGTACCGATTTTTAACATTAATTGTACAGGGAAGCCAATGATACGTATATAATTCGAAAAACACTTTGCCATAGATATCCACAAAGAAAAAATGTGTGTATGTAGCCCTTAAGAGTTGTAGAAGCTTTTACATTCACAACACTGATGTTATATTCTCTATCACGCATTAAAATCTCCAATACCTGAACATCGAAAATTAAAGAGCTACCAACCTCTGCCCCACGCACCGAACAGGTGCTATGGTAGAAATGACACACGAAAGTAACGACGTTTTGTGAAATCACATTCTAGGGGCTTGCATGTTTACATGGTTCATTTTCAGCAAAACGCGCATACCGGGCAGCTACAATGCGACAACTGCTACATTGTGTGATCATATTAGATGCATTGTGCTGTCATCCACTGCCAGGTACTCCATATCAGCGACCAATGTAGTCATTAGACATCGTGAGAGAGCAGAATGGGGCGCTCCGCGGAACTCACGGACTTCGAACGTGGTCAGGTGACTGGTGTCACTTGTGTCATACGTCCTAGGAACTCTAGGTATGCGTACTTTGAAGGAGAAGGAGAGGGGATTTTCCAATATCTTTCCCGGTCTCCCCATGATTAGGCCCATGATAAGCCACTGGCACGCGGATCAATAAAACTATTTCTTCTACTACTACTACCAGTACAACTAACTGTTTAGATTTAACACTAATGTTGTAATAATCAAGAATTTCGAGTAGAGACTCTTGTGTTTGTTACTAAATTACAATTATTTTCGTTAACATTCATTTCAAAAAAATACTTTTATCATTTCAGGTAACAGATCAGACACCAATTTTAAACTGAGGAGCATCACACTAGTTTCTTAAATCTATACCCATAACAAAATATCTTTCCTACATTGTTATTTTGCTTGAAAATTATGCTTTTTTGTATTCTCCGTGTACGCTTAATGATAATGTAATGTTCATGTGTTAGAATGAGGTTCTAAAATACTGCCATGTTATTTGTTACACAACGTATTACACAAATGAAGTGTTGGTGGGTTTCACTGTCAATCATTGATCACATTCCTGTCAAGCTTCATTAAATTATGGTTTTTATTTTAAATTATATGTTTCAAACTAACACTTTTTTTTTGAGTCATCAGTCTTCTGACTGGTTTGATGCAGCCCTCCAGTAATTCTTCTCCTGTGCCAACCTCTTCATGTCAACCTACGTCCTCAATTATTTGCTGGATGTATTCCAATCTCTGTTTCCTCTACAGTTTTTGCCCTCTACAGATCCCTCTATTACCACGGAAGTCATTCCTCAATATCTTAGCAGATGTCCTATCATCCTGTCCCTTCTCCTTGCTAGTGTTTTCCACATATTCCTTTCCTCTCCGATTCTGCACAGAACATCCTCATTCCTCACCTTCTCAGTTCACCTAATTTTCAACATTTGTCTATGACACCACATATCAAATGCTTCGATTCTCTTCTGTTCCCGTTTCACCACAGTCCATCTTTCACTGCCATACAATGCTGTACTCCAAACGTACATTTTCAGAAATTTCTTCCTCAAATTAAGACCTATGTTTCATACTAGGAGACTTCTCTTGGCCAAGAATGTAATTTTTGCTATTGCTAGTCTGCTTTTAATTTACTCCTTGCTCCGTCCGTCACCGGTTATTTTGCTGCCTAGGTAGTAGAAGTCCTTAACTTCATCTACTTCGTGACCATCAATCATGATCTTAAGTTCCTCGCTATCCTCATTTCTGCTACTACTCATTACTTCCGTCTTTCTTCCATTTATTCTCAATCCATATTCTGTACTCATTAGACTGTTCATTCCATTCAGCGGATGGTATATTTCTTCTTCACTTTCACTCAGGATAGGAATGACATCATCGAATCGTATCACCGATGTCCATTTTTCTTACGTCTTACTTTCATTATTAACCGCAACGTGAGAACTGCCTCTCTCGTCCCTTTACTTTTCCCAAAGCCAAACTGATGATCATCTAACACATCCTCAATTTTCATTTCCATTCATCTGTACATTATTCTTGTCAGCAACTTGGACGCATGTGCTGTTAAGCTGATTGTGCGATAATACTCGCACTTGTCGTCTCTTGCATTCTTCGAAATTGTGTGGATGATATTTTTCCGAAAATCAGATGGTATGTCACCAGACTAACACATTCTACATACCAACGTGAATAGTTGTTTAGTTGCTATGTATATTTGCATTTTTAGAGTAGCGTCGTGATTTAACCTCAGCGATTGCACTTGATCTAAAATCAAATTTATTAAATTACAATTTATTTTCATTTTATTGTTAGTAACCGGTTGTGATTATAGTAACTATCGTTAAGACCAAGATTTCGAAACGCGTAATACTGAAATGGGCCGTAATAGCAGATAACGTAACATTAGCACTGGTGAATCTTAATCAAAGACAAATTACAGTAAAAACACAAAATTAACTTTAATCAGACTACATGAGGAGATGCTGAGAACTGTCGTAAGGTATCCCTCGGAAACTGCTGACTAGCGAGTGAGTTATAAATGTAAGAGTCCGCCCATTGTTTCCCACGTGATTTGGACATAAAACCATTAAAATTTACAAATAGCAGGTCCGGTCTGTAAAAGCATCATATCATATATGACAGCCTAAAAGAATGTTGCTTATAATCTGCTGCAATAAAATAATGGTGGAAACAAACCACGGCGTTTACATATAGTTTGTCGATAAGCATACTACTCCAGCCTCATACTGCATTTTTTTGCTTATAATTTGTGTCTCAAAACACTCTGCCAAAAAAAAGTGCTTTATATGCACAAACTTGTCATTAGCACTTTAATTCACAATCTGATGCTTTCTGTGTGTCATACTACACACATCAAAAAAGTTTTGCATCACTCCGGTTCCCAGAACTCCTTAAGATAGACGTTGACTGTGAATATCGTACCACAGACACAGTCCCTTTGACTATTCAGAGATGTCACTAAACCCGCCCAAAGATGTAAACAACCACGCATGACCAGCGCCTATTAGACGGAGGGGGTCCGACAGCCGATCAGTTCCAGTCATTCCACCAGGAACGAGGTACACGGCTCGTATTGTCTGTAGTTCAACCATGCCTAGACGTTCAATTCCGCGGTTCGATCGCGTCCTCATTATTACTTTGTGCCAGGACGGGCTATTAACACGGGAAGTGTCCAGGCGTCTCGGAGTGAACCTAAGTGATGTTGTTCGGACATGGAGGAGATACAGAGACAGGAACTGTCGATGACATGCTTCGCTCAGGCCGGCCAAGGGCTACTACTGCAGTGGACGACGGCTACCTACGGATTATGGCTCGGAGGAAACCTAACAGCAACACCACCATGTTGAATAATGCTTTTCGTGCTTCCACAGGACGTCGTGTTACGGCTCAAACCGTGTGTAACAGGCCGCATGACGCGCAACTTCACTCCCGACCTCCATGGCGAGGTCCATCTTTGCAACCACGACACCATGCGACGCGTACAGGTGGGCCCAAAAACATGCGGAATGGACCGCTCTGGATTGGCATCAGTTTTCTTCATCAATGAGTGACGCATATGCCTTCAACCAGACAATCGTCGGAGACGTGTTTTGGAGGCAACCCGGTCAGGCTGAACGCCCTAGACACACTGTCCAGCGAGTGCAGCAAGGTGGAGGTTCCCTGCTGTTTTGGGGTGGCATTATGTGGGGCCGACGTACGCCGCTGGTGATCATAGAAGGCGCCGTAACGGCTGTAAGATACGTGAATGCCATCCTCCGACAGATAGTGCAACCAAATCGGCAGCATATTGGCGAGGCATTTGTATTCATGGACAACAGTTCGCGCCCCCATCGTGCTCATATTGTGGATGACTTTCTTCAGAATAACGACATCGCTCGACTAGAGTGTCCAGCATGTTCTCCAGACATTTACGCTATCGAACATTCCTGGGATAGATTGGAAAGGGCTGTTTATGGACGACGTGACCCACCAACCACTCTGAGGTATCTACGCCGAACCGCCATTGAGGAGTGGGACAATCAGTGCCTTGATGAACTTGTGGATAGTATGCCACGACGAATCAGGCATGCATCAATGCGAGAGAACGTGCTACTGGACATTTGAGTTACCGGTATGTACAACAATCTGGACCAGCACCTCTGAAGGTTGAAAGGTGGCTACACTGAGCCACAGCGCCAGAGAGTTTTGTTTCGCCGCCTCCACTGGCAGTGATTATTGAGAAGTAGCGGAGGGCAGTGCTTGTTGAGAACTCGTAGTAGTGAGTGTTTGCTGAGATGTCGTAGTGAAGAGTTCTTGTCGAGGGGTCGTAGTAGGGAGATCTTGTTGAGATGTGGTAGTAGCGAGTCGGTGTGGAGATATTGTAATGTTTAGAGTGCTTTTCATCAATATAAATGAAGGTAACAAACTACTTTTCTTTTTTTTCTCATTATTTCAATGTCCTGAGTAATGCGTCATTACAGGTTCAGTCAACAAAGCATCTGGCTTGTGTTCTTGTATTAGAGTGTAATTCTGGTTTTCTTGCGCAGTTATAGTATTTCTAATTTTTTTTATCACGTCAGTATAAATGGTATTTGAAATTTCTTGTCTTATTGAAGAAGAACCGTGCCAGATGTGTACGTTGAGTCATACTTCCACACACAGAACAGTTATACTTGTGCTTTGGTTTCGTAGGTTTTATAGTTGCTGGGGACTTAATTAATTAATTGTGTTAACGAAAATTTTCATTTCATTCTTTGTTGTTGTTCCATGCAGTCAGATTGCGTACAAAAACTAGTCAGGGCCAACCGTTTACGAGACACAGCGTAATCGGACATACAGCTACGAAAAATAAAAATGATTTTCAAATTTAATAATAAATAAGCCCCCATGCAAGGTCTAACTGTACGGTGGTAAAACATGCAATGTGTGGTTTTCAGGAGCAATAAAAAGGGCGGAAATGATGTTTATGTTGATCTCTCTTCCAATTTTCTGTACAGGTTCCGGTACTCTCGGAACCGTGGTGATGCAAAACTTCTTTTGATGTGTGTATTTGCTGTAGAAAAGATGCTTTCTGCGCAAATAACAGCGTAGTTCATCAAAATTTTAATAATGCAGAAACAGGTCTGAACTTTTCCTTACTACAGCAAACTTGCTTGTTTAACTAATTATGGGACGAACTCTACTATTGATGTGTTAAGAACGCTTCATGTAGAGGTAGAACAACGGCGTTTCATATGGCATGTCCTGACACACAGTAGGATCGATGAATTTTTTTTTGATAAAAACCAGTCCGTTTCATTGGATGATAAATGCTGAACAAAAACGAATCTCAAATCAGGGGTGTCAGAAGGAACTGTGATAGGAGTGAAAGGTTCATGATAGAAAGGGCTTTCATGACTTGTCAGTACGTGAGCTGTAAGTCACTAGCACGGCTCAAATATTATGCATCCACTGTTTTTTTCTGCCAGGGGACTGAAAAACGATGGTTTTATAGTGAAGTATTTCGGTATGCTGTACTTCGACAACAGAACTCTGCCGGCTAAATACAGTAGGTAGCGAAGCGGATAGGATTAGAGTTCACTTGGTCCATTTGGACGCCGAGGAAGACACTTCCCTCTCCGTTCTTTCTGACGCTGGACGCCCGTGCTTGCCATGCCGCTATTCTTAGCGCAGTCAGCGACTTCGGCAGCTAACTTGTTTGTGTGTGCTAAATTCAGTCGCAGCGCCTTGTGCGTTACTGAGATGGGCGTTTTCTACAAAGTAGTATTCAGGAGCTTCGAAGAGAGCGTTGCTTGCTAGCATTGCTTTGGCGCAATCCTGTATTACACGATTGTCCAGCTTCGCAGATGTGTTCTCATTTTACGTGAGATTATATTACTTTGTCCTGATCGCGGCTTTGCCCGGTGTACAACATAAGTTTTTCATTAAGGGGACCACACCCTGCCTATCTAACCCATGTTAATTTAGACAAATATTTGACCCATTTCTGAAAAAACTATTTGAGGCAGGACCTTAATATTTTTACTGTATGTTACATGATGCTGATCGAGTCAACTGTACTAAAATCTATTTTATCCATTTTCTAGTTTTTAAGAAATACTTTTTTAAATTTATTAACAAAAAATATTAAGTTTTTTCTGCAGAAAATATTTTTTGGTGAACTTCCTAATGGGAGAATATTAACGAATGTAGTACCAGAGGTGGCTTTTTATGTTATGCCGAGTCTCTGAAAATTTCATTCAGTTATCTATGATAGTTTCTGATATAATGGGGCATATGTACCTAAAATTTTAGTTTGCGGGAAATTGACTTTAAAGAAAAAACTTTTGAAACTTCTTACTTAAAATCAATTAAAACTGTCCTGCTGCATATGATGGCCCTTCTTTGGCCTCTAGCAGGTCTTCCAGCTTCTTTTTCACCTTCCTGGATGTTTGTCTTACTTTCTTGGCCATATTAGATGCAGACCTCATTTTATCGCAATGTTGCAGCCCAGTTATTATATTTTCACCAGCATCATGAACTCCTAGTTTCATTGTATGCATGCCTACAAGTACAGTTTTAGGAAGGGGGTTCCAAATTATGCTGTTGAAACATTAATTTGGGTTCTGTGTCCGCCCATGCAGATATTTCCTTAGAAGGTCAGGATGAGCCAAGTCTCTGAAAATAGGTTTAATTGCTGTAATAACAGCAGCAGGAAAAGAATGCTGGTGAGAATAAGATTCTCCAGTTGCTTGAGCCCTATTGTATTTCCACCACGAATTTTCTCCCGAAAGACACAATCCATGACATGGCTTATCATCAGTAGAGGACTTATGGAAGAATATGGCCCAAACATCTCTCTTCATTGCCTCCAGAGTTTCTTTATTTCTCCTAATTGCCTGCCCGTAGTATACCTGCAAGTTTTCTATAACAACTACTCGCAATCACACTTGAACAAAACTAACTGCGTGTTTGAAAGCGTGTAGTTTACAAACAGCAGAAACAAGAGAATACCGACCGTTGCATTCCAAGGATAGTCAACACACTCGGGAGTAAAAAATATCCCTAACGTGCAATGTAAGCGATATGAAGATCTAAAATATATGCAGAAAAGTGGGTGACAGAAAAGTGGGCGTGGCACATAAACACACATGGTAGGAAAATGCTCTTTAAATGATCGAAAAAAATTTTTTCATTAAAATCCATTTCAGAGTACTTAAATAAAACCTTAATCTATCGAAATATGATGAAAACGAAAAATCCATTTTTTTCGACCTGAACCATGGTGTGGTCCCCTTAAGCGATCCGTGGATTTAGGACTCTCTTACGTGGCTTTCCCATCAATTTCATAATATCTGAGAATAGATGGTGTTCTCTCCTTTTTTTAGCAGACAGGGTATTGTCTTTCCTTGTGGTCAGATCTAGGACTCATGTATCACTTAAATGTGAACTTTTATGGTTACATCTTGAATAATAAGACAGCTAATTTCAATTTCTTTTTCACTGTTTTTCCTGTCGTAAATATTACTGAATCTGACGACATTCGTGCTTAAGCTGTATGCGCTTTCGCGTTCTTTGTCGCCATTCGAAGTAATTGACTGTCCGCTGCCGATGCTGTTCGCTACAGGGAATTATCGTCTTTGGACGATTGTAAAGAAGTGCAGGAAGCTTTGGAGTAGTGAATGGCTGCTTTCTTTAAAAATGACCTATCTTAGAGACCGCTGCTTCGCTCGCGTACACTGCGTGGTCTACATAGATTTTTTTTCTTTCATCGAATTTTTATGTTGTTCGCGAATTGCAACACCTTCTAAACTTTACACGCTAATTAAGGCCATAGAAACATGGTATTTTCCGAGTGTACTTCTGATCAAAAAGCGATTCTCGCCGCCGGAGTCCGATGTTCTTGTTAATCATCCATTTTGTGTTCTTGTGGTGATATTTCCATAGAAACTTTCATTCCCTAATACTTTATACCCTGTATCTAACCGAAAACTGAAACTCCAATTTTGATAGATTTAGCATTTAATTTTTTTTAATATAACAAAATATTTTCTTAAAGATTTTCATCCCCTGTTTCAACCCCTTAGGATTGGAATTTCAACAATCCCTTCTTCAACGATGCCTGCAGTATAAGATCCACACCCACCCAAAATTACAAATTTCTATCCTTCGCGGTTTTGGCTGGGCGACGATGCGTCAGTGTCACCCTCTTAAGAGTCGAATTTACAAAAAACATTGCAATGTACATATTTTTTGTTCCTAACAGATTAGTAAAATACAAAATTCTCATGGTTTATTTTCAAAAATTCTTGCATGATGAAATATTTCGATAAAAACTTTCATCCCCTATTTCACCCCCTTAGAGGCTGAATTTCCAAAAGGCATTGAAACGCGTATTTTTTTATTTCCAACTGAAAAGCGAAATTCAAATTTTCGCAGACGTAGCTTTGAAAATATTTTCATAAGGAAATATTTCATAAAATATTTCATTCCTATTACGACACCCTACTGGTTGAATATCCAAAAACACTGAAATACGTTTTTTTTATTTGTAACCGAGAATTCAGATACAAATATTCATAGAAGACTTTAGTTCTTTAATGAGTAGTTCTCTAATAAGCAGATCTTTAATAAGGATTTATTTTTTAAAAAAAATTACACACTATGTCACCCACATGGGGATTAAATTTCCAAAAATGCTGAAAGACATATGTCTTTATTTCTGACCGAGAAACTAAATAACAATTTTCGTAGTTCCAGCTTCAAAGTTGTCTACAGAGCTAGATATTTTCACAAATCCTGTAACCCTTATTTCACTCCCTAAGGGATGCAATACGGAAAAATCCCTTCTTAAACGATGTGTACAGTATTTCAACACCCTCTGCAAATTTCAAGTTTCTGTCCTTCGTGGTTTTGGCTGAGTGGCGATGAGTCAGTGAGTGAGCCACTCAGTCGGGGCATTGTCTTGAGTATACAGAGATTACAGCAAGTGAATGCCTATAACAAACAAAAAGAGGTTTTTTTTTTTTTTTTTGGAAGTGTTCCGAGGAGCGTAGTGCAGTTTTAAACGAAACAGCTTACAAGACGATGGGGCGGCCAGTTCTAGAGAAATTGCTCCTGTAGGGGTGACGACAGACATTGGACGAAATCGGGAACACGCGTCTAAAATCGTAACGTTTCAGTATAGCCCGTGAGAAAGAGGAGCATAAATACACAGAGAACTTAAATTTGAATCTCAGGAAGGAGGGGGACGTTGTTGCTCTGAATCCGTGTTGGCTGAATTCAGAGACTATCCTGCCTCCGCCACCGTATACCTCGCGCGAGCGTCATGAGAGTGACGTAAGAAAGCTTAAGGAGCGTACAGAGGAATAGAGACGTTAACTTTACTCTCGCTAGGTACGGGATCGAAATGTGTGACAGAAAACAGCTGAAACTGGTACGAATTATCCTCCCCTAAGCACCCTACAGTTAATTGCGGGCTATTTATGTAGATGTAGATGAAGACGTAAAGGAACCATTCACATAACTGTTCACAAGTTTTAAAGAGCGTATTAATAAAATAAAATTTGTTCATCCTGTTTCGAATTACTCACCCGCATATATCTTTACGGAGCGGGCTATGCGCCAGTTTATTGCAGTGCGATGACGACATATACAACTGATTAAAATCTAGGTTAAGCTGCTGTTAGCAGAAAAGGATGATGAAAATCCGGTAATTTTTAATGGAATCTGAAACAGATAAATCCTGAGAGTGTGAATTAATTTCTATAGTTGCAACAATACCTTCGTGTAACGGGGTTTAAGGATACGAAACGATGCTCGCAACATAATGCTTAAGGTTTCGCAGTTGTGAAGAACAAGCACACTCATTAATGAAGAGATATCTGAAGGTCGATAAATAATTAAAGTAGAACGGAATAAATTACGAAATAAAATTCCGATAAAACACAGATTACCTACAGTTTCAAGAGAAAATATTGTACAGGAATTCTCTTAGCAGTTTCAATTACTTTATTATGGCAAGTGGATATTTCTAAGGGAACTAAAACCCAGGAAACATTTGCTTTCGAAACGCACCGACTTACATAATTATAACAATGTTCATAGTAATGCCCCAAACCGTCTTCATCTCGGAAAAAAAACCGCATCACTTGATTGTTTGGCTTCAACTTACTATCGATTTTTATGCTCAAGGAGAGTGAAGAGTTTGTTTAGTTGGTTGTATGTCTTCTTATATTTTTGTGTTAAAATGCTGTAGATATGTGACACCTGATGGTCGAGAAAAGCTATATCCCGTCATGTCAGCGAATTTGCAACGCCCAGCCGGCTGTTGAACCGCGGCGTGCGGCAAAGATTACAACGGAGCAACTGACCACTAGTAACCATCGCCGATTACTGCAAGGAAGAAACACTTATTGTTAAAGAGAGAATTAGCGTGATATGTTTGTTCGCAGAGAATGGTTCTTGGCTTGTCCTTTTAGCATTTCAGTTCTGTATCCGAGTACTGTTCGAATAGTGTGCCTCGAGACAGATTACTCGTATTTCAAGAGAGTGATGAGATCGGCTCACACGTACGATGCGTGAATTAGTTTGCAAACGGGGATAGATCTAAAGTCTGTTGCAATCTGTTCCAAGCCGTTTATGAAGATATTTTGTGGAGATTATCGGCTTGTGTAAAGATTTTTATTTTGCCGATTTTGGTAGTGTAGACTCGTCAGGCGTAGGAAAAGCTCAGTAGTTTCTCCTATTTGTGATAAATAGTGCGTTGTGCTGCTTAATGGTCACGTGTTTCAATATTTTTGGGAGATTTTCCGTTGGATGGTGTATGTGAAGAGACATGTTCACGAGAAGTCGTTTAGTTATTTTGTGACTGAGGATTAAAGAAGGCACTAAGGGATAGTAGCGTTGCAATCACTATTGTTAGGATTTATTGTGTTACTGCGGCGTGAGAACCGTAATATAGTGAATTCCACAATCTCGCTGGATGCACAGAATGTGGAGTCTACACTAAAGACAACAGTCACCCTACGTAATAGTTATTTATTGAGAAACAATCGAAAGTTTGTTGGAAATTTGATAGCCTTTCCCTTTGTCCTTAAACGACAAATCAAGAACCATTTATTAACGAACATTGTAATTTTCTTTGTAAAAGACATCGAGCGCTGTGTTTCGAGTTTTAAATATTAGTGGGGTCACGGAAGTAAAGCCTGAAGTGGTTGAGCATTGTTTGATTATTTGAAGTTCATATAGTTGAAAAGCAGCGGTGACACTTAAGTTTTTTGTTTCATTTTTGTATTAGATTTCCGCTAAGGTGAGTTTTAAATAGAGAACCAGCACCCGTAAAGAAAAACGCTGACTTGTACCTGTAAACGAATTACAGGCTGTAAATAAAGAATTAACTGTTTTAAACTGAGAAAGCCAGTACCCGACTTGTTCTTTATCCCTAAACAATTAGAAGAAAAATATTGAAAAGTTTATTTCAAAGCAGACTAATATTTCGAATCTTTTCGTATCAAGTCTATCAGAAGACCAATAAAGTAAAAGACTGGCATTTTGGCGAAAGCAAATCCAAGAAGGAACAGTATTTTTCAGTTAATAACTTGCAACGGAAAGAAAGGTAATTAATCTTTATTTAGACAGGGAAGGCAAGTTTATGTTTTATTGAAAAGAGATTAATTATAAATGAAAAACTATTTCATTTAATCCTGAAAGGTTGAGATTGACGTAATAGTTTATTAACGACAAAATTTCAGTAGAGTCAACGATATTGTTGTAGCAAGGCGTTACTTATACAGGTTACGACAACAAAAGATAAACAATATTAAATTATATCTTTACCTTGTGAACGTATTTTCAAGTTGACGTAAAAATTTTTAACGTTCACACTGATTACTTGTATATATGACTATTCGTTGAAGCTTTAAAAGAGGGGCAACTGGACGAGGCAATGGATCCATTGACGTATTCATCACTTATATACGAAAGCTGTCGTTTTTGCTACCTACATTGTTGAGAAAGTGTTTAGTTGGTTGTCAGAGTACACAGAGTGAGCTTCGCTATATGTTGCTGGTATTGGTTGAGTAAATATATCATTGCTACTCCCCGTAGACTCTCGTATTTAGTATTTTTCTCGTGGTTGATACTAGCTTTGGTGGTAGTTTATCTTTCGAACCCAGTGAATAATGATAGTTAGATGCGTTGTTATAATTAATATCCAGATAGCTACCACTGACCCCATTATATCACAAAAGTGTTGTTGTGTCCAGCCTTTTTTACACAGTGATGTAGTGTGATTTAGAGCATGAGAAGCTGAATACAAAATCTTAAGTGACGTCATTGTGTTAGTACAGATGATTATTTCAAACTACACAGATTACGTCGTAGAGAGTAGGCAAGCTGTTGTCAGTACAACGTTTTTAGTACTACGAGAGTGGTGAGCTACATTGTCCGACGTTGCCTTCCACCTACGTATTGCAGTGCTGTTAAGAGCCTGTTCATGGTATCTAAAGGGTGGCACAGTACATTATCTTCGTTTGAAGGGGATAATCAATTTGAAAGTTTTGTTGCAAATTAAGATTCCAGGTGTCAAAGTTACCGGGAAAAGGTAAGATTCATCGTGATTGGACACCAGGAGCCAGAAAGATATCTGAACACATTACCAAAAAAAATTGTGTTTTTGTTGTTTTGGTTTAAGATAAGTCGTTGTTGTTGTGGTCTTCAGTCCGAAGACTAATTTGATGCTACTCTGCACGCCAATCTGTCCTGCAGAGACCTCTTGATCTGTACATGACTATCGCAACCTACATCCATTTGAACACTAACAGTGTTCAAGTCTTGGTCTCCCTCTACAATATTTACCCTTACACTCCCTTCCATTGCCAAAATGACAAATCCTTACGCCTCAGGCTGCGCTCGGTTTTTGTTTCACTCAAGTTGCACCACCAATTTCATTTTTTCCTCTACTTCATTCAATAGCTCCTGAATTGTTATTCGATCTACCCATCTAATCTTCAGTATTCTTCGCTATCACCAGAATTCAAAAGCATCTGTTCTGTTCATGTGTGAACAAGTTACCGTCTGCATATCATTTCCATACCAGGATACACTCCAGACTCTTAAATTTAAAAAATTCCTCTTTTTCGGAAAGGCTTTTCTTGCTGTCGCCTATCTACATATTATATCCACTACTTCGACAGTCATCAACTATTTTGCTGTCCAAATAACAAAACTCCTCTACTACCTTTAGTGTTTTAGTGAGTTATTTGCTGATTTAATTCCCTCAGTATTGCTTGATTTAATTCAGCTACATTTCGTCAACCTTGCTTTACACTTGTTGATGTTCATCTCACAATCTCTTTTCAAGACACTATCCATTCCGTTCAACCGTTCTTCCACACTCTTTGACGGTTCTGGTAGAAATAAATGTCACCGGCAAAAAGTTTCTCTTTTTTTCCTTACCACTAATAGCCTTTCCAAATTCAGTAAAAACAGAGTGGTAAACAGCGGCAGCAGTGCGAGTGGTCCGTGTGATTTCCTGCTACAAAGGTGACAGTTCAGGTATAGCGATTATCGGGAAAAGATAGCATTATTTGTGATAAGATACCTCTAGTTAGAAAAAAAAAACAAATCGTTACGAATCATGTTACAAACTACAAAGATATACTCAAAAGAAACAGAGCCGCAAACAGTGGCAGATGTGCGACTGGATTAGTAATTTCCTGTCAGAAAGGTCACATTAAAGGCAACTCGTCTAGAGATACCGGAGTTCTAGCTGGGGTTTCCCAAGGAAGCATTGCGGCTCATCTCCAGTGTTTAATATACAGGATGTTTCAAAAGTACTTTTACGATCTGGGGGCAGGTTTCGTAAACAAAAACCAGAAAAAATATGCAGTAAATATGGGCTCCAATATGCATACGTTAAGAGTTATGAGCCCTTGTTCAATAGAAGAGATGTGTTTCACAGTAGCGAAGATGAACAACTGCTCATACCTCTTGAGGTATGCATTTTAGAACCCATGTTTACTACACTTTTTCCTTGTATTGGTCCATGTCACCTCATAACAAAAATATGGAAAGAAAAGAGCTTGCCGTAGAAGAGATCTCTTTCACAAAATCGAAATGAACAAGTGCTCATAGCTGTTTTAGCATCCATTTTGTCTAGACTTTTTTCCTTGTTTTGGTATAAGGAAACTGACCCCAAACTTGGTAAAAGTATTTTTGAAACACCCTGTATATATACACTGTCTTCGTCCATAGCTGTGTGGTTAGCGTAGAAGGCTGCCACACAGAGGAACCGAGTTCGATTCCCAAAACTGCCTTGGGTTCTGCCTTTGTGGAAGTACTGGTACGGGGTACACGCAGCCTCATGATGTAGCGAAACAGTAGTGGCTTCACAGTCTTCCGAGTCTGCTGTGTGCTGACCACAGGCCTCTCCGTGCCGCATCCGCATGACGCCGGAAAACAGAGGATAACACAGTGGACGATTGTAGGTAGTCATTCCTCAGGCCTTCACAGCCTGGCGAGGAGCTGGTATATGTACATTCTTGGAGACACTCTTGAACAGCCTTCTTATACTGGTTACAAATGATGCCATCGTTCACATGACTGTAGTAGTCATCAGACGATCAGAAGCAATTACAAAATGATTTACGCAAGATATCTGCAGGATCAATATTATTTCCAGAATGTAGAGAAGAGACAATGAAACTACTACCAACCTCCGTGGCCGAGGTCGCTAATGCAACCTTGTGTGATGGTGCTCGGCCTGGAGGTAAGCCGGTTCGAATCCTGGTGGTGGAAAAAGTGTCCACGGCCAGTGTTTGGTCGGCAAGGGGAGGAAAGTTGGTGGCATAAAGTACCTGATCACAAGACTTTGCGCCAGTGTCCTGGTTTGAATACCAGATCTCTCCATAGTGTTTCATGAAGTGAGGGCACGTGACACTGTTGATGGCTATCCAACTGTCGGACATGGATGTAAAGTTTGGTGATTCCCTTGGTACTATTTGAGAGGAGTGGGCTACGTGTCAGCACCTGGTTTCACCCTCTCCACACACTCACAGACACACACACACACACACACACACACACACACAAACACACACATGCACATCACACACCACTCACCATACAACACCACATGGTATATACATGTAGTATTACAAATACTATACTGCAGCATGTTGTAAACAAATCAACAAAAAAATAAAAACAGTGAAACTACTATAACAGAGATTACTGCAGGAGTGGGCAAGTTCTCTGCTGGAGGTTGGCGATACAGGTGGTGGCCTGCTAGTTGGTAGAACACTTTATTGAAGAACATGAACAGGCATGGTTCAGCACATCTGGAACAGACAAACTGCATCTGATGGGACATCACCACACTGGTCTGGGCATGCCAACATAGGAATTTCCCATGGACGGTAGCGGCAGACCAGCTGCCACGGCATGCTAGCAGACGGTGGGTGATGGCTGCATTGTGGCGGAGCAGCAGCAAGGCGTCATACCTGTGCCTGGGTTTGACACTCAGGCAGTGGTTGTTGATTTGCAGCCCCGCTGAGGCAGTACTGCTACTGGTAGTTCAAATCCCATTTCCATCTGCTGACAGTTCCGAAAGATTCCCTGTATCGAGGCCGCAATGAAACGTCTAGAGTGGGGTAGATGACCTGATATGGACTGACCATTAGGTTGGCCGATTGTGTGATGGAAGTCCACGTGGCATTCTTTGAGCAGAAACACTGGCTGTGGAAGCCATGTCTGCTGATGCTGCTGCCCTGGCATGGCATTGGTCGGTAACTGTGGCCTGATTTCGATTGCTGTGCCGTGGTCCCAATTTTCAGTGGTTGAGGTGTTACCGTACTTTTCATTTTATGTATAATGGTTTGGTTGAGACTTTTGAAGGTTCTTATAATCCACTTTTGTGCTATCAAACAGCTTCTGGTGGCAAGAAAATTTCCCTAGAAGTTACCACTGCATTGCAAAGTCTGGTACCGGGCGCCGCCGAATTTGAATCCACGCCAGATGTCATGGACGTCGAAGACCCCTAGAGGCCTCTGCACCATCGCGCCTTAAGCCGTGGCGGCGCGCGCCTTCTGGCCAACATTTAGTGTGAGGGCTCCACAGTGGAACACGTGGTCCCAGCGGCCAATAGCGGCTCACTCGATCATGTATTTAAGCGCCTGCGTCTCGCTCAGCCAGTCAGTCTAATCTTGCGTACGTCTCTGGACATATCGCCTCGCCTTAGACAGTGTATTTACTTTCTTGTTCTGTGTACGAGTGGATGTGGTTGTCTAGTTCGGTTTTCTTCTGACTGTTGTTTCGATCTTGTTGTTGTTCGTAAGGTCCTTCGTTGGTCGTGTCCGTCCTCTCCCGTTTGTGTTGTCGTTCGCGGGCCGCTCCGTGGGTCTCGCCACGCTTTCCGTCACGTCAACCCCGCGACCGTTCCGGTCGCAGTTACAACACAAACTAGATGCAGTTGCAAAGTAGGTGGCATTTAAATTACAGCTTTATAGTTGTGCTTCACTTTCCCAGCGTAGATCATCTTGGATCCGTACGCTAAACAGTTTTCAAGGATATCACTAAATACGCTGATGAGCCAAAACATCATGATCACTGCTGACCGCTAGACTATATGCCACCTGGTGTCTTGCGGGCACATGATGCAGTGAGGGAAGCAGAGACAAATGGGGAATCATTCCAGAGAAGATACGGGCCGGAAAGGTGGAAACACACTGACAAAAGGTGCTTAAACAAACGACAAATTGTCATGACCCAGTGTGTGGTAATGAGCGCCTCGGAACCAGTGAAGCTGCTTGTACGTTTGCTTGTATGTCACGAGGACAGAATCGTTCTGCAATGGTTTCAGGAGGATGGCAGCGATCTCACGTTGTTGCCTTGACCAGTAAATACGCATGATTTGTACCATATGGAACACATCCTGGGATGCCATCAGGTGCCTGCTCTGCACTTCCAAAAACCGATTCGTAATTTACGGGAATTGCATGATCAGTGTATAGACGTCTGATGGTGTATATCTCCAGAGAACTTACCCAGGACATATCGAATCCATGCCACGCAAAATCGCTGCTCTATTGCATTCCAAAGGCAGACCAACTCGTTGTTAAACACATGGTTAGAATGTTTCAGCTCGTTAGTGTAGTTCCATAGTACGTACTATTGGTTTCTCCGTCTAGTGTTTCCACCAAGATGGAGGTACACGGCTCGTATTGTCTGTTGTTCAACCATGCCTAGACGGTCAATACCGCGATCGCGTCCGCGTTGTTACTTTGGGCCAGGAAGAGCTCTCAACGAGGGGAGTGCCCAGGCGTCTCGGAATGAACCATAGCGATGTTGTTTCGACATGGAGGAGATACAAAGAGACAGGAACTGCCGATGATATGCCTCGCTCAGGCCGCCAAAGGGCTACTACTGCAGTGGATGACCGCTACCTAAAGATTGTGTCTCGGAGGAACCCTGCCAGCAACGCCACCAAGTTGAATAGTGCTTTTCGTGCAGCGACTGGACGTCGTGTTACGACTCAAACAGTGCGCAATAGACTGCATGATGCGCAACTTCTCTCCCGACGTCCATGGCGAGGTCCATCTTCGCAACCACGACGCGGTACAGATGGGCCCAACAACATGCCGAATGGACGAATGGACCGCTCAGGATTGGCATCACGCTCTCTTCATCGATGAGTGTCGCATATGGCTTCAAGCAGACAGTCGTCGGAGACGTGTTTGGAGGCAACCTGGTAAGGCTGAACGCCTTAGACACATTGTCCAGCGAGTGTCGCAAGGTGGAGGTTCCCTTATGTTTTGGGATGGCATTATGTGCGGCTGACGTACGACGCTGGTGGTTATGGATGGCGCCGTAACTGCTGTAAGATGCGTGAATGCCATCCTCTGACCGATAGTGCAACCATATCGGCAGCATATTGGTGAGGCATTCGTCTTCATGGACAACAGTTCGCGCCCCCGTCGTGCACATCTTGTGGATGACTTCCTTCAGGATAACGAAATCGCTCGACTAGAGTGGCCAGCATGTTCTCTAAACATGAAACCTACAGAACATGCCTGGGATAGATTGGAAAGAGCTGTTTATGCACGACGTGACACACCAACCACTCTGCAGGATCTACACCAAATCGCCGTTGAGGAGTGGGACAATCTGGACCAACAGAGCCTTGATGAAATTGTGCTTAGCATGGCGCAACAAATACAAGCATGCGTCAGTGCAAGAGGACGTGCTACTGGGTATTAGAGGTACCGTTGTGTACAGAAATCTGGAGCACCACCTCGGAAGGTCTCGCTGTATGGAGGTACAACATGCAATGTGTGATTTTCATGAGCAATAAAACGGGCTGAAATGATGTTTATGTTGATCTCTATTCCAATTTTCTGTACAGGTTCCGGAACTCTCGGAACCGAGGTGATGCAAAACTTCTTGTGATGTGTGTATTATAAATTACAGTATCGTGTTTAGTGAACTGCAAGATGTATGTGTTTAAAAACCAGCATTTCAGTCGCGGGCGTATTCTCTTTCTGATTTTTAGACCAAACCAAGCCCTATCATATATATACAACATCTGCCCGGGTTCGATTCCCGGCTAGTTCGGGGATTTTCTCCGCTCATGGACTGGGTGTCGTGTTGTTTTCATCATCATTTCATCACCATCCGGCGCGCAGGCCGCCCAACGTGGCGTCGAATGTAATAAGACCTGCAACACGGCGGCCGGACCTGACCCGTAAGGGGCCTCCCGGCCAGTGACGCCAAACGCTCACTTCCATTTTTCATTGTCTTAATGTAAAATTATATTTTCTTTTGGGCATTTTTCACCACCGTTTCCAAAAATTTACGATAGACAGACGATTGTGTACTCACTGATACGCCTATCTTCTATCTAATCTTATACTATCAATATGCTCCGTTCTAGATAAGAACTAGCACCGAAGTTTCTTCGGGCTGTTGTAGGCTGAGGTTCGATTCAAAAGACCCATTGAGCCCACTGACTTTTCTTTTCACGAGCTTAACAGTAAATCCAAGATGGATCGCTCAGTAACTGTATCCCACACCAAATTAATAGTGCTACATCCGACTTTTCTCGGAGGTCTGGTGCACCAGTCACTGCACTGTTGTTATTGATTAAGATTCAGTTATGTCATCCACTGACAACAAAGCTTTCTCGTTGTAGGGATTTTGTAGGTAAATGAATGGGGAGAATGGTTTTAAACTGATGTATAATACACTACTGGCCATGAAAATTGCTACACCAAGAAGAAATGCAGATGATAAATTTATTATACTACAACTGACATATGATTACATTTTCACTCAATTTGGGTGCATAGATCCTGAGAAATCAGTACCCAGAACAACCACCTCTGGTCGTAATAACGGCCTTGATACGCCTGGGCATTAAGTCAAACAGAGCTTGGATGGCGTGTACAGTTACAGCTGCCCATGCAGCTTCAACACAATACCACAGTTCATCAAGAGTAGTGACTGGCGTATTATGACGAGCCGGTTGCTCGGCCACCATTGACCAGACGTTTTCAGTTGGTGAGACATCTGGAGAATGTGCTGGCCAGGGCAGCAGTCAAACATTTTCTATCTCCAGAAAGGTTCGTACATGACCTATAACACGCGGTCGTGCATTATCCTGCTGAGATGTAGGGTTTCACAGGGATCGAATGAAGGGCAGAGCCACGGGTCGTAACACATCTGTGGTGTGCGTACTGTAAGACCTTCGGTACACACAGCATCAGATTATTTGACTTGTCGCTCTAACGAGGTAGGCGAGTGTCAGCAATATGTCTCATGGTCTTATCGTAGGGTGTTTATCTTCTGCCGTTAGGTCAGACGATACAAATGCCACTTGCACGTTTAGGGTAGCAGATTGACAGTGACCAACTTTAAACAGAAATTGATTAATTTCCACACACATTTATTAAAATAGTAAAAACCATAAACCTTACGTAACTTGATTCTGGATGCTATTTACAATTGACAATCTGAAGTTCCTTTGATCTTGGTACGTTAATCTTATTCTCACATATATCTGATCCTTGAAAAAGTGTCTATACATTTATCTTCATGGCTATGTACAGGAATATGGTAATCTTGTTAGGTGCAGACTGAACCTTGACCATATACTGGTACAGACTAATGCAGACTCGTACAGACTGGTGCAGACAAATGCAGACTGACTAATCGGAGGTCTGTATACTCGTTATAATACCTCGCGCGCTCAGGTATCAATGCGCGAGTGTGATCCGCAAGGAGAAAAGGTTCTACGTTAGCAGCAATCTCATTGGCTGCATTACATATTAATACGCGGATCAGCGGAAGCAGAATTTGGTCCGTCTCTAAGGCAGCACCATCTCTTAGTGCGGAGACGGGCGAGCGCTGCGCCTGCACTGTTGTGCTTAGCGGGGCGCACTCTAGTGGGAAAGTTGTGCACGAGCTGGCTACGCGGAACTATGTACACAACACCTGAAATGTAAAATCCACTGTTCAAAGTGCCATCAATGCGAATAAGAGGTGACCTAGACCTGTAACCAATGGCACCCCATACCATCACGCCGGGTGATATGCGAGTATGGCGATGACGAATACATGCTTCCAACCACGATGTCGCCAAACATGGATGTGACCATCATGATGCTGTAAACAGAACCTGGATTCATCCGAAAAAATGACGTTTTGCCATTCGTGCACCCACGTTCGTCGTTGAGTACACCATCACAGGCTGCTGCAAACGTCGTCGAACTGTTCGTGCAGATGGCTGTTGTCTTGCAAACGTCCCCATCTGTTGACTCAGGGATCGAGACGTGGCTGCACGATCCGTTACAGCCATGTGGATAAGATGCCTGTCATCTCGGCTGCTAGTGATACGAGGCCGTTGGGATCCAGCACGGCATTCCGTATTACCCTCCTGAACCCACCAATTCCATATTCTGCTAACAGTCATTGGCTCTCGATCAACGCGAGCAGCAATGTCACGATACGATAAACCGTAATCGCATAGGCTACAATCCGACCTTCATCAAAGTCGGAAACGTAATGGTACGCATTTCTCCTCCTTACACGAGGCATCACAACAACGTTTCACCAGGCAACGCCGGTCAACTGCTGTTTGTGTATGGGAAATCGGTTGGAAACTTTCCTCATGTCAGCACATTGTAGGTATCGCCACCGGCGCCAAACTTGTGTGAATGCTCTGAAAAGCTAATCATTTGCATATCACAGCATCTTCTTCCTGCCGGTTAAATTTCGCGTCTGTAGCACGTCATCTTCGTGGAGTAGCAATTTTAATGACCAATAGTGTATAATTGATTGGTTACTTGTAGTGAACAAAACAATTGTATAAAAGCTTACTAACAACATATTCAAATGTGCGTGTAATAAGGGTTGGGGCACGTAATGTGCAATTTGATCTTAAATTAGAATTAATGGCTCTCGATATGCAATCTCACGGATGGGTGACCGTTCGGGTCCGCCGAGCGCTGTTGGCAAGGTGCACTCAGCCCTCGTGAGGCCAACTGAGGAGCTACTTGATCAACAGGAAAACTGACAACGGCTGGTAGAGCGGTCTGCTGACCACATGCCCCACCATATCAGCATTCAATGACGGCCTACTGGCTGAGTATGACATGGCTGCCGGTCGATACCGTTAGGCCTTCTGACGCCATTTCGGACGGAGAGAGATATGCAGCCTCAGGTTGAAGGGTTAAAGTTTCTCGAAGGGCAATCTGATTTCAAAGTAAATCAAACACTCAAAAACGCTATCTGACTATGATGTTAAATGGGCACCTGTGATTTACCGTGAAAGCAGAGGGAAGCAACTAATCGAATCTGATGGGCCACTCAGAGATGCAGCTGATGAAAATGCATCGAACAAACTATAGTTGAAATCAAGTCGTTGGCGACTGCACGCCTGAATCTGGATTCTGAACTGGAATAAGTGAAGCTGATTGAGCATTGCTCGTTCAGTGAAGTCCCCTACGCCCGAATTGCTGCTTGTTCGGCGTCACCATGTTATCTTTTGAGATGCCGAAGCGTGAGATAAGTGCAAGTTGTGAAGTGTTACGCCTCCTGGTGTGAACTCGCGAGGGCTGACCTGGATTAAACGAGCTGCGCTTCTCGGGCGAGGTCTGCAAGAACATTCCTACTCGACGGGAGCAATCAGAGTCTCACTTCTGGAGTTGTGTGGAGTTATGAGATCAACCTTTTCGATTCGATTTATGGGGGCAAGCTGCCACTCAACTTATGTCGGGTGGGCTTTAGCGAATCATGAATGTTACTTTCATAAACTTCTCCGTTCTGCAATTTAGTTTATTGTGTTTAATCACTAGTTTTTCAGGGGGTGGAAATGTTCTCTCGAATCCCATTTCACTGTCTCGAGCCAGTGGCTGGGTTCGTTTCAAGTTGTACCATTTACTTTCCTCCGTACCTCAAGGTCACGACTATTTTCTGTCTCCCTCAGATTATCTGCAGTTTGTTCCTGTTAAAGAATGAGAAGCTTGCATTTCGAGTGGAAAGAAGCTCCTGATTCTGGTTTCCCTTCTACGTAGCTAAAGATGGAGAAGTCCTATGTTTTGGGGCAGCCTGCTCTCTCAAAAGGTGCCAGGTGCCAAGTGAGTACGCCTAATAGTCTTTCGGCTTGGGCATTTTCTTACAAGTAAACTGGGGCAGCGAGCCTTACTTCTGACCCTAGAGGTTCCGCTAATTTTTCCGTGCGCGCATTGTGTTTAGAGATGATGGAATGGCCACGTCCTTCACGACATGAATTCACAGATTACTAGTAACTGGAAAGTCAAGTTAAATAAATGAATCATAATATTCTGTACAGTGACTCTAACTGACCTCCTATCAAGCGAGACTGCATATCATTCATCTCAATTTCGTATAATCGTATAGCACTGGGACAGAATAACGCTCTGTGATTCTCAGAGATTTGTATGTAGAGTTACTATCAAGATTAATCGTGACTCCTCATCATGTCTAACTGTTGATGCAAAATGTTTTGATTCGACTCTTACCAATTCCCAGTGTCACCGAAATAAATTTATAACACGCCCGCCGATATTCTTCAAGCATTGCTCGACCAGCGGCAGTATTTTCGTCAGCAGTCCTTGAGCCTCCTTGCCGAAATTCGCCACAAAGAGGAAATCGACATCTCTCGAATTCATTGTACCAATTATAAGTTGTTGCCTTATACGATGCTTCTTCAAATTGATTCAAATTGCTCTGAGCACTATGGGACTTAACATTTGAGGTCATCAGTCCCCTAGACTTAGTACTACTTAAACCTAACTAACCTAAGGACATCACATATATCCATGCCCGAGGCAGGACTCGAACCTGCGACCGCAGCAGCAGCAGCGCGGTTCCGGACTGAAGCGCCTAGAACCGCTCGGTCACAGCGGCCGGAGAGGCGTCTTCGCAAAATGCGATTCTAAGATGATCTTCACGCTGTTTAGGCGTTAATGACGATTTGAGATCATTAAAAAATCGTAGCCCGGAAATGCTCTTACAATTTTCGGTGCACATAAAATGTTTAAATGACGATGTTTAACCAACTGCTCTAACAAATCGAACAAACTACATGGCAATCAACTCACAAAACATTAGAAAGCAGCCGTCATATATAAACAAACGTCGTTTGTTTTTGAAACCATAACATTTTAGAATTTTTGACAGTATCATTTGTATTTGACCAAAGGCTGGTTCAAATGGCTCTAAGCACTATGGGACTTATCATCTGAGGTTATCAGCCCCCTAGACTTAGAACTACTTAAACCTAACTAACCTAAGGACAACACACGCGTCCATGACCGCGGCAGGATTCACACCTGCGACCTTAGCAGCAGCGCGGTACCGGACTGAAGCGCCTAGAACCACTCGGCCACAACGGCCGGCCCATAGCCTGGGTAGGACACTGTGTATGCAGGAAGGAGAAGAATGACTTTGCCAGCTGACCCAGAAGTTCGTTCACTCCCGCAAGTCAGGTGTGTTGTCGGAGGACGCAGGCTCTCATCATGTACTCGAATTGAAAACAATGCACCATGTAGCAGTACGATGAACCACTGACGACAGAACGCATTGCAGCGCAACTGGTTTCCGGCGGGCAGCGCCCGCTGCAGAAAACTGTGGCTGCAGCTGGCCAGTCTTTTGAGCTGAGTGGAGTTGTTTGGGGGAAGAGACCAAACAGTGAAGTCATCGGTCTCATCGGATTAGGGAAGGACGGGAAAGGAAGTCGGCAGTGCCCTTTCAAAGGAACCATCCTGGCATTTGCCTGGAGCGATTTAGGGAAATCTCGGAAAACCTAAATCAGGATGGCCGGACGCGGGATTGAACCGTCGTCCTCCCGAATGCAAGTCCAGGCCAGTCTGTTAGTTGGTTGACTGCAAGAGCCTGCATGCATCCTGGACCCACTACACTCTTCCTCGCTTCGAAGAATTCAGTGTTCCGAATTACAGGTTGCCGCTAAACCTGTGAACCAGCTAAAAGCGATGAGGTTCTACAGTGGCTGCAGTTCTCATCGCCTCTATGCAAACCACTAGTAACAATTTTTTATGTATAGTCACTGTCTCCTCTCCTTCACTGAACACTCCATTATATGGCGTATAGTGACCCCCCCCCTTTTTTTTGTGGGTCATCAGTGTTATGACTGGTTCGATGCTAACCGCCACGAATTCCTCTCCTGTGCCAACCTCTTCATCTCGGAGTAGCACTTGCAACCTACGTCCTCATTTACTTGCAGCATGTATCCCAATCTCTGTCTTTCTCTACAGTTTTTGCCCTCTACAGCTCCCTCTGGTACCACGGATGTCATTCCCTGATGTCTTAACAGATGTCCTATCATCCTGTCCCATCTCCTTGTCGGTGTTTTCCGCATATCCCTTTCCTCTCCGAGGCCGGCCGGGGTGGCCGAGCGGTTAAAGGCGCTACAGTCTGGAACCGCACGACCGCTACGGTCGCAGGTTCGAATCCTGCCTCGGGCATGGATGTGTGTGATGTCCTTAGGTTAGTTAGGTTTAATTAGTTCTAAGTTCTAGGGGACTTCTGACCACAGCAGTTGAGTCCCATAGTGCGCAGAGCCATTTGAACCATTTTTTCCTCTCCGATTGTGCGCAGAACCCCCTCATTCCTTACCTTATCAGTCCACCTAATGTTCAATATTGGTCTATAGCACCACATCTCAAATGCTTCGATTCTCTTCTGTCCGGTTTTCCTACAGTCCAGTCACTACCATACAATGCTGTACTCCAGACGTACATTCTCAGAAATTTCTTCCCCAAATTAACACCTATGTTTGAAACGAATGCCCTTTTTGCCAGTGCTAGTCTGCTTCCCCCCCCCCCCCCCCCACCCCCCCATGAACCATGGACCTTGCCGTTGGTGGGGAGGCTTGCGTGCCTCAGCGATACAGATAGCCGTACCGTAGGTGCAACCACAACGGAGGGGTATCTGTTGAGAGGCCAGACAAACGTGTGGTTCCTGAAGAGGGGCAGCAGCCTTTTCAGTAGTTGCGAGGGCAACAGTCTGGATGATTGACTGATCTGGCCTTGTAACAATAACCAAACCGGTCTTGCTGTGCTGGTACTGCGAACGGCTGAAAGCAAGGGGAAACTACAGCCGTCATTTTTCCCGAGGGCATGCAGCTTTACTGTATGATTAAATGATGATGGCGTCCTCTTGGGTAAAATATTCCGGAGGTAAAATAGTCCCACATTCGGATCTCCGGGCGGGGACTACTCAGGAGGATGTCGTTATCAGGAGAAAGAAAACTGGTGTTCTACGGATCGGAGCGTGGAATGTCAGATCCCTTAATCGGGCAGGTAGGTTAGAAAATTTAAAAAGGGAAATGGATAGGTTAAAGTTAGATATAGTGGGAATTAGTGAAGTTCGGTGGCAGGAGAAACAAGACTTTTGGTCAGGTGAATACAGGGTTATAAATACAAAACCAAATAGGGGTAATGCAGGAGTAGGTTTAATAATGAATAAAAAATAGGAGTACGGGTAAGCCACTACAAACAGCATAGTGAACGCATTATTGTGGCCAAGATAGATACGAAGCCAATGCCTACTACAGTAGTACAAGTTTAAATGCCAACTAGCTCTGCAGATGATGAAGAAATTGAAGAAATGTATGATGAGATAAAAGAAATTATTCAGATAGTGAAGGGAGACATAAATTTAATAGTCAGGGGGGACTGGAATTCGATAGTAGGAAAAGGGAGAGAAGGAAACATAGTAGGTGAATATGGATTGGGGGTAAGAAATGAAAGAGGAAGGCGCCTGGTAGAATTCTGCACAGAGCATAACTTAATCATAGCTAACACTTGGTTCAAGAATCATAAAAGATGGTTGTATACATGGAAGAAGCCTGGAGATACTGACAGGTTTCAGATAGATTATATAATGGTAAGACAGAGATTTAGGAACCAGGTTTTAAATTGTAAGACATTCCAGGGACACATGTGGACTCTGACCACTATCTATTGGTTATGAACTGTAGATTAAAACTGAAGAAACTACAAAAAGGTGAGAATTTGAGGAGATGGGACCTGGATAAACTGAACGAACCAGAGGTTGTAGAGAGTTTCAGGAAGAGCATAAAGGAACAATTGACAAGAATAGGGGAAAGAAATACAGTAGAAGAAGAATGGATAGCTTTGAGGGATGAAGTGGTGAAGGCAGCAGAGGATCAAGTAGGTAAAAAGACGAGGGCTAGTAGAAATCCTTGGGTGACAGAAGAAATACTGAATTTAATTGCTGAAAGGAGAAAATATAAAAATGCAGTAAATGAAGCAGGCAAAAAGGAATACAAACGTCTCAAAAATGAGATCGACAGGAAGCGCAAAATGGCTAAGCAGGCATGGCTAGAGGACAAATGTAAGGATGTAGAGGCTTATCTCACTAGGGGTAAGATAGATACTGCCTACAGGAAAATTAAAGAGACCTTTGGAGAAAAGAGAACCACTAGTATGAATATCAAGCGCTCAGATGGAAACCCAGTGATAAGCAAAGAAGGGAAAGCAGAAAGGTGGAAGGAGTATATAGAAGGTCTATACACGGGTGATGTTCTTGCGGACAGTATTATGGAAATGGAAGAGGATGTCCTGTGTGAAGAATATGATAGAGCGCTGAAAGACCTAAGTCGAAACGAGGCCCCGGGAGTTGACAACATTCCATTAGAACTACTGGCAGCCTTGGGAGAGCCAGTCCTGACAAAACTCTACCATCTGGTGAGCAAAATATATGAGACAGGCGAAATACCCTCAGACTTCAAGAAGAATATAATAATTCCAATCCCAAAGGAAGCAGGTGTTGACAGATGTGAAAATTACCGAACTATCAGTTTAATAAGTCACAGCTACAAAATACTAACACGAATTCTTTCCAGACGAATGGAAAAACTGGTAGAAGCCAACCTCGGGGAAGAGATCAGTTTGGATTCCGTAGAAACACTGGAACACGTGAGGCAATACTGACCTCACGACTTATCTTAGAAGAAAGGTTAAGGAAAGGCAACCTACGTTTCTAGCATTTGTAGACTTAGAGAAAGCTTTTGACAATGTTGACTGGAAAACTCTTTCTTCAAATTCTAAAGATGGCAGGGGTAAAATACAGGGAGCGAAAGGCTATTTACAATTTGTACAGAAACCAGATGGCAGTTATAAGAGCCGAGGGACATGAAAGGGAAGCAGTGGTTGGGAAGGGAGTAAGACAGGGTTGTAGCCTCTCCCCGATTTTGTTCAATCTGTATATCGAGCAAGCAGTAAAGGAAACAAAAGAAAAATTCGGAGTAGGTATTAAAATCCATGGAGAAGCAATAAAAACTTTGAGGTTCGCCGATGACATTGTAATTCTTTCAGAGACAGCAAAGGACTTGGAAGAGCAGTTGAATGGAATGGACAGTGTCTTGAAAGGAGGATATAAGATGAACATCAACAAAAGCAAAACGAGAATAGTGGAATGTAGTCGAATTAAGTCGGGTGATGCTGAGGGAATTAGATTAGGAAATGAGACACTTAAAGTAGTAAAGGAGTTTTGCTATTTGGGGAGCAAAGTAACTGATGATGGTCGAAGTAGAGAGGATATAAATTGTAGACTGGCAATGGCAAGGAAAGTGTTTCTGAAGAAGAGAAATTTGTTAACATCGAGTATAGATTTCAATGTCAGGAAGTCGTTTCTGAAAGTACTTGTATGGAGTGTAGCCACGGATGGAAGTGAAACATGGACGATAAATAGTTTGGACAAGAAGAGAATAGAAGCTTTTGGAATGTGGTGCTACAGAAGAATGCTGAAGATTAGATGGGTAGATCACATAAGTAATGAGGAGGTATTGAATAGAATTGGGGAGAAGAGGAGTTCGTGGCACAACTTGACTAGAAGAAGGGATCGGTTGGTAGGACATGTTCTGAGGCATCAAGGGATCACCAGTTTAGTACTGGAGGGCAGCGTGGAGGGTAAAAATCGAAGGGAGAGGCCAAGACATGAATACACTACAGATTCAGAAGGATGTAGGCTGCAGTAGGTACTGGGAGATGAAGAAGCTTGCACAGGATGGAGTAGCATGGAGAGCTACATCAAACCACTCTCAGGACTGAAGACCACAACAACAACAACAACATCCACACGTATAATGTACCTTGGCGGCAGCAGAATCGTTAGGCAGTCAACTTTAAATGCCGTGCTCTAAATTTTGTCAGTGTTTCTCGGAAAGAACGTCGCCTTCCCTCCGGGGATTCCCATTTGAGTTCCCGAAGCATCTCCGTAACATTTACGTGTTGTTTGAACCTACGGGTAATAAATCTAGCAGTCCTCATCTAATTTGCTTCGCTGCCTTCCTTCAATTTGATCTGGTACGGATCCCAAACACTCGGGCTGTACTGAAGAATAGATCGCGCCAGCGTCCTATATGCTGTGTCCTTTACAGGTGAACCACTATTTCCTAAAATTCTCCCAATGAACCGAAGTCGACCATACGCCTTCCCTACCACAGATCTCATATGCTCGTTCCATCTGATATCTCTTTGCAGTGTTACGCCCACGTATTTAAACGATCTGATTGTGTCAAGCAGGACACTAATAATACTTACCCGAACAATACAGGCTTGATCTTCCTGCTCATCCGCACTAACTTACATTTTTCCACATTTAAGGCTAGCTGTCATTCATCACACCAACTGGACATTTTGTCTAGTCGCCTTGTGTCTTGCTACAGTCACCGCGGCATCATCAGCAAACAACCGCAGATAGCTGCCCGCCCTGCTGCCACTTCATTTATGTTTGTAGAGAACAATTTCCCTCCCAATCCTTCCGTAATCCTATCTTGTGCTCCATCTCTAATGACTTTGCTGTCGATGGGATGTTAAATACTTATCTTCCTTCTTTCCTTCCTGAGAAGTCTAAACTTGTGCCACACCTGTGAGGCTAAATTCAATAAAACTCGTGTTTCTTTCCATCCGCTAAGCTACCCAAGCAAAATACCGTGGCTGTACGCATTTTGGTTGCGCTTACGTTCATTGGGTTCAAATGGTTCAAATGGCTCGAAGCACTATGGGACTTACTAAAAATGGTTTAAATGGCTGTGAGCACTATGGGACTTAACTTCTAAGGTCATCAGTCCCCTAGAATTTAGAACTACTTAAACCTTACTAACCTAAGAACATCACACGCATCCATGCCCTAGGCGGGATTCGAAACTGCGACCGTAGCGGTCGCGCGGTTCCGGACTGTAGCGCCTAGAACCGCTCGGCCACCTCGGCCGGCGGGACTTATTATCAGAGGTCATTAGTCCCCTAGACTTATAACTACTTAAACCTAACTAACCTAATGACATCACATACATCCATGACTGAGGTAGGATTGGAACTTGCGACCGTAGCATCAGCGCGGATCCGGACTGAAGCGCCTACAACCACTCGGCCACAGGGGTCGGCCATTCGTTGGAACCACTATGAACTGGCGCCGGAATTCCCATTTTCGTTTAGCAGTGGGTTACTACTGCCCCCTCCCTCATCCCCCCCCTGTCCTCCTACCACGCCCTCCGATAGACTTCTGTCTGCATACCCTATTTCCTATTTGCCCGAATTTTCTACACTACAGTTTATGGCATTCCCTCAATACAATACTAGTTATAGGCACGATGACAAACTGCGGTATTCAGGTAGATAGGATGAGTTAGCATAGCGAGCACGCTGACTTTGACGAAACGAGCAAATCGTTGTAGGAAAAAAAGACTGTAGCCCTAGGTGTCTGTACGCAAGTGCGAAGCGCTTCAAGGTAGTGCAGCTCACAATGAATTGCAGCTCCAACCTTCCTTACCGAGCGAGGTGTCGCAGTGGACTCGCATTCTGGAGGACGGCGGTTCAATCCCGCGTCCGGCCATCCTGATTTAGGTTTTCCGTGATTTCCCTATATCGCTTCTGACTAATGCCGGGATGGCTCCTTTGAAAGGGTACGGCTGACTTCCTTCCCCATCCTTCCCTAATCCGATGGGACCGATGACCTCGCTGTTTGGTCCCCTCCCCACGATCAACCACCCAACCTACTTTAGTATTATAGCAAAACTTTGCACACGTCTCAGTTAACGCTTTTCGATGGCTCCTCATTACAGTTGAGGGAAAAATTTAAAGGCAGAGCACTGGTAATCGACGAGCCGCATAACCTGAAGGAAGGCCAGCATTCTCTCTGGTTATTAGCAACTGGAAATATCCTCGGTAAAATTGTTTCGCAGTTGAATAGCTGCTATATCTTAGTTCCTGATGTCTGCAGTGACGTACTGTTTGAAGAGCACTTCTAGGCTTTTATTTAAGTACTTATGAGGAAGATAATGTCAAAGTATGATCAGTTAATGCATACAACATAAGCTGGTTGATAAAACATTCAATAAAGTTTGATAGAGACCAGATAGTGTAATCGCAGGGAAAGGATTTTTACTGGACACATTAGGAAGTGTCGGAAAATCAGCGTCTCCATAGAAAATTAGTCGGGAAGTACGACATGTTTCTTTCATTGCTGAGCTCTAATTCCGCGAAAAACAAATAGCACCGGCTTCGGAAACTACCTACGCTATTATCGCATACTTTTCGCATACACTGTCATTTCCGCAGCACTTGACTTATTTCAAGATAAGAGTTAACAAACACCAGCAGTATCTTTCGTATCAGCGATATATGTCACCCGATCATTTAATTCATATGAGAGGAAGAAAAACGTAACCACGACGCTGTCTGACCTTTCCAGATCTCATAGGATTTTCCCTCTGCTCATCTAAACTACTGCACTGTAGTCTAACAACCCATACCGCTGCGTCTAAACTCAGACGGACCAAGAGTACCCTCTATTCATTACAGGTGTGCGTCTCTCCTTACTTCCATAAGCTGAAATAATCGAAACTCAGGAAAAGACCGTTTCGTTTCAGGCTTTGACGCTCTGTTACTTCGAATTATAGACACAATTTAATAATTATTACACGGACAATACCGTAACTGACTTGTTAGATACATTGATGACTATTATGATACCTGCCCACGGCGAGATTAAATTTCTCCTGAGTGCATTGCGTGCAGAACGAGCATCCTTGAACGGCCAAACTTGCGGCTGTTCGTGTGCTATTGCTCTGAGCATTGACGGAAAGTGGTTCAAGGATGGCGAAACCATAAGTAGGTGACAGCGTTGTTGGTAGTCCACGCGCTATCACAGGAAAAGGAGATCGGATACTTCCCGCTCCGAAAAAGCAGGATAGGCGTCGATCTACGGCAGATCTGAGGACTGAATGTAGTGCTGGTTTAGGCACAAGCGTTTCTGAACACTCGGTTGAGCGCACATAGTTGAACATCGGATTCCACAGCAGAAGGGCCTTGCGTGTGATCATGTTGAACCAACGAAATAAAGAATTACGATTACAGTGGACACTGGATCATCGAGATTGGACGGTGGTCCAACGGAGACGTCTCTTCGGGTCTGATGAATCACGTTTCTTGTTACACCGTATCGATTGTCGTGTCTGAATACGCTGTCATCCAACATGTGACAGAAATGTGCAATGTGCCACGGACATAGATTGCTGAGGGCAGTATTGTGCTATGGGGGTCATTTGCATGGACTTCCTTGGGACTTGTGGCAGTAATCGAAGGCAGCACGACACATCTGGACCACGTGACCGTCTCTGCGGACCATCTGCAGCACTGCGTACGTATGTTTTCGGAGATGGCGATGGCATCTTCTATCAGGATAACTGTCCTTGTTGCAAGACTGCAACCATGCTGCAGTGGTCTGAGGGGCATGGCAGTGAATTCGCGTTGAAGTCTTGGCTACCAAATTCGCCAGTCTGAACCCGATGGAACGCGTCCGGGACGCTGTCGCGCACTCGCTCCATGTCCACAAACCACCGACCCACAATTTTCGACAACTGAGTGACCTGTGCGTAGCCATCTGATGCTACAGACCTTAAAAACCTACCAACGACTTATGTTTATTTATTTATTTACTAATTCTGGCTTTAGGTAACGTTGACCGTAAACCCAGCAATAGTTATAATGTCAAAAAAGTTGGGATAAGAACTCTGAGTCAAAGTGAAATAACAGAATGAATACAGTCAGTATACTAAGGGGCTCGCATTACGAACAAGTCTGTTCTTACATTTTCGTATGGAGTACCTTATTCATGATAGTTGAGTCACACATACCAGTTCATAACATAACAATTTCTCGAAGGAACAATAATTTGAATCTTCTTGTACAAATATAAGTTCCTAATTCAAAATATATACACAAAGTTATAACGCATTATTTAAGCGAGCTGTCTTCATAAGAGTACTTGGACCATATCAATTTACAGTTTAAATCTGTGTATGAGCTTCTCTTAAATATTCCACTATCAAATTGTACTTATTTACATCGAATTAGTGGAGTAAGGGAGTAACACTTGTAGGCAGGGGCAAACCACTTGCAATCATATACATAGTTAAGGTTCACGGGCCATTTGACCATCTTCTTCTGTGCAGATGCACAAACAGTGCCCGAACTCTTACGGGAATCGGCAATAAAGCCGCGAGTAATGAGTGTAATGTGCAAGGGCACTATGAATATAGTGCGGGACAATAAGTTGCGAATGTGGATCTCACGGGAGGCATGCCAGAGATAAGTCCGTGCAGTCGCACTGTGTCCTCGGTGGCGCAGATGGATAGAGCGTCTGCCATGTAAGTAGGAGATCCCGGGTTCGAGTCCCGGTCGGGGCACACATTTTCAGCTGTCCCCGTTGACTTATATCAACACCTGTATGCAGCGAGGGCTATTAATTTCATTGTAATTTCACTTGTAATCAGCTTCCTGTACAGTATTTCTTGTGCTCCATTGTACTTAGTACGTGCTAGTATCACATTATTCAGATCTGCCAATTCAGAAACTAGAGTTTTTAATCGACGTGAATGTACGGTACGGTAACATCCGTGTCACAGCCTAATAGGAATGATGGACGCCAGATGACGTTCACTTAGCTTAACTTAGTAGCACTGCGGTTAAGGTGAGATGTACGGCCGCTAACTGTCTGCCGTTTTATTGCTTAGATACATGCAGTGCACGATTCCAGTCATGGTAAGCAGCTTTCTTGAGATCAATGTGACGAATTGGTGTTAGACGGAACCGTCCTTCAGTAATGCTCCACTTCACTAGGTGTTCGACTATCTCGTTATGTAAAATTCCTTGATGTCCTTATACCGGCAGCAAGTGGAAGTCTGTCATTTTTCCTTGCTTCTGTTATGCTATCCAATAGATATCTGTTAGTCTGTTTGTCGAATTTTGGGCTTTGTAATTTCTGCACAACGCTTAGGGTGTCCGTGAGCTTGCATATATGTATGCTAAACGGCCACCTCATGGCCAGTAACTCCACTGTCTCAGGTGGAAAGGCAATTATTTGAGAGCTGCCGTTAGAGGGGCTGAAGAAGGGTTATACCACTTCCTATCCTGTTTTAGAGCCATTTCTGTACGTACAAGCGTACTGTGGCCATTATCATCAACTAGACTGGTCTAGTTCGTAATTGATGTCCTTCTCATTTCTTAAATCATGTGGCAGGTAGGACACTGGGGCTGCATTAAAGAAGATTTCAAACAGATACTGAAAGCAAGGTAATCTCTTGACCTATAGGACTACTGGTAAGAGATTTCACCATTTCTCGTAAATTCTTAGTAGCAGAGGATTTCGATTTGTGTGTTTTCTGTGAGGTGCTTGTGTTAGGCCCCAGAATTTATTTAACAACTTTATGGAGTTGCTATCAGATATCGAAAACCGACTCAAGGGAAAAGTACCTGGCAGTATGGAATGCGCATCACCTGCATTCGCTGCTGCGTTCCGTTCCAAATGTGGACCTACACGCTGACGAGTAGGTGTTCATAATTTATTGGTTCATCAATGTACCGCCACCCTTCAGCTGGCGTTATACTGAGAGCTAGTGGGCGGAGCTTGCTTCTCCCACTCGAAGCACATCCCTGAGAATTCGTTCAGAACGTTGTGACAAAAAAAAAAAACAAAAAAGAACAGCATTATAACACCTGCCGCCCTGAAACTCGTTATTCCCATCAGCTGCGAGGCACAGAATGCTGAGAACTTGCTTAGAACGAGCAGACCATGGGGGGGATATATCACGTCCTAGTAAAGATTGCCGTCACTGGGGATACTGAAACAAACACAGAGCATGGTGTTACACAAGAGACTGGGAGCACCCATCCTATGCTATCTATTGCTACCTACTGGAGGAGCATAAAGAATTTTCAGAGATCACAGAGGCACCGAGAGGGATTGACGAACTTCCTACGAGTCCCCCTGCGAAAGGCGTTCAGGATATACCTCCCTCCAGTACAGTGAAGAATCTCCGCCGCCTCCCTCTCACCCCTCTCCACTCGACGCCTCCACCTGCATTAACCAACTCAACCAGACAAGGCACAATGAAGTGAAATAAAGAAAGTGTAACGAAAAGTGCGAAAGACCACGGGAGGTCATAACTGCACACATTCATTCATACCTATTTAATGAGATTATGTATGCAATAAACGAATCTCATAACTTTGACATAAACAGTCAAGCACATAATTCTAAATTAATGACTTGCCGCTCTCTCTCTCTTTTTTTTATGATCACACGAAAATGCAAGGAAAGATCACCATCATTAATTTTGACTTACATAATACTTCCCCTTTATTTTCTTATGACTCTATAACGCCCCCAACTTTTACGCGAAATTTACCCAAAGTTATGTAACTAATGTAAGTATGACAGACACCTCTGGATAATATATCGATAATACAAAGATCGTAATGTGTAATTAGTACAAATAGTCGTGAAACAAGGGCATCACTCTTATCTTTTTTTGGCTCTACTCTTTTGATCTTTTCTTTTTTGCCATTGTGTTTGTCTCTTGGTTAGCATGATTCATGTTACGCACTTAATTCTGCGGATTCGATTAAACAGTCTTAGACTTTTCTTGGACTGCTACTTAATTGTTGACAACTGGAACTGTTATTAGAAATCAGATTATCAAGTGCGTACATTTGAATATCGCCCGTTTGATGTAGAGAATCTTTTGTTTTAAATATTAGGCTGTGTGCAATTGTATAATGAAATGGGCTTTCGCGGTTTGTTAATACCACCCAAGGGTGAATGACGGAAGGTGTGGACCAAAAGGATTTGAGGCACTTCATTCACTGTTTATTTTTTTAAAACATACTTCTTTCTTAATAACATTGATAATACTTTTAAAAGGAAACAACACAACAGGCGTTGTAAGTCGCCTAACTGCATAAGTTAACTACTAAAAATAATCGTTAATATGTTTAGGAACACAATAAACTTCAACCCACAAATAGCATTCAGTTGTTTACTAATTAATTAAATGTCTGTTCAAAGCAATTTCCCCACATAATCAACACAACTTGAAACCAGAATTCAATACACATCCTTGCTATTAAATGTCTGCATAAGTTAATGGCCATGCATAGTAACCTCTGAACAACAATTCAATTGACTTAAAAAAAACACAACCACCTAAACATGTTTACAGAACTATGGGAAAGAAGTGCATATACACCTTCTGTTTAGCAAATAAACCACTTTCGGCCTGAGCCACCAATAACGTAAGTCGTTCTCATTAGCCACATAGAGCCACTTCGAGGTACTGGAAGCAAAACATAAGTCTTCCACGTGTACACCAAAGGCACGGCTTTCCCGACTGCAAGCCGTAAGAAACCAGTCAACACGCTCCCGCCTCCAAGTACAGGAAGGCGTCGGGCTGGTAAACAACGCCCGCTACGGTGGGCGGGCGCGACTACGTAGCTGCTTGCCACAGTGGGTCGGTTCCTCCCACAGCCCCTGCGAAGAACGGTGGCGAAATTAATGAAATTAGCACCACCTGTGACACAAAGGGCAAGCAACTCACCAACGTAGTAAGGACACAAATTATTTGCATATACAACGTGTCCAAAACAGCTGTCTATCCACTACTTCCAGCACCTCAGAGGACACCACTTAACACAGTGAATTCAGAGTCATCTAAACATACCGCGCAGTCTGCGCAAAACCACATAAACTTCCTGCATGAGCACACTACGCTTAAAATAAGGAGTATTAACTTAACACAACATACAACTTCTAAATCTCCGGGTGACTGGCCTGGACTCGTGAAATGGATCTACCAACACATCATCATGGCCAATAAACCGCCTCCGCTCTCCACTTGCGAGGCACAAATAGGATATGTTCTGCAACACACTGATTAAAATATCTAAAACAGTGTTCGTTACAAGATTAACACTCAATGTCACAGGGAAACAATCAGAAACAGACGTCGGTTCGTTACAATAAACGCACAAATTACGTGGCTGAAAAACACAACCAAGTCAGTGGCACACAAGAAGGTCAGTAATAGTAAGGCCCTTTTTCATTTTCCCATTCAGAGGGGCGTAAAACAATAACACTTAAGCAGAGAAGTACGAATGCATCTGAGCAATTCAGTTACTGACAACAACTAAGTTTTTAAATGCAGAACACTCGTCCTCACAGGATAAACGCGGCCTTACGCAATGGACTCTCAATAGTAAGGTCAAGCGTCCAAAGCACACTGCTCGGTAAATACACCACAACGGCAAGCACACTCAGTAATCGCCAGAACGATGGACACTGAGAACAAAATGCTGCTTATATCCAAACCAACTGTGCTCGCAATGGCATCACATCAGTCACAGAGCCATAGAGACGAGAATGTAGTCACTAGAAGCAAACGGTAAATCCATCATAAACAAGGAAGCAGCATGTTCCCGACAGCATCGGCGCCTCTACCCATCAAGTCCGCCGCAAACGCCCAAACACAATCAGGTAACGTGGCAAACTTTCCTCTTGTCGGCAGACACGGCTTCACGCTCCGCGCACTACTGCCTATCTCACTGTCTCTGCTCGCCCTCCAAAATCCAACTACTCGACTGTCACAGGTGCCTCGCCGACTTCCCCCACGAGGGGGCGCCACTTCTCCTTTCCTCCGCGGTACAGCGATAATATTATACGAGGTACGTTCGATAGATCAAACCCGAGCCGCCACGGCTCATATAATTTGGTTTTTATTTCTTTAAAATAAACTGTCAAAGTTTAACCATATGTCCTCCCCTTACAGATTCATAATTGTGTGTGTTTTCTTAAATACGAAAGCATTTTTCTTGGTTATTACAGTTTGACTGCGCAATCATTTTAATATTAGGAAGTCCGATAATCAGTTTAATGCCAATTTCCGCAAGGAAACATATTTAAATTCACGGTCAGTAACAAATTTTACCAAAAGATTTTCTTTCCAACCCTAACTGTGAGTCGTTGCTATTTTCAGATGAAATTGCATTAACTTTCGTAAAAGTTCTGACTTAAGTCAGTCATTTAATGAAAAGCGAACCAGTTTTTTAACGTTGCCGCCATTGCTCTTCGTTGTAATATAAAAATAGTTTACAACTCGATATTGACTTTCATACTAATTGCAAGTAAAATAATTAAATATCAATTAACCGATGGTTACGTTAAAACTATGTCTTAGAAGTCTCACAAATAATTGTACTACATTTGCTTGCTGATATCTTATATAGACCTATAACTGTTTAGTTTAATAGTGTCCTTAATCATGTTTACTCTTATACAATTGTATTTAAGTTCATAAAATCTAACTGCGCCCCTTGAAATACAGGGTGATTCAAAAAGAATACCACAACTTTAGGAATTTAAAACTCTGCAACGACAAAAGGCAGAGCTAAGCACTATCTGTCGGCGAATTAAGGGAGCTATAAAGTTTCATTTAGTTGTACATTTGTTCGCTTGAGGCGCTGTTGACTAGGCGTCAGCGTCAGTTGATGCTAAGATGGCGACCGCCCAACAGAAAGCTTTTTGTGTTATTGAGCACGGCAGAAGTGAATCGACGACAGTTGTTCAGCGTGCATTTCGAACGAAGTATGGTATTAAACCTCCTGATAGGTGGTGTATTAAACGTTGGTATAAACAGTTTACAGAGAATGGGTGTTTGTGCAAAGGGAAAAGTTCTCGACGGACGAGAACGAGTGATGAAAATGTAGCACGCATCCAGCAAGCATTTGTTCGCAGCCCAGGAAAATCGACTCGCAGAGCTAGCAGAGAGCTGCAAATTCCACAATCAATTGTATGGAGAGTCCTACGAAAAAGGTTAGTTATGAAACCTGAACGTCAACTACCCGAGGCGATGGATCGGCCGCCAGGCAGCCCGTGACAGAGCACTTCATCACTGGCCTCCAAGAAGCCCTGATCTTACCCCCTGCGATTTTTTCTTATGGGGTTATGTTAAGGATATGGTGTTTTGGCCACCTCTCCCAGCCACCATTGATGATTTGAAACGAGAAATAACAGCAGCTATCCAAACTGTTACGCCTGATATGCTACAGAGAGTGTGGAACGAGTTGGAGTATCGGGTTGATATTGCTCGTGTGTCTGGAGGGGGCCATATTGAACATCTCTGAACTTATTTTTGAGTGAAAAAAAAACCTTTTTAAATACTCTTTGTAATGATGTATAACAGAAGATTATATTATGTTTCTTTCATTAAATACACATTTTTAAATTTGTGGTATTCTTTTTGAATCACCCTGTATTTTGGAATTAAGGCCTTCTCTATATCAACATACACTACTGGCCATTAAAATTGCTACACCACGAAGATGACGTGCTACAGGCGCGAAATTTAACCGACAGGAAGAAGATGCTGTGATATGCAAATGATTAGCTTTTCAGAGCATTCACACAAGGTTGGCGCCGGTGGAGACACCTACAACGTGCTGACATGAGGAAAGTTTCCAACCGATTTCTCATACACAAACAGCAGTTGACCGCCGTTGCCTGGTGAAACGTTGTTGTGATGCCTCGTGTAAGGAGGAGAAATGCGTACCATCATGTTTCCGACTTTGTTGAAGGTCGGATTGTAGCCAATCCCGATTGCGATTTATCGTATCGCGACGTTGCTGCTCGCGTTGCTCGAGATCCAATGACTGTTAGCAGAATATGGAATCGGTGGGTTCAGGAGGGTAATACAGAACGCCGTGCTGGATCACAATGGCCTCTTATCACTAGCAGTCGAGATGACAGGCATCTTATCCGCATGGCTGTAACGGATCGTGCAGCCACGTCTTGATCCCTGAGTCAACAGATGGGGACATTTGCAAGACAACAACCATCTGCACGAACAGTTCGACGTCGTTTGCAGCAGCATGGACTATCAGCTCGGAGACTATGGCTGCGGTTACCCTTGACGCTGCATCACAGACAGGAGCGCCTCTGATGGTGTACTCATCGACGAACCTGGGTGCACGAATGGCAAAACGTCATTTCATTCAGATGAATCCAGGTTCTGTTTACAGCATCATGATGTCGCATCCGTGTTTGGCGACATCGCGGTGAATGCACATTGGAAACGTGTATTCGTCATCGCCATACTGGCCTATCACCCGACGTGATGGTATGGGGTGCCATTGGTTTCACGTCTCGGTCACCTCTTGTTCGCATTGACGGTACTTTGAACAGTGGACGTAACATTTCGGATGTGTTACGACCCGTGGCTCTACCCTTCATTCGATCCCTGCGAAATCCCACATTTCAGCAGGATAATGCACGACCGCCTGTTGCAGGTCCTGTACGGGCCTTTCTGGATACAGAAAACGTTCGACTGCTACCCTGGCCAGCAGATTCTCGAGATCTCTCATCAACTCAAAACGTCTGGGCAAAGGTGGCCGAGCAACTGGCTCGTCACAGTACGCCAGTGACTACTCTTGATGAACTGTGGTATCGTGTTGAAGCTGCATGGGCAGCTGTACCTGGACACGCCATACAAGCTCTGTTTGACTCAATGCCCAGGCGTATCAAGGCCGTTATTACGGCCAGAGGTGGTTGTTCTGGGTACTGATTTCTCAGGACCTATGTACCCAGTTTGCGTGAAAATGTAATCACATGTCAGTTCTAGTATAACATATTTGTCCAATGAATACTCGTTTATCATCTGCATTTCTTCTTGGTGTAGCAATTTTAATGGCCAGTAGTGTATATAGACCTATAACTGTTTAGTTTAATAGTGTACTTAATCATGTTTACTCTTATATAGTTGTATTTAAGTTCATAAAATGTAACTGTAACCCTTGAAATATTTTGGAGTTAAGGCTTTCTCTGTTCAAATGGTTCAAATGGCTCTGAGCACTATGTGACTTAACTTCTGAGGTCATCAGTCGCCTAGAACTTAGAACTAATTAAACCTAACTAACCTAAGGACATCACACACATCCATGCCCGAGGCAAGATTCGAAGCTGCGACCGTAGTGGTCGCTCGGTTCCAGACTGTAGCGCCTAGAACCGCACGGCCACTCCGGCCGGCTGGCTTTCTCTGTATCAACATAATTTAACAGACCTGCATCATGTTTGCTATTGTCGTGATTTCGTATCTGACTGTCTAACATGCAAAAGGTCTATGTGTGTGTCTTTTATTGCAGTCGGAAACTATTGTTTTGTGCCCGCATAACGTTTTCTTTCAATATGAGCATTCAGTACTCTTAATAAGTTGACAGTGTCACCCACAGTTGTTTTGTTTTCCAAACGTACTTGATAACAAATCCTTCACTGTCTTTTATTTTACCTTCTGATATTCAAGTGCAGTTTTTCGCCACTGAAGCTTACAATCTCTTTTGGTACATTAAGGAAAGCTGTTTTGTCGAAGTTACGGCTGTTGAAGAACGCCCGCAGATATAAAAAAATTTACAAGGGAAAAAGCAAAATACACTGCCGACAGAATTAAACAACTCAGATTTCCTGATCGTGAGAGCTGAGAAAAAAAATCACTCCAGCATTCTCAGTCGCGTCGTCGATAGCTGATAACTTGGAGCGAGCAGCATCGATGTACTACACTAGTTATCACAATATTGAGTTCTTCAATTGGCCGTAGTGGCGCTGCAATCACGCTGTGACGTCACTGCGAACGTATCTAACAACTCTGGCGCGTATCGAATAAATTCGCCCGCTCCCGCAGCCACTAGAGTACACAGGTCTGCCTACCATGGACAGGAAGGTAGAAGCCGTTCTCCGTGCGTGCGTTGGCGTCGGGCTCCTGTTGGGCGTGGCTGTTGCAGAGCCCCTCCCCAGATACACCCCAGCCGGCATTCCTGGCGTCGATCCGACGCAAGGGGGAGTGTGGCCCAAGCCGCAGTACGAACAGCGGTTCGGGGGGTCGGTGCTCATAGTGCCGGACAACTTCACGTTTGAGGTAAGAAGTGCGCCAATACAGATCAAGTGGAGATTTACTATTTTTGGCCCGAAAAAAGCTCGTTCTTTGAGAATTTTTTCTCGAGATGAGTCATAGATATCAATGTCAAATTTGGTCAAAATGTTTATTGATATTTCGTGTACAAACTGGAATTTTTTTCGACCGTAAAGGTCGAAGAGCAAAGGCGGAAGTGCCGTCGGAACGAAACAAAATTTTGATGTAGACCTCCACGCGCGGTATGTCACAGGACAACCGGTTCGTCTGAAATCAAAACTGGGTTGACGTTAGCGAACTATATAAGATTCTTTACGAGTTGTACCTCGCTTAAGTTATTGGGGCCATAGGGAACAAAATGGCGGCCATTTGAAAAAAAATTGTATTTTTTTCACCGATTTTCCGACTTTGTCGACCAAGTAAAAATATTTATGGTTGGTGGATCAGAATAAAAGTGGTACCACTCCTAGACAATTTAGTTAGCTTCATCGGAAACAAAGAATCATGCCAATTGGTTCAGTAGATTTGAAGTTACCATACCGCGCGATAAAAAAAAAAAAAAAAAAAAAAACCGTCATTTCGAGGAAAACGCGAAGCAAGTTTTGACTACATATAAATGCAATATTATGCAACTTACGTTCAATCTGCTGTTCCGGGTCCATAAACTAGTCCTCTTCCTCATAGAGGGCGTTCTGCTCAATCTGGGCCATCCTGCGCTGCTCCAGTGCCGCTCGTACGGCCGGTGACAAGCGGTTTTCGGCCGCTTGAATCCGGTGGTCATCCGAATACTTGACGAACTGCGTCGAATATAGTCCCAGGGTGACCGTTGTCATAGTCTTCAGAATTGCTGAATACCCTTCGCTGGATTTGCTCACTCCCAGGAAAGGCACATATCCAGTCTTTGCACCAGAATGCAAATGCTCGGGGGCTAACTTCCAAACACAGCCATTCAAACTTTCATTTGAATTTTCTGTGTTTCATCCCAAGAACTGGTACAATAACTCGTCCTCCGAAAGAAAAAAACTGGTGCGTGAAAAAGGTCGATTTCAGGCAGCTGCATTTTTTTGTTCAACCGCGAATAACAAACATTTCCGTTCCGTATTTGGAAAAACCGGCTCAGGGGTGGATTCTAAACACTTTCATGGATCCAAAAATGCATTAAAAAACGATTTTTTGAACAAAAAGATAGTAAACCTCCCCTTAACGACGTTCAGTTCGTTCACATCTAACAGCAAATACGAACGTATTTGTGTAAGAAAAGATTTCTTTTACAGCAAGAAATTTTCGCTATTTAGTTATTCCATTAACCTATTCTTATAAATACTATACTTGCCCCAGATATGATTGTTTCCTATGCATCGACTTATGTAAACAAAAGCATACTGCGAATTTTAGAGTTAAGATATTATCTACGCAAGAACATTTCGCTCCGATTTTTAAATACTACAGCTTTTTAAACATGCAAAGCATGGACCTTACGCGAATGTGATACTATAGCAACGAAACTCGTGTTTTGTGTACAGACTGAATTTCTTTTATTTCCGCCAATGATCACAAGACTTTAGATCAGCAATGACCACCTTCAGATCTGTTTCATAACATATCCTAATATAGGACATGTTAGGACACGCTATAAAACAGATTTGTAGATGGTCATTGCTGAGCGAAACAATAAGTTTAAGGACAGAAAGCCTTGTGATCACTGGTGGAAGTAAAAGAAATTCATGTTACACTTCCTGGATCACTTTTAATCTACGTCCAAGACCCAACTTGTGGTTTTGTGTACAGCTTGAAAATGGTTGAAATGAGAAATTGAAGACCGCCAAGACGTTGAACATGAAATAGTACTCTTTTTCAGGTAAGGATAATAGATTTTTGGTTGTTTCTAGCATTCGATATTCATCATCCTTATACGTATCTATAAGAAAGCATATGCAATAAAACTCGGTTAAATTACGTGCAATATGATTGCCAGCATGTAAAAAGTATGAAACAACACAACACGGTGTTGTTACGGAAACCACTGAACAACGAGCTCAAGTGGGTCTGCGATAGGAATCTCTTCTTGTGTTACCGCTGGTCAACGAGTAATTATGTTAAAAGGTGTCGACGGAATCACTAGCGTCAGCGGTTCTTTGTAGGCCTTGAGAAAAAGACGCAGCACGGCATGGTTCTAGGAAAAATTGTAGTAAACTGACTGGTGAAGCCTGTTCGGCATAGAATGCGCGTTATTGGCCTAGGTTAGCAAGGCACTGTCCGAGGGAATGCTTGCTCCAAGAAGGAAAAAAAAAACGTAAGTAATGGAAGTATTTACGAGGGTAGTCCATCAAATTTTGTGAAATATTAACAGAAGCCCTACGTTTATAAGGGAATCAAGTTTGCCTTTTCGATGACGACGTTTACAGCGAACTGTCTAACAATATGCTAAAAATACCAACTTGTCAGCATTTGTAATAAAACAGCAAAAATTCATGCTGCTGTAGACTTTTTTCTGTGGACAAGTAAAACAGATTGGAAACGCAATGTGTGTGTGTGTGTGTGTGTGTGTGTGTGTGTGTGTGTGTGTGTGTCTGTTTGTGTCTCCAAGAAGTTACGGGTGCATTTCCTAAATACACACAGAATGTGCAGCGTGTTGAAAGGGGTGAAAACAGAAGCATAAAAGTGATCAGTCAGTCGGAAAATGTCGATCGCGCGTCACTAATTGTAAGTGACGGCCGAACATGGTTCGCCAGACTTCCGGATGCAACTCTGCGACCGTCCACGACAGAGTGACCGATTTGTAAGCTGTCGCCTGTCCACTCCGCGTCATTAGTCGTAACGCCTGTCTGCTTCCCCGAATTTTTGCAAATCCTAAGATTCACGGTGCCTGTTAACATAGATTTCATCTTTTTCAGCAAAACTGTGATCATCCCGAAGGTTGATTTGAACGCCAAAATGCTTTACTAGGCGGGCTTTTATTAGAGGTGGTATGCATTTGCCATCTCCCACCATGTTGCAGAGGGATTTAAATTGAAAATAGCTTGATATTTTCACATACATAATGAGTTGCCACAGTCAGTTCATCTAAAAAAAAGACCTATGACCGAATACTGGACTAACATAGGAACTTGGAATTTTATTGCGAAGAAACTTTGGTACCGTTACATCATATCAACAGCTACATGTTATGCACTCTGCAAATCAAAGTGCGTAGAGATCGGTGCATCGTGCAATGATAGCGACCTTCACTCCAACACCATTCGCGTATAGACGAGAAAGAAATGGCTGCCTACATACCTCTGTCCGGCCGCTAATCGCTTCCTTTTATATTATTCTTATAATCCGTTAGCGAGACTTAAGACGGAGATGGCACAGCCATTGCAGCCTTCTTCAAATACCGGTTTTCTAAATTTACTCAGAAGGGATTCACGAAAACAATTCCGCTTAGTTCATACGACTGCCGTTAGAGTTCACTGACCTTCGTTGTTACTTTTATTTTAACAAAAGCAGCAGCCAGGCACGTGTTATGTATTTTTAATTGCACTGATACGCATTTCGGGTTTTCGTCCACCTTCAGTTGGCGTAATACGTATTTAAATCTTCAGATGTCACATCATTAAAAACATCAATTGCAATTTGCGTGCTGCAGCAATTTCCTTCAACTACTGCACTTCGCGAGTTGTATTATTACAATACATTGTTTGTTAGATGCGGCTACTTTCTAATCTGCTTGTTCATGCTCCAATTTTCCGCATTTTTAAACGTGGTAAGGACGCCGTTTCTTTGAATGTCGGACAAAAACAGCCCACTATCCGCCGTGTTGACGACTGACGTTAGTTTGCGTCGTAAAATTGTATTTATCGTCAATGTTATATTTTTCTTAAGGTACTGATCGTACTACCGAAGTCAGTAGGGTGCGTGCATTAAACGTCTTTAGTTTGAGATTCTAAATGACTAAAAAACTGAAATTGCTTAGCATGCAATGTATCCAGAGCAATGCATGATTACTTACTAAGTGCAGTAGTAATTGGTTAAGAAAACTATATTTAAGTTTACGAAAATAATACAGAACATTTTAAATAAAAGAATTTATATTATGTATTTTACACACCGTTAATATATTTGATATATTGGACTGACATCTATAATGAATAATGGCAGAACAACTGACGTAAATGATGCAGAGCTACGATATTCACTAGATGGGCTCACATTGCAGATGACGACAGAAGCATATGGTCTCTTATTTATTACTAGCGATATGTTTTCTCACGACAATACTTGGTGTGTGGTTATATAAGTAAATTAAGGAAGTTTATTAGAAATATTTTGTTGGGTATTTCCGTTTAATCATGTTGAATGTCATTAGTGAGAACAAATTTAATTTTCTTGGATGGATTGATCCTTTTATCTTTGTTGGCCATGTGAAGTATATGTATGTTGTGTGCTATGTCTGTCACTTGATGTTCATCTTCAGCTACATGAAACACAAATGTGGATGTACTTAAGTTTTTTAAACGAAGAGCATCCATGTGTTAACGGAATCGAATACTGAAATTTCCTTCCTTTTGGTCAATGTATATCTTCAAACATGAGCAATTCGACTGGACTTTCTTGCTATTCATATCACTTGTTATTCCCACTGCATAACCAGAGATTTTTAAACGAGGTGAAACTAATCGCTTACTTTCGCGTCGTCTTTCTGTATTACGTGCGTTACCTTGCATTTGTTGACGTTTAGAGAGAGCCGTCATTCATTATACTATAAATTGGCACATTCTCCTCAAGTCATTGTGGATTTGCTTCCGATCATCCAACAACGATTTTTTTTTTTTTTTTTTTTTTTTTTTTTTTTTTTTTTTTTTTTTGTGCTGCTGAGCCTGTGTGATAGATCCTGTATTAATGTTTCCCATACTGTGTCTTCTTCCCCAATTCTAAAAAGGACTTCCTCATTAATCGTTCTCCCCACCAGTTTTGTCCATAACAGATTATTCAAACAGCATACACCAAATACGTTCCTTTTTACATATTATAAACGACATATTATAAACGTACAGTGGCAGGGGAATCATACCCTTGAGTACGCAATTAAGGAATAACCTTGAATATCTGGGTTATTATCAATAGGTAAACAAAATCATTTTAAGTCAATATTTACTAACACACAATCTACATCTTCAGAAAACTACAGCAGCAGAGAACATTTCAAGAATACAAAAAACGGGAAATGCGTACGCTTTCGTTCACCTGCAGTTAGGAGTACGCAAAACATGCCCAAAGAGTACGCATTTAGCAATATCATCCTCAAATGAAGAGCACTGTTCGTGCCACCATCTCCCATGCTTAATACACTGGAGCCAGTCTTCTGGAAACTCCAAAATCAATGTTCTCTACTCACAGCTTTGAGTCTTTTCCTTAAAGCAGATTCCTTCGTACCAATAGCAGCGGCAACCTAATTTGAAGTCATTGAGAAACAAAAAAAAAATCTATCTCCCGGTCTCCACAGCACACTCAAGTGGTATAAATTTGCAGTTGTGCTGTAAAGAGAGAGCACGCATTCTTTGGGGAAGTTATATGCGCGCTCTTTCGTACGGGATCATCGACTGCAAGCCAGCCTTTCAAAATTCAATCAAGAATTAAAGGCTATTGCTCGTGTATTTTGTGTATAACATACGCAACAGAGTACCAAAACTACATTAAGAGAGGTGAAAAATGATTTTTACCTGTTTCACTTCGAAAACACAGGATTTCTTCACATAACTTCTAAGAGGCGTTTCTGATACCACTCTTAACAAAACTACATCAGTGGCTAGCTGGTCAGTTTAGTCAACTGTCAGGAACACAAGCCGCGCTCTCTTTGGGATTGCGCACTGTTTGGCACATTTATCCTATATTCTAGATGCACCTTTTAATCAGATTATTCTTTCACTCCAGGATCCATTGTTAGAGAATAGTATTTTGGTAGTACATATGTGAGGCATCAAGGGATCACAAATTTAGTATTGGAGGGCAGTGTGGAGGGTAAAAATTGTAGCGGGAGACCAAGAGATGAATACACTAAGCAGATTCAGAAGGATGTAGGTTGCAGTAGGTACTGGGAGATGAAGAAGCTTGCACAGGATAGATTAGTATGGAGAGCTGCATCAAACCAGTCTCCGGACTGAAGCCACAACAACAACAACATTTTCATTTATCGATAAACATTAGTTTTACCTCTGTAAATCTTTGCTTTTCTTTATTTCATTTACTCAGCTTCATCTGTCTTCTGTTGCCTTGCTGCCAAAGCATTTGCGTGCTCCTGTTTGTATTAACTCACACCTCTAATTTTAATGTTTTACATTTGTGGGAATTCTAGTTAGAATTAAACACAAAGAAAACGTCTGGCAAAGATAACTCCACACAACGGACCGCCACTCGGAAGTGAAGTCCCTGTAAAACCCACCCATCATAGGAAAAGCTAGCGGTAGTGGTGGAACTCTTCGCTGAGATGCCTGATGGTGACCAGCTGTCTAACCAGCTGTTGTGGTTGGCTACTTACGAAGGACAAAAGCTGGGCAGTTTCTCGCAGGTAAGACGGCATTCTGGTGTCCCCCTAATCCAGTTGGTACTGACGGAGGTAGTGGGGAGTCTAAAGGCGCCTATTCAACCCGGACGAGTGGGCGAGCCGCTCACCAGCCAGAGCCTGCGACCCGCCGCACTGTGTCAGGAAACGGGCGAGCACTTGGCGGACCCTACCTGCCTGCACTCATGGAGTGGGCAGTGAGGACTGGCAGGCGGCAGTCAGGGCAAACAAGCAGGACTGGCTGCTGGAACAGGGCAGACAGGTATAGTCTGTCTGTAAACTGAAGAGCGAGCAACGCTTTTGGTGGGGGAAGTGGCCTTTCCGGGAAGAACGCTGCCACCAGCCTACAGGGTTACTCAAAATCTGTTGCCCGTTACATGTCAAGCGGCGTAGATCGGCGTGTGGTGATATACGTCGTTTCTGTTTGTGGGATCTTAGTTGCCAGTGTCAGTCAGTTTGTATACTTACTGTTGTTGTTGTGGTCTTCGGTCCTGAGATATCTGGAGGTGATGGATAATCGTCTAGCATTGCAAGAAAATGTGTAGAATACGAAGAAGAGGAGGTATTTGCAGAGTAACGAGCGTTCAATCGTCTCTAATGTTATTACAGCATGTGTTAAAGAGGCGACCCAAAAAGAACTATAACTATAATATTACCAGCCCCAACCAAAGGGCGGCAATTTATGCTAACGTCAGCCTCGCGCAATAGGACGCATAAGGAAGGAACGTGAAAATAAGCCGCATGGTTTACTGGAATCGCCACGAAGGAAAACTAATAATTTTGGGAGAGAGAACCCATCGATATAGACAGTTTCAAAATCATGTAAAACCTTTGGTGCTTATGGAACACTAAATCTCTATCTCGGTCACTATTCACCTGATTCTAAGACAAATTGCTTAAAACTTGTGCCCAATAGCTATTCCAAACACTGCTTACATTTTCTTCGAAATATGTACACCGATTCTGGACTTCTAAGCAAAAAGCTTGACCTTAGATGTGCGTTCACATAAAAATTTTTATTTTTTTGTAAGAACTTTGTTAATCTACAGCAATGTTATCCTCTTCAAAATATTCCTCATTACATACTGTACACTTATGCCAGTCCTTTTTCCAATTCCCGAAACACTTTACGAACTGTTTCTTCGGGATAGTTTATAGGTCTCTTAACTGTGCATTTTTATTCTTCTCATTGCTTGTAAAATCGCTGTCCTTTAAGGCGTGCTTTGAAATTTTTGTAGCACTTGTATGCCCTTGGTTTACTCATAACGGGTTCACCAAAAGCAATATTTAACATTTCTAAAAATTTCATACACCTTATTCCATTCTTAGAACAAAATTTAATGCAGGTTCTCTAATCCATTTTTATACAAAACAAATATTCGTTGATGTTACCATAACACATGTAACCTTTTTGACAGCTGACAACAGAGTAAATACCCAATACGCATAACATTGTACACATACTTTTGACACATGTTTACAAACACAGTGATAAAAAAGTAGTCCAAATCGGAATAATACAATACACAAAATTAAAAATTTCCGCTTACTTTTTAAACTCTCTTCGTGTTCCAAGAATTGTTAAGTTTCAATGCAGTTGGGTTGGGGTTGGGTTGTTTGGGGGAGGAGACCAGACAGCGAGCTTATCGGTCTCATCGGATTAGGGAAGGACGGGGAAGGAAGGCGGCCGTGCCTTTACACAGGAACCATCCCGGCATTTGCCTGGAGCGATTTAGGGATACCACGGAAAACCTAAATCAGGATGCCCGGACGCGGGATTGAACCGTTGACCTCCCGAATGCGAGTCCAGTGTGCTAGCCACTGCGCCACCTCGCTCCGTTTCAATGCAGTTCTTCAAAGAAAACTTCTACCTCTTAGTAGAAACACAAAGTAGGAACAAGCCTTAAATTCTACGTATTGATGGCATTATATAGGGTTCGTTTTACGAATAGCAATAGAGGAACATACATTCACATGAACAGCCATTCAGTCCTATGTTTGTAGTAGAATCCTGACTTCCGTTCTTATGTTAATATTATTTACTCTATAATGTTGTGTTTCGAAAGAAGCTATCGTTTTTTGTATTTCTTATGGTCTTAATGCATTTGTCTAAAAGTAAACGCAGCCGCGACGTATCTGTAAACCGCATCGTCACATTTAAAGTGCACGCCGCGGCAGGGTCGGTACTACGTTGTGTAACAGCTTGTAGAAGCACCTTGTGACGTAGCTGGGTAGGCAGAGTGTGGACTCGCCCGCTCGCTCTTCAGTTTACCGACAGAGGGCCGGCTGGCGAAACAGACACACCCAGACCAGACCCGATTGCGAGCCGCCGCGCGGGATTAGCCGAGCGGCCGGGGGCGCTGCAGTCATGGACTGTGCGGCTGGTCCTGGCGGAGGTTAGAGTCCTCCCTCGGGCATGGGTCTGTGTGTGTTCGTCCTTAGGATAATTTAGGTTAAGTAGTGTTAAGCTTAGGGACTGATGACCTTAGCAGTTAAGTCCCATAAGCAGGCTTGACAATTGAAATTGATTGTGAGACCATGGCCCACACACAAGCAAGACGGTCAGCAGGCGGTTCACCTGACCGGACAGCCTACAAGGTGCATTCAAGTTCTAAGGCCTCCGATTTTTTTTCTAATTAACTACTCAGCCGAAATCGATGAAACTGGCGTTACTTCTCGACGTAATCGCCCTGCAGACGTACACATTTTTCACAACGCTGACGCCATGATTCCATGGCAGCGGCGAAGGCTTCTTTAGGAGTCTGTTTTGACCAGTGGAAAATCGCTGAGGCAATAGCAGCACGGCTGGTGAATGTGCGGCCACGGAGAGTGTCTTTCATTGTTGGAAAAAGCCAAAAGTCACTAGGAGCCAGGTCAGGTGAGCAGGGAGAATGAGGAATCACTTCAAAGTTGTTATCACGAAGAAACTGTTGCGTAACGTTAGCTCGATGTGTGGGTGCGTTGTCTTGGTGAAACAGAACACACGCAGCCCTTCCCGGACGTTGTTGTTGCACTGCAGGAAGGAATTTGTTCTTCAAAACATTTTCGTAGGATGCACCTGTTACCGTAGTGCCCTTTGGAACGCAATGGGTAAGGATTACGCCCTCGCTGTCCCAGAACATGGACACCATCATTTTTTCAGCACTGGCGGTTACCCGAAATTTTTTTGGTGGCGGTGAATCTGTGTGCTTCCATTGAGCTGACTGGCGCTTTGTTTCTGGATTGAAAAATGGCATCCACGTCTCATCCATTGTCACAACCGACGAAAAGAAGGTCCCATTCATGCTGTCGTTGCGCGTCAACATTGCTTGGCAACATGCCACACGGGCAGCCATGTGGTCGTCCGTCAGCATTCGTGGCACCCACCTGGATGACACTTTGCGCATTTTCAGATCGTCATGCAGGATTGTGTGCACAGAACCCACAGAAATGCCAACTCTGGAGGCGATCTGTTCAACAGTCATTCGGCGATCCCCCAAAACAATTCTCTCCACTTTCTCGATCACGTCGTCAGACCGGCTTGTGCAAGCCCGAGGTTGTTTTGGTTTGTTGTCACACGATGTTCTGCCTTCATTAAACTGTCGCACCCATGAACGCATTTTCGACACATCCATATCGCCATCACCACATGTCTCCTTCAACTGTCGATGAATTTCAATTGGTTTCACACCACGCAAATTCAGAAAACGAATGATTGCTCGCTGTTCAAGTAAGGAAAACGTCGCCATTTTAAGTATTTAAAACAGTTCTCATTCTCGCCGCTGGCGGTAAAATTCTATCTGCCGTACGGTGCTGCCATCTCTGGGACGTATTGACAATGAACGCGGCCTCATTTTACAACAATGCGCATGTTTCTATCTCTTTCCAGTCCGGAGAAAAAAAATCGGAGGCCTTAGAACTTGATTGCACCTCGTATTTACACGGGCCTTTAAGGACATGCCCATAACAAGAGCGCTGACTGTGGTATGGTGGCCTTTAAGGTTCAAATGGTTCAAATGGCTCTGAGCACTATGGGACTTAACTGCTGTGGTCATCAGTCCCCTAGAACTTAGAACTACTTAAACCTAACCAACCTAAGGACATCACACACAGCCATGCCCGAGGCAGGATTCGAACCTGCGACCAGAGCGGTCGTGCGGTTCCAGACTGTAGCGCCTAGAACCCCATGGTCACTGTGGTCAGCTGCCTTTAAGGACCCATAACGAGAGGGATGATTGTGGTCAGTATCTTCCTGTCTGGGCAGCTGTGCAACTTCCGACCTTCTCTGGTGGCAGTGGATTTGTGGTGTAGTTTTCTGTCTCTTGGAACTGTTTGTCAACTGGTGTTGGGTTTTCCATGCCATATATTTACGTGTACTGACGGGACCCAGGCGGTTTTTAATCTTTGTAAGTAGACTGTGGAAGGCTTCCCATGTAGCTGAATGTGAAAGGTATGTTTTGCTCACTTAAGAACATGGTGCCATCATGTATAAGGAGGCTGTAATGCTATGCAAATCATGTCATCTCGAATCATAACGTACTCACAGACTGCCAGCGCTTATATATGAAGACGTTTTTCACCATGTGGCTACAGGGAAGGAGTATCCAGGGTGGTCCATTGCTCGTGACCGGGTCAAATATCTCCGTTTCCCTTTTAAGTGTCATACACCGACGTAGAAAAATCGCAACACCAAAAAATGATTGATATAGAGTAACGAAATTTCGGGAATACGTTTGTCTAGATAACATGTTTCAGTGATTAAACTGAAAGATCATAGGGTAATGTAAGTGCGAGATAAGCCATTGCAAATGTGAAATGCTGGTACAACCGGTGTAACCGACAGAATGTTGAATGAAAGCATGCAAACGTGCATGCGTTGTGTTGTACAGGTGGCGGACATCATTCTGTGGAATGGATTTCCATGTCTGTTGCACTTGGTCGTTTTTTTTTTCTTTATTGTTATTTTGAAACCTGTATTACAGGCAGGCCTGCAGCAACATGCGACGCTGCTCTTTTGCCACAGAGAACACAAATATACAAATGAAGACATTTAAAGAAAAAACATGGTGGACATATAAACGGAGACAAACACTTTTTAAAATACAAGGTGCCGTTCATGGGCGTAGAGTCCAAGATAAAATTGTTCAGGCACTTCAACACAGACAGAGACGAAAATTGTCACACGCGAACGTAGGGGCACAAAACGAATAACACTGAATCACTGAAGCACAAAACGACGGCACACACAGAACACGAGGCGTTGATCTCCGGCGCGCGAATGTTCACTATCCGTGTATGAGTCCGGGGACCTGCCAAGAGAGGAGGAGGGGAGGGGGTGGGAGAGGGAGAGGGGAGAGCAGATTCCATGGGCAGGGGAGATAGGGGTAAGCGAGGAAGGGGGAGGGGAAGCCCGGGGGAAGAGGGAAGGAGGGAGGGGATGGGGAAAAAGGAAAGAGAAGGGAGGGAGGGTGCCTAATGGAAAGGACACAGAATGTGGGGGGGGGGAGGATCAAAGTTGATAGGAGGGGTAGATGGAGGAGAGGAGGACATCATCAGGGAGGGGGTGCTGGCGGAAGCCACCTTGGGAGAGGGTGAGGAGGGTGGAGAGATGGAGACCGGGTGGGACGTGGGAATACAGGCGCGGCAGGGGCAGGGGCAGGGGTGGGAGAGGCTTGGTCGGTCAATACACGGACAGTTAATGCTATTTGTGGATGTCGCTGGATTCAATACTGTCCCATATGTGCTCGACTGGAGATACATCCAGTGACCGAGCGAACTAAGGCAACTAGTTGACACTCTGTGGAGCATGTTGGGATTCAACAGCGGTATGTGGGTAAGCATTATCCTGTTGGAAAATAACCCCTGAAAAGCTGTTCACGCATGGCAGTACAATAGATCGAATCAACTGAGAGGCTGATAAATTTGCTGTCAAAGTGCGTTGGGTAACCATGAGAGTGCTCCTGCTGTCTTACGAAATCACACCCCAGACTGTAACTCCATGTGTGGGTCCAGTGTGTATAGCACGCAGGCATTTTGGTTGTGGGCCCTCAACTGCCCTGCTTCTAAGCAACACACGGCCATCAAATGCTCAGAGGCAATACCAGATTTCATCAGAGAACATCTGGACCCGCATCCTTCCTCCTGTGAGCTTCGCTTGACACTACTGAAGTTGCATATGGCGGCGGTTTGAGGCCAGTAGAACGCACGCTACAGGGCGTCTGGCTCTGACAGTGGCGGATTTATAAATGGTTCAAATGGCTCTGAGCACTATGGGACTTAACATCTGAGGTCATCAGTCCCCTAGAACTTAGAACTACTTAAACCTAACTAACCTAAGGACATCACACCCAGCCATGCCCGAGCCAGGATTCGAACCTGCGACCGTAGCGGTCGCGCTGTTCCGGACTGTAGCGCCTAGAACCGCTCGGCCACAGCGGCCGGTCCGCGGATTTACATATAGACCCACTAAGCACGGGCCTATGGGCAGCACCTTAATGGGGACGGCTTTTTTTTTTTGCCCTGTACTCATTTTAACCTATTACGTTTTAAAATAACTGCGCCTACAAAAAACAACCATTTTTAATATTGTTAAACAACTTCCTAGTTTAAATAGACCTTAAGAACGAAATTCGACAATACAAGCTTTTCATGTAAGCTGTCAGGACGACAATCTACAATACAATGTTTGAAACGTTATTATTGTGAGAATGTTCTCGGCTCCGGCCGTAGTGGCCGAGCGGTTCTAGGCGCTACAGTCTGGAACCCCTCGACCACTACGGTCGCAGGTTCGCATCCTGCCTCGGGCATGGATGTGTGTGATGTCCTTAGGTTAGTTATGCTTAAGTAGTTCTAAGTTCTAGGGGACTGATGACCTCAGATGATAAGTCCCATAGTGCTCAGAGCCATTTGAACGAATGTTCTTGGCTTCTACTTAACCCTACCATATTTTCCCCATGAAAACACCAAGACCCCTGAAAAGCTGTGATAAACTAATCAGCAGTTTCTTAAATACTGTAACATGTGTGGACCTCAGTATGTAAAACCCGACTGTACTTAAATTTCTTGTAGAAATCACGGGGAAGTATCAAGTCAACCCTCCATTACTGTAATTAATGTGAAAGCTCTGTGGTCTTCAATACCTGAGCTTTGATTTAACGACACCCGTTTATGTTGATACTGAGAATGTTTTACAATTTTTACACGTTTTTATATGAAAAGAACCTAGGCAGAACATCTAATAATGTGTGAAATACACTTCACAAGAGTTTAAAAATTTTATTTATTTATTTACTTAGTTACTTTTTTGGAGAAAAAGGAAGAAGAAACCAACTTTCGTTTATCTCATTTATTGTGCTGCAAACTACACGATATCAAAGTACCCACTCTGTGCAATCGAATAGCACATGGTATTGCAAATTTTATATTAAACTTCTTAACTAAGCTTTTTTCTTCGAGAAAAGGTTATTTTTATTTTATCTTGGAACAAAAGGTGCAGTTGCGTTAAGACATGACAGCAGTGTTCACACAAATGACAACACACCACTTCAACTGCCAACGAGACTACTTAAACTTTGTAGTCTGTCTTCTCTGCCCACAGAAACCGCTATAATGTTATAAGAATAAGTGGGATGAGAGTCTATCCAACACACCTCACTGCAAGAAACTGGAATAATTATTTGCTTTTTTAATTAGAAAGATAGTTTCAAGAATATTCAGAACATATAAATTCCGGCGACGCGGGAAACATAAGCCAAAGAAGAGACTGTCCCATATTCATTACGAGACGAATTGCAGCCGACAGGTGTGCTTCTACTGTGCTCTGACAACAGAGAAACAGGCGACAATGAAATCAAATTATTCTGCATTGTCGTTCTTTCGTAGCACAGTTATGTCGACTAATCCGAGTTGGTCAGTTCATCGCTCCGTGTTAAAGGAAAAATCTTTGTGCTCGTGTACCGTGTTTAAAGTAAAAAGCTTTGTGCTCAAGTTCGGTGTAGTACGATTGAAATTGAATACAGTCTTTTTTTCGCTCCTTTTACAATTTCTTTTTCTTTTGACTGTTGGTTGACAATTTTGTAAGCGCCTTAACTTGAATAACAGTGAAAAAAGCAAACGTGCAAAATTAAGTGCGGTGGCATTTCGGAAATTATCGAAGGAAAGGCGAGAACGAGAAGCCAATGTTCTAAAAACGCTTGGCAGAGTAGACAAATATTTCGCAAAAAATGTTGCTGGTTCGACTTCGAGTTCAAGTATTACGGATGATATTTCTGGCACTGCAGCTGTTGTAAAAGAAGTAAATACAGACGAAACAAAAGTTGAAAATGAAGAAAGGCAAATTGTACCTGATTTAGAGTTTCACGAAAAACTAAGTGTGGAGTCAGACATTACAAAAAGAAATAACCTCGTTAGTGAAGCTGTAGAATGGTGTGTCAATGAATCAAAATCGACATTCTCTTACAACGTGGCATTAATCAAAATTGTAATGGTGATTTGTCTAATTCAAAGTGGTCAATGGGCGATGAAACCAGATATTTGAACAAAAATGTATTTTACCTAAACTTTTAAATGAAGATTCAACTTTTCATGATTTTCTAGTATACACCTGTAGCACCGGTGCTTCTTTTTGTGCACCACGTAAATTGTTCGGAGGTAAGGCCACGATTGCTACTAATGGCATTGCAGATTGGAAAAGTGTTTCTAATATTTTATCTCATCATGAGAATTCATTTGAACACAAAAATTCTGAGTTATCACTCTTAACAAGAAAAGTCACTTGAAATAATAGATAACCATTTCGAGTCATATGTTGAGACAGAAAAAAACGTACTGGCGCAGTGTGTTGAAAAGGGCGTTTGCAGTAGCAAAGAAGCTAAAAAGTCGTGGACTTCCCCTACGTGGACACGTTGAAAGATTCCATTCATTACTTAATGGTTAATTTATGATGTCTCTTGAACTTTATAGACGGGTTTGATCCTTTTCTCGCAGAGCACATTGAACAATATGGAAATCCAGGGCAGGGACATAAAAGTTCTCTTTCTTCAACAATCTGTGATGAACTAATAGAGCTTCTTTCAGAACGAATAAAAAGAATGATCATAAGTGAAATAAAACAGGTCACATATTTCTCTATAACAGCAGATTCTACTGTGGACATTTCACATATTGATCAATTATCTTTCATATGAACCATCGGAATTTAAAAGAGCTTTGGAGGACTTGCGGTCAAATAAGGCAGAAGGGATAGATAACATTCCATCAGAATTTCTAAAATCATTGGGGGAAGTGGCAACAAAACGACTATTCACGTTGGTGTGTAGAATATATGAGTCTGGCGATATACCATCTGACTTTCGGAAAAGCATCATCCACACAATTCCGAAGACGGCAAGAGCTGACAAGTGCGAGAATTATCGCACAATCAGCTTAACAGCTCATGCATCGAAGCTCCTTACAAGAATAATATACAGAAGAATGGAAAAGAAAATTGAGAATGCGCTAGGTGACGATCAGTTTGGCTTTAGCAAAAGTAAAGGGACGAGAGAGGCAATTCTGACGTTACGGCTAATAATGGAAGCAAGGCTAAAGAAAAATCAAGACACTTTCATAGGATTTGTCGACCTGGAAAAAGCTTTCGACAATATAAAATGGTGCAAGCTGTTCGAGATTCTGAAAAAAGTAGGGGTAAGCTATAGGGAGAGACGGGTCATATGCAATATGTACAACAACCAAGAGGGAATAATAAGAGTGGACGATCAAGAACGAAGTGCTCGTATTAAGAAGGTTGTAAGACAAGGCTGTAGCCTTTCGCCCCTACTCTTCAATCTGTACATCGAGGAAGCAATCATGGAAATAAAAGAAAGGTTCAGGAGTGGAATTAAAATACAAGGTGAAAGGATATCAATGATACGATTCGCTGATGACATTGCTATCCTGTGTGAAAGTGAAGAAGAATTAAATGATCTGCTGAATGGAATGAACAGTCTAATGAGTACACAGTATGGTCTGAGAGTAAATCGGAGAAAGACGAAGGTAATGAGAAGTAGTAGAAATGAGAACAGCGAGAAACTTAACATCAGGATTGATGGTCACGAAGTCAATGAAGTTAAGGAATTCTGTTACCTAGGCAGTAAAATAACCAATGACGGACAGAGCAAGGAGGACATCAAAAGCAGACTCGCTATGGCAAAAAAGGCATTTCTGGCCAAGAGAAGTCTACTAATATCAAATACCGGCCTTAATTTGAGGAAGAAGTGTCTGAGGATGTACGTCTGGAGTACAGCATTGTATGGTAGTGAAACATGGACTGTGGGAAAACCAGAACAGAAGAGAATCGAAGCATTTGAGATGTGGTGCTATAGACGAATGTTGAAAATTAGGTGGACTGATAAGGTAAGGAATGAGGAGGTTCTACGCAGAATCGGAGAGGAAAGGAATATGTGGAAAACACTGATAAGGAGAAGGGAGAGGATGATAGGACATCTGCTAAGACATGAGGGAATGACTTCCATGGTACTAGAGGGAGCTGTAGAGGGAAAAAACTGTAGAGGAAGACACAGATTGGAATACGTCAAGCAAATAATTGAGGACGTAGGTTGCAAGTGCTACTCTGAGATGAATAGGTTAGCACAGTAAAGGAATTCGTAGCGGGCCGCATCAAACCAGTCAGTAGACTGATGACCAAAAAAAAAGAAAAAAAAATGAACCATGGACCTTGCTGTTGGTGGGGAGGCTTGCGTGCCTCAGCGATACAGATGGCCGTACCGTATGTGCAACCACAACGGAGGGGTATCTGTTGAGAGGCCAGACAAACATGTGGTTCCTGAAGTGGGGCAGCAGCCTTTTCAGTAGTTGTAGCGGCAACAGTCTGGATGATTGATTGATCTGGCCTTGTAACACTAACCAAAACGGCCTTGCTGTGCTGGTACTGCGAACGGCTGAATGCAAGGGGAAACTACAGCCATAATTTTTCTGGAGGGCATGCAGCTTTACTGTATGGTTAAATGATGATGGCGTCCTCTTGGGTAAAATATTCCACAGGTAAAATAGTCCCCCATTCGGATCCCCGGGCGGGGACTACTCAAGAGGACGTCATTATCAGAATAAAGCTGGCGTTCTACGGATCGGAGAGTGGAATGTCAGATCCCTTAATCGGGCAGGTAGGTTAGAAAATTTAAAAAGGGAAATGGATAGGTTAAAGTTAGATATAGTGGGAATTAGTGAAGTTCGGTGGCAGGAAGAACAAGACTTCTGGCCAGGTGAATACAGGGTTATAAATACAAAATCAAATAGGGGTAATGCAAGAGTAGGTTTAATAATGAATAAAAAAAATAGAAGTGTGGGTAAGCTACTACAAACAGCATAGTGAACGCATTATTGTGGCCAAGATAGACACGAAGCCCACGCCTACTACAGTAGTACAAGTTTATATGCCAACTAGCTCTGCAGATGATGAAGAAATTGATGAAATGTATGATGAGATAAAAGAAATTATTCAGGTAGTGAAGGGACACGAAAATTTAATAGTCATGGGTGACTGAAATTCGGGAGTAGGAAAAGGGAGAGAAGGAAACAAAGTAGGTGAATATGTATTGGGGCTAAGAAATGAAAGAGGAAGCCGCCTCGTAGAGTTTTGCACAGAGCACAGCTTAATCATAGCTAACACTAGGTTCAAGAATCATAAAAGAAGGTTGTATACATGGAAGAATCCTGGAGATACCAGAAGGTATCAGATAGATTATATAATGGTAAGACAGAGATTTAGGAACCAGGTTTTAAATTGTAAGACATTTCCAGGGGCAGATGTGGACTCTGACCACAATCTATTGGTTATGAACTGTAGATTAAAACTGAAGAAACTGCAAAAAGGTGGGAATTTAAGGAGATGAGACCTGGATAAACTGACTAAACCAGAGGTTGTACAGAGTTTCAGGGAGAGCATAAGGGAACAATTGACAGGAATGGGGGAAAGAAGTACAGTAGAAGGAGTTCGTTTATTTATTCATATTAGTTTTAAAAATTTAAGATTATTATGTGCTTTTTATTTTAACTTAGAGCACATTCATTGGATTTTCAAACTACGTATTACTTATTTATTTTACAATGGACGATGGCAGAATGCGGAACTAAACCTCGTTTACGTGCAGACGTGACCGAAGGCGCCCGACAATACTAAACAATACCCGAATGACCCAGGCCGCTCAGCGCTGCACAGTCAAGTCATACTGATACTGTAGTATTATTACAACTGATTGGGCCGGCCGGATGGCCGAGCGGTTCTAGGCGCTACAGTGTGGAGCCGCGCGACCGCTACGGTCGCAGGTTCGAATCCTGCCTCGGGCATGGATTTGTGTGATGTCCTTAGGTTAGTTAGGTTTAAGTAGTTCTAAGTTCTAGGGGACTGATGACCTTAGCAGTTAAGTCCCATAGTGCTCAGAGCCATTTTTGAACAACTGACAGGTATTCTTGGCGTCTGCTGAAATGTATAGTTGTCGCGGAAATATACGTTATGGGAGCGTACACTCAGATGAAAAAGTGTTAATAAATAACGTCGTTCAGTTATGTCGGTAAGTTCGTAAAAGCTTTGATAATACCATTAGAAAGAGCTATGGTGAGAGCAGTAGCTGCACTACAAAACTGTTCAGCCCTTACAGGGATTAAAGGTATTGTGTACACTTATTATGCAGCATATAGCTATACAGACCCTAAAACTGTACACATTAACTATTAAGATTATAAAACAAATTTGATTTTTCCACACTAGTCCTTAAAATTATGTAATAGCAAATCAAGTTCTGTGTTTGTTCGTGTGTTTTTAGTTATTAGTTCGTGCACCGAAATCTCTCTTTCATTTTCACTTAAACGCTTTCCTATAGATTCACGTATTAATACCCAACGTGTTTTCTTATCTGCTACACATTCAAGTTATTAGATCGCAAAACGACAGTTTAATTTTGATTTTGAACGCATCTCTGTAAAAGTACGTATTAATTTCAATTGTATGACACGTTCGCTTCAATTTTTAGATCGTAACACAACGTTTTTATTTTCATTTTCAACGGTTTCGTGTGAAAGAACATACTAAAATTGAATGTATAACAAAAATCCGCTGTCTCCTACACGCTCTGCTGAATTTTTAGGCCATAAAAGAAAAGTTACTTTCCACGTGTTTGTTTCTGTTGTCTTTCGACAAAAGAATGTGTTAACGCAATGCAGTTTTAAGTTTGTTTTATCCGCTGCCGTACACCGAGTACAGTTCAGGAACCATATTACATTTTGATTGAGCGCGACTAGACCGCTGATGTGTCCTTCAGAACAACGAATAGCAGAGTACGGAAACAGCTCACAGTGCTCCCACCCAAAACGGCAATTGTGATGTGATCGGGTAATAGTTATTATTTGAAACATATTTTTTGTTGGGGGGGGGGGGGGGTGGCATATAATATGGTGAGCCTAGGGGGCACAAAATTCTTTAATCCGCCGCTGGGCTCGGAGGTGGCTGTCCTTGAAGTAACCGATTTGTAACAGTTCGTTGTGTCACTGTGATACCTACTGCTGCTAAAAATTGGTGCTGCAGAGGCAGTGTGATGTGCCAGAGCGATACTCCGTTGTGTGAAGTGGCGATTGGGGGACTATTTTACCTCCAGAATATTTTACACAAGAGGACGCCATCATCATTTAACCATACAGTAAAGCTGCATGCCCTCGGGAAAAATTACGGCTGTAGTTTCCCCTTGCTTTCAGCCGTTCGCAGTACCAGCACAGCAAGGCCGTTTTGGTTAGTGTTACAAGGCCAGATCGGTCAATCATCCAGACGGTTGCCCCTGTAAGTACTGAAAAGGCTGCTGCCCCTCTTCAGGAACCACACGTTTGTCTGGCCTCTCAACAGATACCCCTCCATTGTGGTTGCAAGTACGGTACGGCTATCTGTATCGCTGAGGCATGCAAGCCTCCCCACCAACGGCAAGATCCATGGTTCATGGGGGGGATATTGGGGTAAGGTTGCCATACGTCTCGGATTTGAGTCGTGTAAATAATATCCCTTCCAGCTTAGTAAAAGCTCCGGACTTTTAAAAAGTACCTCTTTATATAAATTTCAAGAAAATACTGTTTAAGTTCTCGCCCTGTTTTTTCAAACTTGAATGGTCGAGACACTAAAATTGTCGATTACATTTCACTTTATCGATGAAGTAAATAAACTATCGAATTAACACCTCATTCAACTTACTTCCGGTGTTAACGGTCCCTTTTTCATCTGGAATACTGTAAAGTATCTTGTTCCCAGTTCAATATTTTAAAAAGATGAATATGTAGTCGTAACCTATTACATTCCGTCTGATATTTTGATAAGTGACAAGTGTTATCTAGTGTGAAATACCGAATATTGCAACAAGACTGTAGTTGCTATATGCATTTTTCCCGGTTTTGTGGAAGACTATTTTGGCAACCCATCCGGACCCCGGTCTCCTTGCGACTGTACGTTCTAGTGACCACCGCTGCCAGCAATCGTGTACAGTGGGTACATTACTGCCAAGTCTTTCTGCAGTATCCCAGAGCAAACATCCAGCTTGTCGTAGCCCTGTTACAAGTCCTCGTTCAAACTCAGTGAGGTGTTTTTGGTGGTGTCTTTGTCTCCTTTAAAGCGTTCTCGACTAACATCAACTCACCACATTAAATCTCAAACTAACGCTCACAATCGTTACAGCGTGTATTTAAAGCAAACCTGATTTGCTACTCGCGCCACTCCTGTGCGACTGGCGCAAATCTGGACATCAGCTTTCAGGCGCCACTCTTGTACGACATCAGCTTTCGGATGTAGAAACACGCCTGTCAGCTTTCGTTTACGTCGCACAAGACCTTCTTGGCGTTGCAAGCTTTTTCCATCAGTGTACTTTTACTTCGGATATGGTTGCTGCAGTGCACTTTGGCTGCAGCTACACTTTCGTGAATGCTGTTCTCGCTTGTGAGAGTTCCTAGTTGTAATGTATGAATATTTTGTTGATGGTCTTTTTCTACCCCCTCCCCAGGGACCCCCTTTTCCTCTCCCCTCCTTCTCCCAGAGCGGATTTTCCTCCTCCCCCCCTGAGACCCTGCACCCCATCCTTGCCTCTTTCCCTCCCACATCCCTCCCTATCTGGCCCTTTTCATCCCCCCCCCCATCTCCCCCCCTCTCTTCCCCTCCCTCCCTTCCTTCTTCCCTTCTCCCTCATCTTGCACCTGGCAGATCCTCCGTTTTGATCGTCAGTGTGGCATGTCAGTGTTATGTTTAGTGCTGTTTCTCCTGTGCATCAAGAGGAGTGATTTTAATTGTGTGCTGGCCTTGTACTTAGTGTTACTGTCAGTGTTTGTTATGTACTACGCCATCCGTCGACACTTTTATGCTCTGGTCATACTGCGCCTTGTGTTGTTTTAATTGTCCCAGTGTGTGTTTTTTTTTGTGTGCGCCACTTTTTTGCGGTTTTTATCTCCATTTTACGGTCGCCCCTTTTTTGTCTATTGTCTTCCATGATGGTCCCCCCTTTTTTATATCTATGTTCGCCATGGCCGGCCGGAGTGGCCGAGCGGTTCTAGGCGCTTCAGTTTGGAACCGCGCGACCACTACGGTCGCAGGTTCGAATCTTGTCTCGGGCATGGATGTGTGCGATGTCCTTAGGTTAGTTAGGTTTAAGTAGTTCTAAGTTCTAGGGGACTGATGACCTCAGATGTTAAGTCCCATAGTGTACAGGCGCAGTAGCGGGCAGGGATGGGAGAGGATGGGTGAGACAAGCAGATGAGGAGGATCGAGTTTGCGGGAGGTGTACAGGATCCGTATCCTTTCAAGGAAAAGGAGGAGGTGGGGGAAGGGGATGAGATCATACAGGACCCCCGTGGGGGAGGGGAGACGGATGCGATAGGCGAGGTGGAGAGCATGGCGTTCAAGGATTTGTAGGGATTTATAGAAGGTAGGGGGGGCTGAGATCCAGGCCGGATAGGCGTAGCAAAGGATAGGGCGGATGAGGGATTTATAGGTGTGGAGGATGGTGGAGGGGTCCAGACCCCACGTACGGCCGGAGAGGAGCTTGAGGAGACGGAGACGGGAGCGTGCCTTGGCTTGAATTGTCTGGAGATGGGGAGTCCAGGAGAGGCGACGGTCGAGGGTGACGCCAAGGTACTTAAGGGTGGGAGTGAGGGCGATAGGACGGCCATAGATGGTGAGATAGAAATCAAGGAGGCAGAAGGAAGGGGTAGTTTTGCCTACAATGATCGCCTGGGTTTTGGAGGGATTGACCTTGAGCAACCACTGGTTCCACCAAGCGGTGAACTGGTCAAGATGGGATTGGAGAAGGTGTTGGGAGCGCTGCAGGGTGGGGGCCATGGTAAGGAAGGCAGTGTCATCGGCAAACTGGAGAAGGTGGATGGGGGGGTGATGGCGGCAGCATGTCTGCCGTGAACAAAAGGTACAGAAGGGGGGAGAGGACAGAGCCTTGGGGCACACTGGGGGAGGGGAAAAAGTTGTAGGAATCCATGTTATGGATGGTGACATAGGAAGGACGGTGGGAGAGAAAGGAGCCGATCAGACGGACGTAGTTAATGGGAAGTGCGAAGGTTTGGAACTTGAAGAGGAGACCTGAATGCCATACGCAGTCATAAGCAAGTTTGAGGTCCAGGGAGAGGATGATCGTGGAGCGACGGGAATTAAGCTGGTCGGAAAGGAGATGAGTGAGGTGAAGGAGAAGGTCGTCGGAAGAGAAGGACGGCCGAAAGCCACACTGGGTAACGGATGTGTCGGGTGAGGACCTTGCTGAAGACCGAGGTAAGGCTGATGGGACGGTAGGAGGAGACAGTGGACTGCTGTTTGCCAGGTTTAAGGAACATCAGGATACGGGAAGGTTTTCCACAGGTCGGGGTAGTAACCAGTGGACAGGACTACATTGTAGAGCCTGGCCAGAGTGGAGAGGAAACCGACAGGAGCTTCACGAAGGTGACGGTAGGTGACACGATCGTGACCAGGAGCGGTGTTGCGTTTTGTGCGGAGTGTAGCAATGAGATCCTGTGTAGTGATAGGGGCATTGAGTTCCGTGTATGCAATGCTGTCCAAGTACTGGAAACCAGGTGCGAGGAGAGGGACAGAGGTGTCAGTGCGATCGCGGACATCCGGGAAGAGGGAGTAATGGAACTGGGGATCATCAGGGATGAAAAACACATCGGAGAGGTAGGAGGCAAAGTGATTGGCCTTACTAAAGGTGTAAGGGAAGGGGTGATCATCATGGAGGATAGTAGGGGAAGGATTTAGTTCCGGTAAGGTGACGGAAGGCTGACCAGAACGTGGATTTTTTTTTTCTTTATTGATTTTCAATTTCCCCCGAAGGGGGCAGGCTGGCAGCAGCTTAGTACGCTGCTCTATAGCCTACAGACTTTTTTTTTAAAAAAGGAAGAAGAAAGAAACAAGGAAAAACAGGAGATAAAATGGTGACTTAAAGTGTAAAATGGCGTAAAAATGCGGAAAGTTTAAACAGAAAACAAAAGGGGTTGGCCATGTTGATAAAATACACAGGAATCAGACAAGTAACATAGTAGACACACAATTAAAAAACAGGGCGACAGTCTGGTGTCTGTTCGCAAGAGATAAAAAATCACACCCAGCGACAGTATGATGGCTGTTCGCTACACTTCCCAAAAGACCCAACACGGAACACGCACTGGAAAAACACACACGGTAAAACACTGCACGAAAATGGCGGCACAAATATGGCACTCCCAAGCCAAAGGCAAATGGGGGGGGGGGACCTGGAGGAGCGGGAAAAACAAGGAGGGAGGAGAGGAAAAAACGAAAAGGGGGGAGGAACCAAGGAGGGAGAGGACTAATAAAGGGGGAGAAGGGCAGACGTGAGAGGGAATGAGAGGAGGCAGAGGAGGGACATGTAAAAGGACTCGGGGGAGAGAAGGGGGCAAAGAGAGGGGAGGTGGGGAAGAAAGAGGATGGAGGGGGGGAGAGGGAGCCCGGGAGAAGGACAGAGGAAAGGAGGGGGAGTGAGGATCAGAGTTGATAGGAGGGATAAGTGGAGGGAGAGAGGGCATCATCCAGGAGGGGGAGTTGATGGAAGCCACCTTGGGAAAGGAGATGTAGGGTGTAGAGATGGAGGGTAGGGGGGACACAGCAGTGAAGATGTGGCAGGGGGCAGGGATGGGAGAGGAGAGGAGCAATCAGGGGGTGAGGGGGTTCTAGGTGGCGGGAGGTGTAGAGGATTCAGATATGTTCGAGGAATAGGAGCAGATAGGGGAAAGGAATGAGATCATAGAGGATCTGCATGGGGGATGGGAGGCGTAAACGAAAGGTGAGGCGGAGTGAATGACGCTCAAGGATCTGGAGGGACTTATAGCATTTGGGGGGGGGGGGCAGATATCCAGGCAGGACTGGCATAACAGAGGATGGGACGGATTAAGGATTTGTAGGTGTGGAGGATGGCAGAGGGGTGCAACACCCATGTCCGGCCGAAGAGGAGTTTGAGGAGTCGGAGGCGGTTGTGGGCTTTGGATTGGATGGAGCAGAGATGAGGGATCCAGGTGAGGTGACGGTCAATGGTGAGGCCAAGGTAGGTGAGGGTGGGGGTGAGGCAGACAGGACGGGCGCAGACAGTAAGGGAGAAATCCAGGAGCCAGAAGGAGCGAGTGGTACGACCTACGATGATTGCCTGGGTCTTGGAAGGATTGAGTTTCAGGAGCCATTGGTTACACCATGCAGCAAAAAGGTCAAGGTGATTCTGGAGAAGGCGGTGGGACCGTTGGAGGGTAGGAGCGAGGGAGAGGAATGTGGTGTCATCAGCATATTGCAAGAAGTGTACTGGGGGGGGGGGGGGGTTGGGGCATATCTGCCGTGTACAGGAAGTAGAGGAGAGGGGAGAGGACAGAGCCCTGGGACACACCTCCAGAGGGGCAGAAGGTGTGGGAATTGGCATTGTGGATGGTAACATAGGAGGGGCGGTGGGAGAGGAAAGAGGCCATCAGACGGATCTAGTTGATAGGAAGGGCGTAGGTTTGGAGTTTAAACAGGAGACTGGGATGCCAGACACGGTCGTAGGCCTTTTCGAGTGAGACGAAAGTGGCGGAGCGACCAGAACGTGGACGAGGAGAAGCCCTTATCACATCCTCAATCACTTAAGTAATCGGTTTACAACACCTGCAAATAGGGACGAATTCGACTGCCTTAAACGGTCAAGACTGAGACTGCAAATCAGAATCAACGAGCCTTTTGACGAAAAAATATTAAACGCAGCGATAATTTTTAACCCTTAGAATGGAAATCCCGGTTTGCAACCCTAGGCCATGTCCTCAAGCTCTGAGACAGGCGCGGCAAAATCCACCCGCTAAGCAACCGCGTCAGACAGTGGGAAGAGGGCGTGAATGCGTAACTGTTCTAAGCGCCGCTGAGCGCCGCCACCCGTAGCTCAGCATTATATCGAACATAGGAGTTGAATTTGGATTAACAAACAGCTTAGTGCTGAATTTTTGTTGCGAAGTATTGTTTGCAGACTTATTATTTACTTCATTTACTATTACTGCACCGTGTAACCTGATTGCTGAACAGGAGGGGTAAATCTACTCGTTTGATTTACACAATTCTTCAAATGTATGTCCTCTAATAGCAATTGTCAGGCGATACCTGGCAATTGGTCCTGAAAACGGTCGCCATTGTATAATTAATTTTTGGAGGACGCAAGTCTCCCAAGATATATGGAACTTAAGGATTTGAATGTGCTGCGCTAATAGGTTGGTGTGAAATAATAGTTATAGCACTGATTTGTATGACGACAGCGGTTGTCATGAACTGCCTTAAATGATTTGTTCGTATCTCTCCGTATAAATTCTAGGCTGACTGTGGGTCCTCAGATTAATTCCCATCCTTTTCCAGAATTCCTAGTTGCAAGTAAACATGTATATGTGAGTTTAAGGACTAATTAAACGCGAAACAGTTAATTTTATACCACCCGAATTACTCTAACTGCTTTAAAATCCTGATAGTCACCTATTTCTTTAACGTAACATAAAATTGTTGTATTTTCAAAAAATTAGAATTGCTAACAAGAATTGAAGGTGACATTGGGAGAGGGGGAGGGGGAGGGGAGGAGGTCTGTAGCTCATGGAATGCTGCCCAACAGCCAGTTTCCACAGATAAACACACATAAGTAAGCTGAGAGTTACAGCTGCCTAACTATTACAAGAATATACCTGATGAAAACAAGCTCTTGAAAAGGGATCCTGCTTACGTGTTAGATATGTTATTACTAAGTTACGGTAAAAGAAACTTTAAAATATTCCAATGTATTAACAGTTAACAGCCATCAAGGTTCTTCTTAATCACGCTTCGGCTATGTAGCTTTTATATCAAAAATCGCTTACAGTCGCAGTCTCTGTTCTGTTGTGCTCTGATAGTCGAGCATTAACGCAGTTTGAAAATGGCTGACATTGCACCCCGCTCTACAGTGAAACACGCGCGGGGAACACTGTTAAAAAGTGGCGAGAAACAGGCTGTCTTTAACGTTTTTCACAAGTCTACAGAAATAATCAGCTTTGCAGGTACTGCACTCTACAGTGAAAGAGTTCCTTAAGCCGGGTTGTCTAAATGGATCGGCAGCGTTGTAAATCTCACTAAACTGTTTTTTTTGTTCAATTTGGAACACCTAGAACTTTTAAACATAAGTCATCAATTCTTTTCTAATTAACACTAATCTCATCACAATTTTTATGAAAAATACACGGCCTCTTGTTTATAGTTGCATATTGTGCGCAAAATTCCAGTTCTCATTGCAAATATAAATTCGTAAGTATTGATATTTTAGAAAAGATTTTCAATAAAGGTTGTTTAAATTAGAACGTAAATTACGTTTTTACGAAAAAATAGAAAAATCAGATACTCTTTATTTGGATTACGTCCATTGCTTTATGTCACAGACGTGGTCTCACACGAACCAGAGTGATAAGCGACGTAGAAACGCGGAAAACAATAATTTTCGTAGCATCGAGCACACCGAACAAACGCTGTATTTTTGCAGTTGCCACCGTACCTCTGGAATAAGCCCCCAACAGAACTGATCTGAAGCATAGTTAAGGGATTACCGCGAGAAAGAATAAGACATTTTAGCTTCCAGATGCTCTGGAACTAATGCACGAAGCTTTGCCACTTGCCACTGCAGAACGATGGCGGGATACAGGTAGGCTAGCAGTGTACAAAAGAAGGGCGTTTGACTGGCTTCGTGGATTCTGTTGTTGATGGCCTCGTTATCAACGAGGCAGATGACGGTTTCAGTACTGAAATGTATGCCTCGAATTCGGATTTGGAAGAGTTCAAAGATCACGAGACGTCTGACTGTAACATCTTCAGTGGCTTCAATGTTTAACTATCCCTGCAATACGCTTTTGTATCACAGAAAGCTCGCTCAGGAAAATTACCCTGTGTTTAAGTTAGGATTTTTCATCATCCTTATTTTTAATTACAATAGGCCTACCTATTGTGTTAGCTAAGAACGAGAGCGTGTCATGCTTTGCATCTGGTCCGCTAAGAAGTGTGCGGCACTTCTGGCGTTTTGCCGAATTCTCTTTAAAATATTAAATGACATTCAAAGCTATATCGTTTCTCTGCTTGTCTCTTTTTACATCTTAACTGCAATTGTACACATTACTACAGATTTTTGCACCAGCTGGCTGGCCAGTGATGTCCAGGTTGAATACGCCGGTAAACTTGCTGTCTGGTATTATCGATCATACGATGTGCACAACACAAAGCGTACCATTATTATCGTACTTGACTGTACTCGAGATAGCTTGGCTTCAGCTCCACGTGAAATGAAATCCAATGAGATTCCAGCAAACGTGGAAGAACACACTGTGTAACGTTTACTTCAGGTTTGTTCTTATGATAAATAAATGTATAGTTAAAAAGACCACACCGCCGCTTTGGTTATAGACATTCTCATTGTTGGAAACCGAGGTCACTGTCGAATTTTTGTTATCTTCTAGCAAAACGAATCTAGTGCGTAGTGTATCTATAGATGAATGAAGTGTAACATATTCATTGCTCAAAATCTATTATAGTATCAGTGAGCAAATAGTTCAACAGAAGAAAAACAGCTAGTTCGAAGTCATTTCGCGTAAGACTGTGGCTGCCAGAGTTTCCGCACTATACGATAGGTGGAAAAATTATATTGCAACAAAGAAGTTAGTTGTTATGCTTTTATACTTCGTAATTTTTCCTGCCATTTCGGAGTTGCGGATTTCTTCAGACATCTTCCGACACCAGAGCATTCTTTAAGCAGAATATTTTGTAAATGTTGTATAAAATTATGCGAAGACACCATAACTCAGTTTTTTACTTTTATTATATAGTACAGTTCTGATATAAAGAAAAAGCAAGCAGTGTGAAATGCCATACCATTAGGACAAAGCATAAGTGTTTTTAAAATGAAGCACCAAGTTTTGATTTTTTTTAACTTTTGAGTTGTAACGAAAATCTGTTCAGTGAAAGCATAGTTTGAAAACTAAAATTGCTAAACTGTACTGTATGTTTCTTTATTTTTTTATATATATTTTTTTATTTTGCTGAAGTGAAGTATTAGTTTCCCTTAACAATACCAAAACCTTTTATATGCACTTTCATAAAGCATATTATTTCTTTCTCGTATTAAGTCCTGAGTGATAAAAAACTCTACTTACTCAGCATGCTCATCGAGAGTTACGTAATGCAAATGTTGAAACAAAGTCAAAACTGAAGCAAACGACTTTAATACATACATCTGATGAAGCCACCAAGAAGAACCAATCCTTCAGTCACTGTCATTCTAGTGTGGCAGCAAACATCCGTTTTCGAAAATCCTAGTTTCACAGTTTTTCTTAGAAGTACTGCCATTAGTCACTTCTTGCAGAGTCAACTGTGTTTAAGAAATGTGCCGATTCAACTGAAACTGACGCATTGTACACAATCCGAGATGATATTGAGGTAAAGTTGCCGTATGTCTCGGATTTGAGTCGTGTAAATAATATCCCGTCCAGCTTAGTAAAAGTTCCGGATTTTTAAAAAGTACCTCTTCATCTAAATTTCAAGAAAATACTGTTTAAATGCTCGCCCTATTTTGTCAAACTTGAATGATCGAGACACTAAACTTATCGATTACATTTCACTTTATCGATGAAGTAAATAAACTATCGAATTATGGCCTCTTTCTTACTTTCGGTGTTAACGCTTCCTTTTTTATCTGGAATACTGGAAAGTATCTTGTTGACCGTTCAGTATTTAAAAAAATGAATATGTAGTAGTAACCTTCTACATTCCATCTGATATTTTGAGAAGTTCCCAGTGTTATCTAGTGTGAAATACTGAATATGTAAACGAGACAGTAGTTGTGACTCTTGAAATTTTACCGGCGTATCGAATATTCCACAAGATTTCGGGATTGCAGCCGGATCTCATCGACTTCTTTCCACGATATTTCGGCTGACAACCTTACAGCCATCTTCAGGCGAGTGTTTGACACTGGAGATTGCTAGTTTTTTTCCCTTTATTGTTATTTTAATACCTGAACAATCAGGTAGGCTGTCAGCGGCATGCTACGCCGCTCTTCAGCCATAGTGTTGACAATAACAGTACACAGAATGGAGAATTAGAATGAACATAGTGACACACTCGACGATAACGACACTGAAAACACGTTGACACGGCGCACATAACACTGATGAATCCGACGGCACAAGTGAACGTAGAAGCGTGACGGCGAACACTAAAAACACAAAACGACGTCACACACACGACACACTGATGGCAATGATCTCCGGCGCACGAAAGTCCACGTAGCGTGTGCGAGTCCGGGGACCTGCCAAGAGGAGAAGAAGGGGGAGGGGGGTAGAGAGGGGAGAACAAAGATGCCAATGGTTGAGGAGATGGGACAAGGAGTAGAGGGACAGGGGAGGGGAGGCCCGGGGGAGGAGTGGGGAGAAAGAGAGGAAGGAGGGAGGGTGCACAAAGGAACACACACAGGAACAGGGAGGGAGGATCAAAGTTGGTAGGAGGGGTAGATGGATGGGAGGAGGACATCATCAGGAAGGGGGAGCTGGCAGAAGCCACCTTGGGGGAGGGTAAGGAGGGTGGAGAGATGGAGACTGGGTGGGACGTGGGAATACAGGCGCGGCAGCGGGCGGGGGTGGAAGAGGATGGGTGAGACAAGCAGATGAAGAGGATTGAGTTTGCGGGAGGTGTACAGGATCCGTATCCTTTCAAGGAAAAGGAGGAGGTGGGGGAAGGGGATGAGATCATACAGGATCCGTGTGGGGGAGGGGAGATGGATGTGATAGGTGAGGCGAAGAGTATGGCGTTCAAGGATTTGTAGGGATTTATAAAGGGTAGGGGGGGCAGAGATCCAGGCCGGATGGGCATAACAAAGGATAGGGCGGATGAGGGATTTATAGGTATGGAGGATGGTGGAGGGGTCCAGACCCCAAGTACGGCCGGAAAGGAGCTTGAGGAGATGGAGTCGGGAGTGTGCCTTGGCTTGGATTGTCTGGAGATGGGGAGTCCAGGAGAGGCGACGGTCGAGGTTGACGCCAAGGTACTTAAAGGTGGGAGTGAGGGCGATAGGACGGCCATAGATGGTGAGATAGAAATCAAGGAGGCGGAAGGAAGGGGTGGTGTTGCCTACAATGATCGCTTGGGTTTTGGAGGGATTGACCTTGAGCAACCACTGGTTGCACCAAGCGGTGAACCGGACAAGATGGGATTGGAGAAGATGTTGGGAGCGCTGCAGGGTGGGGGCAATGGTAAGGAAGGCGGTGTCATCGGCAAACTGGAGAAGGTGGACGGGGGGTGACGGCGGCGGCATGTCTGCCGTGAGATTGCTAGTGAAAGTCGCTCTATACGTAAAAGTGCCGCAGGCGCGCATGCGCAAGTTACCGTATCATGCGCGCCACGTGTCGATTCCAAGGCCCTCTACAATATTACTGCATCTTTGGAGCGCAATGGAATGCGTGAACAAAGTAAAACATGCACGCAGACGTGTCCAAAACAATAAAATGCAAAATTTCAATATTAAAATTACTTGTCGCTCGACGTGTCAGAAGCCATAAAAAGTTTTCTTTTGGTTGAAATTAAAGAAATCAACGGGTCCCAGGCCTTATTCAATAAAAAGCCGCCGTCACGATTAATGAGATTTTCCGCTAAACTTATTTCCACGGATTCCTTCACAACTGAATCTCAGAAGGATCTCGATGGGGCCAAAATTTTCGTGGCCGAATAATCCATAGTATGTCCTGTGGAAATACAATGTTCGGCTATGGTCGACTTACTGGGCTGTAAAAGGCGAGTGTGGCGCTCATGTTCAACGCAGCGGTCGTGTACTGTGCGTGTGGTTTGACCAATGTAGGCTTTCCCACACTCGCAAAGTATTTTATAAATTCCAGCCTTCCGTAATCCCAGATCATCCTTGGCTGAGCCCAGAAGAGCACGAGTCTTTGTAGGTGGCTGGAAGATTGCTTTCACACGATGTGTCTTTAAAATTCTGCCTACTTTCGATGAAATGTTCCCGACATATGGGAGAAATGCTCTGGACTTTAACACCTCCTTATCCTCTTGATCTTGTGGGTGGTCACGTTTTTTCCTCCTTAAAGCAGTACTGACCTGTTATGCAGAATATCCATTATGTTGAAATACCGATTTCAAGTGCTCTAATTCGTCTGCAAGGCTGTCTTTATCAGACACGACATGTGCCCTATGCACCAACGTTCGAAGGACGCCCATAGTTTGTGACGGGTGATAACAGCTTGACGCCTGAAGGTACAGATCCGTATGCGTGGGTTTTCGATAGACAGAATGCCCCAATGACCCATCCACCCTGCGTTTAACCATGACGTCCAGAAGTGGCAGGCAACCATCCTTTTCAGCTTCCATCGTAAACTGAATGTTTGTGTGGATGGAATTCAGATGTTGTAAAAACCGTGAAAGCTCTTCTTCACCGTGAGGCCACACTACAAAGGTATCGTCCACGTACCGCCAGAAGACTGTTGGTTTCAACATCGCCGAATCGAGAGCCCTTTCCTCAAAGTCTTCCATATAAAAGTTTGCTACCAGAGGGGACAGAGGACTGCCCATGGCAACACCGTCAAGTTGCTCAAAATATTCATTATTAAATAGAAAGTAAGTAGAGGACAGGGCATGGTGAAACAGCGCCGTTATATCGGCCGTAAACTTATTGCCGATAAGTGACAATGAATCCAAAAGAGGGACCCTCGTGAAGAGTGAAACGACATCGAAACTTACTAACAAGTCCGAATCCTTCAGCTGTAGTGTTCTCAGTCTATTGATAAAGTCCGCAGAGTTGCGAATATGGTGCGTACATTTGCCAACAAAAGGTCTCAGTAGCGAAGCCAAATGACTAGATAAATCATATGTTGGAGCACCGACATTGCTCACTATGGGGCGTAAGGGCACATTATCCTTATGGATCTTTGGAAGACCATAAAATCTCGGTGGAACAGAACTGTGAGGTCTCAATCTTTTCACAACTTCTTGCGGCAGAGAAGAGGAGTTTAGCAACTCTGACGTTTTCCTTTCTACTTTCCGAGTAGGGTCTTTATCAAGCTTCCCGTACGTTGTCTCACTCAGCAAACTATATATCTTCTGATCATACATATCACGTGGCAGCAGCACAGTAGCATTCCCCTTATCCGCCGGAAGGACCACCGTCTGAGGATCTTCTCGTAACTTGCGCAGCGCAGCCCTTTCCATTGAAGAAATGTTGCTCTTCTGAGGCTGAGTTCTCGTAAGCGCGCGACATGTTTCCCGCCTGATTTCTTCTGCTGCTTCACTGGATAGAGGCCTGACAGCTTCTTCAACAGCACTAATAAAATCTGTTAAAGGTAAGGTCCTAGGTGTCGGTGCGAAGTTCAGACCTTTCCCAAGTACCGACAGTGTCACGTTGTCTAAATCCTTATCCGTGAAATTTACCACAGAGCGTCGAAAAACATCTTCTTGTCGTGACGTTGCTGAGAGTCGGTCGAACTTCGATGATTGTCTTAAAGAATACTCCTGACGGACTCAGTCTGATCTGGCCCATGTTACACCATCGACCCATTCCCAGCAGAGGGAAGGAAGATTAGATGCAATCTCCATATGCAAATAAAACTAAGTGGATGAAATCAAGGTGCTTCTGGATTTCACAGCCTGAACATAACGACCACAGACCTACTATCGACGTACACCCATCCAGGCGATAGTAGCGTCACAGGGCGAGGAATGACTGCTAGTCAGACACACAAACGGTGCATGTAGTATAGACAGCCTGCTGTCCGTTTTTAGAATTGGGAAGGCGCGTGATCTGAGTTTGACAGAGGGGAGATTGAGATGGCTCGGAGGCTCGGCGCGAGCATTTTGGAAACTGCACGACTTGTCGGGTATTCGGGGAGTGCTGTGGTGAGTGTCTTCAACACGTGGCGAAATCAAGGCAGAACGACTTCTAGAAGTCATGGGTTGGGCGGCTACCCCTCATTACAGACGTCGGACGTCGTAGGCTGGGCAGACTGGTAAAACAGTACAGGCGTGCCGGAAATAACTTTAGATTTTAATGCTGGGCAGAGTTGTGCCTGAACTCAGTGCACCGAGCGCTCCTAACAATGGGCCTCTGCAGTCGACGACCCATGGATGTACCAATGTTAACACCACAATATTGGCAACTACATCTGTAATGGGCACGTTATCATCGGCACTGGATGGTGGCACAGTGGCAGGGCGCTGCATTGTCTGATAAATCCCGGAACCTCCTTCATCAACCCGATGGGAGGGCGCGAATAAGTCGTCTTCTAGGGGAATAGCTGCTTTACATTGTACTGCAGGACGTAGACAAAGTGGCGGCGGCTCCAGTATGCTCTGGGGAACATTCACGTAGGCATCATTGGTCCACTGGAGCTCGTGCAAGGCACCATGACAATCAAGGAACTATTGTACGTTGCATGGGGGCTTAATTAAATAGTATGCAAATAATTTTAATTTTTCGTCTCTGACTGTCCGATTACGCAGTCTCGTAACCGGTTGGCCCTGTCTGGTATTTGTACGCAATCTGACTGCATAGAACGCTGGCCGAAGTGGCTGTGCGGTTAAAGGCGCTGCAGTCTGGAACCGCAAGACCGCTACGGTCGCAGGTTCGAATCCTGCCTCGGGCATGGATGTTTGTGATGTCCTTAGGTTAGTTAGGTTTAACTAGTTCTAAGTTCTATGGGACTAATGACCTCAGCAGTTGAGTCCCATAGTGCTCAGAGCCATTTTTGAACTGCATAGAACAACAACAAAGAATGGAACGAAATTTCCGTTAACACAATTAAATAATTAATTAAGTCCCCAGCAACTATGAAAGCTATGAAACAACAAAACACAAGTGTAGCTGTTCTGTGTGTGGAAGTGTGATTCAACGTACACATCTGTCACGGTTCTTCCTTAATAAGACCAGATATTTTAAACATCATTTATACTGAAGTAATTAAAAAAACCAGAAATACTATAATTGCACATAGAAACCAGAAATACAGTCTAATACAAGAACACGAGCCAGATGCTTGGATGACTGAACCTGTAACCAATAGGCATTATTGTTCAAGACATTGAAATAATACAAAAAAAGAGAATTTTTTTACCTTCATATATATTGACGAAAAGCACATTACAGCATCCCTAATCCAACAACATCTGGTGTCTAGCCCATCAAAACAATATGACAACATCTGAACAAGCACTCTCCATGGGAACCTCTCAACAACGACTCACCACTGCTACATCTCAACAAGCACTGCCCACCACGACTTCTCGACAAGAACTGCCAGTGGAGGCGGCTGAATAATACTCTTTGGCGCAATCTCTGGCGCTGTGGCTCAGTGTAGCCACCTTTCATATTCCCCTCCTCCACGGGCCAGAAATTGATGGTATTTTTGCCAGCATTGGTGGTGAAAATACCACCAAATTCGTCCAAAAAAAATACAGACAAAAATAAAAGATAATATTAATAAGTAAATATCACTTCACTAAATAACTTTTGGCTTTGCACTGACCATTCCATAACCTAACATATAAAATACAGTAAGGAATATAAATGCTTTCATACATGTGATTTTACATAATAGTTTACACAAGTACCATTCAATCAATGGCACCAGCAATGTCAAATAGGTGTAGGTAAGAGTCTCATAATATTTCACAAACAGTAAATACACAAAAAATCAGTTTATACAAATATTTACATAAAATGCTTTCCAGAGTTCAATAAACAAGTAGTTGACAGTTCCAGCAGTAGCACCCAGCAATGGTCAACAGGTGCAGACACCAACGAGTGACATTATTTCAGTAGAAACAGTTATAACAGTGGCACCCAGTAATGTTGAACAGGTGCAAACACCAACAGGTGACATCATTTCAGTAGAAGCAGTCCATCAGTGGCACCCAGCATTGTTGAACAGGTGCAGACACCAACAAGTGACATTATCTCAGTAGAAGCAGTCCATCAGTGGCACCCAGCAATGTTGAGCAGGTGCAGACAGCAACAAGTGACATCATTTCAGCATAAGCAGTTCCATCAGTGGCACCCAGCAATGTTAAACAGGTGCAGACAGCAAGAAGTAACATCATTTCAGTAGAAACAGTTCTAACAGTGGCACCCAGTAATGTTGAACAGGTGCAAACACCAACAAGTGACATTATGTCAGTAGAAACAGTTCCATCAGTGGCACCCAGCAATGTTGAGCAGGTGCAGACAGCAACAAGTGACATCATTTCAGTAGAAGCAGTCCATCAGTGGCACCCAGCAATGTTGAGCAGGTGCAGACAGTAACAAGTGACATCATTTCAGTAGAAGCAGTCCATCAGTGGCACCCAGTAATGTTGATCAAGTGCACGTAACAGTCCATAATATTCACTATCACTAATCACACTGTTCATCAGAGTTTAACAGCAGAAATTAAACATTTCCAACTGGCACCCAGCAATGTTGAATAGGTGCAAGCACGAACAACAGTTTGAAGGCACACACAATTGCTTTTACAAAATTATTATCAATGCTCTTACACTAAACATACAAATTATAATAAACACACGAATGATATCAGATAATTGTCATATTAAATATTACAAACACACAAATATCAGTAAACCTATAATATTTATTGGTGTCAGTGCAAGCCACAACAAACAAGTAAAATAATATTTAGGAGATAGGTCGGTACCAATTATTTGGGATTAGGAAGGGGAAACACACAAAACACACTCACTCATCTTTCATCCACATTAAGTACTACTGTGTAATTGAATAGTGTTAACTGTGTAAATGCAATTCTGTCCAAAATTTTATGTTCAACTTGTGTATCAAGTAGTAGTGGCAGCAATGTATAACAGTCAATAATAGTTAGTCAGCGTTGTAGTCATCATGTCAAGACCAATGTTTGCCAAGCCAAATCAAATGTACTGTTGTTGAACAACCGTCAGTGTGCCAAGATACGCAATTACTTCCTCTCTCCAAAATATATATATATATATATATATATATATATATATATATATATATATATATACTGCTTAGTGATTTAACAAAGTGTGTGTGTAGACAATCTTCCTTCTACTTGAGTGTTCTAGTCTGCTATCTTCATCCTCCTTGTTCCATATAAACCAACAAAAAGAATATGCTCCTCACTTACTTTACCTCTTATCCACCAAAACTCCAATAATCATCAACTTCTCACAATCTCAATACCTCTTCAATACGTCGATACATATAAACCTTATTACGAATATCATTTCACTTCCATAACAACTCTTTCCTCTAGTCAGTCTCCTCGAACAAGTACAGATAAAATTCTAGTGCAAACTTCAATTCATTGTCCCATACAATCCGATGACACAATGTCCACACACAACCTCTGTGTAATCCATCTGACCCAAATCTTCTACTCATTATGAATTATAAAATACATTTTGGTTACCTTGTCCATCATTAAATAAAAGAAATGCATACATGACCTCTAACAGCCTTTAGTTTGAATAACTTTCAGTAAGTAAGTACGAGTACGGAGTGTGAATTATAGAAATAATTCACAGTGTGTACACCACTTCAAGAATCATGGCAAAACAGAAGCGAACATGTGGAGTATTTCTTGTGTCAACTATCATTTACTATTTCAATTGCTCACGAAGAATGCAGTGTAATAACTGTCAATGGTCTAAACCTAGTGTTGGTGTGTCATGTCGTTAGTTTCCTTCCTAGTAACATAAATTTATACAGCTTCCATAAAACCTCCAGCTCATGTGACTTCAATGAAGTTTCTTGTACCAATGTCGTTCGTCGAATTATAGCAGTTCATTTTCTTATCTTAAAATATAAGGCACTGAGCGCAATATAAGGCAAAGCAGCAAATATATATCTTACATAATGAACAGGTCATTAGCATCGTATCAGCATAAGCAAATACATGTTCATATGTAATCTTAATAAGTAAACATGAAGGTGCAAGCAGATAAATCACAAAGTGTAACCTACATACATAACCAAATCAGCACAACTAATCATGTGACAGTTATAATTTAAATAAATATGCACAGCAGGCACATAATAAAAAAAATGACATCAGTGAAAAAGCAGTGCAGCCAAGCGATGCATAATATACACAAGTAACAACCCTGTTCATTAATCAATCATTGTCAAAATCAGTTAATGTACGCAAGCACGTCGCTTCACAAGTAAATTCATAGAACATGAAATTTAGCACAAAGTATGAATCACGTAATCGGGAGCAGCAAATTACGTCTAAAGTACGTACCTAAGTGGAAATATGTTACCTGAAAAATAAACTCAATTAATAGTTACCTTTTTAGTTTATTAGTTTCTTCTTCGAAATTACATTCTTCCTGAAAATTTCTCGATAGCAAGTCCTCTTAACGTTGGACACACACAGAATTTACCTGAAGGTCTTAAATATTTTATACAACCGTATCCTGAAAAATACTGAACGTTAATAACATAATTTATCAAGTCACTATAGCTTTATACTGAATTTATTCGGAGAAATTAGACTGTGTATTTGTTTACGGCTGTCAGTGCATTCGCACTGAACGCTCGATCAGCCGTAGGCGCGTGACGTAGGAAGTAATTGTTTGCAGTCAACGACTGCCTTGTGCGGCGCGCAGACTTGACTGTTGCTTTGAGTCTGTGCCGCCGCCGGAACACGGCGCGGTATCCTTGTACTCTCTGCGTGTTTATGTATAACTGTTATTTCTCGAAAGTATGTCGTTGTTGTTGTTGTTGTGGTCTTCAGTCCTGAGACTGGTTTGATGCAGCTCTCCATGCTACTCTATCCTGTGCAAGCTTTTTCATCTCCCAGTACCTTCTGCAACCTACATTCTTCTGAATCTGCTTAGTGTATTCATCTCTTGGTCTCCCTCTACGATTTTTACCATCCACGCTGCCCTCCAATACTAAATTGGTGATCCCTTGATGCCTCAGAACATGTCCTACCAACCGATCCCTTCTTCTGGTCAAGTTGTGCCACAAACTTCTCTTCTCCCCAATCCTATTCAATACTTCCTCATTAGTTACGTGATCTACCCATCTAATCTTCAGCATTCTTCTGTAGCACCACATTTCGAAAGCTTCTATTCTCTTCTTGTCCAAACTATTTATCGTCCATGTTTCACTTCCATACATGGCTACACTCCATACGAATACTTTCAGAAATGACTTCTTGACACTTAAATCTATACTCGATGTTAACAAATTTCTCTTCTTCAGAAACGCTTTCCTTGCCATTGCCAGCCTACATTTTATATCCTCTCTACTTCGACCATCATCAGTTATTTTGCTCCCCAAATAGCAAAACTCCTTTACTACTTTAAGCGCCTCATTTCCTAATCTAATTCCCTCAGCATCACCCGACTTAATTAGACTACATTCCATTATCCTTGTTTTGCTTTTGTTGATGTTCATCTTATATCCTCCTTTCAAGACACTGTCCATTCCATTCAACTGCTCTTCCAAGTCCTTTGCTGTCTCTGACAGAATTACAATGTCATCGGCGAACCTCAAAGTTTTTATTTCTTCTCCATGAATTTTAATACCTACTCCGAATGTTTCTTTTGTTTCCTTTACTGCTTGCTCAATATACAGATTGAACAACATCGGGGAGAGGCTACAACCCTGTCTTACTCCCTTCCCAACCACTGCTTCCCTTTCATGTCCCTCGACTCTTATAACTGCCATCTGGCTTCTATACAAATTGTAAATAGCCTTTCGCTCCCGGTATTTTACCCCTGCCACCTTTAGAATTTGAAAGAGAGTATTCCAGTCAACATTGTCAAAAGCTTTCTCTAAGTCTACAAATGCTAGAAACGTAGGTTTGCCTTTCCTTAATCTTTCTTCTAAGATAAGTCGTAAGGTCAGTATCGCCTCACGTGTTCCAGTGTTTCTACGGAATCCAAACTGATCTTCCCCGAGGTTGGCTTCTACTAGTTTTTCCATTCGTCTGTAAAGAATTCGTGTTAGTATTTTGCAGCTGTGACTTATTAAGCTGATAGTTCGGTAATTTTCACATCTGTCAACACCTGCTTTCTTTGGGATTGGAATTATTATATTCTTCTTGAAGTCTGAGGGTATTTCGCCTGTTTCATACATCTTGCTCACCAGATGGTAGAGTTTTGTCAGGACTGGCTCTCCCACGGCCGTCAGTAGTTCCAATGGAATATTGTCTACTCCTGGGGCCTTGTTTCGACTCAGGTCTTTCAGTGCTCTGTCAAATTCTTCACGCAGTATCGTATCTCCCATTTCATCTTCATCTACATCCTCTTCCATTTCCATAATATTGTCCTCAAGTCCATCGCCCTTGTGTAGACCCTCTATATACTCCTTCCACCTTTCTGCTTTCCCTTCTTTGCTTAGAACTGGGTTTCCATCTGAGCTCTTGATATTCATACAAGTCGTTCTCTTATCTCCAAAAGTCTCTTTAATTTTCCTGTAGGCGGTATCTATCTTACCCCTAGTGAGATAGGCCTCTACATCCTTACATTTGTCCTCTAGCCATCTCTGCTTAGCCATTTTGCACTTCCTGTCGATCTCATTTTTGAGACGTTTGAATTCCTTTTTGCCTGTTTCACTTACTGCATTTTTATATTTTCTCCTTTCATCAATTAAATTCAATATTTCTTCTGTTACCCAAGGATTTCTACTAGCCCTCGTCTTTTTACCTACTTGATCCTCTGCTGCCTTCACTACTTCATCCCTCAAAGCTACCCATTCTTCTTCTACTGTATTTATTTCCCCCATTCCTGTCAATTGCTCCCTTATGCTCTCCCTGAATCTCTGTACAACCTCTGGTTCTTTTAGTTTATCCAGGTCCCATCTCCTTAAATTCCCACCTTTTTGCAGTTTCTTCAGTTTTAATCTACAGGTCATAACCAATAGATTGTGGTCAGAGTCCACATCTGCCCCTGGAAATGTCTTACAATTTAAAACCTGGTTCCTAAATCTCTGTCTTACCATTATATAATCTATCTGATACCTTTTAGTATCTCCAGGGTTCTTCCATGTATACAACCTTCTTTCATGATTCTTAAACCAAGTGTTAGTTATGATTATGTTGTGCTCTGTGCAAAATTCTACCAGGCGGCTTCCTCTTTCATTTCTGTCCCCCAATCCATATTCACCTACTGTGTTTCCTTCTCTCCCTTCTCCTACACTCGAATTCCAGTCACCCATGACTATTAAATTTTCGTCTCCCTTCACAATCTGAATAATTTCTTTTATTTCATCATACATTTCTTCAATTTCTTCATCATCTGCAGAGCTAGTTGGCATATAAACTTGTACTACTGTAGTAGGTGTGGGCTTCGTATCTATCTTGGCCACAATAATGCGTTCACTATGCTGTTTGTAGTAGCTTACCCGCATTCCTATTTTCCTATTCATTATTAAACCTACTCCTGCATTCCCCCTATTTGATTTTGTGTTTATAACCCTGTAGTCACCTGACCAGAAGTCTTGTTCCTCCTGCCACCGAACTTCACTAATTCCCACGTCATTCCACAAAAATTTTAACGTTAGATATATGATGTACTCCCTTAGAGCGTCGAGATTTAAGAGTTTCTACTTCAACAGTGTTATCATGAATAATTTTGCGAACTCTATATGGACCGTTATAAAGCAGAAAAGATTTGCGACACAAGCCTTTTCCTTTGTGAGACAAACGATGAGACTTAATTAACACCTTTTGACCAACTGACAAGGTTTTTAAACGACCAGGACGTTTAGCTGATTTCTCTCTTCCAGCAGCCGCAGATGCAATATTTTGCAGAGCCAGGTTCACAACTTCAGAATGCTGCAGTTTCCGTGAAGGTGGAAAAGGAACGATTTCAGAAATGCGATTTGTCGGTGCTTTATTTTTTAATATCAATATAGGTGGTAAAGAAGTTGAATCATTAGGAAGTTCATTCAGAATGTTTTGAATAATATGAAGATACTGATCCCACGTTCTGTGATTCTGATGACAATAAAGTCGACACAATTTATTTATTTCCTTCATCCATCTCTCTGAAGCGCTAGATTGAGGGTGAAAAAGTGAAATGAAAATTGGTTTAATCTTACGACGCCGTAGAGTACGAAGCCAAATTTTAGAGCAAAACTGTGATCCATTATCTGATATAACTTTATCAATATGACCCACTTCTTTAAGAAAATGTTTGATGAAAGCATTAGATACTGAACGAGCTGTTGCTTTACGTAAAGGTGTAAAACACACATATTTTGATGTCAGTTCCACTCCTACCAAAATGTACGCAAAACCATTAGTAGAACGAACCACTGGACCGAACAAATCGACTGTAGCCATGTCCTTTAATTTCGCTGGAGTGATAGGAAACAACGGTGCTCTGTGAGAAATAGTTGGCGGCTTAGCCTTTTGACATAATTTGCATTTGGCAAGAACAGATCGAATACGTTTTTCCATATTACTGAAGTAGCAATTTTCTCGTAATTTATGAAAGCATTTTCTGGGACCAAAGTGTGCATAACTGAAATGTGTGTACCAAATCAATTTATTAACCCACTCATCAGGAATACCAACTAACCAAACAGAGTTGTCGACCGATTTTCGTTTAAAAAGAACTTTCCAGATAGTTCACAAAAACGAGGTGTGGCCAAATCGTCCAATTTAACAAGGCGTCTAAGAAAATTACAGACACCAAGGTAACTACGAACATCACGTTTTGTGGTAGGAACAGCATAATTACGAATAGCGTCTAGTTTCTCTGGATCAGGAAAAATACCTTCTGTAGAAATAATGTGACAAAGAAATTTCACCTGAGAACGACCAAATTCAGATTTTTCCAAGTTCACTGTAATGCCAACTCTTGCAAAAACACGTAATAATGAATCCAAAATTTTGTTATGCTCACTCCAAGAACGTTTAGCAATAAGAATATCGTCAACATATGAAGTAATATTGTCACGAAGATAAACAGGTAAAATTTCTTTTAAACTACGAATTAATGCTGCAGAAAATATAGTAAGTCCAAACGGTAATTTCCGAAATTGGTAACACTTACCAAAGGCTAAAAAGGCAGTGTATTTTCTACAATCAGGGTGGAGTTCTATTTGCCAAAAATTTGCGCGCATATCAATCGTGGATAAGACTTTAATTCCATGGAAATGTTCAAGAAGTTCATCTAAATTTTGTGGACGGTCAGTTTCAGGAATGATGATATTATTTATCTGCCTGGAATCCAGAACCAAACAAATTGACCCATCCTTTTTAAGAACGACGTGTAATGGGCTGGTATAAGGACTAACTGCTGGCTCAATAATGCCTTGATCTAACATGTACTGAAGTTCACTCTTAACCTTGTCTCTGTACGCCAAAGGAATAGCGTACGTTTTTCCTCGAAATGGTGTGTGTTCTTTTACTTTAAATAAATATTGTAAGCCTTGTATAGTTCCTGTGTGATGACTAAATACTGTAGCATGTGAAGTCAAAATTTGGTGCAGTTCTCTTGCAACGTCACCTGGCACTTCAGCTTTCTTAACCTTTTCTTTAATTAATTCTTCGCTATTAATTATATCATCCATCCCGTCTCTGTATCTATTGTCGTTGTCATGAATGAACACATTGTCGTCATAATACTCAGCGAAAACATCAGAAGTAAGAAAGCTTAAACATTTTGTGTCTGATACAGATTTTATTAAACACTCGAAAAATTTCAAACTTTTCGGCATTCCGGCAACAGTCAAATTCACACTTCCTTCTTTAAAGTTCAAAATTGGCTTATGTGTGTTAAGAAACTCCATACCTAATATAATTTGTGTACTGAGTAATGGAACAATAATAAAATTAGCAGAAAATTCGTATCCTTAACAAATGAAATTTAAGTTGGTCTGTTGTTTGCCTTCCACACTTTTTCGAGAAATAGCGCCTCGAATTGTAGTTTTAGAAACAGGTAACACAGGACAGGCAATAGTTATTACACATATACGAAAAACTGATTCACTAATGACATTCAATGGGCTCCCAGAATCTAAAACTGCAGTGGACTTATTCTTACCCACACATACTTCAATAACAGGATGTAAAAATGCATCTACATTATTTTCCTTTTCGTCTAGCAAAATGTCTCTCATGTCTTCCAGGCGTACGTAGTGTAAAGTCGTAGTGTCATTATTCTCTGAACCGTCCATATTGCTGCCAGAAACCGAAGCTACAAGTCATTGTCGATTGCCTGCGTCACGTCTTCGCGGATCAATTTCTACGATTTGCACTTGTCTCTCGGAATTTCTGTCACGCGGAGGATGCCAATTAGGTCCCTCCTGTCTGTTAGATGTAAATTCTTGGTTGTGTCTGTTATAGAAATCTCTATTTTCCTGTCTATCTGAACGACTACTTCTTGTGTAATTTCGACTGTCACATCTGAAATTACTGTTAGATCTACTACCCTGGTTATTTCTGTTGTAAGAATTTCTATTATTGTATGAATAATTTCTGTCTTGATGATACCGATTACTGTTTCCGTATGATTGATCATTCCGGTAGGAATTACCGTTGTTATGATTGTCTGTGTAATTTCTGTTAGAACGTCCGTTATTGTCATAAGGCTGGTATCTATTGTCCTGTCTGTTACGTCTGTCATTTTCAAAATTACCGCTATAACGTCCGTTCCGATCACTATCCCTTTTCTCTCAAAATCTATTGTAATTACTGTTACTGAAAAAATTACAAGAAGTTCCGTCGTCGTTGTCATACTCAAGTTCTTGTAACAATGTCTTAAAAGTCTCAATATCGTCTTTACATCTTCCGGCTAAAGCAATTTGTCTTATTGATTGTGGCAGCTTAGTTAAACAAATGCGAATTAATTCAGTCGGGCTATAAGGGTTGGACAGGAACTGATTCTTTCGAATCATGTCTTCAAAGTATTCTGCCGGCGTGCGGAACTCAAACTGTTTAAAATTACGCTGCATAATAAGACTATGTTTGACTCTGTCTTGCGTGTTTTCGGACCAATATGCCGATAGAAATGCATGATAAAAATCATTTAAATTATTACAATCTCTAATAAGTGCGCGCATCCGCGTCGCCGGTTCGTTTTCTAAATATCCACACATAAATTTCAGTTTGTGACTTAGTGGCCAATTTGGTGGAAGTGCGTACATAAATTTATCTAACCATGAACATGGATCTATGTCATTCTTAGAATTGCGAAAGACCTTAAATTTCCGAACAGTTAAGAAGTGTTTATAGTCAAAGTTTTCTCCTCGTGGCGACAAAGACCTACCGCGTCTGTCCCTGTCCCAATGTCGATTATTGTCAAGTTCGCGCACCTGGCGCTCTCTTGTTGCTTCTCGTAAATGAAATAAATTACTTTCTTCAAACCCCTCTGCTATCTGTGATTCTAAATTTCTGTCTTTTCCTACGATTTCGCCTTCAATTTGTTTGACTTGCTTCCCTAATGCCTCAAATTCCCTTTTAATGCGTTCATTAAATTTTCCCTGAGTTTCAACATGTTTATTTATGTTCTGGTACTCTTCTGTTTCTGCAAATGGCAATGGAGCTGTATCATCTGAATCTCTGTCCCCATTTAAACTAAGACTTGTCAACTTATCTGCAATCTCCTCAACTCTTTCCGATAAGTCACCTAATTGTTCTTTCTGTTTATTTACGTCTTCTGTAAGTGTCGCGACTCGGGTTTCAGTATTGACACATTTTCCCGATTTATTAAATTGTTTTCAACTCCATTATTCATCATCCTGTTCTCCTGTGTTGGCGAGTTCGCCATGTTAACAATTTCGTCATTCTCACTATTCATCATTTTTGCCTTTTTCATCGATCGCGTGATCATTTACAAAACATACAAAACTCGTCACTATATGAAAATTACACACAATGACACTTTATCACCAACAATATCATTCACACGAAATGCTTCCCTCAAACACGATTAACGAACAATTGAAATCTTCAAAACTGCACAAAATTGTCAAACCCGTATACAAGACAACAAAAATTAAATTCTGCAAAAAATACCATTAGAAGAATGACAATTACCAAATCTACACATGCAATATAGACTACAATTACTAAACTACAAATTACTACAACAATACTACTATTTTTACAATCAGAAGAATTCCAAGGGACGATCCGAAGCAGAGGTCGCCACGTGCATGGGGGCTTAATTAAATAGTATGCAAATAATTTTAATTTTTCGTCTCTGACTGTCCGATTACGCAGTCTCGTAACCGGTTGGCCCTGTCTGGTATTTGTACGCAATCTGACTGCATAGAACAACAACAAAGACTGGAACGAAATTTCCGTTAACACAATTAATTAATTGTTCACACTGTTGTGTTAAGTTATTTATTCTGTCATTTGGTACGGATTCCTCGATTCTCTCAAATATTTCTTCCTTATCGTGTGCACGTTGTAAATTTAACTCTCAAAATTTTTGTACTATCACGCGATCTCTTTCTTCCTGTTCTCTATCCTGTTCCTTTTGTCTGATTTCTTTTGAAATTAATCTATTATTGTGAGCATTCAAAATCGGTTGTACTTCTTCTCTAATTTCGTTCTTTAATTCATCTTTCATGTTTTTGAAACATGTCCCTATTCGTGAATCTAACCGTGTTTCCATTGTTTCCATCTCTGTTTCTAAACGTGTTGCCACTGCTTTTAATTCAGATCCTAACCGTGTTTCCATTTTTCTCATATCAGTTTTAATTGTTCCTATTTGTGAGTCTAACTGTGTTGCCAAAGTTCCCATCTCTGTTTTAAATTCAGATCGAAAATTTAATATTGCACTCATCAACTGCTCCATATTAACTTGTTCGAAATTCTTTTCGCCCCTAACATTTCCCGTAAAACTAACTTCCTTCGTCATAGCAGTAAAGCTGTCTGTGTTCGATACTATCCCAGAATCTTCTGTCGTTAATCTCGTACTCTGAAAATTTTTTGATTGTGAAAAAATTTGAATTGGTTCCGGACTATTTTCCCGATTTATTAAATTGTTTTCAACTCCATTATTCATCATCCTGTTCTCCTGTGTTGGCGAGTTCGCCATGTTAACAATTTCGTCATTCTCACTATTCATCATTTTTGCCTTTTTCATCGATCGCGTGATCATTTACAAAACATACAAAACTCGTCACTATATGAAAATTACACACAATGACACTTTATCACCAACAATATCATTCACACGAAATGCTTCCCTCAAACACGATTAACGAACAATTGAAATCTTCATAATTGCACAAAATTGTCAAACCCGTATACAAGACAACAAAAATTAAATTCTGCAAAAAATACCATTAGAAGAATGACAATTACCAAATCTACACATGCAATATAGACTACAATTACTAAACTACAAATTACTACAACAATACTACTATTTTTACAATCAGAAGAATTCCAAGGGACGATCCGAAGCAGAGGTCGCCACGTGCATGGGGGCTTAATTAAATAGTATGCAAATAATTTTAATTTTTCGTCTCTGACTGTCCGATTACGCAGTCTCGTAACCGGTTGGCCCTGTCTGGTATTTGTACGCAATCTGACTGCATAGAACAACAACAAAGACTGGAACGAAATTTCCGTTAACACAATTAATTAATTAAGTCCCCAGCAACTATGAAAGCTACGAAACAACAAAACACAAGTGTAGCTGTTCTATGTGTGGAAGTGTGTTTCAACATACACATCTGGCACGGTTCTTCCTTAATAATACCAGATATTTTAAACATCATTTATACTGAAGTAATTAAAAAAAAACCAGAAATACTATAATTGCACATAGAAACCAGAAATACAGTCTAATACAAGAACACGAGCCAGATGCTTGGTTGACTGAACCTGTAACCAATAGGCATTATTGTTCAAGACATTGAAATAATACAAAAAAAGAGAATTTTTTTACCTTCATATATACTGACGAAAAGCACATTACAGCATCCCTAATCCAACAACATCTGGTGTCTAGCCCATCAAAACAATATGACAACGTCTGAACAAGCACTCTCCATGGGAACCTCTCAACAACGACTCACCACTGCTACATCTCAACAAGCACTGCCCACCACGACTTCTCGACAAGAACTGCCAGTGGAGGCGGCTGAATAATACTCTTTGGCGCAATCTCTGGCGCTGTGGCTCAGTGTAGCCACCTTTCAACGTGGTTGTAGACTACGTGCATCTAACGGCAGTGGCATTTTTCAACAAGATAATGCGTCATGTCACAAGACCAGGAGATCGATGCAGTGGTTTGAGGACCACCGTGGCGAGTTCCAATTAATACTCTGCCCTCTCCCCCCCCCCCCCCCCCCCAACTCGCCAGATATGAACCCGATCGAACACAGGGATGTGATTTTTACGTAGCGTCAGAGTTGATCGGCCCCCTCCCAGGAATTTACGGGAATTACGTGACGTGTGTGTGTGTGTGTGTGTGTGTGTGTGGCCCCATCTCTCTCTAGCGACCTACCAACACCTCATTGCTTCCCTGCCATGATTCGTCGCCACTGGTATCCGTGCCAAAGGTGGTGGAAATACCGGCTATTAGGTAGGTGGGCATAATGTTCTGGCTGATCAGTGTATGATTGCTCCGAGTATTCTGCCCTTTGATGGTGCATGTCGCTTGTGTGACACATGCTATCAAACGTACAGCAGAGCAAGTTAAGATTTTTATTCCCTAAACACTCTGTCTTCAGGCCACAAGTGACCCATCGGGGCCGTCCGACCGCCGTGTTATCTTCAGATGAGGATACGGATAGGAGGAGCGTGTGGTCAGCACACCGCTCTCCCGGTCGTTATGATGGTTTTCTGTGACCAGATCCGCTAGTATTCGGTCGAGTAGAACCTCAATTGGCATCACGAGGCTGAGTGCACCCCGAAAAACGGCAACAGCGCATGGCAGCGTGGATGGTCACCCATCCAAGTGCCGGCCATACCCGACAGCGCTTAACTTCGGTGATCTGACGGGAACCGGTGTATCCACTGCGGCAAGGCCGTTGCCCCTTTTATTCGCCAAGATAAATAAATTAATCTTCACAGTAAAGAGAGTTTTTGTTAAGGCACCATCAAAGATGTAGACATTCAAAGATCAATTTGCAGATGCCTCTTGCCACCCGAACCTGTTGTTACCCCCTGGGGCAGACAAGAAGATAACTGAAAATCTGCCAGAGGACTCTGCTTTTTTAACGTCAGCAAAACAATTGCTCAAATATCCCTCAGTCCTACAGTACTTGACTTATACAGTATTAGAACCATCTAAACGTGTATGGCAAATATTATTTCGAATTAGAAGGTTCAAGGAGACCTATCTACGAGAACATTTCTTTACTGGAGGAAATTAAAAAGAAAATTAAGAAGCACTAGGTGAAGTGGGAGAAAATACAGACAAAAACAAAAGGTTTTTCAGAAGGACACAGCCTGAAGCACTTACGCGCAGCATCATACATACTTAGCGGAAAATCCAACTCCCCTAATTGCAGCATTCCTATCCATCATGTGCCGAAAGTGAAGTACGCCAGTGTAACATCCGTTGATGTGGAGCGTTCTTTTTCGGCATATAAATTAATACTGACTGACAAGCGCCATAGTTTTTCTCTGGAAAACTTACAAAAGGTTTTAGTTATTTACTGTGAAGCCAGCTATGATCTGAATGTTTGAAACCGCTGTTTTATCCGGTATGTATTGAGTATTCTACGAATTTCAATATATGTCTGTATATGAAGGTTTGGGATCAGTTTCAGCATTAAAGCAGTAAAATGTTGCTGTGTTGTGCAGCTGTGCACATTTCCATTTTCCTTGTTGTTACATAATAATTTGCTCATATGTCAATATTGTTATTTTACCTTTACGTTTAGTTTTTCTGTATAACACTTTTTAGGGCCTGTTTTAGGTTTGATATAGTTTAAATGAGGTAATGAAAGAGCCTATTTTAGGCGCCTAAAATGCACTTTTACGACCTGAAAATCCGTGGTCAAAAAATAACACATGACGGACAAAACAAAGAAGCAGACTAGCAGTGCCAAAGAGGGCATTCCCGGCCAAGGAAGTCTAATAGTACGAAATATCGATCTTAATTAGAAAAAGGAAATTTCTGAGAAGTACCTTCGGAACATAGCATTGTATGTTAATGAATCATGGGCTGTGAAAAATTATAATAGAAGAGAAACTAAGCGTTAGAGGTTTGGTGCTATAAAAGAATATCGAAAATTAGGTGGCGGTACTCTACACTCTCTGCGAAGAAGTATAATGTGGAAAACACTGGCAAGAAGACAGGACAGTACGATGGGACATACATGAAGACATCTGGGAATATTTTAAATAGTACTAGAGGGAGCTGTATAGGTAAAAACATAGGGAAATGCAGTTATAGGAATATGTCGAGCAAATCGTAGAGGACGTAGGGTGCAAGTGCTGCTCTGTGGTGAAGAGGTCAGTTCATTACCAGTCGGAAGGTTGATGACTCAGAAGAAACCCGGACAAGTTCGAGTAAAACTCGCGTTCCGAGCATGCTGTACAAACTTAATTGTTTATGTAGGTTAATAATAATTTCGTGTGCCTCAGTGGCCTGGTGCAATTCTTTCTGTTGGACGCCACTTCGGTGACTGTCTCTAAGCTACCCCAGTTATCCAATTGGAGAAAGGGGACCTACAGTCTAATGTACCATCAGAACCATATGTTGTTTCTGGAAACTTATCACATCTTTGAGAGATGCTAGGTTAAAGCAAAGTATAAAAAAATCCCTGATCCGACCGAGATGTGATCCCGTGATCTGTTTCGAGGTTCACGCTTCACTGGTAGACCCACCACAGGCAAAGGTGGACTGGACGACACGAAACACAATGCATACGTGAGAGATCTGGAACGGCATATTTATAACGAAAAAGCGTACACATTTCACCACATGGGAAAGCAGGACAGCAGACATAAATAACGTTCATGTCCGACACAGGTCTAACTCCCAACGTAAACGTCAATACCGGACTGTCAGTAAGGAATATGCCCTCCTGAGGCCCTGATGCACATTTTTCACATGTTATTCATGGTGGCTACTTAACTGTTTTGGGAGTCCTTGGGAGATATTGCCCCTCTCCTCTTTCAGCGTGGTTTTCAGTTGTTGCACGGTTCGAGGAGGGGGTGTCCGTAGAGAAACACGACTACCAAAAGCATCCCAGGCATGCTCTGTGGGGTTTACGTCCAAAGAGTACCTAGGCCATTTCATACAATCAGTATCTTAAATTTCCAGTGTGTCTGACGCCTCAGCAGTTCTGTGTGGGTGTCCATTGTCGTCCATAAATAGAAAGTTGGGTGGTCCGTGTATGACCATTGGCACCCTTTCAGATAGCATTTTCACCTTCAGCATCGTTTTTTAATCGAGAGATGACCAGTTTCAAGCAATCCAACTGCTCGTCCCAGATTGTGAGCTATCAAATGATGTCTTGCAGACATATTGTCGTATGACACAGAAAGTCACACTAAATGGTTCCGTAACAACTTTCACCAAGCAGCATACTGTATGAAGCATCGAATGCATACGGAACGTTCTTCGACGCACTTCGCAGCAGTTAGCACGTCCCGGTCTCTAAATTTCCTTTTACTGTCATTGGCTGGGTATCCCGTAGCAACTGTCAGTTGTTCCATAGCAATTGTCGGTTGTTCCGTATCAATTGTCGATAGTTCCATATCAATAGTCAGTTGTTCTGTAGCAATTAGCAGTTCTTCCTTAGCAAGTGTCTGTTGTTCCATAGCAATTGTCAGCCTGTGTAGATATAGTTCATCTATAATTTCAAAATATATGACGTATGTGGCCGTACCTGTTGATTGCATTGACTTATAAGCTTCAATTTTTTACTCCACCCAGGTACTCTAGATCTTAGTACTTGTCATTGATACCTGGAGCCGTTCCTGAGGAGACGGGGTCTTAACAGCCGAACAGACAAAAAGAAAGACAGACAAACAACAATGCGGGTCTATAAGGGTTCCGTTTTTACTGATTGAGGTATGGAAACGTGCAAATATATCAAATGGTTCAAATGGCTCTAAGTACTACGGGACTTAACATCTGAGGTCATCAGTCCCCTAGACTTAGAACTACTTAAACCTAACTAACCTAAGGACACCACACACATCCATGTCCGAGGCAGGATTCGAAGCTGCGACCGTAGCAGCAGCGCGGTTCCGGACAAGAGCCTAGAACCCCTCGGCCACAGCGGCCGGCTTGAAAATAGAATGTCTTCGATATCAGTAGTGAGTTGAGCTTTGTTTGTGTCTAAGTAGTGGGATAGATGGGGAGTAATCAGGTGAACAGAAAGCATCACTCGTGTGAAACTTAGCTTGCTCATTTCTCACATGATGTAGTGAGAAATAAGGATGAAGGCCAACAGGCAGATTCCATATGTGTAGATTTCCATACGTTTTCTATACAGGGTGTTACAAAAACGTACGGCCAAACGTTCAGGAAACATTCCTCACACACAAATAAAGAAAAGATGTTATGTGGACATGTGTCCGGAAACGCTTAATTTCCATGTTAGAGCTCATTTTAGTTTCGTTAGTATGTACTGTACTTCCTCGATTCACCGCCAGTTGGCCCAATTGAAGGAAGGTAATGTTGACTTCGGTGCTTGTGTTGACATGCGACTCATTGCTCTACAGTACTAGCATCAAACACATTTCAGTCGAAGTGTTCGTACGCTTCTCAACAACAGATTCGGTGACCGACGGATTGGTAGAGGCGGACCAATTCCATGGCCTCCACGCTCTCCTGACCTCAACCCTCTTGACTTTCATTTATGGGGGCATTTGAAAGCTCTTGTCCACGCAACCCCGGTACCAAATGTAGAGACTCTTCGCGCTCGTATTGTGGACGGCTGTGATACAATACGCCATTCTCTAGGGCTGCATCAGCGCATCAGGGATTCCATACGACGGAGGGTGGATGCATGTATCCTCGCCAACGGAGGACATTTTGAACATTTCCTGTAACAAAGTGTTTGACGTCACGCTGGTACGTTCTGTTGCTGTGTGTTTCCATTCCATGATTAATGTGATTTGAAGAGAAGTAATAAAATGAGCTCTAACATGGAAAGTAAGCGTTTTCGGACACATGTCCACATAACATATTTTCTTTCTTTGTGTGTGAGGAATGTTTCCTGAAAGTTTGGCCGTACTTTTTGTAACACCCTGTATACATAAATGATCTGCAGATAGGGTGAGCAGCAATCTCTGGATAAGTAGGAGAAACAAACCCGTAATTTTGGAATACGGTATCAGTAGTGCGTTGCTTGACACAGTCACACCGTCTGAGTATTTTGGCGTAACGATGCAAAGCGATATAAAACTGATCGAGGATGTAAGGATTGTGGTAGAATTGTTGACTTCGGTTTCTTAGCAGAACTTTGGGAAAATGTGGTTCATCTGTAAAGGAGCTCGCATATAGATCGGTATTGCGACCTATTTTTGAGTACTGCTCGAGTGTTTGGGATCTGCAGCAGGTCGGATTAAAGGAAGACATTGTGCCAATTCAGAGGCAGGCTGCTAGCTTTTTACCTGTAGGTTTGAGCAACACGCAGGTATTACGAAGATGCTTCGGGAACTCAAATGGGAAGCCTTGTATCGTAGGCGACGTTTTTTTTCTGGGAACAGTAGTGGGGAAATCCGGAGAACCGGTATTTGGAACTCTCTGCAGAGCGAGTCTATTGCCGCCAACGCACGTTTCGCGTAAGGACCGCGAAACTAAGAGAAATTAGGGCTCAAACGGAGGAAGATAGTCGTTTTCCCCTCGCTCTGTTTGCGAGTGGAACAGGAAAGGAAATGACTAAATGGCTCTGAGCACTACGGAACTTAATTTCTGAGGTCATCAGTCCCCTAGAACTTAGAACTACTTAAACCTAACTAACCTAAGGACATAACACACGTCCATGCCCGAGGCAGGATTCGAACCTGCGACCGTAGCGGTCACGCGGTTCCAGACTGTAGCGCCTAGAACCGCTTGGCCACACCGACCGCCAGGAAATGACAAGTAATGGTACTGGATACCCTCCACCAAGCACCGTATGGCGGCTTGCGGAGTATGTACGTACATGTAGATGTAGGTTGTCACCTAAGGCAATGGGTCAAGATGACTGTTTGAATGATCAGGTGTGGAACACTTCCCCACAACATTTCCGCTGTGTAGCTCGCTGCTCAGGATACAACCACTATTTTTCTCATCGTCAGACATGCACAGCGACGCTTTACTAAACTGCGTACTCTAAAGCGCCACCCGTTATCTCTCTTTAACTTTATTGGTTGCTTCAGTACTGCGATCAAAACAAAGTGAAATGTGACCTCTGACTGACTTAAATTTTTACAACGAACAGTATAAAGTGGGCTCCCTCATGCACAGCGCAGGCATCTTATTAACGTACACTGCCATATCAATACAGTGAAGCACCCAGGGAGGGAGGACGAAACGAAATGAAACCTCACGGACTGAGAGAGCATGCGATAGTATGTCAGATTGACTAAGAACTTGGCAGTGTGCGTCCACTTTGCACCCCCCCCCCCCCCCCCCCGCCCCCCTCTCGCCTGGGTGCATGCACCGATGCGGTTGGAAAGGGTTCCCAATGCCGTTGTATCCTCTCCTCAGGAAAGCTGGTCCAAGACTTCTGGAATTGATTGGAATTGATTCTTGGTATTCCGGATAATGGCAGTGGGTCTGATCTGGTGCCAGGCATGTTTTGTCGCGAACAGAAGTCGAGATCTTGCTGTATGTGGGATTACTTTAGTATCTGGAAAGCAGTTACTAGAGACGCGTTTGTTCCATTGAAAAACGGCATCATGATAGAGTCGCATGAGATGGAACTTGAGAGGACCCAAGATGTCCCTGACATACGGTTGTGGCTGTACCAGCTGTGACATGAAGTTATACCCAATGGCTGCCCATATCTTGACAGTAGGAGCAACGCTGCCGTGTTCGTCCAAAATACTGCAAGACTGGGACCTCTCTGAAGGTCACCGCCATAATCGCCGGCAATGGTCATTCGGGCTAGTGCAGAACTACAGTTCGTCGCTGAACACGATGCGTCTTCATTTGTCAGCAGCCTGTGCTTCTCATTTGCAGCACCATTCCAAATGCAGCTGTTTGTGTTGTCAGAGGCAACCTACCCATGGTGCGGTAATTCCCAAGTCCGCCTGCTGCGAGTCCTACCAGTGGTGTGGGATGACACAGAACGTTGCTGGGAGTCTACCATTTGTTCCCAGATGGCAGTTTCGGACGAGCAGGACACGATGTACTGTGTGCACAGTACCACAGTTCTCCCTTGCGGTGCTCAGACGGATCATTATCCTCCCCCGGTTGGTATCCCTTCGCTCACGTTCAGATGCAGTTCAACATGGCGCCACTGTGCCATTTGAATCTTCACACAACTGGACATTGTACGATTCGACCAGCCAGTCAAATGAGGAATCACAATGCGACCCCTTTGCAACTGTGTCATGAGTATCTTACACGAGTACGCAGCATGTCCGTTTCCTTCACAGCAATCACTCAACGTCTGACACCCACTCTATACTAAGGTGACCATATTTTTGGAAGCCAAAGCTGAGATCAACATGGGTGCCCCCATACAGGAGGACAACGGAGCCCGTGCCGCCCACTCTCCTCCCCACATTTCTGGGAAAGGAAAATAAATATGCTGCAGTCACATGAATTTAGTTCAAGAAATTTATTAAAAAGTTGGTATATATATGACACAGAACCCCCCCCCCCTGCGAACTATGATATGGACGTCCTTCGGAACCAATTTTATACAGTAACTACTCACTACTCGGAATACAACAGTGTTCTACAATTGTTATATTTTATTAAAGTTTACACTGAAATAAGTAACAGACATCAAATGGCAGTATAACAAATGTAATATAAAACATAAGACACATTCACAGTTACTGTATAATAATGATGGACCAAAATATTAAAAGTTAATAACACATCTGCTTAGATAACTGTGTACAACTTTTAAAAATTCAGTTGCTCATGCCGCCATATTTCTAAACAATCACGAAATCCACGTCAGTAATACCAACTTCAGCGCAAGTATTATTCAAGGTCTCGAATTTGAACGTGTCAGCAGACAGGTCGTGTAAACGCATACAATATTATGGTATGTTAGGTTTGGGATTGTTGTTGTTGTGGTCTTCAGTCCTGAGACTGGTTTGATGCAGCTCTCCATGCTACTCTATCCTGTGCAAGCTTTTTCATCTCCCAGTACCTACTGCAACCTACATCCTTCTGAATCTGCTTAGTGTATTCATCTCTTGGTCTCCCTCTACGATTTTTACCCTCCACGCTGCCCTCCAATACTAAATTGGTGATCCCTTGATGTCTCAGAACATGTCCTACCAACCGATCCCTTCTTCTGGTCAAGTTGTGCCACAAACTTCGCTTCTCCCCAATCCTATTCAATACTTCCTCATTAGTTATGTGATCTACCCATCTAATCTTCAGCATTCTTCAGTAGCACCACATTTCGAAAGCTTCTATTCTCTTCTTGTCCAAACTATTTATCGTCCATGTTTCACTTCCATACATGGCTACACTCCATACGAATACTTTCAGAAATGACTTCCTGACACTTAAATCAATACTTGATGTTAACAAATTTCTCTTCTTCAGAAACGCTTTCCTTGCCATTGCCAGCCTACATTTTATATCCTCTCTACTTCGACCATCATCAGTTATTTTGCTCCCCAAATAGCAAAACTCCTTTACTACTTTAAGTGCCTCATTTCCTAATCTAATTCCCTCAGCATCACCCGACTTAATTAGACTACATTCCATTATCCTTGTTTTGCTTTTGTTGATGTTCATCTTATATCCTCCTTTCAAGACACAGGTTTGGGATATGATATCGAAATAAAGTGTAAAACACTTTTACAGTGCTAAAAATGTCAAAAGTTACATGTTGAAACATCCCATGACCGAGACTGGCATTTGATTTGTAAAAACGGGGACATTTAGGCGTCCCAGATGAACCCAGTCGGGACAGGGGGACAGGACTCCACAAACCGGAACCGTCCCCGCCAAATCGGAACGTCTGGTCACTTTATCTATACCCTACCAGGCCTGTTAACAACAATAAATACGAACAATACTAATATACTCTGGTGGCTGCTCTGCCTTTCTTACATAATTGCAACTCCAGTCATTTACGCACACCAGCCGATGGTGTGCGCACTACGATGTTACATTTACGTTAATAATCATATATTCTGGGTGCTTCACTTTTTATTTTTTTATTTGCAAGTACTGTAATGTACTTTTTAGTAGGGGACGAAGGGGAAACCAAACATATTTACTGATTTTTGCAGGGGGGATACAAACAACAATCCTATTCACTGAGCCGGCCGGTGTGGCCGTGCGGTTCTAAGCGCGTCAGTTTGGAACCGCGTGACCGCTACGATCGCAGGTTCGAATCCTGCCTCGGGCATGGATGTGTGTGATGTCCTTAGGTTAGTTAGGTTTAAGTAGTTCTAAGTTCTAGGGGACTGATGACCTCAGTAGTTAAGTCCCATAGTGCTCAGAGCCATTTGAACCTATTCACTGATTTTTTTTGGGGGGGGGGGGGGGGAGGGGAGGGGGTTGGGGGAAAGGACAAGTCTATCCATTCACTGATTTTATCTAATGTAAATTAAACGTACATCTTCCACCAATACCACCAAGAGCACAAATAATACTTAAAAGTCGTAGATATGGGCTCACTGTTATAGGAGTATTTCTTGGAAACAATTGCGTTCCTTAATTTTTAAAATGAAGACATTTGTTCTACTTTCCTCTGAGACCACTTGCGATCAGTTGTTCAGATTTATTGTAGTGCGCTACAACAATCGGCCACTTATTAACCTCATTGTACAGGGTGTTTCAAAAAGGACTTAACAACTTTAAAAATTGATATAAATTTATTGAAAGAAGACAGAGTTTTGAGTTTAGTGTTATTTTGTAGGTAAACACATAAAGTTTTTTTACCTTAAACTAAAGATGTTGTATGTGGCTTCCGTTTGTTACCCTGCTCAGTTCCCATAGGAAGTCAATTTGTCCCCAAACTCGTTGTAGCATTGCAGATGTAATTTGCTCAGTGGCGGTGTAAATTCTGGCTCTAATTTCAAGTAGAGAAGCCGGCACAGGAGGTACAAACACGATAATCTTGATAAATCCCCATAAAAAATCGAATGGTGTCAGGTTTGGGGAATGTGGGGCCATGCAATTGGCGCATCACGGCCAATCCATTGACCTGGAAAGCGGTCACTCAGAAAATCGCGGATGTGAGCCAGGCAGTGGGGTGGTGCACCATCTTGCAAGAAGTAAACATTTCGCTCTTCGTCATCCTCATCGATCTATGATATCAAAAATTGTTGTAAAAGAAAGGGACCGTACACTTTGTTCTTGCTCAGTGCACAAAACACGTTCAGTTTAGGGCTATCACGAACATGTTGCAATGTTTGATGTGGATTTTCACCGTCCCAAAACCTACAGTTATGTGCGTTAGCCTTGGCACTTAAGTGAAAAGTCGACTCGTCACAAAAGATGATTTTGTCCAAGAAATGTTCAACCTCATGTAATCGATATAACAGCAATTTTATCAGTGTCTTTTATTGCTTGAACCGTCAGTCTGTACGGTTTCAGATGCAAACGTTTTCTCAACACATGCCAAACAGTCGTATGTGGGATTTCCAGTTTGCGAGATGCACGCCGGATCGATTTCATAAGGCTGTTGACAAAACGTTGTCTCACTCGCTCAACGACGTCGTCAGATGTGCTTGGACGACCTGATGATTTCCCATGTCTTACCAAGCACCGTGTTTCTACAAAATATCTATGCCACTCATAAACTGTAGGCCTAGTAGGAGGATCTTTAACGTACTTGGTACGGAAATCACGCTGAACTGTTGTCGCAGACCTAGATTCTTCAAACCAAAACTCACAGCTAGCATGTTTGGGTCCAGTGAAGACAGCCATTTTTAACACAACTACCGCTAGCTCTCCTCATGTTGCTGCTTCCCGAGTCTACAGCTCACGATATTGTAAATGTCCCTAAGGCAAAGTCTCTCTATGGCTCTTGAGACGGCTGCTGTTTGCACCTACAGCCGTTTGAGCCTCGCAGTTGAAAGCTGCCAAAAGCGCTGCCAGGTGTCAGGGATTTCTTTAATTTGTACAACTCTCTTAGTAGTAAAGAAGAAATGTACTAAAACTTCACGCGTGATGTGACAATTTTTCACGCATCTTAGTGTTTATGACCTCATATCTCTTGAACAATATGCTGTACAATGATGTATTTGTGTAAGTACATTCAGCGACGAGCATACTGTCTGCGAAATATATTGCAAATAGAGTTAGTAGCAAAGGAGTAACAAATTTTAACGTCAAGCATGATGTGGCAGATTTTCACACATCTCAATGTTTATGATGTCATATCTCCTGGTGTATGTGACACACAGTGATTTAATTTTGTAGGTACACTAAGCAGCATATGTGGATACCATCTGTAAAATGTCATGAAAATAGAATTACTAGAAAAGGAGCAACAAATTTAGACGTCATACAGAACGCTTCAATTTTCCCCGTATCTCATTGTTTATGACGTCATACGAGTATCTCCTGAACTATTTTAGGTAGGTGTTTGTTACTCCCACAGCGACTGTTGCCTGGTAGTAAAGGATACGTGTAACAAGTTTGGTTTAAATCGCTTCAGCGGTTTAGGAGGAGATGTCGAACACACACACACATTTTTCTAATATGTGTGGATTATTATTATTATTTCAGAACACTGTGCATCGCGTCTTAATGGAAAAAAGAAAAACCCGAATTTCTTTCAAATAGAAGAAGGTATGCTTCTGAGACAGAACTTTACGTATAATTTTCACAATTTTGGAAAAAAAGCTGGCCGCGGTGGTCTAGCGGTTCTAGGCGCTCAGTCCGGAACCCCGCGGCTGCTGCGGTCGCAGGTTCGAATCCTGCCTCGGGCATGGATGTGTGTGATGTCCTTAGGTTAGTTAGGTTTAAGTAGTTCTAAGTTCTAGGGGACTGACGACCACAGATGTTAAGTCCCATAGTGCTCAGAGCCATTTGAACCATTTTTAGCCATTTGGAAAAAAAAAAAGGTTCTTTCATGAGATACGCGACATTAACCTTCCCAGCCCTGTCATGAAGAAGATGAAGGACGAGTAGATAGGAGAGTCTCGCCTATGTCATTGTTGATCTGAGGCAAGTTTCAAGTCGTCGGTGGAGGATCTCTCAAAAGGATGCTGACGATGCAAGGAACAGTCAGAATGCTCAGGCGAAAAACTTCCCGAAACGCTTATTTAACCATATCACGTTCAGCAATAAGCTGTTTTCCGTTACAGACTAGTTGTGTGTGAAGCCTGTCCAGACTTAAGTCTACCATATTTACTCAAGAAATTCTCCCAAACCTTGGGTAAATGGAGGATTTGTCTGGGACATCTTCCTTCAAGATGGGACAGTCGCTTTAGATCCTGGTTGAATCTCTGATCCATCTTATTTAGGAAGAGATAAAGAGCGTCAAACACATAATTGTTAAATCTTCGTTCATGAAACAATTCTTCAGGAAGGGTTGATGTTTCTTTGTGTTTCAGTCTCGCTGGCATTTTTTTCTTCTTTGAGACATTTTGATCTTTCAGATTTAGGTTTTCAGAATAATCTTTGGCTTTCTCTGACCGCATATCAGACGCTTCCACAGTCCTCAGTGCTCTTAAAACTTACCAGTATGTAGAGCATTTCACCGTGGCTGTGTTGAAACACTTCCACGGGCCTAAGCTTCACAAAAGCTACTTTTAGAACGTACCTTTATACAGGACATTTCACCATGGCTGCATAAAAATTTAGATTTTACAGAGGTCTGGCCAGTGCTTCGTATACTCCTAACACTTTAGTAGAACTGTCATTTAGTCTCAAGCTTTTTGAGCCGATTTGCGTAGCCCTGTTGGACTGAACATTATTCGTCTCTGAGATTTGTACTGTCAATACTTCAATCACTGGTTTCTGCACCTGGTCATAGGTTTCCCTGAAATATTTAAAAGATTTTAGTCTCTCAGGTCATGGGGTCAGTCACACTGGTATCAACCTGACCTTTTGGATTTGGATTCGTCTTGTCGACATCAGGTGGCATCGCATCATCTGTGTACACTTTTTTCCTTTTTCCAGATTTCAGAAATATATTTGAGACGCCTTTCAGAGTTACCAAGACATCGCACAATGGATCACAGCTGACATCCTTAAGCCTCCTTGCGGTATGTGGCGCAGCGTGCTTTGAGCACTACTGTCACTTCCCTCCTTTCCTGTTCCAGTCGCCAATGATTCGCGGGAAGAACGAGTGCCAGGAAGCCTCTGTGTGGGCTCGAATCGCTCTAATTTGGTCTTCACGGCCCTTTCGCGAGGCATACATATGAGGAAGCAGTATATTAGTTGATTCATCTAGGAACGTGTGCTCTCGGAACGTTAACAGTAAACCACTCAGTGACGCAGAATGCCTCTCTTGCAGCGTCTGCCACTCGAGTTGGTTGATCGTCTCCGTCACGCTTTCGTGCTTAGTAAATGAAACGCACCGCTATTCTTTGGATCTTCTCTAATTCTATCAATCCTGTTTGGCATGGATCATGTACTGATGAACAGTATTCAAGTATTGGCCGAATTAGGGTTTTGTACGGTACCTCCTTTGTTGATTCATTACATTTCCTGAGAATTCTTCCAATGAATCCGTCTGGCATCCACTTTAAATAGCTCCATAGGTGTAGTCTTCGATACACCGAAGAGCCAAAGAAACTGGTACACCTGCCTAATTTCGGTTAGGGCCCACGTGAGCATGCGGAAAGGTTGTAACCCGATGTGGCATGGACTCGAATAATGTCTGAAGTCGTGCTGGAGGGAAATGACATCATGAATCCTGCAGGGCTGCCCATGAGCGGGGTAGATCCCGCATATGTTCAGTAATGTTCATTTCTGCGGAGTTTGGTGGTCAGTGGAAGTGTTTAAACTCAGAAGAGTGTTCCTGGAGCCACTCTGTAGCAATTCTGGATGTGTGGGGTGTCGCATTGTCCTGCTGGAACTGCCCAATTCCGTCGGAATGCACAATGAACATGAATGGATGCGGGTGATCAGACAAGATGCTTACATACATGTCACCTGGCAGAGTCGTATCTAAATGTATCAGGGATCCCATATCACTCCAACTGCACTTGCTCCACACCATTACAGAGCTTCCACTGGCTTGAGCAGTCCCCTGCTGACGTGTAGAGTCCATGGATTCATGAGGTTGTCTCCATACCCGTACATGTCCATCTGCTCGATACAGTTTGAAACCAGAATCGTCTTACCAGGCTACATGTTTCAGTCATCAACAGTCCATTTGATGGGCCCAGGCGAGGTGTAAAGCTTTGTGTCGTACAGTCATCAAGGGTACAGGAGTGGGCCTTTGGCTCTGAAAGCTCATATCGATGATGTTTCGTCGAATGGTTAGCCCGCTGACACTTGTTGATGGTCCAGCACTGAAATCTGCAGCATTTGTGGAAGTGTTGCACTTCTGCCACGTTGAACGAGTCTCTTCAGTCGTCGTTGGTCCTGTTCTTGCAGGATCTTTCTCTGGCCGCAGGAATGTAAGACATTTGATGTTTTACCGGAGTCCTGATATTCATGGTACATTCATGAAATGGTCATACGGGAAAATCCCCTCTTCATCACTACCTCGGAGATGCTGTCCCCCATTGCTCGTGCACCACTATAACAGCACTTTCAAGCTCACTTAAATCGTGATAACTTGCCATTGTTGCAGCAGAAATCTAACAACTGCGCCAGACACTTGTTCCCTTACATCTACATCTACATACATACTCTGCAAGCAACCTCACGGTGCGTGGCGAAGGGTACCCTGAGTACCTCTATCGGTTCTCCCTTCTATTCCAGTCTCGTATTGTTCGTGGAAAGAAGGTTTGTCGGTATGCTTCTGTGTGGGCTCTAATCTCTCTGATTTTATCCTCATGGTCTCTTCGCGAGATATACGAGGGTTATTCCAAAAGTAAGGTCCGATTGATTGCCAAATTGAAACCACAGTGAACTTCAGAAATGTTTTACTTGTAACAATTAGCTACACCTTTCAGCTACTTCTCTACGTAGTCGCCGTTCTGACGTAGACTTTTGTCATAGCGTTGTACCAACTTTTCAATAGCCTCATCATAGAAGGCAGCCGCCAGTGCTTTCCGCCAATTCTCCATGCTGGCCTACACCTTGTTGTCTCTGTCAAAATGTTGTCTTCAAAGACAGCGGTTCATGTGACCAGAGATGAAACTCAGGGGGAGACAATTGCGGACTGTATTGTGGGTAATCTAACATTTCCATTTGAAAACGATGCAGGAGCATCTTCATTGCCCCTGCAGAATGCGGCTGAGAATTGTCGTGAAGACGAAACAGCACGACAGTTATGTAATGTTGGCTGCATAGCTTCAGGCGAAATTTCTCACCAGGCCCTCGTACTTGGCGGCAGACACTATTTTCTAGACATCTTTACGCACTCACTGCGAGCTCAGAAATGAGAAGAGCGACGTGATGCTAACTGGGGTTATACTAGAGACACTACCCAACACATCTGTGCAAAGCTTTATCGGATTTTCATAGTCGTTTCCATTTCGCGACCGATCGGACCTTACTTTTGGAATAACCCTCGTACGTTGGAGGGAGCAATATACTGCTTGACTCTTCGGTGAAGGTATGTTCTCGAAACTTTAACAAAAGCCCATACCGAGCTACTGAGCGTCTCTCCTGCAGAGTCTTCCACTGGAGTTTATCTATCATCTCCGTAACGCTTTCGCGATTACTAAATGATCCTGTAACGAAGCACGCTGCTCTCCGTTGGATATAAGCGTTACCGACTGCAGCGCTGTGTTCTGCCTGTTTACATATCTCTGTATTTGAATACACATGCCTATACCAGTTTCTTTGGAGCTTGAGTATATTTTAGGGAAGTAATGCTCGCAGTGATTTGTTCTGCAGTTGTATAATGACACCATAATGCATCTTCCTGTTTGTGTGCATGCAATGTATTACATTTGCTTATGTTGAGGGTCAGTTGCCGCTGCCTACAGCAAGCCTCGATCCTCTGCAGGTATTCCTGAATTTTGCTACAGTTTTCTAGCGTTGTGACTTCTCTGTATACAGCAGCAGCATCTGTGAAGAGACTGATGGAAGTAATTTATTTGTACTGTGAAAATTACTGGACCTTGCAGTGCATCTGAAGTTACATTTAGGTCTGAAGACTTGTCTCCATTGAGAATGACTTTCTGTGTTCTGTGTACTAGACACTCATCAATCCAATCACACAGCTGATCTGACATTCTGTAGGCTTGCGTTTTGTTCATTAGGTGGCAATGCATAATTGTATCAAACGCCTTACGGAAGTCAAGAAACACAGCATCTACAGTCCGTGCAGAATACAGTGGCCAGTAGAACTGCAGACATCAGGGCATGCATGGGAAGAGCAGCAGTGGTAGGGGCTGCCAGCAGGCGCTGTAGGGGAAATGCCGAGCACTGGAGGGGAAGTGCCACTCTAAACTGCAGCCTACACCCACATTTGTTGTAAATGTTAAGTGGGGCCCTTCAATGCCAACACTTGCACGATGACTGTTCTGCCATAACCACAAGTACCAGAGAGAAGAGGAAGAATGTAACACCACAGAAGGCGGCGAGGAAATGTCAGCCAATAGCCTGCTGTCAAGGACCATGCCGCGCCTGGGGCGACCTCGACAAGAAGTGAATATAAGCAACGTTCCTGCCAGCCTAGGCTGGACATTAGTGGACAGCATTAGCACGGCCTAGCAGAGAGTGCTACGATATCTGATAGTAGTGATCCACGAACTGTGTGTCAACTTGCAGTAACATTGCATATAGCCAAGAACTCTGAATTATATTGCATGTCGCCCATCGATTGCGACATTTTGTACATTCAAATTAAGTATTGTCAATCTGCTTTGTAGAAGTAAAACTACTAATGTTATTTGCTCGAACTGTTGTATAGCATTCAGAGAATGCAGCATCCCTTAGGCGCCCTATACGAGATGAGTGGGCAAGACCCAACAATGACCATTCAAAAAAACCTGTCACTTCTACTTTGGTTAGTATCCAAAAAGAATTCCACCGAAGATGCAACGATTTGTTTTCGTTTGGCCTGTTAACTGTAACTTTCAGAGAACTGTCATGATTGCCGAATTTTGAATAAAACCTACACATTTCTCTTGTTGTCTTGTTAAAATTTGCTGCTTTTGCCTAAACACACCGGAGTTTACAGTGTCACCGCCCTAACATGCTGTGCAGGCGCAGTTGACAGAAAATTCTGAAACAGCGGTTTATCGAGTGAGGAACTGCTTATGATAGTGTGTCCTCGGTGCAAAATAGACGTGTAATGTCTTCACTTTTGTTGCTCCAATATCCCATAGCAATTCTCGTTCCACCAGCTATTAATGGCCATTAAAAATTAGATTCTTTCATCGAGAAACTCTGTAGTTGGTGGAACGACGTGGTGGATAATAAAGGTTTGCATGATGACCTATGACAAAATACTGTCCTCTTTGTGTGCTATGATTTACCGAAATCTCATTTCGATATCTCAAACCGTTTGTGAAATATGAGGAATGTTGTGGATATTTCACTCCGGCTTCAATGCTGGTGTGCTGCGTCAGATCAACTTTCTCAACATTGGTGGCAGATAGACCTCCACCCAAGTCTAAAGAAAAATTCAATATGTTAGCTAAATTTCATACACAGTAACATATTATTTAATATGCACCAAACACAAAATCATAGCGACCCCCATTTTTCATTGCAAACTTTTTCGAATTTCGGGCAGTGTCTGATTTCCACGTAAATATCACAGTAACTATGACCACTAACGGAATTATGGGCACATCTTCAAGAACCTGACTTAAAAAGCTGCAAGTAAAGCAAAAATACATTGTTTACCTAATAGTTTCTGTAAAATTGTATGAGAAAGATTGCAGAGCGTGCCCCTCGATTCTGTCATCGCCGGCAAGCCGAGAGATTGCAGTGTCGGCCTTCCCTTCTGAACTGTGAATGAACTCGCCCAGCGCTTTGGACGAAAATTGGTCACAGCACATCGGCCACCTTTCCCTGTGCGGTCTCCACCTGGGCGCCGGTGTCTAGTGCTTTCCGAGTCTTGTGCACGAGTTTGTTGACTCTTCCTGTAGTGCAAGGCTCAAACAATGGTTACTGCAGTGGATGCAACAGCTCCTTGGCTGGTCTTGGAAGGATGATTTCCTTCATGCCCTTCTTCCAGTCAGATACGAGGGTCACTCCAAAAGAAATGCACACTATTTTTGTAAAAATACAGTTTTCATTCTGCATGTGTGAAAGTTTTACAGTGTGTAGATACATCCTTCCCGCTTGTTTTCAAACTTAGTTCAACCTGTTCCCGTGAGTGGCGCCGTTATAGCATGTCTTCAAGATGGCTGCTACACTTGACGTTCGTCAGAAGCAACGTGCTGCCGTAGAATTCCTGTGCTGCGGAAACGAGACAGTGGGAAACATCCACAAGAGGTTGAAAAAGGTGTATGGAGATGCTGCTATCGATCGCAGTACAGTTAGTCGGTGGGCAAGCCGGTTATGTGATGAAAGCTGGCACAGCAATATTGAGGATTGTCCTCGCAGTGGCAGGCCTCGTACTGCAAACACTCCAGACAGTGTGCAGAGTGTTAACGAATAGGTGACTGCTGACAGATGCATCACAGTGAATGAATAATCACGCTATGTTGGGATAGGGGAAGGCAGTATTTGCAGAATACTGAAAGTGTTGGCGTTAAAAAGGTTTTTGCCAGGTGGATTCCCAGGATGTTGACAGTGGCTCACAAAGAAACAAGAAAAACGGTATGCAGCAAACTTTTGGAACAGTACGAGAATGGTGGAGATGAATTTCTTGGAAGAATTGTGACAGGTGATGAAACATGGCTCCATCATTTTTCACCAGAGACGAAGAGGCAATCAATGGAGTGGCATCATGCAAATTCACCCAAGAGGAAAAAATTCAAAACCACACCTTCTGCTGGAAAACTTATGGCTATGGTGTTTTTCGATTCCGAAGGACTCTTGCTTGTGGACATCATGCCACGTGGAACCACCATAAATTCTCATGCATATGTGACAACACTGAAGAAACTTCAAGCTCGACTGAGTCGTGTTCGATCACATCAGCAAAAGCAGGATGTTTTGCTGTTGCACGACAATGCACGGCCACACGTCAGTCAAAAAACCATGGAAGCGATCACAAAACTCGGATGGACAACACTGAAACACCCGCCTTACAGTCCTGACCTGGCTTCATGTGACTATCATCTCTTTGAGAAACTGAAAGACTCTCTTCGTGGAACAAGGTTTCAATATGATGACTCCCTTGTGTACGCTGCCAAACAATGGCTCCAACAGGGTGGTCCAGAATTTTACCGTGCGGGTGTACAGGTGCTGGTTCCAAGATGGCGTTAATGCAGTTGAGAGGGTTGGAAATTATGTGGAGAAATGAAAATATTGTTCCTAAAGGATGTATCTACACACTGTAAATCTTTCAAACATGTAGAATAAAAGATGGATTTAAAAAAAAAAATTTCGTTTCGAGTGACCCTGGTATGTTTTCTGTACCATCGAAACAATGGGCGCATAGAAGCGAGTTTCTATTGACGGTTTTAGAAGGATGTATTTAATGACAGTTAATAGCGTTTGTGCCCTGGAGTCCAGTGGAACCCCGGAAAGTTCTTTTACTTCGAACGTCTCAATAGCGACGCAGAGTATGTAAAGAATGATATGCTTCCGGCCGGTAACGCCTGTCGTTGACTCTGCCATAATTGGGTACACTCGAGAATTTTCTGTGGGCAATATCTCGCTAAACAATTTGAGCCATGATTTCTAGAATTTCGTTTTGCATTGCTGGCGCCAATCAGAACTTCATTTCTGATAAATCGTTCTTCCTCTAATCGAGAAGTGTGATCGTTTCGTGACTGCTCAGTGCGTTTCATGTTCGATCGAGGAACCGGAGTGAACTGATACAACGGTTCTCGTGATTCTCGTGATAGGCCAGGAGATGCCGCGCCAGTTGGTCGATCAAAGTCTCACGTTGCTGAGTAAGTGCGACAGACTCTCTATGAAACAGACTCCTCTCTCATGTGTTTTGAACTGCCCTCTAGCTTTTGTCAGTCACAGAAACTTCTCTTAAGAAAAGCCGTTTCTTTCTGTGGTCTTCCATTGCTCACTGTGTGGGTAGACTTAATGAAGTCATAGAAGAGAACACAGCCTCTTTTTCTTCGAAATGTAACCACAGATACGCAGGGCCGGCACATTGATTTTCGGGCACTGGGTAAGCATTCTAAGGCCCATCCCCAAAATTTTTTTATTGTGAACTTTGAGTTTTTGCTTAAAGTCATTAAATTTTAATGCAAAAAATCAAACCGCCTCTTTAAGAAACTTTTTAATACTCACAGTTTAGATAAATTCGATACTTCACAAGATTATACTTTCTTTCTACCTCTTTTAGATAGAACTCTTTCGTTAACCCAGTATAATCTAATGAACAGGCTAAATGTGACTGTATTGCGCTCGTAGCTAATTCGACAAGCCACTCTTTTCCACCCGCCCTTCAGTTCTCAAACAGTTCATAACTCTTGCAAGAACGGGGAATGTTCTTTGCTTGGGCAACAATAACAGGCAAAGTGCAGAAAATCCGAAAGGCCAACGTTATATTGCGCTTATAAAGAGCGTCGGAAAGGGGCAGATCGAGAACAGGCTCAGATACGAAACTAAGCTTCATGAATCTTTTCCAACTGCAAAATTTCTTCTTTCAAATCCTCCTTATGTCTATGCTGTACAAAGATGTCCTGTTTTCTACACGCTCTGATAGTGCAGAATCGTCAAGGCTGATGTAGTTCGATAAAAAACATGTTGCCTACTTCTTTTCGTGTTTCATCTACAAAGCGCTTTTTTCCCCCCTTTACGTTTCTTTGTGCTGCGAGTCGTTACATTCAAGTCATGGATATTCCAGCATTTTCTGCTACCTTGGAACTTTCTGCGTAGATAGTATCCCATTTCTCAATTCTTTTAATTCTTCTTCTATAAGTCTATTTGACACTGCAATAGTGAATACATCTGACAAAAATTACAGATGTATGGTTATAACTCCCATTATATACTCTCCAACTGATGTTTTTACAGTTGAAAACGACGAGGTAGTTCATCGAAGCCGGTAATGTAAGCTTTTCTTTTTAAAGAAAAAAATTATATACTGTGACTAGGGCGCCACCATTTTAGTTCCATTTAATTTTTTAAACTATATTTTAGTCACACTCCTTATGACAATCCTCTCATAATATAGAATCCTCTACTTGACTTTTAATATTGGCACTTTGTACATCTGTTGTGGCTTTCCTTGCTGGAAGCTTATTGTTATGCAGGTTGTTTATGCAGCTAATATCTGGACCTCATTTAAGAAATCAAGGTATATTGAAATGATTTCAAATACACTGGTGTTGCAAAACTTGAGAACTAAACTAACTTTCGCGCAATGTCACTGCCAACTATCGATGAAACTTGGACCATACATAGAAATAATTGCCACAGTATAATACAGGAGGTAAAGGAAAGAAACACGCAGTGAGACGAACAGAAATGACACTTTTATTCAAATACAATAATTACACCGAAGTCACCGCGATATATGAAGGGTCCTCTGGACATTATAACAGGCAGGACATGGTTGTTAATAGGGTGTATGGCGACCACGGGCAGCAGTGCATGCTCTACAATGTGCTCCCATGGTGACCACAAGATTCGTAAGGAATCATTGTGGTAGGGCGTTACATTCCTCCACCGGATGTTTGACAGCTGCTGGGCGGTCTTTAGTGCATGTGAACGTACTGCAATACGTCCGCCCAATGCATCCCACACGTGTCACGTGGGATTTATGTTGGGACAACGGGCAGGTCTGCCCATTCACCGAATATCCTCTGGTCCAAAGAGCTCTTCCGTCTCTGTTGTACGATGCGATCGCGCATTATCTTCCACAAAAATGAAGTCATAGCCGAATACACTCCTGAAAAGAGGCATATGGAGAAGAAATACAATGTCACAGTAACATTGACCGGTTCGAAGATTTAGAGGTCAGTAACCCGTGCACCATAGCACCTGGATCACCGAAACGATCATGTTCAACAATACTTGCTTACCCTCCTATGGTGAGATGTGGGAACACTTAATGCACCCAGAAACAGTGTCGAACATGATCGTTTTGGCGGCGCAGGTATTATGGGGTCAGAATGCGTAATGGTTGGTTGTTTTGGGGAAGGAGACCAGACAGTGTGGTCATCGGTCTCATCGGATTAGGGAAGGATGGGGAAGGAAGTTGGCCGTGCCCTTTCCGAGGAACCATCCCGGCATTTGCCTGGAGTGATTTAGGGAAATCAAGGAAAACCTAAATCAGGATGACCGGACGCGAGATTGAACCGTCGTCCTCCCGAATGCGAGTCCAGTGTCTAACCACCGCACCACTTTGCTCGGTAATGCATAATGTTCTGTAAATGTACTGACCTGCAAATCTTTGTGCGTGGTACATTCCCCGGTCACACTGTACTCCTTCACTATGTGTGTCTCTGGTGTGCGTCTTTTCAGGGGTGCACTTGGCCCTGACATCATTCTTATGGGTGACAATGCGTGGTCGTGTCGAACCGCGCAGGTGGAGAAACTCTTAGGATATTCAGTGAGTGGACCTGCCTGCCAATTTCCCTGACTTGCATCCCAGCGAGCAATTGTGGAATGGGTTGGAGAGGTGCATTACAGCACGTCCACGAACTACCTTCCAGTAGTTTCCAACCACTTAGCTGAATGAATGGAAGGTCCCATCACAAGAATTCCTTCTCAATCTTCTGGCCAGCTTGGGAGCATATCGCGGAACATGCACTACCATTTTCTAAATCAGTCCCACAAGTTCAGTGAGGCCAATCAGCGTTCAGGCCTTTCGTTCAAAATCACAGACGCAGATTTTTGAACCTCGCTTTGTTTTCTATGTAGGCAGGCTCCTTATAAGACATTGCCAACCAATATACTAATTGTATAAAAAATTGCTCTAAGTACTACGGGACTTAACATCTGAGGTCATCAGTCCCCTAGACTTAGAACTACTTAAACCTATCTAACCTAAGGACAACACACACATCCATGCTCGAGGCAGGATTCGATCCTGCGACCATAGCAGCAGCGCGGTTCCAGACCGAAGCGCCCAGAACCGCTCGGCCACAGCGGCCGGCTGCTGATTGCATAATTGTTGGTGTAAAGTATAACTTTTATCTCTGGCTGTGCCTGTAGATCATGTACATCTCGAGATAAATTTACGAGGCGAGGCAAGGGGAGGCAAAACTGTGCATCATTTCCCCCTTCCCCTCTCAAAATTTGACACACTGTTGGTGGCTTTCACAGTATGCAGGTCGCATATAGCCTTAGTATACTGTTAACGCAGGTACTGGTTACTCCTGTGGAAGCACAGCTTGACTGTGAGATCTTCCGACTTGGTTTACGGATAAACACACACGAATACTGCATTTCTGGGCACACTGAAATAAATGCTGGCTTCAAGGGGATGGTTTAGCAACGTGTTAAACTGGTTTCTCTGCTTGCGCTGTCGTGTTGTAGAGATTCCGAAATTGTAGTTCCAAACAGTGACTCCCCTCCAGTAGTTATTTGTCAGGAAAAGCAGACATTTCAAACTGACCTCCTACCTCGTTTATGATTCTTCCACTGCCCTATTTTCGAAGAACTCAATACATTCTGTAACAGCTAGTTTGCGAGACAGGCAACCGAGGCACAGAGGAACTGAATCCACGAATCGGATTAACGACTTTTTTATATACTCGTCAGCCATTTTCTTATTTTTTATACGCGATTTCCAACATGTTTTAGGCAAAAGCCTGACTGTTTTTGAAGTATCCGTCTATAAATGCAATACAAAACATTTAAAACATGTAATGACATAGACCAGAGTATACATAAATTGAGCGCAAATTATTACATTAACGTGGCATTATCGTATCACGTAAAATATCTCAAAAGCTTGTACATAACGATTTTAGTAAAATATAGCTACTACTGGATTGGTTTTCCTAAAATATAAATCATTTCCCCAAAATTATACCATTTTGGTAACTTTTTCCCAAATATCTGAAATCTACCTGTTCCTTTAAATTATTATTGATGGTGGTGGATGGTTGAAGAGATGGAACTGTGTGTTCAGGGCTGTAAAATTATTGTACACATCAAAAAATAATAATGAACACTGTAATTTTTAATTTGTAAATAAGAATACATAGCTGGACCAGGAAAATAGAAAACTTTGTCTAGGGACGCCACATTTGCTTTTCTAATGGTTCTGGCATTGTTCTGTTGACATACCATTAGATGGTATAGCAACTTCAGAAATAGATAAGACAGTTATTACATGGCATAGTAAGTGATAAAAATTATACTAGATTGATTTAGTGTCACAAAGTTATTACGTTACATGGTACAATGATTGAAATTATGTGACATATACAATAACTATTGCAATAATTTCAGTACTTTATCATCATTTATGTTGGAATAAAACAACAATAAAATTAGTATAACCACATTTACTATGGGGACATGACATCGACATCAGTATGATTTTTACATGCAACTCTGACTTGGATTTGGTATAAAGTTTAGTGCTTGGCTCGAATTTAGGAGGCATACATCCTTCATTTTTCAAACTGTACTGCGCTCTAATTACGTGATCTGCTATGCTTCTGTGCATACTGTTTCTCAGTATGTTTTCAGCACATTCATTATGAAGAATGCTTTGTCCATACTAGCATTTGAGAATGGCAGGCTCAAAACACCTGTCTCCAAGTAGCTGATGTCGAGGATTTCCACTCTCTAGCAGCATCTTCAAAAGCTGCCACTTTGCCCCCAGTTGCCTCTGCTGTTGAATTAACTTTGTTCCATTACTGAAATGTGATAATTCGTCATTCATCCAAAGCACTGTCAGCATTGCTGGCTCCAAGCAATTCTTTAAAATTGGCCATTATGCCCCCCATGTCAGGTCGGGTGAGAAACGGGAATTTTTTTCTAAAGACTTCCGGATTTTTGGGCTTAGTTTTTGAATTTCTTGGCACAAGTCATAGATAAATGGTACTTAAATCATTTCACTCAATACCACCTGTTGTTTCATTGAAACAAAATCCTAAGCTTCTACATTCAATTCTCATCACATAATCTATGAAACTGAACCCTGTGAAATCTTGCTCCTCTGCATTATTTAATTGCTCTGTGGGAACTAAAATTGACAGATATTTCAGCAGCGAATTATGTAGACCTGATAGTATGCTGAAGAGGCTCAACATTTTTAGCCTGAAACATGCAATTACATTCACTGATTATTTTTGGTGTGTGTTTCAAAAATCGAGGACTTAATACATTAGGTTTAGGTAAAAGTATAATTTTAAGTGAATCTCTAAAGCATCCCATTGGAGTAAAATTGTGGTAATGGCTCCTGTGCAAGCTAGCCAGCAGAACACACAGAGAGAAAGAGAGAGAGAGAGAGAGAGAGAGAGAGAGAGAGAGAGAGAGAGAGAGAGAGTTAGAGACAGAAGGAATTATCTGAATGGAATAGAAATCGATAGATTTGATTGTGTATATATATAGACAAACAAATGATTACAATTCCAGAAAAGTTGGATGATTTTTTACAAGAGAAAGAGGTTCATAAATTAAAAAAGTCAGTAATGTGTTGATCACCTCTGGCTCTTTAGCAAGCAGTTATTCAACTTTGCATTGATTGACAAAGTTGTTGGGTGGCCTCCTGAAAGATACCATGCCAAATTTTGTCCAATTGAAATCCTGAGCTGGTTGGCCCTGCCCATAATACTCCAAACATTCTCAATTGGGGAGAGATCTGGCAACCTTGGTAGCCAAGGCAACCTTTGGAAAGCATGAATACAAGTGATAGAAATACTTACTGTGTGCAGGCTGGCATTTTCTTGCTGAAATGTAAGCCGAGGATGGCTTGCCATGAAGGGCAACAAAATTGGGTGTAGAATATTGTCGACATACTACTGTGCTGTAAGGGATGACAGCCAAACAGGTTCTGATATAAAAAGAAATGGCACCCCAGACCATCACTCAGAGTTGATGGGTCATATGTTGATTGACAGTCAGGCTGGTATCACACCACCACTGTCCAGCTCCAGACACGTCTTTGATGGTCATCGGGGCTCAGTTTGAAGGGGGCTCATCATTGAAGACAATTCTACTCCAGTGAATGAGATTCCAAGCCAAAGACATGTCTTACCTGTGTTTTCTTACTCTTTTCTCACTGTTTTTCAAAAATGAGTGAGGATGCAGTTTCTAGCCCAGTATAGGGGTTGGCTTTGACTCCAGTTTGAAAAAGAAAGCAAGTGCTGGAAAATGATGTTGAATGTGGTGAAGTGCTGTGATGCTGAGGGAACTCAAAAAGAACTGTTACATCTGATTACATAATCTTCCCTTAGAGCTGTGATGTACACTGGAAAGAGGCAGTATACCATTGCTAGAATTATATAGTTTGCCAAGGAATCACACGAAAGTATCCCCAGGAACATTCAGCAAAAAGAGGTTGTGCAGTTTCAATTGTACTGCTGTTAGAGGGTAACTCAAAACAGCTCCGCATTTAGTGCCAATTATTGTAAAATGTGTACTCATATTCTATTACTGGCAGAGCACTATCTGTAGAAAGAAAGATGAATGTAGTAATAATACATGTTAACCCATACCTGAAAATATTTCAGTTTGTATAAAAACAGTTAATTCTCTCCAACTTAGGAGGAGGAGGAGGAGGAAATCAAAGAAGTTGTTGATGAATTCAACAAATGTATCATCAGGGACACAAAGAAGAGTTGTACAGTACGCAAAAGGCAGTGCCCAATGTTCGAAAACTCGTGCAAATTCTTGAACAATCTTGATGACTGGGTGGAGATGGAATAGTACCATCCTGAGAAAAGTGTTGAAGTCCATTGGTTTCATGTGGAGAAAGGTTGAAAACAAAAGAACGTGGTGACATTGTGCATTGATGGACACGGTTCCTCAGGGGATGAAAAACAATGAGGCTGGCACAGAAACAGGAAAATGCCTGCAGCTTCACATTTGAAAAACTTCCATTCTCTTATTATCATAATTGTTTATCATCTGTGGTTCACTTCCATATAATGCCGCACTTTATATCTTCAGAAGAGACTTCCTTACATTTAAATTTACTTTTGATGTTATTAAAAGAATAACACCGTCTAGACCACATATTGAAATTTCTTTATTTGCTGTGATGTGTTGGCTACTGAAACATAGGTTTTAGTGCTGACAGAGCCATATTTTATCTGTTAAAAGCTTTTTGATATCTGTTGATGACAGTAGTTGAACCATCATAATAAAATATAAAGAAATTTTAATAGGCAATCTGGACAGTTTTATTCACAAAATATTGCCTGCATTCCATTATCCTTGTTTTGCTTTTGTTGATGTTCAACTTATAACCTCTTTTCAAATCTTTATTCATTCTTTCCAACTGATCTTCCAAGTCCTTTTCCATGTCTGACAAAATGTTGTTGGCTAACCTCAGCATTTTAATTTTTTTCCTGAACTCTAATTACCTTTCCAAATTTATCCCTTGTTTCCTTTACTGCTTGTTCAGCATTCAGATTGTATAATACTGGAAACAATTTATGACACATTTCATTTCCTTTGATTCTCACCAGTGCAGTCTGGTTCCTGTACAACTGTAAATAATCTTACACTCCCCATATTTTTTGTCTGCTACCTTCAGAATTTCACAGAGTATTTTCCGGTCAACGCTGTCAAAAGATTTCTCTAAATCAACAAGTGCTATAAATGTAATTTTGCTTTCTAATATAAATCATAGGTTCAGTACTGTTTGGTGCGTTCCCACATTTCTCCAGAACTCAAACTGATCTTCCCTGAGGTTACCTCCTACCGGTATTTTCACTGTTCTGTAAATAATTGGTGTTAGTATTTTGCAACCATGGTATTCAACTGATGGTTTGGTAATATTCATACCTGACAGCATACACCTTCTTTGGAATAGGAATTATTACAGTGTTCTTTAAGTCTGAAGGCACTTTGCCTGTCTCATACAAATAGCATACCAGATAGAATCAAACAATGGAAACTCAAAGTAGGAATATCCACAATGTAGGAAAAGACAGATTGCTTACCATAAAGAAGGCACATCAAGTTGCAGACAGGCACGATTACAAGACACTCACTCATAGCTTTCGGTTACAGACTTCGTCAGTAAAGAGGACACATCCCGGTACTCACTTACTCACTTATCCACTCTCTCTCTCTCTCTCTCTCTCTCTCTCTCTCTCTCTCTCTCTCTCTGTCTCACTGGCTCGCTTGCTTGCTCGCAAGCACCTCGGGCCAGAATGCAACACCACGTGGAATGCAAGCAGCAATCTGAAGGGGGTGGGGAAGGGGTAGGGGAAGAGAAGGTAGAGTACAGGTGGGGAGAGAGATGAATGCTGTCTGGTGGAGTGTGTATGGACTTAAGTGCTGACAGATGCAGCAGAAGGTTGTGGGACAGGAAGGTGAGGGAAAAAAGGAACAGAAAAGGAGAGGAGTGGGGAAAGACAGGCAGATGCGTTGGCAGAGGGTTTCAAATAAACAGGATGGGAAACAAGAATGAGGAGGAGATGATAAAGCAGGAGGGGTGGAAACTGTTGAGCAGAGGGTGTGAAGATATTGTGTTACAGTAGGTTGAGGCTGAGATAATTAGGGGAGCGGAGAATGTGTTGTAAGGATAACTCCCATCTGTGCAGTTAAAAAAGGCTGGTGGTGCAGGGAAGGATTCAGATGCCCATTGAAATAAAGTGTGTCTTGTTCAGCTGCTTGTTGTGCCACAGCGTGGTCTACTTTGCTCTTGGCCACAGTTTGGCAGTGGCCGTTCATCCTGGTGGACATCTGGTTGGTAATCATACCAATATGAAAAGCTGTGCAATGATTGCAGCAGAGCTGATAAGTGACATGGCTGCTTCCACAGGTGGCCCAGCCCCTGATGGGGTAGGATAAACCTGTGACAGAACTGGAATAGGAAGTGCTTGGTGGGTGGGTAGGGAAGGTTTTTTACTTGCGTCTTCCACAAGGATATGATCCTTTTGGTAAGAGGGTGGGATTGGAAGTGGCATAGGGATCATATTGCTGTGGAAGACCCAGGTACAAAACCTGCCCAGTCTACCCACTCACTCCAGTCCTGTCACAGATTTATCCTATCCCACTGGGGGCCAGGCTGCCTGTGAAAGCAGCCACGTCATTTACAAACTCTGCTGCAATCACTGCACAACTTTTTATATTGGTATGACTACCAACCAGCTGTCCACCAGGATGAATGGCCACTGCTAAACTGTGGTCAAGAGCAAATTAGACCACTCTGTGGCACAACATGTAGCTGAACATAACACACTTCATTTCAATGGCTGCTTTACTACCCAAGCCATCTGGATCCTTTCCTCGACCACCAGCATTTCTGAACTGCGCAGATAGGAGTTATCCTTACAACACATTCTCCACTCCTGTAATTATCCCAGCCTCAATCTATGGTAACATACTGTCCCAACACCCTCCACCCAACACTTTCCACGCTTTTTGTCCTATTATTTCCTCCCCATTCTTGTCTCCCACACTGTTCAATTGCATCTCTCTACCAATGCATCCACCCAGCTTTCCCAGGTCCTCCCCTTTTTCCCCCATCTCTTTGTCCCACAACCTTCTGTCTGCAGTCTAGTCACCGCACACTCCACCAGACAGCGTTCGTCACTCTCCTCAAGGCATATGGTTATAATACAATGATAATTATGAGAGAATGTCATTTACTCCAGATGCCTTGTTTCTACTTTGGTCTTTCAATGGTCTGTTAGATTGTTCTCAAAATACCATATCTTCTCTTTCATCTTCTTTCTAAATACTGTTTTCAAGTTTGTTTCCTTCATATAGATGTACATCAACTTGACCTTACCCTCGGTAGACAACACAGTTGGCCTATTCAGTGGCTACAAGTGCAATATCACTGAAGGTATGACTTTTTCCTTTACATAATTAATTATTTAATAAGATGGAATAAAAGTCACATCAGATCCAATCAAATTCCAGTATACAGTAAAAGGCTGGCATGAACAGTAAAGGCAGTAGATCTTATGAAAATGGATGTGACACTTATTTCATGGAAAAAAGGGGCTTGTGGTCAAAGTGGGGAAGTAGGGATGTGGTTTTAGTCTTATCTAACAGACAGAAAACAGGACAATATCAGTCAGTGAATGAACATGAAACACCATCTTCATCAGAGTGGAGCACAGTAAACATTGGAAAACCACAAGGCTTTGTACTGGGTCATTTGCTGTTTCTTATATTAGTAAACAGTCTTTCAGTCTGTAGAAGAACTGTGAGGAGGTTTTGAGCATAGTTGACAGAATACCACACATCAGACTTGTGAGATCTGGCATCATTTTCTTGAATATTGAAAAAAACGGATCAGCTGGATTGGATGCACTTTAAATTTTAGACTCACTTGAAATATTAAAAAAAGAGATGTAGTACATACCTTTCCAATTGTCACAGAAAGTCAAAGACATGACTTTGAAATACAGCAGTCAGCAGATAAAGAAAATAAATATTCAAAATGTGTTAGGGATACACATTGACATCAGACTAGACAAGTTCTCCAAATTATTGACTGGTTGTACTGCTTTAGCTCAGTAACTTTTGCTGTACATGTAACTGCAGTTAAAGATGCTATTAAAGCTGCAAACTGAGGATATTTTCGTTCATTATTGTCTTACTGCATAATTTTTTGTGGAGGGAGTGGGAGTGGGGTGGACAAATCAGTTGCTGGTCAAATAAAGCCTTGTTTCTCAATAAATTATGAGTGAAAGCCATCCATGCAGGAATCCATTTTGAAAATTAAAGATAGTCACACTGACATTTTTTCTCATGTGTGCTTTATTACTCTACCTACAAGAGGGCAGTACAGTACCATGAAAATAACACAAGGTCAAAACCAGTCTTTAGCCTAAAGGAGTATATTACTGAAGCGCACAAATCTTCAATGCTTTCGCAATGGACATCAGAAACAGTTGCACAGTGTAACTTTATAACAGAGGAGCTGATTGAAGTAATATCCTCTAGAATTTTCTTTACTCATTTAGTGAAATCTGTTGTAAATTACTTAAAACTAGAGTGTCCATTTATTACAGAAGTGTCATAGTAGTGCAAATGTTGAACTGTATTACAAGTTCTGATATTCAGTTATAAGATATCTATATTAATAAGAGAAAGATTTTGTCATTGTATGTTGTGGTAGAATCACTGTAATTACACCATTTTAAATATACTACTAATTTAATTACTTGTAGAAAATTACTTGGTAAAGGTTGACGTGTTCCATTTCCTAGCACTTCCCTTGCTCACTGTAACAACCTAATTTATAGTAAAATAAATAAAAAATGAAAATAAATTTCATCTTGTCCTCCACCTAGTCCTATCTTGCATTTGTATCTCTGTGAAATCACTTCCCCCATCATTGTCTCTAATATGTTGTCTGCTCCCCTACAGTTTCCTTCCTCCACTCGTAGATGCCGTAGCAGGTTTCTTCTTGCACTCCTGTAAAAATTTCTAACTTAATAGCAAAGAAAAATGTGATATATATAATACAAATTTCATTATGTTTGACAATGTAAGGTGGTGGAAAAACTGCTACAGTGCGACATTTGGTACTTTCTGTCTGCAGACACTAGGGCCAGAGTGTGCCATACTGTCAGAAGCCCTGTCACGCTATGAAGCAATCATCAGGGAAGATGCATCAACTGAGGGCCCACGTGATGCTAGTGAGGCCTCCATTCAGATGACTGTGATGCAGGTCCACCTCGATGGCGAGTGTGGCGATCGACCGTTCTTTGGAATGAATGAGTCCTGTGAGTGCACAGTCTGCACTGAGTGCATTATGGGTTTCTTATACATCAGTACTGGTCAGCTCACCTATCTTTAGATGATTTTGACATTTATTTGTAGAGATCAACAGAGAATTAAACCTGAACTTTCAAACACTGATGTGATGCAAGAAACACACACATCCATCTGAGGTTGATTAACAGGTGGGGTGGTAGACACACATAATAGCAAAGCTTCCAGACTACCTCTGTTTTTCAGTTTAAGTACACACACTAACACACACATTTTTTTTGTTGAACAATGGAAAATCAAGGATTAAATGTAACAATATTACGAAAAGGATAGTTGCTACTCACCATATAGCAAAGATGCCGAGTCACAGATAAGAACAACAAAATGACTGTTACTTCCTGACAGTCATGCTTTATAAAGTTAGCAACTGTGTCACATTAATGGGAGCAAGTATAACAAAACTGAATTCCTCAATGTTACTCATACGTTTTATGGCAGCATTACTCTCCTTCTTCCTTGTGTGTAATTATATGCATTTTATCTCTGTTCAAACAATAGGAGCAGGTTACTATTTACAATTTTTTGAGCCCGTAATTGCCTCTTACCTAACATATAATACATGTAACATTGAAGGTATGTGACAATTTTGATTAAATCGTTTCATTAATAGATAATTGTGGAAGCAAAATTGCTAATGTCTTGCTATCAGTTTATAACACTTTTTCACTTAGTTTAGTCATTATTTATTTATTTATTTAGTCCTTCAAATCCTATATGTATAGAATATATACAAGGATATTGAACATGGTTAGGTATTTACAAGATAAAATGCAGTTTGTATTGCAACCCTATGGACTAGATATTGAAGTAATTGCCTCTTATCTAACATATAATACATGTAACATTGAAGGTATGTGACAATTTTGATTAAATCGTTTCATAAACAGATAATTGTGGAAGCAAAATTGCTAATGTCTTGCTATCAGTTTATAACACTTTTTTACTTAGTTTAGTCATTATTTATTTATTTATTTATTTATTTATTTATTTATTTAGTCCTTCAAGTCCTATATGTATAGAATATATACAAGGATATTGGACATGGTTAGGTATTTACAAGATAAAATACAGTTTGTATTGCAATCCTATGGACTAGATATTGAAGTAATATAGCAAAGATTCATAAATACAACAAATATTACAGGCAACATACAAAGTAGAGTATTAATAATGCATCTTTAATTTTGTTGTTTGGCTTTTATATATTCTGTCAGACTGTAAAAACAATGATCAATTAAATATGCCTTTACTTCAGCCTTGAAACTACAGAGTTTACCTATTGATTTAATATGTTTAGGTAGATTATTGAAAATCTTTATCCTAGTATGTAGTGTGCCTTTTTGGCACAATGATGTTCTCACCTGTTTCATATGAAGGTCAGACTTTTGCCTTGTATTGTGTGCATGTATATCTTCATTTTTAATAAGATATCTGGGTGTCTATTGATATATTGTTTGATGAAAACTGATGTTTCGTAGATAAAAATGCAAGGAAGAGGAAGAACTGACAGTTTTTCGAATATGGGTATGCATGATTTCGTATTGTTTACCCCTTCAATAGTTCTTAGTATTCTCTTTTGCATCCTGAAAAGTTTAATATTTTTTGTTGTATTGCCCCAGAAGATTATGCCATATTTAATTACAGAATGCACATAGGAGTAGTATACATTTAACAGGCTGGCTTTGCTGCAACAAGTTTTTAAGATCCGTATCATGTAACAGGATTTGCTTAGTTTTCTTTGCAAATATTCAATGTGTACCTCCCATTTTGTGTTGTTCTGGAGCCAGAGTCCCAGAAATTTAGTGCTGTCAACACTTTCAAGAACTCTGTCCCTAAGTTCTATTTCTATGTTTGGATGTTGTCTTCCTTTTACATTATAGAAGTTCAGTGCTACTTTCTTTTCTTTGTTTATAATTAGCTTGTTGTAGCTGGACCACTGTTCTACACTGTCATTGTTTGGATAGCGGAGTCTTTTAGTTTTTCTTCTGTTTTACCAATAATAAGGAAGCTTGTATTGTCTGTAAATTGGAGGGTAGTTTGGCAATACTTGTTGTACATAAGATCATTGACATAGAGGAGAAACAGAATGGGTCCTAATACTGATCCTTGAGGGACGCCATATTTCACATTTTCATATCCTGAATGATTTTATTCATGCATTCACTCTTTCATTTGTTGACACATCATGTTATATAGATCCTGGTATGAAATAGATCCATTAGAGGTGTATAATGGGTCAAACCATGCCTTAACTGGCAAAGGCTTAAAACTTTCTGCAGGTTTCAGTGTGACGTGCTAATAATAGTTTTGTAGTTATGTTTCATTATTCAATAATACTATTCAGTGAGTCACCAAAACTCGTTTTAAATGTTTTATTATACACAGTTATGTAAATGATGTTTCCTGCCCCTTTTATGTGACTTATGTCTGTTTTAAACTGTCTGATAAATTCTAGCTGGCAAACCTGTGCTGGATAATAGCTATCCTTGATCTTTCTAAAAGTGACATGGTTGGTTTGTGGTCCGTATAAATTATGAATCATCTACCCTTGACATGTGTGTGGAAGTGCTGCACAGCTTCATATACAACTAACAGCTGTTGGTCATATGCACTCTACTTGGTTTGAGCCTTTGTGAGCTTATAGGGCAAAAAATCCAAGGGCTTCCAAATCCATCTGACACAATGGTGGAGACTTGTGTCTATAGTGCACTGGTTAGCATCTACTGCTATAGATAATGGCGCATCACGGAGTGGGTGGGACAGTGTGACATTGTCTGTAAGTTTGCTTGTACACTTTTGAAGGTGTGCTGCATCCCTGGTGTACATTGCAGGTGACATCAGCCTGTTGTGTAACTGCCTGACAGTGCTGCTGTCAGCAGTGTCAGAATCTTTGTCACTTTCAATACGTGTTGTCGATAGAAGTTCAGTTTCCAGATGTCTTCTTAACTGCTCACTGCAGTTTTCTTCTTTAATGGACAAACACCAGCTGCTGAAATTGTATGTTACCAGCTCTGGCACAGAATAAATTATGCTCCATGTCTGCTTATCCAACTGGACACTGCTCAGCTCCTTATGCAATGATGCCATTTGGTAAAATGCTATGACATCATCAAGATAATTTAAACAGAGAAATTCAGCTCCCATAACTCCTCATCTATAAAGTGCAGCCACATCTTGGCAACATTTTTTACACCGAATGGCATATTAAGGTATTCAAAAGGAAAAATAGTATTATTAGTGCAATCTTGGGAATGTACTCTTCTGCTACCAGTACCCGACTGTAAGCCTTCTTACAATCAACCATCCTCATGGCTGTAGTTCTGGTTAACATATTTGTCAAATGTCTTATGTTAGGGACTAAATAGTGATTCGGGATGGTACATGCATTTAATGTGTGGCAATTTCCACAGGGCATCAGGCACTACCTTCCTCTTTATCAAATACAGTGGTGATGTGCACAGGCTGCCTGATCTGCACGTAATACCAGATTGCAACATCTCTTCAAACTCTACTTTCACTGCAGCAAAACAGTTGAGTGCTAATCTCCTTCACTGTTGCGAGTCTGTTTGGCCAGTTGCCATTTTGATATGGTGCACCACGGTATTCATCATCTATTTGGCAATAAAAATTTTCTCTAGCATCTTTCAGAATTGAGGTGCATGGTGAGGAGATTGTATTTGTAGCACCATTGCCTATAGTACTAGTAATGTCTCCACCATCAATCGTAATCTGCACTGTACTGAGTTTAATCTCCAGCCTTTGTTGACTAACAAATTCCACCCCTAATATCAGTTTTACCTCATTTGTGAGCATGAACTTCCTGCTGAAACCCAGTTTAACTTCCACCTCACATGCATCATATATTGTTATAGACAAATGGTTGCCTACCATAGAATAGGTAGACATGGCTAAAGATCCATTCTCATCCTGGCGAACTGGTAGCTTACTTACTTCAGAACATGAGTCGATCAGACAGCAATGGCTTGCTTTTTTGGCCCCTACATGTAACCAGTGTGATAACATGAGCAAGCATGATCAGTTCTCTGCATGTATGATCAGTGTCATTAATCAGTAGATTAATATTGAACACTGTGCATTTACTTGTAAATTGGTGGAATTTTGTGGCTTGCTGCATGTACTACAGGTCACTGAAGCCATATGGGTACACACATGAGGATGTGTATCTGGTAGTCCAATAACCAAAACACAGGTGCTACCAACATACCAGATTGTGTTTCTTCACTTGCTAACTGTCTGTTTCCTTCTTCTGAAGTGATGGATATCTGTCTTCATCTTCTTGGTGCAGGTCTGCTTACTGACTTTCAGTGCCAACTACTGCTTATGCAGTACATCTGCTAATATGAGAGTAGGTACTGGTTGGATTGAATCAGCACTGATTTTTTAATGGTTTACAGGTGCCCCTAGACATGGTTAATTGTTTATCTTGTCTGGCAAATACTAATCTAATTGCTACGTAGTGGAACCAATTCCCAAAAATATAAAATTCATTGTCAACATAACACAGTATTTAATTACATGATAATCAATGTATATGGGTGACAAACATAATAAATCAGAGCAAAACATTAATACCTGACTTGGATTAGAACAGCATTAAGTATATTTGAGAAAGAGTAATAACACACGTAAAATCTTGCTACAACCTCCATCTATTAGTTACAGCTAGTAGTTGCACAAAGTTCCACAGGCTACAGAATGCTAACACAATTTGAATACAGTGCAGAATTCAATTAGCAAGTCAAAGGGATGATGTATCATAAAACACATAACCCAAATGTTAGCTGTATCAGCCCATGTTAAAATACAACAGTGTAACTTGATTCATGTTAAAATAAAGAAGTACAAAATCTTTAATTATATTACATAGCCCATCCCCATTCAGAGTAACAGAAAACTGCAAGACAGAAGAGTCACTGTTTGTTATGGGCGTGGAAGGGGGCGGGGGGGGATGTATAGGAAGAGAGGAAGACAGGTAGAGGAAGACGAATGGTGGGCTGTTACTGAAGGTGTGAAGGGAAGTGGAAGGGGGGGGGGGGAGGATGGAATGAAGTGCAGTAATGCAGAAGATCAGGGGAAATGCAGCAGTGTTGCAAGAGGCAGGGAGGGAGAGTTAAAAAATGTTGGCCATCTATTTTAGGGATTTGTTGGCTACATAAAAACCCACAACAGAGTCACTTCAAGATGGTGAAAATTTTGATATGGAAGGGTACCAGAATTTGATACTGGTGTGCAATAAGAAATACTGCTATTCAGACTTCAGATACCATGAATAACAAGTAGGTAAGAAAAGAGTGCATATTAAGTTCATGGGACACAGGTTATGAAGAGGGACTGAAAGGAAATAGTCAGCTCAGGAGACATAATAATTAAAAATGTGCAATCCTTGTGAGTGGTGCCTTGAAAGAAAATAACAAAACTAACACTTCTAAACTGGCTGTTGACTTTGTCCATATGCAGAGCAGTGGAACATTAGTTTAAAAAAATTAGGTGAAAACTTGAAGTATAATGGTCCATTGAGCAATATAATACAAACAGAATAGACACTACAGAGAGGGGCTGCACGTCCTAGAATTGAAAACAAATGAAATGCTTAACAAAGCAGACTGTAAAGTATAGTACTGTAGAAAAACTTAAGTAGCAAGTTAAACAGAATGTATTATTTCAAAAGAAATCCCGGAATAGACATAACGAAATCCTTATCAACAATGGTAGGACTTCCATGACCTAGCGTCTCCAAGGAAAATACAGCACAACATCAAAATTCTAAAACAAAACTGAATAATGTACACTGCTTAAAATAATAAAAGTGCACTTTGTCATACAGGTTCTTACCATTCACTTGCATTATAAATGTGTTGTGGTATCTTTTAACACCTCAATTACTGCACTTTCACACTTGTGTGCAGTTTCGTAAAAAATAAATCTGGACTCTTTCTCCAAAGATCCTCAATGTCCATGACCATATAAAACCTATGCAAAATGTGGTAGTCAACCAAACGAGTACATTGCCTCACATAAATTCTTAGTTAGAGAAAAGCAAAGACTTAAAACACCTACAGTAAACAAAAGCTCTCTCAAAAGAAAATGGATTAGTTTCCCCAAAATTAAATTCTTTAAACACCTAGACAACAAATGAGCTTAAAAGCCTGCAATATCATACTTACGTATTGGTCCCTCACATGAAAACTGGACTTATTATGGCAGACAAGATGAAGAAATGAAGAAGGGAAAGAGTAGTGGTAGTGTGTCTGCACCTGGCTGGCTTAGGTGACCACATATTTGCATTCTTCAGTCTCTGCTTATAGCAAGTGTTCACAGGTGACAGGGGCTCCAGCTTAAATAACTCTAAAATCACATTGCTGCCTCAACTGCAAACTCAATGCATGGTAAAGTGAGACATAGTTGTAGTTCTACTCTGATCTCTAAGGGTGGCAGCATAAAATAGACTATTTAACACCACTTGGCCATCTTCACAATAATGGAAAGGTATCTTCATTAATTATACTGCTCTGTGTCACCACTTTCTCTCCTGGCTATCATAATACATAACTATTCAACATAACTTCACTGTCTGTAGGGGGATAATAGCTGAAAGTAAAGTAACCCAAAATAATTGGTTTTGTTACTTGACTGACATAAAATGGTATACTCTAATGCAGTGGTGCAATTAATCTCTTCTCATTGTACATCATAGATCATATTACAGACTGTTAAGTATCCAGGCGGGGACTACTCAAGAGGATGTCGTTATCAGGAGAAAGAAAACTGGCATTCTACGGATCGGAGCGTGGAATGTCAGATCCCTTAATCGGGCAGGTAGGTTAGAAAATTTAAAAAGGGAAATGGATAGGTTAAAGTTAGATATAGTGGGAATCAGTGAAGTTTGGTGGCAGGAGGAACAAGACTTCTGGTCAGGTGACTACAGGGTTATAAACACAAAATCAAATAGGGGTAATGCAGGAGTAGGTTTAATAATGAATAGGAAAATAGGAATGCGGGTAAGCTACTACAAACAGCATAGTGAACGCATTACTGTGGCCAAGTTAGATACGAAGCCCACACCTACTACAGTAGTACAAGTTTATATGCCAACTAGCTCTGCAGATGATGAAGAAATTGAAGAAATGTATGATGAAATAAAAGAAATTATTCAGATAGTGAAGGGAGACAAAAATTTAATAGTCATGGGTGACTGGAATTCGAGTGTAGGAAAAGGGAGAGAAGGAAACGTAGTAGGTGAATATGGATTGGGGCTAAGAAATGAAAGAGGAAGCCGCCTGGTAGAATTTTGCACAGAGCACAACATAATCATAGCTAACACTTGGTTTAAGAACCATGAAAGAAGGTTGTATATATGGAAGAACCCTGGAGATACTAAAAGGTATCAGATAGATTATATAATGGTAAGACAGAGATTTAGGAACCAGGTTTTAAATTGTAAGACATTTCCAGGGGCAGATGTGGACTCTGACCACAATCTATTGGTTATGACCTGTAGATTAAAACTGAAGAAACTGCAAAAAGGTGGGAATTTAAGGAGATGGGACCTGGATAAACTGAAAGAACCAGAGGTTGTACAGAGTTTCAGGGAGAGCATAAGGGAACAATTGACAGGAATGGGGGAAAGAAATACAGTAGAAGAAGAATGGGTAGCTTAGAGGGATGAAGTAGTGAAGGCAGCAGAGGATCAAGTAGGTAAAAAGACGAGGACTAGTAGAAATCCTTGGGTAACAGAAGAAATATTGAATTTAATTGATGAAAGGAGAAAATACAAAAATGCAGTAAATGAAGCAGGCAAAAAGGAATACAAACGTCTCAAAAATGAGATCGACAGGAAGTGCAAAATGGCTAAGCAGGGATGGCTGGCGGACAAATGTAAGGATGTAGAGACTTATCTCACTAGGGGTAAGATAGATACTGCCTACAGGAAAATTAAAGAGACCTTTGGAGATAAGAGAACGACTTGTATGAATATCAAGAGCTCATATGGAAACCCAGTTCTAAGCAAAGAAGGTAAAGCAGAAAGGTGGAAGGAGTATATAGAGGGTCTATACAAGGGCGATGTACTTGAGGACAATATTATGGAAATGGAAGAGGATGTAGATGAAGATCAAATGGGAGATACAATACTGCGTGAAGGGTTTGACAGAGCTCTGAAAGACCTGAGTCGAAACAAGGCCCCGGGAGTAGACAACATTCCATTGGAACTACTGACAGCCTTGGGAGAGCCAGTCCAGACAAAACTCTACCATATGGTGAGCAAGATGTATGAAACAGGCGAAATACCCTCAGACTTCAAGAAGAATATAATAATTCCAATCCCAAAGAAAGCAGGTGTTGACAGATGTGAAAATTACCGAACAATCAGTTTAATAAGCCACAGCTGCAAAATACTAACATGAATTCTTTACAGACGAATGGAAAAACTAGTATAATCCGACCTCGGGGAAGATCAGTTTGGATTCCGTAGAAATACTGGAACACGTGAGGCAATACTGACCTTACGACTTATCTTAGAAGAAAGATTAAGGAAAGGCAAACCTACGTTTCTAGCATTTGTAGACTTAGAGAAAGCTTTTGACAATGTTGACTGGAATACTCTCTTTCAAACTCTAAAGGTGGCAGGGGCAAAATACAGAGAGCGGCAGGCTATTTACAATTTGTACAGAAACCAGATGGCAGTTATAAGAGTCGAGGGACATGAAAGGGAAGCAGTAGTTGGGAAGGGAGTAAGACAGGGTTGTAGTCTCTCCCCGATGTTATTCAATCTGTATATTGAGCAAGCAGTAAAGGAAACAAAAGAAAAATTCGGAGTAGGTATTAAAATCCATGGAGAAGAAATAAAAACTTTGAGGTTCGCCGATGACATTGTAATTCTGTCAGAGACAGCAAAGGACTTGGAAGAGCAGTTGAATGGAATGGACAGTGTCTTGAAAGGAGGATATAAGATGAACATCAACAAAAGCAAAACGAGGATAATGGAATGTAGTCGAATTAAGTCAGGTGATGCTGAGGGAATTAGATTAGGAAATGAGACACTTAAAGTAGTAAAGGAGTTTTGCTATTTGGGGAGCAAAATAACTGATGATGGTCAAAGTAGAGAGGATATAAAATGTAGACTGGCAATGGCAAGGAAAGCGTTTCTGAAGAAGAGAAATTTGTTAACATCGAGTATAGATTTAAGTGTCAGGAAGTCATTTCTGAAAGTATTTGTATGGAGTGTAGCCATGTATGGAAGTGAAACATGGACGATAAATAGTTTAGACAAGAAGAGAATAGAAGCTTTCGAAATGTGGTGCTACAGAAGAATGCTGAAGAATAGATGGGTAGATCACATAACTAATGAGGAAGTATTGAATAGGATTGGGAAGAAGAGAAGTTTGTGGCACAACTTGACCAGAAGAAGGAATCGGTTGGTAGGACATGTTCTGAGGCATCAAGGGATCACCAATTTAGTATTGGAGGGCAGCGTGGAGGGTAAAAATCGTAGAGGGAGACCAAGAAATGAATACACTAAGCAGATCCAGAAGGATGTAGGTTGCAGTAGGTACTGGGAGATGAAGGGGCTTGCACAGGATAGAGTAGCATGGAGAGCTGCATCAAACCAGTCTCAGGACTGAAGACCACAACAACAACAACAAGTATCCCACATTATATCACTTAATACATTGTACTGCCACTTACTAAAAAAAGCATGGACAGAGAAAGGCTACAAAGTGAGAAGAAGAATGCAAAAAAAAAGAGAAAGCAGAGAAAGTCAAATCCTCTTATTTTACAATCAACACTGTAGGAAAAGATAGATTGCTACTTACCATAAAGATAACATGCTAAGTTACAGACAGGAATAATTAAAAGACACTTACACATACCCTTTAGGCCTCAGCCTTCATCAGAAAAAGAGAAATATGCACCATTCATTCACACATGTAAGGACACCTTACCTCACAACTGCCAACTCCAGCAACTTGGACCAGAATGCAACACATGGGATGGAAGCAGCAATCTGGAGTGGCCGGAAAACAGAAAGGAAAAGGGAAGATAGCAGTGAAAGTGTGGTGAAGAGAGGAGCACAGTCTGGCAGATGGTTCAATTGGTTCTGAGCACTATGGGACTTAACATCTGAGGTCATCAGTCCCCTAGAACTTAGAACTACTTAAACCTAACCAACCTAAGGAGGCAGGATTCGAACCTGCAACTGTAGCGGTCGCATGCTTCCAGACTGAAGCGCCTAGAATCGCTCGGCCACACCAGCCAGCAGTCTGGCAGAGTGTGCAGGGACTAGAATGCTAACAGGCACAGCATCAGTGGGTTGTGGGGCAGGGACATGGAGAAAAATGGTGCAAAAAAGGAAAGGAGTGGAGAAAGAAAAGTTGGTGTGTTGGCAGAGAGTGGCAAACAAAGAGGGACGACAGTGGGGAGGAGGTGACAGGACAGAGAGAGTGGAAACTGTTGAGTGGAGGGTGTGGAGATAGTATGTTACCACAGGTTGAGGCCAGGATAACTACAGGAGCAGAGAATATGTTGTAAGGATAACTCCCATCAGTGCATTTCAGAAAAGCTGGTGATGGAGGGAAGTTCCAGATGGCTTGGGTAGTGAGGAAGCCATTGAAATCAATCATCTTTTGTTCAGCTGCAAGTTGTGCCACAGGGTAGTCTGCATAAACCCTTTCACACCAAAAGATCCCTTCCATACAGACTGGCCACTCAGGAATGGCATATCTGCAGTGAGAAGAACTCCTTTGCCCAGTATGCTGAGGGTCTCACCAAGGCCTTCCCACACAGGCCCTACCCCCTGACCTAGTCGGCAAACAGATCTCCCATGCCATTTCCCCTTACAAACCCAATCCTTCCCCCTCCCCCAAGAATCAGCCACAAAGGAACCCAGCATTTCCTATTCTAGTCCTATCACAGGTTTATCCTACTCCATCAGGGCCAGACCACCTGTAAAAGCACTCATGTCATGCACCAACTCTGCTGCAATCATTGCACAGCTTTTCGTATTGATATGACTACCAATCAGCTGTCCACCAGGATGTGTGGCCACTGCCAAACTGTGGCCAAGAGCAGAGTAGACCACCACGTGACAAGACATACAGCTGAACATAACATGATTGATTTCAATGGCTGCCGCACTAAGTGAGCCATATGGATGCTCCCTTCCTCCACCAGGTCTTCCAAACTGTCCTTACAACCCATTCTCTGCTCCCATAATTGTTGCAACCTCAACTTACGGTAACATGCTGACCCCACATCCTTCACCCAACAGTTTCCACCCCCTCTGTCCTTCCACCCTCATTGTTTTCCACTCTCCTGTCAATGTATCCACCCATATTTCCCTACTCCTCTCCTTTACACTTCATTTTATCCCATCTTCCTACCCCATCTTCCTACCAACAACGTCCTGATGCAGAGTGTGCTGGTGTTCTAGTCCATGCACGCATTGCCAGACAGTGCTTCTTTCTTCTACCACCCATACTCTGCTATCCCTTCCTCTTCACCTTGCCCACCCCATCCAGGCTGCTACTTCCATCCCACGTGATAGTTGCATCCTGGTCCAAGCTGACAGAGTTGGCGGTCTTGTGTGTGCTGAGGCAAGCTTGCTTGTGTGAGTACATCGTGTGTGCTTCTCTTTTTATGATGAACGGTCAGCCCAAAAGCTTATGTGTAAGTGTCTTTTAGTTGTTCCCATCTGCAACTTAGTGTGTTATCTATACAGTAAGTAGCAATCTACCTTTTCCTACATTTTTAGTATTCCTACCTGGAGTTTTCATTGTTTCATTTTACGGTGAAGTAGGTGAAGCAACATTCAAGTGAACTGAACAGCTGCAAATGCTAATCACTTTTTGACCATTTGGCATCTGAAGGCCTACAGCCTGGGAGTGGGTGTTCAGGGCTGGTGTTAAATGAGATCAGGAAATTTGATCAAATAAGGAATAGCACAAAGAACGCATAGGGCTATAGCAGGAAGCTACCAGGTGGAGATCAGTCTGGGAGATCAAACAAACCAAAGAAGTGGAGAATGGGGGAGGTGGGGCTCATGTAAGGTTCTGCTGGTGGCTAGTCATGGAGCACAGGACCAGAACTGCCTTGGCTCTGAAAAGCAGGAAACTTGGGTTATGTAGGCACAGCCAAAGTTACTCCGGGAGAAAACTTGTAAAGACTTGACTAGGTCCTTTGAAATAAACCAGGTCCCTAAATAATTGCTTGACTTGCTGTTGTCTTGTACAGCAGCTGCCTCTGAGCTGTTGTGCTTAGCTACCTGCATCACTACTGAACAGCTTGCTTGCTCTATCATTGCATACACTTTCTCCACTACTGCAAGTACAGAGTTCATGTTGCATCTCTTGCATGGTGCCACAGCTCTTTTTACTTGTAGTGATAACTGCCTCAACCATACATGACATAGCACTGTGTTAGATATTCCCTCTTCTCCATTGATGCTCCTCAGGTGATGCCAAATCCTTGATGGCATTCTGTCCCTGATATGCTCACCCTTTAATATCTGTTACTAGAATTGTTCTAATGATTTGCACATTCAGCAGACTATCATTTCCCTAACATGGAGATATTGTTGCTCTGAGGGTGGCTTCAATACAATTTCAAAGATCATTGGTACTGTCCAGGCATCCAAACTGTTGACTGCTATGGCAAACCACATGCAGCCACTGGTGTCATTGTTTTGCATAAATGTCAGTTACAGCATTGTGAACCACAGCTCTCAATTTTCTGGCAGAAACTGAGGAATCTGCACTTTCATTCAAGTGTGAGAAACTGTGTTAGACACGTTAAGTAAACTGTCATGTTATCAATCTGTCTTGCCATTTGCAAGGATAATTATATGTTTTTTGTGTTCTGATTTGAGCTTGAATGTCATTTATTTGCCTTTTGCAGATCTTCTTACAGGTGTGACTGTCGAATCGTTATCACTGTTCTGCTTTACACATTTTCTGGGGTCTCTGCACTCTTCAGTATCCCAGGGGTCACCACTTTGTAGTTGCATTCCATTATTTGATAATGCTGATTGAACAAGTCAGTGATATTTGACATAACTGTTTTATTTTACAAGTTAAGTAAATGAGACTTCACAAAAACATGAGTAAACAAGGAACCTTCAAACATAAAAATAAAAAGTAAGCATAACAGTGATAAGCTGTGTCTGTAAACCAAAGAACAAATAAAATACACTTTATTGTCATGTAGCAGAGACGAAACACACACACACACACACACACACACACACACACACACACACACACACACACACGCAAATGCATTTCAGACATGTGGCCCCTATCTCTGGCCTGTGTGTGTGTGTGTGTGTGTGTGTGTGTGTGTGTGTGTGTGTGTGTGTGAGATTTGGAAGAAGTCCTTTTTGGCCAAAAGCTTAGTTGTTTGACAGTCTTTTTGTTATGTCTATCTGTGACTCAGCATCTCCACTAAATCGTGAGTAGCAATCTATCCTTTTCATAATAATGTACTTATTCCTTCCTGGATTTTTCCATTATTTGATAAAATACACTTTGCATCTTAATCCAAAACTGATGCTTCCCACTGTTTTGACCACAAAACTCTCTCTTAAAATCTGGCTGAAAATCTGAAGGGATTCTGATCGTATGTAAAGTACGCTAGTGGTGACCAATACGTTCATTGCATGATAGCTAAGATAAAGTTCCTGATAACAGTACCACTAAAGCAGAGTTATTAAATATGTTTTTCCAAAACTCCTTTGCCAGAGAAGATTCAGTAAATAATTCAGGATTCAAATAAGAAACAGGGGTAACGAACCAATTCAAATCATTTAATAAAGGCAAGTCTTTCAATGAAGATTGTACATGAGTTGTGTTCCTTTCAGAGCATACTGAGAAATGGCTCAAATTTTAGCAATCATACACAGCTGCTCCATTAACAAAATATCTGTATCTAAAGACTGTATAGTTCCACATGTCACACCAATACACAGAAACTGAAACAGAATAATCCACATAATAACATACCTCAAAGAAAACAATTTAGTGATGCATAACAATCACTGTTTCAAGAAATGTTCTTTGAAACACTATTGACTCTTTATTCACATGAAGTAGTTAATACTATCGACAAGGGGTCTTAAGTTGATTCCATAGTACTATGTTTCCAGAAAGCTTTTGACACTGTTCCTGACAAGCTGTTTCTAATCATGTTGAATGCCTATTGAGTATCATCTGAGTTGTGTGATGGCATTCGTGATTTCCTGTCTCAGTTGGTAGTAATTGACTGGAGGTATTCAAATGAAACCGAAGTGATATCTGTTGTTCTCCAAGGAAGTTTTATGGCCCCTCTGCTGTTCCTAAACTATATAACAATTTAGGAGAAAGTCTGTGCAGCTCTTTTAGATTGCAGATTATGTATTGTGCAAGTTGCAAACAGTAAAATGTGTTAGGTCTTCCACATGAAACAAAAAGAAAATCCATAAAATATGAAGGTTTTTGACTGAACTAAATAATTAGGGATTATAGTTATGAACAACTTTAATTGAAATAATCACATAAAATATTATGGAGAATGTGAACCAAAGACTGTGATTTGTATTGATGGAACTCTTGTGATGTGCAACAAATATGCCTTGGAGACTGCATATGCTACACTTGTCCATCCGCTTCTGGAGACTTCTGCATAGTATGATACCCTTACTGGATAGGACTCACAGAGGACATAAAAAATATTCACAGAAGGGATGCTTCTGTGTAGTATGATTCCCTTACTGGATAGGCTTCACAGAGGACATCAAAAATATTCAAAGAAGGGATGCTTATTTTGTATCATCATTAAACAGAGGAGAGAGTGTCATGGATGTGATCCATAAGCTGGGTTGGCAGTCATTTAAATGAAGACATATTTCATTGCAGCAAGATATTTTCGCAAAATTTCAATCACAAACTTTCTCCTCCAAATATGAAAAATATTTTGTTGCCACCCATCTACACAGACAGAAATGCCCACAGTAATAAAATTATAGAAATCAAATCTCCTAGAAAGATCTTGGTGTTCGTTTCTGACAGGTACTATTTGAGAGTGGAACAGTCAAGAAATAGTCAGGAAAAGATTTGTTGTACCATCTGCAAAGCACTTAAATGGAAATTTTAGAGTAGTCATGTAGATGTAAATTACTTTTATCCATGATGTGAGACATGTAAAATGCAAAAGTCTTTTCTCAGTTACTGAACAGCTCAAGATATCAAAACAAGATATGTGGCGGGCAGGGAGTATAAAGTGAGGAACATAATTTTGTTACATGCCTAACTCTCATAATTCTTGTACAATCTGATATATTAATGCAAATATTTTTATTGAAAATGTGTACTCTGTAAAGGTATTCAGAGTCTTGAAAAGACAAATACAGTGATTTAAAACTTACATGGTTGGTGGCAAAAGATTTCATAAAACTGTCTGAAAAATGTGTTAAAGTTAACAGGTAGGATGGCTGAAATCTGATAATGCAGTATGAGTATTCCCAGTGAGGGCTCTCATGCCAGGCTTCATAGTTACTTGCAACAAGAAGATAGGTTGAGGCTATTAAGATAAAACATGTTTCCTCACCCGCCCCCCCCCCCCTCCCCTGCCCCCCCCCCCCCCCACCCCAAATTATATTATGAAGGCACAGGTTCAGCTATGGTTTTTGTATATGATGCTATATGTTAACGTTTAGTGAACCTGCTTGTTTCATTAAATAAAAGAAACTGACATTCTTGCTATTTGTGTAAGAGTTAATTGGAAAATATTGATTAAAAACTAAAATTTAATATTACTAACCTGTTTATTTTCTGTGTATGACACAAACTTTCTCTTGCAGATGAACTGAGAATTAACAGTCCAGACCTCCCAGATGCAATAGTTTTAAGTTCTGCTTCAGTGTGGGGTATCCTGCGAGGTCTTGAAACATTTTCTCAAGTTGCTACAAGGGTGAAGACTGCAGATGCCGTAAGTATCAGTGATATGTTCATAAATTCATCAGAGATACAAAAGCCTACAAGATACTTGTAAATGATACACAGCTCCATCCCACCATGGGCATCCACAGAAGCTGACTTCTTCTTCTTCTTCTTCTTCTTCTTCTTCTTCTTCTTCTTCTGTTGTTGGTGCCTTGTCCCATGGTTTCACAGGGTCAGCATGGCTAGAATCGGATTTGGCAAGGTTAATTTTAAGGGGTGACCGGATGCCCTTCCTGCTGCCACCCCATCCCCTCGGGATTTGTGCAGTGAAAATTTTCTTTGCGAGAGGTTGGTTCCCCCAGAATATAATAGCATATGACATTAATGAATGAAAATAGCCGAAGTAAGAAGCCTTAATGGTATCTACGTCAGCCACTGAAGCAATAACCCGTAATGTAAATATTGCTGAGCTAAGTGTTTTGTAAAGATGAAGAATGTGTGTTGACCAATTACATTTGCTGTCTATATAAGCACCCAGGAATTTTGTAACCTCAACTTTTTGTATTTTGTGATGTCTACACTTAATGTTAATTTCTTCAAGATTTCTTTGTGGATTATGGAATCTCATATAAAGGGTTTTATCTGTATTGAGTACCACCTACCATACTCCCCTGACTTAAGTCCTTGTGACTTTGATTTGATTCCGAAAATGAAGGAACCACTTCATGACATTCGTTTCAGAACTGTTCCAGTGATTCGACAGGCAGTAGATCACTCCATTCACACCATCAACAGAACAGGCTCTGGTAATGGTATACTATGCCTTCTACATCATTGGCAGCAGGTTCTACACAACACTGGTGACTACTTTGAAGGACAATAACAAGTGCAAACATGTAACTCTTTTGTATCAGTTGTGAATAAATAGTTGCCACTATTTAAGTTCCAACCCTCATGTATACCTATGTTAACTATGAGCTACTAACTTGTATCATCCGTCCAAATGCAACAGAGTATTGTTGATTATTCTCTATAGTGTCATGCGTATTTCGGATCCAGAGAGCTTGGCATCATAGCTTAACCATTTCCACTCTGTGTTTGTCCAATACTTTGATAAGTAGATTTGCAGTACATTTTGAACAGCATGCACTAAACCTCAAGAGTGGCCAGAAGAAACAGAGATCACCACAAGGACGAATTTTCTGTCTAGCATTAGTGGCATGTTCTTTAATATCAGCAGGTTATTCAAGAAACATAAATGAAGTGTGTCTTCTGACTTCTGATATGAGTGTAAACAATCTTGCATTCTGTTAAAGACGTCCTAGGTCTAAGAAGATCAGGAATATATAAAATACCATGCCAGTGTGGGCAATTTTACATTTGTTAGACATGTGACACAGATGCCATGAACATACAAGTCACACCAAATTAGTTCAGCCACAGAAATCTACTGTTGATAAACAGTATCTTGAGTCTTAACATGAGGCACAGCATGAATTATAGTGTGTCCAACATCCTCTCATGCACTCCATGTACTGAGACACCATCATTAAAGAAGCAGTTGAAATACATATAAGTAATACTTAACAGAGTCATGGAATTTCGACTCAGCAAACCATGGAAACAGCATTTGCAGTACTAAGGCATCATTGGCTGCAGACAAATGCATGCTATACATAGACACAGATGGAGAATCAAAGTCAGGACAGTTAGGCCAGGCACCAACATCTGACCTGCATATGAATGCTGGATCTCCAGCATGCAGTTATGCTTTTCCTGTACTGTGCATGTGAAGACCATGGCCTGTTTCTCTGGCAGATGGCTTTGGATGTAAACATCCTATACAATTTGTCTGTGATAGTGTTATAGCCTTGCCCATTTGCACCTGCACTTTTCTAGTGAACCAGTGCATAAATCAGTGAGCCACAACAGCACTGTGTCAGTAGCATCTGAAGGTGATGAGCAGCTGGCTCATGTAAATACTGTACAGTTTACACTACACCACCCAGCGCAACATCCAGTATCCGCTTCAGGGACCTGGGAATTCTTACACTTACACGCCAGTACAAACTTACTTTACTTAACCAGCAATCAGGGACCTTGCAGATCAAGCACGTTACAAGAATTTAGGCTTGTTCTCATGTTTGATCTGCTGTCCACTCTTAGAAAGCTGTAATTCTTTATGTCCTTCTCTGTTGTTAAGGTGCATTATTGTGCTGGTTGTTTTGTTGGGGTTTGGGTGTAGCTGGCACTTGGAGCAACATGTGTTCAGGACTTCAAGGTCTGCATTCATTCTTTTGTCAAGATCATTGAAATTTCACTTTGGTATGCGATGGTCAGGTCATCAGTGTATACAAATTTACGTGATTTGATTTCTGGCATGTCAGATACATACAGTTTGAAGAGAACAGGTGCTAGTACTGAGCCCTGTGGTAGACCATTATTCAGAACCAAACTCTTGCTGTTCATGCCATGAAGTGAGACTTTGATTTTTCTGCCTGTTAACATGTTCTTGAGTAGGGTGTAGGTTTGTCTGCATTTTGTGATTCTAGTTAGCTTGAACAATATCCCTTCGATCCACACTGTATTGTAAGCTGATGTAAGATGTGTGAGAACCAGTCCAGTTTTCATCTTGTTTTGAAAGCCTTTCTCTATCTAGGTTGTAAGGAACAGTACTTGATTGCAACAATTTCTGCTTGCTCAAAAACTGGCTTGGTATGTTGGAAGGTTGCTGTCAATGTATGGAGTTAATCTAGTCAGTGATAATCTCTCGAATAATTTATAGGAGGTATGTAGCAGGGATATTGGTCTGTAGTTCTTTGGGTTATCTCCAGTCTTTCTGGTTTCAGCACAGTGATGACTTTTGCTTCTTTACAGATCAGGGGGGAGAGCACCCATACGATACATTCTGTGCAGAGCTTGCATGGAACATTAAAAAATACCTTACAAAATATTCCTTAATAGGCACTTGTTTGCATCTCAGATTCCTTGTGCTAATGTATGATTATAAACAGATTGTTAACTCTGCCTTGAATTGACCGGATCCAATAATCTCACTTTTAATCCTGATAAATCCCGGTGTATGATGTCCATAATATACACAAGGCAGTCACAGTTGGGCATTAGCACCCAGATATGACAGTGGCCACGGGTGTGTGAATTACACATGTGTGAATATTTGTGTGATTTGTCTATACCTGACAAAGGCCTTACTCTGATAGTTGCTAATATTTAGCAACCTTTCTTCAATGTGCCACTCAGGCCATCCTTTATGTGGTGAGTAGCTATGCATCCTAATCCATATTGTTAATCCATTCTGAATTTTTCTTTATTCTTTTGTCTTCCCCTGGTAGCCGAGTGGTCAGTGCAATGGAATGTCATGCCTAATGGTCTGGGTTCAATTCCCAGCAGGCTTGGAGATTTTCTCCACTCAGGGACTGGGTGTTGTATTGTCCTTATCATCATTTCATCCTCATTGACATGCAAGTCGCCGAAGATGTCTTTTCAGAATCTGATACCTTTATTTTGATTCAGACTTGCACCAGGCGAATGGTCTACCCAACGGGAGGCACTAGCCACTCATGATTTTCACTTCCATTATTCTTTTATACACGTAGAAAACCCAGCAATGCTTCACAATTGCTAAATGTGTATGGGAATTGGATATACATCTTAATCTTGGGTATCCCTGGAAATTGTCAGGATGCAGATTTGGACTCCTCATTGCAGTCTCATTCTTGATGAAGGTATGGAACCCAAAATCATAATAAATAATGTAGAATATGAATGAAAAAGACTCCTTTATAATTTTGATTTTTATTGTTTTTGAAAATTTTTCAAAAAAATTGTAACAATAAAATTTAGAAAAATAAAGAATATACAACATTTTTCATTTTTTGGATACTATGTGGTGAGAATATGAACTGGTGTTCTTACTACCAGTTTGTGTAAAGGCAACATACAGCTGACCATGCGAAAATCTAATGATAAAGACACACTCACCACTCAAATTTTCCCTCAACAAAACGTCTGTATATTGCAGCTGTGTGGCATAGCATACATGCATACCCTGAAGACTGACAGCTTATCTATAAAAGTAAACTTCTTTGTAAGCCTATGTACTGCTCAGTGCTTTCTCTATTCAGTAAGCAGTTATCTTTACCTGAACACTGGTTGTACTCTTCCCAGGATTTTCTATTATCATATTAATGTAAGAATTTTAACTGTGTATATGTTCAGGTAATGATGTTATGTCTTTATATAAAACAAAAGAAACATGGCCACGATAGTGTGTGTTTGGGTGTCTGTGTGGTTCCTTTTCTTTTATCTTATTTACTGTTTCATCCAGGAATTTCCATTATTGTTATACAATGTATTGTCTTTCTTGTTTCAGCTGGTAGCAGATAATCTACTGATAGTTGATGCACCTCGTTTTAGCCACAGAGGTCTGCTTCTCGACACAGCCCGCCATTTCATTCCAATGAGCTACATAAAGAAGACTTTGGATGCAATGGCCTACAATAAGATGAATGTCTTTCATTGGCATATTGTTGATGATTCAAGTTTTCCATACCAGAGTGCTGCTTTTCCTCTTCTAAGGTTAGTTGGCAGGCTTCCTTTTTTTCTGTTTAACATTAGACAGACATATATCACATATAACTACAAGGTGTAGTGCACAGAGCTATGATCTCAAAGCTGAGGAAGAGTTTTATGCCTTTCTTTATTTGTCAGCTACATGGAAAACACAAACACCAGTATGTGTGCAGAACCCCACCCTCTTTACCAAACACACACACACACACACACACACACACACACACACACACACACACTGCACATTGCAGGTAGTAGCGGCAATGGTACTGCTGTATCATAGAACAAATAACTTCACGTGGCTCAGTGGGATTGACACATTGTCCACTAAGAAAGCCTGCATGACCTAACATTGGATGTACTGGTGGTATCTTTGGTGAACTGGATGCAACTTTTGCTCTCTTTGAGTGACAGAGATTCCTACATTCTTCCAAAAAGCTGTCCAAACTCTCTTTTTCTGGATGACATACACAATAATTCCAAAATAGACTGAATAAATAATATTGTTAGCAGTTTACGGTTTCTAAATAGTACAAAGAGCTACAAAATCCTCTAGGTTACAGAAGCTACAAGTAACTGTCAGTTATATCAGACATTTAACTGCTGTCAGCGACACAAATCACTTGGTTACTTTGCTGTGTGTGGATCCAACTGACAAACATCTCATCACATTTGTGGCAAAATTTCTGCAAATCATGTGTGTTCTTGTAGCAATGTCAGTACCTGTAGTTTTTGAGTAAAAAATCATTGTTAGTGACAAGATAATCTATCTGACTGAAGCCTCAAACAAAACTTTGAAGGATCATACATCCTTAGTCCAAAGAAAAGCAAAATACTAATCCTCTGAACATTGACAACATGAATTGGGATAGATTGCTACTCATCACACAGTAGAGGTGATGAGTGGCAGACAGGCGCTTTTAACATACATTTAAAAGGAGACCAAGCTGTTGAACAAAGTCTTTCCCCAGATAGAGAAACACACATTCATACATCCACAACTCTCATACACATTGTCACTGTCATCTCTGGGCATTAAAGCCCAAATATGGCTTGCACCATTCTCAGTTGGAGTGGGTAGTTGGGACGCAGAAAGAACGTGAGATGGGAAGGGGAAGGAATAGCAGAATAGGAGTGGTGAAGATGCTTCAGTGCTGGCTGTAGGAGTGTGCAGGAATACGATGTAGGATGATCAGCTGCTAGGTACAGCATCGGGTGACTGTGCTGAGGAAAAGGGGAGGAGGGGCAAGGCAAATGGGAGGAGAGAGAAGTAGTGAAGGGGAAAGAACTATATGCTGATATGATGGAAGGGCAAAAAAGTGTGTGTGATGCTGGAACAAAGGATATGTCACAGGGTGAGTTCACACCTGCACAATTTAGAAAGGCTGGTGTCCTTGGAAAGAATCCAGATGGCACAGGCTATGAAGCAATTGGTGAAGTCAAGCACATAGTGTTGGGCAGCACAGTTGGTAACTGGATGGTCTAATTGTCTCTTGATCAGTCAGGTGGTGGCCATTCATGGAGATGGAGAGCTTGTTTGTGGTTGTGCACACATTTGAGGCATGTTCAGAAAGTAAGTGTACTAGATTTTATATTTGAAAGAAATTACACGTTATTGTTAGCACACTTCTTGATTTTTATTTTATTTTATTTTTTATTTATTTATTTTTTTTTTTTTTTTTGCTTCATATAATCACCATTCCATTCAATGTGTGTGGTGAGCCATGGTACAAGCTTCTTCGTGCCCTCAAAGACCTCTCTTGCCAGCTCCTACCCCAACTTCAGAACCTCTGTCTGCAACTGTTTATCAGAAAAAAATTTAATACTGTATTGTATTGTATATTTATTGGTCCTGTGAATCATACACTGTAAAGGGGTACATAATGATATAGGACAAGTCAAATAATTTGCAATAAAGTGTAACAGAAAAAACTGTTGTATGGTTTTCAGTATATAGCAATATAACATATGGGAATAACATTTCACATATACACAAATAAATTTTACATGCATACATGTCATACTTTTGGCCTTGATTATACAGACACACACATATATGTAATAGACCACATATAATACACTGATAAATCTACATGTACACATTTCTTGTTTTGGCATCAATTGTATAAACTAAATTTTTCACATATTTACATTGTAGATAAAAATTTATCAACACTATAGTAGCAATTCTGTAGCAAGTAGTCACTCACTGCAATTTTGAATTTATGCATGCCAGTTATTGCCTTAATTTCTTTAGGTAGTTTGTTATACAGTTTTTTTCCTGCTTGCAAAGGTCATTTTTGTTTTAGTGTTGTATGTGAAAACTGCATATGTAAATCTTGATTATTCCTTGTGTTGTATGAATGGATATTTTGGTTTTTTGGAGCAATCTTGCTATTTTCATCTATGATTTTCCTTATAAACATTATTGTTTCTAGGATATATAGGCATGGTAATGGAAGAATATGAAGCTTTTTAAATGAGGGTTAAATACCACTCACATATGACTTCAGGGAGGTGAAAAGATGATAATCTGAAGATGACAACTCAGGGGATTCTGGGAATTGGCTCAGAACATCCCAACCAAACAAGTCCAGGAGCACCTTGGTGGCTAAGGTTGTTTGAGGATGGGTGTTGCAATGCAAAAAGCACACTCTTCTCATCTGCATTCTACTGATTTTGTTTTGAATGCTTCTTTGAGTTTTTTGGGGTTTCATAATCTCATTGTGCATTAGTGATCTCCTCTGAGGCAGAAAATTGGCCAAAATGATGCCTTTTTGGTCCCAAAACATGGAGGCCACGATTTTTCACCTGAAATTGTGGTTTTAAATATTGAGGATATGGGGAATTTGTGTGACACCACAGTGACAACCGTCTTTTAGTCTCAGGCATGTAATGAGCCACCCATGTTTCACTTCCAGTCATAACAGGGCACAGAAAATCTTCATCTTCCGATTCAAGTCACTCAAGAAACTCACAGGTGCTACTGATATGATTTTTCTTGTGCTGCTCTTTCACCTAGTTTGGGACCCATGTTGCGCACAGTTTCTGAGAGTTGTGGAAACATCACAGAAATTTCATCCACTGTCAATTGGCAGTCTTCATGGGCAGTTTCTTCAGTTTTTTACACCAACTCATCAATCAAAGTGGTAGTTATTCCACAACTCTGTTCATCATAAACGTTTGTACTACTTCCACAAAAATCCCTACCACTTAAACTTACTTGTTCTGTTTAAAACAACTTCATTCTAAACCATTTTCAGTTATTCCTTCTGTGAGTAGAAAGCAGCTCACATGATGTGGCTCGTACTTGGTGTGATTTTTTACAGACATCTTTCATGCAAGAGGATACTGCAACATGAGTTTACATGGTATCGTGTTCCTGTGATGCTTGTTCTAGTCAGGGGAACCCCACTACCACTCAGTGTTGCCAACCCTCAAAAACAAAAAAAAAACACAGCCTGTTAGAGTCACAGTACACTTACTTTCTGAATATGTCTCATAGAATGCTGCAAAGTCCTTGCAGCCAAGTTGGCAAGCTACAAGATTGCTCTCACATGTGGCTCTGTTTTCAATAAGTAGGAGCTGCCTGTGACAGGACTGCAGTATATGGCAATGGAAGAATGTATAGGGAATGTCTTGCATCTAGATCTATTACAGGTAAATGAGCCATAAGGTGAGGAGTTGAGAGGAGGGTTGGAATACAGACAAACAAGGACACTGTGTACATTGGATGTGTGACAGAATGTCACTGAAGGATTTATTTGGGGGGGTGGGGAGGGGGGGGGGGGAGGATGGAGGATGGTGGAGAGATTATTTCTCGGTTCAGGGCATGGTCAAAGGAGTTCAAACTGTTGTGGAAATGTGACTCAGTTTCTCCAGTTCTGAGTGGGTACTGAGTCATGAAGGGATGCTTCTTTGTGACTAGTCAGTGGGTAGATGGGGGATGGTAGGTGACTGGGAAGACAATATGTTTCTGGACAGGATGGGGAGGGCAGTTTTGGTCTGTGAATCCCTCAGTGAGACTTTTGGCATATTTGGAGATGGACTGATTGAAATTACAGATATGACAACCACAGGTGGCTGGGCTGTTTGGTAGGGACTTCTTGGTGTGGAATGGGTGACTGTTGCTGAAAAGAGATATCCATGGTAGGTTTGATGTGAAGAGAGGTACTCATGTAAGAATCCTTAAGATGGAGGTCAGTGTTGAGGAAGGTGGACTTTTGGTTTGGGCATGAACAGGTGAAGTGAATTGGGAAGAAGTTGTTGGACTTCTGGAGGAATGTGGATATGATATCCTCACTTTGGTCCATACCATGAAGATGTTATCAATGAATATGAATCAGGTGAGGAGGTTTGTGAGTTTGAGTGGCCACAAAGAGTCCTGTAGATGGCCCATGAGTAGGTTGGCTTAGGTTGGTGCCATGCAGGAGCATGTGGCTGTACTAAGGATTTGTTTGTAGGTGATATCTCCAGAGAACATGTAATTGTGGGGGAGTATTTCCTTGATAATGGTGATCAGGAAGGCAATTATGAGTTTGAAGGCAGTCAGGTGTCAGGAAAGGTAGGGATCAGTGGCAGCAAGACCATGGGCGCTGGAGAGGCTAGTGTAGAGGAAGGTGACATCGAGAGTGGTGAACAGGAATTGTGGAGAGTTGGTAGAAGAAATGGTCAGTGTATTTATGTAGGAGGGTAGATTACTATGAATATGTTGTTTAAAATCACCATTTGAAGGTTTATTATTTAGATTTATATACTTTTTGTTTCTTAAAATGCTGCTGAAGAAGTGCAATAAAAATCATGTATCTATTCGAAATGCATATGGAGTACTGAAAGCACTGCACTGGCCAAGTGGATTTGTGGCAGACTAGTTCAAAGGCAATTTATTTGCAATAAATCCAAATTTGGTGGTGTCTCATAGGCATTGTAGCTAAAATTAATGAGTCAGGTATATTTACCCTTACACATTTGCAATGAGTATTATGTGGTGTCAGAATGAGGAGCTACTGTAAAACATGTAAACAATTAGTGACAGTTGAAGTACCTGGCAGGCCTCCAGTTACACATCAAAGAAAAATGATTTTTAAGCTATCAAAACCTGGGCTCTTCTGTCTGAAGATGGAAGGACAAAAGGAAGGTAAAAGGGCAGCTTGTTGGTAGGAGGTAAAGTTTTTAAATAAGGAAGGTACAGTGGGACAGCACAAAATCAAATTTAACTGTAAGTGCACAAGTTGAAATGTGCAAACTATTGAAGTTGGATGAGAACTGAAGCAAAAAAAAGTCAATGAATGATAGAAAGGAAATAATGTTTAGACAAGCATAAGATGTGATAGAATGGCAGAAGTAAACTGGGAGGGGAAGAGAGGTTAAGTTTGTGACAGAAAGAAGACAGACAGGTCTACAATTTAGATAACAAGATTTGTGTTCTAGGTACTGCAATTCGTGAGACACCTATTGCAAAATACTGTGTAACACTAATATACCGTGTGATCAAAAAGTCAGTATAAATTTGAAAAGTTAATAAACCACGGAATAATGTAGATAGAGAGGTAAAAATTGACACACATGCTTGGAATGACATGGGGTTTTATTAGAACAAAAAAAAAAAAAAAAAAAAAAAACCCACACACACACACACACACACACACACACACACACACACCCCATATTGCTAGATGTGTGAAAGATCTCTTGCACGCTTTGTTTGGTGATGATCGTGTGCTCAGCCACCACTTTCGTCATGCTTGGCCTCCCAGGTCCCCAGACCTTAGTCCATGCGATTATTGGCTTTGGGGTTACCTGAAGTCGCAAGTGTATCATGATTGACCACCATCTCTAGGGATGCGGAAAGACAACATTCGACACCAATGCCTCACCATAACTCCAGACATGCTTTACAGTGCTGTTCACAACATTATTCCCCAGCTACAGCTATTGTTGAGACAGATAATATTGAGCATCATCTTTGCTTTGTCTTACTTTGTTATGCTAATTATTGCTATTCTGGTCAGATGAAGCGCCATCTGTCGGACATTTCTAGACCATTTTTTTCTGTTCTAATAAAACCCCATGTCATTCCAAGCATGTGTGGCAATTTGTACCTCTCTATCTGCATTATTCTGTGATTTATTCAGTTTTCAAATGTATACTGACTTTTTGATCACCCGGTATGTCACCTGTCTTTGTTTACAAGAATAAATGGACATGGTCATAGTCTTCATGCTAAAGAAAAAGCTGAATATTGTCCATGTTTCGTTATTTTTTAATGCAATGAACACATAAAGAGAGAGGATCTTGGATATAACTCTAATTCAGTTTGTAAAAGATGGAAGGGGGAATTGGCCATTGACTTAACTGTCAAGCAGACACACCTGTGTATAAACTGCACCAACCACAAATAAAATTGTTTTGCAGTGTTCAATTCTTGTTTCACTGTTGCAAGCCCATACCTATTCCTTCATTATTGCTTCAGCTAATACATTTATATATTGTGCTGTCATATGTTCAAATGACCAGCAGCAAAATAAAATAAACAGGAAGCTAGGTGAGAAAAAATTTACAATCCATGCAAGAAAATGACTCAAATTATGAGCTAGTTGCACAATCCTACAATGAGACCAGTGTCTATAGGATAATTAGTAATTGAATAAGCGATTGGTTGGGATCTGATGCAACTGTGCTGTGATGTTTAGTGCTTCAAATGGGTCATTACTGTGGGAACAATTGTCCATGGCAACTGAGTGATATAATGAATTTATTTTATTATTGTGTAATTAGACAGTGGTTTAAGTCATGTTATGTAAGTTCATTTTATCCTTCTTTTTTTTTTCATTAAACTGAGATTAAACTGTGATTTTGCTCATACATATTTACCCTGGTAACATAAAAACAACCATCCTTCACACTTCTATGAAGTGTGCCATGCGTCCGCTTATATTAGGAAATCGTTACACCCACTTGAGAGTTGATTAAGGAAGAACAGTCATTTGTCTAATGTGATTGAAGAAAATTTTGGAAAACACTGACTAGGATGGCAAGAACGTCATACATTTTATTATGGTGGAATAGTGCTGAGAAAAGGAAACTTCCAAGATGTGCATAGAAATAGGCTCACTTCTACCACATTATCGGTGAGCGCTCAGTAATGTCAGCTTTGAGATGATCATAATTACACTGATATGTGGCTCTATGGCTGAGTGTTAGATATCTATACATCTACCTCTGTATTTCATAAGCTGTCATATGGTGTGTGGCAGAGGGTACACAGTGCACCATTGTCCTTTTCCCGCGCTATTTTTCACAGATGGTTATATAGGGAGAGATACTGCTGGTAACCTTCAGTATGAGGAATAAATTTTTAGATTTTAGTATTGTGGTCATAGTGTGAGGTGTATGTTTGAGGAAATAGTTGTTTCTTGAGTATCTTTTAATAGTCAGCTTTTAAAATTTTTTTGAGTAAAGCTCCCCTCGATGAAAATAATCTTTTTTGTTACACCTATGATTGTATAAAGTTACCGACCTGTTTTAGATGGCTCTAGAGTCTCTCAGATGTTTATATGTATCAATATTTTTAAGTGTTTATTGGCATACCTTAAATGGTTAATAGTTGTTCATCACAACACTGTAGGGTTAATATTTTAGTTCATTTAAATTTATTGCTTTAAAAATGTGATGTCAGCTTTTCAGTAGTAATCTTAACAACTAATACTGCACAGGTTAGCAACTCACATAGTCTACAAATGTTCTTAAAAAATTTTACAAGTGGCAGCACAAACAACTAACATCTCAACCTGATGACTAGCTGAATGAATTGGCTGGCATTGTGACATGGATAATCATCCTGCTGGATGATGTCATCACCATAAGGAAAGTCATTAAGCATGGAGGGATGCAGGCAGTCACAACAGTGTTGACTTAGTCAACAGCTGGCATGGTACCTTTGATTACTACTATAGGTCCCATGGAAATCACAGTGAATTTCACCACTAGTTAGGCATTTCATATATCTGGGATTAGCCTAGACAGTCCCAGTTTTTTAGTGCTGTCAGGACTTGCAAAAATGTCTGGGGTTTGAGAATTTACTGACTGGAGATCTGACAGGCAGGACTCTCTCAGCTAACCTTGGAGCAAGCACCAATGTTGGTGGGTAGGCGTGGCTATGAGTTCCATCACAACTTCTCGCTTACTCATTTGGCAACACAGCAGGGGCTATTTGTTTATGTTGTATATGTGTTTGTGAAGTAACTCATCCACACATTTTTGATCATTTTATCTCTATTCATTTTTTTGTCTCATCGTTTATCAGTGGACAGAACAAAGTGTGTGTTTAATGTTAACCTGCAACAGGAATACAATTTTCGAAACTACATAATGACATTAACAATGAATGTGTTTATTGCACAGAATTTTCTGTTGCACATAATATTTTTGATGGCCTAAAATCGTACTTCTTTGTTTGTGACAAATATCTAAAATTATTATTTGAGGTTTTTTATTAAAAGAAAAAAGACTGGAATATGAACTGTTTACAAAATTGCTATATGTTACTCTACAGTTATTTAATAATACAGATCTGAAACTGGAAGCTAATTCTATCACAGCAAGAGAAGTATATCAGACATATTTGATGCTCTACAGATATTTAATAATGTAGTTTGGAAAGTTATTGTAGGTTGAGGCAGGGATAATTTTGGGAGCAGAGAGGCTGTTGTTTGGATAACTTCCAAATGTGCAGTTCAGCTGGTGGTGAAGGGGTTGGATCCAGAGGATCCAGGTTGTGAAGCAGCTATTGAAATCAACTATGTTATGTTCAGCTGAATGTTGTGCCACAGGGTGGTCCATTTTGCTCTTTGTCACAGATTGATGGTGGCCCTTCATCCTGGATTACGGCTGATTGGTAGTCATACCACCAAAAAGGCGTGTGTTGATTGGAGCAGAGCTGGTATAAGGCATGTCTGCTTCCACAGGTGGCCTGGCCTCTGATAGTGTAGGATAAGCCTGTGACAGGCCTGGAATAGGAAGTGCTGGGTAGGTAGACTGGACAGGTCTTGCACCTGGGTCTTCCACAGGGATATGATACCTGTGGCAAGGGGTTGGGATTGGGAGTGGCATAAGGATGGACTAGGATGCTGTGGAGGTTGGGTGGACAATGACACACCATCTAAGGAAATGTGGGAAGAATCTTAGGTAGAATGCCCCTCATTTCAGGATATGAAACTAAATAATCAAAGTCCTGACAAAGGATGTGATTCTTGTGGCAAAGAATTGGAGTTGGGAGTGGCATGGGGATGGACTAGAATGATGTGGAGATTGGGTGGGCAATGGAGCACCACTTTAGCAGGACTGGGAAGGATCTTGGGTAGGATGTCTCATATTTCAGGGCATGATAAGAGATAATTAAAGCCCTAATGAAGGATGTGGTTTAGTTGTTCCAGCCCGGCATGGTTTTGGTTGACGAAGGAGAAACTCCCTTGTAGCTGTCTTTCCCAGTTCATACAACTATCCAATAGTGTCCCCCCCCCCCCCCCACCCCAACTAATTACCCCCTTTCACCTTTTTGGAATTACTTACCTCAAAATGGTCTCACCATCCTTCCCCAGGCCCCTTCCTAAGAACACCAGATTTTCAGAAAAATAAAAAACAGCCACACACAGCCTCAAAAGAAAATCTGAGTGGATAATTCTATCTGCAGACAAACATTTCACCATTGTCATTATGAATCACAGTGACTACCTAGTGGAAGGCCTCTGCCATTTGTCTGACTCCTCCTGGTACAAACTCTGCCATAATGACCCCATCACAGAAGTCCGATAATGAGGGTTGAGATTCTTTCAGTGGGAACACAATAATCAGGTAGAATGAGGCATCCAAGATTGTTGGGTCTGTGTGTTTGGAGAGCATGTAGAAGATGGGTGTGCAGGTCTATCATAGGGGAGAGGAGGGAAATGTATTCGGGTGAGAGGTTCTGGGAAGGGCCTAAGGCTTCGAGCAAGCACTAGAGGTTATATCAGACACCTGGGATGGGATTACTATGGCAGAGTTTATAGGTGGAGGAGACAGACAATTGTTAGCTGCCTGCAATTCATAACAACAGTGGGGGAATCTTTGTCTGAAGGTACGTTGGTTAGGATATGATCCATTTTGAGACTGTTTATACCTGTTTTGTTTAGTGAAGCCATGTTGGAGGTAAGGAAGACCTGGAAGGTAACCAGGAGGTGATTAGGTGGGAGATGGGGAGGATTATGGTGGCATGAACTGGGAGAGGCAACTACAGAGGATTACCCCATTTGTCACCCATCACCACACTGGACTGGAATGACTGAACCAAATCCTTCTTCAGGGCTTTGATTATTGTCTGTCACAATGCTCTGAAATGAGCAACATCTTTCCAAATATCCTTCCTAAAGTAGTGTTCCACTGATCACTCAACCTTCACAACATCCTAGTCCGTCCTTATGCCAATTCCAATCCCAACACTTTGCCACAGTGATCATATCCCTGTGGAAGACCCAGGTGCAAGACCTGTCCAATCCACCCACCCAGCACTTTCTATTCCAGGCCTGTCACAGTCTTATCCTACACTATCAAAGGCCAGGCCACCTGTGAAAGCAGACACGTCATATACCGACCCTGCTCCAATCATTGCATGGCTTTTTATAGTGGTCTGACTACCAGCCAGCTGTCCACCGGGATGAATGGCCACTGCCAAACTGTGGCCAAGAGCAAAATGGACCACCCTATGGCATGACATGCAGCTAAACAAAACAAGGTTGATTTCAATGGTTGCTTCACAACCTGGACTTTCACCACCAGCTTTTCTGGAGTGCATGTGTGGACATTATCCTTACAACACATTCTCTGCTCCAGAAATTATCCCTGCTCCTTTGCTCCTCTCCTTTACCACTCACCATTCCCTCTTCCCCCTCCCAGACAGCTCTGTGCATGGCAACCTTGTCTGGCTACCATTAGCCCTGCATGCTCCTCCAAGTAACACTGACTCCTTTCCCCCTACCAGTACCCTGCTATTCCTACCTCTTTCCTGCTCCACTCTGGATTGCTGATTGTGTTTGACGAAACACCATTGCGTCCTGTCCAGAGTTACGAGACAGCAGTCGTGTGCACAAGGTATGCTTGCATGTGTGAACATGTGTATGTTTTCTTATATTTTTTGGAGAAAGCCGTGGTCAAAAACTCAATGTGTAGCAGTCTTTTCATTGTGTCTGTCTGCAACTAAACATGTCATCTATATTGTAGTAGCAATCTGTGCTTTTCATAATGTTGTAGAAGTATATCAGACATATTCAGAATTAATTTGTCAATTTCAGCAAAGAAGGACAGAAAAATTTATACCATCTTTTGCCAAGGAATTGCTGTGCACTCTGAAAGACATACAGGAACAGAAATTCTTTTCAGCTGTGGACAGTTTTTACAATTCTAGTACTTAAAACTTAAAGTTATAGAGAACCAATTTCAGTAAAATTTTAGGAACTGAAATTGCCTGGTCTGATTTAGAAGAGAGTGTACAAGTTGATAGTTAAATTATAAAAGAGTTCATAAATATTGATAGCATATTTGATGAACATACATTGTTGAAGCAGGTAATTCAATGCCAAAAAGTAGGTTGTGATTTAAATTCTGAAAAAGTACAAGGTAGTATTGGAGATAAGTGGAAAGCAATTTTTAAGGTTATAGATATCTGGCAGTTTGGTTGAAATTTTAGGGGAAAATTTATAAGGTGTTTCAAAAGACTGATATTTCATACTGCAATATTTCTAAAAAACTTGAGTTCACAATATCTTTGCCTGGGATATCTGCTCCAGTTGAGAGAGTTTTTTGAATTGCAGGGAACATTTGGTCTGCAGAAAGGGGTAGACTTTCATTACCTGCCATTAAACATCTGCTAAATGTTAAAATTAAGTCAGAAGTCTGTTTTTGTGAGTTTTATGGTGTAATTAAAACAAAAAAGTAATTTCTGAAAAAAGTCGTCTCTGGTGCAAAGTACAACTGAATAAATAAAGTTTCAGTAAACTGTTAAGACTTTTAGATAATTTCAAAAATATGTCATGGGTTGGACCAGAAAGGAGTGGTAGTAGCGTATAGCCTGGGTGGCAACAAACAAACAAAACAAAAAAAAAATTGGTAAGTTAACCCATAGAATAATACCACCTCCAGTGATGTGCATCCGTGGTGCAGTGCCTGTTTCTAACAGCCCCTGTATGCTGGAATATACAGACACAATCATCAACCTAGTAGTTCATCTGAACAGACAACCCATATCTGTTGATCCAATCTTGATTATCCCACACCCACTGCAGTCATAATGGATGATGTCACTGAGTCAACATGGGAGCATGTAGGACTCACCTGCTACAGAGCCTCATGTTCACAATGTCTTGTGAACAATGTGCTCCAAAACACATGTACCTTCAAATGGTTCTCCTTACATATAAGACATAAATTTAAATTCCACTTCAGACATTGCATTGTACTCTGAATGTATGAGTGTCATTCAATAAGTAAAGCCCCACATTTTTTTCTCAGAATATAATTATTGTTGTTGTTGTTATGGTCTTCAGTCCTGAGACTGGTTTGATGCAGCTCTCCATGCTACTCTATCTGTGCAAGCTTCTTCATCTCCGAGTAGCTACTGCAACCTACATCCTTCTGAATCTGCTTAGTGTATTCATCTCTTGGTCTCCCTCTACAATTTTTACCTTCCACACTGCCTTCCAATACTAAATTGGTGATCCCTTGATCCCTCTGAACATGCCATACCAACCGGTCACTTCTTCTAGATAAGTTGTGCCACAAATTCTTCTTCTCCCCAATTCTATTCAGTACCTCCTCATTAGTTACATGATCCACCCATCTATTCTTCAGCATTCTTCTGTTGCATCACATTTCAAATGGTTCTATTCTCTTCTTGTCTAAACTGTTAATCATCAAAGTTTCACATCCACACATGACTATACTCCATACAAATACTTTTAGAGAAGACTTCCTGACACTTAAATCTATACTCTATGTTAACAAATTTCTCTTCTTTAGAAATGCTTTTCTCACCATTGCCAGTCTACATTTTATATCCTCTCTACTTCAACCATCATCAGTTATTTGCTCCCCAAATAGCAAAACTCCTTTACTACTTTAAGTGTCTCATTTCCTAATCTAATTCCCTCAGCATCACCCGACTTAATTCGACTATATCCCATTATCCTCGTTTTGCTTTTGTTGATGTTCATCTTATACCCTCCTTTCAAGACACTGTCATTCCGTTCAACTGCTCTTCCAAGTCCTTTGCTGTCTCTGACAGAATTACGATGTCATCGGCGAACCTCAAAGTTTTTATTTCTTCTCCATGGATTTTAATACCTACTCTGAATTTTTCTTTTGTTTCCTTTACTGCTTGCTCAATATACAGATTGAATAACATCGGGGAGAGACTACAACCCTGTCTTACTCCCTTCCCAACCACAGCTTCCCTTTCATGTCCCTCGACTCTTATAACTGCCATCTGGTTTCTGTACAAATTGTAAATAGCCTGCCGCTCTCTGTATTTTGCCCCTGCCACCTTTAGAGTTTGAAAGAGAGTATTCCAGTCAACATTGTCAAAAGCTTTCTCTAAGTCTACAAATGCTAGAAATGTAGGTTTGCCTTTCCTTAATGTTGCTTCTAAGATAAGTCGTAGGGTCAGTATTGCCTCCCGTGTTCCAACATTTCTACAGAATCCAAACTGATCTTCCCCGAGGTCAGCTTCTACCAGTTTTTCCATTCATCTGTAAAGAATTCATTTAGTATTTTGCAGCTGTGACTTATTAAACTGATAGTTTGGTAATTTTAACATCTGTCAAAACCTGCTTTCTTTGGGATTGGAATTATTATATTCTTCTTGAAGTCTGAGGGTATTTTGCCTGTCTCATATGTCTTGCTTACCAGATGGTAGAGTTTTGTCAGGGCTGGCTCTCCCAAGGCTATCAGTAGTTTTAATGGAATGTTGTCTACTACAGGGGCTTTGTTTCGACTTAGGTCTTTCAGTGCTTTGTCAAACTCTTCACACAGTATCATATCTCCCATTTCATCTTCATCTTACCCCTTAATCTTCATCTTACCCCTAGTGATATATGCCTCTACATCCTTACATTTGTCCTCTAGCCGTCCCTGCTTAGCCATTTTGCACTTCCTGTCAATCTCATTTTTGAAACATTTGTATTCCTTTTTGCCTGCTGCATTTACTGCATTTTTCTCCTTTCATCAATTAAATTCAATATATCTTCTGTTACCCAAGGATTTTTATTAGCCCTTATCTTTTAACCTACTTGATCCTCTGTTGCCTTCACTATTTCATCTCTCAAAGCTACCTATTCTTCTTCTACTGTATTTCTTGCCCCCAATCCTGTCAATCGTTCCCTAATGCTCTCCCTGAAACTCTGTACAACCTCTGGTTTAGTCAGTTTATCCAGGTCCCATCTCCTTAAATTCCCACCTTTTTGCAGTTTCTTCAGTTTTAATCTACAGTTCGTAACCAATAGATTGTTATCAGAGTCCACCTCTGCCCCTGGAAATGTCTTACAATTTAAAACCTGGTTCCTAAATCTCTGTCTTACCATTATATAATCTATCTGATAACTTCTAGTATCTCCAGGCTTCTTCAATGTATGCAACGTTCTTTCATGATTCTTAAACCAAGTGTTAACTATGATTAAGTTGTGATGTGTGTAAAATTCTACCAGGCAGCTTCCTCTCTCATTTCTTAGCCCCAATCCATATTCACCTACTATGTTTCCTTCTCTCCCTTTTCCTACTATTGAGTTCCAGTCACCCATGAGTATTAAATTTTCATCTCCCTTCACTACCTGAATAATTTCTTTTATCTCATCATATATTTCATCAATTTCTTCATCATCTGCAGAGCTAGTTGGCATATAAACTTGTACCACTGTGGTAGGTGTGGGCTTCATATCTAACTTTGCTACAATAATGTGTTCACTATGCTGTTTATAGTAGCTAACCCGCATTCCTATTTTTTTTATTCATTATTAAGCCTACTCCTGCATTACCCCTATTTGATTTTGTATTTATAACCCTGTATTCACCTGACCAGAAGTCTTGTTCCTCTTGCCACTGAACTTCACTAATTACCACCATATCCAACTTTAACCCACCCATTTCCCATTTTAAATTTTCTAACCTACCTGCCTGATTAAGGGATCTGACATTCCATGCCCCGATCCATAGAAAGCCAGTTTTCTTTCCCCAGATAACGACGTCCTCCTGAGTAGTCCCCTCCCGGAGATCTGAATGGGAGACTATTTTACCCCCGGAATATTTTACCCAAGAGGACACCATCATCATTTAACCATACAGTAAAGGTGCATGCCCTCAATAAAAATTATGGCTGTAGTTTACCCTTGCTTTCAGCCGTTCGTATTACCAACACAGCAAGGCCATTTTGGCTAGTGTTACAAGGCCAGATCAGTCAGTCAATCATCCAGACTGGTCCCCCTGCAACTACTGAAAAGGCTGCTGCCCCTCTTCAGGAACCACACATTTGTCTGGCCTCTAGACAGATACCCCTCTGTTGTGGTTGCACCTACGGTACGGCTATCCGTATCGCTGAGACACGCAAGACGCCCCCTCCAACATCAAGGTTCATGGTTCATGGGGGGAAGTTGCCCCTATATACACATTTAATATGGCTTGTGCACTAGTGTTCTAACTTCCCATAAGCCCCACTAATAGTTAGCAGGCGAACATCCACATACTGCTACAATAGTTTACTGTTGAACATCTATGAGCAGTAAAAGCCTAACCACACCGTTCACAGTCTTTCAGATAAACTGAACAGACACTGTCATTGCTTCAACACATGGCCTGTTGGTGTAACACTTATGTCACTGTTAAGGTGATGCATTGTTGTCATTCTAACCAATACAGGTTCCTCGTCTGAAACTCTGCCGTGGACTGACTGTCTTGTGACCAAAAATCGGGCCCTTATATATCATCACAATAGTGGTTACTGAAACTACACATTGTTTGAAGTTAAATTTACAGAAATTACAATTAAAACTTAACTCATTAAATTAAATGAATACATCAAAAAATTATGTCTTTTTAACAGTTTCTTCTACTACAAGAGTAAGGCCGAATAATTTGTTTAAATCATGAAATTAACATACACAGTTATGTAAACAATACTTTTGACAAAACTGTTAGTTATATTGGAATTAATTAAGGGCTGGCTTTGGTAACATGTTTCTGAAGAGAACCAAATAGACACTTTGAGATTACTAGTATTTCGTCTTCCAAATGTTTACAATTATTACAGAATTTATATTTGTTTGTATGTCGACAATAGAATTTATGTTATGGAACAATTACTGATTTCACCCTATAATGAAAGATACTCACTAGGAATAGTCAAAAGAAAATTAGAAAATCAATTAAATATGTAAAACTAAGAACAAAATTAGATCTGGTGTTAAATTCTTTAAAACTAAGGGCCAACCTTTCTCTTATATGAAAATGCACATTAAATTCGTGTGTGCTAATGGTAAATATTTAAAAGCAACTAAATGAATTTAAGGAGGCAGATGGCAAAACAAGAGGGGAAGTAAAATTATCCCAGTTTGCCTCGTTGCAGCATGTTATTAAAGATTGATAGTTTGTAGTTGAGAAGGAGGTGGATATTGCACAAAATGAGTAGTTAGAAGAAAGGAATTTTTAAATAATAATTCATATTGTGAACTGGGTTTATTTTAGGTAGTGGATGATATTTAGCAGTGCACCTTTTGCTCCAAGAGAGAAATGATGACTGGTCTAAAATAGCTCATTTAGGTCTGCTGGTTACTGAGAAATCGATGGTGCCAGAGTTTCAGTATTCTGATAATTAATTTTACATGACAGAAACTGGTACCAAACAAGGATAAGTATTTCCACACCTGCCAGGAGCAAAGCATTGGTTTATGTCAAACACATAGTTCTTATGGAGCAGTAGCACATTTTCTTGAATGTGATGCCTCAATGGTAAAAGCTCACACTGAAAAAATCTAATTCAGATTATACCAGTGATTAATATAAGGCATGAACTGTGACAAGAAAGGCAACCTTCCAGGTATGGGCATATGCATGGAGAGCATTTGTCACTTTGATCTAGATAAAAATTTGTGCTGTCATAGTTAAATATTGCAGTAAGTACATTGCTAAGAAGAAAGAATTACAAGCAATAATAAGTATAATAATCTAATGTGATTCAGTGTCCCATTTATACTTTTGCTCAAGTGACTGGAGTTCATCTTATCATTTCCTTCTGTTTGAGTTTCAACTCACTGCTAATTATTCTTTAAATGATTTCAATTACAAATGTAATCACTTTGTCTCTTTCAGTGAAAAGGGTTCTTATGACAAAAGGAAATATGTATATAGTCCTGGTGACGTTGCTGAAGTAATTGAGTATGCTCATCAAAGAGGAATAAGAGTTGTTCCAGAATTTGATTCTCCTGGTATGTAATAAACAACTCATTTTCCTCTTTCATAAATCATTTACTAAAATAATATTTATAATACCATAACATCTTCTGTATCTCTTCTGAGTTTAATTATGCAGTCTCTGAGCTTATATTTTAATGTTTTATTTTGTTGTAGTTGTTGTGGTCTTCAGTCCTGAGACTGGTTTGATGCACCTCTCCAGGCTACTCTATCCTGTACAAGCCTCTTCATCTCCGAGTAGCTACTGCAACCTACATCCTTCTGAATCTGCTTAGTGTATTCATCTCTTGGTCTCCCTCTACAATTTTTACCCTCCACACTGCCTTCCAATACTAAATTGGTGATCCCTTGATGCCTCTGAACATGTCCTACCAACCGGTCACTTCTTCTAGACAAGTTGTGCCACAAATTCCTCTTCTCCCCAATTCTATTCAGTACCTCCTCATTAGTTACATGATCTACCCATCTATTCTTCGGCATTGTTCTGTTGCATCACATTTCAAATGGTTCTATTCTCTTCTTGTCTAAACTGTTTATCATCAAAGTTTCACATCCATACATGACTGTACTCCATACAAATACTTTTAGAGAAGACTTCCTGACACTTAAATCTATACTCAATGTTAACAAATTTCTCTTCTTTAGAAATGCTTTTCTCACCATTGCCAGACTACATTTTATATCCTATCTACTTCAACCATCGTCAGTTATTTTGCTCCCCAAATAACAAAACTCATCTACTACTTTAAGCATCTCATTTCCTAATGTAGTTCCCTCAGCATTACTCGATGTAATTAGACTGCATTCCATTATCCTTGTTTTGCTTTTGTTGATGTTCATCTTATGTCCTCCTTTCAAGACACTGTCCATTCCATTCAACTGCTCTTCCAGATCCTTTGCTGTCTCTGACAGAATTACAATGTCACTGGCAAACCTCAGAGTTTCTATTTCTTCTCCATGGATTTTAATTCCTACTCCAAACTTTTCTTTTGTTTCCTTTACTGCTTGCTCAATATACAGATTGAATAACAGCGGGGATAAGCTACAACCCTGTCTCACTCCCTTCCCAACCACTGCTTCCATTTCATGCCCCTTGACTCTTATAACTGCCATCTGGTTTCTGTACAAATTGTAAATAGCTCTTCGCTCCCTGTATTTTACCCCTGCCACTTTCAGAATTTGAAAGAGAATATTCCAGTCAACATTGTCAAAAGCTTTCTCTAAGTCTACAAATGCTAGAAACATATGTTTGCCTTTCCTTAATCTATCTTCTAACATAAGTCATAGGGTCAGTATTGCCTCACATGTTCCAACATCTCTACGGAATCCAAACTGATCTTCCCCAATATTGGCTTCTACCAGCTTGTTCATTTGTCTGTAAAGAATTTGTGGCAGTATCTACATCTACATCTACATATATACTCCACTAGCCACCAAGCAGTGTGTGGCCTAGGGCACAGTTCGTGCCAAACTCATATTTCCCCCCCTCTGTGCAACTTGCGGATTGTGCAGGGGAAAAACGACTGTCTGAACATCTCAGTATGAGCTCTAATTTCCCTTATCTCTGAAAGGTGATCATTGCGTGATTTAAAAGTTGGTGGTAATAATACATGCTCTACATCCTTGGTGAAGATTGGATTTTGCAATTTAGTGAGCAGCCCCTTCTATTTAGCGCGCTGTCTATCTGCAAGTGTGTCCCACTTCAAACTTTCTATGAGATTTGTAATGCTCTCACAATGGCTAAATGTACCAGTCATGAATCTTGCCACTCTTCTTTGGACTTTCTCAATCTCTTGAATCAGACCCAACCGGTAAGGGTCCCATACAGACGAACAATACTCTAAGACTGGATGAACTAACGTATTGTAAACTATTTCCTTTGTTGAAGGACTGCATCACTTCAGGATTCTACCAATAAACTGCAATTTAGAGGTGATCTTACCCATTACTTGTGTAATCTGATCATTACATTTGAGATCAGTTTGAATAGTCTTGACAGATGTTACTGCTTCCAAAGACTGGGTGTTTATTTTGTACTTGTACATTATTGGGGATTTTCGTCTTGTTGCTTTTGTTGTGCACTGGTTATTAAATTTTCACTGTTGGACATATTTTATCAAGGTAAAATTTCTTTGTGAGAGTGTAAATGATGTTTATCACATGCTACTAGTATACAATGTATTATACTAGCATAATTATTCTAAAATGCTCAACTTCTTGCACTCAGTCATAGCATAAAGTGCAAATGCTCCATTTGCTTGTATGCAATTATTAATACACTTCACACTATATATACTGAATCCTACATTATCTTATTTCATGCACTTCAAAAGTAAACTAGCACATGCTCTTTAAAGTTCCATATTTGGGTCTGTTTCCTCTTTCCCCAACAGAGCTTAAAAATTGGGCTCTTTTGCTTAGAAAAATGGGTGGAAATGCAGCATTTGACTTTAGTGTTTGCTCCACAAGGCTGCCTAGTAACACATGATACAGTCTCACTCAGTGACATTTTAAATACCTAGAATCTAATCTACATTAAACAGGTTTAACACACATCAGGCTCTTAGGGTACCAATATATCTTTGTAAATTTGTTCTGATTAATATAAAGACTGATTAAGTTTTGTTTTCTGGATAAGCTTATTGTGATTTTCGACAGAGTTTTACTGCATTACCTTTAATATTAAAAAAATGTTCTTATACCAGATTTTTTTCATTTAAGAAACCAGCTTTTATTGTGTTGCTGATCGTATAGGTGCAGGCTAGATTTAATTATAAAATATATGTTATTTATGTATAATTCTTCAGGGCACACAACATCCTGGGGAAAAAGTTATCCTGACCTGCTGACAACATGTTACAATAATGAAACTGGGTCTCCAGATGGAACATATGGACCAATTGACCCCACAAAGAACTTCACATATGAATTTCTTCAGACATTGTTTCAAGAAATTGTGGATGTATTCCCTGACGAGTATTTCCATATTGGTGGTGATGAAGTAGGATTTGACTGTTGGTAAGTATAAAATAAAAAATGGTAGGTTTAAAACAGTCTACTGGTTGCATCAAAATTTTACTTTTACTAGGTGTCGATACTGACCAAGTGTGTCTTCATCAAAAAATTCACAGTTACATGTAGTAACTGATGAATGAATTTAAGAGCAATAATGCTCTCATCACATAAAGTACTTCATTAAGAAGTTAGTATTAAAACTACACAAAATGAAAGACAGTGAACCTGACATAAAGGTGGTAACTGCCAGTTGCATGCAGGTGCACATGAATATGATGCCACCTTCAGTGACTGTTATCTTTTGCAGTCCAAAATGGCATGTACCATGCTATTCCATGCAGCTATAATTCATGGCAGCCGTCAGCTTTATCAGAGTTACAGTGTTTTTAATGTTATATGGTTTTAATGTGAACTATTAAGAAGTATTTTATATGATGAGAGCATTTCTTCTCTCAGATTTATTCAACAATTACTATAAACAATCATGAATTTTCTGATGAACACAAATAAATATAGCTAGTGTCTAAATCTGGTAAAAGTAAAATACTTTTCCAAGTGGTTGGATGTTTTATGCCTGTCAAATTCTTGGACAGTTGCTGTCTTACAGCCATGTTTAAAATTGTATAAAATTAGACAGGAATCAGGGTAATGATCTTCAGGTCAAAGACAAAATATGTACATTTTTAAGAAGTATATGATCTGAAATTTTCTCATGCTTTAGAAATGGCCTTCCTCATTGGAGGAGGTGAAACATGATTTTTTTTCCATCTTGGCTGCAACATTCATTGGTTGGCAGAAGTTGTGAATGCATTAATTGGATTTCGAGTCCACATCAGATGACTGATCATGTTCAGAAAAGGTGCTACATCAAGTTTTATCAAAATTTTCATGATTCTCAAAGAAAATCAATTTGATTTGATAGTTATTAAGAGATGAAGCCATGAGAAAGAAAAATAAAGGCATGGTTCAACCAGATTCAAATATGGTGGATGTCAGAGCAGAAAGTAAGCATTCTGAGAGGCCATAAACCAAATATAGTGTAGCTGTTGCTAATAGGGTGTGAAATCTGATAATGAGGGATAATTGTTGGATCAAGTGAAAGATTGCTGAATGGTTTGAGAGCATCAGATATTACCAGGAAACAGTGCCATTGGCCAAGTGCCAGGTACTGCTCATTGTTAAAGGCTCTAAGGCACTGCAAACTATATCATAAAAATATTTTTCAGTAATATGTTACAGAATTTAAATTATGAGGAAACATTTGGAATGTATCCCATGTGGATTTAAATCATGGCATTTGGCTTCTTTGGAAAGTCAATATCAAGTTGTTTCTTTGAACAGTCTATTCTTAATGTTGTGTCTTGAAATGCTGGTGAGTTTCATGTGGCAAGGTTTGCAAACATGGCTTCTGCAAAGTACAGCTCTTATGGGCTTTCACAAGGTTTAGTTTGTAGAACCAAGCAATGGAAAATCCAGGATGGAATGTAATAATATTATGAAAAGGAAAGTTGCTACTCATCAGATAGTGGAGATGCTAAGTCACAGATAGCCAGAGCAAAAAGACTGCCACAAATAAAGCTTTCAGCCATAAAGGCCTTTGTCATCAACAAGACACACACACACACACACACACACACACACACACACACACACACACACACACACACACACACACACATTCATGCAAATGCAACTCTGCCTGAGACTGCACTCATTGGAATTGTATTTGCGTGAGAGGGGGGGATAGATAGATAGATAGATAGATAGATAGAGAGAGAGAGAGAGAGAGAGAGAGAGAGAGAGAGAGTTTGTGTATGTGTGTGTGTGTGTGTGTCAATTGTTGATGAAGGCCTTTATGGCCGAAAGCTTTATTTGTGACAGGCTTTTGTTGTGGCTATCTGTGACTCAGCATCTCCACTGTATGGTGAGTAGCAACTTTCCTTTTCATGATATTGTTTGTAACACCTAAGGGTGTCCTACCAATCTCCAAGTGATTTTCATGTTCCCTTGCTTACAGTGAAAGGGAATCAGCAGAGTAGCTGAACCCTCACTCCCAAATTCCTGTCTCTCTACATCTTCATTATTCTTCATTGTGTCATTAATTGACACTTAGTAATCAGGTTTAACAGCAAGCAAGAATCTGACCAACATGAACATCTGCAGCAAGTCAGTGGAATGTGCAAGCTGTAGCAAGTCAGTGGAATGTGCAAGAATACCTGTTGGTGATGTGTAAAGGGCGTGACAAAATAATATCTAGTGAGAAAGCACACAAAACTGTTTGTCCCTTGCTGTGCAACCCTTCTTATGTCAACCCATAAACCACTGGCTGCCATCTCATCACCACACTAGCGACCAGTCGGTACATCTGCTGCTTGGATTACCAATCTCTGTGTAAGCTGGCAGAGTGGAGCAGTAATGTCATCCGAAGAATGGGATGGCAAACCAAGGTTGGCACCTCGCAATGAAACCACAGAGGGATTAGTCACTGCATGCCACAATGATGAATGAGAATTCTGGTGTAGTCAAACTTCATAGAGCTTCACTATACCACTGCAATTGATGGTCTACCTGCAGCTGAGCAGAGGAACACTCAGCCCAGTTCGCAGTCAATGATCAAGGTGACAGGATTGTCTTAGGTAGGCCACCAGTGTACTAAATTCTTAGGCAGGACCTAATTTGAACATTATGTCAGTTATACTTCAAGTGAAGAGTCTTGCAAATTTGTCTGATACTGTAATTTGTCTAATACTTTAATATTCAGGGACAGTCATAAATATTCAGAACATTCCTGTGGAAATGCGTTGTACCAACTTAAGTAAACTGTCATACCTATACAGGGCTATTACAAATGATTGAAGCGATTTCATAAATTCACTGTAGCTCCATTCATTGACATATGGTCACGACACACTACAGATACGTAGAAAAACTCATAAAGTTTTGTTCGGCTGAAGCCGCACTTCAGGTTTCTGCCGCCAGAGCGCTCAAGAGCGCAGTGAGACAAAGTGGCGACAGGAGCCGAGAAAGCGTATGTCGTGCTTGAAATGCACTCACATCAGTCAGTCATAACAGTGCAACGACACTTCAGGATGAAGTTCACAAAGATCCACCAACTGCTAACTCCATTCGGCGATGGTATGCGCAGTTTAAAGCTTCTGGATGCCTCTGTAAGGGGAAATCAACAGGTTGGCCTGCAGTGAGCGAAGAAACGGTTGAACGCGTGTGGGCAAGTTTCACGCGTAGCCCGCAGAAGTCAATGAATAAAGCAAGCAGGGAGCTATTTTCATCTTTCAACAGGATGGTGCTCCACCCCACTTCAATCATGATGTTCGGCATTTCTTAAACAGGAGATTGGAAAACCGATGGATTGGTCGTGGTGGAGATCGTGATCAGCAATTCATGTCATGGCATCCACGCTCTCCCGACTTAACCCCATGCGATTTCTTTCTGTGGGGTTATGTGAAAGATTCAGTGTTTAAACCTCCTCTACCAAGAAACGTGCCAGAACTGCGAGCTCGCATCAACGATGCTTTCGAACTCATTGATGGGGACATGCTGCGCCGAGTGTGGGAGGAACTTGATTATCGGCTTGATGTCTGCCGAATCACTAAAGGGGCACATATTGAACATTTGTGAATGCCTAAAAAAACTTTTTGAGTTTTTGTATGTGTGTGCAAAGCATTGTGAAAATATCTCAAATAATAAAGTTATTGTAGAGCTGTGAAATCGCTTCAATCATTTGTAATAACCCTGTACTTATTAAAGTGAACTAATATTTTTATGTTGTACTTCCATGCAATCTCCTCCCAGACCAAACCAAAGAATCAACCATTGTACCTGTGACTGTATTTTCGTCCGGCACAATAGGGACATGACCAGTAGTGAGATGTGAAAGCCATCAACGTCTGAGTTGCTGCCGTTGTCATTGATGGATACAGCATCCCTACTTTCCTGAGATAGCACATGTGGTGGATTTGGGCCAACTTGTGCTGTCTCTGACATGGAGGAAGGATTACTATCTTGGATTCTGTGAGTTGGGATTTCTCCATCTCAACACCCCTCACAGGAGAGGTAGGTCACTGAGGTGATTCAGCCTCCCAGCACAGTGATGGCACTGCCAGGAGTGATTGAATGTTGGAGCCATGATCCCTGTGACCAGTGGACAGAACTGTGGAATCTGCAAGGGATTTGCACATGCCATATGCATAGGAGGTACAAAAGAAACATTAACACCTGTCTTAAGCAACACCAAGAATAATTTTTACCTGGGCAACATGGAGAAATCAGAAGTAACTGAACATGCATCCACACCAGGGGACTATAAAATTCATTTCTCTGATACCATGGTTTCACCGAGAGGTATCATTACTGTAGTAAGATGTACCAGAGAAGCCATAAAAGTTGATAATCACAAACGCAATTTTAACACAAAAGGAGGAGGATTGAAATTAGACAACTTCTGGGTGTCAGTACTAAATAAAGAGCCATAACTGGGACCAGCATGACTCCATGATCTTAAGCAATGATCTGATGACATAACACACCATTACCTGGATACGTATAAACAGTTTGGCTTACTGAGCTTATTTCAGATTGTAACTTTTTTTTTTTTTTTATATAGCCGCTTTAACTACTTGCTGAATCTTTGTGGCCTATGGTAATGTCTCCAGAATTGGCAGATGAAATATTAGGCAGAGAAATATGCCTTGGACCATGGTCTAATGACCATAAAACAAATATCTCCAAAAATTCAAATACAGACCATGAAATCCTGTAATTATGAGGTTGTTGCTGCCACACTGCTGCTGCTGAGGGGCGATCTGGTGGTGCTAGAAGATGACACACTTGAGGTCTGGGTTGAGGGCTGTAAGAACCAGGAAGCCCCGACAAGTGCTTTTTATGTGGAAGATGGTTTTGACAGCACCTTCATTTCACCCTGTATGTGGTTCAATGTGCTTAAAAATATTATTAGGATACCCTCAGTTGATATCAACTGGATTGTTGTCTTCATTCTGTCCTTAAAAATGCCACCAGCCACTCTGTATTCCCATGGGTTGTGGATGGGAAAGGACAGCAAAGATGTAGTGGATGATATGTTGTTCACAAAACATTTTGAAGGAGGCAGGCATGAAGTGGGAAGCACTACCCATTACTACTGACCTGACCCTCGATGGTTATGACTTAAGTCAGTGCTTAATAGTGGCCTCTGTTGTTGTAGAATATGTGGGAATTTTGAAAATTAGTCCATGACTGAAAGCCACAATGTGTTAAAAATGGGGTCTTTGAAGTCAATGTCAACCAGTTTCCAAGTGTGGGATGTTCGGGGCCATGGAGGTAAAATATCCAGGGGAATAGCTTACTATGGGTCATACAGTCTGTACAATAGACAAAATAATGAGCAAGGATCTTCTTGCAGATTGGCATGGTGGCTGGTAGGCTTGTACTCAAAGTAAGAGCCATAGATTTATAAGATCAGAGCCAATCAGTGTAAGTGCTGAGCTGTATTATCTGAAAATGAAGATCTAGGAGCAAACAGTGCCAACAGAGCCTTCTGGTCTACCTCTAGGTGAAACTTGATACCACAGAGGTAAATAAATAATCACCAGGCCCTTTTTTTCCTATTTGCTCATAATTCTGCCAAGCTAAGTTCAAAATCTTGAATGCGTACACATTGGTGTGCTCATAGCTGTCTTGTTCACTGTGTGACAAAACTGCCCAGAGCCTGCAGAGTATGGGACTTGACAATCTGCAGGTTTTCATGCTTGTTTGCTGGACTGAAATGTTTTGTCAAATTCCAGTGACCACACAAACATTGCAACTTTCTTCCAAAATACGTTGGTTGGGTGTGAGATCTGTGCTGCATTGGCAATTAATGTACTGGAATAGTTTACTTATCCCATGGATGATTTAGTTCCTTCAGATTACAAGGTGAAGGCATGCTTTCATTGGCTTGTATATGCTGTCAGTTAGCAAGAATAATCTTGTTGCCAATTATGCAACTTAGATATCCCACAGAGTGTTAGAAAAAGTGAATTTTATTTACGGTACATTGCATTTCAGACCTACATTTTGCAATGTAGTGAACAGCATGCATGCATTCTGCAGATGTGTGCATGTGTTAGCACACATGACAATTATTTAGTCAGGATAATTGAAACATACAGGAATACTGCTGATAAGATGTTCTACATAGTGCTGAAAGGTGGTAGGTGTCCTGTAAATCCCAAATGGGAACCTTTGTAATTGATGTAAACATAATGTTGTGTTTAAAACCTGTTGAGACTGTGGATGGAATGGGGATTGTAACTATGTGTCAAATGGATTGATCTTGGTGTAGCATTCAACTCATTATATTTCGAAAAGAAACCATGTTGGGTTCCTCAACAGCTTAAAGAGTTTACTGCCCTGAAGTCCTCCATGCAGGAGCTGGGTGAGATTTACATAATGATGTTTCATTCCTGTAAGCAGTCAGATTCCATCTTAACTCTGTTATGCAGAATTTGGGGTATGGGTCGAGATTGGGCATAGCTGGGAAAAGCATTCAGCTTAATGTGAATCTGGCCCATATGTTTTTTGCACAACCTAACACAGAAAATGAAGGGTCTGAGAATTTTTTTGCATAATTCATCAACTACTTAAAACAAAATATCCATGCACGCTATGTGGATTTTCTTGCTAATTGAGAATCAGAGTTGATAGTGATGTGATTGCTGCATTCTGTGACAAATATCTTATAAAGAGATCACTATATCAACAGTTGCTACACCCGCATGGACTATTGGATTAGAGTTATGAGCAGTGTGCTGTCAACAGTAGCTACACTTGCTGTAAATAGGGAAAATGTTATGTAGTGCAGAATTCATAAATGCAGATATTCTATGTAATATTCAACAAGTAAAACTATACATTTATAGTCTGCAGAGAAAGGTTATCATAAATAATATTTTTTGGAGAATTATCAAATGGTTTTTTGGACTTCTTTTTTATTGCAAAGACAATGGTTGGATATAATGTATTATTTCATTTCTTGTTCTCTTATGAGATAGTATGGAACAGCCCAGCTAAGACATATCTGAAGATTTTGAGTGACCCAATACAAACAAACTGTAAATTCTAAAAATAAACTTCATGTACCTATAATGATTTTTCACTCTTGAGCAGAGTGTTTGCTGATTTAAAACTTCCTGGTAGATCAAAATTGTATGACACAACAAGACTTGAATCTGAAAATATTGCCTGTACCCACTGGGCTCTTTGGGCACAGCACACAACCTGCCCTCTATTTCCTCTTTCATCATATGGGTTTGTTTAATATTAATCTGACTACAAGCCTACCTAATGTTTGAGAAAAATAACTTTCTACTGTGGTCTGGCTTCCATTACACAAGAGCGTAATAAGAATTTTAAAAGTGAATATAATTCTGAATATTATTTTCAAACATTAGTTAAAATCATTTCCACCATTAATGGCTGAACATAATTTATATTACAGGTATTTAAATCACTATCAACAGTGTAGGCCAAAGATGCTGTTTGTAACTTGGATATGAAAAACTGTAAGGACATGGAAAACCTGAAAAATATCTTGAAGCTCTGATAGACACACTTAAGTGAAATAATTTTAGATAGTTTTCTGCTGTTATCAAAAAAGTCTAAAAGTAAGATTTCAATAAACTTGAATTTGCTGCATAACGGCGGAGTATTGTCACCACCACTCTGTTAACTGGTGGTGCTGCAGTTAGAAAATGCTAGAAATGTTGTAATAGTTAAAATCATGACATGGAGGATGCAAGGTTTCTATAAATGGTAACTGAATTAATGTCTGATACATATATTAACCCTTAAGTATACAAATTTACACTTCAGGCTCACTTCATCAGATACAGTGATTGCATTGGGCATGAAACAAAACATGAGAGAGAGATGGTGGCTACTGATCTCACTTCTTTATAGCAAAAAGAAAAAAGATAATGTTACATAATACCCTTCCCAAGTATAATTCTTCATAGTTATAGTGTTCAGTGCACATATCGTTTACCTGCATTTGACTGTGATTCAGTTTTTTTTCAGATTTCACTTTGCCATGAAATGTTTCTTAAAAGGCGAAAAAAAAAAAAAATCATGAAAAACTGTAAATAAATTATCCCACTGGGATTCATATTCACATATCCTTTCCTTTCATTTGGGGATGCTATAATGACCCCTCGAATGCAGTTTACTAGTCAAATGTCTGTGCCTAGCATTCCACCTAAGTGTCTCTTTCACTTAGAACAGTGTTTATACATAGATATACTTGACCACCTTTTCATAACACTTTCGTCATCTCCAGTTTTATAATACAGTTCATTAACACTGTATCAGTACAAAATTTTACAGTTGTTCACAGGTTCTGTACAATTCCTTACAGTGCTGGGGCAGCCTGCATATTATGGTATTCTGGGAACTATTTGAGTTTTATGCTCCTCCCTTTGGACAAGAAAACCCAGCAGAGCAGACATATGGTCCTCATTCTCCACCTATTTTAGATTCTAGAACAAAATTTGAATAAGGTTAAAAAAATGAAGCTTTTACAATTAATATTAGTACAAACATTCCTTACGGTGGACAACTTTGAAAACAACAGAATTTCATCAATTTAAAGGCTTTATATTTCAGTCTTTTGATCATTTAGGTTTCAAAAAATTTCCACATAGAGTTATAAAATCGTGTTCAAATTATTAATTTTAACCAACTACTGTCATCTCGAAGTGTCATAAGATTTCATCAAACACTGTTGGAAGTTACTGTAGGGTGGAAGTGTAGCAGCTTGAACCTGTTGCTGTATGTTGATGTAATGCCCAGCATGAACACACTGTCAGGTCTCGAAACCCGGACCCACAGTCTCACAGCTGCAAGGGTGGAGCTCTGTCAGCCAGGTCATGTAGGCACTGTCCTCCACTCCAGTGTTCAGCACTACAGTTCATCTTACAGTCTGTAACACGGTTGCTTTGCTTGTTTCATTCAATAACAAATCCACAAATAGTTTGTTAAGGATTGATGCCCTCATTAGCCTTTGTAAAACACAGCATTTGTCACAGAGTAGGCAGTACATAAGCATCCGGCTACAGTGACTGTATGAGCATTAACACTCTCTCAGAAACATTTATGCTGCAGATGTGCATCATTCATTCATTCAGCATCCAGTGTAAGGCAGGACTGCACATTGTTGTTACTGAATAAGTTCCATCCATTCCAAACACATTGGCTCTTAGATTTTGACTGTAATAAAGTAACACTGTTTTTGTGTAGCACTCTCACTACAGTTTACACAATTACACTTTGCATTATCAGGATAGATTGAAGCATCAATGGACACATTATTTCCAATCTCCATTGTCTTTTCCTGAACACTTTCTGCTTGTATACCGACATCTCACCACAGTTTGCACATTGTACTGGCTAATGTTCAAAACTACACTTTGTTCTACCACTAACTACTGTTAATTTACAGTTACAGTTAGCTCAAAACCATTCATTCTGATTGCTGTCACTAACACATTTTGCAAGTAAAATCCATGTTCACACAAATTAATCATTTTCACCATTTTTTTCAATGTCAGTTTCATTCACATGAAATAGTTCATATTTTGATACAGTGTGAATATCAGTGTATGCATTTATTTATATTTCCTTTGACTTCTTAGCACCACATGTCAAGTTTTTCTGATCAGTTGATCCACAGGACTGGTATCCAGACTCTGATCTAACTTTACAATAATTCTCTCTAATATTTGTTAATTAAAATATCATGCTCTAATTTACTGCTGTCATTAACCTATAGCACCACTGCACATGTTCTTCATTTATAAAAAAATAAAAAATAAAAAGTGAGCCACAGTTCCTACAACAAAGTTAAATTGAGATAGTTCCACAATTATGCAAAAGCATGCACTCAAATGGCATGACTTCATCTAAATCTGATATCTCTTTTACACTTGAAATCCCAATATCATCAGAGATGACTCATGGTGCTTTTAAGGTACTAATATGCCACACACATGATCTTCCTTCTCCATAATTCTCTCTGAGCCTTTATTCTTGTACAGTTAGCATAACTGGATAACACATAACATATAAAGTGTTCTAAAATGCTTGTACACCTATTCTTTTAAGTGATGACTGCTAAACCAAAAATGAAAGATAAATGAAAAATTCTATTTACGGTCTCCTTCATTGTTTAACTTCTTTCCTTTTACTTCAGTCCATTATCTCACAACAGAAATATGAAGTTACTTTCTGTTGATATTCTTGAAGCATTTAATCCTCTGTCAAGTACAAACTTATTTGCAGAGATGCATTTTGCGTTCTTGCTAGGTAATTCATGAGCAATGAAGTTACTACTAGTCATTTGCAACTACTATAAAAATGAAAATTCTTCAAACACTTACATACTAAACACAAACATGACATAACAAAGCAAGGAAAATTCTGTGTCTACTGTATCTGTGAAGAGCATCGGACCATCAGCCTAATTTCTCATTCAGCTAAGTCTTGCTGGGTGTGTTGAATAGATGGCTATATGGCAGGCTGGATAGAGGGATCGCAGAGGAGCAGTTTGGATTTAGAAGAGGAAAAGGAACAAGAGATGCTGTTAGCCTGTTAAGAACTATAGGGGAAAGATATATGGAAAAAGGTAGAGAAATCTTTGCTGTTTTTATAGATTTAGAAAAGGCTTTTGACAGAGTTCAGTGGAACAAGCTGATGGATATTTTGAAGAGGAAAGGAGTAGATTGGAAAGAGAGACAACTGATACAGAATCTATATTTACACCAGAAAGTAAGTATAAGTATTGGAAATGAAATATCAGAAGGAAGCAGCATTGAACGAGGTGTTAGGCAAGGCTGTTGCCTTTCCTCACTGTTGTTTAACGCATACCTTGTAGAGATTATTGCGAAAGGCTTAGATGGGAAAAGAGGAATGTGTATTGGTGGAAAGAGAATAGAATGTATAAGATTTGCTGATGACATGGTATTACTGGCAGAAAGTGAGTGGACGTGGAATATGGGATGCAAATAAACACAGCAAAAGCAAAGAGAATATTAAAATAGGACAATCTACCATTAGCCAAGGAAGTGCATTTAAATATCTTGGAAGCACAATAATTGAAAATTTGAGATGTCATCAGGAGGTGAAAACTCAAATTGCCATAGTGAAGGAGGAATTCCACAGAAAGGGGAGACTCTTATATGGCAAATTAGATGAAGGTCTAAGGAAAAGGCTTGGCAAATGTTTTATCTGGAGTGTGGCACTGTGTGGGGCAGAAACATGGACGCTGAGACGAGAGGATAAAAAAAGGTTAGAAGCATTTGAGATGTGGATGTGGAGGAGAATGGAGAGAATAAGGTGGATGGAAAGAGTGAGTAATGAAAGAGTATTAGAAAGGGTTGGTGAGAGAAGATGTCTGCTGAAGGTTGTAAGAGAAAGGAGAAAGAACTGGTTGGGACATTCATTGAGAAGGCAGTGCTTGCTAGCAGATGCTTTGGAAGGATTGGTTTGTGGGAGAAGACTGAGAGGTAGAAGGAGATACAAGATGATAGACAACATAAAGGGAAGAGGAAATTAAGCGGACCTGGAGAGGATGGCAGAAGACCAGACAGCCTGGAGAACTACCATGTGAAAACCTGCCTTTTGGCAGAACACTGATGATGATGGTGATGATGACCTGTATGTATTAATGAATACACATCTTAAAATCTATGTAATGGTACAGTCTATTTATCTTATTAGCTTCCAAATCTGCCAAAAAATAGCTACAATTGTGTGGTATGTCAACTATCTTATAAGGATCTGAATAAATCATTTGCCACTTCTTGTTCCTTTTATTTAAGCATTGATGACTTAGGATGCTTTTTAGCAACACTGGGTCCATAATTGGCAATTTACAGTTTATGCACGTTTCTCTTTGATTCCCCATTATACCATTTTCCACATTTCCTTACTAACAACTTCTTTCTCAGTCCTCGGGATGGAGTATGTGGTGTGAGAAAATGTTTCATGGAGCAAAACCTCAAGGTACATACTTTAATTGAACCTGGCCTTTCAGAAAAGATTTCTAGGTATTCCATTAATAGCTGAGTTAGATAATACTGTTTGTGTGCTATTTGAGTAATCAGATTCCTTCACCTTGGAGCTAATTAATTTCAGTCTACCAAGCTTATCCTTTTCTTCAGTTTCTGAATAATAATAATCTTTGTCTGATAAGTTGGTACTGATCTGTAGTGTTTGCAGCCCCTTGCACTTTATCTGGATACTCTCACATTATTTGCCACATATTGCTCCATTTCATACCATATCCAGTGCAATTCTCCTCCCTCTGTATTCTATAGCAAATTCCTCATTCAGAAGATCAAATCAAGCCTTTTTCTCATGAAGGAAATCACATGCCAGAATGCAGGCCACTGACAATTCTTTTACCATGAGAAAAGAGCATTTTGTGGCTTCTCCTCTCATTCTCATCTCCACCTGCATCAGCTGCTTAATAATTTGAGACTGTGAGCCAGTGGCTCCAGGCACCTTACAGTTTTGTACTGAATATGTAGACAGTTTCTGTGCCCAACTTATTGCTTTGAACACATTATAACTTAGGACACTGGCTGTCTCTCCTGTATCTATGTACTCATCCACAGGAATGCTACCTATTTTTACTTTTATAATTGTTTGTAACAACTCAGCTTCAGTGCTTTTGTGCTTGCGTTGTTCTGTTAGCAGTTGTTTCTGCGTAGCAATGCCATTGTTGTAGAACAGCATGTCTATGTTTTCATGCCTGCAAGGAGGTGTGCCCCTCTCCATCCATCGACCAACAGTGGGTAGAATATTGCGGTTGAATTTAGTTTGTTAGCCATGAGGGGCCCAGATGGTTTTTATCCATCACCTCCACTATTTGCACATTCTGGTTTGATTCAGGCAATTGTGGTTGATTTTTATGCACATTCTGCCCTGAATTCCTTTCATCATTTTGCTATGCATTGTTATTGTCACATGATGACTTTACATTTGTGTTCTACTGTGGTGCATAGCTATTGTGCCATTGGTTTCGACTACTGCACCACTGTAGGGTGTTGTTATTCGTGGCATTAAATCTATCATAATATCATTTACAGTTAAATCATGGGTGACATTTCCATTCAGTGGCCGCCCATTACCTTGCTGATGCTCAAATCTTTTTCCATTGCCATTGTTATGGTTAGGATTAAAGTTTTTTTCTTTCATGCTTGCCCAGAGATGCTTGGTTGTTTCCATGATCTTTACTTGTTTTCATATCATCCTGTACCTGTTATTAATGAAACAGAGAACCATTAAGTGAAAGAAAGGAATATTTTATCTTTGTAAACCATTCAAGTTCAGATACTGTGACATATTTTAAACTATTAACTGTGTATGTCACTTTGTGCTATTCTATTTATAGTGAAGATGTATACTGTGATCAGATATCATAAAATTTGGATGTAGAATATTTTCAGGGCTCATTTCAGATTTAGTGACACATGAAAATATACCTGAGTCAAAGTAGTGCCTAAAGTGATAGTTAGTCACTGCTACAGCATGTACTAGGCTGAGGGCAGGTCACAATAGGCAAACAGAACCCATTTAACCTACTGCTAGTAAGAGTATAGAAGTAGTGGTTCAGACAGCACATACTCTAGTGGATAGTTGGCTGCAAGCAGACAGAACAGTAATGGAAATGATATGTTCACTGCTGCCTTATCCTTTTGCTGGACAATTACAAATACTTGAAGAATGAGATAAAGAAATAAACAGGCAATTAAACCAGAAATTAGCCAAACATGGTAAAGAAAGGGACAGGCAATTAGAACAGAAATTAGCTGAACATGACAGAGAAAGGTACAGACAACTAGAATAGAAATTTCAAATGCGATGAGGAATGCAAAAGACCATCTGAACAGAAGCTAGGCAAGTGTGACATGAACTAATGTTACAAATATACGATCAGTACAAAAAGGTACAGTTCGAAATATCCAAAATGAAACAGACTTATCAGAATCTTCCAGATTGAGTTAGCAATCCTGCTACTCAAATAAAAACTTTACAGTCTTCATATACAGTGTTGAAAGATGATGTGCAAAAACTGAATAGGTGAATAGAGAACCTTGCAATAGTGTCTAAAGAAAACAGTGATCAACAATTAGCTGACCAGGCTACGAAAGTCAAGAAAGAGTTCAGTGACTGGCTAGAGGTGAAGGACAATGTGACTGAGGATCACATTAATACGAAGGTAAAAGATGCAATCCAGCAAGTGAGCAACAGCACAGATTTGAGTAACAATCAGGATGCTGAAGTGATTAAAACAAACCAGACCAGATAGATGAAAAACTAAAAGTTGAGCTATCACACTGAAAACATACATAGCAATGTGCATTTCTGATTTGGAATGAGAAATGTCAAGTAATAAGACAGTAGGAGGCAACACAGTACATCGAATTAACACATAGTAATGCACCAAGCATTTTGGGTACTTATGGACACCTGTATGATTACTGTACTGGGAACTACAGCCCACAAAGAGAACTACCCACACCAGCTAATGTTATGGGGGCAGCTCTGTCTGTGTTGAGTGTTATGGTAGTAGAAAGTCCTATCAAACATAAACAGTTTCAGGCATTTAGCACTGAAAAATGATACGTTTTCCTGGTCATTTTTGTTAAAAGCTTTCACAATACTCCACCCAGTACCTGGACACAAAAGCAAAAAGTGCAATTTATTGTTTCTCATGCCCAAGGAGATGCCAGAATGTGGCCCAACAACATGATAGGCAGATATCATACTATCAAATAGTTGAAAAGGGCATTTTTGCTCAACACTGGTTGCCCTGCATTCAGGAATGCCTGTATTCTGAGGTTTACAGCCCAGAAGTATATAATTCCAAGGAAGGAAGCCTATGAAAGTACTTTGAAAAGTATAGCAACAAAACAAGGTATTGGGATGAAACAATTACAAGCTGAGACATAATCAGGTTGTTGAAATTAAGAATACCTAGCTATATTAAAGATAAGGTCATTAATGAGGATGACTTTGAGAAGTACCATTATGTGCTAGACACTGAATAATCTGCTGTGCTCTCGACTGTGACATCGTATGAAAATGAGCTCATGCACGTTGGTCCTTTATTTAAATCTCTGTATATACATGTTCGGCTTTAAATTTTGAATTCCAATATAGCATATCTCTCATCTTAGGATAGCTCAGTTTTATCCTCCAGTTTCAATGTAGGTCTGTCCTCACAGTTTCTCAGGTTTAACTGAATGTGCTTACTGTGTTCATCTTTTGGTCTTCTTCTCTGATTTTTATCTGCCATGCTTCCCTCCAGTACTAAATTGGTGATCTGTTGATGTCTCAGAATGTGTCCTACCAAAAAATCCCTTTCTCTAGCCAGGTTGTCCCACAAATTTCTTTTCTTCCCAGTTCTCCTCATTAGTTACATGATCCACCCATCTAATTTTCAGCATTCTTCTGGAACACCACATTTCTAAAGCTTCTATTCTCTTCTTGTCTAAATTGTTTATCAGCAATGTTTCACTTCTGTACATGGCAGCTACACTCCAACAAATACTTTCAGAAAACACTTCCTGACATTTAAATGTATAATCGATGTTAAAAAATTTGTCTTCTTTAGAAACACTTTTCTTGTCATTGTCAGTCTACATTTTATATCCTCTCTACCTTGGCAATCATCTGTTATTTTGCTGGCCAAATAGCAAAGCTCATTTACTACTTTAAATGTCTCATTTCCTAATCTAATTCCCTCAGCATCACCTGATTTAATTCGACTACATACCATTATCCTGGTTTTGATTTTGTTGATATTCATCTCGTACTATGCTTCTGAGACACTGTTCACTCTGTTCAACTGCTCTTCCAAGTCTTTTGCAGTTTCTGACAGCATTACAATATCATTAGCAACCCCCAATGATTTTAATTCCTACTCTAAATTTTTCTTGTTGTTCCTTTACTGCTTGCTCAATGTACAGATTGAATAATATCAGTGACAGGCTACAACCCTATCTCACTCCATTCTCAATCATTGCATCCCTTTCATGTCCCTGGTCTCTTATAACTGTCATCTGGTTTCTGTACAAGTTGTAAATAACCTTTTGCTCCCTGTGTTTTACCCATGCTGCCTTCAGAATTTCAAGGAGAATATTCCATTCAACATCATCAAATGCCTTCTCTAAGTTTACAAATGCTATAAACATAGGTTTGCCTTTCCTTAATCTGTCTTCTAAGAAAAGTCATAGGGTCAGTATTGCCTCACGCATTCTTTTCTTGGGAATTCAAAATGATGTTTCCTGAGGTTGGCTTCTATGTTTTTCCAATTCTTGTTAGCATTTCACAACAATGACTTATTAAACTGATAGTTCAGTAATATTCACACCTGTCAGCACCTGCTTTCTTTGGAATTGGGGCCAGTACATTATTTTTTAAGTCTGAGGGCATTTCAGCTGTCTCATACATGTTGCACACCATATGGAAGAGTTTTGTCATGGCTGGCTGTCCCAAGGCTGTCAGTAATTCTGACAGAATGTCGGCTATCCTTGTTTTGACTGAGCTCTTTCGTGCTCTCTCCAATTCTTCTCATAGTATCATACCTCCCATTTCATTCCTTTTATATACTTCTTTCACCTTTCAGTTTTCCCTTCTTTGCATAGGAGAGGTTTTCCATCTGAGCCCTTGATATTCATACAGAGTCTTCTCTTTTCTCCAAAGTCATCTTTAATTTTCCTGTTGGCAGTATCTATCTGAATCCATACATTTGTTCTGTAGCCATTCCTGCTTAGTCACCTTGCACTTCTTGTCAATCACATTTTTTTAGATATTGTTCAAGGAACATTTTGTACAGAGCTCTGCAAGAAGTCATTCTTCACATGTTCTACCCATGAATAGAATGAGTGGCAACATTAATAGACAAAGCATAAAGTAAGAAATACCTCTGAACAATACCTGTAAATATAAACATCACTTTAAAATTAAGGTGAAAGGAAAGTTACACCTCAGTAGATACAAACTAAGATGCTTTTAATTTATGTGGTTAACACTAGGCTTTTGAAGTAATTTACAAAAACATTTGCATATTAAAATAAATATTCATGCCATAAATATTCAGTTGACACATTTTTTTGTATATTCTGTGGCAGTTTAACAATGTCCATATCATACCAGTTCATCAGCATCACCTTCAGGAAGCACTGAACCTCATCTTTCATCTCATTGTTGGAGCAGAACCACCATCCAGCCAAATATCCCTTTGACTTAGGGAACAGGTAGTAGTCCCTTGGTGCCAAATCCAGATTGTATGGTGGATGATGACATTCCAACCAAACTTTTGCCAGAGATAGACAGTTTGACGGGTGATGTGTGGGTGGACATTGTCATAGAGAACCCTAGTGCCCTAACTCAATGGTCCTCTCTCTGGTTCTGAATTGCCATTCTGAGTTTTTTCAGTGTTTTACAGTGTCTGTCAGCATTTACTGTTGTCTCATCAGGGAGAAAGTCAACCAAATGTACATCTTTTTGGTACCAAAACACAGTTACTGTGACTTTACTGGCAGGCTGTGTCTGAGTTGAATTCTCATGGGTTCAGCAAAAAGAGATGCCACCACTCACATGACTGCTATTTTTTCTCAGGTGTAAAGTGCTATGCCCAGATTTCACCACCAACAACAATTGAGTCCAATAAGTTGTCCTGTCTGTCTGTGTAGTGGTGAAGAAATACATGGGAAGAATCGGACATTGCCGTTTGCAGTCATCTGTCAGCACATGAGGTAGCCATCTTGTGCACACTTTCTGATGTTGCAACTTTCACATTAAAATGATGCCTTTGGAAACCTCAGGAACCAAAATGCAGAGACCATCCAGATTAATCCTCTGAACTTCATGCATGAGCCCTCAACATTTGTAACTCTCTCTTTGGAAATTGAGAGCATGCTGCTCCTTTCTTTGTTGTAAATTTCAGTGCAAGTGGCTGTAAACTCTCTACACCATTTGCGAACATTTTTTACACCCATGCATGACTGCCCACACACTTCCATCAATTGGCAATTAATTTCAACTGGCTTAATGCCTTTTGCTTTCAAAAACTAAATAACTGCATGAACTTCATACTTGGTGGTAGCTTTGAACAGAAACTCCATTTTGAATGGATGCCAAGCCAAGACTGAGCATCCAACCAAGACATGTGTGTTCTTATTTGGGAATAATGGAAAGACCAATCACAAAAGAGTAGCCAACAGCTGTACAAACAGTTTCTCTGCATCCCAAATGTGTTTGAGACCTTTCTTTTGGGATTGCTCATGTATAACTGTGAAGCACTATGTAGAAAAATCTACACAAGCATTCAGATAGCACAATGAGATCCATACAAGATAGAAGTAATTCCCTTAATTATAGGTGTGTGTTTTTTTTTTTTTTTCATGGCAAAATTTATGCAACATGATGTGTAAGTGAATGAAATAAACTGAAAGCATCCAGGCCAAAAATGTTGTTGGTATTCCACCAACTAATGACCAAAAAGGAAAATCCATTAACACTCTTATATGAAACTTCAACCTGAAAGGTTCATCATACCTGTAAATTATATCCACTGTATATCACAATTTTCTTGAAAAAGAAAGATGATCCAAGAGCTAAATGCTTATTCCAATTGTTAACTGATGTAGAAGCTCCTATGCCCACTTAAAATACTATTGCTTTGTCTAGCAAGTTTTGTGGATCACCCATTTCTGGATTGACTAAAGGTAGAATTTTATGTACTGAATCACCATTGTCCAGCTTCTTACCCTTAAGAGAAGCACGGGAATTATGAGCACTGCTAATGTGACCACATTTTGCACAATAGAAACAGATTTTTAATCATGGTGTGGCTGTGGTACAATATGTTTTGTATGAGATGGTAATAATACTCAGTGCAGTGAGTATGTGATGCTGTACAGTGATTAGAATTGGCAGAGGTTGATTTCTGAAATCGAACTACAATATGGAGAACTCATTTATCTATTTTGTTCCACAGTGGAGTACTTCCACGACATCTGTTGTTTACAGCTGCTGTCTGTAACTGTAGCCTGCTTCCTTGCTGGCTGAGCCAGTTGGTCATCTCATGTAGCCATGTGCAGTGCTGAAACTTTATTGCATTTCTGAGAATTTCATCCCAAGATGGAGCAAAAACTTGAAAGTTTGAGGTAGGCACTCCATTGTCAAATGTCTAGCAAATAACCTGCTCCATGATTTTATGGAATCAGGATTTGTATTGTTCATTTGCACACACAAAAAAGATGAATCAAACCTTTAACATCTGATACCCAGTCATGATATAATTCGGATGGCAACTTCTGACAATGATAATCCTAATCTGTAAAACAATATATCTCATTTGCAACTATAACACTCTGTAAGCATTTCACAAATCCTGGAGAATGACACCATGATGGGATCATCATGAGTATCTAATTTTCTGATATGACATGGTGCATCATGTGATGATTAGGAATATTTACTTTGAAAATAGCCAAATGATATTGCTGAGGATGTAGCAGCCATGGCTGCTATCTGTTGCAGAAGTGATGCCATTTGTTGGTTCGTTCGTAGTGGTCTTCAGTCCTGAGACTGGTTTGATGCAGCTCTCCATGCTACTCTATCCTGTGCAAGCCTCTTCATCTCCCAGTACCTAGTGCAGCCTACATCCTTCTGAATCTGCTTAGTGTATTCATCTGTTGGTCTCCCTCTACGATTTTTACCCTCCATGCTGCCCTCCAGTACTAAATTGGTAATCCCTTGATGCCTCAGAATGTGTCCTACCAACCGATCCCTTCTTCTAGTCAAGTTGTGCCACAAACTCCGCTTCTCCCCAATTCTATTCAATACCTCCTCATTACTTATGTGATCTACCCATCTAATCTTCAGCATTCGAAAGCTTCTATTCTCTTCTTGTCCAAACTATTTATCGTCCATGTTTCACTTCCATACATGGCTACACTCCATACAAATACTTTCAAAAACGACTTCCTGACACTTAAATCAATACTCGATGTTAACAAATTTCTCTTCTTCAGAAACTCTTTCCTTGCCATTGCCAGTCTACATTTTATATCCTTCAACCATCATCAGTTATTTTGCTCCCCAAATAGCAAAACTCCTTTACTACTTTAAGTGTCTCATTTCCTGATCTGATTCCCGCAGCATCACCTGACTTAATTCGACTACATTCCATTATTCTCGTTTGCTTTTGTTGGTGTTCATATTATATCCTCCTTTCAAGACACTGTCCATTCCGTTCAACTGCTCTTCCAAGTCCTTTGCTGTCTTTGGCAAACCTCAAAGTTTTTATTTCTTCTCCATGGACCTTAATACCTACTCCAAACTTTTCTTTTGTTTCCTTCACTGCTTGCTCAATATACAGATTGCATAGCATCGGGGAGAGGCTACAACCCTGTCTCACTCCCTTCCCAACCACTGCTTCCCTTTAATGTCCCTAAACTCTTATAACTGCCATCTGCTTTCTGTACAAATTGTAAATAGCTCATCGCTCCCTGTATTTTACCCCTGCTACCTTCAGAATTTGAGAGTATTCCAGTCAACATTGTCAAAAGCTTTCTCTAAGTCTACAAATGCTAGAAACATAGGTTTGCCTTTCCTTAATCTAGCTTCTAAGATAAGTCGTAGGGTCAGTATTGCCTCACGTGTTCCAACATTTCTACGGAATCCAAACTGATCTTCCCCGAGGTCGGCTTCTACCAGTTTTTCCATTCGCCTGTAAAGAATTCACATTAGTATTTTGCAGCTATGACTTATTAAACTGATAGTTCAGTAATTTTCACATCTGTCAACACCTGCTTTCTTTGGGATTGGAATATTATACTCTTCTTGAAGTCTGAGGGAATTTCGCCTGTCTTATACATCTTGCTCACCAGACGGTAGAGTTTTGCAGGACTGGCTCTCCCAAGGCTGTCAGTAGTGCTAATGGAATGTTGTTTACTCCCGGGGCCTTGTTTCGACTTAGATCTTTCAGTGCTTTGTCAAACTCTTCACGCAGTATCATATCTCCCTTTTAATCTTCATCTACCTCCTTTTCCATTTCCATAATATTGTCTTCATAACTTCGCCCCTGTATAGACCCTCTATATACTCCTTCCACCTTTCTGCTTTGCCTTCTTTGCTTAGAACTTGGTTTCCATCTGAGCTCTTGATATTCATGCATGTGGTTCTCTTTTCTCCAAAGGTCTCTTTAATTTTCCTGTAGGCAGTATCTATCTTACCCCTAGTGAGATAAGCCTCTACATCCTTACATTTGTCCTCTAGCCATCCCTGCTTAGCCATTTTGCACTTCCTGTTGATCTCATTTTTGAGACGTTTGTATTCCTTTTTGCCTGCTTCACTTGCTGCATTTTTGTATTTTCTCCTTTCATCAATTAAATTCAATATCTCTTCTGTTACCCAAGGATTTCTACTAGCCTTCGTCTTTTTACCTACTTGATCCTCTGCTGCCTTCACTATTTCATTCCTCAAAGCTACCCATTCTTCTTCTACTGTATTTCTTTTCCCCATTCCTGTCAATTGTTCCCTTCTGCTCTCCCTGAAACTCAGTACAACCTCTAGTTTAGTCAGTTTATCCAGGCCCCATCTCCTTAAATTCCCACCTTTTTGCAGTTTCTTCAGTTTTAATCTACAGTTCACAACCAATAGATTGTGGTCAGAGTCCACATCTGCCCCTGGAAATGTCTTACAATTTAAAATATGGTTCCTAAATCTCTGTCTTACCATTATATAATCTATCTTAAACCTTTTAGTATCTCCAGGCTTCCTCCATGTATATAACCTTCTTTCGTGATTCTTGAACCAAGTGTTAGCTATAATTAAGTTATGCTCTGTGCAAAATTCTACCAGGCGGCTTCCTCTCTCATTTCTTAGCCCCAATCCATATTCACCTACTACATTTCCTTCTCTTCCTTTTCCTACTGTCGAATTCCAGTCACCCATGACTATTAAATTTTCATCTCCCTTCACTACCTGAATAATTTCTTTTATTTCATCATACATTTCGTCAACTTCTTCATCATCTGTAGTAGCTTACCCACACTCCTACTTTTTTATTCATTATTAAACCTACTCCTGCATTACCCCTATTTGATTTTGTATTTGTAACCCTGTATTCAGCTGACCAAAAGTCTTGTTCCTCCTGCTACCGAACTTCACTAATTCCCACTATATCTAACTTTAGCCTATCCATTTCCCTTTTTAAATTTTCTAACCTACCTGCCCGATTAAGGGATCGGACATTCCATGCTCCGATCCCTAGAATGCCAGTTTTATTTCTCCTGATAACGATGTCCTCTGGCGTAGTCCCCGCCCGGAGATCCGAATGGGGGACTATTTTACCTCTGGAATATTTTACCCAAGAGGATACCATCATCATTTAATCATACGGTAAAGCTGTATGCCCTCGGGAAAAATTACGGCTGTAGTTTCCCCTTGCTTTCAGCCGTTCGCAGTACCAAAACAGCAAGACCATTTTGGTTAGTGTTACAGGGCCAGATCAGCCAATCATCCAGACTGTTGCCCCTGCAACTACTGAAAAGGCCGCTGCCCCTCTTCAGGAACCACACGTTTGTCTGGCCTCTCAACAGATACCCCTCTGTTGCGGTTGTACCTACAGTACGGCTATCTGTATCATTGAGGCACGCAAAGGCACGCAAGCCTCCCCACCAACAGCAAGGTCCATGATTCATGGAGGGGGGGGGGGATTTGTTGGTATTGCATGATTATATGTTGATGGTGTTGCTCCTCGAGGAACTTCAGCAGTTCTAGAGTTGTGGGGTTCATCTTGTAGCACTGTGGATTCAAACACAATGAGTGAATGAATGAATGTACAGTATTGTTACCGCTGTTGTGATATGGTGCATGTCATGTTTATTGAATACCAAGCACAATAATGGATTACACAAAATGTAAGTCCAGCTGCACAGGACCAAGTTCAGATGTAGTCCTTGGTAAACAGCAAGCAAGAGTCTAGCCAACACAATAATCTGTGGTGAGTCTGTGGAATATGCAAAAGTTGTCATCAATGAAGCAGCCGCAGCATAGTGATGTATTATCTAGCTAGCAAGCACATGAATCTGGTTGTGCTTTGCAGTATGGGCCTATTTACACCACTGTGGAAACCACTATTTAGTACCAAATAACTTTACTTAGAACCAGGAGTGTGTCACTGACTGTACTGCCACTCTTGCTGTAAGCCACTGCAGTAGCAGCACATTGTGGTGGCATGATCTGATAAACATTGTAGTCTAAGAATTTATTTTGATGTTGTTGTTGACAGATACAACATTTTTCATAGTTGGTAATTTTCATTTAATGTGTTTCCTTTAAACTGTAGTATTAGTATATTTAAATATGAATTGAAATATGAATCAAATATGCTAAATGTATATAGTGATGAAAACTCGTAGTCATCAATATTTACACTTTATTTATATAAATATTGGAGAATGTACAAGATTATTATTGTCTATTATTAATATTTTCAATATGTTCCATTGACATTTTGTACAATAATGCTAGTCAAAATTCATCATTTCTGTAAAATGTTTCAGGGAAAGCAACCAAGATGTTTTAGACTTTATGGATCAGCATAATATTACAGAAAGCAAATATCTTGAAAGTTATTATATACAAAGGATTCTTGGCATTGCATCAGATCTCAATGCTAAGTCCATAGTGTGGCAGGAGGTCTTTGACAATGGAGTTGAACTTAGTGCTGACACTATTGTCCAAATTTGGAAATTTGGCCGAAGAAAAGAACTGAATGCTGTAAGAAATTTTTCATCTTACATGTGATTTTCAATAGCAGCTAGAATTTATTTAAACATTAAATACAAATGTGAACTGTTTTACATTGCAATTTAAAACAGATCAATTAGACACTATTAAGCTCCCTATTCATTGTCTCCAGAAGAGCTACCTGCAGTAAATTAAGGAGTAAGCTGTGTATTTCTGTTCAACTTTTTTTTTTTTTTTTTTTCAAACAGACAAAAATAAGAGAATGGTCTCATTTTTAACACCAAGCAACATTTCAGTTTGCATGAAGCTAGTAACATACAAGTGTGTATGTGTAAAGAACTACTTATAGTGAATAAAACACAATTGACATGCATGTTATTGTCAAAATAAAATAAGAAAAACAACTGAGGAGTGATTTGATTTTGAATCCTCAGTTTTGTATTGCTGTCAAAGAAAAGTGAAATAGACAAGAAAGAGGAATGATGCCTATAATTATTTGTACATGAATCTTCATATAAACTACAACTGAACATATGATTGGCAGGAACAAGCAGTTCTCCCTCATTGATTTATTCAGTCACCAAGTCTGTTCTATAGGTCTCAACAAGGACAAACCTCAGGAATGTGGTATGAACAATGACATTCATAAAAAAGGTATGGGGCTGTTACAAATGGAATTCATTATAAACTATCATTTCACTAATGTATCCATTGGCATCCACACCTGTAACAGTAGGAAAACATAAATTGTGGAAAGGCAGGAGGGGTGCAGGGGGAGGGGGGGGGGGGGGGGGGGGGGGGGAGGGACAAGAAGTGGGGTAAGGGGGGACAAATTAAGACTCAGAACTGAATGTGTTATATCATACACTGGAGCCCATTATTTTGTCACTGTTCTCAGCTGTGAATTCTTTGCTATAGCTCTAAAAATGGTCTTTGTATTTCAGTCTTTGTTAGTTTTGATATTTGACAATATTATGAAAAGGACAGTTGCTATTCACCATATGGCGGAGATGCTGAGTCACAGATACGCACAATAAAAAGAGTGCCAAACAAAGCTTTCGGCCTGACGGGTCTTCATCAGAATTAGACAACATACACAAACACCATCAAGCAAACAGAACTCATACACACATGGCGACAGTCCCTGGCTGTCAGAGACTGTGATCACAAGTGTGTGTGAGTGCGCGCACATGCGTGTGTGTGTGTGTGTGTGTGTGTGTGTGTGTTTTTTCATTATTCTGTTGTCACTCAATCCTGGATTTTAAATTGTTTTAGTTTTGATATTCACAATTTTATATCAATACTTACTGCATGGTATGTGAGAACATTGATAAAACTCTCATCTGCTAACTTGATGTGTATAATAATAGATAGTACAAACACCATTTTAATTGTTTTTCCCTTATAAACAGATTAGAGTTAAATGAAACACAAATATGGAGAAAAGATGAATAGGTCCTAGATTCAAGTGCCTAGTGCCAAGAAAGGAGAGATTTGTCTGATGCAGAGGTCAGGATGTAACATATTTAACCACATTATGAACAATGCCACCATCACCAGTAATACCTCCACTTCAAAAGCTGCCACTCATTCCATACCAAGAAGTCCCTTCCATACAGCCTAGCCAACTGTGGCCACTGCATCTGTAATGATGAGCAGTTCCTCTCCAAATATAACAAGGGTCTCACTGGGGCATTCACAGCCTGAAATTACCCTCCCAATTGTACAGAAACAGAGCTCCCATGCCTTATCCCTCCAGTCAACCACTACTTCCCAAAGTCCACTGTCTGACCACAAAGGAGCATTTCTGTCATGATGCAGTATCACTCAGGACAGGAGCAGGCAAATCATATTTTCCACCAACATTTTTACTACCTCTTGTTGTACTCCAAAATGAGGACTGTTCAACCTGTTATACTTCCCACCCCTCCAACAGTGGTATTCCATTCCCCACTGAACTTACACAATATCCTTGTCTGTCATTACTCCACCCCTGCTCCCAGCTCCCAACCCCTTGCCTCATGGTTCTTATCCACGTAATAGACCCAGATACAAGACTTGACCTACACATTCTCCCTCCACCATGTATTCCAGTCCAGACACAAGCATCACCTACCCATCAAAGGTCGGGTTACATGTGACAGTTTTTATGTGATCTAGAAATAAGCTCCAGCCACAGTGCTGAGTACTATTTGGGTATTACAACCAACATGCTGTCTGTCCACATGAATGGCCACTGAAAAGCTAGGGCCAACAGACAGCTGGACCATCCAGTTGCTGACCACTCTGCCCCACACATTATTCTTAACTTCAATGACTACTTCACAGCCTATGCCATCTGGATGCTTCCTTCCAAGACCACCTTTTCTGAACTGTGTAGGAGAAAACTCTCCCTACAACATATCCTACATTCTCGTAACCCACCTGGCCACAACCTTTATTAGTCACTGTCCTTCACTCACCACCTCCTTATCTGCTCCCACTCCAGCATTACACAGCCTTCTATTCCACCAACACTCCCACAGACATTTTACTTCTCTTCTTTCCTGCTCCATTTCCCCCCACCTTTCCCCCTCCTGAATGCACGAAGCTGTCCTACCGCTTCCCCACCATGTGCCTGTGTGGTCCCTGTATGCTTCCGCAAGCAGCAGTCTTCTGTCCCCCACACCTACTGTGCTAACCCTCTTCCTCCCCACCCTGGCCTGCTTAGTAGCCCCCCCCCCCACCCCCCACCCCACCACCACCACCACCACCACCACTACCACCACTACACAGGTTGCTTCTCCCATCATGAACATTTGCTCACAGTCTGCCCTTGGTGGTCAGATCGTGGATCTGTGTGTGTGTGTGTGTGTGTGTGTGTGTGTGTGTGTGTGTGTGTGTGTGCAACAAAAATTAAAATGCATTAATTTTACTGATAAAATAGGATAATTAGTAAACAATAAACACATAAAAACAGCAACATGAAAAACATTTAGGTTCCAAAGAGTAACTGTAGCAGGAATGATAACACACTGAAATTGGTATAAATGTTGTATACAAATAGTTCTCCATAGCTCCCATGAATTTTAGGAAGTTTATGATGACTAAAATGTTGACACTGGTTACATATTAGCAATTTATTTAAAAATTAATAATTCCAGAGTGTTATTTAGGTTCATACATGTTTTCGAAATGAAGCATGATAACAGTTCATCATAATTAATTTCAAATAAATCTTACTACACAGCCAATTTTGACTTTTTAAACACTCTGAAGTTCCTGATGTTGAAATTGTTGGTTGTCAATGTAAGTGATTTTCTTAAGTGTGGGAGAAAACACAGCAACTATTGATTAACAATATTCCACATTCTATTCGCTCTATTAGACACTAGTTTGAAACATACAATGCGTGCACAGACCACAAATTTATCAAACAACTAAACATTTATAATTATTTTAGCCATGGTAGAGTATTTAGTAAATGATATGTTGGGCTGCCTTGATAAAAATCACTTCAAGCTTCTGTAGAGCATCAGTAATCCAAGGCACAAAGATCGTATTTTGCATACTTTCACTCCGTGTTTTCCTATGGAAATATGGTCTGATATAATTTAGTTTAGTTATTTTTATATTCCATGGGTCAAAATTGCAGTCTCTTGCTATGATATCAAAGGAGTCATTATTACACTTACATTACAGTTTCTCATTGAAAAATATGGCAATGTCCTGATGATTTACATGATTGTGTCAGTTTTTTAATTGAGTTAAAGTAAATAAAACATATCATGTCTCTGTGAAAGTAGTCTCCACTCCTCCTTTCATAGTTATGAACCTGATTGCTCAATGTTGAAAATTCTTGGTGGGATTTTAGAAAGCACACACGTTCACAAATTTGTAAGTGAAAAGTGTCATTATTTCAAATTCTTTAAAGATTTTCCTGCATGGAATTCTATGAGGGAGACTATCATAATTCTAATAGCTCTTTTGTTCAAGTATGTTTTGCCATACTTGTTTCCCCAGAAGGTTACACCATATCTGAGAAAGCTGTTAATATATGCATAGCAGTTGCATAACAGTGATTCACTGCTGCATCATTCTTAGCACGTAACATTTACTTAGTTTTCTGTTCAGAAGAGTGGGGACAGTAGGTGAGGTCAGTGCTTGAATACTGATTGGCCCAGAAGTCAGAACATGTGCAGTGAAGGCAACAATAAAACAAAGAAAAGAAGAGAGACAAAAGGAAGTAAAGCAAAGTGTATAGACTTGTCCAGGATGAAATAACAGCAATATGGAAAGGAAAGGATATATTGCTATTTACCTTATAGTGGAGATGCTGAGTCACTCCCCCCCCCCCCCCCCCCCCCCACACACACACACACACAAAGACTGCTAAATATTAAAGCTTTTGGGCTAAGTCATTTTGCCATAGAAAACACAACTGTCACAGTCTAGTGCCCTGAGACAGTGGCCACGTGCATGTTTGTTTTCTTCTGTAGAATATGGAGTTCATCAGAAAGCTTTAATATTCTTGCAGTGTTTTTCAGTGTGCCTGGATTTGACTCAGTTCCTCCTCTATATTGTGCTTAGCAATCTGTACTTTCCATATTGTTGTCATACCATTTTTCCTTATTTGTGACCAAAGTATTATCTGTAAACTGTTTACTTGCCTCATTTATTGTCTCAAGATACTTTCTGCTGTAGATCATCCTCGGTGCATCCTTTTATTGAAATGCTCATATCGTCAGCAAACATAACTGCATCTGCTGTCATCAAATGGTGTGGCAAATCATTTATTTATACCAGGAATAACAGATATTCTAACATGAAATGCTGAGGAACTCCATAACTTTTTTTCTTTTTTTTGTGTAACCTGAAAGTTGTTCCTTACCTTTATGACACATTTGTACTCTATGAAGTCAGTCAGAGAGATAGGGCTTCAATCAATCCTAGGCCAATCCCCAGACCTCATAAAAACCTAGTTTCATAATCAGTAAGCATTGCTGATGACATCACATACCTTGGATTAATCTAAGAATATCCCACAGCTTAATTGATTCCTATCAGAGGCAGTTAGGACCATTCTCATGAATGTTGCTGTTGATCATTTTTTGTAATCCACTCTGAGCTTTAGTCAGTATTTTATTTTTATTCAGTAAATCAGCTAATCTTTCATACATTACTGTTATGGTTGCCTCCAAAAATACTTTTCAATAGTGCCAGTGGTTTATGATTATTTATGTCTGATGAACTATTCTTTTTATGGAATGGATTTATTACAGATAGTTTAAGCTGTGACGGAAACACCACTATACTGAAATTGTTATTAGTGATGTCAGGATAGCATTTCTTACTCCACACTCTTTTACTGGGTACAGAAACATTGTCTTTTCACTGAGTGCTACTTCTACCTTTTATCATTTGAATTGCACACATTTTTAATTGGGTTTGTGCTATATTTGTGTAATTCTCATTTAATATACTGGCAATCTGTTGAGTATCATCTATTTCTTTCCCTTTACTTTTAATTGTGAGATAATGGGTCTTAGTTTTACAATTTTCATGTTATTACCTATAACCTTCCACATTGATTCTGTTTTGTTGCTTCCCCTGCTGTTGTATGAATCATTTTTCAGACTTTGTGCTATCAGCAAAGCTTTTCGATAGACACCTCAGTATTTTCTAAGATGTGTTTTTATAGCGTTCATTTTGACTTGTCTGCTATGGTTTCTAAGGATAACTGCTGAGTTTTTATCCCATGTGTTTGATTTTTCAGTGATTTTAATTATTTTTAATGGGAATGCCACATTCTACATCATCATTTTGGTCTCTGTGCCAATGCATCCATTCTAGTATAGTATTAAAAATACTTGTGTTGTTGTCATTAACAAATCTTATCTATACATATTTTTCAACAATTGCACTTTTCTCATTGTTGTCAATCTTTATTACCATTCTTTATGCCATATGGTCAGAAAACTAGTATTTGTTAATTCAATATTGTACTCATAGTCCTGTTTGTTGATAAACATCTGTTATTACATTTTCAATAAACAGTACCACAGTAAAAATTCACAATGGGGGCTATGATCTCTTAGCAGCAGTCTCCATTTACCTGGTTATTAAATATATGGGTCATAATGGTGACATTCTAAATAAATTCGTGGACACATGTCTTTTAGTTTTGATAGAAACTTTTAAATAAAAACTATCAACTTTTCCAAATAATCTGAACTAAAACCACATTGTGCTATGTCAAATGAATTGCCTGTTTGCTCTAGATTAAGAGATGCCAATCTATAATTACATTTTTAACAATCAAAGCCAGTACATGTTTTTGATATTACAATTTTAGTAAAGTTACAATTACTGAAATTGATTACAGATCAAATGTCATGCCATGGTGTACACAATACATAAGAAAAGCACATTGGCTATTCAGGAGAATAACATTTTAACTTTGAAAGTGCAGTAACAATATTTTTAATAATTTGGAATTATGAAATTATAATTTAACATATAATTACTTCTTAAAATTATTTACTAAATTTTCTATGAATTTATGTAGGTTGATCAACAATGTAGGAAAGGATAGAATGCTACTTACTGTAAACAAGATATGACAAATTGCAGACAGGCATGGTTAGAAGAGACTCACATGTAGCATAGCACAGTATTTGTAAGAGAGAGAGAGAGAGAGAGAGAGAGAGAGAGAGAGGACCTCCCCCGCCCCCCCCCCCACACACACACACACACACCACACACACACAAAGCAAGCACCCCTCACACATGCACACGACTATGAACTCCAGCATCTTGGGCCGGAATGCAACATCATGTGGGATGCAAGCAGCAGTTTGGAGGGTATGGGGAAGAGGAAGGGGTAGTATTGTACAGGCGGGGAGAGAGATGAACGCTGTCTGGTGAAGTGGTGAAGTGTGCAGGGACTAGACTGCCAACTTGCACAGCATCAGGAGGCTGTGGTGCAGGGAGGTGGGGGAAAAAGGAACAAAAAAGGGGAGGAATGGGTAAAGACAGCCAGATGCATTGGCAGAGGGCTACCAATAAATGTGGTTGGAGATGAGAATGGGTAGGAGATTATACGACTGAGGGGGTGGAAACTGGTGGCTGTAGGGTATGGGGACAGTATGTTACTGTAGGTTGAGGCCAGAATAATTATGGGAATGAAGAAAGAGTTGTAAGGATAACTCCCCTCTGTGCACTTCGGAAAAGCTGGTGGTGGAGGGAAGGATCCAGATGGCTCAGGTAGTGAAGCAGCTGCAGGAACCTGTGTGTTCCATACTCAGTACTCATTAATACACAACACAGAAACTTCCCTGTGATTACCATTTAAAATGACCTCCAGTTCACACAGTTTACTGTCTATACTTTGCACATTTTGAGGCAATGTATAGTTTCACTTATTTCACTTCACTGAAGGATCCACAAACCATAATAAAATAATGAAAATATGATTTTTCATAACTTACACCTTAACTCATTTCACTTCCTTGGAATAGTTCATGGAATACATGGATAAATTAAGGAGTGAAGCAGTTGAGGATCAAGTAGGTAAAAAAACAAGGGCTGGTAGAAATCATTGGGTAACACAAGAGATATTGGATTTTATTGTTGAAAGGAGGAAATATAAAAATGCAGTAAACGAAACAGGCAAAAGGGAATACAAAAGTATAAAAAATGAGATTGACAGGAAGTGCAAAATGGCTAAGCAGTAATGGCTAGAGGGAAAATTTGAGAATTTAGAAGCATATATTACTAGGGGAATGGTAGATGCTGCCTCCAGGAAAATTAGAGAGACCTTTGGAGAAAAGAGAACCATCTGTATGAATTTTAAGAGCTCAGATGCAACACCAGTCCTAAGCAAAGAAGGGAAAGCAGAAAGGTGGAAGGAGTATATATAGGGTCTACGCAAGGGACATGCACTTGAGGGCAGTATTACTGAAATGGAAGAAGACATAGATGAAGATGAGATGGGAGTTACGATACTGTGTGAAGAATCTGACAGAGCACTGAAAGACCTATGTTGAAACTAGGGCCTGGGAGTAGACACCATTCTGATAGAAATACTAATAGCCTTGGGAGAGCCAGCCGCAAAAAACTCTCGCATCTGGTGAGCAAGATGTATCAGACAGGTGAAATATCCTCAGGCTTGAAAATACTAACGTGAATTCTTTAAAGAAGAATGGAAAAATTTGTAGAAGCCAACCTTGGAGATCAGTTTGTATTCTGGAGAAATGTAGGAACACGTGAGGCAACTACGACGTGAGGCACACTATGACTTCTTATAGAAGATAAGATACAAAAAGGCAAACTTACATTTATAGCTTTTGTAGACTTACAGAAAGATTTTGACAATGTTGAATGGAACACTCTGTCAAATCCTAAAGGTGGCAGGGGTAAAATATAGGAAGCGAATGGCTGTTTAGAATATGTACAGAAACCAGATGGTAATTATAAAAGTCAAGGGGTGTGAACGGAAAGCCGTGGTTGAGAAGGGAGTGAGACAGGGCTGTATCCTATCCCTGATGTTATTCAATCCGTATATTGGGCAAGCAGTAAAGCAAAAATAAGAAACATTTTGAGTAGGAATTAAAGTTCTGGCAGAAAAATAAAACTTTTGAGCTTTGCCAATGACGTTGTAATTCAGTCAGACACAGCAAAGGACTTCGAAGAGCAGTGGAATGGAATGGACAGTATCTTGAAAGGAGATGTAAGATGGACATCAACAAAAGCAAAATGAGGATAATGGAATGTAGTCAAATTAAATCAGGTGATGGTGAGGGAATTAGATTAGGAAATGAGACACTTGAAGTAGTAGATGAGGTTTGCTATTTGGGGAACAAAATAACTGATGATGGTTGAAGTAGAGAGGATATAAAATGTAGTCTGGCAATAGTGAGAAAAGCATTTCTAAAGAAGACAAATTTGTTAACACAGAGTATAGATTTAAGTGTCTGGAAGACTTTTCTCAAAGTATTTTCATGGAGTGTAGCCATGTATGGAAGGGAAACATTGATGATAAACAGTTTAGAGAAGAAAACAGAAGATTTGAAATGTGGTGCTAATGAAGAATAGGTAGATCAAGTAACTAATGAGGAGGTACTGAACAGAATACAGGAGAAAATAAATTTGTGGCATGTCCTGACAAGAAGAATGGATTGGTTGTTAGGTAGCATTTTTAGTGAATTATACTTACACTGAGGTCACAAAAGCCATGGGGCACCTCCTAATTTCACATTTGACCTCCTTTTGCCCAGAATAGTGCAACAACTCAATACGGCATGGACTAAACAAGTTGTTGGAAGTCACCTGCAGAAATACTGAGTCACATTGCCTCTGTAGCTGTCCGTACTTGTGAAACTGCTGCTGGTGCAGGCTTTTGTGCACAAACTGACATGTTCATTATGTTCCATAAATGTTTGATGAGATTCATGTTGGGCGATTTCAGAGGTCTAATCATCGTTCAAATCGTCCAGAATGTTCTACAAACCAATCAAAACTATTGTGGCCCAGTGACATAGTGGATTATCGTCCATAAAAATTCCATCATTGTTTGGGGACATGTAGTCCATGAATCACTGCAAGTGGTCTCCAGGTAGCTCAACATAACCATTTACAGCCAATGATCAGTTCAGTTAATCCGGAGGACCCAGTCCATTGCATGCAAACACAACCCACACCATTATGAAGCCACCACCAGGTTGCACAGTGCTTTGTTGACAACTTCTGTCCATGGCTTTGTGGGGTGTGTGCCACACTCAAACTGTATCATCAGCCCTTGCCAAATGAAATTGGAACTCATCTGACTAGGCTATGTGTTTCCAGTCTTCTAGGGATGAATCAGTATGGTCACAAGTCCAGGAGAGGCACTGAGGGCAATGTCATGCTGTTAGCAAAGGCATTTGCATCGGTTAACTGCTGACAAAGCCCATTAATGCCAAATTTAGCCACACTGTCATAACGGATATGTTAGTCGCATGCCCACATTGAATTCTGTGGTTATTTCATGCAGTATTGCTTTTCTGTTAGCACTGACAACTCTATGCAAATGCTGCTGCTCTTGGTCACTAATTGAAGGCCGTTGGTAACTGTGTTGTCTGTGGTGCACAACAATGCCTGAAATTTAATGTTCTCAGGACACTCTTCATGCTGTGGATATTGGAATGTTGAATTTCCTAACAATTTCTGAAATGGAATGCCCCTTGCATCTAACTCTAACTACCATTCCGTGTTCAAAGTCTGTGAATTCCCATCATATGGCCATAATCACCTTGGAAACCTTTTTGCTTGAATCAACTGACTACAAATGACAGCTCTGCCAATCCACTGCCCTTTTCTACCTTGCATACGTGATTCAACTGCCATCTGTATATGTGCATATTGCTATCCCATGACTTTTGTCACCTCAGTGCATGTGTAAGAGTGACTATGCTAACAGTTTTTTAGTTGCAAAGGAACTTAAATATTATTTACCTAAAAGAATTTGAACATGTAGGTATTGCTTCTATGACTCCTAGCTGTGTTACTTGTCTTCTGAGATCAATATCAGGACTATTTCATTCACTGTAGGTGCATTATTTTCCTCACTTCATGTATTTCAGTAGCTTCGTGCTTATACAAAATTCACATACATTTACACACAAATTTATCTTAACAGTATCTTATATCTTTCTCTGCCTCATCTTCCAGTCATACCAATTTACTTAGGTCATCTTGAAAACACTTTATCCATAAAACATTTATCATGGCAAATTTACTCTCTCTCTCTCTCTCTCTCTCTCTCTCTCTCTCTCTCTCTCTCTCTCTCTCTCTCTCTCTCTCCTTTTTTAAAAAACTTGTATATGAATTTAAAGCAGGGGATGACATAAAATTGAGTTATTCTGATGACTCACATTATATAGTCTTTTTATGTAACTGTTAAAAACTTTTTTTAGGTAACTGCTGCTGGTCACTACACATTGCTGTCGCAGTGCTACTATCTGGACCGCTTCAGATATTTTGGAGGAGACTGGCATAAATTTTACAACTGTGAGCCACTGGATTTCTCAGCAGACAATGTATCCCAGTATGATTTGGTGATTGGTGGGGAGGCTGCAATGTGGTCAGAAGTAAGTAAGCCATAACTCTGACTTCAGGAAAACTCTTTCACATTTAGTCAGACCCGTTATTTTCTAATTGTCTTCCTATTTATCTAAGGAAAATATTAAAGTGTTTCTATTGTGCACTTGAGTGAACACACAACTGTCTTCACTAAAGCATATTATTATTGTTACTACTATTACTACTACTACTACTACTACTGCTACTACTACTATTATTGTTCTGCCAGTTTCACACCCACAATGTAAAACATATCATCCATACATTGTTTTTTCACATTTTGGTAAATAATTGATGATGAATGATGTTGAATGAAACCATTGCATGAAGTGCAGCAAATTTTTCAAAAGTATGATGTCCATTGAAACTTCCTGGCACATTAAGCATGTGCTTGAACCAGGACTTCCACCCTTATCTTTGCATATACTCAATTTTCTGTCTGAGCCATTGAAGAAGATTTCTTGACGGAACTAAAAATTTCAATTTTACAGTATTTGTTGTGATCATTCTTGTGTGTGATTGTGGGGCGATAGTGACATGGTTTCCTAGCTGCTTACTAATGTGTTTTTTACTGCACTTGGTAGTTCCTCTTCTTAATGTCAATTTTCATGTAATTATTCTTGTTTAGTAACATGATTGTTAAATGATGAACACAGCACCATAACACTTGAAATATTTCCACATTTATTAGAATGATAAGCTTTTACTTACGAATTTATATAGTCCACATATCACAGATCAGCACCTACATTACACAATTACTGAACAATTTCATTATGAAATTAGGTTATATAGTAAATGTTCATATGAACAATTTGTATCACATTTGCAAATTGGTAATTCATAACAGTGTGAACACAACGTAATAATACATTTAGCTGGAATCATTTAGCTGACCTACAATACATTTTTCAGTTGGGAGTGGCTATAAAATGTGAACCAGTTGATTACTTAACCCAAACTCACTGGTTTTGACATGCAGCTGATTACATGATGTTTACATTATGAATAACTGCCACAGACTGAAGGAAGCATTGACCTGTACATATACACACATCAAAATAAGTTTTGAATCACCTAGGTTCCGAGAGTTATGGAACCTGTGGTAACTGCAACCAGGACAGTTGCAGGACAGCAACGACAGAAGGTGTGGTGGGACCTGCGGAGAGGCCCGTGAACAACAACACAACGGAAGAGGATGGACACGACCAACGTAGGACGGAATGAATACAACAAACCCGAATAACAGAGTCACAAGGAAACAAACTTGTACACGAACCAGGAAGTAAGCAGTCTAGTGCAAGGCGAGGTGTAAACCGACATAAGCGAGATTAGACTGACTAGCTGAGTGAGTGGCCGGCATTTAAGTACGCTATCAGGGGCACCGCTATTGGCCGCTGGGACCACGTGTTCCACTGTGGCACCCCCACACTAAAAGCGGGCCAGGAGGCACTTGCCGCCACAGCTGAAGGCGCGATGTTGCAGAGACCTCTATGGGTCTCCGACGTCCATGACGTCTGGCGCGGTTTCAAATTCCGCGGCACGCGGTACCAGATCCCTCCCCCCTGAAACTTGCACATAGGAGCGGAAATGCCCCGGACGGTGCCAAGGTGGGTGGCAGTGGGAAGAGGAACTGGACATATCAACCGCTAGTGGCGGGGAGGAAGGGACGCCCCAGGTATTCATGACAGCCGATCCAGAGTCCATCCAGAGTCCAGGGCAGGGGAGGGAGCCGCCGATCCACCCGGAGGTGGAGAGGGCCAGCGGCAGGCCCACAGGGAGATGGCAACCGGGGGCTGAGGCGGTGACTAGAGCACCACGTCCGTACTCGAAGGAGGTAGGGAAAGAGGCGGCGGCGCGAGTCCTGTGGCAGCACGAGGGCGGAGCTGGTTATGATGGCGGCGCTCCAACCCTTTAGACGTCTGCACTGATGTAACACGCCGCCCATGGGCCACGACAACTGTGGCGGGTGTCCAACCCACCTTCGGCCGTACTCGCAGGCCCACATGGCCGTGCCAGGGGCATACTGCTGTGAGGGCTGGGAGTGGGGGCAGGAGGAGGACGGCATCAGCAAATGGAGCAGGGTCCAAGGCTGTCACCCATGAAGTAGCTCTGCCAGACTGTGACCGTCAATTGGCGTAGTGCGATAGGTGCTCAAAAACAGGGTGAGGGCCAATGTGGTGGGAGATGTGTTGACCGCCTTCGTCAACTGTTGTTTAAAAGTGCAGACAAGCCTCTCCACTGCACCATTGGACGAAGGGTGGAATTGGGGGCTACGGATATGCTTGATACCGTTAACCTGACAGAAGTCGTGGAAGCAGGATGCTGTGAATTGGGGACCATTATCAGAGACCAATGTGTGGGGCAGGCCCTCAATGGCTAGAACCTGGGCCAGGGCCATGAGTGTAGCCTCCATGGTGGTGGATGCCATTCGGACAACATATGGGTGTTTGGAGTAGGCATCAATGATGAGTAACCACATGGACCCCAAAAACGGGCCCGCAAAATTGACATGGATGTGATCCCAGGGCCGGCGAGGCACAGGCCAGGGTGCAAACAACTGAGGGGGGCTTACCTAGTGATGCATACAGACAGTACAGCCACGGCCCAGGTGCTCAATATAGCCATCAATGCCAGGCCAATACAGATGCTGGTCAGCCAAAACTTTCATACGGAACATATACCAGTGCCTGCGGTGTAACAAACTGAGCACCCAAAGCCGCAATTCCAGAGGGATGACCACCCGGTGGGCATCTGACTCCGTGGCCAACAGAAGGACATCATCGAGCACAGAGAGCCTGTGGGACAGGTGATGCCAGGGGCTGAAATCGGACTGCATCCGATGAGTAACATAGGATGGCCACCAATGGACCATGTAGTTGAGAACCTGCCGCAAGACAGGGTCGCGGCGGGTAGCCGCAGCAACGTCAGCAGCCATAAGAGGAAGACCGCCCAGCGCATCCCGGCAGGCAGAATCAGTGTGAAAGCAGAGGACCTCCTGTTGGTCAGGCAGGATCGGGGCCCGCTGGGAGACATGACAAAGTGTCCGCATTAGCATAGTGGGTGGTGGGCTTATACCGGATGGTGTAAGCGTAATTACATAAAAATAATGCCCAGCGCTGGAGACATTGAGCCGCCTGCTCAGGAAGGTAAGAGTGGGGTCCGAAAAGTGTAACCAAGGGTTTATGGTCCGTCAGGAGGGTGAACTTTGCCCCAAAGAGATAGGAATGAAAGTTTTGGACGGCAAACATGATCGCTAGGGCCTCCTTCTCAATTTGGGAGTAGTTCCGTTGTGCTGGGGTCAACGTCTTAGAGGCATAAGTGATGGGCTGTTCAGAGCCATCGGCATCCTGGTGCGCGAGGATGGTCCCAATGCCGTATGCTGACGCATCAGCTGCCACAACCAAGGGGCGGTCCGGAGAGAAGGGAGTAAGGCAAGGGGCGGACTTCAGCATCGCCTTTAAATAGAGAAAAGCCTGGTCAAAGGCAGGAGTCCAAACAAAAGGTACCCCTTTGCAACGTAAGTGATTGAGGGGTTGAGCAACGGAGGCAGCCTGAGCAAGAACTTTAAGTAATAAGTAACCTTGCCCAGAAACACCTACAGTTCCGATAAGTCCTTGGGACGAGGAAGGGCCTCAATGGCTGTGACATTATGACCTGAAGGGCCAATGCCATCTTTGCTAAGCCAGTGGCCCAAGTATTCCACTTCTGGTTGAAAAAAAACAACACTTGTCCAGCCGACAGCGTAGACCATCAGACTGCAGAGCGTGAAATAAGGCACTGAGGTTTTGCAAATGCCTGGTGACCAAGATGTCATCCAGATAATTTACACATGCAGGGATAGGCTGGGTAAGCTGCTCCAGGAATCACTGGAAAATGGCCAGTGCTGAAGAGACACCAAAGGGAAGGCACTTGTACTTATACAATCCGAAAGGCGTGTTGGTAACCATGATGTTCTGAGATTCGGCATCCAAGGGCAACTGGTGGTATGCCTCAGCCAGGTTGATCTTCGAAAAATACTCTCCCCCGGCAAGCTTGGCAGATCTTCCTGTTGGGGAGTGGGGTAAGTGTCAATGAGGGACTGAGCATTGACTGTAGTGCTGAAGTCCCCATACAGCCAGAGGGACCCATTGGGTTTCCATATAACCACCAGTGGTGTTGCCCATGCACTGTAAGTTACAGGTTCCAGCATACCAGGGGCTGGGAGCCGATCAAGTTCCTGCTTGACCGCTGGCCATAAGGCCACCGGAAGGGGCCGGGCCTGGAAAAAGTGAGGCTCTTCATCCGGTCGGAGGGTGATGTGCACCTGAAAGCCAGAAGCACATCTGAGATCCGGTGCAAACAACGATGCAAATGTGGAGTACAGATCGTCCGAGACCTGAAAGGGAACAGCCGTGGAAACAACCTTAACTTCCAGAATGAGATTTTCACTCTGCAGCGGAGTGTGAGCTGATATGAAACTTCCTGGCAGATAAAAACTGTGTGCCCGACCGAGACTCGAACTCAGGACCTTTGCCTTTTGCGGGCAAGTGCTCTACCATCTGAGCTACCGAAGCACGACTCACGCCCGGTACTCATGGCTTTACTTCTGCCAGTATCTCGTCTCCTACCTTCCAAACTTTACAGAAGCTCTCCTGCGAACCTTGCATCCCTTAGTGCTCAGAGCCATTTGAGCCGAACCTTGCAGATCTAGCACTCCTGAAAGAAGGGATTTTGCGGAGACAAGGCTTAGCCACAGCCTGGGGGATGTTTCCAGAATGAGATTTTCACTCTGCAGCGGAGTGTGTGCTGATATGAAACTTCCTAGCAGATTAAAACTGTGTGTCCGACCGAGACTCGAACTCGGGACCTTTGCCTTTCGCGGGCAAGTGCTCTACCATCTGAGCTACCAAAGCATGACTCACACCCGGTACTCACAGCTTTACTTCTGCCAGTATCTCATCTGCTACCTACCAAACTTTACAGAAGCTCTCCTGCGAACCTTGCAGAACTAGCACTCCTGAAAGAAAGGATATTGCGGAGACATGGCTTAGCCACAGCCTGGGGGATGTTTCCAGAATGAGATTTTCACTCTGCAGCGGAGTGTGTGCTGATATGAAACTTCCTAGCAGATTAAAACTGTGTGCCCGACCGAGACTCGACCTCAGGACCTTTGCCTTTTGTGGGCAAGTGCTCTACCATTTGAGCTACTGAAGCATGGCTCACACCTGGTACTCACAGCTTTACTTCTGCCAGTATCTCATCTCCTACCTTCCAAACTGAAGTCTACCAACTGCTTTATCCACAACTGAACCTTTGTGATCATTCGATTTCATATCCTAACAAAGTGTTACACCCAGGTATTTGTATGAGTTGGCAGGGTCCAACAGTGTCTCATTGATATTATAGTCATAAGATACTATGTTTTTTCATTTTGTCAAGTGCAAAATTTTACATTTCTGAACATTTAGAGGAAGTTGCACATTCTCTGCACCACATTGAAATCTTATCAAGATCTGACTCAATATTTATGCAGCATCTCTCAGATTGTACTTCAGTATAGATAATTTCATCATCTGCAAAATGCCTGATTTTACTATCAATATTGTCTACAAGGTCATTAATATGCAACATGAACAGCAAGGATGCCAACACACATCCCTGGGGCACACCTGATGTTCCTTCATCTGACAGTGACACACTATTCAAGATAACATGCTATGTCCTCCCTACCAAAAAGTCCTCAATCCAATCACAAATTTCACTTGATATCCCATATGATCATATTTTTGACAATAAGCATAGGTGTGATACTGAGTCAAATGAAGAAACACTGCATCTACCTGGTTGCCTTCATCCAAAGCTTTCAGTAAGTCATGTGAGAAAAGTGCGAGTTGTGTTTCATATGATTAATATTTTCAAAATCTGTGCTAGCTGGCATTGGAGGAGGTCATTCTGTTCGAGGTACTTCATTATGTTTGAGGTCAGAATATGTTCTAAGATTCTACAACAAATCAGTGTCATGGATACTGGGTGGTAGTTTTATGGGTCACTTCTACTAACCTTCTGGTATCAGGTGTATCCTGTGCCTTTTTACAAGAACTGAGCACAGTTTTTGGCTTGAACACTCTACGATAATTTATGATTAGGAGAGGGGCTAACTCAGCCACAAATTCAGTATAGAATCTGACAGGGATTGCATCAGGGCCTGGAGCTTTGTTCAATTTTAATTATTTCAGCTGTTTTACAGCAGTATCATGTGAATGACAGTGATGAGTGCTTATGCAATTTTGTACGTATTTTATCATGAACAGTTGTTTGAACCAAAGGAAAGAAGACAAAATCCCTTTTGCTCACAACAGGTGGAGGTCTCTCATCAGGGAGGCCAACGGATCAATCCTGTGTCTGACCATCTTGGTTTAGGTTTTCCGTGATTCCCCTAAATCACTTCAGGCAAATGCTGGGATGGTTCCTTTGACAGGGCGCAGCTGACTTCCTTCCCCATCCTTCCCTAATCTAAGGAGACCGATGATCTCGCTGTTTGTTCTCTTCCCCCAAATCAGTCCAATCCAATCTCTTATCCAGTGTTTGGCAGGATCTCACTTCTTTCTAGCCTTCTGCAACCTGTTCCTCTTTCCTTCCTGAGGCAGGAACTAAAAGTTCTAAAAGTTACGATTGTTTTTTGTACTTTCATTTGTGTCTACTGGCAGTACTTGAAACTGTATGTAGGCAAGAGCTGTTTTATTCCATCTTAATAGAGGTGTTCCTCCATCTATGGAAATAAATGATTCACTTGGTGTGAAATGTAGACCAAGTTATGGATTATCCAAAACTTCCTACGGTAACAACTGCAACCATCTGCATGTGTCATGCACACTGTGTACATGGCCATTGCTACACAGTAAATAAATTTGTTCTAGGTGATATTTCTCATTGTCTTCTTTGTTGGTGAGTTTGTGGGACATTTTTCCACTGATGTCATTTATTACTAAGTGTGTGGTAAGTTGCAGAACTCTATCACCTGTAAAAGTACAGTCCAGGCAATTGTTTCCTTATTCTTCATGACTATAAAAATATCTGTGCAGTAGTCAGTTGATTTTGTTTTTGATCATTCATTACTTTCACCAACTGCAATGTTTGAACAGTGTTTCTGACAACCCTTTGTATCAGTAACTGTTTATCAACAACTGTTCATAACAGTTACGGGCATTAAATTCATCAACAATTAGCCGTCTGTTTTGTTAGAACATCCCTACAATTTTCTGGATTACTTCATAAATAACTACCCATAGTGACAGATTGTTTCAATTCTGAACCATTTTTCATGATATTTTCGGTATAAATACAAATGAATTGATAAAAATTTTACTAACTGTGGCCACTTTTTAAGTAAAATAGTTCTACAGCTGATATTAGTTGAATTTTTGCATGTGCTGTAGTCAACAGTTACACAAATAATGAGAAGTTTAGTATTTTCTTAACTTGGTCTGTGGCCTTATGACTACATGAACAAAGTTAATATTTTCTCTAATTCTGACATTCAGAGACACAGTTAATAAAATACTGTGTTGTTCATTCTCCTGTAAGCATATGGATTTTTATGCATAGATAATTGTTAGTTTATGCTTGGAAGAAGGTTATGCTTTAAAAGTAATAACAATAACTTCTCTGATGAAATACATAGCTCAACACAGAATACAAAGCAAAGCTAGATGCACTTTCATGATATTTATACTTAACAATAATAACTGTACAAGCAAGTGAAAATATGAACAATTATGCCCTACACACTACTCTGTTCTCAGAGCTACAATGTACACAGTATCAGAACTAAGGAAAACTATCTCCACAAGCAGGGATGTTGAGGTGCCGACAGGCACAGTGAAATAGACTGCTAAACATTGTAAGATTTCTAACAAAAAAGTCCTGCTTCCGAAATAGAAAATGCACACATGTTCACACAAGCAGAATTCACACAGACACGTGGTCACTGTTTCCAGCTCCCCATCTCTCAGAGACAGTGTCTGGAAGCTTAAAATATTTAGCAGCCTTTTTCATTATGCCTGTCTGCGACTGAATGGCTTTTCTGTGTGATGAGTAGCTATCTATCCTTTTAATATTGTTGTTATTCCATCCTGGACTTCCCACTGTTTTGTATTCTCAAGAAGGAAATTTAGGAAGTATAAAACTTTTCAAACAGCTGGAAGTGTCCGACGCTGCTGTGTAATGAAATATGCTAAAGGTTATTTAACATTTCTAAAATAAATAAATTTTTAAAATAACTAGCAGTAGTACATAATGAATAATAAGTTATAACAAGTAATAGCAAATATGTTCTAAAATTTTTATACGTGGTGACATGCTACACATTTACAGAGAAATATGTATTACAGCGAAAAATACATTTATTAAAAAACAGCAATATCTTATTGTATTACAGTTCTGTTATATACTAGTAGTTTCTGAGTAAGGAGCAAGTAGTGAAAGAGAAAGTTGTGTATGTACTCACTATCATGATCTTACTTATTTTTTCCTCTTCACAGTTTGTAGATGAAAGCAATGTGGAATCAAGAGTATGGCCTCGTGCTTCAGCAGTGGCTGAAAGGTTGTGGTCACCAATGAATGTTACAGATATAGATGAAGCAGCTACACGAATTGAAGAACACTACTGTCGACTGCGAAGACGTGGTATAAATGCACAACCCCCAAATGGACCAGGTTATTGTGTTTAATTGGCTAATATCTGTTGTTACAAAATGCTGTCTGTAGTTTCTACAAACATTACAACAGTGTATAATAGACAACAAGGTGGACTGTCAGTGTGAAGACAAATAACAAAGTGATGAGAAATAATTTTTATAAAGAAATTCCCAGAGTGGCAATTCTTCCAGAAAACCTGGAATTCTCAGGGAATTTCAGGAATTTAGTAAAATCTCAAGGAATTCTGCATTTTTAACATAGCATTGAAACTGAATTTTATTGAGTTTTATAAATCACAAATTTTAAAATACTTAATGTCTTAAAGTGTGTTAATTATATCAATATTGTTTCATATAAATTATTGATGTTTACAAACTTCAGTTAAGCTAGTGATTATGGCTGGTATATTGCACAGTTGAGAGGAAAGAAGTCATTATTGTGATATGCTGATCCTCCCACCACCACCACAACGCAACCCGTGCTCACTGTTAAGCTTCTTGACTCTAGACACCATTTTCCTTGTCACATCTGGAATTCTCGGGGAATTTTTTTTCCAAGTTGGAGTAGCCACCCTGTTTCCTCCCCCAAAGTAGTATTTAAGTACTGAAATAATGCTATGTGCATTTCTGTGAATGTTTCTTAGTTCTTAATTTTCTAAATGCTGTGCAGTATCAAATTTGTATCACATTGAGTATTATCGGAGACAAGTATTTGAGCTTGAACTGCCTCGAGATATAACAAACTAGTGGCCAGGTGTGGTTCAAAATAAATAATGTCAAAGGAAAATCCAGTTGAGGTGACTCAGACCCAAGAATGAGAGTGTGGGTCCTTCTCATCCTAGGGTCTGAGTGACCTTCCCTTTCTTTTTAACCTTCCCTAATGTATTGCTCTCTCCTCCCCTAGGGAGGAACAAATAATATCAAAACCTAGGCTAGTATGACCACTTTTTATATGTAAAGACCTTGGCTGTAGACAATGGTAAAGGAAAAGTTGGTTGTTTTGAAAAATTGTGCAAGAAAGTTTCACTAAAATCTCATAAGATATTTCAAGTACATCCATTATGATTTTTCTTAAGTTCAGGTAAGTCATTGTTTTCAAATATTTCTAGAGGAACAACATACTTTTAAAATGACAAATTCTCTCCAAAATTTTATTCTTAAAAATATGTCGATGGGAACTGTTTACTTGCAAAAAGAGTGCGCTTAACGTAGGTTACCACTGTTGACTTGCTGGGAAAGTTAATGAAATATTATTGTAAAGCATCTCAAAAATACAAATTTAAAAGGTCCAAATTGTTTAATGCTGAATAGGAAATGAACAGTGAACGTTCGTTATTGCAAATTATATTTAATTTTTGATTGCATGAGCACATTTTAAATTAACACTGATACTGGTAATCAGAATGCAACTGTTGAGGGGGACAGTCTAGTTCAGGACATTCTCAGAGCTGCGTGAAACCTTGAAATAGGGACTGAGAATAACAACTTTCTAATTCTAGGAAAATTGGAAATTTCAGTGTATATTCCACCCTGTAAATGTAAGACGTAGTATGGAATAATCAGACATCGAATCATGTAGAAAGTCATGAAGATCTATTAATTAAATTGCTGAAAAGTATAAGGACAAAGAATCAGAATTTAACTTAAAAAATAAATAAAGAGACGAAGACTGATAATCAAATATTAAGTGCCGAGATCCAGGAGATTGAGGAACAGTTCCAACAAATTCATATTGATGTAACTGAGAAAAAACTCAATTTGAGTATAAAAGAACAGGATATTCACAACCTACAATATCAAACAAATCAAATTAAAGGTGATATTATTAATAAGGAGACCACATGGGAAGAAAATATGAATTCCGCAGTGAAGTTACTTTCAGGTGTTTAAAAACATCATGAAACTAAAGTCAATTAAATGGATGAAGCTATAAAGGGGAAGTATAGTCTTAATCTGCCAATAGATAAAAATTTGGTTTGTGATCAAGCCAGTTCAATTTTTTCACAAAGAGAGAGAGAAAGAGAGAGAACGTGTACTTTCTGCTATAAAAAGAGCCAGAGCTCAAAAGGTAGTAAACACTGTTTTAGTTGTTCCTGCTAATATAAATAGGAAGGGTCAATTAAAAGTATCTGATCCTACCTAGCATCTCATTCCCATAGATCTTATGGAAGAATTCAAAGTTGATTTAACTTGTGCACAATCGAAAGATGAAAAACTTGACTGTTGCCTTTGTCAGATGAGTTTTGGCACACACATTTCAGCCCACCATGTGGCTAATCAGTACATAACACACCGAGTTTGAGGGGGCATTTTACCAGAAGTACTGATCACATGAAAGACAGTAAATTATCAAAGAAAAATTGTTTCCACTCAGTAACACTAATATAGAGGTGGTGGAAGTATGTGAGACTTTTTGCAGAAATACTTGGACCTGAATTCATATCTCTCTCTCTCTCTCTCTCTCTCTCTCTCTCTCTCTCTCTCTCTCTCTCTGTGCCAAGGGCAGAATAGCTCACCCAATGCTGCAAGGTCAGCCTCAAACCTATTAGCAATCAGATTTAGTGAGTTTACCAGAGGCACATTTGTAAAAAGTGAAACAGCATCAAAACAAGTCACTGGTTTCAACTTAAGTGGCTGAAGTGTGCTAGTAAAATCAGTAGAATTTCTTATATGATATGGACACTTACCTACAGTGGGTTTGAGTAAAGATACCAGTTACTTGGACAAATCATAGGTGGCAGGTGGCTGCTCCAGTATTGCTCACAACAGAACAGAAAGGTCCTTCTTTGTGGATCTTGAATAGTCCACATAGCCTAGATGGAACTGAATTATTTGGTCTCAGTCTATTAATGAGTTCCTTTGGGAGACTGCATCATTTATAGATTTGGATTCTGTGTCCAAGAACATGTATTATCTGCATTTAGAATTGGCAGCAAGACTGTCTTCATTGCCATGAAACCAGGTGGATGGTGTGACATGGGCTAAGGTGAACTGGCTCCACAATAAGACTATGATGAGGCAGACTGGAATTATTGATAAACTTTTGACTCAGTTGTGGCAGGAAGTGACCGCTCAATGACCCATTATTGACTTTTGAGGAAATCAATAGATGATGTAACTATGTCTGTGTTGGTAAGAGGTCTTATTTTTGCTTTTACATCTGTTTCACCACCACTAATGGACTTTGTAACTTCTATCAAAAAGGCCATATGCCATCTTACAACAGATGCAGCAGAAGAAATTGTTGGGAATCTTGCCATGAGCTGATGGTTGCAGCACCGAAAGGCAACATTTTGCCTGTGGAGAAGCCAACCCTCCATAATATATGAATAAGCTGTAATGCTCCTGTGCTTATGCCACAAGGTAACTACATTAATAAGATCAATGTCTTATTGTGTGACTCAATGTATTGCAAAATCAGTAAGGATCCTACTAACCAAGTGTTGCATCCTCGGTAGCTGCTTTTATGTCATATTGTTGTCTCTGTAGAGCTGTACCATAGGAAGCACGGGGAGGATGTTGGTTGGTGGCCAGTATCCTCATTCTATAACACAAACTGCATGCAGTTAATAACTGGGTTCTTTATTCATAAGCAAAGAGCTACTTAAGTGTCCATGTGCTGTGGTACAAGCTCTTTTCTGTATTGTCCACATAGCCTCAATGCTGTTGAAGTAGGTGTCCGCTATGTTTACTATAACATTGCTATGTGCTGCCTGTCTGTGTCGGTGACACGATGGAACTCCATAGCATATGAACTCAAATTAACTGGAATGAACTAACTGACTGACTAGCTCGGTGTAACGGGCCTGAACTAATTGGCCCTCTGGTCTGCAGCGGCAATCTTAAATATCGGTGGCTGAGACGGCATTGGCATTACATTTCCAGCAAGTCTTGTCATTCATCTCTATCGATTCTCAAATGCTACACCATTGTCGTGTAGTGAGGCTGTGAAAGACAACGGGGAAGAAGGCAGGACGCTGGATGTCATGATGGGCCTGGAGGCGTTACTGTGGAGGACGGCACACTCCTAACTTTACCCTGCCATCTGCCTTGTGAGGCAACCAGAATGTCCTCCAGAAAACTGCTGCCAGGGCACACGTCCAGGCCTGAGGGCGTTTGCTGGGGCGATGAAGGTGACAATGACAGTTATGGCAGGTCCAGGTCCTTGACGAGTGGGGATGGTGGGGGCGAGGTCGCATTGTCCATCTGCTCCTTCTGGGGTGCCCTGGTGGCACCTGTGGGCAGCTGCAAAGGCCCCACACTCCTATGATGCCATGAATCTTGGGGAAGAAAAGCAGCAGAATCACAGGGCAAATGATGTGCGTGAATTGGGTTCTGGTGGGAGTGCTGCACACAGTCAGGATCTGCAATTAAGTACATATATGAGCCAATGTGCTCCTGGATAAAGCCTCTTCCCCAGCACCCACAGTTGCTGTAAACCCTGAAAAGAACAGTATCCTATGTGCCAGATGCTGTGTTGGGTGTAGCAAGTGGAGTGGTGTCTGATGATCGAGGCCATGCAGAAGTTCTACCGGTGGTGATCTGTCTCGTGAGTGGGAGTGATAGGTGAGAAAGAGTTGCAGCACTTGTTCCCATGTGTGGGTGATGTGAAGCCTGGCCATCTGCTGCTTGAAAGTGCATACAGAACATTCTGATTCTCTGTTGGACTGCGGAAGCACTTGTTAGATGACGAATGCTGTTGCGTTCACAAAACTGTTCAAAGTCATGTGAAGAGAACTGTGGCCTGTTGTCCAACACAAGTACTTCTAGCAAAACCTTCTATACAAAATATTGAGGACAATACTTGAATGGTACTATGTGATGTGGTAGAGTTCACAGGCACCAGAAATGAGAAGTTGCTAAAAGAGTCTACCACTATCAGCCAACGAGTGTTCCAAAATAGTCCTGCAAAGTCTATGTGCAGTCATTGCCATGATGATGGAGTCTTAGGCCAAGCTGAGAATGTCTGTGGTGGAGCAGATTGGTTCTCTGTGCATGCATGACACTGCGACATCATCTGTTCAATGTGGGCGTCCATGCCCTGCCAAGTACAGTGCCAGTGCACTAACTGTTTAGTGAGAACAATTCCCCAATGTCCTTGATGGAGTAATCATAACATATCCTTTTGCAAAACTTTGGCAATAAGCACACGTGATTGTCCACTGTCATGCTGAACTAGAACCACACCTTGTTGAACTGAAAGGCTATGCCCATGTGCAAAATATTGGTCCACATCTGAGTTCTGGATACTATTCAATGAACAAGGCCAAGATGTGTGAATATAATGCAACAAAATCTTGAGGTCTGGTTCTGCTTCCATGGCCTGTGGTATTTTTCTGTAGTGCAAGGGAAAAGATTCCATTAATTCAGAGCCCTGCACATCGATTTGGCAACAAGACACGGCAGGTGCATCAAAATCAGAGTCTGGGCCAATTGGAAGGCGAAATAAGGCATCTGCAGTGCCATGCTTTGCCATAAGTATGTACACAATTTCGTACTGATACTGCCAAAGCAACAAAGCCCAGCATTGCAGTTTTTGAGCAGTGCATGTAGGAACTGGCTTTGACAGATGAAACAAGGACTCTCAAACCCTTGTGATCTGTCACTAAATAGAACTTGCAATCATACAAATAGTGATGGAATTTTGTCACACCATACACAATATCAAGAGCTTCTTTTTGAATTTGAGTGTAATTGGACTGAGGCTGAGTTAGCAACTTTGAGGCAAAAATAACAGGTCTCTCTTGTGCACCAGTTCTGTGGGTAAGTACAGCATAGATTCTGTAAGAAGAGTCAACTTGCAAAACTACTGTCTTGTCAGGGTCAAAATGCACTAAACATCTGTCACTGACCTCAACCTATTGTAACATACTGTCCCCAAACCCTTCACCCAACAGTTTCCACCTACTATGTCCTATCACTCCTCCCCATTCTTGCCTTCCACCCTGTTTATTTGCAGCCCTCTGCCAACACATCCATCTGTCTTTCCCCATTCCTTTCATTGTTTGTTCCTTTTTTCCCCCCACCTCCCTGCCCCACACAGGGACATGATTGATCTCACCCCCCACAAAAAAAAAAAAAAAAAATATATATATATATATATATATATATATATATATATATATATATATATATATATAAAAAACCCAAATATAGTATTCTTCTTTATTCAGTTTTATAAACTTTATAAAACTCATAACATTTTACACATAAATCCTACTCATTTTACTACATTCATGTTTTATTGTCATTGTTATTTCACTTTAGTATGCATTTTATAGTACTATATATCCTCCAACTCCTAGTACTACCATATGAGAATAAAATTAAAATCATTCTTATTCTTAGTTTCTCATATACCAAATGTTCGTGGTAACATGGAATTAAATAAATGACATGGAAATATTAATGGTCATATATTCTAAAATCTATAGTAAAGTTAAGTTATGGACAAACTGATTGTCTGTTATCTTAATGTAGCAGTTCAACAGTTACAAAACAAACACTAGATGCTACACATCCAGCTGCTATAGACGTAGGGACATACCTGTCCATTTTCACTACAAGCTCAGTCCCCTTTTGTTTTCTTAGAGATCTGTTTATTGAAGAAGTGCTTCTGGAAGATATTACTTTATTAAAAGATAGCGGGATAGTCAAAGAAAAACGAAACTGTCTTCCAGAAAACTAAAAAGACAAATAATGATATAATTTAACTGTGAGAGCTGGTGATTGTCAGTCCAATGAATTCACAAACGACATGAACTCTACTGAAGCCTTGAATCTTTTAAGCATATCTATATTGTACAGTCTTTTATTTTGTCCCGTGTCAGGGTCTACCATCTATATGGCTTTTGGATGTGGTATGTCTTGCACTTTGAATGGTCCCTGTGATGAGGAAAAATTTTTTGTCTCCTTCTTTACCTTCTTTACATTTGAGCTATGATGACAATCATAGCTCAGTCATCTGTTTCAAAGCTAGATGTAATAGCTTTATCATTAAAAGACTTGATACTTTTCTCTGCCTGTGTATGCAGATTCCCCTGCACCTACCCTTGCAATTTTTCTAAATCAGTCTCTGGCGATAATGGCAAGCTAACTATTTTCAACAATGATTGTCCTATAAATGTTTTCTTCATAATCTCTACTGGGGTTAATCCTGTTGACATATGCACTATTTCATTTAGGATTACCTGAAATTCCAGCGCTTGTTGTGCCCATGTAGTTTGTTTTGTAGAACAGCAAGTCCTACACAGTTGTCCTAATTCCTTCATAACGCATTTGTATGGGTTGGTTTGTGGATTATATTTTGATTTAATTACATCTACATCTACATTCATACTCCGCAAGCCACCCAACGGTGTGTGGCGGAGGGCACTTTATGTGCCACTGTCATTGCCTCCCTTTCCTGTTCCAGTTGCGTATGGTTCGCGGGAAGAACGACTGCCGGAAAGCCTCAGTGCATGCTTGAATCTCTCTAATTTTACATTCATGATCTCCTCAGGAGGTATAAGTAGGGGGAAGCAATATATTCAATACCTCATCCAGAAATGCACCCTCTCAAAACCTGGACAGCAAGCTACACCGTGATGCAGAGCGCCTCTCTTGCAGAGACTGCCATTTGAGTTTGATAAACCTCTCCATAACGCTATCACGGTTACCAAATAACCCTGTGATGAAACGCGCTGCTCTTCTTTGGATCTTCTCTATCTCCTCTGTCAACACGACCTGGTACAGATCCCACACTGATGAGCAATACTCAAGTATAGGTCGAATGAGTGTTTTGTAAGCCACCTCCTTTGTTGATGGACTACATTTTCTAGGGACTCTCTCAATGAATCTCAACCTGGCACCCGCCTTACCAACAATTAATTTTATATGATCATTCCACTTCAAATCGTTCTGTACGCATACTCCCAGATATTTTACGTGTCTTATCTCTTCCCATTCCAAGAATTCCTTAAAATTATGACTGGTAAATTGTGCGCCATTATCAATTAGTAGGTACTGTGGTACATCTTGATAATAGTGTTGTAAACAATGCATTACTGTATTAGATTTCACTTGTTGAATGGTATCAAGTTAAACATATTTTGATCGATGTTTGACTAACAGTAATACGTAAATAACTCTTCACCTAACTGTGGGAAAACGGCCAAAGAAACATGCAGCAGTTACATCATGCAATCCTTTAGGTATTATGGGATATGAAACTATAGAATGTGTAGACTACACAAAATTTCTTGGTATGCATTTGACAGTCAGTTAAAGTGGGAAGAACATATTAAAATACTTAGTAACAGAATGGCTACTGCATGCTATGTTCTTAGAATTCTGACTGCAGTGTGTGATACTACATGTGTCAGAGCTGTATATTTTTCTTATATCCACTCTGTTATTACCTATGGAATAATATTTTGGGGAGTCAACTGTAAAAATATTCAAGTAGTTTTCAAATTACAGAAAAGAGCAATTCGTATAATAACCAAGAGTGGCAGTAGGGCTCACTGCTTTGAACATTTCCAAAAGCTGGAAATCCTAACTGTCCTCTGTGAATACATTTTTCAAAGTATTATGTATGTAAAAAAAACATTGACTGCTATGTTAAATATTCTTTAGTACACAGCTATGAAACTAGAAACCAATACAATCTGCACCTAGAGAGGAAAAATAAAGTTAAAACTCAGCAGAGCTTGTTGCACATTGCCGTTAAATTATATAATAAGTTACCCCAAAATATAAAAGATATTGACACAATTGGAAAGTTCAAAACAAAACTAAAATTTTTATTAAATAAAAGTCATTACACATTAATGGACTATCTGAGTTAAAACACGTAGTGTAATTAAAGTGGCCTGCATTGTAATACACAAGGAAAAAATTATAATATGAAATCCAGAATTGTTCAGTACTATAAAAAAAATTACATAAGGATATAAAACTAAGGTAAGATACCTTAAAAATGTGTGTAAATATTAATTTTTGTGTATAACTTTTAAGTATATTGTATTGTATATGATTTTGCTGGCAAAATCTACACAATGTAAATTGTTACATGGATTAATAAAGAAATCAATCAATCAGTACATATGACTGTTATCCTCTTTGATGAGTTGACACATTGTACATGACCTCAACACAATAACTATTTTCCAACTCATATTTTTAAAATTGTAAAATTTACACTTTCTAATTCAAAAGTGTCCATATCCTTTGTGTATGAACCATATTGGTTTCTACACTATGTGGAATACATAGTTTCCACCTCACATGATCCTCCCATGAACCATGGACCTTGCCATTGGTGGGGAGGGAGGCTTATGTGCATCAACGATACAGATAGCCGTACCGTAGGTGCAACCACAACAGAGGGGTATCTGTTGAGAGGCCAGACAAACGTGTGATTGCTGAAGAGGGGCAGCAGCCTTTTAAGTAGTTGCAGGGGCAACAGTCTGGATGATTGATTGATCTGGCCTTGTAACACTAACCAAAATGGCCTTGCTGTTCTGGCACTGCGAATGGCTGAAAGCAAGGGGAAACTACAGCCTAATTTTTCCCAAGGGCATGCAGCTTTACTGTATGATTAAATGATGATGGCGTCCTCTTGAGTAAAATATTCCTGAGGTAAAATAGTCCCCCATTCAGATGTCCGGGCAGGAACTACTCAAGAGGACGTTGTTATCAGGAGAAAGAAAACTGGCGTTCTACGGAACGGAGTGTGGAATGTCAGATCCCTTAATCGGACAGGTAGGTTAGAAAATTTAAAAAGGGAAATGGATAGGTTAAAGTTAGATATAGTGGGAATTAGTGAAGTTTGGTGGGAGGAGGAACGAGACTTTTGGTCAGGTGAATACAGGGTTATAAAAACAAAATCAAATAGGGGTAATGCAGGAGTAGGTTTAATAATGAATAAAAAAATAGGAGTATGGGTAAGCTACTACAAAGAGAATAGTGAATGCATTATTGTGGCCAAGATGGACATGAAGCCCATGCCTACTACAGTATTACAAGTTTATATGCCAACTCGCTCTGCAGATGATGAAGAAATTGATGAAACGTATGATGAGATAAAAGAAATTATTCAGGTAGTGAAGGGAGACGAAAATTTAATAGTCATGGGTGACTGGAATTCAAGAGTATGAAAAGGGAGAGAAGGAAACATAGTAGGTGAATATGGATTGGGGCTAGGAAATGAAAGAGGAAGCCGCCTGGTAGAATTTTGCGCAGAGCATAACTTTATCATAGCTTACACTTGGTTTAAGAATCATAAAAGAAGGTTGTATACATGGAAGAACCCAGGAGATACTAAAAGGTATCAGATAGATTATATAATGGTAAGACAGAGATTTAGGAACCAGCATTTAAATTGTAAGACATTTCCAGGGGCAGAGGTGGACTCTGATCACAATCTATTGGTTATGAACTGTAGATTAAAACTGAAGAAACTGCAAAAAGGTTGGAATTTAAGGAGATGGGACCTGGATAAACTGACTAAACCAGAGGTTGTACAGAGTTTCAGGGAGAGCATAAGGGAACAATTGACAGGAATGGGGGAAGGAAATACAGTAGAAGAAGAATGGGTAGCTTTGAGGGATGAAATAGTGAAGGCAGCAGAGGATCAAATAGGTAAAACGACAAGGGCTAGTAGAAACCCTTGGGTAACAGAAGATATATTGAATTTAATTGATGAAAGGAGAAAATATATAAATGCAGTAAATGAAGCAGGCAAAAAGGAATACAAACGTCTCAAAAATAATATCGACAGGCAGTGCAAAATTGCTAAGCAGGGATGGCTAGAGGACAAATGTAAGGATGTAGAGGCTTATCTCACTAGGAGTAGGATAGATACTGCCTACAGGAAAATTAAAGAGACCTTTGGAGAAAGGAGAACCACTTGCATGAATATGAAGAGCTTTGATGGAAACCCAGTTCTAAGCAAAGAAGGGAAAGCAGAAAGGTGGAAGGAGTATATAGAGGGTCTATACAAGGGCGATGTCCTAGAGGACAATATTATGGAAATGGAAGAGGATGTGGATGAAGATGAAATGGGGGATACGATAATGCATGAAGAGTTTGACAGAGCACTGAAAGACCTGAGTCAAAACAAGGCCCCCGGAGTAGACAACATTCCATTAGAACTACTGACAGACTTGGGAGAGCCAGTCCTGACAAAACTCTACCATCTGCTGAGCAAGATGTATGAGACAGGCAAAATACCCTCTGACTTCAAGAAGAATATAATAATTCCAATCCCAAAGAAAGCAGGTGTTGACAGATGTGAAAATTACTGATCTATCAGTTTAATAAGTCACAGCTGCAAAATACTAACATGAATTCTTTGCAGACGAATGGAAAAACTGATAGAAGCTGACCTCGGGGAAGATCAGTTTGGATTCCGCAGAAATGTTGGAACATGTGAGGCAATACTGACCCTACGACTTATCTTAGAAGAAAGATTAAGGAAAGGCAAACCTACATTTCTAGCATTTGTAGACTCGGAGAAAGCTTTTGACAATGTTGATTGGAATACTCTCTTTCAAATTCTGAACGTGGCAGGGGTAAAATACAGGGAGCAAAAGGCTATTTACAATTTGTACAGAAACCAGATGGCAGTTATGAGTCAAGGGGTATGAAAGGGAAGCAGTGGTTGGGAAGGGAGTGAGACAGGGTTGTAGCCTATTCCCGATGTTATTCAATCTGTATATTGAGCAAGCAATAAAGGAAACAAGAGAAAAGTTTGGAGTAGGTATTAAAGTCCATGGAGAAGAAATAAAAACTTTGAGGTTCATCGATGACATTGTAATTCTGTCAGAGACAGAAAAAGGACATGGAAGAGCAGTTGAACAGAATGGACAGTGTCTTGAAGGGAGGGTATAAGATGAACATTAACATAGTTGAATTAAGTCGGGTGATGCTGAGGGAATTAGATTAGGAAATGAGAGACTTAAAGTAGTAAAGGAGTTTTGCTATTTGGGGAGAAAAATAACTGATGATGGTTGAAGTAGAGAGGATATTAAATGTAGACTGGCAATGGCAAGGAAAGCATTTCTGAAGAAGAGAAATTTGTTAACATCGAGTATAGATTTAAGTGTTAGGAAGTCGTTTCTGAAAGTATTTGTATGGAGTGTAGCCATGTATGGAATGGAAACGTGGACAATAAATAGTTTAGACAAGAAGAGAATAGAAGCTTTCGAAATGTGGTGCTACAGAAGAATGCTGAAGATTAGATGGGTAGATCACATAACTAATGAGGAGGTATTGAACAGAATTGGGGAGAAGAGGAGCTTGTGGCACAACTTGACTAGAAGAAGGGATTGGTTGATAGGATATGTTCTGAGACATCAAAGGATCACCAATTTAGTATTGGAGGGCAGTGTGGAGGGTAAAAATTGTAGAGGAAGACCAAGAGATGAATACACTAAGCAGATTCAGAAGGATGTAGGCTGCAGTAGGTACTGGGAGATGAAGAAGCTTGCACAGGATAGAGTAGCATGGAGAGCTGCATCAAACCAGTCTCAGGACTGAAGACCACAACAACAATAACATCTCATATGATGTGAGTGTGCTCTCCAAATAATATATCCTTGATTATCAGCCACTGAGATTGCTCTGTCTGAGGTAATAATAGTTGCTTACATCTGTTACACTTATCACTAAAATAATGATCCGCCCTCACATATTGTAAAAACAAGCTAAAGCTAAATTCTTTAAATCATTTTTGGTGTAGTTGAAACCCAAAAACTTTATTGCAAACCTCACTCCCAATCCTTCAGTTCATTTTGCTTTACTCATACTTAGAGGTAATTATGATAATGCATTGGGCTCTACATTCTGTGATCTCTTTATATAATTAATTTCTGTGTTGTATTCCTGTAAGAATACAGTCCAATGCATGAGCCAATGATACTGACTTTCTATCAAAAATGGCAATGCTTGATGGTCTGTATAGATAATAATCTGTGAACCCCATACAATACAATACAATTGCGAACAGTTCTTTTTTTGTGGTCATGTAATTCATTCTGTGCTTCATTAAGCTTCTAGTAGTGAAAGCTATTATCCTATGTTCCCCTACTTTGGGATTCCATTCCTCTTGGAACAATTCTGCAGTCACTCTGCATTCCAATGCATCTGTTACCAGGCGCTCATTCAATACAGGATGCTTTAAAATGGGTGAATCTACTCGCACCCGTTTAATATTTGAAAATACCTCAGCTGTACCTTCATCCCATGACCACACAGACCATCATTTTAAAAGATTTAGTAACTGTGGATCATTCAAGGATTGCCCTTGACCATACTGACAGTAGAATCATGCTAATATTAATAACAAATGCTACTGTTTTACATTCTGAGGTTCCACACACTTTTTGGGAGCTATTATTCTCTCTGGGTCTGATTTCACACCATTCAACTCAACTAAATGTCCTAATACTTTTAGTTCTTCCCTTGCAAAATGCAATTTTAAGAGTTTGATTGTTATCCTCTTTACATAGAATCTTTTTTTTTTTAAAGTTTTCATTAGTAAATTACAACTTTCTTCCCAAGTTTTCAGTTGTACAAGTATCCCATCTGCATAGACAGTTCTTGTAACAGTTCATTAACTAACATTTCATTAATCACTTGTATCAAAACTGACAAAAAAATGTTAAACCCAAAATGCAACATTCAATATTGGTATGATTTTGCATCAAATAGAAACACAGTATATTTTTTGGAGTCTTCATGTAACTTTACTTGACAGTAACCAACTGTCAGATCCACTGAGGCAAAGTATTTGGCCTATTTGAGTCTGGCTAGTAGTTCTTCAGTACATATGGGTCAGTCTCTTTCTGTTTCAGTATTTTTATTTAATGTACAAGCATCTAACACCAAGTGTACCCCTACTGTAGCTTTTTTCACAAAAAGTAGTGGGTTGTTACATACTCTTGGGCTTCGCTCAATAGCTTGCTTATACCCACATAAAAAAAAAAAAAGTTTTGCATCACCTCAGTTCCCAGAACTCCTGAAGATAGATGTTGATTGTGGGTATTGTATCACAGACACAGTCCCTTTGACTGTTCAGAGATGTCACTAAACCCACCCAAAGGTGTAAACAACCATGCATGAGCAGCTCCTATTACAGGGAGGGGGCCCAACAGCTGATCAGTTCCATTCATTCCACCACCAGGAAGGAGGTACATGGCTCTTGTTCTCTGTAGTTCAACCATACCTAGACGGTCAATATCACGGTTCAATCCCATCTGCATTGTGTCAGGAACTGCTCTCAACAAAGGAAATGTCCAGGTGTCTCAGAGTGAACCAAAGTGATGTTGCTCGGACTTGGAGGAGAAACAGAGAGACAGAAACTGTTGATGACACGCCAAGCTCAGGCCACCTGAGGGCTACTACTGCAGTGGATGTCCGCTACCTACAGATTATGGCTCGGAGGAACACTGACAGCAATGCCACCATGTTGAATACTGCTTTTCATGCAGCCACAAGATGTCGTGTTACGACTCACACTGTGCACAATAGGCTGCATGATGTGCAACTTGACACCCGACATCCATGGTGAGGTCCATCTTTGCAACCAAGACAACATGCAGTGTTGTACAGATGAGCCCAACAACATGCCAAATGGACCACTCAGGATTGGCATCACATTCTATTCACTGATGAGTGTTGTATATGGTCTCAACCAGTCAATCTGTGGAGACGTGTCTGGAGGAAAACCGATCAGGCTGAATGCCTTAGACACACTGTCCAGCGACTGCAGCAAGGTGGAGGTTCCCTGCTGTTTTGGGGTGACATTATGTGGGGCCGACGTATGCCGCTGGTGGTCAGTACCTTGGTGAACTTGTGGATAGTATTCCACACCGAATACAGGCATGCATCAACGCAAGATGACGTACTACTGGCTATTAGAGATACTGGTGTGTACAGCAATCTGGACCACCACCTCTGAGGGTTTCATATATGGTGCTACAACATGCAACGTATGGTATGCACGAGCAATGAAAAGGGCCGAAATGATGTTTATGTTGATCTCTATTCCTATTTTCTGTACACGTTCCAGAACTCTCAGAACCGAGGTGATGCAAAACTTTTTTTGATTTGTGTATATCATTTTGTTAATTTCTTCTTAGACTGCTGTTCTTAAACTTATAGGCACTGGGTATGTTTTACAAAAGAAAGGGTTTGAATACTTTTTCTTAAATTTACATATGCAATCACTGATAATTCCTTGGTTGTCAGAAAATACTTCTTTATGAAACAATGAAAAATCCAGGTTAAAATGTAACAATATTATGAAAAGGTAGTTGCTACTCACCATATAGTCGTACTGAGTCACATATAGGCACAACAAAAAGACTGTCAAACAAGTAAACTTTCAGCCAAAAAGACCTACATCAGAATTAGAAAACAGGGATACAATCACTCATGCAAATGCAACTCTCACACACATGACCGCTGTCTGGCTGTCAACTGCCAAGTGCATAATTTAGCTGGACACATGACCACTGTCTCTGGCTGCCGAGGCCCAAGTTGCATTTACGTGAGTGTGTGCCCTTTGTCTAATTCTGATGAAGGCCTTTTTGGCTGAAAGTTTACTTGTTTGACAGTCTTTATTGACCATCTGCGACTCAGGATCTCTGCTATATGGTGAGTAGCAACTATACTATCATAGTATTGTCAATATTCCATCCTGCATTTTCTGTTGTTTAATGTGGTAATCTTTGTACCAATATCTTTACTGAATGCAATTCTTTTATTGGATTATTTAAATATTTAGAACAGCTCAAGTGCCATTCTATGTACTTCTTATAACTTCCCAAAGAGCCGGGTCTAGTAACTCCAGTGTCAATTTCTGCTCCGTGCTAGCAGACCAGTACTTTCTCTTAAGTTTTTCCTTAAATTCCTCCTAAAATGTAAACTCTTTAGAATGAGGAGTTCCCTATTCTCCTGTATCTCTAGTAACTCCAGTGTCAATTTCTGCTCCGTGCTAGCAGACCAGTACTTTCTCTTAAGTTTTTCCTTAAATTCCTCCTAAAATGTAAACTCTTTAGAATGAGGAGTTCCCCATTCTCCTGTATCTCTCATTAAGTAACTTAAGGCAAAATCTATCTTTTTACTATCTTCCCAGTTTTTTGGCAATGACCAAGAAAATACTCTCAAGAAATAGGTCAGGTGAACTTCTCCATCTCGTTTGAATTTTGTGAATTGCTTCAATAAATTCATATTATTTCCTAATAGGGACTGCTTTAGTAAATTATCCAATAAACCACTGCTGTTTACAGCTGCCTTCTTCATAATTTCCTGCTTGGTACTCTCTAAAGCCTCCCATAGTTTTATTAGTTCCTTTTGTTGTTCTGCAACATCTTCCTTGGAATGAGTTAATTATACTTTCTCTTACCTACAAATTCCTGTAATCATTCCTCCAAATTACACAAAGCCTTGGGCATTCAAGTTATTTTCCTGAATTCTTTGCATTTTTCTAATATCATAACACATTCTTTTGTCTCTGAGATTTAATCCTTAACCCGCCTGAATTTTTTAACAGCAAACTGACCTACATTGTTAATCTTGCCATCTAATTCTTGAAACTGCTCTTTGACATCCTCTCAAGCTAAATTGCACTGGTTGTTCATTTCATCCTTCAGCTTCTTAGGTACTTTACCAAAGTACTTTCTAAACTCGTTAATTTAGCTTCTACTGTATTAGGGAATCCTACCTTAGTGGACTCTAACTTTGTGTGTACATCCTTAATTTTCTGCATCAGGGCTTGCAGCCAGTCAGGAGAGTCTGCAGCCTTGTTGCAGGTGAGTACTGGCATATAACGCAAATATTCCCTTTTCTTTAGTTAATCTTCTACTCAGATACGTAAATTACCACCTCACTCAGTTTACACTAACCCAATAACACAAAAAAACTATCACGCTATCCACACAAAATCTTTCACAGATTTGAATTTTAACAAGTCACCCTTTCTGTCGAAATACACCCTGGAATTGCATAGCTGATTGATTGATTGATTCATCTGTAGAACAATATACATTGTACGGATGTCATCAAATGTATGTACAATATTTCTTATTAAAATAAACATTCCTCCTACAGTTTTTATAGCTCCTATACTTAGTTCTACTTTTCAAATCATATCACGAAATTGTTAGATCGTACAATCTTACTGAACATTAAGTTAAAATCTATAATTATTGTAAATATTCATTTACAGGATAGTAGCTGTTATTTAGCAAATATTTTTTTAGGCTTTGGCTGACAGTGGGGTCATTTGGAACTTTAACTTTTATCTCTTGTGGAAGTCAGTGGTACAATTTTATTCCATAGTATCATACACTATTTTGAGTTTTTGATTTGTTTCTTCCATTTAGAAGTAAACAGTCTGGATTTGGTTCCATGGTCATGTATTTTGCTGTTTGTGGTGTACAGATTGAGATTTTCTTCTTATATCCATTATGTTGTGATAGATTTATTCACATAGAACTGTCAGAATTTCTAGCATTTTGAATAATTCTTTACAGTGTACATTGATACAACTATTTGTTATTTTCTGTATCTTGAAAATAGTCTGTTAGTTCCCAGCACTTATTCCTTGAAACATACCATAAGTGAGGATTGTATGCACATATCCAAAGTATCTCGAAAATAGTCTGTTAGTTCCCAGCACTTATTCCTTGAAACATACCATAAGTGAGGATTGTATGCACATATCCAAAGTAGGTGACAATCTATATTCGTCCTCAAGAATTTGCTTACACAATCTAGTACATCATTATCTACTTTCAAAATAATATCATTGGGTTTTTTATTTAGTCAGAAATTTACATAGGTTTTTTTTCCCCTGAGTTACTCTATTCTTTATGACCAGTTGTGCACGTCTTTGAGAGCTTCATTGGATTTTTCTGCTAACTGAGTTGAATTTTTGTCTGTATTCACTATGGTGCTGTCATCAGCAAATAGCATTTTTTCTGCATACCTGACACTCTGTTGGAAATCATTTATATAGGTCAGGTAGAGGATTGGAACCAAGACGCTTCCATGGGGGTCACCTATATGAGTATATTTTGGATCCGATAAATATTTTACTACTAGTCTCTTAGAAATATGTGAGATTTCAACTCTTTGCACCTGGTTTTCGAAGTATGACTTAAACCAATTCTGTGCCGTACCCCTTTTTCCTAATATTTCTGATTTGTGTTGTAAAATTCAGTGGTCAACTGTGTTGGATGCCTTTGATAGATCCAAAAAATGCCTATTGGATTCTTGGCCTTGTCCAGTGCTTCGAGTTAAACTTTAGTTAACTGTTCTCTAGCTGACTGTCTACTTCTTGTGGGAGTGAAACCAAATTGTTCATTGCATAAAATGTTGTATTTATTTAAGTACTTTATTAGTCTGTTTTTCATTATGGTTTCTATTCTTTTGGAAATGCAAGCTAATAAAGAAATTGGTCTATGGTTAACTGCATTTTATGGACCACCAATTTTTAGTATTGGTATTGCTAGTTTCAGGTATTTAGGAAAGCAGCCAGATCTGAAAGATTCATTAATTATCATTTTTGAGGGTTTTTATCTCATTTATACATTTCTTAAGGACACTAACTGGGATCGCATCTAACCCTGTGGATTTTTTAATGTTTAATCAGTGTATTACCTGCGCCACCTCTCTCTCTGTTGTCGGAAAGAGTACCACCGAGGTCATAATGGTGTAGAACATATGTATCTGGAAATTTCTCTTGCAGTTTTTTTAGCAATGTCACTGAAGTATTTATTCACAAAGTTTCCTAGTTCCTTTGGGTTGCTGATTTGAACATCTCTGCTTTTAATCTGTGTTATCAGGTGTCTCCGTTCAACATTTGCTGCCTCTTGTTTGATTATGTTCCAGATAGCTTTACTTTTGTAATCTGCCTTTGGTAATGTTTTACTATTTGCAGATTTTTTGCAGTTACCAATAAATTTCTATAAATTCTCTTGTAATTTTTGTAAAATTCTGAAAAAGCTGGGTCAGTGTGGTTATTTTTTATGGAAGTGAGTGGTTGTTTCTGATGGAAGTGAGATGCTTTCAAGTATCAGATGAATTTTTTTGATATCTTTGGCCACCCATATACTTACCTTTTTTTTTTTTTTTTTTTTTCTTTTAACTCCAATGGAATGTAGTGTTTTGAGAAATGCTTCCTCAAATTTTACTTTAAATATTGTCATGAACTTATTAAACATTTTCTTTACATTTTTTCTGCATATACTTCCTCTCACCTTTCATGTTGTAGCTGGAATGAGAACTGACATAGGTTTGATTCTGAGTAGGCCCTTTTGTATGGATTCAATTTAGCACATTTTTCTGCATAAATAATTCATTTAATATGTGACAGAGATGATCAGATAAGCTTAGATTTTGAACAGTAATCTGCAATGCTTTCTTTCTACATGTGTTGCCACATGGTCTATAATTGAGAGAAAACTGTTTAGCTACTCTAATTGGACAGTTTATGAGCGACATTAATCTGTAGCAACTGAGGATATTCAGGTGTGTACTACTATCATCTGATGTCACTGTGCTGCTACATAAATTTCCAAATATGAGAATGTAAATTTTTTGACTAGATGCCTTGTACAAGCTCTGATTGAGTTTTAAGAAAAAAATATCCATATTATCACTAGGAGATCTATACAAACAAAATACAATTAATCTTTTTGACATGCTTCTTTCTGTTACTTCAACTCCTGATAATTCAAAATTTTTGTCTTCACTTAATGCTAAAAGACCCTTTCTGGTTTTAAATGTAATACCTTCTCCACATAAGTACAATAACCCCAATCTTTCATGAAATTTCTACTACAGCAAGAGGCCAGGTCATATGATGTGAAAGCAAAACATACAATTTCATTTTCTTTACACCAATGTTCAGTGGTACATACAATGTTACTGTACAGTGTTTGCAATTCTAATTCTAGTTGCTGAACTTTATAGATTATATATTTTGATGAAATACTGTTAAACATTTAGTTCTACTTATCATAGTGGTTTCCTCCTTTTCATGCCTGACATTAAAAAACCCTTCAGATGGGGTAGTGGCACTATTTTTCACCTGCTTGTTATACTACACCTTTCACTTGCAGTTGTTTGCTCTTCTTCTGCTGGTGGTGCTTCAGTGTGCACTACTGCTGCTACTGTCATTGTTGTTGTTGTTGCTGCTGCTGCTTTGAACACAGATGGATATGCAGTGACAGCTTCGTCATCCTCTGGATCAGCTGGTAAAGAAGGATTCTGCAGGTCTATGATGGCCTTGGCTGTGTACGATACTTTGCATGCCTTTTCTTCTGATGGCAGTGAAACTGTCACAGTTCTCATTTCGACAATGAACACTTTCCAGGAACACTTTAATTCTCTGACTTAGTAATGATTTGCCCCTTTTATTCAGATGCTTTCCATGTGCTGTAAATAGATGCAACAGAGTGTACAATGGAGTGCACCAGGATGTGTTGTACCGCCCGGTGGAGCAGTTGTCTCAAAAGAAGTTATTTGAAGACTCAAATGTGGCATAATGTGACACCCCTGCAGTGTTGCTCAGTCACTAATGCATCACTGCCATTGTCAGGATTTGAAATCTTCATCTCTGAACCCACCCAGGATAGTTTACATTGTATGTGAAAAAATAAATAAAAAATAAAATACAATAAAAACAATTTTTTTTTATACATGTGTTAACATAATTTTCAGAACACATGAATCTCATATCAGATGATGTATTTGTATTCAACAACTGTAGAATTGTATTGTCTTCAAATTTCATTACTCGTCTAGAATATATAGGTTGACTTTCTTTATACTATTTTGTAAATAGCTTCTGGCAATATAGTTATATTCCCTTATATCTTCTTTATTTATTTACTGTTGCTCTTGCCAACACTGTAAACTATCACTTATTAATCTTCAAAGTCTTGAAAAGTTGCACTTCACATCTTTTTTACCTTCTCCCTTCTCACCAATGCTCTGTGTCCTGTCACAGTCAATAAAATGAAGCATTTATGACCCTATTCTTATGTGTTTGGGGCTGAGTCAGAACACTCATACTTGATCTGTCACGTGATGTATCACGTGTTAATTTACCTTTAATGTAACCTGGTCATCATTAATTACCTCCTTTAGGTGGAGGTCCTGCACAGCAGTACCTTCATAAAAATGTGCATAGCCCTGGGAAGACGAACTCTTCTCCTTTGCAGCTGTTATTGGTGGAAGGGAAAACAATATCTACTATTTACAAAATTATGTCAACATTTCGTGATTGACTGTCTTGTATTTATTTCAATGGGTGCACAGATCACAATTACTTTGTAACTTGGGGCAGGTACAATTTATTTAAAATATAACATCTGCCTCGAAGGCTTGACAAGAAGCAGCTCATATATAAGTGACTTATTTTAGAGCTTCCTTTGTTCATTGCTGCTTACGTTCTTGGAGAGGGTGTCTGCTCCTTGACAGTTAACGCACCGCCAAGCTGTAATGTCGAAACATAAAAGGCCCCACCCATTGCAGGTAGAAACATGTACTTGCCATCACACCTTGCGAATTCCTTGAACTGTACACCATTCCATTCAGTTCTGCACAAACGAGAAACAAAACGACCGTGCACAGTACGTGTTTTGAAACTTATTCCCTACCTAATACTACTTCACTATTTTGTCATGACCATCTCTCTCTGTCATAAATAGGGAGTAGAAATGTCATTTGCCTAAACAGCATTTACCAATACATTCTGAACCCTCCATCCTTGAGGTTCCCAACAACAAGTTGCACTGGTGGAGACTTGTACAACAGCTGTATTAGTACTTTTGGAAGATGTGGTCCACTGAGTACTTGCATCAGCTGTGGAAATGTGGTTTTGGACACAGGAAGCAGCATGGCACCCCCAGATCAGCAATCATGTGCTGGTCAAGGGAGGCAACTTACCTCTCTTAATGTGGAGGCCGGGGTCGTTGAGCAGCTGTTTCTTCATTCTGATAAGTGTGTACTTACAGATGATTGTGAAAATTGCCAATGGCCAGATTAAAAAAGGCCTGTAGTAAAATTGTGTTCCCTCCCTAACCAGTGACACAGCAATATGTTCCGCATATTATGTGTGGTGGTACATGATGAAAGCCCATTGGCAAATTGCTGTTTACAGAAACACAATTTTAATGTAATATAAGCTTAAGAAGCTGTGAATGTTTTCTTGTGGGCTGACTGTTGTCAGTATTGATTTCCTGTTTCATACACAGTGTGACAGTAATATTTTTGTTGCTATTGTGTCTTAAATGTTAGCATCTTTCATGTCTCTTACACAGTATGACAGTAATACTTATTTTTTATGTACTAACTGTGGTACCATTTGTTTCACAAGCAATGTGACAGTAACATTTTGTTGGTTTTGTATATCCTAAATGTTAATGTATTTCATTTTTACTTATTCTAATATTGTATTTAGTTATATTTTTATTGTTTTCCTTGTTTGTAATTTATGTTCTCATTTTGTTGCTTGTTGAATTTATCTTTATTTTGCAAAATCAAAAGATGATGATGATGATGATGATGATGTTTGATTTGTGAGGCACTCAACTGTGTGGTTATCAGTGTCCGTAAAAATTCCCAACCTTTCCGCAGTCCAATCTCGCTACTTTCATGAATGATGATGAAATGATGAGGACAACACAAACACCCAGTCATCTCAATGCAGGTGAAAATCCCTGACCCCGCCAGGAATCGAACACGGGACCCTGTGCTTGGGAAAAGAGAAAGCAACCGTGAGGCCATGAGCTGCGGACAAAATCAAAAGACTCGTTTTAGAGTGGGAGTATGTGGAGTTCCATAACTAGTGGCTTTTTGCAAACTGGACAGGTCAGTCTGTCCAGTATAATTTGTTGCCTGTTGGGAAACATTGTAACTCTATGTGTGCAGGACTGGACTTTCCTTGTCTTTTGTGCATACAGGTACTGATGAGCAGCCACTGAGAGTGGATGCCTCAGGTAGCATGGAGACCCAGCAGTGAATAGATGTATTAACTCAACTAGTCAAGGGCTGCAGCTCAGGGGCACCTTTTATCATATTGCCCAATAAAGTATTTTTATGTAATAAGTTGTATTCCATCTCACTGTTACGGAGTGGAAATAAGGGAAGGGTAGTGGGTCCTCTCGTACTACACACTTCAAACTTAAATGTACCAATGCAGGACCAGAGGCCTGCAAGAGAAATGTGTACAGTTTTAAAAGCTAATAGTATTTTTGGCACTATACAACTTTTTAATTCACATAGCAATTTAAGGAATTACTTCTGCAAAAGTTGTGTACAATTTCAGTGTACTTGACACATCCAGTATCTATAACACTCAGGTCTGGGTGGAATCACAATTCAGTTTTTCAAAGAGTATTCTACAGCTTTGACCACTTACCTATCTTGCATTTATTATGAATCTCTTGCTCAGTGCAAAGTCCCAAGTGACTGGAAAAAAGTGCAGGTGACTTCTGTGCATAAGAAGAACAAAAGAATGGACTGGTAAAATTATAGACCAATATTGCTGCAGAATCCTTGAACACATTCTTGGTTTCAATATAATAAATTTTCTTGAAACTGAGAATCTTATATCCACAAATCAGCATGGTTTTAGAAAGCATTGCTCATGTGAAACTCAGGTTGCCCCTTTCTCATATGATATGCAGTGAACTATGGATGAAGGCCAACAGGCAAATTCCATATTTCTTGATTTCTGGAGAGCATTTGACATGGTTCCCCATTGCAGACTGTTAAAGGAGGTATGAGCATATGGAATAATTTCACAGATATGTCAGTGGCTCAAAAACTTCTTCAGTTATAGAACCCAACATGTTGTCCTCAATGGTGAGAGTTTATCAGAGACAAGGGTATTGTCAGAAGTGCCTCAGGGAAGTGTGATACGACTGCTATTATTCTCTATATACATAAATGATTTGGCAGACTGGATGGTCAGCAGTCTGCAGTTGTTTGCTGATGATGATGTGGTGTATGGTAAGATGTCAAAGTTGAGTAACTGTAGGAGGATACAAGAAAATTTCTGGTTGGTATGATGAATGGCAGCTAGCTCTAAATGTAGAAAAATGAAAGTTAATGCATTTGAGTAGGAAAAATAAATCTGTAATGTTTCTACACAGCATCAGTAGTGTCCTGCTTGACTAAGTCACGTTGTTTAAATATCTGGGCATAACATTGCAAAGCAATAGAAAACAGAATGAGTATGTGAGGAATGTGATAGGGAAGACGAATGGTCGACTTCGGTTTGTTGGGAGAATTCTACGAAAGAGTGGTTCATCTGTAAAGGAGACAGCATATAGGACACTAGTACAACCTATTCTTGAGAACTGCTTGAGTGTTTGGGACCCGTAACAGGTTGGATTGAAGAAACACATTGCAGCAATTCAATTCAGATGTGGGATGCTAGGTTTGTTACTGGTGGGTTCAAACAACATGCATGTCTTAGTGACATTCTTTTTGAGGAACACTACTGAGAAAATTTAAAGAATACGAATTTGAAGCTGACTGTAGAATGATTCTACTGCTTCTAACATACATTGCGAGTCAAGTCCGAGGGACAGCAGTCGCCTTCCATTATCACTGATGCACGCGCAGCTGCACCAAATGCCCTTGTTCGCCAGGACTCAACTATTCACCGTGGGGCTGGGTAGCACTGCAAGATTTCTGACCACTTTCAAGTCGGGCAGAGGTGTCATCAATTTTGGATGTACATGTCACAGCTAGACAGCTGAATGCTGGCTATCACCTCGCTGGCCAAGCCGCCATCACCAGATGCTCAGAGGACCTTGGTTATTACCCTGTATGGGCAAAGTGTGAATGTCTGAGAGAAATAAAGTGTACAGCCATGTTTCTATGGGCCACCACTGACCTGCAACAACCCTGAGCCGCCAGCCATCTTGCACCAAAGCAAACATAGTTGGAAGGTTAAAACTGTGGGTTTGTGGGGATTTCAATTTCATAACTAGCCATGCACTTTAAAAAACTTGTCATTCTCTTGTATGTGAGTTGTTGGTGTCATTAGCAGGCACTAACCCAATAATGAAAGCTTGTGCATTTGTGTCACCACCATGTCATTAATTTGGCATGATTACAGGAATGTATTGCTCCATATCTCTTGTAATGCAGGAAGGTGAAACCACCCTGCTTCTTCCTATACTACTTCTGTCATCAAAATATTTTTTCTTTATTTCATCTCCTTTTGTGAAGCTCTAACAGTTACACAAAATGGCTAACTTCTTATTTGTGCCTTATTTCAGTAAACTTCATTATTCACTGAATATATCTTGTAATGCAGGAAGGTGAAACCACCCTGCTTCTTCCTATACTACTTCTGTCATCAAAATATTTTTTCTTTATTTCATCTCCTTTTGTGAAGCTCTAACAGTTACACAAAATGGCTAACTTCTTATTTGTGCCTTATTTCAGTAAACTTCATTATTCACTGAATAGTTCTCAATATTGTAGTTAGTTCACCTGGATATATTTTTTCTAATGGAAAGTACATAATTTAAATTAAACAAAAAAAATTGTAGTAAGAATACTTAGTGAGCAGACAGCTGCTCATTTCTAAATTTATATCTCATTTAAAAGCCCTCAACTCCTATTTTTAACCAACATTTTACCTTTTGTAAAAAAATCCTATTTAAATAGTTATTAATATTTAAAAATTACACATTTCAGAAAGTTTGACTCTTAAACAGAGATTAATTTCAAAATTCAGTAGCGTAATTTTGTAGTCCACATTCTTCTTTTCTCTCAAATAACCTATTAGTTTGTTAATTGTTCAATTTGGAAAATTTCATTTTTAGCAACTTCTGTCACACTTTGGGAATCCACGCAGAAGTAGAAATCATTTCCATAAAAGAGTGATTACAATTTTGTATTTTTTCTAGCTATATAGCTAAGTTAAACAGACTTGCTTTTCTGCTTATTGTGATTTTGTGTCTTCTGATTTTGCTAAATTTTGAGTTAATATTTAATGTGATAACCAAGTCTGATTTTTAACCTTACACACACCTGTAAGTAGGTGTGCAGGTCACTGCTTTAGTGGGGCAGTGAGCAATAGCTAAGTCATTAAAATCATGTTGCCAACATCAAACCGAGCGAGGCAGCACAGTGGTTAGCACACTGGACTCGCATTCGGGAGGATGACGGTTCAATCCTGCATCCGGCCATCCTGATCTAGGCTTTCCGCGATTTCCCTAAATCGCTCCAGGCAAATGCCGGGTTGGTTCCTTTGAAAGGGCACGGCCGACTTCCCTCCGTGTCCTTCCCTAATACGATGAGACTGATGACCTCGCTGTTTGGTCTCTTCCCTCAAACAATCCAATCCAAAATCCAACATCAAATTTAGTCTGAGATAAGACAGTAACTTTATACGTATCTCAGTTGCCATCGCTCAAAATGTACAGTTATTTGTGGCCCAGCAATATCACGCAATCAGACAGTTCATTTATATGCATCATCAGTCATATGGTTCATGATTAACTATAAAAATAGTACCTGCTGTGTGATTTAGCACAAAAAAATGTACATTTCTTATCTAAATAGTGTGTATCTGTGTATTAAGCTACCACTAGTAAACTTTGTCATATAGTGCCTACTAATTTAATTAAATAGCTGGCTTACATTTTGGAACTATTGCTTGTGGCAAAGCTGATCACCGATGACATTGGTAATAAATAAAAACGACAATTGAAAATTAATTATTGCACTGTCATATGCATTATTTTCGATATGTTAATAAGACATGATAGCAAGACTTTCAACACTGAGGGTGAGAGCAGCTACCAAGTGCAGAATATCAAGTGAGCGAACTTACATTGTCTTTCATATCAACTGTTCAAGCAGGTGATAATACTTTCAGGTGTATTAGTCAAAGAATAATAAAACTTTCAAACACATACCTACACTTAGCTTGCAAGAGTGTTTGAGGGTAGATTGTGATGATATATAATTGTTAAGGAAAAATTCAGTATGTTACACTGTTTCTGAGTTAATTAGCATTGAAGTTATCCAATCGGGCAGCTGTGAATGCAGATTCAAATAGTCTGCCAGAGACAGTGCTGCCAAACGTTTTCTTTGTTTGGTTTCCTAAAACCGAACAAAATACCAATACAAAAATTGGACGTGGGACGGTAGGAAGGATGAAACCCAAGCCGAAGGTTGAGCAGTCTCATGTGTTATCATCTACACTATAAGAACAGCTGACACTAATAGTATCTGGAAAGCCACTTGAATTTGCATGTGCAACTTGATTGCCTAACTTCAATGCTAAGTAACTCAGAAACAGCACAATGTAGTGAATTTTTTTCTTAACAATTATTTCTCATAACAATCTACCCTACAACACCCTTACTTATAACACATCATTTTAGGAAACATGATGGGTTGCATCTTAGTCCTTCTAAACAATGAATGATGATCATGACATTCAATGAACATTTTTATTAGTAGTTAAATTTTGGGCAGTATATTGTTGGAAAAATGATTTATTATTATTTGCAGGTAATGCAAGGTACAAAGAAGAAATATTGTTGGTAGATATGCAAAATAAAGGATTCCAGCCTTCCTTTAGCCTCACTGCAAGGAGAAGTCCATTAACAAGAAAAGAAGCATGGTTATCCAGATTTTTACTAGCTGGTCTGGATGACAGTTAACTTTATGAAATAAGTGACCACAGAGATATTACAATATGAGATGAAGTAAAACTAAAAATAAATTACAAACCATTTTGGCTCAGTTCTACAATAGGAGTGAGTAACAAATTAATGCTCCAGTTTAATTAGTCAAATGTGCACTGTACAATCCAGTCTACCCCCAGATCCAACATTTATTTTGCTCTCTCTCCTAATAATTCTCAACATGCATTTCTTCATTGATCACCTTCAGGTTTCATATGATATGGGTATGATAAGTCTGGCTACTTCTATTAAGTTAATACTAGTTATATACACTGATCATGGAATTTCGATTTCAGATACATTCTTCATTTTGAAAACTTCATTTGGTTCACTAACAACACACCAGCCCCTTTCAACTCCTTGGTTGTCTATCCAATAACTATCTCCAACTGCTCTAAATATAAAACATAATCTGTACAGTTTTATTTTTTATGCATTGATTATACACTACCTTCAGTCTCGATTTAAATGATATTTACGCCTGATCAAACAGTCCGCAGGTGTACTACTGGTTCAGTGTGTCCAACAGGCACAATATTTTGGCAAAAAGACATGTCATCATCATCAAGTGCACTGCCCCCCCCCCCCCACACACACACACACAACCAGTTCCCTCTGCCGGTCAGCACCTGTGGCCATGTGGTGGTTTCTAAGCCTTTCTGAGATTATAGCCATAATATTGGTTGATGAGATGGTCCCTGGCATGAATTTCTATGACTTCTCTAAGGATTCTGTACTAGTGTTTGGAAGTGTGTGCCAAAATCCTGGTATGTTCATACTCCATCATGTGATTCTCAGACAAACAGTGTTCTGCGACCACTTACTTGTTGGCATATGTCAGTCGAGTGTGACTTTGGTGTTCTTGGTAACAATCTTCAACACTGTAACTTGTTTGCCCAATTGTCTTTCCACAATGACACGGAATCTGGTATATGGTGGTATTCCACAAACCGAGATCATCTTTGATGCTTCCCAGTAATGCTTATGTTTTATTGGGTGGGCAAAAGACAGCTTTTACTTGGTACGTCTTAAATATGTATCTGATTTCTCCCAAAAGTGTGGCAGTTATAGTATAATGATAGTGCTGCCTCTTCCTCCATGACTTTTTCCATCTCCATAGATTGTACTGTTGTGTTGGGGTGTAGAGTGTGTCTAATCTGCCATCCTGGGCACCCATTTTTTCGGAATACTTTTGTTCTGAAATGTTCCAGCTCCTGGGGCAGACTCTCTGCATCTGAGATGGTGTGCACTGTGTTTACTAGTGTCTTTAGTACTCCTTTCCTCCGCAAAGGGTGGCATCAGCTGTCTACATGAAAATATAGGTCAGTGCGTGTTTTCTTCCAATACACACAGTGGCCCAGGTTGCCATCAGATCTTCTCTTGACCATGACATCCAGGAATGGTAATTTTCTTGTTGTAATTGTCTTGCATACAATCCCCTTTCTGGGTAACATTTCATACCAGATTGCTAATGTCTTCAAACGGAAAGGCATAAGCATATCCTTTACAACAGACAACAAGATTGGACAGAAGTTACCCCACAACATCAGCACACGAAACCCACTTCATCACACAGGTGTGTACAAAATTGAATGTTTGGACTGTGACTGCTTCTACATAGGCCAGACAGGCAGATCATTTGAGATTAGGTTCAAGGAACACATGGCAGCACTAAAAAACAAAAAATACCACACATCAGCAATAGCTACCCACCTACATGAAACAAAACACCATGTTAACAACACAAGTATTAGCATCCTACACATCCAACCAAAAGGCAGAAAACTAGACATCCTTGAAACACTCCAAATATACAAACACCAAATGAAACAACCAGAATCCATCTTAAATGACAAAAATGACAATATTTACAATAGTATCATCTCTGTTTTCAGCAACTGCCTACACTCTTAAAACAAAACAAAAAAAAACACCCCCCCCCCCCTGTCAGCTTAAAACAGTATGTACATCAACTACTGGCACAAATGTATATCTGTCTGCATATTTTATAACATTAACCAGTGTATTACCCCAACCTTTAGGCAGCTAATATATGCAACATGTAATCTTAAGACTCCTTGCCATGTAAATGTTTGCTCTCATATAATCACTCCTTCCTCTCTCTCTCTCTCTCTCTCTCTCTCTCTCTCTCTCTCTCTTCAAAGAGTGTCATCTATGTATGATTTTACTGCTGTAGCCAATATGATCATTGTAATTCAAGCCTGTAACATTTTACCTAATTGTTATTAGCAAGTATGAAGTTTAAGCCATTTTAACATTTCACCTGATTGCATAAACGAGTACTAATGTTTAGCTGTTTTAACCTTTTGAAATTGGATTTATATACCACCTGAAGTACACACACATATATTTGACACCTCAAAACAAACACCTCCAAATGGTTTAATCGATTATTCTGTAATCATGTTGTTACAATGTATATTCTTTGCACTTTGCGATTATGTCTTCTCTTCTGCTGTACGAACCTTGCACCCAGCTGATTCCAGACACCATATTTGTTTACAAATGTGGCAGTATACATGTGAAGTGTTACGACAGAAAAAGGAACCTGTGACCACTGGAGGTACTCTAGTTTACTTATTAAAGTTTACCATTAAATATCAGTTTAATTTTTTGTCAAAAGTTATCCAAAACCATATTCTGAAATAGTGTCTTGTTTCTCCACTAGGCAGTGCCACAAGTTCCTCCAAATGTCGTAACACAACATACACACATATGTAATATTAACTAATGTAAATCCACCCGATGATGGAGGTTTAAACCTTCGAAACGTGTCATGGAAAAAATAAAACGGTGACTGGTAACAGTAAACTTGTTGTTTCATTTAATGTCAGTAACAGTCACGGTAAAGCCTAACCTAAAATTTTTCGCATTTAAAATTTTCTTTCTGCTTTGGTCTCCATCGTGAATTTGATGTTGGCATGTATAGAGTTTAAATGTGTAAGTAAGTCAAGGAGTTTGCAGATGACAAATGTGTCATCCACATAATGGAAAAAATATGTGGGTCTCCATTTGGATGATGCCAGAGTTTGCTCCACAAACTACTTCATGTACAAATTCACGACCACAGGTCAGAGAGGGCTGACCATTGCAACTCCTTCCGTTTGTCCACAGTATTCTCCACTAAACAGAAAATCAGTGGAGGTCAGGGCATGCCAGAAAACATTGGTGGCCTTCTCATCAAATTTCTGTCTTTCACAGAGGCACACTGGTGAATAACAAAATAACATGGAAACTCACCAGGATATCCGAGTCATACACACTGAAGTTGTCAAGGGGTTTTACAAAATCTACAGAATTGTGGATATTATGTGGGGATACACCCACATAAGGGTTTAGTAGTTCTATCAGCTATTTTGCCAGCAAACTGGTAGGTGCCCTAATGTTGCTAGTAATGGGGCACAACGGCACCCCTTCTTTGTGGACTTTAGGAAGTTCATAGAGTCTTGTTGGAACAGGTCCTTGAGGTAATAGTTTCTTGGTAACTCCTCTGGGAAATCTGCTTCCTTAAGATAAGCCCTGTTCTCGTTCTCCACCTTCTTTGTGAGGTCAGCATTGATTTTCCGGCAGGAGTCATCATCTAGGAGGCTCTGCATCTCCTTAATGTAGACCTTGTGGGAAAAAGCAACAGTAGCAATCACTTTGTCAGCGCATGAGGCAACATGTCAGGGCACTCTCTCAGGTCCCGAATAGCAGCCCTCTCTCTGCTGGTAATGTTCTACTTCATGGGCTTTGTTCTCATCAGAGCACAGCAGGTTTCACGGCGTACTTCTACAGCAGGTTCACGCAGTAGTCATGCCACAACCACTTCAACTGCATTGACGATGTCCATGATCAGTGTGAACTTAGAGATGGCAGCAAAGTTACGTGCCTTCTCCAGAACTGAAACCGCATCAACTCATCATCATGTCAATGACCATCTTGCATGGGGCATCCAGTGTTGGATTTTCCGAGAGAGAGGCGTGAGAATTTTTATATTTGATGTCCTGTAGCCTTCCTATAGGTGGAATCAGCTGCCACCCAGGTAAATCCCATGTGCAGGAATTAAAATGATTGGACAGGTGTAAATGAAGTCTAAATAGTTCTTTGGAGGTGTACTCAAGGCTCTGGCAGGTGAAGCACATCCTCCCAAGTATCAAGGCAAGGCAAGCCAAGGCAAGGCAAGGCTGGCCCTGCTTTTTAATACTCCTGAATTGATGTGATGCATGACCTTAGAAAAGTTCGGCACAACATGCTGGGCTTGACATCTCTTCAAAAATGAAAGAGCACTCAACAAATGGTGTCTTTGGTAGTGCAGCTTGTCAAATTTCTTCATACTGAGATACACTTACTCCTCATAAAGTTATATAATGTGAATTCTTCAGTTTCTCTCAGCGTATTTGTTGATTGAACAGTCCACTGGTCTACTGCTGTTTCAAAGTGTCCAATAGGCAAAATATTTCGGTGATCAGACAGGTCGCCATCGTCAGGTGCACTGAGAATCTGAGCTCCTGAGGGTGTGCGGCGGACTTATACCCTTCCCGGTCCATACCCACACGTTGGTGGTCACAGAGGTGCTAGTGTTGACATCTGTAGTAATGCTGATGTAGGTGCTTTGTCTGTCCAGGTCATCAGATTTTTTTGTTTGCTGAGAATCTTCTTAATTAAACTCAGTGCTTGCTAAGATTATCTTCTTCAATATGTATCCGATTTTTCGTGAACTTGCACCAATGTACGGTATAAAGGGCATGACTGCCTCTTCCTCCATGACTTCTTCCGTCTCCACAGGTTAAAGACAATTACCATTCCTGGACATCACAGTCCAAAGAAGAGCTGATGGCACCCTGGACCACAGTGTGTTTTGGAAGAATAGACACACTGACTGTATTTGCATGCAGACAATTGCTACCTCCTTTGCAAATGAATGTGTACTAAAAACACTAGTACACAGGGCACACACCATCTCAAATGCAGAGTGTCTGACCCAGGAGCTAAAACACCTCAGAACTATATTCCCTGGAATGGCAGAGTAGGTGCAGTCTCTGCCCCACCACAACAGTACAATCTGAGGAGACAGAAGAAGTCACAAAGGAAGAGACAACACTGCCTTTATACCAAACACTGGCACACTACCAGGAAAAATCAGATGCATATTTAAGAAGCACAGAGTAAACACTGTCTTTTGCTTGCCCAATAATTACTGGGAAGCATCAAAGATGATCTCAGTTTGTGGAAGGCTGGTGTATACCAGACTCCGTGTCAATGTGGAAAGACATATATTGAACAAACAGTACACACTGTTGAAGATTGTTGCCAACAACACCAGTGGCACACTCAACTGATATATCTCACAAAGTCAGGGGCCGCAGAGTATCATTTGTCTGAGAATCATGCAACAGAATACGAACGTATCAGGATTTTGGTACAGACTTCCAAATACTGGGACAGCGACAGTTCGAGAGGCCGTAGAAATTTGCACCAGGGACAATCTCATCAACTGAGACTGTGGCTATAATCTCAGCATGTGTTGGGAACCAGCACTAAGTTTAATTAAGAAGACTCTCAGCAAACGAGTGACCAAGGCAGATGAGCACCTACATCAAAGTTAACACAGAAACCAATGCTAGCATCTCCGCAACCACCGATGCATGGGGTGCGGACAGCGAAGGGGGTGGCTCATACAGGGAGGGGATGTAAGTTATTTGTGCGTACTCTGGAGCTCACTTCATAAGCATACCTGATAATGGGGACATGCCTGATCACCAAAATATTGTGCCTATTGGACACTATGAATTGGCAGTACACCCATGGATTGTTCAATCAACAAACATGCCAGGAGAAACTGAAGAATCACAATATTTGAGCTTATTTTCGACTCTGTTTTACAAACTTCTTCCACTTGCTGAAGTTTTTTGCATTAGAGGAAAACAAATAACATCATGTAACTGAAAGCAGTTAAGTTCTGTATTATCTCTTTTCTGTGTTTAGGTATATGAAAACTTCCTCCACAGGAGTATGAAATAGCTTTGGTAAAAGTGGATTGCTATGTCTGTACTCACTTTCAGTTCTGAATCCTCATGAAATGTAACAGATTTTATTACTGTGATGAAAATATTCCTGAGTTACACTAACACAGATGGAATACGTGGTCTGTTTATCATGGGCTACTGGCACAGCTTTTGTTGAAATTGAGGCAAAGGCTTTCTCAGACTCTGTGAATCCCAAGTAAAGTGAAATTTCATACTTGATGCTCTACTCTAATTTTGTATATGACCTGCAAAAAGTCTAATGTGCAGTACACAAGTCTGTAGCCAGTTTGTTAACTTTAGCTCATTAAAATTCATTTTTATGCAGCTTCCGATAACTTTAATGAATATGATCTATATAATGGGGAAGGAGACAGATAAGCCTACAGTTCGTTACACATTCAAGTAGTAAAACAATTAGATCAACAGACTCACATCGTCAAAAATTAAATGCGTTGGTGATATAACGGAGAATGGGCACCTTAGGTGCACACTGTAACAAGATCACACCCATACTGACATACTACTGACATGTTTATGGATAAAGCAGTGGAAATTTAGAAAAGCTAATAATGCACTGAGAAAACTAGTACAACTTGGGTTTCATTCCCAAACTAACGCAGCTCACATATGTAGGTTTAAATTTGCCTGCCATCCATATTTTTTTTACATAGTTGCAAATTCAGCTCCAAACATCTTTTCTCACCTAGAAAATCACAGAATTCTAAGTTTATCTATCTTCAAAACAATAAGCAGTTCCAATAATAATTCCAAGAAACTAACAAGCATCACTATTTGCTAAACAGGCACACTGCAGCAGATTACCTCAATCCACAACCATTTGAAAGTGGAAACCTGTGGCACTGCTGGTCAGCAATTAATATTGCTAGTTGCATCTGCAGGTTGACCCAAAACAACCAGCAGTGACCAACTGCAGCAGCATATTGTGTCCCTGCATCAGTCAAGGTGAGCCTTTTCCATTGTCAGTGGAGGACCATATATTTATATACTGTGTCTTTGCTGTTTATGAAGCTGCTCTATCTCTGAAATTGGTGTTTCAACAAATAGCACACCATTATCTGTAGGCACACAGGAGGCCTAGTACAGTTAGTGGGACAGGCACAAATTGCCACTACTGTGGACACTATTTCCCGTCTTATTACGGGCAATGTCCTCTCCTGCAACAGTATAAAATTCCAGGGATGTTCTGAAGCTGTTTCCTGCACAGACTACTCTGATTATGTTGACCTCCTGGAGGGTATAGGAAGAGACTTCATTACATTAGTCATATTAAACAGATCCTACAGAGAGTGGTCTCTGGAATGTGGAAGGACGTAAACATACATGTTTAAATGAAATGACATTATCTTTCTGTATTACAGTACTAATGCAAATTACAAATTAACCTAAACCTTAAATTTAGAAATTGGTGTTTCAACAAATAGCACACCATTATCTGTAGGCACACATTAGACTCGGGGCCAGGAGCGCACGCACCCACAGTGTACAGAGCGACTGCTGCAGAGACCTCTAGTGGTCATCGAGTTCCGTGCCATCTGGTGCAGATTCAAAACTCAGTACCAGATATTCAATAGTGGTTTCACTAAGCACTTACTGTTGATTATAGAAAAGTTGTTTAAAAAGCCTAGTTGTGCACTTACCCTTCTAAAGTGGGGAAGTACATAAATAGCCTGTGAGAATTCTCTTTCTAGTTGACAGTAATATGGGTGCAAGTGTCCAATAGTACGTATTCTGACATTTATTTTCATGGCTGAAACTCCAAAGTTTGATTAAAACTTTCTGAGTTCTCAACTTTGTGCCCTAATGTGTCAAGATGTTTGTGAGCCCCAAGAAAATGCACATCAATATTAAAATACTAAATAATACTAAAGAATTTTTTAATGATTTTTCACAGAGAAAATTCTTTCTTCGTCAGCATAAAGGGTTGAAAAAGGGCAGAGACGCACATCTTTACACATAATACAGCTTACAATAAAGGGGGAAATTACAAGTGATAGCAAATCTCTTCACTCTACAATGATGAACAAACTAGCAGTAGTTTTACAAAATAATAAATGACAACCAAATATACCAAAACACACATTACTACAAATTATAATTAAAGAATTCTGCATTAAAGGTCACATACCTCCATTTTCCTTCTCTGGAGTGTGGAAGAATATTTATCACTCTTTTCTATGCAAATGCCTTCTTTAGGAAGAATCTTGAATGTGGCTTGACCGCTGAGCACTGAATATTTTCTCAAAAAATACAAACAAGATTATCTGCATCAAACTCCCAACATCACCCCCATATAGCATCTTACCTGGGTTTCACCAGCATACTTCAGTACCCCAGTCACCAGTACTGAACACCTCTACATTTGTCATTCTACTTCTTTCTTCACAGCTTCCTGTGTTACTGTTTCCTCTTGTACCACACTTTCATCCAAACGATCATTGCAGTACCCTTCATCATAATTTCTGATGCTGTACTCATCGTTGTCTGATTTCGATGACTTTCCACAACCTGTCTCTTTTTAGAGGTTCATCTGTGAGAACCAGCCATCTTATTACTTGTCATGCTATTAGTCTAACTTTTTACTAATTTCAGAATTTTTCAATCTTGTTTCAACTTTTCAATTTCTTCATTTTCCTTTTGCCGGGCTATAAGCTCTTATGCATTTCATCTGAAGTTATTATCTCTGATCCTTTAGCTACTCTCTTCCTCTTTGCTCTATTAGGCATTTACAACAGTGAACCGTTTCGAAAAGTAAGTCTTCAAATGTTTTTCTTTGCCCTTCGCTTAAAGATTGGCTTATGTTAAGTCAATTGCTAAAAGAAAAAACAGATTGGGTAGATGTTGAGGGATTCCCACAGGATGTTGGATCATCAACAGAATAAGAGAATGATACTTGTGAAACGGTCTGTGGGTGCTCTGCTTTCCAACATTGAAGAGCTATAGGAATGAACAATTCCTCTGAAATCGCATCTTTCTCAAGTGGGAAAATTCCTCCTTTATAAAATTCTACCTGGATAAGAGATGGGTCTAAACTCACCACAAGACGTAAGATCTTAATAAATGCTTTTCTGGCCATTATGATGTTTTTGACATTTTTTAATGAGATTTATGTCTCATGACTTTTTTACAGATTCCACCACAGTTAAGTCCAATGGCTGGAGAATGAAAGATCTATGACGAGCCACAATCAAAACTGTGATGTTTCCGTGCCTTACCATTTCTCTTGGCTTTGTAGATACATTTGTTTTATGGTTGTCACACATAAGTAAAGTAGGCCTATTTCCTCCTAGTGACAGTAAAAATGATTTGTTGAAAACATTCTCAAACACAGCAGCTTCCCTCCAACCATTGTGAGTGGCTGCATAAGTACACAAAACATTCCTCCTTCAGATACTTGCCAATCACTCTACACAAATTTCCCTTTAAATATTAGTAATGCAGGTAGTTTGTACCTGCTTTCATCTATAGTAAACAGAACAGAGGAATATTATCCTGGCCTGAAGACGTTCTTGAAGAAGGTAATCCCCTACCTCCCACACCTTTAGTTTCTTAGGTATCACCCAGCAAATCCTCTCTCTTCTGAATTAAAAATCATATCTGGTGTATTTTCAATACCAAGAACACTTACAGTAACTCCAGTGAGGCTCAAATAGGGATGGATAATGAATGGATGCAGACATTTTTTTCTGCACATTTCAATTCTCTGGGTTTTTTGAATTACTGATCTTTATGACAGGATAGTGCCATCAAAGCTTGGTTTGCCATTTGTGAATGGCATTGTCAGTTTATTACTTCTAACAAACAAGCCTACCAATGGCAAAAGCTCCTGTCTTGACAGTGCAACGCCATCCTTTTCCATCTCTGATACTACTGCTGTCATGCTCTTCTTAATGTCAGTTGAGAACATGGTCAAGTGACCCCAAGAGTATAATTTTGGGCTCTCCTCTACCTTTAACATTATGTTTTAATGTAAAATATGGTACATTGTATACCCTAGAAGCACAATTTGTATTCAGATGGCCAGTCTGCACCTCCTCCACAGCAGCTTCTACATGTCTTGGTGTATACTGTTTCCCTATTTCCATTTTCGTTACACAGTTTTTTGCCATAGACTAGCCCTGTCAAAGTGTATCTTTAAATGAAAACATTGAAAGTAGTTAAAAGGACAGTATTCATTTACCTAAGAATTCTATTCATTAACTACTCATTCATTTTCCTGTTCCACATTTCCATCTTGCTGGACATTTTCCCCTTGAAAATTCAGGATGGGGCAAGTGCACAGTACTTTCCCCAGTATTAATCTTCAGCACAAAGAAAATGCATGTGAACTCAGCAACCCTACTGTGACTGAATGCATGCATAGGAATGCTTCTAGAAATGCTGCATCTGACACCAGTGCATTCTAGCTAAGACAGAATGAAGTACAAATAGTTCAGTACATGATCATGAGGAGGCAGTTCTGTATGAAATATTTCATGGAAGCTATGAACTAATTGTGCACTTGCCCCGAAAGTGCACTTACACAACCTTACTTTACTTCATATCACTTAACCAACGTACAAAAATCCACATAAAAATATAATGAATACACTGAGGGAGTGCAAAAAGACTGGACTTTTTAACAGCTATGCCTCAAAGCAGCAAACTAAGAATCATGAATGATTATTATCGAAGTCAACAGTCACGATTCTCTTGCATTTGGAGATTTTACAAGTGTTATTTGGTAGCATCTCCAGGTGAAGAATCATATTTTATTTAGTCAACTTTAAGGCTGCATCAATTGGCAAGCACAGCAGTCAAAGAAACTGAGGAAGAAAAATTTGAGTTCTGCTTGTTTGCGTATTTCACTGTTTTTCCCTCCACAGCTACAGCAGTCCGTTCACTATGTTTTCTGTCTCTAATGATCTCAATGCAACATTACACCCTGGAACTCTTTCTACCTGTTTACATTTTTACATTCACTGCCCCCTTCCCCCCTTTCTTCTTCTTCACTGTGTCCCTTATTTTTCTCCACCTTTTAATGGCGAACTTTATCATTTAATTCAGATTTTACCATATGATTACTTCAGAGCTGGTTTTTCTTTCTTGTCCTATTATTTAATGAAAAGCTTATACTACCCTGGAATTTGCCTTTCAGGTGCTACTCCATTATTAATTTTTGCACATTACCATTTTCCTTATTAGAACCTGGTGCGAGTTTTCTTGTCCACCACCAGTAGAACTAGAGTTACTCACAGTCACATATAAAATTCAGGTGTAATTCTCATTGCACCTAAAACTGTATGTAAAGCACATTACACGAGTTGTTACACAAAAAGCATAAGCCTACAATTTGCTGCTAATCTCTCCAAAATAATTCTGGCAGTCAGTAGATAAACTTAGTGTTAATTTTTTTTTTTTTTGTATAACAGGCCTTCATAATTAGCAACTCTTTTCGAGAAAATAATTATACTACCAGAATAGATTCTCAACTATATTAAGAGTATCATTTTGAGCAACATTCTGAAGTGTGCATTATGATGTGGTTAAATAGGAATTCTCTTAAAAGTGAGTTTGTATCAAACTTATGTGTATGACAAAATGTTGTCACTGATGTTTTTCTTTACCACGTCACTATAAAATTTCTTCAGTACAGGGATGACAACCTTTTTTGCCTTGTGTTGGGGGAAGATATTGCATTAACATGTATTTAAATTTAAACACTATCACGAATAAAGTTCTAGTCATGGTTCAGGGTATACAGGTGCACAATACATCATTAAGAATATTGAGTAGCACACGAATCCCTTCTTGGTCAATTGGGCATAAGAAAATTTATGCAAAATAGTCAACAGCAAACCTCTGTGACATTATCCAGCAACTGCTTTTGATTTAAATGGGGTTGCACAAATTTTTTTTTTTTAGTCCAAACATAGAACATGCTGTATTTTTGTCACATGCTAAAGCATGGGTTTCCTGAAGAGACATTTATAATAAACCTGGAACTGAATGTGAAAATGCAAATGTATTCTACACTTGTGTTATGAACCACCACAGCACACACTTCCTGTGTGATAATGTTCCAGTTATATTTAGAATGTTACGCAATCCCTCTGGGTGGTTAGCCCATCTAGGTCCAGTCACATAGCAATAATGCTGTGGTAAAGCAAACTTTCTTCACCTCCATATTGCTAATATTTTTTACATACCACGGTAAAAGTTACATGTTAAACTCCCCCCCCCTGTATTTTTCAATATGGCACAAACATTATAACCAGTCAACTTCTTACCATAACCAAATTTTCTGCTTTACCATTAATTAGCTTCGCCAACTCAACCAAAGTGTCACATTCCAACCTAACCTAGACCTCAGGCTGTGCCACAGATCAATTGTCACCACAACCAAGATTTCATGGGCAGGGAGCAGAGGTTCCAATACATACTTTTAGCCCATATCCTTTTGGCTTCCAACTATTGTGAATATAATTATTTAAACAATCCTCCAAGTATGTTGCTTGCTTATATTCAGAACAGGAGCATAAAGTAGTAATGTCTATGACATTGCCATGTCCTTTGAGTTGTAGATGTTTTTTTACTTGAGATACTTCTTCCATTATCTGGTGCTTGTTGGATGTAAGCAAAAGGAGTATGTCACACATGACAATTAACCACTGACCTGCAACATGTTTCGAGTTTGAAAAGCTATGAGACTGAACAAATAATGAGTTTCTTAACAAAATTTCTTCACAAAACCGGTTGTTAATGACCATACTGAATATTATACTGCTCCAATTTGACTTTGCAAGATGAAAAATGACTTACCCTCCCTCTTCTCTACCTGTCCCTACTCACCTTTCCATTATAATTTCGACTTGGTAATGCATAAAAAATAAAATGATGCGACTAGATTATGTAGCTTGACTTGTCATGACTAAGTTGCTGGTAACACAGGTTAAACTACGAACAGCAAATTTTCGAAAAGGTTTACAATAGCCAAAGTCTATTCAACTACTGCTTACCATTTACCCCGAGAGCTGCTATTAATGGTAACTTCTAAAGTTTTTTAGTAGTGTCTCTAGCAACCGCGCTATGTATTCCCGGTAGAGAGCACTAACATACAAATAGGGATTAACAAATTTTTCTGACAGTTTTGTCACAAAACCGACAGTCTGAATACAGTACTTTAATCAGATTCACAATCTAAAGCTCATTTTTAACACAAATCTGATGCAGTTTATTCTGTTCAGCAGTATAATTTATTTTCTATGTCGTTCACTGTTCATTATAAAGTTACATTTTGTACATAGGATGCCGTATATAATACGCATTAATAATATATTACATGGAGATGGTAGGGTTCATAATGACTACGGAAGAACATTCACGCTATATCACTCTTCACTTTTGAATTTCCCGTTAATGTAAGGAACATATTGAAGAACTAATTTCCAGTCGGTGAAATACACTAGAGCAGCACCGGCTGTCGCGCCAAACGTCGCTGCCGTGGGTGTCCTGGAACAATTTCAGGTTAAGAGCATATGAAGGAGATACCGCTGCAATAGTGAGCACAAAAAGTATGTTGCAATAATTTCGAAATCAAGTAGTAAAACTTACCATGCACTTAACAATTCGATGTGTTTCCTTCCAAATGCTCTCAGCGGACCAACGGGCATTTTCAACGAATTTTCCAAACCCACTTACTCGTGAGCGATCAAATATTACTGAAAGAAGCAGTGTAGCAGACAATTACCTCTCGGGAAAGATATTACACGACAAGACACACCAAAGATTGGTAACCCATCTACGATGTGCAAAGTGCATCAACGATGATTATTAGAAGTAAAAATTGTTTTAAGAAATTTGGAGGTACAATTAAAAAAGAGGAATATTAGTAATTGTAACTAGTATATTTTGGGAAAAATATACAATTTATTCAATTCAAATTTAAGGTTGACCATCTTAATTCTCTTATCACACTTCTGTAATAACAAAGAATATAGGAAATGCAACGCAACATAAAATTTATGTGAATTTATTACATTTTTGGATGTAGCACCTTAGAAAATAATCGTGTTTCAAGAGAATGAAGAGAATATCCAAGTTATTTACTCGTTTGATCCAACTCCACATGCTGTGCACGTCTCTTCATTACTGGATAACTGCTGCAACCTAAATCCATTTTCACATGTTTAATGATGCCAAAGCTGTAACTCCTTCTACAAATTTGTACCTTTTACTTTTCCCTCCACTACTATACGAACTTTTTCTTAATGTATCAGGATGCATCCTATCAAAGTAGTCTTTCTTTTAGCCACATTGTCCCATTAATTTTATTTCGTCAAAATTACATTCAGTATATCTTCTTTATTTACTCAATTTATCCATCTAATTTTCAGCATTCTTCTGTAGCACTACGTGTCAAAACCTTCTGCACCTTTTTCTCTCTCTCTACCCACTTAGTGCCAACATTTCACTTCTGTGCATCGGTATGCTCCTGACAAAGACATTCAGTACAGGTTTTCTAAAACTTAAATTTGAGTTATATGTTAATGTACTTATCTTTTTCAGGAAAGGTTTTTTGCTATCATCACGATAAATTTTATAGAGTTACCAATTGGGATGAAAGGAGGAGAGAGTGGGAATATAAAGATGCTTATAAAGCTGCAGTGTTATACACTGCAAAAAAATCCATTGTTCATGGTACAGAGGTTCACAGGTGAAATTCCAAGAACATAATTTCCAAGACGAGTGAGGAAAATCAGGGACATGTGAGCTCATACAGAGGCTTACTTACGTTCATTCTCACTGCACACCATTTGTGAATGGAACAAAAAAGAGGAGAAATCATACTGATACTTGAAATACCCTCTAACACAAACCATAAGTTGGTTTACTGAGGATATATGTAGGTTTATAGGCCTCAAAGTAAATAATTTCAAAAAAAGTCCAAAACAAACACCAAAACTTGCGAAAGTTGGCAAGATGATTTTAATAAGTTCCTTAGTAGGGAATCACCCACTTGCAAATCTCAGAAGCCCTATCAATTATGGTGCTGTGAAAATCTTGAACGTCTCTGGTACAGAAGATACCATCAAGCTTTTGAAATTTAAGGAAACTCCGTTGGGATGTGATTTTTTTGATCAACCCATATTTTACTACATCATAACAAATGGCAGTCAGGGAACAACTAATTGGCCGAGAAACAGAACCATACACAGCTTCAAGAACAAAGCTGATCGAGGCAAATGTGCCATCTATGAACCAGTTCATTTACTGTAATAGATAGAGAAGATATATGACAGATTTTTGACCACTAAATGCCAACCAATATGCTTTTGTTTCAGGCTGTGGAATAACTGATTTCATCATGGTTGGCTACCTGCAAACCTACTGAAAATTTTCAGGAGAAACATAACATCAGAACAATGATGATGGATTTAGAGCACTCAACAGCAGTGTCATGAGTGCTCTATGGAGAGCACCATACTCATGGTACGAACAGTGCAAGTTTTCACCAGCAAAATTGCTGCAACAATTCCCCAAAAAAATATATTGACAACTTTCTTCAGAATGCATGGGTATGTTCATTCAAATATGTGGTTCATCACTGATAAAATTAACTGGTAAGTTACGTTGTTATGTATTTAAATTCTCCAACTGGTTGGAAAAACATCCTTATGACATTTCAAATATCAGCCCACTGTTTCCACAGTTGGTGGTTAATTAATGTCTCCATTCACAATGTGCCAGAACCTATATAAATAAAAATACAAATGTTTTTTGTTCAAAATCATATATCTCTGAAAGTCCTTCACTGACTGCTTTGAAATTTTGACACTATGTTGCATTTGAATGCGAGCACGGTTTTTTTATACCTACTGGAGCACCATATATAGTATATAAAGGGGATACATCGTTAGTAAAAAAAAACTCATGTTCATTTGTACAAACTCTTAATGCTCCAAAAGTTCTTCACCAGTTACTTTGAAATGTTGACACAACTTTGCATTCAAATGTACACGTGTTTTTAAATACCTACAGAAGTGGCATGTGGTATGTATAAATATGTATGTATATGTACATGTAACATATACGGAATTTACATTTATGTGTCACAAGTCTTGGTGTCAACGAGGACTGCAGCTTGATTTCATGCTATTATTGTGGAAGAATTGCATTCAGGTGGCTCCTTTAAGCAGTGCATCTTGCTTACATAATTAGAATCTTCCAAATTGCAGGAATCACGAGAAACATGGCAAACCGAATTAAGACAGCTGGAATAAACAATTCATTTTCTGACGCAAAGGTCTCAGTAAGCAGTCAACAATGGAATAATCTAAAATATATCGCTCGAAAACGACCGAACATCCACATGCCACAGCAGAGAGTAACCGCATGTTAGCACTCTTAATGGCCAGTGTGGCAGTCGATATTTGTAAGTGATCAACTGATCATGTGATGACAGCTACGTGACTACCTGTCACCGCACAGCTCCCCCACAGGAGGCTGAACATCGTCTTCATTAGTTGTCTCAGGCACCGCCCTTAAATCTCGCCAGGAAATGCACCTGGCATCTGGATAGTGTCCAACGTAGCATCTGCATCACTGGGATTTCAGGAGGTGGGTATCTTCCGTCAGACAATGGTGTTGATTGATTTGGGGGGGGGGGGGAAATTGACCCAAGGCAATGCTGGTTTAACTTGGTTAAGAGACAACCTGTTTCTCTTCCCATTAATCAAAATATTCATTGTCTTGCTGTCTTATCACAGAATGACATGGATGCCATGCTTCAATTCTATGGATGAACATTTATTGCATGGCATGTTGTGACACTGGTTGTCATCGCATGTTTGAGATCTGATCTCTCAAATGCACTATGAACTGTGGTGATTGTGATATGTTCCCCATCAAGACACTTGGATCGGCAAATTCATGTGGCAGTTGTAGCATTTCCCCATTGACCAGTTCAGCAGGTGATGCATCAAGGTCCAGTTTGCTTATGATGTGGAAGCTGAGCAGAACTGATGATGGTGCCATCTTCCACTTCAATTCATGACACACTAGGGCAGATTTTAGGGACTGGTGCCATCACTTGACCACGCCATTGCTCGCTGGATGATAACTTATTGTTATGTGACATGATATGCTGCAAAACTTGCTAAACAAACTGGACTCAAATTGATGTCGTCTGTCAGCTATTATACGCAGTGGACATCTGAAGTGAGTAACCCAGTTGGACATAAAAGTGGCATCTAGCGTCTCGATGGAATCTACCAACAACTGGTTGCAAATATCGTTCACCTTCTGATTGTGGTAGGGATCCTAGGATGTCAGTATGTATGTGGGTGAACCTCTTAGTTGTGTTCTGGAATTTGCCTATTGGCACATGAACATAATGTGAAACTTCACTGAATTGACAGTTCATGCATGTGTGAGATCATTGATGGCAATCCTTTTATATCCCAGGCCACACATAATGATTAGATCGAGCTTCATCGTCGCTGTTACTCTGGGTGATGTAAATCTTTGAGGCTATGAAACATTTGTTTGAGCAGCTATCCCAGAACGAATTGGCAATTTTTTTCCATTGGAGGTGTCACAATACACCATAGTGTTTGCCTCTCGTACATCAATGAGAGTCAGCAGCAGGCCTGCCGTACTATCGTTTAGGCGGTCTTGGAGTTTTTGGTCAGACTGCTGTGCTTGTGACAGTTGTGTGAGATCGATGGTCTCCATGATGGTGTTGATATGTGATAAACAGTCTCCCACTACCTCGCTTAGGCCTGAGACATGTCGGCAGAAGATTGGGCAAAAGATTCCAATTGACTAAACTACCCTGGAGAGCATTGTGCTGGCAGAAGGGGAAGGTCAGGGATTTGTGGTCCATGTAGATGCTGAATACTCTTGCCTCCAGCTGCGGATGGAAATATTTCACAGGCACTTACATTGCCAACAATTCTCAGTCATATGCAGTCCATTATTGGTGACCTGGAGCCAGCTTCTAAGAGAACACAGCGAGGGGTTGCCTACGAAATTACATTGGTAACATTATCTATACCTAAATCATGGCTGTTTTAACTTCACAGTTGCATTGGTACTCATGTCTAATTGATAGTGGTGACCAATTGTATGTGTAGTAATTTTTTTCCTGTTATGTTCTGCTAAGTATATTACCTTCTGTAGTTACAAAATGTAAAAATACGTTTTTGTCAGACATTTTGACACTTCAGTTTTGACAGTTCCTTACTACAAATTTTACATAGTATATACGGCTTACTGTAGATAATGTTAAGTTTTGTTATTCTTATTTTCCTTTAAATTTTATCTATGGTCTGTGTAAGTTCTGTTTACCATACAAGTATTTCTTTTTGTATTCTATTATGTCAATAAAACTTTTGAGATAATATTTATATTTAAAATCTGTGTGCTAATTCATAATTTCTTGTGGATATTTCATTGTATGAATATAGTTCCATATTTCCTTGTATGAATATAGTTCCACAGCTCGAGGTCTTGCAGTAGCATTCTCGCTTCCTCGCTTCGATTCCCGGCAGGGTCAGGGGTTTTCTTTGCCTCATGATGACTGGGTGTTGTATGTTCTTCATCATCATTTCATCATCATTGACTCGCAAGTCGCCGAAGTGGCGTCAACTAAAAACAACTTGCAGTATGGCGGCCGAACTTCCCCACATGGGGCCTCCTGGCCAACAATGCTTTACGATCATTTCATTTCATTTTTTTGTATGAATATAAATTTTGCTGTTCTTTGAGAATGTTAATAGTAAGTCCATTCCGTATGTTGTGTAATATGTCTAATGCAGTTTCAGCTTTGTGGAGTTGAGTTTTCAGCTGTAAATAGAAGCTTGATGCATTACTATTACTGCTTCTAGTATCTTCTTTAAACCTTGTGTTACAATTTCGTCTGGTTTGGCCAATAAAGAAATTGTCGCAATCATCACAGGTCATTTTGCACATACCTGAAGTGACATATTCTGAAAATTAGGTTGTGCTTGACAGTAATATTGGTATAAGATTGTTATTTGTCTGGAAAGCCAGTAGTATGTGTGTCGATTTAAATGGTGCATTTATCTTATGTGATATTCGTCCTAGGTAAATTGTAGGTTTGTTGGTTGTTCTGTATTTTGTTAAGGTTTCATTGCTAATATGTGTGTCATTGTGTATGAGGGCAGCTTTCGGTTTTATGTGTTTTTTATACAATTTCTTACTATATCTGGATCAAAATCATTTTTGTAGGCTATGTGTGTTATCATTTGTTTTTGTATAGCTGGATGTTCTAGAGGTAAAGTGATTATTCTATTAATCATGGAGTGGAAGAAGGAATGCTTTTGAGTTCTAGGATGGCAAGAGTTGACATTTATTGTATCGTTTGTGGTGGTAGATTTTCTGTTTATGTCAAATATAAGGCAATTGTTTTTGCTAATTTTCAGGACAAAGAAATAAATATGTAACTATCAAGAGGAAATGTTATTACCAAAAATCTCAAAAGTGCTTGCCATATGGCGCTTCACTAGGTACATACAAACATTTACATATTTGAATGCAACATCACACCAAAATTTCAAACCAGTCTGTGAAGGACTTCTAGTGCTTTACAATTTTGTAAATACAAACTATAACATCTACACAAATAATAATGTAAATGTTTATGTGCTCTAAATATAAAATCTCTGCAAGTCCTTCATTGACTACTTTGACATTTTGAAACAACATTGTATTTGAATATGTGTGTTTTTATATACTTATTGGAGCATCACAAATAACATATAAATATTATGTAACAATTATAGAGAAAATCTATATAAAAATTTAAATATTTGTTCAAAATCTTAAATCTCCGAAAGTTCTTTACTGATTGTTTCAAAATTTTGATGCAACATATCATTCAAATACATGTGTATTTTTATCTATCTATTTTTAACATACATAATATATAAATAAATATGTAATTATGAAGTGGAAAAGTTAGTACTAAAAATCTGGAAATGTCCTTGACCAATTTACTTCAAATTTTTTCATGTTACTGTAATAAACATTTGTATACACAGGCGTTTATATATATATATATATATATATATATATATATATATATATATATATATATATATATATATATATATATATATATATGCTAGAGACCATTTATTTGATCATACATTGTTGCAGATATTGCGGTCTAATACACACTGTACTATGCAGCCACAGTTACAGTATGCATGATTTCCTTCTAGAGTGTGGTAATGTTCCTCACACATTGTGCCCTAGCGTCCTCTCCTGCAGTAGTCATTGGTAATGTTGTGTCTGATTCAATTCTGCTGCTGACTCACCTTGTAGTGGATGTGATACAGCGTTGTACACAATGGTTCCCTGTTCGAACTGAGAGCTTGTTGACACGGTGTTTACTTACAGAAAGGCAAGTGGCAATGGGTGGTGGGCAGTAAGGTTGTATCAGGAGACTTATCCCTGCCAACAACAACGATGGCATTCAATGTTTGCAACACCGTTTCCCCATTTGTCTGAGACAGGGTCGCTTCAGGAAGCAGGAAACTATGAAGGGCGTACATGAAATGTTCAGACATCAGACTTGGAGGATAAAGTGATTAACACTGTGGAAGGCTACTGCCATGTCAGTACCAGGCAGTTCGCCCCCCGTACAGGGTAAGCCAGATGACCGTGTGCAACATTCTCCATGATAATTGTTACTAGCTTTATCCATTACTGCCTGTGCAGGGCTTACTAGCGACAGACTTTCCACATGAGCAGCAGTTTTGTCACTGGTTTTTTCATCAACCAACCACAATTCCAGAAGTTGTGTCATCCTTCCTATTCACAGATGAGGCCACCTTTATGTGGAGTGGTATCTTCAACTTTCATAACAGTCACCTGTGGGATAGTATGCAGAACCCCTATGGTATGGTGATAGCAAACCACCAGCATCGGTGCAGCCAGTGTGTGTGGGTTGGGATAATTGGTGACTGTATTTTGGGACCAGTCTTCCTTCCACATCAGCTAACAGATTGGAACTATTGGTGTTTCTTGGGGTGACTTTGACTCCCCTGCTAGAAGAATGCCGTTGATGTGGCTGCTACATGCTGGAGCTCCAGCCGACTTTGGTGTTAATGTCCTGACACATCTCACTTGTGTCTTGTCTGCTAGATGAATTGGACATTCACCAGATCTCAGCCTGTGCAATTTATGGTTTTGGAGCCATCTCAAAGATATCATGCATGCAAGCCCATTCCAGATATGGAGACACTGGAGCAGTGTATTCATGCTGCCTCTGACACTGTTCGGATGCAGTCTGGTAGATGAGACCTCTCATTGATCAAACCTTAAAGTATTCACATGGTGGAAAAAATCACCCTGTACACACACACACACACACACACACACACACACACAAGTAGTAAATTAGTAAAACATTGCTAGCAGCAAAAACAGACTTATATTTATGGCTTATCGAATTATGATTAGAATATTACAAAGGAATATGAATTTGAAATAATGAAATGATAATTAAATGGACACCCTAGCTGCAAATAGGCGTTGATGTTCTTCATTGGGGACATGTTGAAAATGTGTGCCCCGACCGGGATTCGAACCCGGGATCTCCTGCTTGCATGGCAGACGCTCTATCCATCTGAGCCACTGCGGGCACAGAGGATAGTGCGTCTGCAAGGACTTATCCCTTGCACGCTCCCCATGAGATCCACATTCCCAACATGTCCACACCACTACATTCGTAGTGCGCCTAATAGATAATTGCCTATCATACTCCCACGGGTAGCGTGCAAGGGATAAGTCCCTGCAGACGCACTATCCTCTGTGCCCGCGGTGGCTCAGATGGATAGAGCGTCTGCCATGTAAGCAGGAGATCCCGGGTTCGAATCCCGGTCGGGGCACACATTTTCAACATGTCCCCAATGAAGTACATCAACGTCTGTTTGCAGCTAGGGTGTCCATTTAATTATCATTTCATTTCTAGCAAAGCTGCATGGTCATCCACAGTAACTGTTCTTTCGGGAACAGATACTACCGTCATATATAATTTGAAATAACAATAAACAAGGCTCAGAATCAGAGAGAGGTGTAAGAGGAGATGGATGGAGGGGTGGGAGGAAATGGACATAGAAAGGGCAAAAGGAGGATGTTTCCAGGGAGAGGGACCAGAAGGAGATAGGAGGGGAGGAGGAGGCAGACCAAATGAGGGGGAGAGACAGGGAGAAGAAGGTGGACGTATAATTGGGGATGAGGTGATGGACAGTGGATAGAAGAAGAGGGAAGAGGTGATGAGCAAAGAGAAGGGATGGAGAGGGGCAGAGGGAGATAGAGAGAGGTGGGGAGGAGAAGATGGGCACATAGAGAGGTGTGGGGGTGATGGACTGACAAGGGGAAGGCCTCAGAGACGGCCAACCGATTCGGCTCAGATTTGGCAGGTCGCTTGTGTACAACCTAAAACGAAGGAATTTAAGATATTTTGGTTCAACACCCCCACGTTTTTGAGAAAATCACCCCTAAAGGTTATGACGAGCGATCAACTCAAAGTTGGCGGGATCGATAGATAATTGTAAATAGAGCATTTTTCATCACCAGGTATGGGGTCCGAAAACGCATGCTTTTCCAGAAATCGAGGTAAGAAACTTTTACAACTGCCGCTTCTGTACCCACATGGTCAACGCCTATCGCCGACATCGCCGATAGCGCAACGGCCAAGGCAATAGCCGGCACGGTAGCTCGGTGTGTTCGGTCAGAGAGCCGGTTGGCCACTGTAATAAAAAAACTGAGTGGAAGGATCAACTACCGAACTTGAACAGGATGTCTTGCGACGTCCGCAACGATCAAACATAACGATCAATAACGAACAAAATGCCAAAAAAAAGGTAACTTGGTGGTAAACGGGAAACCCGGGTTCGAATCTCGAAGAAACCTAACGGATGTTATCCTTTTCGTTTGTATTTTTCCATATCTCAATTGATAGGGGTAGGAGGGTTAATAAGGTAAGTAAATCAATAAGGAATGATAATAATAAGGAAGAAAACTAATTTCCCAAACGTTGTCAGTTAGTAAAGTATTAAACTTTTAAGCCTTGTCACATGAAAACAACTCCGAATAAAGGTGGTGCGACTTCCTCACGAGGGATTACAGATAGCCAATCGTGCGACGCTTGTTTACAGCGAGGCACGGGATAGAATGCTCACGGGGAGAGTTATGTTGTCCCGGGTGCCTCTTCGTCATATCATAGGGAAGGAACAGTGTAGCCGTTGAAAGATTGCATTCATTAGATGCTCTTGGTGCCGTGTATATTTGTTTTGAATGTTTATATGACAAGTACCATCAATCTGGTTCTTCGAAGAAAAGTGAGGACACGTAACAGTGACTGGAAGAGCCATTGTAAAGTGACCTGGAGTAACATTTTAGTTGTTTACTATCCCAAGAGGTTTGAGAAATTTATTTGCCTACCTTATCATGCCTTGTTGATTTACTTACCTTATTAACCCTCCTATCCCTATCAATTGAGATATGGAAAAATACAAACCAAAAGAATAACATCCACTATATTTCCTCGAGATTCGCAGCCATTTACCTTGGCCGTTGTGCTATCGGCGCTGTCGGCGAAAAGCGTTGACCATGTGGGTACAGAAGCGGCAGTTGTAAAAGTTTCTTACCTAGATTTCTGGAAAAGTATGCGTTTTCGGGCCCCCTACCTGGTGATGAAAAATACTCTATTTACAATTATCTATCGATCCCGCCAGCTTTGAGTCGATCGCTCGTCATAACCTGTAGGGGTGATTTTCTCAAAAACGCGGGGGTGTTGACCCAAAATATCTTAGATTCCTTCGTATTAGGTTGTACACAAGCGACCTGCCAAATCTGAGCCGAATCGGTTGGCCGTGTCTGAGGCCTTCCCCTTGTGAGAGAGGGGGAAGAAGGAGTATGTGGAGAAATTGAGGGGCAAGAGGAAGTGAATAGAGACAGGGGGGAGAAGGAGATTAGGAGATATATCCAACTCCCATACATATTGCAAGCATGTGAATTCCCTTTTCTTTATTGTCCATTTAACCAGACTGAGTTGCAGCAATGCATGGCTGGAGCTAAATAAAACCATACTGATACTTAATGCTACAAGCATGAGCTGAATATAGAAGTTAAAGCTGCCTATTTGATGTGTGAATTGATGACCACTTAACAGGAAACAGAGGCAAAGCCATCTACTCATAGCTCATTGTCGTCTTCTTCACAGTACTTTTAGGTAGAAGCTGAGAGTTTCCTTCATGTTTTTCAGGGCCTGTCATTTACTATGGATGCATCACTATTTTCAAGAGTGGCAGTTCACCTGTCTCTTTACACAATCAAAACTGGATTGGTCTGACAAACCCAGTTGGTGCCATTATACCATCACTATAACAACATGTAGGATTTTGAAGTATGAGGCTGATGCTGATTCATAAACAACGCTGACATAATCTACAAATACTTTATAGAACAGCAGGAGACTGGGATTGAGTGTACCCCTGCTGTTCTGCTAAGGCATTTCAAAATCTTCAATTATTTAATGCCCTTTATTCTTAGGTTTTTCAGGTGCACTAGCCAGATTAGTTTAATCTTGAAAATTAGGCCCTTGGATCATTGACGTTCATTAAAATTTAAAACACTGTCCCCCATTTTGAATCCCGGTTGTTTAAAGCTGCAACATAAACAGTTAAAATTTATGCAAATAGTTTTCTCTTGGAAGACTCTGTAACTAGTTGTATTAGCCCATTTTTAAGCCTCCTTACAATTATTTGTAGTTTTCACATCATGGTTGCAAGATCTGATGAGGTATAGAAAGTGGCACAATCTTCCATAAACAATGTACGGTTAACAGGGGTGCAAATGAGATGCCCTGATAGCTATTCCAAACAGCTGTTATTGTTTTTATTTTGCTATTGCAATTTTAGCATTTGTTCCACAGATGCAAGATGCTTGTGAGTGAGTGTGGCAAGGTAATTTGGCTTGGAGTGAGTGCCTAGTGTCATACCAGCACCCAATTCTGGAAATCTATTACAACATTTAAAATGGATAACCATGGAATAACGCACAGTGTTGCCAACGGCCAATTCAGAGAGAGAGCGCTGTTGTCAAGTCGACACTGGGAGCTGTGGCCACCCCACCCCATATATCGACTTTGCAGCGCTTTTGATGGTTATGAGTGCCGTGCTTCACTCACAACACGCGTTAATCTCATTTCCAGACCATTACCACTGCTATCACTGCAGTAGTGCCAGCCAAAATACAGGAGACTCTGGAGCCAAATGCAAACAAGGTCCATGCTCTGAACAGATCTTTAAAAGAAACTCTGGATAGTGTGCAGTTGCTTGATCACAAGCTGAGCGAGAAACCTGGCGATCTTGAACAATACCAGAGACGTAATAATGTTTGAGTGTTTGAGATTTGTGAGATACACGTCATACAATAAGAGAATCGTTCTGGCGTGATATAACCATCCGTGTGAATCAAAAAAAGGTTTTAAGGACTTAGGTTAGTTTACAGTTTTAAACATGGCTTTTTCTCAGCAACTGAATAAAATTTTCAAACTTAAGAATTATACAGCCAACCGGTTGCTGATAACTGTTTGGTACAGTTAACCTATGTTCAGACGCCTACTAAGGATGTCTTTATCAGAATGAAATTTTGATGGGTGCAAAATTACATTGCGTGAAAGCGATGGTCACAATTTTGAGCAGCTATGCTCAGGTCAAAAAAAAAAATTAACAACCCTTATGTCTTTATCAGAATGAAATTTTGATGGGTGCAAAATTACATTGCGTGAAAGCGATGGTCACAATTTTGAGCAGCTATGCTCAGGTCAAAAAAAAAAAAAAAAAAAAAAAAAATTAACAACCCTTAGGTTATTGTTAGAAAAATAGGTTAATTAGTAGGGTAAGCATTAATAAATTCAACTATTTTCACTGCGTCATAAGGTACAGAGATTTTTCACGAGCACCTTACAGTAAGTTGATTTAACGGTTACAAGCAACGGTGGATATTTAAGTAGCCATCTTGTTGCAAATGTTACGGCCATTAGTTATTTTAATACACTACTGGCCATTAAAACTGCTACACCACGAAGATGACGTGCTACAGACGCGAAATTTAACCGATAGAAAGAAGATGCTGTGATATGCAAATGATTAGCTTTTCAGAGCATTCACACAACGTTGGCGCCGGTGGCGTCACCTACAACGTGCTGACATGAGGAAAGTTTTCAACCGATTCATACACACAAACAGCAGTTGACCGGCGTTGCCTGGTGAAACGTTGTTCTGATGCCTCATGTAAGGAGGAAAATGCGTACCATCACCTTTCCGACTTTCATAAAGGTCGGATTGTAGCCTATCACGATTGCGATTTATGGTATCGCGACATTGCTGCTCGCGTTGGTCGAGATCGAATGACTGTTAGCAGAATATGGAATCGGTGGGTTCAGGAGGGTAATACGGAACGCCGTGCTGGATCCCAACGGCCTCCTATCACTAGCAGTCGAGATGACAGGCAACTTATCCGCATGGCTGTAACGGATCGTGCAGCCACGTCTCGATTCCTGAGTCAACAGATGGGGACGTTTGCGAGACAACAACCATCTGCACAAACAGCTCGACGACGTTCGCAGCAGCATGGACTATCAGCTCGGAGACTATGGCTGCGGTTACCCTTGACGCTGCATCACAGACAGGAGCGCCTGCGATGGTGTACTCAACGACGAACCTGGGTGCACGAATGGCAAAATGTCATTTTTTCGGATAAATCCAGGTTCTGTTTACAGCATCATGGTGGTCGCATCCGTGTTTGGCGACATCGCGGTGAATGCACATTGGAAGCGCGTATCCGTCATCGCCATACTGGCGTATCACCCAGCGTGATGGTATGGGGTGCCATTGGTTACACATCTCGGTCACTTCTTGTTCGCATTGACAGCACTTTGAACAGTGGACGTTACATTTCAAATGTGTTACGACCCGTGACTCTACTCTTCATTCGATCCCTACGAAACCCTACATTTCAGCAGTATAACGCAAGACCGTATGTTGCAGGTCCTGTACGGGCCTTTCTAGATACAGAAAATGTTCGACTGCTGCACTGGTCAGCATATTCTCCAGATCTCTCACCAACTGAAAACGTCTGGTCAATGGTGGCCGAGCAACTGGCTCGTCACAATACGCCAGTCACTACTCTTGATGAGCTGTGGTATCGTGCATGGGCAGCTGTACCTGTACACGCTGTCCCAGCTCTGTTCGACTCAATGCCCAGGCATATCAAGGCCGTTATTACGGCCAGAGGTGGTTTTTCTGGGTATTGAATTCTCAGGATCTGTGCACCCACACTGCGTGAAAATGTAATCACATGTTAGTTGTATAACATATTTCTCCAATGAATACACGTTTATCATTTGCATTTCTTCTTGGTGTAGCAATTTTAATGGCCAGAAGTGTATAAGAGCCGAGGTGAAGTACTATGTCGGTAAATACTGCACAAAGAAAAAACTGCGTGCAAACGGACCAAAGAGATTTCGTTTCGCGTCCGCAATAGTGTGACACCTAGCGGGCACGCGACTAGACGAGCAGCCGAGCTACACAGGCGTCCAGAGATATCTCAATAATTTTATTTTTACATGAAAGCCTGTACCTTAATCTACGCACTGACTCCATTACAGCCTGATTCTTCCTTGTTTACGTTGTGTACTGAGTGTTTGAAATGCCTCCGATAATCGTGAATCCCTTCGACTGTGAAGTACGGGCTGTTATAAGATTTCTTAGTGCTAAAGGCCTAAAAGCGATCGATATTTATCGTGAGATCTGTGCAGTTTACGGAGAAAACATTATGAGTGATGGAATGGTAAAAAAGTGGGTGAGAACATTTAAAGATGGCCGCACAAATGTGCATTATGAACAACGGAGTGGGCGTCCTTCGGTCGTTAATGAAAGTTTGGTGCAGGAAGTGGACAATAAAGTGAGAGAAAACAGACGCTTTACGATTTCCTCCTTACGGGATGACTTTCCTAATGTTTCTCGTAGTGTTTTGTATGGCATGGTGACCGAGCACTTGAATTACCGAAAATGATGCGCACGTTGGGTACCGAAAATGTTGACGGATGTGCACAAAACCAAACGATTAGACAGTGCATTGACTTTCCTTGAGCGGCACCACAACGACGTTGATGATTTCTTAAGCCAAATTGCTACGGGCGATGAAACATGGGTGGCCTACGTCACGCCAGAATCAAAGCAACAGTCCATGGAAGTTGACAAGGGCATCGTTTTGCTGCAAGACAATGCCCGTCCGCATCTGGCGAATCAGACCAATTATCTCATCACATCTTTTCGATGGGAAACTCTAGATCATCCTCCGTACAGCCCCGATCTTGCGCCCAGTGACTACCATATGTTCCTGCACTTGAAGAAACATCTGGGCGGTCAGCGTCTTCACGACGATGGCGAAGTCAAAACGGTGGTGATGCAGTGGTTAACAAGTCAGGCGGCAGACTTCTATGAGGAGGGTGTTCACAACCTGGTACAACGTTATGACAAGTGCCTCAATATTGACGGAAATTATGTAGAAAAGTAGATTAAGGTACAGGCTTTCATGCAAAAATAAAATTATTGAGATATCTTAGCATGTCTTTTTTTAATTTCAAAACGGTACTTACTTGAAAAACACGCCTGGTACTACGTCGTCTGTTGCAAATTTCCTGCACGCTGCGGACAAGAACAGCAGCTACTGGGAGAGATGGGCCGCGCGGGATTAGTCGAGCAGTCTGAGGCACTGCAGTCATGGACTGTGGGGCTGGTCCCGGCGGAGATCCGAGTCCTCCCTTGGGCATGGGTATGTGTGTTTATCCTTAGGATAATTTAGTTTAAGTAGTGTGTAAGCTTAGGGACTGATGACCTTAGCAGTTAAGTCCCATAAGATTGCACACACATTGGAACATTTTTGGGAGAGATGGCTATCTCGACTAAGTCACCAGTCGCAGAGTTCAACACCACAGTCTGTCTCTATCCCTGATGGGAGGACCTGGAGGTCCTTCTGTTACACCACGATCATGAGACCAGTGTTCCTGGCATTCCGGCGGACTGAATAGGGCTTACCTCTATGGCAGGCCAATATCGTCGAACTTCACGGCTACACGGCAACTGTCATCGCTTTACGACGAATAAACGTGGTGAGAGGGAGGGGTCGGTGGCTGATGAAGAAGGGTGGGGAATGAAGGGTACAGGGCACCTCGCAAGTCGGCGCGTGTCAGTACAGTCCACACGCCGCTGTCGCTCACTGCCGTGGCGTCGCAGTACAGCCAAAGCCGGGGCCACCGCAAGTGGCGAACCGCCAGTGCAGAAGATGGCTGCAACGAAATGTGTAGTGTCAGCTGCCTACAATGCGATTCCTCAGCGGACATTGGCAGACGATGCCAACCACGAGTCAAGACGCTACCTGTATTTTTATGAAAATAAATAACTCATTCTGAATCTTCTTTCACTGCACCTACCGGCGACCACAAGTCACTACCATCCTTATGAGGAAAACTGGCAAGGAGCGAACTGGCAGAGTGCCTCCTGATGCAGAACGAACTCTACTCTAGAGATGGGTCGAACTCGTTCATTCCCGTGAACTACTTCATTCATTTCACTCTTTGCCGTGAAGCGTTCAAATGAAGTAGTTCATTCATGAAGTACGGAAGCCTGGCGAAGTTGCCCAGTTCGCCGCTCAGCCGCGGCTACGCTCGCTTCAACTCGCTCGTACAATAAAGCTTCGTAATACTTCATAATTTTACCAACATATGGCCGAACTATGCAGTAACGTGCACGCAACGTTTTACACTCTTACAGAGTCTGAGCTAACTTAAATAGAGCATGGTCGAAGGGGACAAAGGAAAGATAAACAGAGAAGCCTGTCACATTATTACATTAAATTTTGCTCGACATTTTCTCATGAAGCGCCCAAAAAAGTCTTTATCTGCCAAGTGAAACATTATTTGTTGTATTCATGGACTGAAAACTAGGGCTACCAACGAAATGCAGTCCAATTTTATGTTCCTTTTAAAATTTAATCCAAAATAGAATGAGTATGTTTACCACTGCCACAAAGTCTATCTATCTACGTTAAGTAATGATTCAGAAGTTTTCCTGTAGATTTTATTTTTGTTGAGAATAATAACCCTCCAGATTCAAAACGTAAACTGTCACCTCTAGTCATTAGCACGATTTCAGGTAAAATCCCTCTTTGAGTGTTATTAACAAACCTTTTATTTTCATGTTGGCTGCGCGTGCTCACACAGCCAGCCTCATCATTTGTATCTGTAATATTCATTTGTCAGCAAGCGCTGCCAACGGTAGGCTACCGGTAGACGCGAAGTATAACTGAACTGCACAAATAGTCACGGGTAATGATGTCAGCACTGCAGGAAGCAGCTGGCGTTGGCTTCCCCTCGCCCCTCACATCCACAACCCATCGCAAACGTATCGTTTCCCACAAACGCCGCGCGATTCGTCGACAGGCAGTAGAGGGGAGAATGAGTGACGTAGCGCCGATGTAATGGGTTGAGGGAGAGGGGAAGAGAGTGAGTGAACTAGAAAAAAGTGTGGAGTGTGTTATCTGTGAAGAGTTTGAAGTACCAGTTCATTGAAATTGAGTGGTTAGTTCACACTTCACTGGAGTGAACCGTTCATTTGAACGACTCATTCGCGAGCTCCCCATCACTAGTGGAGTGTGTTATCTGTGAAGAGTTTGAAGAACCAGTTCATTGAAATTGAGTGGTTAGTTCACACTTCACTGGAGTGAAGCGTTCATTTGAACGACTCATTCACGAGCTCCCCATTACTACTCTACTCAAGCCCTGCCAATAGTCGTCTCTTGCCATGGGATCCCTTTCCCACGTGGAGAGCTGGTGGCTGTCTCTTTTCTCATTGTTCGAGAAGAAGCTTAACGGTCTCACCTCTATGGTTGAACAGAGGTTTGGAACTCACGAGTTTGTCTGACTGACTCAATTACGTTAAAAAAGAGTTTAGCCATTGCCTGAGCCGTAATTTTGGGCGAGCTCACGAAGACCGCAGTCTTCAATGTGGCTGGAAGAGTATGTGCACCCTCTTTACTGCGAAATTCTTATTGTTGTCTATCTAACTTGCGTAACTGATGAGGAACGATTGATGGGATACACGAATTCCTTCCAGAAGTTTCTCTTGCTTTGTTCAATCAGTCGGCATGCTTTTACCCTCGCCGTCCTGAGAGCAGCAAGATTTTCTGCTGATGGACTACATTTAAACTTCTGCAGAGATGCACGTCAGGCTCTAACTGCTGAGTGGCATTCTTATCTTACCAAGAAACAGTTTGTCCTCGGAGATGAATGGTTGACTTCAGTGTAAATCCCTTCAGGGATTTGATGTGTAACACAGCTAATACGCTTTATCATCTCCTGAATGATTTCTTTTTGTTCAAATACTCATAAATGAAGATGACTCTGTGGTTGTACGAAAGTGTGTCATATGACTGAAATAAAAGCAAAAGCTATGTGTCCTCAAAGTGGACAAGTCTCTCACTGACTCGACCCATGAGGCATGTGATTACGGACCCCACAGAACTTCGTGTGCATTGAAATCCACCATCATTAGGAATGGGAGGTGCATTTCTTAAGAAGCTTGTGTCTCCCTGTCCAAAGAATCACAAAAAGACATACACTACTGGCCATTAAAACTGCTACACCAAGAAGAAATGCTGATGATATACAGGTATTCATTGGACAAATATATTATACTAGAACTGGCATGTGACAACATTTTCACGCAATTTGGGTACATAGATCCTGCGAAATTAATACCCAGAACAACCACCTCTGGCCGTAATAACGGCCTTGATACGCCTGGGCATTGAGTCATACAGAGCTTGGATGGCCTGTACAGGTACAGCTGCCCATGCAGCTTCAACACGATACCACAGTTCATCAAGAGTAGTGACTGGCGTATTGTGATGAGCCAGTTGCTCGCCCACCATTGACCAGACGTTTTCAATTGGTGATAGATCTGGAGAATGTGCTGGCCAGGCCCTGTATCCAGAAACGCGCGTACAGGACCTGCAACATGCAGTCGCGCATTATCCTGCTTGGGTTTCGCAGGGATCGAATGAAGGGTAGAGTCACGGGTCGTAACACATCTGAAATGTAGCGTCCACTGTTCAAAGTACCGTCAATGTGAACAAGAGGTGACCGAGACGTGTAACTAATGGCACCCCATACCATCGCGGCGGGTGATACGCCAGTATGGAAATGACGAATACACGCTTCCAATGTGCGTTCACCGCGATGTCGCCAAACACGGATGCGACCGCCACGATGCTGTAAACAGAACCTGGATTCTTCCGAAAAATGACGTTTTGCCATTCGTGCACCCAGGTTCGTCGTTGAGTACACCACCGCAGGCGCTCCTGTCTGTGATGCAGCGTCAAGAGTAACCGCAGCCATGGGCTCCCAGCTGACAGTCCATGCTGCTGCAAACGTCGTCGAACTGTTCGTGCAGATGGTTGTTGTCTTGTAAACGTCCCCATCTGTTGACTTAGGGATCGAGACGTGGCTGCACGGTCCGTTACAGCAATGTGGATAAGATGCCTGTCATCTCGACTGCTAGTGATCCGAGGCCATTGGGCTCCAGCACGGCGTTCCGTATTACCCTCCTGAACCCACCGATTCCAGATTCTGCTAACAGTCATTGGATCTCGACCAACGCGAGCAGCAATGTCGCGATACGATAAAGCGCAATCACGATAGGCTACAATCCGACCTTTATCAAAGTCAGAAACGTGATGGTACGCATTTCTCCTCCTTACACGAGGCATCAGAACAACGTTTCACCAGGCAACGCTGGTCAGCTGTTGTTTGTGTATGAGAAATCGGTTGGAAACTTTCCTCATGTCAGCACGTTGTAGGTGTCGCCACCGGCGCCAACGTTGTGTGAATGCTCTGAAAAGCTAATCATTTGCATATCACAGCATCTTCTACTGTCGGCTAAATTTCGCGTCTGTAACATGTCATCTTCGTGGTGTAGCAATTTTAATGGCCAGTAGTGTGTAAAGAACACGCTGTGACACTGATAACTGTAAGAACTGTGGCGAGGGGAGAGGAGTAGCCTCTGTCACAGAAAAATAGCCACCCCACCCTTAATACTTTCAATGAGGAGATTATCCCTCTTGTAGGGGCTCTTGGCATAAGTGTCTCTGTGGGTTGCAATTGAATGTCTTGTAAGTAGACCCAGAATGGTTTCTACGGCGCTAAGAACTTCAGTTCTTCTAAATCGATTTCAGTTCGATCGTGATATAGAAATCCCTGTAGGAGTCATTGATTAGTTACGGTTTTCCTTTTCTTTAGATCTCGGTTGCACTGGTGTGCAATACAAATTAGAAGCAACAGTAGTCGGAACCTGAAACTTCAATATTGTATGAGAGAGAACCAGCTGGCCTGGTAGTTTTATAGCTGTTTTCTAGGTCGATGAGCTTTATACTGGATGTTTTTTTTTTTTTTATTTATCGCAGGTGGAGGGTGGGTGGGACAAGCGTCGTTTTTACTCGTACATTCCTTTGAATTTGTGTTTTCTTAATTGGGCGCATTGTTGATGCCTTCATTGTTGACTTTGAAATGATTTCAGAGTCAGATGCAGTTCTGTCTGTGTAGGCGCATCAACGGAAAAACGAATTCGTGGTAGACTTCGATGGTTGAGTTTACTTCGAAACATGACTTCTGGTGACTGGTTTCTGAAGGACTGGCGCAAAAGATATAACAAATTCTTAAGCTTGCGTTGCTTTAAAGGCTTTTTTGGCTTCACCACGTCACTTTCAGCTCTTGAATTTTTCATTCCTCAGTATTGGTACAGCTCTTTCTGTCCCACACTGGGTCATCATTGGATCAGTTTTTGCATTTCAGAGGACATGCGCAAGATTCACCTGACTCGAGTGCTGGGCCTCAACAATTCCCACACATAGGGCTACAACTAATGTCACCGTAGTATGCACAAATTTTTTGGTATCTGAAGCATTGAATTGGGTCTGGTATGTATGGTCGAACTTGAAATAGTACAGGCGCACTGAAGGTAGAAATAAATATTGCTGTTTCTTTGATAATGCCATTTTTCACATAGTTTTCCACTATGTGGCATTCATATTTTTTCATTTTTCTTGCAAGTCTTAGGGGCCACTCTCCTTATGTGTGCAAGTAATAACCTCCTTGCTTAAGTTAAGAGCGTAACGCATTTTGCTATTATAATGTAGCTGCCTAACATATTGCACTCTAGAAGCTTAGACATGTGATGTGCCGGCCGCTGAATGTCAATTCAGGCAGAGCCAAGCTTACCTCAGCAAGCACTACACAACTCAAGTGCGGCATGTGTTCCCAGAATGTGCCTGCTAACAATTGTTTTGTCTCAACAGAGACCCACCCATCAGCATGTAGCACAGCTTGAGGGTGAGGTCTTTCTGACGCAGGTTTGTATTTTCTTTGCTACCAAGGCAGTTAAGACAAAATCCTCATACTCTGAAATACATACTGTTCCATCATCACACCTGACGATGGTCTCTATGGTGCTAGTTTATGGTAAAAGAGGACTGATGGTGCTGACCAGCCCCCAGCGTGGGAACCCTTGGATCACTACGCCTATATCCTACCATTGCTTGCAAGTTCCATGGTGGAAAAAATGTTCGGTCCCCATCCCCAGCCTCGCTCTTTTCCCAAGGTGTGGTACATTTTTTGTCTGGCTTCACTGCTGAGGCTTGTCCAGGGTAAGTGGACCTCCCAGCAGCAACGCCATCTACTGCCTGAGCTTCATTGAGTTGCACAAATCCTCCCACCCAGCACTGAAGGTGCCATTGATAAGGTAGTCTCTACTGAAAGGATCAGGGGAAGCCATACTACTGCACACTGATTTTGTAGACTTGGAGAAGGCCTCTGGCTGTTTACTGTTACAACAAGTTTGATGAAGTCTGCAGTCATAATAGACTTATCAATATTGACCAGCTCTAAATAATGTAAGCAGACAGCAAAAGTTGTGTATGTTGCCCAATTGGTCCATCCAACAGTCACCCTGTGACAGATGGGTGTCACTGGTCACCACAATTATTCTCTTGATCATTGACACTTTCACATTAGCTCTAACGCAGCAAAACCTTGAATTTTGTTCTACACACTAGATGTCACGATTGCTGCTTCGACTAGGCAGAAACTGCAGCAACAAATCAATCATGGTATGACCTTATCAGTCAGTTTGAACTCTGATTGTTACAAAAACTGAGTACTTGGAAACTGCTTCTTCTCTGGTAATGATCCAAATCAAAGTCCAAAGCCTAAGTTTTGCCGCAGAACATGTAGGCCATGCTGTGTTGGATGGGCAGCCTGGGTTCTGCACATCAACAGATCCTGGCTCATGGATGCAGCTACGATACTGAGTATTGGTGGCCCCAACAGCTCCAGTGGGCGTGGCCTCAGCTGAGTTTAGATGGCTGCGGCCTCAGATTCGAGGGACTGAGTCCACTAAAGAACCCAAGACCACCCTAACTTCAAAACATTTATTTAGTGTTGTATATAATTTGCAACGAGACTACGAGTGGTCTGCTTCCTTTGGACATGTGGATAAGTCTATAAATCTCGCTCAGTTTGCGATGGTCATCGACTTCTTCGAGCAGTCATGAGTGCCTGGTCGATTGTTCAGCGACTTGCATGTGGTCAGCTGGCTATGTAACTCCAAAGGTGGTGGGTAATGATACAGTGATTAAACAACAAACGTCAACAGAACGTTTTGGTTACCTGACCTTTGAGGAAGCAAGATACAGGCCTTTACAATTCTGTTACCTTGGGTCCCAGCTACGAAATGGTGGCAGCATCAATAGCAATGAAAAAATATGGATAAAAGCAGCTGAGGTCCAATGTGCAGAGCTCACTGGGGTACTGTTGTAATATCTCATCTTACTTCATGACAGATGAGGCAATTGGTGCCTTGGGTGGAAACTGAGGAACAGGACCTGCTAATATTCGATATGGTTTACTGTAGTTATTTAAGGCATTCTATTAGTTTTAACACAGTAATATTTAATCTGTATTAAATGTTTGAAATAGAGGGTGAATTTTTCTGTCATCATGGAGAACCCATAGTTGGAAGGACCTAGCAAGGGAATTTTCAGACTTTAAGCTAGTATCTTACAAGCTCTGCAGAGAAGGGGAATGCGATCGCCAATCCTAGCAGATCTTTACTGATAATTCAGAGATAGACAATCTCCTGGTTTTACAGAAGGGAGTGGGAAGAAGGTGATTATTCACGGGGTGGGTAAAAGGATCGGGAGATGAGAGAGAAACCTGGACGGAGGCATAAGGTTGTAGTAAGCAGGTGTATTCGAGGATGTCAAGAGAATGAGGTCGCTATGGGTGTAGTGGTGAACATATATGGGAGTGGGCAATGAGCAGTCATCTGAGCAATGCAACGATAAGACTCTGATCCATTTCATCTCTATTTGGTGAGTGCTTAGGTGCAGAAAATACTGATGGCTTGGGACATTGGGTGAATCTACACTACTAGTCATTAAAATTGCTACACCAAGAAGAAATGCAGATGATAAACGGGTATTCATTGGACAGATATATTATACTAGAACTGACATGTGATTACATTTTCACACAATTTGGGTGCATAGATCCTGAGAAATCAGTACCCAGAACAACCACCTCCGGCCGTAATAATGACCTTGATACGGCTGGGCATTGAGTCAAACAGAGCTGGGATGGCTTGTACAGGTACAGCTGTCCATGCAGCTTCAACACGACACCATAGTTCATCAAGAGTGGTGAATGGCGTATTGCGACGAGCCAGTTGCTCGTTTTCAATTGGTGAGAGGTCTGGAAAATATGCTGGCCAGGGCAGCAGCCGAACATTTTCTGTATCCAGAAAGGCCCGTACAGGGCCTGCAACATGCGGTCGTGCATTATCCTGCTGAAATGTAGGGTTTCGCAGGGATCGAATGAAGGGTAGAGCCACAGGTCGTAACATATCTGAAATGTAACGTCCACTGTTCAAAGTGCCGTCAACGCGAGGAAGAGGTGACCGAGATGTGTAACCAATGGCACACCATACCATCACGCCGGGTGATACGCCAGTATGGCGATGACGAATACACGCTTCCGATGTGCGTTCACCGCGATTCCGCCAAACACGGATGCGACCATCATGATGCTGTAAACAGAACCTGGATTCATCCAAAAAAATGACGTGTTTCCATTCGTGCACCCAGGTTTGTCGTTGAGTATACCATCGCAGGCGCTCCTGTCTGTGATGGAGCGTCAAGGGTAAACCGTAGCCATGGTCTCCGAGCTGATAGTCCATGCTGCTGCAGACGTCGTCGAACTGTTCGTGCAGATGGTTGTTGTCTTGCAAACGTCCCCATCTGTTGACTCAGGGATCGAGACGTGGCTGCACGATAGGTTACAGCCATGTGGATAAGATGCCTGTCATGTCGACTGTTAGTAATACGAGGGCGTTGGGATCAGCACGGCGTTCCGTATTATCCTCCTGAACCCACCGATTCCATATTCTGCTAACAGTCATTGGATCTCGACCAACGCGAGCAGCAATGTCGCGATACGATAAACCGCAATCGTGATAGGCTACAATCCGACCTTTATCAAAGTCGGAGACGTGATGATACGCATTTCTCCTCCTTACACGAGGCATCACAACAACGTTTCACCAGGCAACGCCGGTCAACTGCTGTCTGTGTATGAGAAATCGGTTGGCAACTTTCCTCATGTCAGCAAGTTGTAGGTGTCACCACCGGCGCCATCGTTGTGTGAATGCTGTGAAAAGCTAATCATTTGCATATCACAGCATCTTCTTCCTGTCGGTTAAATTTAGCGTCTGTAACACTTCATCTTCGTGATTTAGCAATTTTAACGGCCAGTAGTGTAATGAAACGTAAGAGAATAATAGACTTCAGTGGAAACAGTCTGCCGAGTTCTCGATATCAGACTGGAGAAGGGGGTATTATCATTTAAATATGATTTCAGTGCTGGGGTTATGTTTGCAAGAATGGCAACACTAAATTAACTATATTTTGCTAATTAGACATGGAATTAAAGTAAACAAAATTACTAAATGTAATCTTATAGCTTGATTTCTGTACTTGCGTTTACTTCTCAGAAGTTAGTCCGTAACCTCAGTTACTTAAAGTGTTCTGTATTCTTTTACTGTGGCTGATCTTGTCCAATTGATAATCTTGCATTTCACTGAATTGGCAGACGAACTGGAGAGCTTCGGTACTGAAGCAGCCAGAGTGCTTCAGATAGCGCAGAAGTTTGGTACCCGTTAGGTCATAGCACAGGGTTTCTTAAATGTAAACTGAGGCTGGTTACCCTCATATACAATCTGTGAGATACGGAGAGCGCCACACAGCAGGAGCATAGTTTGCATGTTAAATGTGGTCTGCCATTGAAATTTCAAGTCAGTATGGTATTTGAGAAAGAATACACCGTGAAACAATCAAATGACAATATACCTGGGACTGCAACTGTAGAAGATGGTCTCTAACCAGTAACACTGTGGGCAATAAGTGCTATGTAAAAACGCTGATCGTTGAAAAACTTCTCCATGCTACAGAAATTTGTATGCGATATTGGGTAAACAAATATTCTTCTACTTGATTATGTTTCTAATGGAACTGTCTGAAAGAAGAATAGCATATGTCCCACTACAGAGGAAATGAGAGAACTCTGACATCCTGAGAGCATTCTTTTTTCACTTTTTGGCTTCAGTAGTTTTGTGATTGGTTTGATGTCACCTCCTGCTACGATCTTCTCCACTTTGCCAATCTTATCGTGTCACAGTAACACTAAATTCTAACGCCCTCAATTATTTGTGGTATATATTTTAATCTCTGTCTTCCTCTACAACTTCTGGAAGCTAACACCGTAAAAAAACTACTATTACCACAGCCCTTTTGTAGTTAGAGTTCTCCTCACATTTCTTTCCTGGCCAATTCTGTGGGGACTCACAGCTTATTGTATTTTAACAGTTTACTTAATTTTAACAGCCTTCCGTAACACCATTGCGTACAAGCAATGGCAGGCAACTGTGTGGTAAATCAAGACAGATATTAAAAGACGCTAGTAACAAAGATATGAAGATCGTTGATCACTTTCCTCAACACTGAATAGATCGACGAGATTCCAGGGTCTAAAGAAGTGAAATCTACTGAAGTGAGGAAATGTTATTATGAATGAAAAGAAGTCAGAATGGAATATGGAGCAGTGGTAATACTGTCGTCCTTTGTCATGGAACCACGTGTAAAACAACTAAATATGCCTAATTAATATTTTAACATGAAGAACTGCATAGCTTCCCAAATATCAAATATTTTCATAATTTCTCTAAGGTTCCTATTTCTTTCTACATGTTGGTCATGAAAGAAAAGTTTATGATAAACGAATTCATATCTTTTTGTTAGATATCTGATTTAAAATATACAAACGTACTGAATTTTCTTATGCAGTAAATTCACCTCACACCACATTTTTGTTATAGAACTGTAAGGGCTTAGTCTATTATCATCTTCCTCTTGAGTTTCTTTGTCATAGGTGACCAGTCAGTGAAATAGATAATGCCGCACACAGCTGCTAAGCCATAGAACATTACTGATGGCATCCTGAAAAAAAAGTTTAAATCTAAATTTAAAGCATTAACATTAGGGTGATGTAAAGTAAGGACAATATTAGAGTCTTAAAAAGTGTTTTAATATTTGAATTCCAAATTAACATTGTAAAATTATCATTTCCAGTAAGCAGGGTGAATATTTTTATTTATTCGTATAAATATTACTCAGTACTGTACTGCATTCAATATTGTTGCAAGTTATGGTTTTTCAAAGACACTTTTTTTGCTGTAGAAAGAGACCAAACGTATTTTGAAAATTTTTATTGAGTTGTGTACCCTTGTGTCAGCATCTATGTTTATGAAAATATTCACAAAATTTGCTATTACGCCAATTATCATATTTTTCCCAGGAAATTTGTATTTCTGTTGCGTTTACAGATATATTATTAGAAACTTCTTTAGGTTCTTTATTCATTTTTGCCCCGCCTTTTTTTTTCCAGCCACTGATGATCGGTGCATGTTTTTTCACTAGGTTCAAGACATTACAGAGGGCATGTTCTGCCCATCTCTGGATGCAATCACTGCAGTATGTTTACACATCATTCGGAGACTCACATCAGTCCCATAGCTCATTTATTACTGAAAGTTGTGATTTTAGCTTCATCTTTCACTCTGTTCTTACTGCCTTTTCAGGATACTCAGAAGAATTAGGTTCAGGCGTCAAGTTGACGCTCTGATGTAGCTTTACAGTTTTAAGTCCGTGATTAAGGGAGATGGGTTTTGCATTTGTTACCTCATGCGAATCATTTTACTGGTAACACTGCCATGCTAGATTTTGACGCAGATAAAGTTCTCAACAACGAATGGAAGAACGTAATAGGATTAGTCTGAAAGTAAGGCTGAAAATCATTTGCAATGAGATTAAAATAAAGTATCATCTATGTACTAAAAAGAAAACTACACTCTTGGAAACGAAATCACAAATTAGTAATGAGTTTTTCATTTAGGATGGTTGAAAATAATTGTTGGATGTACACAATCACTTACAAAGGTAATTGTTTCTGTAGTGAAATGTCGCACGCAGAGCAACGAAAGGTAATTTGGCGCGCTAATGGCCAGCGATGTGTGTGCTGTACTCTGCTTTTAAAATATGGAAACAGTTTCAACGGTGTTCAAAGACTAGTGACTCTAATCGCAAAGCCAGGAGCGCACAAACAATTCCATCGAACAGAACTGGCATGGAAGACATAAGTATTATTAATTACTTAAAATGAAAATCGATAACTAACGGCAACAGGCTCAACAGGCCTTGTATACTTTTCGTCTTGTTGAGTTACAGATTACTAGCACTTCTTGAGAAAAGGTTCTACACATGTCGTGACCTCAGAGCAATTCTATGTCCCCTGCATCGTAAGTTGACAGTAAGATACCTCATCCATATCTCCTCTTTTTTCGGTGCTAGCAAAATTTACAAAACAGCCGAATGGTAGACGCTTCTTATAAATAATACGCGCACTTTGTTTTTCCCTCATATAAATAGATACTCTGACTGACGCCAAGCAGGTAATGAAGATAAAGAGATAGTATAGATGTACAGCAAAAAGAATAAACAGACCATTAAAATGGCCTGGAGTCAAGGTGGCTTTCAGAGTTAAGTTTCAAATATATAACAAAAGACAGATTTGCGATCAGTATGTGTTGGCAGCAGGCACTTATGACAATGAGGCACTAACTTTTAAAGCGAGAATTATCTAAAAGAAAACTGAGGACACCTCAGCGAACTTTGGAGAGATGAGTGTTAGGGATTACTGGGAGAAAAGGTATATAAATAGAGCGATAAAAACAGGCCAGCCTGGATGACGTAACTATGGCGGTAATTAAAGTGAATGGAAGTGGGAAGGACCTGAAGCCAGCCAAATGGATGGTAAATGGACCGAGGAAACTCGTTTTTGGTTTAGTAGGGAAGAGCAGGTCAATTAGCCGACGTAGTGCAAGGAGGTCAAATGGCAGCTGCTGATGGCGGATACCGTCAGCAGCGGGCTTTACAACGCACATTCTGAGCACAAAGGTCACGAAGAAGCAGAATGACCTCCATTCCAGACAGCATGGATTCTGAAAACACAGCCCCGACCAAACCAAACACATCTATCTTACTGCATGGCTAACCCAGTTCATGGTGCACGATTACAGCTGTTGGTTGCCTATTTAACGGCTTCCAGCGGTAACAAAAATTACATTTCATATAAATATCGACCGAATTCAAAAATTTGAAGTGTTGTCACTATCTCTTCATTAAGAGGTATGATCTTATGTTAAAGGTTTAACAGAGTAAGATAACAATTACAGTTAGAAACTGCATCTGTCGTGAGGTAGCATAGCTCACCACGCGCAAATTACACAGACTACACTTATGCACTTTTTGAGAATGAGAGCACTTAGCAACTACAAACAAAATTTAAGGATAATTTCCAAGCTCTCCTAAACTTTTCCACGCTTTCATGCTTAATGTCAAATATTTAGGGCATTAAATCCTTTATAAAGCAGCCAGATGTATGAAACTGTTTTATACAGTTTGATTGATTAAAGAATTGGGGGTGGGGTTACTGGTGATGTTCTAAAAGCAGTGGATCAAGAAACTCAGGTGAATGCAGTATTTTTTTTCTTTTAACTTCCAAAAAGTGTTTGAATCAGTACTACAACGACGCTTGTCAACGAAAGCACCACCATATGGAGCATGAAGCGAAGTTTCTGTGTTGTTATCATTGCCATTCGCAATGTATGTTAATTAGCTGGTGCACAATATCATTAACAATCTCAGACTTCTTGCAAATGACAGTTTGTTTCAAATAATCGAAAATGTGAAGCTGTGCATTCGCACAAAGCGAAAACATAGTATGCTATATCTAAGATATTCATCAGTCATGATTGGAATTAGGTAATTCGTGTAAATAATTTGATACAACAGTCTGTGCTGGTATGAAATAGAATGAACATGTAGACTTCATCATAGGTGAAGCAGATGGCAGATTTCACTTAATTCATAGTATACTGGGAAAAAGCAGTCGTTCTACAAAGGAGTTTGCTTACAACCCGTCCTACAATGCGGCTCTAGTAGGACGGGCAACAGATATTGAATGTACAGGGTGACTGAAGTGTCCCAAGCCTTGGTGACTTTAGTAGTGGCGTAATGGCACACTTTCAAGGGGAAGCATGCATTCAGGGGCAAATCTTTAGTTCTGCTAAGTGGTTTATAACCCCCTCAGGGTTTGATTTATGACCCCTTTAGCACTGGGTGGATGCGATATGATTTGAGAACTAGATCGATAATCAGGAGTTTCTTCGTACCGGTAATATCTTTTAACGAAATTTCAAACTCCCACCTTCACAGGGAGACATGACCATCTTAATAACATCAGCTATATTACCGGATTTATAAAGTGATACGTTGTGATATTTATAACTTCTCTGTGCTGTTACCTTAAGAGGTTTCGTATGTGATGAAGGATTTGGTTGCTTTAAGAGAGTCTGAAAGTGAGGAGGCAACTTGTGACAAAGGTAAAACATAGCAGTCGTTATGAGCCAAAAATGAGTTTAATATTTTAGTTCTGTGATGCAGGATGTGACAATTTCAAGTTTCTATCCTTAGCAACTGAGGCTGGGCGATGAATAAGTTAATTGGTCAGGACACTGCCGTAGCCTATGTCTGTCTATACATTTATTAGGGTATTGTGGAAGAACTGAAAGTAAATCAATCAAGAACTTCCCAAGATTTATGCTAAAGTGTTACCCCTTCATACAGTATATGTATATTTATCTACCACATATATTACAAAAACATGCACTCTATGTCCTTCTGAATGTTTGATAGAGTATCATGTCCAATCTGGAGTAAACTGGACAAGAACTTTCTGATATTTTTGGTAACAACGTTAAATGATTACTTGTGTTTGTGTAGCAGTATGGATTATAAATTTTCTGTACAATTTTCGTACCTCCATTATCAACATACTTAGTTATTTCATCATTACCACATTAATCGGACAGCACTCTGATTCAGATGGTTAATTTGCTGTTTTACTCTAATTTTTATTTAGCAGTTTATTAAAATCCACTGTTGTTACCCATCATTAGAACCATTAATAGTGTGCTTTACTATCATTCCATTTATCTTGCTTTCAGTACTGTTGCATACACATTAATCCACCTGCGTTTAGTGAGTGTGCCTTACACCTGTCAGCTGTTTAACGACCGCTATTAAAGATTTCTGGCCTTGGCCACAGAATCTACCCTCTCCCTGCAGATACCTGCGGCTTCCACTTCTGGGAACTCACACTCCCCTACCACAGAGTGCACCGCTATGTATTGTTCCCCCACCCTCGCTGGCCCACAGTTGCTAATGTTCAGCAGCATGTGAGCTTTGCATCCGATTGCACTAAGCTCCATACCGCACATTAAAATGTCCACTCTCTGCAAAATCATCTCAACTAGTTCCATCATATATTTCGAATCATATACAATCATGTAATACTTCTGTCGGAGACATGGTTCAAATCAAGAAGTCTGCCAAACTCAGTAAATATAGACGGGTACATCTTTCTAAGATACAGCAGATGAGACTGACTGGGGGACGGAGTAGGGACACGCATACGCTCTGATTTATCACTAGCTGTGTTATGCACATCTAAGCTGAGGAGCTAAAACAGATCATGAATCTCACAGAAACTGCACATTGGCTTTACAAACTATGCCCCATACCTGTAAGTCGTATTGTTTACAAGCAGAAGAGGAACAGAGTAAGTCAAACCGTGAGAAACGCTGGCATGGCCATACATTAACCAACAACAGAAATACATGTGCTGTCCTATCGAAAAGGCTGCAGCTGATCCTATTGTCTCAGCCAATGAACTCAACCAGGACTTCACATTGCCTACAAGCACAACTGAACCACAAACGAACCAGAGTTTCACTGATTACATCATGGGGGTAAGAGATTGTAGCTGCAAAGAATTATATCTAATGGACGTTGTTTGCAATACTATCAAAAAAACCATCATGCATATCAGAATCATCATCTACTGGACATGATGGCATCACAGCCAAATGATGAAGCTTGTTATTTACCCACTACTGCCTACTACAACAGATATCTTCAGCGACTTCTTAACCATAAGTGAATTGGCTATTTTTGAAAACCTCTAAGTCATAGTAATATAAATTTGTGAGCAAACAGATAAAACTGATTGCTGAATAAACTGGAAACTATTTGTAAAGTGTTTCGCCCTTCAGGATTAGTACTTATGACAAGACATCATGGAAGTATGACAAGAACTTTCATTACTTATTAAATTATCCTATAGATAAGTTTAAAACTCTGAAACTTACAGAATTTTAAAAGTAAGTGAACAATATTTTATTATTGTCTTAAAGAAAACACAAAACTCATACTGAGAGGAGTTATTGCTGCATCTACTTCATCTGAGGATAAAAAGAAATGAAAACTTACAGTGCCAAAAACTGTTCCTAACATTCAGAAAAAAATACACTCTAAGTCAAAAAAATGACGCAAGACGAAGGAATTATCTAAATGGGAAAGAAAGCGGTAGATCTGATGTATAAAGACAGACAAACAAATCATTACAATTTCAGAAAAATTGGATGATTAATTCAAGAGAAGGAGCTTCACAAATTGAGCCAGTCAAAAACGCTTTGGTACACCTCTTGCCCTAAGGAATGTCCAACGAAGTCCTTAGTAAAAGGGTAGCTAAATTCCGAGTACCGCGGTCGACAATGCATGACCATACTAAAAATTGATTTGAAAAATAAAAAGATTTAGATTAGTGATTCTAAATGAATTATCTGACAACGACATGGAGCAGCAAGTGATAATCTGCCGTACTTTACGGATACAATTTGCAAAGTCTCTGTCTTTCCAAAGCGTGTTATTTTCTGGTAAATGTGCAATATATCGTAGTTCACAGAGGAGAAATTTTGCTTTTCTGGTCTAAGGAATATACTGTAACACCCCACCTGTCACTTATCTGGTTTTGGCGTGTGTTCACCCCAGGTAATTGACTAACAGATCAACAGAGAGTGCAAAACTGCCGCAATATCGGATAACGCAAGGAAAGTAATAAGGCCTGGTGACTCCTGGTTGAACTGCGGTGGCAGTGTTGACATTAATTGATTCAGAATTGATCCCTTTTAATTAAAAAAGGGTGCACATTGATGTTATATTCAGCTGTTGAACACGAGATGCAAATGTTGAACCTAAAATTAATTAAGAAAGTGAATTGGGATTTCAACTACTTGATTGAAAACAGATGCAGTCGATGAGCACAAATTTATTTTAACTCACGACCTTCAATCATCACATTACATGACTCTCCTAACAGGCAGTGGTAATAAATTGCGTTTGCTTGGAGTAAAGCGCGATAACTCAAAAGTAATTCCTATCGACTGACCCAGGCGTAATGCAAAGTGCGAGAAGCATTCTACAATACATGGCCCATGAAACCCTCGTGGAAACTTTGCCAACGTGATCCAACAAATTAATCAGTGGCCTAACTCAAGCCAGAGCGGGCGCAATATCACCAAATTCAGCGTGGCGGGGCGTCGTCATTGTGCAGACATCGGCCGACCTTGTGGTGCTGCAAGGCTGTGCTCGTCTATTCACTACTAGCTATCTTGCTCAGTACATAGCTCCAAGCTCAATCGTTCTGTTTGCTAAGTCCTAAACTGCAGATATGCTCACTCTCTCTCAGGCAAGCTGAGTAAAGAACGCCACGTCTGCACTCTAGGGAATCTGGGAACGGAAGACTTCTACGGAGACTTCTGCCAGTCCGCTCTTCACCTCAGTTTCCCTTCCAGCAAAATCATTTACACCAATTTGTGGTGTGCCTACTGTAAGACCTTCGGTACACACACCATCAGATTATTTGACTTGTCACTCTAACGAAGTAGGCGAGTGTCAGCAATATGTCTCGTGGTCTTATCGTGGAGTGTTTATCTTCTGCCGTTAGGTCAGACGATAGAAATGCCACTTGCACGCTTAGAGTAGCAGATTGACGGTGACAAACTTTAAACAGAACTTGATTAATTTTCACACACATTTATTAAAATAATAACAAGCATAAAAATAACTTAAGTTGGTTCTGGATGCTATTTACAATTGACAATCTGAAGTTCCTTTGGCCTTGGTACGTTAATCTTATTCTCACATATCTCTGATACTTGACAAAGTGTCTATACATTTATCTTCATGGCTATGTACAGGAATATGATAATCTTATTAGGCACAGACTGAAACTTGACTATAGACTGGTACAGACAAATGCAGACTGACTAATCGGAGGTCTATACACTCGTTATAATACCTCACACATTCAGGTATCACTGTGCGAGTGTGATCCGCAAGGAGAAAAGGTTCTACGTTAGCAGCAATCTCATTGGCTGCGTTACATATTAATACGCGGATAGGCAGAAGCAGAATTTGGTCCGGCCCTACAACATCACCATCTCTTAGTGCGGAGACGGACGAACGCTGCGCCTGCGCTGTTGTGCTTAGCGGGGCGCGCTCTATTGGGAAAGTTGTGTACGTGCTGACTACGCGGAACTATGTACACAACACAATTGCAGCACAAGTCGCGTGTTAATTATGCGTTGCTTCCCAGCGCCAACCAATGCCTGCTCTGGGAAGTGAACAAATTTCCACAAAATTTCCCTTCCTCTCAACTTCTGCTATTTAGCTCCTCCCAGGCCACCCATCAAGCTTAGCGTCTGCACAAAACACCAATTTTTCCAGAATTCTAACTCCCAGGAGAGTACTTGAAATTCCTTGGTCCTATGTTCCCATCGGAGGCCGGCGTATTTCATTCTGTCGCTTTTCACCTGATTTACTTCAGACTCAGCAGACTGTGAATTCAGTGTGAAGTTGCTATAGTCACTAACACGCATTTTTTGGCCTCTGTTGACCGCTCCACCGTAGCTTTGCGCGGCTTTCTCACATGTTTCACTGAAAACGGGATGACGGACATTTATCAACAGGCGTACAAATTCTCCGTCTGCGTCCCGGTACACCAGCATGGGGTCAACCAGCCCCCCTCACTGTCACTCATCTTAAGGCAGCTGGAGGCCGCGCCCCGTTTCCGCTTTCTCAGAGTTTGAGCCATCCTAAGCTGCCTATTTTCGCTTCCCTACACCGCTCCCCAGCCCAGCTGTGGTCAACTCTGAATACTTCTTTGGGATAAACTAGCCTCCAGTAAATCGATGAGTTTCCGCAAAGTTTTCATGCCACATGAATTACTTTAAAACCATCACCCAAAGTTAATTATTCCAATACGTCCACACTATACCCTCTACAAGATGCATTGTGCCTTGTCAGTCACTTTTGTTCAGCCCTACTGTTCACTCAACGTGAGTTTGGTGATCTTTAATGACTTCATGTAAGGGGCATAGTTCTTGCCATCTTACAATACATATTATTCACAAGATTTGGAAAGGAATTCGCCTTATGTTTTGGTATAGCCCAGGATGTCACACGATATTTCTTTGGACTATTTTTGTTAAGAGCACATGAATATAAATTCTTAGTTACACATGTTGCAAACGTGGCTAACACGTCAGGTCGCAAACCAGGGAATCATAGATCATGTGTGGTTACTGCAGGACAGAGCTCCAGCACACTCTGCTATTCATGTGGGTGAGTCCTTGACAAACAGTTTCGAGTCTGCTGGATGGGTCGTAGTTCAGCAGTATCTCTAATCCCATTTAAATGACCACCATGCTAGGCGACTCATTATAGGGGATAATCAACTTCCATGTGGGTCAAAGTCGGTATGAGATTAACAAAGGACTGCGCAAATGTGTTAAGGAAGTCTTTCGAAGCATTACTCCTGAGACGCTCTGCAAGATGTGAAGAGAACGTGGAGACGGTCAGATCTCTATGTATGGTGCAAATGCAGATCCGTTTGATGCGTAGTTTTTATATGCACACTCTGAGACACAAAAAACGACACTTCACGAGGGAATTATTGGAATGGGATGGAAATCGATAGAGGGTCAGTTCGAAGCGAGACTCATCACTTCAGACAATTCTACTCCAGTCAATGACAATCCAGGCTGAATGTGACCAACACCATTGCAACCGGGCATGGTGGCATACATAGGCTCAAAAATGGTTCAAATGGCTCTGAGCACTATGGGACTTAACATCTATGGTCATCAGTCCCCTAGAACTTAGATCTACTTAAACCTAACTAACATAAGGACAGCACACAACACCCAGTCATCACGAGGCAGAGAAAATCCCTGACCCCGCCGGGAATCGAACCCGGAAACCCGGGCGTGGGAAGCGAGAACGCTACCGCACGACCACGAGCTGCGGACTGGGATACATAGGTCAATGGTACTCGGCACTTGGGGCGCCGTCAGTTCAGCCCTCTTTCTATCTGCCGCCTATTAACGGTCTTTGTGATCACTCCAGCACCAGCTGCACGTCGGGTGGGTGACAGTGATTAATCTGGGGTTCTGAGTGCCTCTCCAGCGATAGCTTAGTCCTCACGTTCTGTCGTCTCTCTAGGTTGGCCGCATCCTTCTTGATGCTGTGTTCGCTCATGGTTCACCCATTCCAGCCAACATAATCGAATAGAGACATAGTTCCTATTCAAATCCCGAGCTATCCGCTGATTACTCCAACCAGCTTGTTTGAGCCCAACTGCACGTCCTCTCTCAAAAGGTACTGCGTACATTGTTCACGTGCCTATCAGTGAGGCATAGTTACTGTCCCACTGAGTATACGGAATGAAATACGCGAAGACTTTATGCCCTGGCATCGGCATGTTTCCTTTTTCCCATCCTTGCCAGGTGCGCGGTGAAATTGCACTGCGGCAGCATCACACAGTCATACATCGGCCCCCAAACTTCACTGTTTTGCTTTTTTCGTCGGCAGGAAAATCAGTTTGTGACCAATTCGTTTAATTCCTTCGTTGTGTGTCTTTTTTTGTCTTAGAGTGTATGCGTAGATACACATAGTTCAATGGCGTGCAGTCATGGGAAGCAACTGAAGCCATGCTTTTATAACGATAACTGTAACGATGTATTACGTAACTATAGTCACACGTTTATTCAACAATATCTAGAGAAAACACATAGAACTAATACATTAATTACGTTACATTATTGGTAGCATTATGAGCCGAGCCGAAGCATTGTCCGTGGAGCTTAGCTGAGCAGCGAGAGGTTTGCGTGCGCATCTCTATTGGCCAAGAGCCGCGCGCGTTTTCCGGCCACAACAGATGCTGGCTCTGGACGCGCATATAATAAAGAGACTATCAGTAATACAGTACTGTATTGTTTTGCTCAGTTTACGGGTTTGCCGAGTCTGTATAAAAGTGTGTCAAGGTGCCAAGTAGTATCTAGTATTACACTGAGGTGAGAAAAGTCACTGCCCGGCGTAGAGCATCAACTTGACGTGGCTTGGACTCAACAAGTCGTTGGAAGTGCCCTGCAGAAATATTGAGCCATGCAGCCTCTATAGCCGTCCATAACTGCGAAAGTGTTGTGCACGAAATGACCTCTAGATTATGTCCCATAAATGTTCGATGGGATTCATGTCGGGCGATCTGGGTGACCAGATCATTCGCTCGAATTGCCCAGAGCGTTCTTCAGACCAGTCAGGAACATCTATGGCCTGGTGACATGGCTCATTATCATTCATAAAAAGTCCATCGTTGTTTGGGAACATGAAGTCCATGAACGATGGGCTCAACTGAACCAGATGCCCTAGTCCATTCCGTGTAAACACGGTGCACACCATTATAGAGTGGCCACCAACTCGCAGAGTGCCTTGTTGACAACCTGGGTCTATGGCGTTGTCGGGCCTGTTTCACACTCAAACCCTACCATCAGCTCTTACCAATCGAAATCGGGACTCATCTGACCAAACCACGGTTTTCTAGTCGGCTAGGGTGCAACCGATATGATCATGAGTCCCGGAGAGACGCTGCAAGCGATGTCGTGCCGTTAGCAAAGGCACACGTCTCGGTCGTCTGCTGCCACAGCCCATTTGTCGAAAAATGGTTCAAATGGCTCTGAGCACTATGAGACTTAACTTTTGTGGTCATCAGTCCCCTAGAACTTAGAACTACTGAAACCTAACTAACCTAAGGACATCACACACATCCATGCCCGAGGCAGGATTCGAACCTGGGACCGTAGCGGTCGCACGGTTCCAAACTGTAGCGCCTTGAACCGCTCGGCCACCCCGGCCCATTAATGCCGAATTTCGCAAACTATCCTAAAGGACCCGTTCTTCGTGCATCCCATTTCTGTGGTTATTTCAAACAGCGTTGTTTGTCTGCTACCACTGATAATTGTACAAAAAGGACGCTGCTCTCGGTCGTTAGTGGAGGGCGTCGCCCACTGCGTTGTCCATGGTGAGGGGTAATGCCAGAAATTTGGTATTCTCGGCACACTCTTGACACTGTGGACCCCGGGATATTGAACTCCGTAACGATTTCCGAAATGGAATTTCCGCGTTCAAAGCCTTTTAATTCCCGTCGTGCGGCCATAATCACACCAGAAACCTTTGCACTTGAACCACCTGAGTTCAAACGACAGCTCCGCCAATGCACTGTGCTTCTGTACCTCAGATACTGGGACTAACGCCATCTGTATATGTGCATATCGCTATCCCACGAGTTTTGTCATCTCAGTGTATAATAGAAATTATATCGACATGTATTATAAAAGAGCTTTTGTCTAATGTGTTTTCTACTCATTCTTTCTCAGAAGAAAGTGGATAATTAAAAGTGGATGGCCAACACCAGAACAACCGAACTTGGTTCAAAAGGCCAATTAATTCACTAGACATTTTCAGTGGACTATGTGCAACAAATGTGACCCAAATGCGGTGTTTTGTTGATATTATCTGTTGTTTGGAAAGGCAGAAATACTAGTTAGACCAAAACTGGGTACGGGCATTTGGAAAGTTGAGTGAAGTCGATAACCGAGCACGGATTGTCTGTTGCCCCGGCCGATGTGGCCGTGCGGTTCTAGGCGCTCCAGTCTGGAACCGCGTGACCGCTACGGTCGCAGGTTCGAATCCTGCCTCGGGCATGGATGTGTGTGATGTCCTTAGGTTAGTTAGGTTTAAATAGTTCTAAGTTCTAGGGGACTGATGACCTCAGATGTTAAGTCCCATAGTGCTCAGAGCCATGTGAACAATTTTTTTGAACTGTCTGTTAACCGACTACGGTCGTCAGTAGCTAGAGCCGCTTTTGGGGAAAGTAGAGTAGAAACTACGTTTCGTGACCAGCTTAAAAATATAATATCTCTACAGAATCAAAGATGAGGCGGAACAGGGACACCTTTAAAAGGCTTATTACTGCAATGTGTTTTCCAGGAAAACTACAATTGACCTTTCGATGACACGATGAAATAAACATTTTTCTTAGTCATGGAAATTATGGACAAATGTTGAACTACACTGCAGCGTATGATTCTCTTTTAGAGAAGCACATAGAAACCTCTACTGTGTTTAAAGGAATTTCTAATCGAATTAAAAATGATCTAATACAAGCCTCACTTTCAACCGTTTTATGAGCTGTCAAGCAGGAACTCGTGGATGTTCCTTTTGTAGCCGTCATGATTACGAAACCTCTGTTGTGGCAAATAAAGCACAGTTTTCTATTGTTCTCTGTTATGCATGTGAAGGAGAAATAAAGGAAAGATTCTTTGGGTTCTAACATAATCAGGTTATTGCAGAACTTATCTGGCTTCTCTCATCTGATTTCGGATGTAATGAAAAATTGATTGCACAAAAGCTAGACGAGGCGAGTGTGGCGGGAAATCTGAATGGAGTTCAAGAACCAACCGAAGTCGCACATTCTGAAGCCATCTTTTTTCACTGTTATGTCCATGTACTAAACCTCATTTTGTCTCAAAGCACAGCCACGCACCGGAGTCTAACACATTTTTTCAGTTCGCTTTAGGGGATTGTAGCCTTTTTTTTTTCGAGATCTTGTAACGCCGGAATGCATATCCTCCTATTTCCATCTATTGTACTATTATTTTTTTCCTTGTTTTGTTACCTCAAGATATGACATTTCTGTCTCTTTATATATTGTAATTGCTTTACTGTTTGGATATATATATATTTATGCACTTATGTCGATGTATAATTGGTTTGTTTCGTAAATATTATTTGTATTTTTACGCTGGGTCTTGCCTAGGGAAAACTGCTATCGAACGATTACGTCGATAGGTCGTGTGAAGAATCAAAGTGTGTAGGATCTTTGGTAGTGTTAACTCTGCCGCGTGGAGCGCGGGCAGAGGGAGTCTGGCGGGAGTAGCGAGTGGAGCAGGTGTGTTGTGGGACGCTCCCGCGAGTTGCCGCGCTTTCGGGGTTTGGCAGCATGTAATTGCGCTCGACTCGCGATGATAGTTTCTGACATGGTGTCGCGGACGGGAAGCATTAGCTGGCGCACATCAAGAGCCCGTTTCGCCTGGTGACCGTGTCGAGAAGAAGGCGCGCCAACATCCAGCTTCTGCAACAGCGACGGCCGACAATGAGTGACTGTCGCCACCTCCTCGATCGACGGCTTCAAACCTTCAATCAACCAACAAGGAAGACTAAAAGCACGTAAAGTTTCAGAACTGTATGGCAGACCTCAGCTTTTCAAATTGTTCCATTTGCCTCGCAAAATTACAGCAACTTAGCATGAACCTTTGTTGCTCATTGTCCCAATTGCATTGCCAAGCAGGGTCCCTTCCTTTTCCGAAATGAGCCCGAGGGTCGTTGAAATTCAAACGCCAGCATCATTCGATTTCACTGCTTTAATTTCAAAGTTCAGCTGGCTACGATATTTAGATTGCACAAGCACAAATTAAGAGTGCGAGTTTTGTTACCGTATTTTAGTTACCTGTGACTGCAGCTCAGCTTGGTACGTACTAAATTTTACTATTGTTAATTGTTCAGAATCATTTAATTCAAGTTCAAAGTTAATTCTCTTATTTCTAAATTGCGTAGATTCAAGTAGCTTTTGAAATGATTGTTGAGGTAGTTCAAGACTAACCTTATTTTACTGAATGTCGATGTGCTTCAGAAAGAAAGCTCACTATTAACTTCAGTCACTAAATTAACTTTCGATTTTCCAGTTTTATTAATTCTTTTGCTAAATTAAGTCAGAGTGTAGCGAAATTTATTACTTCTGACAAACTTTCAGTTTTCACACTACACGTGTCTACCTTCAGTTGCCACGCTTCTAGTGCTAATTATATGTGTAATTACCTCTCTTTTTCAGTTACTATAGTAATTGTCCTTAGGACTGGCGACCGTAATTTCCCCCAAATCTCAAATATCTAATTACCGCTAGTTAATTGTTAACGTAACGGCCGCACATTTACTTTCTTCATTAACTTTACCCCTTTTCAAAATTAATTTCCACCAGTTTCATTTGCATTTTTCCTTTCATTTAGATGTAACCCTTTCCTCCCTCTTTACCGACAGATTAACTTCGGTGACGATTGCTTTTCCCAAATTTCCATTAGGTACACGCGGTTTAATTTTTCACTGTCATTTAGGTCGATAAGTGAGGGGGAGGTTACACGTGGCGACCTGGTGACAGGACAATCTTCGGATTTGAGGTTGTTCTGGACACGAATTTTGTATGTTGCAAATCTCGTAACAAAGTACTGGTTACGTACAGGCCGTTACGTCAGCGAGAGTAAGTAGTGGGAGTAATCCTAATTAGATTTGAGATTTGTTATTTGTATTGAAAATTATTAAAATGAGTGAAGGCAACAATTGCCAAAATTTGGTAGACTTGGATACGGAACAATCGGTCGAACAGTGGGAAACGCGCACCGCGGTACCCATTGTTCAGGGGCAGGCGGCTAGCATGAAAGACGCGACCGCCGAAACGCAACAAAGAGCAGAAATGGAATTCCAAACTTTAGAAAATGTTTCGGAATCAGAAGTGAAAATCAAATCTGAATCCCTTGATGACGAATACGGGGGGACAATTAAAGAGGAAGCCGCTACGAAGTAAAACCGGTAGTTTCCGGGAATTTAACTGATTTATTGAACGTTTTGATTAACGAAATCAAGAGTCAATCGGTCAAGCAAGAAGATCAGGCTGCCAAGCAAGAAGCTCGGGCTGCCAAGCTAGAAGCTCAGTCTGAAAAATTTGAACGGATGCTAGACAATCAGAACAAAGCTATTAACGTTGTTAACAACAATGTTGGAGTTGTTAACACAAAAGTTGATAAAATCAAAGAAGATATTGTTGTAATTAATACCGAAATCGGTAATCTTAAACAGGAAATGATAGGCGTTCAGGCGGAAATTGCGAGCATAAATACTCGTTTTTATTCCGAAATTAGCAGAATCGAGAAAAGTGTAGGAGAATCAGTTGCTCCGATCATCGAGAAAAAGGTGACGGAACAAATTCAATTAGTGAAAAAAGAGGATCAAAAGAAGGTGGAAACTTTAAAGGCTTTAGTATCCGAAGTAGATACCAAAGTGACGAAGCAGGCTAATACCTGCGAAGAAAAAAAAAGGGAAGTAGAAACGCTTGCGACAACCACTTGCCAAGTAATTACGAGAGTGTCGGAATTAGAAAAGAAACTTGACGAAAAACAGAGCTATGTGCCAATCTATGCACATAGTTTGGAATTGTTGACGAAAGAGGAGCGGTTCGACCCCTTGAAAAAAGGCGGTATACACGCGACGGATTTCATTAAGAATTGTGAAAGAGTTTTACCCAGATCATGGACTAATGAGAGAAAAATTAATGCGATTATTGATGTGTTGGCTGGTGATGCCAAACATTGGGGCTTAAACCTCAACATTACGAACCTGACTTTTGACGAATTTAAAAATTTGTTTCTGGCTGAATACTGGTCAGAGCAAAAACAGCAAAGTGTCTGGCGCGAATTTATCGTATCGAGGCCTTTCGATGCGAATTCGCGCGGTTCGATGAAGGAGTTTTGTGAGGGCTGGATCCGCAAGTTGGAATATTTGCGTGACCGCCGCTCGGAATCCGAAATAGTCTGGGAACTCTACAAGAAGCTTCCAGATGATACAAAACGATACGTAGGAAGCAATTACAGGACAATCAATGATTTCCTGGGAAGAGTTGAGGACGAGGACTATTGGCGCAATAATCGCGACAGTGGTAGAGGCCGTGGTAACAACAACGGGTACCACAGCAACCACAACAACGATAACCACGGGAATAATGCATACCGCAACCGTGGCAGCAATAACAATAGTGGTTCGGACCGTAATAACAATCGGTACAATGCAAATAATAATAGGAATGACGGAAACCAGTATCATACTAACGTGATACGGGCTTCACAGAATAGTAATAACGCCAGAGGGTGTGATCAGCCGCCTCAGCAGCATCCGGGGAGCGTATCTGCTGGGACGAGGCAGGGAAACCATTAGCCGCGCCGGTGAGGGGCCGACCGGGCGTGGAGAAATTTTGGCGGCCCAATAACAGGAGAAAACCCAGGTGTCGTCGTTATGAAAATTCCATGTGGAATAATCAACGGCGGGAGAGTGTGCCAGTGTTAGGAGAAAGGAGTGCGCCCACAAGTAGTAGATCAGCTGTATACACGGCAGTAGATAATACATTCACTGTCAGTGAGAACAATGTAAGTAGTGTTCCGGAAATAGATTATAAAGTGGCAGCTGTAACACCCACAGTGGAACTGGAGATTGAGTTTAAGAATGATTCGCAAGTGTTGAAAGAAGATCAGATGTCGGATAAAACGTCCGTCATCGAGCGAGGGGATGCAGAGAGGGATGAGGTCTGGTTAAGGCAGTTCGGTCGCTTATACGACGAACTAAGAGATTATAGGGGCCTGTACGGCCGCGTCTCGTCCCGCAGGAAGATAGTGATTGTGAAGTGATAGAAAGTTCTGGCTCTAACCGGCAGACTTTACTAGAAATAGTTGATGTTAACGGGGAGCACGAGCAATATGCGTCGTGTTTCGTCCCGCAGGAGTTGAATGTTGAAGTAGTAACGGAAAGTTCTGGCCCTAACCGGCAGACTTTACCGAAAGTTGTAGTGGTAGAAGTAGCCGACCCATCCGACGCGAACATCCAGTTTAAACATTGCGAGAGTATTAAGGAGAAAGATTATGAAAATTTTAGTGATAGCCGGAAACGATTGGTAGAAAAGCACGTAGATTACAGCGTGTATGAGGTTAGAGCTGACGTTATACGGTCAGACGGTAGCAGTGTGGGTTGCGCAGATCCAGAGAAAGTAATTTCAGATGCTACTGGGCACATTCTTCCAGATAGATTGGCAGATGAGATCAATCTGGGCAAAGAGGAATCAACAAAGGTGACAATTAGTGAATTGATAGCAAAGCAACACTCACTAGTTGACAAGTTACAGGAAAAGGTTTCGGTATTGGAGGCGAAGCTACAGACTAAGCCTCAGGACAAACGTGTTGAAATTAAAACTGTATGTGAACAGAGGCTGAAAAAGCCGCCAGATAAGCCGAATTTAGGATCAAAGCCGGATGGTTTTTGCTGGAATGACCTGGATATAGACGAAGATTTACTGTGGGAAAATAATGAAACAGTCGAGGACAAGTGTAGACAGATAGTAGTGTCTGTTAATATGCACGACCTACAACTAAACGTGTTGATAGACACCGGTGCAGAACTGAGTGCTGTATCTGGGAAAATATTTGAGTTACTGAAAAACAGACCCGGCATCGTAGTTATGCCAGTAACAGGAGTGAAAATTATCGGTACTACTGGGAAGGCCAGTAAACCGGTCACAAAACAGATTTTTGTCAACTTCGAGATATGTGGGGCACAATTTGAGCAAGAGTTTGTCGTCGTGCCAGACTTAACTACGGAAGTAATTATCGGGTTAGATTGGCTATTAAAGTACCGTGCAGTGATTAATTGCGAAAGCAAAACTTTGACATGTACGTCCCAAGATAAAACAATAGTAGTTAGTTTTGACGGGGCAGGAGACGGTGTGCATAGGCAATACCAGCCTATACACATTGTTAACTGGCCGGATGCTATTGACGTAGGTATGAATTTGAACTACTGTAATGTGAGGAATCTCGGCATTGACAAAAGTGTAGAAAGTGAATTGGAAGAGGTAATCAAATTCCCTCCACGGATTGACATTAGTATGGGTGTGAAAAAAAGATCGTTTGCGAGAAGTAATGAAGCTAAAAGCTGATGCTCGCATACGTCGTCATGACGCTAAAGCGCGTTTTGCTAAGTTTGCAATCGGAGACTTTGTACTTGTAAAAGCTCATGAGAAATCGAGCGAGATAGACAATGAAATCTCTAAATTTAAGTTTGTTTATAATGGACCATATAAAGTCATTGGTATACCTCACACAAATGCTTATTGCTTTGAGTATCCAAGCTCTGGAAAGCTATTAGGTATACGAAACATTGTAGACCTGAAATTGTACCAACCTAGGATCGATTAATACCACACAATGGGTAATTTATACAGTATGTAAAATAAAGTGTAAGATTTGACGATTTGCTAGATTGCCATGCTTTTGACTGACCAAGGTCATTAAAGAAGTTGTAATTAATAAGTAATTAATTTTGATTAATCAATTTAATTTTAATCAATTTAATCATGATCTAATCAACTGAAAAATCCAAGCTGCTAGTTTAAGTTTTCAGCTGAGTCACAGTAGATTAAGGAATGTAAATATGATTTTGTAAATAGCTGTAAGATTTCATAAATATGTGATTTACTAGTCATTGCCGATGTACTTAGACGCTGTTTTAAGTTTCAGGCTAGTACATGCGTGTGATGATGGACAGTGTTGAGTTATCCACTGTGATAGTGTTTATGGACTCCTTGAGATTACTCGGGAGTGAGTTTTTCCGAAAGAATTCAGTGAAACGGACGTTCTGGAAACGCCGTCACAAGGGCGAGTGAGATCAAGCGTGCCGCATTCGCCGGCGCAACAATACTGGCGAGGCGAGCCGCTGTCGGCTCTTGTGCCGCTGTTGGCTCTTGTGCCGCTGTCGGCATTCTTTGTACTTGCGAGTACGGAAGGCGGAATTGTTTTTCTTCCTGGACAGTTGAAAGAATTCTACTGTCAATATTTATGTTTTTTTCGATCTGATGTGTGTTATTTTCTTGTTTAGCGTTTAATGGGCTCCCATGACGAGAATATTAATTATGAAAGGGTTATGTAAAAATGTGTATTCTATGTAATTAATTATAAAATTGCGTATTTTGATCTACCTGTTTTTATGACCATGTACTCTGATTAATTTTGTAAATAGTATTCCATTTCTTGATACTGTTGGGAATTTTGACAATTTTAGAATAGCTAAACCATTTTCTATGTTTTCTATGAATTTTAATATGTTGTCAACCTGTTTTATTTCGTGCAAGATGACAGAGTGGAATAAGATTAGGAGTGTCTCCACTCAATTATTATGGTCTAAAAATTGATTTATGCTTAATTAGACGAATGCTAAATTTTGTTGATGTTTTGAGCATATGCATTTCCGCTGTTTCTTTTTTGGGACATTTTCTGAGTCTGTTTACGTTCCACGAACATCCTCAGACAATGTGGGGCACGTGTAACGCCGGAAATGCATATCCTCCTATTTCCATCTATTGTACTGTTATTTTTTTCCTTGTTTTGTTACCTCAAGATATGACATTTCTGTCTCTTTATATATTGTAATTGCTTTACTGTTTGGATATATATATATTTATGCACTTATGTCGATGTATAATTGGTTTGTTTCGTAAATATTATTTGTATTTTTACGCTGGGTCTTGCCTAGGGAAAACTGCTATCGAACGATTACGTCGATAGGTCGTGTGAAGAATCAAAGTGTGTAGGATCTTTGGTAGTGTTAACTCTGCCGCGTGGAGCGCGGGCAGAGGGAGTCTGGCGGTAGTAGCGAGTGGAGCAGGCGTGTTGTGTGACGCTCCCGCGAGTTGCCGCGCTTTCGGGGTTTGGCAGCATGTAATTGCGCTCGACTCGCGATGATAGTTTCTGACATGGTGTCGCGGACGGGAAGCATTAGCTGGCGCACATCAAGAGCCCGTTTCGCCTGGTGACCGTGTCGAGAAGAAGGCGCGCCAACCTCCAGCTTCTGCAACAGCGACGGCCGACAATGAGTGACTGTCGCCACCTCCTCGATCGACGGCTTCAAACCTTCAATCAACCAACAAGGAAGACTAAAAGCACGTAAAGTTTCAGAACTGTATGGCAGACCTCAACTTTTCAAATTGTTCCATTTTCCTCGCAAAATTACAGCAACTTAGCATGAACCTTTGTTGCTCATTGTCCCAATTGCATTGCCAAGCAGGGTCCCTTCCTTTTCCGAAATGAGCCCGAGGGTCGTTGAAATTCAAACGCCAGCATCATTCGATTTCACTGCTTTAATTTCAAAGTTCAGCTGGCTACGATATTTAGATTGCACAAGCACAAATTAAGAGTGCGAGTTTTGTTACTGTATTTTAGTTACCTGTGACTGCAGCTCAGCTTGGTACATACTAAATTTTACTATTGTTAATTGTTCAGAATCATTTAATTCAAGTTCAAAGTTAATTCTCTTATTTCTAAATTGCGTAGATTCAAGTAGCTTTTGAAATGATTGTTGAGGTAGTTCAAGACTAACCTTATTTTACTGAATGTCGATGTGCTTCAGAAAGAAAGCTCACTATTAACTTCAGTCACTAAATTAACTTTCGATTTTCCAGTTTTATTAATTCTTTTGCTAAATTAAGTCAGAGTGTAGCGAAATTTATTACTTCTGACAAACTTTCAGTTTTCACACTACACGTGTCTACCTTCAGTTGCCACGCTTCTAGTGCTAATTATATGTGTAATTACCTCTCTTTTTCAGTTACTATAGTAATTGTCCTTAGGACTGGCGACCGTAATTTCCCCCAAATCTCAAATATCTAATTACCGCTAGTTAATTGTTAACGTAACGGCCGCACATTTACTTTCTTCATTAACTTTACCCCTTTTCAAAATTAATTTCCACCAGTTTCATTTGCATTTTTCCTTTCATTTAGATGTAACCCTTTCCTCCCTCTTTACCGACAGATTAACTTCGGTGACGATTGCTTTTCCCAAATTTCCATTAGGTACACGCGGTTTAATTTTTCACTGTCATTTAGGTCGATAAGTGAGGGGGAGGTTACAATCTCCTAAACGTGTTAAATTTTCGGATAAATTTTTGGAACGTCATCTTCCATACGTCAGTCCAGTGCGATGGAATTACTCATCAAGATCGGTGAACACTGAGTGCATGAACAGAACTAAACTTTGTGATGTCTTTAGTGATATGCTAAAACATCCTCAAGAAACTAATTCAGATATTTTAGCACCAGTTAATGAATTTTCGGTCCTCTTAGAAGATTTCAGATTTGTTTTCCTATTGAACACATTCACCAAAATATCTGCCTTCGCCGATGTGCTGTACAAAGTTCTGCAGGATCAAGCAAGTAATATTTTACAATGTGAACAAAACATCCAAGAAACTCGCTATTCCATAGCCGCGTTACGTGACGAATGTAAACAAGCTTTTCAGGAAACCGTGCCTTACATAGGAGAACATTCGAAGAGGAAAAAATCAATTATAAACGCAGGTATTGCGAAGTGTTTGTTAACATTGATAGCCGCTAGGATTTAAGATTTTAAGATTATCCTAAACCGAAAATTTTAAATTTGTTGTAACACGAAAACTGTGGAAAATACTCTGACCAGTTCCCCGAAAGCAATTTCCTTCGTGCACCCCGCGGATCTCAGCCATGTTTTATACTAATATGCATCTAGAAGCTAACAACCGAATCCAAAAACGCCAACTATCGTTCAGAGCTTCTAAAGAGTGTAGTTTTGATGCTCAGTAACAAACAAAAATAATTACAGAGACACTAACTTTTTAAGGTGAGCTTTATTTGATGTTGGTGAATATGACCGTGAGCTAAAGTTGGCTGCTTGTCTCAGGGGTATAAGGGTAGGAAGCGCGGTCACTGCTGGATTCGAGGATGTGAGAGAGGAAATGTTTTAATTGTCTTCCAGCGCTGACAACTAACGGCGTGGCCACCGACTGCGCGTGGAAATGTTCACTGTTCGCCCAAGTATGCGAGACCAGGTTCAGCATTACCTTAGCAAGCAGGTCCACTGCACGCGAGTGTTCTACTTGTTACGTGTTAACGTTTGCCCTGAACTGTTAGTAGCACTGTTACCATTAGGCACTTGCTCCGAGTGTGCCATTTCCTACTCGATTAGTAAGTTAGAAATGGGCTGTAACGTTCCAGTGGAGCATCTGACAATGAAAGAGACATTAAGTTGATCTCTGCTGGACAAATAACTTTCTGAAAGATAAAAAAAAAGTCAACGTGGAGTGTAAATATGTAATTCACATATGTACTTAAACGATTCTTCAAATTCAAATGGTTCAAATGGCTCTGAGCACTATGGGACTTAACATCTGAGGTCATCAGTCCCCTAGAACTTAGGACTAATTAAACCTAACTAACCTAAGAACATCACAGACATCCATGCCCGAGGCAGGATTCGAACCTGCGACCGTAGCGGCCAGACTGAAGCGCCTAGAACCGCTCGGCCACACCGGCCGGTAAACTCACACTCTTTTTACTAATGTATCCGGTCATAACCATGAAACCACTGATAACTTAAACAGTAAAACGGAAAGCTATCACTAAATTATGTGAGAAACCTTTAAAATTTATTCGTAAAGAAACTGCCTCCAGTGGACCCAATATTTCCAACCAAGATGTTACTAACTTTAAGTCTCTGAAAATGGGAAAGAAAATGTTATCATGCCAACTTCATTTGCATTCTCCTCCGCGAGCCAAAAGTGACCACCACGCACAGTTGACCGGTTTCGAAAAGTGACAGCGCGTGTATTGACCATCTCAAGTTTTGGTAAAAGTTTGGGTCTGCATGCAGTAGGGATTACCAGAAATCACGGACGCGCGCGGCTCATACCAACCAGCTGGTATGGTGTAAATTTAGACACGGACGTAACATGGATTTGTGAATGAGCATTACAGAGACAGATATATTCAAATGCGGTACATATTTGTAGCAAGGAGATACGAAATTATGGTTGTTATAACTCAACCAGTACGAAATAAATGACAATAAAAACATTTAGCGAACACGTGTAATCGTGTCTCATATTGCATAACGCATTTTAATACCAGTACCATTGGTGTTGCCGATAAATTAATCATCCGCTTACACAGATAGCACAACAACTGAAGTGTTGGCAGAAGAGCCAACACCGTGTTGCTAGAGGAGGCCGAAATGCACGCTTTTAAGCTAACACAGATTGGCGTGAGGTCTGGAACAAGGTAAAGTAATTATCCTATAAAGAAAAGAACGTAGTTCTTGGCATACTTAACTTTAATCCACAATTGGAGAACATCGCTCTTGTTTAGACATTAATATAATCTCAATATAACTGGTAATGGCGCCTTGCTAGGTCGTAGCAAATGACGTAGCTGAAGGATATGCTAACTACCGTCTCGGCAAATGAGAGCGTATTTGTCAGTGTAGCATCGCTAGCAAAGTCGGCTGTACAACTGGGGCGAGTGCTAGTAAGTCTCTCTAGACCTGCCGTGTGGTGGCGCTCGGTCTGCAATCACTGACAGTGGCGACACGCGGGTCCGACGTATACTAACGGACCGCGGCCGATTTAAAGGCTACCACCTAACAAGTGTGGTGTCTGGCGGTGACACCACAACAACACTTTGTCAAGCAGTTACAATAAGCCGGCCGTTGTGGACGAGCGGTTCTAGGCGCTTCAGTTTGGAACCGCGCGACCGCTACTGTCGCGGGTTCGAATTCTGTCTCGGGCTTGGATGTGTGTGGTGTCCTTAGGTTTAAGTAGTTCTAAGTTATAGGGGACTGATGACCTGAGATGTTAAGTCCCACAGTGCTCAGAGCCATTTGAGCCAATTACAATGCCACAACTTTTGGGTCACTGAGGGTGGCAGCGATCTGAAACAGTCGACAAGAAATATTCCAAATGGTAACGACTTTAAACGATCGTTACTTGGGTACCAACGGCCAATTTACTCCATCTTTACTGTTGCTAGTCTACTGGGGATTCATAACACACTGATTTATGCAGGTTACCGATTAATAATGAGGTCAGTACATACATGGCGTGAGGTGCCGTCCAACAAAGTCAGTATTAGCTCTTGAGCATACAAGTTGGAAGACCACTGTTCCAAAGTCTCTTAGAAGCATATGTATAGATAAATGGGCTGACTGTAGTGTATAATACCGAGGAGTTCAGAAACAAAAATACGAGTGAACTTACAAGACTATTGAGCACTAATTCAACGCTAAACAAAAGTTTTCACCAGTTTAAAGTATTAGTTCATTACTGTATACAATACTTGTAGGTTAAGTCTTCAGTAGAAAGATCGCTTTAAGCACTGAAGAGAATCAAACGCTACTCTCGGAATTGTACTAAAGAAGAGAGACTGTCTCATCCTGGAGTTATTTCAATTGAAATTCACCTACTAGGAGAATTCAGAGAGGAGGAACATTTCTTTGAAAAGGTGGTTACCAAATTCGATTTCCAGGAGAGAAGAAAGAAATTTCAACTCTGCTGATCTTGCAGAGGTAGTGTATCAAAGTGTCAGGGGTGAGTTTAAAGCCAGAAACTAGTTATTTTCTTTAAAAGTGTGCTTTAAGTAATATAAATTGATATTAGGCCTAATTATTACAACGTCTATTCTTTCAGTTTAAAATACCATCAGTTGTGAGTGTCGTCGAGATGAGCGTGTCGCTTGATGTACTGTTATTTACTTAAAATTGTAATACTAACATTATTAATTAATATTTCAACTATAAATAATGATATAATAATAAAATTATAAAATTCAGTGCTTCGGCTATCTGAATCATCACCGCACGTCACTGAAATGTATAGAATAGAAGATAGAGATACAGAATGTGAAACTTGTTCGTGGCGATACTCGAACACGTGAGGTGAGAGGGTAATGCTGTGTGCACTTGACTGTAATAAAGTATTTACCATTCCATTTTACAATTGTCGAAAGCAGAATGCGGAACTCAGCTTTGTTTACATACTGACCGTACCGAAGGCGTCCGACAATACTCGACGACATAAGAATGATGCACGTGGCTCGGCACTGTACGGTCACGTTATTGTCATAATGCGTCACTATTGCTGTGTATTCTTAGCGTGTGCTGAAATGGACAGTGATCGCTCAAATATACCTTATCGAAGAGTAATTCTCAGATGGAAAAAGTCTTGATTAACTACGTAGTTAAGTTCTGTAGAGAACAAAAACGGAACGGTTTGCTAATACCGTTGGAAAGAGTTCTGGAGGGAGCATCAGCCGTAATAGGGAAGAGTATCAAGGAAAGCGCGTAATGTTGTGAACGGTGTTAAGAAAGCCAGACGGAGTGGCCAGAAAATTGTGATACGAAGGAAGAAGAGACTGAGGACGAAAACGAAGTGCCTTGATGACTTTGATAATTTTTACTGAAAAGAAAGTTCTTGGAATATCATAACTTTGAAAGAGAAATACCCACTCTTCGAAAGCCTTACGACTGGGTGAAGAAGAATGCAGACATCAATTTCACGGGTAAACGAACCACTTTCCGGAAGATTTTGAATGATATGGGGTTTCATTTTAAAAAAATGTAAAAATAGACGAACATTTCTGGTTGAGAGGGGGGAACATCGTAGCATGGCGCCCACGCTTTCTTAGAACTTGGAGAGAAAACGAGAAAGGAGCGAAGAAAACCCTTCGTGTATACTGATGAAACGTGTGCAAACGCACTACACTGTTAGCAAATTTGGCAGTGTAGTAATGTACCAGGTGTGCGGAAAAATGAAAATTGTGGACAAAGAGCAATGGGAAAAATGGGATTCATTGAGGGTGCAGAGCTCATTTATGGTTCGAAAAAAATGGTTCAAATGGCTCTGAGCACTATGGGACTTAACTTCTGAGGTCATCAGTCCCCTAGGACTTAGAACTACTTAAACCTAACTAACCTAAGGACATCACACACATCCATGCCCGAGGCAGGACTCGAACCTGCGACCGTAGCGGTCACGCAAACGGAAGCGCTTAGAACCGCACGGCCACACCGGCCGGCCTTTATGGTTTGAGATCAACATCGGAAATTTATCACAACGATATGAACACGGAAAATTATACTAAGCGGTTGCAAGAGGGCTTAATACCAAATATTTCAGGTGGAAGTATTATGGTAATAAACAATGCACCCTACGGTTGTGTTTACGAAAGTAAAGCGCTTAACACATTTCTTGTGAAGCAGATATAGAATCATGACTGACCAAGCATAAAATTCCGTTCGGTGCGGATTTAACACGCATTGAGCTCTTAGAAGTTGTGAAACGTTACAAACCCGAACCAGAATATACGGTAGATAGAGTACCGGTACTGAAACAATCCGGGAAAGGACCGCTACGGTCGCAGGTTCGAATCCTGCCTCGGGCATGGATGTGTGTGATGTCCTTAGGTTAGTTAGGTTTAAGTAGTTCTAAGTTCTAGGGGACTGATGACCTCAGAAGTTAAGTCCCATAGTGCTCAGAGCCAATGAACCATTTTTGAACTCCGGCCGGTTTACGTGTGGATTAAACGTTGCTGAAAACATTATATCAACTTTTTTTACTAGGTCACCACTTTTTGTTCCTCTCTTCCTTTTTTCATTTTGAATACTTGTGTATGTGATTTTAATTATTTTTATTTACCTGTCATAACATTTAAATGTTTGAAAATGCTGATGTATTGATTAAAAAAACAAAAGTAGTATAACCTGTTTCTACTGGTTGCGCAATGTGGTCAAAAATGTATTTTTCGCTGCAAGACTTAATAATATAGCGACCAAAGTCATTTCGATAAAGGTTTGAAAATAAAATAAAAAGTTACAGCTCCTGACAAAATTTGAACCCACAACATCCTATAGAGTAAACAGATGCGATGTCCAATACACTACTTCAGCTGACAGATCGTGATCTATATTTTACTGGTATAGACTCGGGCACGAAATTCCGATTTTATTTTATTTTTTTATTTTTATTTTATTTTTGCTCCATTACTTGCAAACGAGGCTCACTAGGGTGAATCGCTGCAGGATGTGATCCCTAAGACCCTAACCAACTCCACCGTGTGTATGGTTTCAAAAGTCTTCCCCCGGTCCCCCCGCCCTCTCTCCAGCCGGAGACCTCTCTTTGTTAGTTATTAGATCGTACACCAAAATGTCTATTTCATTTTCATTTCCTATGCTTTCCTGTAGAATAATGCATTAATAGCGAATGTATTTTTATCTGCTGCACGTCCAACTCAAGTTATTTGATCCGAAAACATCAGTTTTATTTTAATTTCGTGCGATTCTCCGTAGAAGAATGTGTTACTAGCAAATCTATTGCACGTTGGCTTCAGTTATTAGCTCGATACCCGACAGCGTCTTTTTTTTTTTATTTTTAATTTCCTACGTTTGCTTGTCGACGAATGTATTAAAAGCGAACGTACCGTTATCTCCTAAACGCACGCGCAGCTGTATTATTCGACCGTAAAACAACAGTTTTGTATTATTATTGTTCATTTAGATTTTCTGTACCAGACTGTATTAACAGAATGTATATTTGTTTTATCTGCTGCACGTATACCAAATACAGTTCACAAACAGTGTTACATTTTCTTTGAGCGCAGTTTTATCGTTCGTGCGTCGTCCAAAACAACCAATAGCAACACACGTCAACAGTTCGCAGCGTGCCCAGCTGAAACAGCAGCTGTAAACTGAACTGGTAATACCAGCTGAAGATAAAAGGAGTAAGTGGCGGAAAATTATAAAAGTGACATCAGAGTATACAGTTATGTGTATTACCGCTGCTGTAGGTGCGTGTGTCCCCTGATTTTCATTGCTCTGGCAATTGTTATGGTGCAATACGCGGTGTTTACGAAATATGGGCTAAATTAGCGACCGGTGTGCAAAAAAGTAACGAGCAAACAAAATGGAATTAAGTATTTTCAGGGCAGGGAGGATGCAGTATGCTATCTTAGGTGGAGAGTTACGTTTAGATGTAGAAGACATTCATGCGTATTCGAGGAAAGTGTATTGCGACTGTTTTTGTTATGGTTCTATTTTAATGGCCTGACAGAAAAAATTAATAAGTTCGGAGATTTTAAACATACTGTACTGTAATGAAATACTGTCTGAAAAAAAGGCTGCAAGATCATTCAGTTAGACCATGGAAGAGTAAAAAGTACGTCCTTTAAATACCCAGAAATTAAATATTTCGAACTTCATTAATTCCAAAACCGCAATATCAACGAGTCACAGTTCGAAATCGTCAATACCTGGATGTACATCAATCTGTAGGAATATGAAACGGAGTAACCACAGGCTCAGTCATAGGTAAAACAGATGGCAAATTTCGGCTCAATCGTAGAATACTTGGGAAGTGCAATCAGTTACAAAGGAGACTGCCTACAAAACACTCGGGCCACCCGTCCTATAATGTTGCTGAACTGTGTGGGACGCATTCCCATACAGAACTAACAGGGCATACTGGACATATAGAAAGAACGACTGCATGGTTTTATTTGGTCCGCATAAGAGCGTCGCTGAGATGGTGAACTTCCCTGAACTGGCGGACGCTTTAAGTAGTATCCTCCGCCATGTGCTCCACAGTGGTTTGCAGAGTACAAATGTAGATATAAAACTGCAGAAAACTGACTTGGTTGGCGAGCTTAACCAAAAGTGTTTGCAAGTAAAAATAAACGTGTTCCGGACTGTGGAGATCAAGGGAGATAGAAATGGGCTGTCGTGGCCCTATAATGTGAGAAACTGGGCAATAACTTCTTGTACTATCTGTCCACAGATTTCATAATTTTTTTATTGATGTCGTGTTCGTTTTCTGTTGTAACAGTTTTATTGTGCTATTATAGTTATTTAATTTGTGTTTAATGCTGGTCACATTTTAATTACAAAAAAGTTTTTGTTATATGCAACTCGACTTCTATGGTTTGGAGCGAGTTTCACTCATGTCAGGTTTTCGGTTAAGTTTAAAAAGTCTGCATACAACACTGCTTTAAATGTAATCTAGTTTCTAATGTGGATACATTATGATCCTCTTGTTTAGCGACATGGGATCTGTTTTCGTAAGGATTTATTTGTACTGCATGTAGCATAAAAAAACTAATCGTCTGCACCTTTTGTACACCAAAAATTATTATCGAAGTCAAGCTTTTAATGTGATGATACATAAAATATGCTAAATAATTTTCTGTAGATAAATGGCGTAAAGAAGTCGCTTAAAAAAACAAAAAAGGAAAAAACATCTTACGAAAGGGGAGAAAGTTGTCATAATCATTCAGCTCCATTCTTTTTACAGGCTGATAAAAAAAACTTTGAGGTTTGTCGATGACATTGTAATTCTGTCAGAGACAGCAAAGGACTTGGAAGAGCAGTTGAACGGAATGGATAGTGTCTTGAAAGGAGGATATAAGATGAACATCAATAAAAGCAAAACGAGGATAATGGAATGTAGTCGAATTAAATCGGGTGATACGGGATTTAGATTAGGAAATGAGACACTTAAAGTAGTAAAGGAGTTTTGCTATTTAGGGAGTAAAATAACAGATGATGCTCGAAGTTGGGAGGATATAAAATGTAGACTGGCAATGGCAAGGAAAGCGTTTCTGAATAAGAGAAATTTGTTAACATCGAGTATATATTTAAGTGTCAGGAAGTGGTTTCTGAAAGTATTTGTATGGAGTGTAGCCGTGTATGGAAGTGAAACATGGACGTTAAATAGTTTGCACAAGAAGAGAATAGAAGCTTTCGAAATGTGGTGCTACAGAAGAATGCTGAAGATTAGATGGGTAGATCACATAACTAATGAGGAGGTATTGAATAGAATTGGGGAGAAGAGGAGTTTGTGGCACAACTTGACAAGAAGAAGGGACCGTTTGGAAGAACATGTTCTGAGGCATCAGGGGATCACAAATTTAGCATTGAAGGGCAGCGTGGAGGGTAAAAATCGTAGAGGGAGACCAAGAGATGAATACACTAAGCAGATTCAAAAGGATGTAGGTTGCAGTAGGTACTGGGAGATGAAGAAGCTTGCACAGGATAGAGTAGCATGGAGAGCTGCATCAAACCAGTCTCAGGACTGAAGACCACAACAACAAAAAGAACCATGTGGTAAATAATTTGTGTTATGTAGATATAATGCCGTTGTCATAAAATGAAGACGAGCTACAATAAAAATTTTATCTTCTGAAATAAATTTGTAGTTCATGTGGCTTAAAACAATCAAGAATAACACAGAAATTGTGGAACAGATTCCAAAGGACTTAAATTTGTATTTAATGATGAAATAACGTCAAAATTTAAGAGCACATGTGCAACGAGAAACAGGTACTTAAGAAAAAGAAGGCCAGAATTCTCTTCTATGAAGCAAAATCTGTTCTAACACAATACTGCGTGAACGGATGGTATGGTACTAGAGACTCGCCACAGATTCGCACAAGTAAACCTACCCAAGGAATACACTTCAAGTTTGATCGGCTTTGAATATGTTGTAGTGAAGAGCAAAATAAGAGACACATATTTTTATAGCTGCCCCTACGGCCATTAAGGCGGTGGAACACCCCATGAAAAAAATTGAGTTTAATTTTTTGAATGAATATCCTCGAAACAGTGACAGATGTCACAAAAATCCAAATAAAAGTTCTATGGTTTTTAATGTATGCTGCAACAATGCATCCAGATTTTTCAAAAAAGTCATTTTTTTCGAAATTCCCTCCTCATCACTACTTTGTTTTTCATTTTGACAGTTACTAATAACAGAACATATAGCATCGTTAATACTAAATTCAACCGTATATGATGCAATCATAAGAAATAAACTAATAAGCTATCAATATCTTTGTATCGCATTATGTGTGCCAGATATCTGACTCAGTCTTTCCCAGATAAATATATCGTATACTTTGCATATATTGTTGTGTACATATATTTTCTTTTAATTTTATGAAATACAAAATATCTTGTGTTGTGTGATTTCTTTTTCATTTGGCGTATTTTTTTTTATTTTCAAGTTGCAACCTCTTCAGATTTAATTATGTTATATTTGAAACTTTTTCTACATTGTTGTTGTAAGAGTATTGTAAATCTATAGAATAATGGGAAAGTCGGGGCCGAAATACGCTGAATGTGCTTTGGTAGAGATATTTCCAGCTTAATTCTGAGAAATGCGTATTTGGTATACCACTTCATCATATATGATAAACGTTGGCATTAGTTAAATATCGTAATGAAAAACAAGATAGTGGGTAAGAGAGGATTTCGAAAAAAATGATTTTTTCGGTAATTCTGGATGCACCCTGGTTACGTTCATTAAAAACCATAGAACTATTTTTGAAGCTTTTTTTTCGTATATGTTACCGTTTCAACGGTATTCATTCAGAATTGAACCGGATATGTCCCGCGTAGCTCCAGCGGTAATCAGTTAAACAGGGTGTGCGGAAATTCCCGTTACAGGCTTCTAGGGCTTGTAGAGAGGACTGAGTACATAATATTTTGAACGGGAACCTATGTCCGGAAACGTATCGTTTCCGTGCTACAATCATTTGTAAACATGTTGGCAACGCGATCACTTTTACACGTAATTTATTGGTTTGACCCAATACATCACATATTTTACAATTCTACTCATTAATAATTAAAGAAACAAAAAGGAAACTTAATCAGTTTTCACTAACACTATTGTTTCCAGTTAAACCCCAAAGTCAGGCCAACTGACTTCCTTCAGGTAGCCCTTTCTCGAAGCCGTTGATTAATTGTGGCGTAAAGCGTATGTGACGGAGTTGGACATTGTGGATAACGATTTTGATAAAGGCGACGAGCAACTCTTTCATTACTGTTAAGCTTCGCCATACGGAAGTATCACGTCGGTGTATTCTGCAAAAACGTACCCTACCATGTTATTCTGACACTCACAGAATGAGGCACGAACCGGACCAGAGATGTAGGATGTAGGTCCGACGTAAGCACCCCCCAACATGACCGTTGCATACTCACCTAGCAAACATGTTTTCAAACGGCCGTAGCACAGAAACAGTACTTTTCTGGACATCAGTTCCTATTAAACATGTTATGCACTCACTCCCCTCTTAAAGTCATAGAAGTTTGTAACGGGAATTTCCGAACACCCTGTATACATAAACCTTAATCTGAAGCAGCCTATGTACCAATGATAACGTAGTTTTTCCTACGTCCTGTTCGAGAGCGGAGCGATGGATAAGCAGTGTGGGAGGCGATTCGCTGAATCCTCTGCCAAGCACTTAGGTGTTAACTGCAGAGTAGTCATGTAGTATAGACGAAGACATTAGTTCCTGAGATTGGCCTTCACATTAAGACAGAAAAATGTGTCGGGGGACATTAAGTTGTAACATGTATAAACAAATTAACGTTAAATGCGTAAAAAAGTTTAAAAAATCAGTTTCAGCAGGACCTTTAGAGGATGCATACAAACCCACAAACAATTATATTAGAAAAGTTCTGATTATGCACAACTCGACGAGGTAAACCTAACATCTAACCCAACAAAAGGCACTGGAATGACAACATTACCGGTTAAAAGCAGTAATGCAAGAGGAGGGAGAATTTTGAGCTGATCGTGGAAACGACGCTAACCGCAACAGGTGCATGCCTCCATAATAAGTGATGGTGGTAAGTGTAGTAGTAATGAGGATAATGAAGCTGAGTTCCATTTATTTTACGTACGAGTAGTCGATACAGTATCTGCACACTGCATCATTTCTCATGATGTGTAGCGTGTCAAATGGTTCAAATGGCTCTGAGCACTATGGGACTTAACTTCTGAGGTAATTAGTCCCCTAGAACTTAGAACTACTTAAACCTAACTAACCTAAGGACATCACACACACCCATGCCCGAGGCAGGATTCGAACGTACGACCGTAACGGTCTCGCGGTTCCAGAATGTAGCGCCTAGAACCGCTCGGCCACTCCGGCCGGCTGTAGCGTATCGGAGCTGTTCAAAATTTAAATTGCACCAAGATGATCTACGTGTTGCTGTCTACGATGCATAAACAGGCCCTTAAGTATCGATGCCAAAACTTACCATGTTTTCGCCAACGCCCGGCGTCTTGGATTTAATGTATCGTTCTTAATTTTACACATGATGCTCTTGCAAATTTCTTGTCCGTCATTTCCAATTTTGCTAACACTTTGAGAAATTGCATCATATTTCGTGACATCCTTACATAATTCAAAGCTTTCTTTCCCAATTGCACAGAGTATACCCTCAATTTTACTGAAGATCTGCATTTTAACTGTGATCTGTGTACACTACCACACTTTTGACTGCTGGATTTTGCTGAACATTTTGTCTGCGGCTGTGATAACCAGAGATATCACTCGGACATTACTCTGTTCAGCGATGTTTGTATTTGTCGGCGAAATACGTGTGCATTCTGTTTCAGGAGGGTTCTCTGTTTATTGCTGGAAGAAACATATGAAAATTATTTAATCGGTGTTTGGAAATCTTTGGAAAAATCATGGCATCTACGTAGTACCATACTCTAATAAATAGTCTACAACGGGTTCTCGATGATTATAGTGGAGTCATTCGTGATGAACGGGGAAGGAGACTGGAAATAATCGTTGCATGATATAGTACGGAGGAAACATGTAAAATCTTGAAACTTCCTGGCAGATTAAAACTCTGTGCTGGATGGGGATTCGAACTCAGGACTTTTGGCTTTCGTGGGCAAATGCTCTCGCAGCGGGGCTACCCAAGCACGAACACGCCAACTGTACTTCCGACAGTATCTCATCTCCTGCCTTCACAATTCATAGAAGTTCCCCTGCAAAACTTGTGGGACTAACACTTCTGAAAGAAAGGACATTGCAAAGATATAGCTTAGCCACAGGCTGGGGATATTCCCGAAACGAAATTTTCACTCTGTAGCGGAGTGAGGACTGATATGAAACTTCCTGTCAGATTAGTTTCGCAGGAAAACTTCTGTGAAGTTTGGAAGGTAGGAGATGAGATAATGACGGATGTGAGGAGAGTATCTCATTGCGAGAGCACTTGCCGGCGGAAGGCAAAGGTCCCGAGGCCGGGACTCGATCTGGCACACAGATTTAGTTAGCCAGCAAGTTTCATATCAGCGCACACACCGCCGCAAAGTGAAAACTTCATCTGAAAAATCTTAATCAGATCATCAAGAGAGGATTTGAAACCGCATTTTCACAATAAGCAATCTGTTACTTAACCACTAGCAATTCTTCGAATTTGAAAAGCATTTAATTGAATACCGAAGCGACGTCTACTTGCAACGAATCATGTATGTGGGTTGTTGTTGCTATTGTTGTTGCGGTCTTCAGTCCTAAGACTGTTTAATGCAGCTCTTCAAGCTACTCAATCCTGTGCAAGCCTCTTTATCTCTGGATAACTACTACAACCTACATTCATTTGAACCAGCTTACTGTATTCATCTCTTGCTCTTACTCTACAGTTATTAACCGATCCTCCCCAGCTCCCCCCAAAACTCTCCCCCCCTCATTACCAAATTGACTACTGCTTCAAGTCTCAGGATGTGTCCTGTCAACTGATGACTTCTTTTAGTCAAATTGTGTCATTAATTTCTTTTTCCCCCAATTCTGTTTAGTATCTCCTCATTAATTATTCCATCTACCCATGTAATCTTCTGCATTCTTCTGTAGCACCATATTTTATAAGCTGTGCCCTTTTCCTGTATCATATGCTTACCGTCCACGTTTCATATCCCTACAAGGCTACATTCCAAACAATTATCTTAGGAGAGGACTCCCCAAAAATTTAAATTTATAAATGACCTTATAAATTTATAAATGACCTTCCCCCCCATGAACCATGGACCTTGCCGTTGGTGGGGAGGCTTGCGTGCCTCAGCGATACAGATAGCCGTACCATAGGTGCAACCACAACGGAGGGGTATCTGTTGAGAGGCCAGACAAACGTGTGGTTCCTGAAGAGAGGCAGCAGCCTTTTCAGTAGTTGCAAGGGCAACAGTCTGGATGATTGACTGATCTGGCCTTGTAACAATAACCAAAACGGCCTTGCTGTGCTGGTACTGCGAACGGCTGAAAGCAAGGGGAAACTACAGCCGTAATTTTTCCCGAGGGCATGCAGCTTTACTGTATGATTACATGATGATGGCGTCCTCTTGGGTAAAATATTCCGGAGGTAAAATAGTCCCCCATTCGGATCTCCGGGCGGGGACTACTCAAGAGGATGTCGTTATCAGGAGAAAGAAAACTGGCATTCTACGGATCGGAGCGTGGAATGTCAGATCCCTTAATCGGGCAAATAGGTTAGAAAATTTAAAAAGGGAAATGGATAGGTTGAAGTTAGATATAGTGGGAATTAGTGAAGTTCGGTGGCAGGAGGAACAAGACTTCTGGTCAGGTGACTACAGGGTTATAAACACAAAATCAAATAGGGGTAATGCAGGAGTAGGTTTAATAATGAATAGGAAAATAGGAATGCGGGTAAGCTACTACAAACAGCATAGTGAACGCATTATTGTGGCCAAGATAGATACGAAGCCCACACCTACTACAGTAGTACAAGTTTATATGCCAACTAGCTCTGCAGATGACGAAGAAATTGAAGAAATGTATGATGAAATAAAGGAAATTATTCAGATTGTGAAGGGAGACGAAAATTTAATAGTCATGGGTGACTGGAATTCGAGTGTAGGAAAAGGGAGAGAAGGAAACATAGTAGGTGAATATGGATTGGGGGTCAGAAATGAAAGAGGAAGCCGCCTGGTAGAATTTTGCACAGAGCACAACATAATCATAACTAACACTTGGTTTAAGAATCATGAAAGAAGGTTGTATACATGGAAGAACCCTGGAGATACTAAAAGGTATCATATAGATTATATAATGGTAAGACAGAGATTTAGGAACCAGGTTTTAAATTGTAAGACATTTCCAGGGGCAGATGTGGACTCTGACCACAATCTATTGGTTATGACCTGTAGATTAAAACTGAAGAAACTGCAAAAAGGTGGGAATTTAAGGAGATGGGACCTGGATAAACTAAAAGAACCAGAGGTTGTACAGAGATTCAGGGAGAGCATAAGGGAGCAATTGACAGGAATGGGGGAAATAAATACAGTTGAAGAAGAATGGGTAGCTTTGAGGGATGAAGTAGTGAAGGCAGCAGAGGATCAAGTAGGTAAAAAGACGAGGGCTAGTAGAAATCCTTGGGTAACAGAAGAAATATTGAATTTAATTGATGAAAGGAGAAAATATAAAAATGCAGTAAGTGAAACAGGCAAAAAGGAATACAAACGTCTCAAAAATGAGATCGACAGGAAGTGCAAAATGGCTAAGCAGGGATGGCTAGAGGACAAATGTAAGGATGTAGAGGCCTATCTCACTAGGGGTAAGATAGATACTGCCTACAGGAAAATTAAAGAGACCTTTGGAGATAAGAGAACGACTTGTATGAATATCAAGAGCTCAGACGGAAACCCAGTTCTAAGCAAAGAAGGGAAAGCAGAAAGGTGGAAGGAGTATATAGAGGGTCTATACAAGGGCGATGTACTTGAGGACAATATTATGGAAATGGAAAAGGATGTAGATGAAGATGAAATGGGAGATACGATACTGCGTGAAGAGTTTGACAGAGCACTGAAAGACCTGAGTCGAAACAAGGCCCCCGGAGTAGACAATATTCCATTGGAACTACTGACGGCCGTGGGAGAGCCAGTCCTGACAAAACTCTACCATCTGGTGAGCAAGATGTATGAAACAGGCGAAATACCCTCAGACTTCAAGAAGAATATAATAATTCCAATCCCAAAGAAAGCAGGTGTTGACAGATGTGAAAATTACCGAACTATCAGCTTAATAAGTCATAGCTGCAAAATACTAACACGAATTCTTTACAGACGAATGGAAAAACTAGTAGAAGCCAACCTCGGGGAAGATCAGTTTGGATTCCGTAGAAACACTGGAACACGTGAGGCAATACTGACCTTACGACTTATCTTAGAAGAAAGATTAAGGAAAGGCAAACCTACGTTTCTAGCATTTGTAGACTTAGAGAAAGCTTTTGACAATGTTGACTGGAATACTCTCTTTCAAATTCTAAAGGTGGCAGGGGTAAAATACAGGGAGCGAAAGGCTATTTACAATTTGTACAGAAACCAGATGGCAGTTATAAGAGTCGAGGGACATGAAAGGGAAGCAGTGGTTGGGAAGGGAGTAAGACAGGGTTGTAGCCTGTCCCCGATGTTGTTCAATCTGTATATTGAGCAAGCAGTAAAGGAAACAAAAAAAAAAAATTCGGAGTAGGTATTAAAATTCATGGAGAAGAAATAAAAACTTTGAGGTTCGCCGATGACATTGTAATTCTGTCAGAGACAGCAAAGGACTTGGAAGAGCAGTTGAATGGAATGGACAGTGTCTTGAAAGGAGGATATAAGATGAACATCAACAAAAGCAAAACAAGGATAATGGAATGTAGTCTAATTAAGTCAGGTGATGCTGAAGGAATTAGATTAGGAAATGAGGCACTTAAAGTAGTAAAGGAGTTTTGCTATTTGGGGAGCAAAATAACTGATGATGGTCGAAGTAGAGAGGATATAAAATGTAGACTGGCAATGGCAAGGAAAGCGTTTCTGAATAAGAGAAATTTGCTAACATCCAGTATTGATTTAAGTGTCAGGAAGTCATTTCTGAAAGTATTCGTATGGAGTGTAGCCATGTATGGAAGTGAAACATGGACGATAAATAGTTTGGACAAGAAGAGAATAGAAGCTTTCGAAATGTGGTGCTACAGAAGAATGCTGAAGATTAGATGGGTAGATCACATAACTAATGAGGAAGTATTGAATAGGATTGGGGAGAAGAGAAGTTTGTGGCACAACTTGACCAGAAGAAGGGATCGGTTGGTAGGACATGTTCTGAGGCACCAAGGGATCACCAATTTAGTATTGGAGGGCAGCGTGGAGGGTAAAAATGGTAGAGGGAGACCAAGAGATGAATACACTAAGCAGATTCAGAAGGATGTAGGTTGCAGTAGGTACTGGGAGATGAAAAAGCTTGCACAGGATAGAGTAGCATGGAGAGCTGCATCAAACCAGTCTCAGGACTGAAGACCACAACAACAACAAATGACCTTACGACTTATCTTAGAAGAAAGATTAAGGAAAGGCAAACCTACGTTTCTAGCATTTGTAGACTTAGAGAAAGCTTTTGACAATGTTGACTGGAATACTCTCTTTCAAATTCTAAAGGTGGCAGGGGTAAAATACAGGGAGCGAAAGGCTATTTACAATTTGTACAGAAACCAGATGGCAGTTATAAGAGTCGAGGGACATGAAAGGGAAGCAGTGGTTGGGAAGGGAGTAAGACAGGGTTGTAGCCTCTCCCCGATGTTGATCAATCTGTATATTGAGCAAGCAGTAAAGGAAACAAAAGAAAAATTCGGAGTAGGTATTAAAATTCATAGAGAAGAAATAAAAAGTTTGAGGTTCACCGATGACATTGTAATTCTGTCAGAGACAGCAAAGGACTTGGAAGAGCAGCTGAACGGAATGGACAGTGTCTTGAAAGGAGGATATAAGATGAACATCAACAAAAGAAAACAAGGATAATGGAATGTAGTCTAATTAAGTCGGGTGATGCTGAGCGAATTAGATTAGGAAATGAGACACTTAAAGTAGTAAAGGAGTTTTGCTATTTGGGGAGCAAAATAACTGATGATGGTCGAAGTAGAGAGGATATAAAATGTAGACTGGCAATGGCAAGGAAAGCGTTTCTGAAGAAGAGAAATTTGTTAACATCGAGTATAGATTTAAGTGTCAGGAAGTCGTTTCTGAAAGTATTTGTATGGAGTGTAGCCATGTATGGAAGTGAAACATGGACGATAAATAGTTTGGACAAGAAGAGAATAGAAGCTTTCGAAATGTGGTGCTACAGAAGAATGCTGAAGATTAGATGGGTAGATCACATAACTAATGAGGAAGTATTGAATAGGGTTGGGGAGAAGAGAAGTTTGTGGCACAACTTGATCAGAAGAAGGGATCGGTTGGTAGGACATGTTCTGAGGCATCAAGGGATCACAAATTTAGCATTGGAGGGCAGCGTGGAGGGTAAAAATCGTAGAGGGAGACCAAGAGATGAATACACTAAGCAGATTCAGAAAGATGTAGGCTGCAGTAGGTACTGGGAGATGAAGAAGCTTGCACAGGCTAGAGTAGCATGGAGAGCTGCATCAAACCAGTCTCAGGACTGAAGACCACAACAACAACAACAACAACATCTGTAGAAGTCACGTGGTTTTTAGGCGAGGAACTCATCCAGCCACTTTCGGAGCGCATTTTCATCCGGAAAGAAAGTTCCTTGATAGTTGTTCGATAGATAGCTAAAAAGCTGAAAATCTGAGGGTCAAGATCAGGTGAGTAAGATGGGTGCGAAATGACTTCCCAACCAAACTCCGGTACAGCGTTTTTTGTCAGTCTAGCAGAGTCGCTATCGTGGAGTAGCACCACTTCACGCAGTTTTCCTGGTCGTCGTTCTTGAACTGCGTCTGCAAGACGTCTCAGTTGTTGACAATAAACGTCAGTAGTGACGTTTACACCTCGGGAATGCAATTGGCAGAACGCCACGTCGTCGCTGTTCCATTAGAAGCATAACATTAGCTTTTGTGGGTGCGCGCAGGTCTTTGAATGGGAAGTTGCTTCTCTATTTGGCGTCAACTTTTCCTTTCTTTTCCTTTTGGTAACATAAAGACATCATTTCTCGTCATTAGTAACGATACAGGATAGGAATGGTCGGTGTTTTCACAAGCCAATTGATAACGAGCAAGCAGAGATGCACAATCCGCTGATTTTTGGATTTTGGCTTAGAGCTTGCGGCACCCCGATTTTTGAACCTTCCTCATTGCATGCAAAAGTCGCACGATGGTCGAATGATAACAGTTCAACACATTTGCCGTTTCTTGAGTACACCGACGCAGATCATTGCGGATTAATGCGTTTAAACGATCTTCATCAAGTCCTGAAGGACTTCCTGAACGCTGCGTGGGATTAGCCGAGCGGTCTATGGCGCTGCAGTCATGGACTGTGCGGCTGGTCCTGGCGGAGGTTCGAGTCCTCCCTCTGGCATGGGTGTGTGTGTTTGTCCTTAGGATAATTTAGGTTAGGTAGTGTGTAAGTTTCGGGACTGATGACCTTAGCAGTTAAGTCCCGTAAGATTTCACACACATCTGAACATTTGCACTTCCTGAACGTGGAGATTCAATAATGTCAAAATGATGATCCTTAAAACGAAAAAACCATTTTCTTTCCGTGCTCTGTCCAATGACATTATTCCCAAACACTGCGCAAATGTTTCTGGCTGTCTCTCTGCTGTCACCCCTGTACTGAACTCAGACAGAAAAACACGTCGAAAATGTTCCCAATTCTCCGCTTGACGCTCCATTTTCTAGCGTCCACAGCTCCAATCACTATCTCCAAATGAGAAAATGACATCATGTAGACTTAAAAAGCAACAGTGAACTAGAAATAAAAAATGACAATCGATAAATAAACCCGAAGCAACCGAAATACCAACATGAAAAACAAAAACGCTACGATCTTAGATACCAACCTAATACATTCCTTTACTCTTGCTTTACTTTCGTTGACGTTCATCTTATGACCTCGTTTCAAGAGACTATCCATTCTATTCATCTGTTCTTCAAGTTGCAATGTCACCAGCAAACCTCAACCTTTTTTTCTTTTTCTCCCAGAAATGTAATTCTCTCTCCAAATTTCTTCTTCGTTTCCTTTACTGTTTGCTCAGTGTAGGGAGTGGGACAGGCTACAACCATATCTCACTCCGTGCTCACCCACTGATTCCCTTTCATGCCGTTCGATTCTTACAGGTGCAGTGTGGTTTCTGTACAGGTTGTAAATAACTTTTCGTCCCCTGTATTTTATCGCTGCTACCGCCATCATTTCAAAGTGTGTCTTCCAATCAACGTTTACAGAAGTTTACATCCACAAATACTATAAATATACGTTCGCCTTTCTTCAGTCTATTTTCGAGAGATTAGATTAGACTCAGTTTTCGTCAGGATAAGTTGTAGGGTGAGTACTGCCTTCCATATTCCTGCGCTTCTCCGTAACCAAAACTTATCTACCCCGAGGTCTGCTTCTTCTAGCTTTTCCCTTTTGTTTCAATATTTTGCAAGTATGACTTACTGTAGGGCCAGCTAACAGTTGGGTAACATTCATGCAAATCAGCAGCTGCCTTTTGTTGGCACTGGAATCATTACACTTATTGTAAAGTCTGAGGGCATCTCATATGTCTCACATATCTTACACACCAGATAGAATAGTTTCGTCATGGCTGACTCGACCAATGACCACACTATTTTGGAGGAATGTCGTTTACATCAGGGGCCTTCTTTCGACTTAGATCTTTCAGTGATCTGTCAAATTCTCCTCATAGTATAATATCTTGCGTCTCATATTTATCTACTTCGTCTTCCTTTTCTATAATACTGTCTTCAGATTCATTTTCCTTGTTGAACCCTTCTAGAAGTTCCTTACATCTTTCAGTTTTCTCTTCTTTGCTTAGTATTCACACAGTACCTAATACTCAGAGTGCTTAGTATTCAAAGAAGTGCTTCTCTTTTGTTCAAAGGTCTCATTAATTTTCCTGCACGCGGTGTTTATCTTTCCCCTACTTGTGCATGCTCCTTCAGCCTTGCATTTGCCATCTACACTGAAGAGCCAAAGAAACTGGTACAATTACCTAATATCGTGTAGGGCCCCCGCGAGCACGCAGAAACGCCGCAACACGACGTGGCATGGACTCGACTAATGTCTGAAATATTACTGGAGGAAATTAGCACCAAGAATCATGCAGGGGTGTACATAATCCCGTAAGAGTACGAGGGGGTGGAGATCTCTTCTGAACAGAACGTTGCAAGGCATCCACGATATTCTCAATAATGTTCGTGTCTGGGGTGTCTGGCGGTCAGCGAAAGTGTTTAAATTCAGAAGAGTGTTCCTGGAGCCACTCTGTAACCAATACGAACGTGTAGGGTGTCGCATTGTGCTGCTGGAATTAATCCAAGTACGTCGAAATGCACAATGGACATGAATGGATGGAGGTGATCAGACAGGATTCCTACGTATGTGTCAGCTGTTAGTGTATTATCTAGACGTGTCAGGGTCCCATATCACTCCAACTGCACACGCTCCACACCATTACACAGCCACCACCAGCTTGAACAGTCCCCTGCTGACATGCAGAGTCCATGGTTTCTTTGAGTTGTCTCCATACCCGTAGACGTCAATCGGCTCAGTAAAATTTGAAACGAGACTCGTCCGACCAGGCAACATGTTTCCAGTCATCAACACTCCAATGTCAGTGTTGACGGCCCATGTGAGGCATAATGCTTTGTATTGTGCAGTTATCAAGGGTACATGAGAGGAACTTCGGCTCCAAAAGCCCATATCAATGATGTTTCATTTAAAGGTTTGCACGCTGACACTTGTTGATGGCCCAACACTGAAATCCGCAGCAATGTGGGGAAGGGTTGCACTACTGTCACACTGAAAGATTCTCTTCGTCATCGTTGCTCCCATTCTTGCAGGATCTTTTTCTGGCTGCAGCGATGTCGGAGATTTGACGTTTTACCGGATTCCTGATATTCACGGAACACTACTTCAGAGATGCTGTGTCTCATCGCTCATGCACTGACTGTAACACCATGTTCAAACACACTTAAATCTTGATAACCAATCTAACAACTGCGCCAGACACTTGTCGTCTTATACAGGGTGTTACAAAAAGGTACTGCCAAACTTTCAGGAAACATTCCTCACACACAAATAAAGAAAATATGTTATGTGGACATGTGTCCGGAAACGCTCAATTTCCATGTTAGAACTCATTTTAGTTTCGTCAGTATGTACTGTACTTCCTCGATTCACCTACAGTTGGCCCAATTGAAGGAAGGTAATGTTGACTTCGGTGCTTGTGTTGACATGCGACTCATTGCTCTACAGTACTAGCATCAAGCGCATCAGTACGTAGCATCAGCCGGCCGGAGTGGCCGTGCGGTTCTAGGTGCTACAGTCTGGAACCGAGCTACCGCTACGGTCGCAGGTTCGAATCATGCCTCGGACATGGATGAGTGTGATGTCCTTAGGTTAGTTAGGTTTAATTAGTTCTAAGTTCTAGGCGACTGATGACCTCAGCAGTTAAGTCGCATAGTGCTCACAGCCATTTGAACCATTTGAACGTAGTATCAACAGGTTAGTGTTCATCACGAACGTGGTTTTGCAGTCAGTGCAATGTTTACAAATGCGGAGTTGGCAGATGCCCATTTGATGTATGGATTAGCACGGGGCAATAGCCGTGGCGCGGTACGTTTGTATCGAGACAGATTTTCAGAACGAAGGTGTCCCGACAGGAAGACGTTCGAAGCAATTGATCGGCGTCTTAGGGAGCACGGAACATTGCAGCCTATGACTCGCGACTGGGGAAGACCTGCAATGGACGAGGCAATTCTTCGTGCAGTTGACGATAACCCTAATGTCAGCGTCAGAGAAGGTGCTGCTGTACAAGGTAACGTTGACCACGTCACTGAATGGAGAGTGCTACGGGAGAACCAGTTGTTTCCGTACCATGTACAGCGTGTGAAGGCACTATCAGCAGCTGATTGCCCTCCACGGGTACACTTCTGCGAATGGTGTCAATCCTCATTTCAGTGCAAATGTTCTCTTTACGGATGAGGCTTCATTCCAACGTGATCAAATTGTAAATTTTCACAATCAGCATGTGTGGGCTGACGAGAATCCGCACGCAATTGTGCAATCACGTCATCAACACAGATTTTCTGTGAACGTTTGAGCAGGTATTGTTGGTGATGTCTTGATTGGGCCCCATGTTCTTCCACCTACGCTCAATGGAGCACGTTATCATGATTTCATACGGGATACTCTTCCTGTGCCGCTAGAACATGTGCCTTTACAAGTACGACACAACATGTGGTTCATGCACGATGGAGCTCCTGCACATTTCAGTCGAAGTGTTCGTACGCTTCTCAACAACAGATTCGGTGAGCGATTGATTGGTAGAGGCGGACCAATTCCATGACCTCCACGCTCTCCTGACCTCAACCTTCTTGACTTTCATTTATGGGGACATTTGAAAGCTCTTGCCTACGCAACCCCGGTACCAAATGTAGAGACTCTTGTTGCTCGTATTGTGGACGGCTGTGATACAATACGCCATTCTCCAGGGCTGCATCAGCGCATCAGGGATTCCATGCGACGGAGGGTGGATGCATGTATCCTCGCTAACGGAGGACATTTTGAACATTTCCTGTAACAAAGTGTTTGAAGTCACGCTGGTACGTTCTGTTGCTGTGTGTTTCCATTCCATGATTAATGTGATTTGAAGAGAAGTAATAAAACGAGCTCTAACATGGAAAGTAAGCGTTTCCGTACACATGTCCATATAACATATTTTCTTTCTTTGTGTGTGAGGAATGTTTCCTGAAAGTTTGGCCGTACCTTTTTGTAACACCCTGTATAGGCATTGCCGACATCAGTGCCGTATTCTGCCTGTTTATATGCCTCTGTATTTGAATATGAATGGCTATACCAGTTTCTTCTCGATACAATTTGGAACGAAACTCGTCCGACCAGGCAACATGTTTCCAGTCATCAACAGTTCAATTTCGGTGTTGAGGGGCCCAGGTGAGGCGTACAGCTTTGTGTTGTGCAGTCATCAAGGGCACACGAATGGTCCTTCGGCTCCGAAAGCCCATATCGATGATGTTTGGTTTAATGGTTCGCCCGCCAACATTTTTTGATGGCCCAGCATTGAAATCTGCAGCAGTTTGCGGAAGGGTTGCACTTCTGTTATGTTGAACGATTCTCTTCAGTCCTCGGTCCCGTTCTTGCAGGATGTTGTAGCGGCAGCAGCGATATTGGAGATTTCATGTTTTACCGTATTTCTGATGTTCATGGAACAGTCCTGAAATGGTATACGGAAAATCCCCACTTCATCGCTACCTCGGAGATGCTGTGTCCCGTCGCTCGTGCACTGACTATAACACCACGTTCAAACTCACTTAAACCTTGATAACCTGCCATTGTAGGAGCAGTAACCGATCTAACAACTTTTCGTATAAACGTTGCCGACCGCAGCGCCGTATCTCTGTATTTGAGTGCGCATGCCTATACCAGTTTCTTTGCCGCTTCAGTGTAGCTGTTCCTGCTTAGCGATTTGCACTTTCTGTCATTCTCATTTTTTATACGTCTGTCTTCCCTTCCACCTGCTTCATCTGCTCCACTTTTATATTTACAGATTTAGTCAATATCTCGTGCGTTGTCAGAGAAAGTCTACTGGGATTTGTCTTTTTAACTGTTTGATCCTCTTGTGCCTTCACTATTTCGTCTCACGAGGCTACCTATTCGTCATCTGTGGTGTTCCTTACCCATGTTTCCGCCAATCTTTGCCTAAAGGTTCCTTGAAACTCTCAACAACTCAGAGTTATTTCAGTTTATCTAGGACCCATCACACTAATTTTCTGTGGAGTATGTATCCAAATATGTGACTGGAGCGAACATTTCTCAACAGGCAAACACAAACTTAAAGCAAGCAATGCAATGTGTGTGGAATCTTGTGAGACTTAACTGCTAAGGTCATCAGTCCCTAAGTTACACACTACTTAACCTAAATTATCCTAAGGACAAACACACACACCCATGCCCGAGGGAGGACTCGAACCTCCGCCGGGACCAGCCACACAGTCTATGACTGCAGCGCCTAGACCGCTCGGCTAATCCTGCGCGGCTTAAAGCAAACGTCACGTAACTGTAACAGGCTCAGCAGAGTTTATGTTAAGTATTAGCTGCTCACCGAGCAACATTGTGACACTGGACTGGCGTACGAAGCTCGGTGGTTCAGATCCCCATTGTTCCTCTAAATCGCTTAACGCAAATGTCTGGATGGTTCCTGTCAAAAGGACACGGCAAATCTGCTTCCCTAGTTGGAGCTTGTTTTCAGTCTCTAATGACCTAGTTGTCGACGGGACCTTAAACCACAATCTTCAATTCTCCGCAATATAATCGTAAAATATGACGGCAAGCAGATACAAAAGGTTGACTGTCTCAAATTATTGGAGTTACCGCTTCATAGTAAATTCAGTTGGGAGGAGGATACCACAGAACTGCTCAAATTTGACTGCTACGCACCTTCATTAAAGTGATGGTGTGAATAAGTGTTATAACCGGATTTTCTCATTGATGATGGGTGCCTAGAATACCCTAAGATTTATCACATATACTTAAATGTATAAAACATTTGCATCTTTTCTACAAGTTTTTTATTATCTCTTAAATGAAAATGCATTTCGGATTTTTTGAGTTATTCCACATATATGAGGGTCATTCCACACAGGATCAGTGGAAAGAACGTAACAATCCCTTTTCTTGCATGCATGTATTATCTATTATGGTTTTATGAAATTTTCTATTTCCTTGAGAATTTGATGGTGGTACTAGAATTCCTTCAATGACAGCAGATCGATATTGTAATTAAGTTTACTGATGTGTTGTATTGAGGTATTGTGTTTCTAGTTATTTAAGGCAGATGTCAGTCAGTTGTAGATACCCTCTAGTTCTGGGATTTTCTCGTGCCCATTCGTGACCGTTGCTGCTCCCGTCTGGGGGTCCTTGTCGAGCCTGTATTGGAAATTGCTGAGCGGGCGGGCGTCCGTTTTCTGAGCGTAGTTGTTGAATCTCACGAGGTTGTTTACTCACACGAAATGTTATATTTTATATGCTAAATTATTTGGTGCCTACCATTTAAGTAAACTGTTGTGTGCCATGGTATCTGATTGCTAGCTGAACTCTGAATTATTTTGGTAATAACAATCACTGACGTAATGAAAGAGTACATTAGATCAATTTTATTAAATTGTTCTTCAGCTTGATTACAATTTACAGTATATAAAATTTAACTCATTTCAGTAAATGTGTAATAGGCCATAAGTGCCTCGTTTTTATGAACGTTTAAAACTGAAGTAATTTATTTTCACCTGAATGCTAATTATAAATATGTGCGGTAGTTTTAAACATGTGATGGTTTTATTGGTCAAGTTCTCTTGTTTAAAGGAACCAAATAAAATGTTTGGTGCAACTGTCGATGGTGATTGCCTGATGTGTACTTTGATTCAGTCCTACCACCCTACAGCCTATTGTGCTGAGTTTGTGTCGTTGCGTAGAAGGTGGAATTACATGTTGTATCGACACTTCAACGTGTGTGAGCTGTTCTACCCAGATGGTCTGTACACATCAATTTGCAATCAACATGTACTGAGACCAAGAGAAATCCCAATGTGTCCTCTGACTAATATTAGATATCTCGTGATTGAGAAATGGTCACCAAAAACGGGCCAAAGAAAATTCCAGACTGCGTACTGTGGACAGCCACCAGATGTTAAAAGCATCAAAATGTGTTATGGAAACAGCGAGCGTCAATAATCTCCCTAGAGAAACACCTTCGTGAGAAGTTCCAAGAAGCGGAATGCACAGCCTCACGTGAGATGCATATTTTGAAGAGCGGCGTCTAACATAAACAACTTATTTTCCGGGTGTACAAAAACCAGATCGTGCAGTCCCACCAACTAATGGATTATAGTTCTTGTTATGACTTTACTGTTACCATGTTGGTTGAGACAGAGGAAGATGACTATCTGAAACATGTGCTTTTGTCAGATTAGGCTACATTTCATTTGAACGATGTCGTCAGTCGATATAATGCTAGGATCTGCGGATCCGAGAATCCCCACACCGTGTTTGGAACCAGCAGAGACAGCACTAAGCTAAACATGTGGTGTGTTCTTACGCAGAATAAAATCACAGGGCATTTTTTCTTCAGTAAAACGACAATCAAAGCCAATACCTATCTTGGTAAGTTGCAGTTATTTGTTGTGCCACAAAATGAGGACATCTGAAGAGTTACAACAAATAATATCATTGCCAGATGGAATATTATGATCTCTGTAGAAAAACAATAGATATGTTAAGGTTGATCTTTACTTTTTCAGCGTTGAATAGATCTCGCGCGGATGGGTGTAAGTCCATTCATCAATTAATAATAACCATTCAAACGAAGAAATGGTGGTACACGATTGTTATTGTCCTGTGGCACCTTTTGCTGTAGAGAGAGCGAATGAGTTCAGCTGTTCTTCGAGGCTCTAAATCGAGGTAAGTGGAAACGGATTAATTGCTGGCTGGTCTGGACTGTGTCAAAATGGCCGCCTGCGCGAAAAGTACAAAATAGGCGAGTATAATTCTCACCACTTTCAAAAACTTGCAGTATTCAACTTTCCAATTACACGGTAGAAACATAAAAGGAAAAATAATTTCTTCAGGTCAGCTAATCAGTGAAGCCCTCTGCCTCTTGCGTACCGATCTAAAGCGAGACAGAAAGTTTTCTTCTAGATCGTAAAGCTAACCATAATCATATTGTGCTATGCATGGCTTGGGGGTAAGTTTTTCTAGAAAAGGAAAAAAGTAGGAAAGAAACAGTGTGTAGGTGTTATGTGGAATGTTGGATGTTTTATAATCATTATTATTATTTATTTATATAATAGCAATAGGAAGTAACACATTAGCACCTCTCTCGCTAATGTAAATTCCGTTTGTGTGCCGCGACTAACGATTGCACCGAGAATCATCCTCAATGTTCGAGCGCTTCCAATTTTCAAAATTACTAAGTTATTTTTGTCACACTAAGCAAACAACAATTTTTCTATCGCCGTCAGTAAACGGAAATCACGCATAAGGAGATTTTACACATTCCAGACTTAGTTTTACAACAAGATGGTGCGCCACCTCATTGGGATTAGATGTTTGTGCCTATTCAGATTAAATATTTCCGGGAAGACGGATCGGATGTGGCCACTGCGACCGGACATAACGCTATTGGATTTCTTCTTTTCGGGTTACGTCAAGGACCAGTCTTACCAGACACCAGCGAACGACATCGCACCATTAGTGCGCAGAATTAATGACGTCAAAACATCCGTTCCTAACGAAATGTTGACCAACACATGGGTGGAAGTGGAATATCACCTGGATGTCCTTCGCGCAATGAAGGGAGCACATTCCGAAATTTATTAATCCCTTTATAATGAGTGAGATGTTGAGCACAGAAAAAGGAAGAGGCGTAAATGTTGTGCTATACATAGCTTGGGGGTAAGTTTATCTAGAAATGGAAAAAAAAGGAAAGAAACATATGTATGTGTTATGTGGAATGTTGGATGTTTTATAATCATTATTACTATTTATTTCTATAACATTTTTTTACCAAACCTCTACTCTGTTTTCTCTAAGCAATCCTTCAATGTATAAAATGTATTGCATAACAGGTATTTTTAGCTGCCTTTTTAAATAAGTGTATTTTTGCAATTTCTTTAAACGCTTTTGGTAATCTATTCCTTGGTAGAAAATGCTGTTTTGAGTTTAATGTTTATTTTTTTCTTGGTAAATGTAAGTTGAGTCTAGCTCTTGTTCCGTGGTCATGGACAGAGCTGTTTATGCAGTAATTACCAATGTTATTTTTGGTGTGTACAACTGACTAGCAAGTGAATTCACATGGAGCAGTTAAAATCCCCAGCGCTTTGAACAGATCTTTGCAATGAGCTTGACTACTATTTTTGGTTATTATTCTTATAGCTCTTTTCTGGAGTTTGAAAATTATGTTCATATTTTGTGCATTTGTTCCCAAAAAAGTATCCCATAGCTAAGAATTGACTGTACATATAAATAGTATATAACTAAAAGACACTGCATTTTATGCACTGATTATAGGATTCTAGGGGCATAAGATACTGATGACATTCTGTTTGCAATTACCTTTGTGTGTTCACACCACTTCAGCTGAGAATCAATTTTCATTCCTAGAAATTCTGCATTTGTTACACAGTCTGTAGACGTGCCATCTACATTTAATTTAACATTGTCTTTTTCCTTCTTCAAACTGAAATTCATGGAATTAGTTTCCTTTATGTTCAATATCACTGTCTGCCTCCATAGCATAGTGGTAGCGCTACTGCCTACCACCGAGGGGGCCTGGGTTCGATTCCTGGCAGGGGACTGGGTGTTGTGTGTCCATCATCAATTTCATCATCATTGACTCGCAAATCTTCGAAGTTGCGACAACTAAAAAGGACTTACAATACGGCGGCAGAACTCCCTCAAAAGGGGCCTCCAGGCCAACAGTGCCATCCGATTATTTCATTTTTTATTCCTTACTGACCAATCGTAAACTTCCTTGAGAGTGTCATTTGCTTTCGCTGCAAGGAGTTCCCTTGTTTTCTCAGAGAGTATAATATTGCTGTCATCAGCGAAGAGAATTTTTTCGCCATGAGTAACACTAGTGGGAAAATCATTGATGTATATCAGGAATAGTATTGGTTCTAATATGCTACCTTGCGGAACCCCTATATTAGTGTAGTATTCTGGTTCTGATAATTGTTTTACTAAATGTATAGATCTATTTGAAGTATGTATTATCTCTACTCTTTGTACCCTATCTGCTAGGTACAACCGAAACTGGCCATTGGCTACCCATCTTATTACTAATGCTTCTAATTTATTTAATAGAATCTTGTGGTCTACTGTACCAAGGGCCTTAGGAAGATCCAAAAATATGCCTGTGACACATTCATCTTTGTAAAGAGCATCAAGTACAACTTTTGTGAATTCTACTGTACCTGACTCTGTATTTTTGCCAGTTAGGAAACCAAACTGTGATTCGCTTAAAAGATTGTATTTATTCAAGTAATTCGTTAATCTGTCTTTCATAATTGCTTCTATTATTTTTGAGACTAGTGTTGTTGTTGTTGTTGTTGTTGTGGTCTTCAGTCCAGAGACTGGTTTGATGCAGCTCTCCATGCTACCCGATTCTGTGCAAGCTTCTTCATCTCCCAGTACTTACTGCAACCCACATCCTTCTGAATCTGCTTAGTGTATTCATTTCTTGGTCTCCCCCTACGATTTTTACCCTCCACGCTGCCCTCCAATGCTAAATTTGTGATCCCTTGATGCCTCAGAACATGTCCTACTAACCGGTCCCTTCTTTTGTCAAGTTGTGGCACATACTCCTCTTCTCCCCAATTCTATTCAATACTTCATCATTAGTTATGTGGTCTACCCATCTAATCTTCAGCATTCTTCTGTAGCACCACATTTCGAAAGATTCTATTATCTTCTTGTCCAAACTAATTATCGTCAATGTTTCAATTTCATACATGGCTACACTCCATACAAATACTTTCAGAAACGACTTCCTGACACTTAAATCTATACTCGATGTTAACAAATTTCTCTTCTTCAGAAACGCTTTCCTTGCCATTGCTAGTCTACTTTTTATATCTTCTCTACTTCGACCATCATCCGTTATTTTGCTCCACAAATAGCAAAACTCCTTTACTACTTTAAGTGCCTCATTTCCTATCCTAATTCCCTCAGCATCACCCGACTTAATTCGACTACATTTCATTATCCTCGTTTTGCTTTTGTTGATGTTCATCTTATATCCTCCTTTCAAGACACTATCCATTCCATTAAACTGCTCTTCCAAGTCCTTTGCTGTCTCTGACAGAATTACAATGTCATCGGTGAACCTCAAAGTTTTTATTTCTTCTCCATAGATTTTAATACCTACCCCGAATTTTTCTTTTGTTTCCTTTACTGCTTGCTCAATAGACAGATTGAATAACATCAGGGATAGGCTACGACCTAGTCTCCCTCCCTTCCCAACTAGTGCTTCCCTTTCATGCCCCAAGACTCTTATAACTGCCATCTGGCTTCTGTACAAATTGTAAATAGCCTTTCGATTCCTGTATTTTACCCCTGCCACCTTTAGAATTTGAAAGAGAGTATTCCAGTCAACATTGTCAAAAGCTTTCTCTAAGTCTACAAATGCTAGAAACGTAGGTTTACCTTTGCTTATTCTTTCTTCTAAGATAAGTCGTAAGGTCAGTACTGCCTCATGTCTTCCAATATTTCTAAGGAATCCAAACTGATCTTCCCCGAGGTCGGCTTCTACTAGTTTATCCATTCGTCTGTAAAGAATTCGCGTTAATATTTTGCAGCTGTGACTTATTAAACTGATAGTTCGGTAATTTTCAATCTGTCAACACCTACTTTCTTTGGGATTGGAATTATTGTATTCTTCTTGAAGTCTGAACGTATTCCGCCTGTCTCATACATCTTGGTCACCAGATGGTAGAGTTTTGTCAGGACTGGCTCTCCCAAGGCCATCAGTAGTTCTAATGGAATGTTGTCTACTTCCGGGGTCTTGTTTCGACTCAGGTCTTTCAGTGCTCTGTCGAACTCTTCACGCAGTATCGTATCTCCCATTTCATCTTCATCTACATCCTCTTCCATTTCCATAACACTGTCCTCAACTACATCGACCTTGTATAGACCATCTATATACTGCTTCCACCTTTCTGCTTTCCCTTCTTTACTGAGAACTGGGTTTCCATTTGAGCTCATGATATTCATACAAGTGGTTCTCTTTTCTCCAAAGGTGTCTTTAATTTTCCTGTAGGCAGTATCTGTCTTACCCCTAGTGAGATAAGCCTCTACATCCTTACATTTGTCCTCTAGCCATCCCTGCTTAGCCATTTTGCACTTCCTGTGGATCTCATTTTTGAGACGTTTGTATTCCTTTTTGCCTGCTTCATTTACTGCATTTTTATATTTTCTCCTTTCGTCAATTAAGTTCAATATTTCTTCTGTTACCCATGGAGTCTTTTTACCTACTTGATCCTCTGCAGCCTTCACTACTTCATCCCTCAGAGCTAGCCATTCTTCTTCCACTGTACTTCTTTCCCCCATTCCTGTCAATTGTTCCCTTATGCTCTCCCTGAAACGCTGTACAACCTCTGGTTTATCCAGGTCTCATCTCCTTAAATTCCCACCTGTTTGCAGTTTCTTCAGTTTTAATCTGCAGTTCATAACCAATAGATTGTGGTCAGAGTCCACATCTGCCCCTGGAAATGTCCTACAATTTAAAACCTGGTTTCTAAATCTCTGTCTTCCCATTATATAGTCTATGTGATACCTTCTAGTATCTCCTGGATTCTTCCATGTATACAACCTTCTTTCATGATTCTTGAACCAAGTGTTAGATATGATTAAGTTATGCTCTGTGAAAAACTCTACCAGGTGGCTTCCTCTTTCATTTCTTAGCTCCAATCCATATTCACCTACTATGTTTCCTTCTCTCCTTTTTCCTACTCTCGAATTCTAGTCACCCATGACTATTAAATTTTCGTCTCCCTTCACTACCTGAATAATTTCTTTTATCTCATCATACATTTCTTCAATTTCTTCATCATCTGCACAGCTAGTTGGCATATAAACTTGTACTACTGTAGTAGGCATGGGCTTCGTGTCTATCTTGGCCACAATAATGCGTTCACTATGCTGTGTGTAGTAGCTTACCCGCACTCCTATTTTTTTCGTCATTATTAAACCTACTCCTGCATTACCCCTATTTGATTTTGTGTTTATAACCCTGTATTCAGCTGACCAGAACTCTTGTTCCTCCTGCCTCCGAACTTCACTAATTCCCACTGTATCTAACTTTAACCTATCCATTTCCCTTTTTAAATTTTCTAATCTGCCTGCCCGGTTAAGGGATCTGACATTCCACGCTCTGATCCGTAGAACGCCAGTTTTCTTTTTCCTTATAACGACGTCCTCTTGAGTATTCCCCGCCCGGAGATCCGAACGGGGGACTGTTTTACCTCCGGAATATTTTACCCAAGAGGACGCCATCATCTTTTAACCAAACAGTAAAGCTGTATGTGCTCGGGAAAAATTATTGCCGTAGTTTCCCCTTGCTTTCAGTCGTTCGCAGTACCAGCTCAGCAAGGCCGTTTTGGTTAATGTTGCAAGGCCAGGTCAGTCAATCATCCAGACTGTTGCCCCTGCAACTACTGAAAAGGCTGCTGCCCCTCTTCAGGAACCACACGTTTGTCTGGCCTCTCAACAGATACCCCCCCGTGTGGTTGCACCTACGGTACGGCTATCTGTATTGCTGAGGCACGCAAGCCTCCCCACCAACGGCAAGGTCCATGGTTCATGGAGAAGGGTGACAGCAGGGAAATGGGCTGGTAATTTGCTATGTCTTCTGCGTTACCTTTCCTAAGTAAAGGTATAACTCTTTTCTGTTTTAACTACTCTGGAAATGTCCCTGATGTGAAGGATTCATTTATTATATTTGTTGAGGGACCTTGTATAATCTTTATGCACTGTTTCAGTGCACACATTTGTACTTCATCTAAGCCTACTGACTTTCAATTTTTTTGGTTTTTGAACAGTCTTATTGACTTCGTTCTCTGTGGCTGGAAGTAACATCATTGTATTTAGTGCAACATTATTTACAGGTGAGTACTTGTTTTGGGAATTTTTTCTATAACTTCTCTGCAATGTTTGAAAAATGCTCATTTACATAATTTGCTAAGTGTTGAGGATCAATTATTACCTTATCCCCATCCCTTAGCAGTATGTAATTCTGCATTTGTTGGCCTCTCCCTGTTTCCTTTTTTATAACATCCCAGACTGCTTTGCTTTTATTCTCTGCATTATATATTATTTTGTCATTAAATCACTTTTTTGCAGCAATCAGCACCTCCCTATACATCTTTTTGTATCTATGATAGAAATTAAAAAATTCTGGATCATTAGGATCTTTTTCATGGAACTGAGGTGTTTAACTGTGTGGGAGGACTTCTTAATGTCTACTATTATCCATTTAAATGATGTGGAGAATTTTGAGAATTTCATATTCACATTGGTTTCCTTATATTCTTCATCCCTGTTTTGTTTTGCTAGTTTTTATGAAAAATCTTTAATTTGATTTCTGACAGATGTCATTTATAGGGAATAATTCAATGCCTGATTTTACTGTTGTTGTTTGTCATAGATGGTCTGACAGTCTGAGATCTCTTACAGCTACATCACATTTTTCCCTATGCTCATTTGTGGCCACATGGTTAATTACTTATGCAGTCATTGTAGTAAGCCTTGTTGCACTATTGACCAATAGGTACATGCCAAAACTTTGAAGGATTTTTATGAGTGTACTGCTGGATTCATTTATGATATTACCATAGTGCTGATGTTAATGTCCCCACACAGAATTATGTCGACCTTTGTGCTTGAGACTTTATCTAGAACTTCTGTTAATTTATTGAAAAAAGTGTCCACACTACCATTGGGAGATCTATACACACAAAATTATTAATTTCTTGGTGATAGCAATCCCCATTAATTCACTAACTGATATTTGAAAGTGTTTGTCTTCCCTTACTGTACTGAAGTCATGTCTTAATTTGAACTGTGTTCCTTTTCTGATATAAAAGCATGATCCTCCATTCCTTGAAGCAGTTCTTCAGTAAGAGTTTGATCTTTCATATGATAATACTACATGTTGTATCTCTGTGTCTCTACACCAGTGCTCAGTAACACAAACTACTGTGCAGTTCAAAACCTATTTCATTTTAAGTAGCTGCCAGTTGTTTCCACTCTTTATGTAAATATGTGTGACATCTTTTGTGGGATTACTGTTGATGCCTACTGTACATAAGTCGATTGTTTCCCAGTCGAACTGAATTGTTATCGGAATCCTCGATGTCTCGATTCGAGCGATTCAAACTTTTAATGAGCTGGTGTCGTAACCATGGAAATTTACAATTTAAGAAATTCTGGAAATATTTTGCTCCGCGAAATGTCGACTTTTGGTACCCTAAAAGTGCTGCTTCACCCTTTCTCAAAACCGCGTCGTCTCATTCACATTGAGAAATGTGGCGACAGAAACAGAGGACAACACGGTGAATGTACAGTTCATACATTTGTTTTAAAATTTTCGACCTGCATTCCAAAAGGTAAACATCATCCTGGCATTAGCTCCCATATAATCGTCTCAAACAATATTCAGCCTGTGGCAGTGTGCCAATGCTATTGGATAATGAACTGCACTGGAAGACTTAAAATGGCATGGCAGACATAGTCGATATGGGCAAGGGTTGTTGGATGTAGTCTTACATTTTCCCCACAGATCGCAGCGTAAAGTACGTGCCAAATCGGCGTTCTTTGTGCTAACGGGACAGTTTCACATCCTAGCTAATAGATGGCAGCAACATACAATCGCAATACTTCTCTCAAAGCTATTCTGTAAAACACCATTTGCATTAACAAGTGCGTGCTAATTAATTACCATAGCGAGGGCGATACAAAAGCCTTTTGATGATTAACTGAATCAATATGAAATGAATTTTAAAACAAAATAATTCTAATTTAATGCAAATACAATTTTACAAAGCAGACTCTAAATTATTCTAAATAAATACCATTAACTACATCAGTACATGCTCATTCTGTTGCCGTTTCATCTGTGTCAATATTTTAATTAATCAAGTAATCCGCCTTTTAGATTTTAAATTATGTAACTAAATATAAGTCTTCTTATTATCTCAAACATCCATTTTGTTAACTGTCAAGACAAATTTTATACCACACACATCAACAAAGTTTGGTATAGCATCGAGTTTATTACAATGACTTCTTATTGTACACCCATTGAGGTTTGTACAATACCATATTTACAAAGTAAACATAATTCCTTCTGAAAACAAGAACGACTTCGGTTAGTTACAAAAAATCATCGCAAAACAAAGCAGGTTCTTTCCTAAGAGTACATGTTAAAAAAAAAAAACTTTGAAAATCTTGATCTCATGATGATTTGGTAGTATGTCCTTCCCACACATGGATGAGTTCTTCCGCTCTGTCGCTCTATGAATTCTTGGCCGGCCAGTGTGGCCGAGCGGTTCTAGCCGCTTCAGTCTGGAACTGCACTGCTGCTACGGTCGCAGGTTCGAATCCTGCCTCAGGAATGGAAGTGTGTGATGTCCTTAGGTTAGTTAGGTTTAAGTAGTTCTAAGTTCCAGGAGCTGATGACCTCAGATGTTAAGTCCCATAGTGCTCAGAGCCATTTGAACAATTTTTCTTCCGCTCTGTGAGGCATGTTTTGGATGACCCCATCAAGATTATGTTGAGGTTTGAGGTTCCACTCCTCAATGGCAACTTCAGTGAGGTCGTAAAGACTGTCAGATGAATTCGGACATTGTACAACGGCTACCTTCAACAGGTCCCACGCATGCTCAGTTGCATTCATGTCTGTGCGGACTGTGCTGGTCAATGCATTCAGTTGGTTTGCATCTTTGAAGATAATCTGGCAAGAACGTGGTGGGATCTTGCTTTGTCATCGAATAGGATGAAAATTTCACCGACTTCATGTCTGTAGTGCCTTCCTGTCGTTTGTAGGACCTCTCTGACTTATCAGTGACCAATCAAATTGCCGTAGATGGTAATTAGAGGGGTCCATCGTCCCATCATTATTGCCTCCCAGAATATTACACTTCCACATGCAAATGGATTGATTTCCTGAATCTGTCGGTGTTCCTCGTGTCGTCTAGCGTTTCTTCAAACCGTACACATCTAGTGTACGGTCGCAAACCAATCCTCGTCTCGTCAGTAAACATGACATTACTCCATACTGCAAGAGTCCAATGCTGATGTGGAAGAGCCCAGGTCCTTCCATTGCGTCGGTTCCGTTGATTCAATGCAAAACTTCTCATTGGTCTTCTGGAATCAAGCCCACTCTGATGCGATCTGATACGCACTGTTTAGTCTGAGATGCGAATCCTTGTTGCCTGGGAGAAGTCCAAGTGTTCAAATGTGTGTGAATTCCTAAGGGACCAAACTGCTTAGGTCATCGGTCCCTAGACTTGCACACTACTTAAACTAACTTATGCTAAGAACAACACACACACCCATGCCCGAGGCAGGATTCGAACCTTCGGCGGGAGGGGCCGCGCAGTCCGTGATGTGACGCCCTAGACAGCGTGGCTACTCCGCGCGGCTGGGAGAGGTCTTTTCCAATATCACGAGAACGACCACGTGAGGTTATCGGTCACATTTCCTGTATCTCTGTACCTTCTCCACACCTTAGACACACCAGTTTGAGTGACATGTAATCAATCGGCAACATCTTGCTGTGTATGGCCTGCTGAAAGTAAAGCCACTATCCTGTCTCTATCAAAGTGTTGTATGCCTCTACATGGCATGTTACTGCAGTGCTGAACACAAACTGAATGAAGCTACTGTTGATATTGGTCTGCTCACGGAATGCCGATGTGGCAGCGATATGTTTACATGACTGGGGAAATGCCGATGTGGCAGCGATATGTTTACATGACTGGGGAATGGTCGCAAAGCATGCCAGTGGTAAATACCGTCCAGTGTATGTGCTCTAACTGGATCATACATGAAGTGCCTAGGTCAATGAGACCTCTAGTATCCTAGACTACATTTTACGATAGTACTGCAAACTTTTGTTTAACACTTTTTGCTCTCATGTGGCTCAAGAGCGGCTACTTGTATCTGCTGACAGCCCACCCGTCGCCAATATGGGGCGAATGGAAGGAAATGACGAGAAAGGAAAGAAAGGATTTGTAAACACTTCCTTCTCACTCTTCTTCTTCTTGCATTACGGCCTCTGTAGGACCACGGGTAGCCCCTTCGTGGACTGCATTCTCCTCTTCTTCTCCCACAACCTCTTCATTCTTTCTCTTTTTCTCTCCCGCTATTCTTCCGAGATCTTCAGTGGCCGTATCTCCTGTCGGCTCCACTAGTGACGCTCTAATATTTTTCTGCATTCTTCTCTGTCATTGATCTCCGGCATATTAGTCGGTGTATATTTTGTTCCTGCAATTTTCCTTTCCTTCGACCTTGATCCCCAATCCCAACCAGTCCTTCCGAAGTTCAACAACCCACTTGGTTCCTGTCTTTCCCTTGTCCTCCCTGTTGTTTCCCACACTCTCTTCGTCATTCTGTCCATACTCATCCTAACTATATGTCCAGAAAACCTTGCCCTTTTGAGTCTGATTTCCCCGAATATTGTTCTCATGTTCCGGTACAGTTCTTCCCTATATCTTCGCATCCACCTCTCTCCACCTCTTTTGGGACCTAGTATTTTTCTCAGTATTTTTCTCTCTTCTTTCTCTAGTTGTTCTGCCCCATTTCTTCCTAGTGTCATCGTCTCAGCAGCAGATAATACTGCATTCCTCACCGTTGCCTTTTAGTGGCTTATCTTTGCTTCTGTGGATATATTCTTTTTATTGTATATCTCTCTCGTCACACAGAAGGCTGGCCTCATCTTCTTTATCCTCTCTGTTATTCACTCCCCCCCCCCCCCCGACCCCTTGCTCCTCTTCCTTCCTATTATAAATTCTCCCAGGTATTTAAATTTGTCCACCATTTGCACAGTGCATTCCGGTGTCTCCCAGTCTGCAGTGGTATTTAATGTCTTTGTCTTGTTATAGGCGATCCTCTGTCTCACCTTTCTGGCTGCCTTACTTAACTTGTCGAGTTGTGTCTTTGCGTCTTCTTCCGTCTCACTATTACTATGTCGTCTGCAAAGACTAGGCAGTCCCTTGAGCCCTGTTGTCCTTTTTGTCCCCCACATGGGTCTTTGGTATTACCATTTCCTCGTTTATTACTCTCCACAGCCTGATCACTTCGTCCAGTGCTATATTTAACAACAATCGTGACAATCCATCTCCCTGTTTTAACACCAGTCTTGAAGCATTTTTAATATTTTGGAAGACTAATGGCAACTTGTAAGTCTAAGGAAGAAAAGCTACTGTCTAGAAACCAGCATGGATTTAGAAAGCATCACCCGTGCAAAACATGGCTTTCTGACTTCTCACATAATCTCCAGCAAACCGTGGATTAAGGGAAACACCTAGAATCCATATTCCTAGATTTTCGGAAACCGTTTGGTACGGTGCCCCACTGCAGACAGATAAAGATAGTCCGAGCATAACGGATTTTGTTCCCGCATAAGTGAGTGGCTCAAAGAGTTCTTTAATAACAGAACCCAGTATGTTGTCCTCCACAACAGGTGTTCGTCAGAGACGAGGGTATAGTCAGGAGTGCGCCCCGGAAGTATGACACGACGGCTCTTCTCTTATTCTCTATATGTGTAAATGATCTGTTGGACAGGGTGGGCAACAGTCTGCGGCTGTCTGCTGGTGATGCTGCAAAGCATCCAAATCGTTAGGCGACTATAGGAGAATACAAGACGACTTGGGCAGAATTTCACGTCAGTGTGACGAATGGCAGCTTGTTCTAAAAATAGAAAAATGTAAGTTAATGCGGATGTGTAGGAAAAACAATCCTATAACTTTCGAAAACAGCATCAGCGGTGTGTGTGTGTCGACAAAATGTCTAGGGGTAACTTCGCAAAGCAATGTGAAATGGAACGAACACGTAAGGGCCTTGGTAGAGAATGTGAATGGTAGCCTTCGGGTTATTGGGAGATTTTTAGGAAAATGAAGCTCATTTATGAAAGACTACTTGAGCACTGCTCGACTGTTTGGGATACCCACCAGGTTCTGTTAAAGAAAGAAATAAAAGCAATTCACACGGGTACTGTTCCAATGGTTGTTTCCAATAGTTTTGATTACCATGGAGGTGTTACGGAGATGCTTTGGGAAGTCAGATGTGAATCCGTGGAGGGAAGATGGCTTTGTCACGAGGCACCACTGATGAGTTTTAGAGAACCGGAATTTGTAGATGAGTGGAGAACGATTCTACTGCCGCTGCGTACATTACGCGTCAGGATCACGATGGCAAGCTAAGAGAAACTGCGGGTCCCACGGAGGAATGTAGACAGTCGCTTCTTCCTCCTTCCATTTGCGAGTGGAAAAGCAAAGGAAATGACTACTAGTGGTACAAGGTACCCTCCGCCACGCACTATACAGTGGCTCGTGGAGTATATACGTGGATGTAGCTATAGATGTAGACATTCTGTTAGTTCTAACTTTGCACTTTACTTCTTAACATGCAATGAGTACTTTGCAGAACTTCGATTGCAGTGCCATGAGACATTGACACTGAACTGTCAAATACTGAAAATTTCCAGTTCATGAGACGAAAAATAAAAATACATACATTTCAACACAATTAATACAGACACACACATCAGCTTCACCTAGAGGGAAGTATTTTATAAGCAACAATTTATCATACAACAGCATACGTTTTATTGCGTAAAACAGTCCTCCTTATCTCTTCAAAGTATAAGCTATTACTACAGCATTGAATTATTTACATATTTTCAAAGAATACTGCCTCTTCATGATACTTGGACAGTGAAAGGAAGTTTTAAACACATTTGGAACGAAGTATGCTCACATTAAATATACAGAATTTAGTTCGGAGATTTCATATAAAAAATTCGGAAGCATTATTTTTCAGCACATCCTCGAAATTCAATAATGAAAAACGCAAACGTGACAGACAACTTTCAGGTTTTGGTACGTGGTGCAGGCTACAAGACAGTTTGGTCCCCAGCTTCTCCATTTCTAAAGCATTGTATTGCACCATTCACATTGCCAGAATTGGTTCCGCATAAACAAGGAAAATCTGGCGAGGCAGTGAATTTATCTTGCTTGTTAACTTTTGAGATTTCACCAGCATCTCTTGTTACAGTGTAAGTTATCTTTGTGGTCTCTTAAACTTAACGCACTTCTTCCATTTCTTAACCACCTTCTGAAAATAACCCAGCGTATATTTCACTACATTACTGTGCTTTAATTTTGAAACTGGAGGCATTGGAGTAATCTCCTGAAACGTATGTGGTGGTTAATGATTTTTCATGACAGGTAGACGCAGCACCGAGGTAGAGTCATTAGATGATTCATTTATAATGCATTGAAATTGAAGGATACACGAATCCTAAGTCTGATGACAACAATGACAATGTACATAACATATTTCCCAAAAACTTTCATAATCTTACTAGTGGGTTTGAAGCAAGAATATATGATAGCGTAAAAATTGTTCTGAGTTTCCATCTTTACAATGTCCATTTTCAGATTTGTGACCAAAACTGCGGACTACTGTCCAAAATGGCCTTTTCAACATAGCAAACTGGTTTCAGAAAATGTTTAACTAAAATTTATATTGCAGACTTACTGGTAGACTACCTAAGTGGTGTCAATGACACATATTTTTACTGCAGTTGTACCGCTACAAGGAGATACGAGAAATCCTTAGTATTACGTGGCAGTGGACCCAATAAATCGACCACAGCGAGCTCCTTCAGATGTTAAGAAATGATCGGAAACACTGGAAGATGCTGAGGTACCGGTAGCAGCTTTACCTTTCTGACAATATTTCCGTGAAACTCTAGCTTACAGGTTCTATTCTCTGTGTTAACAAAGTAGCGTATATTACAAAGACCGTATAAAAGCAACCTTATACAAATTACCAGTTTCCTCTCTCATAAAGAAAATTTCATTTTCAACAATATAGTATTGCCAAAGTGCAATACTGAAGTGATCAATCCACTTCAATTTCACTTCCTTTCAGGAAGGATCCTGTCCCATACCTTACTAATACCGGCAAATGAACATATGATAAAAGTTTCAAAAAGAAATCGCTACAAATAAAAGAAAATTAATCTGGTCTCATTATAATTCTCCTTGCTGTCATTATTCAGCCCTGTAGACTATCCCAAGACAGCATTGGAAATAATTCTTCTTTTTTCCAAGAATTGTAGTAGCAGTGAAATGAAATCAGTTATAGCACCCATCTGATTAAACATCCATGACTGAACTCATCAAAAATTGTAATGCTCTGTGGTCACCTAACCGAACAGATAACAACGAAATTGACAAATCCCTATGGGACTGTCAATCTTCCAGTTCAATAACTGAATAGTAACATTCACATTTTGTGAGCGCTTAGCTCGCAAAAGCAATAGTTAGATGACACATAACACCATCAACTTCAAATTCTTCCAATAGCTCTACATTAAGACCAGTTCTACAACAGTTGAAGGAAAGAGAAAGATTCTAATTCAAATCAAGTTGTGTTAAGCGAGGAGCTTCATGAAAAACCTGAAGTTAGTTTGCACCTGGGCATCCAAACTACATGGGGAATTTTTACCAGTTTGTGCGCAAACACATGGATTAGCCAAAATATTTAAGTTCATAAAACTTTTACAATGTGGCAAAACAATAACTGACAGATCACACCCTGCACAATTTTTTCAGACGTTATGACGCATTCCCAACCAGTTCAACTTCAATTAGCAACGTCTCTTTAGCCACAATACAACTTTAACCACTTCAGACAGAACATTTAGACCATAAAAGCCTGGTTGGAGTAATTAAACTGAAGCAGCTACTTCTGAAGATGCGTGCGTCACGTGAGAACTGTGCACCGAATCTCACACACAGAACTGTGGTGTGACGGGGCACGCATGAAACAGAAACATCAATCAAAATTAAAGTGGTAATTTCAGTGTCCAGAAATTAAATTAAATGCTGCAGATGGTTTAACCAGCAGTAGCTGCCGTAATACAGCAGTGACGTCAAGCAATAGGAAAACGAAATAGGTGTCCAAAATGTAACAAACATTCCGATGTGGGAGGATATATAAGCCTCACATACTAACATCTGTTTTTTCTGTGTTACCATGCACTCTACAGTTTTCAAACTCGCTTACAAATCTAACACATCAATATGCCCGTCCCAACTATTTTCTGCTTTCAAGATATCACGAGGATACGTTCTTACACTCTGCCTTAAATCAAAACGAAAAATAATACCGAAACATCTAATGAAAGTTGCCGAACTCATGATAAGTCCAACTGGCAGTTTGTGAAGTTGATGACAAGAGGCATTACACAAAGATGACCCATATCTTAGACACGACGAGTGCAACCGAGTCTGCCAATAACATTATCTCAAATCAGTGGACGATAGAACTCTGACTCTTTTCTTTGGGATCATTAATAAAGGATTATTGTACGAACTAACAGTGGGTTCAGTGACAAGCTGCTGTAACATCTTTTCTATTTCTGCCTCTATCCTGTATGTATAAACCTACAGTGTAGGTTAGGGCTTGACAATGAACTTCCTATGCTCCTGTTATATAAACTGATGAGAAAAACGTATACTCACATCTGAGTGCTTTGAAAATGCTAATGAATGATGCTGCAGTAGATTAAATAAATCTCTTTTGCCACTTTGTGTGCCTGCTCAACAAAACAAACTCGGTTCTGTATTTCTTGCGACCTACAAACACATCTTTGGTAATACAACAAAAGTATTGCATGAGCAAAACTCTCACTCACATCTGGTGAGAAATTTGGCAATATTAATATCAACGAATTTTCATAACACGCATTACCAAGGGCGGCAGGTTTGGTTTACTTAATGCCCACCCTAAAACAGAATCGAAAAAATTAATAAATAAATAAAATTCGTTATTTATTTTTGACCTGTATCAGAAACATAGTTTTTAAAGACATATTGGTGTTAAGTAGGCTCCACAACCAGGAAATATCTCTTAGCACACTTAACAGTAACAATACACCTTCAGTAACGTGTACTACCAACGGGATGTGGGGGTACTTTATGCTCACTTATAAAAAGTATTTAAGAAACGCAAATTTGAATTTTACTCACAGCTTAGTATTTAAAGAGGTACTGTTGCGTAAGTGATGTCCTGAACCTTAAAATACTGAATATGACATTCATCATTCATTAGGGAAATGACTTCCACACTTACAACTTAAATTTTTGGGTTAACTTTAGCTGAAAAATAAAAAAAATATGGAATCTGGTAGGACAATTAATTAAGAACAACAATTTTTTAATAATTTTAAAATGTAAAGTAAATGACCACAAGCTCTTCGACTGAAAGGAGCGTAAGTTTCTCGAATTGCAAAGTTGGCATACGGAGCAACTTGATCTGACGGTATTTGATTCCGTTTGTGTAAAGATTTGAGAACGAATCCGTCTATGTGCCTTTCCTGTGAACTATTTTTGGCTTACTGTGACGCTGTGTAGCAACCAGAGGAAATGAAGTGAGTCTTGACAAGATAGGAGGTGAAAGATGCGTTTGCGTATCGATTCTGTGTTTGTCTTACAACTGGCGGCGAGAATATTGAAACTTGAGGAAGGATCAATTCAAATTTCTATCAGAAACGTAATTGTAAAACGTAGCGCATGGCTGTACGTGGATGCCCTAATAAAACGATCAGATGTCTGTGTAGAACGCAGATAACTATGTTGACTGCACTCAGTGGCTTGAACGAGTCAGACATGTGAATTTTCTCTTACATAAACAACCAGGGTCAATAAACAGTTGTTCTCACCGACAAATGCTTTGCGCTGCAGTACCTCACTTTCCTCGAATAACATGCCGAGCATTTGTACTGAATTGAAATTGTTGGAACGGCGTAGGAAAAAGCCGTTTATTGCCGTGTGACTGTCATGTGGCCTCGAAGCACTTTGGATAATTGGACGGCGAGAATAGACCACGCTAGCTGGACTAGGGAAACCGCTACTGCTAGTGAAGATCAGGGTGAGCAGCGGTCTGCCACTGTCTGCTGAGGACGCTCTGAAAAATGTGTGCCCCGACCGGGTGTCAAACCCGGGATCTCCTGCTTACGTGGCAGACGCTCTATTCATCTGAGCCAGCGAAGGCACAGGGATAATGCGCCTGCAGGGACTTATCCCTTGCACACTCCCCGTGAGACCCACATTCCCAACATGTCCACACCACTACATTGGTAGTGTACCTAATAGATGTCGTGGCACACATTTTCAACATGTCCCCAACGATGCATATCAGCGCCTGTTTGCAGCTAGGGTGTCGATTTAATTATCATTTCATTCTAGAGAAGTGCACGATCATCAATGGTATCTGTTCTTTCGGTAACAGATACTACCTTCACATATACTACACTCCTGGAAATTGAAATAAGAACACCGTGAATTCATTGTCCCAGGAAGGGGAAACTTTATTGACACATTCCTGGGGTCAGATACATCACATGATCACACTGACAGAACCACAGGCACATAGACACAGGCAACAGAGCATGCACAATGTCGGCACTAGTACAGTGTATATCCACCTTTCGCAGCAATGCAGGCTGCTATTCTCCCATGGAGACGATCGTAGAGATGCTGGATGTAGTCCTGTGGAACGGCTTGCCATGCCATTTCCACCTGGCGCCTCAGTTGGACCAGCGTTCGTGCTGGACGTGCAGACCGCGTGAGACGACGCTTCATCCAGTCCCAAACATGCTCAATGGGGGACAGATCCGGAGATCTTGCTGGCCAGGGTAGTTGACTTACACCTTCTAGAGCACGTTGGGTGGCACGGGATACATGCGGACGTGCATTGTCCTGTTGGAACAGGAAGTTCCCTTGCCGGTCTAGGAATGGTAGAACGATGGGTTCTATGACGGTTTGGATGTACCGTGCACTATTCAGTGTCCCCTCGACGATCACCAGTGGTGTACGGCCAGTGTAGGAGATCGCTCCCCACACCATGATGCCGGGTGTTGGCCCTGTGTGCCTCGGTCGTATGCAGTCCTGATTGTGGCGCTCACCTGCACGGCGCCAAACACGCATACGACCATCATTGGCACCAAGGCAGAAGCGACTCTCATCGCTGAAGACGACACGTCTCGATTCGTCCCTCCATTCACGCCTGTCGCGACACCACTGGAGGCGGGCTGTACGATGTTGGGGCGTGAGCGGAAGACGGCCTAACGGTGTGCGGGACCGTAGCCCAGCTTCATGGAGACGGTTGCGAATGGTCCTCGCCGATACCCCAGGAGCAACAGTGTCCCTAATTTGCTGGGAAGTGGCGGTGCGGTCCCCTACGGCACTGCGTAGGATCCTACGGTCTTGGCGTGCATCCGTGCGTCGCTGCGGTCCGGTCCCAGGTCGAAGGGCACGTGCACCTTCCGCCGACCACTGGCGACAACATCGATGTACTGTGGAGACCTCACGCCCCACGTGTTGAGCAATTCGGCGGTACGTCCACCCGGCCTCCCGCATGCCCACTATACGTCCTCGCTCAAAGTCCGTCAACTGCACATACGGTTCACGTCCACGCTGTCGCGGCATGCTACCAGTGTTAAAGACTGCGATGGAGCTCCGTATGCCACGGCAAACTGGCTGACACTGACGGCGGCGGTGCACAAATGCTGCGCAGCTAGCGCCATTCGACGGCCAACACCGCGGTTCCTGGTGTGTCCGCTGTGCCGTGCGTGTGATCATTGCTTGTACAGCCCTCTCGCAGTGTCCGGAGCAAGTATGGTGGGTCTGACACACCGGTGTCAATGTGTTCTTTTTTCTATTTCCAGGAGTGTATTTGATGTCATGACTGACAGCTTGCTCTACACGCGAAAAAGTGTAAATTAACGCAGATGAGCAGGAATAAAAATCCTGTATTCTTCGAATACAGTATTACTGTTGAGTTGCTAGTCACAAGCACGTCGATTAAATACCTAGGCGTAATACTGCGAGGTAACATTTACGTGAGATCGGCATCAGAAAAGGCGAATGGTCGACTTCTGTTTATTCAGAGAAATGTAGGACTGTTTAAATGATCTATGTATGAGACCGCAAACATAACACTTTTGCGATCCATTCTTGAGCTCTGCTCGAATGTCTAAGATCCCAACCATGCCTTAGAGATACTGTAGATTGGTCACTGGCACGTTCCATCAAGAGGTGAGTGAACAGAAAAGGGGATGACTGGAGGGGAAAAAAAAGACTCTCGTCGCGAAACGCTGTGGCGAAACTTTAGACAAAAAGCCAAATATTTCTCGTCGCAAGGTCAGGAGAATAACCGAAGAGAGATTTGGCCACAAAATCAAATATCTGGATAGGTTATACTGTCAACTGTGGAGTGTGCGGTCTGGCGGTATCCTGCACTAGAAGCACAGTATTCAGTCTCCTTGGTCACTCTTCATAGATTGTGACCGAGTAGTGTTTCAGTTTCTTGCAGCCGGAGATTAAATATTAGGAACATATGTTGCGCAAACCTGGGCTCATGCCAAGAACTTCGACGCTATAGATAAACTGACAGGCCTCAAAATCTTGAAACACTTGAGATCATTGCTGAGTAAGTCACTAATTATTAGCGTCACAAAGATGATCGTCCACTGCACAACATGCCAGTGCAATCACATAATATTCTACCCACGCACTCCGATAGCAGGATCATTAGCATCAGTATCTTTTCAGTTTGATGACACTACAAGCCATGTCTCAGACAACTTTACTATTACAACACATTAAGCAGTTCATTCCACACGAAATTATCTCCTACTTCCCCAGCGACTACACTGCACAATAAGTTTGCGGGATCACTATTTCGAAACCGCGTAAATGTCTCCCGCTGCAACGTGTAAGTTCGAAATCTGGCGCAAATGTGGATACAGACTTGCTCTGTAATGGTACAAAAGCGCGTCGCCCTGTGACGTCATCCTCGGGTTCGGCGGTGCTTCAAACAGCAAAGTGTTGACATACAGAAAGAAGGCCGCAGCTCAGAAGTTCTTGTGAGCTGTCAGTTGGATTAATGATGTCGCGTTAGCACCAAATTTCACCGCAGTTCTCCCCAACGCCACCGTGAGGAGAGCGACACACCCTCTCTTACCCACAACTGTCGACTGACAAATGTTCTCCAATTGGCGAGTCTGCCACGGAGTCAGAACCGCGACACCCGGAGCTGAAATCCCGCGGTTTCCTAAAGGGTGGACGCCGAATATTTCAGACACACCGACACTCAGAATCCCCACGAAAAGGCCCCAGGGGTGGCACAAAGGGGGCAATGAAACCGCCCCTTTGTTCTGTGCCTTACCGGGGTGATTTGCCGTGATGGGGAGCAACATTAGCACCCTCTCCCTGCCTGTATTGGGGATCAGTTAGGCCTCAGTGAAGAACTGCCAGGACAGTTACATCCTCGGCAGCAACGTTACGATCGACGAGAAACTGTAGAGTGTCCAGGGGCGATGCTCTTTCATTCAATACATTCCGACAAAGCCGACAAAGAACGGGATCAAGATCTTCGCCATGTGCGACTCCGAGGTGCTCTACAGCTCTTCAATGGAGGTGTACGCTGCAAAGCAAGCTGACTGAGCTTCCCACAAGAGCAACTCCCAATCTGACGTGACTGAACGGCTCCTAGCCAAGATATGTGGATCGGGAAGAAACCTAACGACGGACAACTGGTACATTAGCGTTCCACTGGCCGCTACGCTCCTACACAAGCACGAGATGACCCTGGTTGGAACGGTGAGAAAGAAACAAAAAAAGAAATCTCTTAGGCATTCACTGAGACCACTGGCCGCCCAGTCTCCAGCTGTACGATCGGATTCAGTGACCAGACCACCTTGGCGTCCTACGCTCCAAAAAAGAAGAGGGTTGTGATTCTTCTCTCCACCTTTCACCGCTATGGTCATATAGATGAATGACTGGACAAAAAGAAGTGATTACCAGCTACAATAAGGCCAAGCGGTGACGACACAGTGATTCAGTTGTGCGGAACTTTCGACGTGAGCTGAACGTGCAGAAAGAAGATGGCCACTCACGATCTTCTCATCACTACTCAACGTAGCAAGTGATCCACTTCTGCAACTCGCATCAGGCAATTCTTACACGACGACAGTTCCTCAAAATCACCGCCCTCGCCCTTGTTCATTGTAAAATGTTATCAAGATACGAAATACACTACTGGCCATTAAAATTGCTACACCACGAAGATGACGTGCTACAGACGCGAAATTTAACCGACAGGAAGAAGATGCTGTGATATGCAAATGATTACCTTTGCAGAGCATTCACACAACGTTGGCGCCGATGGTAACACCTACAACGTGCTGACATGAGGAAAGTTTCCAATCGATTTCTCATACACAAACAGCAGTTGACCGGCGTTGCCTGGTGACACGTTGTTGTGAGGCCTCGTGTAAGGAGGAGAAATGCGGTCCATCACGTTTCCGACTTTGATAAAGGTCGGATTGTAGCCTACCGCGATTGCGGTTTATCGTATCGCGACATTGCTGCTCGCGTTGGTCGAGATCCAATGCTGTTAGCAGAATATGGAATCGGTGGGTTCAGAGGGTAATACGGAACGCCGTGCTGTATCCCAACGGCCTCGTATAACTAGCAGTCGAGATGACAGGCATCTTATCCGCATGGCTGTAACGGATCCCTGAGTCAACAGATGGGGACGTTTGCAAGACAACAACCATCTGCACGAACAGTTCGACGACGTTTGCAGCAGCATGGACTATCAGCTCGGAGACCATGGCTATGGTTACCCTTGACGCTGCATTACAGACAGGAGCGCCTGCGATGGTGTACTCAACGACGAACTTGGGTGCACGAATGGCAAAACGTCTTTTTTTGGGTGAATCCAGATTCTCTTTACAGAATCATGATGGTCGCATCCGTGTTTGGTGACATCGCAGTGAACGCACATTCGAAGCGTGTATTCGTCATCGCCATACTGGCGTATCACCCGGCGTGATGGTACGGGGTGCCATTGGTTACACATCTCGGTCACCTCTTGTTCGCATTGACGGCACTTTGGAGAGTGGACTTTACATTTCAGATGTGTTACGACCCGTAGCTGTACCCTTCATTCGATTCCTGCGAAACCCTATATTTCAGCAGGATAATGCACGACCGCATGTTGCAGGTCCTGTACGGACCAATCTGGATACAGAAAATGTTCGACTGCTGCCCTGGCCAGCACATTCTCCAGATCTCTCAGCAATTGAAACGTCTGGTCAATGGTGGCCGAATAACTGGCTCGTCACAATACGCCAGTCACTACTCTTGATGAACTGTGTTATCGTGTTGAAGCTGCATGGGCAGCTGTACCTGTACACGCCATCCAAGCTCTGTTTGACTCAATGCCCAGAGGTATCAAGGCCGGGGAGGTGGTTATTCTGGGTACTGTTTTCTCAGGTTCTATGCACTCAAATTGCGTGAAAATGTAATCACATGTCAGTTCTAGTATAATATATCTGTCCAATGAGTACCCGTTTATCATCTGCATTTCTTCTTGGTGTAACAATTTTAATGGCCAGTAGTGTATTTTAATTGTAAAATGTTCTAAAGCTGTAATAAAGTGTGAACAAGAAACGAAACGTAAAACAAAAGAGTAGTAGAGGTCTTGCACGGAAAAGCAGTGAGGCAGGACAGTTGCAGGCGCCCTCCTTTTCTGTTTGTGTTGTAGGATCCGCCTTTCTAACGGAGGGCAAAATAACATAATCATCGGACTGAGTTTCTTGTTTTCGTAATGCCGTAACCTAGCTAGTTGTACACTACAAAATTCCCTTGAGAGTATAATTCACCTTTTCTGTAAATCACAATAATTAATGACAGTCGTAATAAGCACAATAACTACAGTTTTGTTTCCAAAATATGTTTAAACTATTTGCTAATTTCGTAGTCCATAAGAATCTGACACTTTTCGGCGACAGTCGTAACCACTTGCATCTAGCTACTGCATCAGTTTGTATCTGTCATGCGGTAACCGTGACTCATGGTCTGAAGCTATCTGCTCGCTACCGTTTCTTACTTAACATGAGTGCCATACAAAGCACTAAGTCTAATGGTCATTCTTGTTTTCTTTTTTTAAATTTTTTTAGTGGAACTGCTCTTACAGAGCATGGTGATTCAGTTAATTGTGCAACTGGCGAAAATAACAACAAAAAACATGTAGCGATACCTTCAATGTAAATGACGACGTTCCTAGAGAATCCATATAAAAAGTTACCCTGACGGATTCAGCGTATTGTAAAAAATCGGCATCAGAATGAAAAAGAAACTGAGTGAAGCCAGTTTGTTTTTATTACCCCAGTATTGCATAATCACGATAGACCTCATCATAAATAAATGGAAGACATTAATTGGTAGAATGTAAGCGACGTCTCGGTAGTGTATGAAAGCTGCTAATCATGTGGACAAATCCACAGGATGCGCATTCAGTAGCAAAAAGTAGCTGCCCAATAATACTATCACCGTTATACGAGTAGTTCAACTGCAATTTAAGTGAGTCATATCAACAAGAAGGGGCGCTGTACAATTACCAACACTTTTCTGTATTCTAAACTGGTACGAAACTTGTAGGAAGATAACTACATAAATTTTACTACATAATTTTTCATAACTCCGCACACGCAGTGCTCTTTAGAAACTTCTACGTGTCTTGGTGTAACATGAAACACCAATCATAAAAGATTACCGTTTCATTTGTACACCTTCCACTTGTTTTCCTGCAGGGCGACAGCAGAAATTGTTATGAAAATTTTGCACTTGATGTTTTGCCTGGCAACTGCAGTAAAGTATTTTGCCGTTATATAGTCAAAAGACAATACAGTCCCTTGTACCGACTCTCTTATGCGTGTGCTACAAGCATTCAGCTTAATATTTCCGAAACGCAAATTCTAATGGGAATAGCTTCTAGGTCGTCGTTTGTGGAATGATTAGTACAAATTTTGCAGTACGGTACGTTTTTTACATGAAAGGAAAATTGGAATTATTGTTGCTTTTTAATCAGAAATTGCAATATATTTAAAATGTATTTATGACTGATTTATGATCACATAAAGTTCTGAACAAAAACATTAGGTTTGATGACTTTACCTCACACTGTTCCTAGGCCGTGACGTCTGCTCCTAGGTTTGATGTAGGCGTATAGCATTCTCAAAGGAAGCACATCAAGTAAGTGAGATGAAACACGTGGTTACCACACAAGAAATAAGTTTTTGAATGAACAGCTTCTGATATCTTAAGCCTTCTTGATTTCATGTAAAGATCGAATAGAAAGTCATTTATTTATATTGCAGAAGGCACGGCACACGCAACAATGAAAGACAGTTGACGATCGCTAAGTTCGGAAACGCATCCCTTCAGTTGATTCACGATGACGAGCGTGTCGGAAGTGATCCTGCTGCTGTGCCCGAGCTGAATAGGAAGCCGTACTACGTGCCGTGGTACGAGTACGAAAGGTAAGTGATATGTTGCATACGGTTTTAGGTAAGATACATAGCAGTGGAAAGCGCACAGTTTAGACGCTACAGAATTCGGATGCAGTGTGCTCCGCTCCGCTTTCATAAAACGCCTTTAATATGGACTCAGCGAGTTTGGAACTTACATTCGACGATATTACTTATGATTTTTATCGCTTTTATTGTCTTCTAGCATACAAACTTTTCAGCCATCACAAATATTACTTATTATGAGAGGGATGCAAAGATGCTGACAAACAGTGTAGTTATTATTTCTTTGCTTGAAATGAGGGTCGATATTGTGTGGTTTTGTATGCTACGCAGTTCGCAAATAGACGAAATGAAAAAGATTTGACTTGTCATCATCAAAATTCCTTTATGACTGATACACATTTCGAAGTGCAACGGTTTAATCACTTTACCTACCATTTTCTATCTATTTTGCGTTTCATTAAGAATTTGTTGAGCTGACGTGACCTTATAGGTGTGCGACTCGCCCGTTGGATGTTCCTGTTGGTAATTCGTTGCCGTGCGTCGTAGCAAGCCTGGTATCAATTGAAAATCAGTCTGATGTTGGTTTTTTCCGACAATATCTTAATTTCCGAGATTGTGGACAAAAAATTGCTGCGAGTGAAAGAAAATACCAACTTCATTCATGAAGCACAGGAAGTTACGAAGAACCAATGTGGTTCTTTATCCACATCCGATTAATTATTCGTCGTGTCCACTACCTATCATTCATCACGGAAACCCCTACCAATAAAAAGGCCGTGGACAGGGGAAGTGCACCTTTATCTTTTGTTGTGCATTTCACACGTCACACTACCGTTGCATATATGGTTGACTTGTAATTTTTGTATATGTTTGCATCAGCAAGCTTTGGTTCTATGTAATATCATTTGCCTAACATCAGTAATATTACAGTGTACGCAGCAAATAAGAGCTAGAAACAAGTGAAACCTTAAAAAATATTTCTCAACTTCAGTATTATAGTTAAAGTCAAGATCGTGATACTTCCCACATACGCAATACGATCAGATCTGAACGTAATGGGTATCCATGACCACACACTTAATATTAATTTGGTACCCACAGTCAGGCTTCCCATCCCCTGTACCCAATAACAATTAAATAAAAATGCGTTACGCTAATGGATACATATCATCGTCGTCATCATCTTCCTCTCGAGAACTGGGCTACTACGCGTTCCAAACTTACAAACAGTCATTTCCATCTTTTCTTAAGTCTTCTAATAACCCTTTTCCCATTCCGATTGTAGTTCGCGATTTGCTGGGGAGTTCTACGATCTGGCATTCTGATGAGGTTTCTTGTCGATTTCTCACGTTACCTGATTTACATGTTGAAAATATTTAATTCTGTTCCAGTATCTTCATTTCCATTCGTAGTTGTTTCGTTTTGCACCTTAGGGGCCAATGTTCTGTTACAGACGGTTCGAATACTTTTTTATCTTCAACATAATTTTCAATATCGTTGCCTAAGTAACAGATTTGAATTTTTTTGTCTGACTGGATATTTTGCTCGAAACGTGTGTAGTTAGAAATTTTTAAATTGAAACCTCACAAACAGCTCTGATACAGGATACGCATGTAAGTCATAACGTAAGCTGAGGTATAAATCTAAAGTCAGGAGACGGAACACGTTCACTTTCTAGAAGTAACAGAAATTAGTGTTCATCCTTTTTTTTTGGCTCTCTACATGAATCGGGCGTTGTCTGTTTTGCGTAAATTGCCATTCTTAGCACTGTGGCCGAGCGGTTCTAGGCGCTTCAGTCCGGAACCGCGCTGCTGCTACGGTCGCATGTTCGAATCCTGCCTCGGGCATAGATGTGTGTGATGTTCTTAGGTTAGTTAGGTTTAAGTAGTTCTAAGTCTAGGGGACTGATGACCTGAGATGTTAAGCCCCATAATGCTTAGAGCCATTTGAACCTTTCTTAGCAGTTACGCTGTGTATGATGTAAACCCTGAAAAATTTAATAAAATCGGTATTTTGTTTAGAAGGAACCAAACATGACAAAAGAAGCATTTCATTAGGTGTTTATAGCAGTTGTATATCACTTGTGATGTTTATGGGATGTTATATCTTGAGTAGCTTGTGGGAAATTTCATATACATGGAGAGAAATAAGTAATTACATGCAATCGAGAGGATAGTATATGATCAATTGAAATTTATTTCCTTTTTAACGCTATCTTCTTTTATCGAATACAGGGTTAATATTCTTTTTCTGCACTTCGCAGGAGTAGTGTACATACAAACAGGTGGTGTACAAAATCTCCTGATTTCGGCTCTTGTCCAGAAGTTTTCTCATTATTCTTATCTCTCTTACATTTATGCAGTTATGGCGTGGATTTGGCTAGGAAACTATCATAGTCACTGTAATTACATCGTCATTAGCGTAGTTAACGTAATTAATAACAACTTTTCTGTGCATTTAAAGTGTCTAATGTTACACTTATTGCCCGTTTTCGTGAAAATTATTTTGCACAATACAGAGGATAATGTTATGGGATAACAGATCTTAAACATATATAGTTCTGAAACACTCCTCAATGTTGCTGGCATCTTTGCTTCATAGCCCCAGACTTGTACGTAGTCCCAAGACAAGCCATGTTGCTAAGGAGAGCTCAACAATTTAACAAACTAGTAACATGGAAGGATTAGAAAACGTACAGAAATAGAAATACCGCAAGTGTTTATGAGTTACCGCTGAAACAAATTTGGGAGTAGTAAGCGAATACGTTTGCATTATGGCAGATCCACAAATTATTAACTGAGTTTAAAGTGACGTCAACGCGTTTGTCGAATTACCGACTATTAGTTTCGTACCACATAATATCAATATTAGACTCTTTTATCCGTTATATAATAGTGACTGTTTTGAGTCAACATGTGGAAGCGAGCACTTGTACTCAACATCAACTAAGATAAGTTACAAAGTTACAAAGCAAACTTTCTATAGATGATACGGACTAAGGTGACAGTATGAATACAGTTTAGTTTCCTGTCAGCAGCGATTTGAATTATCTCCGTCGAAGGTGAAGTACTTAAGAAAGGAGACCCAAAATACGAACTCCTGAATCCGAACTTGTGAAGTTCTTCATGTGCAGTTTATGAGTATTTCAGAATAAGGGTTTCGTGATCACCAGCCGTTCGTTATAGAATAATAATGTAATGATGATTTATTCAACTTTTTACCACATTTACCTACGTTTCTTTGAAAAGTATCTTCACAACAGCAAAAAATCGCGTGATAGGCAACCCTCAGACGGCGCTAGCGTACAGTGACGTGATCCGGTGCCTGCGGGAACACTCGGCACAGAGTCATGGCAGTCTGCCATAGCGCTCAGCCCAAACACGAGAGGAATGTCGGTCTGTTCTTCGTCAGCGCAGTTGTGTACACTGCTGTGTATCACTGTGAAGGTACATCTAACACTACTGCAAAAGCCATAATACAGTTCTTGTAACTGTTATCCAACAGATGTGAAAAGAGCCATCATGAAGCCAGAATGCTTGCGTTCCAATAAAGACGCCCCTCGTTTCCTCATCTCGTTATTACAACATGAATTTCTATTGAAACAGAAATAATATTACACAGGATCTATTCGGAGATGCGAATACGAACATAAATCAGGTGTATATGGGACAGCAAATCGCTTGGAAGAGCAGTTAAACGGAATGGACAGTGTCTTGAAAGATGGATATAAGATGAACATCAACAAAAGCAAAACGTGGGTAATGGAATGTAGTCGAATTAAATCGGGTGATACTGAGGAAATTAGATTAGGAAATGAGACACTCAAAGTAGTAAAGGAGTTTTGCTATTTGGGGAGCAAAATAACTGATGATGGTCGAAGTAGAGGGGAAATAAAATGTAGACTGGCAATGCGAAGGAAAGCGTTTCTGAAGAACAGAAATTTGTTAACATCGAGTAGTATAGATTTAAGTGTCAGGAAGCCGTTTCTGAAAGTATTTGTATGGTTTGTAGCCATGTATGGAAGTGGAACATGGACGATAAATAGTTTGGACAAGAAGAGAATAGAAGCATTCGAAATGTGGTGCTACAGAAGAATGCTGAAGATTAGATGGGTAGATCACATAACTAATGAGGAGGTATTGAATAGGATTGGGGAGAGGAGAAGTTTGTGGCACAACTTGACTAGAAGAAGGGATCGGTTGGTAGGACATGTTCTGACGCATCAAGGGATCACCAATTTAGTACTGGAGGGTAAAAATCGCAGAGGGAGACCAAGAGATGAATACACTAAGCAGATTCAGAAGGATGTAGGTTGGAGTAGGTACTGGGAGATGAAGAAGCTTGCACAGGATAGAGTAGCATGGACAGCTGCATCAAATTGAGGACTACAACAACAACAATAACAGGGGACTGACGACAGCGAAAATTTGTGCCGAACCGGGACTCTTGCCTCACATCCTCCACCCGTACGCACGGTATGTAATTCCTGTGCAGGAGAGAACATTTTAATTGAAAGTCGTTTCCTAGTGTCGGAGAACGATGCATTATTCCTTCGGACGCGCACCGAAGGAGCATTGCATCGTTCTTCATAAGATCACAGGTACTGCGATATAGTAGAAATATTATTGAAGCTAAAGCTCATCCTAGTTAACGGGCGTTCTCATACGTCGATGACAGAGACGACAGGCTACATACAAGCGGCTGAACAAAACAACATGAGCGTCATGTAAAGATGGCCTAAAGGTGGGAGTGATTAGCCAATTTCCTATTTGCAAGACGAGTGTAATACAAAGGTTTTAAATCTCTTCAACAAGACAATGGGAACAGTCGTCCAGAAGCCGTATCACGTGCAACAATAATTCATTACATTTGACGATCGCTAAGTTGGTAGCTGCACAAACACCTCTCGTCAGTTGGTTCTCAATGCCTGAGCGAAGTATCAGTGTTCCAACTGCTGTTCCAGATATGAAGAAGCAGGAGTCAGTATGTAAAGGTAAAGAACACAGGTAAAGAACACGCCTCGTGCAGTATTACATAAAGTGCGTAGCTGCAGTAATTACATGTATCAGACATCGCGTCGTTTCGCACACAATGAAACTCAGAATTGCTATGGTAGTAACGCTGTTAGCGACATTCAGCGTCGTAAGCAGTAATATTATTTATTACAAGACCTCTGCAAAGACGTAGAATTGCGCCAGCTTTAGTAAGCATCTCTGCTTGTGGTGAAAATCGATGTATTACTTGCGTCTGTGTGTCTGGACTGAAAATGCGTGTGGTAGGTAGTGCGAGGTCGTGTTCTTCCTGACCGGCATCCAGAGATTTCGTATTTACTGTTGAGTTAACCAAACTAAAAATACAATAACTCTAAAGGTCTTCTCAGCTAACATTAATAATTAATTGTGACTCGACTAATCGTAATCCCTCTACCTTACCGGAATCTGTCTGCTTTTCTTGTCAGCAGATGATGGGTTTGCGTTTATTATCGTGACGCGAATAAGGATTCATGTTTACAGACATCAAAAATAGTTTTGTTTCACCTCGGTTCCGCGAGTTCCGGAACCTGTACAGAAAAAATGCAATAGAGATCAACATAAACATTATTGCCGCCCTTTTTATTGCTCATGAAAACCACACATTGCATGTTGTACCGCCGTACAGCGAGACCTTCAGAGGTGGTGGTCCAGACTGCTGTACACGCCGTCACCTTTAATACCCAGTAGCACGTCCTCTTGAGTCAATACATGCCCGTATTCGTCGTGGCATACTATCCACAAGTTCATCAAGGCACTGTTAGTCCAGATTGTCCCACTCTTCAACGGCGATTCGCCGTAGATCCCTCAGAGTGGTTGATGGCTCACGTCGTCCATAAAAAGCCCTTTTCAATCCATCCCAGGCATGTTAGATAGGGTTTACGTCTGGAGAACATGCTGACTACTCTAGTCGAGCAATGTCGTTATCCTGGAGGAAGTCATTCACAAGATGCGATGGGGCCACGAATTGCCGTCCATGAAGACGAATGCCTCGCCAGTGTGCTGCCGACATGGTTGCACTATCGGTCGGACGATAGCATTCACGTATCGTACAGTCATTACGGCGCCTTCCATGACCACCAGCGGCGTACGTCGTTCCCATATAATCCCACCCACAACAGCAGGGAACCTCCACCTTGCTGCACTCGCTGGACAGTGTGTGTAAGGCGTCCAGCCGAACCGGGTTGCCTTCAAACACGTCTCCGACGATTGTCTGGTTGAAGGCATATGCGACACTTATCGATGAAGAGAACGTGATGCCAATCCTGAGCGGTATATTCGGCGTGTTGGTGGGCTCATCTGCACCGCGCTGCATAGTGTCGTGGTTGCAGACATGGACCTCGCCATGGACGTCGAAAGTGAATTTGCGCATCGTGCAGTCTATTGCGCACAGTTTGTGTCGTAACACGACGTCCTGTGGCTGCACGAAAAGCATTATTCAACATGGTGGTGTTGGTGTCAGCGTTCCTCCGAGCCATAAACCGTAGGTAGCGGTCATACATTGCAGTAGTAGCCCTTGGACTGCCTGAGCTAGGCATGTCATCGACAGTTCCTGTCTCTCTGTATCTCCTCCATGTCTGAACAACATTTCTTTGATTTACTCCGAGACGCCTGGACACTTCCCTTGTTGAGAGCCCTTCCTGGGACAAAGTACGTAACAATGCGGACGCGATCGAGCCGCGGTATTGACCGTATAGGCATGGCTGAACTACAGACAACACAAGCTGTGTTCCTCCTTCCTTTTGGAATGACTGAAACTCATTGGCTGTCGGACCCCCTCCGTCTAATAGGTGCTGCTCATGCATGGTTGTTTACATCTTTGGGCGGGTTTAGTAACATCACTGAACAGTCATACGGACTGTGTCTTTGATACAATATCCACAGTCAACGTCTATCTGCAGGAGTTCTGGAAACTGGAGTGATGTAAAACTTTTTTTGATGTGTGTATGTGCGCGCTTGCATTCAATTTAAGTGTCTCGGTTTCTCAGTATAAATCTCAACATAACACGTTTTTTATCGTTTACTTGATACTGGAAACAGCCACAGTTTTGCGACAAAGTTTCTACAGATTTTTGTATAAGGTGCAGTCTGTCTGATTTTATTTCTATAAGTATGAATTATTACCCTGCAGTTTCTGCATTCAGTTAGACAGCGAACAATAAATTGTTAGAAGCACATGGTAATTGTCTGAATGATGTATGGTAAATATTAAATTGTTTGACGGAATGCTAACCCAAGTAGCGAAAATTTTTGTTTGTTTGTTGTTGTTGTTGTTTTGTGGTCTTCCTTCCAAAGACTGCTTTGATGCAGCTCTTCATGCTACTCTATCCTGTGCTAGTCTCTTCATCTCTGGGTAACTACAGGAACCTACATCCTTCCTAATCCGCTCAGTGTATTAATCTCTTGGTCTGCTCTACGATTTTTACCCATCATGGTTCCCTCCAGTATTAAATTGGTGATCCCTTGATGCCTCAGAATATGTCCTACCAAACGATCCCTTCTTCTGGTCAAGTTGTGCCACAAATTTCTCTTCTGCCCAATTGTATTCAGTGCCCTCCTCATTAGTTACGTGATCCACCCATCTAATCTTCAGCATTCTTCTGTAGCACCACATTTCAAAGGGTTCTATTCTCTTACTGTCTAAACTGTTTATCGTCCATGTTTCACTTTCATACATGGCTATACTCTATACAAATACTTTTAGAAAAGACTTCCTGACTCTTAAATCTATATTTGATGTTAACAAATTTCTCTTCTTCAGAAACGCTTTCCTTGGCATTGCCAGTCTACATTTTATACCCTCTCTATTTCGACCATCATCAGGTATTTTGGTGCCCAAATAGCAAAACTCATCTACTACTTCAAGCGTCTCATTTCCTAATTTAATTCCCTCAGCGTCACCTGATTTAATTAGACTACATTCCATTACCCTCGTTTTGCTTTTGTTGATGTTCATCTTGTATCCTTCTTTCAAGACACTGTCCATTCCATTTTTGTTTATCGAAAAGGATATTCCTTTTCAGGTAGCACAGGTTAGAAACTCACAAATTTTGTGATGCACCACACAAAATGGTGTAGGTAAACAAATCTCGATTAGAAACGTTTACTTCGTTTGAGTGTTAAAATACTTTTGTAGCTCAAAACGTAAGAAAATTCACCGAAGGTGACAATAAATCTCGGTTAATGGTAATGGCAGGGTATGACACGTAATTTGATATTATTTGTCTTCTCGCCATTTAATCTGCAACACAGTGAAAGACCAGCACGACGACTGAGGTTCCCCGTTTGGACCGGCCTCCTCTTCTGCTGCTCACTTTCAATAAAACAATTATCTGTCTTTAATTGTGTTGTATTGTAATGTTACAAAATGATACACTTAGAAAAGCAGAAGAATTTAATTCATATTACTGAGTGTGGGTGATTGTGAGATTCGATTTTTTGTAATTCTGATTCGTACAGTAATTCAAATGAAGAGTAGTCTCGTAATAGATGTTTGGTTTTGCACACCGCATTTTAATACTAGACCGCAATTAACACATGATTCTTCGAATAGTTTTGCGGTCCTGTTTCTTTATGCACCTTGGACACTGATACATAATTTGCTGCTCTGCTGGCGTATAAATAAAAATATATTATGTTACTTCAGAAAATCGTCTCCCCAATATTAATTAGTAAACCAAAAGGAGGTAGGGAAATGACTTGGTATATGACTAATACAGGGTGATTCGAAAAGAATACCACAACTTTAAAAATGTGTATTTAATGAAAGAAACATAATATAACCTTCTGTTATACATAATTACAAAGAGTATTTAAAAAGGTGTTTTTTTTTTCACTCAAAAACAAGTTCAGAGATGTTCAATATGGCCCCCTCCAGGCACTCGAGCAATATCAACCCGATACTCCAACTCGTTCCACACTCTCTGTAGCATATCAGGCGTAACAGTTTGGATAGCTGCTGTTATTTCTCGTTTCAAATCATCAATGGTGACTGGGAGAGGTGGCCGAAACACCATATCCTTAACATTCCCCCATAAGAAAAAATCGCAGGGGGTAAGATCAGGGCTTCTTGGAGGCCAGTGATGAAGTGCTCTGTCACGGGCTGCCTGGCGGCCGATCCATCGCCTCGGGTAGTTGACGTTCAGGTAGTTACGGACAGATAAGTGCCAATGTGGTGGCGCTCCATCCTGCTGAAATATGAATTGTTGTGCTTCTTGTTCGAGCTGAGGTAACAGCCAATTCTCTAACATCTCCAGATACTGTAGTCCAGTTACAGTAGCACCTTCGAAGAAAAAGGGACCAAAAACTTTATTGGCTGAAATGGCACAGAAAACGTTCACATTAGGCGAGTCACGTTCATACTGAGTTGTTTCCTGCGGATTCTCAGTGCCCCATATACAGACATTGTGACGGTTGACTTTCCCGTTAGTGTGGAAAGTTGCTTCATCACTAAACACGGTCGCCATCTTAGCATCAACTGACGCTGACCCCTAGTCAACAGCGCCTCAAGCGAACAAATGTACAACTAAATGAAACTTTATAGCTCCCTTAATACGCCGACAGATAGTGCTTAGCTCTGCCTTTTGTCGTTGCAGAGTTTTAAATTCCTAAAGTTGTGGTATTCTTTTTGAATCACCCTGTATAATCATTCGATAGAAGTGCTTTCTACGTATGTGATTCCACAGATTTTTCCCGGCGGTTTTCTACGTAATTTACAGAATAATCTTAAAAGTATTTCTTAGCAAATCAGTGGAAGAAAGCTTTATCTTGTCCTTAATAATGATGGTGCACGTTGAAATAAGACATTTTGTTATAATAATTATTGAACTGAAAGTGAATAAAAATTTTGATTTGAGTTTTGCAATACGTTACCTGCTTTTGAGAAAATACTGTCGCTTTTGATACAGCGTAATACCCCACACTCATTGAATTCTGAGTCTCTGTTCCAGGCCATGCCGAATGTAGGTCCTTTCCACCGACATGCCCTACACGGAAACTAACGTAATGATTTACATATGGCTAAAAGAATTACTTTGTAGATCGATGCAAGCAGGCGTTTTTTCTTTTTTTTTTTTACATTAATAATACCTAATATCACTGTATTGGAGTGATTACTAGATTGAATATCGATCATAAGTTTTTGCTGGGGGTTTTACAAACATTTACTGTTATTCGTAAAATTCCGTGTCTTCTAATTTAGAGTAACACCCATTACGCACTGCATTACGTAACTCTGTTACAGGTGCTGAGCAGTGATGCCGTTCCAGCTCTATGGCCTGTACGGGAGCAAGACGTGGAGGTCTTGTTCCAATACCGTGAGTACCTTTTGACGTACTGAGGACACAAGTTGTAAGGATTTAAGTAGTGTAGTGGTTTCGATGAAGTGACTTTCTTATAGAGCTTACTTTTGATATCAGTAAGTTGTTTCCGCATATCATCTGCGTCTGGTGTAACAAAAATGAAATGAATGTAGTGTTGCAACGTTTTTGTTAGTTGTAGTTTGCTTTACCTGTAACGTCCCAGGTACATGCCGTGTTTCTAGACTTCCGCAAGGCTTTTGATACAGTTCCCCACAGTCGTTTATTGAACAAAGTAAGAGCATATGGACTATCAGACCAATTGTGATTGGATTGAAGAGTTCCTAGAGAACAGAACGCAACATGTCATTCTCAGTGGAGAGAAGTCTTCCGAGGTAAGGGTGATTTCAGGTGAGCCGCAGGGGAGTGTCGTAGGACCGTTGCTATTCACAATATATGTAAATGATGTGGATAACATAGGAAGTTCACTGAGGCTATTTGCGGATGATGCTGTAGTATATCGAGAGGCTGTAACAATGGAAAATTGTACTGAAATGCAGGAGGACCTGCAACGAATTGACGCATGGTGCAGGGAATGGGAATTGAATCTCAATGTAGGCAAGTGTAATGTGCTGCGAATACAGAGAAAGAAAGATCAATTATCATTTAGCTACAATATAGCAGGTCAGCAACTGGAAGCAGTTAATTCCATAAATTATCTGGGAGTAGGCATTAGGAGTGATTTAAAATGGAATGACCATATAAAATTAATCGTTGGTAAAGCAGATGCCAGACTGAGATTCATTGGAAGAATCCTAAGGAAATGCAATCCGAAAACAAAAGAAGTAGGTTATAGTACACTTGTTCGGCAACTGTTTAAACACTGCTCACTGGTGTGGTATCCGTACCAGATAGGGTTGATAGAAGAGATAGAGAAGATCCAACGGAGAGCAGTGCGCTTCGTTACAGGATCATTTAGTAATCGCCAAAGCGTTACGGAGGTGATAGATAAACTCGAGTGAAAGACTCTGCAAGAGAGACGCTCAGTAGCTCGGTATGGGCTTTTGTTGAAGTCTCGAGAACATACCTTCACGGAGGAGTCAAGCAGTATATTGCTCCCACCCAGGTATACCTCGCGAAGAGACCATGAGGATAAAATCAGAGAGATTAGAGCCCACACAGAGGCATACCGACAATCTTTCTTTCCACGAACAATACGAGACTGGAATAGAAGGGAGAACCGATAGAGGTACTCGAGGTACCCTCCGCCACACACCGTCAGGTGGCTTGCGGAGTAGGATTTAGATGTAGATCTGGGAATTCTGTAACTTTTGATATGGGAAGGATATTCAGTTCTGCTATTCTTACAGCAAAAAGCACTGTACCGATCATTTGTATAGGTGTGATGTCAGGTCACGTTTAGGGTATAAATTTTTTATGGGTCATGTTCTCTTCATTAACCTGATAGCTGAGTAGCTAGGACAAAGTGCATGAATTGCGTCTGTCAGTGAGTGCATCCTTCCCAATTTAATTTTCAACTAGATCCATGTGGTAGCAACAGAATTAGGTTCAAATGGTTCAAATGGCTCTGAGCACTACGGGACTTAACATCTGAGGTCATCAGTCCCCTAGAACTTAGAACTACTTAAACCTGACTAACTTAAAGACATCACACACATCCATGCCTGAGGCAGGATGCGAACCTGCGACCGTAGCGGTCGCGCGGTTCCAGACTGATGCGCCTAGAACCGCTCGTCCACACCGGCCGGAAACAGAGTTAGGGAAAACGCTGAGGAAAGCGTAATAACTCTCCGTTTTAGAACCACAGTAGTATGTGTCATATTTCCAATAAATACTGTACTGGTAATGGGCAGAACTCAGTCCTCTGTGGCGGTCATCACTGGTGTTTCATACTTTTTAAAGACAAGATAAGTTCATAATTATTTATCACATCAAATAAATTTCTGTTTACGGAGGGTTCTAACTTCATTATTATTTGTCCGCTAACTGTGTCAACAACGTTGGGTAGCAGTAAGTACTATAAGATGTATTCACCTTTTCTGACACGCAAGAGCAGTAATATTAAGTATTATAGCTGTCTATGTACGTACTGCAATGATGACACATTATTAGTCTGTAGCAGTGAGCATTTGCGGATAGATGTTGTTTGGACTGGTGATGACCTTATATTTTACAGGCCACTTCTACCGCCACGACGTGCAATCTGAGCTGTCCCCGAGACCTGCGCTCACGTACGTAGTACCAAACGTGACAGCAGGTAAGGTGCAAGAGAGGCCCAGCAGCAGCCGCCGCAGCAGCACCGCGAGGGTATTGAGGCAGAGAGGAGAAGAAGAGGAGGATGATGAGGAGGAGGAGGTGAGGGAGGCCAAGACCAGGCGCGGCCTGCTGCGACGGCTGCTGGCCCGCCTCTACATTAGGCTGCCACGAGGCCGCCGGTCCAGGAGGACCAGCAGGTAAGTCCGGCCTGTTCTGCCGTGTGCACAGACTTCTTCAGCCTGGAACTTAACATGTAGCGCAGCTGAATTCGTGGATATGCCGTCATTACCGTTCCATAATTGATCTCTAATGTAGGAGGGAAAAGGGGAGGGGCGTTTGAGTTTATTCAGATATATGTTCTGAAGCAGTGTGATAGGACTTGAGTATTCGTTCTCATTCTTCAGTAGTCTGATTGTAAGGAAATAGCTCAATCAAGTACGAAGAATGTATCAACGAATTTTTTCCATGGGACAATGTGGAAAATCCAAATCGTAACAGTAACTCAAGTGCCAATGGGTTTGTATTACTTATATGAGATAATCACGTATGTGTTTTAAACAAATTAAAGAAATCATAGCTATATAACAGTTTTGCATGGTGGCTACATGCATAATTTTCGGTATGAGTGATTTGTGTAAAAATGATTTTAAATTTATGAATAAATAAAACTAAAAATACTTAATTTATTACAGAGTTCATCCTGAAGAAACACTGATACCTGGCAGTCAGGCTAAGGAAGTGAGCCCTGCATCCAAAATCCCGGTATGTATTGAAAGAAACTTGTACAAAACTTACGAAATCTTTGTAAAGACATGTAAGATGCTACTACTTGTCCCATTAGCCATTTCACCAGTTTGATTAGTAGTTAACTGAGTAATGATAGAGAGTATTCGGCATCATTTCTGACCTGCAGGAAAATTGTAATATACGGTTAATTGTACTCATCACAACAGCCTAGCAAAGCTTAATTTAAATAAGACTAGAAGTAAAAAATAACTAAATCTGTCTATGCTGTATAATCTATGAGTCACGATGTGACCTTGGCTCCACGTGCGTAAGAAATGATACTCTGCGATTAAGGAAATAGTACGAAGAGAAAATTTGAAGCCGACTGATGTAGCCGAGCGGTTCTAGGCGCTTCAGTCCGGAACAGTGCTGCTGCTACGGTCGCAGGTTCGAATCTTGCCTCGGGCATGGATGTCTATGATGTCCTTAGGTTAGTTAGATTTAAGCAGTTCTAAGTCTAGGGAGGGGACTGGTGACCTCAGATGTTAAGTCCCATAGTGCTTACAGTCATTTGAACCATTTTTGAAAATTTCAAATTATTATCGTTTTATACTTTTCATTCACTGCCACAGGGAGCAGTGTGGGTAGTCTGAGGTAGGATCCACAACCCAGATCTTTTCAGTCAAATAGCAGCTAACTTGGTAGTGAATCAGATTTTGCCGGCCGTGGTGGCCTTGCGGTTCTAGACGCTACAGTCTGGAGCCGCGAGACCTCTCCGGTCGCAGGTTCGAATCCTGCCTCGGGCATGGATGTGTGTGATGTCCTTAGGTTAGTTAGGTTTAAGTAGTTCTAAGTTCTAGGGGAATGATAACCTCAGAAGTTAAGTCCCATAGTGCTCAGAGCCATTTGAACCATTTCAATCAGATTCCAAATTGGAATATGCTTTTAAATTAAGGTCAGCTTTTCGAAATACTTGTTTTCAACTGGGGAATAGAAATAATTTTTAAATTATTTTTACCGAATATGACATTTTCGTAGACAAAATTTTGTACCTTTATTTTTGTGACTCTGTAAACTTCATGATCTTCTCACCAGGTGCAGATTACCTCTAACAGTCGTCAATAAAATCAGCACTGTGTCCTATTAGACATGCTTAGGAGTATGCCCTTCATATTTCTTGCTGGGGCATGTCCATATCCAATGAAAATTAAAATGCTACAATTTTCCGGTTCTGTCCACTGTTTTCGGAGGTTTGCCTTCGTTGTAAGCTATTGCAATCACCTCTCCATTATTCCAAAATGGGGAGCTCCCTGGACAAATTAAACCCACTGGGTATCACATAGGTCAAATTGTACACGCGTTAGATGTTGGATGGTAACGTTCAAACTGATGTATTCTCATACGTCAACCAGAAATGCTACACTTTTAGAACAGGAGGACTTCAGTTAGATGTTACTATTTCTTGCACATGACGGACTGGGATGTTACATACCAGGATACAATCTGAAAAATTCCTGTCTTTATTCCTCTATATCGCACATTGACACATACATAACAGTCATCAAATGATAATGAGAGATGCGTAGTCAACATAAAATCTCGCAAGTGTCATGCCTTTCTCACTTTACCTGACACGTTGATACACACATTGTAGATGAACATATGATAATAAAAGAGTGTGTGAGTACCGTCCATCTCAATTAGTTACAGATGCAAGAAGATGCGTTAAAATAAATGTACATTGTTTGTCATTCAACACTTCGTATATTAGCAATCAGAAGCATAGATGCTACCATAAGTGCTGAATTACAAACCAAGTCCATAACACTGTCGCCAAGCAGTACACAAATTGCACTTATGGGTAATATTTTAATCGTAGGATAATAAACAGTCTATAAGGTGATTCCATAATGATGCTACAAAATCTCAGGTTTGATAGCAAAGGCTAAATGTGTCAACGTGAGGTAAGGGGCCATGGCCAGGAAACGAGCTAGTCGAAAGTTATAAGCGAAAATTGCTCCGGTGACTCTGACAGTGACCTATCTTGTGCAGGCCCTTCGTTGTCCGCACTTGGGGAGAAATTAGAATGCATCGAAGAAAGCAAAATGATTCAGTAAATATGGACTCTAAAGTGTATACCTGAAGAGCTATGGGCAGTTGTTAACTTTTGCTACTGTGAAATACATCTCTTCTACTGAACAACTAGTCTCAAAATACGAAAAGCAAAGAATTTGCAGTAGAAGTGATCCACTGTCAGAGGTATCAAATATATTTTCGCTTGCAAATTTAGACTCGGTCATTGCTGGACGAGAGTCCCATGCGTCAGATTGATATATTTATTCTGCTCCATCACCCCTGGAACTTTGCAACATCATCACGGACCAACCCCGAATGGCTCGCATTCTCTGTGCGTACTTCATTCATGCCACCATTTACAACAATGATCTAATACTCAGCACAGAGAAAAATTACAATATAAATGGATCTATCGTATCGTTAACACTATACTGATTGCAATGTCTTCATCTGTTGCAGTGTGGAAGTGTAGACGAGATAAATAACAGAAGAACGGGAAATCGGTTTTCTTTTGCATAGAAATGCTGAAACACCTTTGTTAGGATAGGTATATCTTTTACTGACGGGGAAAGTAATTCTGAATTAATCTGACTGTCTTTTTCTTTTGCAGGAGACCTGCACTAAGGAGAAGCATGAGATGGTATCTGCGAGGTGCTGAAACAATTTAGGGAGCGCCCGTGACCGCTGCAGGTGGGTGGAAGGACTGCACAAAGATACTGTCAACGCAGAAGTTGCAGAGGTAACGTACTGCAAATGTTTCAGCTATGCAAGCAGCGGTGAGTAATAAAATAATATAAACAGAAATTCGTATATATTAGGCACTATACATATAATGTGGTTATATATCAAAGATTAAATCATTGTGTCACATTCAGATCTACAATTTAAATTTTTATGTCCGTTTACATTCTTATTTTACAAAATCAGAATATTTGATGAGAAACCAAACAAAACAATTCTAAATAAGTTTGTTTACAGATTCTGTTCCATCTGTTGTCTCGATATGCTTACTCATTTCAATTTTTAAACACACCATAGGCTTATTAATCTTTCTCAAACTGTTAATTGATTCCCAAGAATTCACCCAAGCCTATATATCTGCATATATAACTGTATTGCTGTTCCAGAAACATGTCACTTCTTGCCTCAACCATTATTTCCACAATGAGATGCATCTTTCACGCTGCCTGAAACGAAAAGTAGAGATATAGAAGCGCACATGAACCACGCTCCATGCGCCAAGTAATAGGTGAAAAAAGGCGACACAAAAGGAAACTTGTCCCGACAGCTGTGACAAGTCAGGCAGAGATAAAGGTGTTTGCGAATCAGTACGCAGAAGATGCCAGATGCGGCGACACTCGACGAAATGCTCATTGCACTGACATGCATACTGCTCCACGAGACTACTCATGAGATACAATCATATATAACGAAAGAGAAGGTGATACGGCTCTGGTGAAGGGTCATGAGAATAAATCCCCTGAACGGGGTAGACTGGCCACACACCGGTACCTCTAATACCCAGTAGTACATCCTCTTGCATTGATGCATGGCTGTATTCGTTGCGGCATACTATCCACAAGTTCATCAAGACACTGTTGGACCAGATTGCCCCACTCCTCAATGGCAATTTGGCGTAGATCCCTCAGAGTGGTTGATGGGTCACATCGTCGATAAACAGCCCTTTTCAATCCATCCCAGGCAAGTTCAATAGGGTTCATGTCTGGTGAACATGCTAACCACCTACAGTTGAGTGATGTTGTTATTCTCAAAGAAGTCATTCACAAGATATGCATGATGGAGGCGCAAATTGTCATCCATGAGGACAAATGCCTCGTCAATATGTTGCCAAATTAGTTGCACTATTGGTCGGAGGATGGCATTCACGTATTGTACAGCCATTACGGCACCTTCCATGACCACCAGTGGTGTACGTCAGCCCCATGTAATGCACCCCAAAACAACAGGGAACCTCCACATTGCTGCAGTTGCTGGACAATGTGTCTAAGGCTTTCAGCCTGACCGGGTTGCCTCCAAACACATCTCTGACGATTGTCTGGTTGAAGGCATATGCGACACTCATCAGTGAAGAGAACATGATGCCGATTCTGAGCGGTCCATTTGGCATGTTGTTGGGCCCATCTGTACCACACTGCTTGGTGTCGTGGTTGCATAGATGGACCTCACCATGAACATCTGGAGTGAAGCTGCACATCATGCAGCCTATTGCACACAGTTAGAGTCGTAACATGATGTCCTATGGCTGCACGAAAAACATTATTGAAAATGGTGGCATTTGTGACAGGGTTCCTCTGAGTCATAATCCATAGGTAGCGGTCATCCACTGCCCTTGGGGAGCCTGAACGAGGCATTTCATTGGCAGTTCCTGTCTCTCTGTATCTCCTTCATGTCTGAACAACTGATTCACTCAGAGATACCTGGACACTTCCCTTGTTGATAGCCCTTCCTGGCACAAAGTAACAATGCAGACATGATCAAACCGTAGTACTGACCGTCTAGACATGGTTGAACTACAGACAACACGAGCCATGTACATCTTTCCTAGAGGAAGGAATGGAACTGATCAGCTGTCAGACCCCCTCCATCTAATAGGCACTGCTCATGCATGGTTGTTTACATCTTTGGATGGGTTTAGTGAGTCTCTGAACAGTCAAAGGAACTGTGTTTGTGATACAATATCCACAGTCAATGTCTAACTTCAGGAGTTCTGGGAACTGGGGTGATCCAAAACTTTTTTGATGTGTGTACATTTTTCTTTGTAGTCCAAATGAGCCTAAAACACAGTGTGAAAATCATGCTACTTGCAGAGTGAGCGAGACTAAGTAGAATATGCTGATTGGCTGATGCCGACCCCTCCCATCCCACTGCTCTTGCCTGTCACTCAAGTGCAAATGAGAGTCAATCTGTGCTGTACCTTCGTCCAAAAAGTGTGTTGTGCATTAAATTGAAATTGATGGAATGTTACATCATAATGCCACGCTATAGTGCCAGTGTCAAAATGGTGTTCTCTTTCACAGATACCCGATGGACAGAGACCGAGACAATCACAAAAATGTTGTTGTTGTGTAATTTAAAATTTTGGTCAAGAGTTCCATGGAATTATGGCCAGGAGAGAACATTTTTGATGAAGTAGGTTCAGATGAGAGATAGTCACATATAGCAACAGATCACTGTTATTTCTTTATATGTGTAATTGAAATGACCTAATTTATTCAATTACTTCTCATTTCGCATAGTAGAAGAATAGATTTATTTTTATTGAAGAAGTTTTACATTACTTTGATATAAGATTATCTAAGGAAGAAGACAGCAATTCAGAAGAAAGAGGACTTTGTTCCCACCATAGTAGCCAAATTATAATGCTGTTTACTAAGTGTTTTTTTGTTTAAGACTCATCTCACAACAAACAAAAAACCTACAATATTTCACTGTTAATAAATGAGTGAAAATACTCAATTGATTACATATTTACTTAAACTAGCCAGGCTTCTAGGGCAGAATGTGCAGCAAAGTATAACATCAAGTCTAACTGTTCTATTTTTGAACCTGGCGATTCTACATGTAGACAGAAATGTCATCTTTCGAGAGGTGTTTGCTGTAGCTCTCAGGCCAGAAAAGCTATACTGAAAATTGCTGGGAGAGCCATGGGTACTTGGAGAATATATTGTGTCCCAGAATTGTGCCACATTTCACAGTTTGTGCACTATAACATTTTGATAATACGAGAATGAATTTTTCATCTCCACAGCAATGTGCCCGATGATATGAAATTTCTGGCAGATTAAAACTGTGCCCTGGACTGACACTCGAACTTGGGACCTTTTCTGCCTATCATGGCAAATGCTCTACCAACTAACCTACAATGTAGTTTTATATCATAAATTAATTAACATAGGAAAACAAGTGAAGTTATGTTTGAAACTGATTGTTTTGGAACCCAGAAAATTGCCATTTAATGTAAGGTATTGTAGCTGTACCTATGACGTGGTGTTTCTTGACTATATTACTATATTGAGTGTTGGTAGAACAGATGTTCAGGAATTTACTGGTGGTTGCTTATGTCAATAAAAGGAAAAAAGTTCAAATGTGTGTCCAGAAATGTTTCATTTATCAGATATTTGCCCTGTTTGGCTTTTGAGAGTGTATGGATATCAAGATGAAATTGGTGCAGTGTTATTGTTACATTAACCATGTATTAAAGAGAATAAAATATTGTCACAAGCAGCCTGTCTTTAACACTATTGGATTAACGCTTAACAATATCCAGATGGAAAAACTGGCAGCACTCAACATACAAGAAGATCAGTTTGAATTCCAGAGAAATGTAGGAAAACCTGAGGTGGTACTGGTCCTACAACTTACCTTAGAGGAGATGCTAATGAAAGACAAACCTACATTTATAGCATTTTTAGACTTGCAGATGAAATACTATTGTGTATGTTCATAGCATTTGTAGATTTAGAGAAAGCTTTTTCGCAATTTTGACTGTATTATTCTCTTTGAAATCCTGAAGGTAGGAGGGGTTAAATACAGGTAGCAAAAGGATATTTACAACTTGTACAGTAACCAGATGTCAGTTATAAGAGTTGAGGGGCATGAAAGGGATGCAGTGGTTGAGAAGGGAGTGAGATAGGCTACAACCCTATCTCTGATTATATTCAATCTGCACATTGTGCAAGCAGTAAAGGAAATCAAAGAAAAATTTGGAATAGGAATTAAGGTTCAGGGAAAAGAGATAAAAACCTTGATGTTTGCTGATGAGCTTGTAATTCTGTCACAGGCAACAAAGGACCTAAAAGAGCAGCTGAACGGAATGGGCAATGCCTTGAAAGGGTGGTATAAGATGAACATCAACAAAAGGAAGACAAGCATAACACAATGTAGATGAAATAAGTCGGATGATGCTGAGGGAATTACATTAGAGGAGACAATGCAGTAGATAAGATTTGCTGTTTGGGCAGCAAAATAACTGATGATGGCCAAAGTAGAAAGGAAATAAAATGGCAAGAAAAGCGTTTCTAAAGAAGAGAAATTTGTTAACATAGATAATAGATTTTAAGTGTTAGGAAGCTCTTTCTGAAAGTGTGGAATGCAACCATGTATGGATGTGAAACATGGACGATAAATAGTTTTGACAAGAAGAGACCTTATGCTTTTGAGATGTGGTACTACATAAGAATGTTGAAGTTTAGAAGGGTAGATCATGTGAGTAATGATGAAGTACTAAATATAATTGGGGATAAAAGAAATTTGTGGTGCAACCCGACTAGAAGTAGTGATAGGTTGGTAGGATATATTCTGAGATGTCAAGGGATCATCAGTTTAGTATCAGAGGGAAGTTGGGTTGGATAGATAAAACTTGTGGATGAAGAGATGTATGCAGTAAGCAGATTCAGAAAGATGTGTTACTAGGAGAAAAGGCTTGCACACGATGAGCTGCATCAGACCAGTCTTATGACTGGAGACGACAAGAACAACAGTAGTATTTAGTGACAATTTTGGATCCAGTTATAAAGAGTACTAGTGTAGTGCCTGCTGCTTCACTGATGTAGACTATATAGTCTGCACAAATTTTTTATTATTTTCCTTAATTGAATTTTTATGTTCACAAATTTCAACACCTTAACTTTTCACACTGATTATGGCCACACAAGCATGATCTTTTTTGAATGTACTTCTGACCAAAAAGTGCTTCTGGTATTTGAAATTCAATGTTTTTGTTAATCATGGATTTTTCTTCCTTGTGCCGGTATTTCCACATACACTTCCATCCCCTAACACATAAGCATATCTCTTTATGAGTTTTCAAAGATTTAGCTTTAAAATATTTTTAATGCAATGAAACATTTCCTTAAAATTTTTCTTCCCCTATTTCATCTTCTTAGGGGTTGAATTTTCAAAAATGTCAGAACATGTACTTTTTAATTTCTGAATAAGAAACCAAATACCAGTTTTTGTAGCTCTTGCTTTCCCTTAATAGCAACATGTTTCAAAAATCTTTCATTCCCTGTTCCATTGTTTTAGTTGCAGAATTTCGAAAAATCCCTTGTCAAATGATGCCTACAGTACAAGATCAACACCCTCTGTAAATTTCAAGCTTCTACACTCAGTGGTTTGGGCCGGGAAATGATGAGCGAGCGAGTGAGTGAGTGAGTCATGAGTGAGTGAGTGAGTGAGTGAGTTGTGAGTGAGTGAGTGAGTGAGTGAGTCATGACTGAGTGAGTGAGTCAGTTATGAGTGAGTGAGTGAGTCAGTTATGAGTGAGTGAGTGAGTCAGTCATGAGTGTGTGAGTCAGTCAGTCATGAGTGAGTGAATCAGTCATGAGTGAGTGAGTGAGTGAGTGAGTCAGTCATGAGTGAGTCAGTCATGAGTGAGTTAGTCATGAGTGAGTGAGTGAGTCAGTCATGAGTGAGTGAGTCAGTCATGAGAGTGAGTCAGTCATGAGTGAGTCAGTCATGAGTGAGTGAGTCATGAGTGAGTCAGTAATGAGTGAGTCAGTCATGAGTGAGTCATGAGTGAGTGAGTCATGAGTGAGTGAGTGAGTGAGTGAGTGAGTGAGTGAGTGAGTGAGTGAGTGAGTGAGTGAATGAGTGAGTGAGTGAGTCATGAGTGAGTGAGTGAGTCATCAATGAGTGAGTGAGTGAGTGAGTCATGACTGAGTGAGTCATGAGTGAGTGAGTCAGTCAGTCAGTCATGAGTGAGTGAGTCAGTCAGTCATGAGTGAGTGAGTCAGTCAGTCATGAGTGAGTGAGTCATGAGTGAGTTAGACATGAGTGAGTGAGTCAGTCAGTCATGAGTGAGTGAGTGAGTGAGTCAGTCAGTCATATATATATTTCTTCCCTCAATGTCATTTTCGTAAGATTTTGATATGGTTGTGGATTTTGTCACAAGCTCTACAGTGAGATTCCTGCATGCTTCAAAACAATCCCACAGCCTAATCCACTCTTTTATCCATCTGTAAGAAGGTCATTTGTGTTTTTTCTTTGCCATTAAAGGTATTAAAAGTGCAGCTGCAGCACAACACTGTTCCATCACAACTTCTACTTTCATGCACAGCACTAGGACAGAAAAATCTCTCCAAGAGTGATCTCTCAACTCTCGCAGACGGTCTCACCCTGTTGTGTGTAAATGCTTCTGACATCTGCTCTCACAAGACCTATGACACTTCCAGAACATCTTCTGGAATTATCAGACAGTAACTATAGGCGAAAATTCATCCCTAGCGTAAACAATCCCGCTAGTACTCTCAGAGCGCACGAAACTGATAGAGAGCAAGGAGCTCTCACATGTATCCCAGTCCTGGCACCGCATGTCTGCAACAGAACAGTCAAAACTCTGCCTGATTACCTTTGGTCTCTGTCACCCTTACTACATTGGTCATGTCATATTCAAACTGTTTGATATAATGCTGAAAAAATAAACAATAAAATTTACATTAGAAAATTTCTGGTGGGGCAGTGCCCCCTATCGCTCTTAAGAATGAGCCATCCTTGCTGTGTAGGCAGCTCTTTGGCCTTTGCGACTATGCTGTTCTGGCTCTTTCATAGGTGGTGTAAGTACCATGGCACTTCCAACCAACCATGGTATTTCCAATGAGAGTTGCCCCCATTGTTGCCCATTTGCTGCAAATTTGCAGGTGTGTGCATGCATGATGAGCTTCTCTTACCACCAGAGTTGGGTAGAATTTATTTGATTGGTGGATAAAGAAAGTGGATAAAAATTTGTGTGCTATTCCTGAATATTATTTATTCAAAGTATTATTCATTTATTCACCATCATTTATCTGTTATCAGTGAGAGACAAAAAAAAAAAAAGAAAACTTCACTAATAATAAACGAATTAGAAATCCAGTGACATTTATTGCTCCAATTCTTTGTCATGTATTAAAGAAATGAACTATTGTTACTTTTAAATTTGAAAAAGAAATGTTTTTTTCTGAAAACAAACATTATGAGAAAGATTATTTACTTTTCAAAGACTGGCCATTGTGACACACTAAAGAAAATGTAACCTACATGTGCTAAGAAGACATCAATGTGTTAAATCTCCTGAAATAGTCTTTATTTCACAGTAACAATATAAGACTTTCAAATTTCAGTCTTCTTCATCAAATGTTGAGAAGTCATCAATACTGCTGTTGATTTTGGCAAATAACTTTGTTATGATTCCACGTTAGTTTCAGTTCCGAGAACACATTCAGAATATATTTTGTTTTTACCTCATAAAACCATTTGAAACTTCTTGCAATATTTCTTTGACATCTGTAGTTTTTGTAAGTCTCTCTTGGTCATAGACAGCAATACAGGTGAACTATTTATTTTTAAATCATGGGTAAGCTATTGCTGCAACAATTGTTTATCCTAAATGGGAGGAGCTGGTGACTGTGTAGTCAAGGCCACATAAAGCCACAATGAAGATCACCATGCATGAGCAGTAGCAGCAGGCACTGTTAATATAGCAGATATTCACCTATGAATCTACTCTCATGTCCTGTTGTGTATATAGATTGTTGATCTATTTGGGTTGCAAGTGATACTGTTGTAGATGAAATCATATAAAAATACAATTCTGCAATATGCTGTGTGAATACTGTATTCAATTAAATGTGTAACTTCGTCACTCTTAAATATTTGAGCCTGCACCTGGTTCTGTCAATTGAAATGAAATGCATCCTCATTTGTTTGTTTCAGTTTCTTCTACCAGCTTCTTATCCAGCTCTGATCTTTCATATTTTATCTGATTCTTTAAACATCTTCCATTGTTGTTACTGATGTGAAACAATAATTCTAGAGTTACTGCTGATACACTGCTGAGAGCTGTCTCCCCTGCACAGGTCGTAAGATATTTATAAGGGTTAGTTAGTATGTTTGAAGATACTTTATTTAAAGTAGTTGAAAATCAGTGTTTCATATGCTTTGGGATGGTGCGTGTTAGATTCCAGGGAGTATAATAGGTATTCTATGAAGAAAATCATACATATCGTTTATAATGAATAAATGTGGTATAAATAACTTGTAATGTAAGAATTCACTTTAGTTGTAATGAGAATTTATTAGCTGCATGACCTCTTTCAGGGTATTACAGCTCCATCCTCAGGTGCAAACAACTGTTGTTAGCACCTGAGGAATGCTCTCAAATGAGTTGAGCATTAAATAAATAAATTCTCATTACAACTGAAGCAGTTCTTAAATTACAAACATGTTTTTCAGTTGCAGATGTCCACACATAAGATGTTTGGTATAGAGAAGTAAGGACAATGTATCATAGTTCCAGTTTTAAATAAGGGCCACTGCTTGTAATTTTGAAAATATGAACAAGGTTTGTAAGGTTTCAGCTTTGAACTATCTTCTAGTATGAACTTCAAGGCACTAGTAATGCATTTTGGCTGCCATGCATTTTGGCTGCCATTTGCTTCTGTCCTTCCTGTATTGTTATTTTAGAGTGCTATTTTGATGAGCTTCAGAGAACATGACTTGTTCAGCTATTCGAAGTAATTTGTGAGAAGTTATTTATGTATTACATACGTCTGAAAAGTTTGACTGTTTGTCTATAAAACTCTACAATTAAATTTGTGAAATTATTGGTGGTGTGGAAGTAGCCAGTAATTAAAATGGGAAAAGTAAGAGGTCTCTAATAAGGCTGTGATGGTCCTTGTTGCAGTGGTGTGCCCATGAAAAGTGCCCCCACAGTGTTTGTATCTGGTCCAGCAGTGCTCGGGCAAAGCAAGTGCTCCACTGTTGCCCGTAACTGGTGCCCCAGCTGGCAAGTATGAGCACTTCAGGCCACTGCCAGTGGGGCCTCATCCAGTTCCATCTTCTCTGCTGTATACAAATATTCTTGAGTCTGGTCGTGTCAGTGTGCATTCAGTTGTTAGTGACAGGACTCTACAAGGTCCACTAATAGTTGTGTTAATGTTTCTCTGATCTTGTCATAATACGGCATGCAGTTATTAGCCAACATAATTTTTGTGTATGTAGTGCTTGTCAATAAACAGTGTAGATACAGCACTTGTTTTCTTCCCAGAGAAACTTATCATACTGTCATCTGTCATAATTATTGTGCTGAACAAAACACACTTGTCAGTACTATTTTGGTTTCTTAATATGTTGGTACTTTTTTTTTTTTTTTGCAGAAGGCCGAGTGGATACAACAACACACGTGAAATATTGTATCACTTTACTATAACTTAAATAAGATGAAAATCTAATGTTAAAAAATAACCATGTCAACACAAATGTCACATATCTTCTAATATAATTCTTGCACTGCTAACTCTGTAGTGAGACAATACAGTTGTCTTTGGCAATGATTGCAGAATGGAGTGAGTCGCACTCCGCTCTGACATAAGTAAGCATTCTGCTCCAGAGACATACTGAACTCTTGAGGGTGCATCTATGCAGATGTCTTTCATTTGTCCTTGCATCTGGCAGCAGTTGTGATTACTTGTGATTTTGTTGCAAAGTACCACCTTGCCATGAGACATTCTCCGGATGACACCACTCTAAGTAATTGTGGTTTATATGAGACTTGACACCTGTGAGCACCCTTCTGTTGGGCAGGTTATTACAAAAAGTAAAGTTAATGATTTCAATTTATGTTAAGCATAAACTAAGGAACAGTTGTCCCTTCAGTCAGAAAAAACTTATGGGTGATAATAACAAAGCCAAAAAAGCATGGACAGTGGACACAAGATGTTCTAGGGACAGAATTAAATGGAATCTCCAATGAAATGAGTGTGACAACCACTGCAAGCACAGTCAAAGTTGTAGCTGTGAACACAAAACAGATCGACCCACCATATTAACTTTTGAACAAGAAAACAGCAATTTTTTTCAGAATATTTATACTTGCTCACAGCTGACAAGCAAACTTTTTTGAAGAATATTGTTTAATTCTTGTTAAAAGAACAATATTTAAATGTCCTTTAAAAAGATAAATAAGTTACCTGGCAGGACATGACTGAGATGGCTTCTTACGCAGATGGTTCCACAAACAAGGCAAAACTTCCAAATTAAATGAATTTTTTTGTTTCAGATTAATTGGAAAGTTCAGAAATCAAATGACTGAAAATGACTTCATTAGGCAAATCTCAAAATATATACAGTGTGGAGGAGGAGGGTTGCCACATGGCTCTTTCCAATGGACAAAAGCAAGTGTTAGCTCAGAACTGAGCAAAAAGATTTCATATTATTGTTTGGTTACATGCTGAGCATGTAACAATAGTTGAATGTGGAACTGCTGTAGGTCAGAATATCCCTCCCATGATTCTGTTCAAACAAAAGAGGCATAAGGATGAAAAGGGTATCATTTCACCCGACAGCACACATTTGGAACTGATGGAAAATGGTGGTTCAATGATAGCCAGTAAGTTAGTAAATTGGGTTATGCATTTTTGAAGATAATAGTCCTGGCAAGGCCCTTCCTCATTAACGACAAAGCTAAATTACATTTGGATGCTAATATTGTTGATGCTGCAAAAAAAAAAAAAAAAAAAAAAAAAAATAAAAATAAAAAAAAAAAAAATAAATCCTCTCTTAGCTACCAACCACTTGTACACATTAGCCTCAGCCCATTGACAAGCATTTTCAAAAAATCTGAATTTTTGGCATTATGCTGACCAAAATTACCGGACAACTGTAGAAGTGAGAATAGATTATTGGTGAACCATTCAGAAGTGTCTAACTGAGAGCAATGACACCAGCTGATCTGATTGCTGTGTCAAAGGAATAGGAATTTTTCCTTTCAATCTGGAGCAGCTCCGAAATCTGCATTTGCCCCTTCAATTTTATGTATTGTCCTGTTGAAATAAATGTGTCTTATCTAGCATCTGATGATGCATTGATTGATAATATTCCCTAAGTTATCAGTCTAATGTAGAGGGGAATCCTTACATCAGCAACATTTGGGGGTAATACTGCCAAACAATAATGACAGATAAATGTCCATGGTATCTAATACACAAACTAGAGCATGTAGTCATTTTTTAAACTATGGAAAATAGGGGATGGTATGTAACAATATTATGAAAAGAATAGTTGCTGTTCAACATATAGCAGAGATTCTGAGTCGCGGATAGGCACAGCAAAAAGACTGTCAGAAAGTGAGCTTTTGGCCAACAAGGCTATCACACGCATGTGCGCGCACGCGCGCGCGCGCGCGCGCGCGCGCACACACACACACACACACACACACACACACACACACACACACACACGCACACACACTCCCTCAAGCACAGTTTCTGCCAGCAGAGGCCACTGGGTGGTGGGAGTAAAGAGGAGGCTAGGGTGGGGAGGGAGTGGGGTAACAGGGTGGGGGGGGGGGGGGGGGGAGTGCGGTAATAATTTTTTATCTACTCTGAAACTGTGACAAAAATTACCATCACACCACCAGGCTCTAAATACTGAGGAAAATATTTTTTTAAGGTCTTTGTTTGCAGAAAAAGGAATACACACACTCTAGTGGTTCAAAACAAGAAAAGAAAAGCACATGCTCTCCCAGTGGGCTCACTACACTTTGGTGAGTTCATTCTTGGGTACCATGGGACCTCAGCCTTAGAAGCACCTCTTCCCTTTCTGTGCTGCATGTCTATCCTCCTGCTATTCTTTTTCCCCTCCCTTGAGGAACATGTCTTGGGTATTCTCGGGAAAGTGTTTAGAAGTTTCGATAGCCCACCACTGGAGCAGTCTCTCATCTGATTTTTCATTCCTTTTTCATTTTCTTTCTCCTACCCTTCCTCTACTTTGGTGTTTGAGGTTTCTCTTAGTTTCTCCCTGTGTGGTCCTGAAGGGTGCCCACACATTTGACATGTTGTAGATGACAGGGTAACATGTAATTGTCAGCCGAGTGTCAACAGATAGGGTTCATACGTGCCCTCTAGTACAGGCTAGGCCTAGGGAGGGGTGATTGCCTGAGCTCTTATCTTCCCAATTGCGAGTTGGTCTGTCTGTCTGGAGTATGGCAGGTATGACTTAAGGTGTGAACAATCACCTAAGGCAGGTGAGCCTCCTCTGAGTGGACCCCCAGTTAGAAGGAGCATGCCATTGGAGACCCTGGTAATCATAGGTGATTTTTTTGCAATGGGATAGTCAACTTCCTCTCAGTCTACACCTACTAAATGCAAACAGAATGAGACTAAAGATTCAATGACTCTCCCAGCTACACCTTGGTTCCTCATAATGTTGGGCACCAAAAAAGGTCAGTATTTTGCTACAGTTAATTGGTTCATTACTCAGAAAGGTTTTGATGGAATTGCAGGCTCTGCATAAATCTTGCTCTCAGATATGTAATGGGACTTTGCTTCTGTAGACCAGTTGTGATTTTCAAGCACAACAATGGCTTACTACTTTGCTCCTCCATGGCTATCCTAATGGTATCAAGGCCCATCATAAGCTGAATTCTTTGTGTGTTGTTATTTCCACTCACCTGTTTGATGGTCTGCCTGAGTGGGAAATCCAGCGTTATGTCTCTCATCAGGGCATCACTGCGAGCCATTAGGCAATGAAAAAGGTTGATGCAAACTTAGTTCCTACACACACTCTTTTTCCCACATTTGATCAAAGTTTAAGGCAAGCTATGATGTCATCACAGGTTGCTCAAACATCCCAAACATGATGCACTACTGCCAGTGTCAACTTTATAACTGCACTTGAGTGTCCTGTCAAAACATGGCCAAATGTATAACTTGTGTTAGAAATGCTCATGTGGGTGATTGCCCACCTCTGTCCCCTGCTGTATAATTATTGTTCTGAACAAAATGCAGTAGAGTACTGAGGATGGAAGACTTCCACATCTAAGTCTACATACATAGTGTTCAGAATACTGTCAAGTGCTTGGAAGAGAGTTCTTGGCATGGTACTGCAGGTTAGGGTTTTCATTGCAATCCTGTATGGAAGGATGAATGTGCAAATACCTTGATGCATGTTGTAATTAGTCTAATTCCTTCTTCACAGTCCTTATGGCGGCAGTACGTAGGAAGCTGAAGAATATTTCTATTTTCTTCCCTTAATACTGGTTCATGTAATTTTGTAAGCCAGCTTTCATGTGATGATTGTATCACTCCCATCAGTCAGACAGACCTATTAGTATCCTCCTAGTGATACTATGTCATTCCCATGTGACTGAGATTACACAACCATTCCATTTCATCTCTCTACAAATTTTTGTCTTAATTGAAAGAATTGTGATTGTGAATGTTGATACTGTAGTATTAGGGTACTAGGATTTTTCATTGTGAGAAGTGCTAATTATTATATTTATGTACATCAAAGCAGGTTTGCAGCCTTTGCAAGCCATTGAAATCTTTTCTCAGTCTGACTGATCATCTCTGTAGCTTTTTCCTGGCAATACTTTATTATTGATAAGTCTCATCTGTGAAAAGTCTGAGGTTGCTATTATATTAGTCAGCTCATTAAGATAACGTAAACAACAGGGGTCCCAACATAACTCTTCTGATGCAAGCCTGAAATACTTCCACTTTAGTTGATCAGTTACTAACGAAAATTCAATACTGCATTTACCTAGTGTATCAATGTAGCTCTGTGAACATTCTCTTGAAAGTTCCTACCATGAAAAGGGTAGATAATACTTTTTTTTTTTCAATTCTAGGTGGCTAGATGAGATTCAACCCACAGTACTGAACTGCGGAATGTGGGAAAACATACTTGATATTTACACACATGTAAAAAAGTCTTACTGTGTCTTTGAAGTAGAGCACCAGTTGTGTTCTCAAAATGCAAATGGTAAATGTAAAAAGAAGGCTGAGGCAGGTGAAAGGTAGAAATAACAGGGATGTAGTCTGTGTGTGCTGGCCAAACACTGTGTTAGCTCCAGTGACTGTAGCTCTTACACATCTGTCCACTGTTCAACTCCTCATTTGTATGAAAAGTTTGTCTTCCCTCATACCAAGTGAAAAAAATTAACTTTAAGTAAAAGCTTTCCCTGCCTGTATTTTTCTTTTTAGAAATGCATAACTTTTTATAGTTATTGATTCATTTCAGTTGGTTAACATTTATTTAGAGTTTATTTTTATTTTTTACACTAATTTTCTCAATGATTCTCTCCAGTTATTATGATGAAAAGAGGATGACTGGTGCACCTGACAATAGGAAAAGAAAAAGGAATCGTGATGACTGGGTGTTGTGTGCTGTCCTTTGGTTAGTTAGGTTTAAGTAGTTCTAAGTTCTAGGCGACTGATGACCATAGATGTTAAGTCCCATAGTGCTCAGAGCCATTTGAACCATTTTTTTTTGAAAAAGGAATGATACAGGTAAGCTATTTGCTTCCTTCCATAGATTAAGTACAAGTTAAAGATACCTTATGTTTTGCAAATTAGTTGCTGCTCTTGTGGCACATACTGGACCGTAAGCTTTTTAGCAGAAACTTCTGTTCTCACTTTGAGAATTTATTGCAGTTAGCTTTAATCTCCCTTGCTTGATTTATTGTTACCAATTGTCTGTTGTATATTCAGAGAGTTCCTTGTTTATCATTTGATTCTTATACACAACTGTTGAGACATTATACACTGATCTGCATAGACTCTTAAGGACTGAAATAATTAATAATTACTATTTTTCATTCAGTGTTGAAACATCTTTAGTTACCCTTTTCAAGCAATAGAAAGTGCAGGAAGGAGTGACAGTATGAAAAGGATGGATTGCTACTCACCACACAGAGGAAGTCTCGAAAGGGCCCATCCAAAACTGTTTCATTTTTGGGTATTCTTTCTTGTTGGTTACTCTCTTTGTTGCGCCCCAGGCGGCTCACGGTTCTTCCGTGAGTTCGTGCGTGGCACACGTGGGACCTCAAGCTATTGCAGCTCATTCTTCATTCCTTAGTTGCTTTTCCTTCTCCCTGCCCCTTCCTTCCCTATCTCCACTCCTTCTCTGTTGCCACCTCCTTCCCTTCTCTCGGTTTTCTGCTTTATGTTGACCTGGCTATTCCCCTGGTTTCCTGTATAAGGTTGCAATTTTGTTCCTTTTTCCAGTTCTTTCACCCTTTTGGCGATTTGGACCCCGCTTGAGGTTTGACCTCCACTTCAAAATTTCCTGTTTTTAGTGTGAGCCATATGAGGAAGAACTCCCTCCCTAGCATCTACAGTATGGATTCCTCTCCCCTCTCCCTTCCCCTCTCCCTTCCCCACTGTAGCCCCCTTCCACCCTGCTAGATCGCCAACACATGTAGCCAGTCTGTGTGCTGTGGCTGGGTTGTGCCCTTGCGGAGACCCCTGGTCAGAATGGGTGGTATCAGGGCAAATGCTTGGCACACGAAGCATATCAAGGTGCAAAAATCTGGCTGTTCTCACATGGCCATCTCTTCAAATGGTGGAGGACCTTAAATGCTGTCTCGTATGACCCGGCAGCCTTCCCTTCCCTGGCTACTCCATGGGAGGAGGGCCAGGCCCACCGTCTTGGGCTGAAACCTTTTACCCATTACCTCATTTGTACTGTGATAGATGGAGACAGATTCACTACCACAAAGCCATTGTTTTTCATGGAAAATATCAAGGAAAAGTTTGAGGAAGTGGAGTCTATTAGTAAGATGCAGTCGGGCTCCCTATTGACCAAAGCTTCCTCTGCCACCCAATCAGCAGCTCTTCATGCCTGTGATCATCTTGGCAACATCACAGTATCTATCACTCCTCATCAATATCTGAATATGGCCCAGGGAGTCATTTTTCATAGGGATCTCACCCTGCAAACTGATGAGGAACTCCGGGCTAATCTGGAGTGGTGTGGCGTTCATTTTGTTCGATGTGTGCAGAAGGGTTGCGAAGACAACTGCACCAATACTGGCGCTTTCGTCCTGGCTTTTGAGGGGTATACACTCCCAGAGAAGGTCAAAGTTATGTGCTACAGATGTGACATGAAGCCGTACATCCCTCCACCTATGCAGTGCTTTCAGTGCTTGCGTTTTGGGCATATGTCTTCCCACTGTACGGCGGACCCTTTGTGTGGTGACTGTGGCCACCCCATCCATGAGGGAACCCCTTTTGTTCTGCCATCTGTGTGTGTGAATTGTGCTGACTGCCACTCCCCTCACTCACTGGATTGCCTGGCATACAAGAGAGAAAAGGAGAACAAGGATATAAGTCCCTGGATCGCCTGTCTTAACTGAGGCTCGCCAAAAGCATGAGAGACTCCATCTGGTGTCACTATCTTCAACTTTTGCCTCTGTTACTTTCTTTCCTCCTCATCCTCCTCCTACAGCCTCATCCTTACCCCAGCCCCACCCCACTCTCCCCTCCAACTCCCCTGCCATTCCCATGACCTCCTGTCAGGGAGTCATGCCCCCCACCCTGGCTGAAGACGTGCCCCCCTTCTTCGGCATCTGCCGGTGACTGGGCTCCCTCTTGGGAACCCTCTCCCCAGTGTCTCTCAGGCCAGAAGACCACCACTCGGCCATGAGGTGCACCATCTGTGGGCCTCAAGGCTACCCGCTCTCTTTCGGTTCCTGATCTTACAGACATCTGTACTCACCCTGTGTCCTGTCCTCCTCCACCTCAGAAATAGAAGAAGAAGAGAAGGTGTCTCCGGTGCCCCCGGGGGTGCCAACTCCCCTCTCACAACCTGAGTCTGACATCTTATTTATGAATGTCACCCCATCGTTGCTGGTGACAACTACTGACCAAGTGACCTGACCTCCTCCTCGGCTCCTTCATGCCTACCTTGGACTCATACCACACAATCATCCAGTGGAACTGCAACGGCTGCTATCATCACCTACTGGAAATGCAACATCTTGTCTCCTCTTGTTCTGCATTCTGTCTTTTTCTCCAAGAACCGCATTTCCATGATGACCACTCTCCCACTTCAAGTGGTTATCATGCATTCTGTCAGAACCATGCTGGCCCTGGGATAGCATCTGGTGGGGTCTGCACTTTGGTTTACTCCGATATCCTTAGTGACTGGATCCCCCTATGTACCACCTTGGAAGTGCTAGCAGTTAGAGGGCAAACGACTCTGGCAATCACCATTTGCAATGTCTACCTCCCTCCAGGTAGGCCACTTTCTTATGTTGCACTATTTACCTTACCTCAGCAACTCCCACCCCCATTTCTCTTCCTTGGGGATGTCAATGCCCACTATCCACTGTGGGGGAGTGTTACATCAACGGCTCAGGGTATCCTAATCGACCAACTTATCATGGACTTTGATTTGTGTCTCCTCAACGATGATTGCCCTGCCCACTTTAGTGCTGCTCATGGCACCTTCTCTGCTATCAATCTTGCGATCTCCTCCCCTGCCTTCGTGGCTTTCCTGCATTGGTCATCCCATGATGACCTTTGTGGCAGTGACCACTTCCCAGTGACACTATCATTCCCCTGCTGCCTCCAGGCAGACAGGCCCCCACGTTGGGCACTCCGCAGGGCCAATTGGCCTTTATAGATGTCTGCTGTTCGCTTTGGCACCCCCTCTTGAATTCCATTGATGTAGTCATGCAAGGCATCTCTGCTGCTCTTCTTCATGCTGCTGGCACTGCTGTCCCCCTACCCACAGGGTCCCCTCATCATCAGCCGGTACCATGGTGGACCACGTACGTCGCAGCTGTTGTTCAGGACTGCCGACGGGTGCTGCAGTGATTTAAGCGAGACCGCTCCCAGACCAGCCTCCTCACTTTTAAGCATCTTTGGGCTAAAGCTCATTAAATTATTAATTGGAACAAAAAGGAATGCTGGGAGCATTATGTTTCCTCCCTGGAGACATATTCCTCTTTATCACAGGTCTGGTCGAAGGTCCGTAGTGTTCTGGGATGCCAGCAACAGTCAACTGTTCAGGAGATGAACATCCCAGGAGCTCTGTACACTGATTCATAGGTCCTTGCAGAACACACTTTGTGATGGCATCATTGTCCGCTTCCTATCCTCCTGCCTTTCTCTAGCATAAATGCAGTGTTGAACAGACCCCCTACATTTCATCCCACACCATCTTGAGCCCTACAATGCTCCTTTCACTGAATGGGAATTGGTGCAGGCTCTTAGCTCTTCATGAGACACAGCCACAGGGCCATACTCCATTCACAATTAGATGATTCAACACTTGGACATTCCCCAGAGGCAACAGCTCCTTCAGGTATTCAATCACATCTGTCTCATGGGCGCTTTTCTGTCACAATGGTGAGACAGTATAGTTATCCCCGTCCTTAAGCCCGGGAAAATCTCAACGGCTCTTGACAGTTACCACCCAATTAGCCCTATGAATGTGCTTTGTAAACTGATTGAAAGAATGGTCAACTCAAGATTATGTTGGATACTCGAATCTCAGGCCTTTTTGTCACCAAATCAGTGTGGCTTGTGGGCTGGGCGATCTCCAACTGACCATTTACTCTGACTGGAATCAGCCATCGAACAAGCTTTCACTCACCGCCAGCACCTTGTGGCAGTGTTCTTTGACCTACATAAGGTGTATGACATGGCTTGGTACCATCATATTTCAGTTATCCTCCATGACTGGGGCTTCTGTGGTCCCCTTCCAATTTTTATCCACGAGTTTTTATCTTACCGGCCCTTCCAGGTTCGAGTTGGCACTTCATTCAGCACCTCTCACATTCAGGAGAATGGTATCCCATAAGGTTCTGTGCTAAGTGTCATGCTCTTCCTCATTGCCATAAATGGACTTGTGACCTCTCTTGGGCCTCTGGTTACCCCGGTGTTGTACGTTGACAATTTTTACATCTGGTGCAGATTCCACTCGATGGCATCTGCTGATCATCCAGTGGGTCTCTACGTGGGCCACCACCCATGGCTTCCAGTTTTCCTCCTGCAAAATGTTCGTTATGCATTTTTGTCATTGGCCCACAGTACACCCTGATCCGGAACATTATTTAGGCAACCAGCTCCTTGATGTTGTAACACAGTCACGTTTCTTGGGCCTTATTTTTGATAACAAGCTGACATGGCTGCCCCACATTCATCACCTAAAGACTACATACATGCAGAAGCTTAATGCTCTCTGCCTCCTGGCCCATAAATCTTGGGGTGCAGACCATTCCACTCTTCTCCATCTTTACCGTGGTCTGGTTTTGTCTAGAATCAATTATGGTAGTCAGGTTTATGGCTTAGCAGCTCCTTCCACTTTGAAACTCCTTGACCCTGTCCATCACTGTGGGGTGCGTCTGGCTCTTGGTGCCTTTCGCACTAGTCCTGTTGATAGTCTCCTCACGGAAGCAGGGATTCCCCCTCTACACATCTGATGGAGATAACTTCTTGTTCCTCACGCAGTCACCATTCACCAATTCCCCGACCATCCTGTATACCCAATGAGGGAAGTCGCCCTCCTAACACCCACCCATGGATGGGATTGCCAGTTGGCATGCATCTCCCTACCCTCTGCCGAGATCTCCATCTGCACTCACTGGAGTGTGCCCCGTGTCTTTCCTCCTGTACCCCCCCCCCCCTCCCCCCTTGGATAGTGCCTAGACCACGGATTAGAACAGATCTCTTCCAGAGTCCTAAGGTCTCTGTTGCTCCTATGGTTTACTGGCATCTTGTATGTGCCATCTTTGCAGAGTTCCAGGGAGCCACCATCTTTTACACTGATGGTTCTAAGACTACTGATAAGGTAGGATACGTTTTCACATCTCCTACCGGCTTCGAGCACCATTTGTTGCCAGGATCATGTAGTATATATACAGCAGGGCTTCTAGCCATTTACAGGGCCCTCAGTTTTGTTTCTCAGGCCTCCCTCCATAGTGTTTTAATTTGTTCTGACTCCATCAGCAGCCTTCAGGCTGTCGATTGATGCTACTCTCGTCACCCCTTGGTCTCTGCCATCCATGACCTTCTCTCTGCCCTTGAGCCTGCCTCCTTTTCAGTCATCTTTCTCTGGGTCCCGAGTCATGTGGGAAACCCAGGGAATGAATTGGCTGACCATTTGGCTACAGAAGCGGATACTTACCCCCTTTTCCTTTCACGATTCCAGCTGTGGATATGCAGATCTATGTCAAATCTCTCTTTGCCCAACAGTGGAATGCCATCTGGAGCACTACTGCTCATAGTAATAAACTGCACACAATCAAGGAGTCTACTGCAGTTTGGGGCACTTCTTTCCACCTCTCTCGGAAGGAGTCCACTGTTTTATGTCGTTTACTCATTGGCCATACCTGGCTCACCCATTGTTTCCTCCTATGTAACAACCCACCCCCACAATGTGGTTGTGGCGCCAGACTGATGATATCTCACATATTGGTGGCATGTCCCCTTCTTTCAACCGTTCGTGCCAAGTATAGTCTTCCTGCTTCCTCAAATTTAATGTTAGTGGACGATCCATGGATGGTAAACATGGTCCTCAGTTTCCTCCATGAAAGTGGTTTTTATTTCCAGATATAAGGCTCTGCTTTTGTCTTGGAACAGGAGCAGGTTGGTTGTGATTGGGACTCCTTTTGCAGTCTTCACAGTCTGTGACCCCATGACCATCCCCCCCCCCTTTTCCAGTTTTTAGATGTGGTCTCACCTTTTATGCTTATACTGTGTGTGTTTAATGTTCATTCTTCTATCATTTGACTCCTCTGACTAAATCTGTTCACTTTTAGCAGACTTTCTTTCTTATGTAACCCCCTCTGGAACTGCAGGACTGATGAGCTCACCATTTGATCCCATACTCTCTCAATTAATCAATCAATCAATCTCTTTGTTGGTTACTCCTACTTTTTTTTTATATAATAACTCAAAATTCTTTGTTTTCTCTCAATCAGGAGCATCACAAGGACCACAGGCTGTCAGTGTGGAGACAGAAGGTCTGAGAGACCAAGATTCTTCTCATGAATTGGAGGTGGGAGCTGCACAAGGACCACCAACTATCAGTGGGGAGACAAAAAGAAACCAACAACATGGATTAATGCTAGATTCTCTAAGTTTTAATGGCTTTATGTGTGGACAGTGCTGTAATTTGTGTTGTGTTTGTAATGTTCCTACTCTGTATTGAACAGATGGAATAAATAAGAGCAAACATAATTATGCTGTTGGTCATTGGAGCATCAGTGCCTATAAAATTTGAGGTATTTCCCTGTCATTGTTGCCTGAAAAGAGTTATTGTTCCACATACAAGGGCACTGTAGTGCAAACAGCTCGATAAATATAGTGTACATAGTGTGGGCACATGCTCAGAATGTTCCCTCCCTGATTATTACATATGTGATTAGTAAAATACTTAACATGCTCGGAAGATAGCACGCAGAACACTGCAACATCATTTATCAGGTATCTGCCCATTTTGGCTTTTGAATGTGTATGCATATAAAGATGAAATTGGTGTAATATTATTTCATTGTAATTGCTATGTTAATCAAACAGTAAAGAGAATAAAATAATATTAGTATCACAAGTAGCCTGTCTTTAACACTATTGGATTTATGCATAATAGTATCTAGATGGAAAAACTGGCAGAGGCCAATCTCGGTGAAGATCAGTTTGGATTCCTCCTAAAATTTATCATAGAAGACATACTCACTCTTTATGGTACCATTGTCATGTTTATTTGGGTTCCTCGTCACATTGGTCTGACAAGAAATGAGGCTGCTGACACTGCTGCCAGGCTGCAGTCCTTGTACCTCAACCCACTAGTTCTTATATTCCTTCCAATGATCTCTGTGTGGCCGTCTGTCAGCAGGTGGTGTCACTTTGGCATCACCACTGGTCCTCCCTTCATGGGAAAAAGCTCCAGGCTATTAAGCCTCTCCCGGTGGCTTGGATGGCCACCTCTCGGCCCTCTCACCACGAGGAGATCATTTTAACTAGGTTGCATGTTGGACTCAGTCCTTTAGCCATCGCCATTTGTTAAGTTGTGCTCCCCCACCACTTTGTCCCCATTGCACCCAAATTTTGACTCTCCACTATTTCCTGACAGAATGCCCCTTTTATAACTGCTTATGTTCCCATTTGCGTTTACCGTCTGAGTTCCCGGACATTTTAGCGAATGATGTGCTGGCTGTTGACCACATTTTACTTTTCATCCTTTGTAGCAATATGGTGAAGGGCATATAATTTTTAGTTCTGGACCTCTGTTTGTCTATGGTATATTTTAAAGACCTTTCTCCATGTCCCTGTTTCCAGCTGTCTTGTCTTGCGTAGTTTGGGATTTGTGTGTTCTCATTTTTAACTCCTCTTTGTCTTCGCGTTCTACAGTTTTGACATGGGCATGTTCTACAAGTTCTGAGATGGACACACATGACCCTAGTTGTTTTTGCACCCCAAAACAAACCAAACAAACACTAAGGAAAGACAACCTATGTTTATAGCATTTATACATGTACATATGAAATACTGTTATGTATGTTCATAGCATTTGTAGATTTAGAGAAAGCTTTTTCACAATTTTGACTGCATTATTCTCTTTGAAATTCTGGAGGTGGTAGGGGTAAAATATTCTCTTTGAAATTCTGAAGGTAGCGGGGGTAAAATAAAGGGAGCGAAAGGCTATTTAACAACTCGTACAGTAACCAGACCGGAGTTCTAAGAGTTGAGATGCGTGAAAGGTATGCAGTGATCGAGAAGGGATTTAGATAGGCTACAATGCTATCTCCAATGTTATTCAGTCTGTACATTGTGCAAGCAATAAAGGAAACTAAGAAAAATTTGGAATAGGAATTAAGTCTCAGGTAAAAGAAATAAAAACCTTGATGTTTGCTAATGACATAATTCTGTCATAGATAGCAATAGGAAAGGATTTAGAAGAGCAGCTGAATTGAATGGACAATGCCTTGACAGAATGATGAAAGATGAACATCAACAAAAGCAAGACAAGCGTAATCCTGAGGGAATTACATTAGGGGAGACAATGTAGTAGATAGGTTTTGCTGTTGAGGCAGCAAAATAACTGATGATGGCCAAAGTAGAGAGGATATAAAATACAGACAAGCAATGGCAAGAAAAGCTTTTCTAACGAAGAGAATTTTTTTAACATAGGAAATAGATTTTAAGTATTAAGAACTCTTTCCTGAAAGTATTTGTGTGGGGTGTAACCATGTATGGAAGTGAAACATGGACAATAAACAGTTTCAACAAGAAGAGACTACAAACTTTTGAAATATGACACTGCAGTTAGAAAAGTAGATCAAGTAAGTAATGAGGAGGCGCTGAATACAACGGGGAGAAAAGAAATTTGTGGCACATCCTGACTAGAAGACGGGATCAGTTATTAGGACATGTTCTGAGACATTCTGAGACATCAAGGAATCAGCGATTTAGTATTAGAGGGAAGTGATGTGGGTAGGTAAAAATTGTAGATTGAGACCAAGAGATGTATGCAGTAAGCAGATTCAGAAGGATGCATTGTTAGGAGATGAAGAGGCTTGCACAGGATGAGTAGTATGGAGAGCTATATCAGACCAGTCTTTTGACTGGAGATCACACGAACAACAACAGTATTTAGGGTGACAATTTTCGATCCAATTATAGAGTCCTAGCTTAGCACATGTTGCTTCACTAATGTACACTATATGGTCTGCACAGATTTTTTAAAATTTTCTTTAATCAAAGTTTTATGTTGTTCACAAATTCCAGTGCCTAAACTTCTCATGCTGATTAAGACTGTGCAAGTAAGATCTTTTCTGAATGTACTTCTGACCAAAAAGCAGTTCTGGTATTTGAAATCCTAGGTTTCTAATCATTCCTTTTTTTTCTCTTGGTGATACTTCCACAGGCACTTTCATCCCTGAACATATATTTCTTTATATCTAATACCAATGTGAAATACCATGTTTAAAAGATATAGCTTTAAAATATTTTTAATTTAATGAAATATTTTCTTGAAAATTTTCTTTCCCTGTTTCACATCCTTAGAAGTTGAATTTTCAAAAATGCCAGAAAGCATACTTTTCAATGTCTTAATGAGAAACTGAATATCAATTTCTGTAGTTCTAGCTTCAAAATGCCATTCATCCCTTATTTCACCCTCTTAGGAGTGGAATTTCAAACAATCCTTTCTTAAACAATGTCTACAGTATAACATCCACATCATCACCAAGGTCTGGCAGTTTTGTCTGGGTGATGATGAGTGTCTGAATAAATCTCACTCTATTTTACTCACATAGAGAGGGAATTTCCAAAAAATTTTAACATTTATTTTTTTCATTTCTAACTGATAAGCAAAATACCAATTTTCAAAGATATAGTTTAAAAATGATTACATAATGCAATATTTTCACAAAATATTTAACCATGCATTTCACCACCTTAGGGGTCGGATTTCAAAAAATGTATTTTTTCTAAATTTTGAACTGAGAAGTCAAATACCAGTTTTCAGAAACTTTGACTGCTATTTCACTCCCATGGGGGTAAAATTTCGAAAAATGCTGAAACATATATTTCTTTATATCTGATTGAGAAACCAAATATACTTTTTGTAGTTCTAGTTTCACATTAATAGCAATATATTTTCATAAAATCTTTCATCCCATGTTTCATCATTTTATTGGTGGAATTTCAAAAAATCACTTCACAAATTATGCCTACAGTCTACAGTCAACACCCACTGCAAGTTTCAAGTTCCTGTCTTTAGTGGTTTGGGCTGAGTGATGACGAATCAGTGAGTCAGTCTGGTGGGACATTGCCTTCTATATATACAGATTTCTTCCATCTGCATCACTGTCATTTTTGTAAGATTATGATAATGTTGTGGACTTTGTCACAAGAATTAAATGCGATTCCTGCACACTTCAAAACAATATTGCTGCCTAATCTGCCCTCTTATCCATCAGGAAGAAGGTCATTCACGATTTTTCTTTGCCACTAAAGGTATTAAAACTGCAGCTGCAGCCCAACACTGTTCTATGGCGACTTCTTCCTTCATGCACAGCACTAGGACAGAAAAATCTCGCCGAGAGTGATCTCTCATCTCTCACAGACAGCCTCACTCTGTTGCATGTAAATGCTTCTGAGATCTGCTCTTGCAAGACCTATGACACTTCCAGAACGTCTTCTCAAGGAATTATCAGACAGTAACTATGAGTGAAAATTCACCTCTAATGTAAACAATCCCGCATGTACTATGAGAGTGCACCAAACTGATAAGAGAACAAAGAACTCTCATATGTGTCCCAGTCCTGATACTGCGTGTCTGCAGTGGAGCAGTCAAAACTCTGCCTGATTACCTTTGGTCTCTGTTACCCATACTACGTATCATATTAAAACTGTTTGATATAATGCTGAAAAAATAAACTGAATAAAATCGTTACATCAGAAAATTTCTGGTGGGGCAGGGCCCCTGCTCAACCTTAAGAATGAGCCGTCCGGGCCGTGTAGGTAGCTCCTTGCCCTTTGCAACTGTGGTGTTCTGGCTCTTCTATGTGTGGTGCAGGTACCATGATACTTCCGACTGACCACTTTTTAACCATGGTATTTCAAATTAGAGCTGCCCCCATTGCTGCCCATAGGCTGCAAATTTGCAGGTGTGTGTGTGCAAAATGAGCTGCTCTTACCACCAGAGCTGGGCAGAATTTATTTGATTGGTGGATAAAGAAATTGGATAAAAAAAATTGTGTGCTATTCCTGAATATTATTTATTCAAAGGATTATTCATTTACACACACATATTTATGTGTTTTCAGTGAGAGACAAAAAAAGAAAAGACACTTTACAAATAATCAATGAATTAGAAATGGAGTGACATTTATTGCTCCAATTCATCATCATGTTTTAAAGAAATGCACTTTTTGTTACTTTTAAATTTGAAAAAGAAATGTTTTTCTGAAAACATACATTATGAGAAAGAATATATAATTTTCGAAGATTGGCCATTGTGACACAATAAAGAAAATGCGGTCTACATATGTAAAGAGGATATCAGCATGTTAAATTTCCTGAAATAGTCTTTCATTTCAGGATGTTGATATAAGACTTGTGAATGTTGGTATTCTTCAGCAAAAATTGAAATGTCATCAATTCTGCTGTAGTTTTTGGCAAATAACTTTGTTGTGATTCCATGTTAGTTTCAGTTCCCACAACAGATTCAGAATAACTTTTCCCCTTAACTGTGCCATATTTTCTCTTAACTTTTAAATGACATCATTTGAAACTTCTTAGAACATTTTCCAGAATTTCTTTGGCTACCGTATTTTATTATGTTTGTAGTTCTTGTAAGTCTCCCTTGGTCACGGACAGCAATACAGGTGAACTATTTATTTATTTATTTATTTCTTACACCATGGATCCAACTGTGACAATTTCACATGGATGTAGTGTGTGTCACTTTTTACATTGTCAATGACAAGTACTTGTACACTATGTTTACAGGTAAAGAATATAAAGTTACTTAACCACTACAATGATCCATAACACAATATAATGGAATGAGAATCCTTAGACCTACAGATTACAGGTATAAAACAAAGTAAATTAAACCTGAAAAGGTCATATAACCCAGACTGTTAAATATAAGCAGTTAACACTAAAAGAGTTACATATGTGACAAGAATGTTCAGCTTAATGTTCAATTTATATGATAATACATCTTATTTTAAGGCCGTTTCTCACTGTGTTTCATAAACTCTTCCAAACTGTAAAATGACATGGCTAAAAGAAATTGCCTCAGAAGCTCTTTAAATGTAGATTTGTTGGCAATTTCACATTTGATTTCTGGAGGAAGAGCATTAAATATCTTTATACCAGAGGACTGTACACCCTTCTGCACAATCTTCAAATTTTTACCTTCAGTGTGGAAATCATGTTTCCTCCTTGTGTTATACTGATGGTATTCACTGTTACATTTGTATAAATCAGTGTTTTTACTTATGAAACACATAAGTGAGTATATATATTGAGAAGTAGTTGTAAGAATTCCCAGATTCCGGAATAGGCTTCTGCAGCTGCATCTAGGATCTACACCAGACATCACTCTCACAACACGCTTCTGAGCAATGAATATTTTCTTTGCAAGAGGTTGATTTCCCCAGAAAATAATTCCATATGCCATCAAAGAATGGAAGTAACCATAGTATGCAGCTTTTTTAATGCTTAAGTTTGCACTGACAGAGATGATTCGCATTGCAAAAACTGAAGAGCTGAGTCTCTTGTAAAGATCTAAAATGTGATGGGACCAGTTTACTCTACAGTCAATCTTCACGCCTAGAAACTTTGTTACTTCCACTCTTTCTATGACCTGTGTGGCATATTTAACAGTCATTTCTTCCTCAGTTTTGGCAGTTGGGGTGAACTGAATATAATTAGTCTTACTCAGGTTAAGTGAAAGACCATTTGCAGTGAACCATTTCATTAAATCTATAAGAATAGTATTAACAGACTCTTGAACATTTTCACATTTAAGACCATTAACCATTATGTTAGTATCATCTGCAAAGATGGTAAAATTGCACTGAATCATTGAAGAATAAGGTAAATCATTTATAAATAACAGGAACAGTAAAGGACCAAGAATAGAGCCCTGTGGAACTCCACAATTTATGTCTCTCCATTCCGATGAAATCATTCCACCACACAAATTGTCTGACTTATCTAAGACTACTTTCTGTTTCCTCTCTGTCAGGTATGACTGAAGCCAGTTATTTGCTACACCACTTATTCCTAGATGGTCTGCCTTCAGTAACAGTATTTGGTGGTTCACAGTGTCAAAGGCTTTACATAAATCACAAAATAACCCTGTTGTCACCATTTTCTCATTTAGAGATTCCAAAACCTTATCTATAAAAGCATATATTGCTTGTTCAGTTGACAGACCTTTCCGGAAACCAAACTGATGTTTGCTGAGAATATTGAATTTATGTAGGTGTTCTAAAATTCTAGAATACATGAGCTTTTCTAGTACCTTTGAAAACACAGTCAGGAGAGATATTGGTCTGAAATTTTTAACATCAGTTTTCTCCCCTTTCTTAAAGAGAGGCTTCATGATAGCATACTTTAGTCTATCAGGAACAATTCCTTGCTGCAAAGAGGCATTGAAAATATGACACAGTATATTGCTTACAGAAGTACAACACTGCTTTAACAATTTGCTAGAAATATTGTCTACTCCACAGGAGTTCTTGGTTTTCATGGAGGCAATTGTTCTTTCAATTTCTGATACTGTAACAGGTCTAATATGCATTTGGATGATTTTGTTAGGGAAAGCATTTCGCAAAAAGGTCAGGGCATCATTCACAGAACCCTTGCAGCTTATTTGCTCAGACACTGACAGGAAGTGTTTATTAAAGATTTCAGCTATGATCTCAGGATTTTGCACAAGATTCCCTTCATGTTTGATTATGAAGTTTTCTACAGCTCTTTTTTTATTGTTCCCTGTCTCCTTGTTAACTATTTGCCAGACAGTCTTCATTTTATTATTGGAGTTATCAATTTCTTTTACATAATACAGTGATTTTGATGTCTGAATAACTTTCTTTAGGATTTTACAATACATGTTATAATGGCTGATTAATTCTCTGTCCCTTGACCCTCTGGTTGCAACATAAAGTTCTCTCTTATATTTACATGACACTCGAATACCCTTTGTGATCCATGGCTTCTTTAAGGACGAGGAAATATTGTTCCTAACAAACTTTTTAGGAAAAGCTTCTTCAAAGTGGGATAGGAATATTTATACTTGCTCACAGCCGGACAAGCAAACTTTTTTGAAGAATATTGTTTAGTTTTTGTTAAAAGAACAATATTTAAATGTCCTTTAAAAAGATAAATAAGTTACCTGGCAGGACATGACTGAGATGGCTTCTTATCCAGATGGTTGCAAAAACAAGGCAAAACTTCCAAATTAAACGAATTTTTTTGTATCTGATTAATTGGAAAGTTCAGGAAGCAAATGATTGAAAGTGACTTCATTGGGTAAACCTCAAAATATACACAGTGAGGAGGGGGGGGGGGGGGGGTTGCCACATGGCTCTTTCCAATGGACAAAAGCAAGTGTTAGCCCAGAGGTGAGCAAAAAGATTTCATATTATTGTTTGTGAACATGCTGAGTGTGTAACAATAGTTGAATGTGGAACTGCTATAAGTCAGAGTATCCCTCCTATGATTCTGTTCAAATGAAAGAGGCATAAGGATGAAAAGGGTAACATTGCAGCTGACAGCACATATTTAAAAACAATGCAAAATGATTCAATGACAGCCAGTAAGTTTGTAGATTGTGCTATGCATTTTTTCGAAGATAATAGTCCTGGCATGGCCCTCCTCATTCTTGACAGAGCTAAATTACATTTGGATGCTAATATTGTTGATGCTGCTGGGGAAAAAAAACAAAAAATTTGAATTTTTGGCATTAGGCTGATCAAAATTATTGGAGAACTATAGAAGTGAGAATGGACAATTCGTGAACCATTCAAAAGTGTCTAATTGAGAGCAATGACACCAGCTGATCTGACTGCTGTGTCAAAGGAATCGGAATTTTTACTTTCAATCTGGAGCAGCTCCAAAATCTGCATTTGCACCTTCAATTTTATGTATTGTCCTGTTGAAAAAAATGTGTCTCACCTGGCAGCTGATGATGCATTGACTGATAGTATTTCCTAAGTTATCAGTATAATGCACGGGGGAATCCTTACATCAGCAACATTTGGGGTAACACTGCCAAACAATAATGACAAATAAATGTACATGGTGTCTAATACACAAACAAGAACATGTAGTCATTTTTTAAACTATGGAAAATAGGGGATGGTATGTAACACACACTCCAATGGTTCAAAACAAGAAAACAAAAGCACATCCTCTCCCAGTGGGCTCACTACTTTTCAGTGAGTTTGTGCTTGGCTACCATGTGGCTTCAGCCTTTGCAGCACCTCTCTCCATTCTGTGCTGCATGTCTATGCTCATGCTATTCTTTTTCCCCTCACTTGGGGAACATGTCTTGGATATTTTTGGGAATGTGTTATGAAGTTTCAGTAGCCTGGTGTTGGAAGAGTGCCTCCTCTGTTTTTTCCCATCTTTCTTCATTCTTCATCTCCTCCCTTCATCCACTTCAGGTGTTTGGGATCTCTGTTCATTTCTTTTTCCTCCTTGTGTGCTTCTGAAGGTTGGCCCATGCAACTGGCACGTAACAGGTGACTGGGTAACGTGTAATTCCCAGCCCCAGATCGACAGGTAGGGTTTGCACATACCCTCTAATACAGGCTACATCCAGGGAGGACTGATTGATTAAGCTGTTACCTTTCCAACTGCCAATTAGTCTCTCTGTCTGCAGTTTTGGAGGTTTGACCAGCAATGTGAACAATCACCTAAGGTGGGTGAGTCCCCAATCAGAAGGAGTGTGCCATTGGAGATGCAAGAAATACTGCTCTCGCTTATGTATTAGAACTTAGCTTCTGGAGACAAGTTGTTACTTTCAAGCCCAACAACTGCTTACTGCTTCAATCCTCCACAACTATACTGTTCATGTTGAGGCCCATTGTATGCTGAATTCTTCACGTGGTGTTAATTACACTCGGCTGCTTGGTGTTCCAGCCAAGGAGGAAATCCAGCATTATCTCTCTGATCAGGGTGTCACTGCAGACCATCAGGTAACGAGAAAGGTTGATGCTAACTTAGTGCCTATACACACTTTCCTTCCTCACATTTGATTGAGTAGTGCTTCTATCAAATGTTACAAACATGATGTGTTGCTACCAGTGACTACATTATAACCACACTTGGGTGCCCTGTCAAAACATGGACAAATGCATTGCTTCTGGTAGAGATGCTCATGAGGGCGTTGCCCGGCTCCTTCTCTCCACTGTATCAACTATAATGGAGACAGTGCTATCTCATTCCATGAATGTCCCATGTATCTCAGTGTGGACCATGCATGAGATGTGGGTGAAGGAAAAGTACCTCATCCTGTGCTGGCAAATTGTTGGCTAGTCGAAAATATGCATTTTACCATCCAGCAAGCGTCAGTCCAGGAAGGACATGGCCATGCAGACTTGTGATATCCAATTCAGTACTGTAGTTTTGAAATCGGCCAGTATCATGGTAGCAGCCCCATCTCCTTCTCATACAACTGAGCAACAAGTCACCAAATCTTTGCCCCTGGCAGCGAAATCGTCCACTACCAGGCCCCTCTTTCCCACTGTGCATCCTGGGCATATGCCCAGGGCCCCATGATCGATAGGGGCACCCTACTAAAAAACCAAATTTATTTTAAAAAAAACAAATGATAATGACTGACTACAATACCCTCTTGCTTATTGGCTTTGCGCAGTCGACAGTTCTGCATGGAATGAATAGTGAAGTAAAATTAAACATGTCCAACCAACTTAAATAAGCTGACTTAATGATCAGAAATTCCCCTGTATTTTATGTGATGTTGTGGCATTTGTTTTGTTTGTAGCTGTTACTGAGTGTGCTCTGAGACATTCTTTGATAAAATCATCATTTGCCTGTTTTGTTTTGTGTTAGTGACTATTTTTGGTGTAAAAATAAGTACTGAATTGTAATATAAAATGTCAAAATGGTCATACCCAAGTTGATCTGCAAAAAGTAAAAAAGCTGTAGATCAGAAGGAAATAATTGCAAAGTTACCAACATTAACAGTATAATTTACTACTACTACTACTACTACTACTACTACTACTACTGGAGCAACTCTGTAAGGAGCAATCAAATAGTAAATCTTCCACATGATGAGTTGTGTTGAACACAAATTGCAGGAATTTCTGAATGTCATGTTCTACACCAATTTCAGATTTCTACCAATTTAGGAAAAGAGGTTGAATCAGAAAGTCACCATCCCTATGATGAAAGTGCAACAACTTTGGTGACTTCACGAACACCAACAACTGTGTCAGCTGAACAACAGTTTTCCAACCCAGAAGAAATATTACATGACCCCACTCATTATTTTCAAGAAAATTTTACAGAAAGAAATAATGAAATTTTGATTCATTAGGGACCTGTATATTTTCAAAATAAAGTTCCTGACTTTTCTGAAGTGCCGAGAACCTACAAAGATGATAGTAAATCAGTAACTAGGTATTTCAAAAAAGCATTATTTATTCACAAATTAAAGAACAATGAAAGTGTGGAAAGAAAATGGTTGTTGTATGCACCTTCCAAAAATTCTGTATTTTGTTTTTCATGCTGCCTGTTTAACTCTTCTGATGTAAATCTATGCTCTCCAAGTGGGTGTAATGATTGGAAGCACATTAATCACGTTATTTTAACACACAGAAATAGCCTAGCACACAGGCAATTTATGATGACTTATCTAACAACGAAGTAAAGCAGTTGGCAGAATAGATATTGACTTATTATCTCAACATAAAAAAGAAGTGCATTACTGCAGAAATGTACTTAAATAGAGTGTAGCTGTTGTAAAATTTTTGGCATTAAGAGGGCTTCCATTTTGCAGTGACAATGAAATCCTAGGATCTCCCAACAGTGGAATTTATTTGGGATGTGTGGAATTATTGAGTGAATTTGATCCATTTCTTGCAGATCACTTACAAAAATTTGCGAATCCTTGAGAAGGTAACACTTCTTATTTATCAGTGAATATCTGTAATGAGTTAATTAATGTAATGGGAAAACAGGTCCTAAAAAATTGTAAATGAAGTTAGAGTAACAAAATATTTTTCCATTAGCGTTGACAGTATGCCTGATCTGTTTCACGTTGACCAGCTAACTTTCATAATTCAATACATAAAATACCATGTTCCTGTTGAAAGGTTTCCGAAATTTATACCTACTGATGACCATAGATCTGAGTATTTAGCAGAAACCACCTTGAATTTTTTAGAGACTCATGACATTCCCATAAAAGATTACAGAGGAAAAAGCTATGAGAATGCTTCAAATGTGTCGGGGAAGCACACTGGTCTACAAGCAAGAATCAAGGAGAAATTTAAATTTGCCACCTTTGTCCCATGTGTGGGACATTCACTAAATGTAGTAGGTGTTGAAGCTGCTGGGTGCATATCAGAGGCAACAAAGTTTTTCGAAATGATTCAGAAAGTGTATAACTTTTTGTCTAGCTCTATCCACTGATGGAATATATTGACAGGAAAATTTAGGTTCAAAATAAGTTGTTAAAAGTCTTTCACAAACCAGATGATCAGCCCAAGCTGATGCAGTAAGTGCCTTGCATGAAGGTCATAAACAAATTATAGAAACTTAGACGTCCATCGTGGAAGACACAGAACATGCAAGAGAAACAAGAGACAAAGCCCTTAGTCTGTCCAGAAAAAAAGAAAGCTAGACTTTATTATGCTAATGGAAATTTGGAGCTTTATATTGGAAATAATAGACAAAACAAGTAATTAGCTTCAAAAATAAACAATAACACTCCATGTTGCAACTAATTTGTTCACTTCACTTGATGATTTTGTCATTAACCTCAGGGATACATTTAATGACTTCGAATCGTCTGCCAAAGAAAGAAACCTGGAATCTGATTACAAGGACCTATCTAAAAAACAAAATGTAGAATTTTTTTTTTGATGGCTCTGCACTGCCAGTCCAACCGAATGGAAAAGAGAAATTCAAAGTAGAAACCTTTCTTTCCATAATTGATACCATGTGCGTTCATCTAAAACAGTGATTAAGTTCGTATGAGAACATTAGTCAATGTTTTGGTTTATTTTTTCGCTAAATTCTGAATTCCAAAGAGTTGAGATAAAGTCACAAAGAATTTGATGAAATTTATTATGAATATGTTAATGAGCAGGTGTTGGAGCCAGTATGTCTACATTTAACAGAATACTTAAAAATAGTTCATAGTAAAAATGGGGGAACTAATACTATATGGAAATGTATCACCTTTTGAAAGAAAACAAATCTGAAGATACATTTCCAAATGTAGAAATTGCATTGAGAATCTTTTTAAACATGATAGTAACCAACTGCAGTGCGGAATGCTCCTTCTCCAAATTGAAAAGAATAAAAAATGAATTAAGAAGTACAATGCTTCAAGAGAGATTAACCAGTTTGTCACTGATGTCCATTGACTGTGTGATGATTAGAAACATAGATTTTGAAGGAGTGATTCACTATTTTGCCCATCTCAAATCTAGAACAGTACTTCTTCAATCAACATAGATTTTTAAGCACTAACCTGTGAATGCTAAAAGAATTACTTTTTTTTGGATTATATTATATTATCTATTCATTTCATGTGACAGTAAAGAAATAAAAATATATCTAGAGCCTTGCTTATCTCTTTTCTTTCTCTCTAACAAAATAGTGCTCTGTCATGGTCTTAGGGTCCCCATAATCCTAATGTGCCCAGGGCCTCCAACAGGTTAAAGATGGCCCTGCCCACTACATCATCTGCAGGCAGGAAAAGACAAAAGTAACATGGCTGTGAAGGCTTCCCTCCAGCCAACAAATGTCTGGGTTTTTGTCTGCCAAGTGTAAAGGCTCTAAGAAATCGAACAAGGCAAATGGTCTTCACCTTTCTCAACTTGGACATCCTCTTTAATAATGTCGCCCATAATACCCTCACCTGGCTGACATTCATTTTGCTGGTCTGCACTGCCTAACATTTTTGTGCCCTGGAATCTGCAGAATGATCCAGGGAGAATGTTGATGCCTCTGTACATTTAATGGAAGAGGATCCTCTGTAGCAGTGACTCTTTGAAGACTGGCACTCGGCAGTTACCAAGATGACTGCCCTCCATTTGTACCCTCCTCTCCATTCCCCATTGGGAATCTTCTCCAGTGGAACATTTGTGGCATGAGATCCAACAAGGAGGAATTACTACTGCTTTTGGAATTACAGCATCTAGTTGTTTTCTGCCTGCATGAAATGAAATTGCATCCTTTGGACTGCTTTGACTCTCAGGTTTCCTTCCAGTGAGCTTTGAGTTTCCTGCTTGGAGACAGCATTCATTGGGGAGTCATGCTGCTCGTCAGGATGACATCCAAAGCCAGACCATCTCAGTTGCTGCAAGCCACTGCAGTCGCATTGTCCTTTTCTCTATGTAAAGTCTACATCCCTTTGTCATTCATTGTCACCAGGGCAGACTTATTCCAGCTTACTGGTCAGCTACCTCACCCCCTTTTGCTGCTTGGTTACTTAGGGCCCTTCGAGAACCTGTCTGAGAGGTTCCCTCTTGTCTGACCTCTATCAACTCAACCTCACTGCCTTAACAGTGGAGCACCTACATTCTTTTTGAATTCCACTCATAGCCTTTCCCATTTCGACCTCTTGTTCTGCTCTGCCTAGCTTGCACATCATAACCCTGGGTTCGGTGTGGGGCGACGGAGGGTGAAGTGGACTGCGGTAGTCGTCGTGGGGTTGTGGACCACTGCGGCTGTGATGGGCACAGAGCCTCTCCGTCGTTTCTAGGTCCCCGGTTAATATACAACATGCAACAACTATTATGTAATGTCTTATTGTCCTTTGTAATTTAATTGAGCTTCATATTCAGCTACACTTTTCTTAAACAATAATTAATTTCTCAATTTGTGAACACACTTATCACGTGACATAACATTGTATTTTGCCTCTAATCATGTTAATGATATTTCCTATAAATTATAGAAGTTCTATATTTCATTTGGTAGTTGTAGCAATAGTAAGAGTTATATGAAATTCATACCATTAGCTCCTTCTAGGCGTTGGACAGTTGAAAATGTATGCCCCATCTGGGACTCCAACCGAGAATCTCCTGCTTACGTGGCAGATGCTCTATCCGACTTTTTTTATCATCAGACTGACTTGGTATTTTCATGAAAATCAAACAACCAAAGTCAAATCATCATTTAATATCAGCAGCAAAAAGAAAATCAACAAATTAGTTCAAGCACAAACAATTATTAAATTCTGAAAGAGAAGACTAACCCATTATCCCACCCTTCTTGTCATTTTTTTTAGATACATGTGGAAGAGAAAAAGTGGCAAAACAAAGCTACAAGGGAGGGGACTCAAGCTCACGGAAGAAACAGGGATCACAGGGGAACTTAACCAACACTCTGACGGTTAAACACAAGAAAAAGCATATTCGCAAAAAGCGTTCGGTATCGTGGCAACCGCTGCCATTTACAATGCACAGTAGTCAGATAATGGTGAAAAACGCGGGGATCTGGGTCATTCCCGCCTTCAACGACATAGTGAACATAGTAACCCAAGAGCCAGACAATTGTGTTCGTTTTCGTCTGGGAAAAAAGGATATGTCCGGATATAGGAAAATGTCGTCTGGGAAAGGGGTTCCAGGCCCTCGAGTAAGAAAAGCTAATTGACGGCGGACCCAGAGCCAATGATTCCGTCCGCAAGCAACAAGTCTGTGAAGTAAGGTGTCAGTTTGATAACATTCCGCACACTGATCAGTCGGACGAAGGCCAATACGAAAAAGACGATCACCAGTAGGTATCAGACGGTGAATGATCTTATACCACGTTGAAACAATCTCCATCGGCAATACAGGAAGACTAAGATGAGACCAGACCATCTTCCAAGACGTTGATGGGGAAGCAAGTTCAACAGAAGAAAGGGGACATGGTGCACCACAAAGGGGGGTGATAACATGTTGGTAGTAATATGCGTCATAGAAAGTATATCAGCACATAGGATACCGATAATTAGAAAGTATTCACGAATGTGCAGCAATTTAGGGTTAGTCCATCCAACATCAACAGGAGGCTACAAGGATAGCGGAGTACATGTGGAGTGCACATATGGGCCTGACAAGACGCCTCCTGAGACGCGACAAGGAAGCAGTAGGCAAAACGCAACAGGGAATGACAATATTAATGTGGTAACAGTAAACTGCAGGAGCCTCTATAGGAAGGTCCCAGAACTGCTCTCGTTATTAAACGGTCACAATGCCCACATAGTACTAGGGACGGAAAGATGGCTGAAACCAGATGTAAACAGCAATGAAATTCTAAACTCAGATTGGAACGTATACCGCAGAGACACCCTGGACAGTGAAGGGGGAGGCGTGTTTACAGCGATAAAAAGTGCAATAGTATCGAAGGAAATTGACGGATATCCGAAATGTGAAATAATTTGGGTGACGGTCACGGTTGAAGCAGGCTCAAACATGGTAATTGGTTGTCTCTATAGGCCCCCTGGCTCAGCAGCTGTTGTGGCAGAACACCTGAAGGAACATTTGGAAAATATTTCGAATAGATTTCCCGACCATGTTATAGTTTTGGGTGGAGATTTTAGTTTACCAGATATAGACTGGGAGACTCAAACGTTTATAATGTGTGGCAGGGACAAAGAATCCAGTGAAATTTTTTTAAGTGCATTATCTGAAAACCACCTTGAGCAGTTAAACAGAGAACCGACTCGTGGCGATAACATATTAGACCTTCTGGTGACAAACAGACCTGAACTATTAGAAACAGTTAACGCAGAACAGGGAATCAGCGATCATAGAGCGGTTACAGCATCGGTGTTTTCAACCGTAAATAGAAATATTAAATAAGGTAGGAAGAATTTTTTGTTTAGCAAAAGTGACAAAAATCAGATTACAGAGTACTTGACAGCTCAACACAAAAGTTTTATCACAAGTACAGATAGTGTTGAGGATCAGTGGACAAAGTTCAAAACCATCGTACAATATGCATTAGATGAGTATGTGCCAAGCAAGATCGTAAGAGATGGAAAAGAGCCACCGTGGTACAACAACCGAGTTAGAAAACTGCTACGGAAGCAAAGGGGACTTCACAGAAAACACAAACATAGCCAAAGCCTTGCAGACAAACAAAAATTACACGAAGCGAAATGTGGTGTGAGGAGGCCTATGCGAGAGGCGTTCAATGAATTCGAAAGTAAAGTTCTATGTACTGACTTGGCAGAAAATCCTAAGACATTTTGGCCTTATGTCAAAGCGGTAGGTGGATCAAAACAAAATGTCCAGACACTCTGTGACCAAAATGGTACTGAAACAGAGGATGACAGACTAAAGGCCGAAATACTAAATGTCTTTTTCCAAAGCTGTTTCACAGAGGAAGACTGCACTGTACTTCCTTCTCTAGATTGTCGCACAGATAACAAAGTGATAGATATCGAAATAGATGACAGAGGGATAGAAAAACAATTAAAATCGATCAAAAGAGGAAAGGCCGCTGGACCTGATGGGATACAAGTTCGATTTTACACAGAGTACGCGAAGGAACTTGCCCCCATTCTTGCAGCGGTGTACCGTAGGTCTCTAGAAGAGCGTAGCGTACCAAAGGATTGGAAAAGGGCACAGGTCATCCCCGTTTTCAAGAAGGGACGTCGAACAGATGTGCAGAACTATAGACCTATATCTCTAACGTCGATCAGTTGTAGAATTTTGGAACATGTATTATGTTCGAGTGTAATGACTTTTCTGGAGACTAGAAATCTACTCTGTAGTAATCAGCATGGGTTTCGAAAAAGTTCGAGTGAAACCCAGCTCGCGCTTTTCATCCACCAGACTCAGAGGGCCATAGACACGGGTTCCCAGGTAGATGCTGTGTTTCTTGACTACCGCAAGGCGTTTGATACAGTTCCCCACAGTCGTTTAATGAATAAAGTAAGAGCATATGGACTATCAGAGCAATTGTGTAGTAGTATATCGAGAGGTTGTAACAATGGAAAATTGTACTGAAATGCAGGAGGATTTGCAACAAATTGACGCATTGTGCAGGGAATAGCAATTGAATCTCAATGTACACAAGTGTTATGTGCTGCGAATACATAGAAAGAAAGATCCTTTATCATTTAGCTATAATATAGCAGGTCAGCAACTGGAAGCAGTTAATTCCATAAATTATCTGGAAGTAGGCATTAGGAGAGATTTAGAATGGAATGACCACATAAAATTAATCGTCGGTAAAGCAGATGCCAGACTGAGATTCATTGGAAGAGTCCTAAGGAAATTCAGTACGAAAACAAAGGAAGTAGGTTACAGTACACTTGTTCGCCCACTGCTTGAATACTGCTCACCGTTGTGGGATCCGTACCAGATAGCGTTGATAGAAGAGATAGAGAAGGTCCAACGGACAGCAGCGCGCTTCGTTGCAGGATCGCGAAAGCGTTACGGAGATGATAAATAAACTCCAGTGGAAGACCCTGCAAGAGAGACGCTCAGTAGCTCGGTACGGGCTTTTGTTGAAGTTTCGAGAACATAGATTCACCGAGGAGTCAAGCAGTATATTGCTCCCTGCTACGTATCTCTCGCGAAGAGACCATGAGGATAAAATCAGAGAGATTAGAGCCCACACAGAGGCATACCAACAATCTTTCTTTCCACGAACAACACAAGACTGGAAGGGAGAACCGATACAGGTACTCAAGGTACGCTCCGCCACACACCGCCAGGTGGCTTGCCGGAGTATGGATGCAGATGTAGATGTAGATCAGTAGTGACTTTAATTGTATCGACTAACCAGTCATGTATCTCCAAAGAACCGGGCTGGACGTGACGTGTGGATTTGTTGAAGGTGAAGAAGACAATAACTGTACGCGGACTTGTCGTGGGAACCATGGTGGACATCACGGCGCGAGACGATGCCGCGATTGGAAGGGCTGGACGAGCCCCAAACACCAGCCGACAACCAGCGATGCGACGCGCACGGAGATCAACACGACACTACACGGACACGAGGAAAACACGCAGCGCCACGGCAGAGGCGGAACTGAAGCACAACCTAGTCGCCCGACGCGCGAATCCAGTGAGCCACTGAGAACACGGCTGATAGTGCGACTGCAGGTACTTATCTCTGGCACGCTCCCCGTGAGATCCACTCTTCCAACTTACAGTCCACACACTACATTTATAGTGTCCCTGCTCACTACACTCATTACTCGCGGCAGTCAATCTACCGATTCCCGTAGGAGTTTGAGCAATGTGAGTGCATCCGCACTGAAGAAGATCATTGGCCGGTAAGTCTTATCTATATGGAGATAGTATCTGTTGTATCTTCGTACAGTAAGAGTTTGTCTTCAGGTTATGGCCGCTGATTAAGTGTCATTCTACGCCATATACAATAAGAAACTTAAAGGTTGTCTTTTTTTGTATGAGTCCTGCCATTGTTCTTCTTTAAAGTCAATGATTTTCGTCATCGCCTTCTGCGATTAACGTGGGATAGTTTAGCATATTATATTATGATGATTTATCGATGTCTCACCTGAAGTAAATCAGTAATTTCGGTCGTCGCCTTCAACGATTGACGCTGCGTACTTTTCTATATTTGTTGTATTTTATCGCTGTTTGTACACTTCTTGTTAATGTGGACGTCCACTTGCATCGCTGATGTGAATGTGTCAAAGAATGAGCACTTTGTACGTATTCAAGTGTGGATGGTACTTCCTTGTTGTTGTACGAGGTGCGGCTAGAAAAAAACCGGACTGATGCTGGAAAAAACATTTATTTACAATTATTTACAATTTCATGTTATCTCCTTCAATGTACTCTCCTCCTCCGTCTCTACACCGCTCCATACGAATTTTCCACTGTTCATAGCAATGCTGCAGATCATTTTCGGTAAGTCCATACATTACTTCCGTCGCTTTTTCTTTTACTGCTTCAACAGTCTCAAATCTAGTTCCTTTGAAAGCTGACTTGACTTTAGGGAAAAGAAAAAAGTCACAGGGGGCCAAATCAGGTGAGTAGGGTGGATGATCTAAGATGGGAATGTTGTGTTTTGCCAAAAACGTCTTCACTGACAACGCACTGTGAGCTGGGGCACTGTCTTGGTGAAGGATCCATTACTTTTTTCTCCACAAATCGTTCCGTTTTCTCCGTACTCGCTCACGTAGGGTAGCCAGGACGCTAATGTAGTAATGCTGATTCACTGTTTGTGCCTCTGGTACCCAATCAATGTGCACAATCCCTTTGATGTCAAAAAAACAATCATCGTTGCCTTGAATTTCAATTTTGACATTCGTGCTTTTTTTTGTCGTGGAGAACCAGGAGTTTTCCAATGCATCGATTGGCAAGTAATAACATTTTGTAAGAAGGTGGGATCACTTTCAATGTTTTCCAGGATGTCAGAACAAATCATTCTTCGGCGTTCCTTCTGTTCAATTGTGAGACACTTTGGAACCATTTCTGAACACACTTTGTTCATGTTGAAACTTTCATGAAGAATCTGCCTAACACTTTCCTTGTCAACTCCTGTTAACTCAGACACTGCTCTGATTGTTAAACGGCGATCTTGTCGAACAAGTTTACCGATTTTTTCAATGTTTGCATCAGTTTTTGCTGACAATGGTCTGCCAGTGCGAGTGTCATCACTGGTGTCTTCGCGGCCATCTTTAAATCGTTTAAACCACTCAAACACTTGTGTTCGCGATAAAAAATCATCGCCGTACACTTGTTGTAACATTACAAACGTTTCACTTACAGATTTTCCTAGTTTGAAACAAAATTTGATGTTAACACGCTGTTCTTTCTGTACACTCAACATTTTCCGACGCACAGACAAAACGTCAACTACTTAAAACAGACGCCACGGGCAGACTGAGTGCAGGAGGCAGATGAAACTCGAGAAGTAGGCGGAGCGAGAGTCACGTGACAGGCCACGCGACTTTCAGCCTTATTGCATTCGTTTTATTGTTTCACCAGTACTTGTCCGGTTTTTTTCTAGCCACACCTCGTATGTATTTTGATCTTATGAAGAACTGAGTCCTATTTGAGAAAACTGTCTACAGTGTGAATGGGCGAGTGTGAGATGGAGTAAATTTGTGTGTGTGTGTGTGTGTGTGTGCGTGTGTGTGTGTGTGTGTGTGTGTGTGTGTGTGTGTCACAGTTAAGTCTATTGTGAAACCAGCTGCAAGGGCAAGGCATGTGTGTCGTTGTGTTGGTACCTTGCTCCGACTGTACGTAAAATTAGAACTGTAGCAATATCGAATGACAAAGGGAGAAGGTTTGGCCAGCGCGTAAGGCAAAAACAGTAACAAACAAAATAAAGCGGTAAGGCGCTGTTCAGCACTTCTCATCCCACGAACCTCCTACAACAAGTTAGGGACGTAGTCGCACAATACGGCAACCTCGGCGCAACTTTTTCATCCGTGTTGGCGGGTGGTGAAATGCGACGGGCTGTGGCCAGTCTCGTGCTTCACTCTTCTTTTTACTCTGCACACTTAATCCATCGATAAATTAGGTCTGATTAATAAATTACTATGTACTGAGCCGTAGTAAAAATTGCTGTTTTGAAGAGCGCGCCGCAGCGTGTAGTGTGAAGCAGTCGCCCTCCGTTTCTGGCGGTGGCGCCGCTGTGGCAATCGCAGCTTTGGTGTCTCCCTCTGGTGGGAAAGGGGAAAGGTTGCCTGTTCACGTGCATTTAAGGGGCGCTATCAGCTCGCCAGTCAGTCAGTCTGGGTCAGTCTCTCGTCCCCAGCTTGTTAGTCTGTCTCTCGTCCGCATTTGTTAGGCAGTTAGTTGGTGTCTGTCTGTCGTTCGGAGTGCTAGTATGTCTGTCGTTCGGATCAACCTTTAAAGCCGGCAGAATGAGAGTATTTCCACTCCGCCAGTAAGAGAACTCAGCGAGTGATCGCCCGGTCGGCGCTTATTTCCTGCACCTGACTCTGCGCGTTAGGCCGCCAGTCTGCTCGAGTTTGCTCAGGCTATGGTCATTTGCGGTTGCATCGATCGGTTGGTCGGTCGCGCACTGAGACACAACATGACTTGTCCGCCTTGAGCATCGGCGCATGTGAGGTCGCCACGTGAGTCCAGTGGGCCGCGGCGTATGGCAAGGGGTAGTGACTTCGCGGTCGACACGAGAGCAACAGGAGTCAACCCACGACATCAGTCTGGCCGGTGCGAGGTGCGACGCCGTGAGACGGGAGATCGGCGCGCCTTCCTGCGTCCGTTGAAGCGGCTGGCAGCGGACGGTTCGGGAGAGCGATTTGGGGGGTGCTGCGCCAGGTCTTGTCGAGAAATCGCAGTTTATTAGAAGTTAAGTGAATGGCGATGTGTTGTTTGATTTACTCTTGTTAAATTCTACTTGTTTTCTTGGTGAGGTCACCAGCCGTTTTGCTTTGGGGTGGCCCCCCAATTCTTCTCCATTTGCCCACCTGCGGGAAGGTGGTTGTTTATAAATTGGGTGGTCCGTTTTCCCTTGTGGAGTAGGGGCGGGTTAGAGCAACCTGCAGTTCGGGTTGTTCGGTAATCTCCCTATCAATCTAACGTACGTTAGTGGCTGCCTCTGTCATTTTTGTCGGATTTGGTGTGTTAACGAATTTATTGCTTGGAGTGTAACGGCTTAATACCTGAAAAATGTTTTGATCTTTGGAAACTTTGATATTATTGCCTATGATCTTGAGAGGCGGTATCTGTGTACTGTAGAGCATCTTAACTATTGTTTGGCCAACCTTGTAGAATTTTATATAAGATTGCATTTCATGGGCTTTTATTTAAATGATCATTTTAGTATATAAAGTTGCCACCCTTTGACCGTAAGATTTTTCTTAGAAGTTAAAGTCAAGTTGCACCTTCGGTGGCAAGGTTAATATTTTAATTGTTAGTGTTTTGTACCATTTCCATTCCACCTACGGGGGGTGCATGGTTTGTGTGCTTGTGTAAATTGTTAAAACTCTTGGTTTAAAGTTATCTGGTGTGATGCAGATTTGCACCAGTGTAGTCTTTCAGAGGCTGTTGTGAGCGGTCGTAACTACGGCCGTGTCAAAAGGGAGCGGCAAGGTTGTCTGCCCGAAAGCTCATACAGTCAAAACTTGTTTCTTTCTGCCTCTGAATAAATTGTAACTTTGATATTTAGAGGGTGCTTTCTGATTATAATTTTAAATCTGTTTCTTTTTTTTAAAAAAAATGCTTTTAGGCACTATTAAAGGGAATGAAATTCCCATTTGTTAAAAGGAATTTGGTTATGATTTCATCAGTTACTCCCTGGCAACTACTTCCATGCTTACGTAGTGTGATTCAATGTGTTAATGTTCTTGATGAAACGCTAGTATATGAAATAAATTCTTAAGAATATTCTTGGAAAATAAATCACGGTTCGTGTACATGCAAAAGAGCGGTATTATCCCTGATAGTGGGTGATGATTGCAGAGAATTTCCTTCAGTTTCTCCAAATTCTAAACCGCAAGTCTAATTCACTCTGGTAGTTAGCGGGGAGTGGAAGCGTGGCCCTTTTACAGTTTTCGCCAGCGCTGACCTGCCTTCAGCAAACGAGGCGGCTGACCGCTCGCGCGCTACAGGGTAACGGACCCACTGCGTGGTCGCCCCCTCGCCGCGGCAAAATGGCTCTGAGCACTATAGTACTTAACACCTGAGGTCATCAGTCCCCTACACTTAGAACTACTTAAACCTAACTAACCTAAGGACATCACACACATCCATGCCCGAGGCAGGATTCGAACCTGCGACCGTAGCGGTCACGCGGTTCCAGACTGAAGCGCCTTTAACCGCACGGCCACACCGGCCCCCTCGCCGCGGCAGAGGGCGGCATCACAGAAGTAGTGTCACGCTCGAGAAAGAATGCACTAGCGTGCTTAGCTCAGCGAACTCGCCCTGTCCGCGCCAGTTGGCGGATTTGAACACAGAGGTTTCTCCGAACGGCAGACCACCCACGCAAGTGGCGCGTACCGTGCAATGACATCGCAGTACTGTACGGTAACCAAAAGGCGAGTATTTTGTCTAGTGCCGAGGGGCCACTGATGCCTCGAGCGTAAAAAACGAGAGCACAAAGTTACGAAACGTTTTCGGTGCGATGCAGTTTGATAGGCCGGGACTCGGAATCTTGGTGAATGGCGATGTGCCATAGGGTACGGTAAGTTGAAAAAGAGGCTGTGTTAGAGAGGGGGTGACATTTACGCGCGTATGTGTTATCACACATGACGTGTCACTGATCTCACCTGTACTAAGACTGCAGTGCACACGAGGGCCGGCCGGTGTGTCCGAGCGGTTCTAGGTGCTTCAGTCGGGAACCGCGCGTCCGCTACGGCCGCAGGTTCGAATCCTGCCTTGGGCATGGATGTGTGTGACGTCCTCAGGTTAGTTAGGTTTAAGTAGTTCTAAGTTCTAGGGGACCGATGACCTCAGATGTTAAGTCCCATAGTGCTCAGAGCCATTTTTTTGAACTGCCTTCTGCTACCGCGGTGAAGGAGACTTCTCTCGACGATCATGTCCGCCTACTACGGCTCCCGGCGAAGAAGTGCTTACTATGGCACTCAGCGAGGAAATGTCTACTACGAGTCATGAGGAAGACGTGTCTGATAATTTTCTCTCCTGCTCCTTCTCAGAGTGAATCCACCAAAACAGCAATTTGCCAGTCTGAGACCGTGTACTTTATTTCGTCAATCTGACAATGCTGACAAGGAATTGCTACCTGAGGAAGTAATACTAGTGCCAACTGAGTTTATGGTTCTACAGCAAGCGCTTCCACAGACCGAGAAGTGGGTGGACCATCGGTTCGCCGTCTTCTCCTGGTCCAGATCAGCTCCTGAGTTACTAAGACAAATGAACGAACCCATCATCCAGTGGTATATAACATCACAAACCTCATACTAAAGCTCACAGTTGGGAAGCGGCCATTACCATGTCCCGGGTAAAAGCCGACTGCAGCATAGACACACAGACACACCTTTAGAATTCCTCCAAAAATCTTCTCTATTAATATGAGGGGCGTTTGAAAAGTCCATGCAAAATCCGAAAGATGGCACCACCAGCGCGTATCGGGGTCATGTTTAGTTAGTAGCATCTTTGAAAAGAACGCACACCAAGTTTCAGCCATATTGGTATATTTCTTTGTGTTTGGCATTCGTGCGAATCAAGGAAGTCCAGTGATTGTCAAGAAATGGACGCAAAAGAATTTCGTGTGGTGATTAAACATTACTTTATGAAATACAAAACGTAAACTAGACTAAAGAGAAGCTTGATAAACATTACGGTGACTCTGTACCTTCGATGAAAACAGTTTATAAGTGGTTTCAAAATTTTCGGAGTGGCCATATGGGCATAAGTGATGCTGTATGTTCTACATCTACATCTACATCTACATCTACATCTACATTTATACTCCGCAAGCCACCCAACGGTGTGTGGCGGAGGGCACTTTACGTGCCACTGTCATTACCTCCCTTTCCTGTTCCAGTCGCGTATGGTTCGCGGGAAGAACGACTGTCTGAAAGCCTCCGTGCGCGCTCTAATCTCTCTAATTTTACATTCGTGATCTCCTCGGGAGGTATAAGTAGGGGGAAGCAATATATTCGATACCTCATCCAGAAACGCACCCTCTCGAAACCCGGCGAGCAAGCTACACCGCGATGCAGAGCGCTCCTCTTGCAGAGTCTACCACTTGAGTTTGCCAAACATCTCCGTAACGCTATCACGGTTACCAAATAACCCTGTGACGAAACGCGCCGCTCTTCTTTGGATCTTCTCTATCTCCTCCGTCAACCCGATCTGGTACGGATCCCACACTGATGAGCAATACTCAAGTATAGGTCGAACGAGTGTTTTGTAAGCCACCTCCTTTGTTGATGGACTACATTTTCTAAGGACTCTCCCAATGAATCTCAACCTGGTACCCGCTTTACCAACAATTAATTTTATATGATCATTCCAGTTCAAATCGTTCCGCACGCATACTCCCAGATGTTTTTCAGAAGTAACTGCTACCAGTGTTTGTTCCGCTACCATATAATCATACAATAAAGGATCCTTCTTTCTATGTATTCGCAATACATTACATTTGTCTATGTTAAGGGTCAGTTGCCACTCCCTGCACCAAGTGCCTATCCGCTGCAGATCTTCCTGCATTTCGCTACAATTTTCTAATGCTGCAACTTCTCTGTATACTACAGCATCATCCGCGAAAAGCCGCATGGGACTTCCGACACTATCTACTAGGTCATTTATATATATTGTGAAAAGCAATGGTCTCATAACACTCCCCTGTGGCACGCCAGAGGTTACTTTAACGTCTGTAGACGTCTCTCTATTGCTAACAACATGCTGTGTTCTGTCTGCTAAAAACTCTTCAATCCAGCCACACAGCTGGTCTGATATTCCGTAGGCTCTTACTTTGTTTATCAGGCGACAGTGCGGAACTGTATCGAACGCCTTCCGGAAGTCAAGAAAAATAGCATCTACCTGGGAGCCTGTATCTAATATTTTCTGGGTCTCATGAACAAATAAAGCGAGTTGGGTCTCACACGATCGCTGTTTCCGGAATCCATGTTGATTCCTACATAGCAGATTCTGGGTTTCCAAAAATGACATGATACTCGAGCAAAAAACATGTTCTAAAATTCTACAACAGATCGACGTCAGAGATATAGGTCTATAGTTTTGCGCATCTGCTCGACGGCCCTTCTTGAAGACTGGGACTACCTGTGCTCTTTTCCAATCATTTGGAACCTTCCGCTCCTCTAAAGACTTGCGGTACACGGCTGTTAGAAGGGGGGCAAGTTCTTTCGCGTACTCTGTGTAGAATCGAATTGGTATCCCGTCAGGTCCAGTGGACTTTCCTCTGTTGAGTGATTCCAGTTGCTTTTCTATTCCTTGGACACTTATTTCGATGTCAGCCATTTTTTCGTTTGTGCGAGGATTTAGAGAAGGAACTGCAGTGCGGTCTTCCTCTGTGAAACAGCTTTGGAAAAAGGTGTTTAGTATTTCAGCTTTACGCGTGTCATCCTCTGTTCCAATGCCATCATCATCCCGGAGTGTCTGGATATGCTGTTTCGAGCCACTTACTGATTTAACCTAAGACCAGAACTTCCTAGGATTTTCTGTCAAGTCGGTACATAGAATTTTACTTTCGAATTCACTGAACGCTTCACGCATAGCCCTCCTTACGCTAACTTTGACATCGTTTAGCTTCTGTTTGTCTGAGAGGTTTGGGCTGCGTTTAAATTTAGAGTGAAGCTCTCTTTGCTTTCGCAGTAGTTTCCTAACTTTGTTGTTGTACCACGGTGGGTTTTTCCCGTCCCTCACAGTTTTACTCGGCACGTACCTTGTAACCTCCCCACCGTAATTTTAAAGAAAAAAGAATGACAATACTTAATAGAAATGGGAGCCAAGTGTAACCTCCCCACAATGAAATGTACTGACAATGGCAACAAAAATGTGAAATTCGCAATCTGACTCAAATATAAATCCTTCAAAAAATTAAAGTCCATTCAGTGACAAAAAATTCAATTAAACCGAAATATCGGTCTTTGGCCCTGTGTAAAACAATCAGAATTAAAGTCTTACCTCAGAATAAATCAATGTCACATATCTGCTCTTGTTGTTGCGCACCGCTTGGAGGAACTGCATTGCAAATAATAATATTCTCTTTTTTTTTTGTAATTCTAGTGAAATTTTTCTTCAAAAGAAGTGGAATGAAATGGGGAGTGCAACGAGATCTTTAGTTCAATAAAAAATTAAATTTGAAAAAATGCTTTTGAAATAAAAATTATTATTGGGGAACTTGTTGGAGAATAATTACAATAAATAAAATTTTTCATTATCTAATGATTATATTAATTAACAGTATACCTTATTCCTCATCTTGACCAGTGTTGCCGACCGCCTACATCACACAACCGCACTGGGCTGCTACTACTGACCGACCGCTCTGCATGACGACTACAGACTGAGTACTGCTCTCAACTAGACAGAGCTACAGACTCGCAACGACTGAACTGACAGACTCGCAACGACTGACTGACTGCTACTCGCAACGACTACTACTGACTGAGAACCGCTCGCAACACTCGCGCGGTCAAGCGCATACTCTCTGGTCACAGATGCTACAATGCCTCGCCATCGCTGCTGCGTTACATACGTGTTTCATAACCCTCCACTGGGGGGGCAAAAATTTGGCAGCGATGGTGAGTCATTTGGACTTGCCAAGCGCGGCAAAATTTTTCTTTAACTAACAAAATTCTACAACTTACAGAATATTTAAATGTTGTGCACACGCACTAAGTACAAAATATATCAGACAAAGACAAAATGTGAATACTAAACATAGTAGCAAATCAGAAAAAAGTATATACAAATTATTTGACATATAAAGTGCACAGGCACTGAAAAAATTCTTTAGCATATTCAGAACAAATAAACAGACTGGCAAGAATAATGAGATGTAGTACATAAAGTAAATGTTGTGCACACGCACTAAGTACAAAATATATCAGACAAAGACAAAATGTGAGTACAAAACATAGTAGCAAATCAGAAAAGTATATACAAATTGTTTGACAGATAATAAAGTGCACAGGCACTGAAAAAATTCTTTAGCATATTCAGAACAAATGAACAGACTGGCAAAAATATTATATTGACAAGTGACATAAGTGTATTCGCATTGAAGTTCAGCGAATCGAAAAATGTATAACCTATGAACATAAATGATGTCACCAAAAAATTTTTTTTCTTTATGTGACAAGAATCAGGATAGGAAAGGGAAGGATTGCATCATGGTTGTAGCACTTTAGATTGCACACAGCTGCTCTGAAAGTCCATATCTTTCCACAGAAGTACAACACCAAGTGACACAACTTGAAGATCTTTTCCCATCAGAATTTATCAGTGTAGCAAAGACACTGAACTGTCGTAGTAATGTTCCATGTTTTCATTTTGGCAGTACATTAGGTACACCAAACAGTGGGACCATAATAACGTCTTCATTGCTCACGGTGGTGGACAGCATGTCGTGTCAACACCACACTCTTACAAGGCACACCAACGTAGAATTAGTGCAAAACCAAAGATAGTGCTCCATGATCACTAGGATAAACAGGACAAATGGACATTGCAGTAATTCAGGGTAGTTAGCTCATAAGGTGAAGGACATTAAGTCACATAATATTGCCAATTACAGTAGTAATTAGTAGTTTGTGGCATTCATAGCCCAGTTATTGAACATTTCTGTACCAAGTATGTAGTATTACAGAAAAATGTTCATTAATTGTTGTACATAGAATCAGTAGCCTTCTTTTCCTGGTTACAAAGCATTATGAAATAGTCGCATTCTTTTCAGTTACAGAGTATAATCAAGAATCATTAACCTTCTCCTAATTACAGTTAATTAATCATTTTCATTCCAATAATCATTAGCCTTTGCCTAATTACAGTTAATTAATCATTTGTCTAATTACAGTTAATTAATCATTTGTCTAATTACAGTTAATTAATCATTTTTCTAATTACAGTTAATTAATCATTTGTCGTTAATTAATCATTTGTCTAATTACAGTTAATTAATTGATCATTTGTCATTTCAATATAGTAAGAATTATTAGCCTTAATTAATTACAAAGCATTATTAAACAGTACCATAGTTAATTAATTGTGTCATTCCAATCTATTAAGAATCATTAGTCTTTTCCTAATTACAAAGCATTATGAAACAGTCACATTCATTTCCAATAACAAAGTATGGCATCGTTAATTAATCATTTGAAATTCCAATATATTAAGAATTATTAGCCTTCTCCTAATTACAAAGCATTATTAAACAGTCACATTCATTTCAAATTACAAAGTATCAACATTGGAAACAAGAGCTAATCAATGGCATAATTAATAACAATTCGTGGAGTGACATTAATTAGTGGCACTCAGTGGCCAGCAAGTATTGAATAGAATCATCATTCAGTATTATTCAGATTATTACGAAGTCATTATTAAAAATCAGTTAATTACAGTCAAATCATTAATAATCACAGGCATTATAAGTGGTATCATTACAATAAACAGTGTTCCTCCTTCAGTAGTATTCAGACCATTACAAAGTCATTATTAAAATCAGTTAATTACAGTCAAATCATTAATAATCACAGGCATTATAAGTGGTAACATTACAATAAACAGTGTTCCTCCTTCAGTAGTATTCAGACCATTACAAAGTCATTATTAAAATCAGTTAATTACAGTCAAATCATTAATAATCACAGGCATTATAAGTGGTAACATTACAATAAACAGTGTTCCTCCTTCAGTAGTATTCAGACCATTACAAAGTCATTATTAAAATCAGTTAATTACAGTCAAATCATTAATAATCACAGGCATTATAAGTGGTAACATTACAATAAACAGTGTTCCTCCTTCAGTAGTATTCAGACCATTACAAAGTCATTATTAAAATCAGTTAATTACAGTCAAATCATTAATAATCACAGGCATTATACGTAGTATCATTACAATAAACAGTGGCAGTTATTAGCTAGTGACAAAGCATTATTTTGAATATAGTCTCATTAAGAGGTCATTACTCAAGTGACATGCTATTCAGAGTTGATCAGTATTATTCAGAATTATCATAAACTAGTGACATTATGTGGGACTGGTAATACATGTTTTTTGTTAGCAATGCATTGCGTTGGGATCGATAATTAATTGCTGAGGCATAATACTTTTTGCTTTTGACCTATTGCTGCAAATGAGGATAGGTAACGTCATTCGTCATGAGTCAGCTGTAGCAAGATTATGTAACAAGGCAGTACATGTGATCACATTTATAAACGATAGACACAAATGGGTAAAAATATAAAAATGCAAGTACTAGAACAGGTACAATAAGTAACTGGTTTAGTAAGTGTCATGAAAAACTTCTCCTGGAAAAAAAATACAAAAACGGATTATTGACCTGAAAGAAGAAACGCACACTATGCTGAAAAGTAGTGAACTTCGAATTAACAGGTAGTGAAATGTGTATAAAAATGTGTTTCATAGCTGTCCTTTCCAAAACTTTCAGTCATCCTACTATGCAATGTAACACCTGCTGTCAAAGCAAACCGCAACAAATGCTTAAATAACTACGTAGCATAAATACATTACTTCAACATTATTCTCATCTGTAAAGAAAAAAAAACTTCATTATCCATATCATCATAACTTCACCATTATCATCACCTGTAAAGAAAAACTTCATTATTCATAATACCATTTCCTTCATCATTATTCATCAGTATTCACTATCATCTGCAAAAAATCACTTCATTACTCATTACATAACTATTCCTTATCTCTAGCATATTTCATCACTAAAACTAAGATGTGTAGTTCTCTCTGACAGCCTGCATCAATCACCTTGTATTCTGAAAGAAAAAATTAGTTAAGACTGCTATTCTGTGATGAGTATAGTATATTCTTGTTAATGTTTGTTAATCCTGATCCATTTACTCTTCCTCATAAAGTTATTGCATCTCCTTTCGTTTATTCCGTAGGTGAAATTCCCATTTATGTTAAATTTATTTCTTAGAATCATCATTCCTTTCTGAAATTGATCAACAAAGATTAATGTCCTGCATTTAAATCATATACCCTCTAGATAATGACTGGTTTATGGTAACATAATTAACCCTACAGCATAACATGACAGAAAACGTAATATGTCAAAAACATTGACAGTGTTCAGATGCAAAAATGTACACAGAATAATACTATGCAGCAACAAAAAAAAAAAATGTGAAACAGTCACGATGTTGAGATGTCATAAAGCAAAAAAAAATGTCAAAGTCGACTGGTGTGTGTTATATCTTAACTATCTCATAGTGCATACAAACAAAACAGGAGTACAATCATACACACAAAAAAAAATGGAAAATGTGCACGGTCTGATGTGTAACGACAAGAAAAGCGACCTGCTAACCTTACCTTGCCGGGCACTTGCCAAGAAAAAATACGATAATCATCAGTAATTAGTCAGGTGAAATAATTGCATTAGTAAATGGCATCATAGTGTGTTGAATCATACAGTGGTTTCACTCAATAAACTGTTTAATGTTTGAGATATGGTGATTGCCTTTCGATTTTCTAGTTCTCAAAGTTTCGACGTGTACAACATTGGGGTGAGGAATGCTGCGAATCCGATATGGACCTGCGTATAGAAGTTCAAATTTACTGCACTTACCTTTTAATTTACTGGATAAATAGTGTGTACGTATCAATATCTTCTGTCCAACGTGAAAGTCGCGGCGTGTACAAACCTGTTTTTGCTGTCTTCTCCGGCGCTCTGCGGCACGTTTGATGTTGTTCAGCGCAATGTCAATTATTTCGTGGTGTCGTAGGCGACGACTTTTGGGGAATTTTACTAATTCTTTAATTTTGTTCGGTGGTTCAACGTTTTTCAGTACAACAGTCGGAGATAGCATAGTGGATTCATTTGGAATGGAATTAATTACATCTTGGACTGAGAGTATGTGTGTATCCCAATCAATATGTCTTTTGTGGCAGTATATTCTACACAGTTTACCAATTTCCTTCATTAATCTTTCACAAGGGTTCGAAGAAGCGTGGTACTTGGATATATAGATCGGAGAAATGTTTCTGGCTCGTAACATGCGTGTCCATACGCTACTACGGAATTGAGATCCATTGTCAGAAATTACTTTCATTACATGCCCTACATGAGATAGAAAATGTTTTACAAATGCTTTCGAAACAGTTTTAGCAGTAGCTTTGCGTAATGGAGTGAAAGTAACAAATTTTGAAGTGAGCTCAACAGCGACAAATATGTAGCAAAAACCTCTGTTAGTTCTGGGAATCGGACCAAAAATATCTACTGCGGCCATGTGTCTTAATTTAACAGGTATAATGGGATATAAAGGAGGAATATGTGAAGTGGTGTCTGATTTAGCTTTCTGGCAAATTTTACAAGACGCTAAAACTCGTCGTATACGTTTCTCCATGTTGGTAAAATAACAGTTCTGTCTCAGTATAAGAAAACATTTTCGTGCTCCGTAATGTGCGTAACTTAAATGAGTGTACCAAATTAGTTTGTTAACCAGTTCGTCAGGAATGCATAATAACCAATTGTTGCTGTCAGGATGAGAGCGGCGAAACAGAATGTCATTGCGTACAGTGTAGTGGTTTCTAATCGTAACATTTTTCTTATCTTGCCAAAGGTGTTTAATTTCTTTCCACACGTTGTCTTTATTTTGTTCTTGTGCTATGTCCTGTAATGACGATGAAATAAAATTTTCAAATGCAACTTGCTGAATGTACATGACACTGAAATTTGTTTTACAGAAGTTGGTTGCTACGTCTTGCTGATTGTTGCCGAGAGAACGCGATAGTGCGTCTGCTATAACATTTTGTGTACCGGGAATGTGAACAATCGTAAAATTAAATTCTTGTAAATATAGTTTCCATCTACTTAATCTGTCGTGAGTAAATTTAGCTGAAAGCAAAAATTGTATAGCTCTATGGTCTGTGTAAACGGTGGTGTATCTGCCATAAAGAAAGTGCCTAAATCTCATAAAAGCCCATACAACACATAATGTTTCAAGTTCTGTAACGGAGTAATTTCGTTCAGCAGGTGACAAAATGCGACTTGCAAATGCGATGTTTTTAATTACTGTAGAGCCATCTTCTTCTATTTCCTGGAAAATGTGTACGCCTAAAGCGCTGTTGGAACTGTCGGTGGCAATGGAAAAATTTCTAGTAAGATCTGGGTGCGATAAAAGTGGAGCATTCAACAAAGCATGTTTCAAATAACATTCTCGTGAGCAAAATTCTGCGTGTCAAAAGTAATGTTTGCGTTACTGTAATATGCAATCTGTGCTGTATCTGGTTAAAACCTATCGTACGTCCTGTTATTTACGGGAGGATGCCATGGCATATCCACTATATGAACTGTTCTGTTATTTCTTACTGACGTGTTACGCTATGGATGACACCTATTGTCTGTTCCATTCATGATTATTTGTTGTTGCTGATGTTGTTGCTGCTCATAAGATCGACTGTTATTAAATGTACACTGAAAATTGTGCTCATCATTCTTTTTACGTCTGTCCTGATAGTAATTTCTATACGGCGCATTGCGATACGAGTTGAAATAGTGTGTTGTCTGTACGTAGTTATTTCTTTGCTGCCGTGCGTTACTATTTGTTAGAGCTGGGACTATACGTGCACGCGGCGAAACATTAAAGTTTGGTTGACCTTGTAGACTGCATTGTTGGTTAGGTATGCTAAGCGGCTGACTTTCATGCTGTTGTGGTGGAAAACGTCTATTGTTACAAAAAATGCGTTTGCGACTGCCGAAAATTTTGTACATACTGATGATTATGATTTTATTTGTTATTAAAATTACGCTGGTTCTGGAGTGCCTACTGAAAATTGTCACATTCGGTAAAAGATTTGTCGTATCCGGTTTTCTTTGTCATTTTTCTTAATCCTAGGTAGAGCAATAGTTAAAGAGCAATTTTGATAGATATAAAGGATAGTAGAAGAGAAGGCAGCAGTGCAGAAAACTAAAGATGAAACAGCACTACTACAGCTCGGGGCCCTATGCTCGCTACGGCACATATTCATTAAAGCGTAATGAATCCCCTGAGGTCTTTACGCACTGCAAATAAATTTTGGCTTTTGCGTTACAGGCAATTGCGGTATAAATCCAAAAGCAAATAGTTGTATCCATGTTAATTCAAGTTTTCTCATTACAGGCAATGCTGTTGTAAATACAAAAATAAATTGTCGCATCTGGTTCAAAGCTAGTTTCTGCATTACACGCAATAGCGGTGAAAGCATAAAAACAAATTGTCGTATACAGTGCAAAGCGTGTACCTGTACGCTGTCATTATTAATTTCTTTACATTTTCTGGCGGATAAAATTTGCTCGTAATCTACGTTCTCGTCATTGAATTTGAAAACACGTTCGGGTTTGTGTGTGAATCTGTTCGTCTGTGTCATTTCGGATTTCCAGTTGCGTAGCTTTTCAGATTTTAAGTCGCGTGGCTTTTCGGATTTTAAGTCGCGTAGTTGCTGTAAATTGCTTACATGATACGCGCTGCGTGACTCTGATAAATGCTCGCAAGGTGGCGGATTCTGTGACGTATTGGTGACTGGAATAATTGTTAATTCTGTTACTTTAATACTTTCGTCAATCTGGTTGTTGTGTCGTTCACTTTTCTCGTCAACTTCCGTATTCGGAGTGTGTGAAACTTCCACTGACTCTAAATTAATGTCGTCGCGAATCTGTACTTCGTTTTTAGGACATTCTTCAGTGACTGCATTAATTTCGTGTATCAATGTTTCGTTTGCTGAACATTGTTCAGTGACTGCAATAATCTCGTCTTTATGTGATTCTGTTGTGTCTACACGTGTGCTACTTAATTCTTGTGCAACAGTGCCAACTTCTTCATTACTGTTATTAGCACAAGTCTTAGTATCCACACGTAATTGTCCTCTATTATCATAATAATGCGCGGCAATGGCATCAAGCTGTTCATTAATCTGTTCATTCCGTTCACTAAGTTGTTTGATTTTTTTATTAATGTCGTCTTGATCTTCATTCGATTGTTTATTTCTTTCATCAATTAATTCACGTTGTTTGCGCTCGTTTCTCAGTATTTCAGACATTAGTTGTACAAATGCCGCAATTTGTTCCAATGTAACTTTCCCTACTCTATTATTTGTGCTGTTTGCTCGTGTACATTGAATTGTTGCGCTTTGTATGACCATTTGGTCATTCTGTAATTTACAAAAACGTTTCTCACTCGAGTCCGTCGTATTTTCGGTACACTGACCACTTTCATTAGACAAATTTGTCTGTTCGTCACGAGAATTTTTCACACCGGGTGTGTTAGGCTGGGCAGCGCTCATTACAATAGAGTGTCCCGCATCATCATTTGTCGTCAAATTAACAGACGAGGCAATTGGGTTCGTTTGTTCATCATTAAGGTAAAAGTCATCATTAATGGTTGGAATGCACTGATTGTTAGTGAACGCAGGATTGTCATCATCACACTGCGTGTCACATGTCCTATTGGTAAAGTTGTTTGCGTCGGTAATTTCATTCATAATACCTCGCGATACACTATTCACAGTCTTTCGCGGCATTTTACCAATAGTCAAAATTATTCACAAAACAATTAAGCACATATGCAAAAGCAACACACAAATACAACAAAGCAACAAATTGCCGTTGACCTGTAGAGAGAAAGTCACAAGATTAATAAAAGCGTAGCGCCAAATCCTAATTATACTTAAGCAAACAACAGCAGATATCTGACTGTTGTTCAAAAGACTCTCAACGAAATACGATCCTGGACTGGGTGTCGCCAAGTGTAACCTCCCCACCGTAATTTTAAAGAAAAAAGAATGACAATACTTAATAGAAATGGGAGCCAAGTGTAACCTCCCCACAATGAAATGTACTGACAATGGCAACAAAAATGTGAAATTCGCAATCTGACTCAAATATAAATCCTTCAAAAAATTAAAGTCCATTCAGTGACAAAAAATTCAATTAAACCGAAATATCGGTCTTTGGCCCTGTGTAAAACAATCAGAATTAAAGTCTTACCTCAGAATAAATCAATGTCACATATCTGCTCTTGTTGTTGCGCACCGCTTGGAGGAACTGCATTGCAAATAATAATATTCTCTTTTTTTTTTGTAATTCTAGTGAAATTTTTCTTCAAAAGAAGTGGAATGAAATGGGGAGTGCAACGAGATCTTTAGTTCAATAAAAAATTAAATTTGAAAAAATGCTTTTGAAATAAAAATTATTATTGGGGAACTTGTTGGAGAATAATTACAATAAATAAAATTTTTCATTATCTAATGATTATATTAATTAACAGTATACCTTATTCCTCATCTTGACCAGTGTTGCCGACCGCCTACATCACACAACCGCACTGGGCTGCTACTACTGACCGACCGCTCTGCATGACGACTACAGACTGAGTACTGCTCTCAACTAGACAGAGCTACAGACTCGCAACGACTGAACTGACAGACTCGCAACGACTGACTGACTGCTACTCGCAACGACTACTACTGACTGAGAACCGCTCGCAACACTCGCGCGGTCAAGCGCATACTCTCTGGTCACAGATGCTACAATGCCTCGCCATCGCTGCTGCGTTACATACGTGTTTCAACCTGTCTAAAACGCATTTTACGATTGCCTTGAACTTTTTCCATAAACACTCAACATTGTCAGTGTCGGAACAGAAATTTTCGTTTTGATCTGTTAGGTAGTCTGAAATCTGCCTTCTATTACTCTTGCTAAACAGATAAACCTTCCTCCCTTTTTTTATATTCCTACTAACTTCCATATTCAGGGATACTGCAACGGCCTTATGATCACTGATTCCCTGTTCTGTACATACAGAGTGGAAAAGTTCGGGTCTGTTTGTTATCAATAGGTCCAAGATGTTATCTCCACGAGTCGGTTCTCTGTTTAATTGCTCGAGGTAATTTTCGGATAGTGCACTCAGTATAATGTCACTCGATGCTCTGTCCCTACCACCCGTCCTAAACATCTGAGTGTCCCAGTCTATATCTGGTAAATTGAAATCTCCACCTAAGACTATAACATGCTGAGAAAATTTATGTGAAATGTATTCCAAATTTTCTCTCAGTTGTTCTGCCACTAATGCTGCTGAGTCGGGAGGTCGGTAAAAGGAGCCAATTATTAACCTAGCTCGGTTGTTGAGTGTAACCTCCACCCATAAAAATTCACAGGAACTATCCACTTCTATTTCACTACAGGATAAACTACTACTAACAGCGACGAACACTCCACCACCGGTTGCATGCAATCTATCCTTTCTAAACACCGTCTGTACCTTTGTAAAAATTTCGGCAGAATTTATCTCTGGCTTCAACCAGCTTTCTGTACCTATAACGATTTCGGCTTCGGTGCTTTCTATCAGCGCTTGAAGTTCCGGTACTTTACCAACGCAGCTTCGACAGTTTACAATTACAATACCGATTGCTGCTTGGTCCCCGCATGTCCTGACTTTGCCCTGCACCCGTTGAGGCTGTTGCCCTTTCTGTACTTGCCCAAGGCCATCTAACCTAAAAAACCGCCCAGCCCACGCCACACAACCCCTGCTACCCGTGTAGCCGCTTGTTGCGTGTAGTGGACTCCTGACCTATCCAGCGGAACCCGAAACCCCACCATCCTATGGCGCAAGTCGAGGAATCTGCAGCCCACACGGTCGCAGAACCGTCTCAGCCTCTGATTCAGACCATCCACTCGGCTCTGTACCAAAGGTCCGCAGTCAGTCCAGTCGACGATGCTGCAGATGGTGAGCTCTGCTTTCATCCCGCTAGCGAGACTGGCAGTCTTCACCAAATCAGATAGCCGCCGGAAGCCAGAGAGGATTTCCTCGGATCCATAGCGACACACATCATTGGTGCCGACATGAGCGACCACCTGCAGATGGGTGCACCCTGTACCCTTCATGGCATCCGGAAGGACCCTTTCCACATCTGGAATGACTCCCCCCGGTATGCACACGGAGTGCACATTGGTTTTCTTCCCCTCTCTTGCTGCCATATCCCTAAGGGGCCCCATTACGCGCCTGACGTTGGAGCTCCCAACTACCAGTAAGCCCACCCTCTGCGACCGCTCGGATCTTGCAGACTGAGGGGCAACCTCTGGAACAGGACAAGCAGCCATGTCAGGCCGATGATCAGTATCAGCATGAGACAGAGCCTGAAACCGGTTCGTCAGACAAACAGGAGAGGCCTTCCGTTCAGCCCTCCGGAATGTCTTTCGCCCCCTGCCACACCTTGAGACGATCTCCCACTCTACCACAGGTGAGGGATCAGCCTCAATGCGGGCAGTATCCCGGGCAACCACAGTCGTAGTCCGATCGGGGGATGCGTGGGACGAGCTGGCCGTCCCCGACAAACCCCCATTGGCAACAGCCTCAAGCTGTGTGACCGAAGCCAACACTGCCTGAAGCTGGGAGCGAAGGGATGCCAACTCAGCCTGCATCCGAACACAGCAGTTGCAGTCCCTATCCATGCTAAAAACTGTTGTGCAAAGAACGTCTGAACTAATCTACAGAGAGCGCAAACAAATCGACACAAAATTTAAACGGTTATTAAAATACAAGAGTGCCTAGTAAACGCAGTAATGCTGCTACTTGCGCACTGCTGACACACTGCTCGGCGGCGGAAGGAGACTACGCGATTTTACACTATTCAGGTACTAAAACGCGATGCTACAACTCTCAAATACTATAATACGCCCGAAATTTATGAATTAAACAATGCAAGTACCAAAAACATGCAAAGAAATTAAGAATTAAACTGTGTAACAAATGAGTGAGCTAGGAGTATACGACTTGCTGCTGCAACTGCTTATCCAACGGCGGCAGGGAGCACACTGACTGTGACCAACCGACACTGGCCGTTCAAAACAAAAACAGAAGACAAACGACTACGCGAATTTACACTATTCAGGTACTAAAACGCTATGCTGCCTCTCTCAAATACTATAATACGCCCTAAATTTATGAATTAGACAATGCAAGTATCAAAAACACGCAAAGAAATTAAGAATTAAACTATGTAACAAATGAGTGAGCTAGGAGTATACGACTTGCTGCTGCAGCTGCTTATCCAACGACGGCAGGAGCACACTCTGGACGCCCTGTGGAGGTTACGGCTCCAGAAATCATTAATAAAATCCATGATATGGTGATGGATGAAAGGACAGTTAAGGTGCGTGAGATTGCTAGTGCTGTGGGCATCTCGAATGAATGGGTACATAATATTTGGCATAAACATTTGGACATGAGGAAGCTATCCACAAGATGGTTTCCGCGATTGCTCACGCTTGACCAAAAGCGGAATCGTGTGAAATGTTGCAAGGATGGTTTGCAGCTGTTGAGGAAGAATCCCCAGGAGTTTAGTCGTTTCGTCACTGTGGACGAAACATAGATACGTTACTATGCTCCTGAGACCAAACAACAGTCTAAACAATGGGTTACCAAGGGGGAATCTGCTGCAAAAAAGGGGAAGACCATTCCTTTGGCCGGAAAGGTTATGGCGACTGTCTTTTGGCATTCGCAAGGGATAATCCTCATCGACTATCTGGAAAAGGTTAAAACTATTCCAGGTGCCTATTATTCATCGTTATTGGCCCGTTTGAAAACCGAGCTGCAAGAAAAACGCCGGCAATTGGATCGCAAAAAAGTCTTTTTCCATCACGACAATGGATCAGCTCACACCTCAGCAGTTGTGGCCGCAAAATGATCGGAAATAGGACACCAACTCGTTTGACATCCCCCCTATTTTCCAGACTTGTTCCTGTGGACTACTATTTGTTCCCCAATTTGAAGAATCGGCTGGCGGGACAAAGATTGCATTCAAACGAGGAGGTGATTGTAGCATCTAATAGATTTTTTGCAGACTTGGACAATTCCTATTATTCGGAAGGTGTCAACAAATTAGAGCAACGTTGGACGAGGTGTATAAGTCTAAAAGGAGACTATGTCGAAAAATAAAAAAGGTTTAATTTAAATGCGTAAATAGATTTAATTTTTGCACAGACTTTTCAAACGCCCCTCGTATAAGTAACAAAATATTAAATGAATTTCCATCTCCCAAATTCACAGTAACAGATCTCATTCTCTGGAAAACTCAACTGCACACTACTATGTCTCAAGTAAGAATGTCTCAGCACTGCCCAGCTGACTGAGGGTCGAGTACGTGTCGCACTACGTTTTGCAGGAACTGACATAATCAAGACGTCGTGGCACTGTGAAGGCGACCAGAAACGAGGATATCGATTTGTTGATCGCCATTGCGCCAAGCTGATGTTTATGATTATGTTAATCAGTATGTTTACACCGGCTAACAAAACCGGATTTCTTGAACTGATTTCCCAATACCACTTTTTGTTGCTCATGTATACTCTCCAAAATCGACTCTGGAAATACGCCTCATGCTGCCGGTTTTCCTCTTCTACAATCGATTTTCGCTGTCATCAAGAGCTCAGATGGAAAACCAGTTCCAAGCAAAGAAGGGAAAGCAGAAAGGTGGAAGGAGTATATAGAGAGTCTATTCAAGGGCGATGTACTTGAGAGAACAGTATTATGGAAATGAAAGAGGATGTCGATGAAGATTAAATGGGAGATATGATACTGCGTGAAGAGTTTGACAGATCACTGAAAGGCCTAAATCGAAAAAAGGCCCAAGGAGTAGACAACATTCCATTAGAACTATTGATAACCTTGGGAGAGACAGCCCTGACAAAACTCTACCATCTGGTGAGCAAGACGTATGAGACAGGTGAAATACTCTCAGACTTCAAGAAGAATATAATAATTCCAATCCCAAAGAAAGCAGGTGTTGAAAGATGTGAAAATTATCGAACTATCAGCTTAATGAGTCACAGCTGAAAAACACTGCCACATATTCTTTAGAGACGAATGGAAAAACTAGTAGAAGCTAACCATGGGGAAGATCAGTTTGGATTCCGTAGAAATGATGGAACACGTGAGGCAATACTGACCCTACGACTTATCTTAGAAGATAGATTAAGGAAAGGCGAACCTACGTTTCTAGCATTTGTAGACTTAGAGAAAGCTTTTGACAATGTTGACTGGAATACTGTCTTTCAAACTCTGAAGGTGGCGGGGGTAAAATACAGGGAGCGAAAGGCTGTTTACAATTTGTACAGAAACCAGATGGCAGTTATAAGAGGGGCATGAAAGGGAAGCAGTGGTTGGGAAGGAGTGAGGCAGGGTTGTAGCCTATCCCCGATGTTATTCAATCTGTATATTGAGCAAGCAGTAAAGGAAACAAAAGAAAAATTCAGAGTGTGTATTACAATCCATGGAGAAGAAATGAAAACTGTGAGGTTCGCCGATGACATTGTAATTCTGTCAGAGACAGCAAAGGACTTGGAAGAGCAGTTGAACGGAATGGACAGTGTCTTGAAAGGAAGAAGTAAGATGAACATCAACCAAAGCAAAACGAGGATAATGGAATGTAGTCGAGTTAACTCGGGTGATGCTGAGGGAATTAGATTAAGAAATGAGACATTTGAAGTAGTAAAGGAGTTTTGCTATTTGGGGAGCAAAATAACTGATGATGGTCGAAGTAGAAACGATATAAAATGTAGACTGTCAATGGCAAGGAAAGCGTTTCTGAAGAAGAGAGACAATGAGGAGGTACTGAATAGAATTGGGGAGAAGAGAAATTTGTGGCACAGCTTGACTAGAAGAACGGATCGGTTGGTAGTGCATGTTCAGAGGCATCAAGGGCTCACAAATTTAGTATTGGAGGGTAAAAATCGTAGAGGGAGACCGACAGATAAATACACTAAGCATAGTCAGAAGGATGTAGGTTGCAGTAGGTACTGGGAGACGAAGAAGCTTGCACAGGATAGAGTAGCATGGAGAACTGCATCAAACCAGTCTCTGGACTGAAGATCACAACAACAACACTACGTTTACATGTGACACATCTTCCGGAAGACGAAAGCCGAATTTCGGAAACCGTTTTTCCCTAGAGTGTTTACTAATCGTGCAAACTAAGTTGACACTCGGCACGCTGGCTGATGGAAGCGACCGTAAACACATTTCCCATTTACAGTCGCTCCCATCGGCCACCGCGCCGTGTGTCAACTTAATGCGCGAATTATACACGTTAAGGTCTGAAGAGCGCTATGCCAGGCACATATGGCGTCTGGAAATCAGCTGTTCCACTTTCTGATTCAGTCAGCACAATTGCTATTTCTCTTCGATTAAACATTATAAGCAGACAGCTTCATTCACAGTGCAATATTTACACTTCTCCTACAATGTGCTGAAGTCATTCCGTACATATTAGTCGATATTTTTTAAAACGTATCGTAACCTGATAGTCAAAGCATGTTTCAAAAACGGTTGCGCGTTTACGTAGCAGAGAAAATCGATTGTGGAAGAGGAAAACCGGCAGGAAGAACCGTATTCCCAGTATCGACTTTAGGAGTGTTCCCATGACCAACCAAAAGCGGTATTCGGAAATCAGTTTACGAAATACGGTTTTGGGAGCATATAAATGCACAACATAAAAACATGACAGTGGAAAATGGTTTCCGAAATTCGATTTTCGTCTTCTGGAAGATGTGTCACATGTAAGCGTAGTGAGTTAGTGACAAAGGAATCTCACTTGTAGCGAGAACTCTTTATTGGAACGTGTTTGTGGTTGCGTAACGTGCGAAATATCTGTGACAAGGAAGAATATGAATGTTATTGCTCATCATTTCATTTGAAGCAATTTAATCTGCCCTCTTAGATTCCTGCCTACTCATACACGCGTAAATCGTCACATATTCAGAAACAAAGAGCCAGATATATGTGAGAAGAAAGAATACGAATAAGCTGTAATCTGTAAGTTCCTGCCTAACCACACACTCGAAAATCACCACATATTAGGAAGTAGAGAGTCAAATATTTATTTCATCCTTTGTTCTCTAATCAGGTGGAAATGTTAAATAACATCGAATATTGTACAACAAACTTGTATTACATTCATAACGAAGTCCCAGAATGTGTTAACAACGCTAAGATGGAAAAAAATAAGAGCATGTGGCAAGTGGCGAACCTGTATCACCTCTATCTCAATTTATTACGACGTATTCAGTACGCTACAGATCAGTCGTATAAATTTTGTCTCATGTCTTCGTTATCATAAAATTTCTTGAAGCCTTGTATCGTTGCTGCGTCATTAACTGACTTCTAATGATAAGGGTGACGTGTCTGTGATACATTTTCATTGCGCCGCTGCTCTGACACACGCACACACACAATCACACACTCAAACAGACACTAAAAAGGAAATGAATAATCAAAATGCACAGAGTTCACATTGGGATCGTTCACACGCGCTCGCAAAAATCTTTAGTCGAAAGTCCACTAGTGATTTCACGACTGCAATGAGTAGTGTACAGTATACTCGACCCACTGACTGACTAGCAAGTCAACCACTGATACAACTAAACACATCTTATTCACTACAACTAGAGACCGACAAACTGAAACACCTAACTGTTTCAAAACAAATGATGCAACAATGTTTCGATACGCGAGAGCGCCAAGCATATCCCAGAAAGTATGAAACTTTCACTTAGGTGTCTTGGCAGTTTCGTATTCCCTGCAGCAAATACTTTGCTTTCGTGTCATGTGACTTTCATACTTTTCAATTGGCCGAGGACAGAGTTGTATGTTTGACATAACAGACTTTGTCAAACTCGGATCCCTGTATTCTAGCTCCTACTTTTGATAGGTTTTATGAGTGAAAATCTGTATGTGCTCTTGAAAAGACATATCATGAAATGTAATTTATTGAGATGGCATTCTGGGAAGCGAAGCACTGAATTAACATTTATGAGTGGCACACACTTTTCTTACAGTTAAATTTTCCATTGTTTGTCACATAGAGCAGGCCTGCAAAGTGACTGACGCACACAGATCAAAAAATTACCATAACAGACTGGAGCATATGACGCAATGGTCAAGTATGGCAGTTTTTCATCAAACATTCACAAGTCAGCTGGATACAGCTCATAATATGAACACTTGATAGAACTGGAAAACATGTTAGAACATTTCAAGGTAGCTGAAATGCAGAGATCGGTATGTTTCCTTGAAGTATAAAATCCAGACTACAGTTTAAAACAATTCATGCCTTTGTGATACCTAAATCATGGCAGATCTGCACTACACCACACAGTTCTTGCTCAAGAAGTTTGTTTGATGTACAGGCATACGGAGTTCCCTCAAGTACTCAGAGCAAGCATATATATTATTATTTTATTATAAACTTCCCCGGAGAATGAGAGATGAAGTTAAGTTGCTGTTGGAATGCTATTTTTATCACAACACCTGAACGCCAAAAACAGAAGTATGAAAGTACCATTGTTGATTTGCCTGAGAATTATTTATGACCAAGTATCAACACGCCTATATCGTGTTATAACCAAACAGCACATTTACAAAAATAAACACACAAACATACACATACATGAATCAGATAATTATTCTCAAACACATAAATAAACGTACTCAAAAAATTAAATTCACTTAATGGTGAACAAAAGCGTGTCTCCTGTGTGCAACTAATTTGAGAAAAATGTTCTCGTAAGGTAGCTACATGTAAAATTTAGTGGGCTAAACAAAATACAGTCAAACACAAATTCAGTGCACATTGTCCAGAGAAGAACAAAGTCAATTGAAATTTTACTGTTTCATTTCTGAGATCTACTGTACCTATTCTAAGTTTTAGTTTAAAAATATCATTTCTGATACTTTTCCTCTTAAAAGACGGGATCGTCTGTCTGTTATTGTTTGCTCCTGCTTTGAAAATATGCACTCACGTAGAACAGAGGTGGCCATAATACAAAGACGTCGTTTCATTATTTCAAACAGCAAAGGAAACAACACAGCAATGGATCTTGTTATCTGGCACTTACCAAGCTCGGCTATACTTGCAGCACATGGACTGTCTACACTTTGGATCCACCCTCCTACAGCTTGGTCAAAATCTTGCCAAATGTTGCCACTGCTAGAGTTGAATGCTCTCACCACAGCTGGTTTGGCTGGTGGTGGATTGTCTGTAGAACACCGAGAGGGATTCTGTCGTGTTAAACAGCACTTGTTAATTATGGCATCTTACGTTTCTTTTAATCGATGCCCAGTTTTTGGAAATCCATGCTTCCTGAAACGAGGATCCAGTAATGTTGCTCCACAAGCAATTGCTTTATCTGCAAACTTTTGAACGAGGCGGGTACAGATTCCACCCTCAAGTTTAGCAATCACTGTATTAATGGCTTCATTGCTGTAATCTGAGTTTTTCATTCTCAGACAATGACTTTGTAAACCTCTGCTTAATAAGACAACTTTTGACAAGATTACATTTCTTTCACTACTATTTCTGTTGTGACGTGCTCAAAAGAAGATAGTATTTCACAAGATTTTTCAATACTGACCAGTCTTCACTGGACAGTTTTGTTTGTGAATCCACACTGAGGGTGGCGAGGGTGCAAAGGCTCTTTGAATTCCAAAAGCTTGTCAAACATTTCATACATGGGATTCCATCTCGTAGGGCAATCTTGTTTCGACGTTAAAACGGGGTAGCCATTTGCTTCTGAATATTGTGTAATTTCTCCAATGCTTGAGGACTTCTTTTGAAAAATTCCACTGTTGACTTCACTTTTGCCCTTGTCTCTGAAATTGGTTCAAGGCTTGCTTGCACAATTAAATTCAGAGTATGTGCAAAACAAGGTACATGCCACCATTTGCACATCATCACTGCCTTCACAATATTAGGTGCATTATCTGTAATGCGAGCTACAATTTTATTGGTGATACCCCAAGTTGAAGTCAGATTTTGTAATTCACTGGAAATGTTTTCAGCTGTATGCTTGTCAGTGAAATTAAAATCAGATAGCAAATATTACTTCAGATTGCAGTTTTCATCGATGAAGTGAGCAGTTACTTCAACATAATTCTCATTTTTCACAGATGTCAGTCGTAATGCAGTTTTGCACTGCAGATCATGTTGTCGAACACCTGAGAGAGGAAACTGTTGGAGATGGTTTTTTCTGCTGGGGAGGGGGGGGATGCATAGTTTTCATTTTCATTTAATATACAGAGGGGTCCAAAAAATGTATCCATTGTTTAAAGGTCCATAACTTTCAAACTAATAGACGGAGTCGTCTCATTTTTGGTGACTGTGTACCTTAAAGTCCAACTTAAAGATATCATTGTAGGTGTTCGAAATGGTCACCATTAACATCCACACACAAACGATGCCGCCGAACTGCAGCACGAACTACTGACTGCAACGTGTTCAGTTGGATATTTGAACATGAATGTACGATGGATTCTCGAAGTTCATCCAATGTGCGTGGCTTTTGTCGATAAACGATGTCCTTTAGTGTTCCCCACAGGTAAAAGTCCAGAGGAATTAGGTCCGGGGAACGTGGTGGATACTCCACAGCACCTCTACGGCCTATCCATCTTCCTGCTAGATTTTCGTCGATATACGCCCTAACACGATTTTGTTGGCTGGTCCATCATCTTGTTGAAAGTAAACTCTTCCTTCTCCATACAAGTCTCGGATGGCAGGTAAAATGGATGTCTGAAGCTTCTGAATGTACACCTCGCCGGTAACTGTGCTGTCAAAGAAGAATGGCCCAATCAAGCCCCGGTAAGACAACCCACACCACACATTTACTCCTGGCAAATTCACGGTTTTGACTACATGGACTTTCGGATTTTCGGCGGCCCAGTAGATGCAATTGTGGCGATTTACTGTACCATTGAGTTTGAACTGTGTCTCATCAGACTACACAATCATCTCTGCAAACTCTTCATCGTTGCGCACCATGTTAGTAAACCACTCGCAGTACTCCATTCTGCGATCTGGGTCGTCCTCGTTCATTGCGTGTAGCAATCGTGGGATGTAGCACTTCCACTTTGCTGTCTTCAAAATTCGCCGAACACATGAGCGAGTCACTCCTGTTTCAAGGGCACACTGTCTCACAGATTTCTGTGGTGAGCGAGTGAATTGCTTATCACACGACGGGAGTTAGCTGGACTTGTTACTGTTACAGGTCGTCCAGATCGTTGTTTGTGTACATCTTTAACACAGCCTTTGGCTTCAGATTTGTCTCAAATGCGACGAATCGTTAAACGTGTCAGTGGCTCCGTTTGATACTCATTTCGCCATTGCCGTTGAACCTCATTAATGTTTTCGTATTAAAATACCACTTCAAAACTGACTTCCTTTCATCGAATGTAAGCCTTGCGCCAGCCATGTCTACTCGAGTAACTAGGTGCAAGTAAGAACAAAACATTATCTGGCGACTGTCATCTGACAAAACAAAACAACGCAGTACAACGCTTATGTGACGATTGCCGGAACTACAAACTATTACACTACCAAAGGTGAGACAACTCCGTCGATTAGTTTGTCAGTTATGGACTTTTAAACAGTCGATACATTTTTTTGGGCCCCTCTGTACAAGTCATTTTTCTAAACTCTACACTCTGAACTACATTAAACTGAAGATATTCTTTAACAAAAAATCTTAAAATCTGTTCGTCTATTTTGGCTCGTTAGGATGAAGGCGCTGGTCTTGATGCAAATCCAGTAATCTTTGTCTACCGCACCTACCCAGAATTGAACCGACAGATTCCTGAACAGTTACTGTGGAAGTTGAACTGGCTTCGTCACTGCCCAGATTCATAAAAACTGGTTTCGAACGAGTTTCACTTAAATTAACTGTTGGATGCTTACGTCGCAAATGTCTGTTTAAGCAAGAGGTTGAACTACTTTTAAACGACAGCACTCTGGAGCACAAATTACACTTAATTTTCTCGGGATTCATCTTCATAAAATAATACCACGCCGTGCTTCGTAACGCCATAGCTGCAGACAGAAGAACCACCACGAACGGAACTGGAGGCGGGAGGAAACTGCAGAAACAACGGATACGCTCCTGGGATTCACACATTCCCTTAGTACATGTAATATACCCATCCTGCTAATTTCCATGCATACAAAAGAAATCATTGTGGAGAATAGGCACATTGACCATAGTCTCACAAATAATGCCACGTAATTCGAAGAAATAACAAAATATAACAGAAAAAAGTTTTTATCCCTCAAGGTGTTTCGAACCATTACTATAAATTCACCACGCTTCCCAGCCTTTCCCATTCATCATTACACCACTCTAAGCCTTTTTTATTCAAAATGTCATAGGCTCACTTGCGATTTCTAATATGATTACTGTAGATGAACAGAGAAGCCTATGTTATAAAAGATGTGTAACTTAACTGAATGATTTTCACACATTCATTATTTTGAATGTGAATGGTGTGTGTTATTTTATTGTTTGGTTAGTGGTTATAAAGCAGATATTACGTCATTTCGGAATAGGGCAGTCAACTAGAAGCGAAGGTTTGTTTTCGGAAATCTAAAGCTTCATGCTATTCTTTGTCAAAAAGATTTCAACACTTTTGAAAGCGTTTCATGAAGTGGTACGTTAAATGTGTTTCAGTACCTATGGCTTCGATATAATTAGTCCGTTCCAAGCACAAGTGGACTGAAACAGCGTTATTTTGAAACAACGATATAGTTGCTGTGTCTGGCTGGAGATCGAATCTGGTCCCGTTATCCGAGACAGTGCGGAATGAAACACCACTGTTTCGAAACAGTGAACCCATAGCATTTTCGAAACACTGAAACAGTTCCACGAATCGATACACTGTATCGAAACATAGAAACAGTGGCCAAGTCTAACTACAACTATAGTGCGCTCATTCGTCTCTGTCACAGTACAGTAAAAGAGAATTACTTACGATAGCAGAAATCATATGAGAACCTTACATTAGCCCCTGCCCCTCTCCCCAGAAAAAAAAATTCACACAGATTGTCTTAGCTCTGGTAAGGCAAGGAGAATGAATTTAAAAAAATGTTACAAAGAAGTGAGTACAATAAGTTACAACTGTAATCAACATTACAAGTGTTAGGATTTATGTTGCAAAATATACAAAAAATACGTTCTATTTGAGTCTTGCATATGAAGATTGTCTTTGCACGGGGAGGAACACACACTGTTTGCTGAGTTCTGAGGATTGTAGGTAAACGTTGTATCACACAAAAGCGTCGACGATTTGCTTTAATGTCGTATATCTAGGGCCGTATTTAGGGTGTGTGGCGCCCCTGTGCAATAATTTATTTTACGCTCCCGATGGATTTGTGTGATGTCCATAGGTTAGTTAGGTTCACGTAGTTCTAAGTTCTAGGGGACTGATGACCTAGGCAGTTAAGTCCCATAGTGCTCAGAGCCATTTGAACCATTTTTAACGCTCCCCATATCTAAACTCTAGAATTGCAATTCGTTTACACACTATCAACAATAAACCTGCGTAATCATTAACTTCAGTTCTAAACTTTACTGAAGTATTTAAACAACATATGAAAGTTAAATATTCAAATATAGTAAAATAAGTACTACAGGTCAATAGCCCCCTTTACTGAAAAATCACCAGAGAAACATCAAACTTGGATACAATATATGGTACAAATACAAAGAAAATCATTACAGTTAAATACCTTAAACCAAAATTACTTCACTTAAATGTGAAAAGTAGTCACTCTCAAATACATGACATAACACCATTTAACTAACGTTTTCCAAAATATAGTGAGCTTCTTAGAGAAATGACTTCCTTCTCTAGTTTGTATTTGTGATTTCATGTGTCACTTTCTGAAAATCCAGACTGAAAGTCATGCCTGATTCTGTGGCTCGTACTCCAAGACAGACTAGCCATTCTTGACTTCCTAATGTCCGTAGGCAGTTCTTAAACCGTTTTAAAACAGAAAAGGATTTTTCTGCTGAACAGTTTGTTGCTGGAGTATACTCGTAAATTGTGAGTGCTGTGAACACATTTGGAGACACATCACCAATTTATTTTATTTTATTTTTTATTTTTTTTTAAAAAGCAGCATTGTACAGAGATGTGGGAGAAAGGACAACTCGTCACCGTCTTCTTTCTTCATAGACAACAGACTGCTTTTAAAGTGTTTATGTTCTTCACCAAAGTAGTTCTCTGTGTTAGAATTATAGATGACTCTAAGTTTCTGCAGCATCATAAATTTGAACAGCTTCTAGTTCGGTGATATTCGAGAGACATGAAAATCTTAAGTTACATAAACTCTTTAGGATGAGTTACAGAAGATAGTTAACATCTACAGAGAATATAATCTTAGAATATAACATTTTCATTCTGCATCATATCTCAACCCAATCTGATTGTTTCTTTTCAGGATATTTGTGTTCCTCTTCTGAGTCAGATGATTCATACAAGAATCTCTTATGTTTCATTGACTTTTCCTTTTTTGATACTCAGCAGCTGGAGGAGGTGGAACTGATTTCGAATTCCTGATCTTCATAAGTTTCTTTTCAGCTAAATCCTCGTGAGTTGGATAAGACGTCTGAAGCTCAGTTATAAACATTACAAGAGAGTCATCAACAGAAATAGAAATGTCTACATCCTCAACTACTAGTTTTTTCATTGCTTTGCCGAATTGTTGAAGAATGTGACCCCACACCGATGTCAAGAAAGCTACCTCAGTACTAATTAACATTCTAACAAAACCTTCAGCTTCACATCTAACTCTACCACTCTCACTGTCTGGAATTGTTCTTACTGCAGAAAACACAGCTTTTCAATCTGCATTCACACTCTCTGGCGGCTTCCGGTGATTGGAGGGGACAGTGTGGTGTTGGTGTGCTAGACTCACACTCCCCCTTGATTACTGAACTTACGCGAAGTTGCTTTGCCGATCTTCTTTTCAGGGTAGCCGGCTGCGATGGTCTTCCCCACTTCTCCGAAGATAAGACGCTGTTTTGGTTTGGAGGAACTTCCTCTACTCTTAAAATAACTCCGCACACTCGAGATACTTTGAACTCAATCCCACTATATTTTCACAACATATAACAGTTTTCACTTACAGGAATCATTTTTCGTAATTCAACAATTTCCGGTCCGTCAGATACTCTTACATATTCTTTACGATAAATACAGTACTAAAAATCTTTCAAAATTCTAGTTAGTCCACCATCCGGACCTCACGAAAGTAAGTGACTAATTAAGATAAGTGTCTTTTCTTTTTATTTCAACAACATTTAACTGTTCTCAGTAATGACTGACGTTGCACCATCACAGACTACAGCGCGCTCGCTCCTTGTGCTGGGCGTGTAACTTCTGAGGCGAGCGCTGCAGATAGCTGCTCGCGTCGATCAACCGCCCGATACACGCCAATCCTGCACACACATAATCGTGGCGCAGTAGACACAGTTCTACTTTCACACACTCATCTTTAAAATAACGCTTTTCGAGACGGTGGGAATACGAATGTCTAGAATTTACCCCGAAGTTCTCGAGACACTACAACTCTTTAGAAGCATGCACACCATCTCATTGTAGGCAGTGACCTCAGTGTCATATGCGCAGAATCATAGAATGTTTCCATGACGTTCCATCTTTCTGTAAAATCTGCAGAGAAGTTGTATAATCCCTGAATCAACTCAAAACACGCAGCTGTACAGCGCTGTGCAGTTTGTGAGGCAGCTAGATTCACCGAGTGAGCCGAAAGTGGAATGAAGAAAATTAGAGAATTTCGAGCCTTGAGTCTTGCGCTTGCAAGCTTGAATATGCTGCATTATCTTATGATTCACCTCTAAAGCTGCTTCACAGATTTACTGTCTAGTGTGACCACCATTTTTATAATACACAGGAATCTTTCAACGGAGAGCCTATCTTTAGTTACGTATCTAAATATTATACTGAACTGATCATTATGGGATATATCAGGTGGAGAATCTACTACGACTGAAAAATATTTAGAAGAAATAACTTCAGTACATATTTTTTGGGCCACTGATATCCCCATTGTTGCTGTTGTTGTGGCTTTCAGTCCTGAGACTGGTTTGATGCAGCTTTCCATGCTACTCTATCCTGTGTAAGCTTCTCCATCTCCCAGTACCTACTGCAACCTACATCCTTCTGAATCTGTTTAGTGTATTCACCTCTTGGTCTCCCTCTACGATTTTTACCCTCCACGCTGCCCTCCAATACTAAATTGGTGATCCCTTGATGCCTCAGGACATGTCCTACCAACCGATCCCTTCTTCTAGTCAAGTTGTGGCACAAATTCCTCTTCTCCCCAATCCTATTCAATACCTCCTCATTAGTTATATGATCTACCCATCTAATCTTCAGAATTCTTCTGTAGCACCACATTTAGAATGCTTCTATTCTCTTCTTGTTCAAACTATTTATTGTCCACGTTTCACTACCATACATGGCCACACTCCACACAAATACTTTCAGAAACGACTTCCTGACACTTAAATCTATACTCGATGTTAACAAATTTCTCTTCTTCAGAAACGCTTTCCTTGCCATTGCCAGTCTACATTTTATATCCTCTCTACTTCAACCATCATCAGTTGTTTTGCTCCACAAATAGCAAAACTCCTTTACTACTTTAAGTGTCTCATTCCCTAATCTAATTCCCTCAGCATCACCCGACTTAATTCGACTACATTCCATTGCCCTCTTTTTGCTGTTGTTGATGTTCATCTTATATCCTCCTTTCAAGACACTGTCCATTCCGTTCAGCTACTCTTCCAGGTCCTTTGCTGTCTCTGACAGAATTACAATGTCATCGACGAACCTCAAAGTTTTTATTTCTTCTCCATGGATTTTAATACCTACTCCGAATTTTTCTTTTGTTTCCTTTACTGATTGCTCTATATACAGATTGAATAACATCAGGGATACGCTACAACCCTGTCTCACTCCCTTCCCAACCACTGCTTCCCTTTCATGTCCCTCGACTCTTATAACTGTCATCTTGTTTCTGTACAAATTGTAAGTAGCCTTTCGCTCCCTGTATTTTACCCCAGACACCTTCAGAATTTGAAAGATAAGACGTACTAAATCTTTATAAGTTGCTGGTGAGACGTATGAAGTAAATTCTGTTCCAGGGTTACCAAAGATGCTATATGGTGAACCAGAAAGAAATCGTACTCCGCATTTAATTCCAGACGCATCATTAAATTTCCATTTTCACAGAACCAAACACCTCTTTGTCCCCACGAAACGCTAGACGCCTAAAAAGCTAGATTCGTGGCTACTGACACAGCTCTTTTTAGCACATTGCTTCAATATGTGGGGCTGCATGAGCAGCCGTTTGTCAGTTCTATTCATCTTTACTCCAGCATGGCTCCAATCACTGGAACCAGATGTTGGAAAATGTGATGCAGCATCAGATAATCTACAACATGTGCAGAAAACTGACCCGTGGTTAGGAGAATATACAAGGTATTCACGATTAATAATTTCCCCATTCCCCAAAACCCCCTGCAATAATTTTGTGATTCCAAAATCGTTGAAATCTGTCGCGTACCACCTTGAAGACATAGAAAACTCAGCATTTTTGTTTTGATTAATACCATTTTAACTAAATAATCCAGTTCTGGTCATTGTTTTCCCAACAAAATTGGTCATTGCTGGGAACAGGAACATCCTCTGCTTTAGAGTCTGTAGATTCTTGACATCCTCCCGGAACTCCGAAAGTTAGAACTTCTGCATTCTGTTTACCGTTTGCAACTCTTAATTTTGTCTGCACTTACAGAGCTACACTGTTCATTTATACCGCCTGAACCACAACTTCATCTGAATGTTCAGAGTCACACGGTTCACTTTCATTTTAAAGTATCAGTCCAGTCGCACAATTTTCTGTTAAAGTTTACAATCCCTCTGTCTTTTTTCTTCAGCTTTTTTCCATATGCAGCACCACTTAACCTACGTCGTCCATCCATACCGCTACCGTTTACTAAGAAAAGAAAGTCTGCAATGTAATTGGAAACTGAACATAGAATATGGTTCCGACTATCCGACCTAATGTGGCGAAGGGGCGAGTTGGACAACACCAAAACCAGGAAGGCCGGAGTTTTACAAATGCTTTCTTCCGACCACAGCAGTAGGGGAAGAGCCGTAATTATCTGGGCTATTATCAATACGAAACCAAAGTCATTTTGGGTTTATATCTATTAATACAAAATCTACATGTTCAGAAAACTGCAACAGCAGAGAGGTAATATTTTTATCGAACTTTTCAAAAATAGAAAAAACGGGAAATGCGCACTCTTTCGTTCACCTGCGCTTAAGAGTACGTAAAACATGCCAAAAGAGTACGCATTTGGCAAACGTCACTAATGAACGTAATATCACCGTCAGATGAAGAGCACTGTTTGTGCCGCCATTTCCCACAGTTAATGCGATGGATCCAGTGTCCTAGAAACGCTAAAATCTATGCTCTCTACTCACAGCTTTCAGTCTTTTCCTTAAAGCAGACTTCTTCGTACCAAGGGCAGCGGCAATCTTTGTTCGCTTTCTCCATTTTCACTTCGTCGTCTGACCTCACTGAACAGCAGTTTAGATGAGCTTCCTGTACTTAATTTGAACTCATTCAGAAGCAAAACCTATCCTTCGGACTCCGCATCGCAAATTTGCGGTTGTGCCCTAAAGAGAGACGGAGCGAGGTGGCGCAGCGGTTAGCACACTGGACTCGCATTCGAGAGGACGACGGTTCTAACCCGAGTCCGGCCATCCTGATTTAGGTTTTCCGTGATTCCCGTAAATCACTTCAGGCAAATGCCGGAATGGTTCGTTTGAAAGGGCACGGCCGACTTCCTTCCCTATCCTTCACTAATCCGATGGGACCGATGACCTCTCTATCTGGACCCCTCCGCCAAATGCCGGCCGCGGTGGTCTAGCGGTTCTAGGCGCTCAGTCCGGAACCGCGCGACTGCTACGGCCGCAGGTTCGAATCCTGCCTCGGGCATGGATGTATGTGATGTCTTTAGGTTAGTTAGGTTTAAGTAGTTCTAAGTTCTAGGGGACTGATGACCACAGATGTTAAGTTCCATAGTGCTCAGAGCCATTTGAACCATTTGAACCTCCGCCAAATCAACCAAGCAACTAACCAACCCTAAAGGGAACGTATGCACACTCTGGGGACGTTATATGAGCGCTCTTTCGTACTGATACGATGATTCTAAGCGAAGTCATCAGATGGCAACACACATTTGCAAAACATGTGGATGCACTATGGTAGATTGCAAGCAAGCCTTTCAAAATGCAGTCAAGAATTAACCGCTATTGCTCGTGTATTCTGTGTATAAATTATGCAACAGACCATTATAACCTTCTGTAATGGGCTGATTTTTATCCACTTGACATCTTGTGCGTGAGGAAAGCTGAAAAATGATTCTTAAATGTTTTTTCTGACTTCCATAATCACTACAAGTTTTTTTTTCGTTTATCATCAATTTCGGACTCTTTAATTCAAACGTAAAAGACCGCACAAAACAACAATTTAACAACGCAAGCACTTTGGCCGTCTGATATGCAGCTGAAGAATCAAAGAACACTGGGTTGCCAAGACAGTTGCTCTTTACATGTGTTCATTGTTGTTTGCTAGCGCTTCTAAGTATCGTTTTTTGAAGAGTGGTTCCCGTAATTTATTTATATTATAATTGTGACTCTAGATGTGCTAGAAGCACAAAAGATTTATAAGACTTTTTAAAGGCCACGCAGCGTTGTAACCGGCGCCTGCATGCTAAAGTTTTGGGAAAGTACAGTACGTACAATAAATTAAACCTCACTTTATCGCGGAGAAATATTATTGTGATATTAATTAAGTAGGTTCGGATAGACTGGATGGCAGATAGTCACGAGCCGGATAGGCGAGAGTCCACTGTATTTTGATTATATCAAATACAACAGAACCAACGTTACTAAGACCAGTTAGTATTCGACTTTCGTATCTTAATTATAAGTAGAGAACCATGTGAAATGTTGTGTTGTGTATGATGGCAACGTAACCATGAGTGGATGCAGAATTGAACAACACTCCACACGCAGGATCTCGAATGTTACGTGATTACGTGGGTAGTACTGTTGTGTCAAAGAGAGAGCGGGCTCGCCCACAGGATTTCAAGTGGATAAATAGCAGCCCATTATAACCTTTTGTAATGGGCTGATTTTTATCCACTTGACATCTTGTGCGTGAGGTTCAGCGCAAAATGAACATGTTTTACAACAAAAGATTTTAAGACCTGAAGATGACAGTAAAGTATGTTAAAACCAGTTGTCTTAAACAAAGAAATATTTTATGCGATCGTGGTTGTTGTTGAGTGCTTTTTTACAATTAGGACCAACTATTATTTTCTGTTTTTAATAGCCCAACTGGTCCATCTGAAGTAGCTGCTAGTTGTTTCCACCCTTCACGTAAATATGTGCTTCATTTCGTGTGAGATTGTATTTTTCTTCTCAATAAATGATGCTAATCCAGTCATTTGCGTTGTTGTTCGAACTTTTCTTCAGATCATGACGCTGTGAGAAATTAACGTAACGTTATTAATGTTTCAGACTTCGCATAAGTTCGTGTTACTTGCACCTGCTGTACGAAAGTCGATCATTTCGCTGTCGAACTAAATTGCTATCGGAATCCTCGATGTCTCGATTCGAACGATTCGGACTTTTAACAAACTGCGGTCTTAATAACTATGATTTACACTTTATATACATTAGCTAGATTTTTGGAAATATTTTGCTTGTTGAGGTTCTTCCGTGAAATGTCGACTTCTAGCGTCCTGAATGCTGCTTCATCCTTTCTCTACTCGGCGTCATCTTATCCACTTTGAGAAACATGGCGACGGACACAGAGGAAAACACGCTGAATGCAATATGGTTTGTAAATTCCTTTTAAATTTCCCAACTGCATTACAAAAGATAAACATCATTCTGGCATTTGCTAACACAGAACCGTTTCAAACAATATTCAGCCTCTGGCAGTGTGTGCCAGTAATATTGGAAAATGAGGTGCACGATATTGGAAGACCTACAAGAGCATGGTAGGCGGAGTCAATATAGGCGGGGCTTCGTGGAAGTAGTGCTACATTCGCCCCACAGATGGCAGGGTACAAGCCCGTAGCAAGCCGACGTTCTTTGTTCTGGCAGGGCAGTTGCACATCGCAGCCAAAAGATGGCAGCGATGTACAACATCAACACTTCACTCAACGATATTCTGTAATACTCCATTTGCATTATCGAATGCGAGTCTAACGAGCTACTACTGCGAGAGTAATACAAAAGCCTTGTGATAAAAAGCAATACAAATATGAAATAAATTTGAAAATAGAATAATTCGCTTGTAAGACTGTTTCCTTTTGCAAATGCAGTTTCACGTTCTTTCTCATCCCACATCGCTGCAGTGCCAAGTTACGTAATCTGACAAGGTGTCCTCATTTATTCGTCATCACGAATTTCGTCCAGATTTATGGTCAGGGCTTGTCCAGAAATGAAAATGGCTGTGATGGGAGCTCCAGATCACCCAGGATTTAGAGAAAATAGTATTTTTGACGCGGGTCGGGCAAGTGATGAGCCATTAATGGAAGTCTGCTTCCTAGGCAACGAAGGGCTATGTGGTAAGAATACAGCTCGCTAATCCGAGGATTGTGGCGTCGAGTCCCTATATAGAAACTTTTTATTTTCAATTTTTACGTTACTTACACTGAAAATGAGCCGAAATATGAACAAAATAATGCATTCGTACACACCACAATGTGCTATAACTCTTTCCGGAAAATTTTTGCCAACGGTCTACGTATGCCTACACGAGTGTACTGGCTCTTTTGGGCCGAGGATTCAAGAAAAGGCGGATGAGCACGCGGCAAAATATAAAAATGTCGTCTTTACTTCGTCAAAATCTGGGAAACTTACAACATGCTTATACAAAAAATAAATAAATAAATAAAAAATTGTTGATATGTTGAATCACTACGTGCAGGAGAACAAATTTCTTCTGTTAACTGAGTCGTGGGGAAGGCAAATGCCATCGTGCCGTAGTAAACTGATTCCACCAAAATGCACTACGCTAGTGCAACACGGAGTTGTCTATTTTTATCGTCAGGTAAGGAATTTGATCACACAGCTTCAGAACTGCTGTTTCTCATCGAGGTAGAAAAAGACATCATATCCCGAGAAGACTGCATCAAAATACATTCCACTGCATATCGCCAGCTATCATCACCAATGTTTGCGCAACGATGCGTTGCCCATGACTGCTGCCAAATCGTAATGAGAGTGAACCTTCCGCTGCACAGTGGGCCAGAATCCTGAAAAAGTGGCCACAAATAAAAAAATTCCGAGTTAAGTAGTTTCGTTTAATACGTTGGCTAGAGTAATGTTGAGACTATTGAATGCCTGTCTTAGGAGCGGCCAGTTCTTTATTCGGAAGGTTGAATTTCAGGTCGAACGCGGCATTCACTTGTGAGTCGCGCGCCGATCTAGTTGGGCTTGAAAAGTTCTGCGTCGTTCGGGTGAAATATTTCTGTTCAACGAAATCAGGACAATATTTTTTTGAATGAAGGCTAATCGAGAAGATACGCGCTTAATTACTAACGTTTATTTCATTATTTAAGCATTAATTTACAATAAGCTTTGTTAATTAAATTATTACCGGAATGCAACTAAAGAAAGTGTAAAGCGCGAACGAGAGAAAGATTAAGTTTTAAATTCCTCGACATTCCGCCTTCTATATCATTCCGTCCTTAAGTACGTACTATTATCTTCTCCGCAAATCACCCTTAAAACCCAACTACAAGGGGCAACAGCGGCTTTGAGCCATTTCTTAAGTGACAGTTGCAAAATGCCGTTATTTTCACTGAGAAAATAGAGTCGAAAATTTTACTAAAATACGAATAAAGAACATATGCACACATATTGATATTTCTGCAACATGGCTAGTACACTATTACAAAATAAAAACATAATTACTATAATTTTACCAATCGATTAGCTATCGGAAGATGCGCAGGAATCGACAAACATGTTAATAAGGCAATATAGCCTGAGTTTTGCCCGAAAGTCTCCTCGCGTGAAAAATATAGACAAAGCGTTCCAAAAACTTCTGGCAACAACCGATTTCTTCTTTGCGGAAACCATCTCCGAGAAAAGTGAAAACTTTATCGTCGGAAGCTGTTGCCCTCTTGGTACCAGCTGCGGAGGATACTGAAGAGGATACAAATGTCGGAGGAAGTACATGAAGATACAGAACAAGAAGCACAAGAGCAAGACTTTTTTAAAGTCATCAGTCATCTGACTGGTCTGACGTGGTCCACCACTAATTCCTCTCCTGTGCTAACTTCATCTCAGAGCAACACTTGCAACCTACGTCCTCAATTATCTGCTGGATTTAGTCCAATCTCTGTCTTCCTCTACAGTTGTTGCCCTCCACAGCTCGCTCTAGTACTACGAAAATTATTCCCTTGTCAGTGTTCTCTCCATATGTTTCTTTCCTCGCTGATTCTACGGAGAACCTCCTCATTCCTTACTTCACCAGTCCACCTAATTCTCAACATTCTTCTGTAGCACCACATCTCAGTTGCTTCGATTCTCTTCTGTTCCGATTTTCCCACAGTCCATGTTTCACTACCATACATATGTATATTCTCAGAAATTTCTTCCTGAAACTAAGGCTATGTTAGGTACTAGTAGAATTCTCTTGGTCAGAAGTGCCCTTTTGCAGTTCTAGCCTCCATTTTATGTCTTTCCTCCGTCCGTTGTAGGTTATTTTATGCCTAGGTAGCAGAATTCCTGAATTTCGTCTGCTTCGTGATGTTCAAGTCTGATTTTAGATTTCACGCTGTTCTGATTTCTGCTGCTTCTCATTACTTTCGTCTTTCTTCGGTTTACTCTCAATCCATATTCTATACTCATTAGACTGTTCATTCCACTCAACAGATCAGCAATTCTTTTCCACGTTCATTCAAGGAAAATTTATAAAACTTTAAATTTTCGTCATTATTGTATAAAGACGGAAAAAAGGGGAAGTTCAACACTAACATTATAAATGTTCACCGAAAACATTTTTTATGCACTTACTTAATTTTTTCTACGTCCTTTTCGCCGTATTAGATCCGCCTTCAATGAACTTGAAATTTTGGCCAGGTTTTCATAATTCGGGCCTACTGTGCGCCGCCTGGAAACTGCGCTAACATAAATGGCTCATTCACTGGAGCGACCCATGCCAAAAACGTTATTTTTTTTAACGCAAGGACATCTGGGTGCCCACATGTGTTACTTTCATTTCTGGCCAAGCACGTAACTTACCCTAAATTTGAATGAAATCGATGATACCACCAACTGCGACATGGTCGCGTATATAAACAATGATCCAATACTGTCAAATATTTTTTATTCCAGTCTTTGATCACAATGTCAATTCTTTAGACGATGATCGGTTTCAGTCCGTAATGACCATCCTCTGATCTACAATATACAAATATATATAGCTAGTGAGCAGTGTGTTTCTAAACATGATACAGCAATACGTACCACAATATACTATCATACAACCAGGGAAATGTACAGATAAAATACGGTAAAACGCACCTTTTTTACACCATGTCGTAAAGTTATAAGTCCATAATGGCGTCGTCAAAACATATAAATATAATCAGCACAGCATCGTCCCATAGATCTAAAATAAGGTGTAGAATAGGCCACGTCGTCCACACAGTCATTATTGCAACTGGCTACTGAAGTACAGTAGCAACCAGAAATCTGTTTGTCTACATCCTCCCTAGATGTCGCTACTGTGGGCTTAGATATAGTCATCATTTACGCAAAAAACATAATCTGATAAAAACACATTAGGTAAAGTAAATGATTATGTCCCAGCTATTCACGGAATGTGTAGCCAGACTATATAGTTTTATTTATTAACTGTTAATATGTTGTTTAAACGTCTTCTGTGGGAAAAATATCACGATGTATGTAAAGCCCTCTAGTGGTTAAGTTCTTAAGATCGATGCGCGCCCACATAACATCCTGGCGGCCGACCCAACAGAGGGCGCTGATCATTGATCTGTCTCTTTTTTCAGCGGTCATACAGACATTTTATCTTTCATAGGCAATTTATAGGTTGCTACAGGCAATGTAGTACGTATATCAATTGTTGACCGTGAATTCACAATAAAAGGGATTGGTCGTATTCTCTTCATATGTTTCCTTTTAATAATTTTATATGGGTAGCTGTATTCGTCTTTTAATGTGTCACAATTGGTTTCTGTGATAGTTATCGATTTTAAAAGTCTGCTACATGTACTTTACCTAATGTGTTTTTATCAGATTATGTTTTTTGCGTAAATGGTGACTACATATAAGCCCACAGCAGCGACATCTAGGGAGGGTGTAGACAAACAGATTTCTGGTTGCTACTGTACTTCAGTAGCCAGTTGCAATAATTACTGTGTGGACGATGTGGCCTACTCTACACCTTATTTTAGATCTATGTGACGATGCTGTGCTGAAAATATTTACACGTTTTGACGATGCCTTTATGGCCTTATCACTTTAGGACATGGTTTAAAAAAGGTGCGTTTTACCGTATTTTATCTGTACATTTCCCTGGTTGTATTGAAGTATATTGTGGTACGTATTGCTGCACAATGTTTAGAGCCACAGTGCTCACTAGGTGTATTTGTATATTTTAGATCTGAGGATGGTCATTACGGACTGAAACCGGTCATCGTCTAAAGAATTGACATTGTGATCAAAGACTAGAATAAAAAACATTTGAAATAGGTGATGACGAGTAGGAGAGGTCCCCTCGTGTGCAGTGAAATCACTTCAGTTCGAAAGATGCTGTGCCCTCGATTTGTTTGAAATCAACACGAATACAGAAGTTGGAGATCAAGACAATCGTGAGTTTCATAAATATGACACGTACTTTCAAGACCAGAGCAGTGGAACACAGAAGCATTTGACTCAGTACCACCCCTAGGCGTATTATCAAAAGTACGATCATATGGGACACCAAGTGAAATTTGAGACTGGGTTGAAGAGTTTTTGGTAGGGAGGGAGGACACAGCATGATATCCTGGATGGAGAGTCATCGTCAGATGTAGAAGTAACTTCGAGTGTGCCACAGGGAGACAGGGAGGCGTGTTGGGACGCTTGCTGTCCATATTGTACGAGGGCTATCCACAAAGTACATTACGTTTTGGAATTAAAAATAAATAAAGTATTGGAAATTTTTTAAATTATATACAGACGAAAGCCACACTTAAATACTACTTTTCTACATAGTTGCCATTTAAGTTAAGGCACTTATCGTAGCGATGAACGAGCTTGGAAATTCCTTCGTCGTAAAATTCGGCCACCTGCGCCTTCAACCACATGGTTACCTCTTCTTGAAGCTGTGCGTCGTCATCAAAACGCTGCATAGCCAACCACTTCTTCATTGCTGGGAATAAGTGGAAGTCGCTCGGTGCCAGGTCGGGACTGTACGGCGGGTGAGGAAACAACTCCCACTTAAAAGATTCGAGAACTTCACGAGTGGCATTTGCCGTGTGGGCCTGGGCGTTGTCGTGAATCAGCAAGATCTTTGAGCCCAACTTTCCCCTGCGTTTGTTTTGTATTGCTCTTCTGAGGTTGTGCAGAGTTTGGCAATACCTTTGAGAGTTTATTATAGTGCCTCTTTCCAGGAAATCCACAAAAATCACACCTTTTCTGTCCCAAAGGAAGAGTTAACCACGTGGTTGAAGGCGCAGGCGGCCGAATTTTACGACGAAGGAATTTCCAAGCTCGTCCATCGCTACGATAAGTGCCTTAATTTAAATGGCAACTATGTAGAAAAGTAGCATTTAAGTGTGGCTTTCATCTGTATACAATAAAAAAAAAAATTCCAATACTTTATTTATTTTTAATTCCAAAATGTAATGTACTTTGTGGATAGCCCTCGTATATCAGTGACGTCGCAGACAATATTAACAGTAACTTCAGACTTTTTGCAGATGACACAGTTATCTATGACGATGTACTGCCTGAAAGAAGATGCATAAATAATCAATCAGATCGTGATAAAGGTTTTAAAGTGGTGCAAAGATTGGCAACTTACTTCAAATGTTCAGAAACGTAAAATTGTGCACTTCACTAAACGAAAAAAAAAGTAGTATCCTACGACTATAATACCAATGAGTCACTGTTGGATTCAGCCGACTCATACAAATATCGGTGTGAGACTCTGTAGGGATATGAAATATAATTATCACATAGGCTCAGAAGTGGGCAAAGCAGGTGGTAGACTTTGCCTTGTTCGTAGAATACTGGGGAGGTGCAATTAGTCTTCAAAGGAGATTGCTTACAAATCATCTGTGCGGCCGGTTCTATAATATTGGTCCCGTGTGTGGGACCCGTACCAAATGGGACTAACAGGGAAGATTGAACGTATGCAGAGAAGGGCAACATGAATGGTCACTGGTTTGTTTGATCATGGGAAAGCTTAACTTCGGTGATCTGATGGGAATTGCTGTTACCACTCCGGCAAGAGAGGAACAGTAGGATTAAGTGTGTTTTGGTTGGCAGGAGAGCCAACACCGTGTTACTAGGAGGAGGCCGAAAGGCACGCGTTTTAGCTCACGCAGCCTGGCGTGAGGTCTGGAACAGGACAAGGAAATTAGACTTTAGAAAAACGGACGTAGCTGGTGGAATACTTTAATTTAATGAAGAACGTCGGTCTTGCCGGTACATGATTCACAATATCAATGGTAACTGATAATGGCGCCTTGCTAGGTCGTAGCAAATGACGTAGCTGAAGGCTTTGTTAAACTATCGTCTCGGCAATTGAGAGCGTATTTTGTCAGTGAACCATCGCTAGCAAAGTCGGTTCTGCAACTGAGCGAGTGCCAGGAAGTCTCTCTAGACCTGCCGTGTGCCGGCGCTCGGTCTGCAATCACCGATAGTGGCGACACGCGGGTCCGACGTATACTACCGGACCGCGGCCGATTTAAAGGCTACCACCTAGCAAGTGTGGTGTCTGGCGGTGACACCACAAAGTGTTTTTGCAAGTTCTGCTGACAACGCAGTGTCGTAATTGCACAAGTGACGTAAGTGAGGTGGTATTGCATCACGGCCCGTGTCTGATGCGGAATTCTTAATGGTGACGTAATCGGCTGCCAGTCTCTCCCCCCCCCCCCCCCACCCCACCTCTCTCTCTCTGCATTCCCGCTTCACCACGGCCGCTCAGCAGCAGATAACCGGCTAGTGACGTCATCCGCTACGGTCAGCAGTTTTGTACCCAAACCGCGAGATGTCAGACACTCAGTTCGTTATCAAAAGTTGCATATGGATAGAATTTCAACTAAAACACTGATTTAATTCGTGCTGTGTGCTGTCGTTGAGTGGAAGACGCGGGAATCGTAATTATAAGTAACACCAGACTACGGAGCACTTGAAAGGCGTATCTGTGAATAATAGCTTTGTAGATTCGTCCTTGGTAAGTTGTCCCGCGCTCAAAAATGGCTCTGAGCACTATGGGACTTAACTGCTGTGGTCATCAGTCCCCTAGAACTTAGAACTACTTAAACCTAACTAACCTAAGGACATCGCAAACACCCATGCCCGAGGCAGGATTCGAACCTGCGACCGCAGCGGTTCCAGACTGTAGCGCCTAGAACCGCACGGCCACTTCGGCCGGCTGTCCCACATTCAAACCACACTGATGACAATTTGTTTTGACTGTTTACGCGTGAAACTGTTATGTGGGAGAACGATTTCCTGACATGTAAATGGACTTTTCAGAGTTTGTTGTAATGTTCTTCTGGGAGTGTGCTTTCGTTTCTTTGGTTGAAAGTGCCAAACCTATAGAGTACATCTGTATAGATAGGTGTGATGTTCCGTCAGACACCATTCGTGATGAAGCAGATAGTGCATCTGTAGTTTCACAGAATAAACATAAACAATCGGAACGGTAGAACAAAGAAACAAATGCATCACACGTGCCGATGTAAATAGTCCTATATGATACATTCATCCATAATACAGTAATTAAAAAAATGTCATCATCAGTGTATGAAGGCATGACCCTTGATACTACGATCTAACGCCGGCCGCAGTGGCCAAGCGGTTCTAGGCGCTTCAGTCTGGAACCGCGTGACCGCTACGATCGCAGGTTCGAATCCTGCCTCGGGCATGGATGTGTGCGATGTCCTTAGGTTAGTTAGGTTTAAGTAGTTCTAAGTTCTAGGGGACTGATGACCTCAGATGTCAAGTCCCATAGAGGTCATGGCCATTTTTTTTAACTACGATCTAACGCTCTACCAACTTCCTCACGGAAGCTATACGTATTCGTTACTCACAGTTACGTTATTCCTGTGCTCTGTAGTTCTGGTGGCAGTTTAAATTAATTTAATTTAATTCTGATGGACGACAGCACGTTGTACGAACCAGACAGCAGTTTTGGTTGATGAAAAACTGAAATGATCGCATGGCATTGTTGGCCGGGAGGCCCCATTCGGGGGAGTTCGGCCGCCGTATTGCAAGTCCTTTTTAGTTGACGCCACATCGGCGACTTACAATGTTGAGGAAAATGATGATGGACGCAAAACACCCAGTCCCCTGCCGGGAATCGAACCCGGGCCTCCTACGTGGAAGGCAGTAACGCTACCGCTACGACACGGAGACGGACTGCTTTGATTAATACTCTTTCGCCATACAACGTTTGGAGTCCGACACCAGGAAATTTGGGTGTCAGCCGGCGGAACTCGCGGAAGCTGCGGCCACAACTGCCTGCTATCAGTTCCCCGCCCACCGCTTATCTCTCATCGGCTGAGCTGGCGGCACGCGGGGAGTGGCCAGCCGACTGATAACGATTACGCGGACTGTTACACGCCGCGTGAGTCTCTCCTGCGTGAGTCACCTCTTCAGCTATTCAGAGATTAGCGCGGCCACGGACCGCAGTTCGGCTGGCTTGCTATCTACGCTGGGCACGCGCCACTAAAATCTGTGAAAATAAAAATTTTATCCTTTGTCTGTTCAATATCTTGTGTCTCCGGACGTTCTTCATCGACTGCATCGAAATTTTGACGCCACGCCTTCGAACGTACATGTTTTCATATACCAGTTTTTAAATATATATTGTATATAACTAAATATATAATACCTAAACGGGGAAACGTTGTTATCAAAAATGTCGGGGAGTACTCGACCGATTTACTTGAAATTTTAACATGTTAGTTCAATAAACGTTTGGACACTTATAGCAGTGAAACGTCATTACCAAACAGGAAGGTTGTATTTATGGCTTATCAACTTATCTTTCATTAGAATTGTGTTACAGAATCTGAATATGTAATAACAATAAGCAATGCTGAAGATCGCACAGAATGGGAAAGAGCAGATGGACAGATGAGTGGGAGGAAACAGACATAAAAAGCGAAAGGACGAGATGGACAGAGAGAGAGCGCGCAAGAGGAGATGGAGAGATGGAGGGGCAGAAGATGAACATAGAAAGGTGGGAGGATGCGATGGAAGGACGAGCGATAGAGAGAGGGTGCAGGAGGAGATGGAGAGAGATGGAGGTGGGGAAGGTGGACAGAGAGACGAGGGCAGGACTGATGAAAAGAGAGAGGGGAAAGGGGTAGGAGATTAACAATGAGAGAGGGAGGCGGAGATGAACAGAGAGAAAGCTACTAGGACGTATATCCAATTCCCACATATACTTTCTCTTTTCTTTCTTTTCCATTGAAACAGACAAAATGGCTCTGAGCATTATGGGACTTAACTTCTGAGGTCATCAGTCCCTTAGAACTTAGAACTAATTAAACCTAACTAACCTAAGGACATCACACACATCCATGCCTGAGGCAGGATTCGAACCTGCTACCGTAGCGGTCACTCGGTTCCGGACTGTAGCGCCCAGAACCTCACGGCCACTCCGGCCGGCTCAAACAGACAGCCACAGCAATGCCTGGTCGGGAACAGCTACATTAAAATAAACAAAAGGCTTTGGTTTAACACAGTGGTACGTGCTCTCTTACAATCGTAGACGTAATTACTCTGTATGGCCCTACTGGACTCTTTCAATCGACAGCTGATGTAAATCAACCCAGTGACCTCGTATTTGAATACCCTGTCGGTTGCTGTGATATAGATAGACAAACATAAAGGTCAATGAGAGATTCTTTTAACGAATTTGAAAGCAATATTTTATCTGCAGATTCTAAAAATAACCCCTAAAAATTTTGGTCTTACGTAAAATCTATGAACGCCACAAATAATTCAATTCCTTCTCTTGCTGACAGCACGTGTAATGTAACTGTTGATGATGAACAGAAGGCCGAAATTCTAAACCTACCTTTCAAAAACTCGTTTACGGCAGAGGACTGCAGCACCATTCCCCCTTTCAATTATCAAACAAACGCAAGGATGGCTAACATAGTGTTTAGTGTATCTGGGATTGTAAAACAGTTAAGATGCTTAGACGCCAGTAAGGCATCTGGCCCAGACGGTATCCCCGTAACATTTTATGTTGACTATGCTACAAATATAGCACTATTCTTATCCATCATCTATCAGAGATCATTGGAACAGCGAAAGTTCCACGGGATTGGAAGAAGGCCCAGGTCATAGCAATCTATAAAAATGGTAGAAAATCGGATGCACATAATTACCGCCCAGTTTCACTGACATCGATTTGTTGTAGAATCATGGAACATATTTTGTATTCAGACGTAATGACCTTTCTAGACTCTGAGAAGCACATCTGCAGAAACCAGCACGGTTTTAGGAAACATGCAAGACACAGCTGGCCCTCTTTGTGCATGATATACAAACAAGCTCTAGATACCGGCTCCCGGGTTGATACCATATTTCTCGACTTTCGAAAGGTGTTGGACTCAGTTCCGCACTGTCGCTTGCTCCAAAAAATGCGCACTTACGGCCTATCCGATGATAGATAGCTAGTTTTCTAACAGACAGGGAGCAGTATGTCGTCCTGAAGGGGGTGACTTAAACAGAAACAAGCGTAACTTCACGTGTGCCCCAGGTCAGTGTAATAGGTCCGCTGCTTTTTACGATTGACATAAACGATCTGGTTGATGGTATTGACAGCGGCGTTAGACTGTCTGCCGATGATGCTGTAGTCTACAGGCAAGTAGTATGACACGAAAGTTGTGAACAAATCAATGAGGATTTGCAGAAAATAAACTTTGAGGTTCGCCGATGACTGTAATTCTGTCAGAGACAGCAAAGGACTTGGAAGAGCAGTTGAACGGAATGAATAGTGTCTTGAAAGGAGGATATAAGATGAACATCAACAAAAGCAAAACGAGGATAGTGGAATGTAGTCGAATTAAGTCGGGTGATGCTGAGGGAATTAGATTAGGAAATGAGACACTTAAAGTAGTATAGGAGTTTTGCTATTTGGGGAGCAAAATAACTGATGATGGTCGAAGTAGAGAAGATATAAAATGTAGACTGGCAACGGCAAGGAAAGCGTTTCTGAAGAAGAGAAATTTGTTAACACCTAGTATAGATTTACGTGTCAGGAAGTCGTTTCTGAAAGTATTTGTATGGAGTGTAGCCATGTATGGAAGTGAAACATGAACGATAAATAGTTTAGCCAGGAAGAGAATAGAAGCTTTCGAAATGTGGTGCTACAGAAGAATGCTGAAGATTAGATGGGTAGATCACATAACTAACGAGGAGGTATTGAATAGAATTGGAGAGAAGAGAAATCTGTGGCACAACTTGGCTAGAAGAAGGGATAGGTTGGTAGGACATGTTCTGAGGCATCAAGGGATCACCAATTTAGTACTGGAGGGCAGTGTGGAGGGTAAAAATCGTAGAAGGAGACCAATAGATGAATACACTAAGCAGATTCAGAAGGATGTAGGGTGCAGTAGGTACTGAGAGATGAAGAAGCTTGCACAGGATAGAGTAGCATGGAGAGCTGCATCAAACCAGTCTCAGGACTGAAGACCACAACAACAACAACAACAACAACAAATGCATGATGTAATGACTGGCAGTTATCTCTCAATATTAGTAAGTGTAACCTATTGTGTATAACAAGGCGAAAATCCCCATTAATGTAGAGGATATAGAGCATATATTATTACCACCAACTTTCAAATCGCGCAATGATCACCATTGAAAGATAAGGGAAATTAGAGCTCGTACGGAGGCGTTCAGACAGTCGTTGGGGGAATATGACTTTGTCGCGAATTGTGCCCTCCGTCACATACCGCTTGGTGGGTACCGGAGTATATATGTAGATGTAGATTTAGATTTAATACGCATGAGCTACACATCAGCTAGAGTGATTATTGGGTATAGTAGATCTCAGAACAGTTACTTTCATGCAGAGTAACAACACACTTTTTATGCTGCCTTGCCCTTTCACTTATCTTGTGTCTTGAGTAGCACACGACACACGTTTTTGTGAAATGTTTCCTTCTCTCAACGCGACCGCGCCTGCTCGACATAATAGATTTCGTCCAAATCCATCGTATATGCACAACTTGGCTAGAAATGAAAGTGACAGAAGTAGAAGCTGCAGACGGCAGAGCGTTTAGAGAGAGAGAAAAAAAAAACAGTACTTCGGGCGCGGGTCGGACGAGCCTTTCAAAAATGGTTCAAATGGCTCTAAGCACTAAGGGACTTAACATCTGAGGTCATCAGTCCCCTAGACTTAGAACTACGTAAACCTAACTAACTTAAGGACATCACACACATCCATGCCCGAGGCAGGATTCGAACCTGCGACCGTAGCAGCCGCGTGGTTCCGGATTGAAGCACCTGTAACCGCTCGGTCACAGCGGCCGACCCAAGTCTTCCATGTTAACGCTGTTGCCACGCAACGCATGGCGCAGCAGAAGAAGTACTGGGCGGTAATCCGAAGGTCAGAGGCTCACGAGGTCGGGTCGGTATGTGGAAACGGCTTTTTGTATTTTATTTTCAACTTTTATGTTAGTTACACTACAAATAAACCGATCTAATGTTCTACGCATCGCAATTAATCATGTTTTCATAAAACGCGTGAGAAAAAGGCAAAAGGAAGACAAGAAGAGAATAGAATCTTTCGAAATGTGGTGCTACAGAAGAATGCTGAAGATTCGATGGGTAGATCACATAATGAACGAGGAGGTATTAAATAGAATTGGAGAGAAGAGAAATTTGTGGCACAATTTGGCACATCACACAGTCACCTGTTGAGGGTGAAGAGACTTCTCGATGCGGATTCTCAGTCTCCCAAGTCCGTCAATTTTGCTTATTGACGAACCCATCCAAATGGAAGTGGGTTTCGTCGCTAAACCAAACCAACATGCGCATTCTATTTCCCATCATTCCCCGCAACCAACCATGCAGTTTGAACGTCCTAATGCAAACAGTTCAGAAGTTATGATAATTTTATTTCATATAGTTCAATAATTGTCACCCTGTACATAAAACTTTTGGCTGATGCGATGAAGCCCTACGTGCAAGAGAAGAATTTCTTCTCCTAAATTACTCTTGCGGAGACCAAACAAATCCACGATTTCACGACGAGATTCTTCAAAATGAAGAAGCACCGCCATCGCACAGTATCAAGTGATTTCCCAAAATACGCTCCGTTAGTGCGACCCTGCGATGTCTATTTTTATTGCCAGGTAAAGAATCTCGTCAGAAAACTTGAAAACTGCTCTTATCTCATGCAGAGAGAAAAAGAAATCACCTCCCTAGAAGACTGCATCTTTATACCACCAGCTGCCCTCGCGAATATCTCGAGTTGCGTCATTTGCTGCCAATCTATGCGATGAGAGCGAACCTTTTATCGATGCAGCACAATTTTGTTTTTCTATAGAGACTTTAAAACAATCGCGTAATTTAAAAAATGCGGTGTTCATAAAGTTTGCAATGCCGAGAAAATGACCCCTTCCCCTTTCTTTACGATAAGTATCACCCAGCACGAATGAATCATCAACTGTAAGATAATAAAAGTATCTAATTTTATGTGCAAAGTTGTCGTGTACAGCTTACAAGACTTTCCTCAAAATCTATTTGCAACCCCAAAATTTACATCGCATTCCCTTTTCATGAATTTTATAAAAATATGAATAAGTGCAATACTTGGTCAGTCACGTAAGACGTAACACGCCTTTTATTTCGTGAATGATTATACATATCGAAACGCGGCGTTCGGCACATGTTAGAGCGTCGAGGGGTACGTATGTTTTTATTTGGTTAATGTTAATGTTTGTAACTCTAGTATCAACTGAGATATTGAATTAAGTGCGTTTCTTTTTTTAAATGGAACCGTAGACTTCTCATAACTGCATTTGATAGCTCATAAGAAGATAGTTACCGTGATACAGCGTTTGTTAATGTTGACACTGAAACCCGTCATAAAAATTCGAGAAATGCCCTAGAATGTGGGAGCACGGTGGCTGGAAACAGCATTTTCAGTGCAAACACCACCAAACAGGCGTCTCTAAGCAGGCAGCATAGTCGTATAGCGTAAGTTAGGCCGGCACTACGAGAATAAAGCTTTATTTCCCCTCGAAACAGCTTACGATCTAGATGCAGGTTCACACCTACGAATGTTGGTTCAAATGGTTCAAATGGCTCTGAGCACTATGGGACTTAACATCTGTGGTCATCAGTCCCCTAGAACTTAGAACTACTTAAATCTAACTAACCTAAGGACAGCACACACATCCATGCCCGAGGCAGGATTCGGACCTGCGACCGTAGCAGCCGCGTGGTTCCAGACTGAAGCGCCTAGAAGCGCTTGGCCACAGTGACTGGTTGTTCATTCTTCAAAAATAAAGAGGTCTTATACACTGCAAAAAGCAACTACTATATTAAATATCTAAATGTTCTGGGAAACGAGCGTGTATTTTTGCCTGTAGTCTCATGCGGATGGTATAGCGCAAACAGTATGCCATGGGGAGAGCGGCAGTGGTGGGGGGTTCGCTCAGAGCACTGTAGGGAAAAATGCCGAGCGCTGGAGGGGAAGTGCCGTTCTTAACTGAAGCCTACACTCGTATTTTTTGTAAATATTAAGCGGGGACCCTCCATGCCCACTCTTAACATGGTGACCATTCAAAAAGATCTGTCACCTCTTCTTTGGTTAGTATTTAAGAAGAATTCCACCGAAACTGCAGCAATTTGTTTTCGCCTGGTTCGTTAACTATTTGTAACTTTCACTGAAGTGTCACAAGTGGGGAATTTTGAATAAAACCTACAGATTTCTCTCGTTGCCATGTTAAAATTTGCTTCTTTTCCCAAAACACAGCAAAGTTTACGCTAACATGCTGTGCAGACACAGTTGCGACATATTCTGAAATAGTGATTTATTAAGTATCTTGTGAGGAATTGAGGAAGAGTAAGGCCAGCATCTTATGAGAAAGCTCATCCTCAGTACAAAATAAACATGTAATGACTTGACTTGTGTTGTTCCAAAACCCATAGCATTTCTGGTTTCATCAGCTATCGATGATCGTTGAAAATTACATCCTTTCATCAGAAAAACAAAACGAGGATAATGGAATGTAGTCGAATTAAGTCGGGTGATGCTGCGGGAATTAGATTAGAAAATGAGACACTTAAAGTAGTAAAGGAGTTTTGCTATTTGGGGAGCGAAATAACTGGTGATGGTCGAAGTAGAGACGATATAAAATGTAGACTGGCAATGGCAAGGAAAGCGTTTCTGAAGAAGAGAAATTTGTTAACATCGAGTATTGATTTAAGTGTCAGGAAGCCGTTTCTGAAAGTATTTGTATGGAGTGTAGCCATGTATGGAAGTGAAACATGGACGATAAATAATTTAGACAAGAAGAGAATAGAAGCTTTCGAAATGTGGTGCTACAGAAGAATGCTGAAGATAAGGTGGGAAGATCACGTAACTAATGAAGAGGTATTGAATAGAATTTGGGAGAAGAGAAGTTTGTGGCACAACTTGACTAGAAGAAGGGATCGGTTGGTAGGACATGTTTTGAGGCATCAAGGGATCACAAATTTAGCATTGGAGGGCACCGTGGAGGGTAAAAATCGTAGAGGGAGACCAAGAGATGAATACACTAAGCAGATTCAGAAGGATGTAGGTTGCAGTAGGTACTGGGAGATGAAGGAGCTTGCACAGGATAGAGTAGCATGGAGAGCTGCATCAAACCAGTCTCAGGACTGAAGACCACAACAACAACAACAACAGTTTATGAAATATGAGGAATGTTGTGGATATTTCACTCTGGATTTATCGCTGGCGCGCTGCGATCGCAAATGAGTTCAATTTTCTCGATATTGGTGACAGATAGAGACCTCCAACAGTGTCTGAAGAAAACTTGATTTTGTTAGCTGAATATTATTCCCATCAACATATTAGGTAATACGCACCAGACGCAAAATCATAACGCCTCTATTTTTCATTGCAAACTTTTTCGAATTTCGCTCATTTCCACGTAAATATCACGATAACCATGACCAACAACGAAATGATGGGCACGTAATAATGAACCTGACATATAAAACTACAAGTAAAGCAAAAATGAAAATTTTTTGCCGAATAGTTACTGCAAAATCTTTTGAGAAAGATTGCAGGGCGTGTGCTTCGATTCTGTCATCGCCGATCGGCCAATGGGTGATAAACGCTTGTCGGCCTCCCCTTCTGAACAAACGAATGAACTCGCCCAGCGCCTTGGACGTTAACCGGTCACTGCGCATCGCAGCGGTGTCTTAGCAGCTGCTGTCGCATCATTGGTCCCGTAGTCGGTGTAAGAGCTTTCTTTCTCCCCACACGACGCATGACGCTTAGAATACAAGTATCAGGTGGCTATTAAACTCCACGTAATCATGTTTGGGAACTGAGCTTGCCACACGATTGAAAAGCCTTAGCAACTTCATGCTTCTACAGCTTGTCATTTAATGCTATTGAGTCAAATAAGTATTCACCTCTCGCACTGCAAGCGACCTTGTGTTAAATTTCAAGTGGCGCCTGGTAAAATGCGTTACAGTTTAGTTTTAAAACAGTGGTTAGAGAAATTCTCGCAATTTGACACGAGTTCGATTTCGTGAAATGCCGATTAGTTTCATACTTCATTTGAACTAAACTAGCATCAATGAAACATTCTACAACGAAATTTCAAAAACAAGGCTACACATTTTTGTGGCAGGTCACGTTACCTTTATTGAATGTGGCACTGCACATCAAAGTGCCACAGATACATGGCAATATTTGTCAACAAAGTCACCGAGTCTATCCAAACAACGGTCTGAACGTTCTATGACGAGAGATAGGAGGTCTGTCGAAAAAAATTCCGTAACATTTGTGATTTCGCGACAATGACGTGTTGGAGTAAAATGCGGTTGGCATCCCTGCACACGCCTGTGTAACTGCCGGAAGTTTCATTGTTGTATGTCTGTTAGTTGCTGTTAGGTGTCATATTGAATAGATCGTTGTGTCGTACAGTTTGCGAATTTCGAGATGGCAGCGTCAGGGGAGCAACGCGTCTGCATTAAATTTTGCGTGAAACTCAGAAAACCATCTCAAAGACACACCAAACGCTGCAGGAAGCCTACGGTGATGAGTGTTTAAGCTGTACTCGATGTTACGAATGATTTGCAAAGTTTAAAAATGGCCTGACGGAAGTTAAAGATGACCCTCGTTCAGGACGCCCTTCGACGTATGCCCACAACGCTCGTCAGGAAAGTCAATGAAATTGCGCGTGCCAATCAAAGACTGACTGTCCGTGAGATTGCAGAAGAGTGTAACATTTCAGTTGGATCATGTCATTAAATACTGACACAGAATGTAGTTGATGATGGTGATGATGATGATGATGATGATGATGTCTGGTTTGTGGGGCGCTAAACTGCTCGGTCATCAGCGCCTATACAAAGTCCCAATTTTTACACAGTCCATTTTTTTTTACACTGTCCAATCGAGCCACTGTCACGAATGATGATGATGGTTATGAAATGATGACGACAACACAAACACCCAGTCCCCGGGCGGAGAATCCCCAATCCGGCTGGAATCGAAACCGGGAGCCCATGATCCAGAGGCAGCAACGCTAGTCACTAGACCACAACCGACACAGCATCTTGAAATGCACTGTGTTGTCCCCAAGTTTATTTTTTATTTTTATTTATTTATTTATTGTTCCGTGGGACCACATTTAGGAGAAGTCTCCATGGTCATGGAACGAGTCAATACATGAAATTATAACACGATTGTAGAAACAGATAAAATGAAATATAAGAAACATATTCAGGCGACAAGTCGTTAGTTTAAATAAAGAAAATCAAGAGTGTAACACTGGAATTTGCTTAATTTTTTAGCTGTTCCAGGAGCTCCTCGACAGAATAGAAGGAGTGAGCCATGAGGAAACTCTTCAGTTTAGACTTAAAAGTGTTTGGGCTACTGCTAAGATTTTTGAGTTCTTGTGGTAGCTTATTGAAAATGGATGCAGCAGAATACTGCACTCCTTTCTGCACAAGAGTCAAGTAAGTGCATTCCACATGCAGATTTGATTTCTGCCTAGTATTAACTGAGTGAAAGCTGCTAACTCTTGGGAATAAGCTAATATTGCTAACAACAAACGACATTAAAGAAAATACATACTGTGAGGGCAATGTCAAAATTCCCAGACTATTGAATAGGGGTCGACAAGAGGTTTTCGAACTTACACCATACATAGCTCGAACAGCCCGTTTTTGAGCCAAAAATACCCTTTTTGAATCAGAAGAATTACCCCAAAAAATAATACCATATGACATAAGCGTATGAAAATATGCGAAGTATACTACTTTTCGTGTTGAAATGTCACTTATTTCAGATACTGTTCTAATGGTAAATAAAGCGGCATTTAGTTTCTGAACAAGATCCTGAACATGGGCTTTCCACAACAGCTTACTATCTATCCGTACACCTAGGAACTTGAACTGTTCCGTCTCGCTTATAACATGCCCATTCTGTCTGATTAAAATGTCAGTTCTTGTTGAATTGTGGGTTAGAAACTGTAAAAATTGTGTCTTACTGTGATTTAGCATCAAATTATTTTCCACAAGCCACGAACTTATATCATGAACTACATTATTTGATAATGTTTCAATATTACACACAAGATCCTTCACTGCCAAGGTGGTGTCATCAGCAAACAGAAATATTTTTGAATCACCTGTAATACTACAAGGCATATCATTTACATAAATAAGAAACAGCAGTGGCCCCAGCACCGACACTTGGGGAACGCCCCATTTAACAGTGCCCCATTGGGACTGAACATCATTACCACTCTCAATATTGCGGAGGATTACCTTCTGCTTTCTGTTCTTAAAGTAGGAGGCGAACCAATTGTAAGCTACTCCCCTTACTCCATAATGTTCCAACTTCTGCAGTAATATTTTGTGGTCAACACAGTCAAAAGCCTTCGTTAAATCAAAGAAAACACCTAGCGTTCGCAACCTTTTATTTAATCCGTCCAAAACCTCACAGAGAAAAGAGACTATAGCATTTTCAGTTGTTAAGCCATTTCTAAAACCAAACTGTACATTTGACAGCAAATTATGTGGATTTAAATGCTGCAGTAACCTTGTATATACAACCCTCTCGATAACTTTAGCAAACACCGATGGCATAGAAATAGGTCTATAATTGTCAACATTATCCCTGTCTCCCTTTTTATAAAGTGGCTTCACTACCGAGTACTTTAATCGGTCAGGAAACCGACCACTCCTAAAGGAAAAGTTACAGATATGGCGAAGTACTGAGCTAACATACGTGGAACAATACCTCAGTATTCTGCTAGATACCCCGTCATATCCATGAGAGTTCTTGGTCTTTAGTGATTTAATTATTAACTCAATCTCCCTCTTGTCAGTATCATGGAGGAGCATTTCAGGTAACAGTCTCGGAACACTTTTTTCTAAGAGCGGTATATGATTCCCTGTTGGGACTAGGTTTCTATTTAGTTCACCTGCTATATTCAGAAAGTGATTATTAACTACTGTACATATATGCGACTTATCAGTAACACGGACATCCCCACTACGCACTGATTCTATATTCTCGACCTGTCTCTGCAGACCAGCCACTTCCTTTACGACTGACCATATGGTTTTAATTTTATCCTGAGACTTAGCTATTCTATCTGCGTACCACATACTTTCGTCTCACGGCTCATGAGTCGAGACGAGAAAGACCTTCGCCTCGCAATCCGTGGAAAGCTTTTGGATTGCGAAAATGAGAACGAGATGTTCCTTAAGAAAATCGTAACTGGTCTACGGTTATGATGATGACACTAAGGTTCAATCTTCGCAATGGGTCGGGAAAGGTTCTCCAAGACCAAAGTAATGTCAGATCAGGTCAAATGTCAAAGCAGTGCTTTGACTTTGAAGGATTAGTTCATCATGAATTAGTGTCACTGGGACAAACTGTTAACTGAGGGCATTACCGGGACGTGTTGCGGCGCCTGCGAGAAAATGTGAGAAGCAAACGGTCTGAAATGTGGCGAGACAATTCATGGCTCTTGCATCACGATAACGCACCCGCAGATTCATCCCCGTTGGTGGGTAGCTACTGCTCAAAACACGAAATCACTGTGCTGCCTCCGTACTCGTCAGACCTGCCCCAGTGGACTTCATTTATTTCAGAAGTTGGAAACACCGTTGAACGGACGAAGATTTGCAACGATAGACAAGATAAAAGAAAATTCTCAGGCAGTGCTTCGCGCGATCCAACAAGAGGCGTACCAAGGCTGCTTCCGGAAGTGGAAACGGTGTTGGGAGCAGTGGATCAATTGTGGATGACAGTATTCCCGAGGAGATCATGGACTGAAAGTAAAAGGTAACCGAAGAAAAAAAATCTGTGAACAAAGTTCCGGAACTTTTTGAGCGGACCTCGTATACACTCATGATTACGGAGTTATTCGAGAACCGCTGTGTCCTCATCTCCGGAAAATCTCTTTGCCCGAAGATGTTCTTTATAGAGATGGGTCGCGAACAAACGGGTGCAGAGGAACGGTTCATCAAGATGAACCGATCAAGCGAGGAACGAATTCTAAGGAACGGACTTTCGTAGTTCACTTCGGTCGCGGCTTCCTACTTACAGTTCCCGGGAACGGGAAACGGTCGCTCTCGTTCCCGCAACGGCACGTCGACCGGTCCCATTCCAGCCGCGGTCTCGTTCCCGTCTGTCTCGGTCTCGGTTTCCCTCGGCCGGACTCGTCCTTCTTCGCATGGCCACTCGTCGCAGTTCGACTGCCGACTGCTCCTACTTTGTTGTTGTTGTTAGTGTCGTTCACTGCGCACGCCCACTCTAGATCTGTTTCAAACCTTTTTTTGAAATTTGAAATTCTGGTTCTTATCGTATCCATTCAGCGTCCAATACCGGTCTTTAAAATGTATTTTATAATTGCGTAAATTACATAAAAATTACGTTTTATGTAATACATACATCTTTTCAGGTAACAAAACGGCAAGTCACCATACTTGACTATTGCCGGCCCGTGTGGCCGAGCGGTTCTAGGCGCTTCAGTCTGGAACCGCGCGACCACAACGGTCGCACGTTCGAATCTTGCCTTGGGTATGGATGTGTGTGATGTCCACAGGTTAGTTAGGTTTAAAGTAGTTCTAGGTTCTAGGGGACTCATGACCTCAGATGTTGAGTCCCATAGTGGTCAGAGCCATTTGAACCATTTTGAACTTCACTATTTCGATAAACATCAGAAGAAATACTTGTAAAAAGGCAAGATTTTTTTGTTATAACACATGCAAAGGAAGTCGGTACGGCACACACGAGTGGCCATTTTCCGTCTTTTTTTGATCCAAGGTAAAAGAGCATGTTCATTGTTATGGAAGGCAGACCGACTTACAACCAAATGAAGCCCGAGCTCCATAATCCATTTTCTGGTGTCAAATTTTGTAAAGAGAATATGATAACTTTTACTATATTGTTTCAGTGGTACAGGGTGGCGCACGAAAAATTTGCTCCGAGTACTAGACTGCTGATTGTCGCCCACACCAATCGTCATCTATTGTTTCGAAGTAGTTGTTTGCATTAGCTTATTTGTTATTTCTTCACTGCCTAATTATTACATGTTTATCTATTCTGCTCGTAGCGGTCAACAAATCGTGCGTAATTGGCGAGCAATCTGTACTCGGGGCCTGTTATTCGTGTGTCACCTTATATTATTTCACTGCAGTGAGCCACATAACTCTACAGGTGGGCGAAACGAGAGGTATTGCAAAACCACGAAAATTACGAGTGTGTGATAATTCTGTTATGAATAAAAACTCTGTACTCCAGGGGGGAGGGAAGTGCCCCTCTTGGCGCCTTCCATCTTCAGTCACCTATGCTACTAATTTTCAGTTTTTAATAAGAACCATATACCAAGTACAAGTGAACAGTGAACGAGGAAAAATGAACAGTTCCCAAAAAAGAGCGATCACCAGTGAACTAGGTCCCAAGGATGAACGACTTTGCCCATCTCTAGTTCATTTAGCTTGCCGAAAGAGGCAAGTCGAATGGACTGGACTGTATGCCGGATGGTTCCATATGTCCCATCGGAAACGGTGAAGCAAATTTTGTGTTGCGCACGCCGTATGCGGTGTTGTACTGTCGTGTGGGAGAACAAAATCAAATGGCTCTGAGCACTATGGGACCTAATATCTGTTGTCATCAGTCCCCTTACAACTTAGAACTACTTAAACCTAACTAACCTAAGGACATCACACACATCAATGCCCGAGGCAGGATTGGAACCTGCGACTGTAGCGGTCACGCGGTTCCAGACTGAAGCGCCTAGAACCGCATGGCCACACCGGCCGGCCAATGACGTCTCACATGTTACCAAAATTAATTTTATAGTTTTCTTAAGAACTGTCTCACTGGACGTTTCTACGAATTCTCACAGATCGAAATCATCAGCGACGACCTTTTTCTTTACACAAAAGGAAAAGTTTCACACCTCTTACGATATTTTATTTCTTATCGCGGAATAGTATTATGTTTATACAGTAAAATATCTGTCACATGCATTTATCATCTTTGAGAACGTTCATATTTTTCTTCAGCCCAAATATGTCAGTGGCTCTGTTGTTTCGGCAGGTTGGAGTAAAAAATTATTTTTGTTCAAAATTTATTGTAACGATAGTTTTTGTATTTTTTTTCCCTTAGCCTCTGGGAAGAATTTTCTTTTGGGAAGAAATTCATCATATTTTAGACTGAAACTGGAGATGCCTAAGACACTGACGGAAAAAATCGCAACACTAAGAAATAATTAATGTAGAATGCGCATCACATGACTGGAATGGAGCGTCTTAGTGCGCTTTCAAATATTTGAATTTCATTTCCGTTTTTAAAAAAGAATACTGAAATTCAAGAGGGGAAAAAGCATGTTATGAACATAAAATGACATAATTAACCATTTAATGCGATTTCCAGAAAACAGTCAAGTACCCATACCGAACAAACAACCTGTCATCCGTACCTCTCACAGCATTACGTCATCTTGCCACTGCTGCCTTCTCAACTGCTCTAAGAAGTACTTCTTGGAATGCTGAAATATTAATAAGTTTGTAACCGCCAGAATGTTGAATGAAAGCATCCAAACGTGCTTGCATTGTGTTGTTCCGGTGCCAGATGCCAGTTTGTGGGACAGAGTTCCACGCCTGTTGCACTTGGTCGGCCAATACAGTGATAGTTAATGCTGTTTGTGGATGACGCTGGAGTTATCGTCCGATGATGTGCCATATGGGCTTGACTGGAGACAGATCTCGCGATAGAGCAAGCCAAGGCAACATATCGACACTCTGTAGAATGTGTACTATGTGGGCGAGCGTTATCCTGTTGGAAAACACCCCCTGGAAACTGCTCAGGAATGGGAGCACGACAGGTCGGATCGGCAGACTGACGTACAAATTCGCAGTCAGGGCGCGTGGGATAACCACGAGAGTTCTCCTGCTGTCATACGGACCGGCACCCTAGACCATAGCTGTACGTGTTGCTCCAGTATGCCTTGGATGTAGACAAGTTGGTTGCAGATGCTCACCTGGCTTCCTTCTAACCTACACAAATCCATCACTAGCACAGAGGCTGAACGAGCTTTCGTCAGAAAACTCGCTCAAAGACCTCACTCCGCCCTCCAATGAGCTCTCGCTTGACACCACTGGAATCTCAAACGGCGGTGGTTTGTGGTCAGTGGAATGGTCGCTAAAAACGGCGTCTGGGTCGGAGCTGCAACTGAAGTAACACTTCGTTGTGTCGCTGTGCTTCCAACTCCTGCTCTAATTGCTGCTGCAGACGCAGAACGAGCGCCAGAGCTATACGTCGAACGCTATGGTCTTCCCTCTCGGTAGTGTCACGTGGCCGTCCGGAGTCCGGTTTTCTTGCAAACGTATCTTCTCGGCCGGCCGGGGTGGCCGAAAGGTTCTAGGCGCTACAGTCTGGAACCGCGCTGCTGCTACGGTCGCAGGTTCGAATCCTGTCTCGGGCATGGATGTGTGTGATGTCCTTAGGTTAGTTAGGTTTAAGTAGTGCTAAGTTCTAGCGGACTGATGACCTTAGAAGTTAAGTCCCATAGTGCTCAGAGCCATTCGTATCTTCTCGTGACCACCGCTGCCAGTAATCACGGTACAGTGGCTACATTACTGCGAAGTCGTTCTGTAATACCTTAGCAGGAGCATCCAGCTTTTCGTACGCCTTTACATGACCTCCTTCAAACTCAGTGAGCTACTGATAATGGCGTCTTCGTGGCCTTACAAGCATTCTTGACTAACATCATCTCACTACGCCGTCTCAAAGGTAACTAACGCTCACGAACGTTACAGCGTGTATTTGAAGCAAACTTGATTTCTATCTTCACAGTGGCGCAACTAGCTACTTTGAGTAGATGTTATTTATGTCTTTTGCCCCATACACAAGAAATGAGACAAAATGAAACTTTGAAATTACAGAGAAATCAGTTTGCTGAACGTAACATACAAAGTTCTGTCAATTATCATTCTCGACTAATTTAAGCCTTACACAGAAAATATGATTCAATAGTACCAGTCTGGATTTCGACCAAAACCGTTCCACAAATGATAAGCTGTTTATTCTATGGCAGATCTTTGAGAAATACTGGGAAATTAACAAAAAGACCCACTGTCTGTTCACTGATTTCGAGCGAGCCTATGACAGCATCGACAGAGGTATCCTCTACAACACACCGAGAGAATTTAAGATACCCTGCCGTGGTGTGCATACTGTAAGACCTTCGGTACACACACCATCAGATTATTTGACTTGTCGCTCTAACGAAGTAGGCGAGTGTCAGTAATATGTCTCGTGGTCTTATCGTGGCGCGTTTATCTCCTGGCGTTAGGTCAGACGATAGAAATGCCACTTGCACGCTTAGAGTAGCAGATTGACGGTGACCAACTATAAACAGAACTTGATTAATTTTCACACACATTTATTAAAGTAATAACAAGCATAGACATTACATAACTTGATTCTGGATGCTGTTTACAATTGACAATCTAAAGTTCCTTTGGTCTTGGTACGTTAATCTTATTCTCACATATCTCTGATACTTGACAAAGTTTCTATACGTTTATCTTCATGGCTATGTACAGGAATATGATAATCTTCTTAGGTGCAGACTGAAACTTGACTATAGACTGGTGCAGACTGGTACAGACTGGTGCAGACTAATGCAGACTGACTGATCGGAGGTCTGTACACTCGTTTTAATACCTCGCGTGTTCATGTAGCACTGCGCGAGTGTGATCCGCGAGGAGAAAAAGTTCTACGTTAGCAGCAATCTCATTGGCTGCGTTACGTATTAATACGCGGATCGGCGGAAGCAGAATTTGGTCCGTCTCTAAGGCAGCGCCATCTCGTAGTGCGGAGACGGACAAGCGCTGCATATGCGCTGTTGTGCTTAGCGGGGCGCGCTCTAGTGGGAAAGTTGTGTAAGCGCTGACTATGCGGAACTATGTACACAACATCTGCAAAATCATTAGGATGATACAGCTGTGCATGGATGGCTCACAGGTAGTAGTGAAGTTCAGAGGATCCATGTACCCCAACTTTCCAATCGAAACAGGCTTGCGACAGGGAGATGCTCTTTCATGTGTTCTCTTCAACCTTGCATCAGAGAAAGTGGTTTGAGAGAGTCATTTACAGCTATTCAGTGGTCACCGATTCCAACACAGTGAAGTAAAACTCCTCGCATACGCAGATGGTATAGTGTTACTTAGTGATTCAGAAGGAGAGCTGAAGGACACGTACAGATTTCTCAGGCACAGTGCCAGAAAAATGGGACTTTTGATAAACCATGAAAAAACAGAATATATGGAAATAGGTCGAGTCAGAAATCAAACTCCACAGTTTGAAATTGACCACAATCCTAGATTCGGAAAATTTCATGCTGCTCTGCAGCAGTAAAAATATCAGAGCTCTGGACGTAAATGAGAGAATAACTGCAGGATCATGATGTCTGTACTCTCTAAGCAGCCCATTCAAAAGTAAAGCTTTGTCAGTGACCACTAAGACGAAGATACGAGGGCTATTCAGAATGTAGGGAACGTTTTGGCATAAAAAAAAAAAAACTGAGTGCAAGAAATACATTTTATTATATACATCTGTAATAGCGACTGACATACTACTTTTCCAAATAGTCACCGAATACAATGAGGCACTTATCATAGCAGTGGACAAGCTTTGAAAGACCTTCGTCGTAAAATTCTGCCGCCTGAGATTTCAGCCAGTGAGTCACGCCAGCCTGGAGTTCCGCGTAGTCATCAAAGCGCTGCTTTGCAAGCCAATTCTTCATCTTGGGAAACAAGTGGAAGTCGCTTGCATCAAGATCGGGGCTGTAGGGCGGATCAGGGAAATTTACCATTTGAATGAATTAAGGAGTTCTTTAGTGCGGTTTGCCGTGTGAAGTCGGATATTGTCGTGCAAAACCAAAATTTTGGACGTCATCTTTCCTCGGCGTTTGTTTTGAACTGCTCTTCTAAGGCCGTACAAAGTTTGACAATACCGGGCAGAATTTATGGTTGCTCCACGTTCGAGAAAATCAATAAGAAGCACACCTTGTCTATCTCAAAACACTGTCGCCATCATCTTCCTTGCCGACAAGGTTTGCAAACATTTTCTTGGTTTCTGGGGGGACCTTGCGTGCCCCCACTTCATGGACTGTAATTTTCTCTCAAAATTGACGTGTTTCACCCAAGTCTCGTCACCGTTACGATTCGATGCAGTAATGAATCACCATGTTTGTGGTAGGCCGCCAGAAATGTCAACGTTGCCCCCATTCGCTGTTCTTTATGGTGCTCTGTAAGCATGTTGGGCACCCATCGTGCACAAAATTTGTGGTAGCCTAGCTTCTGAGTGACAATTTCAAACAAGAAAGTCCGTGGAACTTGTGGAAAAGAAAGCGAAAGCTCCGTTATTGTGAAGCGACGGTTTTCACGAATCGTTTCATCAAGTTTAGCGACAAGATCACAATGCTCAGGCGTCCACTATTCTCTTCATCAAGAACGTTGGTTCGGCCATGTTTAAACCGAATGCTTCATTTCTGGACGGAACATTCACTCATTACGTTGTTTCCGTACACTTCGCACAGTTCACGATAAATTTCTATAGGTTTTAGGTTTTTGCCAACAAAAACCGTATCATAGACCACACCTCATAACTGGCGGGATTTTCGATTGCAGCGCACATTTCAAATTCGAATATCGAAAAAACCAGACGCGCAGAGGCGTTCTCGCTGTCACGGATGGAAGCCGACTGAGCTGCCGAGCAAGCACATGCCAAAATATTCGCGATCGGTGCGCGCTTAGCGGCGTCAGTCGGACACGTTCCCCACTTCCTGAATAGCCCTCGTATATAACACCATCATCTTCCTAAGAGTACTAAATGGTTCGGAAAGCTAGACGCTTACCAAGAAAGAAAGAGAAGAACTGAATGTTTTCGAAAGAAAAGTGATGAGAAAAATCTGGGGACCTCTGTAGGAGAATGGCATAGAGAAGGACGTCGCAGCATCAGGAATCCCCGCAGAGTGTAGAGAGACAGAACAAGATGGAAACAGGGCGTAAATGCAGCGCGTGGTCTACAGAGCCTGTGATCGTTGAAAAGAAAGAAGAAGTTAGCTATCTTTGAGATGTAGAAACACGCCTGCCAGGTTTCCTTCATTCCGCACAACATGTTTTGCGATTTTTTCCGTCAGTGTTTTCTTCGGGATTTTTTCTAAGGTAGGAAATTATGATTAACGGGCAATGCTGGAAGTTGGTGAGAGGACCTTGAGATGCCTGTTTTCGTGACGGCCGCTGTGCTAGTACCGGGAGTCGAACCCGTGTTCTTCGCACGGCAGCGAGACTCGCTGATCACCGAGTTACAGAGACGGAACGGAGGCGAGGAGATGTGTCTCCATTGCATATGTGCTCTCTTTGTTGCAGGCAGCTGTGAAAGGATGGACCTACATTTCATTGCCCATAATGCTGCTTCTTAGTATATCATTACCTTTCACGGAATAAAGTTGAAAGAAGTCCAGAGACGCTCTAAACATTGCGCCATTGTACGCAGGCGACACTTATCGCGAAATCGAGCCTGAGCACAAGTTCCGATGATGATGATGTTAATGACATTGGTTTGTGGGGCGTTCAACGTCGTGGTCATCAGCGCCCGTACATATTCCAATCTTTCCATTTCCAGTCTCGCCACTAACCGAATGAGGATGAGATGATGAGGATAACGCAAACACCCAGTCCCCAGGCGAAGAAAAACCTCCGACCCGGCCGGGAAACGAACCCGGGACCCCGTGATCTAGAGGCAGCAACGCTAGACACTAGACCACGAGTTGCGGACAAGTTCCAATACTGCAGGCCGTCTCATACTATGTAGTGAGCACTGGCTACTGAGCTGCACATCTACTGAGCACCGTCTGCGATAATCGGTCGCCGGTCGCTGAGACTTCCCGGACACAGTCATCTGCGGTTTGGATGTCGATGGTCTTCCTTTACGATCAGCATCTCCATCGTCTGTGAGGCCTTGGTCAAACTGTTGACACCTGTTACCTGTGGACGTGGCACTGCGATTGGACCGTATGCCACCAGAATTTCACGGTGAATCTGTTCCCAGTTTAGACGTTTTACCCACAAGAATCGTACTGCACCAAGAACTTGGACTCTGGAGCACGTTCCCAGTTGCCGTGAAATTTCACTCGGCTACTGTGATACTCCTGTCACTCGTACGGGACCAGAATTGTGTCTGCAGGAAACCGGGGACGTGTACTCTGTCTAATGACAGTGCGCTTCTCTTGTCTTCAAGTGGTCTTACTAGCGTGGAACGACAAGTGTAACATACTTTCTGAAATCTATACGTAATTCATGCCTAACTGGCAAGTAGATTATGGCAATAGCTGGGAGTCGAATATAAAAGGAAAGGGAATGTTCATCTTCGGTATTAATAACAGGCTCAGCTACATTTATTCCTTTTATTATTGCATCATTACCGGTTTTGTGACACTAAAACCCACATCTTCAGGTGAACATAGGACTAAAACATTGGAGTGGAAAAGCTCGGAAACTTTTTACTCAACATTCGTTGTCCGTCAGAACAAAACGCCACTAACAGTCAACGAATGTCGGGTGAAAAATTTTTGGGCTCTTCCGCTCTAATGTTTTAGTCAAATGTGGTGTGGTGATTGCACACTCTAACCTTGTATACCAGTAACACAACCAGTTTGTAGTTCCAACACTTCTTTATTGATTACACATACACATGAATCCATCAGCAGTAATTATCAATTAACAACATTTGCATATCAAGCCCCTATCCACAATTAGTATTTACAATATTAACCGTCACACTTGTGACAATGGCCCCTTTACGTGCCGGTAACAACAGATAAACAAATGTTTACAATGTCGGCTATCGCCTCTCTCACTCACTGTACTGAAAATGTAGAATTAATTTGATGCTATCTGACCTGAAGAGTACTATTAATTGTTCTGTTTACAGTTAGCATTCTACTACACTCAACGTCCGAAAGATTCTAGACTGTATGCAAGCTTAAGGCAAAACGTCAGTTTGATGAACATCTGATGGAATTTCACAAACACACGATCGAAAGGGTGAACTTACACTCAGCTTTGGGCAATAGGAAATCTTGTGCCTAAAACAAACCTCTCGTTGTTCGCCCACTCCTTGAATATTGCTCACCAGTGTGGGATCCGTACCAGGCAGGGATGATAGAAGACATAGAGAAGATCCAACGGAGAGCAGCGCGCTGCGTTACAGGATCATTTAGTAATCGCGAAAGCGTTACGGAGATGGCAGATAAACTCCAGTGGAAGACTCTGCAGGAGAGACGCTCAGTAGCTCGGTACGGTTTCGAGAACATACCTTCACCGAGGAGACAAGTAGTATATTGCTCCCTCCTACGTATATCTCGCGAAGAGACCATGAGGATAAAATCAGAGAGATTAGAGCCCACACAGAGGCATACCAACAATCTTTCTTTCCACGAAATATACGAGACTGGAATAGAAGGGAGAACCGATAGAGGTACTCAAAGTACCCTCCGCCACACACCATCAGGTGGCTTGCGGAGTATGGATGTAGATGTAGATGACGAAGAATAGAATAGAGAAATCACGCGTTAACAGGGTCCGGACGGCTCTGAGTTCTAATCCTGAGATTTCCGTCACACTGCAAGCTCGCGGGGTGAGGTTTGCTCGCGTCGACCACTATACACGGTTCTGAAAACAGGAAAACATGAGCGGCAGACACACTGTAGTATATAAAAGCTACACAAGTATATATATAGAAAAGCAATACCTTAATATAAACATATTACAAGTTAACCAATGAACAGAATTAAGTAGCTTAGTTTCCTTTGATAAAAAAAAAATCTAGATACTACGTGAAAAGATGTGCCAGTCCACACCCAATGACTTAAGGAAATCTGTCTTTGCTGAATGGCTGACACCACATAAATCAAACGTGCAGTACCTAACGTGACAATCAACCTTCAGATAGGTATTTGAAATAGCAATAAGCAACTAATGTCACTTCAATACACACAAGAAATTATTAAGAAACAACAACTACCACTGATTCGTAAAACCAGAAAATTCTAAATCTATAACTAAATTAAGAAATGACGTTCAAGTGAACCAGCTACCTTCAGCGTGCCACTAAGCACTAAATCCGAACTTATAAATGCGAGGGGCTTTTCCTAGCCACTTTAGTAACATAATTTCATGGCCGTTCTAGAACATAACTCGCCTCGCCACCACTGCAGTGAATGTTTTGCTGGCCACTAGCACCAGCAACTGCAACAATCAACAGTCCTTAAGTACACAATAATATTCCCTATATATAGAAGGAGGAACCCATCACGAAAGCTTGTCGATTAATTTTTTCTTCTTCATGTGAAATTCACACGCCATACATCCACATAGCTCTCGAGATATTAGCAAATCCTGGTTGCCACTGGAAAGCCGTGTCAATACAACTTTAATACTTTCCGGCAGCGGCCCATGCTTCTTCGTTGCTCCAACTCTACTGGTCCTCACGGCATACGGCCGTGCCACGTGACACGGTATCGCCAACTCCCCACAACGACAACATCGAAAGCACGCCACGCCACAGACTGACTCGGCTCGTGCGCGGACCCACTCTCCTCGACATGCGCACGTGCGCCACCATAAATAGCCTTCCTCAAAGACACAAAGAGAACAAGACACAGGGACAACGATCAAAGATGGAAGTAAGAATCGATATCGCCTGGCGCCAGGAACCCTCCGGCTCAATATGTTCACCTGAAGATGTGGTTTTTAGTGACACGAAACCGGTAGTGATCGAATTATAAAGGACTAAATACAGCTGAAGCGGTTATTAATTCCCAAAAATTACTAGTCACAGCTGTGGTTACCCTAACTAAAAGGTTGTCTGCAAAGGGGATGTTGCTTACGATGTGAACAGGGCAGGCAGCGAGAGACGCAACAGGTAGGTGCGCGGCCTCACTTTGTAAACCGAAGCGGTTTCGATATCCTCTCTCGCGTACGGTCTTCAGCATCACGACCCCCTGTAAGATAGGACGGTCTACCCCAGCCCCTCCCCCAAACCGTAAAAGTGGGAGTTGGGCGGCATCCCGCTATTGTAGTGCGACCGTTTCTCCCCAGCGTGCAGCGTTTCTCCCTATTCGTCGGTTGGTCGGTGGACGACTGCGTGTGGGGAGGGTGGTGGGGAGGGTAGGAACGGTTTAGTCGGTTTGGTAATGGCTGAAGATGCAGGTAGTGGCAGCAGAAGCCGATCACTGGGATACCACAATAAACCATTTTAGCTTCAATTAGTTTTCACTTCTGAATTTTGCAATTACATATTCACGTGTTTATAGTCGTCAAAGACAGCTACTGCAACAAGAGAAACAAATAAAAATCGGTAACTTAAACAAAACAGTGTGTAGTTTGTACAGTGCGTCTCAGGAGGAATGATCAGTATTCGGGGATATGACAGGAACGATCATTTGAAGCAGAAAATTTCGTGTCGATATATGGCCTATTCCGAATTTATTCCCAGATAGAGCACATTTATTTTACATTTGTTTTCTGGCTATTGGCACGCACGTATGTGTTATCCACCCGTCCTGTTTGTTGTTTCATTCTAGCTCAAGAAACCTCGTTGTTGTCAACCTCTTTGCTCTGGGATGTCTTTCTGCGATTCAAGCAACTATTTGAGCATGATGTGTTGTGAGTGAAGAAGTGCGAGGTGTGGAGACCAGCATCAGTTAACTGAGAGCCCTGGATAAAATGCCACAAATCTACAGTAAGAAGGAATATGCACGTGCGATGTATGTTTACGGCTTTCGAACTGGTACTGCTCTCGCCGCTGTTCCACAATACCTCCGGCGCTTTCCCACACGTCCAGTTCCTGATAGTAGAGTGTTTACCAGTGATTTTAGCATACTACATGAAACACCTATTCTTCCAAGTTCCCATTTTTCTTCTGAACGTGTAGCTCAACAACCTGTGCAGGAACATTAACACGTTGTTAAAACGGTGCAGCGTACTCCTGGTACCAGCACACGACTACTTTCTGCACGTGTCAATATCTGACGAAGACGTGGATGGCGAACATTACACGTGGGAAAACGTGTACCCATTTCACATACAGCGTGATGGAAGATGGCTATTTTTTGATGATGTTATTGGGTGGGTTAATATTTTAAAATTAAAATGACATATTTGATGAACTGTGGTCGGTGAAACAGTTGTTAGGCAACAGTATCTGTGTCTGCGATGGCAGCACTGTGGAGTCGTAGAATCTTTGACTGTCTGTAGTGGACAGCTGCGGTGTGCAGGAGGCAGGGATTCGTTGAGTGTACACTGTAATGCATGGTGGCCGAGCGGTTCTAGGCGCTTCAGTCTGGAACCGCGCGACCGCTACGGTCACATGTTCGAATCCTGCCTCGGGCATGGATGTGTGTGATGTCCTTAGGTTAGTTAGGTTCAAGTAGTTCTAAGTCTAGGGGACTGATGACCTTAGATGTTAAGTCCCATAATGCTCAGAGCCATTTGAACCATTTTTTAATTTTGAATACTTGTATTATTGGTCCATTTCATCCTCGTCACAGTCCATTTTTTTATAATTTTTCTGTTGATTGATCTTCTGAGTTAATTTACTGTACTCCGGAAGTTATTACATTAAATGAATTTTTATATTAGAGTCTATGATTGTTTTATTTAATAAGCTCCTTCCTAACTGAAGTTTAGTACTTGAAGGTTGAGTCATGTGCTTCATTGGCATTCTGTGCCAATATTATGAAGCCAGTTTTTAGCAGTACTGTTGCGGAGTATTGCTGCTTCTGCCAGTACTTCATTTTGCAGGTGAGATTCATAATATCTGTTTCGTTTCCTTTTCGCAATGTAGGTTCTGCCACTTTCTTTATTTTACCAGGGCCATAGGTCAGTGCAGAAATTTTCGTGCGTTTCCAGTTACATTCTTATGCAGTTTTTCCTTACTCTGTTATGAAAATTCATATAATCTAATAATTTCCGTGGTATAGTACATTAACTCAGAAGATCAATCAATAAAATAGTTATAAAAAGCTGGACTGTGACGAGGGTGAAGTGGAACAACAATACAAGTCTACAAAAATAAAAATATACTTTGTACCTCATCAAATAATACCTTGTTGTTTATTTCGAAACATTTTTATGTCCGTATGCTATCCAGCCATTGTTCTGAGTCATCATTCCTCCCCGTAATAAACCTGCAACTCACATAGTTCCAAAACTGCGTCCATGCATTACACTGTACACTCAACGAATCTCCGCCTCCTGCACACCGCAGCTATCCACTAGTGACTGCCAAAGATTCTGCGACCCCATTGTCCTGTCATCACGCACACAGATACTGTTGCCTAACAACTGTTTCTCTGACCACAATTCTTCAAATATATCCCTTTCCTTTACAAATATGAACACACCAAAAACACCATTAAAAAGAACCATTATACGAGGACACGTCAATTATTATCCGCAAAGTAGTTATAAAAGTTTATTGTAATCTAATAGTAAACTTACAAGAACATCATTCTTCGACAAAGTCTCCTTGCGCTTCTACGCACGTGGTCCATCGTTGTACAAGCTTTCTGATGCCCTCATAAAAAGAGGTTTTCGGTTGAGCTGCGAGCCAGAAATGCACCGCTTCTTTCAATGTTTCGTCCGAGGCAAATCGACGGCCCCTTAATTACTATTTAAGTTGATCAAACAAGTAAGTCAGAAGAGGCAAGATCGTGACCATATGGAAGATGATCCAGTACTTCAAATTTGAGTTTCTGGAGTGTTTCAGCAGTGTGGACAGCAGTGTGCGGACGGGCATTGTTGTGCAACAACACAACAACTTTTCACAGCAATCCTCTGCGTTTGCTTCGAATTACAGGCTTTAGCCTGGCAGTAATCATTTCACTGTAACGTACACTGTTTAGTGTTGTGCCCCTTTCCCCACAATGTTCCAGTACTGGACCTTGTGCGTCCCCAAAAAAAGAAAAAAAAAACCGTAAGCATCAGTTTTCCTGCGGACGGTTGGGTCTTGAACTTTTTCTTGCTCCTCGAATTTGGATGTTTCCATTCCATACTCTGCCGTTCACTCTCCGGCTCGTAACGATGGATCCATGTTTCGTCACCAGTAATGATCCTGTCTAAGAAGTTGTCCCCTTCGTTACCATACCGATCCAAATGTTTTTTGCAGATGACCAAGCGCGTTTGTTTATGCAACTGTGTGAGTTGTTTTGGGACCCACTCTGCACAAACTTTGTGAAACTCAAGTCTGTTTTGGATGATTTCGTAGGCAGAACCGTGACTAATTTGCAGACGATGTGCCACTTCGTCAATAGTTAATCGTCGGTCAAAGAGAATCACTTCACGTGAACACTCAATGGTTTCTTCAGTTGTGGCGGTAAACGGTCGTCCGGCTCCTTCATCATGCGTAACACTTGTACGACCATTTCGGAATTTTTAAATCCATTCGTTGACACTCCGTTGTGGCAAAACACTGTTCCTATACTCTACCGAAAGTCTGTGATGTATTTTGGCCCCTGATACTCCTTCCGACCACAAAAAACGGATCACTGAACGTTGCTATTCTTTCGTGCAAATAGACAACGGAGCAGCCATGATTAACAGCACGGCAGCGATAACGAAACTAACCTAGCAGCTTGAAAATTGCAAAGATATAACAAAAAATAAACAAAGATGCGTCATCAACGTAAAGCGACAGAACTACCAAAATAAAAAAATATAACTAAATTGCGGATAATAATTGACTTACCCTCGTACATTGTCCACAATCTTCACATTGGCGAAAATGCCACACGACTTCAGTTTTGTCACTGTTTAAATGACAATCGACATTTGCTTCCATTAACACTATTCACTGATGAAGCCACATTTACACGGAAAGGAATCAATGAATACACGTAATAATCGTCGATGGTCGCAGAAAAATGCACATGGTATGCTGGGAACGAATTTCCAAGTTAGATTTTTGATCAATGTTCGGTGCAGCATTATCGATAATTTGTTTATGGCTCCAGGCATTTTAGAAGAGGAAACGACGGGATTTGTTGAATACCCTGAGGACGTTCCTTTGGCCAAACAATGCAGTGCACTTCCAGCACGAGGCAGCCCCGTCAGATTTTGCCAGACGTTCGAGGAAACATCTCAACCGCACTTACCCTAAACGCTGTATTGGTAGCCGTATTACAGTTAACTGCCACTAAGGTCGCCAGATCTTACGCATTAGATATTTGTTTATGGGGCTTGGATGAAGTCTGACGTGTACGAATGAAAGCTGCATGCGCGAGACGAACTGTTTGTTCGACTCGTGGACTGTGCTTCCCTCATTAGGGAACGTGCAGAGGCATTCAGACAAGCAACACAACACGTTCTCCCAAGAGTGCGCAAAGGCGCGGAAGTTGACGGTGGACTATTCGAACATTTATTATCAAGTGAACAACAGCTGTGATATTACGTGTACGATAATGTTGATAGGTGAAAGTGTGACAAACACGTATTTTTCAATTGAGACTTTGTAAAACGCATGTATTAATGTTTACTAATTGTTCTACTTGTACATTTGCTAACTTTATAATGTATTAAAAGTGCAGAAACTAAATAACAACGTACATTAAATGTGTTCTATCCCGGAAACCATTCGGAAGCGGGCATCTGTCGATATTGTGATTCCTCCGCTGGTGTTCACTTTTGCAAATTTCCAGTTCCTGCAGACCACGTCGAGGGGAAAGTCGAACCACCTTCAGCAACCGGGAGAGGTGCGGACGTGAAGGGTCTCTACTGTCAAGCAGGGGGTAAGCTGGCCAATGTCCTTGCCTCGCTGAAGAATGGACACCTTGTGAAAAACCTGGTGGATACTGGAAACCTGCAGATAACTGTGGTCTCCTGCCGACACTAAGATAGAGCGTAGACAGAAAAGCGACAGGAATGCACACCTGGATGCGTGTGATACTGTATCGGCAGTTCTTTTCCAGCACTACAAGTTGGCAGTGCCAGCGGCTTCATCTCAGCGCTCCACGCCGGTACACTGGCCACGTAACGTCCCAGGTCTTCACACAGCCGCCTGATACGATTCTGGGGTCCGTCTTGTAGGAACATACAGAGAAAGTCATAGGAGAGACATTTCTTTGTGTGTAGTTGTGAGGGTATTTGTGCATCGACATTATAGCTGAGTTTACTTTTGTCAATAAAGTTATTCCTTTAAAGTGTCTCCGATTACTCCTCAGGACGAGACTACTTTCATTACTGTATCATTATGGGATTACAGGCCTAATCACTAGAAGCAGTTACTTCCGTAAAATACCTACAACTATGCATACAGAGAGATTTAAAGTGAAACAACAACTTCGTCCAATCACAGGAAAGCCAGATGCCACACTGAAATTCACTGGAAGAATCCTCGGGAAATGGAATACTTCATAGAAGAAGGTAGGTTACAAAATCTTGTAAGCGAGTAGCCTTTAATCGTGTGTGTGTCATCGTAAATACAAACCTAGGAATGTGAACTGACAACCTAAATGTGCTACTGATCTCAAAGCCACATGACTTACATGAAATTGAAGAGGATCCTGTGTGTGTGAAAACCGATCGGTCGGCCGATGTGGCCGAGTGGTTCTAGGCGCTTCAGTCTGGAACCGCTACGATCGCAGGTTCGAATCCTGCCTCGGGCATGGATGTGTGTGATGTCCTTAGGTTAGTTAGGTTTAAGTAGTTCTAAGTTCTAGGGGACTGGTGACCACAGATGTTAAGTCCCATAGTGCTCAGAGCCATTTGAACCATTTTTTTAATTAATAATAACAACTAAAGTTTAACGTTTTGGCGCCCTACCGCCGAACACAGCAGCCAATCACAGAGCAGCAGCATTATGCAGGCGGTCTTTCTCCCGGGAATGGTACCGAATCTAACATCTGTCACCGGTACCTCATACCATACTGCGTCATCTCTATGCTTCTTGCATCTCCAGTGCCCTGGGAATAGCTTCCTGGAGCCTAATATGATTGCTGAATAAGCCAGAAATATTACAAGTGCTGCCATCGCAGACACAGATATTGTTGCCTAACAACTGTTTCTCTGACCACAGTGCTTCAAATATATCATTTTCGTTTACAAATATTAACACATTCAATAACATCATCAAAAAATAGCCATCTTACATTGGAAATGGAGTCCTTCAAAAAAGGAGGTAGTTTACGAAACCTTCATTCGGTCCATACTTGAATGCTGCTTGACAGTGTGTGATTATTACCAGATAGGTTTCATAGACGAAATAGAGAAGATCCGATGAAGAGCTATACTCTGCGTCAACGTGCAGTAAACTCCCCAAAAATGGCAGGCGGCAGCACTAACAGTAGAGGGTACATAAAGCATGTCGAGGTGTGCGAGAGTTAGTGCAGCAGTTGTAAGGCGGAAACGGAGCGATTTATCTGCCGTGTGGAAGGTCACGATCATTGGCTTTCGGGGCAAAGATGGGAGCCCATTTCCTAAACGCGTAAGCTTGTAAATTGTTCGCATGCCATTGTGGTTAAACTATAATGCGCATGGCAAAATGGCGCTGTCCAAAACTGGCCCCGAGGCAACTGCAGTGCACCAGAGGCCACAGGGGACAGGGGTGAGCGACGGCTGAGAAGATGTGTACCAGTGAACAGACGTGAAACTATTGAGCAACTGACCGCCCACATGAACCGAGAGGATATCAACAGTGTGTCCTGAACGAGTTCGGCGAACGTTGCTGCATGAACAAGATAATGAAGCTGTCACAGGGACTTGTTCACTTCCTTACAGGTCATGGTCCCTATCCCACGAACCTGCACAAAATAGGAAAAAAGGCCAACGCCGGAGTGTGACTGTGGTGCACACGAAGGATCGCCGGAACACACAGTGTTCGAGTGTCCAATATACGAACAGGCTGTCTCAGTTGAGAGACAGCTTCTGGAAACAAGGAATGTCAATGAAATATTGACGAATGACCAATTGTTCAGCAATTTCGCAAAATTGGTAAACAAAATTTCAAGTGAGGCCCAGCGAGCCTACCTTGGGAGAGGGTAAAATTGCTTCAGATCTAATGCGCAATTGTAAATATGTAAATACAATGTTTGTTTAAGTCTCTGACTTGTAGTAGCTTGTAGTTGTAGTTAGTTCAGTATGGTGGTGGAGGGAATAAAAGAGTGGTATAAATGGGGTGGTTTCTTCTAGTAGCAGCGGCCCGCCTCCACGTGGCTAGGGACGGGCAACTCTCTGGGAGGATTCCAGACAGGCTAAGAGGCCGATTATTCACATGTAGTACAATTTTGTTTATTTGATAGATAGCGTGCATGCATTAATAAACCACTTCTGTAGAACTAATAGCAGAGTTTAGTCTTAATACACCCACTCAAATGTGTCAGACAGTGGGTTATGTATGTTTCATAAAACTCTGAAAAAAACTCCATAAATTATCTGGGAGTAGGCATTAGGAGTGATTTAAAATGGAATGATCATATAAAGTTGATCGTCGGCAAAGCAGATGCCAGACTGAGATTCACTGGAAGAATCCTAAGGATATGGAGTCCGAAAACAAAGGAAGTAGGTTACAGTACACTTGTTCGCCCACTGCTTGAATACTGCTCACCAGTGTGGGATCCGTACCAGATAGGGTTGATAGAAGAGATAGAGGAGATCCAACGGAGAGCAGCGCGCTTCGTTACAGGATCATTTAGTAATCGCGAAAGCGTTACGGGAATGATAACCTCCAGTGGAAGACTCTGCAGGAGAGACGCTCAGTAGCTCGGTACGGGCTTTTGTTGAAGTTTCGAGAACATACCTTCACCGAGGAGTCAAGCAGTATATTACTCCCTCCTGCGTATATCTCGCGAAGAGACCATGAGGATAAAATCAGAGAGAGTAGAGCCCACACAGATGCATGCAGACAATCCTTCGTTCCACGAACATTGCGAGACTGGAATAGAAGGGAGAACCGATAGAGGTACTCAAGGTACCCTTCGCCACACGCCGTCAGGTGGCTTGCAGAGTATGGATGTAGATGTAGATGTAGATGTAGATGTGGGCCTCTGCAGCAGGCGCCTGGTTCATGCGCCTACGCTGACTGCGGTTCGTCGGCGACGAAGGCTGCTGGCATTTGCACGCCAGTATCGCAACTGGACGTTCACTGATTGGGCACACGTAACTCTTCAGATGAATCATGTTTTACCTAGATGCTCTGTCGGAAAGATGGCAGTTGCCCTGTGTGGCGTGAGACGTCTGAAAGCGAATAGCTTGCAACAATTGAGGGAGCGTTATGGTCTGCCGAATGTTTTAGTGGCATCCTCTGATTGATCTCGTCGTTCTGGAAGGCACAATGGATCAACACAAGTATGCATCTATCCCGGGGTCCATCTTCACTCTAAATGCAGTTTTCTTGTCTTCGGCATGATGGCATCTGGTGTGGCGATTGCACACTCTAACCTTGTATACCTGTTACACAACCAGTTTGTAATTGCAACACTTCTTTATTGATTACACATGAATTCATCAGCAGTAATAATCAAGTAACAACATTTGCATATCAAGGCCCTATCAAGCCACACTTGTGGCAACGGCCCCTTTACGTGCCAGTAACAACAATCAAAATAATAGATGAAATAGATAACCAAATGTTTACAATGTCGGCTATCGCCTTTCTCACACAGTTTTACACTTACTGAAAAGGTAAAATTAATTTGATGCTATCTGACCTGAAGGGTACTATTAATTGTTCTGTTTACACTTAGCATTCTACTACACTCAACGTCTGAAAGATTCTACACTTTATGCAAGCTTAAGGCAAAAGTCAATTTGATGAACATGCGTTGGGCGCGAGCAAACATCAATCTATTTCGATTTCACAAACACACGATCCAAAGGGCGAACTTATACTCAACTTTGGGCAGTAGGAAATCTTCTGCCTAAAACAAGCCTCTCGTTGAATGGAATAGAGAAGTCGCGCGTTAACGGCGTCCGGACGGCCCTGAGTTCAAATCCCGAGATTTCCGTCACACTGCAAGCTCGCGGGTTGGGTTTGCTCTAGTCGACCACTATACACGTTTCTGAAAACAGGAAAACATGAGCGGCAGACACACTATAGTATATACAAGTTACACACACACACACACACGCACACACACACACACACACACACACACACACACATATATATATATATATATATATATATATATATATATATATATATATATATATATATATATATATATATATATATAGAAAAGCAATACCTTAATATAAACATATTACAAGTTAACCAATGAACGGAATTAAGGAGCTTAGTTTCCTTTGATAAAAAAAAAAAAAGGAAAAAGAAAATAATCTAGATACTACGTGAAAAGTTCCGTCAGTCCACACCCAATGACTTAAGGTCCACCTTACAAGATAATCGTCTTTGCTGAATGGATGGCACCACATAAATCAAACGTGTAGTACCTAACGTGACAATCAACCTTCAGATAGGTATTTGAAATTGCAATAGAAAACTAATGTCGCTTCAGTAGGTCGCTAATGCAATAAACACGGCCCCCATGGCCACAGATCAAACTACACACGGCCTCTACACAACCATAAAACACAATGTGACCTGTATTTATCATGGCTACTTGCCTTCCATATACACAAGAAATTATTAAGAAACAACAACTACTACGAATTCGTAAAACCAGAAAATTCTAAATTTTTAACTAAATTAAGAAATGACGTTCAAGTGAACCAGCTACCTTCAGCGTGCCACTAAGCACTAAATCCAAACTTACAAATGGGAGGGGCTTTTTCTAGCCACTTTAGTAACATAACTTCATGGCCGTTCCAGAACATAACTCGCCTCGCCACCACTGCAGTGAATGTTTTGCTGGCCACTAGCACGAGCAACTGCAACAGTCAACAGTCCTTAAGTACACAATAATATTCACTATATATAGAAGGAGGAACCCACCACGAAAGCTTGCCGATTAATGTTTTCTTCTTCATGCGAAATTCACACGCCATCCATCCACATAGCTCTCGAGGTATTAGCAAATCCTGGTCGCCACTGGCCAGCCGTGTCAATACAGCATTAATACTTTCCGGCAGCGGCCCATGCTTCTTCGTTGCTCCAATTCAACTGGTCTTCACGGCATACGGCCGTGCCACGTGACATGGTGTCGCCAGCTCCCCACAACCAGAACATCGAAAGCACGTCACGTCAAAGACTGACTCGGCTCAAGCGCGGACCCACTCTCCTCGACTTGCGCACGCGCGCCACCTCAAAGACGCAAAAAAGAGAACAAGGCACAGGGACAACGATCAAAGATGGAAGTAAGAATCGATATCGCCTGTCGCCAGAAACCCACCGGCTCAGCATCTTCCAGCAGGACAATGCAACGTGTCGCACAGCTGTCAGTGTACGTGCGTGGTTCAAAGACCACTAGAATGAGTTTACTGTACTGTACTGTACCCGGACTTAAAGCTAATGGAGAATCTATGGGACTACCTGGATCAGGCACGCCATGAATCCTGAACCGAGAAACCTACTTGGATGGCCACGGCACTGAAGTCGACATGTCTTCACATCCCTGTCGGTACCTCCTAGAACCTTATTGATTCTTTTGCCGCACGTTTCGCTGCGGTCCACGGTGGAAAAGGTGGTTACTCAGGCTTTCGATAGGCACTCACACTAATATGACTGGACAGTGTATACTGCTTGCTCCTAGGTATATCTTGCGAAAAAGCCACGAAGATAAAATTAGGGAGATTCTAGCCAACAGGGAGGCTTACCGACAATCATTTTTCTGGCGAACCATTCGCGACTGGAACAGGAATGGGTGGAAAGTGGCAGTGGTGCACCAAGTACCCTCCGCCACACACCGTAATGTGGCGTGCGGATTATAGATGTAGATGTAAATGGAGAACGTACAACTTTAATTAGAAAGGTAATACTGTTCAATCTACAAATCAAAGAAATGACGTAAATAAAAGCAAGATTCAGCAGTGAAAGTGAGCAGCGCCTGATGAAAGAAACGAACGATCTGCAGTACACACACTATCAGTTAACAGTAAACTGAGGAAAGACGAAAGTAACGAGGAGTAGTAGAAATGATATCAGCGATGACACTAACATCAAAACTGGGGATGGCGAAGTAGGTGAATTGATGGGATTCTTCTACCATGGACAGAACACACACGACGGACGAAGCAAGGGACACATAAAAAGCACACTAACACATGTACAGATTTGTAGCAAATATTGACCTTAATTTGAAGAAAAAATTTCTGAGAATATACGTCTAGAACACAGCGTTGTATAGAAGAGAAACAGAGAATCAGGGATTGTATGAAAACCGGGAAAAGAAGCGTCTGATACATGATGCTACAATACGATGTTGAAAATTAGGTGGATAATAAATGAGGAGGTTCTTAGCGGAATCGGCGAGGAGAGCAGTGTTGTGGACTGGCAAGACAGCCAATCCACAGTGACGGGTAGCCGAAAGGCACGCGTTTAAGCTCACGCAGGCTGGCGTGAGGTCTGGAACAGTTAAAGGATTTGAGTCTAGCAAATAAAGTACGTAGCTGTTGGAATACTTAACTTTAATCCATAACTGGTGAACATCGGTCTGACGGTACATGCATCACAAGATAAATAGCAATTGATACTGGCGCCTTGCTATGTCGTAGCAAATGACGTAGCTGAAGGCTATGCTAAGTATCGTCTCGGCAAATGAGAACGTAATTTGGCAGTGAATCATTGCTAGTAAAGTCAGCTGTACAACTGGGGCGAGTTCTAGGAAGTCTCTCTAGACCTGCCGTGTGGCGGCGCTCGGTCTGCAATCACTGACAGTGGCGACACGCGGGTCCGACGTATACTAACGGACCGCGGCCGATTTAAAGGCTACCACCTAGCAAGTGTGGTGTCTGGCGGTGACACCACAAGCAGTATGTGGAAAACACTGATAAGAAGAAGCAACAGGAGTACATTCCATGTGTTAAAAAATCAGGGAATAGCTTCTATGATACCGTGTGGCTACAAATAAAAGCAGCTACTCACGAAGGCCATTGTTGGCTGTAACTATCGCATGGCAGCGAAACTTGGTGGATATGCTAATGCCTTAGTGTAGAGCTGATTGACGCTGGAAAAATTAGTTCCAGTTGTGGCCACCGGGTGCAAATCTGGCGCTGTACACAGTTTAAATGTCGGTATGTCATCCCCGCTGTCATTTGACAAGCCATGACGTGAGCGCACAGTATGGCTATCTAGAAGAGCGAGCATACGCTGTTGGTGAAAGTGTTCTGAGTGAACGGCAGCAATTGCAATGCTGCATTGAGAGAGTACAGCCGACTGAAAGGTCTGAGGAGAAATCCGATGTCATTTAGTGGTCTAAGGAATATGATAATGAAATTCTAAAACACGAGTGAGCTTGGTGTGGCGCCTGCAAGAGGAAGGCGTCCTACCCCGGTGGACGTTCTTGACGAGGTTTCTGTTGCTGTAACTGACCATGCAGCACATGTGCCCCGGGTAGTACCAGTGCTCGTGGAGTGTCACGAGAACTGTCCATCCTATGGTCAACAGTATTGCAAGTGGGCTGCTTCTGTGTTGGCAGCCCTGTGTAGCGCTTTGCATTGGATCTCTGACTGCGCTTTCTTTGTAAGAGACTCTGTGGGTGATTGGACTCGTTGTTGGAAGTTAATCGCCAGTAGTGTTGGTCAGATGGAAATTAGTCGGCAGCAGTGACGGAAGTGCTGTTGGGCAGTTGGAGGTGAACAGCCAGCAGTGATGCATGTTAAATGTGAGAAGTTAGCATTGATGGAGGGTAGAGGTCTGAAGTGTTGGCATAGGCTAACAATCTGTACATCTTCAACTTGGAGATTGAATATTATTAATGATTATTTACCTTTATACTAGATGTCAATGACGATTTATGTTTGTGTCTGAACTAGATGTCACATTATGAAGGTAAAAGATACATTATTTGGTTTGCAACGAAATCGTTCCTTTGCTAACGACATATCTATTAGTAGTTAGTGGCTTTAGTAGTTAGAATCTTTTATTTAGCTGGCAGTATTGACGCTCTCTGTATTGCAGTAGTTCGCGTAATGAAGATTTTTGTGAGGTGAGTGCTTAATGAAATGTATAGGTAATTGTTGAGATTTCTTTTTAGTCAGGGCATTCTCTTGAAATAATTATTTGAAGTCAGGTTATCCTTTTTTTGAGCAATCAGATTGCGTTGCGCTAGAATATTGTGGGTCAGTGTTGACATGATAAGACTAAGTAAAGAGAAAGTAAGTTCTTCCATTCAATCAGCGGTTTAAGTAAAATATTTAATAAAGAAGGTTCAGTATGGCTAGTTTCTCGGTCTATACTACACTGGTACCCGTACGAGAACCAGACGGTGCAGAAACTGAAACCTTCTGATCTGCACTAACGTTTTGAATTTGCTCTTCAGCTTCTGGTACGGATCAAAGTTGATGACATGTGGCCGGACAATAGTCCGTGGAGTGACGAGGCGCATTTTACACTACTGGGCGCAGTGAATACATAGAAATGTCGAATTTGGAGTACTGTAAAACCCCGTATTATGCACAAAGAGTCATTGAACTCATCGTGTGTGACTGTGTGGTGTTGGTTTATAAGGACCTTTATTCTTTGAAGAAAATACGGCCAAAGAGGCTGTCAGGTGTACCGTGAAGTCTGCACGTTTCCAAGATCTTGTACTTCACGTGATTCCTGCTTTGGAAAAGTGCAGAGGTGTGGAAACCATTGTTTTCGTGAAAGATGGGGCAACACTTGACGTCGATCGCCCAGTGAAAGATCAGCTTAGTGCAATCTTCCGCGAATGTGTTATCTCTAGACGTTTTATCAGATGCATGACCTGCAAGATCACCTGATCTGAATCCTTGTGACTTTTTGCTCTGTGGATGCATTTACCATGGGCACGTTCTGTCTCTAGATGATCTGAAGGCCAGTATACAGGAGCACATTGCTCAAATTCCACCGGAACTGCTGCGAGCAACTGTTGATTACATCGTTTTACGGGTGCAGCATCTCGTGGACGTCTCCAGTGCTTACATTAAATAAACTCTGTAAGATGCAGTTAATAATAAAATCGACATTAAGCCTCTCAGTTGTTTGACCTGTGCACACGTCCCATTCATAACCCACAACATATGGAAACATGTTTCTATACGTCTTCCTTGCATTCACTGCCCCAGATTTGCACTTGTTGGGCCAAAATTGGAACCAATTTTTTTCCAGCGTGCATCGGTTTCGCATTAACGCTTTGGTATATCGGCAACAAGATAATTTGCAGCTCACACTTGACCGTCGTCCATAGTTGCACCCGATGGCTGAAACTGCCTGTCGGGAGCTACCGCAAGTGCAATAGCCGCACAAAACAAGTTCGGGGAAAGCAGATAGCAGAATGAGCTTTATTGGAGGAATCTTAAGAAAACATTGTTCAACCACGAAATACGTGGCTTGCAAAACGGTCGTTCATCAGGTATATCAGTGTCGTTCACCAGCCTAGGACACTTATCGTTTACTAGAGAGATACTGAACAAACTCCAGTACCGAACTGTGGGTCAACGAATGGTCTGCTATTGATGTCCGAGATCGTATCTTCCAGCAAGCATTGAGCAGCATATTACTTCCCCACAAATACGTCTCGAGAAATGACCACGACGACAAAGTAAGAGAAATTAAAGCTTGTATAGAGTCTTACCGACGATGAGTCTTTCCACGCACCATTCGCGAATAACACAGGAAAAAAAAGATAGTGGCACCTCACGTGCCGTGGGGTGACTCATGACAGTGCCACTAAAGCAGAGTTACTGAAGGCAGCTTTTCGAAATTACTTGAAAGGTGGCTACACTGAGTCACAGCGCCAGAGATTGCGCCAAAGATTATTATTCCGCCGCCTCCACTGGTGCAGTAGTAGTTCAGAGGATGTCGAGTGCAGTTGTTGTTCTGTTGGGCTAGAGAGCAGATGCTGTTCGGTTGGTGTAATGTATAGATGGAAGATGTTGTAATTATCACAGTGTATTTGAGAAAGGAGATGGGCTTTGATTTATGATGCTGGTGTAATGGAAAACTTTCGTCAGTATATAAAGGTAAAAAGGTATTACAGATTTCTTTAATGACAGTGCCTCTTGGTCACAGGTACAGTCAACAAAGCATCTGGCTCGTGTTCATGTATTAGACTTCTAATTCTGGTTGCTATATGCAATTATAGTATTCCTGGTTTTTCAATTAGTTCATTGTAAATGGTGTTAAAAATATATGGAGCAGTTGATGAGTGCAATATTAAATTTGGGATCACAAATAGGAACAATTAAAACTGATATGGGAACAATGGAAACACGGTTAGACTCACGAATAGGGATATGTTTTAAAAACATGAAAGATGAATTGAAGAAAGAAATTAGAGAAGAGGTACAACCGATTTTGAATGCTCACAATAATAAATTAACTTCAATAGAAATTAGACAAAAGGAACAGGATAGAGAACAGGAAGAAAGAGATCGCGTGATAATACAAAAATTTTCAGAGTAAAACCTTCCCGTCTCCTCTATACCTCTTTTGTTAATGATAACCTTCCCTTTTACAATAACCTATGTAACCTTCCCTTAGGATTTCTATCTCTTGCTTAATAGTAACAAATGAAATCTTCGCTTTGAAATTTATTCTCTTTCTCAATCTTCGCATACAAATTTAATTGCTGCTTATTAAAAGTGATTTTCTGATTATTTCAACGAAACATAGAATGTGGCCCTCAGTCGTTATCTGCAACAACCCAAAACTGTTCCTTACCTTTCTTTACTGTTACTGGATCGCCATCTGACTGCTACTTCGAACTGCGACATGAATATACTTACTCTGTTTTACTGTACTCTATTAGCTGCTGGTGGGCTTTCATAAAAGTGGCTGTATTTATTACCAAAGCTGACGTTATTCTTTAACAGCAAACATGGACGTACCGAGCGAGGGGCAGGGGGGGGGGGGCAGCTGCCCCCCCCCTAGAAGATATTCGCAGTTGTTCACTAGTTTACTGTTTTATTTAATAAGAAATGCTGCATGTTTTCTCGGATTGTACAAGTGCATTCTTGCATTTAAAATGTTTATTAAAATCAGTTTTTCACTGGTTTACTGTTTTATTTAGTAAGAAGTGCTGTATGTTGTCTCGAGTCCTTGTTTCCTGAGACTAGTATGACCTGCCCCCCTCCCCCCCCCCCCCCTATTTCAGATCCTGGGTACGCCCTTGGCAGCAAAGCTGACGTTATTCTTTAATTAATTTGACTGAAGTTACGTAATTCATAGTTAAACTTTTTCTTGACAACAATAAAATTTTGCAAAGTTATTCGTTGATGGTTTTTGGGATGGATTATATTTAGAAATACAATATTGCTGGCAAAAGTTAATTATATTCTGAATGAAATGATTTTACAAACGTTCAAATGGAACTTTCTTCTGACAATAATCTTACAACTAGCACTGCGCAAACATACCTTTAGTAGTCTTGAGTTTCGCAAAGAAAATAATTCAATAATATTAGTTCCTCTTATGATAATAGTTAGTTGATGTCTCCGTACATCCGTTTATAATCTCTTGTAAATCATAGCTGGTGGCTGGAAGGCACACTACTCCTCTCAACCTCTCGCTTCAGACCTGCTACCGACTCGTTTCACTTCTCGCTTACTACTGACTTCCTACGAACGCTAAAGTGCGGTCTCTCCTGCCAACAATGCTTTCTGGTGCAGACAATCCCTGCTACCATTACAAAATGTATCAATGCGCGGCCTTTCCCGCTCTTTCCTTAAAATGTACCCATACGCGGTCTCTCCCGCCCTTTTTAAAAATTATTTCAATTTGCGGTCTCTCTTGTCAACAATACTTTGGTGCAGACATTCCCTGCTACCACAATTATTTCCAACATGACAAATATTAATTATTCCTACTTAATCCTATTAATAAAATATAAGCTTCATAAATTGTGATTTGACAATAGACAATAGAAATATACACGTCTTACGAGAGTTAAATTTACAATGTGCACACGATAAGGAAGAAATATTTGAAAGAATCGAGGAAATCGTACCAAATGACAGAATAAATAACCTAACACAACAATATGAACAGTTAACTACCAAATATGTCAATACTGAAACCCGAGTCGCGACACTTATGGAAGACGTAAATAAACAGAAAGAACAAATAGGTGACTTATCGGAAAGAGTTGAGGAGATTTCAGATAAATTGACAAGTCTTAGTTTAAATGGGGACAGAGATTCAGTTGATACAGCTCCATTGCCATTTGCAGAAACAGAAGAGTACCAGAATATAAATAAACCTGTTGAAAATCAGGGAAAATTTAATGAACGCGTTAAAAGGGAATTTGAGGCTTTACGAAAGCAAGTTAAACAAATTGAAAGCGAAATCGTAGTAAAAGACAGTAGAAGAAATTTAGAATCACCGATAGCAGCGGGTTTTGAAGAAAATAATTTATTTTATTTACGAGATGCAACAAGAGAGCGCCAGGCGCGCGAACTTGACAGTAATCAACATTCGGACTGGGACAGACGCGGTAGGTCTTTTTCGCCACGAGGCGAAAACTTTGACTATAAACACTTTTTAACTGTTCGGAAATTTAACATCTTTCGCAATACTAATAATGACATACATCCATGTTCATGGTTAGATCAATTTATGTACGCACTTCCGCCAAATTGGCCACTAAGTCACAAACTGGAATTTATGTGTGGATATTTAGGTCCTCAGGGGATTCACTACACTAAATGAATATGTGCCGCACCGTGCACAGGGCCCCGAGCTGTAGTGGTGCTATTTCCCTTTTAGTTTTCTGCACTGCTGCCTACTCTTTTGCTATTCTTTATATCTATCAAAACAACTCTTCAACTATCAATCTATCTAGAAAAGGAGTCAGTAAAGAATAACCAGATATGACTATTGTACCCAAAAGTGACGGTTTTCAGGATATTGATGAAAAACGAACCGGCGACTTGCATGTGCGCACTTATTAGAGATTGTAATAATTTAAATGATTTTTATCATGCATTTCTATCGGCATAGTGGTCCGAAAACACGCAAGACAGGGTCAAACATAGTCTTATTATGCAGCATAATTTTAAACAGGCTGAGTTCCGCACGCCGGCAGAATACTTTGAAGATATGATTCGAAAGAATCAATTCCTTTCCAACCCTTATAGCCCGACTGAATTAATTTGCATTTGTTTAGCTAAGCTGCCACAATCGATAAGACACATTGCTTTAGTCGGAAGATGTAAAGACGACATTGAAACTTTTAAGACTTTGCTACAAGAACTTGAGTATGATAACGACGACGGAACTTCTTGTAATTTTTTCAATAACGGTAATCACAATAGATTTTCATACAAAAGGGACAATGATCGGAACGGACGTTATAACGGTAATTTTGAAAATGACAGACGAAACAGACAGGACAACAGATACCAGCCTTATGACAAAGGAAAGCGTAGCGATTAGACAGTATTATTTAGTTCGCAATGATATTCTTTTTAAACGAAAATCGGTTGACAACTCTACTTGGTTAGTTTGCATCCCTGACGAGTGGGTTAATAAATTGATTTGGTATACACATTTCAGTTATCCACACTTTGGCCCCAGAAAATGCTTTCATAAATTACGAGAAAATTGCTACTTCAGTAATATGGAAGAACGTATTCGATTTGTTCTTTCCAAATGCAAATTATGTCAAAAGGCTAAACCGGCAGCTATTTCTCACAGAGCATCGTTGTTTCCTATCATTCCAGTGAAATTAAAGGAGATGGCTGCAGTCGATTTGTTCGGTCCAGTGGTTCGTTCTACTAATGGTTTTGCGTACATTTTGGTAGTAGTGGAATTGACATCAAAATATGTGTGTTTTACACCTTTACGCAAAGCAACAGCTCGATCATCAAACATTTTCTTAAAGAAGTGGGTCATGTTGATAAAGTTATATCAGATAATGGATCACAGTTTCGCTCTAAAATTTGGCTTCGTACTCTTCGTCGTCGTAAGATTAAACCAATTTTCATTCCACTTTTTCACCCTCAATCTAACGCTTCAGAAAGATGGACGAAGGAAATCAATAAATTGTGTCGTCTTTGTTGTCATCATAATCACAGAATGTGGGATCAGTATCTTCATATTTTTCAAAACATTCTGAATGAACTCCCTAATGGAAATGCGTCGGGTAGACCGTTCGCCTGGTGCAGGTCTTTCGATTTGACGCCACTTCGGCGACCTGCGCGTCGATGGGGATGAAATGATGATGATTAGGACAACACAACACCCAGTCCCTGAGCGGAGAAAATCTCCGACCCAGCCGGCAATCGAACCCGGGCCCTTAGGATTGACAGTCCGTCACGCTGACCACTCAGCTACCGGGGCGGACAACTCCCTAATGATTCATCTTCTTTACCGCCTATATTGATATTAAAAAATAAAGCACCGACAAATCGCATTTCTGAAATCATTCCTTTTCCACCTACACGAAAACTGCGGCATTCTGAAGTTGTCAACCTGGCTCTACAAAATATTGCATCTGCGGCTGCTAGAAGAGAGAAATCAACTAAACGTCCTCGTCGTTTAAAAACTTTGTCAGTTGGTCAAAAGGTGTTAATTAAGTCTCAGCGTTTGTCTCACAAAGGAAAAGGCTTGTGTCGCAAATTTTTTCTGCTTTATAACGGTCCATACAGAGTTCGCAAAATTATTCGTGATAACACTGCTGAAGTAGAAACTCTTAAATCACGGCGCTCTAAGGGAATACATCATATATCGAACGTTAAAATTTTTGTGGAATGACATATTTTTGAGAAATTAACAGTTACACGTAAACATGCAGAGAATACAGGGATACCGCGCCGTGTTCTAGCGGCAGCACATACACAAAGCGACAGTCAGTCCGCGCGCCGCACAAGGTAGCCGTTGACCGCAAACAATTACTTCCTACGTCACGCTTACCTACAGCTGATCGTGGGCTCAGTGCGAATGCACTGACAGCCGTAGACAAATACACAGTCTGATTTCTCCGATTAAATTCAGTATAAAGCTACAGTGACTTGATAACTTATGTTATTAACGTTCAGTTTTTCCAGGATATAGTTGTATAATATATTGAAGAACTTCAGGTAAATTCTCTGCGTGTCCGACGTTAAGAAGACTTGCTATCGAGAAAATTTCAGGAAGAATGTAATTTCGAAGAAGAAAGTGATAAACTAAAAAGGTAACTATAAATTGAGTTTATTTTTCAGGTAACATATTTCTACTTAGGTATGTACCTTATACGTAATTTGCTGCTCGCGATTACGTAATTTATACTTTGTGTTAAATTTTATGCTCTATGAATTTACTTGTGAAGCGACATGCTTGCGTACATTTGCTGATTTTGACAATGTTTTATTAATGAACAGGATTGTTACTTGTGTATATTATGCATCGCTTGGCTGCTATGCTTTTTCACTGATGTCATATTTTTTATTATGTGCCTGCTGTGGCTATTTATTTAAATTATAATTGTCACCTGATTATTTGTGCTGATATGGTTATGTATGGTAGTTATACTTTGTGATTTATCTGCTTGCGCCTTCATGTTTACTTATTGAGATTACATATGAACATTTATTTGCTTATGCTGATACGATGCTAATGACCTATTTATTATGTAAGATATATACTTGGTGCTTTGCGTATGGATTGCATATTTACACATTTCTGTTTTGTTGTCATAACTACTCTTTAATGTAGTATAGAGAAATACTTATATACTGTGTACGAACATAGAGTTTAGGTTACACTATGGTATTAATTATAGATTGTTCGCTTGGCAAAGCCTCGTTGTAGGGATTGTGCTGCATCCACTTGTTGACATTCTGTTCTCTACTGGTATATTTACTCGGCATTGCATGTTTTGCTTACGCTCAGTGCTTTACATTTTAAGATAAGAAAATGAACTGCTATAATTCTACGAACGACACTGGTACAAGAAACTTCATTGAAGTCACATGAACTGGAGGTTCTATGGAAGCTGTATTAATTCATTATAATAGAACGGAAGCTAACGACAAGAAATACTAACACTACCTTTAGACCATTGACATTTATTACATTCTTCGTGAGCAATTGAAATAGGTAGTGACACTTGACACAAAAAATACTCCACATTTTTGCTTCTGTTTTGCCATAATTCTTGAAGTGTGCACACACTGTGAAATATTACGGTTTATTCATTCAGATTCTTATGTGTTCATTAATACTGTGTACTAGCACCTACTTACAGAAAGTTATTCAAACTGAAGGCCGTTAGAGGTCATGTATGCATTTCTTTTATTTTGTGATGGACAAGGTAACCAAAATGTATTTTATAATTCATAATGAGTAGAAGATTTGGCACAGATGGATTACACAGAGATTGTGTGTGGACACTGTGTCTTCGGATTGTATGGGATGATGAATTGGAGTTTGCACTAGGATTTTATCTGTACTTGGTCGAGGAGACTGACTAGAGGTAAGAGTTGTTATGGAAGTGAAATGATATTGGTGATAAAGTTTATATGTATCGACGTACTGAAGAGGTATTATTGAAGTATTGAGATTCTGTGAGGCTGATGATTATTGGAGTTTTGGTGGATAAGAGGTAAAGTAAGTGAGGAGCATTTTTTTTTTTTTTTTGGTTTATATGGAAGGAGAAGGATGAAGATGGCAGACTAGAACACTCCAGTGGAAGGAAGATTGTCTACACACACACTTTGTTAAATCAATAAGCAGTATATACTTTTTTTTGGAGAGAGGAAGTATTTGCATATCTTGGCACACTGACAGTTGTTCAGCAACCGTTTATTTTGATTTGGCTTGGCAAGCATTGGTCTTGACATGATGACGATGACGTTGACTAACTATTATTGACTACTATACACTGCTGCCACTACTATTTGATACACATGTTGAACATCAAATTTTGACAGAATTTCGTTTACACAGTTAACACTATTCAATTACACAATAGTACTTAATATGTGGATGAAAGATGAGTGAATGTGTTTTGTGTGTTTTCCTTCCCTAATCCCAAATAATTGGTACCGACCTACCTCCTAAATATTATCTTACTTGTTTGTTGTGGCTTGCGCTGACACCCATAAATATTATAGGTTTACTGATATTTGTGTATTTGTAATAGTTAATACGACAATTATCTGATATCATTTCTGTATTTATTATAATTTGTATGTTTAGTGTAAGAGCATTGATAATAATTTTGTAAAAGCAATTGTGGGTGCATTCAAACTGTTGTTCGTGCTTACACCTATTATCATTGATGGAGGCCACTTGGAAAAGTTTAATTTCTGCTGGTGAACTCTGATGAACTGTTTAATTATTGCTGGTGAATATTATGGACTGTTACCTGCACTTGTTCAACATTGATGAGTGCCACTGTTGGAACTGTTTAGTTACTACTGGTGAATTTTATGGGACTGCTCTCTGCACCTGTTCAGCACTGCTGGGTGCCACTGTTGGAACTGCTCAACCACTGATGAGATGTCACGTGTTGGTGTCTGCACCTGCTCGCCATTGCTGGGTGCCACTGTTGGAACTGCTGCTACTGAAATGATGTCACTTGTTGCTGTCTGCACCTGTTCAACATTGCTGGGTGCCACTGTTGGAACTGTCAACTACTCTGAGGAGTGCTACTTGTTTATTGAACTACTGAAAAGATTTTACTTGAATATTTGTGTAAACTGATTTATTGTGCATATACTGTTTATGAAATGTTGTGAGACTCTTACCTGCACCTATTCGTCATTGCTGGTGCCATTGATTGAACTGTTTAACTACTCTGAGAAATGATACTTGTTTAAACTATTATGTAAAATCATATGCATACAAGCATTTGTATTCCTTACTGTATTTTTATATATTAGGTTATTGAAGGGTAAGTGCAAATCCAAAATTTATTTAGTTATGTGACATTTACTTATTAATATCATCCTTTATTTTTGTCTGTGTTTTTTGGACGAATTTGGTGGTATTTTCACCACCGATGTTGGCAAAAATACTACCAGATTCTAACCCGTGGAGGAGGGTCATATGAAAGGTGGCTACACTGAGTCACAGCGCCAGAGATTGCGCTAAAGATTATTATTCCGCAGCCTCCACTGGTGCAGTAGTAGTTCAGAGGATGTCGAGTGCAGTTGTTGTTCTGTTGAGCTAGAGAGTAGATGCTATTGGTTGGTGTAATGTATAGATGGAAGATGTTGTAATTATCACAGTGCATTTGAGAAAGGAGATGGGCTTTGATTTATGATGCTGGTGTAATGGAAAACTTTCGTCAGTATATAATGAGGTAAAAAGGTATTACAGAGTTCTTTAATGACAGTGCCTCTTGGTCACAGGTACAGTCAACAAAGCATCTGGCTCGTGTTCATGTATTAGACTTGCAATTCTGGTTTCTATGTGCAATTATAGTATTTCTGGTTTTTCAATTAGTTCATTTTAAATGGTGTTTAAAATATTTTGTCGTTCTGAGAAAGAACCGAGCCAGATAAATGTACGTTGAGTCACACTACCACACACAGAACAGTTACACTTGTGCTTTGTTGTTTCGCAGCTTTTATAGTTGCAGGGGACTTAATTAATCAATTGTGTTAATGGAAATTCCTTGTCATTCTTTATTTTTATTTTATGCATTCAGATTGCGTGCTATTACCAGTCAAGGCCAACCGGTTACGCGACTTCGTAACTGATCACACAGTTACTAAAACTATTGCATTTATCCTTTTTCTTTTTAATTAAGAAGCCATGCGTACTTCACCAAAGAAGCGACGTAAATATTCCAGAATTTCAATCAGGAACAATTGCCAATATTAATCACAGAAATAGATATGCTCAGTGTATCGAAGCAGCTTAAATCACGCAACTAAGGCACGACCGCCGGTCCAGGTTGCGTATCAGTCAGGTTCCTATCAGAGTATGCTGATACATAACAATTTATACAAATAACCGCTCATCGAAAGATCCGTACCAAAAGACTGGAAAGTTGCTCAGGTCACACGAACACGCAAGAAGGATTATTCTGCTGAATTACAGGCCAATATCGCTAACGTCGATTTGCGGTAGGATATTGGAAGATCGATTGCTTTCGATCATTATGAATTACCTCGCAGAAAACAATTTCTTGACGATCAACTAACAAAGATTCAGGTATCGTTCTTGTGAAAAGCAATAAGCTCTTTTTTTCACACGAGTAATGAGAGCTATCGACGGGAGAACTCAAAACTGATTCCATATTTTTAGAATTGCAGAGGGTTTTTGACACCGTTCCTCACGACTTCTAATCAGATTGCGAGCCTATGGAGTGTCGTCTCAGCTGTGCGACTGGATTCGTCAATTCTTGTCAGAACGGTCACAGTTCGTAGTAACTGACATCGAATAAGGCAGAAGTAACACCTGGCGTTCCCAAAGGAAGTCTTACAGGACGTATGCTGTTCCTGATGTACATACACTATGTAGGGGACTATCTGAGCAGCCCGCTTAGACTGTTTGCGGATCATGCAGTCATTTACCGTCTTGTAAAGCCATCAGATGGTCAATACCAATTGTAAAATGATTTAGACATATATATGGTGCCAAAAGTGACAATCCACTCTAAATAATGAAATGTGTGAGGTCATCCACATGAGTACTAAGAACAATCCGCTAAATTTCGCTTACACGATACATCACACATACCTAAAGGCTATAGATCCAGCTACACGCATGGGGATTGCAGTTACGAATAACTTAAATCGGAGGGCTCACGGAATTAATGTTGTGGGGAGAGCAAATCGAAGACTGCGATTTATTGGCAGAAGACTTGGAAAACTCAACAGGGCTACTAAAGAGGCTACCTTGTCCGCCTCTTCTGGAGTTCTGCTGTGCGGTGTGGGATCTGAATGAGATAGGACTGATGAAGGGCACCGACGAATTTAAAGAAGGCAGCTCGTGTTGTATTATCGCGAAATAGCGGAGAGAGTGCCACAGATATGTTACACGAGTTGGTGTGGAAATCATTTAAAATAAGGGCGTTTTTCGTCGCGGCAGGCACTTCTGATTAAATTGCAATCACCAACTTTCTCCTCAGAATGATAAACGCGCCTACTTAGGGAGATAAGATCATCAGAGCTCGCGCGGAAAGACTTAAGTATTTGTTTTTCCCGCGCGCTGTTCGAGAGTGGAACGGTAGAAAAGTACAGCTTGAAATGGTACTTGAATTACGTAACCATTACGGCACCTCACCTCAACCTCTCGATACCAGCAATATTCTACTGTGTTTCTGTAAAATAGTTAACATATTTCTGTGACAATATTCAGATTTGATTTCATTAATGTAGAGGTACTTTGATACATCGATATGTTTATATTGCAATGATATTATTCTTTTGTGTGTTCTTTCTTTTGTCACTATGATCTTTGACGTACTTGTAACTCTGAATTTTGCGTGCGTAAGCGGTTATTAGAGAGTCAAGTCTTGGTTGTCATGTTGAAAAGAAGCAAATTGTAGTCAGTTTATGAAATGTGAACTTCAACAGTGAGGAAGATATCTTCAAGTATGTTTTATATTGTGAAGTGATGTTGCATCAAAAGTAATAAAAAAGAAGTGTAACTTAAATTCGGAGTGCTAATTACTTTTTTACATCACCATTGTCCTAACTTGCAAAAGTTTAATCTTCAAGAATGCTTTGTGAAGCGCATCTATAAAACTTTTTAATATCGCAAAATAACACCTAGGCCTCTTTGCATCCGAGCTTGAAATCATCACCACCTAGATTTTCAACGATTGAGCCATGAGTTCACAACGAGACCAGCGTGGGAAACATGAAAAGATGAGTGCCTAGTTTATCCATTATTTCAAGAAATGACTTTATTAATTGTGCTCTAATGACACCTGCCACATAAAATAACTTTTTTGCAGCCCGAGAATGCAATATTTAGCAGCGTGAGCAAAACTACAATCATAATTAATTTTTGACGTTTGTTGTGGTAGGGTTGTTAAAAGCTTGAAGGTGGTTTGATGAACCGTCTGCCCGGAACTTAATTGTGAACTGCAGAGTAATCATGTAGATGCAGATGGAAGTTCAGATTTAAGCACTGGAACGAACGCACGTCCAACAAGTAGCCGATTTGGAGAAGAAAGCCGTTCGTGTGAAACTGGCTGTAGCCGCTAGGTTACTTCAGCGAATGGCTGTGATGTTGCGACACGGTTCGACAGACCACCCACTCCTCTCTCTCTCTCTCTCTCCGCACGCTCCAATTGAGGAGGGAGAGAGACGGAAGCGGGTGACCTTGCTTTCATAGTTCTCAGCCTGGTCCGGCAGCAGAACACAGCAGCCAACACGTATTGGCCTCTGCCACTTGCTGCAGCACGTGACACCGCGGGCTGAAGTACTGGCAACGCACAGCACCGAGGTCGCCTGTCGTCCCCACACAACTGTAAGCGAAACGCAAGGTTTCCCTGCTTTGTTGGCGTTCCCGTCGCCAGCTAGGGACCCGTGCTGTGCTGTAACAGAAATCAGTTTTATAATGATCTCTGATATAACCAAACATACGTCATGTTGCTAAGAGACAACTTTGCTTCGAGAGTCACGGGCACAGTTAACTATCGCCTTGCAAAAGACACAGAACTCCAACGTGAATGGGTAACTCGTTGTAAACGAGAAGACAGAAGTAACGTTAGGAACGGAATGCTTTGTTCCGAGCATTTTTGTCCGTTTCTACAGACTCTACCCAGACACCAACGGCAAAATTTCACATGTTGTTCACGGATATTTTCTTGTTGTTTCGGTGTAACGGACTCTTCGTGGCTCGTTACAGATTAAAATGCGTTTCGTACGATTTCTTATCCCGGTTTCCTTTGTATCTGCATTCCACTTTATCTGCACAACAGTGCAAATGACAACGTTATACGTTATGTGCTTTGTTTGGAAACGAACTTGCTCCATTCACTCACAGTACTGTTGTTGACAACAACAAAGTCCGCTTTATCATTCACCTTCAAGATCTTCAAGCTTCCGTCAAATAACGCTTCTTCTGTTTTAAGGTTGAATAACAAGTACAATCTACTTGCCCTACAGATTTTTTGTTTATTTCGAATTAGTTTTCGGATTATAAGGCCATCTTCAGGAAACAACTGCTTCTTCTGTCTAGGGTTTGTTTTCCTCGCAGTGATAGTTGTACGTAAATAGTGATGAACTTTTTAGATATACCTACGAGGTAGTTACTAAAGTTATCTTCTCGAAATGGAAATAAACCTGATGCTAAAGACTCTACAAATATCGTCCTACGCGATGAAACGTTCTAACAGAAAGAGAATAACAATCTCCCCACAATGTCCCTACCTAACTGCTTCACGGGGAGCAATCACAGACTCTTTCACAAGGCCGTAACAACCCTGTCACAGCACCAATTGTACACTGCCTGAAAAAAAGTGAAGGACCCAGAAGATATCGTCGGATCTCAATGTAACTTCACGCGCGTACCATCAACGAGTGTCTAAATGAGGAGAGCTGTAACTCATTGTGACAGCTAGAACGGTCATCAAAGAACATTAGTGTCGTTCGTGTTTAGTGTTGTTACATCTACATCTACATCTACATCTACATTTATACTCCGCAAGCCACTCAACGGTGTGTGGCGGAGGGGAATTTACATGCCACTGTCATTACCTCCCTTTCCTGTTCCAGTCGCGTATGGTTCGCGGGAAGAACGACTGTCTGAAAGCCTCCGTGCGCGCTCTAATCTCTCTAATTTTACATTCGTGATCTCCTCTGGAGGTATAAGTAGGGGGAAGCAATATATTCGATACCTCATCCAGAAACGCACCCTCTCCAAACCTGGACAGCAAGCTACACCGCGATGCAGAGCGCCTCTCTTGCAGAGTCTACCACTTGAGTTTGCTAAACATCTCCGTAACGCTGTCACGCTTACCAAATAACCCTGTGACGAAACGCGCCGCTCTTCTTTGGATCTTCTCTATCTCCTCTGTCAACCCGACCTGGTATGGATCCCACACTGATGAGCAATACTCAAGTATAGGTCGAACGAGTATTTTGTAAGCCACCTCCTTTGTTGATGGACTACATTTTCTAAGGACTCTCCCAATGAATCTCAACCTGGTACCCGCCTTACCAACAATTAATTTTATATGATCATTCCACTTCAAATCGTTCCGCACGCATACTCCCAGATGTTTTACAGAAGTAACTGCTACCAGTGTTTGTTCCGCAATCATATAATCATACAATAAAGCATCCTTCTTTCTATGTATTCGCAATACATTACATTTGTCTATGTTAAGGGTCAGTTGCCACTCCCTGCACGAAGTGCCTAGCCGCTGCAGATCTTCCTGCATTTCGCTGCAATTTTCTAATGCTGCAACTTCTCTGTATACTACAGCATCATCCGCGACAAGCCGCATGGAACTTCCGACACTATTTACTAGGTCATTTATATATGTATATTGTGAAAAGCAATGGTCCCATAACACTCCTCTGCGGAACGCCAGAGGTTACTTTAACGTCTGTAGACGTCTCTCCATTGAGAACAACACGCTGTGTTCTGTTTGCTAAAAACTCTTCAATCCAGCCACACAGCTGGTCTGATATTCCGTAGGCTCTTACTTTGTTCATCAGGCGACAGTGCGGAACTGTATCGAACGCCTTCCGGAAGTCAAGAAAAATAGCATCTACCTTGGAGCCTGTATCTAATATTTTCTGGGTCTCATGAACAAATAAAGCGAGTTGGGTCTCACACGATCGCTGTTTCCGGAATCCGTGTTGATTCCAACGTAGTAGATTCTGGGTTTCCAAAAACGACATGATACTCGAGCAAAAAACATGTTCTAAAATTCTACAACAGATCGACGTCAGAGATATAGGTCTATAGTTTTGCGCATCTGCTCGACGACCCTTCTTGAAGACTGGGACTACCTGTGCTCTTTTCCAATCATTTGGATCCTTCCGTTCCTCTACCAGGCCTGGTACAGTATATATCGGGTGTAAGCAGCGTCAGATGCCGAGTGATCGCTGTGAAGGATATGAAGATGCTGCACACTCATGTGAGCTAGCGTTATCATCACTTGGCAGCGTTTGTAAGGGGCCCCACTGTGTGTCCCCATTTGGTCGGCTGGCCGAATCGTGCAGTATCCAGATTTGTCGGGCTTTGAAATAAGACAGTGGCCCGATGTTGGACTGCGCGGGAACGTGAGGCTCACTCATCGTCAAGGTTCTGGTCGACCACGTCTGACCACCACGTCGTAGGATCACCATAATGAGCACCAAGCACCTCCCAACCACTTCACATCTGCACCTGCCGTCCGAGAACAGCTACAGGACTCTGAGCCGTGCTCACTTCCAACTAGGCGTTTTCTTGAACTGCGCTGTCTATCTGTGTTTGGTTGGTTGGATGGTTTTTTGGGGGAAGAGACCAAACAGCGAGGTCATCGGTCTCATCGGATTAGGGAAGGACAGGGAAGGAAGTCGGCCGTGCCCTTTCAGAGGAACCATCCCAGCATTTGCCTGGAGCGATTTAGAGAAATCACGGAAAACCTGAATCAGGATGGCCGGACGCGGGATTGAACCGTCGTCCTCCCGAATGCGAGTCCAGTGTGCTAACCACTGCGCCACCTCGCTCGGTATCTGTGTTTGGTTTCCGGCCCTTGTTGCGGTTACATCGTGGTTCTTCTTCCCTCTACGTGCGGCAGCAGCGATGTGCATTGATATTTGCACCATGTACCATCTTTGGTTTTGTGCATTCAGTTCCTGGTTAGGGGGATCTGCAGTGAGTCGGTCAGTTGCTGCGGACCAGGGACGTTATCTCCACGAAGTGCAGTCGGCTGGGTCCGCTGGCGGTCCATGCACAGTGTCGGAGCGTGTGTGGAGCTGTCCGATCGCTACGAGCTTCGTAGTTCACCGACCCGGAACGTCAAAGATGACCAATGTCCATTCATGTTGCGTGGTTCGTTTCGGTGGGTCGCTGTTGGGGAGGGTTTCCTGTGAGCAACACCGAGTGTTTCTATTGCTGAAATTTAGCTGCCATGCGGTGCAATTAACTATATTGGTTTACTAAGATTCAAATGCACCAGCGGAATTTTCTGCCTTGTGGCCATTAGTGTTCCGGTTACCTGCCCTGGTCACTAACGTAATTTCAGGCAGCGTCCTTTACTCACCTGTTGTCGCTGTCGAACATGGTGTGTAGTTTTGACAGCTAATACATATTTCATTGCGGATAATCATATTCGTAACTTTTGTGTCTGAGTTCTCATGTACCGATTGGTGGCAAGCAAGTCGTTGCGTCAGTCGGTCCGTGGGCCGCACGGGGTCAGCCGAGCGGTCTGAGACGCTGCAGTCACGGACTGTGCTGCTGGTCCCGGCGGAGGTTCGAGTCCTCCCTCAGGATAATTTAAGTAGTGTGTGAGCTTAGGGACTGATGACCTTAGCAGTTAAGTCCCATAAGATTTCACACACATTTGATTTTTTTTAATTTCCATCCGTGGCTGTCCCCTGGTTGGGTTCCGACGGAGCAAGTGTAATTGGGCTCACCGCCTGTCTTGCCTAAGTGAACGAGAGCAGACTCACCTCCCTGGAGGCTTCTGAGTGCCGTTTTCTTTATTGTCCTTCTCGCCGGTGTTCAATTGTCTGTTTATAATCTATCATAGCCAATGATTTTTTAAAAATCTTGTTTTTACTGGATTTTATGTATTTTTGAATTTTGGAAAATCAATTATGGACCTTCAGCCACTTAAATCCTTATTTTTAAAAAACAAAAAAAACATTGCAGCCTCCTGTCTGCCTTTGAAAGGTTATGGTAATTTATATTAAAATCTTGAAAATTGTATTGTGGGCCTACAGCCTTTTGTATTGCATCTTTTTTATGTTTGTCTATTCACCCTTGCCTTGAGGCTCTCAGCCTCACTATATATATATATATATATATGTGTGTGTGTGTGTGTGTGTGTGTGTTAATTATTTTATTTGCAATTTTAACTGCATGTTTTTACCACTTGAGATTTATCTTGTTGCTTTGAGATTTCTTGATTGGAGACCTTTTTTGAAACTTGTAGTTATAAAGGGTCGGCTATGTGCCGTTTTGGTTTAACGGTATTATTAAATTACAATTTTGAGTGAACCTGACCGACACCTTATTTGGCACTTTCCACAATCCTAACCATCTGTTCGACCCAGCGGGTTTAGCGGGCGTTTCAGACTCCCCTCACCTTTATGTGCCACTGCACACCATTGGTCAGAGACCAACAGCAGGTGGACATGGGAACTACCCTCCCATGCAAAGGCTGCTGCTAGCACCACAACACAAATGGTTGTGCTTGCACTGGTGCTGTGAGCGGGTACCTTGGACTACTGTAGAATTGAGGTGCTGAGAAGCAGAAGGGCCAAAAGCGCATCATTGTCGATTGTGAGATTGTACCATTTCTTCATCGTTCTGACATCTGCTAATCTTGTGGTCAGTCAGATTTATCTGTGCTGTAGGCCTACATTGTATATGTTGTGGGCTGGCAGGAGAGCCAACCCGTATGAATAGAGGAAGCCGAAAGGCACGTGTTTTAGCTTACGCAGGCTGGCGTGAGGTCTGGAACAGGAAAGGGAAATTAGACTTTAGAAAAACGGACGTAGCTGGTGGAATACTTAACTTTAATCCTTTAAAAGAGAACGTCGGTCTGACGGTACATGATTAACAAGATCAATAGCAACTGATAATGGCGCCTTGCTAGGTCGTAGCAAATGGCATAGCTGAAGGCTATGCTAACTATCGTCTCGGCAAATGAGAACGTATTTTTTCAGTGAACCATCGCTAGCAAAGTCGGCTGTAGAACTGGGGCGAGTGCTAGGAAGTCTCTCTAGACCTGCCGTGTGGCGGCGCTCGGTCTGCAATCACTGATAGTGGTGACACGCGGGTCCGACGTATACTAACGGACCGCGGCCGATTTAAAGGCTACCACCTAGCAAGTGTGGTGTCTGGCGGTGACACCACAGTATATATATTCTATATATGGACATTCACGAAAACTGTCTCACTGGTTTCCCTCTTACTCTTTTGTACGTGGACTTGACGACCGTGCGCTTTAGGCCCTTATGGTACTCAACGCCTCAATTGTATCTCACTGTGTTCGGCAATCAATCGCGATTCTGCACTACCCTGGATCACCATCGTCAGCGTGTTGGCGGCGACCTGGCGGGAGGTCCTGTAGTGTTGGCAGAAGAGCCAACACCGTGTTACTAGAGGAGGCCGAAATGCGCGCGTTTTAGCTCACGTAGGCTGGCGTGAGGAGGGAAGGACTATACTGACGTGGGGTCTGGAACATGACAAGGAATTAGAATTCAGAAAGCGGACGTAAGTAGTTTCATACTTAACTTTAATCCATTAACGATGAACGTCGCTCTTGACGGTACATGATTCACAATATTGTCTGTTCAGAATTCATTCTAATAATTCAATTTGGCGCCTTGCTAGGTCGTAGCAAATGACGTAGCTGAAGGCTATGCTAAACTATCGTCTCTGAAAACGAGAGCGTATGTAGGCAGTGAAGCATCGCTAGCAAAGTCGGCTGTACAACTAGACGAGTGCTAGAGAGTCTCTCTAGACCTGCCGTGTGGCGGCGCTCGGTCGGCAATCACTGACAGTGGCAACACGCGGGTCCGACGTATACTAACGGACCGCGGCCGATTTAAAGGCTACCACCTAGCAAGTGTGGTGTCCGGCGGTGACACCACAGGTCCCGTTCGTGGAATGTTTTGGAGACGCACTGCTGTGTCACTCGTGACATCACGGTGTGGGGAGCGTCCTCAAGTGTTACCATCTCTTGCGACAGTGTGGGCGTGCCATTTTTCAACATAACGATGGTCGTCCACAAAGGTCACGTTTAACAATGGACTGTCCGTGTGATGCAGAGGCACTCTGTGGACAGCAAGATACTCAGATATGTCGCCGATCTGTGGGACCAGCTCGAAAGTCAAACCTGTCCCATTATCAGCATCCTGGCTACCGAGGACCACTTACACAGTTGCTGTGGGCCAGCTTGCTTCAGAAGAGGACACAATGGGTTTCTGATGCCCTTCCCAGCTGAATGAGTGCATACTTCCAGGCCAAAGGGGATGCAACATCTTAGTGACAAGTGGACACATATTGCCGATTTGTTTGTAAATTTGACTCGATATTGCAATCTCTGAAATAATCTCATGTGCCCTCCCAAGACGTAAAGTTTCATTTCATTTGCTCCACCCCTTCTGTGTGCCTCACTGCTCTTTTTTTTAATTTTCAGTGTAAATCAATGGCAAAGTACTACACGGACATGCCTGGGAAGTGTTTATTTCTTATTAAATGCGTTACCATTTTACTGAAGTACACATTGCGACAGAATTACAGAATTACGTTTTTGAAACCCCGTAATTCATACCCATTGCAACGGTTAAGTCTGAAATCGGATGCAAAGGTGCGTTTAGCCGTCTTCTGTAACGGTGCAAAAACGTGGCGCACTGCTGCCTCACCTTTGGGCTCACCGACGCTGCAAACCGACTGTGAGAAAAAGCCCCAGAGCACACAAGTTTATGTGACGTATAGGGTGGGTTACTGATGCCACACTGGCACCAAATTCTACTACAATTATGCCCATCGCCGCCGTGCACTTGTCAGACGATGGGAAGGTCGTCACACCCGCTGTTACTCTCATTTCACCCCTTCTTTTGACGCCTCTGCGATGGAGGTCAGCGCTGAAATCATGTGGTCTTCGTAAGTGTCCGACGAAAATATTCCACGCACACCGGCGCACAGAATCGGCACGAAAATACACTACTGGCCATTAAAATTGCTACACCAAGAAGAAATGCAAATGATAAACGGATATTCATTGGACAAATATATTATACTAGAACTGACATGTGATTACATTTTCAAGCAATTTGGGTGCATAGATCCTGAGAAATCAGTACCCAGAACAACCACCTCTGGCCGTAATAACGGCCTTGATACGCCTGGGCATTGAGTCAAACAGAGCTTGGATGGCGTGTACAGGTACAGCTGCCCATGCAGCTTCAGCACGATACCACAGTTCATCAAGAGAAGTGACTGGCGTATTGTGACGAGCCAGTTGCTCAGCCACCGCTGCCCAGACGTTTTCAGTTGGTGAGAGATCTGGAGAATGTGCTGGCCAGGGCAGCAGTGGAACATTTTCCGTATCCAGAAAGGCCCGCACAGGACCTGCAACATGCGGTCGTGCATTATCCTGCTGAAATGTAGGGTTTCACAGGGATCGAATGAAGGGTAGAGCCAAGGGTCGTAACACATCTGAAATGTAACGTCCACTGTTCAACGTGCCGTCAATGCGAACAAGAGGTGACCGAGACGTGTAACCAACGGCACCCCATACCATCACGCCGGGTGATACGCCAGTATGGCAATGACGAATACACGTTTCCAATGTGCGTTCACCGCGATGTCGCCAAACGCGGATGTGACCATCATGATGCTGCAAACAGAACCCGGATTCATCCGAAAAAATACCGTTTTGCCATTCGTGCACCCAGGTTCGTCGTTGAGTACACCATCGCAGGCGCTCCTGTCTGTGATGCAGCGTCAAGGGTAACCGCAGCCATGGTCTCCGAGCTGATAGTCCATGCTGCTTCAAACGTCGTCGAACTGTTCGTGCAGATGGTTGTTGTCTTGCAAACGTCCCCAACTGTTGACTCAGGTATCGAGACGTGGCTGCGCGATCTGTTACAGCCATACGGATAAGATGCCTGTCATCTCGACTGCTAGTGATACGAGGCCATTGGGATCCAGCAATGCATTCCGTATTACCCTCCTGAACCCACCGATTCAATATTCTGCTAACAGTCATTGGATCTCGACCAACGCGAGCAGCAATGTCGTGATATGATAAACCGCAATCGTGATCGGCTACAATCCGACCTTTATCAAAGTCGGGAACGTTATGGTACGCATTTCTCCTCCTTAGACGAGGCATCACAACAACGGTTCACCAGGCAACGCCGGTGAACAGCTGTTTGTGTATGAGAAATCGGTTGGAAACTTTCCTCATGTCAGCACGTTGTAGGTGTCACCACCGGCGCCAACCATGTGTGAATGCTCTGAAAAGGTAATCATTTGCATATGACAGCATATTCTTCCTGTCGGTTCAATTTCGCGTCTGTAGCACGTCATCTTCGTTTTGAAGCAATTTTAATGGCCAGTAGTGGAGCTGAGGGGGTCGCCTAAAAGCCATTAATGAAAGCACCCGCTTCCCTGGAACGTCGTTTCTCACATATTTCACTGTCGAAAACGACTGTTTGCAGTGGCATTCTTCACAACCTTTGATACTGCTAACAGCTTCGGACATTTGAAGCACAGAGATGCCGCAATTTTGCTCTTGTGTACAGGTTAGAACCACGAGGGACCACTCAGAACCATTCGTGATCCAAAACACCAAAGGGTGCTTACGCTTTTTGAGCTCTCTTATTTGTGCCCTCCTGTGGTGTGATCATGGGAGGATGTGATATTGACACATGTGTCAATAAAACGGCAAAGCATCCCTCTAAGAATCCCAGGTCAGTAAAACCCTCAGTGGCACCTATCCACATGTACTGAGAATTTTAAAAATCTACCTGTTCAGACAGAATCTGTGACGAAGGCGTAGGCACTTGCTAATTTGCAACCTCTTCCACACTCTCCGATTTTGGATGGCCTACTATCAGGCACACAGGCAAATTGCAGCGTCGAAAGAGCAGCAGTGTAGCCTGCCTGCAGGCGCCTGGCACTCTTGTCATAGGTTCTGTCTGCACTTGTACATTTTTAAAGTGCTAAACAAAGATGGGTGGCTGCTGCCGAAGATTTAGTCGAACTGGAGCGTTTTGGAGGGACTCTTTGCCGTATTATTTACACATGCGTCAATGTCCCATCCTTCCATGATCACGCCACAGGAGGGCACCATATTCTTCTTCTTCTTGGTTGGCTGTACAGTCCTTGAACAACCTTGGCCTCCTGTGTCACCTGCCTCCATTCTTCTTTGTCCATCCCCTTCCTTCTCCAATTTCTTATTCCCATCGCATTTAGAACTTCTTCCATATCATCGAGCCACCTTTTCCTGGGTCTTCCTCTTCTCCTTCTCCTGTCAGGTTTTCCCATAAAAACTTTCTTGACACTCCGAGTTTCTGGCATTCTCTGTACATGCCCTGCCCATCTTATTCTTCCCTGCTTAATTTTAACAACAATAGCCATCTGTCCAAAAAGTGTTTGTAGTTCTACATTTGTTCTTACTCTCCAGCCATCTTCCTCTCTCACTGCTCCAAAAATCCTTCTCAGTATCTTTCTTTCCCATCTCAATAACCAGTTCTTCTCCTTTAATGCCAGTACCCAGCCTTCTGATCCATATATTACTATAGGTCTTAATATGGTTGTGTATATTTTGATTTTTGTATTCCTACTAACGTTCCTGGAATTAAATACGTTCTGCAAGGCAAAATAGCAACGATTTCGACTCGCTATCCTAAGTTCTAGTGCTACTTTATTGTCCTCCGTTATTACAGACCCTAATATTTAAATGTTTTCACTCTTTCATATTCTTCCCATTCATTACTGTTGAATTCTTGTATAGAACCATATATATATAGGCACCATATAAGACTGCTAAAAAAGCGTAAAACAGCTGCTTTGGATCACGTTCATACCTTGTCGAATAGGTTTGAATGGTCCCTAGTGGTTCCACTGTATACGAGCGTGAAAATTGTGGCCGCGCTGTGCTCCAAACGGACGCGAACACGTTCGACACAGTCCCACAACATCCTCAGAGAACGGTTGAGACGCTCGGGGGTGTCAGCTGTTTCAAAGGGTGTGTAGGACATCGAAATATGTCGGAATCAACGCTCCAGCGAAGTGCGTGGTTACATTGACGCCCTTTATGCCGCCCCCTCCGGTATTTTCGAGCAGATTCTGAGTGGCAGTGTGTGTGGAATGTTTTCCTTGGCCACTCATAAGAAAACCACACGATTTCAGCTTTGGGCGTCGCTATTCTGACCAACGCAGAGCCGTCAAAAGGAGATGTGAAACGAGGGTAAGAGCAGGTGTGGCGACCTTCCCATCGCGTGACACGCTCACGGTGGCGATGGACAGGATTATGGTGAAATTTGGTGCCAGTGTAACATCATTAACTCATCTTACACGTCCCAAGAACTTTTGAGCTGCAGCCTTTTCTTCTCATGTGTCCACACTTTGCTGTGTGAAGCGTTGTCGAGCCTGAGGGTGATGCCGCAGGACACCATAGTTTTGTACCATTACAGGAAAGTTTGTAGGCAACTTAGACCCGAATTTCAAACTTAAGTGACGCAATGGGTAAGAGATCGAGCCCGGTGTCCATCCACACTGAAGAGATCATTGACCGCTCTCGTCTCACTTCTTCTTTTTTTTTTTTTTTTTTTTTTTTGTTTGATGCGGCCCGCCACGAAATCCTTTCCTGTGCTAACCTCTTCATCTCAGAGTAGCAATTGCAACCTACGTCCTCAATTATTTGCTCGACGTATTCCAATCTCTGTCTTCCTCTACAGTTTTTGCCCTCTACAGCTCCCTCTAGTACCATGGAAGTCATTCCCTCATGTCTTAGCAGATGTCCTATCATCCTGTCCCTTCTCCTTATCAGTGTTTTCCACATATTCCTTTCCGCTCCGATTCTGCATAGAACCTCCTCATTCCTTACCTTATCAGTCCGCCTAATTTTCAACATTCGTCTATAGCACCACATCTCAAATGCTTCGATTCTCTTCTGTTCCGGTTTTCCCACAGTCCATGTTTCACTACCATACAATGCTGTACTCCAGACGTACATCCTCAGAAATTTCTTCCTCAAATTAAGGCCGGTATTTGATATTAGTAGACTTCTCTTGGCCAGAAATGCCTTTTTTGCCATAGCGAGTCTGCTTTTGATGTCCTCCTTGCTCCGTCCGTCATTGGTTATTTTACTGCCTAGGTAGCAGAATTCCTTAACTTCACTGACTTCGTGACCATCAATCCTGATGTTAAGTTTCTCGCTGTTCTCATTTCTACTACTTCTCATTACCTTCGTCTTTCTCCGATTTACTCTCAAACCATACTGTGTGCTCATTAGACTGTTCATTCCGTTCAGCAGACCATTTAATTCTTCTTCACTTTCACTGAGGATAGCAATGTCATCAGCGAATCGTATCATTGATATCCTTTCACCTTGTATTTTAATTCCACTCCTGAACCTTTCTTTTATTTCCATCATTGCTTCCTCGATGAACAGAATGAAGAGTAGGGGCGAAAGGCTACAGCCTTGTCTTACACCCTTCTTAATACGAGCAGTTCGTTCTTGATCGTCCACTCTTATTATTCCCTCTTGGTTGTTGTACATATTGTATATGACCCGTCTCTCCCTATAGCTTACCCCTACTTTTTTCAGAATCTCGAACAGCTTGCACCATTTTATATTGTCGAACGCTTTTTTCAGGTCGACAAATCATATGAAAGTGTCTTGATTTTTGTTTAGCCTTTATTAGCCGTAACGTCAGAATTGCCTCTCTCGTCCCTTTAATTTTCCTAAAGCCAAACTGATCATCTCACTTATATCTGTATATAAATATATGGTGTCTGTTCTCCTACGGCAATTGCCGAAATGCTGCAAGTAATGAGGATAATGGCCAAGGGGCGCCACATTAGTAGCTTCGTGGACAGGCTAAGAATTTTGGTCTGAAGGGTTGCCTGGGCAGTCGTAATGACAGCTGTGTCCGGATGGCTCCGTGGTTAGCGCACCTACCTAGTAAGCAGAAGGTCCTCGTTCGACTCCTTTCTTGCTCAAATTTTCAACTTTCTCCATTGATTTAAATCAATTCCCTCTCACATTCGATGTGTATAATTCTTTTGTGTCTTAATTTGATGCAAAAATTTGTTTATTTTTAAGATTACCTGTAATAAAAATTTTGAAAAAATGAGTAAAGCTTGTTTTATTCAGTGATTGTTTCAATTTTAAATCGTAACTAATAGCACAGAATTATTACAATTTTTTTAAATAATTAATATGGTCAAAATTCGAAAATAAGACATGTTATTAATAGTGTGGAGATGATTAAGACAGCTGAACCTACTTGGCAAAAATGATTATACAGATTGCTAAGATGCTTATGGATTCAGAAATATTACTGAAGAATGGAGGAACGGAATAATAATTCCAGTGATCAAGAAGGCAGAAAAGTATGTGATAACTATCGAGGGATTACACTCGTATCACAAGTATCAAAAATAATGGATGGGACACTGAAAAGAACATTGATGAAAAATGTGGTAAGTCTCTTAGAAGAGGAGCAGTAGGGTCTATGGCTTTTGACATGGTAGATCAGCAATGAGCCCTATCTTTAGTATGAGACATTTGATGGAAAAGCATTGGAAGTACAGTAAAGATGTGGTGATGACATTTCTTGACATACTGAAGGCTTACAATAGTGCCACTAGAGAAAAGATATGGGAAACCTTGGAAAGAAAAGATGGTGGAAAAGAGACAACTGAAATTCTTCGAGCAATGTATGACAAAAGCTTCAGCTGAGTCTTCGCCCAAGTTGGAAGAACCAGTTGGTTTAGGAACGCCATGGGTTGAGACAAGGAAGAGTCGTGTCACCATTATTATTTATAATGGTGATTGATGCAATTTTGTGAAAGAGACAAAAGAAATGGCTCTGAGCACTATGGGACTCAACTGCTGAGGTCATTAGTCCCCTAGAACTAGTTAAACCTAACTAACCTAAGGACATCACAAACATCCATGCCCGAGGCAGGATTCGAACCTGCAACCGTAGCGGTCTTGCGGTTCCAGACTGCAGCGCCTTTAACCGCACGGCCACTTCGGCCGGCGAGACAAAAGAAGCTCACACAAGAAGGTAGATGAAGTTATTGCTATTTTTCAGTGCTATTGTGGTGTGGGGAACCAAAAGTAAATATCTACAGGAACAAAGAGAAATCTTAAAAGAAAAAAATCAACAAATATGGGAAAAAATGCAGTATGGAGGAAAGCAAAAGCGTGGTGGTAACCAAAGGAGACGAAGAAAGCATGAGAGTAATTAATAATAAAGGGCGGGTATTGATTTTGTGGATAACTTTAAATATCTGAGAAGTGTAATAATGGAGAGTGCAAGGAAGGAGGCAGCCATTAGCAAAAGTGTACAAGACGGCAATGCATTTTACCAGTGTGTGAGGGCTTAGTCTGGGGAACGGAGGTGCCAATTAAGTGTGAGGAAGTTCTGGACAAATTGTACTTCACACCCAAGCTGACATATGCTTCGGAGAGATGGAAAGTGACAAGAAGAGAGGAGAGTAGAATACAAGACAGTGAAATGAAATTCCTAAGAAGTGTGTTAGGGAAAACGAGGAGAGAGAGAGAGAGAGAGAGGGGGAAAAAATGAAAGTGTTAGGAACGAAATTGAAATGGTAAAGCTGAATTAGGAAACTGAGAAGAACAAGTTAAAATTGTCTGAACGTGTAAACAAAATGGAAGATGGATGAATACCAAAACGAACGACGGAGACCACTTTTAGTGCAAGGAAGTAAGAGGGGGGCCTAGAGCAAGACTGACTGGCTCGATAGAGACCAATTTACAAAGGAGTCTGGCCTGGAACAAAACTGTTATAGAAGAAGAACGGTGTAAAGACGTGGGAGAATGGAGAAGTGCATAAATGTCCCATTCTGGACTGGTGCAGGATCAAGGAGCATCGAAGATGACGTTAACATTAACAGTTTTTGGTGGGGCATTTATTCACTTCGCGCGGAAGACTGGTGTTGCGCGGAATATAGTTTAGGAAACCTAGTTGTACACAGATAAATGAAATTCTACAGGGAGCTACACGTTTCATTTCATGCTCCTCTGCAGTTGGCGAACCTGTGCGGTGACCGTGCACATCTGACGCGTTAATTTATGAGCCGCGGCACGTATTTCACGGGACGGCTGGCGTCTGTTGGCCGAAGCATTGTTCCACGGGGAAGGCGCGCTCGTAAATCGCCGGAAGCGAGCGGCAGTAAAGAATTTGTGCTCCACACGTTTTATCAGCGGTTGACGCGGCGGTCGGCGGCCGTTCCCAGAACGCGGGAGCCGGAAAGAGAGCCTCTGCTTTGTTCAGCGCTCCTGTGAGCCCTCTTATCTTTATTACTGTTCCCATTCGAGAGAGGTTCAGGAGTCGCCCAGCGTGGTCGACGCCGCCACGCATCACGGCTCACAGCCTGGCCACGCCATTACGTTATGCCTAGCAACTGAGCGTCGGCAGTGAAGTTCACAGTCACGCGCTTTTGTGATTTCCACTTTCGACCAAGAATATTTATCACACACTAGCTTAGCACCCGCTGCTCCGCTCACGTCGACTGTATCTACGTCTACTTCTACGTAGATACTCCGCAAGCCACTGTTCGGAGGGTGGCGGAGGGTGCCCTGTACCACTACTAGTCATGTCCTTTCCTGTTCCACTTGCAAATAGAGCGAGGGAAAAACGATTGTCTATGTGCCTCCATATGACCACTTATCTTCGCGGTCCTTACGCGCAATGTGTGTTGGCGACGGTAGAATCGTTCGGCAGTCACCTTAAAATGTCGGTTCTCGACGGAAGCCCTAGTCACACGACATTTACATTTATTGACGTCTTTAAAAATTTTACCTAACAACTGTGTGAATTTTAATAACATGAAGTGAACAAGTACATCGTTGTATTCGCCAGGCCTTCTGACTACGAAACCAGTGTGCTTGTAAGGATTAAGTGTGGGTCGAATTGCCAACGTAAATAGTCTTAGTGTAACTTTTACAGAAGTCGTTGTGCTTTCATTACCATAGAAAGGTACCTGTTATTATTAAAATATGCAAGTGGAGGACTGATTAAAAATTATTTCAACTGTAGGCCAACTCACTGTTTGCCTCTGATAACCATTTAAGAGCAAGGCTCAGCGGATAACTATTTGTTCCATCCAACATTAACCAAGGAGACAGAGAAAGACTTCTAATTTATTTATGAGGTGTTCCATCTATTCTTTCACAGACACACTAGAGAAAAGGGGACTGGGTTGCAATTTTAAAAAAGTGAATTACTTTTCAATATAAAATCCGAATGATTTATTAAACGATTTTATTGAACGTGGACTAAAGGAGCGGCATTAACAAAATACTAGGTTGGTATGAGCCCCTACTTTACACGAAGATTCAATGAGATACATCAGGACACCAAACCGAACAATAATGGGGGTTGGTTGGGAAGCCAAGGGGAACAGGAATTAGGAAAACGAATCTAGCGCTCGTACACTCGCTTATACCACAACGCACCAACACACAGAAGGAAACACCACATTATTACCACCCAAACCACCACAAAACACAACAGCAGACTGTATCTTGGCTAGAGACATTAGACAGAAAGTGGGCTGATCAACAAGGCACAACACATACAATGAAAAGACCCAGTTATAGCTTCGACAAAATGCACAGAAATATAGTAAAACGTACAAACAATCCACGAACGCCAAAAGGCGTGAGCACTTGTTGGAAAAATAATAGAACTACGAACCACAAACAGCCAAAGTACTCTGAAGTACTCAGTTCTTGAATCACAAAATAACTTGGCTAAGAAAATACATGCTCCACACTACAAATTGAAATCAAACAACCACTTGATTGTAAAGATACAATACGCTTTACTCCGCTCACACGTGGTTGAGAAACCCAAATTCCCACATTGGAAAGCATCGATTTACAACAGAAATATTCAGTAGAAATTGGGAATGCATTTCACACAATACTCACGCTCTTAAAGTGCACACCTTACTGTAAGTTAACAAATAATGGGCCTAGATTCGACCATTAACTACTTGGCAGTTTGGCTGCACAAAGCCACCGACTTCCCAGTTGCAAAAACTCGTTAACGATCTAACAAGTAAGATTCAATCTCGCGCCTCTCGTAATTTCGTTTAATGAAGTTACCATACACAGTGAGAATGAATACGCTACACTACCGGTCTGGAAAGCTAAAATCTTTTTATTTTGTCCTACTGATCGACCATAGCTCACTTACACACAAAGTATTCTTACTGAAAAACTCAAGAACAATATTAAATCTCTACATGAAATAATTCTCACGATCACTAGCACGATTAACTCCTGACTACCAAAGGAACTGAAATAAACATCATTGAAACTCGCACACTAAATAATTCACATACCTCCATCCGTGGGCTGGCCGTACATCAGTACGTACTCCAGGCTCCAGCAGAACAGCAACCCTTTCAGCCCCCAGTCTGCCGCTTCTGCTACGCTTGTGGAGGGGGTGCACGAAAGGTGCAGGCGTCTTACCTGCCAACCTGTCATTTGTGTGCTATTGTACAAGCTCTGGTAACCAAGTTAGACCTCTTTACCTTTCTACTTCCTCTAAAGCTGTTTGTAAAACTGGAGGAGCACACGAAACTACATTAGCAGCTAGTTAACGGATACTCTCACGAAAACTCACATTCACTTGTTTCAGTAAAGCACCAGAGGTTAAATGGTAGAACAAAGATATGGGGGTGATTCATGTGCCCACTTAATACAGAAAAGAAAAGACATATCCATGCAAACGACACACTTTCTTCTGACAAGGGAACCTCCCCATCGCACCCCCCTCAGATTTAGTTATAAGTTGGCACAGTGGATAGGCCTTGAAAAACTGAACACAGATCAATCGAGAAAACAGGAAGAAGTTGTGTGGAACTATGAAAAAACAAGCAAAATATACATACTGAGTAGTCCATGGCAAGATAGGCAACTTCAACGACAGTATGAGCTGAGGAGCGCCGTGGTCCCGTGGTTAGCGTGAGCAGCTGCGGAGCGAGAGGTCCTTGGTTCAAGTCTTCCCTCGAGTGAAAGGTTTAATTTTTTATTTTCAGACAATTATTGTCTGACAAACTCTTATGTTTTCATCACCTTTTGGGAGTGATTATCACATACACAAGAAAACCTAAATCAGGCAAGGTAGAAGAATCTTTTTACCCATTCGCCAAGTGTGCAAGCTAGGTGGGTCGACAACATGACAACATATTCCTGTCATGTGAGGCACATGCCGTCACCAGTGTCGTATAGAATATATCAGACATGTTTTCCTGTGGAGGAATCGGTTGACCTATAACCTTGCGATCAAATGTTTTCGGTTCCCATTGGAGAGGCACGTCCTTTCGTCTACTAATCGCACGGTTTTGCGGTGCGGTCGCAAAACACAGACACAAAACTTATTACAGTGAACAGAGACGTCAATGAACGAACGGACAGATCACAACTTCGCGAAAATAAAAAATTTAAAATTTTCACTCGAGGGAAGACTTGAACCAAGAACCCCTCGTTCCGCAGCTGCTCACTCAAACCACGGGACCACGGCGCTCCTGTGCTCACATGGTTCTCGATTTTGCCTATCTTGCGCATGGACTACTCAGTTTGTATATTTTGCTTATTTTTTTCATAGTTCCAGACAACTTCTTCCTGTTTTCTCGATTGATGTGAGTTCAGTTTTTCAAGGCCTATCCACTGTGTCAACTTATAACTAAATCTGAGGGGGGTGCGATGGGGAGGTTCCCTTGTGAGAGAGAGAGAGAAAGAGAGAGAGAGAGAGAGAGAGAGAGAGAGAGAGAAAATTGAAGACATTGAAATATGTCGATATGTCGACAACTGCACATCAGATCAAAAAAGCTATAATTACTATTTGTTTGGCTCGGAAGGGGACATCCAAAGACACCACACTCGACCCGCTACCCCATCCCAAGCGTGGGTGGCGGTGGCAACTTTGAAATCTTCAATGGGGTCCCTCGTATTTTTCATTGCAGATTACTATTCTACGGTACCTTACATACGTTTTGTCTGAAGCATTTTCTTCGTTTCACCACAAGTGGCGCTTTAATTGGAGGATTAAAAATGGGTACAAAATCGTAATTTACGACATGCTGCTCAATGGCCCTTGAATATCCAACAGCGCGTGGGACCCCATCTGCACGCTGCGACGGTAGGCAGGCCAGTATATTTCATAACTTCTAATATCATTAGCTTCTCCTAAAGCCCTGTGCGCTGCCATCAGACGTAAAGGTTTTCATAATCTTGTAAAGGAACGAACGAGAGTGAGCTTTCTCTGGAAAACGCTCGGCGTACAAGGCAACAGCAGCCTCAACATCGCTCCTACATTCTCCGTAAATCAGGATCGTTTCAATTTTTTCTTCTGTGGTTGCAGCATTCATCGTCCAGATGCACCTCTGTTCTCCAAATGACGGGTAGATGTGCAGGCAATAAGCACTGCGCAAGTAACGTAACGTTTAGAGCCGCTGTGTGTTCCACGTCTGCGCGATACGTGAGCTCCGGTCGCAGTACCTGCCTGCTCTGATACGTCGCAGTATGACAGGGATGTGACGGAGCCCTCTCAGCCTCATGGGCACGTAAAATTAATAATGTTAACGAAACAGCCGATCGTGCTGGAGGCATAATAGAGCAATCAATATAGACCAAAAACGGTCGAATATCGGGAATAGTTCGTGTAGGAGGAAGTTTTTTCAGTCGTAGGATGAATTGCCACAAACAGCATACTAGAAATGCTTATTGGTGTGGGATGAGTGTGGGGGGGAGTTTCTTTTGAAGATCAATTTTGCACGTTTTTGTTCAATTACTCGAAAAACGTGGCCTCCAACGAAAACGTATGCTAACACAAAATTTAACTATATTAAATTTCCTACAAAAAGCCCCCATTTATTTTTTCTGCGAACGAGAGAATATGAAGATCTTACGCATGGTTTTTGAAGCCTAGAAAAATGATGCAGGTTGCATAAAGTGACGTCGGTAGCGGCAGCTGCACAACCCTGTGTGCTTTCCTTACTGCGCCATGTGCACATCCGATGTTATCGATAGTATTTGCAAAAGCTATTGACGTATCGATAAAATATCGATTCGCTTTGGCAGGTATTTCAAATGAAAAATAGCTTTCTAAGAATTAATAAAATTTTCTCGAGCTTCCAGCCGCGTCAGGCGGTTAAAATCCCGCGAGCTTTCCACCAAGCTCTCCTCATCTACATCTACATCTACGTGATTACTCTGCTATTCACAATAAAGTGCCTGGCAGAGGGTTCAATGAACCACCTTCAAGCTGTCTCTCTACCGTTCCACTCTCGAACGGGACACGGGAAAAACGAGCACTTAAATTTTTCTGTGCGAGCCCTGATTTCTCTTATTTTATCGTGACGATCATTTCTCCCTACGTAGGTGGGTGCCGACAGAATGTTTTCACAATCGGAGGAGAAAACTGGTGATTGAAATTTCATGAGAAGATCCCGTCGCAGCGGAAAACGCATTTGTTTTAATGATTGCCACTCCAATTCACGTATCATATTTGTGACACTATCTCGCCTATTTCGCGATAATACAAAACGAGCTGCCCTTCTTTGTACTTTTTCGATGTCATCCGTCAGTCCCACCCGATCCCACACCGCACAGCAATATTCCAGAGCAGGGCGCACAAGCGTGGTGTAAGCAGTCTCTCTAGGAGACATGTTGCACCTTCTAAGTGTTCTGCCAATGAATCGCTGTCTTTGGTTTGCTCTACCCACAATATTATCTATGTGAGCGTTCCAGTTCAGGTTATTTATAATTGTAATCCCTAAGTATTTAGTTGAATTTACAGCCTTCAGATTTGTGTGACTTATCGCGTAATCGAAATTTAGCTGATTTCTTTTAGTACTCATGTGAATAACTTCACACTTTTCTTTATTCAGGGTCAATTGCCACTTTTCGCACCATACAGATATCTTATCTAAATCATTTTGCAAGTCGTTTTGATCATCTGATGACTTTACAAGACGGTAAATGACAGCATCATCTGCAAACAATCTAATATGGCTGCTCAGATTATCTCCTATGTCGTTAATATAGATCAAGATTGTGGTGTCACCGCCAGACACCACACTTGCTAGGTGGTAGCTTAAATCGGCCGCGGTCCATTTAGTACATGTCGGACCCGCGTGTCGCTACTGTGTGATCGCAGACCGAGCGCCACCACAAGGCAGGTCTCGAGATACGGAATAGCACTCGCCCCAGTTGTACGACGACTTTGCTAGCGACTACACTTACGAAGCCTTTCTCTCATTTACCGAGAGACTGTTAGAATAGCCTTCAGCTAAGTCCATGGCTACGACCTACCAAGGCGCCATTAGCCTTACATAGTTTGAGAGTTATCGTATGAAATGTCTCATCAAGAATGCTGTATTCACAACAAGGATAAATAAAAGTTAAGTATTCGAGGAGCTGCATACTTTTCTTATTAGAATTCACTACTTATCCTGTTCCAGAATTCACGCCCGTCTGCGTTAGATAGCGTGCATTTCGGCCCCGTCTATCTACAAGGTGTTGGCACGTTTACCAACACATCAAAGATAATAGAAGGCCTATAACACTTCCTTGAGGAACGCCGGATATTACCTCTTTCATTGTCAAGTGGTAAGACAATGACTGAGGAGAGCTCGGATGAAAGCTCGTGGGATTTTAACCACCTGACGCGGCTGGAAGCCCGAGAAAATTTTACAAGCATTCTTACAGCTTTCTAAGAATATTTATTTCTTAAAAAACAACAATACAAGATATGCAAGTTTTGTTTTATATAGAGTAAGGTATTTAAATCCTTGTCCTTTAGTCTGTTGTTTAAAATACAAAATTAAAAGATACACATTAGATGTTTAATTTCTTCTCCTTTAGTCTGTTGCGTTTTTAAGTAATTATTTATCCTACCTCGGAGAATACCCTCTCCGCAGGAACTGAAGACGCTAGACACCACAAAAATTTAATTTCCATTACACGCAACATACTATTAGATTTTGCGCAACATTCTAATACACAAGCAAGCTTGTCTATTACAGGTCTTTCAAAATATTGATATAGGTCAGTTATGGAATCGCTGACTGCTGTAACGAACATCGACGCTACGCCGTTGCTAATTGGGCAAAAAAGTAGATCATCCGATTTCAAACTGTTACACTATCGACGCCTTAACACTGCTCGTGGATGCTCCTGTTTCACATATTATTCGTGTAGTTGATGCGATGATAGCAGCATACTCTTTCTGAAGTATTTGTGCAGCGTTTTCTGTTTCTTGGAATCTCCTGAAACAAATTTTTGAAACCTAGGACCTAATAAAGTCACAAGCATATTAACAGTCAATGTGTTAAATGATTGCACTCTTTCATTGACTGATTTAATCAAGGAATCCAGAACACTTCGTCCCCCATTAGTTGTTAAGGTGTAGTCTGAAAGCTTTGCAGCAGTACCTCGTATAAGAGGTATAATTGACGAAGCAATGATATATGACTCCCTTGAGATTGTGGTTGTTGCTACTTCAAAAGGTTCAAGAAGTTCTATTATGTCCTGTATAGCTAAGTAATTTTCTGCTCTGAGGATAGGCAGTGCTTTTGAACTTCCATTGATCGCAATCTCAAGCTCACTTCGTACTTTGAAATAATATTGTACTGTTGAACTGACGCAGTGGGCAAAACAGGGTGAAAGTCGAATCCTAAGTTTTAGGCAACTCTTTCGTAACTGCAGTGTTGTCTGAAATCACTACTATTGTCTTATCACGGGTATTGTGTTCTAATAAGATTTGATTGAGACCTGAAAAAAATTTAATGTCAAATTAACCTGCCAGTATATCCGAAATTTTGCATAATATTGCCAAAGAAATTCTTTTTTTCAACGTCTTGTTATCTGAAAAATTGCTGTCGTATATAAAAAATAATCCTCATAAAAACTGGGCGAATGTATTTTTGTAGATGTTACGTTGAGATTCAGCGTCTTAGAAGCACGGAGAAAGCAGGTTCAAATGGCCCTAAGCACTATGGATCTTACGAGGGAACCTCCCCATCGCACCCCCCTTAGATTTAGTTATAAGTTGGCACAGTGGATAGGCCTTGAAAAACTGAACACAGATCAGTCGAGAAAACAGGAAGAAGTTGTGTGGAACTATGAAAACAATAAGCAAAATGTGCAAACTGAGTAGTCCATGCGTAAGATAGGCAACATCAAGGAGAATGTGAGCTCAGGAGCGCCGTGGTCCCGTGGTTAGCGTGAGCAGCTGCGGATCGAGAGGTCCTTGGTTTAAGTCTTCCCTCGAGTGAAAAGTTTAATTTTTTATTTTCAGACAATTATTATCTGTCCGTCCGTCCGTCCGTCCGATGCGAGGAAACTGCGTAGTATGGGGACGCTACACCTCAACAAATATCGAAACACACATATTCCTGTCATGTGACGCACATGCCGTCACCAGTGTCGTATAGAATATATCAGACGTGTTTTCCTGTGGAGGAATCGATTGACCTAAGACCTTGCGATCAAATATTTTCGGTTCCCATTGGAGAGGCACGTCCTTTCGTCTACTAATCGCACGGTTTTGCGGTGCGGTCGCAAACACAGACACTAAACTTATTACAGTGAACAGAGACTTCAATGAACGAACGGACAGATCATAACTTTGCGAAAATAAACTTTCCACTCGAGGGAAGACTTGAACCAAGGACCTGCCGTTCCGCAGCTGCTCACGCTAACCACGGGACCACGGCGCTCCTGAGCTCACACTCTCCTTGATGTTGCGTATCTTGCGCATGAACTACTCAGTTTGTATATTTTGCTTATTTTTTTCATAGTTCCACACAACTTCTTCCTGTTTTCTCGATTGATCTGTGTTCAGTTTTTCAAGGCCTATCCACAGTGCCAACTTATAACTAAATCGGAGGGGCGTGCGATGGGGAGGTTCCCTTGTTAGCATCTGAGGTCATCAGTCCCCTAGACTTAGAACTACTTAAAACTAAGTAAGCTAAGAACATCACACACAGTCTTGCCCGAGGCAGGATTCGAACCTGCGACCGTAGCAGCAGCACGGTTCCAGACTGAAGCGCCTAGAACCGCTCGACCATAGCGGCCGGCTAGGGAAAGCAGGAAGAGGAAGAGGAAGAAGAAGAGAAAGGTCATCATAAGGAGTAGGGACGCGAGAGGGGAAGTGTTTACTGAGTCTGCCATTCAAAGCTGCTACCTTAGGTGTGCATGCTTGCTGATGAACTGCAGCACATACGGTATAAACAGCACACGCGAATAACAAGATTGAAACTGCGTTGAAGAGATCAAGGGTGGCTCCTTCACTCATTATGTTTTTTCTCGGTTGAGTTGACACTCAGTACAAAACAGCTGCTACATCGCTGAGATCGGTAGCAATTGTGATCTTAGTGCAGTCGACATATAAAGTGTGTTGCTTGTAGAACTTTTGTTTGGTGTTTCGTCTTTCGTCGGGGACGCGCACGGAGGGGTATAAAGAGCACAATATAGTATTAATGAAGGATAAGGAAAGGTGCGGTGAGAGACAACAGTGCTGGCACTGTATTCCTATAATATACCCGCGCCGCTCAAAGTTTACGCTTGACAGAACCCAACAGATAACGTTTCGTCCGTTTCACTGTAGTGACGGTGCGACAGCTTCCATTACGCAACAGCTAGAGTTTCGCAGTATCATTATTTACAACTTGCTATGGTTAGTCGTTTCTGGTAAATACATGCATTAATATTGACACTGTTTTATAAGCTACAAAAGTTTTAATTCTCTTCCGATTCCCTATAACAATGGAAGCACTTCCGCATAAATCACCACAAAAGCAAGTTGTTTATATACTCGGAAGACAGCAACACAATAACTGTAACGCCACTGCCAGCTCATTTTGCTATGCTGTATTAATTTTGGTTCAGACGGTGCTGGGGTTCGCGTTCGTTTCTCACTTGTTAGTCTGCTATTGCACAAACTCTCAAGTGAAAACGTTGGACGCGGAAGTAACAATGTTTTGAGAAAGTGCATTATGGAGACATCTATGTTCAAATGTGTTACTTATTTGTAGTAATGAGTAAGAAAATATATTAATCCTGTTGTAGCGCAGTTATTCAATGATTTGTTACGGTTGGCAGTGTCCGCAAACAGAACACAAATGACACGACGGTTTCAGGTTTCCAACGGCAAGAGGGGTGAGGGTGAACGGGACGGGGGACGGGAGAGGTTAAACTGCCAAGATATACCTCACAAGTTACGCCGACTTTACACTGACATGTACCGATCACAAGAACGAAACGAAACTCAGCATGACATTGACGAGTTAAAGAACGAAACATTTTAAAAAAATGTTAGGCACATGTGCATAGACTCTGCATTGTGATGACCTGCAGTTTTTATCACTTTTAATATGGGCGAAACTAATTTTCCGTCTGTAATAAAGTGGCAAGTCAATGGAAGTATGCCTTCATTCTCGTTGCTTTTCCGCAAGTCCGTTGTAACACTAAAAAAATTACTATTTGTTAGGGCCTCTCTATAATTTATTTTTTATCTCTTCCTACAGTTTTGAAATCGGTAAACATTTAAGTGTGGTTTTATCTGGCAGCTCATTTCTGATGTGTAAGGCTTAAACAACGTTTTTCAAACTTCGATGGTCGGAAGTTCTGTACGGCAGCATATCGATAGCAATCATTTATGCATAAAGAGAATCAACTTCTGTTTTTAAATTTTGTACTGGCATCGTACGACCGACTTCTGTTAAAATAATTTCTAATAGAGCTCCTCGATTCTTTTCATTGCACCTCTTGCACTTGATCTAGCTCCCAAGTTCATCCCTCACCTTCCATTTCTATTACGAATTCTTGGTTCCTAGTTTTTCTCCATGCTTTCTTTGCAGTGGTCTCTTAAATTAGTCCTATTTCCAAATCATGTTTATAATCTTTAATGCATGTTGGTACACTTTACAAATTGACTATTATCCTGAAATTACAATGAAATGAATAGGCGTTGATATGAGTCAACGGGGACAGTTGAAAATGTGTGCCCCAACCGAGACTCAAACCCGGTATCCCCTGCTTACATGGTAGACACTCTATCCATCTTATTTTTTTTTTTTTTTTGTATGGTCGTTGCGGACGCCACATTATCCGTTCAAGTTCGTTGTTGATCCTTTCTCTCAGTTTTTTATTACAGAGGCCAACCAGCTCTCTGACCGAACACGCTGAGCCACCGTGCCGGCATCCATCTGAGCCACCGAGGACACAGAGGATAGTGCGACTGCAGGGACCGACCTCTGCCATGCCTCCCATGAGACCCACATTCGCAACTTATTGTCCCGCACTATATTCATGGTGCCCCTACCCATCATACTTATTACTCGCGGCTTTACCGCCGATTCCCGTAAGAGTTCGGGCGCTGTTTGTACATCCGCACAAAAGAAGATGGTCAAATGGCCGGTGAGCCTTAACTACATATATATATATATATATATATATATATATATATATATGACTATATATATATATATATATATATGACTATTATCCCCCACATCCCCCACTTTCTTAAAAAAATTCCACTCAGATGAATGATTTTTACGGTTCATTTTCAAAACAATAACAAAAAAAACTCTATTTACGCACCTCTTACATAAACAAAATAATGTTGAAAGCGCGGAATTTCCTCAGCCAACAGACTATCGGTGGCGTGCTAAAAGCACAGATCGTTTCATGTCGGCACCATTCGGAACACTTCGCTGCTCTGCTCTTTGTCTCACTGCTGCCAACGACAGATATTCAACAGTTGCGTGATGAATGACAATCCTGCTGTTGTGTGACGTTTAAATCAAGAAATGAGTGACGAAGAAGCCATTGTTGGCACGTTGAGGCCACCTCCTACGAAGACTTTGAGGCAGAATTCCACTTCGTGATGCTCGAAAAATTATTAATCACGTTGCAGAACGATGTAAACTTGAAAAAATGAATAAAATAAAATAAAATAAATGCTGAGCTTATTTGCCCGTTGCACAAGTTTCAAACGAGGGGTTTCAGCATTAACGGTCAAGAGTAAGAAATACCTACAAGATTTGGAGATTCGCGAAAATATTCCTGGACATCCACAGTCAACTCCTGGCAAGAAGAGATTAGTTTTGTCTCACATCCACGGAAACATTCACACTTCGTCTGAATTACTAATGAATATGCACTGCAATGCAGTGAAAGCAGATAGCATGTAAATACAGCGGTATATTTTAATGATAATGTCCAGCTACAGTACAAATAAAAAACTTGACACTTGACGGGTTGTGCTTTTGATAGATTCAGTTTTGCAGGAGTTGGTGTGTCCTTGAACAAGTTAGGGGACTGATGACCTCAGAAGTTAAGTCCCATAGTGCTCAGAGTCATTTGACCATTTGAACAAGCTCCGCTGATCGAGCACAACATGGGCAACCAACATATGAGTAATATTTGTGCTTCTGCAAAAGCAGAAGTGACGAAGGGGCAATAGGATTGCATCAGCGTTTTGTGTTTTCGAATCACTTTACACATTAACATGTACAACTGAAAACACTTGTCAGTACAATGAGGATTCAGAAACATAATTAATAACGACAATAATTGTACTTATTATACAGTACAATCAGAAACACTTAAAAATCTTTCAAGTGTCATTTTTCCTCTACTACCTGCCTTATTGCCTTATTGGCGCGCGGGATAGCCGCACGGTCTTAGGCGCCTTGTATGGTCCGTCGGAGGTTCGAGTCCTCCCTCGGGCATGGGTGTGTGTGTAGTCCTTAGCATAAGTTAGATTAAATAGTGTGTAAGCTTGGGGACCGATGACCTCAGCGGTTTGGTCGTTTACGATCCTACCACCAATTTCCAAAAACAGCCTTATTTACATTTGTATTCCTTGTTTCAAGGAAGATGAAAATCAGTATAATGCGCATTCACGAAGCCATGTTATTTACGTGTGTAGTTTTTACCGTAAGCATCTGATCGGTACGAGATGCACACAACCGTGAGTTGTCATCACTGAAAGACAAACAAGAAAATTCTCTCTTTCGCGACCCCTCCCCCATAGCGACTAATCTTTTAACAACATAGTTTATAAACAACTTAGGCTGGCTAGGGCGCCACGATATTTGTTGTTGATTAAATATCTCCACACAACCTACTTTCCTTCTGCACTCCAAACGCCATGGAGGTAATAGGAACCGACAATTTTTCAGGAACCATTTCAAAAAGTCTTCCATTATAAACGATAGGACTGTCGATAGTTAAATCAGTCCACCGATAGTGTCGATAGTGGAGATACTATCGATTTTAATCGGTTGTTCATCGATGCTTAAGTAACACTAGCAGTCGCTATCCAGTTTCGCGCTGGGCAGTAGTTGTAACGTTTCGGACCAAGGCGGACATCCTCGGAAAGACTGCAATGTACAAACATCGACTGCCTACCACTGGCGGTAGTACGTTCGATGACATTCGAAGGCATATTGCGTGTTCCAGCTGAGGCAGCTATATCCAGAACAAATACATATAACTATGCGCCGTTTTCTCTAAGTGATACCGGCGAAGTCTGTATTTTATGGTCTCCACAAGTCACGTCTAACGTTTATAGGTGGCGCTTTATACCCTGAGTCCGCCCCGCCCCGCGGCGGCATGTCACGCCAAGGGACCCGCGTTCGATTTCCGGCTGGGTCGGAGAGTTTCTCCGCTCCCGGACTGGGTGTTGTCCTCATTATCATTTCACTATCATCAGTGGAAGGCAACGGTAAACCACCGCTGGAACCACTTCCCTAGACGCATATGCGGTGGACCTCTCTGACGAGGCTCCTTCTTGACAAGACCTGCCGTAAGGCAAAACATAACGTTTTTTTATAAAATGACTGTTTTTTTATGGAACTATGTTTTTTGATGGACCCAAGACGAAGGACTTATGCGAATTGGTCACAGATTGATACTGATACAGGTGGGAAGCAAGGACAGTAAACAGAGTTCATATCGATACCAGGGCATAAAGTCTTAGTGTATTCAGATGGGCAGTAACTATGCCTCGCAGACAGGCGCGTGGACAATAGACGTAGATTTCAGCATTTGGGAGCGGACGTGCTGGTAGGATCAAAGAAGCCAGCTGGAGCATTGGGCGAATCGTTCGACATCTCAATAGGAACGTAGCCACTGTTCGACTATGTAGGCAGAATGGGTGAACAATGGCTGAACACAGTGTCAAGAAGGAAGCGGTCGATCTAGAGAGACGACAGCACGTGAGGACCGAGCAAGTTTTCGTGCTTGCCAAACCGTATCTTGGGCAGCAAGGTCGCTGGATCTATCCCCCAATTGAGAACATTTGGAGTATTATGGTCAGGACTTGCAGGACTTTTACACAGCTCGAGATTTTGACATTCTAAGGCGCCAACTGGAAATAATTTGGCACGAGATCCCTCAGCAGAACATCCAGCATCTCTATCCATCAGTGGCAAGCCGAGTAACTGCTCGCATAAGGGGCAGAAATAGAACAACGCGTTACTGGCTTGCTCAATTTGTGAATTTCTCTTGAAGAAATCATACAATGTTTCTGAAATTGACCGAGATGCTACTCCTGGCGGGTGTAAAATGAATATGCGCAACGGAAAATAATAACTGCTAAAATCAAGATTTGGCCTTGTCTGACTACATCCTGAAGAAAATCTCTTAATTCTATAAATTACAATCTAAACATAAATGAATTATGAAGGCAAGTGATCCTACTACATGGTAAACGTTGTTCCTGCTTATATTTTTATTATAGATTTAAAAAAAAAATCTTTATATTACAAAGTTTACATTTCCTAAGTAAAAATACCAATCATTTGCCCAACTCTGCCCCTTATTATGACTGCGCGGTCTAATATCAATAACGCGAAATGACTGACATTATCTACGTACCAAACACTAGAAGACACTACTTTCAAAGACGATCTACGGTGGTGTGGGACCTCGGTGGAAATAAACTAACGTGATCACAGATGTTAAGCTTTTATAGACCTAATAAGCCGAAGTAATTTGCGATATCACCATATGTACTGCGTCTGGTGCATCTAAGTGATGGTTCTCGTACTCGTCTGCGACTATGGAAGAACTCCAGCCACAAATAAACTCTTTCAAACACTAGGAGGCCAGAAGGCGGTCCTCTGACTACTATACTCTAATACTGTCTTCTCCTCTCTGTATTGTACATACGAGAAACGCGAACTCCCAGCCACAAGGGCGTTCAGATAACGTCTCAACGTAAGAATATGTAGACGAAGTGCTCTCAATTACTGAGCGCTGCGTACTGAACGACGACTTCCAACCGGGGGATAAAGTCCAGAATTGTATAGGTTCGCAACAGTACGGTACCTAACTGTTCTAACTATAAACTCTCCTGAGAGCAACGACAACAAGTCCGTCTGTATCAACAAAGGTGATAACGAGCGACTGTCACACATGGTCGCTGACAACCGAAGACCTCTTCTCTCCACCGCTGGCCTCCCAGTAAGGCTCGGCTCCCCACCATCGTAATTCTGCAAACGGGTCATATTCCCGAAACCACGGAATATTCCCCCTCTCTGCAGATTCTTCCTAACGCCGACCAACCATATTTTAGTCTTTTGTCGTCCAGCGTGGAAAGTTTGCGTGGAAAAACCTATACTCGTACAATGGAACGCTTCTGACTAAAAATCCTAGGAAATAACCCAGCCTGCGGGGTTTCCGAGGTGCAGCTTCTTCGCTCCTCTCACCTGAGTCCAAGAGTTTCGTAGTTTCCGAAGTATAATCCTTCCGGTTCGTCTACAAATACGGCGGGTCGCGACTCTATTGTGCTCCAGCACTTAGGTGCTACAACGTCCGTCTTGCTATTTCCTGTCTTTAAACAGGACCAACACACCTGTGTGGGCCTTCCACCCAGGGCTTGTGTTCCGTCTGCCGGTTCATTTCCACTGTCGTTCCAACCTTTACTAGTATGATAATAAAGACACTCCGTCACCTTTCATGCAATAAGCGTTAGCAATTATTTACAAGGCGTATGTGTCAATGTCAGTCTCCTTTAAATATTCGTATATACGATGTACTACCTATCAAATAATACCGAATTTGGTTGCAGATCACGGTAAAGTATATGGATGAGTGCTTGTAAGGTGCGAAATTATAGCCACCTTACAATTGTAATAATTAGATTTACTGTACATGTACAGTCATGCTCAAAAGTATCCAAACGACCAGAATTGCATTTCGCCTGATTCGTATGCAACCCACATAACGCAGCTGTCTAGCACGTGCCCTAATCGCTCCATGGTACAGTCGTTTGACTATTGAAATTGGTCCCAAAAAGTCACCACCAGAATACACTGCTCTGTATCGCAAACTCAAGATGTTAAGTAATATTACGATACTACAAATACCAGGGAACACCTTATCACAGGTAAGACTGTCCTTCAGGCTTGTAAACTCACATTTATTACAATAAATGACATACGTGAAATGTTACCACTCTCATTATTACGTCAGATAGGTAATGCACGTAGTAAGATCGTCGTATTCATGATTTCCTCTTCAAAGTAACTTACCGTACTAATTATTCAACACAAAATGACATTAAAAATTTATGTTTTTCACGAGCAGCTAGTTGATAATATGTATGAACTTCAAATGACACGACGAACCGTCTCGTTCTGCATATGGATTCAAACACAGGTCATGCAGACTAAGCAAAGATTTCGAGACTGACGGAAACTAACAGTCATTCCTGATTAGGCATGCAGAGAGTGATATACCTCGATTTTAGACAGTATAAATTATCAAATACCAACTTTAAATTACATGACGCAAACATTTTTAACGGACGCGAATTCTACCCAGCACCTATTGTCCCTGTTAACGAACTACGAGATATGTTAAATATTGCTTCTTAACGAGTACCTTATTTGAAATGCCGTGAGGTAAAGCTTTGTGTTGCACAGGGATACGAACCCAGAACCTAATAAAACAGATATCGAAGCACAATCAACTGTGACATATCGCATTTTCTCGGCAGTAGCTAGATGTTTTAACTGAAATGACGAGACGAAACATTAATTATTTCCTTCCCAGGATTCCAACTGGGTACCTATCGCTGTTTTATTCTAGAGAAAACGAACGTTAAATATGGGTTTGTTGCACCAGCAGCGACATGTGAGCATGTTTGAACTAGAAATAATATGACGAAGAGTTCAGTGCTGACTGGGAATAGAGCTCCACACATATCGTTGTTGACAACACACAAAGAGGCGTCAGCTACCGAATTTTTCTCTACCAGCAGCTCGGAATAAAATCTTGAACTTACAGTGATCTCTCAAGTAGTTTTGTGTCTCACTGGGAGTCAATAACGTCAAATATCGTTACTGTTGACAACGAATGAAAATACATTAAACATCGAAATTATTATCCACCAGCAGATAGGTGTTCTCATGGTAGAGCCTGATAATACATAATGAAATCTTTAGTGCCTGGCCAGTATTCGAACCCATTCACGCGCAATATGTGGAGATGTTGAGGAATCTGCAGTTCTGAACAAACATCAAATTGTAGGCGAGCTGTGTTGTCACGAAGGGAACAAATTCCGCGTTAAGGGCGGTCTGAGTTGCATTCCCAGTTCCGAACCAATTTTATCGACATACAGAAGCTCAGATAAAAGATGGAACAAGTGTCCTGTGAGCCTACATAGCGTTTGTTTCGTCACTAGAAGTAAATAAGTAGTATAAGAAAGGTTACTGGTGATAGAGTTTCTACATGTCGCCACTCCAGACTTTATTGTGGCTCAACCTAACGTCTACTTAGTAGACAAGGACTATCGCTTTTTATGTGAATTTCAGACCACAATGCCATTATATCTTCTTCACTTGGTGTAGCCAGAAGAGAATGGAATCTGTCTCTCCCCATCTAAAATCACTGACCGAATTGGAATCGAACCCAGACCATAGATATATGAACCCAACAAACCACCAAATCCTCTTCACAGTGGCTCATTTTTCTATCATAACGCCGGTGTGCCACACTGGCTGAGAATTCTGACACACAGGCTGCCTGTATCAATTTGCAGCATGTTCAGTAAATTCATTTACTTGGCTGACCGAATCCTCATGAACTAGCTGCCTCGGCTACCCAGTGCATACATTCATCTTTATTTTGTAATCACCAAAATAAAATTACCTAACTGCCACCAACACAGAACTGCCAACAGTGTAGGATGCAGAAATTTAAATAGGAAGTGTTCCTTTCCACTTGAGCTACTCTATTCCGCTATCTGCTTATTGAAAACGTCGTGCTGTGCAGAAGAAAAGGTATAACTGTTTGTCTGTCATAAGTATTGACCTGGCCATATGCATTATCCCACAGCGCTGTGGAATGCAGAAGTTCTGGAGGAATTGTTGTTCACGTCTGGAGCTGTTATAGCTACGTGTCAGCTAGTAGCGTGATGGTAAGTATCGCGCCCGGTGGATAAGGTGCCGCGAGTACGAGTACATTCACTGTTAAGTTTTTTTAAACGCAATTCTGCTGTCTGCTTAAGTTATCAATCTAATGGAACTTGTAACATAATTCCCTTCACGTCTCAACCCAAAATAGTCGTATGTGCGACATTTTGATCGTTTCAGGTTTAACAGACAGCCAGACAGTAGATGCATATCGAAACTTTTGTATTATGTATGGGTAGAGCGCATCGTGCCAAAATACTTCGGAAAAGTATTTTCTGCATTAGCTGTCGTCTGGTAGTGGCATTTCATACTTCTTCAACCCTTGTTTGAGAGCTTTAACTCAGAACAAGTTTTCTACATGCATGTAATCAATAAACTGCACCGAGCGAGGTGGCGCAGTGGTTAGACACTGGACTCGCATTCGGGAGGACGATGGTTCAATCCCACCTCCGACCATCCTGATTTAGGTTTTCCGTGATTTCCCTAAATCGCTCCAGGCAAATGCCGGGATGGTTCCTTTCAAAGGGCACGGCCGACTTCCTTCCCCGTCCTTCCCTAATCCGATGAGACCGATGACCTCGCTGTCTGGTCTGCTTCCCCAAAACAACACAACAATAAACTGCATGTGCATTTTCAGACTATTATAGATAACATCAGAGAATTCGCATATATCGTTGATGATTAATTTCTCTCGCATCTTTACTATTGTTTTAACAGCATTAAAGGAAACCTTACGAAAATTGTGAACTGTATTATAAAAAATTAAATAAGACTACCCACGATAACCTTACGACGAAAGTCTGTTTTAATAAAACTGAGTACCTGTACACAAGCGTTCCTCTATCGTCACAAATTGGTAAAATACTACTCACTTAGATTTTGATTGAGTCTGTGTTTAATTGGTATGCTGTGACATACTCAAGAGGTATGAAAATGTGGCATTTCATAAATAAAGTTATGTATTCCTAGGAGCCCAAAATTTGCTTGCCTGCAGCGGAAAGCGGCGTTACCTGTTGTGCAGCATTGTAAGTTTTTCACCATGAGCCGAAAGTATTTTCTTGAGATTTCCTTAGCGATGTTTGATCTGACTGCTTGTAGCTCTTTCACAGAAGGGATAAAAACGCTACAGTCAGTGAGACTGGAACTGCGAACCGTAATAGACCCTTTTCCACAGGTCAACATGTTACCACAGAGCTGGCGAACCATTAGTGGCTAGAACTCGTCAACCACTACTTAAACGACGAGATTAGTTGCTATTTCCACGTGCAACGACTTTCCTGGGCTGAAAACCGTAAATTTACAATCTTTTGTTACACCTCAAGCGATAATAACTCAGATTAGTCGATGGAAATGACAGGTAAAATCAAGTGAACTTTGAGGCTTATTTCCGTGTACACCAGGAAGTAACTCGTCGATCACAGAATTGCCAAACATACGTTGTCTTGTTGCCAAATCTCAGTTACAGTACCAGTAGAAAGAAGACGAACCGATGTGATCTCACAGCGGACTGGGAAGTGACCATAGCTGGTGTCTCCAAGTCTCGGCTGCTACGGCCTGGAATACGTAATGCGTCTGATTCGCATTTCTGTAACTAGGTTTAGGGACGGGAGCGTAGTTACTAATAATACTCAGAACTGACTGCAAACTAAGCATCATAAATCAGTAACTCTCATAGTTGTTTTTATATTTCTTTCGTAAGTGTACTCAAAACTAAGAAACTCATTCACAGACGTGTTCGTGCCTCGCCGGTAGTCGAGCACAACTAACAAATAAAAATAAAAAAACAATGTGTGTGTGTGTGTGTGTGTGTGTGTGTGTGTGTGTGAGTGTGTGTGACAGTGAGAGAGAGAGAGAAATCAAAAAGAATGAGAGAGAGTAAAAAATTGTAAAGAAATTAAATCATGGTAAAAAAGAAATCTTTCATTTTAATGACACGTTCCACATCATTACGAAGTATCGTATTCATGATCTATGAAACAAAAATTAATCTAATGTAATCTAATCTAATCATATCATATTGATGACTAACCAGGAAGAGTCACGAATTACAGTAGTTTTTGCCAATACCAGTAACCAAATCTAAACTTGAAAATAAAAGACGACAATTTTTGTAATAAACCGGGACTTCTGTCAAGACCCTTTCGTCCCTGTTACTTAACGACGAAAGATGTCTGATATACCTCCAATCCGAAGTAACAAAGTGTGCATGCAGTTAAAGATGAAGTGCATGATGTGAAGTTCTGTGACGGGTCACGAACGGATTGGTAACTAAGTAAAATCAAATGTTTCGTATCGGTTTTTCCTAGCAGCTGCTAGGTGTTTGAATCTAAAATATGGATACAAACTTTTGTGCCTAAGCGACAATCGAACTGCACACCTACCGTGCATCCACGAATACAGCGTAAGTATCAGTTGTATCAGTTGCTTACTCACCACTAGTAAGATGTGTGCGCGTTTGACCAGAAATTACGAACCTATTGCGATTGTTGGCAACACATGAAGAGACATTAAAAATGTACGTTAATTATCACTAACAGGTTGGTGTGCACGTGATAGGTCTTGAAATGAAATTATGAATATTTTTGTACTGGATCAGGATTCGGACCCACATACTTACCTTTGGAGGAGACCTAGAGAAGATTGCAGTCTTGAGAAAAGGAACGAAATGATTGAACTACACTGTTCCGAGAGATTCAGATCCTCGAAAGAGAAGATACGAATTCGAATCACAGTCCAGCAGGAAATCTTTCAACGTCTCTAGTTCAATCAGGTACAAGTAAAGTAAGAGCCCTGTTCCTTTAAATGGCTATCGGTTCATCAAATAAAATAAAATTTTCTAATGTAAGTAGGTTTACTGGCGACTGTATTTCTGTTTACCATGACTTCCGCTGTGTCATTTCCCAACGTAAACCGGCTCTGCCCAGTTGGTAATGAAGGAACGTGATGTTTAATGCGGATTCTGCATTATAACGTCTTTCTCTTGATGTTACCAAGGGTAAAGTAAATCTGTTTGTGCCTCTTAAAAGTAATTGGATGGACCCACGCATTGCACCTGTGATAGCTCGTTCCGCCAGACCATTGTGGTCACATTACCCAGCCCCAGGAGTGTGCCGTAACAAATGATGTGCTTAGCTTACAAAATTAGTCACGGTGGAAAAAAACGCGAGTCTGTTAAATGGTTAAGGAGAAGCAAGCTCATGACGCGGAGATTATGCTATTCTCATGTCAGCAGGATGTAAAGACTCTTCTAGGCATCATAGCCTCGATGTGAAGCCATTTTGAAATTTTAACAAATTCAGCAAATTTCTTAGTTCGAGAAAATCCACTGGGAAGTGTGAAGTTACCGGCTAATTCGATTATTACCGTCATTATTACTATCATTTTCTTCATACCGCTGCTGGAACACTGTACTTGAAGATCATTTGATGCCTTTTGGTCACTATACAAGTAGTTTCCCAAGAACAGGTTCTTTCCCTGCCTACAGAATCCTTTTCATGTTAATGTCAAACATCAGTAATTACTCGTAGATTACATTAAATCTAAAGTAATTGATGAAGACGTTACTCGATAACAAAAACGCGCTGCCTTTCTTCATTTACTTGCGCCTAGAAATGGCTATCGAGTACTGCCAAACCAAAAGCCTTCCGATATACGTCGCTGTCAGTTCTTCCATATGATTCGGTCGACATGACCTGTTTCAAGTTGTGTATGACAGACAATGTTTTAGAAAATCAATTGTTTTCCTTTGCAATAAACAGAAAGATTTTCATTCTAAGCTATCCAAGTACAAAATTTTCGCAATATTAGTTAAAAAAATGGTTCAAATGGCTCTGAGCACTATGGGACTTAACATCTGAGGTCATCAGTCCCCTAGAACTTAGAACTACTTAAACCTAACTAACCTAAGGACATCACACACATCCATGCCCGAGGCAGGATTGGAACCTGCGACCGTAGCAGTCGCGCGGTTCCGGACTGCGCGCCTAGAACCGCGAGACCACCGCGGCCGGCAATATTAATTCAAATTTAATATTCGCTTCTAGAATGTAGGAAAGTATTTCACAGTTGCAAAACTCGCATCCGATTCATTGACCTTACACTTAGCCGCTTACCATAAATTCTAGCTCAGAGTGACACCAGAGTAAGTAACCTAATGTAGCGAAGACTGTTTGCCAGTGCTCTTTCTCACCGGAAAATACGCCATTCACTCATTGGGCTCCATAAGTACACTGTAACAGTAATTTGTGTGTGTATGCAATGCATGCGGATTAGAATTTAATGGTGCTCTCTCTTCCACTTCTGTATACAATATGCCTGACCTAAATGGGCCCTTTATCATTACAGGCCCTGGGCAGTGCAACATCATACTGACAACAGTAACGTGCTTGTACTGACAACCTGACTGTTCGTTTTACCTGATTTTGTAATCATTTAAATAAAACAACATGACCTTCCAGTGGGAGACATTTCGTCCCCCTTTTCCTTCTGTGAATTTTGTCAGTAAGCTTTTTGCCTTCCAGCCAGTGAAATGCGGCAGAGTACGGCCGGTAAATGATTCACAAACCAAGATTTAGTGCCGCTAAGACGATTTATTTAAAAGTCACAAGACTGCACATAGGTGCAATCGATTTCGAGGTGCAAAGTGTTTGTTATCTTACTTTTGTGACAGATGGGCATAAGTGATTTCCAAAGGATTTTTTATTGTATTGAAATAATCTTTTGTCACAAAGTAACAAGGTAAGTGTTTTATTCGTATATATTTTGTAGGAAACTGTAATCGTGATGGAAGACTATACACCTGAATGTTTGACACAACTGGTAGGAGAAAACGCATCATATTAACCAAACCCCGCGCCTCCTCTCCATATCCTCCTATGACACGAGCAAGGGATTCTCCTCGCATACCGCTACAGAGCTGTTCCTAGCACAGCTGAGAATTGGCAACATCGTCACAAACATTAGGCAACATTGTGACAGTGCAATCACTTCCACGTATGGTACTGAATTGACTCGCTAAATTCACTTGATATTCCCTTTCCATTTGAATGACTCGTGCTATATAATCCTCATGTAAACTAAGACACTGAGACAGAAAATTCAATTGTTTGGTTAAAGAAATGCTATTCTTCATATAAGTGACAACTTTTATTATCTTTCACGATGCGTTATGAGGCTGAGCGACAACTACCATGATGAGAGTGGCGTACAGGCAGCAGTGTGTCCGCAGCCCGGTGGTACCGCCGGTGTCTCGGGTCAGAACGGCTCAATCAGTCGTCAGTTCTAACCGCCGGCACGGTAGCTCAGCGTCTTCGGTCAGAGGGTTACCTGCCCTCTGCAACAAGAAACTGAGTTAATCGATCAACAACGAACTTAAAACGGATGTCTTACGACGTCCGCCCCGAGCAGACGCAACGAACAAAAGTGAACAAAATGAGATTTAAAAAAAAAAGCTGTGGTAGGGCCAGCATATGCGAGCTTTTTTTTCTGATTATTTTATGGAGCTGCGAATTTCCAGAAAAAATTCTGTATCGAAATCGGAAGAAAACCTTCACACATCAAATCCTCTTGGTAGCTCGACTCAGTAAGTCGTGTTAATGGTCATAGATCTTTGCTTTCTGACTGCCAAGCTGCTTCGCAATACCAGCGTCTCTGAAGAAATTCGAATCGACCATCAACGATACGAATTTCAATATTGTTCTTCACTTCAGACTCACATGCCAGGGTGATAAGTGTGAAGGAAATGAACCTCTTGATTACTATAGGGCCTCTATGCTAAATTTCCACAGTAGCGGTTAGGAACTCCCTGCAGACATTTGCTAACAGTGGCTCTAACAGCTTACTTTTTCTCTGGGTAGCTTCAATTATGGGCAATTTTGTCGCCTTAAATCCAATTGAATGTTTTAAATATCACTTGTGAACAGCGTTCACTTCTCCATTAATTAAGGTATAGACCTCAAAACAAGTAATTTGCCTGAGTAGCTATAGAGAAGGTTCTGATAGGTATTGACACAATCTTTTGCATCCATTTGTCATAGAGAATCAAAGAAAGAAGTCAAACACATTACATTGCATTTACTCTCTGTGCCTTGACTAACACATATGAATCCATGACAATAATAAATTATTTTAGGAACCTCCTGTGAAAGGAGAAAGAACAGAATGTGACGCTTTAATTGTAGTGTGCTGGATCAGAAACAATGAAATTAATTCTGTGCCACATTGATGTATTGCATTCTAGTGTAATAAAATAATCATCAAATAAAAACGGTTTTGTGCCTCCTTTTCCATCAAGAGTGAAACACAAATCGTAGACAGATTTCATGGGTCACAAGACTGCACATGGGTTGACCCGTGGTCTAGGGGTAGCATCTTTGATTCATAATCAAAACGTCTTCGGTCCCGGGTTCGATCCCCGCCACTGCCTAAATTTTGATAAATAATCAGCATTGGCGGCCGAAGGCTTCCGGCATTAGAAATCAGCCTCATTCTGCCAACGGCCTTGTCAAAGAGGGCGGAGGAGCGGATTGAGGTTTAGGGCACTCTCTTGTCCTAGGAGTGGGAAATTGCCCCTAAAGGCGGAAGAATCAGCAATGATCAACGACATGAGGATGCAGAAGGCAATGGAAACCACTGCATTAAAGACACGTAACGTGTATCCACAGGACATGTGGCCTGTAATTGAAGAAGTGTCATGATGATCTCTCCATTGGCAAAAGATTCCGGAATAGTCCCCCATTCGGATCTCCGGGAAGGGACTGCCAAGGGGGAGGTTACCATGAGAAAAAGATTGAATAATCAACGAAAGGATAACGTTCTACGAGTCGGGGCGTGGAATGTCAGAAGCTTGAACGTGACAGGGAAACTAGAAAATCTGAAAAGGGAAATGCAAAGGCTCAATCTAGATATAGTAGGGGTCAGTGAAGTGAAGTGGAAGGAAGACAAGGATTTCTGGTCAGATGAGTATCGGGTAATATCAACAGCAGCAGAAAATGGTATAACATGTGTAGGATTCGTTATGAATAGGAAGGTAGGGCAGAGGGTGTGTTACTGTGAACAGTTCAGTGACCGGGTTGTTCTAATCAGAATCGGCAGCAGACCAACACCGACAACGATAGTTCAGGTATACATGCCGACGTCGCAAGCTGAAGATGAACAGATAGAGAAAGTGTATGAGGATATTGAAAGGGTAATGCAGTATGTAAAGGGGGACGAAAATCTAATAGTCATGGGCGACTGGAATGCAGTTGTAGGGGAAGGAGTAGAAGAAAAGGTTACAGGAGAATATGGGCTTGGGACAAGGAATGAAAGAGGAGAAAGATTAATTGAGTTCTGTAACAAGTTTCAGCTAGTAATAGCGAATACCCTGTTCAAGAATCACAAGAGGAGGAGGTATACTTGGAAAAGGCCGGGAGATACGGGAAGATTTCAATTAGATTACATCGTGGTCAGACAGAGATTCCGAAATCAGATACTGGATTGTAAGGCGTACCCAGGTGCAGATATAGCCTCAGATCACAATATAGTAGTGATGAAGAGTAGGCTGAAGTTCAAGACATTAGTCAGGAAGAATCAATACGCAAAGAAGTGGGATACGGAAGTACTAAGGAATGACGAGATACGTTTGAAGTTCTCTATCGCTGCAGATACAGCAATAAGGAATAGCGCAGTAGGCAGTACAGTTGAAGAGGAATGGACATCTCTAAAAAGGGCCATCACAGAAGTTGGGAAGGAAAACATAGGTACAAAGAAAGTAGCTGCGAAGAAACCATGGGTAACAGAAGAAATACTTCAGTTGATTGATGAAAGGAGGAAGTACAAACATGTTCCGGGGAAATCAGGAATACAGAAATACAAGTCGCTGAGGAATGAAATAAATAGGAAGTGCAGGGAAGCTAAGACGAAATGGCTGCAGGAAAAATGTGAAGACATCCAAAAAGATATGATTGTCGGAAGCACAGACTCAGCATACAGGAAAGTCAAAACAACCTTTGGTGGCATTAAAAGCAGCGGTGGTAACATTAAGAGTGCAACGGGAATTCCACTGTTAAATGCAGAGGAGAGAGCAGATAGGTGGAAAGAATACATTGAAAGCCTCTATGAGGGTGAAGATTTGTCTGATGTGATAGAAGAAGAAACAGGAGTCGATTTAGAAGAGATAGGGGATCCAGTATTAGAATCGGAATTTAAAAGAGCTTCGGAGGACTTACGGTCAAATAAGGCAGAAGGGATAGATAACATTCCATCAGAATTTCTAAAATCATTGGGCGAAGTGGCAACAAGAAGACTATTCACGTTGGCGTGTAGAATATATGAGTCTGGCGATATACCATCTGACTTTCGGAAAAGCATCATCCACACAATTCCGAAGACGGCAAGAGCTGACAAGTGCGAGAATTATCGCACAATCAGCTTAACAGCTCATGCATCGAAGCTGCTTACAAGAATAATATACAGAAGAATGGAAAAGAAAATTGAGAGTGCGCTAGGTGACGATCAGTTTGGCTTTAGGAAAAGTAAAGGGACGAGAGAGGCAATTCTGACGTTACGGCTAATAATGGAAGCAAGGCTAAAGAAAAATCAAGACACTTTCATAGGATTTGTCGACCTGGAAGAAGCGTTCGACAATATAAAATGGTGCAAGCTGTTCGAGATTCTGAAAAAAGTAGGGGTAAGCCATAGGGAGAGACGGGTCATATACAATATGTACAACAACCAAGAGGGAATAATAAGAGTGGACGATCAAGAACGAAGTGCTCGTATTAAGAAGAGTGTAAGACAAGGCTGTAGCCTTTCGCCCCTACTCTTCAATCTGTACATCGAGGAAGCAATGATGGAAATAAAAGAAAGGTTCAGGAGTGGAATTAAAATACAAGGTGAAAGGATATCAATGATACGATTCGCTGATGACATTGCTATCCTGAGTGAAAGTGAAGAAGAATTAAATGATCTGCTGAACGGAATGAACAGTCTAACGAGTACACAGTATGGTTTGAGAGTAAATCGGAGAAAGACGAAGGTAATGAGAAGTAGTAGAAATGAGAACAGCGAGAAACTTAACATCAGGATTGATGGTCACGAAGTCAATGAAGTTAAGGAATTCTGCTACCAGTGTGTCAGAAAGCGAAACCTATTGTAGATTCGCTTGAATTACACTCATAGCTTCAGCACCGAGAGGGAAGGGGCGATAAAATCTTTGTCGACGTGTGCTTTTAGTTACCAGACGTCGTATTGGCTAGTCTCCCGTTTTACCTCAAGACTGCGGTCGTAGTCAAGAATAAAGTACTAAGACTGAAGTCAAGACTTCCTCTGCGAAGTGCCGCAGTCTACAATGTTGCCAGATCGAACATATTGCCGGACATAGGATTCTGAGAGGAGCACGACTGTATTGTCCAGCTTACATGAACGACTCGGCGGTCAATTTTTTTGCACTAAGACTGTATTGACAACACATATTGCATGCTGAAGACCCAGAAGAATTAAAAAACAAAAGTAGTTTATGAGAGCAACGTTAACTATAGCGTTCGAAGTATTCATAGTGTTGTATACGTGTGTGTAAACGCCTACCAGTGCCCACTCAAGGAAGACAAGGATACACAGTCCAGCTTCAATATTATAAATTCGCCTCAGTCTGCAGTTGCGGATGAACTCGGACTTAGGTTGATAATCATTTGAATATTTTGCAGTACTGTACCCACTGGTGTTAAACTCGTTTTCAACCAATTATTCCCACAACTACAGGAACACTACTTGTGATACCTCATAGACAAAATACTCACGCAGTGCTATCAGACGAAAAGATCAACCTGACACAAACTGTGGGAAGTCTGTTTTACAACCTTCGTACCCGGATAATGAGTTTTTTCCTATTTGAGATATCTGTGAACATTGATGCTTGAGACAATTTAAGACGAAACTAAATTGTTTCAGTTACGACAATGTTTAAAGAAATTGCCTTAACGGCACTAAATGGTGGTTTGTGAATCATTTACCGGCCGTACTCTGCTGCATTTCACTGGCTGGAAGACAAAAAGCTTACTGACAAATTTCACAGAAGGAAAAGGGGAACGAAATGTCTCCCACTGGAAGGTCATATTGTTTTATTTAAATGATTACAAAATCAGGTAAAACGAACAGTCAGGTTGTCAACATAAGCACGTTACTGTTGTCAGTATAATGTTGCACTGCCCAGGGCCTGTAATGACAAAGGGCCCATTTAGGTCAGGCATATTGTATACAGAAGTGGAAGAGAGAGCACCACTAAATTCTAATCCGTATGCATTGCATACACACAGAAATTACTGTTACAGTGTACTTATCAACGTACGTCTTCATCAATTACTTTAGATTTAATGTCAACTATGAGTAATTGCTGATGATTGATATTAACATGAAAAGGATTCCGTACACAGGGAAAGAACCGTGTTGGGTTCGTATCTCTGTCACAGAACTTCACACCATGCACTTCATCATTAAATGCACGCACATTTTGTTACTTCAGAATAGAGGTATATCAGACATATTTCGTGGTTAAGTAACAGGGACGAAAGGGTCTTGACAGAAATCCCGGTTTATTACAAAAATTGTCGTCTTTTACTTTCAAGTTTAGATTTGGTTACTGGTATTGGCAAAAACTACGGTAATTGATGACTCTTCATGGCTAGTCATCAATATGATATGATTAGATTAGATTACATTAGATTAGTTCTTGTTTCATAGATCATGAATACGATACTTCGTAATGATGTGGAACGTTTCATTTTAATGAAAGATTTCTTTACATACCATGATTTAATTTTTTTACAGTTTTTTACTCTCTCTCATTCTTTTTGATTTCTCTCTCTCTCTCTCTCTCTCTCTCTCTCTCTCTCTCTCTCTGTCACTCACACACACACACACACACACACACATTGTTTTTTTTTTTTTTTGGTAGTTGTGCTCGACTATCGGCGAGGCACGAACACGTCTGTGAATGAGTTTCTTAGTTTTGAGTACACTTACGAAAGAAATATAAAAACAACTATGAGAGTTACTAATTTATGACGCTTAGTTTGCAGTCAGTTCTGAGTATTGTTAGTAACTACGCTCCCGTCCCTAAACCTAGTTACAGAAATGCGAATCAGACGCATTACGTATTCCAGGCCGTAGCAGCCGCGACTGGGAGACACCAGCTATGGTCACTTCCCAGCCCGCTGTGAGATCACATCGGTTCGTCTTCTTCCTGCTGGTATTGTAACTGAGGTTTGGCAACAAGACAACGCATGTTTGGCAATTCTGTGATCGACGAGTTACATCCTGGTGTACACGGAAATAAGCCTCAAAGTTCACTTGATTTTACCTGTCATTTCCATCGACTAATCTGAGTTATTATCGCTTGAGGTGTAACAAAAGATTGTAAATTTACGGTTTTCAGCCCAGGAAAGTCGTTGCACGTGCAAATCGCAACTAATCTCGTCTTTTAAGTAGTGGTTGACGAGTTCTAGCCACTAATGGTTCGCCAGCTCTGTGGTAACATGTTGACCTGTGGAAAAGCGTCTGTTATGGTTCGCAGTTCCAGTCTCACTGAGTGTAGCGTTTTTATCCCTTCTGTGAAAGAGCTACAAGCAGTCAGATCAAACATCGCTAAGGAAATCTCAAGAAAATACTTTCGGCTCATGGTGAAAAACTTACAATGCTGCACAACAGGTAACACCTCTTTCCGCTGCAGACAACCAAATTTTGGGCTTCTAGGAATACATAACTTTATTTATGAAATGCCACATTTTCATACCTCTTGAGTATGACACAGCATACCAATTAAACACAGACTCAATCAAAATCTAAGTGAGCAGTATTTTACCAATTCGTGACGATAGAGGAACGCTTGTGTACAGGTACTCAGTTTTATTAAAACAGACTTTCGTCGTAAGGTTATCGTTGGTAGTCTTATTTAATTTTTTATAATACAGTTCACAATTTTCGTAAGGTTTCCTTTAATGTTGTTAAAACAATAGTAAAGATGCGAGAGATATTAATCATCAACGATATATGCGAATTCTCTTATGTTATCTATAACAGTCTGAAAATGCACATGCAGTTTATTGATTACATGCATGTAGAAAACTTGTTCTGAGTTAAAGCTCTCAAACAAGGGTTGAAGAAGTATGAAATGCTACTACCAGACGACAGCTAATGCAGAAAATACTTTTCCGAAGTATTTTGGCACGATGCGCTCTACCCATACATAATACAAAAGTTTCGAGATGCATCTACTGTCTGGCTGTCTGTTAAACCTGAAACGATCAAAATGTCGCAGAAGTTAGCCCTTTTTCCACATACGACTATTTTGGGTGGAGACGTGAAGGGAATTATGTTACAAGTTCCATTAGATTGATAACTTAAGCAGACAGCAGAATTGCGTTTTGAAAAACATAACAGTGAACGTACGCGAACTCGCGACACCTTATCCACCGGGCGCGATACTTACCATCACGCTACTAGCTGACACGTAGCTATAACAGCTCCAGATGTGAACAACAATTCCTCCAGAACTTCTGCATTCCACAGCGCTGTGGGATAATGCATATGGCCAGGTCAATACTTATGACAGACAAACAGTTATACCTTTTCTTCTGCACTGCACGACGTTTTCAATAAGCAGATAGCGGAACAGAGTAGCTCAAGTGGAAAGGAACACTTCCTATTTAAATTTCTGCATCCTACACTGTTGGCAGTTTTGTGCTAGTGGCAGTTAGGTAATTTTATTTTGCTGATTACAAAATAAAGATGAATGTATGCACTGGGTAGCCGAGGCAGCTAGTTCATGGGGATTCGGTCAACCAAGTAAATGAATTTACTGAACATGCTGCAAATTGATACAGGGAGCCTGTGTGTCAGAATTCTCAGCCAGTGTGGCACACCGGCTTTATGATAGAAAAATGAGCCACTGTGAAGAGGATTTGGTGGTTTGTTGGGTTCATATATCTATGGTCTGGATTCGATTCCAATTCGGTCAATGATTTTAGATAGGGAGAGACAGATTCCATTCTCTTCTGGCTACACCAAGTGAAGAAGATATAATGGCATTGTGGTCTGAAATTCACATAAAAAATGATAGTCCTTCTCTACCAAACAGACGTTAGGTTGAGCCACAATAAAGTCTGGAGTGGCGACATGATGAAACTCTATCACCAGTAACCTTTCTTATACTACTTATTTACTTCTAGTGACGAAACAAACGCTATGTAGGCTCTCAGGACACTTATTCCATCTTTTATCTGAGCTTCTGTATGTCGATAAAATTGCTTCAGAACTGGGAATGCAACTCAGACCGCCCTTAACGCGGAATTTGTTCCCTTCGTGACAACACAGCTCGCCTACAATTTGATGTTTGTTCAAAACTGCAGGTTCCTCAACATCTCCACATATTGCGCGTGAATGGGTTCGAATACTGGCCAGGCACTAAAGATTTCATTATGTATTGTCAGGCTCTACCATGAGAACACCTATCTGCTGGTGGATAATAATTTCGATGTTTAATGTATTTTCATTCGTTGTCAACAGTAACGATATTTGACGTTATTGACTCCCAGTGAGACACAGAACTATTTGCGAGATCACTGTAAGTTCAAGATTTTATTCCGAGCTGATGGTAGAGAAAAATTCGGTAGCTGACGTCTCTTTGTGTGTAGTCAACAACGATATGTGTGGAGCTCTATTCCCAGTCAGCACTGAACTCTTCGTCATATTATTTCTAGTTCAAACATGCTCACATGTCGTTGCTGGTGCAACAAACCCATATTTAACGTTCGTTTTCTCTAGAATAAAACAGCGATAGGTACCCGGTTGGAGTCCTGGGAAGGAAATAATTAATGCTTCGTCTCGTCATTTCAGTTAAAACATCTAGCTACTGCCGAGAAAATGCGATATGTCACAGTTGATTGTGCTTCGATATCTATCTTATTAGGTTCTGGGTTCGTATCCCTGTGCAACACAAAGCTTTACCTCACGGCATTTCAAATAAGGTACTCGTTAAGAAGCAATATTTAACATCTCTCGTAGTTCGTTAACAGGGACAATAGGTGCTGGGTAGAATTCGCGTCCGTTAAAAATGTTTGCGTCATGTAATTTAAAGTTGGTATTTGCTAATTGATACTGTCTAAAATCGAGGTATATCACTCTCTGTATGCCTAATCAGGAATGACTGTTAGTTTCCGTCAGTCTCGAAATCTTTGCTTAGTCTGCATGACCTGTGTTTGAATCCATATGCAGAACGAGACGGTTCGTCGTGTCATTTGAAATTCATACATATTCTCAACTAGCTGCTCGTGAAAAACATAAATTTTTAATGTCATTTTGTGTTGAATAATTAGTACGGTAAGTTACTTTGAAGAGGAAATCATGAATACGACGATCTTACTACGTGCATTACCTATCTGACGTAATAATGAGAGTGGTAACATTTCACGTATGTCATTTATTGTAATAAATGTGAGTTTACAAGTCTGAAGGACAGTCCTACCTGTGATAAGGTGTTCCCTGGTATTTGTAGTATCGTAATATTACTTAACATCTTGAGTTATTGCGATACAGAGCAGTGTTTTCTAGTGGTGACTTGTTGGGACCATTTTCAATAGTCAAACGACTGTACCAAGGGGCGATTAGAGGACCTGCTAGACAGATGCGTTATGTGGGTTGCATGCGAATCAGGCGAAATGCAATTCTGGTCGTTCGGATACTTTTGAGCACCACTGTACATCACATGTACGGATTTTGGTCCCATTCGGATAATTCCTTCGTGGTGTGTCACTTTTTTTCTGGGAGTATATATCAAATGCGAATGAACTGAAACAGTCGTTCTCACAAATTTCAGTGTGAGCACTGCTCGTCACACACCAACTTGCGAGGTGAGTTATTGCCAAACCTCGATGAGTTCTTTTAACAACTGTTTAAATCCTATTTCTTAAGGTGGGTAGATGAGCTAGTAGCGGAGGTACATATACATGTTTTTTTATGAACCCCAAATTTAAAAATACGAGTAGGATGGCATCAGATCGGGTGAATGTGGACATCATGCGAAGCAAGCTTTGACGTCTTGACCTTTGCGGCCAGTCCATTGGTTGGGTACAACCAATTGTGTACTAAGTTATGCCAGTGAGGCGGTGGACCATCTTGCTGCCAAACAAAGTTCTATGGTCTTCGTTTTGCAATTGAAGAATGAAATGGTTCAAATGGCTCTGAGCACTATGGGACTTAACATCTGAGGTCATCAGTCCCCTAGAACTTAGAACTACTTAAACATAACTAACCTACGAAGATCACACAAATCCATTCCCGAGGCAGGATTCGAACCTGCGACCGTAGCGGTCGTGCGGTTCCAGTCTGAAGCGCCTAGAACCGCTTGGCCACTCTGGCCGGCTAATTGAAGAATGAGCCATAGCTCTAGCGCATTGAGGTAAGAAACACCCATTACAGTTGCTACACCGATAAGGAAAGGTGCGGAAACTTTCCGCCGGGATATGACACAAAGAATATTCAGTTTAGCGGAGTCTCATTGCAACTGTACCATCTCGTGGGGATTTTCTGACTCCTGGACGAGTACATTATGTGTGTTCATATTTGGTGAAATGTCGATTCATCACTGAAGACGACACAATCCAGAAAAATCTTCATTGTCATACAGCAACATTTCATTTGCAGAGCTGGCATGTAAACCGTAATTTGTAGGCTATAGAGCTCGTAAGAATTGTAGGTGATAAGGACGGAGTCGTATGTGCCTCCTCAAAAGTCTCCGCACGAAGTCACTGGAGCTGCCAATTCACTTCTAACCTTCGGAACTGGTTTCCTGGGGCTGCGCGTGAAAGACTCTCATTCGTCCCTCCCGTTCTTCAGTCATCCTCGGTCGTTCCATACTCTTCCCTTTGCGCACACTGAGATGCACACTGTCTGAGCTGCTCTTCCATTGGCTTATTATTTATAATTGTAAGCTGAATGTAACAAATTCTAAAAAGCCTTAAAACTCGTATATTCATTTTGAACCACCTTGTGTATCGAAAGTAGTGAGGAAAACAACACTGGTACTTTTAGGACATTTGTTTCGAATGCAAGACAGTAAATTAACCAAAAAAGATCTGCAGATATTTGTAGGAAAAGAATACAATAACAAGTTGGATCCATGAAATAAAAAAGGGTGCAGACTGAACACAGGAAGAACGTACATACAGGAACGATTGGTACAACAGTTGTAAATTGTCGTAGCTGTTTTGGGAAAGCACCAAAGCTCCCAGCGCTAATAGAAAGCACTGCTGTTCAAATCGTTATAGGCATGTTGTGGGGAAGGCTAACCAAAGACTGCGTTTTTTTGGCAGGACACTTAGAAAATGCAATAGACCTACTAAACAGACTGCCTACACCACGCTTGTCCGTCCTCTTTTAGAACACTGCTGCGCGGTGTGGAATCCTTACCAGATAGGACTGTCAGAGTAGATCGAAAACGTTCAAAGAAAGGCAGCACGTTTTGTATTATCGCGAAATATTGGAGAGAGTGACACAGAAATGATACAGGATTTGGGCTGTAAATCATTAAAAGAAAGGCGTTTTTCGTTGCGACGGAATCTTCTCAAGAAATTCCAATCACCAACTTTCTCCTCCGAATGCGGAAATATTTTTTTGACACTGACCTACATTTGAAGGAACGATCACCACGATAAAAAAGGGAAGTCAGAGCTCGTACGGAAAGATATAGGTGTTCATTATTTCCGCGCGGTATACGAGGTTGGAATAATAGGGAATTGTGAAGGTGGTTCGATGAACCCTCTGCCAGGCACTTAAATGTGATTTTCATAGTATCCATGTAGATGTAGATGTAGAAAAAGGATCGAGCGAGGTAGCGCAATGGTTAAAACACTGGACTCGCATTCGGGAGGATGGCTGTTCAAACCTCCGTCCGGCCATCCAGGTTTAGGTTTTCCGTGATTTCTCCAAATCGCTTAAGGCAAATGCCCTGAGAAAGGGCACTTCCGGTTTCCTTCCCGATCCTTCCCTGGTTCGAGTTCCTGCTCCATTTCTAATGACCTCGCTGTCGACGGGACGTTAAATACTAACTTCCGTCAAAAAAAGTATAGCAAAAAACTGTTGAACATGGGTGGATTGCATCATAGAAAAATGAAAAAAATGGTACTAAATGGTCAGAATTCAGGGACAAAAATACATAGTGAAAGTACTGTAGTATAGTTAAGGGATCAACGAATAAGGAGTTGAAATTGCCTCGTGGTTCTTTATTGGCCAACCAGAGAAAATCATAATAATTTTACTAAACGGAAGCGTTGTTGTCGTTGTTGTGGTCTTCAGCCCAAAGACTGGTTTGATGCAGCTCTCCATGCTACTCTATCCTGTGCAAGCTTCTTCATCTCCCAGTACCTACTGCAACCTACATCCTTCTGAATCTGCTTAGTGTATTCATCTCTTGGTCTCCCTCTACGATTTTTACCCTCCACGCTGCCCTCCAGTACTAAATTGGTGATCCCTTGATGCCTCAGAACGTGTCCTACCAACCGATCCCTTCTTCTAGTTAAGTTGTGCCACAGACTTCTGCCCAATCCTATTCAATACCTCCTCATTAGTTACATAATCTTCAGCATTCTTCTGCAACACCACATTTCAAAAGATTCTACTTTCTTCTCGTCTACACTGTTTCAAATGTTCAAATGTTTGTGAATACCTAAGGGACCAAACTGCTGAGGTCATCGGTCCCGAGACTTACACACTACTTAAACTAACTTACGCTAAGAACAACACACACACCCGTGCCCGAGGGAGGACTCGAATCTCCGGCGGGAGCGGCCGCGCAATCCGTGACACTGTTCCTCAAACCGCACGGCCACTCCACGCGGCCTACACTGTTTATCGCCGATGTTTCACTTCCACACATGGCTACACTCCATACAAATACATTCAGAAAAGACTGCCTGACACTTAAACCTATACTCGATATTAACAAATTTCTGTTCTTCAGAAACCCTTTTCTAGCCATCGCCAGTCTACATTTTGTATCCTTTCTACTTCGACCATCAATCAGTTATTTTGCTGCCCAAATAGCAAAGCTCATTTACTACTTTAAGTGTCTCATTTGCTAATGGAATTCTCTCAGCATCACCTTGAGCTGGTACGTTTCTAGCGCCAGTTTCCATCGATCGTCATTTTGATCTTGGAGTCGACTTCTGTGCTTATTTGTCTTCAGTTCATCTTTGGCGGCGCGGATCTAACGGCAGCGCGTGCGCTCTGCTGGCGAGGTGTGTCGGGATCGGCGGTGAGCGAGAGTCACGCGGGACTGTGTACGTAGGCAGGGCGGCAAGAGGACGAGTCAGACAACGAAGGAGCGGGGCCAGCGGCTACGGCGTGCTGAGTCGTGAGGGGAGATCCACCGCCCATGGTGATTTGGTTTTCCTAGAGGTCGGAAGGACAAGCTCCTTCGAATCTGTTATAAGCTACGCCCGCCGATTGAATTGGAGTCGCCGAGTTGCTTCTGTGGGTTGCGTGTGGCTTAATTGAATATGCCAGTGTACTAAAAATCCTTTGGAATTGTTTTAGTTGTTTATCACTTACCTCGGTGTCGTGACTAACTATCTTGACGGCAGCTGAGGAAGCGTGGCTACACCCAGCCGACCGACATGAAACTTGGTTAAAGACGTAGCTAGAAGTGCAACGAGTAGCAAGTCCGACTCTGGCGTTTCAAGACACGCCGAGATACGTCCTCTATTCTACCTTGTAGTTAATTTGGTAGTTTGGCGTGTAAATGTGCGCCGAGATAATTCTTGTCATCTTAATTTTAGGGCATGACTTTTAGCGAACTTATTAATCAAAGTTTAAGGGCTGGCACTGGCCAAGTAACTCAAGGAGGCTAATTTGTTTCTATTCAGTTGCATTGATCGCCTGTACTCTAGATAAAATTGTGTAGTTTATGTCTCAGAATACTGCCTGCCGTTCATGTGTGTCGTGTTACAGATAACTGGCAGGGGTCGAAGCGAGCATACTGGGAGCAGAGCACCACGGGGACAGAGAAAGATATTTAAGACCCGGTCCTCTTCCTTACATCTTGGGTTATGTTGTCACTGTTGCGTGATTCCGTCTTTCCGGTGGAGAATTATAGCATCTGAAGTTCAAATAGTTCAAAATGGCTCTGAGCACTATGCGACTTAACTCCTGAGGTCATCAGTCGCCTAGAACTGAAAATTAATTAAACCTAACTAGCCTAAGGACATCACACACATCCATGCCCGAGGCAGGATTCGAACCTGCGACCGTAGCGGTAGCCCGGTTCCAGACTGTAGCGCCTAGAACCGCACCTCCACTCTGGCCGGCATCTGAAGTTCAACTGCAGTGCAAAGTTGAGTACATTTCTATGTCATTTCCTGTCTCGTGGATCTCTCGTGTTGATTAGAACCTTTGGTCTGCTCCCGTGTATCGCTAATTCACACGCAATATTGAAGCAACGTCACTTTAGGGGTATTGTCATATGGTCATGTTCTAGTTGTAATCATTCTAAGAATATTGTTGATTAATCAACTGAGTAAGTAAATTTGAAGATTGGTTTAGTTAAAATTAAAGCACCTCCTTAATTGTTTTAGTCATTTGTATATAGTTTTGATTAGGAAAGTTGGCTAGCCAAACCTTAAAAGATGTGTGTTCTTACCCTTAATCTGTTCTTCAGCTGATTGGAAGTAATGAGAGTTCTGATGGGAATTGTATGGGCTTTTGTACTATTTAAGTAAAGCTTTACCTGAGTATATTTACCTAGTCATATTCAAATTTTAAGTTGTATGGGTCTTGTTCCGGTTAAAGAAATTTTTATTTGTTATTTGTCCAAGTGATCTGGCCTTGTAAGGCAGCCTCCTGTATTATTGTGATTATGATTTTACAATTCTTTTGTTTGTAATAAAATATGTAGCAACTACAATGGCTTACTATTGTGATTTTGATGTGTCACTACCATTACACATAGCAACCTGATTTAATTCGACTGCATTCATTATTCTCGTTTTGCTTTTGTTGATGTTCATCTTATACCCTCTTTCAAGACACTGTCCTTTCCGTTCAACTGCTATTCCAAGCCTTTTGGTGTCTTTCACAGAATTACCTGAAGGTTTTTATTTCTTCTCCCTGGACTTTTATTTCTGCTCCAGTTTTCTCTTTTGTTTCCTTTACTGCTTGCTCAATATATGCAGGGTGGCGCACGAAATGTGTCACTATTTTGTTTTTGAATATAAACTTTATTGTCAATACGATCTGAAAGGAACATATACTACAATGAAGAGCCGTCCATGGAGATTTGTTCAAACTCAGCACATGCTCAATATGTCCACCATTTCGTTTCCTAACTTCCTTCAAACGAACACTGAAGTTAGTGATTACCCTACGGCACATGTCTTCCCTAATTTCACTGCAAGCTTGAAGAATAAGTCTTCTGAGAACGTGGACATTTCGGGAAAATTTTTTCCTTTAGGTACCCCCAAAGAAAAAAGTCACATGCATTGAGGTTTGGACTATTGGAGGGGACCAATTTTGTCCGTCATTGAAGCGACCTGGAAACCTGAGTGAAATGATCCGCATGTCGAAATGCTCGTGTAAAAACTCCAATACAGTGTTTGCAGTATGTGGCCTTGCTCCATCTTGCATGAACCACTGCGTGTTGAAGGGCAAGGCAGTAGCAAGAAGCTGTGGAATGAAGCTATTGCGAAGCATGCTCAACTAACGCTCGCTGTTCACAGTTTCTTCAAAGAAAAAGGGCGCAGTAAGTCCGTGACTGGAAATTTCTGCCCACGCTGTAATCCTCGGAGCATAATGTTATCGTTCATGAAGCACTTGTGGGTTTTCAGTGACCCAAAAGCGTACATTTTGTTTGTTACACACCGTCTAAATGAAAATGCGCCTCGTCTGAAAACCAAACGTTGTTGAAAGTTTCTTCCCTATGCTTCGCCCACTGAGCAAACAGTAGTCTCTGCTGCTTGTGTTCTTCAGTGAGCTTCTATGCACAGGTCATCTTGTATGGGTACATATGGAGGTCACTTTTAAGAATGCGTTGAACGGAGCGGCTGGATATTCCCAGTTGCACTGCTGCCTTTCTACACGATTTCCCGGGACTTCTCTGTACAGCAACTCGTACTTCTTCAGTATTCTCCGGCGAACAAACAGGCTTAGGACGAGGTCGCTTCGCTTCCAATACTGTTTCTTCCTGCAAAAAATTATCGTACAACCAGTGGATGGTCTTCTTGCAAGAGATCCATCGTGTGTTAAACTGTTGTCGAAAACGCCTCTGAGTCACAACAAGGCCTTTCGTTTCATGAAAAAGTAACACAATTGCCGATCATTGCTGTGTCGTCAGTCTTCCATTGTCACCCATTGCTGCTTACTAGTCTCCTAGCGGCAGTATAGTGAATTAAACGTCATTTCGTAACTCATTTGTTTTTCCAAGCTCTGCTGGTACTGCTTTAGAGATCGCAGCGGGATATCTAATGTGCATCGTAAATTGTGAAAGAAACAATTGGTAACACATTTCGTACGCCACCCTGTAGATTTAATAACATTGTGGGTAGGCTACAACCCTGTCTCACTCCCTTCTCATCCATTGCTGCCCTTTCGTGCCCTCGACTCTTGTAACTGCCATCTGGTTTCTGTACAAATTGTAAATAGCTTTTCGCTTCTTGTCTTTTGCCCTGTCGCCTTTAGAATTTGAAAGAGAGTATTTCAACACTGAGAGAGACGGTAGGCAACACTGAGAGAGAGAGTAGGGAACACTGTACGGAATCTTTGCGTGTGATTTTTTCCGCTTGCTCCCTGGGCACTGGCAGGAGCGTACGTGACTTGGGAGGCGCTGCTGCCGGCGCGACGGAATTTTCGAGGCGTTACGCAGCCGCCTCTTCCGGCCGAACGCGCGCCGCTCTGCCCGCGCAGCAGTTCCAGCGCGGCGGCCCGTCCTCTGAAGGCACGTGGGACTCCAGATACGGGGGCCGCTGCGGAGGCAAGGCGAGCCGATGTGAGGCGTAGCGTGCAGTCGCCCGGCCTGCTCACCCCCGTCTTTTGTCTCTGTGACGGCCGCTGCCGCCGCCGCCTCCTCGCTTTCCGAACCTGCGCCCGCACCGTTCGTGAGACCGTATCGCTTCTTGGAAATTCGTTCGGAGGTGCCGCTCGCACAACCGTTTCGTACCGACTGCGATAAAAGAAAGAGGCGTGCAGGAGAGAAATGTGTTCTTCTGCAGAGGGCTGTGTGTCCCACGCATCACTTCTGGGATTTCCATTGCAAGCAGCTGGCCCCACGAGATCGATCGGTGCTGCGATCATACTGTGGGAAAAAGCATAGGGTGTGGACCGGCAGTCTGCTGTCTGGAGGAACAGCCGCCACCTTTTGCCCTCCACTTACCTAAGCTCTGCCCACAACAGGAACCTACCTGCCACTAGCTTCCTATCATGGCTGCGGCTCATCCAGAGTTGAGACTGCTACACCTATATTCAGAACTTTACAGCAGGGGTGGAGCCTACAGCACTAATCAAATAATAGTCGTTTTACACAAAAGAGACACAGTGGGTGGAGGAAAAGGGGAAACACCAAAAACATAACATACTGTAAGGTGGCGTGGTCTCCTGACCTTCATTTCTTACATCTTCCGACCTCACCATCGTATTTTACGTATCAAGACGTTTCATTAGAGCCTAAACTCGATAGGGTAGAGTCAGTTTTACATATTTCCGTTTAATCGATATGCAGATCGAATAAATAAATCGCAATTGCGCATTGAGAGGCTGGCGTACACAAACATTGAAGACACGACGGCCACAGGAATTTTTATTCATTGGAGGCAACCAGCACGCTGGAAAGTCCATAGGACGGTGAGTTAGGACACAGTTGCGCCGGCCGGCCGACCGCCCACGGACAAAACAGTTTTTGCCAGAAAAGAGGGATGATGGCCTGCGTGTTCACCTTAAAAGCAAAACTGGCTGTATTGTTTGGGAGAGCCCCAGCATACGCATTTTTTTGACACACCTAGTGCGCAGTTTCAGAGTTCTCAAAAAAATGGCTCTGAGCACTATGGGACTTAACTACTGAGGTCATCAGTCCCCTAGAACTTAGAACTACTTAAACCTAACTAACCCAAGGACATCACACACGTCCATGCCCGAGGCAGGATTCGAACCTGCGACCGTAGCGGTCACGCGGTTCCAAACTGACGCGCTTAGAACCGCACGGCCACACCGGCCGGCTCAGAGTTCTCACAAGTGGACAGTAAACGCCTAACGCAGATGCTATATATTTCCAGATTGGTCAGCTTAGTCATTCTCCCGTTTGTAAGAGTAACGCTGATTGGTGGACTATTTCAGATGCAATGAGCTGGAGCAGTGAGGGAAAGACAGTGGATGATGTACCCTTTCGCTTTTTGCGTGGAGGGAAGTCGTTCCAGTGACGCTCTTGTAGCGGGAACGAGTGGGAGCGAGTGCGTTCGTGTGTGTACAGAGAAAGCGAGGAACAAAGTCTCTACTCAGTACTGCACTGACAGAGCACCTCTGAAGCTAGCGAATCGGAATGGTACTCTATACTGAGTCGCTTGCGATTAAGTGTTTGTTCACTGTTTGTCTGCGACACTTAATGTGCAGTGTGAACACAGAGTATTAGTTAGCACCTGTGAGCAAACATTGAGTGGCATCGTGGTGGACTGGTTATGCGACCGGTGTACCACGCCAATCGTTAGACAAGGGGAGATAGGAGTCCTTGACTTCATCAAGGCATAGTGAGAGTTCGATTGGCGAAGGTCAATCCAGATAGAAAGAGATAGCCTTGTTATTTTTCAGCGGCGTGCGATGCAGACAGCAGTCGTCGCAGCTCACGGTATTGTGTGCTACAGCGTAGGCGAGCCCCATCTTTCCTCCATTAGAAATAACATACTTCATTCACGTCACTCCGTTACATTTCTGATGCGACAGCCTCGACCGTAATTAGAAAAATTCAATCGGATAATTATTGAAGTTGAGTAGGCGCAGCTCTCAGTCATTCTGCCGAGTAAATAACATTTTTAAAGAAAAGGGACAAAAGAGCTTCCCCACACTTTGTGTATAAATGTCATTATCATGATTCCTATCCATAAGAGGTAACTTCCTATTCCGAAAAGAACCCGGAAATTTGTGTATCAGTGTATAAATAAGTTTCATTTGATTTTTCTTAAATTTTGCAATAAATAATACTTTCCGTTCGTTTAATGTTTTTCTTACACCAACTAGCAGTACTCCAATACCCAAGTCTCCCACTAGTTACGTAAGAAAATAGAATATTTTTGTGTCTTTTCCTTACAGCAGACGACTCCAGAAGATATTTATCGCTGAAAGTTTTTCAGGCATTTCTTTTTGGTGCGTTAGGAGCGTTTGTCTGACTTCTGTAGTAGTGTGGAGTGGAAATTGCTTCTTGCAGGAGGCAAAGGGTACTTGTCAGATCAATCTGTTGTGCAACTCGTCAACATAACACCCACATACTGACAATATTAACGTGTCTAATACGCCATAGGGAAACAGTTGGTATTCAAAAGAGCTTCCAGTCGTATCGGAATTGATAAATACACGTCCCTGTATGTTTTTAAGGGAATCTTATACCGTTCGTCCTGCAAAATAGTGGCAAGTTGAGGTAGCGATGTGGAGGTGGATAGCAATTGTAAACTCATTTCTTCAAAGTAGACCACAAAGGCTCAATAATAATGAGGTCTGGTGACTGTGGTGACCAGGGGAGACGCTACAGTTTATCCCCGCTCTCTCACAAGCGCTGCTGGACGTGTGTGAACGGGCGCCCTGCCGTCCCGAGACGCAGCAAACACTGTACCACAGGATGGACCTCATCAACCAAAATGGTCACATAATCCTTGGCAGTAATATGACCTTGCAGCGTAACCAGGCGACCTGTGGAGTACCACTATATGGCTTCGCGAATCACCACCGAACCCCGGCTATGTTACATTCTTGGGACGTGAACTGAGCCACAAGTTAAAAAGAGTGTGCAACAAGATACAACCGAACAAAGGACTTTCTTCCAGTGCTCCACAGTGCGGGTTTCACGGTTTCGGTACCACGTTTCACCGTTACAGGCATTTGGAATACCAACTCTGCCTGCAATTCCCATGTTAAGGAGCCCACTTCGTGTTATTTTGGTGCTGACGGAGTACGCGACTACGACATTCAGTTAAGCAGCAACTTTTGCTGCAGTCGTCCTTTTGTTTTTCGTCACCGTCCTCTTCAACGTCTGTCCATCACGATGACTAACCCCTCAAATTTCTAAAATTGTCTGGGGCTTCCTTATTAAATTAATAGACATACGTTCTGTAATATTCAATGTTATGTACATATAAGACTGCTCTCTCTCTCTCTCTCTCTCTCTCTCTCTCTCTCTCTCTCTCTCTCTCTCCTCTCTCTCTCCCTCTCTCTCTCCCTCCCTCCCTCCCCCCCCCCTCTCTCTCTCTCTCTCTCTCTCAGGAGTCAGCTGTTTCTGTCAATAACTTACAAATCGACCACGAAACACACCAATGCGAATAAATACTCAAAACTCGTTGACCACCTGGTAAAACAAACTACAAGGCAGAATAAAAGGCGTAGAAAAGTCCGACACATTTGCACAAGAATTAATAGCTAACTTAATCTCAGCCATCTATAAAGCATGAAATAAAATTTGCGAGCTAGTTCTTTCAGCACATTTCTTTTCCAAAAAAGAAAGTATTCAATTAAAATACTTTAACTAGCAATAAGACGTTTTTCGTCACTTTATTATAACCAAATTTACCAATACAAACTCAGTTTTGAAACATTCTCAGTGCGCTGATGTTTTGAAACACAGTTCATCCGTAGGACGTAAGATGAATCAGCTGCTGCTTTAATTCGTCTGCTGCAATGGCTGCCCACCCTTTCCGACTACAGATCATCTCCTAAAACCAGCTTTCAGAGTTTCTAAAAATAAACTTACGTTTTTGAGGCACTTTGGAATATACAGGGTGGTCCACTGATAGTGACAAGGCCAAATATCTCACGAAACAAGCGTCAAACCAAAAAACTACAAAGAACGAAACTTGTCTAGCTTGAAGGGGGAAACAAGATGGCGCTATGGTTGGCCCTCTAGATGGCGCTGCCATAGGTCAAACGGATATCAACCGCGTTTTTTTAAAAATAGGAACCCCAATTTTTATTATATATTCGTGTAGTACGTAAAGAAATATGAATGTTTTAGTTGGTCCACTTTTTTCGCTTTGTTATAGATGGCGCTGTATTAGTCACAAACGTATAAGTACATGGTATCACGTAACATTCCGCCAGTGCGGACGGTATTTGCTTCGTGATACATAACCTGTGTTAAAAAGGACCGTTTACCAATTACGGAAAAGGTCGATATCGTATTGATGTATGGCTATTGTGATCAAAATGCCCAACGGGCGTGTGCTATGTATGCTGCTCAGTATCCTGGACGACATCATCCAAGTGTCCGGACCGTTCGCCGGATAGTTACGTTATTTAAGGAAACAGGAAGTGTTCAGCCACACTTGAAACGTCAACCACGGCCTGCAACAAATGATGATGTCCAAGTAGGTGTTTTAGCTGCTGTCGAGGGTAACCCGCACACCAGTAGCAGACAAATTGCGCGAGAATCGGGAATCTCAAAAACGTCGGTGTTGAGAATGCAACATCGACTGCAACCGTACCATATTTCTATGCACCAGGAATTGCATGGCGATGACTTTGAACGTCGTGTACAGTTCTGCCACTGGGCACAAGAGAAATTACGGGACGATGACAGATTTTTTGAACTCGCTCTATTTAGCGACGAAGCGTCATTCACCAACAGCGGTAAAGGAAACCGGCATAATATGCACTATTGGGCAACGGAAAGTCCACGATGGATGCGACGAGTGGAACATCAACGACCTTTGCGGGTTAATGTATGGTGCGGCATTATGGGAGGAAGGATAATTGGCCTCCATTTTATCGATGGTAATCGAAATGGTGCAAAGTATGCTGATATCCTACGTAATGTTCTACCGATGTTACTACAACATGGTGGATGTCCGGCACATAGCTCGCGTGCGGTTGAAGCGGTATTGAATAGCATATTTCATGACAGGTGGATTGGTTGTCGAAGCACCATATCATGGCCCGCACGTTCACCGGATGTGACGTCCCCGGATTTCTTTCTGTGGGGAAAGTTGAAGGATATTTGCTATCGTGATCCACCGACAACCCCTGACGACATGCGTCAGCGCATTGTCAATGCATGTGCGGACATTACGGAAGGCGAACTACTCACTGTTGACAGGAATGTCGTCACACGTACTGCCAAACGCATTGAGATTGACGGACATCATTTTGAGCATTTATTGCATTAATGTGGTATTTACGGGTAATCACGCTGTAACAGCATGCGTTCTCAGAAATGATAAGTTCACGAAGGTACATGTATCACATTGGAACAACCGAAATAAAATGTTCAAACGTACCTAGTTCTGTATTTTAATTTAAAAAACCTACCTGTTACCAGCTGTCCGTCTAAAATTGTGAGCCATATGTTTGTGACTATTACAGCGCCATCTATCACAAAGCGTAAAAAGTGGTCCAACTAAAACATTCATATTTCTTTACGTACTACACGAATATGTAATAAAAATGGGGGTTCCTATTTCTTAAAAAGCAGTTGATATCCGTTTTACCCATGGCAGCGCGATCTAGTGGGCCAACCATAGCGCCATCTTGTTTCCCCCTTCAAGCTAGACAAGTTCCGTTCTTTGTAGTTTTTTCGTTTGACGCTTATTTCGTGAGATATTTGGCCAGGTCACGAGCAATGGACCACCCTGTATACCTCATGGTATTCAATTCTGATTGGCTATAGCTTGGTTTTTACGCGTAAATCCCCAAGTTTTCTCTTTCGGGGTTGAGGAAGGCGTGTGAAGTAAAATAATTTGTACAAATTTTTCAGTAAGCTTCGGAACGACTCTCTAGTCCAGATGAATGCAGTAATTTACACGTTTGCAAACAGCGTAACTTCGAGGTTAATGTACACTGCAGTAAAGAAAAGCGCAACCTCCAGTTTACCCTATTTTAGCTGAGGTTAATGTTTTTGTTTTGTACGTCATTTTCACCTCACGAACGAGCTACTGAACACTTCGTAACATCAACATCCATTTGTATCTACACACATACTCTGTAAGCCAGCGTACAGCGTGCAGCAGTTTTAGTCATTTTCCTTCCTGTTCCACTTGCACATAGAGCGATCGAAAAACGACTGTCTATATGCCGCCGTATAAGTCTTAATTTTTCGTATCTTATCTTCGTGGTCCTTACGCGAAATGTATGTTTGCGGCTGTATGATCATTCCACATCCAGTTTCAATCTCTAAATTTTCCGCGCGCTGTTCGAGATTGGAACAATACACAATTATTGTGAAGGTGATTCGATGAACCCTCTGCCAGGCACTTAAAATGTTATTTGCAGAGTATCCATGTAGATGTAGATGTAGATCCGTCGCCGAGAGGACATGTGTGGATACATCTCTGACGTCAACACCGTCCCAGCGCTAGTACCCGGGATATCAAGGACCAGTTACGGGAGTTGTGAGACAACTTGCTTCATACTTTGTTGCGACGCCCTTCACAACTAAATCAGTGCGTGCATCCAGACCAGAGGGAGCGCAACCTCATACTGATCAGCGGGCTCATACTGCCGAGTACTTTCAAAATATGACTCGAAATTGTAACAACTGATATTACATTGCGTACCTCTCAAACCATGGAGTTGCATTTCGACTGCCGCTCCCACTCCAGAGTGCTTCGCTTTTCTTGCTGGGCAGTATACAGGGTGTCCCAGCTATCTTGTCCACCCAAAATATCTCTGGAACAATAACAGCTATTGGAAAACGACTTTCACCGGTATCAATGTAGGGCTGGGGCCCATGAATGTACATATTTGGGAAAATTCTAAAACGAAAGCATATGTGTTTTTTAACACAAACTTATGTTTTTTTAAATGGACCTCCTATATTTTTTCTTCAGCAATCCATAGCATGACAAAGCACATACACAATGGCGTTAATTGCACCGCAATATTCCCATTACATCCCGAGATATTGAGACACGAAGTTGTCGCTTGAAACACCCGACATGCGCTCCTAGCGCACGTCCTGAGGCTCAGGCGTGAACCCCATGCTGCCCGTAATCGCGATGTGATTGACATGTGTAATCACACCTCCATACTTATTAAGAGGGACACTTACTTGTCAATCACATCGCGATTACGGGCAGCATGGGGTTCACGCCTGAGCCTCAGGACGTAAGCTAGCAGCGCATGTCGGGTGTTTCAAGCGTCAACTTCGCGTCTTAGTATCTCGGGATGTAATGGGAATATTGCGATGCAATCAACGCCATTGTGTATGTGCTTTGTCATGCTATGAATTGCTGAAGAAAAAATACAGGAGGTTCATTTAAAAAAACATAAGTTTGTGTTAAAAAACACATATGCTTTCGTTTTAGAATGTTTCCAAATATGTACATTCATGGGCCCCAGCCCTACATTCATACCGGTGAAAGTCGTTTTCCAATAGCTGTTATTGTTCCAGAGATATTTTGGGTGGACAAGATAGCTGGGACACCCTGTATATAGAAAACACGAGTCTGAGAATGTGATGGAACGTATCCGATTAAAGCCTTATATTATCGTAATGTGACTAAGCCAATGTGGTATCGTCATAAGACATAAACAAAGGTAGCTCAGTGTCGTCCAACAGGTACACTGGAAACCAGGTCATAGTCCCAGGAGGATCACCGACTCTGCTGTGAACAGCAAAATGGGCTGCCGTTGCGACATAAGAAGACGTTTGTGGCGTAATTCTTAGGCTGTTGCTACACTACACATATTTAACAAATATGTGTAAAATTAAGTAAAAACGTACAATTAGGTACAAAAACTGTTCTGGAAGTAAAATGTGCTGTAAGTCGTTATAGTAATGAAATGAGGTACATCGCCGGCCGCGGTGGTCTCGCGGTTCTAGGCGCGCAGTCCGGAACCGAGTGACTGCTACGGTCGCAGGTTCGAATCCTGTCTCGGGCATGGATGTGTGTGATGTCCTTAGGTTAGTTAGGTTTAAGTAGTTCTAAGTTCTAGGGGACTAATGACCACAGCAGTTGTCCCATAGTGCTCAGAGCCATTTTTGAAATGAGGTACATCGAGGGAGTGAAACGAAAGTTTTTGTAAAGTTTTAGGTAAGAAGTGGGTGAGTGCTGTTATGTGATGCTGCTAACTATAGCGGTAACTTTACATAATAATACAACTACGTATCACATTAAAGCAGCTAACAAAGTTACTTAAAAATTATAAAATAAATGATAAAAAGAAGTAACTACCGTGAAAGAATGGTGACAAATGACGATCTCTCTCAAAGAAGATTGTATATCATGATAGTGGGTTTGATGGCTTCCATTACAAAATATACGCGTCTGAACTTCACAGAGCGAAATACAGTGAAGTGCACTAGAGGAATGTTCTGTGAAGAAGCGTGGCACTGCGTGGCACACTGAAGACGAAAATAACATGTCTTACAGTTTCTCGAACACATATGTTTTATATATTAAAATCTACCGAAAGACGTACGCTATAAATGAACATATTTGTGAAAAATCGACTTTTTTCAAAAAAAATGTTGACTTCCTGTCTCCTAGCGTGGGATGGGGGCAGGAGGGGAGGGGGAGGGGAAGGGGAAGGGCGGTAATACCGTAGACCCGGGGCTGTCAAGTACCAACAATATAGCCGGCCGGTGTGGCCGTGCGGTTCTAGGCGCTTCAGTCTGGAACCGCGTGACCGCTACGGTCGCAGGTTCGAATCCTGCCTCGGCCATGGATGTGTGTGATGTCCTTAGGTTAGTAAGGTTTAAGCAGTTCTAAGTTCTAGGGGACTGATGACCACAGATGTTAAGTCCCACAGTGCTCAGAGCCATTTGAACCATTTTTTGAACCAACAATATAATGAGGTTAGCTATGACAAGAAGCACGTGATGTTCGACTTCGTGTTAAGACAAAACCAGCACTCTTTTTCCCCTCTGTTGTTTACCGAGAATTCCGCTTCCTAGAAGCCTGTAGTCGTTCCTCCCAGAGCGACGCAACGCATTTCGGTCCTGTAACTCCCTCCTCCTCCTCCCCCCCCCCCCCCCGCTCCTCTTCCTCCTACACCTCGTTCCCCTCCTCGCCCTACCTGTACGGAAGCACGGACGTGAGCGTCGAAGCGTGAGCGTCGAGTTCTCGGAACTGATACGCAGTTTTCAGTCCCGCCCACAGGGAACGCGTTCCGCTTATCTACAGTCCTCTCTTCGAACGAATGTGGTTCGAAATGGAGGTGAGAGCGACGGCAAGAGACAGAGTTTCCCAGAACTGATATACGCCGTCAAGACCGCGATACTTGCTGCAGGTGGCTGCTTAAAGTAATGAGAAATGCGACACAAATCGAAAAATGGCGTATTTAATTTATGTCACTGAGAAATACGTGTGAAGTGTCGCAACGAATACGAAAAATGTAATGGAATTTACTGCCAACAATATTTACTTGAATTTCAAAGGAAGCCTATACTAATTTAGTGAAAGTTTTATAGAATTAATTCTGTAAGTCGAGTTTTGTCACGTATTGCATTTCTGTGTGGTGTCACTGTTCTCGCCGGGATGTGAACTGTCAAAGCGAAACCGAGGTGTAACAAAAAGAGTGTGATTGTTTGGTTAAAAGGCAAACACTTTAATTAAATACTGGTGTTGCCTGGTTACCTATTTCCCCGTCCCTTGTCTTTCGCTTTTTTCTAGCTACATTCAAAACCTGTATTTAAAGATGTCGGTAAATGTACGTCCGTACGCTGTCAGACGAATAATTTCTCAGAATATATAGACTTGGGAAAATAGTTTGCAAGTTTAGTTCGGTCAGTACTGTTCGTTGTATTCGACTAAACTGGAGCGTAAAAGGCACCCTCATTGTTAGTAATCGATCTGGCGACCACAAACACTATGAATGCATTTTCGACTGTTTAAACATGTCACCCCCCCCCCCCCCCCTTGTGGTACCCGTCTCTGCTCCTACGGTAGTTATCGGGGTCTTATGTTACCACTCCCAACTATCAATATTTCTTTTCCATTTGAGAACTGAAATCTCTTTGGTGACCGTCACTTTGACTCAAGAAAAGGTAAGAGCATAATAGAGGCAGTTCTAACTTGCGCTTGATAATGGAACCAAGACTTAAGAAAATCCAGTCATGTTCACAGCATTTATTGACAACGCAAGATGATCGAAAGCCTGAGAAAAATAGGAGTAAGCGAACAGGAAATACAAGTAATATACAGAGTATTTCAAAAATACTTTTACATACTTCGGGGACAGGTTTCTTACACCAAAACAAGAAAGAAGGTCTATTAAGCAAAGGCATACCTTAAGAGCTATTATGGTTCATCTTCGCTACTGTGAAACGCATCTCTTTTGTTGAACAAGTGCTCATAGCGTGTAAAGGACGCATTTTAGAACCCATGTTCACTGGTTTTTTTTTCTTGCTTTGGTCTGTGCTACCTCCTCGCAAAACACGGGAAGCAACAGCCTGCAGTAGAAGAGATGTATTTCACAGAATGTAAGGTGAACAAATGCACGAATCTCTTAAGGTATAGATTTTAGAGCCCATCTTTATCAGATATTTTTTTCTCATTTTGGTGTATGGAACCTGCCTCAAAAATTCACGGAAGTATCTTTGGGGCACACAGTATAATGCGTGTAAGAATCTAGAAGGCGTAGTAGGAGTGGAAGACAAAGAAGGAAGTGCTCGAAATCGGAAAGGTCTAAGACACGGATGTAGTCTGTCGCCCCTACCATTCAATTTGTACATCGAGGAAGTAATGGTGGAAATAAAACAGAGATTCAGGAGTGCTGTTAAAACACAGAATAAAAGAATATCAAAGAAAATTTTAGCTGAGGATGTCACTATCCTCTTTGGAAGCCGAATAGGCTGGCCTAACGAGTACAGAGTATGGACTGAGCGCAAGACGAAGAAACACGAAAGTAGTGAGCAGTAGCAGCAGGAATTATATTAGTAATAACGTCAAAATTAGGAAGCAAGAAGCAGAGGAAGAAATGAAATTCTGCTACTTTGGAAGCAAAATAACGTACTAGGCACGAAGCAAGCAGGACAAAAAAGCAGACCAGCTGAGACAAAAAGGGCATTCACGCTCAAAACAATTCCATTAGTATCAAATATACGTAGGCATTAATTTCAGGAAAAAATTTTGATAATGTACGTTCGAAGCACTGCGTTGTGTAGTAACTAATCACGGACTGTGAGGAAACCGGCAAAGAAGAGAATCTAAGCACTTCAGACTTGGTGTTGTTTAAGGATGTTGAAAACACTGACAACAAGAAGGAACAGGACGGTAGCATATGTGTTAGGACATCAATAAATGACCTAGATGATGATAGAGGGAGCTGCAGAGGGTGAAACTGTACGGCATGTACATCTAAAAATACATGAATACTCTGCAAATCACATTTAAGTGCCTGGCAGAGGGTTCACCGAACCACCTTTACAATTCTCTATTATTACAATCTCGTATAGCGCGCGGAAAGAACTAACCCCTACATATTTCCGTACGAGCTCTGATTTCCCTTATTTTATCATGGTGATCGTTTCTCCCTATGTACGTCGGTGTCAACAAAATGTTTTCGCATTCGGAGGAGAATGTTGATGACTGGAATTTCGTGAGAAGATTCCGCCCCAACGAAAAACGCCTTTGTTTTAATGATGTGCTCCCCAAATCCTGTGTCATTTCTGTGTTCGTAATTATAATTCCTAGGTATTTACTTGAATTTACTGCCTTTAGGTTTGACTGATTAATCGTGTAACCGAACTTTAACGGATTCCTTTTAGCACTCATGTGGATGACCTCACACTTTTCGTTATGTAGAGTCAACTGCCACCTTTCGCACTATTCAGATATTTTTTCCAAATCGTTTTGCAGTTTGTTTTGATTTTCTGTTGACTTTATTAGTCGACAGACGACAACATCGTCTGCAAACAACCTAAGAAGGCTGCTCAGATTGTCTCCCAAATCGTTTATATAGAAAAAGAACAGCAAAGGCTCTATAACACTACCTTGGGGAGCGCCAGAAATCACTTCTGTTTTACTCGATGACTTTCCGCCAGTTATTACGAACTGTGACCTCTCTGACAGGGAATCACGAATCCAGTCATATAACTAAGACGGTATTCCATAAGCACACAATTTGACTACAAGCCGCTTGTGTGCTACAGTGTCAAAAAGCTTTTCGGAAATCCAGAAATACGGAATCAAATTGAAATCCCTTGTCAATAGCACTTAACAAGACGGAGATTGTGAAATATCCACTAATAACCTAGAACACTCGGCGAATGTGCTATTCTGTGACGAAGAGGTTAGCCTAACTGAGAAACTCGAAAAAAAAAATCGTTCTATGTACCAAGTATCGCTGAAATTCCTTCAGGAGATCCAGAGCTCTCACGTTTGCCCAATATTCCTTGTGCACTAAATCTGACGGAAACTTTTCCTTCCATTACACTTAAAACTGTACTATTTTCACGTTACATTCTTCCCGCCCAGCTGGAATCTATACTTCGACACTCACCTATATTAAAAACTCGCAGTATTATTCCGATGTGGTTAGCAAGCATTTTTCCCATCGAAATGGTATGTCGTATGTGTATCACGTTTGGTTAAAATTTCTCCGCGCAGTATATACACTGCTGTCCAAAATTAAAGCAACAAACAGCTATTTCCGCCTCCTGTGTTTAATTCACGATATAATCCTACAAACTGTCAACAGATGTCCGTACGATTGTGTTCTGCACTGAAGATGGCTTTCCTGTCAACGGACAACCACACCAACGATGGCGTCAAACGGGGTAGTGTTTGCCGGGTAGTCAAATGGCTCAAATGGCTCTGAGCACTATGGGTTCAAAAAATGGCTTTGAGCACTATGGGACTCAACTGCTGTGGTCATAAGTCCCCTAGAACTTAGAACTACTTAAACCTAACTAACCTAAGGACAGCACACAACACCCAGCCATCACGAGGCAGAGAAAATCCCTGACCCCGCCGGGAATCGAACCCGGGAACCCGGGCGTGGGAAGCGAGAACGCTACCGCACAACCACGAGATGCGGGCTGAGCACTATGGGACTTAACTTCTGAGGTCATCAGTCCCCTAGAACTTAGAACCACTTAAACCTAACTAACCTAAGGACATCACACACACCCATGCCCGAGGCAGGATTCAAACCTGCAATCGTAGCGGTCGCGCGGTTCCAGACTGTAGCGCCTAGAACCGCTCGGCCACCACGGCCGGTGCCGGGTAGTCCTACATCCACAATATCCGTGTACACAGTCACAGACAGTGCAGTATGGCACAGAGAAGACGTATATCAGACTCTGAGACTGATGTGGCCCAGTGGCTTAATGTGAATCACTTTGTTGTTTCTAGGATGTGGTGACAGTTTATAGAGACCGAAACTGTATCTCAAAGACCAAAAGGGCCGACCAATTGCGACACCAGAGAGAGAGAGAGGACCGTTTATGGCAGTAAGGGCGAGAAGGTACCGGCATCTGACCTCCCAGCATCAACTGCATGGGCTGTATCGAAGTAAACGGTAGATGGTGGTGGTGGTGGTGGTTAGTGTTTAACGTCCCGTCGACAACGAGGTCATTAGAGACGGAGCGCAAGCTCGGGTTAGGGAAGGATTGGGAAGGAAATCGGCCGTGCCCTTTCATAGGAACCATCCCGGCATTTGCCTGAAACGATTTAGGGAAATCACGGAAAACCTAAATCAGGATGGCCGGAGACGGGATTGAACCGTCGTCCTCCCGAATGCGAGTCCAGTGTGCTAACCACTGCGCCATCTCGCTCGGTAAACGGTAGACAGAGGGCTTCGATAGAGTGGCCTTTATTGTCGGAGACCTGTTGTATGTGTACCTCTGACGTGTCTTCACATAAGGGAACGTCTAGAGTGGAGTCGTCAATAAGCCACCTGGATGGTTTCAATTTTAATTTATAAACGGTCACTGAACCAAGCAGCAATGTTCAAAACTTTGTAATTTATGAATGATATGATACGAGTTTTGGCAATTTGTCATCTGACTGTCTGCCCGATGGTCGTTTAAAACCCATAATTCTCAGAACGGGTACACGTATCAAGATGAATCTTACGTCACATACCAACGTCTATGGTCCCTTTGGCGGTGTCAAAAATCTGAAATTCTAATTCGGTGCAACTAATAGATACGGACATTTAAAGCACATATTTTGATACTTGCAAACTCACTCATCAAAATGCACAGGGTGCTTCCCGTGGAAATAGAATCACGAAACTAGGTAAGAATCGATGTTTCACTTTACAACGAAAGCAAAAAAATCCGAAAACTATTAATTAGTAATTATATCACACGAAAAATTTTTAGTCATGTGTCATTCGATTGTCTGTGCCGGTCTTTCAAGACCCCTTCCTCTAAGGAACGCGTAGACGTATCAAGTTGAAATTTGTGGCCCACACTAAGGTCTCTGGTCTCTTGGCGGTGTAATAAAAGATAACTTCCAAGTCACATCGAGAAAGTTCAAAGAAGAGCAGAACGTTTTGCATTATCGTGAAACAGGAGGGGGTATGTCGCGGACATGATACAGGATTTGGGATGAACATCATTAAAACAAAGGCGTTTTTCGTCGCGGCGGAATCTTCTTACAAAGTTTCGATCACCAACTTTCACCTCAGAATGCGAAAATATCTTGTTGACGCCGACCTAATTAGGGGGAAACGATCATCATAAGAAAATAAGGCAAATCAGGGCTCGCACGGAAGATATAGGTGTTCGTTTTTTTCCGCGCGTTGTTCTACAGTGGAATAATAGAGAATTATTGTGAATGTGGTTCGATGAACCTTCTGCCAGGCACTTATGTGCAGTTTCAGAGTATCTGTGTAGATGTAGATGTAGTAGTCAATCCACCAAAAGATATTGACGTTTATGTTGCAATTTTCGATATTTGCAAACTCAGTCATCAAAATGTATCGGGTACTTTCTGCTGGCCTAGATCCTGAAATTTTGCAAGAACCAACGTTTCACTTTACACCCAATGAAAAAAGTGCGGAAATTAATTTATAATTATATAACACCAAACAATTTCTTTGTTGTCCTGCCGGGGGTTCGAGTCCTCCCTCGGGCATTGGTGTGTGTGTTTGTCCTTAGGATAATTTCTGTTAAGTAGTGTGTAAGTTTAGGGCCTGATGACCTTAGCAGTTAAGTCCCATAAGATTTCACACACATTTGAACATTTTTTTTTCTTTGTTGTCTCTTGTTATGTGACTCTTTGTCTGTCCCTCGATCTAAGACACCTTCTTTTTTTAAGGAAAAGGTAGACGTATGATGTTGACATTTGTATCACATACTAAGGCAAGTGACGTCTTAGCAGTGCGATATGGGGTAATTTCCAAGACAATGCATTCAAAACATGCGTACATTTATGTCATACATTACGAAACTCGAAAACTCAGTCATCAAAATCCACAGAATGCTTCCCGTTGACCTAGAATCATGAAACTTACCAGAAACCGAAGTTTCGCACTACACCCAAGGAACAAAATTCGAAAACTGTTAATTTGTAAGCGTGTCACAGGAAAATTTGTCATTTTTGATCACAGTGTTGTCTGTCCGTTCGTATGTTAAGAGCACTTTTTCTCAGGACCGGACAGACGTATCGAAATTTATGTCACATACTAAGCTCTAGAGTCACTTGGCAGTGTAATAAATTTAAGTTTCTAAGTCAATGTAAACAAAATATACGGACATTACGGCACATGTTTGATACAAACTGTCATCAAAAGCTACAGGATACTTTCCGTTCACCTCGAATCGCGAAATTCACAAGAGACCAGGTTTGACAGTATGGGTAAAGGGAAAAAATATCTGAAAATCGTGAATCTGTAATTATATCACACGGAGAAAATATTTTTTTGTCTTTCGTTGTCTAACTGTAGGTGTCCGTCCATCTATTAAACTACCTTTTTGTCTGAGTAACGAGTAGAGTATCCAGTGGATATTTATCTCACATACTGAAGCCGTAGGTGCCTTGGCGGCGTAATATACGTTAGCTTCTAAGTCAATGTAATCAACAGATATGTCCATTTATGTCCCATTTTAATATTCGCAAGCTCATTTATTAAAACCTATAGGGTACTTCCGTTTGAGACTTGGCAAGAGAAAAGCATTCATAGAACAAGTAAAGGAGAAAATCAGAAAAATGTTAACTAAATCAGACGAAAAATTTTTTTTTCTCATTTGTTATCCGACTTCGAACTTGGAATCCTTGGGACCGATATCTTGCCAGTATTAACGTCTGTTAACAGGGAAAAAAATCGTCGAAATCCTAGATTCCAGGAACGGATGATCTGTCTATATACACAATTAAGTTTTTATCTAACCGTCTTTGCGCAAATTGTACTCGCAATTGGCCAGGTTTTTAATGTATACTTTTCTTCATGTGATCAGTCTCGATGAATTGCGAACGCATTCTCTTTTCTGTCAGTGTATGTTCACGATGTTATACTTTCTAACTGGGCAGTTTCGCTGTTCCATTCAGCTCGCCAACAGTCGCTTTTGCACTGGCCTCTCAGGGACTCGTTGAACAGATGGTGTAATTCAGTGGCCCCGCATCTCTTGGAAACTCTTCCGCTTGCAAAGTGCTTGTGCGAGAATCGACACGTGACGGTCTAAGTACCGACTGATCGGACGCCATCGTGCGGATGCGGATAGGCCCGCCTCAGCTCACCTCACCTGGCCGTAGCAGGTTTTCGTGTGTTCCCCCCCCCCCCCCCCTTCCCCGCTTCCCTCCTGCTACAGCGCATCCGTTCCCCCCCCCCCCCCCCCTCCTCCTGCGCGACTTCGGCGCTCACCTGTGGAGCTGGCATCGGGAATCCATCATCGCCGTACTTGCGAAGCTGTGGGTCGACCAACTTACTATTGGTTTCACACTTGTAGTTGCTTAATATCCCGCTTGGAATATTTTTATTTTGTGCCACGCATAGTTCAAAACTGCGGAAGACAAGACGAAAGCGGATGACATGATGATCTGGGGAAACAGGAAAGAGGAGATACAGGAACAGCTAGACGCTTGGGAAGAACCTCTGAGACAGTATGGAATGAAATTTAATGTAAACAAATATGAGACACTGGCTACAAATAGAAAGAAAAATAGACCAATCAGCGGAATACAGATTGGTGGTGAACGATGGAATAAGTGGAAAGTGTAATGTACTTGGGAAGTGAGCATGGTAGACAGGCAGAAGCATATATGTGAAGTATTAGGAGCCTGTTAGAAACAAAAACGTCGCACAAAAAAACCAAAAGGTAACATATAGTATTCTCAAAGACTGGGATAGGAGTAACAGGGAAAATAGGATGAGGAATGAAAGACTAAGAGAAATAGTGAAAGAAGAACCATAGCAGAGCAGGATACAAACATCAAGGCTAAGATGGTATGAGGCCTTAAAGAGAGTGGAAAACATATGGTTTCCCAAGAGGATACGTGACATGTAGGTGGGAAGCTAACGACCAAGAGGAAGACGAAACGAGAGATGTCTGAAAGATGTGGAGAAGTGTACCGAAAAATGGGGCTGGGACTGGAGGACAGTGAACGCAGAAAGATGGCGGGAAAACAGGACTAGGTGGCGATGCTTATGTTGTGAACAGAACAAAGATGTATGGTTCATGAGATGGACTGGATATACAGATAGTAGATGATGAAAATACTGACGTCCCGGAAGAAGGGGTAGCCGGCCGGTGTGGCCGTGCGGTTCTAGGCGCTTCAGTCTGGAACCGCGTGACCGCTACTGTCGCAGGTTCGAATCCTGCCTCGGGCATGGATGTGTGTGATGTCCTTAGGTTAGTTAGGTTTAAGTAGTTCTAAGTTCTAGGGGACTGATGACCACAGATGTTAAGTCCCATAGTGCTCAGAGCCATTTGAACCATTTGAAGAAGGGGTGGTTGAGTTTCACTTAAGGAATGAAAAATAGAAAAGCAGATGGTGGTGAGAGTGTTTAAGGAGAAATTATTGGCGATGAAGGCAAATGATTAGAAAAGGAATGTGAAAACTGATTTGCAGAAAATCTGTGCGGAACAGCAATTCCTCCAAGTCGTAACAAGGCCGTAATTAATGAAGGAGACGAAGAAACTGTAAAGTACTGTAGACCTTTCAGCTTTTTCTATGTAATGTACAAGGTACTCACTAAAACTGTCATCAGTCACAAAACGAAACATTGGATTTCAGTCGGGCAAAGGAATGACCTCGCTTTAAATGTGGCTGTTAAGCAACGGAACCGTGACAGTTCGAAAAAGAAATTATACGTCGGGGCAACGTGTAGCAAAAAAAAATGAAGATGGTATCTTTTCTTTCGGACACAGATACCGTCGGTGACCATGCAGCGCTCTAGAATGAAATGATAATTCAATCAAGACCCTATGCTGTCGACAGTGGGCAAAGGGTTCGCCATGGGTCCTGATAGCTTGTTCCATGCGTGTTGGCATCAAAGCGTATAAGGCGCGAATGGCGTCCTGTGGTATAGCCATCCATGCTGGTTCCAAAGTTCATCTGTGGTGTTTGGCATTGGATCACAGCCCTGCATCTGTCGTTTCACTATATCCCACCCATTTTCTATTGGAGACAAGTCTGGTGATCTGGCGGGCCACGTCCTGTCACATCCTGTGACATCAAGAGGGCACGTTTGAGTGCAATTTGTCGACGTGCATTGTCTCGCTGAAAAATGGCATCTGGAGTGTTGTGTAGAAAGTGTATGGCTACAGGCCGCAGGATATCATTCAGGTAGGTCACAATGGCCACAGTGCCCTAGACATGCACCAACTGCGATATGTGATTGTACCCAGTAGCACGCCACACTATAAGGCCTAAGTTGGCGCTGTATGTTTTGTGCGAATGCAGTCACTGTGATGCCGCTCCCCCTATCTGCAGCGAACCAAAATGCTGCCATCATTTTCAAACAGAACATAGATTCGTCCGAGAACACTAAATGATGCCATTCACGGCCCCTGTGACGTTGATCAATACACCATTGCTGTCTAGCATGTTTCTGCATATTCGACAAAGGTAGGCGGAGAAGTGGACGACGCGCACGTAACCCATGCCATAATAAACGGCAGTTGATTGTCACCTCTGATAGTATACGGTGTGTTACATTGTTCCACTTTTGCGCCAGAACGTAGGCGGGCGCAGATCTGACCTGCAGTGCCATTCGGATGAGGTATCGATCTTCTCAGGGGCTGGTCTGGGCAGCACAACCTGACCCGTCTCGTCGTGTTCTATGGCCTTCCGTGAACCATTCTGCTCACATCCGCTGCACTGCCGAAACACTTCGGCCGCACGAGCAGCAATTTCCCTGATGGATGCATCACATTCTCTCATGCCAGTAATGCGCTCTCTTACAAACTCACTGGTTTGACGGCATGGTTCGCGTATATGTCTGCGAGGCATCCTGCACATTTGCTCAGGTCTCTCTGATCCATTACATTCGATTTACAGCTCCAACGAGAGCCGCAGGCACTTTTTACCTGCAGGCGGTGCTACGCCGCTATAGCAGTGGTGACATTTCAAGGTCGGGCTGGCATGGTTCACATGCTAACCGTTCCTGTAGAAAATATTAATGTACATATCCTGCGAATGTGAACGTCCTATCCCTAGCCGTTCTAGGTGATGTGATTTTTCTGAACATGAGTGTATAAGAATCACCTTGTTATTCAAATGGTTCAAATGGCTCTAAGCACTATGAGAATTAACATCTGAGGTCATCAGTCACCTAGACTTAGAACAACTTAAACCTAACTAACCTACGGACATCACACACATCCATGCCCGGGGCAGGATTCGAACCTGCGACCGCAGCGGTCGTGCGGTTCCGGACTGAAGCGCCTAGAACCGCCCGGCCACAGTGGCCGGCTCACCTTGTTATTCCTGAGGACATTCTACTGTTGCATCAAGTGCAGATATCACACAACAACGAATGCAAGAAAGGAATATAAAAAGATTGAAAGTACGACTCGTAATGAATTATAACGAGATAAAAATAATGTGTCACCAACATATCGAAAATTTTAAAAAAATATGTAAATTAAACTGAAGTAATGGAAATAGTCCATGAGAAACTTGTTTAGAGCAGCCGAAAACAAACACTACACGAAAAGGAATAAACACGAGAGTAGCACGGTAGCTTCGGGTCATTTTGTTAAACGGAATAGAGTTCTGAGAAGTAAGCTCCGCGATCTATCTGGAAAGGTATCTGTGAAGGTTGTCGGGGAAGCCCGTTGTGAACGTTCGCAGTTCTATCTTAGTCTTTATATCTAGCACCTAAAGTGTATTTTTTTTTACTTCGAGCAACACTTAAATTCATGCACATCTACTTCCGGATTCTACTCTAAATTGAAGGTTCCTCCAACAGTAATTAAATAACACATCTATTACCATACAACGTGTATTTCATGATAAGTGCTTCAGTTAAGAAAGACTTTTCTTGATGCTGTCACGTAAAGTCTTTGATTGTGACAATGAAAAAGCTGGGAATGAAAGCATTTATAAAAAAAAAAAAAAAAATAGAAGCAAATATCTGGAACAGCGTTTTACATGTCTTGTCTTCGTATCTAAAACCGGTTACAATGTACACATCGTCTGTGCAGGGAATGTTACGAATCAGTTGTCCAAAACGTGCGATTTATTCAACACAACACTTTTCTGGACAGCAGAGTCCCATTATCAAGTTCAAGGAAACCAGATATCCTTGTTTCCCATTACTATGCATACCAACATGCATCTCATCTGTCTACACTGGCATTTAGTATTACGTACTTTAGACCTTAGGCCATTAGGCAGAGTCAACACTTACTGAAGTGTCATATCTGCGATACGCTCAACCATGTGTTATGGTTGTACCATAGGATGTCCGCCCCGATGCCGGCACGGTAGCTCAGAGTGTTCGGTCAGAAGGTTAGCTGCACTCTGTAATAAAAAAAACTGAGTTCACCGATCAACAACGAACTGAAACGGATGTCTTACGGCGTCCGCCCTGAGCCAATGCAACGAACGAAAACGAACAAAATGAGATTAAAAAAAAAAAAGGTCAGCGTGACGGATTGACGTCCTACGGGCCCGGGTTCGATTCTCGGTTGGGTCGGGGATTTTCTCCCGTCAGGGACTGGGTGTTGTGCTGTCTTCATCATCATTTCTTCCCCCATCCGGCGCGCAGGTCGCCCAATGTGGCGTTGAATGTAATAAGACCTGCACCGAGGCGGCCGGACCTGCCCCGCCAGGGGCCTCCCGGCCAATGACGCCAAACGCTCATTTTCATTTACCATAGGATGCCCTCCTGTAATCAGTTAAGCTCTACAGTGAAGGGGAAAAGGACAGACTTAGAGATAACTAGCACGAGACTGGTGGTCGGATATCGATACCATAAAAGCACACGTATTATGTGGGCTGAACTGTTCACAGCCTACAGCTATTCACACTGATGGGCAGTTCTGCACTAACGGTATATAAATATTTTTCTTCCTGATACGCACAGTACATAATATTTGCGTAACACAATGGTTGCGTAAAACCGCCGTGCCGGCCGGTGTGGCCGAGCGGTTCTAGGCGCTTCAGCCTGGAACCGCGCGACCGCTACGTTCGCAGGTTCGAATCCTGCCGCGGGCATGGATGTGTGTGATGTCCTTAGGTTAGTTAGGTTTAAGCAGTTCTAAGTCCTGGGGGACTGATGACCTTGGATGTTAAGTCCCGTAGTGCTCAGAGCCAAAACCGCCGTGACTGGGATGGATGTAGTCTCGACAATACGGTAACGAAGGGGGCATATTCAGCCACTCGTGGAATATTGTCATCTAACGTATACTTTTCCTGCTGCTCTGAACTTTCACACTAATGCGTCAAATCCAGGCGTGCTCACATATCTCGAAAACCGTATCAATATGAGTAATTATTAATTTCAAAGACGTGACACAGTATGTGAGGGTAAGTAATATTTATGAGCCTGTTGACACACTTATTCCAGACGGAGCACATATATCCGATATCTCAGTACGAGGATCTTTATCTTGAGTACGAGAGTTTGGGAGCGATTTTATTGTTCATGACGTACTGGCAGTCAACACGTCCAGTTGCTAGCACGTCTCAACACACGGTAATTTCTAAAGTCGTCATCACACGGGACGAGTCTGCTAACGTTGAGCTGGCGCCCTACGAGTTTTGTGATATCATTTTCTGTTGTTTCACGTTGAAGAGCCATTTCCTCACGTGAAACACTAAATAAGTGCCACGTAAAGTAGAACCAATAAGAAGCAAGAACGTTCTCTACGTCAGAAGCACAACTTTCATAAACGCCGTATTGTATTTGAAGAATGGAACATCCAGGATGGAATGGTGACAGTATTAGGAAAAGGACAGATTACTGCTCACCGTGTAGCGGAGATGCTGAGTAGCAGATAGGCACAACAAAAAGACTGTCAAACAAGTAACCTTTCGCCCAAAGATACCTTCATCGGATTTAGTCAACATATACCTGATCACGCAAACGCAAATCGTACATGCTCACACACAAACACACACACACACATTTGAGGTATTTAGCTTAAGGCCCTATTTGGGGGGTTTTGTGTTGTAACTTACACTCTACGAATATATGGTGTTCCTAAGCATCAACACGTCGAATCTCTTGAGAACGCGTCGTTATTGGTACGAACTGTTGTAATAAAATGACGGGAAACGTTATATTGGGGTTAAAGAATTTTCGAATTGAGTTATTTTCTTATTGTAACACTGCGTATCATGAAACACGCCACTTTAAGTTCAAATGGTTCAAATGACTCTGAGCACTGTGGGACTTAACATCTGAGGTCATCAGTCCCCTAGAACTTAGAACTACTTAAACCTAACTAACCTAAGGACATCACACACATCCATGCCTGAGGCAGGATTCGAACCTGCGACCGTAGCGTTATGCGCAGTTGCAGACTGAAGCGCCTAGAACCGCTCGGCCACAACGACCGGCCCATTGTAAGTCTACGGCACATTGAAGATTCATGAAAAACGTGTCGTCCTTGGCGGGATTTGTTAAAATTAAATGTGAGTTAATAACACATCGGCCTTTAAGGCCCTGATAAGACCGTAACATAAAATACAAGGCCATTCATTTCATAACTTCAGAGAAGCGTATTTGGCAGAGGTAAGATGTTACGGAACAGGTGGTAGCCATTTTGCGTCCCTCTGTGTCCAGATTTATTTATTTTTTTCATCGTTAAGTTTTCCAAAAGGTTGTGGGACTTTCTTATTAAATTAATAGTAATAAATCTCTCCATCAGGAGTGAGTTGGTCCGATTATATGAACTTCTATAAGCTGATGTCCTTCCTGAATGGACATGTGCCTTCCCTCTTTGTCCTATAACACGTTGATGGGGACTGGAGATTTTAATGATGCGTACTACATTTAGAAGGAAGGTATTTGTACATTTTCATAGGACTAACGCAGGAATTTTATGCGCGTCCGTTTTCGTAACCAAACGGTGTGGTGTGTGAGCGAAATAAGGCTGTCTCGTGGCGTTGGATTTTTCGTTCGCGTCTACGTCAACGTCTGCTGTGAAGTTCGGTATCGCTAATGGCGGCAAGCAACGATTTCGCTATATGATTACAACATTCGAAAGTGATGCAAATTTTTTTAGCTGCTCAGATACTGAATCAAACATTTTTTTGATACGACTGTGTGCTCTTCGCGCCATTCGAAAACTCTTGAAAATCAAAACGTAATAGTATGGAGTTTGTTAAAAACTAAACTACGATTTTCGCTTGAACAGGAGGACGATGTACTAAATATAAAAACAGGGCTACAGAGCCAGTACTGTGCACATCAATCGCTTATGCCACGTGAAGGTGGCGAAACGGTAAGAAGTTGTTCTGTGGTGTCTCACTAGCTCTTTTTTTTTCGGAACTGTTGCAGCTGGTAGTTACAAGCGTCATACTGCCGTGCTCCTCTTTTCTTCAGGCTCCTGTACGCTACACGCACACACACGAGAGTACTATACAGGGTGTTACAAAAAGGTACGGCCAAACTTTCAGGAAACATTCCTCACACACAAAGAAAGAAAATATGTTATGTGGACATGTGTCCGGAAACGCTTACTTTCCATGTTAGAGCTCATTTTATTACTTCTCTTCAAATCACATTAATCATGGAATGGAAACACACAGCAACAGAACGTACCAGAGTGACTTCAAACACTTTGTTACAGGAAATGTTCAAAATGTCCTCCGTTAGCGAGGATACATGCATCCACCCTGCGTCGCATGGAATCCCAGATGCGCTGATGCAGCCCTGGAGAACGGCGTATTGTATCACAGCCATCCACAATACGAGCACGAAGAGTCTCTACATTTGGTACCGGGGTTGCGTAGACAAGAGCTTTCAAATGCCCCCATAAATGAAAGTCAAGAGGGTTGAGGTCAGGAGAGCGTGGAGGCCATGGAATTGGTCCGCCTCTACCAATCCATCGGTCACCGAATCTGTTGTTGAGAAGCGTACGAACACTTCGACTGAAATGAGCAGGAGCTCCATCGTGCATGAACCACATGTTGTGTCGTACTTGTAAAGGCACATGTTCTAGCAGCACAGGTAGAGTATCCCGTATGAAATCATGTTAACGTGCTCCATTGAGCGTAGGTGGAAGAACATGGGGCCCAATCAAGACATCACCAACAATGCCTGCCCAAACGTTCACAGAAAATCTGTGTGGATGGCTTGATTGCACAATTGCGTGCGGAATCTCGTCAGCCCACACATGTTGATTGTGAATCGAGGAAGTACAGTACATACTGACGAAACTAAAATGAGCTCTAACATGGAAATTAAGCGTTTCCGGACACATGTCCACATAACATCTTTTCTTTATTTGTGTGTGAGGAATGTTTCCTGAAAGTTTGGCCGTACCTTTTTGTAACACCCTGTATAGCCGCCGCCACGACATTAGGCGTTCTCAAAAGATAGTGCCTCGGTTCCCTTCGCCTCGTCGCGCTTCCTCCTTCGCAAAGCTACAAAGCTGCGCCCTAAAAATGCAACAGCAGCAAGTGTAGGGAGTAATGCCAAGTAGAGTCCTGCATGACCGAGTAAGCGAGCACAAAATATGAGGTGGGGCGAGCACACCCTAACTGGATAGGCTACCCGCACTAGTTCTTGTGACCGAGCATAGAAGCCATGACCGAATACGTGGCACATAACTTCAAACACATTACACGTGTTATTATCCGTGTGAGACTGCAGCCAGTACGGGCTTCTTATTTGTGGTGTGTCTCTCTCTGTAATCATGCAGTGCGAGGAAGCCAGTGTAGTAAGACGTAAGATTGAAACCAATGTTTACACATTAAAGAAACGGGAAGGTCTAAGAAGCCAAGTATGGAGTACAAATGGCTCTGAGTACTATGGGACTCAACTGCTGAGGCCATTAGTCCCCTAGAACTTAGAACTAGTTAAACCTAACTAACCTAAGGACATCACAAACATCCGTGCCCGAGGCAGGATTCGAACCTGCGACCGTAGCGGTCTTGCGGTTCCAGACTGCAGCGCCTTTAACCGCACGGCCACTGCGGCCGGCTATGGAGTACATTTCTGTTTGTTGTAGATGAAAACATTGCGTCTACTGGGTACGTATCGTGCATAAACTGCTCCACTTTTTTGTTTTTCCAGTCGGGAACCACTCATTTAAAGAAACACAGTTGCAAGAAACCTCACAAAGATCGTTTCTTTGGCCGTCCTTCCGTTATCTTAATATGCTTGAAATAAGTGAAAAGCAGGAAATTCTTAACAATGTGCGACAAATGTGTACTACGTACGCAGGTACAACATTCAATCATTAACATAATCGTTTTTGCATAGTTAGTGGAATGTGTATTATAGAGAAACGGGAATGTTGTGACTCGTATAATATTTCATTAACGTAAAACATCTCGTTTTTATGGGAACGGGGGTCGGGTTGTTTGGGGGGGAGAGACCAAACAGCGAGGTCATCGGTCTCTTACGGGAATGTTTCGATGATTTCCGTATCAGTTCTGTATTACTTGTCTCTTTTGTTTCTTATCATAGATCCTTCAAGTACTGTGTCATCACCACCCAGAAAGAGAGCTCGTTTCAAGGAATGGAGGAACAACAGATCATCCGCAGCAGATGAAGTAGATCTGTACATTTCAATGCACCCCGGAGATGATGATGACATCTTAAAGTGGTGGAGCGGACATGAAACAGATCTGCCAGGTTTGGCTGCAGTTGCAAGACGTATTTTATGTATCCCAGCAACAAGCTCACCTAGTGAAAGGTGCTTTAGTAAAGCCGGCATGTTACTAACAAATTGCCGCAGCCAGTTAAATCCGGAACGCGTTAGTGATTTCCTGCTGATCAACAATAACTATAATTTTGTTTATGTTGCAAACGATTGAACGTATGACAAGTTAATGTTCTTTGTATGCTTTCTTTATGAAGATGGTTGTTTCCTAGATTACAGGGAAACCACTTATTTAATGTTTCCTATAAATGAAAGGAAAAATATCTTTTTTGTTTGGAAATGAGACTCGTCTTTTATCCGCGATTGTATTGAAATATCATTTTACTTTCCAGGTGCTTTATGAATTTAGCTGTGTCACGTACCCGTTCTTGGAAATGTTACTTTTGTATTAAAAGAGAGAGAGAGAGAGAGAGAGAGAGAGAGAGAGAGAGAGGCGTTGGATTTGTACAGTAAAGTACAGTGCAGCGAACCGGGGCGAAGCGAGGTGAGACGTCAGCGGTGACCGGTCATGCTCGGTTATCCGCGTGTCCGGAATCCGGACATCAGACATGGGGCGAGTACGTGACCGATCCGAGTTGTATGGGGCCGGACATGAGCGGCTCGGTCCCCCCGTCAACAGGCGAGCCGTGACCGGTCAAACACTGAACGTTGCAGCACTCTAATGCCAAGTTTACGCATTGTGCATATGCTATACAGTAGAAAGTATGCATGATCAAAGCTGCAGGTAATTTGGGAGTAAACGTGACACCGGTGTCTACGCTCGTCCCTAATGGGAGGTTTTGAGTGGGCGAGACCTCTGGAGCACGACTTGACCATACGTACAGCCAACACCCTCTACAGGTTGGTATCGTAAATCAGTTGTCACTAGCAGTCCTGAGACATTGTTTCGTCTTAGTGGTAGTCAGTGGTGAACTTGACTTTACAGCAGAACGTGACTAACCCGTTCCCGAGGGGGCTGAGGGCATGGTCGGAACACAAAAAAGGTCGGATTATCGGAGGAACTTTCATTGGCCCGTAACATCACAACACAATGCGATACAACTTTAACGTTCAACTAGAAACACTAAGATAATGTTCCATGTTACAATACTAACAAAACGAAAAGAAAAAACGTCGACACACTGAAAACGTGTACTGTACGGTACTGGTTATACTGTTAAATACATCTGTATAATACGGCAAGGGACTGGCAGTGTAAGTGAAAGTTTACTGTCTGATGGTACCTTATTACAGTACTGCGCTGACACGCAACTGATTTGCTCTTAACTGTTAGAAACATGAGAAATCACCTGTCTTAAGTAGGATGGAAATAGTCTATAACGTTCATTTGCTTATCAGAGGACAACCTTGATTTTGCCACGACTTTCCCCCGTTTTCTAATTCATAAAATATCTATTGGGGTAGTCATAGAGCTTCGTTCGAGTTATTTAAGGGCTATATCAAATGCATTTTTAGTATCTATATGTGATACTCGAGCCGTAGGTTCATTTTCTTCGTAGTCATCAATTTTCTCTCGTTCTCATCGGTTGTTCGAGTTACAACGTCCAAGACTCAGTCGTCCGTTAATGCTGATTCCGTCGTGCAGACAGCATCAGCTGTACTTATCCACTCATTTACGTCACTGTGCTCAGGGCCCGGTTTAGTTGGTGCCATAATATAATAAGATGGACGCAGTTACTGATTTATCAAACAAGTGCATGCACATTTTTGATCGAGGTAGAAAGTTATTTCACACTAAAAGTTACTGAACTAGCGCACCTAGCAAAGGTCAAGTTGCAACACTGAAAATACAGATAAAATACCTCCTTTACCATCCAAAGTTTTTCGCCGTTTAATATCCGTCGATAACTTCTACTGTACTCTTAATTCTGAATCTAGAGGCTTTGTTACGGTAGCTATATTTAGTATGTAATCGATGTAATAGCGTATTTATTTGTGAATGTATATAATTGATTGTATTTATAACGTAAATATTGTAAATTGCTCGATAATAGCCAAAGGATCTTTATTTTAATGTATCGACAGCAAAATGGTTCAAATGGCTCTGAGCACTATGGGACTTAACATCTGTGGTCATCAGTCCCCTAGAACTTAGAACTACCTAAACCTAACTAACCTAAGGACATCACACACATCCATGCCCGAGGCAGGATTCGAACCTGCGACCGTAGTAGTCGCGCGGTTCCGGACTGAGCGCCGGAAACGCTAGACCACCGCGGCCGGCTTATCGACAGCAACGACGAAATGGCAGCAGCTGTGCCGTTGTTTATCTTTGCAAATGGATAGTCTCTGTCGCGCTGCGAACAGAGAGGACGGAGAGCAACTTGAGTCATGAAAGGGTGCGGAAGTTTGTTGGGCGCTCCCGCAGAAGCGGTGTGCTAAGATCGTGCCAGTGTAGGCGCACCTACTTCGTTAACCCGCGAGTATTAAGAGCACAGTCAGAGTGGACAGGCCGAAGATACTGCAGTTCTAACTGTTGCCCGTCTCATTGCCTGTGGCTCTGAAAACGACTCGTGGTTCGCAAACAGCAGCAACAGTAGCAGTTCAGCATTGTCGTCAACTACATTCTCGGTCGTCCGCACAGCTACAACACCGAACGACTGTTAACTAATTTTGTACAGGCACTATACAGTGACATTTCTTTCACTAACTTTAATAATTTTCATCAATAATAACCTGCAATATTTAAAACTGTAGGGCACCTGTGCTCTCATTGTCCTGAGACATTATTACCAAGCAGGTTCCCTTTCCGTTCCATGCAGTCACTGAGTGTCATAAAAATATGAAAATTGATTTAGTAGTTACCGCCAGTTTTGTTTATTTGCTAATGACCAGTTTCAGTCTAAATTTTGCTGCCTCAGTAATTGTTCATTCCTGTACTGCATAACAAGGGCTTAACTTCTTCTTCTTCCTTAGTGTTTGTTCCTCGTGATGGCGGGGTCCGCTGTTTTGGCTCGTTGTCGCCACTTGTGATCTTGTGGCTGATCAGAGTAAAGGCGTGAGATCTTGAGGTCTTCATGCAGGGTGTCAAGCCATCCTGCTGGGCGTTTCCCATTTACATTTAGGTGGAAACTAGCCTTTGCCACTGTTGTCTCGTCTGCTCTAAGGAATGCCCGTACCAACGCAGGCGGCTTTCTCTCATTTTGTCCACTATTGGTGCAACACCGTATAGCCTGGGAACTTCATTATTTGTGACGTTGTCATGTAATGTTAATGGGCTTAACTAATTTGCAATTTTGAGTATTAGCTTCACCCACTTAAAGTAACGTAAAATTTCACTCGAAAAACTAAAAACTAAAGATACAGCACAAATTAAGACCGCGTCATTTCATTTGTTCTGTAATTAGCTTAGCGAGTGACTCCTGCTGGCTTGGTGCGTACCATATTGTTATGTTAGAGGCCAAACAGTTCCTCATTTGCTTAAAGCAAATTCAATTCAATCTTTCAATAATAATTAAATTTACAAATTTTGCATTAAGTTATGCTGTGGTTACTGAAAGTCGTTTTTTACGAAACAAAGTTTCAGTCACAGTCATTTATTTAACCAGCAACTTCATTTCATTTCACTTTCAAAATTTAGCATTTCAAATTAAGTAACTGCAAACTTGGTGCTTTCTGATTCATTTATTTTCTCGTGAACAGTTGTGTTGTGGAAAAGTGTGACAAACTTCTGTTGCCACGCCAGTGATTATTTGCTTGATTTTCTTTATCGTTATCTTTCTTAGGATTTTGGATATTCATTTCCCCAGTATGCTAGTAACCGTTTAATTTTTAATTTTTTGCTTATCAGTATTCACTTTGTATTAAATATTACGTGGTACCCTTCCGCCCTCCACCCCTCCTCCCATATGGTTCATGAGTGATTACACTGAAACGACCCCTTAGAAAAATTAATCAATTACTGTGCTGATAAACCTCTTACGTTATTTGATTTTCAAACAGCTGAGCAGAACTGAACGTACTCAGACGTTTCTCTCTTTACTTATTCTGATCAACACTAAACTGACACACAATATTTTTAGCGCAACACAATCTGACTTTCAAAAATCCCTACAAAAGAATGGCCCTGACTAACAATAACCTATACCTTTCATGAATCACTTACCTCACAGAAATCTTCGTTACTCGAACTACTGCAATACAGCGAGCGCCACTACTGCCAGCTAAATAAAGGATTCTAACTACTGAAGGCACTAACTACTGATAGGCATAGTTAGCAAATGAAAGATTTTGATAGAAAATAAACAATGTATTTACCTTACTAGCGTTCAAAAGTCATATCAGTTCATGATATCCAGTCTTACAAATTTACTCTCTCTGATGGACACACGTCCAGATCATCCGCTCTCAAAACTCCGCCATCTCACTCCCCACATCCATCACTGCTGGCGGCTCACCTCCAACTGCGCAACGCTACGTGCTGTTCACATCCAACTGCCCAACACTACAATAGCAAACAACAATGCAAACCAGCCACAGCCTGCACACAGCACAGCCAGTGATTTTCATACAGAGCGCTACGTGGCTTTACCAATATAAAAACCTAAACAGCCTACTTACAATACTAAATTTCCACCCATTTCGAATTATCTACTGTATTTAGACTAGGTTTGGAATAGATTCTTCCTTCAGAAGGTTGTGTTGTACGCTTTCCTCCTAGCAACCGGCATTATTTTCCTTCGGTAACGATAGCCTTGTTGTTGTTGTTGTGGTCTTCAGTCCTGAGACTGGTTTGATGCAGCTCTCCATGCTACTCTATCCTGTGCAAGCTTTTTCATCTCCCAGTACCTACTGCAACCTACATCCTTCTGAATCTGCTTAGTGTATTCATCTCTTGGTCTCCCTCTACGATTTTTACCCTCCACGCTGCCCTCCAATACTAAATTGGTGATCCCTTGATGCCTCAGAACATGTCCTACCAACCGATCCCTTCTTCTGGTCAAGTTGTGCCACAAACTTCTCTTCTCCCCAATCCTATTCAATACTTCCTCATTAGTTATGTGATCTACCCATCTAATCTTCAGCATTCTTCTGTAGCACCACATTTCGAAAGCTTCTATTCTCTTCTTGTCCAAACTATTTATCGTCCATGTTTCACTTCCATACATGGCTACACTCCATACGAATACTTTCAGAAATGACTTCCTGACACTTAAATCAATACTGGATGTTAACAAATTTCTCTTCTTCAGAAACGCTTTCCTTGCCATTGCCAGCCTACATTTTATATCCTCTCTACTTCGACCATCATCAGTTATTTTGCTCCCCAAATAGCAAAACTCCTTTACTACTTTAAGTGCCTCATTTCCTAATCTAATTCCCTCAGCATCACCCGACTTAATTAGACTACATTCCATTATCCTTGTTTTGCTTTTGTTGATGTTCATCTTATATCCTCCTTTCAAGACACTGTCCATTCCATTCAACTGCTCTTCCAAGTCCTTTGCTGTCTCTGACAGAATTACAATGTCATCGGCGAACCTCAAAGTTTTTATTTCTTCTCCATGAATTTTAATACCTACCCCGAATTTTTCTTTTGTTTCCTTTACTGCTTGCTCAATATACAGATTGAACAACATCGGGGAGAGGCTACAACCCTGTCTTACTCCCTTCCCAACCACTGCTTCCCTTTCATGTCCCTCGACTCTTATAACTGCCATCTGGTTTCTGTACAAATTGTAAATAGCCTTTCGCTCCCTGTATTTTACCCCTGCCACCTTTAGAATTTGAAAGAGAGTATTCCAGTCAACATTGTCAAAAGCTTTCTCTAAGTCTACAAATGCTAGAAACGTAGGTTTGCCTTTCCTTAATCTTTCTTCTAAGATAAGTCGTAAGGTCAGTATTGCCTCACGTGTTCCAGTGTGTCTACGGAATCCAAACTGATCTTCCCCGAGGTTGGCTTCTACTAGTTTTTCCATTCGTCTGTAAAGAATTCGTGTTAGTATTTTGCAGCTGTGACTTATTAAGCTGATAGTTCGGTAATTTTCACATCTGTCCACACCTGCTTTCTTCGGGATTGGAATTATTATATTCTTCTTGAAGTCTGAGGGTATTTCGCCTGTTTCATACATCTTGCTCACCAGATGGTAGAGTTTTGTCAGGACTGGCTCTCCCACGGCCGTCAGTAGTTCCAATGGAATATTGTCTACTCCGGGGGCCTTGTTTCGACTCAGGTCTTTCAGTGCTCTGTCAAACTCTTCACGCAGTATCGTATCTCCCATTTCATCTTCATCTACATCCTCTTCCATTTCCATAATATTGTCCTCAAGTACATCGCCCTTGTATAGACCCTCTATATACTCCTTCCACCTTTCTGCTTTCCCTTCTTTGCTTAGAACTGGGTTTCCATCTGAGCTCTTGATATTCATACAAGTCGTTCTCTGATCTCCAAAGGTCTCTTTAATTTTCCTGTAGGCGGTATCTATCTTACCCCTAGTGAGATAGGCCTCTACATCCTTACATTTGTCCTCTAGCCATCCCTGCTTAGCCATTTTGCACTTCCTGGCGATCTCATTTTTGAGACGTTTGTATTCCTTTTTGCCTGTTTCACTTACTGCATTTTTATATTTTCTCCTTTCATCAATTAAATTCAATATTTCTTCTGTTACCCAAGGATTTCTACTAGCCCTCGTCTTTTTACCTACTTGATCCTCTGCTGCCTTCACTACTTCATCCCTCAAAGCTACCCATTCTTCTTCTACTGTATTTATTTCCCCCACTCCTGTCAATTGCTCCCTTATGCTCTCCCTGAATCTCTGTACAACCTCTGGTTCTTTCAGTTTATCCAGGTCCCATCTCCTTAAATTCCCACCTTTTTGCAGTTTCTTCAGTTTTAATCTACAGGTCATAACCAATAGATTGTGGTCAGAGTCCACATCTGCCCCTGGAAATGTCTTACAATTTAAAACCTGGTTCCTAAATCTCTGTCTTACCATTATATAATCTATCTGATACCTTTTAGTATCTCCAGGGTTCTTCCATGTATACAACCTTCTTTCATGATTCTTAAACCAAGTGTTAGTTATGATTAAGTTATGCTCTGTGCAAAATTCTACCAGGCGGCTTCCTCTTTCATTTCTGTCCCCCAATCCATATTCACCTACTATGTTTCCTTCTCTCCCTTTTCCTACACTCGAATTCCAGTCACCCATGACTATTAAATTTTCGTCTCCCTTCACAATCTGAATAATTTCTTTTATTTCATCATACATTCCTTCAATTTCTTCGTCATCTGCAGAGCTAGTTGGCATATAAACTTGTACTACTGTAGTAGGTGTGGGCTTCGTATCTATCTTGGCCACAATAATGCGTTCACTATGCTGTTTGTAGTAGCTTACCCGCATTCCTATTTTCCTATTCATTATTAAACCTACTCCTGCATTACCCCTATTTGATTTTGTGTTTATAACCCTGTAGTCACCTGACCAGAAGTCTTGTTCCTCCTGCCACCGAACTTCACTAATTCCCACTATATCTAACTTCAACCTATCCATTTCCCTTTTTAAATTTTCTAACCTACCTGCCCGATTAAGGGATCTGACATTCCACGCTCCGATCCGTAGAACGCCAGTTTTCTTTCTCCTGATAACGACATCCTCTTGAGTAGTCCCCGCCCGGAGATCCGAATGGGGGACTATTTTACCTCCGGAATATTTTACCCAAGAGGACACCATCATCATGTAATCATACAGTAAAGCTGCATGCCCTCGGGAAAAATTACGGCTGTAGTTTCCCCTTGCTTTCAGCCGTTCGCAGTACCAGCACAGCAAGGCCGTTTTGGTTATTGTTACAAGGCCAGATCAGTCAATCATCCAGACTGTTGCCCTTGCAACTACTGAAAAGGCTGCTGCCCCTCTTCAGGAACCACACGTTTGTCTGGCCTCTCAACAGATACCCCTCCGTTGTGGTTGCACCTACGGTACGGCTATCTGTATCGCTGAGGCACGCAAGCCTCCCCACCAACGGCAAGGTCCATGGTTCATGGGGGGACGATAGCCTTACTCACTGTAAAATTTCATTAGACATGCGCGATCACGCTCAATTACATCGCAATCCAGTAGGCCGATTAGGAAGGAGGTTACAAACTGTCTACTGATCCATGTCGCAGACAATGAGTCATAAAGTGTCTAGACCTGAATGTAGCAGCGGTCCGTGTATGCTTATAAACACTGGTATAGCAGTACTTTAGCGAGTTTCTACTGGAGTCCGACTAAAATTACTTGACATTTGATGTCTGTCGCTTGGGGCTACAGTTTGCCACATCTGCTACTGCTCAAATTAAGGCGACAGGTATTCATTGCAGGTCGCTCCACAAGACAGTACTGAAGTGCTATTCATACGAAATGGAGCAATGTTGGAAGCTGGTCCCATCTGGTCTGATGGAAATGGGAGATGCTCTGTCCACATCCGATTTTAAGTGACCAGTTACTGAACTGCGACAGACGACAAGTTTTGTAGCCCTGAAATTTACTCTCATGATGTAGAATGTATGCGAGAAAACGGCAGAAAAATTTAGGTTTCAGCAATAAAAACAAACTATAACTTTTCACTTTCATCAGTTACCTGAAACTATCCTCACACCGGCTACACGCGTTGACACGAGACTATCCGATGAGCTTGGTACTCGTTTCTAGCTTCTAGGCAACGCTGGCAGATTCGAAACGAAAAAGTATGATAGAAAGAAAAACATAAGAGCAAATGAAAAAGTCAATACGCTGACGAAAACTATGTGAGAAAAGATTAACTTAAGAAATTACATTTCAACCAATTAATTGAGGATCGTAATGAAATGAAATGTTGTGTGACGAGGGCCTCCCGTTGGGTAGACGGTTCGCCTGGGGCAATTCTTTCAATTTGACGCCACTTCGGCGACTTGCGAGTCGATGGGGATGAAATGATGATGATCAGGACAACACAACATCCAGTCCCTAACCGGAGAAAATCTCCGACCCAGCCGGGAATCGAACCCGGGCCCTTTGGATTGACAGTCTGTCGCGCTGACCACTTTCTTTTTTTTTCCTTGCTTACTTGCTTAGGTGGCAGACGCTCTGTCCGACTCTTTTTTTTTTCGCGCTGACCATTTTTTTTTTTTTTTTTTTTTTAGGATTGACATTCCGTCACGCTGACCACTTTTTTTTTTCAATCTTTATTATTGAAGAACAAACGGAGAGTATATATATATATATATATATATATATATATATATATATATATATATATATATACACAAAGCAAAAGTTCTTCAAGGTACCAGTTAAACATATACAAATGAGTGTTAGGTAAACAAATTATTAGAATAACATGAAATACAACAAAATAGAACATATCCTGTTTTCCTTTTTTTTTTGTTTAAAAATTTGTATTGAACAAACTAAAAGTACATATATATTCACTATGCAAGAGTTCTTCAAGGTACCATTTAAAAATATACAAATGACAGTTAAACAAAAAAAATATTAAAAAAGAAAAACATTAAATACAACAAATTATAACATATTCTGTCTTCTTCCTTTTTTTTTTTTAAAAAAATTGTGTTTGTTTTTGGTCGATGCATGAGAACGTGGATAAGGGTGTTGCATCATGTGACAGGTAGGCATGGTACACCCCAACTTTGAGGGGGGTCAAGGAAGACGCTGCGGAGATAACCGGCAAAAGTTTGTCGGTAAGATGGTTTTCGGGTGAGGGTGCTATGCGCGGTCACAACTTTGTACCAGAAGTCAAGGACTGTATGCGGACCACTCCGAAAGAGATATTCTAAAGCCTGTCCTCGAAACCAGATTAGGGTATGGTGCTTAGCAAGAGGGTAGTGAAATGTCTGGGGCAACAACAGGAAATCCGGGGTTACCGTCGTTGGCGGGGCACGGAGGTAAAAGCTCACGATTCGTTGGATGAGGAGCCATACGTTTTGTTTCAGGGGGCACGTAAGACGGTGCTCGTCGGTGTCTTCGAGCTGACAGTCAGGGCAGAGTGGGGAGGTGGCCAGTCCTATGCGATAAAGTCGACTATTAGTCGGGAATTTCCCATAGACTAAAACATACCAGAGTGCAGACACAGACGACGGTAAAAAGGGTGCATGCACACACCCCCAAACCGTGCGCCAGTTAATGTCAGGATGCTGTAGCACCATGGGGTCGCAAGGGTTGGACAGCATAAACAAACGATAATAATCTTTTGTACGGGGAGGACGGGTGACTGGAAGATCGGCCCGAACGTAGCTGAGTTCTATGAAGCAATTGGCGACGTAGTACAATAATGGAGAAATAGGTGCCACATTGATCGGTGGATCGAGAGAAGCTGGTTGGAGGATATCTAAGAGACTGCGTGTTAAAGACGGGATCGGCCCCTGCCAGTGCCGCAACAGAGTGTGGACAAGGAGTGCAGAAGAGCGTGCCCGCACGTTGATGAGTCCGAGGCCACCTTTTGCAGGAGACAGTGTTAGAGTGTTGTAGCGGACTTTGAAAAGTGTCCCTGCTGACACGAAATATCCAAAGGCTGATTGGATGCTGCGGCCAAGGAGTAACGGCATTGGGAGGATCTGGGCGACGTGTACCAGTTTAGGGGCGACAGAGATGTTGACATAGGACACACGTTGGAGTTGGTTTAAGTTACGGTGCACTTGACCGCGGACATGGTGCCGAATCGACTGCAAAAGCCGCCGGTAAGCCAGGGCCACTGTGCGGTGTGTGGAGCTCGTAAATTCGATACCCAAGTAACGAAGGGTGGCACTGACAGGGAGTGGGGTCGGCACCATAGCCGGGAGGCCGCGCCCAGTGTGCATCATAGTCGATTTACGGACATTAAGAATGCTACCAGAAAGACGTCCATACTGGTGGATCCATTGGATGGCGTCATTGAGTTCCGTGGAGGATCAGGTGAGAAAGAGGAGATCGTCCGCATAAGCCCTACAGTGAAAGATGTGGTCACGCAAAGTGAGGCCCTGCAGTCTAGAGGTAAGTCCAGTGATGAGGGGCTCAAGTGCAATGGCATATAGTAAAGTAGACATAGGGCATCCTTGACGCACAGAGCGGCGTATAGGAATCGGTCCTACAAGCCTCCCATTGACTTGTACCATCGAGACCGCGGGGAGTAGTAACCGGCGAATGGCATCGACAAAAAGCAATGGGAACCCCATACGTGTCGCCACCATGAGGAGGAATGGGTGTCGAACGCGATCAAAGGCACTCGTGAAATCGACGGATACCAGTGCTGCACGAAGGCGACAAACCGACGCCAGTGCAATGAGGTCACGGCATTCTCCTAGGGCTGTTTGTAAGGTGGCCCCACAACCACGTGCAGTCTGCTCAGGTGAAAGGACCGTAGGTAAGACGGTGCGTATGCGCGCTGCTAAGAGGCGTGCATAGATTTTATAGTCTGCATTCAGTAGTATAAGGGGGCGATATGCAGAGACATGAGACCCTCCCTTCGGTTTAGGCACAGGTAGAAGAATGCCAGTGACGAATTCAGGTGGAATTGGGAAGGACGGAGTAAAGAGTTCCTGAATCATTTCCGTCCAGCGAGGAAGCATTAACGTGGTGAACGCCCGCTAAAACTCCACTGGGAGACCATCTGGTCCGGGTGATTTGTTCTTGGCCCCTTTGTTGATCGCATCTACCACCTCTTCTGCGGTGATTGCAGACATCATGGACGTTGACTCCGCTACGGTGAGGGTGCGATCAGGGGAAGGACGGAGATCATCAGGAATGGGCGTCGCCATCGGTTCATCATCATAAAATTGGCGATAATGTTCAGCAAAGAAGGACACGACTGCCGCCTGTGTTGTGTGGTGAACACCATCGGAGGTCGTGATGTTGGGGACGAAAAGCCGACGTCGACGACTACGGTCGGATGCGGCATGGATTGTGGATGGGGTTTCGTCGTGGAGGAGTCTTGTCGTCGGGAACGCACCACGACACCATGCAGTCGTGCACGTTGAAGAGAGAGGAGACGAGCTTTAGTACGTTGTCGTTCCCTGTGGGTGTCAGGTGATGGAGGGAGCGCATCGAGCTCACGGAGGACGGCGTAGTGAAAATTTGTGGTGTCTCGATGCCATGCTGCTGCTTCCTTGCCACATTGTATGAATGCCTTTCTGATCGCAGGTTTGGCACATTTGAGTCACCAATGGAACGTGGACGTGTACTGCGGAAGGCGTCTTTCGCAAGACGCCCATGTAGTGGCAATACATTGTCGGCAGTGTGGATCATTAAGGAGGGAGGTGTTAAGCTTCCAGTAACCTCTGCTGCGCCACACTGACTGAGGTGGCAGAGCCAGGGAGCAAATGACGGCGCAATGGTCCGAAAATGCAAGGGGCCATCGTTCAGCTTGGGCGACTTCATTGCCGAGGTGAGCAGAGACAAAAAACCGGTCCAGTCTGCTCGCAGAATGTGCTGTATAATGGGTAAAACCGGGGGTATTGCCATGAATTTTCTCCCAAACGTCCACTAGATGAAAATCTTCGATTAAGGTGAGCAGCGCCGGGCATGGCGAATAACCAGGCATTTGGTCCTGCGGATGGAGGACACAGTTGAAATCGCCTCCCATGATAAGGCGATCATAGCGTCCAGAAAACAGGGGCGCCACGTCATGTCCGAAGAAAGTGGACCGCTGCCGACGGTTCGTGGAGCCAGACGGAGCGTAGATATTGATGACGCGCGTATCGCAGATGGTAACAGCCATGCCTCTTCCACAGGGAAGGATTGTCGTGCCCGTGAGTGGGATTCCTTCGCGTATGTAGAAAGCCACTCCACGCCCTGATTGATCACATGTGGACGTGTATGAGTCGTAGCCGTAGACTGGTGGTAGTGTGGCAACGCGTACTTCCTGAAGAAGGGCGACGTCGACGTCAGAGGCCCGAAGCATAGGAGTTGCAGCTTGGGTGCAGTGCCGATCATGTTGATGTTCAGTGTGGCAAACCGGTATGTTTGTTTCAGTGGTGGTGGACGCGCATCTACCATCACCAAGGGAAGTAAGAGGAGGGCACCGACAGGAAGTCCCGTCCCATCAGCTGCAGTGCCTCGCTTTTGAAGTTAACAGGCAGCCTCATCCGGCGGAGGCAACTCATCCGGAGGAGGGGGCGTACCTTCCACAATGTCGTCGGCCCATGCTCCTGTGCCGTGGGTCTGTCCAATGTCCATGGGAATTGCGTCGTGGTGAGAGAGATCTGGAGTTGTCGGCGGGGAGACAGGCGTCTCAACCGGCGCACCGATCGTTACATTGTGCGTGGCGACCTCCATAGTGGTCCCGTCCTGTGAAACGTCTTGTTCATCGTGAAAGTTGTCCGCCGACCTCTGCGTGGAAATGTCGGCTGCTTGGGTGTCGTCTTCGTCGTCGCGGGTGGCAACGCTCTGAGAGCCCGTGGGTGAACGGCGACGGCGTTTACGCCTACGTGGCGAGCGTTGTTTGCGCGCGTGTTCCTCAGTGTCGGACGACGGCAAGGAGGAGCGTCGACCTGGTTCGAAGGCGTCGGTGGGTACAATGAAATTGTCAAACAGGTGTCGTGAAGATGTACTGGTCTCCTCAGCGTCCGGTGCGGGAGCCTGTTCGGCGGCAAGGTTGTCAGGTGGGACGTCTGTACCGTCCGTTGGTGACTGGGACGGTGGGACGTGCCGATCGGAAGGACCGGGCGACGGACTGGACGAAACTGTAGACGTGGCAAGAGCCGCTGCGTAACTGACCGGTAGGGCGGTCATCGTGGGTGTGATGGACGCTTCCGACAACGGGAGCTGCGCGACACGTCGTTGAATGCATTCAGACCGTAGGTGACCTTCTTTCCCGCAACCGGAACAGGTCCGAGGTTGGCCGTCGTACATTATAATGGCACGGCAGCCTCCGATACGTAGATAGGAAGGCACGTGTTTCTGCAACTCGATGCGGACCTGTCTAACACCGGTTAAAACTGGATAGGTCTGAAATTGGACCCATCGTTCGGCAACATGTTCCAGAACGTTGCCATAGGGACGGAGCGCCTCGATGACGACGTCTGCAGGTAGTTCGAACGGCAGTTCGAAGATCCTTATCGTCCGTGTGCCGAGACCTGCGTGATCGACGGTAACGGGTCCGACGTTGCCGTCCCGTCCATGACAGAAGCGCAGTCCACGTTTTGCCTCTTGAAGCACCTTGTCCCACGCCGCATCGTTGATCATTTTGACGTAGACGGTACTGCTAACTATGGACAAGTGGATACCAATTAGATCCGTTGGTGGTATTTTAACTTCATCGCGTATAAATCGTTCTACCTCCAGGGCCTTGGGTCGGGCGAAGTCGGAACAAAAGTTGAAACGTAATGTCTTCTTCCGATAGTTGTGCGCCATGGTGGTCTAGAAGGAAAACGGCACTTACAGCGGCCGAAGTAAACACAAACACACCGTGCGCGCCTCGCCCGCAGCGCTCTGGCGCGTGACCGCCTCGCAGCACTGCCGGCGGCGGACTGACCACTCAGCTACCGGAGCGGACAAGTTCGTAATAATCAGTCAATTTGAAAATGAGTTAGAAATAAAAAAAGTTTATCACCTGATGAGATTCGTACGCATGATCCTCTAGATGTCAAGAATCTACTATGATCAACATGCTGAAACATCACTTTCTCCTCTGGTGTTACTTCTATTCCTCTCCACAACCAATTGCTATGACTATTTGTAGCTTTCGCAAAGTTTGGTATCATGCAATGATGTATAAAGCTTATCTGCTGTAGGTCGATCTCTGTGGTGGTAATAACTGAATATTTGAAGCCGAATCGTGTCTTGTTCTAAAAGATCTAGTACAGTTTGGCTACCACTGTGTACAAAACAAGTGTATTTCGTTAGCATCGTTTTGCATGTGTTGTTTTTGGTGTGGTTATCATACCAGATGAAACAAACACATCAAGAATATAAACCATACAATGAATTAGAACTGAACTGACCATTTATTGTAGCAGTTCGGCAATGGCGAACAGTTCAGGTGGAATGTTGTGCACTCGGATTGGATTAAGGCAGCTCCAATGTGTGTCAACTATCAATTAATTTTAATCAGACTATAGTGCGTAGTACACGTAAGTCAGTTGACTCTGGCAGTTCGAGGTTTGCTGTTTGTTTTTATCTTAGAAACAGTGGATAGAAAGTTAACTACAGAAGACCTTGTATTTGTTTTGCAAACACGGTGGAAACATGACCATAATTGCAGTGGTGTTTGTGATTTGTTTATGGAACATTTCCAAATATCTGACCTCCATCTCGACAAGGTATTCGCAAATGCATTTTACGATTTGAAGAGAACAGTCTGATAGTGGAGCTTCCTACCTCAGGTGGGCTAAAATCTAATACAGGAGAGATTGTTAAAGATTTGGTACAATGTTTCTTGCAACCGCCGACTAAATCTCAAGGAGAAGTATTCAGGAGTATGGAACGGCAAGAACAAGGTTACATTGGATTTGGAAAAAGTAGAAATTGAGTCCATATAGACGTTTACTTCGAGACCCAAACGAAGATGATCCAGAAATCGTATGAAATTCTGCAAGTTGCACACAATCCGCCATGAATATAATCCCACATTTTACAAAAGCTATCGTTGGAGCGACAAAGTGAGTTTCAAGGTGAACAGCAACGAATTAGAACTGTCCACTTTTTAAACATTTACAGCTGGCTAGGGAAAAGTTGACACGACAACAAGATGGAGCATTCCTACATTATGGAGTTTCAGTGTGAAACTTTCTAAACGAAAACTTTGCTGAATGGACTGGCAGATGGAGTACTACTCAATGGCATCCACGATCCCCAGATATCACACCCATGGATTTTTCAGTCCAGGACATCGTAAAATATGAAATTCATTCTGTGAAGACTAGTGATGCGGGACATTTGAAGGAATCAATCATATCAGAATTCGACAACCAACAGTCCCAGAAGGTTTGAAACAAAATCTGTAAATCAGTGTTGAAAAGATGCAGAACAGCACATGCAACATGCAGTCATGCATTATTTTGTTGAAAGATGCCACCATGGAGACATGTAGGTGTATAGAGCATTCAGAATAACATGGCCAGCAGGTGCACAGTCAGCGGAGTATGTATGGAGAGAGCAGTAGTGGAGGGGGTTGCAGCCAGGTGCTGTAGGGGAAATACTGAGTGTTGGAGGGGACGTGCCATACTAAACTGATGCCTATGCTCACATTTGTTGCAAATAGTAACGGAAACCCTCCATGACCACACTTGTACATCGATCATTCAAAAAGATCTACTGTCACCTCTCTTTTCGTTAGTGTCTAAAAACAAATCCACTGAAAATGTATCAGAGGCAGAGATTTGTTTTTGCTTGATTTCCTAACCATTTTCAACTTTCAGAGAAGTGTCATGAGAGGTGAATGTTGAATAAACCTACATTTCTCTTGTTGCTAGTGGTTAATTGAGTTACGAAAACTGAGGACAATAGCTTATGAAAAAATAAATCCTTGATATGAAAATAAATGTGTAATGTTTTCACTTACATTCTTCCAAAGCCAACAGCATTTCTCATTTTACCAGAATGGCCAGAAATTGCAGATTTTTTTATTTCTGTCAATCTAATAATTTTTATTCCTAAAAATCTAATAAAACTTTTTATTTAACTTTTTTAAAAATATATACTAATTTTTTGCTTTTAAAATGTAATACATTTTTCCTTTAAAAATCTACTAAAATTCTTTGTTCTCAATTTTTTTAAATTTATTAAATTCCCCCCCCCCCCCCCATGACCCATGGACCTTGCCGTTGGTGGGGAGGCTTGCGTGCCTCAACGATACAGATAGCCGTACCGTAGGTGCAACCACAACAGAGGGGTATCTGTTGAGAGGCCAGACAAACGTGTGGTTCCTGAAGAGGGACAGCAGCCTTTTCAGTAGTTGCAGGGGCAACAGTCTGGACGATTGACTGATGTGGCCCTGTAACACTAACCAAAACGGCCTTGCTGTTTTGGTACTGAGAACGGCTGAAAGAAAGGGGAAACTACAGCCGTAATTTTTCCTGAGGGCATGCAGCTTTACTGTATGATTAAATGATGATGGCGTCCTCTTGGGTAAAATATTCTGGATGTAAAATAGTCCCCCATTCGGATCTCCGGGCGGGGACTACTCAAGAGGACGTCGATATCAAGAAAGAAAACTGGCGTTCTACGGATCGGAGCGTGGAATGTCAGACCCCTTAATCGGGCAGGTAGGTTAGAAAATTTAAAAAGGGAAATGGATAGGTTAATGTTAGATATAGTGGGAATTAGTGAAGTTTGGTGGCAGGAGGAACAAGACTTTTGGTCAGGCGAATACAGGGCTATAAATACAAAATCAAATAGGGGTAATGCAGGAGTAGGTTTAATAATGAATAAAAAAATAGGAGTGCGGGTAAGCTACTACAAACAGCATAGTGAACGCATTATTGTGGCCAAGATAGACACCAAGCCCATGCCTACTACAGTAGTACAAGTTTATATGCCAACTAGCTCTGCAAATGATGACGAAATTGAGAAAATGTATGATGAGATAAAAGAAATTATTCAGGTAGTGAAGGGGTGACTGGAATTCGACAGTAGGAAAAGGAAGAGAAGGAAACGTAGTAGGTGAATATGGATTGGGGCTAAGAAATGAAAGAGGAAGCCGCCTGGTAGAATTTTGCACAGAGCATAACTTAATCATAGCTAATACTTGGTTCAAGAATCATGAAAGAAGGTTGTATACATGGAAGAACCCTGGAGATTCTAAAAGGTTTCAGATAGATTATATAATGATAAGACAGAGATTTAGGAACCAGATTTTAAATTGTAAGACATTCCCAGGGGCAGATGTGGACTCTGACCACAATCTATTGGTTATGAACTGTAGATTAAAACTGAAGAAATTGCAAAAAGGTGGGAATTTAAGGAGATGGGACCTGGATAAACTGAAAGAACCAGAGGTTGTACAGAGTTTCAGGGAGAGCATAAGGGAACAATTGACAGGAATGGGGGAAAGAAGTACAGTAGAAGAAGAATGGGCAGCTTTGAGGAATAAAATAGTGAAGGCAGCAGAGGATCAAGTAGGTAAAAAGATGAGGGCTAGTAGAAATCCTTGGGTAACAGAAGAGATAATGAATTTACTTGATGAAAGGAGAAAATACAAAAATGCAATAAGTGAAACAAGCAAAAAGGAATACAAACGCCTCAAAAATGAGATCTACAGGAAGTGAAAAATGGCTAAGCAGGGATGGTTAGAGGACAAATGTAAGGATGTAGAGGCTTATCTCACTAGGGGTAAGATAGATATTGCCTACAGGAAAGTTAAAGAGACCTTTGGAGAAAAGAGAACCACTTGCATGAATATCAAGAGCTCAGATGAAACCCACTTCTAAGCAAAGAAGGGAAAGCAGAAAGGTGGAAGGAGTATATAGAGGGTCTATACATGGGCAATGTTCTTGAGAACAATATTATGGAAATGAAAGAGGAGGCAGGTGAAGATGAAATGGGAGATATGATACTGCGTGAAGAGTTTGACAGAGCACTGAAAGACCTAAGTCGAAACAAGGCCTCGGGAGTAGACAACATTCCATTAGAATTACTGACAGCCTTGGGAGAGCCAGGCCTAACAAAACTCTACCATCTGGTGAGTAAGATGTATGAGATAGGCGAAATACCCTCAGACTTCAAGAAGAATGTAGTAATTCCAATCCCAAAGAAAGCAGGTGGCGACAGATGTGAAAGTTACAGAACTATCAGTTTAATAAGTCACAGCTGCAAAATTGTAACGCGAATTCTTTACAGATGAATGGAAAAACTGGTAGAAGCTGGCCTCGGGGAAGATCAGTTTGGATTCCGTAGAAATGTTGGAACACGTGAGGCAATATTGACCCTACGACTTGTCTTACAAGGGAACCTCCCCATCGCACCCCCTCAGATTTGGTTATAAATTGGCACAGTGGATAGGCCTTGAAAAACTGAACACAGATAAATCGAGAAATCAGGAAGAAGTTGTGTGGAACTATGAAAAAATAAGCAAAATATACAAACTGAGTAGTCCATGTCCAAGATATGCAACATCAAGGACAATGAGAGCTGAGGACCGCCGTGGTCCCGTGGTTAGAGTGAGCAGTTGCGGAACGAGAGGTTCTTGGTTCAAGTCTTCCCTCGAGTGAAAATTTTACTTTCGTTATTTTAGCAAAGTTACGATCTGTCCATTCATTCATTGACGTCTCTGTTCACTGTAATAAGTTTAGTGTCTGTGTTTTGCGACCGCACCGCAAAACCGTGCGATTAGTAGACGAAAGTACGTGCCTCTCCAATAGGAACCGAAAATAATTGATCGCAAGGTCATAGGTCAACACAGGAAAACACGTCTGATATATTCTATACGACACAGGTGACGGCATGTGCGTGACATGACAGGAATATGTTGTCTACCCACCTAACTTGCACACCTGGCGAATGGGTTAAAAAATCCTTCTACCTTACCCAATTTAGGTTTTCTTGTGGATGTGATGATCACTGCCAAAAAAGTGATGAAAACATAAGAGTTTGTCACATAAACTGCAACAAATGAATGCAAGAGTTTCACAGTCGCACATTTTTCCCTGTGCTCTGTCAAAACATATGTTTTTTACGTTTTCAAATGTTTCCGTGTGTAGACCGTCAAATCCTGCATATGTCCAAGCAAATCTGAACATGTCTTGGAATTCGGGAGACCGAATTTGATTATGAGTGTGTGTCTGAACTTTGATAACTGTCTGAAAATAAAAAATTAAACTTTTTACTCGAGGGAAGACTAGAACCAAGGACCTCTCGTTCCGCAGCTGCTCACGCTAACCACGGGACCATGGCGCTCATAACCCCACAGTCTCCTTGATGTTGCCTACATTGCGCATGGACTACACAGTTTTTAGATTTTGCTTATTTTTTTCATAGTTCCACACAATTTCTTCCTGTTTTCTCGATTGATCTGTGTTCAGTTTTTCAAGGCCTATCCCTGTGCCAACTTATAACTAAATCTGAGAGGGATGCGATGGGGAGGTTCCCTTGTTAGAAGAAAGATTAAGGAAAGGCAAACCTACGTTTCTAGCATTTGTAGACTTAGAGAAAGCTTTTGACAATGTTGACTGGAATACTCTCTTTCAAATTCTGAAAGTGGCAGGGGTAAGATACAGGTAGCGAAAAGCTATTTACAATTTGTACAGAAACCAGGTGGCAGTTATAAGAGTCGAGGGACATGAAAGGGAAGCAGTGGTTAGGAAGGGAGTGAGACAAGGTTGTAGCCTCTCCCCGACGCTATTCAATCTGTATGTTGAGCAAGCAGTAAAAGAAACAAAAGAAAAGTTCGGAGTAGGTATTAAATCCATGGAGAAGAAATAAAAACTTTGAGGTTTGCCGATGAAATTGTAATTCTGTCGGAGACAGCAAAGGACTTGGAAGAGCAGTTGAACAGAATGGACAGTGTCTTGAAAGGAGGATATAAGATGAACATCAACAAAAGCAAAACAAGGATAATGGAATGTAGTCGAATTAAATCGGATGATACTGAGGGAATTAGATTAGGAAATGAGACACTTAAAGTAGTAAAGGAGTTTTGCTATTTGGGGAGCAAAATAACTGATGACAGTCGAAGTAGAGAGGATATAAAATGTAGACTGGCAATGGCAAGGAAAGTGTTTCTGAAGAAGAGAAATTTGTTAACATCGAGTATTGATTTAAGTGTCACGAAGTCGTTTCTGAAAGTATTTGTATGGAGTGTAGCCATGTATGGAAGTGAAACATGGACAATAAATAGTTTGGACAAGAAGAGAATAGAAGCTTTCGAAATGTGGTGCTACAGAAGAATGCTGAAGATTAGATGGGTAGATCACATAACTAATGAGGAGGTATTGAATAGAATTGGGGAGAAGAGAAGTTTGTGGCACAACTTGACTAGAAGATGGGATCGGTAGGTAGGACATGTTTTGAGGCATCAAGGGATCACCAATTTGGTACTGGAGGGCAGCGTGGAGGGTAAAAATCGTAGAGGGAGACCAAGAGATGAATACACTAAGAAGACTCAGAAGGATGTAGGCTGCAGTAGGTACTGGGAGATGAAGAAACTTGCACAGGATAGAGTAGCATGCATCAAACCAGTCTCAGGATTGAAGACCACAAAAACAACAACAACATTAAATTTTCATATTAAAAAAATCTAATAATTGTTTTTATTTTTTATTTTAAAAAATTGATATTTAATATATCAATGTATTCCATTAGAAATAAATGAGTTACATGTTTTAATTCGAAATCTTTGTACACAACCATCATAATCCTTCTTTAAACCTCAACAAAATGATCATAATTCTCAATATATATTGAGTAAGTGATTATTAGCATTTTTGTAGATTTATCAAATCGCACTTTTGAAGTTTCTTATAAAATATAATTTATGTTATAATTTTCTAACCCTTCAAAAACGTTAAAGACCCATATTTTACAGTATTAAACTTCTTATTTTTGATATATCCTAAAGGATATTGTTTACATTTATTTCAATAATTCTCTTTTGTTTCCATTTTTGTAAGAACAGTTTAAATATGTAAGTTCTTGACAAAATACATGTTTTATTGAATTTCTGTATCCTTCATCACTTTTTATGTTTTCATCATTTGTAATTGATAACAAGATATTCCAATTTTCATTACTTGGAATTCGTCTTAACTGTTCTTTGTAAAAATGTTTAGAAATATAGTCTCCACAGGTACAAAGAACTTGATTTTAAATATATATTTTCCATGATATTCATTATTCAAGGTTTACCCAATGTTCTGTAAATATGTTTCATACATCGGTTTTTTAAATTAACAATTTGGATTGGACACAGTCCAAAAAACTGCTCGAAGACTTCCATGTATACAGAAAAAGGTTATTAGAAAAACAAAACATAAAAATCTCTAATAATTACTGATGAAAAAATAATATTTATATTTTATATTGTAACATTGGTTTCTTAAATCGTAACTATTTAATGTAAGCCTTATCTCCTTCTCTTCCTTAACACATTCTGTAACCTCCCCACAATAATTTAAAAAGACAGAAATATTATTTAGGAATGCCAATGGACATTGCGCTAAGTGTAACCTCTCCACTGAAATTTGAAAGACAGAAATAATAAATGAATAGGAGCCAAACGTAACCTCCCTGCAATGAAATGTACTGACCAAGGCAACAAAAATGTGAAATTCGCAATCTGACTCTGGTGTAAGCTCCCACAAAAATAATGAAAAACAATTCAGTGCTAATGAAATTCAATTAAACCGAAATATCGGTCTTTGGCCCTGTGCAAAAAAAATCAAAATTAAATTCTTACCTCATTGCAACACCTAGTCAAATTTCTGCTCTTGTTGTTGCGCACTGCTTGGAGGAACTGCATTGCAAATAATAATATTCCTTTTTTTTTTTGTAATCTAATTGAAAACTGAAACTTTTGTTTAGGGGAAGTGGAACGAAATAGTTACTTCAATAAAAAATGAAAATTTTTATGTAAAATTGCTTTTGAAATCAAAGTTATTATTGAGGGCACTTGTTGAAAATTAGTTACAATAGTTTAAACTTTGCATTATCCGATGATTATCTTAATTAACAGTATACCTCATTCAGCATCTTGACCAGTGTTGTCGCCAGACCACATCACGCAATCCCACTGGACTACTACCACTGACCGACCGCTCTACATGACGACTACTAGCGTACTGCACGCCACTGAACAGAGCTACTGCTCGCGACGACTACTGACAGACTACTGTCCTCAACTAGACAGAGCTACAGACTCGCAACGACTGACCGACAGACTGAGACCCGCTCGCAACACTCGCGCGGTCAAGCGCATACTCTCTGGTCACAGATGCTACAATGCCTCGCCATCGCTGCTATGTTACATACGTGTTTCATAACCCTCCACTGGGGGGGCAAAAATTTGGCAGCGATGGTGAGTCATTTGGACTTGCCAAGCACGGCAAAATTTTTCTTTAATTAACAAAATTCTACAACTTACAGATTATTTAAATGTTGTGCACATGCACTAAGTACAAAATATATCAGACAAAGACAAAATGTGAGTACAAAACATAGTAGCAAATCAGAGGAATGTATATACAAATTATTTGACAGATAACAAAGTGCACAGGCACTGAAAAAAAAATTCTTTAGCATATTCAGAACAAATAAACAGACTGGCAAAATATTATGTTGACAAGTGACATGAGTGCACATGCACTGCAGTTGAGAACATATCAGTAATTGATGAAATGTATGTACAATTAGTAACAAATGACATAAGTGCATTCGCATTAAAGTATTGAATATACAGAATAGTAGAAATCATATTGAAAAATAAGAAAAGTGTACAGGGACTGAAGTTCAGTAGAAAACATATTAACACCTAACAGAAGTGCACATGCACTGTAGTTCAGAAAATAAAAAATGTATATACAATATAAAAGACAAAAGTGCACATATACTGTACTTCAGAACAAATAAAAAAAATGTCTTTAGCATTTTGGCAATAAATAAACATAATAGCAAAAAAAAATCATGTCGACTAGTGACATAAGTGTACTCGCACTGGAGTTCAGTGAATTGAAAAAATGTATAGCCATGAGCATAAATAATGTTAGCAAAAAAATGATTTTCACTATGTGACAAGAATTAGGATAGGAAAGGGAAGGATTGCATCATGGTTGTAGCACTTTAGATTGCACACAGCTGTTCTGAAAGTCCATATCTTTCCACAGAAGTACAACACCAAGTGACACAACTTGAAGTTCTTTTCCCCTCAGAATTTATCAGCATAGCCAAGACACTGAACTGTCGTAGTAATATTCCATTTTTTTTCATTTTGGCAGTATATTAGGTACACCAAACAGTGGGACCATAATAACGTCTTCATCGCTCACGGTGGTGGACAGCATGTCGTGTCAACACCACGCTCTTACAAGGCACACCAACGTAGAATTAGTGCAAAACCAAATATAGTGCTCCATGATCACTAGGATAAACAGGACAAATGGACATTGCAGTAATTCAGGGTAGTTAGCTTATGTGGTGAAGGACATTAAGTCACATAATATTGTCAATTACAGTAGTAGTTTGCGGCATTCATAGCCCAGTTATTGAACATTTCTGTACCATGTATGTAGTATTACAGAAAAATGTTCATTAATTATTTTACATAGAATCAGTAATCTTCTTTTCCTAGTTACAAAGCATTATTAAATAATTGCATTCTTTTCCAGTTACAAAGCATAGCATAGTTAATTAATCATTTGTCATTCCAATATAGTATTAATCATTAACCTTCTCCTAATTACAAAGCATCATGAAACAATCGCATTCTTTTCCAGTTACAAAGTATGGCATAGTTAATTAATCATTTGTCATTTCAATATAGTAAGAATCATTAGCCTTCTAATTACAAAGCATTATGAAACAATCGCATTCTTTTTCAGTTACAAAGTATGGCATAGTTAATTAATCATTTGTCATTTCACATTATAGTATTAATCATTAACCTTCTCCTAATTACAAAGCATCATGAAACAATCGCATTCTTTTCCAGTTACAAAGTATGGCATAGTTAATTAATCATTTGTCATTTCAATAGTAATAATCATTAGCCTTTTCCTAATTACAAAGCATTATAAACAGTCACATTCCTTTCCAGTTACAAAGTATGGCATCGTTAATTAATTATCTGTCATTCCAATATAGTAAGAATTATTAGCCTTCTCCTAATTACAAAGCATTATTAAACAGTAATTAAGATTCATTAGCCTTCTAATTACAAAGCATAGCATCATTTGTCATTTCAATATAGTAAGAATCATATTCTTTTCCAGTTACAAAGTATGGCATAGTTAATTAATTATTTGTCAGTTAATTAATCATTTGTCATTCCAATTCCTAGTTACAAAGTATAGCATAGTCTTTTCCTAATTATAAAGCATTATGAAACAATCGCGTTCTTTTCCAGTTACAAAGTATCAACATTGAAAACAAGAGCTAATTAATGGCATAATTAATAACAATTCATCGGGTGACATTAATTATTGGCACTCAGTGGCCAGCAAGTATTGAATAGAGTAAAACATTGCTCATCATTCAGTATTACTCAGATCATTACAAAGTCAATATTAAAATCAGTTAATTACAGTCATAGCATTAATAATCATGGGCATTATAAGTAGTCTCATTACAATAAACAGTGGCAGTTATTAGCTAGTGACAAAGCATTATTTTATATATATATTTTTTTTGTCTCATTAAGAAGTCATTACTGAAGTGACATACTATTCAGAGCTAATCAGCATTACTCAGAACTTTCTCAAACTGGTATCACTATTTGGGACTGGTAATACATTTTTTTTTTGTTAGCAATGCATTGCGTTGGGATCGATAATTAATTGCTGAGGCATAACACTTTTTGCTTTTGACCTATTGCTGCAAATGAGGATAGGTAACGTCATTCGTCATGAGTCAGCTGTAGCAAGGTTATGTAACAAGGCAGTATATGTGATTACATTTATAAATGGTAAACACAAATGGGTAAAAAAAATGCAAGTACTAGAACAGGTATAATAAGTAACTGGTTTAGTAAGTATCATGAAAAGCTTCTCCTGGAAAAAATACAAAATGGATTATTGACCTGAAAGAAGAAACGCACACTATGCTGAAAAGTAGTGAACTTCGAATTAACAAGTAGTGAAATGTGTATAAAATGTGTTCCATAGCTGTCCTTTCCAAAACTTTCCGTCATCCTACTATGCAATATAACACCTGCTGTCAAAACAAACTGCAACAAATACTTAAATAACTACATAGCATAAATATAAAACTCCAACATTATCCTCATCTGTAAAGAAAAAACTTCATTATCAATCACTTCATTACCCATATTATCATAACTTCATTATTATCATCACCTGTAAATAAAAACTTCATTATTCATAATACCATATCCTTCATCATTATTCATCAGTATTCATTATCATCTGCAAAAAATCACTTCATTACTCATTATACAACTATTCCTTATCTCTAGCATATTTCATCACTAAAACTAAGATGTGTAGTTCAGTCTGACAGCCTGCATCAATCACCTTGTATTCTGAAAGAAAAAATTAGTTAAGACTGCTATTCTACGATGAGTATAGTATATTCTTGTTAATGCTTGTTAATCCTGATCCATTTACTCTTCCTCATAAAGTTATTGCATCTTGTTTCGTTTATTCCGTAGGTGAAATTCCCATTTCTGTTGAATTTATTTCTTACACGCACCATTTCTTACTGAAATTGATGAACAAAGATTAATGTCTTGCATTTAAATCATATACCCACTAAATAATGACTAGTTTATGGTAACATAATTAACCATACAGCATAACATGACAGAAAACGTAATATGTCAAAGGCATTGACAGTGTTCAGAGGCAAAATGTACAGATAATATCACAATGCAGCAGCAAAAATGTAAAACAGTCACGATGTTGAGATGTCATAAGGCAAAAAATGTCAAAGTCAACAGGTGTGTTATATCTTAACTATTTCACAGTGCATACAAACAAAACTGGAGTACAATCATATACACAAAAAAAGTGGAAAATGTGCACGGTCTGATGTGTAACGACAAGAAAAGTGACCTGCTAACCTTACCTTGCCGGGCACTTGCCAAGAAAAAATACGATAATCATCAGTAATTAGTCAGGTGAAATAATTGCATAAGTAAATGACATCATAGTGTGTTGAATCATAAAGTGTCTTCATTCAATAAACGGTTTAATGTTTGAGATATGGTGATTGCCTTTCGATTTTCTGGTTCTCAAAGTTTCGACGTGTACAACATTGGGGTGAGGGATGCTGCGAATCCGATATGGACCTGCGTATAGAAGTTCAAATTTACTGCACTTACCTTTTAATTTACTGGATAAATAGTGTGTACGTACTAATATCTTCTGTCCAACGTGAAAGTCTCGGCGTCTACAAACCTGTTTTTGCTGTCTTCTCCGGCACTCTGCGGCACGTTTGATGTTGTTCAGCGCAATGTCAATTATTTCGTGGTGTCTTAGTCGACGACATTTAGGGAAGTTTACTAATTCTTTAATTTTGTTTGGTGGTTCAACGTTTTTCAGTATAATAGACGGAGATAGCATAGTGGATTCATTTGGAATGGAATTAATTACGTCTTGAAATGAGAGTATGTGTGTATCCCAATCAATATGTCTTCTGTGGCAGTATACTCTACACAGTTTACCAATTTCTTTCATTAATCTTTCACAGGGGTTCGAAGAAGCGTGGTACTTGGATATATAAATCGGAGAAATGTTTCTAGCTCGTAACATGCGTGTCCATACGCTACTACGAAATTGAGATCCGTTGTCAGAAATTACTTTCATCACATGCCCTACATGAAATAGAAAATGTTTTACAAATGCTTTCGAATTAGTTTTGGCAGTAGCTTTGCGTAATGGAGTGAAAGTAACAAATTTTGAAGTGAGCTCAACAGCGACAAAGATGTAGCAAAAACCTCTGTTAGTTCTCGGAATCGGACCAAAAATATCTACTGCGGCCATATGTCTTAATTTAACAGGTACAATGGGATATAAAGGAGGAATATGTGAAGTGGTGTCTGATTTAGCTTTCTGGCAAATTTTACAAGACGCTAAAACTCGTCGTATACGTTTCTCCATGTTGGTAAAATAACAGTTCTGTCTCAGTATAAGAAAACATTTTCGTGCTCCGTAATGTGCGTAACTTAAATGAGTGTACCAAATTAATTTGTTGACCAGATCGTCAGGAATGCATAATAACCAATTGTTGCTGTCAGGATGAGAGCGGCGAAACAGAATGTCATTGCGTACAGTGTAGTGGTTCCTAATCGTAACATTTTTTCTATCTTGCCAAAGGTGTTTAATTTCTTTCCATACGTTGTCTTTGTTTTGCTCCTTTGCTATGTCCTGTAATGACGATGAAATAAAGTTTTCAAATGCAACTTGCTGAATGTACATGACACTGAAATTTGTTTTGCAGAAGTTGGTTGCTACGTCTTGCTGATTGTTGCTGAGAGAACGCGATAGTGCGTCTGCTATAACATTTTGTGTGCCGGGAATGTGGACAATCGTAAAATTAAATTCTTGTAAATATAGTTTCCATCTACTTAACCTGTCGTGAGTGAATTTAGCCGAAAGCAAAAATTGTATCGCTCTGTGGTCTGTGTAAACGGTGGTATGTCTGCCATAAAGAAAGTGCCGAAATCTCGTAAAAGCCCATACAACACATAATGTTTCAAGTTCTGTAACAGAATAATTTCGTTCAGCAGGTGACAAAATGCGGCTTGCAAATGCGATGTTTTTGATTACTGTAGAACCATCTTCTTCAATTTCCTGGAAAATATGTACGCCTAAAGCGGTATTGGAACTGTCGGTGGCAATGGAAAAATTTCTAGTAATATCTAGGTGCGATAAAAGTGGAGCATTCAACAAAGCATGTTTCAAATAACATTCTCGTGAGCAAAATTCTGCGTGTCAAAAGTAATGTTTGCGTTACTGTAATATGCAACCTGTGCTCTATCTGGTTAAAATTTATCGTACGTGTTATTATTTACGGGAGAATGTTGTGGCATATCCACTATATGAACTGTTCTTTTATTTCTTACTGACGTATTACGCTATCGATGACACCTATTGTCTGTTTCATTCATCATAATATGTTGTTGCTGATGTTGTTGCTGCTCATAAGATCGACTGTTATTAAAATTACGCTGAAAATTGTGCTCATCATTTTTTTTTTTTTTTTTTTTTTTTTTTTTACGTCTGTCCTGATAGTAATTCCTATACGGCGCATTGCGATACGAGTTGAAATAGTGTGTTGTCTGTATGTAGTTATTTCTTTGCTGCCATGCGTTACTATTTGTTGGAGCTGGGACTATACGTGCACGCGACGAAACATTAAAGTTTGCTTGACCTTGTAGACTGCATTGTTGGTTACGTATGCTAAGCGGTTGACTTTCATGCTATTGTGGTGAAAAGCATCTATTGTTACGAAAATATGGTTCCTATTGCTGATAATTTTACACATACTGATGATTACGATTTTATCTGTAATTAAAATTACGGCGGTAGTTGTCATCACGGGAGTGCCTACTGAAAATTGTCACATTCGGTAAAATATTTGTCATATCCGGTTTTCATTACTTGTTTCTTAATACTAGGTAGAGCAATAGTTAAAGAGCAGTTTGGATATAAAGGATAGTAGAAGAAAAGGCAGCAGTGCAGAAAACTAAAGATGAAACAGCACTACTACAGCTCGGGGCCCTATGCTCGCTACGGCACATATTCATTAAAGCGTAATGAATCCCCTGAGGTCAATTACGCACTGCAAATAAATTTTAGCTTTAGCGTTGCAGGCAATGGCGGTAAAATTCCAAAACCAAATTGTTGTAACCATGTTAATTCAAATTTCTGCATAATAGATAATGCTGATGAAAATACAATAGCAAATTGTCGCCTCAGATTGAAAGCTAGTTTCTCCATTACAGATAATAGCGGTGAAAGTACAAAAACAAATTGTCGTATATAGCTCAGAGCGTGTACCTGTGTTCTGTCATTATTAAATTCTTTACATTTTCTTACAAATACAAATTGCTTATTATCAACGCTCTCGTCACTGAATTTGAGAACACGTTCAGGTTTGTGTGTGAATCTGTTCGTCTGTGTCGTTTCGTACTTCAAGTTGCGTAGCTTTTCATATTTTAAGTCGCGTGGCTTTTCGGATTTTACGTCTCGTAGTCGCTGTAAATTGCTCACATTATACGCGCTGCGTGAGTCTGACAAATGTTCGCTAAGTGGCGTCTGCTGTGATGTGTTATTAACTGAGATGCTTTTCATCTCTGTTACTTCTTGTTGTAAACTCGATAACTTCCTACGTAACGTGTTGTTAGATGAATCGATCTTATTAATCGTTTGCTGTAAATTTTGAAATTCAGGTGTTTGGATAAATGAAACCGGTGCAGTATCGTCTGATTTATTGTCATTAGTATTTTCGATGACATCAATACGACTGGCCAATTCATCACATTTTTCAGTCAGTATTTTAACCTGATCATCGGTTTTAGAATCGGACGCATTGATATGTTTTTGCAACTTACGCGTAGTTTTGCAAAGTTTTTTAACATCAGCTTTGATGACATCGCAATCCTGTGCTAGTTCTAATTGTTCGAATCTATCTGTCACTGTTTGAATATTTACTGTGTGTGTATCTGTTTTTGATTTAAGATCAGAAATTTCATCCCTTAATTCCGCGTTCAATTGTTCTATGGTATTAATTCTGTCGGACACTGTAATAATATTATTGTCTACATACGTTTTTGCTTTCGCGAACATTTTACGTTTGTCCTCTTGTCTTTGTGCAGTGATTGTTTCCATGACTTGTCGTTTTACTTTGTTTTGATCTTGAATAAATCTGCGGAAACGCGTATCACTGTTCTGTATATGCTGATTAAAGTGCTCGTTCATCTGAGTGTTCTGTTGTTCGAATTTCGCGTCTATCTTTGCGTCCATTGTGCGCGAAAGTTCTACCGTCATTGCTTTAAACTCATCCCGTAATTGTGTAGCTTTTTCAGAGCATTGTTTAGCGACTCCGCTAATTTCGTCTCTGAGTGTTTCTGTTGCGGCTGTCTGCATTTCCCTTAATTCTTGCGCAACAGACTTAATTTCTTCGCTATTTTTATGTGAACAAGCCTCAATTTCCACACGCAACTGTTCCTTAGTGTCATGGCACTGCGCGGCAACGGCTCTAATTTGTTCACTAAGCTGTCTGGAATTGTCGTCTAATTTTTCATTCTGTTGTCTGACCTGTTCGCTAAGTTGTTTGAGATTTTCGTCATTATTGTCAAGTTTCTCATTAATTTTATTAAATTTTTTATCCTGTTCACTAAATTGTTGTTTGAAATCTTTACTACTGTTGTCTTGTTTTTCAAGAATTTGTAGCAACAATGCCTTAAGTGGATCCGACACAAAATTAGCATTTCTATTCTCTGTGGTGTTTAATGGTGGATCTGGAATTGTCTTGTTTTGCGTGACCATTTGGTCATTCTGTAATTTACAGAAAGGTTTATCAGTCGGATGTACACTGTCAGACATTATTTCGGAATTAAATAGATCCATCGTACTTTGAGTATCCTGTTCATTTTCATTAGACAAATTTGTCTGTACATTACTTGAGTTTCCCGAATCGGGTGTGTTAAGCTGGGCAGCGCTCATTACAATAGAGCGTTCTGCGTCATCAATTGTCGTCAAATTAACAGACGAGACAATTGAATTTGTTTGTTCGTTATCAGGGTAAAAGTCATCACTAGTGGTTGGAATGCATTGATTGTCAGTGAACGCAGGATTGTCATCATTACACTGCGTGTCACAATTACTATTGGTCACGTTGTTTAAGTCGGTAATTTCGTTCATAATACCTCGCGATACACTATTCACAGTCTTTCGCGGCATTTTTACAATAGTCACAATTATTCAAAAACAAATAAGCACAAATGCAAAAGCAACACACAAATACAATACAGCAACGAATTGCCGTTGACCTGTAGAAAGAAAGTCACAAGTTAATAAAAGCGTTGCGCCAAATCCTAATTATATCTAAGCAAATAAGAGCAGATATCTGACTGTCGCTCAAAAGACTCTCAACGAAATACGATCCTGGACTGGGTGTCGCCAAGTGTAACCTCCCCACAAAAATTTAAAAGGAATGTAATGACAATACTTAATAGAAATGGGAGCCAAACGTAACCTCCCTGCAATGAAATGTACTGACCAAGGCAACAAAAATGTGAAATTCGCAATCTGACTCTGGTGTAAGCTCCCACAAAAATAATGAAAAACAATTCAGTGCTAATGAAATTCAATTAAACCGAAATATCGGTCTTTGGCCCTGTGCAAAAAAAATCAAAATTAAATTCTTACCTCATTGCAACACCTAGTCAAATTTCTGACCTTGTTGTTGCGCACTGCTTGCAGGAACTGCATTGCAAATAATAATATTCCTTTTTTTTTTTGTAATCTAATTGAAAACTGAAACTTTTGTTTAGGGGAAGTGGAACGAAATAGTTACTTCAATAAAAAATGAAAATTTTTATGTAAAATTGCTTTTGAAATCAAAGTTATTATTGAGGGCACTTGTTGAAAATTAGTTACAATAGTTTAAACTTTACATTATCCGATGATTATCTTAATTAACAGTATACCTCATTCAGCATCTTGACCAGTGTTGTCGCCAGACCACATCACGCAATCCCACTGGACTGCTACCACTGACCGACCGCTCTGCATGACGACTACTAGCGTACTGCACGCCACTGAACAGAGCTACTGCTCGCGACGACTACTGACAGACTACTGTCCTCAACTAGACAGAGCTACAGACTCGCAACGACTGACCGACAGACTGAGACCCGCTCGCAACACTCGCGCAGTCAAGCGCATACTCTCTGGTCACAGATGCTACAATGCCTTGCCATCGCTGCTATGTTACATACGTGTTTCAATTCTCAACAATATATACATCTGGATAATTAGTTTTTGAAGCTCTTGTTCATAATAATTTAGTTCTTCTCCATTAAAAACTCTTAATTTATATGTGATTGGATAAGAATATATACCTTTCTTAATTTAGAAATTTTTTTTACCACTTAGCAACATAACTTTTTCAAATATTTCTTTTAGTTTACTTATTCTTGATTTATCACCCATTTTACATCATAATGACCTTGTAGAGCAAATTTTTCCCACATTTTTATTTTATTCTTCTACTAAATCATTTAACAACAGATGCTTTCATTTCTGTATAAGTTGAATATAGATTAATTTTGTATTTTTCCACAATTTCTTGAAAATCTTTGTTACAAAATTATTTTCTACCATCTATTAGTAAATATCTTGGATACTTTTAAAATATTTTCAGAATTTTCTGAAATATTTTTCGAGTTTCATATTTGAAAGGAATAGCCCAAGAAAACACAGAAGAACATCAATTATAATTAATAAATATTTACATCCACAATTTATTTTTGAAATTCCTTTTAATTTTACAGAATACAATTCTACTAGATACACTTGCCATAAATATCTATACAAAAATATTGTTCTTTAAGAATTTTTCCTAACTGGTTTAAGTAACTCATAAATAATTTCTTCTAGAATTTTACTTTGTTGTAACCCACTACCACCAATTTTTGTAACAAATTTATTTTCTAGTTTCATAAATTGAACGAATTCTCTCTTTTTTCTATCATTATTCTATTTGCATGGTTTGTACCAGTAATTATTTCATTTTAGACAAAACATGTAACTGTCTGATAGATGATTAATGTTCTTTATTTTTTTAAATTATAATATTTTATGAATGTTTTAAGTAATATGATCGTATCAGTAATTATAATTATTATAATATGATATATATAAATAAATAAAATGATAATTATTATAATTATAATTTATTATATCATATAATTATTTATATAATATTGTAATTAATTTAGTATTAATTAAGAAGGTATTTTATCTCCTACAAAAATTCTTTTGTTGTCATATTGACTCAATAACTTTTTATTAACTTCTACTGATTAAATTAAATATTTCTCAATTAGTATTAAATTCCTAGTTTTATAGTTAAATAAACAATCCTAATAATCCTGTAAACTTATTTTAGTTTCAGTAATACATTTCTGTACCCATTTTGATTTTTCCTTCCTGAACAATGTTTTTAAAAACATAGATTTTCGCTCTTAAACCACAAAATTCTTCCATTATTTTCCATTACATCGATCTTTCATTTTTCTGAATTTTTTATAAGGGCATATTATAAACATTATTTTCTGTATAATCACTAGTATTAAATTTATGCATCATTTTCTTCATACCTCCATAAAATTCTTCAGTATTTATATTGTTTGTGTAACTATCAGGTTATTGTTAACTAAGATATTTTCTATGTATGTTGGATTAGTGAAAATTATACATTAATTCTTTCGATAAGTCGAGTGTAATCATATTAACACAAATAGGGTTATTAAAAAAAAATTTTGTTTGTTTACATGTCGAGAGCTATTAATTTAAATTACATACTGTTATATTTTTAAAATTTGATTTAGCTACTAATTTATCGCATTTTTCTGGATCTGAGAGTAACTTTACGTCAACACGTATTCTTATATTTTCCATTTCATTCCGAATAATTCACCAGTTTCTAGAAATCTCTTTGAAATTGAATTTTTGATTTTGTATTCATGTCTGAATTTAAATCTATATGATTTTTAATCAATCAAATTGTCTAATTTTTAAAAGATTTGAATTTTTCTATTTTTTTCCAAAAGATTAATATGAGCTATGGTTGCACTGGATTAGTAGGCTGTGCACTACTGGTTCAACTCTAGAACTGCTGAAGTTCCTTGAGGAGCAACACCATCAACATATAATCATGCAATACCAAGAAATGCCGCCCCCCCCCCTCCATGAACCATGGACCTTGCTGTTGGTGGGGAGGCTTGCGTGCCTTTGCGTGCCTCAACGATACAGATAGCCGTACTGTAGGTGCAACCACAACGGAGGGGTATCTGTTGAGAGGCGAGACAAACGTGTGGTTCCTGAAGAGGGACAGCAGCCTTTTCAGTAGTTGCAGGGGCAACAGTCTGGACGATTGACTGATGTGGCCCTGTAACACTAACCAAAACGGCCTTGCTGTTTTGGTACTGAGAACGGCTGAAAGAAAGGGGAAACTACAGCCGTAATTTTTCCTGAGGGCATGCAGCTTTACTGTATGATTAAATGATGATGGCGTCCTCTTGGGTAAAATATTCTGGATGTAAAATAGTCCCCCATTCGGATCTCCGGGCGGGGACTACTCAAGAGGACGTCGATATCAAGAAAGAAAACTGGCGTTCTACGGATCGGAGCGTGGAATGTCAGACCCCTTAATCGGGCAGGTAGGTTAGAAAATTTAAAAAGGGAAATGGATAGGTTAATGTTAGATATAGTGGGAATTAGTGAAGTTTGGTGGCAGGAGGAACAAGACTTTTGGTCAGCCGAATACAGGGCTATAAATACAAAATCAAATAGGGGTAATGCAGGAGTAGGTTTAATAATGAATAAAAAAATAGGAGTGCGGGTAAGCTACTACAAACAGCATAGTGAACGCATTATTGTGGCCAAGATAGACACCAAGCCCATGCCTACTACAGTAGTACAAGTTTATATGCCAACTAGCTCTGTAAATGATGACGAAATTGAGAAAATGTATGATGAGATAAAAGAAATTATTCAGGTAGTGAAGGGGTGACTGGAATTCGACAGTAGGAAAAGGAAGAGAAGGAAACGTAGTAGGTGAATATGGATTGGGGCTAAGAAATGAAAGAGGAAGCCGCCTGGTAGAATTTTGCACAGAGCATAACTTAATCATAGCTAATACTTGGTTCAAGAATCATGAAAGAAGGTTGTATACATGGAAGAACCCTGGAGATTCTAAAAGGTTTCAGATAGATTATATAATGATAAGACAGAGATTTAGGAACCAGATTTTAAATTGTAAGACATTCCCAGGGGCAGATGTGGACTCTGACCACAATCTATTGGTTATGAACTGTAGATTAAAACTGAAGAAATTGCAAAAAGGTGGGAATTTAAGGAGATGGGACCTGGATAAACTGAAAGAACCAGAGGTTGTACAGAGTTTCAGGGAGAGCATAAGGGAACAATTGACAGGAATGGGGGAAAGAAGTACAGTAGAAGAAGAATGGGCAGCTTTGAGGAATAAAATAGTGAAGGCAGCAGAGGATCAAGTAGGTAAAAAGATGAGGGCTAGTAGAAATCCTTGGGTAACAGAAGAGATAATGAATTTACTTGATGAAAGGAGAAAATACAAAAATGCAATAAGTGAAACAAGCAAAAAGGAATACAAACGCCTCAAAAATGAGATCTACAGGAAGTGAAAAATGGCTAAGCAGGGATGGTTAGAGGACAAATGTAAGGATGTAGAGGCTTATCTCACTAGGGGTAAGATAGATATTGCCTACAGGAAAGTTAAAGAGACCTTTGGAGAAAAGAGAACCACTTGCATGAATATCAAGAGCTCAGATGAAACCCACTTCTAAGCAAAGAAGGGAAAGCAGAAAGGTGGAAGGAGTATATAGAGGGTCTATACATGGGCAATGTTCTTGAGAACAATATTATGGAAATGAAAGAGGAGGCAGGTGAAGATGAAATGGGAGATATGATACTGCGTGAAGAGTTTGACAGAGCACTGAAAGACCTAAGTCGAAACAAGGCCTCGGGAGTAGACAACATTCCATTAGAATTACTGACAGCCTTGGGAGAGCCAGGCCTAACAAAACTCTACCATCTGGTGAGTAAGATGTATGAGATAGGCGAAATACCCTCAGACTTCAAGAAGAATGTAGTAATTCCAATCCCAAAGAAAGCAGGTGGCGACAGATGTGAATGTTACAGAACTATCAGTTTAATAAGTCACAGCTGCAAAATTGTAACGCGAATTCTTTACAGATGAATGGAAAAACTGGTAGAAGCTGGCCTCGGGGAAGATCAGTTTGGATTCCGTAGAAATGTTGGAACACGTGAGGCAATATTGACCCTACGACTTGTCTTACAAGGGAACCTCCCCATCGCACCCCCTCAGATTTGGTTATAAATTGGCACAGTGGATAGGCCTTGAAAAACTGAACACAGATAAATCGAGAAATCAGGAAGAAGTTGTGTGGAACTATGAAAAAATAAGCAAAATATACAAACTGAGTAGTCCATGTCCAAGATATGCAACATCAAGGACAATGAGAGCTGAGGACCGCCGTGGTCCCGTGGTTAGAGTGAGCAGTTGCGGAACGAGAGGTTCTTGGTTCAAGTCTTCCCTCGAGTGAAAATTTTACTTTCGTTATTTTAGCAAAGTTACGATCTGTCCATTCATTCATTGACGTCTCTGTTCACTGTAATAAGTTTAGTGTCTGTGTTTTGCGACCGCACCGCAAAACCGTGCGATTAGTAGACGAAAGTACGTGCCTCTCCAATAGGAACCGAAAATAATTGATCGCAAGGTCATAGGTCAACACAGGAAAACACGTCTGATATATTCTATACGACACAGGTGACGGCATGTGCGTGACATGACAGGAATATGTTGTCTACCCACCTAACTTGCACACCTGGCGAATGGGTTAAAAAATCCTTCTACCTTACCCAATTTAGGTTTTCTTGTGGATGTGATGATCACTGCCAAAAAAGTGATGAAAACATAAGAGTTTGTCACATAAACTGCAACAAATGAATGCAAGAGTTTCACAGTCGCACATTTTTCCCTGTGCTCTGTCAAAACATATGTTTTTTACGTTTTCAAATGTTTCCGTGTGTAGACCGTCAAATCCTGCATATGTCCAAGCAAATCTGAACATGTCTTGGAATTCGGGAGACCGAATTTGATTATGAGTGTGTGTCTGAACTTTGATAACTGTCTGAAAATAAAAAATTAAACTTTTTACTCGAGGGAAGACTAGAACCAAGGACCTCTCGTTCCGCAGCTGCTCACGCTAACCACGGGACCATGGCGCTCATAACCCCACAGTCTCCTTGATGTTGCCTACATTGCGCATGGACTACACAGTTTTTAGATTTTGCTTATTTTTTTCATAGTTCCACACAATTTCTTCCTGTTTTCTCGATTGATCTGTGTTCAGTTTTTCAAGGCCTATCCCTGTGCCAACTTATAACTAAATCTGAGAGGGATGCGATGGGGAGGTTCCCTTGTTAGAAGAAAGATTAAGGAAAGGCAAACCTACGTTTCTAGCATTTGTAGACTTAGAGAAAGCTTTTGACAATGTTGACTGGAATACTCTCTTTCAAATTCTGAAAGTGGCAGGGGTAAGATACAGGTAGCGAAAAGCTATTTACAATTTGTACAGAAACCAGGTGGCAGTTATAAGAGTCGAGGGACATGAAAGGGAAGCAGTGGTTAGGAAGGGAGTGAGACAAGGTTGTAGCCTCTCCCCGACGCTATTCAATCTGTATGTTGAGCAAGCAGTAAAAGAAACAAAAGAAAAGTTCGGAGTAGGTATTAAATCCATGGAGAAGAAATAAAAACTTTGAGGTTTGCCGATGAAATTGTAATTCTGTCGGAGACAGCAAAGGACTTGGAAGAGCAGTTGAACAGAATGGACAGTGTCTTGAAAGGAGGATATAAGATGAACATCAACAAAAGCAAAACAAGGATAATGGAATGTAGTCGAATTAAATCGGATGATACTGAGGGAATTAGATTAGGAAATGAGACACTTAAAGTAGTAAAGGAGTTTTGCTATTTGGGGAGCAAAATAACTGATGACAGTCGAAGTAGAGAGGATATAAAATGTAGACTGGCAATGGCAAGGAAAGTGTTTCTGAAGAAGAGAAATTTGTTAACATCGAGTATTGATTTAAGTGTCACGAAGTCGTTTCTGAAAGTATTTGTATGGAGTGTAGCCATGTATGGAAGTGAAACATGGACAATAAATAGTTTGGACAAGAAGAGAATAGAAGCTTTCGAAATGTGGTGCTACAGAAGAATGCTGAAGATTAGATGGGTAGATCACATAACTAATGAGGAGGTATTGAATAGAATTGGGGAGAAGAGAAGTTTGTGGCACAACTTGACTAGAAGATGGGATCGGTAGGTAGGACATGTTCTGAGGCATCAAGGGATCACCAATTTAGTACTGGAGGGCAGCGTGGAGGGTAAAAATCGTAGAGGGAGACCAAGAGATGAATACACTAAGCAGACTCAGAAGGATGTAGGCTGCAGTAGGTACTGGGAGATGAAGAAACTTGCACAGGATAGAGTAGCATGCATCAAACCAGTCTCAGGATTGAAGACCACAAAAACAACAACAACATTAAATTTTCATATTAAAAAAATCTAATAATTGTTTTTATTTTTTATTTTAAAAAATTGATATTTAATATATCAATGTATTCCATTAGAAATAAATGAGTTACATGTTTTAATTCGAAATCTTTGTACACAACCATCATAATCCTTCTTTAAACCTCAACAAAATGATCATAATTCTCAATATATATTGAGTAAGTGATTATTAGCATTTTTGTAGATTTATCAAATCGCACTTTTGAAGTTTCTTATAAAATATAATTTATGTTATAATTTTCTAACCCTTCAAAAACGTTAAAGACCCATATTTTACAGTATTAAACTTCTTATTTTTGATATATCCTAAAGGATATTGTTTACATTTATTTCAATAATTCTCTTTTGTTTCCATTTTTGTAAGAACAGTTTAAATATGTAAGTTCTTGACAAAATACATGTTTTATTGAATTTCTGTATCCTTCATCACTTTTTATGTTTTCATCATTTGTAATTGATAACAAGATATTCCAATTTTCATTACTTGGAATTCGTCTTAACTGTTCTTTGTAAAAATGTTTAGAAATATAGTCTCCACAGGTACAAAGAACTTGATTTTAAATATATATTTTCCATGATATTCATTATTCAAGGTTTACCCAATGTTCTGTAAATATGTTTCATACATCGGTTTTTTAAATTAACAATTTGGATTGGACACAGTCCAAAAAACTGCTCGAAGACTTCCATGTATACAGAAAAAGGTTATTAGAAAAACAAAACATAAAAATCTCTAATAATTACTGATGAAAAAATAATATTTATATTTTATATTGTAACATTGGTTTCTTAAATCGTAACTATTTAATGTAAGCCTTATCTCCTTCTCTTCCTTAACACATTCTGTAACCTCCCCACAATAATTTAAAAAGACAGAAATATTATTTAGGAATGCCAATGGACATTGCGCTAAGTGTAACCTCTCCACTGAAATTTGAAAGACAGAAATAATAAATGAATAGGAGCCAAACGTAACCTCCCTGCAATGAAATGTACTGACCAAGGCAACAAAAATGTGAAATTCGCAATCTGACTCTGGTGTAAGCTCCCACAAAAATAATGAAAAACAATTCAGTGCTAATGAAATTCAATTAAACCGAAATATCGGTCTTTGGCCCTGTGCAAAAAAAATCAAAATTAAATTCTTACCTCATTGCAACACCTAGTCAAATTTCTGCTCTTGTTGTTGCGCACTGCTTGGAGGAACTGCATTGCAAATAATAATATTCCTTTTTTTTTTTGTAATCTAATTGAAAACTGAAACTTTTGTTTAGGGGAAGTGGAACGAAATAGTTACTTCAATAAAAAATGAAAATTTTTATGTAAAATTGCTTTTGAAATCAAAGTTATTATTGAGGGCACTTGTTGAAAATTAGTTACAATAGTTTAAACTTTACATTATCCGATGATTATCTTAATTAACAGTATACCTCATTCAGCATCTTGACCAGTGTTGTCGCCAGACCACATCACGCAATCCCACTGGACTACTACCACTGACCGACCGCTCTACATGACGACTACTAGCGTACTGCACGCCACTGAACAGAGCTACTGCTCGCGACGACTACTGACAGACTACTGTCCTCAACTAGACAGAGCTACAGACTCGCAACGACTGACCGACAGACTGAGACCCGCTCGCAACACTCGCGCGGTCAAGCGCATACTCTCTGGTCACAGATGCTACAATGCCTCGCCATCGCTGCTATGTTACATACGTGTTTCATAACCCTCCACTGGGGGGGCAAAAATTTGGCAGCGATGGTGAGTCATTTGGACTTGCCAAGCACGGCAAAATTTTTCTTTAATTAACAAAATTCTACAACTTACAGATTATTTAAATGTTGTGCACATGCACTAAGTACAAAATATATCAGACAAAGACAAAATGTGAGTACAAAACATAGTAGCAAATCAGAGGAATGTATATACAAATTATTTGACAGATAACAAAGTGCACAGGCACTGAAAAAAAAATTCTTTAGCATATTCAGAACAAATAAACAGACTGGCAAAATATTATGTTGACAAGTGACATGAGTACACATGCACTGCAGTTGAGAACATATCAGTAATTGATGAAATGTATGTACAATTAGTAACAAATGACATAAGTGCATTCGCATTAAAGTATTGAATATACAGAATAGTAGAAATCATATTGAAAAATAAGAAAAGTGTACAGGGACTGAAGTTCAGTAGAAAACATATTAACACCTAACAGAAGTGCACATGCACTGTAGTTCAGAAAATAAAAAATGTATATACAATATAAAAGACAAAAGTGCACATATACTGTACTTCAGAACAAATAAAAAAAATGTCTTTAGCATTTTGGCAATAAATAAACATAATAGCAAAAAAAAATCATGTCGACTAGTGACATAAGTGTACTCGCACTGGAGTTCAGTGAATTGAAAAAATGTATAGCCATGAGCATAAATAATGTTAGCAAAAAAATGATTTTCACTATGTGACAAGAATTAGGATAGGAAAGGGAAGGATTGCATCATGGTTGTAGCACTTTAGATTGCACACAGCTGTTCTGAAAGTCCATATCTTTCCACAGAAGTACAACACCAAGTGACACAACTTGAAGTTCTTTTCCCCTCAGAATTTATCAGCATAGCCAAGACACTGAACTGTCGTAGTAATATTCCATTTTTTTTTCATTTTGGCAGTATATTAGGTACACCAAACAGTGGGACCATAATAACGTCTTCATCGCTCACGGTGGTGGACAGCATGTCGTGTCAACACCACGCTCTTACAAGGCACACCAACGTAGAATTTGTGCAAAACCAAATATAGTGCTCCATGATCACTAGGATAAACAGGACAAATGGACATTGCAGTAATTCAGGGTAGTTAGCTTATGTGGTGAAGGACATTAAGTCACATAATATTGTCAATTACAGTAGTAGTTTGCGGCATTCATAGCCCAGTTATTGAACATTTCTGTACCATGTATGTAGTATTACAGAAAAATGTTCATTAATTATTTTACATAGAATCAGTAATCTTCTTTTCCTAGTTACAAAGCATTATTAAATAATTGCATTCTTTTCCAGTTACAAAGCATAGCAAGTTAATTAATCATTTGTCATTCCAATATAGTATTAATCATTAACCTTCTCCTAATTACAAAGCATCATGAAACAATCGCATTCTTTTCCAGTTACAAAGTATGGCATAGTTAATTAATCATTTGTCATTTCAATATAGTAAGAATCATTAGCCTTCTAATTACAAAGCATTATGAAACAATCGCATTCTTTTTCAGTTACAAAGTATGGCATAGTTAATTAATCATTTGTCATTTCACATTATAGTACTAATCATTAACCTTCTCCTAATTACAAAGCATCATGAAACAATCGCATTCTTTTCCAGTTACAAAGTATGGCATAGTTAATTAATCATTTGTCATTTCAATAGTAATAATCATTAGCCTTTTCCTAATTACAAAGCATTATAAACAGTCACATTCCTTTCCAGTTACAAAGTATGGCATCGTTAATTAATTATCTGTCATTCCAATATAGTAAGAATTATTAGCCTTCTCCTAATTACAAAGCATTATTAAACAGTAATTAAGATTCATTAGCCTTCTAATTACAAAGCATAGCATCATTTGTCATTTCAATATAGTAAGAATCATATTCTTTTCCAGTTACAAAGTATGGCATAGTTAATTAATTATTTGTCAGTTAATTAATCATTTGTCATTCCAATTCCTAGTTACAAAGTATAGCATAGTCTTTTCCTAATTATAAAGCATTATGAAACAATCGCGTTCTTTTCCAGTTACAAAGTATCAACATTGAAAACAAGAGCTAATTAATGGCATAATTAATAACAATTCATCGGGTGACATTAATTATTGGCACTCAGTGGCCAGCAAGTATTGAATAGAGTAAAACATTGCTCATCATTCAGTATTACTCAGATCATTACAAAGTCAATATTAAAATCAGTTAATTACAGTCATAGCATTAATAATCATGGGCATTATAAGTAGTCTCATTACAATAAACAGTGGCAGTTATTAGCTAGTGACAAAGCATTATTTTATATATATATTTTTTTTGTCTCATTAAGAAGTCATTACTGAAGTGACATACTATTCAGAGCTAATCAGCATTACTCAGAACTTTCTCAAACTGGTATCACTATTTGGGACTGGTAATACATTTTTTTTTTGTTAGCAATGCATTGCGTTGGGATCGATAATTAATTGCTGAGGCATAACACTTTTTGCTTTTGACCTATTGCTGCAAATGAGGATAGGTAACGTCATTCGTCATGAGTCAGCTGTAGCAAGGTTATGTAACAAGGCAGTATATGTGATTACATTTATAAATGGTAAACACAAATGGGTAAAAAAAAAATGCAAGTACTAGAACAGGTATAATAAGTAACTGGTTTAGTAAGTATCATGAAAAGCTTCTCCTGGAAAAAATACAAAATGGATTATTGACCTGAAAGAAGAAACGCACACTATGCTGAAAAGTAGTGAACTTCGAATTAACAAGTAGTGAAATGTGTATAAAATGTGTTCCATAGCTGTCCTTTCCAAAACTTTCCGTCATCCTACTATGCAATATAACACCTGCTGTCAAAACAAACTGCAACAAATACTTAAATAACTACATAGCATAAATATAAAACTCCAACATTATCCTCATCTGTAAAGAAAAAACTTCATTATCAATCACTTCATTACCCATATTATCATAACTTCATTATTATCATCACCTGTAAATAAAAACTTCATTATTCATAATACCATATCCTTCATCATTATTCATCAGTATTCATTATCATCTGCAAAAAATCACTTCATTACTCATTATACAACTATTCCTTATCTCTAGCATATTTCATCACTAAAACTAAGATGTGTAGTTCAGTCTGACAGCCTGCATCAATCACCTTGTATTCTGAAAGAAAAAATTAGTTAAGACTGCTATTCTACGATGAGTATAGTATATTCTTGTTAATGCTTGTTAATCCTGATCCATTTACTCTTCCTCATAAAGTTATTGCATCTTGTTTCGTTTATTCCGTAGGTGAAATTCCCATTTCTGTTGAATTTATTTCTTACACGCACCATTTCTTACTGAAATTGATGAACAAAGATTAATGTCTTGCATTTAAATCATATACCCACTAAATAATGACTAGTTTATGGTAACATAATTAACCATACAGCATAACATGACAGAAAACGTAATATGTCAAAGGCATTGACAGTGTTCAGAGGCAAAATGTACAGATAATATCACAATGCAGCAGCAAAAATGTAAAACAGTCACGATGTTGAGATGTCATAAGGCAAAAAATGTCAAAGTCAACAGGTGTGTTATATCTTAACTATTTCACAGTGCATACAAACAAAACTGGAGTACAATCATATACACAAAAAAAGTGGAAAATGTGCACGGTCTGATGTGTAACGACAAGAAAAGTGACCTGCTAACCTTACCTTGCCGGGCACTTGCCAAGAAAAAATACGATAATCATCAGTAATTAGTCAGGTGAAATAATTGCATAAGTAAATGACATCATAGTGTGTTGAATCATAAAGTGTCTTCATTCAATAAACGGTTTAATGTTTGAGATATGGTGATTGCCTTTCGATTTTCTGGTTCTCAAAGTTTCGACGTGTACAACATTGGGGTGAGGGATGCTGCGAATCCGATATGGACCTGCGTATAGAAGTTCAAATTTACTGCACTTACCTTTTAATTTACTGGATAAATAGTGTGTACGTACTAATATCTTCTGTCCAACGTGAAAGTCTCGGCGTCTACAAACCTGTTTTTGCTGTCTTCTCCGGCACTCTGCGGCACGTTTGATGTTGTTCAGCGCAATGTCAATTATTTCGTGGTGTCTTAGTCGACGACATTTAGGGAAGTTTACTAATTCTTTAATTTTGTTTGGTGGTTCAACGTTTTTCAGTATAATAGACGGAGATAGCATAGTGGATTCATTTGGAATGGAATTAATTACGTCTTGAAATGAGAGTATGTGTGTATCCCAATCAATATGTCTTCTGTGGCAGTATACTCTACACAGTTTACCAATTTCTTTCATTAATCTTTCACAGGGGTTCGAAGAAGCGTGGTACTTGGATATATAAATCGGAGAAATGTTTCTAGCTCGTAACATGCGTGTCCATACGCTACTACGAAATTGAGATCCGTTGTCAGAAATTACTTTCATCACATGCCCTACATGAAATAGAAAATGTTTTACAAATGCTTTCGAATTAGTTTTGGCAGTAGCTTTGCGTAATGGAGTGAAAGTAACAAATTTTGAAGTGAGCTCAACAGCGACAAAGATGTAGCAAAAACCTCTGTTAGTTCTCGGAATCGGACCAAAAATATCTACTGCGGCCATATGTCTTAATTTAACAGGTACAATGGGATATAAAGGAGGAATATGTGAAGTGGTGTCTGATTTAGCTTTCTGGCAAATTTTACAAGACGCTAAAACTCGTCGTATACGTTTCTCCATGTTGGTAAAATAACAGTTCTGTCTCAGTATAAGAAAACATTTTCGTGCTCCGTAATGTGCGTAACTTAAATGAGTGTACCAAATTAATTTGTTGACCAGATCGTCAGGAATGCATAATAACCAATTGTTGCTGTCAGGATGAGAGCGGCGAAACAGAATGTCATTGCGTACAGTGTAGTGGTTCCTAATCGTAACATTTTTTCTATCTTGCCAAAGGTGTTTAATTTCTTTCCATACGTTGTCTTTGTTTTGCTCCTTTGCTATGTCCTGTAATGACGATGAAATAAAGTTTTCAAATGCAACTTGCTGAATGTACATGACACTGAAATTTGTTTTGCAGAAGTTGGTTGCTACGTCTTGCTGATTGTTGCTGAGAGAACGCGATAGTGCGTCTGCTATAACATTTTGCGTGCCGGGAATGTGGACAATCGTAAAATTAAGTTCTTGTAAATATAGTTTCCATCTACTTAACCTGTCGTGAGTGAATTTAGCCGAAAGCAAAAATTGTATCGCTCTGTGGTCTGTGTAAACGGTGGTATGTCTGCCATAAAGAAAGTGCCGAAATCTCGTAAAAGCCCATACAACACATAATGTTTCAAGTTCTGTAACAGAATAATTTCGTTCAGCAGGTGACAAAATGCGGCTTGCAAATGCGATGTTTTTGATTACTGTAGAACCATCTTCTTCAATTTCCTGGAAAATATGTACGCCTAAAGCGGTATTGGAACTGTCGGTGGCAATGGAAAAATTTCTAGTAAGATCTAGGTGCGATAAAAGTGGAGCATTCAACAAAGCATGTTTCAAATAACATTCTCGTGAGCAAAATTCTGCATGTCAAAAGTAATGTTTGCGTTACTGTAATATGCAACCTGTGCTCTATCTGGTTAAAATTTATCGTACGTGTTATTATTTACGGGAGAATGTTGTGGCATATCCACTATATGAACTGTTCTTTTATTTCTTACTGACGTATTACGCTATCGATGACACCTATTGTCTGTTTCATTCATCATAATATGTTGTTGCTGATGTTGTTGCTGCTCATAAGATCGACTGTTATTAAAATTACGCTGAAAATTGTGCTCATCATTTTTTTTTTTTTTTTTTTTTTTTTTACGTCTGTCCTGATAGTAATTCCTATACGGCGCATTGCGATACGAGTTGAAATAGTGTGTTGTCTGTACGTAGTTATTTCTTTGCTGCCATGCGTTACTATTTGTTGGAGCTGGGACTATACGTGCACGCGGCGAAACATTAAAGTTTGCTTGACCTTGTAGACTGCATTGTTGGTTACGTATGCTAAGCGGTTGACTTTCATGCTATTGTGGTGAAAAGCATCTATTGTTACGAAAATATGGTTCCTATTGCTGATAATTTTACACATACTGATGATTACGATTTTATCTGTAATTAAAATTACGGCGGTAGTTGTCATCACGGGAGTGCCTACTGAAAATTGTCACATTCGGTAAAATATTTGTCATATCCGGTTTTCAATACTTGTTTCTTAATACTAGGTAGAGCAATAGTTAAAGAGCAGTTTGGATAGATATAAAGGATAGTAGAAGAAAAGGCAGCAGTGCAGAAAACTAAAGATGAAACAGCACTACTACAGCTCGGGGCCCTATGCTCGCTACGGCACATATTCATTAAAGTGTAATGAATCCCCTGAGGTCAATTACGCACTGCAAATAAATTTTAGCTTTAGCGTTGCAGGCAATGGCGGTAAAATTCCAAAACCAAATTGTTGTAACCATGTTAATTCAAATTTCTGCATAATAGATAATGCTGATGAAAATACAATAGCAAATTGTCGCCTCAGATTGAAAGCTAGTTTCTCCATTACAGATAATAGCGGTGAAAGTACAAAAACAAATTGTCGTATATAGCTCAGAGCGTGTACCTGTGTTCTGTCATTATTAAATTCTTTACATTTTCTTACAAATACAAATTGCTTATTATCAACGCTCTCGTCACTGAATTTGAGAACACGTTCAGGTTTGTGTGTGAATCTGTTCGTCTGTGTCGTTTCGTACTTCAAGTTGCGTAGCTTTTCATATTTTAAGTCGCGTGGCTTTTCGGATTTTACGTCTCGTAGTCGCTGTAAATTGCTCACATTATACGCGCTGCGTGAGTCTGACAAATGTTCGCTAAGTGGCGTCTGCTGTGATGTGTTATTAACTGAGATGCTTTTCATCTCTGTTACTTCTTGTTGTAAACTCGATAACTTCCTACGTAACGTGTTGTTAGATGAATCGATCTTATTAATCGTTTGCTGTAAATTTTGAAATTCAGGTGTTTGGATAAATGAAACCGGTGCAGTATCGTCTGATTTATTGTCATTAGTATTTTCGATGACATCAATACGACTGGCCAATTCATCACATTTTTCAGTCAGTATTTTAACCTGATCATCGGTTTTAGAATCGGACGCATTGATATGTTTTTGCAACTTACGCGTAGTTTTGCAAAGTTTTTTAACATCAGCTTTGATGACATCGCAATCCTGTGCTAGTTCTAATTGTTCGAATCTATCTGTCACTGTTTGAATATTTACTGTGTGTGTATCTGTTTTTGATTTAAGATCAGAAATTTCATCCCTTAATTCCGCGTTCAATTGTTCTATGGTATTAATTCTGTCGGACACTGTAATAATATTATTGTCTACATACGTTTTTGCTTTCGCGAACATTTTACGTTTGTCCTCTTGTCTTTGTGCAGTGATTGTTTCCATGACTTGTCGTTTTACTTTGTTTTGATCTTGAATAAATCTGCGGAAACGCGTATCACTGTTCTGTATATGCTGATTAAAGTGCTCGTTCATCTGAGTGTTCTGTTGTTCGAATTTCGCGTCTATCTTTGCGTCCATTGTGCGCGAAAGTTCTACCGTCATTGCTTTAAACTCATCCCGTAATTGTGTAGCTTTTTCAGAGCATTGTTTAGCGACTCCGCTAATTTCGTCTCTGAGTGTTTCTGTTGCGGCTGTCTGCATTTCCCTTAATTCTTGCGCAACAGACTTAATTTCTTCGCTATTTTTATGTGAACAAGCCTCAATTTCCACACGCAACTGTTCCTTAGTGTCATGGCACTGCGCGGCAACGGCTCTAATTTGTTCACTAAGCTGTCTGGAATTGTCGTCTAATTTTTCATTCTGTTGTCTGACCTGTTCACTAAGTTGTTTGAGATTTTCGTCATTATTGTCAAGTTTCTCATTAATTTTATTAAATTTTTTATCCTGTTCACTAAATTGTTGTTTGAAATCTTTACTACTGTTGTCTTGTTTTTCAAGAATTTGTAGCAACAATGCCTTAAGTGGATCCGACACAAAATTAGCATTTCTATTCTCTGTGGTGTTTAATGGTGGATCTGGAATTGTCTTGTTTTGCGTGACCATTTGGTCATTCTGTAATTTACAGAAAGGTTTATCAGTCGGATGTACACTGTCAGACATTATTTCGGAATTAAATAGATCCATCGTACTTTGAGTATCCTGTTCATTTTCATTAGACAAATTTGTCTGTACATTACTTGAGTTTCCCGAATCGGGTGTGTTAAGCTGGGCAGCGCTCATTACAATAGAGCGTTCTGCGTCATCAATTGTCGTCAAATTAACAGTCGAGACAATTGAATTTGTTTGTTCGTTATCAGGGTAAAAGTCATCACTAGTGGTTGGAATGCATTGATTGTCAGTGAACGCAGGATTGTCATCATTACACTGCGTGTCACAATTACTATTGGTCACGTTGTTTAAGTCGGTAATTTCGTTCATAATACCTCGCGATACACTATTCACAGTCTTTCGCGGCATTTTTACAATAGTCACAATTATTCAAAAACAAATAAGCACAAATGCAAAAGCAACACACAAATACAATACAGCAACGAATTGCCGTTGACCTGTAGAAAGAAAGTCACAAGTTAATAAAAGCGTTGCGCCAAATCCTAATTATATCTAAGCAAATAAGAGCAGATATCTGACTGTCGCTCAAAAGACTCTCAACGAAATACGATCCTGGACTGGGTGTCGCCAAGTGTAACCTCCCCACAAAAATTTAAAAGGAATGTAATGACAATACTTAATAGAAATGGGAGCCAAACGTAACCTCCCTGCAATGAAATGTACTGACCAAGGCAACAAAAATGTGAAATTCGCAATCTGACTCTGGTGTAAGCTCCCACAAAAATAATGAAAAACAATTCAGTGCTAATGAAATTCAATTAAACCGAAATATCGGTCTTTGGCCCTGTGCAAAAAAAATCAAAATTAAATTCTTACCTCATTGCAACACCTAGTCAAATTTCTGCTCTTGTTGTTGCGCACTGCTTGCAGGAACTGCATTGCAAATAATAATATTCCTTTTTTTTTTTTGTAATCTAATTGAAAACTGAAACTTTTGTTTAGGGGAAGTGGAACAAAATAGTTACTTCAATAAAAAATGAAAATTTTTATGTAAAATTGCTTTTGAAATCAAAGTTATTATTGAGGGCACTTGTTGAAAATTAGTTACAATAGTTTAAACTTTACATTATCCGATGATTATCTTAATTAACAGTATACCTCATTCAGCATCTTGACCAGTGTTGTCGCCAGACCACATCACGCAATCCCACTGGACTGCTACCACTGACCGACCGCTCTGCATGACGACTACTAGCGTACTGCACGCCACTGAACAGAGCTACTGCTCGCGACGACTACTGACAGACTACTGTCCTCAACTAGACAGAGCTACAGACTCGCAACGACTGACCGACAGACTGAGACCCGCTCGCAACACTCGCGCAGTCAAGCGCATACTCTCTGGTCACAGATGCTACAATGCCTTGCCATCGCTGCTATGTTACATACGTGTTTCAATTCTCAACAATATATACATCTGGATAATTAGTTTTTGAAGCTCTTGTTCATAATAATTTAGTTCTTCTCCATTAAAAACTCTTAATTTATATGTGATTGGATAAGAATATATACCTTTCTTAATTTAGAAATTTTTTTTACCACTTAGCAACATAACTTTTTCAAATATTTCTTTTAGTTTACTTATTCTTGATTTATCACCCATTTTACATCATAATGACCTTGTAGAGCAAATTTTTCCCACATTTTTATTTTATTCTTCTACTAAATCATTTAACAACAGATGCTTTCATTTCTGTATAAGTTGAATATAGATTAATTTTGTATTTTTCCACAATTTCTTGAAAATCTTTGTTACAAAATTATTTTCTACCATCTATTAGTAAATATCTTGGATACTTTTAAAATATTTTCAGAATTTTCTGAAATATTTTTCGAGTTTCATATTTGAAAGGAATAGCCCAAGAAAACACAGAAGAACATCAATTATAATTAATAAATATTTACATCCACAATTTATTTTTGAAATTCCTTTTAATTTTACAGAATACAATTCTACTAGATACACTTGCCATAAATATCTATACAAAAATATTGTTCTTTAAGAATTTTTCCTAACTGGTTTAAGTAACTCATAAATAATTTCTTCTAGAATTTTACTTTGTTGTAACCCACTACCACCAATTTTTGTAACAAATTTATTTTCTAGTTTCATAAATTGAACGAATTCTCTCTTTTTTCTATCATTATTCTATTTGCATGGTTTGTACCAGTAATTATTTCATTTTAGACAAAACATGTAACTGTCTGATAGATGATTAATGTTCTTTATTTTTTTAAATTATAATATTTTATGAATGTTTTAAGTAATATGATCGTATCAGTAATTATAATTATTATAATATGATATATATAAATAAATAAAATGATAATTATTATAATTATAATTTATTATATCATATAATTATTTATATAATATTGTAATTAATTTAGTATTAATTAAGAAGGTATTTTATCTCCTACAAAAATTCTTTTGTTGTCATATGGACTCAATAACTTTTTATTAACTTCTACTGATTAAATTAAATATTTCTCAATTAGTATTAAATTCCTAGTTTTATAGTTAAATAAACAATCCTAATAATCCTGTAAACTTATTTTAGTTTCAGTAATACATTTCTGTACCCATTTTGATTTTTCCTTCCTGAACAATGTTTTTAAAAACATAGATTTTCGCTCTTAAACCACAAAATTCTTCCATTATTTTCCATTACATCGATCTTTCATTTTTCTGAATTTTTTATAAGGGCATATTATAAACATTATTTTCTGTATAATCACTAGTATTAAATTTATGCATCATTTTCTTCATACCTCCATAAAATTCTTCAGTATTTATATTGTTTGTGTAACTATCAGGTTATTGTTAACTAAGATATTTTCTATGTATGTTGGATTAGTGAAAATTATACATTAATTCTTTCGATAAGTCGAGTGTAATCATATTAACACAAATAGGGTTATTAAAAAAAATTTTGTTTGTTTACATGTCGAGAGCTATTAATTTAAATTACATACTGTTATATTTTTAAAATTTGATTTAGCTACTAATTTATCGCATTTTTCTGGATCTGAGAGTAACTTTACGTCAACACGTATTCTTATATTTTCCATTTCATTCCGAATAATTCACCAGTTTCTAGAAATCTCTTTGAAATTGAATTTTTGATTTTGTATTCATGTCTGAATTTAAATCTATATGATTTTTAATCAATCAAATTGTCTAATTTTTAAAAGATTTGAATTTTTCTATTTTTTTCCAAAAGATTAATATGAGCTATGGTTGCACTGGATTAGTAGGCTGTGCACTACTGGTTCAACTCTAGAACTGCTGAAGTTCCTTGAGGAGCAACACCATCAACATATAATCATGCAATACCAAGAAATGCCGCCCCCCCCCCCTCCATGAACCATGGACCTTGCTGTTGGTGGGGAGGCTTGCGTGCCTTTGCGTGCCTCAACGATACAGATAGCTGTACTGTAGGTGCAACCACAATGGAGGGGTATCTGTTGAGAGGCGAGACAAACGTGTGGTTCCTGAAGAGGGACAGCAGCCTTTTCAGTAGTTGCAGGGGCAACAGTCTGGACGATTGACTGATGTGGCCCTGTAACACTAACCAAAACGGCCTTGCGGTTTTGGTACTGAGAACGGCTGAAAGAAAGGGGAAACTACAGCCGTAATTTTTCCTGAGGGCATGCAGCTTTACTGTATGATTAAATGATGATGGCGTACTCTTGGGTAAAATATTCTGGATGTAAAATAGTCCCCCATTCGGATCTCCGGGCGGGGACTACTCAAGAGGACGTCGATATCAAGAAAGAAAACTGGCGTTCTACGGATCGGAGCGTGGAATGTCAGACCCCTTAATCGGGCAGGTAGGTTAGAAAATTTAAAAAGGGAAATGGATAGGTTAATGTTAGATATAGTGGGAATTAGTGAAGTTTGGTGGCAGGAGAAACAAGACTTTTGGTCAGGCGAATACAGGGCTATAAATACAAAATCAAATAGGGGTAATGCAGGAGTAGGTTTAATAATGAATAAAAAAATAGGAGTGCGGGTAAGCTACTACAAACAGCATAGTGAACGCATTATTGTGGCCAAGATAGACACCAAGCCCATGCCTACTACAGTAGTACAAGTTTATATGCCAACTAGCTCTGTAAATGATGACGAAATTGAGAAAATGTATGATGAGATAAAAGAAATTATTCAGGTAGTGAAGGGGTGACTGGAATTCGACAGTAGGAAAAGGAAGAGAAGGAAACGTAGTAGGTGAATATGGATTGGGGCTAAGAAATGAAAGAGGAAGCCGCCTCGTAGAATTTTGCACAGAGCATAACTTAATCATAGCTAATACTTGGTTCAAGAATCATGAAAGAAGGTTGTATACATGGAAGAACCCTGGAGATTCTAAAAGGTTTCAGATAGATTATATAATGATAAGACAGAGATTTAGGAACCAGATTTTAAATTGTAAGACATTCCCAGGGGCAGATGTGGACTCTGACCACAATCTATTGGTTATGAACTGTAGATTAAAACTGAAGAAATTGCAAAAAGGTGGGAATTTAAGGAGATGGGACCTGGATAAACTGAAAGAACCAGAGGTTGTACAGAGTTTCAGGGAGAGCATAAGGGAACAATTGACAGGAATGGGGGAAAGAAGTACAGTAGAAGAAGAATGGGCAGCTTTGAGGAATAAAATAGTGAAGGCAGCAGAGGATCAAGTAGGTAAAAAGATGAGGGCTAGTAGAAATCCTTGGGTAACAGAAGAAATAATGAATTTACTTGATGAAAGGAGAAAATACAAAAATGCAATAAGTGAAACAAGCAAAAAGGAATACAAACGCCTCAAAAATGAGATCTACAGGAAGTGAAAAATGGCTAAGCAGGGATGGTTAGAGGACAAATGTAAGGATGTAGAGGCTTATCTCACTAGGGGTAAGATAGATATTGCCTACAGGAAAGTTAAAGAGACCTTTGGAGAAAAGAGAACCACTTGCATGAATATCAAGAGCTCAGATGAAACCCACTTCTAAGCAAAGAAGGGAAAGCAGAAAGGTGGAAGGAGTATATAGAGGGTCTATACATGGGCAATGTTCTTGAGAACAATATTATGGAAATGAAAGAGGAGGCAGGTGAAGATGAAATGGGAGATATGATACTGCGTGAAGAGTTTGACAGAGCACTGAAAGACCTAAGTCGAAACAAGGCCTCGGGAGTAGACAACATTCCATTAGAATTACTGACAGCCTTGGGAGAGCCAGGCCTAACAAAACTCTACCATCTGGTGAGTAAGATGTATGAGATAGGCGAAATACCCTCAGACTTCAAGAAGAATGTAGTAATTCCAATCCCAAAGAAAGCAGGTGGCGACAGATGTGAAAGTTACAGAACTATCAGTTTAATAAGTCACAGCTGCAAAATTGTAACGCGAATTCTTTACAGATGAATGGAAAAACTGGTAGAAGCTGGCCTCGGGGAAGATCAGTTTGGATTCCATAGAAATGTTGGAACACGTGAGGCAATATTGACCCTACGACTTGTCTTACAAGGGAACCTCCCCATCGCACCCCCTCAGATTTGGTTATAAATTGGCACAGTGGATAGGCCTTGAAAAACTGAACACAGATAAATCGAGAAATCAGGAAGAAGTTGTGTGGAACTATGAAAAAATAAGCAAAATATACAAACTGAGTAGTCCATGTCCAAGATATGCAACATCAAGGACAATGAGAGCTGAGGACCGCCGTGGTCCCGTGGTTAGAGTGAGCAGTTGCGGAACGAGAGGTTCTTGGTTCAAGTCTTCCCTCGAGTGAAAATTTTACTTTCGTTATTTTAGCAAAGTTACGATCTGTCCATTCATTCATTGACGTCTCTGTTCACTGTAATAAGTTTAGTGTCTGTGTTTTGCGACCGCACCGCAAAACCGTGCGATTAGTAGACGAAAGTACGTGCCTCTCCAATAGGAACCGAAAATAATTGATCGCAAGGTCATAGGTCAACACAGGAAAACACGTCTGATATATTCTATACGACACAGGTGACGGCATGTGCGTGACATGACAGGAATATGTTGTCTACCCACCTAACTTGCACACCTGGCGAATGGGTTAAAAAATCCTTCTACCTTACCCAATTTAGGTTTTCTTGTGGATGTGATGATCACTGCCAAAAAAGTGATGAAAACATAAGAGTTTGTCACATAAACTGCAACAAATGAATGCAAGAGTTTCACAGTCGCACATTTTTCCCTGTGCTCTGTCAAAACATATGTTTTTTACGTTTTCAAATGTTTCCGTGTGTAGACCGTCAAATCCTGCATATGTCCAAGCAAATCTGAACATGTCTTGGAATTCGGGAGACCGAATTTGATTATGAGTGTGTGTCTGAACTTTGATAACTGTCTGAAAATAAAAAATTAAACTTTTTACTCGAGGGAAGACTAGAACCAAGGACCTCTCGTTCCGCAGCTGCTCACGCTAACCACGGGACCATGGCGCTCATAACCCCACAGTCTCCTTGATGTTGCCTACATTGCGCATGGACTACACAGTTTTTAGATTTTGCTTATTTTTTTCATAGTTCCACACAATTTCTTCCTGTTTTCTCGATTGATCTGTGTTCAGTTTTTCAAGGCCTATCCCTGTGCCAACTTATAACTAAATCTGAGAGGGATGCGATGGGGAGGTTCCCTTGTTAGAAGAAAGATTAAGGAAAGGCAAACCTACGTTTCTAGCATTTGTAGACTTAGAGAAAGCTTTTGACAATGTTGACTGGAATACTCTCTTTCAAATTCTGAAAGTGGCAGGGGTAAGATACAGGTAGCGAAAAGCTATTTACAATTTGTACAGAAACCAGGTGGCAGTTATAAGAGTCGAGGGACATGAAAGGGAAGCAGTGGTTAGGAAGGGAGTGAGACAAGGTTGTAGCCTCTCCCCGACGCTATTCAATCTGTATGTTGAGCAAGCAGTAAAAGAAACAAAAGAAAAGTTCGGAGTAGGTATTAAATCCATGGAGAAGAAATAAAAACTTTGAGGTTTGCCGATGACATTGTAATTCTGTCGGAGACAGCAAAGGACTTGGAAGAGCAGTTGAACAGAATGGACAGTGTCTTGAAAGGAGGATATAAGATGAACATCAACAAAAGCAAAACAAGGATAATGGAATGTAGTCGAATTAAATCGGATGATACTGAGGGAATTAGATTAGGAAATGAGACACTTAAAGTAGTAAAGGAGTTTTGCTATTTGGGGAGCAAAATAACTGATGACAGTCGAAGTAGAGAGGATATAAAATGTAGACTGGCAATGGCAAGGAAAGTGTTTCTGAAGAAGAGAAATTTGTTAACATCGAGTATTGATTTAAGTGTCACGAAGTCGTTTCTGAAAGTATTTGTATGGAGTGTAGCCATGTATGGAAGTGAAACATGGACAATAAATAGTTTGGACAAGAAGAGAATAGAAGCTTTCGAAATGTGGTGCTACAGAAGAATGCTGAAGATTAGATGGGTAGATCACATAACTAATGAGGAGGTATTGAATAGAATTGGGGAGAAGAGAAGTTTGTGGCACAACTTGACTAGAAGATGGGATCGGTAGGTAGGACATGTTCTGAGGCATCAAGGGATCACCAATTTGGTACTGGAGGGCAGCGTGGAGGGTAAAAATCGTAGAGGGAGACCAAGAGATGAATACACTAAGCAGACTCAGAAGGATGTAGGCTGCAGTAGGTACTGGGAGATGAAGAAACTTGCACAGGATAGAGTAGCATGCATCAAACCAGTCTCAGGATTGAAGACCACAAAAACAACAACAACATTAAATTTTCATATTAAAAAAATCTAATAATTGTTTTTATTTTTTATTTTAAAAAATTGATATTTAATATATCAATGTATTCCATTAGAAATAAATGAGTTACATGTTTTAATTCGAAATCTTTGTACACAACCATCATAATCCTTCTTTAAACCTCAACAAAATGATCATAATTCTCAATATATATTGAGTAAGTGATTATTAGCATTTTTGTAGATTTATCAAATCGCACTTTTGAAGTTTCTTATAAAATATAATTTATGTTATAATTTTCTAACCCTTCAAAAACGTTAAAGACCCATATTTTACAGTATTAAACTTCTTATTTTTGATATATCCTAAAGGATATTGTTTACATTTATTTCAATAATTCTCTTTTGTTTCCATTTTTGTAAGAACAGTTTAAATATGTAAGTTCTTGACAAAATACATGTTTTATTGAATTTCTGTATCCTTCATCACTTTTTATGTTTTCATCATTTGTAATTGATAACAAGATATTCCAATTTTCATTACTTGGAATTCGTCTTAACTGTTCTTTGTAAAAATGTTTAGAAATATAGTCTCCACAGGTACAAAGAACTTGATTTTAAATATATATTTTCCATGATATTCATTATTCAAGGTTTACCCAATGTTCTGTAAATATGTTTCATACATCGGTTTTTTAAATTAACAATTTGGATTGGACACAGTCCAAAAAACTGCTCGAAGACTTCCATGTATACAGAAAAAGGTTATTAGAAAAACAAAACATAAAAATCTCTAATAATTACTGATGAAAAAATAATATTTATATTTTATATTGTAACATTGGTTTCTTAAATCATAACTATTTAATGTAAGCCTTATCTCCTTCTCTTCCTTAACACATTCTGTAACCTCCCCACAATAATTTAAAAAGACAGAAATATTATTTAGGAATGCCAATGGACATTGCGCTAAGTGTAACCTCTCCACTGAAATTTGAAAGACAGAAATAATAAATGAATAGGAGCCAAACGTAACCTCCCTGCAATGAAATGTACTGACCAAGGCAACAAAAATGTGAAATTCGCAATCTGACTCTGGTGTAAGCTCCCACAAAAATAATGAAAAACAATTCAGTGCTAATGAAATTCAATTAAACCGAAATATCGGTCTTTGGCCCTGTGCAAAAAAAATCAAAATTAAATTCTTACCTCATTGCAACACCTAGTCAAATTTCTGCTCTTGTTGTTGCGCACTGCTTGGAGGAACTGCATTGCAAATAATAATATTCCTTTTTTTTTGTAATCTAATTGAAAAATGAAACTTTTGTTTAGGGGAAGTGGAACGAAATAGTTACTTCAATAAAAAATGAAAATTTTTATGTAAAATTGCTTTTGAAATCAAAGTTATTATTGAGGGCACTTGTTGAAAATTAGTTACAATAGTTTAAACTTTACATTATCCGATGATTATCTTAATTAACAGTATACCTCATTCAGCATCTTGACCAGTGTTGTCGCCAGACCACATCACGCAATCCCACTGGACTACTACCACTGACCGACCGCTCTACATGACGACTACTAGCGTACTGCACGCCACTGAACAGAGCTACTGCTCGCGACGACTACTGACAGACTACTGTCCTCAACTAGACAGAGCTACAGACTCGCAACGACTGACCGACAGACTGAGACCCGCTCGCAACACTCGCGCGGTCAAGCGCATACTCTCTGGTCACAGATGCTACAATGCCTCGCCATCGCTGCTATGTTACATACGTGTTTCATAACCCTCCACTGGGGGGGCAAAAATTTGGCAGCGATGGTGAGTCATTTGGACTTGCCAAGCACGGCAAAATTTTTCTTTAATTAACAAAATTCTACAACTTACAGATTATTTAAATGTTGTGCACATGCACTAAGTACAAAATATATCAGACAAAGACAAAATGTGAGTACAAAACATAGTAGCAAATCAGAGGAATGTATATACAAATTATTTGACAGATAACAAAGTGCACAGGCACTGAAAAAAAAATTCTTTAGCATATTCAGAACAAATAAACAGACTGGCAAAATATTATGTTGACAAGTGACATGAGTGCACATGCACTGCAGTTGAGAACATATCAGTAATTGATGAAATGTATGTACAATTAGTAACAAATGACATAAGTGCATTCGCATTAAAGTATTGAATATACAGAATAGTAGAAATCATATTGAAAAATAAGAAAAGTGTACAGGGACTGAAGTTCAGTAGAAAACATATTAACACCTAACAGAAGTGCACATGCACTGTAGTTCAGAAAATAAAAAATGTATATACAATATAAAAGACAAAAGTGCACATATACTGTACTTCAGAACAAATAAAAAAAATGTCTTTAGCATTTTGGCAATAAATAAACACAATAGCAAAAAAAAATCATGTCGACTAGTGACATAAGTGTACTCGCACTGGAGTTCAGTGAATTGAAAAAATGTATAGCCATGAGCATAAATAATGTTAGCAAAAAAATGATTTTCACTATGTGACAAGAATTAGGATAGGAAAGGGAAGGATTGCATCATGGTTGTAGCACTTTAGATTGCACACAGCTGTTCTGAAAGTCCATATCTTTCCACAGAAGTACAACACCAAGTGACACAACTTGAAGTTCTTTTCCCCTCAGAATTTATCAGCATAGCCAAGACACTGAACTGTCGTAGTAATATTCCATTTTTTTTCATTTTGGCAGTATATTAGGTACACCAAACAGTGGGACCATAATAACGTCTTCATCGCTCACGGTGGTGGACAGCATGTCGTGTCAACACCACGCTCTTACAAGGCACACCAACGTAGAATTAGTGCAAAACCAAATATAGTGCTCCATGATCACTAGGATAAACAGGACAAATGGACATTGCAGTAATTCAGGGTAGTTAGCTTATGTGGTGAAGGACATTAAGTCACATAATATTGTCAATTACAGTAGTAGTTTGCGGCATTCATAGCCCAGTTATTGAACATTTCTGTACCATGTATGTAGTATTACAGAAAAATGTTCATTAATTATTTTACATAGAATCAGTAATCTTCTTTTCCTAGTTACAAAGCATTATTAAATAATTGCATTCTTTTCCAGTTACAAAGCATAGCATAGTTAATTAATCATTTGTCATTCCAATATAGTATTAATCATTAACCTTCTCCTAATTACAAAGCATCATGAAACAATCGCATTCTTTTCCAGTTACAAAGTATGGCATAGTTAATTAATCATTTGTCATTTCAATATAGTAAGAATCATTAGCCTTCTAATTACAAAGCATTATGAAACAATCGCATTCTTTTTCAGTTACAAAGTATGGCATAGTTAATTAATCATTTGTCATTTCACATTATAGTATTAATCATTAACCTTCTCCTAATTACAAAGCATCATGAAACAATCGCATTCTTTTCCAGTTACAAAGTATGGCATAGTTAATTAATCATTTGTCATTTCAATAGTAATAATCATTAGCCTTTTCCTAATTACAAAGCATTATAAACAGTCACATTCCTTTCCAGTTACAAAGTATGGCATCGTTAATTAATTATCTGTCATTCCAATATAGTAAGAATTATTAGCCTTCTCCTAATTACAAAGCATTATTAAACAGTAATTAAGATTCATTAGCCTTCTAATTACAAAGCATAGCATCATTTGTCATTTCAATATAGTAAGAATCATATTCTTTTCCAGTTACAAAGTATGGCATAGTTAATTAATTATTTGTCAGTTAATTAATCATTTGTCATTTCAATTCCTAGTTACAAAGTATAGCATAGTCTTTTCCTAATTATAAAGCATTATGAAACAATCGCGTTCTTTTCCAGTTACAAAGTATCAACATTGAAAACAAGAGCTAATTAATGGCATAATTAATAACAATTCATCGGGTGACATTAATTATTGGCACTCAGTGGCCAGCAAGTATTGAATAGAGTAAAACATTGCTCATCATTCAGTATTACTCAGATCATTACAAAGTCAATATTAAAATCAGTTAATTACAGTCATAGCATTAATAATCATGGGCATTATAAGTAGTCTCATTACAATAAACAGTGGCAGTTATTAGCTAGTGACAAAGCATTATTTTATATATATATTTTTTTTGTCTCATTAAGAAGTCATTACTGAAGTGACATACTATTCAGAGCTAATCAGCATTACTCAGAACTTTCTCAAACTGGTATCACTATTTGGGACTGGTAATACATTTTTTTTTTGTTAGCAATGCATTGCGTTGGGATCGATAATTAATTGCTGAGGCATAACACTTTTTGCTTTTGACCTATTGCTGCAAATGAGGATAGGTAACGTCATTCGTCATGAGTCAGCTGTAGCAAGGTTATGTAACAAGGCAGTATATGTGATTACATTTATAAATGGTAAACACAAATGGGTAAAAAAAATGCAAGTACTAGAACAGGTATAATAAGTAACTGGTTTAGTAAGTATCATGAAAAGCTTCTCCTGGAAAAAATACAAAATGGATTATTGACCTGAAAGAAGAAACGCACACTATGCTGAAAAGTAGTGAACTTCGAATTAACAAGTAGTGAAATGTGTATAAAATGTGTTCCATAGCTGTCCTTTCCAAAACTTTCCGTCATCCTACTATGCAATATAACACCTGCTGTCAAAACAAACTGCAACAAATACTTAAATAACTACATAGCATAAATATAAAACTCCAACATTATCCTCATCTGTAAAGAAAAAACTTCATTATCAATCACTTCATTACCCATATTATCATAACTTCATTATTATCATCACCTGTAAATAAAAACTTCATTATTCATAATACCATATCCTTCATCATTATTCATCAGTATTCATTATCATCTGCAAAAAATCACTTCATTACTCATTATACAACTATTCCTTATCTCTAGCATATTTCATCACTAAAACTAAGATGTGTAGTTCAGTCTGACAGCCTGCATCAATCACCTTGTATTCTGAAAGAAAAAATTAGTTAAGACTGCTATTCTACGATGAGTATAGTATATTCTTGTTAATGCTTGTTAATCCTGATCCATTTACTCTTCCTCATAAAGTTATTGCATCTTGTTTCGTTTATTCCGTAGGTGAAATTCCCATTTCTGTTGAATTTATTTCTTACACGCACCATTTCTTACTGAAATTGATGAACAAAGATTAATGTCTTGCATTTAAATCATATACCCACTAAATAATGACTAGTTTATGGTAACATAATTAACCATACAGCATAACATGACAGAAAACGTAATATGTCAAAGGCATTGACAGTGTTCAGAGGCAAAATGTACAGATAATATCACAATGCAGCAGCAAAAATGTAAAACAGTCACGATGTTGAGATGTCATAAGGCAAAAAATGTCAAAGTCAACAGGTGTGTTATATCTTAACTATTTCACAGTGCATACAAACAAAACTGGAGTACAATCATATACACAAAAAAAGTGGAAAATGTGCACGGTCTGATGTGTAACGACAAGAAAAGTGACCTGCTAACCTTACCTTGCCGGGCACTTGCCAAGAAAAAATACGATAATCATCAGTAATTAGTCAGGTGAAATAATTGCATAAGTAAATGACATCATAGTGTGTTGAATCATAAAGTGTCTTCATTCAATAAACGGTTTAATGTTTGAGATATGGTGATTGCCTTTCGATTTTCTGGTTCTCAAAGTTTCGACGTGTACAACATTGGGGTGAGGGATGCTGCGAATCCGATATGGACCTGCGTATAGAAGTTCAAATTTACTGCACTTACCTTTTAATTTACTGGATAAATAGTGTGTACGTACTAATATCTTCTGTCCAACGTGAAAGTCTCGGCGTCTACAAACCTGTTTTTGCTGTCTTCTCCGGCACTCTGCGGCACGTTTGATGTTGTTCAGCGCAATGTCAATTATTTCGTGGTGTCTTAGTCGACGACATTTAGGGAAGTTTACTAATTCTTTAATTTTGTTTGGTGGTTCAACGTTTTTCAGTATAATAGACGGAGATAGCATAGTGGATTCATTTGGAATGGAATTAATTACGTCTTGAAATGAGAGTATGTGTGTATCCCAATCAATATGTCTTCTGTGGCAGTATACTCTACACAGTTTACCAATTTCTTTCATTAATCTTTCACAGGGGTTCGAAGAAGCGTGGTACTTGGATATATAAATCGGAGAAATGTTTCTAGCTCGTAACATGCGTGTCCATACGCTACTACGAAATTGAGATCCGTTGTCAGAAATTACTTTCATCACATGCCCTACATGAAATAGAAAATGTTTTACAAATGCTTTCGAATTAGTTTTGGCAGTAGCTTTGCGTAATGGAGTGAAAGTAACAAATTTTGAAGTGAGCTCAACAGCGACAAAGATGTAGCAAAAACCTCTGTTAGTTCTCGGAATCGGACCAAAAATATCTACTGCGGCCATATGTCTTAATTTAACAGGTACAATGGGATATAAAGGAGGAATATGTGAAGTGGTGTCTGATTTAGCTTTCTGGCAAATTTTACAAGACGCTAAAACTCGTCGTATACGTTTCTCCATGTTGGTAAAATAACAGTTCTGTCTCAGTATAAGAAAACATTTTCGTGCTCCGTAATGTGCGTAACTTAAATGAGTGTACCAAATTAATTTGTTGACCAGATCGTCAGGAATGCATAATAACCAATTGTTGCTGTCAGGATGAGAGCGGCGAAACAGAATGTCATTGCGTACAGTGTAGTGGTTCCTAATCGTAACATTTTTTCTATCTTGCCAAAGGTGTTTAATTTCTTTCCATACGTTGTCTTTGTTTTGCTCCTTTGCTATGTCCTGTAATGACGATGAAATAAAGTTTTCAAATGCAACTTGCTGAATGTACATGACACTGAAATTTGTTTTGCAGAAGTTGGTTGCTACGTCTTGCTGATTGTTGCTGAGAGAACGCGATAGTGCGTCTGCTATAACATTTTGTGTGCCGGGAATGTGGACAATCGTAAAATTAAATTCTTGTAAATATAGTTTCCATCTACTTAACCTGTCGTGAGTGAATTTAGCCGAAAGCAAAAATTGTATCGCTCTGTGGTCTGTGTAAACGGTGGTATGTCTGCCATAAAGAAAGTGCCGAAATCTCGTAAAAGCCCATACAACACATAATGTTTCAAGTTCTGTAACAGAATAATTTCGTTCAGCAGGTGACAAAATGCGGCTTGCAAATGCGATGTTTTTGATTACTGTAGAACCATCTTCTTCAATTTCCTGGAAAATATGTACGCCTAAAGCGGTATTGGAACTGTCGGTGGCAATGGAAAAATTTCTAGTAAGATCTAGGTGCGATAAAAGTGGAGCATTCAACAAAGCATGTTTCAAATAACATTCTCGTGAGCAAAATTCTGCGTGTCAAAAGTAATGTTTGCGTTACTGTAATATGCAACCTGTGCTCTATCTGGTTAAAATTTATCGTACGTGTTATTATTTACGGGAGAATGTTGTGGCATATCCACTATATGAACTGTTCTTTTATTTCTTACTGACGTATTACGCTATCGATGACACCTATTGTCTGTTTCATTCATCATAATATGTTGTTGCTGATGTTGTTGCTGCTCATAAGATCGACTGTTATTAAAATTACGCTGAAAATTGTGCTCATCATTTTTTTTTTTTTTTTTTTTTTTTTTTTACGTCTGTCCTGATAGTAATTCCTATACGGCGCATTGCGATACGAGTTGAAATAGTGTGTTGTCTGTACGTAGTTATTTCTTTGCTGCCATGCGTTACTATTTGTTGGAGCTGGGACTATACGTGCACGCGACGAAACATTAAAGTTTGCTTGACCTTGTAGACTGCATTGTTGGTTACGTATGCTAAGCGGTTGACTTTCATGCTATTGTGGTGAAAAGCATCTATTGTTACGAAAATATGGTTCCTATTGCTGATAATTTTACACATACTGATGATTACGATTTTATCTGTAATTAAAATTACGGCGGTAGTTGTCATCACGGGAGTGCCTACTGAAAATTGTCACATTCGGTAAAATATTTGTCATATCCGGTTTTCATTACTTGTTTCTTAATACTAGGTAGAGCAATAGTTAAAGAGCAGTTTGGATAGATATAAAGGATAGTAGAAGAAAAGGCAGCAGTGCAGAAAACTAAAGATGAAACAGCACTACTACAGCTCGGGGCCCTATGCTCGCTATGGCACATATTCATTAAAGCGTAATGAATCCCCTGAGGTCAATTACGCACTGCAAATAAATTTTAGCTTTAGCGTTGCAGGCAATGGCGGTAAAATTCCAAAACCAAATTGTTGTAACCATGTTAATTCAAATTTCTGCATAATAGATAATGCTGATGAAAATACAATAGCAAATTGTCGCCTCAGATTGAAAGCTAGTTTCTCCATTACAGATAATAGCGGTGAAAGTACAAAAACAAATTGTCGTATATAGCTCAGAGCGTGTACCTGTGTTCAGTCATTATTAAATTCTTTACATTTTCTTACAAATACAAATTGCTTATTATCAACGCTCTCGTCACTGAATTTGAGAACACGTTCAGGTTTGTGTGTGAATCTGTTCGTCTGTGTCGTTTCGTACTTCAAGTTGCGTAGCTTTTCATATTTTAAGTCGCGTGGCTTTTCGGATTTTACGTCTCGTAGTCGCTGTAAATTGCTCACATTATACGCGCTGCGTGAGTCTGACAAATGTTCGCTAAGTGGCGTCTGCTGTGATGTGTTATTAACTGAGATGCTTTTCATCTCTGTTACTTCTTGTTGTAAACTCGATAACTTCCTACGTAACGTGTTGTTAGATGAATCGATCTTATTAATCGTTTGCTGTAAATTTTGAAATTCAGGTGTTTGGATAAATGAAACCGGTGCAGTATCGTCTGATTTATTGTCATTAGTATTTTCGATGACATCAATACGACTGGCCAATTCATCACATTTTTCAGTCAGTATTTTAACCTGATCATCGGTTTTAGAATCGGACGCATTAATATGTTTTTGCAACTTACGCGTAGTTTTGCAAAGTTTTTTAACATCAGCTTTGATGACATCGCAATCCTGTGCTAGTTCTAATTGTTCGAATCTATCTGTCACTGTTTGAATATTTACTGTGTGTGTATCTGTTTTTGATTTAAGATCAGAAATTTCATCCCTTAATTCCGCGTTCAATTGTTCTATGGTATTAATTCTGTCGGACACTGTAATAATATTATTGTCTACATACGTTTTTGCTTTCGCGAACATTTTACGTTTGTCCTCTTGTCTTTGTGCAGTGATTGTTTCCATGACTTGTCGTTTTACTTTGTTTTGATCTTGAATAAATCTGCGGAAACGCGTATCACTGTTCTGTATATGCTGATTAAAGTGCTCGTTCATCTGAGTGTTCTGTTGTTCGAATTTCGCGTCTATCTTTGCGTCCATTGTGCGCGAAAGTTCTACCGTCATTGCTTTAAACTCATCCCGTAATTGTGTAGCTTTTTCAGAGCATTGTTTAGCGACTCCGCTAATTTCGTCTCTGAGTGTTTCTGTTGCGGCTGTCTGCATTTCCCTTAATTCTTGCGCAACAGACTTAATTTCTTCGCTATTTTTATGTGAACAAGCCTCAATTTCCACACGCAACTGTTCCTTAGTGTCATGGCACTGCGCGGCAACGGCTCTAATTTGTTCACTAAGCTGTCTGGAATTGTCGTCTAATTTTTCATTCTGTTGTCTGACCTGTTCACTAAGTTGTTTGAGATTTTCGTCATTATTGTCAAGTTTCTCATTAATTTTATTAAATTTTTTATCCTGTTCACTAAATTGTTGTTTGAAATCTTTACTACTGTTGTCTTGTTTTTCAAGAATTTGTAGCAACAATGCATTAAGTGGATCCGACACAAAATTAGCATTTCTATTCTCTGTGGTGTTTAATGGTGGATCTGGAATTGTCTTGTTTTGCGTGACCATTTGGTCATTCTGTAATTTACAGAAAGGTTTATCAGTCGGATGTACACTGTCAGACATTATTTCGGAATTAAATAGATCCATCGTACTTTGAGTATCCTGTTCATTTTCATTAGACAATTTGTCTGTACATTACTTGAGTTTCCCGAATCGGGTGTGTTAAGCTGGGCAGCGCTCATTACAATAGAGCGTTCTGCGTCATCAATTGTCGTCAAATTAACAGACGAGACAATTGAATTTGTTTGTTCGTTATCAGGGTAAAAGTCATCACTAGTGGTTGGAATGCATTGATTGTCAGTGAACGCAGGATTGTCATCATTACACTGCGTGTCACAATTACTATTGGTCACGTTGTTTAAGTCGGTAATTTCGTTCATAATACCTCGCGATACACTATTCACAGTCTTTCGCGGCATTTTTACAATAGTCACAATTATTCAAAAACAAATAAGCACAAATGCAAAAGCAACACACAAATACAATACAGCAACGAATTGCAGTTGACCTGTAGAAAGAAAGTCACAAGTTAATAAAAGCGTTGCGCCAAATCCTAATTATATCTAAGCAAATAAGAGCAGATATCTGACTGTCGCTCAAAAGACTCTCAACGAAATACGATCCTGGACTGGGTGTCGCCAAGTGTAACCTCCCCACAAAAATTTAAAAGGAATGTAATGACAATACTTAATAGAAATGGGAGCCAAACGTAACCTCCCTGCAATGAAATGTACTGACCAAGGCAACAAAAATGTGAAATTCGCAATCTGACTCTGGTGTAAGCTCCCACAAAAATAATGAAAAACAATTCAGTGCTAATGAAATTCAATTAAACCGAAATATCGGTCTTTGGCCCTGTGCAAAAAAAATCAAAATTAAATTCTTACCTCATTGCAACACCTAGTCAAATTTCTGCTCTTGTTGTTGCGCACTGCTTGCAGGAACTGCATTGCAAATAATAATATTCCTTTTTTTTTTTTGTAATCTAATTGAAAACTGAAACTTTTGTTTAGGGGAAGTGGAACGAAATAGTTACTTCAATAAAAAATGAAAATTTTTATGTAAAATTGCTTTTGAAATCAAAGTTATTACTGAGGGCACTTGTTGAAAATTAGTTACAATAGTTTAAACTTTACATTATCCGATGATTATCTTAATTAACAGTATACCTCATTCAGCATCTTGACCAGTGTTGTCGCCAGACCACATCACGCAATCCCACTGGACTGCTACCACTGACCGACCGCTCTGCATGACGACTACTAGCGTACTGCACGCCACTGAACAGAGCTACTGCTCGCGACGACTACTGACAGACTACTGTCCTCAACTAGACAGAGCTACAGACTCGCAACGACTGACCGACAGACTGAGACCCGCTCGCAACACTCGCGCAGTCAAGTGCATACTCTCTGGTCACAGATGTTACAATGCCTCGCCATCGCTGCTATGTTACATACGTGTTTCAATTCTCAACAATATATACATCTGGATAATTAGTTTTTGAAGCTCTTGTTCATAATAATTTAGTTCTTCTCCATTAAAAACTCTTAATTTATATGTGATTGGATAAGAATATATACCTTTCTTAATTTAGAAATTTTTTTTACCACTTAGCAACATAACTTTTTCAAATATTTCTTTTAGTTTACTTATTCTTGATTTATCACCCATTTTACATCATAATGACCTTGTAGAGCAAATTTTTCCCACATTTTTATTTTATTCTTCTACTAAATCATTTAACAACAGATGCTTTCATTTCTGTATAAGTTGAATATAGATTAATTTTGTATTTTTCCACAATTTCTTGAAAATCTTTGTTACAAAATTATTTTCTACCATCTATTAGTAAATATCTTGGATACTTTTAAAATATTTTCAGAATTTTCTGAAATATTTTTCGAGTTTCATATTTGAAAGGAATAGCCCAAGAAAACACAGAAGAACATCAATTATAATTAATAAATATTTACATCCACAATTTATTTTTGAAATTCCTTTTAATTTTACAGAATACAATTCTACTAGATACACTTGCCATAAATATCTATACAAAAATATTGTTCTTTAAGAATTTTTCCTAACTGGTTTAAGTAACTCATAAATAATTTCTTCTAGAATTTTACTTTGTTGTAACCCACTACCACCAATTTTTGTAACAAATTTATTTTCTAGTTTCATAAATTGAACGAATTCTCTCTTTTTTCTATCATTATTCTATTTGCATGGTTTGTACCAGTAATTATTTCATTTTAGACAAAACATGTAACTGTCTGATAGATGATTAATGTTCTTTATTTTTTTAAATTATAATATTTTATGAATGTTTTAAGTAATATGATCGTATCAGTAATTATAATTATTATAATATGATATATATAAATAAATAAAATGATAATTATTATAATTATAATTTATTATATCATATAATTATTTATATAATATTGTAATTAATTTAGTATTAATTAAGAAGGTATTTTATCTCCTACAAAAATTCTTTTGTTGTCATATGGACTCAATAACTTTTTATTAACTTCTACTGATTAAATTAAATGTTTCTCAATTAGTATTAAATTCCTAGTTTTATAGTTAAATAAACAATCCTAATAATCCTGTAAACTTATTTTAGTTTCAGTAATACATTTCTGTACCCATTTTGATTTTTCCTTCCTGAACAATGTTTTTAAAAACATAGATTTTCGCTCTTAAACCACAAAATTCTTCCATTATTTTCCATTACATCGATCTTTCACTTTTCTGAATTTTTTATAAGGGCATATTATAAACATTATTTTCTGTATAATCACTAGTATTAAATTTATGCATCATTTTCTTCATACCTCCATAAAATTCTTCAGTATTTATATTGTTTGTGTAACTATCAGGTTATTGTTAACTAAGATATTTTCTATGTAAGTTGGATTAGTGAAAATTATACATTAATTCTTTCGATAAGTCGAGTGTAATCATATTAACACAAATAGGGTTATTAAAAAAAAAATTTTGTTTGTTTACATGTCGAGAGCTATTAATTTAAATTACATACTGTTATATTTTTTTAATTTGATTTAGCTACTAATTTATCGCATTTTTCTGGATCTGAGAGTAACTTTACGTCAACACGTATTCTTATATTTTCCATTTCATTCCGAATAATTCACCAGTTTCTAGAAATCTCTTTGAAATTGAATTTTTAATTTTGTATTCATGTCTGAATTTAAATCTATATGATTTTTAATCAATCAAATTGTCTAATTTTTAAAAGATTTGAATTTTTCTATTTTTTTCCAAAAGATTAATATGAGCTATGGTTGCACTGGATTAGTAGGCTGTGCACTACTGGTTCAGATGTATTTTCGACAATCCCTCTCGTGGCCACATAGCCAAAACCTATGAGGAAGAATTTGCTGTATGTTGTGTCCTTAAGTCTTTGCTCACTGATATTTATGTATGCAGTTCGCTAGCCTGAGAGAGAGGCACCAAGTTTGAGGATGGGCGGTAGTGTCATGACAAGAGGTGGCCACAAGATCCGATTGGCCGAAGCCATGAACTGTGCAAGGAGGGTCTGTGTAGAGTGAAGATACTGGAGTACATCACTGGAATCAGCGTCAGCTACAAGCAGCAGGACGACAGCCCGTCAGTGTGTAAGTAACATTTGCGTCAGATGACTGCTCATGGCCTGGCTGTCCCCTTGTACAGGGCTTTAATTGGCACCACTCAGTAACTGCTGTGATGCATCATGGATCAATCAAACCGCTCGCTGATAGAAGGGTATAACATTCTGTAATCCCCATAATGATTTGTTTCATTGTCTTCCTGCCATCATTATTTTCTGGTTTGTACCTGACTTCAGAGTTTTACTTGGTCAGCTCTTTGGTCGTAAACATAGGCAGTAGTATAGTACACAGACACTAGTTGTCATTTGAATATTGCCTTTCCTTTCTAGTTTGTACCCAATCATTAAGGTTGTAATTAATCAGCTCTTTGGCGTAAATACAGCCAGAACAACTGTAGTAAGGCACAGGATGCCATTAAACAAAAGAGGGACCTCGTGGTAAGATTTAGCTGTTAACTGATTGTAACTGCATTTTGCAGCCATAATCTGAACAACCTGTTCTACTAAGCTGTTTGTTTCTGTGTTTGAAAAACTGGGTCATTATTGGTGTATTGTAGCTGGATTTTGTGGTTTCATGAAGTGAGTTCTCTTGTAATACGAAGTCAAGTTTTAAAACATTCCTTTAGAGTGGTCTTAATAACTGACATCGATTTAACCTTGAATATATGAACACACAAGTATCACCAGGTCCTTAGTGAATTGTCGTAAGGGAAGGGTTGGGGTCCATTCATACCTTGGTTGCCAACTGAAATGAAGTGATTGGTTGCTTTGAAGTAAGCCTTATCTTTGTCTTATTGCTTGCTAATCTGTTTAACCTTTAAGAACAGGTGCCCATCTTAGCTCAAAACATTTTGACATACAGCTTTCAAATTAATAGTTAAGTCAAGCTATGTAACTGAATCACTCTTCTCATCAATGGTGCTTATATATTTTCCATGTGTTGTAGAAGGGCATTTAATAAGACAGACTGTGTCCAGCTCGATAGTGAACTCTGCTGTTTGATCCTATAATGAGTGGACTGCAGATGCGGCCATATTGTAATCATTGTCACACTGTTTGCTGTTTTGCAATACAACTGTTCAGATTTCTTTTGCAAAGATAAAAAACTCATTCAACTTTAATGTCAACAGAATTTTGCAAATCTGTTCATTTTGTTAAAGAAAATTGCTTCGATTATTTGTAAAACATAGTATATATATTGCTAAATAAACAGGAGGTGAGAAAAGAAAGATATATTGGTTGGTCTTCCCTTCCAAGTTTTCCTTAATTCCAGTACCACGTATCAAATTATAATCTAAGATTCTTATAATGAAGAATATAATTATATTTATTATCTAAAGTAGTTAATGATTTTTCCTTATATTTATAGAATTGCAATTGTTAGGTTCATCACTTTCACATTCACCTTATTGCAAATGTTGGCTTGTAGGATAACCATATAAACGATTTGCATCTAAATAAATTAAAAAATTTGTTATTGTATTTATACCAAACTTTTTCATGTATTTATTATTTGCTTTAACACATCTTTACATCATTGGGATGTACCACCTCTTCTTCCATTTTCAACCACTAAAATAATGTTATCATCATGTAATAATTCAATTGGTTGAACAGTCGTTTTTAAGATCATATTAGAAGCTGTAAAATACCAAGATGAATATAAATCATATGCCTTAATACACCATTTCCTAAAATTTTCCAAAATAGCAGCTGATTATAAAATAATTTATATATATATTGATAATGATATTCACCACATTTTTTCAAAATTATCATTTTCCCAAACCAATTATAAATACATTATTCTGCATTTCATATTTCATAGTCATTCATTTTATTGTATATTTCTTTTTTTGCTGGACACTATGGTTCTTAAAAAATTAAAATTGTCCATTTAATCATGTGTAAAGCGCCACATTAGTTAATAGATTCATTAATTCTTCTGCAAAAATTTTTAATTATTTTATTTTGTTCTTTCTTACATTTGAAGTAAGTTTATCAAGGCTTGAAACCATCAATCTAAATGTATCAGTTAATCTCAATCCCACATTTTCTTTTTCTTCTTCAATATCTGGTAGTAAATGTAAATGAGAATCATATCATGATAAACTAAGTAAATAAATTGATAAGTAATTTGGAGGTTTTAACAGTAAAGTACAAAACTCTACATAATGGATTTAGATATTTTCCAGCCAGATAATCGTGATGACGAATTTTATGTTTGTTATGTACTGACTATTCTTCAGAAGTTATTGTTTCATTTCTTCAGTTCAGAATAAATTTTACCAGTATGATCAGCTTCTTTTTTCAAATATTCCATAAATTTGTTATGGCTTATTGGTTCTCCATAGCAAATGGATTTTTTTCATGTTCAGTTATATATGTAATACAAAAACAAATAGCACTCAATTCATGTTCATGGTTTTTTCATACCAAAAAAATGTTTGATTTGTCTAATTTAAGAATCAGCTTTAACAATATGCGCAAATAACTGAAGTAACTTTTTGTGAATTTTTTTGATTTTAATTACATATCTTGTTATTTTCCTGATATCTCTACTTTTACTTTTTTATTAATAAAGATTTATTTTGGTGGTCATTTAATTATTCTTTATTGTTAAACTTTAATAAATGTAAAAAATAAACATTTTGCGGCCATTTATATTAATTTGACTTAAATTCAGATACCACTTATAATCAACAGTAGTGTGGATTGTTTTGTTTGTAAAATACAAAAAATTAATTTTTTATTTCAAAGAATTCCTTATTTTTGATAGCCATACTTGATGTTTTTCATCAAAAGAGTACTCATTAATACATTCATTGATTTTAGTCTCAATTTTCAGAATACCATCAGTTTGAACAGGAAACGAAATAATAACTAATTTGCTACAAGCTCTTTAATAATTTCTTTATATTTACTTGTTCTATGTTGAATTTTACTCTCCTGTATATCTTGTCAATTTAATGCTGAAGTTATAGACCACACAAAACATTTTTGATCACCATTTCTTTAATTGGTATGAACATGCTATATTTGTATTTTTATAGTAATTCTATGCAAGAGAAAGACTCTTAAAGGAATGTTAATTGCTCACTGTATTCAAATAATATTATTTAATTCCAAACCAGAATGCCAACCTTAAAAGTTAACCATTTATGTCAATAGATCTTCTTCACAATTCCCAATTTTTTTTAGATATACTCTTTCCTCTTCTAATCCTACTATTTAATTTTGATGTGCATATCTGTAAATTTGGTATCTGTCTGCATTGTGCGTTTACAAACAAATTAAAATTTATTTTCAAAGCAGCACATGATTTCAAATTTTTAACAACCATATACGAAATTACAAAATCATGGGCATCAGTTGAGTTTATATTATTTTCAATAGTTGTAGTTTGTAATATTTGATGGAGTTTTTCAAGTTAATAACATTTCACTGATTTCCTATATTTTATAGTTCTAAATATTTCTTATGAAAAGGATAGATTACACAGTTCTAATTTTTTATGGAATTGTAACACTTTTATGAAAATTCTTATCATTTTAATTTTAGAGTAAGGTAACATGCAATATTTTCTTAGTTTATTCTCCAACAATGTTTAATTAAAATCACTTAATTTACCTTTCCTTAATTTATATTATTCTGTTAAATTATTTCTTTTGCAATACCTATGAAGCTTAAGCACATTCAACTTGTTTTAATGCTCTTTCATGAAATCATTTAATTATTCTTCCATTTATGACTTAATAATTTTTACGTTTCACAAAAAATTAATAAACAGAAAAAAACTTATCAAATTTGTTAAAAAATGTATGTTTTTTAAAAATGGATTTTTTCAGTACTTTATATTTCAGTTTAATATTTCCTTCTTAAAAAACTCAAAATGAAATCTATTAATGAATTTATAATTCATTTGGAAAACTTTTAAAATTAGCTATTGAATTCTGGACAAATTTTTTCGCCACGTGTATTATTTAATATACATAGCTGGTAATGTGTATAAGAATTTAACTATTTTTCCATAATTTTTAATCAAATTAAAATTATTAGCATCTTTGAATTTCTTAAGAAGTGAAACTATTGTTATATAATAAAAAATTAAATAATTATTGTTTGGATCTATCATCTTCGATTTTAATCTAATATCGGACCAACATATAATGTTATTTTAACATCTTCTGGAACTGTTTTCACTTAACGTTTTTGTGTTACAGATGGAAAGTTAGATTTCGGCCTAGTTTTTATTGATTGGATACCATACTATAAAAGCGCTTAATGAGATTTGAAAATGATTTTGTTAGATCATTAAGAAAGTCTAGATTAGCACTTTTATATACATTTAAAAACAACAACAATGTTCTTAAGAATAAAATTATATTCATCGAATTTATATGAATTTTTTTGTTCATTTCCATTCATAAAAATAAATTCAATAAATTATTTATCTATAAGACTACTTAACTGAGTTATGTATGGAGTTTAAAAAGTCTCTGAAAAATAGTCTACATACGTTTTTCTACTTCTTTCTGAGTAGTATTTACCAAATTTCTTTTTAACAGTAATATTATTGAATTGTTAATAATAATTCTATATACCCATTTGTGATAAGTACCTTCAATTTCTTCCACTTTTTTCTAATTGGAATGGACAGTGTACTAATGTTCTATTTTTAAATTCAATTGGTTATAAAATGATGGAAAATTTTATGTAATTCATTCTGAAATTTTTCAGTTTTTTTATCTGTTACATTTTTCAGTCTCATTGTTATTTATTAATTTCTGTATGTTGATTCTTTTTCAGCTAATTTACCTTTATAAATTTTTTTGTTAATTACTGAGGCTATTTCTATTGCTTGTTCATTAGACTTACTATTTGTAACTGTATTACCTTTTCTATATTTCTAATTCACATTTATTAATTTTTGTCTAAATTTTTTATTCTAATTCTAGTAAATTCATCTTTTATTACAACTTAATTCTATGATTTATCTAATTCTTTACTTATATATTAATTTTTGTTTAAATTTTTTTCTGATTCTTGTTTTATTATTTTCACTTTTTGCAAAAAGTCTTTTATTAGATTTAAAATTTCGTGAAATGTATGATTATCTGATATAAATTTTAACATGAACAAACATAAGTGTCTATCAATGAATTAATGAAAAATTTGTATTCTTTATATATTAGGATTTAATGTTTTTTCTGAAATAATTAATTCTCTTGGTATTTTACCGCCAAATGAAACAAAAACCATATTTAGTATTAGAAGTTTTATCATAACAAAGGCAGTGAGTATCAGCAATATTCGAAATATGTAAACTTACTTTAACATAATCAGATTTTTTCATTTATTAAAGAATAAACAAAAACGACTACACAATTTTTAATCTTTATTTTTAAAAACATTTTTTGAAGAAAAATTTTTTGAAGCCTAAATATTATTTTTTTAGTTATTACTTCAATTTGTCTAATTTCCATTGGTAAATTATGACTCTTTCATTTTTAAATTGTGGTCCATTTGTTTTTAAAGATTGTTGTGTTTGGTACTGTACCTGCAAGTCAGTCAGCAGCTGCTAAATATGGCATTGCAGCCAGTAACAATGATATAAATCCACCCTCTTCTTTTGTTAATTCTAAACCTATTTTTTCTTTTTTCTAGGATTTTCAATATGTTTTTCTCAATTGGGGTATATAACGTTATTATTAAATTTACAGCAATTCTTATCTTTCTTTTTTTGGGTATTGTTTTAAATTTTTCATGCTATTTAAATGGTCATTACTTACTTTTAATTTTAAGGAGATTATGCGAAATTTTACAATTTAGCTGCAAAATATAATAAAGTGTAATATCGTTCATTTATGTAGTTAACAAATTATACAGATATAAAAAAAATAGTTTAAAAATTATAAAACGATTTTCTTTAAGAAATGTAAATATTAATTTACTTATAATGGTATAAAGTTATATTATTTTTAAAGTGTCTAAAATACTATATTAAAAATAAATAACTGACTTTGTCGAAAAAAAATTTTTAAGATAATTGTTACAGTGGTATATTTATAATAAATCAATTTGTTGCTTGTATCAGTTTTTATTATTTGAAAAACTTCAAAGTAATTATGCATAAGAACAAATGATGTAAAATAATGGCTTAAAAATTATTGAAGCACCAAATATTAGTTCTGGAGAAATGGAAGCAATATTACCTGTTTCTTGATGAGATGAATTATTATATTTTATAAACATTCTATCAGTTCGATTATTAAAGAACAAATATTCGCCAGTAGTATTATTTATGTCCATATATAATTTAACATCAGTTCCAGATTTAACTTAAATTTCTCTAAATTTTGTGAATAATATTGATAGCAGGAATTTATATTGTTTCTCCATCATAATATAATTCATTATTTTGTGACAAATATTTAAAGTCAAAAAAGTTGTACAACTAATCTTTTTTGAGAATTGGTATGGTCAACTTGTACCAAATTCTATTTGATCTGCGATAATGTAACCAAGTGGATATAGAAATACATCAACAATTGACAATTATATTTTTGCTCAAATATGGTTAAATGGTATGGAAATAGATAATTTATATATTGATTTTAATTTTCATATCAGCGAAAATACTTTGAATTTATAAAATGTGTAGAAAATTGAAAATAAATATAATGCAAAAATTCGTACTTTATTGAAAATAAAGAGAAGAAATTATAGCATTAGATGAATCTGAAGGTAATTTGGTAGGTAAGTTATAGTTTTTGTTCTCAAAAATCAAGATGCAGTAAAAACAACATTTCACTAGAGGGAGACTTTTTTAATTTAGGTCAAACATTTTCAAAACTACCAAAACAATTAGTAAGAGATAAATTAATTTCTTATATACCTTTCGACAATATAATGATAATTTAAATCATATATATTATGAATTTGTCGGCGGTAATTTAAAATTTGATGAATTTAAGGAATGTGTAGTAAATGTTGGAATGTTGATAAATTTGGATTTTTACAATTGTTATGAAATGAAAATGTAACAAATGAAATTACAGAAATAAAATTAAAAACTTGTTTAAAAACGAAAAAATAAATGATAACCATATACATAAGATGTTAAACACAAAATTGAAAAAATAAATCATTTATGTCTCTTATTCTTAATAATTGTTTGCAAAATATGACACAGTGGTTGTTAAGAAAGGTAAATGGGTTAGAATAATAAAGGAAAAATTAAAAGAAGAATTTTAAAATGGAATAAATAAGATAGAACAAAATATGAAAAATATAAATAAAAAGATTAACCTTCTATTGATACAACTGTAGATATAGGTCATAGAGTTTTAAAAGCAGTTGAAGAAAATAAAGAAGTTGAAAAACAATTTTTTCCTTATCATCATCATCAACAATAGTATTTCGAAGAATATAATGGTATTCCAACAATCAAACAATATGATAGAGATTATCCTGTAAGCAAATCAGAAATACATGGTTTATTTGAATAAATATGGAGACAAGACTGAAGAAAGAAAAACTTAAAGACTGATGAACAAGCATCACATATTGAAAAAAAAATTGTGAATGAAAGAATGCTGTAGTGTAACAGCAATAATGAAAAGACAGTTTTTTCATTACAACCTTTGGCACATTCAAATTTTTTGGTATAGTGCCAGTAAAATATAATGATGATAAAGTAACAGGGGGTAATTTTACATATCAATGAACAGATTGTTTCATGAATTGTTTAAGAAAACAACAATTAACTATGCATGATATGAATAAAAAGTTTGATATTGTTGACTTATCTAATTATGCATATATATTACATAATTCATGAGAATTATGAAGCAGAAAACTAATAAATCAACAATTATTGATAAAGAATAACTATCTGGAACTAACAATTATTATAATAAAAAATTGGAATAACAGAAATATTAACAAATAAATTTAGTAATTTTATTATTAATAATCCTAACATGAATACTGTATTTAGATTTTGTGTGATTGATCTCACACACTTAGGATATCAGAAAAATATAGAGAATATTTCCAGAATGAGATTTTCACTCTGCAGCAAAGTGTGCGCTGATATGAAACTTCCTGGCAGATTAAAACTGTGTGCCCAACCAAGAGCTTCTGTAAAGTTTGGAAGGTAGGAGACAAGGTATTGGCAGAAATAAAGCTGTGAGTACTGGGCGTGAGTTGTGCTTCAGTAGCTCAGTTGGTAGAGCACTTGCCCGCGAAAGGCAAAGGTCCCGAGTTCGAGTCTCGGTCGGGTACACAGTTTTAATCTGCCAGGAAGTTTCATAGAGCATATTGGTTAATAATTAAATTAGTAAGTTACCTTATGAAATGCATATTTATGCATATACTGATTCTGACCCAGGAATAAAATTAAAAGACAGATTAGCAAGATGGGATAAAGGAATTAATTCAATATATAAATTTTGTAAAAAATTATTTTGCGTACAGAGATACAAAAGTTTTAGAAGAAAGAATTGAAGCATATAAAGAACTGCAATTAATGGCAAAATAAATCACATATGCAATGTCAGTTAGAGGACTAATGTACAGAAACGAGTATTAGGAATGTACCTTGATGATAGTGGTTGGGGATTATAAATTTTTAATTATGTTCAGTAAGATGCTATTATTAACTATTTATAATATTTTAAATTGTATTCAGTATCTTTAATTGTATTCAGTAAGGTGTTTTAATCTTTGTAAATGATCAAAATTGAACACAGTCAGTTTCATTCTTTTCCTGTTAATGAAAAAAGTGAAGATAATTTAAATGGTCGTATTCGAAATAAAGAAATTAATGTAAATATTAGAGATGGATGGGTGCATCCAAATCATGCTCAATTGTATACAAATTTTAAAGTAGTTCAAAGTGATAGATCACATTGCCATACATATAATGGAAAATATAACAAAAAGTTAACTGCTATTTATGTTGATATTTTACTTAATTTTGTAGCTATTAAATAGGAAATAGTATTTTATCAAGAACAGAATGTCATATTATTTCTTCATCTCTTTCTAATGAACTTTCCGTGGAAGGTCATGTATTTAATAACGTTAAAATAGAAGTTAAGAACATGAAGTACTTTATCCACTAGAAATGTTTGGCAGTTTTTTTAAGATAATAAAGGAATTATGTGGGAAGGATATATAACTGTTATTTTTACTATAAATTCTAGTGCTGGAGATGCTATTCTTAGTTTGTCTGATAAATACAGAGGTGGAACAGAAATAAAAGATACATTAGCAAATGAAGGAAAAACTATTATTGGAACTATTAAAAGTCGAGTATATATTGTTAAATATGACCCTGTATATGAACTGAAATTGGAACAAGAAAGATTAAAAATAACAGTACCTTTCCTTGAATTGCAAGCTATAGGAATTGTTGCATTCAGTAATAAAAAATTCTGATTAAATATGACCATATATCTTATTTTATTTTTGTTGTTTGGTCAAACAAACAGGAAAAATAATCAATTGATTTTTCTTCATCATTTAGAAACGTAAAATTACAAACATATATAGAAAAACGAAGAAATGAAATGTTTTCCAAGAAATCCTCCAAATAATCCTTTAAAAGCTTGTGACTCATTTCATGACATTAAAAAAGTGACAGAATTAAACAGAGACATTGATATAAATCATTATAATTTATTTACAAATTATTCTATTTATGTTACAAATATGGATGAAAACAAAAATATTGTAGCAAATCAAGAAAACTATTAAATTGTGTGCTACTTTTAAAGATGAAATTCCTAATAATACTTGAGCTTATTTAATTTTTTACAGATAAAAATGTTGAAAACAGAATATTAATTGAGAATTTTTAAAATCTTTATGTCTGCTAGTTATTTGATGAAAAATCTTTAAAAATAATATAGGATGAAACAGTAATCCTGCAATTATCAAACTAACTTTTTATTTCATCAGAAATAAAAAAAATTGATTAATATTAAATTTATCTGATGACTTACAATTTTTTTAAATTGTCAAGAAGAGACAGTTCGATCTTTCTGTTTCATCCCATATTTCTAAAAAATTTTATTATAACTACAGAATTCAAATTCATAAGTATTATCATCACAATATTCTTTAATATAATCAATAGCATCATTTTTTCTATACTTTTCAAATGTTCTGTAATTAAACAAGGCTTAAAATAATAATTACAAAAATGACATTTAACTTCTTCTTTTGGATTACATATCTTTAGATAAAAATAATTTTGTTAAATTTATCCCATACTTTAGTATTATTTTTATTTGTTTGAATTCATCAGATTTTTAAAAATCGAGAAATGAACTGAGTACTAGATTTGGAAAATATGGAAATTTGTGGTAAGGTCTTATGGGACCAAAACACTGAGGTCATGGGTCCCTAAGCTTACACACTACTTAATCTAAATTAAACTAACTTACACTAAGGACAACACACCCACCCATAGCCGAGGGAGGACTCAAACCGCCAAAGAGGGGAGCTGTGAAGACCATGATATTGCACCTCAAATTTTGTGGCTACCCTGTGTTTCTCTAGATTTGGGGGAGCTAATTTCTAAGGTTCCTTTTGTTGCAATTTACAAGGAAGAAATTGTACTACATTTTTGAAGTTGAAAATGAAAAAGTTTATTATTTTTTTTAACATAAAAGCTAAAAAATGTATTAGATTTATCATAACAAAAAATGCATTACATTTTTTAAAATGAAACATAAAATACATACTAGATTTTAAAAATGAATAAGAATAAATTTATTAGATTTGTATAATGAAAAATTAAAAACTTCTTAGATTTATAATATGAAAATTAAAAAGTTATTAGATTTTTAAAAATTAAAAAAGGAAATATAAATTTTTTGTATGTGCAGCGGTTGTCTTGCACTAGCGCCTTTGGTTAGTAATGAAAACGTCTTCTGTCCTGTGTTCGAAATCCGCCACAGCTTAAATTTTGATTAATAATCAGCATTTGTGGCTGAAGATTGTAAGCATAAGAAGTCACCATCGTTATGCCAACTTCCTAGTCAAAGAGGCAGAGGAATGGACAGAGGTTCAGAGTACTCTCTTGTCCTATGGGTGAAAAACTTCCCCTAAAGGTAGAAGAATCAGAAATGATCAATAGCATGAGGATGCAGATGGCAATAGAAACCATTGTATTAAAGAAACACAACATGTATTCACTGGACATGTGGCCTGCAATTGAAAATGTGTCATTGGCAAAAGATTCTGGAATAGTCTCCCATTCGGATATTCAGGAGGGAACTGCCACAGGGAAGGTGACACAGAGAAAAAGATAGAGCAATCAACATAAGGATAATGGATAACGTTCTACGAGTCGGGGTGTGCAATGTCAAAAGCTTAAACGTGGTAGGGGACCTAGGGAATCTGAAAAGGGAAATGTAAAGGCTCAGTCTAGCTATATTAGGGGGTCAGTGAAGTGTATGAAAAGATTTTATTTTATTTAATCATATGGCTAGGGCCCCCGTCGGGCAGACCATTCACCGGGTGCCGGTCTTTCAATTTGACGCCACTTCGGCGACCTGCAGTCGATGAGGATGATAGGATGATGATGGGGATAACACAACTTCCAGTACCTGGGAGAAGAAAATTCCCCGACCCAGCCGGGAATCGAACCTGGGCCCAGAGGATTGACTATCCGTCACACTGACCATTCAGCTACTGGGGGCAGACAATCGAAAGATGAGTATAGGGTAATATCAACAGCAGGTAAAAATGGTACAACAGGAGTAGGATTCATTATGAATAGGAAGGTAGGCCAGGGAGTGTGTTATGGTGAAAAGTTCAGTGATAGGATTGTTCTTATTAGAATCAACAGCACACCAGCATCAACAACGACAGTTCAGGTATAAATGATGATGCCGCAAGCTGAAGATGAAGAGATAGAGAAAGTGTATGAGGATATTGAATGGGTAATACAGTACGCAAAGGGAGATGAAAATTTAATAGTAATGGGGGACTGGAATCCAGTTATTTGAGAAGAAATAAGAGAGAAGGTTACAGGAGAATATGGGCTTGGGACAAGGAATGAGAGAGGAGAAAGACTAATTGAGTACTGTAATAAAATTCAGCTAGTAATAGCGAATAGTCTGTTGAAGAATCACAAGAGGGGGGAGGTTGCTTGGAAAAAGCCAGATGATACAGGAAGATTTCAGCTAGATTACGTCATGGTCAGACAGAGATTCTGAAATTGGATGCTGGATTGTAAGGCATACCCAGGAGCAGTATAGACTCAGATCACAATACAGACGTGATGAAGAGTAGTCTGAAGTTGAAGACTAAGTCAGAAAGAATCAATAGGCAAAAAAATGGGATACAGAAGCACTAAAGAATGACTAGAAAAGCTTCACGTTCTCTAAGACTATAGACACAGCAGCAGAGAATAGCTCAGTAGGCAGTACAGTTGAAGAGGAATTGACATATCTAAAAAGGGTCATCACAGAAGTTGGAAACAAAAACATAGGAACATAGAAGGTAACTGCAAAGAAACCGTGGATAACAGAAGAAATACTTCAGAGGAAGTACAAAAATGTTCCTGTGAACTCAGGAATACAGAAATACAGGTCGCTGAGGAATGACTAAATAGGAAGTGCAGGGTAGCTAAAACTAAATGGCTGCATGAAAAATGTGAAGAAATCGAAAAAGAAATTATTGCCAGAAGGACAGACACAGTATACAGGAAAGTCAAAACAACCTATGGTGGCATTAAAAGCAAGAGTGGCAACATTAAGAACACAACGGGAATTCCACGGTCAAATGCAGAGGGGAGAGCGAGTAGGTGGAAAGAGTACATTGAAAGCCTCTATGAGGGGGAAGATTTGTCTGATGTGATAGAAGAAGAAACAGAAGTCGATTTAGAAGAGATAGGGGATCCAGTAATAGAATCGGAACGTATAAGAGCTTTGGAGGACTTAAGATCAAATAAGGCAGAAGGGATAGATAACATTCCATTAGAATTTCTAAAATCATTGGGCCATGTGGCAACAAAAAGACTATTCGCATTGGTGTGTAGAATGTATGAGTCTGGCAACATACCATCTGACTTTCAGAAAAATATCATCCACACAATTCCGAAGACTGCAAGAGATGACAAGTGCGAGAACTATGGCACAATCAGCTTAACAGCTCATGCATCCTAAATGCTGACAAGAATAACATACCGGAGAGTTGAAAAGAAAGTTGACAATGTGTTGGATGTAGATCAGTTCAATCTGTTCAGTCTGTACATCACAGAAGCAATGGTGGAAATAAAAGAAAGGTTTAGGTCTGGCATTAAAATTCAGGATGTCAGGATATCAATGATTCGGTTCTCTGATGACATTGGTATCCTGAGTGAAAGTGAAGAAGAATTACATGGTCCGCTGACTGGAATAAACAATCTAAGAATCGAAGAAATACTAAAGTAACGAGAAGTAGCAGAAATGAGAACACCGAGACTTAACATCAGGATTGATGGTCACGAAGTAGATGAAGTCACAGAGTTCTGCTATCTAGGAAGCAACATAATCAATGATGGATGGAGCAAAGAGGACATCAAACGCAGACTATCAATGGCAAAAAGGGCATTCCTGGCCAAGAGGGGTTTACTCATATCAAATATAGGCATTAATTTGAGAAAAAAATTTCTGGGAATGTACGTCTGGAGTACAACATTATATGGTAGTGGAACATGGACTGTGGGAAAACCGGAACAGAAGAGAATCGAAGCATTTGAGATGTGGTTCTACAGACGAATGTCAAAAGTTAGGTGGACTGATTAGGTAAGAAATGAGGAGGTTCTGTGCGGAATCAGAGAGGAAAAGTATACGTGGAAAACACTGATAAGGAGAAGGGACAGGATGATAGGACAACTGTTAAGATATCGGGGAATGACTTCCATGGTAAATGAGGGAGCTGTGGAGAGCAAAAACTATAATGGAAGACGGAGTTTGGAATACATCCAGCAAATAATCGAGGGCGGAGGTTGCAAGTGCTACTCCGAGATAAAGAGGTTGGCACAGGAGAGGAATTCCTGGTGGGCCGCATCCAACCAGTCAGAAGACTGATGACCCCCCCAAAAAAATTGTGCAATTTCTAAAATTTTTTAATCTTTTTCATATTTGGTTAGAATATATAAGGGTTCTAATTTTTATTTCATGATATTCAGTTTAATTTTAATTAATAAATTGAGCTGAATGGCCCCATTTTTTTAGTACATAGTTTTCGGAAACTGTAGATGAAAATTTCCGTACACCCCAATATTTGAGCCTGTCGGCAGTTTCCATCTACTCCTCGGTTATCGATGGCCTTCAAAAACTACAATATTTCATTGATAAAATCTGTAGTTAGTGGAACAACATGGTAGCTGATAAAATTTCGCATAGTATTCATAAGGCAAAATACTCTCCTATTTGCGTGCTATCATTTGCCTTAATCTCATTTCGATATCACAAACCATTTATGAAATATAAGGAATGTTGTGGATATTTCACCTGGCTTTATTGCTGGAGTATGCGATCGCAAATGAGCGTGCTACATCAGATCAGTTTTGTCAAAACTAGTGATACATAGAGACCTCCAGCCAAGTCTAAAGAAAAATTCAACATGTTAGCTACATTTTGTACGCAACTAAATATTATGTAATTTGCAACAAACGCAAACAAACGTTTTCGAATAGTGGGCAGTGTCTTACGTAAATATAAATATCACAGTAACTTTAACCATCAAAGAATTGATGGGCACGTCATCATGAAGTTGAAATACAAAGCTATAAGTAACACAAAAACGAAATATTTTTACCAGATGGCTTCCGTAAAATCGTTTGAGGAAGACTGCTTGTCGTGCACATCGATTCTGTCGCCGACCGGCCGATAGTGGCGGTCAACGTCGGCTTCCCCTTGCGTGCAAACGAATGAAATCGCCCAGTGCTCTGGACGAAAACTGACCACTGCACAGTAATCCTGCACGGACTGCAGCTACTGGCGCTAACGCTTTGGAAAAGTAATGGCTGCTGACCAAACTACCGGCTATATGAATAAACTCTGCTGTGTACCCAACGGCATGTCACGCCAACGTACTGTTAGCTGCGTCGGTATGACGATGACAACGATAAATGCCATTTGCCGTTGTCATCGTAGCATTTACACAGGAATATCCACAGTGGTGCTGTACGCAGAATGGACACTTGTCTGAAGCGACCACGCGGTGTCACTGCTGTGTCCAGTGTTGTTGCGAGCACTGTCTGGCCGGCCTCGGTGGCCGTGCGGTTCTAGGCCCTTGAGTCCGGAACCGCGAGACTGCTACGGTCGCAGGTTCGAATCTTGCCTCGGGCATGAATGTTTGTGATGTCCTTATGTTAGTTAGGTTTAAGTAGTTCTAAGTTCTAGGGGACTGATGACCTCAAATGTTAAGTCCCATAGTGCTCAGAGCCATTTGAACCATTTGAGCACTGCCTGTCAGAACACCTTTTTCTGCTGAAACGTCTAGGGCAGCCGCAACCATAGGCGCCATGCCAAAAGTCTACGGTGCTCCGGACGCCGTCGCACCGTCCGTGTGATTAGTGATCTCGCTGTAGACACGCCCGCTTCTTCACTCAACGTACGTGACGTGGGTACGATCTTGCACAGAGGAGTGAACAATATTTCCGGCCCCTCGAGCGCTAGATGCGTGGGCCGTCCAGATCCTTCATGACGTTACAACGATAAACCACAGTCTCTACACGCAACAACTAAGCAAGGCACAACATTGTGTTCTCTCACTCAACCGGTATTCAAAAGGCATTTCTGAAAGACAAATCTGCTGCGTAACCTTTCCTTTCATGCGGAATGTAGACGGCTTAGTCCTACTTGCGTTGTGAGGTTGCGCTGAGATGCTGATCGTTTGTAGAACGCTTCGCGATAGTTAGGCATTTGGTGAACTCTCGCGGTGCTGCAGTTTTAATAGCCACCAGCACATGTTGCCATGAGCGGCACGGGCTGGTCATATTTGCGCCTGATTGTTTCTTGCTTTGTTTTGTGGAGCCGTGGCTCACTTCAATGTGAGTGACAACAGAAATAATTTCATTATTTTCGTAACGCCTTCCTCGTTAATACACTCTTGCTCATAAATTAAGGATAATGCTGATAAATGGTGAAACAACGCTCTGGTGGACGGTTTGCGGGTTTAAACCACCTCAGGGTATGACCATGCGGTGCATTTGACCTGCGGTCGTCGCACGGTGGCGCTGGCAGCAGTCCACATACGCAGAGGTGTGTGTTGGTGCATTTCAGAGTACGGTGCAGCGAGTAAGTGTGCATACTTTTTCAGACGTGCTAATGGTGACTGTGTGTTGACAATGGCTCAAAGAACACATATTGATGACGTTATGAGGCGTAGAATACTAGGGCGACTGGAGGCTGGTCAAACACAGCAGGTCGTAGCACGGGCCCTCCGTGCGCCACAAAGTGTGATCTCAAGATTATTGCAACGATTCCAGCAGACAGAAAACGTGTCCCGGCATTGCAGTACGGGACGTTTACAGTGTACAACACCACAAGAAGACCAATATCTCACCATCAGTTTCCGCAGACGGCCACGGAATACTGCTGGTAGCCTTGCTTGGGACTTTATCGCAGCCACTGGAACAGATGTGTCCAGACACACAGTCTACAGACAACGGGACAGACATGGTTTATTCGCCTGGAGACATGAAAGGTGCATTCCACTGATCCCTGGTCTCAGGAGAGCCCGTAAAGCCTGGTGTCATTGGAACAGTGGTCCCAGGTTATGCTCACGGACGAGTCCAGGTATAGTGGGAACAGTGATTCTCGCCGGGTTTTCATCTGGCATGAACCAGGAACCAGATAACAACCCCTTAATGTCGTTGAAAGGGACCTATATGGAGGCCGTGGTTTGATGGTGTGGGGTGGGATTATGAATGGTGCACGTACACCCCTGCATGTCCTTGACAGAGGAACTGTAATAAATCAGGTGTATCGGGACGTCATTTTGCACCAGTATGTGTGCCTTCTCAGGGTTGCAGTGGGTTCCACCTTTCTCCTGATGAATGATAACGTACGGCCCCACCGAGCTGCCGTCGTGGAGGAGTACCTTGAAGCAGAAGATATCAGGCGACTGGAGTGGCCTGCCTGTTCTCCAGACCTAAACCCTATCGAGCACGTCTGGGATGATCTCGGTCGTCGTATCGCTGCACGTCTTCAAACCCCTTGGACACTTCAGCATCTCCGACGGGCGCTGGAGCAAGAATGGGAGGCTATACCCCAGCAGCTGCTCGACCACCCGATCGACAGTATGCCAACCAGTTGTGCTGCCTGTGCACGTGTGCATGGTGATCATATCCCATATTGAAGTCGGGGTAGATGCGTAAGAAACAGTGGCGTTTTGTAGCACATGTGTTTCGGGACGGTTTTCTCAACTTAACGCCAATACTGTGGACTTACAGATCTGTGTCGTGGATGTTCCCTATGTGCCTATGCTATTAGCGCCAGTTTTGTGTGGCACCACATTCCGCAACTATCCTTAATTTATGAGCATGAGTGTAGTATCTGCAGGGTCAAACAGAACACAAATTCGTGAGCGTGACGTGTGTAGCTACTCTAACTAAATAATTTCGGACGTCTTACAGTTTTTTTTTTCCTATTTGGAAACAATTTTACCCTCTAACGATAAAAAATACCGTGACAAACTTCTAAGAATTAATTTCAAATCACATTTATAAGTCTTCGAACCTTTTCTACGGGATGAAATAAAAGAAATATTTTTCTTCTTATTTTTTAAGACATGTAACTCTTAAGATAATGTCTTGCTTGTTTCGTAACTAGCAGCTAAGAATTTCCTTTTAGGAACTGGTCCACCTTATTCTAGAATTTTCTCACGAACTCCAGCAATGTCAGTGTCACGCGGTCCGGAAGCCGCCAGCGGGACGGACGTCGTGTGGGGTGGTTTATGGGGCGTAACGCAGTCTGACGTGAGACATGTCGGCGCGAGGCCGCAGCCACAGGGCTCGTTCCCCGAACTGCTTTATCAGTTACCGCGACGGAGTCCGGCAGCAGTCCGTAACTCGTTCCCACGCCCCACGAGCTCTTGCAGACCTACACACTCTGTCGCCACTGCTTAACAGTGTGTTATTGTTGCTTCACTTTTAAAACGCAGTATCGAAGCGATTCTGTATGGCGTGCGTTCCAAAAGTCCTCGACAGGTTTCCGGAGGTATGTGTCTATGCAGAGGTCACTCCATTCCCGTAAATCAAGGTCGGGTGGTTTCCGGGGGCGGAGGTGGTGCCCGTTGGCGTCTCGGATGTGTTCCATTGTGTTTATTTGGAATCCGAGACATCAACGTCATTTCACTATCATGCTCCTCAAACTGCTGTAGAACGATCCTACATCTACACACGGATACTCTGCAAATCACATTTAAGTGCCGGGAAGAGGGTTCATCGAACCACATTCACAATTCTCTATTATTTAAATCTCGTATAGCGCGCGGAAAGAATGAACAATTATATCTTTCCGTACGAGCTCTGATTTCCCTTATTTTATCGTGGTGATCGTTCCTCCCTATGTAGGTCAATGTCAACGAAATATTTTCGCATTCGGAGGAGACAGTTGGTGATTGGAATTTTGCGAGAAGATTTCGTCGCAACGAAAAACACCTTTTAATAATTTCCAGCCCAAATCCTGTATCATTTTTGTGACACTCTCTCCCATATTTCGCGATAATACAAAACGTGCTACCTTTCTCTGAACTTTTTCGATGTACTCCGTCAGTCCTATATAGTAAGGATGCCCAACTGCATTGCAGTATTTTAAAAGACGACGGACAAGCGTAGTGTAGGCAGTCTCCTTAGTAGGTCTGTTACATTTTCTAAGTGTCCTGCCAATAAAACACAGTCTTTGGTTAGCCTTCCCCACAATATTTTCTATGTGTTCCTTCCAATTTAAGTTGTTCGTAACTGTAATACCTAGGAACTTAGTTGAATTTATGGCTTTTAGATTAGACTGATTTATCGTGCAACCAAAGTTTAACGAGTTCCTTTTAGCACTCTTTCGTTATTTAGGGTCAACTGCCACTTTTCGCACCATTCCGATATACTTCTAAATCGTTTTGCCGTTTGTTTTGAGCTTCTGATGACTTCATTAGTCGATAAATGATAGCGTCATCTGCAAACAATCTAAGACGGCTGCTCAGATTGTCTTCCAGATCGTTCATATAGACAAGGAACAGCAAAGGGCCTATAACACTACCTTGGGGAACGCCAGAAATCACTTCTGTTTTACTCGATGACTTTCCGTCAATTACTACGAACTGCGACCTCTCTGACAGGAAGTCACAAATCCAGTCACATAACTGAGACGATATTCCAGAAGCACGCAATTTCACTGCGAGCCGCTTCTGTGGTACAGCGTCAAAAGCCTTCCGGAAATCCAGAAATACGGAATCGATACGAAATCCCTTGTCAATAGCACTCAACACTTCATGTGTATAAAGAGCTAGTTGTGTTTCACAGGAACGATGTTTTGTAAACCCGTGTGTTCGAACACAATATACGTTCTAAACTCCTGCTGCATATCGAAGTTTACGATATGGGCATGTAATTTAGTGGATTACTCCCACTACTTTTCGTGAATTTTGGTGTGAACTGTGTAACTTTCCAGTCTTTGGGTACGGATCTTTCGTCGAGCGAACGGTTGTATATGATTGTTAAGTACGGAGCTAAAGCATCAGCATACTCCGAAAGGAACCTAACTGGTATACAGTCCGGACCAGAAGACTTCCTTTTATTAAGTGATTTAAGTTGCTTCACTACTCCGAGGATATTTACTTCTACGTTGCTCATGTTGGAAGCTGTTCTCGATTCGAATTCTGGAATATTTACTTCGTCTTTTTTTGTGAAGGCATTTCGGAAGTCTCTGTTTAGTAACTCTGTTTTGGCAGCACTGTCTTTGATAGTATCTCCATTGCCATCGCGCAGAGAATGCATTGATTGTTTCTTGCCGCTAACATACTTCACATACGACCAGAATCTCTTTCGTTTTTCTGCCAGGTTTCGAGACAAAGATTCTTTGTGGAAACTGTTATAGGCATCTCGCATTGAAGTCCGCACTAAATCGCGAGCTTCTGTAAAAATCGCAAATCTTGGGGATTTTGCGTCTGTTTAAATTTGGCATGTTGTTTCGTTGTTTGTGCAACAGTGTTCTAACCCGTTTTGTGTACCAAGGAGGATCAGCTCCGTCGTTAGTTAATTTATTTGGTATAAATCTCTCAATTGCTGCCGATACTGTTTCTTCGAATTTAAGCCACATCTGGTCTACATTTATATTATTAATTTGGAATGAGTAGAGATTGTGTCACAGGAAGGCGGCAAGTGAATTTTTATCTGCTTTTTTGAATAGGTATATTTTTCGCTTATTTTTCGAGGGTTTGGTGATTACAATATTCAATCTCGCTACGACAATTCTGTCTGCGACACAGGCGATTATACAGCTCGAAGATGCCATCGCTGTCGGATAAGACATGGAAGGAAACGGGAGACCCGCACTGATATAAACAACTATCATGCTTCTTTCGATTACAACCATATAGTGCATAGACGTTTGGGTGAATGGTTCCCATATCATAATACTCTCCCCGCTGGCCTGTGTCCGTGGTACTAAGACATCTCTAATGACTCATTTCTTTCCGTAATTTTTATTCTCAAACTGGTAATGTAATGATGTCTAATAAGAAAACCACATCTTTTTTGCAAAGAAAAACACGATTTTGAGAAATGTATTTGCTATATGTCCAAAGATTGCGTTTAAAATACCAAAACATACAGAAGTTGTAGTGCAAAGCCTCTCACAACAAAATGAAGGAGTGTTTTTGAATTATCTTCTTTCTGTGTTCTCGCCTTTTGTCGTCTGGAGCTCAAGCTCCGCAGCTATAAGTTTCATAGTTGCAACAAGACTTGATCGATAAAAGTTACACTACTGGCCATTAAAATTGCTACACCAAGAAGAAATGCAGATGATAAACGGATATTCATTGGACAAATATATTATACTAGAACTGACATGTGATTACATTTTCACGCAATTTGGGTGCATAGATTCTGAGAAATCAGTACCCAGAACAACCACCTCTGGCCACTATAACGGCCTTGATACTCCTGGGCATTGAGTCAAACAGAGCCTGGATGGTGTGTACAGGTACAGCTGCCCATGCAGCTTCAACACGATACCACAGTTCATCGAGAGTAGTGACTGGCGTATTGTGACCAGCCAGTTGCTCGGCCACCATTGACCAGACGTTTTCAGTTGGTGAGCGATCTGGAGAATGTGCTGGCCAGGACAGCAGACGAGCATTTTCTGTATCCAGAAAGGCCCGTACAGGACCTGCAACATGCCGTCGTGCACTATCCTGCTGAAATGTAGGGTTTCACAGGGATCGAATGAAGGGTAGAGCCACGGGTCGTAACACATCTGAAATGTAGCGTCCACTGTTCAACGTGCCGTCAATGCGAACAAGAGGTGACCGAGACGTGTAACCAATGGCACCCCATGCAATCACGCCGGGTGATACGCCAGTATGGCAATGACGAATACATGCTTCCAATGTGCGTTCACCGCGATGTCGCCAAACACGGATGTGACCAACATGATGCTGTAAACAGAACCCGGATTCATCCGAAAATATGACGTTTTGCCATTCGTGCACCCAGGTTCGTAGTTGAGTACACCATCGCAGGCGCTCCTGTCTGTGATGCAGCGTCAAGGGTAACCGCAGCCATGGTCTCCGAGCTGATAGTCCATGCTGCTCCAAACGTCGTCGAACTGTTCGTGCAGATGGTTGTTGTCTTGCAAACGTCCCCATCTGTTGACTCAGGGATCGAGACGTGGCTGCAAGATTCGTTACAGCCATGCGGATAAGATGCCTGTCATCTCGACTGCTAGTAATACGAGGCCGTTGGGATCCAGCACGGCGTTCCATATTACCCTCCTGAACCCACCGATTCCATATTCTGCTAACAGTCATTGGATCTCGACCAATGCGATCAGCAATGTCGCGATACGATAAATCGCAATCGATAGGCTACAATCCGACCTTTATCAAAGTGGAAACGTGATGGTACGCATTTCTCCTCCTTACACGGGGCATCACAACAACGTTTTACCAGGGAACGCCGGTCAACTGCTGTTTGTGTATGAGAAATCGGTTGGAAACTTTCCTCATGTCAGCACGTTGTAGGTGTCGCCACCGGCGCCAACCTTGTGTGAATGCTCTGAAAAGCTAATCATTTGCATATCACAGCATCTTCATCCTTGTCGGTTAAATTTCGCGTCTGTAGCACGTCATCTTCGTGGTGTAGTAATTTTAATGGCCAGTAGTGTATTTGAATCTATTTGTTGTATCGTCTCCGTTATTGATTCAAGCCATTGTCTAGTCTGTTAATCATTTATGTTGTTAATTTTACATGTTAGAGGCAAAAATTGTTGCTATTGGCAGTGATTGTTCGGGCACGATCAGATATAATTAGCGTGCTTTCGTTAATTATCTTTCAGTTCAGTGCCCGAACCGCCATGAGATATTTGTTCCGATCGTTTCTCGTTTGTATCCCTTATTTTGCAATTAAAACTAAGTGGATCTGATCGGTTTCTGGTTTCGAACAAAGTCGTCTAGCAGGCTACTCAGAGGCCTAATACCACGCAGATATACAAATAAACTACAAGAGAGTGGATTTCTATAAGGTAAATTGTTGTATATATCGTTGTATAAAAGCAAGAAACTTTCCTGTGACGCACCAAATTGTGCGGGTTTCAGTAAAATTATCCATCTTCAGTGGAAGTTGCTTCCACCCCTTGGCTGTTCTATTGATTCAAATTGCCTCATTTGCAAACTGTCAAATTCTCCCCACATCTTTGAGCAACCATTAACTTTATTTAACTCTCACTGTGAGACAGAGAGATAACGACTAATGTATCGTCCGAAACGTAGTGCTTCGGGAAACTGTTTATAAATTTCCATTATAGTTTTTGATAACATCTTGTGCTTTTTTTGTTTTATGTTTGATAATGTACGCTGGAGCAACAATGCACAATATCTGTAAGACGAGCGATGGTATAAAACTTGTATTAATAAAATAACAGCCATATTGAAATAAGAAATTTTATTGTATGGTATCATGAAGCTGTAGTACATCACGGAAGAAAAGACAGAAACTAAGGGTAAGGGCTACCCTTGTCCATTGCTTGCGTTCCTTTTCTAAATATGTCATTGAGGAATTCATAACTAAAATTAGATGATTATAAGTTTTATGTTGACAGCATTAAATTCTTTTAATTTCATTGTTGTGAAAGACTGTGACGCAGCATTTAGGCAGCGCGCGGATAAGGTGAGCCATAAATGACTTTCTGCTGCTTTAAAAAGTAGCGTCCATAATGTTCATAACATTTTTTTCTCCGTATAATGACGAATATAGGGAAAGCCTCAGTGAATCCTGGATATCAAATGACTATTGAATCTGACGCCTATGCTGGCGGCAGTAATGCCGATCCGGCAACAGAGGAAATGAACCCAGTCTCAAACCATAAGTCGCGTCTACTGAGGAATCTCTTGAAATGAGTGAAGATGAAGATCCAATCGCAATTTTTAAATGAACACACTGCCATTTGACTGTATGGTAATCATTTAATTATGACGCAGATTTCTGCCTTTTATGCCATTTTCAAGTGACTGAGTTTATGTCATTTGAAAATGGCATAAAAGGCCGAAAACTGACTCTTAATTAAATAAACAACAATACAGTCAAATGACGGGGTGTTCATTTAAAAACTGTTGTATGACTGTTGCTTAGCAACATCAAAAAAAAAAAATTTAAAATGCAATAATGATAAATAAGCGAGACCAGGAAATGACCATGCAAATGGACGAAGAGATGGTCACGCGAATTTCCGCACAACTTGATACCACCCTTTATCGAACGCGGTCAAGAGATGACCACACGAATTTCCGCGCAAACTGACAATATCCAAGCAGAGTGTGACAAACAGTTTCCCGCACAGATGATTATTACCACTCTTGGTGATCGCGCCCGGGAACTGTTAACGCGTACGGTACAAAAATGGTTCAAATGGCTCTGAGTACTATGGGACTCAACTTCTGAGGTCATCAGTCCCCTAGAACTTAGAACTACGTAAACCTAACTAACCTAAGGACATCACACACATCCATGCCCGAGGCAGGATTCGAACCTTCGACCGTAGCGGTCGCGTGGTTCCAGACTGTAGCGCCTAGAACCGCTCGGCCACACCGGCCGGCCGTACGGAACAGCGTGACAGTTTGACACTGTTGCCGAGTGAGCCAACGGCCTTGGCGTAGTCGTAACACCAGTTCCCGTCAAGTCATCGAAGTCAGGTGCAGTCGGGCCTGGCTAGCACTTGGATGGGTGACCGTCGGCGTCTGCCGAACGCTGTCGGCAAGTGGGATGCACTCAGCCCTTGTGAAGGCAATTGAGGAGCTACTTGACTGAGAAAACTGACAACGGCCGGAAAAGTGGTATGCGCCCATATGCGCATCCAGTGACACCTATCGCGGTCGGTAGAATTCGATCTTCCGAGGCCTGCTCGGGTGGAGTTTTGCCGAGCGAGATAAGGAGCTAGCCGCTCGCATTGATACTGGTTCGTCAAATATTTCTACCGAATTTTATGGAGCTAAGGAAAAGTTACGAAGGCATATTGGAGGAAGTAAAGAAGTTGACAAGCGATATGTACAGTCAGTGCAGACGGCACAGTCTACAGTGGTAACTACTGCACACCAGCTGCCTCAGAGAGTGTAGTACTTGACCCTGAGGAAGTGGTATGTGAGCGCTTAGAGGCTCGAGGACAAACATTTTCCAACGAATTTTCCAACCAAATGGTTAGAAGAAAGAGACAAAGAGCTGAACGAAAAATTAAATAGCGAGTAGTGAGATACTGTATAGCGACTTAATGTAGAAACAACATTCGAACCGGGTGCTGCAGGTGAAACCATTGGAAATGAGCCTGCAGATGCGGCGGGACAGAGAATTCAAAACGTCTCTCAGTGTTCTCACCTTTCGTCATTTGGAGCTCAAGCCGAGCCGATGTACGTTTCGTAGATGTAACGAGATTTGATCGATATACGTTATTTGAATCTATCTGTTGCGTTGTCTCCATTATTGATTCAAGCCATTGCGTTGTCTATAAATCATTTATGTTGTAATCTCCACATGTTACAGGTAGAAATAGGCGAGGTTGGCGACGAATTCTTCGGATACGAACTATCGGGGATAATTAGTATCCTCTCGTTAATTACTTTTCAGTTAGTTGCCACACCGCCCTGAGATATTTATTCTGATCATTTCTCGTCTGTATGCAATGTTTTGCAATTAAAACTGCGTGGATGTGATCGTTTTGTGTTGCCTAATACCATGCGGATCTACAAATAAACTTCATGGAGGTGAGTTTCTGTAAGATAAATTGTCCTATAAAAGCAGGGGACTTTCCTGTGGCGCACCGCAACCGTGGTTTTCATTAAAATTATCCATCATTAATGGCGAAGCCAGATTCAAGAAAAACCAAGATATTTTCATAGGATTTGTTGACCTCGAAAATGCTTTGGACAATGTAAAATGGTGCGAGATGTTCGAAATTCTGAGGAAAATGGGGGTAAGCTGTAGGGAGAGACGGGTAATACACTCCTGGAAATTGAAATAAGAACACCGTGAATTCATTGTCCCAGGAAGGGTAAACTTTATTCACACATTCCTGGGGTCAGATACATCACATGATCACACTGACAGAACCACAGGCACATAGACACAGGCAACAGATCATGCACAATGTCGGCACTAGTACAGTGTATATCCACCTTTCGCAGCAATGCAGGCTGCTATTCTCCCATGGAGACGATCGTAGAGATGCTGGATGTAGTCCTGTGGAACGGCTTGCCATGCCATTTCCACCTGGCGCCTCAGTTGGACCAGCGTTCGTGCTGGACGTGCAGACCGCGTGAGACGACGCTTCATCCAGTCCCAAACATGCTCAATGGGGGACAGATCCGGAGATCTTGCTGGCCAGGGTAGTTGACTTACACCTTCTAGAGCACGTTGGGTGGCACGGGATACATGCGGACGTGAATTGTCCTGTTGGAACAGCAAGTTCCCTGGCCGGTCTAGGAATGGTAGAACGATGGGTTCGATGACGGTTTGGATGTACCGTGCACTATTCAGTGTCCCCTCGACGATCACCAGTGGTGTACGGCCAGTGTAGGAGATCACTCCCCACACCATGATGCCGGGTGTTGGCCCTGTGTGCCTCGGTCGTATGCAGTCCTGATTGTGGCGCTCACCTGCACGGCGCCAAACACGCATACGACCATCATTGGCACCAAGGCAGAAGCGACTCTCATCGCTGAAGACGACACGTCCCCATTCGTCCCTCCATTCACGCCTGTCGCGACACCACTGGAGGCGGGCTGCACGATGTTGGGGCGTGAGCGGAAGACGGCCTAACGGTGTGCGGGACCGTAGCCCAGCTTCATGGAGACGGTTGCGAATGGTCCTCGCCGATACCCCAGGAGCATCAGTGTCCCTAATTTGCTGGGAAGTGGCGGTGCGGTCCCCTACGGCACTGCGTAGGATCCTACGGTCTTGGCGTGTATCCGTGCGTCGCTGCGGTCCGGTCCCAGGTCGACGGGCACGTGCACCTTCCGCCGACCACTGGCGACAACATCGATGTACTGTGGAGACCTCACGCCCCACGTGTTGAGCAATTCGGCGGTACGTCCACCCGGCCTCCCGCATGCCCACTATACGCCCTCGCTCAAAGTCCGTCAACTGCACATACGGTTCACGTCCACGCTGTCGCGGCATGCTACCAGTGTTAAAGACTGCGATGGAGCTCCGTATGCCACGGCAAACTGGCTGACACTGACGGCGGCGGTGCACAAATGCTGCGCAGCTAGCGCCATTCGACGGCCAACACCGCGGTTCCTGGTGTGTCCGCTGTGCCGTGCGTGTGATCATTGCTTGTACAGCCCTCTCGCAGTGTCCGGAGCAAGTATGGTGGGTCTGAAACACCGGTGTCAATGTGTTCTTTTTTCCATTTCCAGGAGTGTATATAATACGCACAAGAGCCAAGAGGGAATAATAAGGGCGGACGACCAAGAAGAAAATATGTGTGAATTCCTAAGGGACTAAACTGCTGAGGTCATCGGCTCCTCGACTTACACAATACTTAAACTAACTTATGCTGAGAACAACAGACACGTACCCAAGCCCGAGGGAGGCGGGAGGGGCCGCGCAATCCGTGACATGGCGCCTCAGATCAGTTTGGCTTTGGAGAAGATAAAGGCACGAGAGAGGCAATTCTGAGGTTGCGCTTGATAATGGAAGGAAGACTGAAGAAAAATGAAGACACATTCACAGGATTTGTCGACCTGGAAAAAACGTTCGACAACGTAAAATGGTGCCAGATGTTCGAAATTCTGAGAAAAATAGGGGTAAGCTATAGGAAGAGACGGTCAATGTACATTATGTACAAGAGCGAAGAGGGAAGAATAAGGGTCGCTACCAAGAGTGAAGTGCTCGGATTGAAAAGGGTGTAAGACGCGGATGTAGTCTGTCGCCCCTACTGTTCAATCTGTACATCGAAGAACCAATGATGGAAGATAAAAGAAAGTTTCAGGAGTGGAATTAAAATTCTAGGTGAAAGGATATCAGTGATACGATTCGCTGATGACATTGCTATCCTGAGTGAAAGTGAAGGAGAACTATATGATATGCTGAATGAAATGAGCAATACAATGAGTACAGAATATGGAATGAGGGTAAATGGAAGAAAGACGAAAGTAATGAAAAGTAGTAGATATGAGAACAGCAAGAAACTTAACATCAGGGTCGATGGTTACGAAGTAGATGAAGTTAAGGAATTCTGCTATCTAGGCAGCAAAATAACCAAAGACGGATGGAGCAAAAAATGGTTCAAATGGCTTTGAGCACTATGCGACTTAACTTCTGAGGTCATCAGTCGCCTAGAACTTAGAACTAATTAAACCTAACTAACCTAAGGACATCACACACATCCATGCCCGAGGCAGGATTCGAACCTGCGACCGGAGCGGTCGCTCGGCTCCAGACTGTAGCGCCTAGAACTGCACGGCCACTCCGGCCGGCCGGATGGAGCAAGGAAGACATCAGAAGCAGATTAGCACTGGCAAAAGGGGTATTCCTGGCCAAGAGAAGTCTACTAGTATCGAACATAGGCCTTAATTTGAGGAAGAAATATCTGAGAATGTACGTTTGGAGCGCACAGCATTGTACGGTAGTGAAACGGGGACTGTGGGAAAACAGGAACAGAAGAGAATCGAAGCGTTTGAGATGTGGTGCTACAGACAAATGTTTAAAATTAAGTCGACAGATATTGTAAGGAATGAGGAGATTCTGCGCAGAATTTGGAGGAGAGGAATATGTGGAAACACTGATAAGGAGAAGGGACAGGATGACAGGATATGTATTAAGACATGAGGGAATGACTTCCATGGCACTAGAGGGAACTGTAGAGAGCAAAAACTGTAGAGAAAGACAGATATTGGAATTCATCCAGCAAATAGTTGAGGACATAGGTTGCAAGTGCTACTCTATGATGAAGAGGTTGGCGCAGGAGAGTAACGCGTGGCGGGCCGCATCAAACCAGTCGAAGGACTGATAACTCCGGAAAAAGAAAAGAAATGGTGGTGTTTGCCTCCAAGTCTCTGCTGTTCCATTGATCTAAATTGCCCCGTTTGCAAACTGTTAAACTCTCGGCGCACCTTTGAGGAACTACTATTTACTGAATCCTCATTGCGAGAGAAGAGATGAGGGCCCCTGCGCGGTGCACGTTTCGAACAGCCGTTCGCCTAGGTCACGGCGCGTCCGGAAGAGGCCATCTACACACTGTGACAATAGACGTGGTTCATCCAAGACGGCGGCGCGCTTCTGTCTAACCACGGCCCAGTCTCGACGATCCGGTGCCCACCGCGATCGTGACGATGTCGTTGAATCAACACGGGAACACAAGGGCCTGCTGTGGAGCTCCATGTTCAACAGCGTGTGACGAACGGTGCACTTCAAAACACTTGACCAGCACCAGGATTGTATTCTGTCGCTCAGACCTAGCACACCTCGCCATATGTCCTGCTATGCAGAAAGGAGTAGCTTCCGACCTCCTCATCCTCTGACGAGCTGTGGACGTGAGCCGCTTTGTCGCCTAGACGCGTCCTTCAAGCACTTTCCGTAGACGTTCTCGGCAGAAGCACGCGAACACCCGAGTTGCTCGTTGCCTGGCGATGGGCCACGGTAGGTTGCACGAGTGTTGTGTAAGCACTCCCTTGGCAGACTGATCGCCCTTCTCCAGTAACCTACTAAAAAACCGAAGTCTGCGGCGTGCTCCACCTACGACTAACCTTTTAACTGCTCTGGACGTGTCAACGCGCGCGCCTTTGTACCTGTCCCTGTGTGCTCTGAACGTGTTTACGCGTGCCACCGGTCATTCTACCTCGTATTGTATTGTATTGTATTGTAAACTGGGGACCTAGAAACGACGGAGAGGCTCCGTCCACACCGCAGCCGCAGTGGTCCACAACCCCAATCGACTACCGCAGTCCACTTCACCCCTCTGCAGCCCCACACCGAACCCAGAGCTATTGTGCGGTTAGGCCCCCGGTGGAACCCCCACCCCCCCCAGGAAACGTCTCACACCAGACGAGTGTAACCCCTATGTTTGCGTGGTAGAGTAATGGTGGTGTACGCGTACGTGGAGAACTTGTTTGCGCAGCAATCGCCGACATAGTGTAACTGAGGCGGAATAAGGGGAACCAGCCCGCATTCGCGGATGCAGATGGAAAACCGCCTAAAAAGCATCCACAGACTGGCCGGTTCACCGGACCTCGACACACATCCGCCGGGCGCTCCTTCCGCCCGGAAAGCCGTGCGTTTGACCGCACGGCGAACCGTGCGGGCTTTTACCTGGTACTCTGAACGTGTCTACGCGTGGACACGTTCAGAGTACCATGTAGAAGGACTGGTGGCGCGCGTGAACACGCTCAGAGCAGACAGGGACAGGTACAAAGGCGCGCGCGTTAACACGTCCAGAGCAGTTAAAGGGCTAAGTCTGTACAATTTCATATCCCTACATAGTGATCCAAACAGGTAGGGGAAGTCAGGCTGTAATGACATAGCCTGGTAATATAACATAGCAGGGCTATGACGAAACCAGCTGAGTGGCGCCACCTGCACTAAGTTGTGAAGAAAGGTCGATCGTCAACCCTGTTCCTACGTATATAGCAACGAGCTGCCATCTTCCGTCTTCGTACTGTGAACGAAAAACTTATAAGTAAGCCTCCAACTTTTTACTTTTATTCACATATATATTCAGTCATTAGTATTTTATTTAATTACATGTTTGAGTGTAGTATTAGCTATGCTATTAAGCATACTTTTAGCTACGTTTTGAGAGATAGAAGGTTCTGCCACAGCACGTAATAGTTGAACGTTTCTCGAATGAATCAAAGAAGGCGTTACAGGCTACAATGACATACCATGTGCCAGTATAAAATGACAGTCTGTGTCATTTTACCCTGATGTGCACGCTAGTTCTATTGTGGGTGATCTGTGACATTAATTAAGCTATTTATTTCATGTATGCGTTTTAACTTAACAACAATAGCAGTAGGCCACTCTGTAAGAAAATAAACAAAACATTAAAAATTAATTGATAAATGTGCAATGGTACGCAAATGCAATCAATTTACGTAGGCCAGATACGAGGTATGTCCACAAAGTAGGTTCCGTTTGGTTATATAAAACAAACGTGTACAGATACAGAAAAAAATATTTATTGTACAAAAATCTATAACTGTAAAACTAGTTTTCTACATAGTTTCCGAAATTTTGCAGGCACTTCTGATAGCGTGCCTACCTTTATCATAGAAAGTTGCCGCCTGTGTATTCAGCCATGTGGTAACATGTTCTTTCAGCTCGTCATCATCGTTGAAGTGTTGACCACCAAGGACAGATTTTAGGTGTAAGAAGAGATGAAAGTCGCTAGGAGCGAGGTCTGGGAGGCTGATGAAACGCGTCCCAGTGAAATTCCCGTAAGAGATGTTTGGTCATATTCGCCGTGTGAGGTCGGGCATTATTGTGGAGAAAAACAACAACTTATGACAGTAATCCTCGACGCTTGTTCTGAACTGCAATTTCTTAATGGTCTCGTAGTAACCACATGCATTGATTGTTGGGCCTCGTGGTAAGAAATCAATCAGCAAAATGCCTTTTCTGTCCCAAAAAACGGTGCACATGACTTTACGGGGTGTAAGATTTGCTTAGGCTTAACCTTCGTTGGGGACGAAGTGTGCCTGCATTCCATTGATTGCCGTTTCGTTTCAGGGGTGTCGTACGATACCCAAGTTTCATTTTCCGTGACTATCCGAGAAAGAAAACCATCGCCTTCTTCACTCTAGCGTGTCAAAAACTGAAGTCCACTGTCCATCCGTTGTTTTTTGTGGGTTCAGTAAGAATTTTGGTTACCCTACGTGAGCAAAGTTTTCGAAATTTCAGTATTTCAGTAACAATTTCATGAATTCGTGATCGTGAGATCTGCGGTACTTCCATAGCCAGGGCACTAGACGTAAACTTACTGTTGTGTTTAATCTTCTTATCAGTTGTTTGAACCAGTTCATCAGTAACCAAAGACGAGCGTAGACTTCGTTCTTCATCGTGCTCTTGATCACGTCCTCCATTGGTCTGACCCATCTTCTAACCATTGAATCACTCACAGTATTTTTTGCGTAAACCTCGCAGATTTGCCGATGAATTTCCTTTGGTTTAACTTTTTTGCATTTAGAAAACGAATCACAGATCTGATTTCATACGCAGCGGCAATTTCAATTATGGCTGCCGCGGATAGAAACAGAAACGGAATTTACTTTGTGGACGACCCTCGTATAAGTACGTGAATTTCCCCTTTCAAATGGCAGGCAATAAAGTAAGGAAATCTTCAAGACAGTCTTGGGATGCGGTGCAGATGCTGCAGGCTGCAATATGCTGTTACCAGAGGCGAGATGGAATGGCTGCGGGCGTCGAAAGCGTTCGTAGTTCCCCAAGCTACGCTTAGGAGACGAACTAGGAACACCAACTAAATCTTCAATGGTGTTCATAAAGGAGTGGGTAGGTTCCAGCCAACTTTCAACACTGCATTGGAGAGTGAACTGAAACTATTGAAGTTGCGCATTTTTTTGTATAACTACGAAGGATGAGAGACAACTTGCATTCCTAATAGCCGAAAACAGCAAAGAGGAAAATTAGTCCTGGGAAAGAAATATTGTACGAAAAAGACCTGTTTGGTGACAACAGTGATGTTTCCGATGATTGTCACAGTTTGTACTGCTTGGAACTACACTCACATTCAAAACGCGGAGAACACTGGTTAATGTGTCAGCAGTGTAATTTGCACGCACACACCGAATGTGCTGGAGGAAGCCACAGAACAGAAAACTTTATTTGTAAACTCTGCAAATATATAGGACTTTTAAAAAAGGAAAAAATTTTGTTGTTTCATGGATTAACATTCGTAATTTTACTTTGCTTCATTTTTTGTATGACTGAACTGAGAACCATTAATTGATATTCTTTTCTTCTTAATCACAAAGCTATTCAATCTTCAAATATCTTATGTTAATCTGAATTTCTTACTTTTTCTTATTCCTACGTCATTTGGTCCTGAATCAGTCTAAAATGACACATTACACATTTTTTACAAGAATGTCAAAAACGTATGAATTATACTAATCTAAAAACATGGCACCAAGATAGCGAAACCAAAAAGTGAATGAATCACGATCCTGATATAAATTTTATTTAACATCATGGTTTTTGAACCAATAATGACCTAAAAACAAAATGGTATGTTATTTTAGAAGGACTTCCCCTATTTGTGTGAGTTGACCGACTCCATCTATAACTCGTTGATATTGCAGTCATAGGGTACAACGATTTTTCGTTTTGTGATGTGTACAGGGTGTTAGAGCTCATTTTATTACTTCTCCTCAAATCACATTCATCATGGAATGAAAACACTGAGCAACAGAACGTACCAGCGAGACTTCAAACACTTTGTTACAGGAAATGTTCAAAATGTCCTCCGTTAGCGAGGATACATGCATCCACCCTCCGTTGCATGGAATCCCTGATGCAGTCCTGGAGAATGGCGTATTGTATCACAGCCGTCCACAATACGAGCACGAAGAGTCTCTACATTTGGTACCAGGGTTGCGTAGACAAGAGCTTTAAAATGCCCCCATAAATGAAAGTCAAGAGGGTTGAGGTCAGGAGAGCGTGGAGGCCATTGAATTGGTCCGTCTCTACCAACCCATCGGTCACCGAATCTGTTGTTGAGAAGCGTACGAACACTTCGACTGAAATGTGCAGGAGCTCCATCGTGCATGAACCACATGTTGTGTCGTGCTTGTAAAGGCACATGTTCTAGCAGCACAGGTAGAGTATCCCGTATGAAATCATGATAACGTGCTCCATTGAGCGTAGGTGGAAGAACATGGGGCCAAACCAAGACATCACCGACAAAGCCTGCCCAAACATTCACAGAAAATTTGTGCTGATGACGTGATTGCACAATTGCGTGCGGATTCTCGTCAGCCCACACATGTTGATTATGGAAATTTACAATTTGATCACGTTGGAATGAAGCCTCATCCGTAAAGAGAACATTTGCACTGAAATGAGGATTGACACATTGTTGGATGAATCATTCGCAGAAGTGTACCCGTGGAGGCCAATCAGCTGCTGATAGTGCCTGCACACGCTGTACACGGTACGGAAACAATTGGTTCTCCCGTAGCACTCTCCATACAGTGACGTGGTCAACGTTGCCTTGTACAGCGGCAACTTCTCTGACGCTGATATTAGGGTTATCGTCAACTGCACGAAGAATTGCCTCGTCCATTGCAGGTGTCCTCGTCGTTATAGGTCTTCTCCAGTCGCGAGTCATAGGCTGGAATGTTCCGTGCTCCCTAAGACGCCGATGAATTGCTTCGAACGTCTTCCTGTCGGGACACCTTCGTTCTGGAAATCTGGCTCGATACAAACGTACCGCGCCACGGCTATTGCCCCGTGCTAATCCATATATCAAATGGGCATCTGCCATCTCCGCATTTGTAAACATTGCACTGACTGCAAAACCACGTTCGTGATGAAGACTAACCTGTTGATGCTACGTACTCATGTGCTTGATGCTAGTACTGTAGAGCTATGAGTCGGATGTCAACACAAGCACCGAAGTCAACATTACCTTCCTTCAATTGGGCCAACTGGCGGTGAATCGAGGAAGTACAGTACATACTGAAGAAACTAAAATGAGCTCTAACATGGAAATTAATCGCTTCCGGACACATGTCCACATAACATCTTTTCTTTATTTGTGTGTAAGGAATGTTTCCTGAAAGTTTGGCCGTACCTTTTTGTAGCACCCTGTATAATTTTACATTTATGAACATCTGAAACTTTTGTATCCCGCCTGGAAGGCGGCGCGTGGATCTACTCCTGTTATCTGTAACATAAGCCGAATGAAGGAAGCGAGCAGGAGCAGGTGAGGTAAAGAAGCAATTCGGTACTGCAAATACAGTTAAAGCACCTTTACTAGTGTGTAAGCATATGCAAACATATTACATATCTTCAGGTGATGAGCACGTACGTGCGAAGTCGTAGACCCGTATTAACCGGCACACAGTCTCAGTAGCAAACTAAGCTAAAGCGAAGTTTCTCGGCCGTCTGCTCTTGATGAACTGGGCTGAAAGTAGAGCGGCGCTCGCTGAGCTTCACAGCGTCGGCCAGAGGGCGCTCTGGTCGGCGTAGATCGTCCGCTCTCGTAGTCCCAACCTACTAGTTTGCACCTAAGCTGTGGCATCGTAGCTATCGATACCACACAAACGAGTTAGCAGGATGCACTACATTGGAATCTTGTTTAAAATAAGACTCAATACTTGCTCAGCTACTTTCAGAGGGTACTTCATCACCGAAGAGTCTGAGGTTACTATTCACTCACTCACTCACTCACTATATTGACGGGCCTGCCTTGGCCCGAGGTAATGGAGTTTAAGCTGGTTGAGCTGTTCCTCCTAGTCCTCTCTGTTGCGAATGTTTTTCTTCGCGTGTTGGTCTGGCCTCTGGTTTGTGTGGATGCAGGAACTTACCTGCCGGCTGATTCGAGCGGCTTCTTGTTCTTCTTCTTCTTACTGCTTCCTGGCTGCCCAAATTCTATTTTCTTCAGGCGGGAATAGTCCACTGGCGGCGTCTGTGACTGGATGTACTTGACTGCTTGATCAGTCATGTACAGCCAGTCCTCGTCCGTGAATATCGGATGCTTGTTTATGAGCTCCAGATATGCACGCCTGACGAGTTCCCTCCCGTGCAGCTTCTGGTTCAAGGGTTCGCACCCCCAGTGGAAAGGATAAGGTTTGTGAGGAAGGGGAGGGATGTTATCTACGGTGAAAGGGTAAGGATGATCATGATGGGGGTAGCTACCGTCGCGCAGGGAACCGGCGATCTTGGTGAGCACCTCCCTCACACTGTTCTTATTGGGGAGGGGGAGGCACTCGAACGGCTCGTCTTCTTCTTCTCCCTCGGTCTCCAACGGCACTTCCTGTGTCGTCTGAGTTTCCGCAGAGACAGGAGTGACGACTGCTGCCGAGGGGGCCGTCTCCTTGTTGTCGGTGGTCTTCCCCGGCTGTATGACCACCTCCCTAGCAACCTGCGTTGCCGCGTCGGCCAGGGAGGCGGTCGTTTGTGTTGCCGCGTCTTTCCCCGTACAGTTGGGGGTCGGTGCCATGCCCGTCTTCATGCAGGCCGCGAGGTACACGGTGTACCTTAGTTGACTCAGCTCCTCGCGAATCTCTTCGAGTTCCGCTCTCAGGGCCGCTCTCTCCTCCGCCATGGCGAATTTGAATGCGGTGATTGCGTCCTCGTTGGCTTCCCGCAGTGCTTGGCGGAAGGCGTCCACGTCGTCTTGGTGGCGCAGCCCGTTTCCCCTACTAAGGTAGGAGGGCGGGGTGTCCACCTTTTCTTCCTGTTGGGCCACCTCTTCGTGTGTGGTGGCCAACTTCCGCTGCTTCCACGTCTTCAGATAGCTGCAGCTGCGCGCGTTTGCGGCCTGCGAGCCACCGCAATTTACGCACACCGCTGCAGTACCCCTTGGTTTGGTGCAGTTGCGCGAGTCGTGCGGTTTCCCGCACTTAACACACGCAACCGCACCGTCGCATTCCATGGCTGTGTGTCCAAGCTTTTGACACTTATAGCACTGCAATTGTGCCACAGGCTTCCGCTTCTTCTTCTTGTTGCCGCAACCGTTATTCCCGACTGCGTTTAGCAGGAGCTCCACAGCAGCAGCAATCTTGCCTCTTCCTCCATTCCGGCTTCTCGGCATGGCGTTGGGGTAGTGGCGTCGGCGTGCGCGAGCGACGGTAACGATGTGAGCCGCAGCGAGTCGAGCAGCGGAGTGCGCGCGTGCGTCGCGAGAGGTTACTATTATTGTCTGAAAGGTCATTAACCGGTACGCATGTGACAGCACGCTCTACCTAATACATACCAAAACTCTGCTCGTAAAGACGAGATTCATCTGGGACTCATAGCTTGGATTCGGTTGGTGATAAAAAGGTAAGGACAAGTGTTTTGGATAGTCCTTGGGCTAGGGACCACTTCTAAATCCAACAGAAAGATCGTCTTAGTGTCGCTATCCTACAGAACAGGGTAAAAGTGTGAATATGACAAGCTTTCTTGTGCTTAGGCAAATGGAACAAATGGTTTGGTTCTTTTTGCATTTGATGTGGTCGACGATGACCAGTAACGGGATTGTGATTCTGCAATTTCTCCAGGAGTATTTTATGACGAAATAAATATCGGGTGAACAGCCTGGTATGAGTGTGCATAGGATACAATATTTCGGCAGTCGACTACGTTGCCATCATCAGGTGGGCTGACGTACTGACCGGCGGTGGGCCGGCGCCAGGTATATACAGGACAATCCCCCCCCCCCCCCCCCCACTCCCTCAGGCGCTTCCTGTGAGTCGGTGCGGTCCGCGCCCCGCGGGCGGTCCAGGTGCAGCGTCCGTTCTCCCGCCGTCTGGGCGCTCCGTCCTAGGTCTTCTCGTTCACCAGGGTTGCCGGCACCGCTCTCGTTATTCTTCCCTCCGTCCCCGAAGTCGGTAAACTCTGTGAAATATCCTTTTTCTTCTTAATCTGGGTGATCGCGGGTTCCCACGCCTTGCTGAGGATCTAACCGCTGTCGCGATTTAATTGTGGCTCCCGTACTCTAATCTCTATGGCTTCTTTGATGACACAGTCCCAGTATTTGGAAGTCTGTGTCAGGACTTTGGTTTTGTTATAATCCATGCTGTGCAGTTCCGGCCGGCCGGTGTGGCCGTGCGGTTCTAGGCGCTTCAGTCTGGAACTGCGTGACCGCTACGGTCGCAGGTTCGAATCCTGCCTCGGGCATGGATGTGTGTGATGTCCTTAGGTTAGTTAGGTTTAAGTAGTTCTAAGTTCTAGGGGACTGATGATCACAGATGTTAAGTCCCATAGTGCTCAGAGCCATTTGAACCATTTTTGTGGAGTTCCGACAGGCAATGCTCAGCGATTGCCGACTTACTGGGCTGTTGCAGTCTAGTGTGCCGTTGATGTTCTCGGCATCGGTCCTCAATGGTACGAATGGTCTGACCTATGTATACACTCCCGCAAAGACGATATTCATCTGGGGCTCATAGCTTGGATGCTAATCTCTATGGCTTCTTTGATGACACAGTCCCAGTATTTGGAAGTCTGTGTCAGAACTTTGGTTTGGTCATAATCCATGCTGTGGAGTTCCGACAGGCAATGCTCACGAATGATCTGACCTATGTATACACTCCCGCATCGGCAAGGTATCTGATAAAACCCTGACTTACGTAGAGCGAGGTTGTCCTTGACACTACCAAGAAGGCTCTTGGTTTTGCTTGGAGGACGGAAGATAGTTTTCACTTGGTGTTTACGTACAATGCGTCTATTAAAATTTACAAAATATATAAAAACAAATTTTACAAATTTCTGCCACTTAACTTACGGCGAACACACACGCTCGCAAGGTAGGACTTGCGAACTTTTACACCATTCTCCTTTCAAGGCAACAATTTCTATCCGTAATGAAATGGCAAACGTTTGCATGGCAAGAACACACACTAATAACCAACTACCTGTATAAAACACATAAGCACGTTGAGTAAAAGCCTTAAAAGGTATTGAATTAAAAAAACACACAACTGTTTTTGCTGACTAGAAACAATATAAAAAATCTACTACGGCGTACATTAACAATCTTGCTGCCGCAGTGGATACTCCGGTTCCCATGAGATCACCGAAGTTAAGCGCTATCGGGCGTGGTCGGCACTTGGATGGGCGACCATCCAGCCGCCATGCGGTGTTGCCATTTTTCTGGGTGCACTCAGCCTCGTGATGCCAATTGAGGAGCTACTCGACCGAATAGTAGCTACTCCGGTCAAAGAAAACCATCATAACGACCGGGAGAGCGGTGTGCTGACCACACGCCCCTCCCATCCACATCCTCAACTGAGGATGACACGGCGGTCGGATGGTCCCGATGGGCCACTTGTGGCCTTAAGACGGAGTGCCTGCCTGCCCTGCCTGCCTTGATTATAGCCAAATACACATAAACACAAATTTACGTAAGTTACATTTTCCAGATGAGCAGGAATTCGTTATGCAATCGACTAGTTCTTACCACGAGGCAAAAAGAGTATTTCTTCTTTCTTAGAGTACCTTTTACTCGTGAGTCTAGTAATACTAGTTATGGCAGGCGAGAGAATAGATCAGGTCTTAGTGCCTTGCATTTTAAACAGTACAGTCATTGGTGCCTTAGACTTTCACAGACATGGCAGAGGCTAACAGCCGAATAACCCGTAGGTAAACTGGGAGGGGACGGAAGCAATCCGCACCACAGATTTACTCTGGCTCCATCCCCCCCCCCCCCCTTTCGTCTTCTAAAGGGGGCAAACGGACCACCCTTTCTAATATTACCACCTTCCCGCGGGTGGGCAGACGAGAATGAATGACGGGAAACCCCCAAAATATACGGCTGGCATAATTAACAAGAATAAGTAAATTGAATTCAATTAAACTTCATAAAATCTGTTAACAATCAATACTCAACTTCTGGTGCGTTACGACTCCCAGGACTGAACCAACGCAGCACCTCCAAATGCTCTGGCGAGCCGCCCGCTGCCAGCCGTTTCGACGGACGCAGGAAGGCGCGCCGATTTTCAGAACCTCCACGCCGGTCGACAGCATACGGCCGAACTGCAAATTAGACCCCTCGCGGACCCACGCTCAGGAAGATTCCTTTCGTGACGAGCAGTTAACGCCCCATACCACGGAGCCGCTGCTCGCGTCGCTTACGCTGCTGCCGCGGTCTGCGTGCTGTCCCTCTAGCACCGGCAGAGAGGTCGCTTCTTGATGCCCCGACTGCCAACTCTCCACGAGAGCTCATCCAGCCACCTCTTAAACCCACGCGAACAGCCCACTTTTCCCCTTTCCCGCTAGAGGGAGACACCGAAGCCATCAATTGCAACAAAGGCGCCACCGCCAGAAAGCGGAGAGCGACTGCTTGACGCTACGCGCTGCGGCGCGCTTTTCAAAGCTAACTTTACTACGGCTCATATACTGTCCTAAATTTTATCCTCTAACAGGACAATCTGGCATGAGATTCCAAGTCAAAATGAACACGTTTCATAAAAAAATATTTTGAAGACTTGAAGATGACAGTAAAGTCTGTCGAAGCAGGTTGTTGTAAATAAAGAAATATTTATCCGATCTTGACTTAAGAAAGTTTTTACCTACTAAAACCGATCGTTCCTTTTGATTCAATCGAATTCATGGATGTTCTACAACTGATTTCTAAAATTTCATGCTTTCTCCTTTAACAAAACAGAACACCACGTCGGTAAGCTAGTCAGAACTGGAACAATAACAGAAATCACCTTGAACAAACACTATTTTGAAGGGACATAAGTTGCAAAAAAAAAAAAGTGATTAACGAGAGATACGTGTATGACGAATTACTTATCACTGATGCGAACAGTAAAGATGATATCTAGTCCATCCTTTAGATGTTCAACAATATCCTCAAGAGCATTCAATCCACATGTGAATATGACAATACCATCAGTTTTCTGGATCTGGCTCTTCAGGCAAAATGATGAAGCAATATTTTAAATTTCCAGGAAACAGACTATTAAAGATGTCAGTATACACAGCACCTCAAACCACCCAAATTAATCTAAGTTATGAGTATACCAATCAATGATACATAGAGCGTACATGAAACCCACCAAAGTGAAATAGAAACTGTCAGTCAAATAGTTTAAGCCAGCGGATACTAACATTCACTTATAGACAGTCTGTGTGGGGTACACGCTGATAGATCGGGGGCGATGATAGTAGGCGACAAATGCACGAAAATTACCGACTACTCGGGAAATGTGCCGATCTGAACAACGGCGGTAGGTGCCATAACTTTGTGAACAAAGTACTGATCTGTCATTGGTTCACATGTAACCTTCTGTGCCAGTATTTGCTACTTTCATGCAGGTGTTTCCAAGCGTGTTTGCTGAGTTTATTCGCAAAATGTCTGACATTAACAAGAGGAAAGTAAATTCAAAGTGGAGGGGGGAGAAAGGAAAGGGACAGGTGTTACTGATGTAGGCTGCATCGGGACATTACACAGAGCCAGCGGCGACGAGAGAAAATGTGTACTGGACTGGGATTCGAACCGGAGATCACCTGCTTACGAGGCAGCTGCGTCATCCATTACGCCAGCGGCGACACAGCGTTACCGCCGCTGCACGAACTATCTCGGCACGCCTCATGGCCGGCCCACATTCCCACTGAGAGCCACCTATTCGCAGTTCCTGTGTATTTCATCCATGCTCTCTACTGTGAGATCACTCCAGGAGATCAGACGTACTCTGTGTGATCAGAAGTTTCTGGACAGCCCTAAAACAAACGTTCTTCATGTTAGGTGCATTGTGCTGCCACCTACTGCCAGGTACTCCATATCAGCGACCTCAGTAGTCATTAGACACCCCGAGAGAGCAGAATGGGACTCTCCGCGGAACTCACGGACTTTGAACATGGTCAGGTGATTGTGTGTCACTTGTGTCACACGTCTGTACGCCAGATTTCCCCACTCCTAAACATGCCTAGGTCCACTATTTCCGATGTGATAGTCAAGTGGAAACGTGAATGGACACGTACAGCACAAAAGCGTACAGGCTGACCTCATGTGTTGACTGACATACACCGCCGACAGTTGAAGAGGGTCGTAATGTGTAATAGGCAGACATCTATCCGGACCATCACACAGGAATTTCAAAAGTGCATCAGGATTCACTGCAAGTACTATAACAGTTAAGCGGAAGGTGAAAAAACTTGGATTTCATGGTTGAGCTGCTCCTCATACGCCGCACATCACGCTGGTAAATGCCAATCACCGCCTCTCTTGGTGTAAAGAGCGTAAACATTGGACAATTGAACAGTGACGAATCACGGTACACATTGTGACGAACCGATGGCAGGGTGTGGGTATGGCGAATGCCCGGTGAACGTCATCCGCCAGCCTGTGTAGTGCCAACAGCAAAATTCGGAGGCGGTGGTGTTATGATGTGGTGGTGGTGGTTTTCATGGAGGGGGCTTGCACCCCTTGCTGTTTCCCGTGGCACTATCACAGCACAGGCCTACATTGATGTTTTAAGCACCTTCTTGTTTCCCACTGTGGAAGAGCAGTTCGGGGATGGCGATTGTATCTTTCAACACGATCGAACACCTGTTCATAACGCACGGCCTGTGACGGAGTGGTAGACGACAATAACATCCCTGTAATGGATTGGCCTGCACAGATTCCTGACCTAAATCCTACAGAACAGCTTTGAGATGTTTTGGAACGCCGACTTCGTGCCAGGCCTCGCCGGTCTCCTCAGCGCAGCACTCCGTAAAGAATGGTTTGCCACTCCCCAAGAAACCTTGCAGCACCTGATTGAACGTATGCCTGAGAGAGCAGAAGCTGTCATCAGAGTTAAGGGTGGGCCGACACCATATTGAATTCCAGCATTACCGAAGAAGGGCGCCTCGAACTTGTAAGTCATTTTCAGCCAGGTGTTCGGATACTTTTGATCTCATAGTGTGCCTATGCGTCCGTACTGAAGAAGGTAGACCCATTGCCCATCTAGGCGAATCATCTGAATGCATGGTGCATGTTCTTGTCAGAAAGAACAGACACCGTACATTCATATAAAAGGAAAGTATATGCTCAATGTCGCTAATTTCAGGAAAAAAAGGAGGAGGATTATTTCTTCATCATCTACAAAGCTAAACCTCTTTGTGTGGTATACACCACTTCTAACAAACACCGAACAACGCGCTCCAGTACGCGGCCGCCAAATACATCGCTGGCTAGCGGCTAGCGGCTACCATCGCTGGCCGTCTTCACACGCACGCTCCCATACGTGGCCGAGAAATACGTCGGCCGCACTTCTCCGGGCGGCTCGCGGCTACCATCGCTCGCCGCCTTCGCGCGCGCCCGTTTGTCAGCACGCAGCAATTGGCTGCGCCAGGAAACATTGCGATTGGTTTTCCCTGGAAAACAGCGACCCCAGCCGACGGCTCCATTAACTAGCAAGCCTTAAAGAAACCCGGCCGCCGCCGCAAACGACAGTTCTCATCGGGAAGTGCAGTACGCCGTGTTCCAGCTGCTTGTGGATGACTCGCCGCACCACTCGAGGTTACCTGGCTGCTCGGCGGAAATCTTGCGACTTCACTCGGAGAGACTGAACTTCCCTGGACGTGGGAATAATTACGGGACGTGCACCTCACCATGCACATTTGGACATTGGTATAACCAAACTGTAAATATGCATTACTTCTGAGTGTGAGCCTGGGTAGACGCTTGGCTAACATAATTGTTAAAAAGTGATTTGTGATTTAATAAACCAGACTGAAGAGGTTATTGTGTTATTCCTGGTTATAACACTTTGCTTGTTGTGAAGGGAATCACGGTCTGTTGTTGAGGAATATAATATGAAAAGGCACTTTCCTATGAAACACACTATTGAAGAACAGCTTACAGAGCAATTGCAGGAAAACAAAATTAAAATATTAACTTCCGATCTGGACAACCAACACTGGTTTCCACAGCCCTTATCTGTAGCATAATGTTCAAATGTGTGTGAAATCTTATGGGACTTAACTGCTAAGTTCATCAGTCCCTAAGCTTACACACTACTTAACGTAAATTATCCTAAGAACAAACACACACACCCATGCCCGAGGGAGGACTCGAACCTCCGCCGGGATCAGCCGCACAATCCAGGACTGCTCAGATCGTCTGTAGCATAGACCAGGCAATAGACACTAGGTTGGGATAGCGATATGCGTATATACAAATGGTGGTAGTATCGTAAACACAAGGCATAAAAGGGTAGTGCATTCGAGAAGCTATAATTTGTACTCAGATGACTCATGTGAAATGGTGTCCAACGTGATTAGGCCGCACGACGGGAACTGAAAGACGTTGGACGCGGAATGGTAATTGGAGCTAGACGGATGGGACATTACATTTCGGAAATAGTTACAGAATTTAATATTCCGAGATCCACAGAGTGCCAAGAATACATAATTTCAGGCATTACCTCTCGATACGGACAACGCAGTGGCTGAGGTCCTTCACTTAATGATCGAGAGCAGCGGAGGGTTGCGTAGAGTGGTCAGTGGTAACAGACAAGCAACACTGCGTGAAATAACCGCAGAAATCCATGTGGGACGTACAATGAACGTATCCGTTAGAACAATGTGGCGACATTTGGCGTTAACGGGCTATGGCAGCAGACGTCCGACGCCAGTGCCTTTACTAACAGCGCGTCGCCTACAGCGCGTCTCCTGGGCTCGTGACCACATCGGTTGGACCCTCGACGTCTGGAAAACTGTGGCCTGGTCAGATGAGTCCTGATTTCAGCTGGTGTAAGGTGATGCTAGGGTTCGAGTCTGACGCAGACCGCACGAAGCCAAGGACACAAGTTTTCAACAAAGGCATTGTGGATGCTGGTGGTACATGGAATGGGCTGAGTCCTCTGTATGTTGGGCTGCCTGGAGACCATTTGCAAACCATTAATGGACGTCATGTTCACAAAAAACGATGGCGTTTTTGTGGATGATAATGCACCATGTCCTCGGGCCACAGTTCTCCGCATCTTGTTTGGAGAATATTCTGAACAATTCAAACGAACGGTTTGGCCATCCAGATTACCCAACATGAATACCATCGGACATTTACGGGATATCATACAATGTAAGCTTTCACGGCCGGTACTGACATTACTTGAAACTTCCGAGCTTTCTCCTAACGTTTGCTCTCCGACTGCGGGAGACGCCTTCAGAGGCAAAGTGCCGAACTGCAACTAGAGGGAGAGCCGAATTTATGGTTAATCACTTGACGTCGGCCACGAGATTATCTCTGGTAATGCCAGCCAGCATTTTCGACGGAAAATAATCGATCGTCGTTCTTATGTTGCAATGCTGACATCCAAATGTTGATCTTATTTAACATCTTCCTCTTTTCTGTTAAAATTGTTACTGCTTAGAAATCTCAGTATCCTCTCTATATATAAGGCCACGATAATGCCATGTTTTCTATATGACGCTGGTCTCAGAGAATTTTATTTCATGATCACCTCTTGGTAAACATGATGCGCTACGGCCGATTTACTCGTATGTTACGGGCGGCAATTGCTCTTTTGTTCAACCAGGCTGGTGTTAACACTTTTTTTGTGGTAACAATATAAATCAGTCCACAACTACAAGGAATTTTATACACGGGGGTGCACCAAAAATGAAAAAAAGATAAGAAAAAACACGGAATAACATTGGCGTGGGCGGAGCTTGTGTAGTACGCATTTCTGCCACTAGGCAAGTGTCGCCAGTTCAGTGCCGCCTTTGTTGTCGACCTGGCCTGCTCTTTTCATCTTCAGTGATTGTTTATGCTAGTACTGTTTCGTTTTTTTATGACGGCTCGTTTAAGTCAACAACGTGCAGCTGTGAATGTTTGTTTTCTACTTGGTAAAAAAGAGACTGAAACCGTTTTAATGTTGAAAACAGCTTACCAAGATGACGCTATGGGAAAAACTCAGATGTACGAGTGGTGTGCTCGATTTAAAATGCCGACATGTCGATTGATGACAAACGTCGCTCTGGACGTCCATCAACTGCCCGAATCGACGGAAAACATTGTAGGGTGGCTATAGTTTCGCACATTACAAGCACTCATCCACATACTTCGCCGTGAACTACAACCGCAATTAGATATCATTTGATAGGTTGTACATCGTATATATGAATGTATAAAGGAGTCTGACATTGCCACGTACGCCTTGTAAATAATGGTTAACGCTTATTGCATGAAAGGTAGCAGCATAATGAATGATTGCCTATACTAGTAGAGGTTGGAACGACAGTGGAAATGAAACGGCAGGCAGAACTCAAGTCCTGGGTGGAAGGCCCACACAGGTGTGGTGGTTCAGCTCCACACAGGAAGTGCCAAGTGCCAAGTCTGGGAGCGAAGACACAATACAGGGGCGACAGGCCGCTATTGGTCGCTATTGTAGTAGGGCCGGAAGGATAACCAGATAATACTTCCGAACTTGCAAATCTTGGACCCTGGAGAGGAACGAAGGAGTGGCACCTCAGAAACCACGAAAGCTGCGTTATTTCCAAGGCTTTTTACTCGCAAGCGTACCGTTGTATGAGTATAGGTATTTCCTCGCAAACTTTCCGTGCTGGACGACAAAAGACTAAAATATGGTTAGTCGGCGTTCAGAAGAATCTGTAGAGGGGGAGAATATTCCGTGGTTTCGGGAATATGATTCGTTGTCGGAATTACGAGGGCGGGGAGCCGAGCCTTGCTGGGAAGCCAGCGGTGGAGAGACGAGGTCTTCCGTTGTGAGCGCCCCTGTGTGTAGCGGTCGCTCGATATCAGCTTTGTTGGTACAGACGGACTTGCTGTCTTAGCTCTCAAGAGAGTTTATAGTTAGAACAGTCAGGTACTGTACTGTTGCGAGCCTATACGATTCTGGACTTCATCTCTGGGTTGGAAGTCGTCGTTGAGTACGCAGCGTTCAGTAAATGGGAGCACTTCCTCTGCCTATACTTACGTTGAGACGTTATCTGAACTTCGTCCTTCTCATCTGTAGAACACAGAAAGGAGAATACAGTATTTGAGTATAGTAGTCAGAGGACTGCCTTCTGCCTTATTAGTGTTTGAAACAGTTTTTATTTTGTGGCTGAAGCTTCCATCGACACAGACGTGTACGAGAACCAGCACGCCGACGTACCAGACGCAGTACATAGCAAATTGCTCGGGCTTATTAGAGCTATAAAGCTAAACAACTGTGATCACGTTAGTGTATAGTGTATTTGCACTGAGGTTCCACATCACTGTAGATCATCTTTGATAGTAGTGTCTTCTAGTGTTTGGTATGTAGATGATGTCAGTCATTTCGCGTTATTGATATTAGACCGCGCAATCATAATATGGGGCAGAGTTGGGCAATTGATTAGTAATTTTACTTAGGAAATGTAAACTTTGTGATATCTAGTTTTTTTTTTAAATCTACACTAAATATACGAGCAGGAACAACGTTTATCATTTAGTAGTATTAGTTGCCTTCATCATTCATTTATGTTTAGATAGTAATTTATAGAATTAAGAGATCCTATGATCTGCTTCAGGGGGTAGTCAGACGAGGCCAAATCTTCATTTTAGCGTTTATTATTTTCCGTTGCGCACATTCATGTTACACCCGCCTAGAATAGCATCTTGGAATATTGAAAAAAATCGAGAGCTTGTGCTCGCAGGTCTTCGACAGACAACTGATCATCTGTCAGAGGTTAGTGGGTTACCTTGGAGCAACAGTGTTTGTCCAAAAAAGACCCGATTTGTGGTAGGCAGGAGACTGGTTCTTCCACCACGACAACGCACCTGCACACACAGACGACTCTGTTAGACAGTTTTTGGCCAAAAATGGCATGGTTCCGCTGCCCACGCACCTTACTCGCCTGACTTGGTTCCATTGGACATTTTGTTATTTCCACGCATGGTTAGGGGCATGAAAGGATAGCGATTTGACAACTTTGAAGAACTCAAGAAAAAAACGAGGGAGGGGCTGTCAGCCATCTCTGAAGATGACTACAAAAACGTTTCGATCAGGGAAAGCACAGGTGAGACAAATGTATTACTTGTAATGGAGAGTATTTCGAAGGGGATAAGGTTGTTTTGTAAACAATTTGAATATATGTAGCTGCGACGGAATCTTCTCACGAAATTCCAATCACCAACTTTCTCCTCCGAATGCGAAAACGTTTTGTTGACACCGACCTACATAAGGAGAAACGATGACCATGATAAAATAAGGGAAATCAGAGCTTTTACGGATAGATATAGGTGTTCATTCTTTCCGCGCGCTATCCGTTATTTGAATAATAGAGAATTGTTGAAGGTGGTATGATGAACTCTCTGCCAGGCACTTAAATGTGATTTGCAGAGTATCTATGTAGATGTAGATGTAGAAGGAGATTGGTGGAGCACTTAGCCCTAAGTAGAAAATCAGGATCGACGAGGTACGGCTGTCGCCCAAAGGGAAAGTTTTCCTTCCCGCTCATCAGCAAGATTACACATCGCACTGGGGAAGTGTTGAGCAAGTATTTGGTGGAAACCACCTTCAGACCCACCAGGAAGATAGAACAATGTTTAAGATTGGCTGTTGTTTATCATTATGTGTAAAGGACGAACATAAGTGTTAGAAGATATTCTGAACACCTACAGAACTGAAAAGTGGAAACACACTCACCACATTTGCTCACCAAGAATCATCATCCTACCAGCACCAAAACGCCGTTGAGCAGTAATAATAATTCGTAATTGTAAACCCAACTCATATACCAGAATCACCATCCTGCCAGCATAAAAGTGCCATTATTCAGTATCAATAATTCCTAGACATATAACACCGACGTACCACAAAAAAAGATTCTCAATCGTCACTTTAAGCGTAAGATACACCACCCTTCTCACTTATTTTACAGGTTATAATTTGCACCTATAATTTCCGGTAAAGATTTTGCGTAACTGTAGTTTCCAACAAAGCTGCGATTTCAGTACAAAGAATCCGAGCTATATCCCAATCATGATATTTTTCACCCACAAGATGTCACAAAGTCTTTCTTTCATGGACTAAACTCTTCAGTTTCCCGGACTCCATATTTCGTGTGTGAGAATGTCGGCCGATTCAACCAAAGAAAACAAACTGATCTGAATTTCACCGACTGTCGTCCGAAGTCTGCCCGTTCGGCCGATGAGATCGGCTACATTGTAACGGCGCACATACTGGCGTACTGGTTTGAAAAGATCGGCCTTCTTCGGCAGACATCGGACGTCAGCTGAATCCAGAGACATCGGTGCCAGTGTGACCACTGACACTGGGACACTAGGTTACGAAACTCGTTTCTTCAAAACCAACGCTGCGAAACCAGTTTAGTAGATGGCTAGACAGGACGCGACATCAGTGTACTATTCAGATTCGACCTTTTGTGAATGTCGGAGCGCGATTGTCCTACCACGAACAAAAACTTGCCAGTTAAATGAGTGCTTGTCAGTTTGATATCCGTAGAAAAGAGAAGCAGCAAATACGTTTGGTTTCGTGAATGGGTAAAGAGAAGGCATCAGATCTGTGTTCAGCAGCGATGTTGAAAGAAACTGTGGTGGAAGACTCTAGAAGCTACTTCAACCACCTAACAAAGACGTAAGAGGAATTCACGAATCATCTTTACAGAGTTCAGGTTGCACTGAGGAATTAAGATACGGAATGCGAGAAGCAGCATCGTCCGAGTTCAGAGCTAAGAGTTATCTTCAATTTGTACAGAAACTAGAGAATAGAATGAGACACAGTTGTAGACTCTTCGAAATGCTACGCAATGAACAAGCATTAAAGGAAACCAGTGAGAAGTTTGTAAATTGAATTAAAGTTCAGGGAGAAGAAATAAAAACTTTAACCATTCCTGATGACATTGTATTTCTTTACGAGACGGCAAAGAAATTGGAGGAAAGTTGAACGAATGGATAGTGTCTTGAAAAGAGCTTAGAAGATGAAGGGTAATTGAATGTAGTAGAATTAAATCAGGTGAAGAAATAGGAGTGTTAAAAGAGACACTGAAAGTAGTAAATGAGTACGTATAATGCAGACCAGCAACTGTAAGAAGAGCCTTTCTTAAAAAGGAAAATTTTTAATACCGAATATAAATTTAAATAATTTTATGATCCAGAGACACATTAAGTCTAAACTTCATCTATGATAATGAATACAGACTGAAGAAATGAATTAAAGCTCGTACCGACGACGGGATTCGAACATGGATCTCCTGCTCAGTAGGCAGTTACAGTAACCACTGCACCCCGGCACTACTGGTAGGGCAGCTGCTCAGATTACACTTCTGTGTCTCTCTCTGTAATACAGACTTCAGTTCCCACCTGAGCTCATCTTTATGTTCCCTCTCTTAGCTCGTATCAGTATTGCAGAGGCTCTCCAGGGGAAGGTCGAGGGGCTGTGGCGTGAATTGACGTTTCTATAAAGAAGGAAGACGTACTGAGGTAATCCGCGCAGCTATTTTAACTACAGTGCCAGGGTGGTGCAATTCTTAGCGCATTTGCCTCGTCAGCAGAAGACCAGGGTTCAAAGCCTGGCTGTAGCACAAATTTTAACTAATTACTGTGGTCTGTATTCATCATTATAAATTTAAATATTTGGTTGTCTGTACTGAATGTAATTGTTTGGAGTGTAATCTTATACAGAACTGTAACGTCCAGACAAGAAGAGAATAAAAACTATTGAAGTGAATACTGAAAAGTAGAGGAGTAGATCAAATAACTAGAAGGGGGAACGGGGTGGAAGTGGGGAGAAAACAAATTTGTGGCACAGTGTGACTAAAAGAACTGATCAATTGATAGGACACAACCTAAGACGTCAAGGTTTCGGAAATTTGGTATTGAATGAAGTGTGGAGGCTGGTAAAAATTGTAGAGAAAGGCGAAGGCTTGAGTGGAGCAGGCATGTACAAATGGATGTTGGTTGCAATAACTGTGCACAAGTGAAGACACAGTTTGGAGAGTTGAATTAACCAGTCTTCGGTCCGAAGGCCACAAGAAGTGCTAGAACCAATCAGTAGCTACGCCTGGGCAGTTGTTCAATGGCGCTAGTAGAACGCGGGAATAAAATTAATGTTATAAAACAGCTACCAACTACTAATTTAAAGACGGTTGAGCCGTGGGTGGCTCGTGTTCCCGCTATCATGTATTTACACCCTGTTTTTAACGTACTTCCACCTCACTACGTTAATTTAAATTACTACTGTCACTGACTTGCTGCTTTGCCTGACCGTGACAGGCGTAGCAGCGCGTATCGATATATCCCCTCTCGTAGTATCTTCGCTCGACTGCTATTACTTCCCGGTTGTCGTCTGTCGTGCAGTCAGTTGGCAGGTGCCAGGAGGGCAGTTCGGGTCTCGAGTTCGGGTCTGCCAGTCGGTTGGAACGCGTCTGGAGTGCAGTCCGGACCCGCCAGACGTGGAGTTGCAATGCGGCACTAGTGCATTCGGGTTGGAGCAGCAGTGAGGTCCAGACCATTGCCGCCACACATCACTTGAGCTGGGCCACGATATTGGCGGATCGTCGGTCGGTCGTCCACCCGGACGAAGCGTTTTGGCTCGCCGATCGTTCGTGAGTCGGCTGTGTGTGCGTGTATCGACTCCCGATTTGTCTTCGTGCATGCTTAGTTACTGTTGAGTATCGTTCAGGTCTTCGTGCAAGTGTTTGTCAGGTGGTGTGCGTAGTTGGCGCTAGTTCCACTGACGACTATTTTAGATGTTGTCGACATTCTGAGGCGGGTCGGTCTGTTGCTGCGGAGCAGGGAAGTTACCTCCGCACAGTGCAGTCGGCTGGGTCCGCTGGTGGTCCCTGCACAGTGTCGGAGCGTGTGTGGAGCTGTCCTGTCGCTACGAGCTTAGTGGTTCACCGACCGAGGACGTGAAGGTTGAGTGGTTTTGGGCATTACGTTGTTGGTTCCGGCGTTGCTGTTGTGGACGTTTTCCTGTGAGCAACAACGAGTGAAGTGTTCGAGATAGCCGCCGTCAGGTGGAATTGATCAAATTAATTTATCCATAGTAAAGTGCACCAGCGGAATTTTCTGCCTTGTGGCCGTTAGTGTTCTGGTTACCTGTCCTAGCTGCTAACGTAGTAATGGGCAGTGTCTTTTCCTCACCTGTTGTTGCTGCCCAACATGGTGTGTAGTTTTGGCAGCTAAGTTCACATACGCGTTTGTTTGGGGATAGTGATTGTTGTGTTGGCAGAAGAGCCAACTCCGTGTTGCTAGTGGAGGCCGAAATGCACGCGTTTTAGCTCACTTAGGCTGGCGTTAGGAGGGAAGGGCTATACTGACGTGAGGTCTGGAACATGACAAGGAATTAGAATTCAGAAAGCGGACGTAATTAGTTTGATACTTAACTTTAATCCATTAATGATGAACGTCGCTCTTGACGGTACATCATTCACAATATTATCTGTTCAGAATACATTCATAGTAACTGTGAATATGGCGCCTTGCTAGGTCGTAGCAAATGACGTAGCTGAAGGCTATGCTGAACTGTCGTCTCTGCAAATGGGAGCGTATGTAGACAGTAAAGCATCGCTAGCAAAGTCGTCTGTACAACTGGGCGAGTGCTAGGGAGTCTCTAGACTAGACCGGCCGTGTGGCGGCGCTCGGTCTGCAATCACTGATAGTGGCGACACGCGGGTCCGACGTATACTAACGGACCGCAGCCGATTTAAAGGCTACCACCTAGCAAGTGTGGTGTCTGGCGGTGACACCACAGTGATACTTGTAAAATTTTTTTGGGGGGCCTTGAATTCTCGTGTACTCCATCGTGGCAAGCAAGCGGTTAGTCAGTCGGTCCGTGACTGTCCCTTGTTTGGGTTCGCACGAATTAAGTGTAGTTGGACTCACCACCTGTCTCGCCCAAGTGAACGGGGGCAGACCGATCCACTGGAGGCTCCTGAGTGTCGTACTCTTAATTATCCTTTTGGCAGTGTTAATGTTGTTGTGATTTAACAGTATTTTATATTTTTAATTTGGCAAGGTTAGTTGTGGGCCTTCAGCCCTGGAAACATGTTCTCAGAGTTTTCTTCAAGTCCAAACATTATCGCCTTCTTCTCTTGAAAGGCTATTGTAATTTCCTCTGAAAGATTTTACAAGTTATTGAGGGCCTTTTGCCGTTCGTTTTCCAAAAGAAAACTTTTAAACTTAATGTATTGTTTTACCGATTGTTGCAATATATTTCCTTAATTTGCAGAATTTAACTTTGCGGCCTTCAGCCATCTTATTGCATTTGTTTATCTCTTTCTGTGCACCTTGTGGGCCATCAGCCCTGTTAGCATCTTAAAAAATTGTGGCCTGCCTTCAGTAATCATCATAGTATATTTAGAATTTTGAAGATTTACTCCGGCGGCATTCAGGCGCTCTGCATGCTGATCTCATGTATGTATACGATTTATCTTATTCGTAAATTTGGCTGTGTGTCATGTCTTCTCAAAATTGAGCTTATTCTAAAGCATGTTTGGAGGCCTTCAGTCGCGAAGCAAATTTAATTCTTTCAAAAGTGAATTTGTGAACTAAATGAGAATAAATTACAATTGTGAAGTGAATCGGACCGCAGCTCCCTTGGCCCTTTCCACAATCCTAATTACCTGTTAGGCCTACGTGATTAAGCTGGCGTTTCAACTTCATTGTTTAACAGATTTTATTGTTCCTCGTCATTGCCGGTATCGAAATTTTCATCGCCAGATGGCTGCATTACAAGGGCGAACTGTTAATAACATGTTGGGTGTTTCGTGCGCAGTGGTACCAGTTTAAATGTGCTGATTTCTTTGAAAGCTTGCAATTTTATTGTTTTCCATGTAACACGCAAGATTATCTTGATAAACGTATGCCAGTGTTACGAACACAAACGCGCAATGTTGTACGAGGGCTATTGGGAGAGTAAGGTCCGATATGTCGCGAAATGGAAATGAGAGTGAAAATAAAAAATATTTTATTTCCAACAGTTTGCTACTCTTTCGAGCTACTTCTCTACATAGTCGCCGTCCCGACGTTGACACCTGTCGTAGCGTTGTACCGACTTTCCAGTACTCTCGTCACGAAGGCAGCCGCCCGAGCTTTCCGCTACTGCTCTGTGTTGGTCTACAGTTCGTTGTCTGTGCCAAAATGTTGTCGTCATGGCCAGAAGTGAGCAGAGATAAACATCTGAGAGAGCCAAGTCCGGGCTGTATGGTAACTGATCAAACACTTCTCATCGAAAACGCTGCAGGCACTTTTTCATTTCCCCTGCATCGTACGGCCGAGAACTGCCACGGATACGGAACTGTATGACAGGTAAGTTATGCGGGGCTGCATGGAATCAGGCGAAATATCGCAGCGAGCACCCACACTTGGCAGGAGACACTGTTGTTCTACATACCTTTATATGCTGAGTGTGTGCTCAGAACTGAAAAGAGTGACATGACGCGATCGGCAGGCATACTAGAGACACTGCCCCACACATCTGTGCAGAGTTTCGTCAGAGTTTCACTGTCGTTTGCATTTCGCGGTCTGTCGGACCCTACTTTCCGAATAGACCTCGTAAAAGGTGTGTCACTATTATATCGAAGAATCTGACCCCACATGAACGTCAGTTGCTCTACATGTATCGATAGCTTACAATGCCATCTGATTATGACAAAAAGTACAAAACTGTAATGGTACGGCACAAGAAAATGCGTTAAAAAACCTCTCTAAATTAGTGCTTGGTTGTTGTTTTTATGGCGTATCTTAAGATATAGCCACAGAACCGCCATAATGTCAACTACTGACGAAATAGGTGTAAGTGAGTAGCCTTGGAATGTATATCGACAACCTAAATGTGCTACTGAGCTCAAAACCACATTACTTACATGAAATTGAAAAGAATCCTGTGTGTGAAAACCGATCTTATTCATAAGCAAATAAATAAGCAAACTAATAACAGCAACACAGCAAGACTCCGCAGCAGCTAAAAAAAAAAAAAAATACTGCTAAAATCTAATACAGTTGGTCCAGGGAAATTGGGTTCATAATCTTGACACACAATACCAATGAAACACACGAGTCAACGTTTAAGTTCTGAAATTTCAGTTAGAAAGGAACTTATGGACAAAAAACAATTAGACTCTGACATGAAAACTCATTTTATTTAATAATTTCCATTGTAAGTAAATTAACTCAGAAGATCAGTCAATACAAAAAATGGTTCAAATGGCTCTGAGCACTATGGGCCTTAACATCTGAGGCCATCAGTCCCCTAGAACATAGAACCACGTAAACCTAACTAACCTAAGTACATCACACACATCCTTGCCTGAGGCAGGATTCGAACCTGTGACCGTCGCGGTCGCGCGGTTCCAGACTGAAGCGCCTAGAACCGCTCTGCCTCACTGGCCGGCCAATACAAAAATTAATTTTTAGACAACATTGTTGTGTATAGATAAACAGCGATTAATTTACTTACAAACAATTACTCAAAATGACAGTCACAATCACATTATTTATTTTGACGCCAACCGGTTTCAACCCGCGATGGGATAATTTACACCATCTGGTTGCTCGCTGGAATCGTCACCCTGCTTGTTCACGGTTGATAATGGTGTAAATTGCCCTGAAGATGACCCCGTCCCGGTTTGAAACCGGTTGGCGGCAAAATATATAATGCGATTGTGACTGTCATTTTGAATAATTGACAAAAATTATCAATAACTCGACTGTGACGAGGATGAAGTGGACCAACAATACAAGTCTACAAAAATAAAAATAAACTTTTTACCTCATCAAATAATACCTTGTTCTCCATTTCAAAACCCTTTTTATGTCCGTATGCTATCCAACCATTGCTCTGAGTCATCATTCCTCCTCTTAATAAATCTGCAAGTGAGATAATTCCAAAAGTACGTCCATGCACTACGTTGTACAGTCCACGAATCCCCGCCTGCTGCACACAACTGACTTGCAAAGATTCTGCGACTCCACAGCGCTGCCATCGCAGACACAGATACTATTGCCTAAAAGCTGTTTCTCTGACCACAGTTTTTGAATATATCATTCTCCTTTACAAATTTGAACACACCCAATAATAACATCATCAAAAAATAGCCATCTTACGTGGGTTGGTAAAATTAACGTTGAGCGTTTCTGAGCCGTGGCGGGACTGGTGCCAGGGCTATCTTTGGTTAGGCACTATCGATTCCCTCTGGCAGAAGTTTGTCTTTGGAGCCTGGGCCGGCTCAGGATATAGGGGGCAGAACGGAGTGGAAAGGGAACGTTGAGCACGGAAGAGCGCGGATTAGCGAGACGTTGGAGAGACGACAGCGAGCACGGTGCGCCAGAGTACGGGCGGCAGTTAGCGCTCGATCGTGCTGGGGTCAGGAACAGCGGGCCGGCGCTGTGGCTTCTTGGCAGCCTCGTGAAGCTGTGCATGTGCTCTCATCCGTGAAGGAACACGCTGTTACTATCGGAGTAAGCAGCGTCTGGTGTCTTCGCCACATCGATGCAGCAGCTGGCATCAAGTTAAGTAATTCAAGTCCTACCAACGATTAGTGAAGTATAATTATGATTGCTCTTGAGGAAGGAAAGCGTTACAAGGACTGAGATGTGATATACCATGCCTCTTATTAAGTGCGTGCTTCGCTCCTTAATAGTATTGTTCTTCCTTCAGCTGGCAAGTGTCTAAAACATTGACACGTGTGGGCAGTATTAGCGAAGGATCTATATTCCGTGTCTAAAGATTGCCAAGTGGCACCTTACAGGCCCACATAAGGTGCCCCACGTGATGCTTGGGTTTTAATGAGCCAGTTCCGTTTGCATCATTTGTGTACGTGGTTTTGCTTAAAGGAATGAAATCAGTTTTATTATTGTCAATTTTATCGAAGTCTTCTGTATAAGTTTGAGTATTAAGGTGAAGGAAGGGTTGTTTGGTTCCCTGTTGTTGCTCCTGGTTTATGTTTCAGAGATCGGAAGCAGTGGGCCACCGAAGTGCAGAGCCTCCGCTTTTAAATTACTAGCGGACGTACGGGCGGTGGACTTCGCCTGAGCTCGCGTGTTCTGTTTGGTTCCGATTTCGGTGTTCTGAACGGGGTGGAAGTACAAACGGAGTCCACATCTTAATTCGAAGATAAGTACTCAGTCGCCTCCACCGTTCGTGGCCAAGTCGCGGCCTCACAATCTCGGGCCTCAGTTATTGTACAAGCTGCAGTTTTCTAAAACTTGTGATGGCTCTGCAAGGGTGGCCGGGTTAAATGTTTTAAATATTTGTCTTAAGAATTTTGAGAGATTTCTAAAAGAATGTGTCTTAATTGAAACCGTTTTCTAAAATTGCGGTGCAGCCTTAGTGGCGTATGTCAATTTTGATGGGGAAATAACTGGGTTATTATTGACCAAATTGTCTATAACCTTGTAAAGTTTCCAACAATACCACCAATTGCAAAGTAGGTTAGAAATCAGGTTAATAATGTTGCTCACGCAGCATATGTTCGCTTTATCGGGCAACAGCAAAGTTATTGACTGTGGATGGTATCGTCAGAATGGAAATAATGCAGTCAATGTAAAAATGTCATTAATTTTGGCACTTATTTTGAATGAATTCCCACGTAGATTTCATCGAAGTGTTATGGCTCATCTTGTTGAGTCTAGGGTGATTTCACTTTGACTGCTAGAAGGTCCAGATCTGTATTTTAGCAATATTTGAAGACCTAACAAATGCGTTTTTCAGGAAATTCTTAATGATCAAACAATCCCAGATCAGAACAATGGTATGGTAGAAATAATCTTTGACTTGGTGTTCACTCCACATTTTTATTAAACTTCTTGTAAATTCATATATATTTCTTCTTAATTGTCACATCATCAAGTTTTGTATCAATCTTAATATATTTAATTTCCACTTTATCCAAACAGAAGACTTGACTGTTCTTTTACAAAGCGAAATAACAACTTAACTTCTGCAAAGTAAAAAAAAAGACTGCTCTGTGCGCATTCGCGCCAAAACGGTTACAAGTATGTCAAAGATTATGACAGTCTCACAGAAATGAATACATACCATATCACTGCAATATATCGATATATCGGAGTACCTATACATTAATAAAACCAAATGCGAATATTGTCACAAAAATATGTCTGTTACTTCGCAGAAAAGTAGTAAGATATTACTGGTATCGAGAACTGGGGTTGGAGTGCCGTAATGGTCACGTAAATAAAGAACCATTACAAGTTGTTTGGTAATATTTCGCCGGGGAGGGGCAGTTTTCAGTCTATGTGGAAATAATAATTGATTCCCTGGTTATTTGATGTAAAGTTTATTTTAAATGATTTACTTGGGCCAAGTGGCGGTTTTTTAAATGTTTGCGAAGAGATTAATTCCCTTGTGGTTTCATATAACAAGCAGTTTGTAAAACTGGCATGAGTGGCGGGTTTTTAAATGTTTTTAAAGAGATTAATTCATTTGTGGTTTTATATAATAAGCAGTTTGTAAAGTTTGCCTGAATGGCTATTCTTAAAGAAATTATTATCTGATTTATGATTGTAATTCCCTTAATGATTTATCTGTGATGCAAATAAATATGTTGAAATGAAATGGTCACTGTATGGGTCAAGTTCTTCCACTCCCATTATATCCCATTATATTAAAGGTTAAGGAAGTTGCAGTTCAAAATAGAAATAACTTACCAGTTACTGCTGACGAAAGCTTTGGAAGATAATAATCAGAGTTGCATTCGCTGCAGTTGTGCGAGGGCAGCAAGCTGGAACAGGACTCCCCTGTTCCGTTTTATTCTGTCATAACCGAAGCAGCAAGGAACGTATTGTCGCTGCCTCTGGCTTTTATGGCGCCCTAACAAATTTTCACGCCATCCTCGCACAATACGAATCGAGTTTCATCGGACGAGAGAGAAACGTGTCGTGGCAGCGCGCATTGCCCGCTCTGGTGTGAGGTGATTTGTGGGACAGCAGCCATTAAGCCGCGACAACGGTAGAGCGCGGCACCCGGCGCGCCGTCTTTTGTCTCTCCAGACTGGCTGAGTGGCGTTCCACACCGACTGCGGGCGCGCGTGCTTCCAGTTCCAGCGTCTCCTCGACAGGCTTCGGCCTTGGCGAGCTGCTTGCTTCGCTTCAGTTGTACAGTGGTGCCTCCTTACATAAGAACTGCGAAGCTTCAGAAGTTCAACAACTTTCATTATCTAACGAAGAAACTAATTTTACGGAAAGAGTACCAATGAAACGATAACATCGCACCGCGGCACCTACAGTGTCACAACTCAAAAACGCAGTACCTGAGAAAAATCGACTTAAATGGTGAAGAACCCTTTAAATTTCAGGTAAGCAATTTAGACAATAAATTCCATTACACTTGTCGTCTATGCGACAGAAATACGGACATGTAGCTCTGTACTCGTCGAATACGATGTGTTATTTGGAAATTATTAATTAATTCTTTGAGCTGTGCCACTTTTCTTGATTTTCTAAAAACTTTTTCGTATTTGTTATGACCACTCACGCAATACTTTTGCCACTTTTCGACCCCAAATAACATTTTTTGAAATTTCTGTAATATAATATTAATTTTCTTTCTATATTTCTAAATGATAGAGCGCAGCAATCAGTCGTTCTCTTTTTTGCAGGTTTTATTAGCAAATCCAGATTTCGGCTAGTGCCTAGCCATTATTAATGCACTATTTTTTAATCTCGACGCATGTTAGCTCCCTGTTGTTCGGGCGTCAGTCACAGTTCTTTGAATACTGTCTGGCGGGTGGCTGACGTATTGTTCATACGATCGTCATGTTCCAGAATTGGCCTCTAACGTTTTGCAAGATAACTAAACTTCTTAAGTCGTGTAATTGGCACAACTCCGAGGGGATTTGATATGAAAACCGTTCGCAGCGTTAGCTGATGATGATCTTTAGAACAAATCAACCGTGTCGTGGTAAATGTGAGTCAGTATAGCTGTGGTGGTTTTTCACCTACAGTCCGCTGTGGAGCTCGAAACAATCGTGGTTATTTCAGATCAGAAAGACGTTCATCAAGATCGATATAACAGTAATCCGCTGTACTGCGAACTGGAGGAAACACAAATTGGTGGCATAATTAATGAAGGTATGGGTTGACGGGACACACCATGAGACATAAAGGAGTAGTCTGTTTGGTAACGTTCGTCTTCGAGTCTCAGAAGACAGTAGGCAGCGGCGTCCAGGGTAATGCGCTGTTTCTTGACTTCCTGCAGGAGTAATGTGTATTTCCGCACTGCCACCTAACGGACAAAATACGAGGGCTGATCAACAAAGACTGGGCTTGATTTTTTCTTGTATCCTACGTTATAGTTTCCTGTCTATGCCATCAATATTTGAAAAGAGCAGGTCTTCGTGTACAGCGTCCATAGGCGGCGGCACTCTCGTCTCCTTTGTAGACGCTTTCGCATTTCGCATACCAAACAATGAAGATGACGCGAGAGGAATAGTCTGACGCAATGAAAATCTGTGTTTCTTTACATCATAAGGCCCGAAAAGCGGCAGCAAGCGAACGGTGTAGGTGAACTACGTCGTGCAATGGTTTTCAGATGTTTCAGTGACTTCAAAGAACGCCTCATCGTCTGTATTATGCAAGATTGGGCCTGGTGTTTTGGCTTCTCCTGCGGCTGAAATCAACATGAACACAGCTGCTGTGATAATTCGTGAGGATCGGCGGATAACATTACGTAACCTCGATGAACCGTTGAGGATTTCGTACGGCAGTGTCTTTACGATTGTGCATGATCATACCCATACGCCCCGTGTTTGTGCCCCTTTGGGTGCCACGTCTGCTGATTCCCGGACAAAGGGCAGTGCGAATGGAGCCGTGAGGTGCTGCGTCTATTTCCTGATAGAGGAGATATGTTTCTGGAATCGATTATCGCCGGTGATGAGACATGGTTACGTTATAATGATCCTGAAGGAAAACGAGCCAGCACAGTGTGCAAATCGCCAGGTTCTTCAACACCAAAATAGACGAAACTTGTTCCATCTCTAGGGTAAGCGATGGTGACCACATTTTTTGACTCTCACGGAATGATTTACAAGCATGCGGTTTCCCCTCAGGCTACTGTTACAGCAGCATATTAACGTCAGTATTGACTAAACTGAGGAAGCACATAGCAACTTGGGTGGCGACTTCGTTGTGATAATGCGCTGCCTCACATAGCAAATCAAGTCATGCAGTTTCTAGCTCAATTCAACATTGTCTGCGTACCACATCCGTCTTCTAGACTCGGTCTTGCGCCCTGTTTTATTATTATTATTATTAAATTATTCCCGTCACTAAAGGCAAAGTTTCGGGCCATCCGATATCCGATTTCCTATCTGAGAACTCTGAAGCAATGCTCAAGAAAAAAAAAAAAAGGATGGCCTGCACCAGATGTACGAAGACTGGCACAGACGCTATAAAAATCCAGTCGAGTACGAGGAAAGTACTTTGAAAAAGAACATGAAAACACTGAAATGGAGTAACAATCATCTGTGAAGAAATATCGGTCTCATCCTTTGTTGATCAGCTCTCGTAGAAGCATACAGACCAAATGCGTGACTGTCTTCAAAAATTCTTAGGAAATAGAAGAGAGCATGTCATTCGTAATGAAAAGAAACCTTGAGACGTAAAAGTAACCAGACAGTGTTACACTAGCATTACTGTCCTAGGGGTACTATAACACTCCTTGTGCTAGTGAAGCGGTGGATAATGTCGGAAGATTCTTAGTTTGTTCGCCAATGCTGCTTTTGGGTGTAGAGAAGTCGTAACGCTAGAAAATTGAACTCAAATGCAGGAACATCCGCAGACAATACACCAATGATTCTCAACCTACCTTTCTCAGACAACTACCCTTGAGTGAAGTTACACATTAGGTAATATCCCTACCTCCCCACCCCCCACTTGCCATCTGTTACCCCCCTCCCCCACATTATCACCAACTTAAGTACCTAACTAAACTGTAGAACGAAAACCTTTTTCGTTTTTAAATGATGAAAGATAAGTTATACACTCCTGGAAATGGAAAAAAGAACACATTGACACCGGTGTGTCAGACCCACCATACTTGCTCCGGACACTGCGAGAGGGCTGTACAAGCAATGATCACACGCACGGCACAGCGGACCCACCAGGAACCGCGGTGTTGGCCGTCGAATGGCGCTAGCTGCGCAGCATTTGTGCACCGCCGCCGTCAGTGTCAGCCAGTTTGCCGTGGCATACGGAGCTCCATCGCAGTCTTTAACACTGGTAGCATGCCGCGACAGCGTGGACGTGAACCGTATGTGCAGTTGACGGACTTTGAGCGAGGGCGTATAGTGGGCATGCGGGAGGCCGGGTGGACGTACCGCCGAATTGCTCAACACGTGGGGCGTGAGGTCTCCACAGTACATCGATGTTGTCGCCAGTGGTCGGCGGAAGGTGCACGTGCCCGTCGACCTGGGACCGGACCGCAGCGACGCACGGATGCACGCCAAGACCGTAGGATCCTACGCAGTGCCGTAGGGGACCGCACCGCCACTTCCCAGCAAATTAGGGACACTGTTGCTCCTGGGGTATCGGCGAGGACCATTCGCAACCGTCTCCATGAAGCTGGGCTACGGTCCCGCACACCGTTAGGCCGTCTTCCGCTCACGCCCCAACATCGTGCAGCCCGCCTCCAGTGGTGTCGCGACAGGCGTGAATGGAGGGACGAATGGAGACGTGTCGTCTTCATCGATGAGAGTCGCTTCTGCCTTGGTGCCAATGATGGTCGTATGCGTGTTTGGCGCCGTGCAGGTGAGCGCCACAATCAGGTCTGCATACGACCGAGGCACACAGGGCCAACACCCGGTATCATGGTGTGGGGAGCGATCTCCTACACTGGCCGTACACCACTGGTGATCGTCGATGGGACACTGAATAGTGCACGGTACATCCAAACCGTCATCGAACCCATCGTTCTACCATTCCTAGACCGGCAAGGGAACTTGCTGTTCCAACAGGACAATGCACGTCCGCATGTATCCCGTGCCACCCAACGTGCTCTAGAAGGTGTAAGTCAACTACCCTGGCCAGCAAGATCTCCGGATCTGTCCCCCATTGAGCATGTTTGGGACTGGATGAAGCGTCGTCTCACGCGGTCTGCACGTCCAGCACGAACGCTGGTCCAACTGAGACGCCAGGTGGAAATGGCATGGCAAGCCGTTCCACAGGACTACATCCAGCATCTCTACGATCGTCTCCATGGGAGAATAGCAGCCTGCATTGCTGCGAAAGGTGGATATACACTGTACTAGTGCCGACATTGTGCATGCTCTGTTGCCTGTGTCTATGTGCCTGTGGTTCTGTCAGTGTGATCATGTGATGTATCTGACCCCAGGAATGTGTCAATAAAGTTTCCCATTCCTGGGACAATGAATTCACGGTGTTCTTATTTCAATTTCCAGGAGTGTATTTAGTGTGTGCGCGCGCGGGTGTGTGTGCGTGTGTGTGTGTGTGTGTGTGTGTGTGTGTGTGTGTGTGTGTGTGTGTGTGTGTGTGTTAAAATGAAAAATGTCCACAGCAGTGGTAGACGCTTGTTGCAAAACAAACTTCCCCTGCATTACTCCTCTCCGTTGCGATACTTTCTTGCCCTATACACTGCAAGACCATTTACAATCAACTACGGTAATATTTATGCACAATACTTAATGTTCGTACTGCAGTCTTTACTTCAGAACTGGGAAACTGGAAGATTTGAGGCTGATAATGCTTTGTGTCTAGCCATAGTTATCATTCTTTCCTTTTGGCCTTTGTCCCGCTTCGACGGGGGCCGGCCTTGTTGCTATGGATTTGACGATGTTAGTGTCACAGAGTGCCCAGGTGCCCTTCCTGTCGCCACCCCGAACCCCCCAGGATGGAATTAGTGTACCCCAGCTGTCTGCGTCTAGTGTAAGTCATGAAATAGTGCGAACGTTTTCAAATGTTTGCGAATCGTGGAACTGAGGCGGAATATGGCGCCGGCCGGTGTGGCCTAGCGGTTCTACGCGCTTCAGTCCGGAACGCAGGTACGAATCCTGCCTCGGGCATGGATGTGTGTGATGTCCTTAGGTTAGTTGGGTTTAAGTAGTACTAAGTTCTAGGGGACTGATGAACTCAGATGTTAAGTCCCATAGTGCTCAGAGCCATTTGAACCATTTCGGAACGTGGCGACCAGCACGGTATTCACCAACTGGGATGTGGAAAACCGCCTGAAAACCACATCCAGGCTGTCGGGCATACCGGCTCTTATCGTTAATCCGCCAGGCGGATCCGATTTGGGGCCGGTGCGCCTACCCGAGTCCAGGAATCACGCATTAGCGTTCTCGGCTGACCAGGCGGGTCACTAATAGTAACAGTAATAATAATAGCAACAGCACTGTGTACAGCACTATAGTAGCCCTGGTGTAGTTATTGCTGTGCAGTGTTGTCAATTAACTGTGCCGCGAGGGGTAGCGGCGCGTTCTAGGGTGCCTTGTCACGGCGTGTGCGGCTTCCCCCGTCGGAGGTTCGAGTCCTCCCTTGGGCACGGGTGTGAGTGTTGTCATTGGCGTAACTTAGTTTAAGTTAGATTAAGTAGTGTGTAAGCTTAGGGACCGATGACCTCAGCAGTTTGGTTCCATAAGATCTTACCACAAATTTCCAATTAATTCATTTATATGTTTCGAAAGCGGTAATGAAGGAAATTTTGGAGTGCTGCAGGTACTATCAACAACTTGGAGAAGAAATTTTCTTGAGATATTTAGCATTTGTTACGTATATGTCTCACTTTCATCATCAGCAATGTACGGGACAAAGCACAACATATGTGTGTAGTGGGTAGACTATGTGAGGAACCTGTAACCTCCACCGCATTAATGCTTATTAATTGAGAAAAAGTAATTATCGATAATCTATATAAACAACATTAGAGCATTACAAAATTGTGATAATGGTAATGATCTTATAAAAATAATTTAGTTTCGTGACTGAAACATAATGGAATCGTTTAATTTTTACCCCTCAGAAAATTTCATTTTACCCTTCAGGAGGTAATTACCCCCAGTTTGAGAACCACTGCGATAGACGCTTGGGATTATCAGTTGACCCTCAAAATGAACAAATGCAGTCCATTGCGCATACATAGGCAGAAACGCCTGTTGTTGTATCATTACGCGATTACCGACCAAACACTGGAAGCACTCACAATGCCACAGCCACATCCATCAACTATTCGTGACTAAGTCCGCCTGAGACTCTTACAATAAATGTTTTAAGAAATTATGAAGTTACGGCTTGCCTCATGACACTGATTTGTTGCTGTGGTCTTCAGTCCAGAGACTGGTTTACTGCAGCTCCATGCTACTCTGTCCTGTGCAAGTCTCTTCATCTCCTTCTCAATCTACTTACTGTATTCATCTCTTGGTCGCCCTCTACGATTTTCACCCTCCACGCTTCCCTCCGGTACTAAATTGGTGATCCCATGATGTCTCAGAAGGTGTCCTACCAACCGATCCCTCCTTCTAACCAGGTTGTCCCAGAAATTCCTCTTCTCCCGAATTCCATTGAGCATTTCATGATCTGCCCATCTAATCTTCAGGATTCTTCTGTAGCACCCTATTTCGAAAGCTTCTATTCTCTTCTTGTCCAAACTATTTACCGTCCATACTTCATTTCCATACCTGGCTACACTCCATACAAATACTTTCAGAAAAGACTTCATGACACTTAAATATATACTCAATGTTAACAAATATCTATTCTTCATAAACGCCTTCCTTGCCATCGCTAGTCTACTCTTTATATCCTCTCTACTTCGACTGTCAACAGTTATTTTGCTGCCCAAATCGCAAAATTCATCTACTACTTTAAGGGTCTCATTTCCTAATCTAACTCCCACAGCATCACCTGATTCAGTTCGACCACATTTCATTATCCGAGTTTTGTTTTGTTGAGGTTCATCTCCATCTTCTAAGCAAGACTTCTAGTCCAGACTGTATACCAATTAGGTTCCTTTCGGAGTATGCTGTTGCAATAGCTCCATACTTAACAATCATATCCAACCGTTCGCTCGACGAAAGATCCGTACCCAAAGACTGGAAAGTTGCACAGGTCACACCAATATTCAAGAAAGGTTGTAGAAGTAATCCACTAAATTACTGGCCCATATCGTTAACGTCGATATGCAGCAGGATTGTAGAACATATATTGTGTTCGAACATTATGAATTACCTCGAAGAAAACGGTCTATTGACACACAGTCAGTGTGACTTTAGAAAACATCGTTCTTGTGAAACACAACTAGCTCTTTATTCACATGTAGTGTTGAGTGCTATTGACAAGGGATTTCGTATCGATTCCGTATTACTGGATTTCCGGAAGGCTTTTGACACTGAAGCACACAAGTGGCTCGTAGTGAAACTGCGTGCTTATGGAATATCGTCTGAGTTATGTGACTGGATTTGTGATTTCCTGTCAGAGAGATCGCAATTCGTAATAACTGACAGAAAGTCATCGAGTAAAACAGAAGTGATTTCTGGCGTTCCGCAAGGTAGTGTTATAGGCCCTTTGCTGTTCCTTGTCTATACAAACGATTTGGAAGACAGTCTGACAGGCGTCTTAGGTTGTTTGTAGATGACACTGTCGTTTATCGACTAATGCAGTCATCAGAAGATCGAAACAAATTTGCCAAGCGATTTAGAAAAGATATCTGAATGGTGCGAAAAGTGGCAGTTGACCCTAAATAACGAAAAGCGTGAGGTCATCCACATGAGTGCTAAAAGGAATTCGTTAAACTTCGGTTACACGATAAATCAGTTTCATCTAAAAGCTGTAAATTCAACTAAATACCTTGGTATTACAATTACGAACAAATTAAATTGGAAGGAACACACAGAAAATGTTGTGGGGAAGGCTAACCAGACTGCGATTCATTGGCAGGACACTTACAAAATGTAACAGATCTACTAACGAGACTGCCTACATTACGCTTTCCGTCCTCTTTTAGAATACTGCTGCACGGTGTAGGATCCTTACCAGATAGGACTGACAGAGTACATCGAAAAAGTTCAAAGAAGGGAAGCACGTTTTGTATTATCGTGAAATATGGGAAAAAGCTTCACAGAAATGATACAGGATTTCGGCTGGACATCATTAAAAGAAAGGTGTTTTTCGTTGCGACGTAATCTTCACACGAAATTCCAATCACCAACTTTCTCCTCAGAATGCGAAAATATTTTGTTGACACCGACTTACATAGGGAGGAACGATCACCACGATAAAATAATGGAAATCAGAGCTCGTAAGAAAAGATATGGGTGTTCATTCTTTCCGTTTCACTACACGAGATTGGAATAATAGAGAATTGTGAAGGTGGTCTGATGAACCCTCTTCCAGGCACTTAAATGTGATTTGTAGAGTATCCATATAGATGTAGATGTATTTTCCTTTCAAAACACCGTCCATTCCGTTCAACTGCTCTTCGAAGTCCTTTGCTGCCTCTGACAGAATTACAGTGTCATTGGCAAATCTACCTACTCCAAATTTTTCTTTTGTTTCTTTTACTGCTTGCTCAATGTACAGATTGAATAACTTCGAGGATAGGTACAACCCTGTCTCACTCCCTTCTCAACCATTGCTTCCCTATCCTGCCCCTCTACTCTTTATAACTGCCTTCTGGTTTCAAATTCAAATGGTTCAAATGGCTCTAAGCACTATGGGACTTAACAACCGAGGTCATCAGTCCCCTAGACTTAGAACTACTTAAACCTAACTAACCTAAGGACATCACACACATCCATGCCCGAGGCAGGATTCGAACCCGCGACCGTAGCGGTCGCGCGTTTCCGGACTGAAGCGCCTAGAACCGCTCTGCCACGACGGCCGGCTTTCTGGTTTCGGTGCAAATTTTAAGTAGTGTTTCGTTACCTGAATTTTATCCCTGCGACGTTTGAGCTTGAAAGAGAATATTCCATTCAACATTGTCAAAAGGTTTCTCTACGTCTACAATAGCTAAAAACGTAGGTTTGCCTTTCCTTAACCTATATTCTATGAGAAATCGTAGGTTTAGTATAGCTGCGCATGTTCTTACATTTCTCCGAAATCCAAACTGTTCGTCCCCGAGTTCGGATTTTGCCCGTTATTGTATTCGTCTCTAAAGAATTCGTGTCAGTATTTTGCAACGGTGACTTATTAAACTCATAGTTCGGTAATTTTCACACCTGTCAGCATCTGCTTTCTTTGGAATTGGTATTATTACATTCTACTTGAAGTCTGTGCGTATTTCATCTATCTCATACATCTTGCTCACCAGATGGAAGAGTTTTGTCATGACTGGCTCTCCCAAGGCTGTCAGTTGTTCTGACGGCATGTTGTCGACTCGCTGGACCTTGTTTCGACGTAGGTCTGTCAGAGCTCTGTCAAATTCTTCACGCAGTATTATTTCTCCCATCTCGTCTTCGTCTACGTCCTCTTCCATTTATATATTATTGTCTTAAAGTACATCTCCCTTCTATAGACCCTCTATATACTCCTTCCACATTTTTCCTTTCCGTTCTACGCTTAGGACTCGTTTTCCATCTGAGTTTTAGATATTCATGCAGGTGATTCTCTTTTCTCCAACGGTCTTTTTAATTTTCCTGTGGGTGGCATCAGCCTCTCCCCTAGTGATATATGCTTCCAAATCCTCACATTTGTCCCCTGGCCATTGCTGCTTAGCTATTGCCACTTAGCTATTTTGCATTTCTTGTCAATCTAATTTTTTAGACGTTTGTATTCCCTTTCGCCTGCTTCATTTACTGGATTTTTATGTTTTTCCTTTCATCAGTTAAATCTAATATCCAAGCATCTCTACTAACCTTCGTCTTTTTACCTACGTGATCCTCAGCTGCCTTCAGGATTTCATCTCTCAAAGCTACCCATTCTTCTTCTACTGTATTACTTTCACCTATACTTATCAGTCTTTCTGTAATGCTCCCCCTCAATTCCTACCTTTTTTGCAGTTTCTTCAGTTTTAATCTACAGTTCATAAGCAATAAATTGTGGTCGGCGTCCATATCTGTCCCTGTAAATGCCTTACAGTTTTAAACCTGGGTCCTAAATCTCTGACACTGTCATCCATTGTTGAAATGTCTGGGAGTATGCGTATCGAACGTTTTAAAGTAGAACGATCACACAAAACTAATAACAGGTAAGGCAGACGCCTGTCAGATTCAGTGGAGAAATCCTCACGAAGAGTACGCCACCCACGAAAGGTGGCAGCTTATAAAACACTCGCTCGACGGATACACGAGTGTTGCCCGTCGGTGTGAGACACTTACCAGGAAGGATTGGTACGTGACATCCAGAAAATCCTAAGAAGAGCAGCCCTTTTCGTCACTGGTTCATTTGGTAAACGCGATAGTGTCACGGAGATGCACCCTCAACTTGACAGGGCAGACGCTACAAGACAGACATTGTGAATCGCCGTATGGTTTACGGTTAAAATTCGGAGGGCAGTACAGTCAACCGGTATATTACCTCCTCCTATGTAAATGTAGTGAAAAGACAAGGAACGTAAAATTAGTTTCCAGCTGACAGGGGTGTTACCCGTAACAGTTCTTTCAGTGCCCTATTTGCGACTGGGACAGCAAAGGGGGAAGTGACAGTTACCCCCCACCACACAGCATAAGGTGGCTCTTGAAGTGCAGAAGCAGACTAAGAGGGGCATATTGACAGCAGTTTCAGGTGAATGTAGGTTCCAGTAGTCATGCATAGGCGAAGTAACTTGCTCAGGATAGAGTAACGTGGACAGCTGCATCAAACTGTCTTACTAACTTCTGACTGAAGGCCACAGCAATAATAAGACCGCGGTGAGTGTTTCAAGCCGCCCGTCTGAGCATAAAGGTAGTCCGTTTAAGTGATAATTTCCATGTGCAGGGGTGTAGCCTTGGAATTTATGGAGAGTGCAGTAAAACGGTAGCAGATCAGAGACAATGGAGAGTATATGTGCAGCATTTTAATGACTGGGTTCGTAGATATGCAGTCTCTGTTTCCAATTTCAAAGATTGTACACTACTGGCCATTAAAATTGCTACACCACGACGTTTGCAAGACAACAACCATCTGCACGACAGCAGCATGGATTATCAGTTCGGAGACCATGGCTGCGGTTACCCTTGACGCTGCATCACAGACAGGAGCGCCTGCGATGGTGTACTCAACCACGAACCTGGGTGCACGAATGGCAAAACGGCATTTTTTCGGATGAATCCAGGTTCTGTTTACAGCATCATGATGGTCGCATCCGTGTTTGGCGACATCGCGGTGAACGCACATTGGAAGCGTGTATTCGTCATCGCCATGCTGGCGTTTTACCCGGAGTGATGGCAATACTGGCGTATCATCCGGCGTGATGGTATGGGGTGTCATTGGTTACACGTCTCGGTCACCTCTCGTTCGCATTGAAGGCACTTTGAACAGTGGACGTTACATTTCAGGTGTGTTATGATCCGTGACTGTACCCTTCATTCGATCCCTGCATTTCAGCAGGATAATGCACGACCGCATGTTGCAGGTCCTGTACAGGCCTTCTTGGATACAAAAAATGTTCGACTGCTGCCCTGGCCAGCACATTCTCCAGATATCTCACCAAATGAAAACGTCTGGTCAATGGTGGCCGAGCAACTGGCTCGTCACAATACGCCTGTCACTACTCTTGATGAACTGTGGTATCGTGTTGAAGCTGCATGGGCAGCTGTACCTGTACACGCCATCCAAGCTCTGACTCAACGCCCAGGCGTATCAAGGCCGTTATTACGGCCAGAGGTGGTTGTTCTGGGTACTGATTTCTGAGGATCTATGCACCCAAATTGCGTGAAAATGTAATCACATGTCAGTTGTAGTATAATATATTTGTCCAATGAATACCCGTTTATCATCTGCGTTTCTTCTTGGTGTAGCAATTTTAATGGCTAGTAGTGTAATTGTTCGTACGAGTGGACTGCAGATGGACGTTGTGAACCTGCTGTTTAACGCACAAAAAACTAAACCGATCGATCCGTTCATCTGGGCACATATGAGTCATGCCGTAGTTGCGACTTTTTAACTTCCTTTCTTGGGTTGAAGCAAGGCTGCCTGACGAATAAAGGACTGCAAATTCGGATTCTCAGCCGACATTGATAGAGTTTCACTGGTGAGGTAGGTTTCCGCCGCATCAGGTAACTGCACAGGTAACTGCAGTTCTCGTAAATCATGGGACGATGGTTTCTGGTCACGATAGTGACTGAGATGCTATCCACTGGGTTCCGATAAGGCGCATTTGATGGCCAAGGCATCAACGTGAATTCAGTATCATGTTCCTCAAACCACTATAGTACGACTCTGGCCTTCCGACACGGACAGTTATCCTGCTGAAAGATGCCAACGCCATCGGGAAGACATCAGTTACCGTCGACGAGGAATGCAGGGGCTCTGCAGTAATGTTCATATGGCTCATAGCTGCGGTCGTGCCTTACATTACTATCACAGTCACCACCGGCGTAAGTCCGTGGCTCGCTATATATTTCGAGTAGCCGTTTGCCTGGATGACAACGTGTCTGAATACGACCATCAACTTGGTGTATCAAGGAATTTGACTCATCCGAATACATGGCACTTGATCGACCTTCCAGTGTCAATGATTCCTTGTCCACTGCAGTCGTAATTTAGGACACGGTTGCGTCAATATAAGAACTCGAATGGGTCGTCTACTTCGGAGCACTATGTTCAACACTGTACGGTGAACGGTGTGCTCCCAAACAACTGTGCCTCACCTCATTGTGCTGTGTCAAAATTCTGGCACAGGTCGTCGTGTTTCCTGCTTTACATCTCGTTCCGTGATCAGGTGTGGACATCCAACTTCTTATCGCTAACTCGTGGTTTCTTTCTCTGTCCTTCAACCACCTTCCATAGATGGTCACGAGAGTAACACGCAAACCGCTGGCCAGTTTCTTTGCCTCCGGGATGCTCGTACGCAGGTTCCGGACCGTAACAGTTTGGCGTTTGGCAGTGGATTTCCCCATTTGCGTGAAACACTGAAGAGCTGAAGAAACTGCGACACCTGCCGAGTAATGTGTAGGGCCCCCGCGAGCACGCAGAAGTGACGCAGCACTATGTGGCATGGACTCGACTAATGCCAGAAGTAGTGCTGGAGGGAACTGACACCATGAATCCTGCAGGGCTGTCCATAAACCCGTTAAAGTACGAGGGGGTAGAGATCACTTCTGAACAGCACGTCGCAAGACATCCAAAAATATGTTGAATAATGTTCGTGTCTGTGGAATCTGGTGGCCAGCGGAAGTGTTTACACTCAGAAGAGTGTTCCGAGAGCGACTCTGTAGCAATTCTGGATATGTGGGGTGTCGCTTTGTCCTGCTGGAATTGCCCATGTCTGTCGGAATGCACAATGGACATGAATGGATGCAGGTGATGAGACACTATCCTTACGTACGTGTCACCTGTCAGAGTTGTTCCTAGGCGTATCAGGGGACGCAGATCACTCCAACCGCACACGTCCCACACCATTACAGAGCGTCCACCAGTTTGAGCAATCCACTGCTGACATGTAGGGTCCAAGGATTCATGAGGTTGTCTCCACATCCGTACACGTCCATCCGCTCGATACCATTTGAACGAGAGTCATCGGATCAGGCAATATGTTTTCAGTCAACAACAGTCCAATGTCGATGTTGACAGGCGAGGCATAAAGCTTTGTGTCGTGCGTTCATGAAGGGTACACGAGTTGGGCTCCGAAAGCCCATATCGATGATGTTTCGTTGAGTGGTCCACAGGTTGACACTTGTTGGTGGTTCAAATGGCTCTGAGCACTATGGGACTTAACATCTGAGGTCATTAGTCCCATAGAACTTTGAACTACTTAAACCCAAGGGCATCACATGCCCGAGGCAGGATTCGAACATGCGACCGTAGCGGTCGCGCGGTTCCAGACTGATCTGGAAATCTGCAGCAATTTGCTGAAGCGTTGTGCTTCTGTGACGTTGAACGATTCTCTTCAATCGTTGTTGGTCCCGTTCTTGTGGAATCTTTTCCCGGCCACAGTGATGTCGGAGATTTGATGTTTCACCGGATTCCCGATATTCACGGTACACTCGTGAAGTCGTCGTACGGGAAAATCCTCTCTTCATAGCTACCTCAGAGATGGTGTGACCCGTGGCTCCTGCGCCGACTGCACCATCACGTTCGAACTCACAAGAACTTGCCATTGCAGCAGCAGTAGCCGATCTAACAACTGTGCCAGACACTTGTTGTCTTATATAGGCGTTGCCGACCGCAGCACCGTATTCTGCCTGTTTACATATCTCTGAATTTGAATGCCGGCCGAAGTGGCCGAGCGGTTCTAGGCGATACAGACTGGAACCGCGCGACTGCTATGGTCACAGGTTCGAATCCTGTCTAGGGGACAGATGTGTGTGATGTCCTTAGGTTAGTTAGGTTTAAGAAGTTTTAAGTTCTAGGGGACTGATGACCTCAGAAGTTAAGTCCCATAGTGCTCAGAGCCATTTTGTATTTGAATACGCAGGCATAGCAGTTTGTTTGGCGCTTCAGTGTTTATCATCGCTAAAGTGATTTCCCATTCGCCCCTACTCCTCTTATATATGTTGGTGCTCATAACTTGAGGACGAAAGTAACTTTTTCATGAGGTGTCAGTGCCAAGTAACGTACCAGAAACTTGGAGCGTAAGTAGAAAGAAGCTGGACGTACACTAACATGGGGACAGGTGGGAACACAGAATAGACGCAGGAACATAGTAAAACGTGATCGTTTTGGTAGTACAGGTGTTATGGCGTGGGCCTACTGACCTTCAAAGCTCACAGTCATCAATCAGCATTCACCAGTCAACGTTACTGTGACGCTGTACTCCTTCCTACTGTACGTCTTTTAAGGGGTGCATTCGATCCTGAGTTCATTATTATTGGTGACAATGTGCGGCCGCATCGAACAATGCAGGTGCAGGAACTCTTGAGAAGAGGGGATGTTCAGCGAACGGACTGACTTGGCCGTTCTCCGGACTCAAATCCCATCGAGTACGCGTAAGATGCGTTGGGCAGACGTCGTACAGCACCTCCACACGCACCAACGCTCATGTAACAGTTGTCAACCACGCAGAACCAACATGGATTCCGGAAACAGCGATCGTCTGAGACCCAACTCGCTTTATGTGTTCATGAGACCCAGAAAATATTAGATACAGGCTCCCAGGTAGATGCCATTTTCCTTGACTTCCGGAAGGCGTTCGATACAGTTCCGCACTGTAGCCTGATAAACAAAGTAAGAGCCTACGGAATATAAGACCAGCTGTGTGGCTGGATTGAAGAGTTTCTAGCAAAGAGAACACAGCATGTTGTTCTCAATGGTGAGACGTCTACAGACGTTAAAATAACCTCTGGCGTGCCACAGGGGAGTGTTATGGGACCATTGCTTTCCACAATATATATAAATGACCTAGTAGATAGTGTCGGAATTTTCATGCGGCTTTTCGCGGATGATGCTGTAGTATACAGAGAAGTTGCAGCATTAGAAAATTGTAGCGAAGTGCAGGAAAATCTGCAGCGGATAGGCACTTGGTGCAGGGAGTGGCGACTGACACTTAAGATAGACAAATGTAATGTATTGCGAATTCATAGAAAGAAGGATCCTTTATTATATGATTATATGATAGCGGAACAAACACAGGTAGCAGTTACTTCTGTAGATTATCTGGGAGTATGCGTGCGGAACGATTTGAAGTGAAATGATCATATAAAATTAATTTTTGGTAAGGCGCGTGCCAGGTTGAGATTCATTGGGAGAGTCCTCAGAAAATGTAGTCCATCAACAAAGGAGGTGGCTTACAAAACACTCGTTCGACCTATACTTGAGTATTGCTCATCAGTGTGGGATCTGTACCAGGTCAGGTTGACAGAGGAGATAGAGAAGATCCAAAGAAGAGCGCGCGTTTCGTCACAGGGTTATTTGGTAAGCGTGATAGCGTTACGGAGATGTTTAGCAAACTCAAGTGGCAGACTCTGCAAGAGAGGCGCTCTGCATCGCGGTGTAGCTTGCCGTCCAGGTTTCAGGATGGTGCGTTTCTGGATGAGGTATCGAATATATTACTTCTCCCTACTTATACCTCCCGAGGAGATCACGAATGTAAAATTAGAGAGATTCGAGCGCGCACGGAGGCTTTCCGGCAGTCATTCATCCCGCGAACCATACGCGACTGGAACAGTAAAGGGAGGTAATGACAGTGGCACGTAAAGTGCCCTACGCCACACACCGTTGGGAGGCTTGCAGAGTATAAATGTAGATGTAGATGTAGGTGGAGGAATGCAACGTCCTAGCTCAAGAAGTCCTTACCAACCTTGCGCCCAGTACGGGAACCCGTCAGGGAGCATGTATTGCCGTCCGTGGTGATCACACACACACCTGCTGAGACACATGTCCCACCAATTGTTCAAATTGTTCAAATGACTCTGAGGACTATGGGACTTAACTTCTGAGGTCATCAGTCCCCTAGAACTTTGAACTACTTAAACCTAACTAACCTAAGGACATCACGCACATCCATGCCCGAGGCAGGATTCGAACCTGCGACCGTAGCGGTCGCGCGGTTCCAGACTGTAGCGCCTAGAACCACTCGGTCACCCCGGCCGGCCCACCAATTGTAATGTCCAGCGGATCATAACAAACTGCAGTGAATTCGGCGTAATTATTTTCTTTATATAAAATTGTCATTTCTGTTCGTCTCATTGAGTACCGTATGTTTTATTTGGTCCGAATAGAATATAATTCTACAGTGATGTACTGCCTGTCACGTTACTTTTCAATAAAAGGACCGTCGGGTGGCAGTGAATCTCGCAGTGTCCAGTAGTCGTAATGTTTTGGGTCCTATAAAAGCACTACCGTCGTTGCTTTCGCTTCTAACGCAACTTTTCGTTTGTCCTTCCAGACAAGCACATATCCGCTAAGAAAAAATATTCGCTGCGTAAATGTTGATCGAAATTTATCGCCGACGAACTCGCTTTCATTCTTTGTCAGTGGTGACGAGGAATTTTCATGTTCGCTGCCCGGGTTTATCCATCTCAGCACTCAACGCGTGCACGCCACCTAGCAATTGAACGCCACAAAAGGCGCTCGGCTAATATCGCGGTCATTCCGCGCCAGAAATCTCTAGACGCTGGGCGTATAAAAGAGTGCGTCTGTACGGAAGCCTTTTGTGTGGGCAATCTGATATTCTCGCCCGCATACAGAAAGGGACAGGTTACAGTCGGTCTGCAGGCAGTTTACGAGGCTGCTAGTGGTCCCGGTAGTGCGCGGTCGTAACTGTCCTCGTAAAATCAGCGCCGGTAATGAGCGTCGTTGGCCTGTTTCGGGTTTTGTTCTCTCTCGGCGCGCACAACAGAGAGGCCCTTCATTGGGCAGCAGAGCCTGCCGTTTGTTCTCGGACCCCGCGCCCCTTTCGCCACCTCAGCTCCAGAGAACCCCTCCCCCCGCCCCCCCCCCCCCTCCCTTGGTCCATAATCACTTGTTGCTGCGTGCGCCTGCCCCCTCCCTTCTCCAAGACGCAGGCGGTCGCCGCCAGCTCTCGATAGAACGCAGTGCGCGGACGCGACGAGTTCCAGTCGCCCGTGCGATCCCCCCGTGCCACCACCTGCTTGGCTCCAGACTTCGGCTAATCGCCTGGACCAGCCGCACTGCAACTCACCGGTGAGTACTGGAGCGTGCGCGCTGACGCTGTGCTACGCGTGTCTCTTAGGTGCGACACAGGATTAGACTTCGTTTATTTTTAAACTCCGCCTTATCCGAAACACAACTTATTTCTTTTTTGGTTATCCAAACATGTTTCGACACCAATGTGCCGTCTTCTGAGGGTCTCGACTTATTTCTGAAAGATATTGTACAAAGTTCATCTCTGCGCGATAACAATGGAGATACTATCGAAGACAGCGCTGCCAAGTTGCTAAACATAGTCTTCCGAAATGCCTTCACAAAAGAAGACGAAGTAAATATTCCAGAATTCGAATCAAGAACAGCTGGCAACATAACGTAGAAGTAAATATCCTCGGAGTAGCGAAGTAACTTAAATCACTTAATAAAAGCAAGTCTTCTGGTCCAGACTGTATACCAGTTGAGTTCCTTTCGGACTATGCTGATGCATTAGCTCCATACTCAACAATCATATACAACCGTTCGCTCGACGAAAGATCCGTTCCCGAAGACTGGAAAGTTGCACAGGTCACACCAGTATTCAAGAAAGGTAGTAGGAGTAATCCACTAAATTACAGGCCCATATCGTTAACGTCGATATGTAGCAGGATTTTGGAACATGTATCGTGTTCGAACATTATGAATTACCTCGAAGAAAACTGTCTATTGACACACAGTCAAAATGGGTTTAGAAAACATCGTTCTTGTGAAACACAACCAGCTCTTTAGTCACATGAAGTGCTGAGTGCTACTGACAAGGGATTTCAGATCGATTCCGTATTTCTGGATTTTTGGAAGGCTTTTGACATTGTACCACACAAGTGGCTCGTATTGAAACCGTGCTTATGGAATATCGTCTCAGTTATCTGACTGGATTTGTGATTTCCTAGCCGGCCAATCGTGGCCGAGCGGTTCTAGGCGCTTCAGTCTGGAACCACGCGACCGCTACGGACGCAGATTCGAATCCTGCCTCGGGCATGGATGTGTGTGCCGTCCTTAGGTTAGTTAGGCTTAAGTAGTTCTAAGTTCTAGGGGACTGGTGACCTGAGATGTTAAGTCCCATAGTGCTCAGAGCCATTTGAACAATTTTTTGTGATTTCCTGTCAGAGAGGTCACAGTTCGTAATAATTTACGGAAAGTCATTGAGTAAAACAGAAGTGATTTCTGGCGTTCCCCAAGGTAGTGTTATAGGCCCTTTGCTGTCCCTTATCTATATAAACGATTTGGGAGACAATCGGAGCAGCCGTCTTCGGTTGTTTGCAGATGACACTGTCGTTTATCGACTAATAAAGTCATCAGAAGATCAAAACAAACTGCAAAACGATTTAGAAGAAATATCGGAATGGTGCGAAAAGTGGCAGTTGACCCTAAATAACGAAAAGTGTAAGGTCATCCAGATGAGTGCTAAAAGGAACTCGTTAAACTTCGGTTACACGATAAATCAGCCTAATCTAAAAGCCGTAAATTCAACTAAATACCTAGGTATTACAGTTACGAACAACTTAATTTGGAAGGAACACACAGAAAATGTTGTGGGGAAGGCTAACCAAAGACTGCGTTTTATTGGCAGGATACTTCGAAAATGTAACAGACCTACTAAGGAGACTACATACACTACGCTTGTCCGTGCTTTTTTAGAGTAATGCTGCGCGGTGTGGGATCCTTACCAGATAGGACTGACGGAGTACATCGAAAAAGTTCAAAGAAAGGCAGCAGTTTTTGTATTATCGCGAAATATGGGAGAGAGTGTCACAGAAATGATACATGATTTGGGCTGGGAATCGTTAAAAGAAAGGCATTTTTCGTTGCGACTGAATCTTCTCTCGAAATTCCAATACTTCCTGCTCCGAATGCGAAAATATTTTGTTGACACCGACTTAGATAGGGAGGAACGATCACAAAGACAAAATAAGGGAAATGAGAACTCGTACGGAAAGATAAGGTGTTCATTCTTTCCGCGCGCTATACGATATTGGAATAGTAGAGAATTGTGAAGGTGGTTCGATGAACCCTCTGCCACGCACTTAAATGTGATTTGCAGAGTATCCATGTAGATGTAGATGTAGAAAGTTCACAGTTCTTTCTCTATTTCTGACCTAATGACCGTAACATGTGGATCGCGTAATAAAATGCACATGTTTTAGTTTTAAGGCCAGAAGTAGAAGAACAACCTTCGAACTAAATCCGCTGAATGCGTATAACTTGGCTGCAGCTGTGTTAGGTACAGATGTACTAGTTAATGGTGAAATACGAAAAGTTGTGCCGGACTAGGACTGGAGCCCTGGCACCCCGCTTATTGCGAGCGGTCGCTTTGAGTACTTCGGCTATCCATCCGTACACGTCTCCCAGACCGACCCAAACTTTCGTATGTCACAATATTTACATCCCTATGGCACAGTCTCCTACATTCTGATATAGGAGACTAGGGTACAGGAATGCAGACACTGAAACTTCCTGGCAGATTAAAACTGCGTGCCCGACCGAGACTCGAACTCGGGACCTTTGCCTTTCGCGGGCAAGTGCTCTACCATCTGAGCTACCGAAGCACGACTCACGCCCGGTACTCACAGCTTCACTTCTGCCAGTATCTCGTCTCCTACCTTCTAAACTTTACAGAAGCTCTCCTTGCCCGCGAAAGGCAAAGGTCCCGAGTTCGAGTCTCGATCGGGCACACAGTTTTAATCTGCCAGGAAGTTTCATATCAGCGCACACTCCGCTGCAGAGTGAAAATCTCATTCTGGAATGCAGACACTGCCACCTGTGGGTTTCGGTCGGTCTGGGAGGTGTGCGCGGATAGCCGAAGTGCTCCACGCAACAGCTCCCAATATCCCGGTTAGACTCCCGGTGCACCACAAATTTTCATATGTACATCTATACCTAACACAGCTGCAGCCAAGTTATTCGCATTCAGCGAATTTATTTCAAAGTAATTTAGGACGACCGTCAATCGTCAACGATGTCTGTTCATCCAGACATGCAACTAAACAAAAACAACTGTGAACTTTGTACGATACTTCACGGAAATAAATCGAGACTCGCAGAAGAAGACGCTTAGGTGTGGAAACAGGTCTAGCTAAATCAAAAAGAACTACACCGTTTTTTTTCTTAACATAAGGCGGAATATTTTTAAAAAAAGTTATTCGCAGACACGAAAATACGTCCACCGGAGCTCCCGACCCCAGAAACATTGGGTAAGTATTAACAATAAAATGGAAGAACACGTTTACTGTTAGCGGTCATAGTGAACACCCTCCCCCTGCCCCTTTCATTAAACGATCGAACCCTCCTTTATAAAATAGCTTAAAACGTATAATTACTTTGCAAATGAATTAATCTGTTAAATATTTGGCGATAAGCGTGTAAGCGATAAAAAGCCTTGAAAAGGTTTGAAATTATGTGTAAAGTTTGTTGGAAGCCGGTAATTGCTCTAATTCTCAAATACTGAATGAATACATTCTGAATAGTTCGCCTGCCGTGAGTTACGGTGCTTGGACACATCTTGACTGTTTCCAACTGTAATAGATGTCATACTGTCTTAAACTTTCAGCAGAAGATTTTACCTAATGATAGCTACTGACACCAAATTAAAGTTTCTAAATTCAATCAGTAATCATAAAAAGCACTAAAAATAAGACTTTTGTTGTTCAAACACCTTACGGGAACGGAGACGGGTGATGTCGCCGACAACCACCAACGCTTCGACAGGCGAACACCTGACCATTATCAAGTCAAAACTGCAGCAGCTATGCGCTGTGCAAGCGTATTAAAACTTCGGTTTTCGGAGAAATTTCGCAAAAGTAAGACACACCATGTAAACACTACCGCCATAAAAAATCGAATATTACCGACGTCAGAAGTTACCGATAGTGAAATTAATAATCAAGGGGTGAGGTAGCATAAACTCTGTCCCTCTGTTTTTTTTTTTTTTTTTTTTTTTTTTTTTTTTTTTTTTTTTTTGACAACCGAGAGAGCAGAATACCATGTAGAATTTAAAAAAAAAACACGTTCTCTATGTGCAAGGTTACTTGCCAATTTAATTTCAACGGCTTCCTTAAGGAGAGGTTTACTATCTTTGACCCGAAAAAGCATGTTCTTTGAGAATTTTTTTCTCGTGATGTGTTATAGATATCAATTTCAAATTCGGTCAAAATGTTTATTGATATCTCCTCTACAAACTGGAAGTTTTTTGACCGGAAATGTCGAGGAGTAAAAGCGGAAATGCCGTCGGAACGAAACAAAATTTCGATGTAGACCTCCACGCGCGGTATGTCACAGGTCAGCCGGCTCGTTTGAAATGAAAATTGAGTTGACGTTAGCGAAGTATATAAGATTCTTCAGAAGTTGTACCTCGCTTAAGTTATTTGGACCATAGGAAACAAAACGGCTGCCATTTGAAAAAAAATGGGGATTTTTCATCGATTTTTCGACTTCGTCGGCCAAGCAAAAATATTTATAGTTGATGGATCGGAACTAAAAGTGGTACCCTAGACAATTTAGTTAGCTTCGTTGGGAACAAACAATCATGCTAATCGGTTGAGTAGATTTGAAGTTACCATACCGCGCGATAAAAAAAAGTCATTTCAAGAACACCGCGTTTGAAGTTTTGACTACATATAAATGCAATATTATGCAACTTACGTACAATCTGGTATTCCGGATCCATAAACTAGTCCTTCCTCTTCCTCATAGAGGGTGTTCTGCTCGACCTGGGCCATCCTGCGCTGCTCCAGAGCAGCTCGTACGGCCGGTGAGAAGCGGTTTTCGGTCGCTTGAACCCGGTGGTCGTCCGAATGCTTGGCGAACTGCGTCGAATAGAGTCCCAGGGTGACGTCCATCGTTGTCATGGTCTTCAGAATTGCTGAATACCGTTCGTTGAAGCTACTCACTGCCAGGAAAGTCGCAATCTCCACAGGCTTCGCGCCAGAATGCAAATGCTTGGCGGCTAACTTCCAGACACACGCGTTCAAACTTTCATTTGAATTTGTGTGTTTCCTCCCAAGCGCCAGTACAATAACTCGTTCTCCGTCAGAAAATAACTTGTGCGTGAAAAAGTCCGATTTCAGGCAGGTGCATTTTTTTCTTCAACCGCGAATAACAAACATTTCCGTATTCGCAAAAACCGTTTCCTTCGGAGGATTCTAAACACTTTTATGGATTCAGAAATGCAATTTAAAAATCGATTTTTTGAACGAAAAGATAGCAAACCTCCCCTTAATAACACTATCCTAATAGCTGGAAGTACATGCCAGACCTTCGTGTTGTCATATTCCGTAGGATGACCGATGCCAAGACAATGTTCTTCATTGGCGGATTTGCTGGGCTGTTGTTAGCGTGTGTGCCGATTATCCTCAGTCCACCGGTCCTCCACAAACCTGATAGTCTGCTCCAACATATGATGTGCTACAACTGCAGGGAATACGTTAGACACCGGCCTTAACCAAACCAATATCATCGTTTACGCAACCTAAAAGGATGCTGATCTCAGACAGTGGACGAAAAACACACTTCACATCATATTTCAGCAAACTATAGCTAGTCATGTTCGAAATGGTACCTACATAAGGCAAAAGGGCCGTAGACTTTGTTGCCACCTCGGTATTATCATCACTCACACGATGCACGGTTGGTCGAGAGCGCAACGCACGTCGGTTCTGTCTTTTACTATAACCATTCTGGCGAAATGTGACTTCGAGATAGGCTAACTCAGCTGAAAAACTCTTAAGGTCTGAGATGACAATGGATCCTGTGAACCAAGATACGGAATACCCCGTCACGTTGAGGCGGCTGGTGACAACTATCAGCCTGCAGAGCCAAAGAAACTAGTATACCTGCCTAATATCTTGTAGGGAACCCGTGAGTACGCAGAAGTGCCATAACACGACTTGCATGCACTCGACTAATGTCTGAAGTAGTGCTGGACGGAATTTACCCATGAATCCTGCAGCCCTGTCCATAAATCCTTAAGAGTAGGAATGAGTGGAGATCTCTTCTGAACAGCACTTTGCAACGCATCCCAGATATGTTCAATAACGTTCATGTCTGGGAAGTTTGGTGGCCAGCGGAAGTGTTTAAACTTAAATGAGTGTTCCTAGAACCACGCTGTAGCGGCGGCCGGAGTGGCCGAGCGGTTCTAGGCGCTTCAGTCTGGAACGCCGCAATCGCTACGGTCGCAGGTTCGAATCCTGCCTCGGGCATGGATGTGTGTGATGTCCTTAGATTAGTTAGGTTTAAGTAGTTCTAAGTTCTATGGGTCTGATGACCTCAGCTGTTAGGTCCCATAATGCTCAGAGCCATTTGAACCACACTGTAGCGATTCTGGAAGTGTGGGGTGTCGCATTGTCCTGCTCCAATTGCCCAAGTCGGTCGCAATGCACAACTGACACAAATGGACGTACGTATCACCTCTCAGATTCGTATCTAGACGTATCAGGGGTCCTACATCACTCCAATTGCACATGCTCCACACCGTTACAGAGCCTCGACTAGCTTGAACAGCCACCTGGCGACACGTGGGGTCCATGTATTCATGAGGTTGTCTCCATACTGTACACTTCCATCCCCTCGATACCATTTGAAACGAGACTCGTCCGACCGGGCAGCATGTTTCCAGTCATCAACAGTCCAATGTCGGTGTTGACAGACCCAGGCGAGGCGTAAACCTTTGTGTCGTGCAATCATCAAGGGTACAAGAGTGGGCCTTCGGCTCCAAAAGCCCATATCGATGATGTTTCGTTGAATGATTCTCACGCTGACCCTTGTTGATGGCCCAGAATTGAAATCTGCAGCAATTTGCGGAAAGGTTGCACTTGTCTCATGTTGAACGATTCTCTCCAGTCGTCGTTGGTCCCCTTCTTGCAGGATCTTTTTCCGACCGCAGCGATGTCGGAGATTTGATGTTTTATCGGATTCCTGATATTCACGGTACACTCGTGAAATGACTGTACGGGAAAATCCCCACTTCGTCGCTACCTCGGTGTAGCTGTGTCCCGACTACAACACCACATTCAAACTCACTTAAATCTTGATAGCCTGTCATTGTAGTGGCAGTAACCGATCCAGCTGCGCCAGACACTTGTTGTCTTATACAGCCGTTGCCGACCGCAACACCGTATTCTGGCGGTTTACATATCCCTGTATTTGAATACGCATGCCTGTACCAGTTTCTTTGGCGCTTCAGTGTACAAGTCTGTGTTACTAAGCTTCCTACAAACGGCATGGCCCAACGTACTATCCACCTTCCTACTGGACAACACATGAACCGAATGAAGGCAGCCATCCTTTTTCACCTCTATCGTGAAAGAAATATTCGAGTGGATTGAATTCAGCTGTTCTAAAAAGTCGGTCAAATTCTCACCGCCATGAGGCCAAACAATAAAAGTCTCGTCCGCCTATGTGAAAAAAACTCCCAGGTTTCAAGCTGCCGACTTCGAGGCGAGTTCCGCGAATCTTCCATAAACAAAACACCGTGACATCGTACTTCCCATCGCAGCTTGATATGTCTGCTCGTAGCACTGGTCACCGAGTAAAAAGTAAGTGGAAATCAACACATATCGGACAGTCTTTCGGAGACAGGGCACCTCGTGTTCCTGCTGCTAATAAGGCGAGTACACCGTTCGTTTGTTATATATTTTTACAAGCTTCCAACACGAGCGACTTATTTACAGATAACTGTGTGGTTACTACACTACTTTTGTAATTTCTTGCATGTTCGAATGTTAACTAGGCACAACCTTCTACTTTTATTTTAATAACAGCGTAACGTACAGTACCGCTGTTGTTATCGACCCTCCTCTCGTAACTGTGACTGCTGTGCACAGATGCGAGTTGAGTTGGCGACCCTTCGCTCACAGCTCTAGGCTGCGTTGAATTCCGTCACACAGCTTGAGGCTGCTGCCAAGGGGCATCACTGTGGGGGTCGGACGCGGGGATGCGAGGGACGTCGAGCACGTCCCACGTGTCCCTTGATCTGTCCACTGCTGTGGTCGCCCTAGGTACTGCCTTCACTGAGGTTGACCCCTCACCTGTGCTCGAGTGGGAGATCATTCCAAAGTCTGGCAGGCAGCGAAAACCTTTCTGAGGGGCCCAATCGTAGAGCCTCCGCAGTTCGTTTTACGAACAGGTTTCGGGCGTTATCTATGGCTGACGATGTCTCTAAGCCGGATGCAGTCGTCCACCCTGTTCCAGAGGAAGCTTCTCGGCCTGCAACTTCTGGGCATTCACAGAGGGTGGGTTTGCTGGTAGTTGGGAGCTCCAACAATAGGCGCGTAATGGAGCCCCATAGGAACATGGCTACCATGGAGGGGAAGGAAGCCAGTGTGCACTATGTGTGCATTCCGGGGGGAGTCATTCCGGATGTGGAAAGGGTGCTTCCAGGTGCCATGCAGAGTACAGGGCGCAGCCAACTGCAGGTGGTGACTCATGTCAGTACCAATGACGTGTGTCGCTTTGGATCGGAGGAGATTCTCTTTGGTTTCGGGCAGCTAGCGGAAATGGTAAATGCGAGTCTTGTTTGCGAGATTAAAGCGGAGCTCACCATCTGCAGCAACGCCGACAGAGCCGAGTGCGGTCCTTTGGTGCAGAGCCGAGTGGAGGGTCTGAATCAGAGGCTCAGGCGGTTCTGTGACCGTGTAGGCCGCACATTCCTTGACTTGCGCCATCGGGTGGTGGGGTTTCCGGGTTCTGCTTAATAGGTCTGGAGTCCACAACACACAGGAAGCGGCTACACGGGTTGAGTGGGACTGGGCGGTTTCTTAGGTTAGAGTGTTTCAGGAAACTATAGAAATGACGTCTGTCTAAAAGGGGACAGGTAAAACACAGTAAGGTAGTTGTAGAAACGATCGGTATTGTAGTTGTAAATTGTCAAAACTGTGTTGGAAAAGAATCAGAGCTCCAAGCCCTAATAGAAAGCACTGAAGCTCAAACAGTTATAGGTACAGAAAGCTGGTTAAAGTCGGAAATAAGTTCAGCCAAAATGTGTTGAAGCGATCTAACAGTTTTCAGATAGGATAAGTTAAATACAATTGGTGGTGGAGTATTTATTTCTGTCAGAAGAAGTTTGCCTTGTAGTGAAATTGAATTAGATAGTTCCTGCGAGCTAGTATCGGTAGAGGTTATACCTGACAATCGGACTAAACTATTAATTGGATCGTTTTACCGAACAGTTTGCTGAACAGTTCAAAGAAAGCCCGCATCTTGTGGTCGTGCGGTAGCGTTCTCGCTTCCCACACCCGGGTTCCCGGGTTCGATTCCCGGAGGGGTCAGGGATTTTCTCTGCCTCGTGATGGCTGGGTGTTGTGTGCTGTCCTTAGGTTAGTTCGGTTTAAGTAGTTCTAAGTTCTAGGGGACTTATGACCATAGATGTTAAGTCCCATAGTGCTCCGAGCCATTTGAACCATTTGAAGTTCAAAGAAAACTGGAGTCTCATTTCAAATATGTACACCACTCATACAATTATAGTCGGTGGTGACTTCAATCTGTCCTCGATATGCTGAAAAAATTGTATGTTTGAAGCCGGCGGTAGGCATAAAACGTCATCCGAAATTGTACTGAAGGCTTTCTCAGAAAATTATTTTGAACAGTTAGTTCGTCAGCTCACTCGAAGTGTAAATAGTTGCGAAAGGATACTTGACCTCTTAGCAATAATCCTGGACAAATAGTGAGTATCGTGACGAATACAGGGATTAGCGTCCAAAAGGCAGTTGCTCCTAGGCTGAATACCGTAACACCTACAACCATCAAAAAGAAACGCAAAGTATATTTATTTAAAAAAGCTGTTAAAAGTGCTCTTAACGTCTTTTTGAGAGACAGTCTTCACTCCTTCCGATCTGACCATGGAAGCGTAAAAAAGTTGTGGAATGATTTTAAAGAGATAGTATCGACAGCAATTGCGAGATATATACCACATAAATTAATAAGTGATGGTACTGATCCCCCATGGTACACAAAACGGGTCAGATCGTTGTTGCAGAAGCAGCGAAAGAAGCATGCCAAATTTAAAGGAATGCAAAATGCCCAAGACTGGCAACGTTTTGCAGAAGTTCGGAATATGGCGCGTACTTCAATGCGAGATGTTTTTAATAATTTCCACAACGAAATTCTGTCTCGAAATCTGGCAGAAACCCCAAAGAGATTGTAGTCATACGAGTAGCAAGTCGAAATCAATACCTTCACTGCCCGATAACGACGGTGAAGTCACTGATTACAGTACCACTAAAGCAGAGTTATTAAACACGGTTTTCCGAAACGCCTTCACCAAAGAAGACGAAGTAAATATTCCTGAATTCCAATCAAGAAGAGAAACATACAAGTAGATATCACATACAAGTAGATACCCCTAATAAAGCCAAGGCCTGCGGTTCAGATTGTATGCCAGTCAGGTTCCTCTCAGAGTATGCTGATACATTAGCTCCATATTTAGCAATTATATAAAACCGCTCGCTCACAGACAGATCAGCACCTAAAGACTGGAAAATAGCTCAGGCCAACCCAATACCCAAAAAGGGAAGTAGGAGTAATCCGTTGAATTACAGGGCCATATCACTGCCGTTGATTTGCAATAACTTTTTGGAACATCTACTGTATTTCGAACGTTATGAAGTACCTCGAAGAAAACAATTTGTTGACACATAGTCAGCACGGATTCAGAAAACATCGTTCATGCGAAACACAACTAGCTCTTTATACTCTTGAAATGATGACTGATACCGACAGGGGATGTGAAATTGATTCCATGTTTTTAGATTTCCAGAAGGCCTTCGACACCGTTCCTCACAAGCGTGTTTTAACCAAACAGCGTGCCTACGCAGTATCGCATCAGCTGTACGACTCTATTCGTGATTTCCTGTCAGAAAGGTCACAGTTCGTAGTAACAGAAGGAAAGTCATCGAGTAAAACAGAAGTAATATCCGGCGTTCCCCAAGGAAGTGTTACAGGCCCTCTATTGTTCCTCATCTACATTAACGACTTGGGAGGCAATCTGAGCAGCCCTATTAGATTTATTGCAGATGCTGCTGCCATTTACCGTCTTGTAAGGTCACCAGATGACCAAAACTAATTGAAAAATGATTTAGTTAAGATATCTGTATGGTGCGAAAAGTGGCAGTTGACCCTGAATAAACAAAAGTGTGAAGTTATTCACATGAGTACTAAAAGAAATCCGCTAAATTTCGATTACGCGATCAGTCACACGAATCTAAAGGCTCCAGAATGAGATTTTCACTCTGCAGCGGAGTGTGCGCTGATATGAAACTTCCTGGCAGATTAAAACTGTGTGCCGGACCGAGACTCGAACTCGGGACCTATTGCCTTTCGCGGGCAAGTGTTCTACCAACTGAGCTACCCAAGCACGACTCACGCCCCGTCCTCACAGCTTTACTTCCGCCAGTACCTCGCCTCCTACCTTCCAAACTTTACAGAAGCTCTCCTGCAAAGGTCCCGAGTTCGAGTATCGGTCCGGCACACAGTTTTAATCTGCCAGGAAGTTTCAAATCTAAAGGCTGTAAATTCAACTACATACTTAGGGATTACAATTACAAGTAACCTGAATTGGAACTATCACATAGATGATGTTGTGGGTAGAGAAAGTTAAAGACTGCGATTTATTGGCAGAACACTTAGAACTTGCAACAGGCCTACTAAAGGGACTGCTTACACTACGCTTGTCCGCCCTATTCTGGAGTATTGCTGTGCGCTGTGGGATCTGCATCAGGTGGGACTGACGGATGACATCGAAAAAGTTCAAAGAAGGGCGGCTCGTTTTGTACTATCGCGAAATAGGGGAGATAGTGCCACAGACATGATACGTGAATTGGTGTGGCAAATCATTAAAACAAAGGCATTTTTCGTTGCGGCGTGATCTTCTCATGAAATTTCAATCACCAGTGTTCTCCTCCGATTGCGAAAACATTCTGTTGGCACCAACCTACATAGGGAGAAATGATCGTCACGATAAAATAAGGGAAATCAGGGCCCGCAGAGAGAAATTTAAGTGCTCGTTCTTCCCGCGCGCCATGCGAGAGTGGAACGGTAGAGAGACAGCTTGAAGGTGGTTCACTGAACCCTCTGCCAGGCACTTAGCAGAGCAATCGCGTAGATGTAGATTCGTTAATACAGCATTAAATGTAACCTCAGTCAACGATAATGAATCAGCCATGGGAAAACGACTGAAGAGAGAGACTACGTATGTGTGTGTCTTATCTTTCTGTAGTTTCTCTGATAACCCAGGTTTTAAATTCTCTTTCACTTTCTTACTTGCTGCTCTTTTGCCTTGAAAATGGCTGGGTGTGCTCCTGACGAAATATTGGTGGTTGGCGACTGCATCGCCTTTTTAGTATGTTACCTTGAATGTGTGTGTGTGTGTGTGTGTGTGTGTGTTTCTATGTATGCATGTGTGGGACGACAAGATTGAGAGTAAAGGGTGAAAGGAGTAACACAAGGAGAGCACAATTTTGGTTATGGCAGAGTTATGGGTAGATTATACGAGTTATGTGCTGTATCCAAGTAATCGTTGAAATAACACATGAATTATGAAATATTGTCAAGCTGCCAGTGGCTACAAATTGTTGTTGTTTGGGTGGATATGATGGATTTTGTGAGTCAAACCACTCAATTGTTGGTTTAGAAACTATCATGGAAAAACGCAAATAACTAACTCATTCTTGGTAAATATGGAGGGGAGGACTGTAAAATGTGTGTGTGTAATGTGTGTGTGTGTGTGTGTGTGTGTGTGTGAGAGAGAGAGAGAGAGAGAGAGAGAGAGAGAGAGAGAGAGAGAGAGAGAGAGTGAGTGAGTGAGTAAGTGAGCTAGTGTGAATGCTAATCAATAATGTAGGTTGCTGTTAAAATCAGTAGCTGGTAACAATAAACTTATTGTTTCATTAGACATCAATAACATTCACTGTAAATCCTAACGAAAATGTTGGATTTAAAGTACTATTTCGAAGCAATGGCTCTTCGTTTCGCGATGCATTGCCAGAAGAGTTGAAGAGCTTATTTCCAAATAGACATATCTCCATCTCAGACCAGTATTTTGTTTATAGTGCCTAAAAGTTGGATAGATGTTTTTGTCTGATGCTATTCGTTTTTTTTTTCTTTCTAATTGGCGCTTATCCTGTTTAAAACATCAACCAGGTGAAGTGTATTAATTGCAAAGCGACGTACCTTCTGCTAGTGTTTTATTTCCGAAATGCTGCATTTGCGTGCAGCCAACGGAGATATTACTCTAAGTGATATCTTACGTTTATTGTAGAGCCGTCAGTGTATTGTTCACTGAGTGGCGGAGCCGTGTACGTCAAGCAGGAATTGACTTGTTCAACGTGTAACGTCCCCTTAGAAAAATTATAAATGACTGTACTTAAACTGACACACAATATTTTTAGAGCAACGCAATCTGACTTTCAGTAATCCCTACAAAAGAATGGCCCTGACTAATAATAACCTATACCTTTCATGAATTCTTACCTCACAAAAATCTTCGTTACTCGAACTACTGCAATACAGCGAGCGCCAATACTGCCAGCTAAATAAAAGATTCAAACTACTGAAGGCACTAACTACTGACAGGCATAGTTAGCAAATGAAAGATTTTGATAGAGAACAAACAATGTATTTACCTTAATAGTGTTCAAAAGTCATAATATATATATCAGTTCATGACATGCAGTTTTACAAATTTACTGTCTCTGTCCAGATCGTCCGCTCTCAAAACTCCGCCATTTCTCTCCCCACATCCACTACTGCTGGCGGCTCACCTCCAACTGCGCAACGCTACGCGCTGTTAACAGCCAACTGCCCAACACTACAATAGCGAATATCCCAACAATGCCACAACCTGCACACAGCACAGCCAGTGATTTTCATACAGAGCGCTACGTGGCGTTACCAACATAAAAACCTAAACAGCCTACTTACAAGTGTTATGCGGATTTTTCGGATTGTGAGTTACGTGACTACGTTTGAAGAAAAAGAAGGAAGGGAGGAACATTGGATTTAACGTCCCTTCGACATCGCGATCATAAAGACGGAGCCCAAGCTCATACTGTCTCAAGGATGGGGAAGGAAATCGGCCGTGCACTTTCAAAGAAATCATCCCGGCATTTGCCTGGTGCCATTTAAGGAAATCATGGAAAACCCATATCTGGATGATCGGATGCGCGTTTGATCGCTCTTCCTCCCGAATGCGAGTCCAGTGTGCTAACCACTGCGCCACGTCGCTTGGTTACTTTTGCAGAAGCAACACGGGAAACGTGATGCCTACGTTCCAGGAAGAGACCGTGCAGTTCATCAGAACAAAGTGCAGAGATTTGCCAGTGGAGGATGGTCGTCACGTAGGGATGGCGGTTATCGCTGAAACAGTCGGCATTCGATTATATTGTCTTTTGTTTTCACGCCAGTTATACCTGACTGTTACAACCGCTCAAATTAACTGTGTTACGAAATAACCGATTTTTTTCATCCCTATTATTATGTGTAATAAATGTAGAGATCGAACGAAGTTTGAAAAATTATGATTTACTCAGATTCAAAGTCCATAGTATCAAAACATTATATTAAACAGGCAAATAAAAGAAAACTTAGTCCATCCGCCGTTTGCTGCTTTTCTCGAAAAGTGATAAGTTGCTGAATAATACAAAAATATCAGCAGTTTTCTCTTACTGATACTAACATTTTTGAAACTTCCCTCAAAATCGTGTTGTAAGCGAGGGTCGTATCACACTATCTGGGCATTACGAATAATCAATACTAATGAGTGAAAACTGAGGTAGAAGAACTCTATTTTTCGTGTTAATTTGTCTGTTTTCAACGGCTGCAAGCAGATAACGTCATGTTATGTAGACACAGACAGCACATCAGCTACTTTATATTTTTATCGTATACTATGAATGAATTGTTGTAAAGTTTTTATTACCGTTACCATAATATCCCACCTCTTTCATTATTTCATAGAAATGGCAAACAAGTCTTTAATAAAAAGAAAAGTTTAGAATTTTGGGTTCACCTCGATGCAAAACACTTTTGTTATTTATTTATTTATTTACTCCCTAACTAGTTTCAGTGACAAATATCGCCATCATCAGTGGGTTCTTTGATTCTTATTTGCTATATGTCACAGCGTGCTTTCACGATTGTTGTTGTTTCCGGCATACTTTGTACGTTTTTTTTGTTGCCGTTTTCTCGGCATACATAATGTCATCTGCAATTTCGTTGGACGGCCTGCAGCCTCTTTTAGTCAAAGAAATACATAGCTTTCTTACCTTGTTCGTAATCCAAAATATTACACCATCATGCTGCAGAAGAAGAACGCAGTGGGTTTTTGCAAGATTGCGAAACTAATTGGCTAAGGGCAGCATCGGCGTAATTTTGATACCAAATTGATATGAAAATTAATTAAATTGACCAGTGAAGTACCCCTCTCCCCACGCCCTCCCCCGACACCAGATGACGTCGTGTGTTTTCCCCATCCGGCACGTGGGTCCCTGCCTCCTCCCCCTGCCCACGCCTGCCCCTCCCCACTCCCACCTAGCCTTTTCGCAGAGCTTTCAATATGGCGGGTATTCCGAATTTTCGCTGTAAAATTGAATTTTCGCTGTAAAATTCAATTGCCAAATCAGAGGACGTAAGCCGGCCGCGGTGGTCTCGCGGTTCTAGGCGCGCAGTCCGGAACCGCGCGACTGCTACGGTCGCAGGTTCGAATCCTGCCTCGGACATGGATGTGTGTGATGTCCTTAGGTTAGTTAGGTTTAAGTAGTTCTAAGTTCTAGCTGACTGATGACCACAGCTGTTAAGTCCCATAGTGCTCAGAGCCATTTGAACCATTTCAGAGGACGTAATACTAATAGAAACTGTTGATGGAAATTGTTTATTTTTATAAACTATTTTTATAAGCAATATATAAACAATATAATTTATAAACAATTTTTTTAAACATATTTTTATGAACAATATACAACTAATATATTTTTATAAACAATTCCCATGAACATTTGAATCAATTATTTTTTCGTGGATACGTGACAGATATCGAAAAAAATTCAGAGGATGGGAAATCGGGGAATTATGCTCTGCAAAGAACATAATTTGCAATTTGTAGCACAGGGACACTCTTATTTATCTCCTGATTGCATCGCATATTGCGGTCGCTCCACTCTGTTCAAATCAAATGGCTCTGAGCACTATGGGTTGGGTTGCTTTGAGGGAAGAGACCAAACTACGAGGTCATCGGTCTTATCGGATTAGGGAAGGAAGTCGGCAGTGCCATTTCAAAGGAACCATCCCGGCATTTGCGTGGAGTGATTTAAGGAAATCACGGAAAACATAAATCGGGATGGCCGGACGTGGGATTGAACCGTCGTCCTCCCGAATGCGAGTCGAGGGTGCTAACCATTACGCCACTTCGCTTGGTGAGCACTATGGAACTTAACATCTGAAGTCATCAGTGCCCTAGACTTAGAACTACTTAAACCTAACTAACCTAAGTACATCACACACATCCATGCCCGAGGCAGAATTTGAACCTGTCAGCGTAGCGGTCGCGTGGTTCCGGTCTGAAGCGCCTAGAACCGCTTGGCCACTGCGGCCGGCAAACAAAGGGTGCATCCAGTTTTCCATGTATTTCGAAGGGATGCAGCTGATGTCGGAAGTTCCAGGCTATCTGTTTGTCTCGAGTGAACAAAGGGTGTTTTTCTAAAGAGAGCAGCTGCGTCTAGTTTTCCAGCCACATGTAGTCAGCCGAGTGGGATTAGCCGAGCGGTCTGAGGCGCTGCTGTCATGGACTGTGCGGCTGGTCCCGGCGGAGGTTCGAGTCCTCCCTCGGGCATGGGTGTGTGTGTTTGTCCTTAGGATAATTTAGATTAAGTAGTGTGTAAGCTTAGGAACTGATGACCTTAGCAGTTAAGTCCCATAAAATTTCTAAAAACAAAAAAAAACGACAAAAATGTAGTCACTTGCCAGCAAACAAAGGATGTTTTCGAAAGTTCCCTCTATAGCTTTGTTCCAGAATTTTTTCTCCCTCACAGCAGCATTCTGCTTCTCAACCGTCAGCACTAAGCCTGCTTCAACCTGATTGAAGAAAGAGAAGGCAAGTTATAACTTGCTGGTATGGCATTCTGAGTTCCTGTTGGTCCTCTGCAAAATAGAGCGTGGAGTCTGGAGGTACACGAAGCCCAACCTCCCCTCCCACGCAACCATGATCTGTCTTTGACGGTGCCGGACTGTGTCCGTGTGATTCTCACAATATGAAACGCATACTACCATGTCACGACTCTTCACTCTCACACAGCCAGAAAGTCTTACTGCACCTGTTGACATAGGTACCTTTCATTTCAAATTGAGTCTCATTCCAGAATTTTATATTGCGGTGATCTATGTGTTGGGACGACACCTCAAGGCGGCAAGTGGTCACGACACAAATCCTGGCTGCTCGCGTGGACTGGGTGGTCTGGCCTAACCCTGTTGTACTGTTACCACTGCGTGTCCGTTCATTCTCCAGTTTCACATGATGGAAGTTCCTTCCTCTCCGTACAGTGTCATTAATAATTAAGTACCTACTAACGAACGTCTACACCGAACTGTAATTAGTGACACAATTACATGTTGTGGACGTGGTTCCTTGGACACGCTTCCCCATAGGTTTACCCAAAATGGCCACCTGGCGAACAGACCCTAGCCGGCCGAGGTGGCAGAGCGGTTTTAGACGTTCAGTCTGGAATCGCGCGACCACTACGGTCGCAGGTTCGAATCCTGCCTCGAGCATGGATGTGTGTGATGTCCTTAGGTTAGTTAGGTTTAAGTAGTTCTAAGTTCTAGGGGACTGATGACCACAGATGTTAAGTCCCATAGTGCTCAGAGCCATTTGAACCATTTTTGAACTGACCCTGCCTGCGACATCAACGTGCTTTCCTCACCAGGACTTCTGTTACACCACCGATATTATTCTGTGAGCGTTCCTTCTCGTTTCGGAAATCGAAGACAAATCCCGTGACGTGGGTAATTGATAATTCTGTATTTGTTGTTCGTATGTGGGAGGGGTGATGAATCTTTGACGTTTCAGCAGTACATGCTTACTACGTACTGGGACGCCTCGCAATTGCCCCGTTATCGGTACAGTTTTGCTACCAAGCTAAATGTCACCTTTACCAGACATGGATTTTGTTAAGGTGGTCAGCGAGTGTGATCCTTATCTGATAGAGATTTCGAGGTGATCTGTCACAGTACATGACGCTTATCACCTCTCGTTTCTATCTTAATCAAGCTGTTTCATCTGTACAGGGTGACTATTATTAAACTATACGAGAAAAACTATATTATTTACAAACTACGACGTGCACACACTTTATTCAACATGTAAACGTCACTACAGATATTTAGATTTAGATTATGACATGTTCGATATGCCTGCCATCATTGGCGAGGATTTGGCGAGCAATTCTATATGACCCGCTGAAGTGTCGGAACATCGATGCTGTCGATGACCTTCTGAATGGCTGTTTTCGGGTTATTGCTGTACACCTTGTCTTTAATACAGCCCCACAAAAAGGAGTCGCAGATCCGGAGAATACGGCAGCCAATCGAGGCCCTTGCCAGTGGCCTCTGGGTATTCCAGAGCCACAATGCCGTCCCCAAAATGCTCCCCCAGAAAATCAAACACTCTCCAGCTTCTATAGTGGTCGAGCTCCGCCTTGCATGAACCACATCTTGTCGAAATCCAGGTAACTTTGGGTAATGGAGATGAAATCATCTTCCAAACGTTCACGTGCCGTTCGGTAGTCATCATGCCATCAAGGAACATCGCACCGATTATTCCGTGACTGGACATTGCACACCACGCAGTCACCTGTTGTGGGTGAAGAGACTTCTCGATCACGAAATCCGGATTTTCAGTCGCCGAAATGCGCCAATTTTACTTATTGACGAATCCATCCAAATAAAATGCCCGGCAACAACAAGGCGCGTGCGCATGCGCATACAAATTTCCATTATGCCCCGCGGCCAACTGTGAAGTTTTTTTTTTTGGTCATCAGTCTACTGACTGGTTTGATGCGGCCCGCCACGAATTCCTTTCCTGTGCTAACCTCTTCATCTCAGAGTAGCACTTGCAACCTACGTCCTCAATTATTTGCTTGACGTATTCTAATCTCTGTCTTCTTCTACAGTTTTTGCCCTCTACAGCTCCCTCTAGTACCATGGAAGTTATTCCCTCATGCCTTAGCAGATGTCCTATCATCCTGTCCCTTCTCCTTATCAGTGTTTTCCACATATTCCTTTCCTCTCCGATTCTGCGTAGAACCTCCTCATTCCTTACCTTATCAGTCCACCTAATTTTCAACATTCGTCTATAGCACAACATCTCAAATGTTTCGATTCTCTCCTGTTCCGGTTTTCCCACAGTTCATGTTTCACTACCATACAATGCTGTACTCCAGACGTACATCCTCAGAAATTTCTTCCTCAAATTAAGGCCGATATTTGATATTAGTAGACTTCTCTTGGCCAGAAATGCCTTTTTTGCCATAGCGAGTCTGCTTTTGATGTCCTCCTTGCTCCGTCCGTCATTGGTTATTTTACTGCCTAGGTAGCAGAAGTCCTTAACTTCATTGACTTCGTGACCATCAATCCTGATGTTAAGTTTCTCGCTGTTCTCATTTCTACTACTTCTCATTACCTTCTTCTTTCTCCGATTTACTCTCAAACCATACTGTGTACTCATTAGACTGTTCATTCCGTTCAGCAATCATTTAATTCTTCTTCACTTTCACTCAGGATAGCAAGGTCGTCAGCGAATCGTATCATTGATATCCTCTCACCTTGTACTTTAATTCCACTCCTGAACCTTTCTTTTATTTCCATCATTGCTTCCTCGATGTACAGATTGAAGAGTAGGGGCGAAAGGCTACAGCCTTGTCTTACACCCTTCTTAATACGAGCACTTCGTTCTTGATCGTCCACTCTTATTATTCCCTCTTGGTTGTTGTACACATTGTATATGACCAGTCTCTCCCTATAGCTTACCCCTACTTTTTTCAGAATCTCGAACAGCTTGCACCATTTTATATTGTCGAACGCTTTTTCCAGGTCGACAAATCGTATGAAAGTGTCTTGATTTTTCTTTAGCCTTGTTTCCATTATTAGCTGTAACGTCAGAATTGCCTCTCTCGTCCCTTTACTTTTCCTAAAGCCAAACTGATCGTCACCTAGCGCATTCTCAATTTTCTTTTCCATTCTTCTGTATATTATTCTTCTAAGCAGCTTCAATGCATGAGATGTTAAGCTGATTGTGTGATAATTCTCGCACTTGTCAGCTCTTGCCGTCTTCGGAATTGTGTGGATGATGCTTTTCCGAAAGTCAGATGGTATATCGCCAGACTCATATATTCTACACACCAACGTGAATAGTCGTTTTGTTGCCACTTCCCCCAATGATTTTAGAAATGCTGATGGAATGTTATATATCCCTTCTGCCTTATTTGACCGTAAGTCCTCCAAAGCTCTTTTAAATTCCGATTCTAATACTGGATCCCCTATCTCTTCTAAATCGACTCCTGTTTCTTCTTCTATCACATCAGACAAATCTTCACCCTCATAGAGGCTTTCAATGTATTCTTTCCACCTATCTGCTCTCTCCTCTGCATTTAACAGTGGAATTCCCGTTGCACTCTTAATGTTACCACTGTTGCTTTTAATGTCACCAAAGGTTGTTTTGACTTTCCTGTATGCTGAGTCTGTCCTTCCGACAATCATATCTTTTCCGATGTCTTCACATTTTTCCTGCAGCCATTTTGTCTTAGCTTCCCTGCACTTCCTATTTATTTCATTCCTCAGCGACTTGTATTTCTGTATTCCTGATTTTCCCGGAACATGTTTGTACTTCCTCCTTTCATCAATCAACTGAAGTACTTCTTCTGTTACCCATGGTTTCTTCGCAGCTACCTTCTTTGTACCTATGTTTTCCTTCCCAACTTCTGTGATTGCCCTTTTTAGAGATGTCCATTCCTCTTCAACTGTACTGCCTACTGCGCTATTCCTTATTGCTGTATCTATAACGTTAGAGAACTTCAAACGTATCTCGTCATTCCTTAGTATTTCCGTATCCCACTTCTTTGCGTATTGATTCTTCCTGAATAATGTCTTGAACTTCAGCCTACTCTTCATCACTGCTATATTGTGATCTGAGTCTATATCTGCTCCTGGGTACGCCTTACAATCCGGTATCTGATTTCGGAATCTCTGTCTGGCCATGATGTAATCTAATTGAAATCATCCCGTATCTCCCGGCCTTTTTCAAGTATACCTCCTGATCTTGTGATTCTTGAACAGGGTATTCGCTATTACTAGCTGAAACTTGTTACAGAACTCACTTAGTCTTTCTCCTCTTTCATTCCTTGTCCCAAGCCCATATTCTCCTGTAACCTTTTCTTCTACTCCTTCCCTACAACTGCATTCCAGTCGCCCATGACTATTAGATTTTCGTCCCCCTTTACATACTGCATTACCCTTTCAATATCCTCATACACTTTCTCTATCTCTTCATCTTCAGCTTGCGACGTCGGCGTGTATACCTGAACTATCGCTGTCGGTGTTGGTGTGCTATCGATTCTGATTAGAACAACCCGGTCACTGAACTGTTCACAGTAACACACCCTCTGCCCTACCTTCCTATTCAGAAGTTAGAACGTCCTAACTCAGACCGTACAGAAGATATGACGATTTTATTTCATATAGTTCAATAATTGTCACCGCGTAAGTTTCGAACATGATTGTACTCGTATCATGAATTTGCACGTGTGCTTTGGATGACAACTTCTGTCATGCTTTCTAATTACTCTGTTTACTGCTCCGAAATCGCGGTCGTTTGGTGGGAAAGAATGTCTTCTTAATGGGAAAATCTGCTAAACTGTGTTAAGCAGTTTGGTTTCTGTAGGTGCTAGGAGAACACGTACAATCGTGTGGTTTCTGTTTTGCCCCCTCCCCGCAAGCATACGGAATTCCGTAAGGCCCTTCTACATATTGTTATTGAGATTCAGTAAAGATGTACAAGTGCCCAATTTCAGCCTTCATGCTTTGAGTTTCAAATACAGTACATTAAGCGTCAATTGACGTAGGTAGGATAACTCCTGTAGTGGAATAACTGGTACACTCATATTTTGCACGTAGTCAAATGTGAGCACAGAGAGATCATCGCTTTCTTTACCCAGCTGTGATGACCTTTGCAGAGCATTGTAGTCGTAGAACCGTTTTGCTCTTCTCTTATGTACCACCAGTTCAGCCTCTGCTACTTTTTTTATTCACATTATTGCAGAATGGTTATTCTAGCTTCATCTCAAGCACCACACACGTGCAACAGCTATCCACGTGTGGCCGTCCAAATTTTAGATCAAAGTGTTCTTTAAATTATTTTGCACAGTGTTGATAATTCCCTTTAATGTTTGGGTCTTTAACTTAAAGCTCAAACATGATTTTCACAGTCTTCCGACTGAGTAATGTGACTCTTTCCCGAAGTAATGACACTGTTTTGTAGGGTCTGATTCAATGTGACAGTGGATACGCCGGCCGCTGGTGGCCAAGCGGTTCTGGCGCTACAGTCTGGAACCGCGCGACCGCTACGGTCGCAGGTTCGAATCCTGCCTCGGGCATGGATGTGTCTGTTGTCCTTAGGTTAGTTAGGTTTAAGTAGTTCTAAGTTCTAGGGGACTTCTGACCTCAGCAGTTGAGTCCCATAGTGCTCAGAGCCATTTGAACCATTTTGAACAGTGGATACGCATTTGCGGTAGCATTTTCCCACGTTGGTCTCTTGGAGATTTACCGGAAAGCAATAATTTCCTTGTATACGAATTCTTCCCTCAATTCAGACGATGTACACTAATAAAAGTCTTCTGACACTTCCTTTCTCGGTACATTGATGATAATATGGTGTGCGAAGCTAAATTTGTGCTTTACGAAACTGCTTTTGTCCTAGCACGTTTTCTCTGCTACAGGCCGACATTCTGTTAACCCTTGCAAATGGAGATCTTGCTCATTCTTGCTTTTCAAGTTCTTAAATCGACATAAAATTTGTTTTCTTGTATCTCGTCTATACTACAAAAACAATCATTTTTACAGCTGCACCTTGGACCAGTTGCTAGTGTTGGAACGATTTTACCACTATTGTCTTTATGTTCTTTCCCCTCCAGACAACGCCGTTTAATTATTTAACTTCTATAAGGCTCTGCATTTCTAACACTTCTACGCCGTCGCCCTTTGTTTTCACTATACACAATTTAAGAAACACTTAATAACGCCAAGCATGAGAATATAATACTGCCTTCATTCGCGACCCAAACAGATCAACTGTTTATAACAAACGAAGAGCGCACAACATTGCAAATGGTGGTGTTAATAGCGGTAGTACTGGACTTCAGTACTTTCTGAAATTAACGGGATTTATCGCGCTCTGTTGTTCTGCGGGAAAACAGTGGATTTTTATGTGGGATGATAGAACTTGGCTCAGAGAAGCAGATAAGTACGAGGTGTGTTTTTAAGTAAGTACCGTTTTGAAATTAAAAAAAGACGTGCTAAGATATCTGGATAATTTTATTTTTTCATGAAGGCCTGTACCTTAATCTACTTTTCTACATGACTTCCGTCAATACTGAGGCACTTGCCATAGCGTTGTACCGTTTTTGAATACTCTCCTCATAGAAGTCTGCCGCCTGACATGTTAACCACTGCATCACCACTGTTTTGACTTCGTCATCGTCTTGAAAACGCTGACCGCGTAGGTGTTTCTTCAAGTGCAGCAACAGATGGTAGTCACTGGGTGCAAGATCGGGGCTGTACAGAGTATGAGCTAGAGTTTCCCATCGAAAAGATGTTATGAGATCATTGGTCTGATTCGCCACATCCTAACGGGCATTGTCTTGCAGCAAAACGAAGCCCTTGCTCAACTTCCATTGACTGTTGCTTTGATTCTGGTGTGACGTAGGCCACCCATGTTTCATCGCCCGTAACAATTTGGCTTAAGAAATTATGACTGTCGTTGTGGTACAGCTCAAAGAAAGTCAATGCACTGTCTAAACGTTCGGTTTTGTGCACATCCCTCAACGTTTTCTGTACCCAATGTGCGCACAGTTTTCGGTAAATCAAGTGCTCGGTCACCATGCCATACAAAACACTACGAGAAACATTAGGAAAGTCATCCCGCAAGGAGGAAATCCTAAAGCGTCTGTTTTCTCTCACTTTATTGTCCACTTCCTGCACCAAACTTACATTAACGACCGATGGACGCCCACTCCGTTGTTCATCATGCACATTTGTGCGGCCATCTTTAAATTCTCTCACCCACTTACTTACCATTCCATCACACATAATGTTTTCTCCGTAAACTGTACAGATTTCGCGATGAATATCGATCGCTTTTTGGCCTTTAGCACTAAGAAATCTTATAATAGCCCGTACTTCACAGTCGGCGGGACTCACGATTATCGGAGGCATCTTAAACACTCAGCACACAACGTAAACAAGGAAGAATCAGACAGTAATGGCGTGAGTGCGTAGATTAAGGTACAGGCATTCATGTAAAAATAAAATTATTGAGATATCTTAGCACGTCTTTTTTAATTTCAAAACGGTACTTACTTTAAAAAAAACACGTCTCGCAAATCTGATTTTCGAACAAAAAAGGATTGTGTCCTGTTTAGTCGTCGAATACGGGTTGCGTACGAAACCTGCTTTCTCGGGTCGCTAGACAACAATTCAAGCAAATCGTATTAATGAATTTTATTTACAGACAATGAAAGATAATACTTTGAGAAATTTACAATGATATGTCGCAAGCAAAGGGCGACATGTAACAGAACCAATCTCTTCACTATATACGATTCGTAATACAAGAGAAGTAATACAGTTCCTAAGTTGCTGCTATACAAGCGCCTATTCTTGATGACGCTGTCGAAATCGGCGAACTGGCTAGTCTCCAAGTGGACCGCGGCCAGGCGGCGGTGCGGCGCTGATGTCCTCTTCGTGTCGAGAGCGCTGGCGTCGCGTTGTCATCCTGGAGAGGGGTCGGTCCGCGTACTATTGGGTGACATGTTCTTCACAGCCCTCTCTGCTCCTGATCGGCTCGCTCGCACTTTACTTTACGGCGGAACAAAATGGACTTACGTACCTTCTTGTATTGCTGATTCATTTGAGGTTAACTTTATTCATTCCCGCGTTACATCACATTTTGTACTGAACAAGGCAAATGCTGGTGATGAGACGTAAAGGCTGTAGCATGCTGCCGAAGAGATGTCTAGAACGTTATAAGGTATTGTTATTTGCATTGGCCATTCCTCGTGGACTTTAACCAAGATATGAACTAAAATTCTCGTAACTGATGTACGGCTGACCGCAGTTTCCAGTTAGATGCGTCCAATACAGCGTTCGGGACTCCTACTCAACGATGTCAGAACAGCGCTTGATGTTGCCACATCTCGATATATCTGCGACAGAACCATCGCCACGGAATTCCACGAGAAGTTTCACCACGGCGCTGTGTGTGACAGGTGGGCTGTGTGCTGTTGGTTGAAATCCTTTGCAATAATACAGTTACTTCTCTCTCCTCATATTAGGACGATTTCAATACGTTCAACTTGAAACGTCCCCTTAGAAAAATTATACATGACTGTGTTTAAACTGACACACAATATTTTTTTGCGCAACGCAATCTGACTTTCAATAATCCCTACAAAAGAATGGCCCTGACTAACATAACCTATACCTTTCACAAATCACTTACCTCACAAAAATCTTCGTTACTCGAACTACTGCAATACAGCGAGCGCCACTACTGCCAGCTGAATAAAACATTCAAACTACGGAAGGCACTAACTACTGATAGGCATAGTTAGCAAATGAAAGATTTTAATAGAGAACAAACAATGTATTTACCTTAATAGTGTTGCAAAATCATAATATACATAGCAGTTCATGACATCCAGTCTTACAAATTTCAAAACTCCGCCATCTCTCTCCCCACATCCACCACTGCTGGCGGCTCACCTCCAACTGCGCCACGCTACGCGCTGTTAACATCCAGCTGCACAACACTACAATGGCAGACAACAATGCAAACTAGCCACAGACTGCACACAGCACAGCCAGTGATTTTCATACAGAGCGCTACGTGGTGTTACCAATATAAAAACCTAAACAGCGCACTTACAAACTTTCACGTCACCTGTAACGAAACAACATCAGACGTAACATGAGAAATAATACAGCTATGCCCTAATGAAAGAGGTTTTTCTCGTTAAGTTTTGTATCTGTCTGATATGTCAGATGGCCCCTTTTCTCCATCTGAAAACTACGAGCTTCATTCAAGGTGGCGGCTTTCAAAGTGGCCACCACGTTGTTAAGATAGCCTCACAGCTTTTCCCCATGTCCCATCTCACAGTATCTGACTCGTAAGTTTCTGTTTGTCCACTCGTCCACGTGTTTCTGTTTTAGAATAGTGGTTCTAGATCTAAGGAGCACCCTGTAGATGTTACTTTATCCGCAGGAAACGGAATTTATCGTAGCTTTTGAGGTAGTGCTCTCAGCGCAAAAGGATTTTTGTGACCTGATGTTCAGCCCACTAACGTCTGCTTTCCTCTCAGGTCTCTTCATGCTGCTGCTCGCTGGTGCCCGCTTCCGCCTTCGTCGTTGTCAGCAACAGACGCCGTTTCGACAACAGGTAAGTACTCGAACCGGAAAAGGTAAGAACGATGACACCAATTCAGTTATGAACCTACTATCGTCGGCTGCTGTGTCTCTTCGCTCATAGTATGTAGTGCTGAGAAGACTGGTACTCCCCAGCTCCCATATACAATATATGAAAACAGACAGGCGCTACCGAGGAGCTGCTACAACACGACTTGGCTTTATTCGGGGAGTAATTACCGTACTACAGTGTATGGAAAAAAATTAAGACAAGTTGGGATGTCAATGGAACTTCCTACACGTACGCTCCATCAACGGGTTTATAAATTGATTGCAGTGATGTTCAACTGAATTTTTCGCTGACAATCTGAAAATTGGGTGACTTCTAAATTCAGAGTACAGATTCAGATGTAGAATCGGAGTAGCTACCCTACTTTTGATTATGAGCTTATTTTTCCAGATTACTTTTTAGGAATGTGATTATAATTAATCTGTAATACATCTGTCTGTAAGTTATATTGCATGAAAGAATGACTCACAAGAACACTCAGAATGAGTAACTTATGTAAACTCAATTACCGTGTTATATATACACATCAGAAAAAGTTTCACATCACCTCGGTTCAGAGAGTTCCGGAACCTGTACATAAAACTGGAATAGAGATCAACATAACATTATATTCGCTCTTTTTATTGCTCATGAAAGCCACACATTTTACCTTGTACCACCATACAGCAAGACGTTCAGAGGTTCTGGTCCAGACTGCTGTACACACCGGTGCCTCTAATACTCAGCAGCACGTCCTCTTGCATTGGTGCATGCCTGTATTTGTCGTGGCATACCATCCACAAGTTCATCAAGGTACTCTTGGACTCCTCAATGGCGATTCGGCGTAGACTTCTCAGAGTGGTTCGTGCGTCACGTCGTCCATAATCAGCCCTTTTCAATCTATCGCAAGCATCTTCGATAGGGTTTATGTCTGGAAAACATACTGGCCACTCTAGTCGAGCGAAGTCGTTATCCTGAGTGGCCAGCATGTTCTCCAGACATGAACCGTATCGAACATGCCTGGAATAGATTCAAAAGGGCTGTTAATGGACGACGTGACAATCCAACCACTCTGAGGGATCTACGCCGATTCGCCGTTGAAGAGTGGGACAATCTGGGCCAACAGTGTCTTGATGAACTTGTGAATAGTATGGCACGAGGAATACAGGCATGCATCGATGCAAGAGGATGAGCTACTGGGTATTAGAGGTACCGGTGCGTACCGCAATCTGGACCACCACTTCTGAAGGTCTCGCTGTATGGTGGTACAATATGCAATGTGTGGTTTTCATGAGCAATAAAAAGGGCGGAATGATGTTTACGTTGATCTCTATTGCAGTTTTCTGTTCAGGTTCCGGAACTCTTGGAACCGAGGTGATGCAAAACTTTTTTTGATGTGTGTATATCAGTCTACCGACAACCGCGAAAACCACTATTCGACTTTTCCTTATGGCATTCTCAACTTGAGGTGAAATTTTGTTAGAAATATTCGTATCCTGCAGTAAGACGTCGACTATATTCTTGGCGGCATAATATTTGCTGCTAAAAGATCGCCTCTGTACCCTGGTACAACAATTCTCCTTACGAGCTGACTGATTAATAAAACAACATCGTTTAGGAGCCATGATTGGTCTGCAGAATTTGACTGAAATTCCTTATTTATCAGCTGACATTATTCCAAATAAGGTTTCAGGAAACTAAGATAAGTTTTGTTTACGTCACCGCTGTATATATTATGGAGGACATGTGCAGTATAGCACTTCTCATGAAGCGTTGCTATCTCAAAGTGGGTTGTTAGTTCGAGCCACTGAGACAAAGCACGAGAAACAGCCTCTAAAACAGATATCCAAACGTATATTGCACTTCTGAACTATTTTGAATGGATTAGCTCCGTTATTTATAGCACCGAATAACTTTCTATAATCAATTTGACGATATGAAGACTTGGAAAACCAACAATACGTTTCTGACAGCAAAAATTCCAAATTCCAGGCCAAAGTTGCAGCTGCAGCAGAAGATACCTCCAGCTGAACAGAATGGCAGACACGAGGAATTAAGACAATATGAGGAATTTCTCTTTTGAAATTCTGAAGTACACCATTATTGATGCCTACCATAACTGCTGCATTGTCAGTACTCAAACCGCGCGTTAAATGTGGCATGATGACGACGAAGAGTCGTCACCAGTGTTGACTGGTGGCCAATGCTAAACAGAAACATATAAATCACAGCAGGTTTGTCAAAATTGGTCAAAAGGCTCTGAGCACTATGGGGCTTATCATCTGAGGTCGTCAGTCCCCTAGAACTTAGAACTACTTAAACCTAACTAACCTAAGGACATCACACAGATCCATACCCGAGACAGGATTCGAACCTGCGACCGTAGTGGTCGCGCGGTTCCAGACTGAAGCGCCTAGAACCGCTCGGCCACAGCAGCCGGCGCAGGTTTGTCACTAATGTTGATAAGATGCTAGCTGCATGGTCTGGATATGCAATGACTAAAATAATTAGAAGTCGTTGGTAAAAAATAATATACAGGGTGATTCAAAAAGAATACCACAACTTTAAAAATGTGTATTTAATGAAAGAAACATAATATAACCTTCTGTTATACATCATTACAAAGAGTATTTAAAAAGGTTTTTTTTCACTCAAAAACAAGTTCAGAGATGTTCAATATGGCCCCCTCCAGACACACGAGCAATATCAACCCGATACTCCAACTCGTTCCACACTCTCTGTAGCATATCAGGCGTAACAGTTTGGATAGCTGCTGTTATTTCTCGTTTCAAATCATCAATGGTGGCTGGGAGAGGTGGGCGAAACACCATATCCTTAACATACCCCCATAAGAAAAAATCGCAGGGGGTAAGATCAGGGCTTCTTGGAGGCCAGTGATGAAGTGCTCTGTCACGGGCTGCCTGGCGGCCGATCCATCGCCTCGGGTAGTTAACGTTCAGGTTTCATAACTAACCTTTTTCGTAGGACTCTCCATACAGTTGATTGTGGAATTTGCAGCTCTCTGCTAACTCTGCGAGTCGATTTTCCTGGGCTGCGAACAAATGCTTGCTGGATGCGTGCTACATTTTCATCACTCGTTCTCGGCCGTCCAGAACTTTTCCCTTTGCACAAACACCCATTCTCTGTAAACTGTTTATAGCAACGTTTAATACACCACCTATCAGGAGGTTTAACACCATACTTCGTTCGAAATGCACGCTGAACAATTGTCGTCGATTCACTTCTGCCGTACTCAATAACACAAAAAGCTTTCTGTTGAGCGGTCGCCATCTTAGCATCAACTGACGCTGACGCCTAGTCAACAGCGCCTCAAGCGAACAAATGCACAACTAAATGAAACTTTATAGCTCCCTAAATTCGCCGACAGATAGTGCTTAGCTCTGCCTTTTGTCGTTGCAGAGTTTTAAATTCCTAAAGTTGTGGTATTCTTTTTGAATCACCCTGTATATTGTACTTAACTGGTTCTACGGGACTCTTCTTGGCTGCATTCGTATAGTTACAAACAGATAGCTATTGAGACCGCGCTTAGGCCATACGTTGCTAAGCGCCTTGTTAGAGGTTGCTTGCTATCAGCTGAAGGCTATGCTACTTTACTACTGGACGTCCCGAGCGGGAGTGGACGAGAGCTCGCTAGAAACTCGATACAAGCCGCGGAGCGGCGCTAGCGGCGCTGGTCGCGATTCACGGGTCCAGCGATATCTATTACGGACTGCGGTCGATAACTGCAACCCCTAACAAGTGTGGTATCGAACGTTGTACCATAAAATGAATGTTCAAACCGTACTCATAAAGCAAAGATTTCAAACCATTGGCTGGTAATTCGCGAGCGGACGTCGCCTGCTACGTGCCGTCGAAGGATAAAATGCAACAGTAGTTGGGCCCTACAACCCGACGCACTACCCTAGACGTGGCTGCCCAGATGTCCTCCACACTGCGAACCTGAAGGGCGCTGGCCACCAGACTTTTGCATCCGTCAGGCCTGCGTCATCGTCGGACGATCTACCAGGAGTATTTCATCTCCACCTCGATGGAGACGTAACAGAAAATGACCACCGCCAGCTGAGAGATGTCGATTGATGGACCTTAAAGTGCACCTAGCCAACACTCTACACGCAGACGAAATCGTAGCGGACGAGGTTCTTGCAGTATTTAACCAGCTCACTCTGCAAGCGGTTGACACGGCCGCTCCCCGACAAGCACCTAAAGTGAGGGAGTTTTTCGAACAGAGTTATTACGGAAAAGAACCGCTTAATTCGTGACTGACACCACATACGAAATCTCGCGACGAAACGTTGTACTAACTAACTTTGCCGTGAAATCAAGCTTTCGGTAGATAACCACAGGAATCGAGACTGGGAGGGGACGATCGCGACCCTCAGAATCGATTATTACAGTGCCTCGCGCGCGAAAAACTGCGCATTCCGCCACTGCAAGTCTTGCGTGAGATGGTCTGTAAGCCGAATGGCAAGGCAGATGCGTTCGCGGAAAATTTCACGCCCATTGACGACACAGAGGACCAAAATCACATTCCGCTTGTGGAGGAGCGGCTTCCCGTCCTCCTAGCAAATAGAGACGAAAACGATCTCATGGAGAAAATTCCTGAAGACGAGGTCGCAAACCACCTATCCCACTTCAATACTCGTAAGACGGAAAGAGATAGATAACATAGGAAATAAAATCGTCAAACAACTGCCACCAGAAGCAGGCACTTCAGCTGCGGTTGTCATAAACATCTTGAGGACCGGCACATTTCCTTTCGCGCGGAAACATGCGGATGTGGTAGCCATCCCAAAACCAGGTAAGAGCCCCAGCCCTGCGAGCAGTTATAACCCAATCAGCCTTCTGCCATCACTTTCGAAAGTTTGTATGCCAAACAGTTCCGAAGACAAGTTGCGGAGTAGCGCCTCTTACCAGACAACAATTGCTCAGGCTCTTTGAGCATGGCATGGGGGCACTAGACCGTTGTGAGTACCATGGGGCAGTACTATTAGGCGTGTCTAAGGCCTTCGACAGCGTATTGCATAACGGCCTCCTGTTCAAGCTTCTTGACCGGGAGTCACACGTGCCCCTGCTCAAATCTTACATCGGTAATACAACATAAAAATTATTTCATTCCATCTCGGCCTGGTGGTACAGCAACCTACTATTGCTACTATTTAAAAAACATTCATAGGTTGCAGAATGTTCTTCGTTAACTTAAGAACGACGCGTTTCGTCCGGACAGGGTGACATCAGGTTACCTGAAAATATAAGGCAACGACCATATTACAATAAGTATGATGAAGAGGCCCCATACTCCGAGGAGCGTTGGGGACGATGCAAGTGGTTGCAGTCCTGGGGCTAGTATCCCCCTGATGGGTAAAATCAAATTTTATGAGAAGTAAAAAAAGGATTCACTTTTATTTCTTTCACGAAACCAAATTATTTTTAAAAGCTCATTACTTAGTTAATACAGTTCTGAAGGATTGTAATGTTGTGAGATCTTAGTTTCTACCGGCGTATACAGTGTTCCAATAACTTGTCGGAATTCACCGATTAAAGTCGTCGACAACCGCTGATGTTTCGACAGGTACACACTCTCCATTTTCAAGGCATACCTGCGGCAACGAAGTGCTGTGCAAGGGAATTTAAAGCCTCTGTTTTCAGAGATACTCTGGGAACGTAAAACACACACACACACACACACACACACACACACACACACACACACACACACACACACGAGCGCTCGCACACACACACTGTAAACACTAGAGCCATCACAAACCAAAGATGACCGACGTCAGAAGTTATCCATGATGGAAAGTAATAATCAATAGCTGACGTAGCATTAACTCTGTGCCTCTGTTTTTAGACAATGGAGAGAGCAGGATTCCATGCAGCATATAAACAAAAACCACCATCTCAACTTATAGCGTAATTTGATAATTTAATTTCAACAGCTCCCTTAATAATACTATCCAAATAACTGGAAGTGCATGCTAGAATCTTCGTGTTGTTATATTCCGTGAGATAACCGGTCCCAAGGCAATGTTCTGCAATGGCGGATTTGCTGGGCTGTTGTAAGTGTGTGTGCCGCTTACGTTCACTGCACCAGACCCCCACAGTCCTGATAGCCTGACCACCATATGACACGTCACAGCTGCAACGAATACGGTACACACCCAGCTTACACTAAACAAGATCATCCTTTACGGAACCTAAAAGCATCCTGACCTTCGACTGTGGTCGAAAAACACACATCACATCATATTTCAGCAAAATACGAGCAATCCGAAATACTCCCTGCACAAGGCAAAAAGGCCATAGACTTCGGTGACACGTCGGTTATTATCGTCAGTCAGCCGGTGCACACTCGATCGACAGCGCAACACACGTCTGATCTGACTTTCACTATAACCATCCTGACGAGAGATGGCTTCGAAAAGCGCTGAGTCTGCTGACGAACTCTCAGGGTCCGAGATGACATGGGCCCTATGGCCAAATTACGATGTACCCCTTCACGTTGAGCCGGATGGTGACAACTGCCAGCCTGCAGATACAGGCCTGTGTGACCAGCCTTCCTATAAACCGAATGCCCCAATGTGTCAACAACCCTCCTCATGGCCAACACGTCAAGGAAGGAAAGACAGACATCCCTTTCCACCTCAATCGTAAAACAAATATTAGGGTGGAATGAATTCAGATGTTCTAAAAAGTCGTTCAAATTCTCACTGCCATGACGTCAAACAACATAAGAATCGTCAACAATTTTGAAGAAACACGCAAGTATCAACAGACGAACGGGCGGTTGGGGATGCCATGGGAAGCCCGTTGTCACCTATTATTGCCAGTTTGTTTATGGAAGACCTCGAGGAACGTGCTTAGAGTCGGCGGTTTTGCAGCTTGCGAGTTTATCAGATATGTAGACAATACTTCTGTTGTTTAACCTCATGGTAGTGGGAATCTGAACGACTTTTTAGAACACCTGAATTCATTCCATCCCAATACTTGTTTCACTATCGATGTGGAAAAGGATGGCTGTTTCCCTTTCTTGATGTGTTGGTTAGGGGTAAGGCAGATGGTACTTTGGGACGTGGCGTTTATAGGAGGTCTATTCACACTGACCTGTATCTGGAGGCTGCTAGTTGTCACGGCCGCTGTGGATGAGCTGTTCTAGGCGCTTCAGTCCGGAACCGCGCTGCTGCTACGGTCGCAGGTTCGAATCCTGCCTCGGGCATGGATGTGCGTGATGTCCTTAGGTCAGTTAGGTTTAATTAGTTCTAAGTTCTAGGCGACTGATGACCTCAGAAGTTAAGTCGCATAGTGTTCAGAGCCATTTGAACCATTTTTTTTAAGTCACCTCTCGTCAGAATGAGTACAGTGAAAGACAGATCAGACGTGCTTTGCGCTACTGACCAACTGTGCGCCGGATGAATGATGATAATACCGTCATGGCATTAAAGTCTGCAACGTTTTCGCCTTATGCAGGGAGTATTTCGAACAGGATTTGTTGTATTTTGCTGAAATATGACGTGATGTGGTTTTTTGGATCACCGTCGAAGATCAGGATTCTTTTAGGTTCCGTGAAGGATCATCTTGTATTGTGTAAGCTGGGTGTCGACCGCATTCCATGCAGTTGTGGCATATCATGTGTTGGTCAGGCTATCAGGACTGTGGGGGACCGGTGTACGGAACATAAGCGGCACGTACGCTTACAACAGCCCAGCAAATCCGTTGGATGCCTCGCAGACGTATGGGCGAATCGTACCGTCAAGTCAGTGAGTTTGAAAGTGGGCGCATTATTGGCATGAGAATGTGATGGATCCATCCGGGAAACTGCTGCTCGGTTTGACGAAATGGTCCGGCATAGCAACGGGTGTGTGCAGAATAGTTCAAGGAAGGCCGTAGAACACGACGAGATAGGTCAGGTCGCACCACCCAACCCCCCCCCCCCCCCATCTCCCTCCCGAGAAGATCAACACCTCACCCGAACGGCACTGCAAGACAAATCTGCGTCCTCCTCGGCTCTGGCGCAACAGTGAAACAGTTTAACACATCGCACACTATCAGATGTGACAGTCCGTCGCAGTTTATTACTGCATGCGGTACGTGCGCGTCGTCCACTTCTCCGCCTACCTTTAGCGAATGCGCTGAAACGGGCTAGATGGCAATGGCGTATGGAACGATAGCACTGGGGACAGGAATGGCATCAGATAGTGTTTTCGGACGAATTCAGGTTCTGTTTGTTTGAAAATGATGGCCATATTTGGGTTCGCCGCAGGCAGGAGGAGTGGCATCACAGTGACTGCGTTGGCACAAGGCCATCAGCGCCCCACACCATAAGGCCTTGAGATAGTTCTATTGGGTACAATCACAAATCACAGTTGGTGCGTATCCAGAGCCCTGTGACCAGTGTGACCTAAGTGAATAACATCTTGCAACCCGTAACCATACTCTTCTGCACAACACCTTAGATGCCATTTTCCAGCAAGACCATGCGCAGCCGCATGTTGCTACACGAACACGTGCCTTCTTGGCGTCACAGGATGTCAGCCTTTTGTCCTGACCCGCCAGACCACCAGACCTGTCCAATCGAAAATGTGTGTGATATGGTGAAACGGTGGGTGCAGCGCTGTGACCCAGTGCTGATCATCGCAGACGAACTTCGGAACCAGGTCAATGCAGCATGGATGAGCATACCACAGGTCGCTATTCGTGCCTTACACGCGTCACGCATGGAACAAATCAGGGCCAAGGGGGGACCCTGTGCTTACGAGGCAACAGGACACATCCTGAACCGAGATGACTGAAATGCTAATCATTTCTACAGAACATACTAATGTACATGTCCTGTGAATATGAACGTCCTATATGTAGTCGTTCAAGGTGTTCTGTTTTTCTCAAGATGAGTATTTTTACTGCATCGTCCAGCACAGACTTCAATCCGTGGGGCATGCGTTTGGAAACAAAGGTCTGTCTGGGAATGCCACAATGTGTCCAAGAAACGTTCGGCGCCATCTATTTTGCTATGGCAGCAAAACCCAGTATGGCATCCTGTCATAGATTTCGTGCCATTTGAACAAATGCCTACACAGCGAGTCCAGTCCATTGAATTTTCGCGAAAGTATTCGCCTCTCTTACCGTAGTTCTCTTTTTTTTAAGTATTCGCCTCTCCTACCGTGGTTCTCTTTTTTTAGGGGTCTGCGGAATAGTAGCTCCTCTTCTGCGCATTCCTCATTAATATAACAGACGAAAAGTAGCAAAAAGGCCAAACTGGTAACGTCAATCGATTCGTCAAGTAGAATCGCAAAAGCAGGTCTGACGCGAATTATTTCCAAAATTTCATTTTCTGCATAATTCGACAGTTACTCGCATTGTCGGACAGTGGTACCATATTGGCTATATTTTGTGAATAATTCTCCAAGCATGTAGTGCACTACATCATTTATACATAGCTCCAGTAAATCTTCAGCTACTGAACGAGGTTTTCCAGTTTTACCAATTCTGTAGCTAACACGATAAGACGCTTTTAGAGCATTCTCATTGTTACTGCTATTAAATCATTTCTCCACTCGTTAGCTTTTCGTGTAAAAAAATCAGTACGTTTATTTACGTGGGTGGGGTGTTTAGTTTCTAAATGGCGTTTAGGTAGAGATTTCAGACTACTGTTAGCAAGAATGTCGCCACAAACAACAACCCGTGGTCTTGGACAGTCCTTGTCACCTATATATAAAAATGAAAACCCAATGTGATTATCACTTTACTTTCTTTTCATTATGCACGATTCACTTATGTCGGACTGACACAGTTCTCTACAAGCTGAATGACCTGTTAACACAAAGCTAACTTGCAATTGTGTTAGACACTGTTTCCATTTTTCAACTAGGTATCCATTTTAATGTGAACGGAAACGATTCCGATCCACAACTGACATCCTACTGCGTTTACCACAAGCAAAGAGGTAGGCTTCGGTTGAAAATCAAAGGCCCCACCGCCATTTAACCGTTCCTTAGTAGTGTCGCATTTTGGGGACCGCATTCTGGCTCTGGGGTACCCAGAGGCTACTGGCATGGGGCTCGATCGGCCGCCATATTCTCCGGATCTGAACACATGTGACTCCTTTTTGTCGGACTATATTAAAGACAATGTATAGAGTAATAGCCCCAAAACCATTGCTGAGCTGAGAACAGCCAATCAGGAAGACATGGACAGCATCAATGTTCCGACACTTCACCGGGTCATGCAAAATTTCGCTGTTCGTCTGCGCCACATCATCGCCAATGATCGCAGGCAAATCGAACATATCATAACATGAATCCGAATATCTGTAGTGACGTTTACGTGTTGAATAAACTGTGTGCTCCCCGTAGTTTGTAACTAATTTACGTTTCTTTTCATATAGTTCAATAATTGTCACCTCGGCTTAGATGATTGGACATGTCGATTTGTGAAGCATGCTTACCCTTTTTCCTGCGGGTGTGGAACGAATCTTGGAGACCGCCTCGCATGTATTCCAGAGTATGTTCCTTAGCTTGCTAAATATCCCGCCCGGAAAGGAAGCGTTTATTACCGTCTGGCAAACTGGCGACGGCGAACGTAGCACGCTGGTGACGGGATATCACATACCAACCCCTCTTTCCGAGAAGTCCGCAACGGAAAGGGGTCGGTGTGTGATTTCTCGTCTCTGGACGGTCGACGCGACAGAAGAAGAGGCTGCTAGGTCAGTCGGCAGCGGAAGAGGGCAGAGGCGACGCACGTGCTGCATAGTTGGAGTCACGAACGATGGCGGTCAGGTTTAGGCTTTTTCTGGGCACGTCACGCATTTTCCGACAGCCATTGAGCATTCAGTATGTTCTGAGCGTTCCGCTGTGAACTCCGTAGCTAATGCGAGCATTAAACGTGGTAGTAGAGAGTTGTTTAGTGAATTTCGATTCCATTTGTTGCGACTTGTCATCACTGATTGTGGAGATAAGCGATAAATTCTGCATAACTAAACGAGAGACATAATTTTTGCAGGAAATAAACTTTCTCCAAGCGGAAAGCACGCGCATGCGCTTACTACAACTGTCGTTTGGAATCGTCAACAATGCAATCTCTGTCCGTGCCTCGACATGCGTGAACCGCCATCGTTCGTGGATCAGACTGTAGAGTAATTCGAGAGTAATTCGCAAGAATTACCGTCCAGTATCGCTGACATCCAATTATTATAAAATCTTTGAACATATTCTGAACTAAAAAGTAATGAAGTATCTCGAACAGAATGTCCTCCTCGAAGGCAACCAATTCCGTAAAAATCGATCATGTGGAACCCAACTTGCAGTTCTCTCATACGATATCCTGAAAGCTCTGGAACAAGGAAGTGGGGTAGATGCCGTACTTCTTGGCTTCCGGAAAGCATACGATTCATTACCACACCTATGGTTTTTATCGAAAGGGGATCAACCGAAATTTTGTGACTAGGTTGAGGGTTTCTTGTTAGAGAGGACGCAGCGTATTACGTTGGATGAGGAGTCGACTGTACAGAAGTAACTCCAGCTGTTCCTAGGGAAGTGTGTTGCCTCTCTTGCTATTCATGTCGTATACTAATAATCCCTTGTCCCTCCCCCCCCCCCCCCCCCCCTGCCGTCCCTCCCAAGGCAGTATTAATATTACCATCAACTTTTCGCAGATGATACGGTTATCTACACTACGCAACACAATTAAAAGATCACTTTTTTCGGAACACCGTAATTCTCTCCCATTAAGACGCAGAAGTTTGATATTTGGCTCAAAGGTGTCAACAGCCTTGCGCTGTAATGTTGCAAAAGTGTGGCGTGCTGCCTCGTCACCTCCTAGCTGAGTGAAGTTTCAAACAGCAGGGTGCCGACAAATGCGGAAGAAAGGCCACAGCTCAGAAGTTCATGGTACGTGTGTGGTGGGTTAATTATGCCAGATTGGTACCAAATTTCACCAAAATTCTGCCCATCGCCACCGTGGCCGTGTCACACAGTGGGAAGACTATCACGCCCACTCTTACCCACATTTTACCCCTTCTTTTGACGCCTCTGCGATGGAGGTCATAACCGCCACGCCCATTAGTTTTCTTATGGGCGGGCGTGATGATGATGATGATGATGTTCGGTTTGTGGGGCGCTCAACCGCGCGGACATCAGCGTCCATACAAAGTACCAATTTTTTAAACAGTCCGGTTTTTTACACACTCCAATCGAGCCACTCTCACGAATGATGATTATGATGATGATGAAATGATGAGGACAACACAAACACCCAGTCCCCGGGCAGAGAAAATCCACAACCCGACTGGGAATCGAACCCGGGACCCCGTGATCTAGCGGCAGCAACTCTAGACCACGAGCTGCGGACGTGGGCGGCCGTGGAAAATATCCCAGACCCACCGCTGCCAGAACCGACACTGAAAGGGTTCAGGGGGTGGGATAAAGAGCGTCAATGAAACCACTCCACAGTGCCATCACCAACAGGAAGACTTTCTTAACAAGTGGTGTGGCGATTGCACACTCTAACCTTGTATACCAGTAACACAACCAGTTTGTAGTTGCAACACTTCTTTATTGATTACACATACACATGAATTCATAGCAGTAATAATCAGTTAACAACAGTTGCATATCAAGGCCCTATCCACAATTAGTATTTACAATATTAACCGTGCCGGTAACAACAACCAAAATAATAGATGAAACAGATAACCAAATGTTTACAATGTCGGCTACCGCCTTTCTCACTCAGTTTTACACTTACTGAAAAGGTAAAATAAATCTGATGCTGTCTGACCTGAAGGGTACTATTAATTGTGTTTACACTCAGCATTCTACTACACTTAACGTCCTGAAGGTTCTAGACTTTATGCAAGCTTAAAGCAAAACGTCAATTTGATGAACATGTGATGGACGCGAGCAAACGTTAATCTATTACGATTTCACAAACACACGATCCAAACCTTGGGCAATACGAAATCTTCTGCTTAAAAAGAGGCTCTCGTTGAATGGAATAGAGAAATCACGCGTTAACGGGATCCAGACGGCCCTGAGTTCAAATCCTGAGATTTCCGTCCCACCGCAGGCTCGCGGGGCGAGGTTTGCTATAGTCGACCACTATACACGTTTCTGAAAACAGGAAAACATGAGCGGCAGACACACTGTAGTATATACTACACAAATATATATACATAGAAAAGTAATACCTTAACATAAACATATTACAAGTTAACCAACGAACAGAATTCAGGAGTTTAGTTTCCCTTGATCCAAAAAAATAAATTAATTAGTTAATTAAATTAAATTAAACCTAGATACTACGTGAAAAGATGTGTGAGTCCACACCCAATGACTTACGGTCCACCTTACAAGATAATCTGTCTTTGCTGAATGGCTGACATCACATAAAACAAACGTGCAGTACCTAACGTGACAATCAACCTTCAGATTGGCATTTGAAATTGCAATAGAAAACTAATGTCACTTCAATAGGTCGCTAATGCACCTCATTTAAAAATAAACAGTGATTTTATACCATAAAAACACTATTTTAATACACAATAACTATTCACAATTGCGAATATGGGCAACCATTAACTGTGTGATGGAAAGATGACAGCGAAAATTTGTGATGGACCGGGACTCTAACCCCGATTTCACGTTTGTCGCGAGGGGTCGCCTTACTGTTAGGCTATCCGTGCACGCTTCACGGCCAGACCCAAACTTCAACATGTCATCAACCATGTGTCTACAACCTGCATTCGTACATCCATTATGTATGTTCCCGTACGGGGGAGACATTTTAACTGGAAGCCGCTTGCTCAGTGGCGGCGGACAATTGGGAAAAATGGGATATTGCACTGCCTGTGCTGTATCGTACTATCTTAGCAACCGGCGATCTCCCGTGCAACGCGGAAACTACTAGTCCTGGTGAAAAAACGGAAGAGGACCTTTTTTGAAGGAAATTTAATGTAGTTTAATTTAGTACTCGGAAATATTATCGCTATAGGCCGCGGCTTTCATGTGATACAAGAAAAACACAAAAAGTGACGTTTAAACGTCCCGCACCCCATCCCCAAGCCCCACTCTCTGAACCTATCAGTCGCGATTTTTACTATAATATACATATTACTCCCTCCTACCACTCACACTTCAAGAAGAATATAATAATTCCAATCCCAGCAGGTGTTGGTAGGTGTGAAAATTACCGAACTATCAGTTTAATAAGTCACGGCTGCAAAATACTAACGCGAATTCTTTACAGACGAATGGTGGTGGTGGTGGTGATTAGTGTTTAACGTCCCGTCGACAGCGGGGTCATTAGAGACGGAGCGCAAGCTCGGGTTACGGAAGGATGTGGAAGGAAATCGGCCGTGCCCTTTCAAAGGAACCATCTCGGCATTTGCCTGAAACGATTTAGGGAAATCACGGAAAACCTAAATCAGGATGGCCGGAGACGGGATTGAACCGTCGTCCTCCCGAATGCGAGTCCAGTGTGCTAACCACTGCGCCACCTCGCTCGGTACAGACGAATGGAGAAACTGGTAGAAGCAGACCTCGGGGAAGAGCAGTTTGGATTCCGTAGAAATGTTGGAACACGTGAGGCAATACTGACCCTACGACTTATCTTAGAAGATAGATTAATGAAAGGAAAACCTACGTTTCTAGCATTTGTAGACTTAGAGAAAGCTTTCGACAGTGTTGATTGGAATACTCTCTTTCAAATTCTGAAGGTGGCAGGGGTAAAATACAGGGAGCGAAAGGCTATTTACAATTTGTACAGAAACCATATGGCAGTTATAAGAGTCGAGGGGCATGAAAGGGAAGCAGTGGTTGGGAAGGGAGTGAGGCAGGGTTGTAGCCAATCCCCGATGTTATTCAATCTGTATATTGACAAGCAGTAAAGGAAACAAATGAAAAATTCGGAATAGGAATTGGAACCCATGGAGAAGAAATAAAAACTTTGAAGTTTGCCGGTGACATTGTAATTCTGTCAGAGACAGTAAAGAACCTGGAAGAGCAGCTGAACGTAATGGACAGTGTGGTGTCACCGCCAGACACCACACTTGCTAGGTGGTAGCTTTAAATCGGCCGCGGTCCATTAGTACATGTCGGACCCGCGTGTCGCCACTGTCAGTGATCGCAGACCGAGCGCCACCACACGGCAGGTCTCGAGAGACTTACTAGCACTCGCCCCAGTTGTACGGACGACTTTGCTAGCGATGCACACTGACGAAGCCTCGTTTATTTGCAGAGAAGATAGTTAGAATAGCCTTCAGCTAAGTCAATGGCTACGACCTAGCAAGGCGCCATAGCAATTGATAGTTATCGTATGAAGCATGTCTCATCAAGAACGATGTATACAAATGATGGATTAAAGTTAAGTATTCCAGAAGCTACGTACTTTTCTTTATAGCATTCATTACGTATCCTGTTTCAGACCTCACGCCATCCTACGTGAGCTTATAGCGTGCATTTCGGCCTTCTCTAGCAATATAACAGACAGTGTCTTGAAAGTAGGATATAAGCTGAACATCAATAAAAGCAAAACGAGGATAATGGAATGTAGTCGAATTAAGTGGATGATTCTGAGGGAATTAGATTAGGAAATGAGACACTTAAAGTAGTAAATGAGTTAAGCTATTTGGGGGGCAAATTAACTGATGATGGTCGAAGTAGAGAGGATATAAAATGTAGACTAGCAATGGCAAGGAAAGCTTTTCTGAAGAAGAGAAATTTGTTAACATCGAGTATAGATTTAAGTGTCAGGAAGTCTTTTCTGAAAGTATTTGTATGGAGTGTAGCCATGTATGGAAGTGAAACATGGACGATAAATAGTTTGGACAAGAGGAGAATAGAAACTTTCGAAATGTGGTGCTACAGAAGAATGTTGAAGATTAGATGGGTAGATGAGGAGGTATTGAGTAGAACTGGGGAGAAGAGAAATTTGTGGCACGACTAGAAGAAGGGATCGGTTGATAGGACATGTTCTGAGGCATCAACGGATCACCAATTTAGTATTGGAGGGCAGCGTGGAGGGTAAAAATCGCACAGGGAGACCAAGAGATGAATACGAGAAACAGATTCAGAAGGATGTAGGTTGCAGTAGATACTGGGAGATGAAGAAGCTTCCACAGTCTGAGGACACAGCTTTGAACTTTTTCTTCTGTGGAGAGGTGGTGTGACGCTCCTCGATAGGTTCTTGAAGCCATCTTTCATCGCCTGTGACGATGTTCGACAAAAAATTTTCACGACCAGCCACCTAACGCTCTTCATGGTCTCCTGTTAGGCGGTGTGTAGTCCAGCGGGCACACACCTTTGAACACCTCAACTGGTGGATGAATGTGTCAGCACTACCAGTAGAGACGTCAATTTGAGTAGCGAGGTGTTTGATTATGAGAGTGTTTGCACCCTCCAACACTGCAGAAGCCACAGCTGTGCCGTCCGGCACACGTGAAATCGACCAGGTTTGTGCGGCCTGTGAGATTTGTAGCTGTTTCATCTCAGTAGCTCACAGAGGTAAGGCAAATAGGAGGAACCACATTTCCACGAAGACTCATAGATTCGCGGTTGCATCGACATCAAAGACCATTTCTATATTCGTGACTAAAGAAGATACCCAGGAAGAACTGCTCGTTGCTGCTGCAGAACTAACAACAGCTTGTAAACTTGTCAAGCATCACCAATCCTTCAGTTCTGTTCATTGTACCGTAAAACTGAATGCCGCAATCCATCCTGACTACAAAATCGCTATCAATACTTCTACAGCCTGGCCCAAAGATGAAGCAATTGTTAAAAAATATTCTCCTACCACACTCCGTGTCCGAATGCAACAGAAATATTTCAAGAAGTTTCATTTTACGGCATTGGCACCAATGCTTGAAACCACAAGGCTGAAAAGATATTTCTTTCAGTTTTTCAATACTTAACTGAAACTGACAGAATCCGACAAAACTGTTGAAGTTCGATTCGCTGAATAACGAAACATCAGAAACAATTGCAAATTTTTGTCTAGAGACTTTAAGACAACTGCAAATTCCATTAGATAAATTAATCGCTTTTTGTGCAGACAATACCTAAACTTCGGAGGGCTTCATCGACGCGGCCAACACAATGTATTTTACCAAAGTAAAGAAAGATTAGGAACAAAATGTAACCGTGCGAGGTGGCGCAGTGGTTAGCACACTGGACTCGCATTCGGGAGGACGACTGGTCCATCTCGCGTCCGGCTATCCTGGTTTAGGTTTTCCGTTTCAAAGGAACCATACCGTCATTTGCCTGAAACGATTTAGAGTTGGAATGCATTACGGACCTGTTTATCAGAGTACGCGTTTTGTACAAACAGAGAGCGAAGATGGCTCTGCTGATAAGCTCCTCGCATCTGAGACAACTCTAGCCCTATGAACAAGAGTCTGTAGAATGCCACTTCGTTGAGATGGGTGACGGCTCTTATATGTATGTCGGTGTGATTTGGTTTACAAAACACGCTGTGACCGAAGGCACCATCTTATTTCCTTCAGACCAAGACACCTAAGAATGGGAGGTCCCTATTATTTGCTTGAATGCAGGGAGTTAAGATGTTTCAGAAATGTAGGAAGCATTGTTGCTCTATGTGGCCAAACTACAAAGGGGACGTCCACAAAAAAAAAAAAATCTCCAGAAACACTTAGGTTTCAACACAGCTGAATGAAGTGTTTTTGCCCTCGAAGTTTTCCATAAAAAGGTTAGCCACTATGGAAGTCCAAGGGCTACCCATAGCAACACCGTCAGTTTATTCAAATTATTGTTCACTAAATAAAAAGTAAGTAGAGGTAAGAACATCTTTGAATAGATCTAAGATGTTCTCCTCCAACTTAGATCTTATAAGCTGTAATGAATCCACCAGAGGTACTCGTGCGAACTTATACGAGTGTTGCCCAGAAAGTAATGCACTGAATTTTTTTTCTCAGCCGAAAACAACGATACAAATGCAAAACTTTACGAATGTATTATTTGCAGTCTCCTGACTGAGCGCGCCAGAGTCTCCGTCAATTCCGTCGGATAGCGTAGCTACAGGTCAGTTTCAGAATGGCGTCTGTAGCTGATGTGCGTTACAAGCAATGTGCCGTCATTGAATTTCTCACTGCAGAGAAAGAAACTGTGGGAATTATTCACAACCGCTTGTGCAAAGTGTATGGAGCATCTGCCGTCGACAGAAGTACAGTCAGTCGCTGGGCACGGAGGGTGACGTCATCAGAAGGCGGTTCGGCGGAGCTCCACGATTTGCAGCGGTCGGGGAGACCATCCACGGCTGTCACACCTGACAGCAATGACCTAGCCCCCTCGGACCCCCACTTGTTTCGGCCATTAAGGGATGCCATTCGTGGAAGACATTTTGAGGACGATGAGGAGATGATTCACACAGTGAAGCACTGGCTCCGCCACCAGGACAAAGAGTGGTGCCGACTGGGCATACAAGCTCTTGTTTCGCGCTGGAAGAAAGCCGTAGAACATGATTACGCGGAAAAATAGGATGTGTAGATAAAACACCGCTATAACGTGTGTAAGTCTCATTATGTTCAATAAAGAATTGTTGAAGAAAAAAATGCGGTCCATTACTTTCTGGGCAACCCTCATATGAACTAAGCTGGAGGAGGACATTACACATCTATTCAAGCAATTCGGCATCGTGTTTATTCAAGAAACAATATTTTGAGCAAATTGACGGTGTTGCTGCGTGTAGCTCTTTGTCTTCCATAGCTAACATTGTACGGAAGATTTCGAGGACAAAAAGCGCTTCAGTCAGCGGTTTTGAAACCTAAATGCTTCTGGAGATGTGTTCACGACACATTTGTAGTTTGGCGGCATGGAGCAGCAACGCTCCCTGCATTTCTGGAATGCCTTACCTCCCTCCATCTGAGCATTTGCATCACCGTGGAAGTGGAGAAATATGGAGACCTCCCGTCCCTAGATGCTTTGGTCTGCGGAAAAGAAGATGGTTCCTTGGGTCGCAGTTTGTTTCGCAAACCATTCACACTGACCCATATCCACGAGCTACGAGCTGCCATAAAGCATCTCAATGCACTGGCGTATTATGGACTCTCGTTCATAGGGCTAGAGTAATCTCAAATGCAGAGACCTTATCAGCAGAGGTTAGCCATCTTCACTCTGTGTTTGTACAAAACGTGTTCTCTGGTAAACAGATCCGTAATGCGTTTCAATCTGCACGCACTAAAGTACTAGAACACCAAGAAAAAACGGAGTATTACACGAGGATGGTTTTTCTGACCTGCATTGGTGGCGTGTCCTTTATGATTGGCAGGCTGTTTAAGAAACATCAAATAAAATCTGTCTCCCGCTCTCCAGCTCGAGTGGAAACTATGCTGGGTTCTGTTAAAGATAGTCTAGGTCTAAAGAGAGCAGGGATATACAAAATCCCGTGCCATTGTAGGAAATCATTCACTGGCCTTTTGTGTTGCACTGTTAAGAACAGATGCGCTGGAGCTTGTGATACGTGCACGGAGTTAAACTTCCACGGAAAAGGAACGTGTTGACATTTGCACAGAGCCCAGCACGCCTTAGATAGTGGACAGGGTGCTCCAGAAGTAGGATACAATGAACTGTCCGCCGCTACCTGCGACATATTCTGGGGAAGGCCAAAGCATTTTTCCTCCAAGATGTTCCCTGTCCCTGCATCAGTTCGTAGTGTGTGTGGCGTTCTGCCAGAGTTCATTATTGCAGTTGACCTCTGACAGGCAAGCAGTGTTCCGTGTTTTAGTGCTGAGATAATGGGAAGCCTTTACTGATTTACAACGGGCATGAGTATATGGTGGACTATACAAACGAACAAGCAGTGACTTACTACCGTTGTGTAAACTTTAAAAAGAATGAATGCGAAGGAAGACTATCCACAAAAAATAATACAGTTTTAGGCGAAGGTAGCCATGTTTGTATTCGTATTCCAGATAAAGGAGCAAATGAAGTGTGAAAACATTTTGTTAACAGAAAGGAGCAAGCAAAGGAAACAGACGCTACAGTTTCATCAATTTACACTGAAGAAGTAGGGCAGCTGTTCAATCGAGTCTATGGCTTAGTAAAATCGTTACCATCACACGCAAGTGCGAAAGAAAATGGTTCAAATGGCTCTGGGAACTATGGGACTTAACTGCTGAGGTGATCAGTCCCCTAGAACTTAGAACTACATAAACATAACTGACCTAAGGACACCACACACATCCATGCCCGAGGCAGAATTCGAACCTGCGACCGTAGCGGTCGCTCGGTTCCAGACTGTAGCGCCTAGTACCGCTCGGCCGCTAAGGCCGGCTAGTGCGGAAGAATTGTTACATCGCATTAGGCGAAAGTGGTGAATGATGGTAGCAACTTCTTATTTGCAGATGATAATAGGGGACCGAATGACAGTATACCTGTATTTGTCAGCCAAAAACAAAAAGCGTATTTACCAAACTGCGAATCATTCTTTGTGAATAAACGTTCAAAAGTTCGAGCAAGCAGTTTAGACAATTGTTTGTGCTCCACGCCGAGCTTAATAGTACTTGTGAGGAAACAAAAACCATTCCAGATGTTTACGTTTTGTTGCCAAATAAAAAGCGAAACACATGCGAACGTTTTTTTAAAAAAAGCTATTAAAACTAACGTGCCTGGATGGAGCCCTGCATCTCTGATGATGGACTTCGAAACTGTCATCATCCAAGCAGGAAACATTTTTTTCCTGCAACAGAGATTACTGGTTGAAATTATCATTTAATCAATGCTTGTGGAAACAATTTCAATGTTGCGGCCTCGTTTCAGCCTGTAACGAAAACGAGGAAATAAACTGTCACATAAGAATGTGTTCTGCTCTACCACATCTTCCGCTGGAAATTTTGGACGATGGTTGGCTGCGGTATTCAGGAGAATACGCCTGAAAACCGAAGGCTTCAGGACTTTTTTGGACTAGAGGCTCGATAAAGAACTTACGCCAAGAGAGATGTGAAACGGCAATGAAAGGCGCCATCGCACTAATAACGTCTCAGAAGGATGGAACCGAACAATTAGCCGCGCGGGATAGCTGTGCAGTCTGAGGCGTCTTCCCACGGTTCTCGCGGCTGCCGCCGTCGGAGGTTCGAGTCTTCCCTCGGGCTTAGGTGTGTGTGTTGTCCTTAGCGTAAGTTAGTTTAAGTTGGATTCAGCAGTGTGTAAGCCTAGGGACCGATGACCTTAGCAGTTTGGTCCCATTGGAACTTACCACAAATTTCCAAAATTTTCGGAATAATTAATACATTAATATCAAACATTCATCCGAGTGTTTACTTATTAGTGAAAAATCTTGAAGAAGATGCAAAGTCCTACGGACATCAGTTTAACCGACTAATTTTAAACTTTGCTGCAAAAAGAGGAAAAAAGGTTACCAGTGAAGACTGACGAAACGATTCCAAAGGCTTTGAAAAAATTTCAAACTAATGGGAACTTAAAACCATTTCTGACCTGTGGCCTAAGCACTGAAGTTACAATGACGAATAAAACGTTAGAATCCTTGAAACATTTGTAAACATTGACAAAGAGTTTAATGTAATCATTTGCAAGTTGCAAATATTGTAAATATATTTTATGGAGGACTGAAAGAGGCTATTCCTCGTGGTATTTCCTAGAAACGACAAGAAGCCAGTTAAATGTCTCTTGAAATTTGTAAAATATCCCTAATGAGTACTGACAAAACTATCTCTAAGGCCAAGCCTTTTCTAGGGAATTTCCGCAGCATTCGCCTTGAGAGGCTCTTAGAATCAAAATCTGTATGGGCGGACATCGAATATAAAGTCTTTGCAGCGGAGACGCGGGCAAATGGCATGCAATTAAATCCATACTTTCTCCGTCCGTCAGACGACGAACAAACCAGTATGAAACTAGTGAAGACAAAATAAATTTTCATAAAAAGTGACTGGTCGCAGCTATGTAACCTTTCAGCATATGTTGAAACTAATTTCTAGTAACACATGTCGGAGACTACAGCAGGCCTGTTACACATGCGGCAAGGCGAGCAAACCGAGCGAGGTGGCGCAGTGGTTGGCACACTGGACTCGCATTCGGGGGGACGACGGTTCAATCCCGCGTCCGCCCATCCAGATTTAGGTTTTCCGTGATTTCTCTAAATAGCTCTAGGCAAATGCCGGGATGGTTCCTTTGAAAGGGCACGGCCGATCTCCTTCCCCGTCCTTCCCCAATCCGATGGGACCGATGACCTCGGTGTTTGGTCTCCTCCCCCAAACAGCCCAACCCAACACCAAGGCGATTAAGAGCGGTCACCCTCGCTCACCGCCTGGGTTGTGAGCGGTCGCGGTAAAATGGGACGGTCAGACGTCGTTACGTAGCACTGCACGGCCGACTGGTAGCGCAGGAGAAGTGCAAACAATGTGCTACCCTCAGAGGAATGACCATAATTAGGTTCGCCGTAGCCTTAGACGAGAACGTACAGTATATACGGTGCAGTGCTTAAGGGAACACTCCACCTAAAAATTTAACTTTTCTTCTACTTTGATGATAGCAATCAAATTATTAAAATCGTATCAATTATCTAAAGATATCTTTTTGATATGATTTTAATTATATTCTTGAAAACCAACTTTTGGTACAACTTTCACATGCCAGATTTTGTAGCTACATTCACCAGACATATTTAAACGGTTCTGTGCATTCCTTTTATGAGACATTAATAATTTGTTTTCAGTGTTTATTTAAATTTTCAACCTTAATTTTTTTTACTGTCAGTACATAAATGTGATGATAAAATAAACAAACTACATTTCGGTACTATTAATGTATAGGAGTATGCAAACACACGAAGACTACTTCCAGCAAAAAATTCATTCGGATTGGTTAATGTTTATCATAATAATGTTGGCACTGAGCTTAGAAAAAGGAACTTGCTTTAAAATGGATTTTTCCATTTTAACAAAAAATGAATGTTACTACGACACATACCCATTAAAATTCGCCAGCACCATAACGTTTGCTCTTCCCGCTTAAGTGGGTTTCTCCTTGTAATTTCAAGATAAGGGCAGCCCTTTTGCTTGAACTTTCTGATTAAAAAAGCTCTCACAGGGATATTTGATTGTAAGCCAATGCCTATTTCCTTGGAGTTTGTTGAATATACTGAACAAGGCTTCAGTTTATATCTACACAGTCAACAAGCAAAGTAATTAATTTCCAATGACTGGCTGCCAATTTTTTCGCATGAGTTTTCCCGGATATCTTGCAACTTGTTTTTCCCAGTTTGAGATTATCCCAAGTTCGGAGTACAGGTGGTTCTGTTTGATGGTGATAGAAAACAAAAATTATCTTTGGCATCATTCAGAGTGCCACAGCCCATTACACAGTCCATATTTCAAACATTTCTTAGACGCAGGGCCTATTTGTAACCTGAATACAGCCAAACAGTTTAGGGTTCTAAAAGTGAACTTTTGTAGCGGCGTTCGTAGCGACAAACAATTCGCTGTAGAAACGGCTTACGAAGTCACCGCCACACTTTTAATAGCGGGCCGACCGGTCCGCTGGAACAGTGAACAGAAAGATGAAAACCCAAACACTCTGATTAAATAAAAGTCGGTACTTATCTTTATTAACGATGATACAGTAACACAGTAGCGAACTCCGTGTCTACAGAGATCTGTCTAGTTCGAGTCGGAGCGGCTAGGTCAGCGTCGGCTGACGACAAACAACAACTCTGCTGCGATGAACACACAACTGACTAGCAAGTACACAATTCGGTGGCGAGTATACAACTGAGCGGCGAATACAGAACTGTCCTAGCGCTCGCGACTCCAGCGCTCAAGAACCCAGAAGCCAGCGGTGGCGCGCGCAGACTTGCGGCGATTTCCTGTCTCGCTGGCGCTGCTTATGCGGACGGCGTCCGGACTTTGATGCTGCCAACCTTTTGGCAGCGGGCTCGGGTGGCATTACTGGCTAGGATATAACATGAACAACATAAAGATGTCAAATAGCCATTAATTTTTTGAAAAAATTGAATTTTTGGCGTGTTATCTTCTCTTAAAATGGAGAGTAGCTGTTTTTAAAGGGATGAAAAGTAGCGTGATGGTCGGGTTACAAACTTGAAAGCCGTCAAACGCATCAACATCGACGTATGCGATGCAGTCTAGATACAAATAGTGCTTCAGAACTTTGAACACAACGAAAAAATTAAGTTTACAACAACATTACAAGAGGTTCCATGTGAAAGACTATGGACACTTGGAAGGTGAACAGCAAGAAGTGAATCGATAACGGGCCCATTGTGTGGTGCCCCAATACGCACTGCTTAAACGTAAAAAAGTCATTTCTTCCTACCTGCCCCCCCCCCCCCCCACACACACACAAACATACACAGACACCAGTAACAGCAAAAGGCACAAAATGAGCAATTAACTACATCATGGAATTAATCTTTGGCTGTGGAAAGAAGGAAGAATCCGGTTGCACGATTACGTCTGTCGTGTAAGCAGTGGCAGACTTCCTGGTGAGGAAAGCAGGTTGATTCGGAGCCAAAGCCATTTCGCCAGGTGGTCATTGCAGGTAAACCTGCTTTTCTTGCCATTGCCAGTCTACATTTTATTTCCTCTCTACTTCGACCATCATCAGTTATTTTGCTCCCCAAATAGCAAAACTCCTGTACTACTTTAATTGTCTCATTTCCTAATCTAATTCCCTCAGCATCAGCCGACTTAATTGGACTACATTCCATTATCCTCGTTTTGCTTTTGTTGATGTTCATCTTATATCCTCATTTCAAGACACTGTCCATTCCGTTCAACTGCTCTTCCAGGTCCTTTGCTGTCTGACAGAATTACAATGTCATCGGCGAACCTCAAAGGTTTTATTTCTTCTCCATGGATTTTAAAACCTATTCCGAATTTTTCCTTTGTTTCCTTTATTGCTTGCTCAATATACAGATTGAATAACATCGGGGAGAGGCTACAACCCTGTCTCACTCCCTTCCCAACCATTGCTTCCCTTTCATGCCCCTCGACTCTTTTAACTGCCATCTGGTTTCTGTACAAATTGCAAATAGCCTATCGCTCCCTGTATTTTACCCCTGCCACCTTCAGAATTTGAAAAAGACTATTCCAGTCAACATTGTCAAAAGCTTTCTCTAAGTCTACAAATGCTAGAAACGTAGGTTTGCCTTTCCTTAATCTACTTTCTAAGATAAGTCGTAAGGTTAGTATTGCCTCACGTGTTCCCACATTTCTACGGAATCCAAACTGATCTTCCCCGAGGTCGGCTTCGACCAGTTTTTCCGTTCGTCTGTAAAGAATTCGCGTTAGTATTTTGCAGCTGTCACTTATTAAACTGATAGTTCGGTAATTTTCACATCTGTCAACACCTGCTTTCTTTGGGATTGGAATTATTATATTCTTCTTGAGGTCTGAGGGTATTTCGCCTGTCTTGTACATCTTGCTCACCAGATGGTAGGGTTTTGTTAGGACTGGCTCTCCCAAGGCCGTCATTAGTTCTAATGGAATGTTGTCTACTCCCGGGGCCTTGTTTCGTCTCAGGTCTTTCAGTGCTCTGTCAAACTCTTCACGCAGTATCGTATCTCCCATTTCATCTTCACCTACATCCTCTTCCATTTCCATAACATTGTCCTCAAGTACATCTCCCATGTATAGACCCTCTATATACTCCTTCCACCTTTCTGTTTTCCCTTCTTTGCTTAGAACTGGGTTTCCATCTGAGCTCTAGATATTTATACAAGTGTTTCTCTTTTCTCCAAAGGTCTCTGTAATTTTCCTGTAGGAGGTATCTATCTTACCCCTAGTGAGATAAGCCTCTATATCCTTACATTTGTCCTCTAGCCATCACTGCTTAGTCATTTTGCACCTCCTGTCAATCTCATTTTTGAGGCGTTTGTATTTCTTTTTGCCTGCTTCATTTACTGCATTTTTATATTTTCTCCTTTCATCAATTAAATTCAATATTTCTTCTGTTACCCAAAGATTTGTAATACCCCTCGTCTTTTTACCTACTTGATCCTCTGCTGCCTTCACTACCTCATCTCTGAGAGCTACCCATTCTTCTTCTACTGTATTTCTTTCCCCCAGTCCTGTCAATTGTTCTCTTATGCTCTCCCTGAAACTCTGTACAACCTCTGGTTTAGTAAGTTTACCCAGGTCCCATCTCCTTAAATTCCCACCTTTTTGCAGTTTCTTCAGTTTTAATCTACAGTTCATAACCAACAGATTGTGGTCAGAGTCCACATCTGCCCCTGGAAATGTCTTACAACTTAAAACCTGATTCCTAAATCTCTGTCTTACCATTATATAATATATCTGATACCTTCTAGTATCTCCAGGTTTCTTCCATGTAGACAACCTTCTTTTATGATTCTTGAACCAAGTGTTGGCTATGATTAAGTTATGCTCTGAGCAAAATTCTACCAGGCAGCTTCCTCTTTCATTTCTTACCCCCAATCCATATTCACCTATTATGTTTCCTTCTCTTCCTTTTCCTACTCTCTAATTCCAGTCACCCGTGACTATTAAATTTTTGTCTCCCTTCACTACCTGAATAATTTCTTTTATCTCATCGTACATTTCATTAATTTCTTCATCATCTGCAGAGCTAGTTGGCATATCAACTTGTACTACTGTAGTACTGTAGTAGGCGTGGGCTTCGTGTCTATCTTGGCCACAATAATTCACTATGCTCTTTGTAGTAGCTTACCCGCACTCCTATTTTTTTATTCATTATTAAACCTACTCGATAGCCTCATAAAAAATACAGGTACTCAATATCCGTACTTTCTACAAATGTTAAGACGAGTACGTACGTCCAATACCTACAGTGTTAGATTTGCAATATTGATGACCCGTTATCTCAGAAACCTTGGCAGACAGAGATCTGAAATTTTTGGGAAGTTTCACTCCTTTATACGAAGATAGTAACTGTTCCCGAAAGAACAGATACCATTGACGACTGTGCAGCTTCTCTGGAATAAACCCTCAGCTACCGACAGGTGTTGTTGATATACCTCGATGGGGGCAGCTGAAAATGTGTGCACCGACCGGGACTCGAACCCGCAAGCTCCTGCTTACATGGCAGACACTCTATCCATCTGAGCCACCGAGGACGCGGATAAATAGTGCGACTGCACGGACTTACTCCTTGCACGTTCACGTGAGATCCACATTCCCAACTGTTCACAATCTACAAACGTAATGTTCTTAATTCATATTTGCCCATCCAATCATTACTCGCACACACTAAGGTGACGATTCCCGTAAGAGTTTTGGCCAACCTGTGCGCACTCGCACAGACGAAGGTCAATGGCCGTGTGGCCTTTAACTATACAGGGTGGTCCATTGATAGTGATTGGGCCAAATACCTCACGAAATAAGCATCAAACGAGAAAACTACGAAGAACGGAACTCGTCTAGCTTGAAGGGGGAAACCAGATGGCGCTATGGTTGGCCCACTAGATGGCGCTGCCATACGTCCAACGGATATCAACTACGTTTTTTTAAAATAGGAATCCCCATTTTTTTACATATTCGTGTAGTACGTAAAGAAATATGAATGTTTTAGTTGGACCACTTTTTTCGCTTTGTGATAGATGGCGCTGTAATAGTCACGTAACATTTCGCCAGTGCGGGCGGTATTTGCTTCGTGATACATTACCCGTGTTAAAATGGACCGTTTACCAATTACGGAAAAGGTCGATATCGTGTTGATGTACGGCTATTGTGATCAAAATGCGCAACGGGCGTGTGCTATGTATGCTGCTCGGTATCCTGGACGACATCATCCAAGTGTCCGGACCGCTCGCCGGATAGTTACGTTATTTAAGGAAACAGGAATTGTTCAGCCACATGTGAAGCGTCAACCACGATCTGCAACAAATGATGATGCCCAAGTAGGTGTTTTAGCTGCTGTCGCGGCTAATCCGCACATCAGTAGCAGAAAAATTGCGCGAGAATCGGGAATCTCAAAAACGTCGGTGTTGAGAATGCTACATCAACATCGATTGCACCCGTTCCATATTTCTATGTACCAGGAATTGCATGGCGACGGCTTTGAACGTCGTGTACAGTTCTGCCACTGAGCGCAAGAGAAATTACGGGACGATGACAGATTTTTTGCGCGCGTTCTATTTAGCGACGAAGCGTCATTCACCAACAGCGGTAACGTAAACCGGCATAATATGCACTATTGGGCAACGGAAAATCCACGATGGCTGCGACAAGTGGAGCATGAGCGACCTTGGCGGGTTAATGTATGGTGCGGCTTTGTGGGAGGAGGGATAATTGGCCGCCATTTTATCGATGGCAATCTAAATGGTGCAATGTATGCTGATTTCCTAGGTAATGTTCTATCGATGTTATTACAAGATGTTTCACTGCATGACAGAATGGAAATGTACTTCCAGCATGATGGGTATCCGGCAAAAAGCTCGCGTGCGGTTGAAGCGGTATTGAATAGCGTATTTCATGACGGGTGGATTGGTCGTCGAAGCACCATACCATGGCCCACACGTTCACCGGATCTGATGTCCCCAGATTTCTTTCTATGGGGAAACTTGAACGATATTTGCCATCGTGATCCACCGACAATGCCTGACAATATGCGTCAGCGCATTGTCAATGCATGTGCGAACATTGCGGAAGGCGAACTACTCGCCGTTGAGAGGAATGTCGTTACACGTATTGTCAAATGCATTGAGGTTGACGGACATCATTTTGAGCATTTATTGCATTAATGTGGTGTTTACAGGTAATCACGCTGTAACAGCATGCGTTCTCAGAAATGATAAGTTCACAAAGGTACATGTATCACATTGGAACAACCGAAATAAAATGTTGAAACATACCTACGTTCTGTATTTTAATTTAAAAACCTACCTGTTACCAACTGTTCGTCTAAAATTGTGAGCCATATGTTTGTGACTATTACAGCGCTATCTATCACAAAGCGAAAAAAGTGGTCCAACTAAAATATTCATATTTTTTTTTTACGTACTACACGAATATACATATATAAAAATGAGGGTTCCTATTTAAAATAAACGCAGTTGATATCCGTTTGACCTATGGTAGCGCCATCTAGCGGGCCAACCATAGCGCCATCTGCTTTCCCCCTTCAAGGTAGACAAGATTCGTTCTTTGTGGTTTTTCGTTTGACGCTTATTTCGTGAGATATTTGGCCCTGTCAAGATCAATGGACCACCCTGTACATGAAGATAGTAACTGTTCCCGAAAGAACAGATACCATTGATGACCGTGCGGCTTCTGTAGAATAAATTATAATTAATTGAAACCCTCAGTAGCCGACGGGTGTTGTTGATATACCTCGATCTGTTCTTTCGCAGCGGATACCCCTAACGACACCAAATTTAAGCAACAGTCCTTAAAACATTGTTCATCTACTTCCTCAAGCAAATTAAAATCATGTACATTGCCATATTCAGCTTCAGCAGTAGCAAGGAGAAAAACTCTAATTGTCCCATTCCTTTGGCGGAAAGAAAGTTGATTAAGTAACAGCCTGTCTACTTGGAGGAGTTTCAAGAATTTTACAAGGAAAATAACACCATACGGTTCTGCTAGAAAATAATGAATTTTGAGGCAACTTGGCTGCACGTTACTGATGGACTTATGAAATGTAAATCTGGCTGTACCTTTAGGCGGAAACATACTGGACTCCATGGACACGAAAAAGGAGGACGAATCCACCATCAAACAAAACACCACAAAAGCAGTGACAAGAGCTAACTACTACACTCGAAACGCCACGCCGTAGCTAAAGGAGTAAACATAGACGATAGCTGCCACTGCTTTAGCGGAAGTAATACTACACCAACACACCGGATATGAATTTGGTCACGGTTCGTGCTCTCTCGCGGCAATTCTGATGCCTCGAGTTATGGCTTCTGTTCGCTATGTGGTAATGGCTTCTAACTTTAATTCATCGTAAATTAGCCAATTTGCATAAATGATTTATAAATTATATACAGAAACCTTCCTCATTAATAAGTATGTCTATTAGTAAAAACTGTAACAAAATCCCTACGGAAGATCCTGAAATTAGCCGGTATATATTGGTGGACTCGAAGGAGCGACTTATATTAATATAAATAGTCACCCCTGTCTTTGATTAATGTTTGTAGTGACACAATTTGGCTCTTTGCATTTGGAAGTCTTGTTGCGAGAATGTATCATTCTGCCACGTACATGTAATGTAGAAGCTGAATATCCAAGATACAAACTACTACACTCGTATACAAAATTATAGCAATAAACGGAAATTTTGCAAGGTTGATTTTTTTTGCACAAAACAATATAAACGGGTGACAGTAAAGCAGAAACAATGTAAAGAATACAGAACGTAATCAACTGCGACATGCATAACGATAGACCAAAATGATCTTCGTTTCTTCCAACTTAACGGATTTGCACACACCTTCTGACAACTGGTTAATGTGCTCAGTATGGCGTGTGACCACCTCTGGCTCCAACATAGGCGTGACAACGACGGGACATGCTGTGTGAATGATGTCATCAATCTCATGTTGAAGCAACAATGACAATTCCCGCAAGAGCTGCTCCCAAGTCCTGGAGAGGGGTTGGCGAATATTTATGTGATGCAACCTGTCTTCCTAGAGCATCCCAGGCATGCTCTATGGAATTCAAATCGGGCGGGAGAGCGAGCAGGACACGCCATGCGTGCAATACCTTCCGTTTCCAAAAGAAACAACAAAAAAACAAAAAAAACAAAAAAAAGCCCGTGCTCCATGAGAGCGAGCATTATCGTCCATCAGTACGAAGTATGAGATTCCAAGATCTCCTCACGGTAGCCGGCAGCAGTTAGATCTTGCTGATCCACCTATACAATTTCATAAACAGCTGTTCGAGTGGTCAACATAATCCCTGCCCAAACTATTATGGATCCTCCTCGATATCGGACTCTTTCCACAATATTTGGGTCCCAAAATCGTGTTCCATGTGCCCTCCAGATGCGAATCCATCGTGAATCAAGCTCCAGACCAAATCGGGACTCATCTGTGAAAAGAACATTGGCCCACCGTTCGACTGTCCAGGTGGCATTTTGACGGCACCACTCCAGACGTTCTCTTCTGTGAAGGCACCCCAGTACTAAACAGACACCAGGTCTCCGACAGTAAACCACACTGCTGAAGCCTTCTGTACACCGGTTGCCTGTATATAACACGTCCAGTGGGTGCTGCGTGGTCAGATGCCGGTTGCAGTGCAGTACTAAGGCAGTACCGTCCTGCCCTTACAGCCAAATGACGGTCCTCTCTTCTGAAGTCGCAGGTGGTCGGCCCTGTTCTGGTCTCCGGGATACAGTCTCGGTCTCTATCAAATGCCACCTCATCCGAAAAACAACAGCACATTAAGTCACAGTTTGCGACTCTCGTGCTTCCATTCTTCCTCCACAGCAGGGAGTAAGCGTATTCCCTGTGCCACACTGCACCGTCTGTGACTGTGTGCACAGCGACTGTGGATGTGGCACTACCCTGCAAACAACACCCCGCTTGATAGGTGCCCTGACTTCATTGCTGGCGTGGTTGTCGGTTGATAGGAATGCCATCTTCCGTGCAGAACACGATCGTAACGACATGTGTTGACAGTTTGTATGCTTATATCGTGAATTAGACACAGGACGGGGAAATAGTAGTTTGTTGCTTTCATTTTGGACAACAGCGTATTAAGTGAAAACAGATGTGGTTACAGAATTTCTGAAAATACATCTGGATTCAGGAGCCAATTGTCTACCAAAAACAGAGAATACTGCTATTGTAAATGAAAAATATTTTGTTGCTGAACAGAGTAATTAAACAAAAGTAATTAAATATTATCGTGCACACAGCATCTACATCAACATCCATATTCCGCAAACCACTGTGAGATGCATGATGGAGGGTACATCCCCTTCTACCAAGTATAAGGGCATCTACCCATTACCCATTCCAAATACATAGGGGAAGAATTCTTGTTAAAACGCTTCTGTGCGCACTGCAGCTAGTCTAAACTTGTCCTCGCGATCGCTATGCGGCCAGTACAGACGGTGTGGTGGAATATGCCTAGAGTCTTCACTTGAAGCTGCCTGAAATGCCCAGGAAGCCAAGCGTTAGCATGCCTCATCTGGGATTCGGGGAGTTGTGCCTGCTCTGGGGAGTATCAACCCGGCGGATTAAAGACGAGAGCCGGTGTCTCCCTCAGTCTGGATACGGATATTAGGCTGTTTCTCACATCCCACTAGGTGAATACTGGTCAGGTACCCACGTCTTGGGTATTACCTGACTCACGATTGCACACTCTTCACACTCTTACACTTTCACTTACGCTAACACTAGACACACAACCCGATGGGGATCCGTGGTGGAGGTTGTGGGGAGGGGGGGGGGGGTGGTCGACAGGTGGGGTATCCGGTCGCCCTCTGTCACTAACACAGCCACATGAAGAATAACGTGCCTACCCCGTGCCGGATGTGGCCAGTAACAAGAAGACGAATCAGCGTCTAGAAACTTTGTAACTAGACTACCATTCTTGGAATAAGTTCAGTACACCCTGTTAGCCCTATTTTGTCCCAGAACTTGAGCAATATTCGTGGATGCGTCACATGAGTGTTCTGTCGACTGATTGCGCTTCCCTAGCATTCTACCAACGATCCGAAGTTAGTCACCTTCTTAACCTACCACTGAACCAATATGATCGTACCATTTCACATCCCTACAAATTATTACTGCCAGGTATTTTTACGGTCTAACCAATTCCAATTGTGACTTCTTATTTTTTGTCTCAGGAGAACAAGTTTTTTTTCTTTTTGTGATGAGCCTATTTTCGTTATTCAACCTTTAAAGCAAATTGCCAGTCTTTGCACCACTTTGAAATCTGATCACGGCTTGACTGAAAATTTGGGCAGCTTTTTAGGGGTCCATATGACAGCCGGTATTCTTCTGTCTCTCTGTCTTTCAGACTGTTAAAAATCCTTTTTCTAGTGAACAGGTACACGTATATGAAATTTATGCCGCATACAAAGGTTCGCATTCCCTTGGCAGTGTAGTGAATGTAAGCTTCTACTTGAATGCAATCAAAAGATGCGACTGTTTACGTCATATATTTCCATACTCGCAAACTCAGTCATCAAAACCTTTAGGGTACATCCCGTTGGTCTAGAATCATTACATTTGGCAAGAAGCAAGCAATTTGAAAATTGCTAGTTTGCAATTATTTCGCATGAAGATAATGTTTCTTTTGTCATCCTCGAAGACAACTGCCCCCCCCCCCTTTCCACCTTTTCCTAAACGAAACCCAACTCCCCTGGCCCAGAACCGCCAAGTACCTTGGCGTAACCCTGGACTCTCGTCTTACTTGGAAACCCCACACAGACGAGGTCCACAGGAAGATCTGTGCCAGAATGTCCATCCTATACCCAGTCCTCAACTTAACCAGCTCCTTTCCCTGCTCTGTGGGTCTGAATGTATATCAGGTCCTGATACGAACAGAAATGGAGTATACATGCCATGTCTGGGGATAAGCGGCGAAGCAGCGCCTGGACAAACTCCAGAGGCTGCAGAACCGCGCTCCCAGAAGGGCACCGCGTCCACCCCTCTGAATTGACGGTCTCCACGCCGCAGCTGAAATCTCACTCCTAAAAGAGCGTTTCCAAGATCTGGCAAGGGCCTTCTATCATGGCTCTTCCACGTCAGGAAACGTCTTCATCCACTCTCTAGGTCGGTATGACATGTCCCGCGACAAGCACAAACGCCCAATGACAATCTTCGACGACTAATTCGAAGCGAAAATCCCTATATCCAAATTCTGATCCGCATCCATCCCCCATAAAATCAAACATCTCGCCAACACCAGGCAGGTACCACACACACACACAGGACAATCATCACATCACGCAGACATCCAAAAATCACAGAAATAAACACAAAGTACAAAGTGGAGTAAAAGCCGCAAGGCTGCAAACTCTCCCACACACTTCCCCAAAGGGGGGAAAGTATTAGATGAGAGTGAGTGTCATTCTCGTAAGTTATGGAATCTCAGGACCGATATCTTGGCAGTACAGGCAAAAATCGTAGACTCTCGATTACCCGTAGGATCTGTACACAAAATTAAGTTTTGCACAGAAAGCTCGGTGCCCGAGTCTTACTCGTCTGCATCTGTCGGTGACTTTCCGCACATGAAATCCTCAGTCAAATCATCCCTCTTGATCGTATATTCGGTAATCAACGTAGGTGCGGTACACGAGTCAAGTTCGTGGAGTTATTAAAATCTCAAAAGCACAGCTTCGAAACAGTTAAGTTCAAATTGTTCAAATGTGTGTGAAATCTTATGGGACTTAACTGCTAAGGTCATCAGTCCCTAAGCTTACAAACTACTTATCCTAGATTATCCTAAGGACGAACACACACACCCATGCACTAGGGAGGACTCGAACCTCCGCCGGGATCAGCCGCACAGTCCATGACTGCAGCGCCAAGACCGCTCGGCTAATCCCGCGCGGCGAAATAGTTAACTGTGTGGAAGAATTTTTAGCTAACGTCCATGTAATTTGCTGAGGTGCGAGCAGGATTATACCGAAAATCCAGTGAAACACAGTAGGCACTTGCAGCGAACTGTACGTCGATCAAAATTTGTGACCAACTGTTTGCCTCACCCAATGTAATAGTATCAGAGGGGGTTGTTGAGCAGAGCAAAGAAACAGTGTGACGGCGGTAACGGAGCGCCGACTGCAGCTCGTGCGTCCCTGCAGTAAAGCACAGGGCCTCAGCTGCAGGTGGGGCTCCAGAGCTGACCAAACAACGATTTCATCAGTTACCCTCATAACCCCATGAGGCAAGAAGGCTTTAGCAGCAGGTGCTGTCAGGCTCTTACGAAACAGCAGCACCGTGAGGTAATTTTAACACCATGAGGCAAGCGCGTCTTTATAGCAGGTGGTTCTCCAGCTCTGACCAGACTACTGAGTCATCAGCTAGCTGTCGGCACCGTCAGGTTAGTGGACATTGGTAACCGGTGGCTCTCCAGATCTGATCAACAACACTGCCACCAAGTAGATGCTACCGCTACGAGGCAAGTGGGTTTTTGTAGCAGCTGGCCCTCCAGCTCTTATCAAACAGCAGAGTCATCAGGTACCTCGTAGCATCATAAAGTAAGAGGTTCTTTGTGGCAGGTGGCTTCCCAACTTCCCAACTCTGACCAGACAACGGTGTCATGAGGTAGTTGCTAACCCCATGAGGCATGTAGGTTTCGTAGCAGATGGTTATCTTGCCCTGACCAAACAACAACGTCAAGTACCTGACAGCACCTAGGGCAAGTGGACGTTGGTACCATCAGTGTCTATGGTTCTGGTCAAACAATGGTATCATCAGGTAGCTACAGCTCAGCTCAGCTCAATGAGGCAAACTGACATTGGTAGCAGGTGCCTCTCTCAATCTTATCAAATAATGGCGTCATCAGGTAGTTGCTAGCACCATGAGGGAATTGAGGTTTTAGTAGTTGGCTTACCACCCCTGACGAAACAACGGCCTCATCAGGTACCTAACAGCACCATCAGGTAAGCTGACTTGGGTAGCATGTAGTTCTCTGGCTGCTTTTAACAACGGCGTCATCGGGTATTTGGTAACACCGTGAGGCAAGCGGGTATTTGTAGGCGGTGGCTTTCCAGCTCAGACTAAACCAGAGTCATGTCGAATTTTTCACCTTCGTTGGTTCTACTACCCTACTCTTCAATTGATCTATGTAGGTCAAGTGAAGGACGGCATACAAGTTTTACAGTTTCTCCTCCGCTGCTACTAACGTACTATTCTTCAAAAAAATGGTTCAAATGGCTCTGAGCACTATGGGACTTAACAGCTGTGGTCATCAGTCCCCTAGAACTTAGAACTACTTAAACCAAACTAACCTAAGGACATCACACACATCCATGCCCGAGGCAGGATTCGAACCTGCGACCGTAGCAGTCGCGCGGTTCCGGACTGCGCGCCTAGAACCGTGAGACCACCGCGGCCGGCACTATTCTTCAGTTGATACTAATACTAGAGAAAGGGAAAAGACCAACATACGTCAAATTTGCTTCCCATAGTTCAGTTATCGACGTACGTAACATTGGTTTTCTACACCTCAGCTGATATACGCGAAGCCGAAAAAGAGCGATGTACCTACTGAAGTATGATATACAGTTTTTCCCGCCTTTCGACAGTAATAGCATCGGCTGAAAAGTGTCGCAGTAATACCAGCGACGGCGAAAAATCCGAAAACAGTAAAATTTCATCTATGTAGGTCAACTGAAGAATAGGATACCAGTGTTAGCGAAGGCGAAAAATAGCGATATACATAACATTTGTATGCCTTTCTTCAGTTGACCAGCCGGCCGCGGTGGCCGAGCGGTTGTAGGCGCTTCAGTCCGAACCGCGCGACTGCTACGGTCTCAGGTTCGACTCCTGCCTCGGGCATGGATGTGTGTGATGTCCTTAGGTTAGTTAGGTTTAAGTAGTTCAAAGTTCTAGGGGACTGATGACCTCAGATGTTAAGTCCCATAGTGCTCAGAGTCATTTGAAATATTTCAGTTGACCTACCTTCGTACTTCAACTGAGTTACAGGATGTCAGTGTTACGTATGTCGCTTTTTTCGTCTTTGCTATCACTGGTATCCTATTCTTCAGTTCACCTACATAGGTCACCTGATGTACGTTATACAAATTTTTTGCATGTCGGTCTTTTCGCCTTCGGTAGTACTACTGTCGACTGAAAAACATAGTAGTAATACGAGTGCTTGCGAAGGCGAAGAAAAGCGACAACGGTATCCCGTACTGCAGTTAAGATAGTTGAATGCACTAAAAAAAAACTCTCATTTATTTCAGTTTACAAAGATGACTCCTTGCCAGTGACTATAACCGATTTATTATGTATGAGTCGAAAATAAAGACATTAATGTCTGTGAGTAAACTATGACGTCATTGGTCAAAGTCGACGGGTTGTATCGCATTCTTCTGTTGACCCCATAATCTTGTCCTAGCGATCCCTATGGGAGCAGTTCATAGGGCGTTGTAGTATGTTCCTAGATTCATGGCTTAAAGGTGCTTCACCTGCCCAGACACTTCCCGGATTCGAGGAGAAGCGCCTGCTCCAGGTGAAATCCGCCCGGAAGATTAATGATGCAGTTCGGTGAGCTGCACAGCCTCAATGTGGATGTTAGGGGGTTTCCCACATCCCACTAGCTGAATATTTGGCTGGTACCCTCGTCTTGGCTCAGTTACATGACTGACGAATATTTAGAAAACGTTCTCAGCCTTCCACATAGGATAACACCAGAGGCAAGCAGACTGGGTGTACAAATTGCGTCCCAGAGGGGTCTTCGAATGGTGGTGGTGCCACAGGACGGGCGACCAGCCACCCTCTGTCACTAACACTGCCACATGCAGAGTGACATGCCGACGACATGAATATACGGAATATTGCCAGCAAAAAGAGTACTTGAAGCTGCGTCCCCAAACTTTGTAAGCAGGTTTTCTTGGGATAGTTTGAGAGTTTTTTCAAGGGTCTGCCAGTTGCGTGCTTCACCATTTCATGACACTCTCCCATGTTTCAGGAAGTTCAGTGACTATTTGTGCTACCCTTCTATGAATAGGTTCAGTATACCCTGTTAGTCCTATCTGATGCCTAAACTTGAGCAGTAGTGTGGAATGCGTCACGTGAGTGTTTTGTAGACTGACTGGATTTCTCTAGCATTCGACCAATGAACCAAAGTTTGCCACCTGCTTTACCTACAATTGAACCAATGTGACCTTCCCATTTCACATTCTTACAAATTATTACGCTCAGACATTTGTGTAGTCTAAGAGAATCCTGTTGTGACTTCTTTTTATTGTTTTCGCAAGAGATATAGTTTTTGTTTTCTTTTTATGATATGCACAATTTTCATTACTGAAATTTCATAGTAAGTTGCCAATGTTAGTATCACTTTGAAATGTGATTGAGGTGTGACTATAAATTTGGGCAGCTTTTTATGGCTGCGTATCACACTTGGTTCACGGAACTCTAACAGAATCACTTTGTTCTCTGACTGTATACCTGATGGTCTGACTTTTAAAAACAATTTTTCTCACGAACGGGAAGACGTATCAAGTTGAAATTTATGACACCTACTAAGGTTTATGGTCCCTTGAGGGTGTAATAAATATTACCTTCTAAGTCAATGCAGTCGAAAGATACGGTCATTTACGTCGCACATTTTGATACTCGTAAGCTCACTCATCAAAAGCTATCGGATATTTCCCGTTGACCTAGAATCACGAAATTTTGGAAGAAGGAAGAGTCCACAGGACAAGTAAAGCAAACGGTCTAGAAATTGCTAGTGTGAATCTATCTCACACAAAAGAAAAAGAAATACTGTTTTTGTCGTTGGCGAAACTCACGGAATTCCTGGAACCGATACCTTTCCAGCAGCGATATGGATAACAGGCAAAAATCGTAGAAATTCTCGATTCACCGCAGGATCTGTACACAAAATTAATTTTTTACGGAATTCTCAGTGCGGGAGTCCTATTCGCACTTATTTCAATTTTCTTTAGGTGGTGTGGGTTGGTGGTGGTTAGTGTTTAACGTCCCGTCGACAACGAGGTCATTAGAGACGGAGCGCAAGCTCGGGTTAGGGAAGAATTGGGAAGGAAATCGGCTGTGCCCTTTCAAAGGAACCATCCCGGCATTTGCTTGAAACGATTTAGGGAAATCACAGAAAACCTAAATCAGGATGGCTGGAGACGGAATTGAACCGTCGTCCTCCCGAATGCGAGTCCAGTGTGCTAACTACTGCGCCACCTCGCTCGGTTTTTCTTTAGACCGTGCTCTATTACAGACAAGTATATCATGGCCGAAAATTATGGATATTATCTGCAAGCTCAGTATCATACAACTCGAACAGCAAAGATCCAAACGAACTTCCCTCTGACTCACCTGAAGTCGATGACTGTCCATACAAGGAGACATGCCCTCAGGGGCTGAGCATTCGTTTGCTGAGTTCAGGCTTGGCGATCCCGGGGTTCCTGAGCTGGGGACTGGTAAGCGCTGGGGCTTGACCGCTCGGATCGCCAGAATGGTAAAAACATGTCTAATAAACCCCTCAGTCTCAAGGTGTGCCGTGCGCGAGTGAAGGTGGAACAGTCGTTAGTGGGCAACCTCTAGTTGTACGAGGCTTACCGAGGCGCATGAGGGTCTGTGTAGATGGACTTTCATTTTCCTAGCTGCTTGTGGGACCGAGATGGAATCCTTGAAATTTCCTCTTCTTCCTCCCAGAGGAATGGATGGACCGCTGGTAGGTACCAACACCTACTCTAACAATGTACAGGCAGTCCTCCTGACTGAGGGTTTATATAGAGTTGTTCAGTACATAGTTACAGAAAGCATGTTGCCGGTAAGAAAGTGTTTTAGATTGTGAAACCGAAAGAGGACAGCTTTGAGGAAGTTTCACCTTTTTATGTTCAAAAAGGTTTAGACGGCATCGCAGGTAGGTTAAAATCAGTTAAGCGATTGTGTAACGGAATACTGTCGGTTGGAACCAGTAATCCCCAAAGAGCGACCATCCTCGGCTAAGCTAAATGCCTTGGAAAGTATGCCATTGTAACGGAGCTCCACAATATTCTGAACTACAGCAAAAGTGTTGACATTCCCAAGGAGGAACTGAAAGATGGGTGGGTTCAAGAAGGGATCGTTGATGTGCAAAACATATTGAAAAGGGTAGATGGGGATCTCATAAAATCTGACTCCTTCATCCTTACCTTGATATCACGAAACTCCCAGGACTTATAAAGGAAGGTTTCCTTTGCCTAAGGGTACAGACCTATGGCCCCCAACCAAGGCGCTGTTATGTATGTCAGTGCTTTGGGCACATCAGCTTAGGTAAGGAAGATATAACTTGTGGCAAATATGGCAAGGCCATTCACAATGAGACTGGTTACTCGTTTCCTCTGAAATGTGTAAATTACTCTGAGGACCACACAATCTGGAGTAGAGACTGCAGTGTCCTCCTTCAACAAAGGAAGATACTGGAGACCAAAACATGGAAACATATCCTGTATGGTGAGGCGAACCAGATCTGAAAGGCCATGCAGTCTCCAACATTCGTTACATCTTTTGCTTTGGTCCTTAAGAACCCTATTTCGACAGCCAAAGCTTCTACACAAGCTAGTGTCAGCACCAGTACCTGCATTTGGCAGTGCATTTGTGAACTGCAGTTGTTTCAGAGTCCAAGGCCCTCCCGAGAACATCATATAAAGTCACAGTTGCCCCATTGCAGACTCCCGGTATCTCCAAAGACAGAGTCTGGTCATAAATCCAGCACTGCATTCATCGCTGCTGTGGTAACTCCTACAAAGCCCTCCCAGACTAAAAAAGCAAACTGGAAGCTTCTATCGCAGGCGAAAACGGACACTAGACTGTCAGGTCATACAAATGTCATTCTATTTGACGGTTCTACTGCTTCAGCTTCGGAGCCGACGAAACGCGAAGTCTGTCCAGGGCAACCATCTTGTCGCAAGGCTGAACCTCCACCTGTTGCGAGCTTTCCACCCCAGCTGAAAGACAGGGTGAGAGTGCAAGTCCCATGATAAATGTCTCCCATACTACAGTAGAACATAAATTGGTTCAGGACTCTTGTGGAGGCACTGCGACTCTTGGTACAGACACACCTCCTGTGCTTGTGTTTATAAGAAACACATTTTATACCACTGATGCCCCTGTGCTACAGGATTACTCCCTCAACCGAAAAAATGGCCTGCCTGCCTGCCCTGCCCCATATGCTCTCTCCTTGGTTACTGACCTACAAGCAGTAGCCGTTACTGTTCACGAGGGTCAGTAGATCACTATCTGCTACCTGTACTTACCTCTGCAGGATGCAATAGTCTCTAAGACTCTCGCAGACCTTATTGTACAATTCATCTGCCCATTTCTCCTACTGGGTGATTTGAGTGCCCATAATGTATTATGGGGCTCGAACAATACTTTCCCCAGAGGTGCATCCTCAAAACAGGCCGTCCCACTAATTTCTTGGCTTCTATTTGGTCGTCCTCAGTAACTGACCTCTTTTTCTGCTCTCCAGCCCTTGCAGACTCATCACAGTGGTAAGCAACTGATATCCTTCATTCCAGTGACCACTTCCCCAATGTCGAACCGCCCACAGGATTCGTTAAACAGGAACCACCGAGATCGATGGTCAGCAGGACCAGCTGGACACTTCTGAGCCAGCTGACTGTGTTTCAACACCATGACAGTATCCAGGAATGGGGAGACCACATAACACGAGTGATCCATTAGACTCCTGACTTATCCATCCCAAAGTCTTATGGTCACCTTAGGAGGCAACCTGTACATTGGTGGACTGATAAGCGCCGTTCAGCAATCCAGAACAGACGTGTGGGTCTTCGACAGTTTAAACGCCACCCAGCGGCGGACAACTTCACCATCTTTCAAGTCGTGACAGCCAAGGCTCGATCCATAGTTAAGGAGAGCAAAAAAAAAGGTCATGGCAAGTGTTTCTGGACTATATCAACTGTTGCACTTGTTTTGCAAAAGTATGGGAAGCCATCAGGAGGACTTCCGGTAAACACAGCTGTTTACCAATAGCATTACCAATGGAAGAACATTTTGCAACAACCAGTGCCCATGCCAGCCACGATCTGGCGTTTCGCCACGACGTGCAGCTGCAGAAAGGGACAAGTTGGGCTTCAGATACCACAATTCTGAGTCTTGTGCGACGCCATCAACGATATGTATGGCCACCTGCCCATCTTCATACGGTCTTTCCTGTCTCGGTGATGTTTTAGGTCCCGCTTGTTGACATGCTATCGGACCATTTTGAGTAGGAGAATGGCGTCCCTCAGGGCAGTGTTTTAAGTGTTACTCTCTTAGCCATAGCCATAATCGGTATCACATCTATGATACAGAATCCCATACTATGTTCCTCATTTGCGGACCTTTTCTGCTTTGTGTTGCTCCTCCAGTGTTGCAACAGTGACTCATCAATTGGAACTTACAGTGTGGAGATTAGAGGAACGCACTGAAAAAACAGGTTTTTTCTGCAGATAAGTGTGTGTGTGTTTATTTTAATTGTTCTCGTCGTATTTTTAATTTACCTGTCTTCCATGTAAGGGATACCATTCTACATTTTAAAGATTTGTTAGGTTTCAGGCGCTCATTTTGTACTCCAAACTGTCGCGTTTATTACACCTGAGAGACCTGAAAGCCGGATCCCAGAAGGCAATGAATATCGTGAACTGCCTTAGCCACAGGTCTAGGGGAGCAGAGAGCGTGCGTCTGCTCCAGTTTTATAGGGTTTCTGTGCGTTCACTGCTAGACTATGGGCGCATCATTTGAAGGTCAGCGAGACCTTCATAGCTGAATATTATTGACGCTAGCCACCATGAGGGAATACGCTGACCACCGGTGCTTACAGCACAGCACCAGCCCCATACCCAATCTCTGTGCTGACGCTGGGGAACCACCACTCGCCATGCGGTGGCAGCCCTCATACACGCCAGGTGTGTAAGTTCCTCACAGCCCCGAATTCACCTGCATATCATACTGTTGCTCGTCCACCTCTGGAATGCCTTTTCTTCAATCATCCACGACCAACAATGCTGTTTGCGATCATTCATTGTATGCTGGAGTCACTTGGTACGAAGCACTTACAGCCTCAAATCCAGGTTTTTGACCGCCTGCCACCATGGTTCCTGCAGAGACCCACAGTAATTTCAGATTTGGTGCAGTATGGGAGGGATTGTACTCTAGCGTATGTTTTTAATACATCCTTTTTTGGCATTTTGTCTGAGAAACGCAACTCTGCAGCGTCTTTACAGATGGGTTGAAACATGGGGACTCTGTTGCATTGGTTGCTCTGTTGCTTTTCCCAGCCATGTCCTCAAGGTCCGACTGCCTCGAAACTTTCGACACAGAATTATATGCTGTCTTGCAGACACTGGAGTGGATGAGATGTGCTTCGAATGGTAAATTTCTTGTCCGTTCCGTTTCTCTGAGTGCCCTTCCCTCTCCACAACACTTTCACCCAGCAGTTAAAGTGGTACAAAATATCCGGAGTCCTGCTCCATCTACAACAGCTGAGGATAGATGCGTCTTTCTGTTGGGTAACAGGGCACATGGGTATTGTGGCAATGAAAGTGTAGATGTAGCAGCCAATGTTATGTCACTGTGCCATCCCCTTCAATCCTATCACCTCACTGTTAAGATACAGAGTCATGCGTCGATGGGAAGACGAGTGGCTGGAAGGAACAGATCGTAAGTTACGTCTAGTAACGCCCACGACGCCGCCGTGGCCGCACCTTTTAGCCACCGAGATGGGGTGAGGTCCTACTTACTCGTCTTTGCGTTGGCCGCACTCCTCAGATGCATGGCTTACTACTCCAGCGAGAAGACCCTCCAGTGTGTGGTTCTTGTCGCGTAAGATTAATGTACGCCACATTTTACTACGTTGTGTTTTTTTCTCGAACGAGAGGGCAGTGGCAGATTTTCCGGCAGATCTGACCTCTACTTTAAGTGACATTGGAACGAATTTGGTTAGAGTTTTAAGGTTTTGTGATCTGTTTGTTTCCTAACACACTGTGGAGATGTTCTTAGTGTGCCATCGGTTTTAGCCCTTTTACCCATAATCATTTCTTTTGATATCTGCAAGGACGCTGATAACTTCGTGTTGAGCGCCTGTACACCCCAAAAAAATCACCACCACCAACAACAAAAACAACAACAAGGAAACATGCTCCATTCTCCTTACCATGAAATCCTCAATGAAGTCACCACTCATGATCATACTTTATTTAACAAACATAGGTGTGGTACTGAGTCAAATGCTTTTTGGAAGTCATGAAATACTGCAGAATAAACACTCACGAGAACAAGATGAGTTACTGCAATCTCAAATGCAGTTCCCAAATACACTACTGGCCATTAAAATTGCTACACCAAGAAGAAATGAAGATGATAAACGGGTATTCATTGGACAAATATATTATACTAGAACTGACATGTGATTACATTTTCACGCAATTTGGGTGCATAGATCCTGAGAAATCAGTACCCAGAACAACCACCTCTGGCCGTAATAACGGCCTTCATACGCCTGGGCATTGAGTCAAACAGAGCTTGAATGGCGTGTACAGGTACAGCTGCCTATGCAGCTTGAACACGATACCACAGCTCATCAAGAGTAGTGACTGGCATTTTGTGACCAGCCAGTTGCTCGGCCACCATTGACCACACGTTTTCAGTTGGTGATAGATCTGGGGAATGTGCTGGCCAGGGCAGCAGTCGAACATTTTCTGTATCCAGAAAGGCCCGTACAGGACGTGCAACATGCGGTTGTGCATTATCCTGCTGAAATGTAGGGTTTCGCAGGGATCGAATGAAATATAAGGTCCACTGTTCAAACTGCCGTCGATGCAAACAAGAGGTGACCGAGACGTGTAACCAATGGCACCCCATACCATCATGCGCTTCCAATGTGCGTTCACCGCGATTTCGCCAAACACGGATGCGACCATCATGATGTTGTAAACAGAACCTAGATTCACTGCAAAAAAATGACTACTTGCCATTCGTGCACTCAGGTTCCTCGTTGAGTATACCATCGCAGGCGCAACTGTCTGTGATGGAGCGTCAAGGGTAACCGCAGCCATGGTCCCCGAGCTGATAGTCCATGCTGCTGCTAACGTCGTCGAACTGTTCGTGCAGATGGTTGTTGTCTTGCAAACGTCCCCATCTGCTGACTCAGGGATCGAGACGTGGCTGCAAGATCCGTTACAGCCATGCGGATAAGATGCCTGTCATCTCGACTGCTAGTGAGTGATACGAGGCCGTTGGGATCCAGCGCGGCGTTGCGTATTACCCTCGTGAACCCACCGATTCCATATTCTGCTAACAGTCATTGGATCTCGACCAACGCGAGCAGCAATGTCGTGATACGATAAACCGCAATCGCGATAGGCTACAATCCGACCTTTATCAAAGTCGGAAACGTGATACCACGCATTTCTCCCCCTTCCACGAGGCATCACAACAACGTTTCGCCAGGCAACGCCGTCAACTGCTGTTTGTGTATGAGATATCAGCTGGAAACTTTCCTCATGGCTGCACGTTGTAGGTGTCGCCACCGGCGCTAAACTTGTGTGAATGCTCTGAAAAGCTAATCATTTGCATATCACAGCATCTTCTTCCTGTCGGTTGAATTTCACGTCCGTAGCACGTCATCGTTGTGGTGTAGCAATTTTAATGGCCAGTAGTATAGTTATGTGAGCGGAAGAATTTAGAGTAACCGTCCATGTAATTTGTAGACGAGCGAATAGGAAAATATGGAAAATCCAGTGAAAAACAGTAGGTACGTGGACCGAAGTGTATGTCGATCAAAATTTGTGACCAACTGAATGCCTCGCCCAACGTGGTAGCAGCGTATGTCGCTGCTGAGCAGAGATAGGAGACATCAAGATGTTGGTGCTGGGGCGGCAGGTGCTTCTGGGGGTCTCCATAGTAATGCAACAGGCCCCCATTAGCACGTGGCCCTCCAGCTCTGGCCGAACGACGTTGTAAGGCAACTGACAGCGCTATGAGGTAAGCAGACTTTTGTAGCAGATGGCTCAGCGGCTCTTATCGACTACAGAGCCATCAAGCAGCTGCCAACAAAATGAGGCAAGGGGACCTTTGTAGGAGATGGCTCTCCAGCTCTGACCTAACAACGACATCTTCAGGTGTCTGACAGCACGAGGCAAGTGTACCTTAGTAGCAGGTGCCTCTCTGACACTGTTCGACAACGGCATCATCAGGCAAGTAGGGTTTAATGTAGATGGCTTATCACCTCTGACCAAACAACGGCATTATCCGGTACCTGACAGCATAAAGCTGAAATACTAAACACCTTTTTCCAAAGCAGTTCCACAGAGGAAGACCGCACTGCAGTTCCTTCTCTAAATCCTCGCACAAACGAAAAAATGGCTGACATCGAAATAAGTGTCGAAGAAATAGAAAAGCAACTGAAATCACTCAACAGAGGAAAGTCCACTGGACCTCACGGGATACCAATTCGCTTCTACACAGAGTACGCGAAAGAAACTGCCCACCTTCTAACAGCCGTGTACCGCGAGTCTCTAGAGGAATGGAAGGTTCCAAAAGATTGGAAAAGAGCACAGGTAGTTCCAGTTTTCAAGAAGGGTCGTCGAGCAGATGCGCAAAACTATAGGCCTATATCTCTGACATCGATCTGTTGCAGAAATTTAGAACATGTATTTTGCTCTCGTATCATGTTATTTATGGAATCCCAGAATCTACTCACAAGGGGAAGGCCTCAGACACGGCCAACCGATTCGGCTCAAATTTGGCAGGTCGCTTGTGTACAATCTGAAACGAAGGAATCTAAGATATTTTGGGTCAACACTCCCGCGTTTTTGAGAAAATCACACCTAAAGGTTATGACGAGCAATCGACTGAAAATTGGCGGGATCGATGGATAATTGTAAATAGAGCATTTTTCATCATCAGGTATGGGGTCCGAAAACACATACTTTTTCAGAAATTGAGGTAAGAAACTTTTACAACAGCCGCTTCTGTACCCACATGGTAACCGCTTTTTTGCCGACAGCACCGATACCGCAACGGCTAAGGTAGCTGACTGGGAATTTGAGAACCTGGGTTCGAATGTCGAAGAATCCTAGCGGATGTTCTTCTTTTCGTTTGTATTTTTCCATATTTCAAGGATAGGAGGGTTAATAAGGTAAGTAAATCAGTAAGGAATAATAGTAATAAGGTGGGTAAATAAATTTTTCTAACATCTTGGGATAGTAAACAACTAAAATGCTACTCCAGGTCACTTTACAATGGCTCTTCCAGTCATTGTTTCGTGTCGTCATTTCTCTTCGAACAAATGGATGGATGGTACTTGTCATATAAACATTCGAAACAAATGTACTCACGGTACAAAGAACATCTAATGAATGCGATCTTTCGACAGCTGCACTGCTCCTTCCAAAGAGTAGGCGGAAAACAAACTTGGTTTCCATTTAAAAATATGTCTTTTTCGGGAATTAATTTTGATGCGTACCACGCATACAGTATCATTGCCTGAAAAATCGCTGCTGAAAGTTGGTTATGAATTATGCTGTGAATAGTTATTGCATCCGTGCGAGTGTGCAATTCTCGCTGGGTTCCCAGAAGCACACTGCAATTCTGAAGCCTGGAAATAAAGTTTTTAACCTGGCGATAGAAATAAACATCACACGGCTGACACAAAGGTGTGCAGTTTGGCGGTATTACTTTTACTGTGCACGTCGTTTGACCCTCGCTATCTACAAACATTGTGTCATATATTGTAGTATAAATTTATCATATGGTTCAAATGGCTCTGAGCACTATGGGACTTAACATCTATGGTATGTTTGGCGTCTCGGTTTCGAAGATGGAATAGGCATCACGTGGAACAACCAACGGATCGCGTTCAGCAGCACTCCTTGTTATTTAGGCGTCACCCTTGATCGCACACTTACTTACAGACATCATGTAGACAAGGTCAGGGGCAAACTATCAACAAGAAACAACCTCCTGAGTAAGCTCACCTCCACAAAATGGGGTGCCGACCCATGTACTTTACGTACGTAGGCACTTGCACTCTGCTACTCGGTTGCTGAATACGCTGCCCCAGTTTGGGAAAGATCAGTGCATGCGAAACGAGTGGATCCTCTGCTGAACGATGCCTGTCGCGTAATCACGGGATGCCTAAGACCCACCACGGTTAGCCAACTTTATTTGCTTAGTGGCATAGCTCCACCCAACATCAGACGAGCTATAGCAAGCGAAGCAGAGCGCCTCAAGGAGCTGCGCGACCAGCGCCATCCTCTCTTCGGACGAAACCCTCCACACACACACGTTTAAAATCAAGACGGAGTTTCCTCACCTCAGTTCAACCGATCGAAACCTCAAAACAAAAGGCCAGATTGTCAAAATGGAAAGCAACACTGCCTACGGGAGACCAGGCACCTCTAATCTCACCCAACGAACAATTGGCCTCCAGAAATGAACTAAAATGGCCATTATGGAGAACCCTCAACCGCCTACGAACTGGGGTGGGCAGATGCAACGTAAACATGTGTAAATGGGGATACCGAGACGGGACGGACACGTGCCAGTGCGGACAGACCCAAACAATGGACCACCTCCTGGAATGCAGCAACATGGGGGAAGTGTGCAGGAAAGAAGATCTGGCAAACGCTACGGCAGTAGCAGTTAAATGCGCTGATTTTGGCGGGAAGTGATATATATGTACTATGTTTGTCTTTATATTGTAATGTGACTCCCCATTTTGGGTTTGTTTTACTTATACATATGTGTATTGTATTTGTATTTGTGTGTATATGTAATATGAGGGTTGTCTATGGCTTGGACACGATTAAATAACGAAAATAACATCTATGGTCATCAGTCCCCTAGAACTTAGAACTACTTAAACCCAACTAACCTAAGGACATCACACAACACCCAGTCATCACGAGGCAGAGAAAATCCCTGACCCCGCTGGGAATGGAACCCGGGAACCCGGGCGTGGGAAGCGAGAACGCTACCGCACGACCACGAGCTACGGTCCTATTAATTCATCCACTCGAAGAATCCAATAGTAGACAAAACTCGTTATCAGAAACGTATGGTTTTAAAACATTCTCAAGAAATATTCTGTAAATCGTATTCGTTAGTTTCCCGGATTTGGAGCAGGTAATGTAAACATTTTTCAACGAGTCGGTTAAACGATTGACCTCTTCTATAACCCGAGGATCAAATGTAACATTCGTTTCTTGTAAACACAGAAAAACCTTGGGCAACACATTTCCAGAGGCTGTGATGGCATATTGCGCCGTGTACGAATGTGTTAGTTTGTTTTTACTACCAGCTACGACAGGGGTTCGTTTTCCTCCCTTATGCGATGACGTGCGTAGAATGTTCACCCGATACTCGCATCCTGTTTGATCGGTGTTGATCACGTAATCACGATTAAAACCGGTCATAAGTGACGCCGTTTACGTGCTGAAAAGAGCCGCCACTTTCTGTATATCTTCTGTATTTTGTACATCCTTATGAGACAAGTATTTAGTGACGTGCCGTTGACGAATTTTATGCTCCGATTTGAAATTTCTCGCCCAAGGTAATGATGCAGCAAACGTAAAATCCTTGTTGGTCGTATATTGAAACGCTGGACCTGCAACCAACTGCTGAAGTATTCTCGTTGTTACATTCTCGTTACGTCAACGAGATTAGACAAATCGGTCGTATGTCCTCTTATTTATCGCCTGGTATTTATCGTATCTTGCCCTCCTTTAACAATATCACTTTCCCACAATTTCAAGTCCATCTTTCTTTTCAGCGCTATTGTTTCTCCATTCGTTTGTAGTGTTTGCAAGTTCCAATGTGGATGATTCCTGGCTAACGCTACCGCCTTTACTTTTACTTCAAGGGGTATAGCGCCGTAGTTCAAGCGTTTAGTAACCGGTTCGTAATACTCATCGGGAACAGATGAAGCACATATTCCCAGTGACGTGGAGATTTCCAAAGTATTATGACCATTTTGCGATTCACTAGTCGGTATATCTTCCACTGAATCACCTTCTGCTTCGTCTTCATGGTATAGTACTTCATTATCAATTAAAGTCATTTGGTTCGTCAGCTCCAAAAATCGTTCGACGATAGCCGCTCCCATCAATCTGGAACGCCAAGAAACAGAACTGCCTGCTTCCGGTAGTGCTCTGATAATGCATCTGAGTTGCATCGCTTTTACAAACCAAAACACAGCGTCGGTAACTTCCCGCTTGCCATCGTCTGTGACAGGCTCCCAAATTCAAATTACAGCGCTAGTCGAAGGGTGTACCTCCTCCATCATTCAGATTATGCACCTGAAAGATATGGCATGACAAACAATAGCTAGTTACTAAGGCATAAACAGACGAGCTAATTACTACAAACTACATACAGTACTCGTCGTATGTTACTTACGGAAGAACACTGTATTCATACACAAAACGTATTTCATTCGGCGCATTAACGATGGAAAAATCACTAAATGTATCGGCGCGGTTCGCGGCAGCCTAATGACGGAAAACAACTCTTTCCGATTGACTTCTATAAGGCTCGAGCTGGACGCTTTCACTCTACCGGGTTCGCAAGTATGATATGACGAAGAGGCACCCGGGACAACATAACTCTCCCCGCGTGCATTCTGACCCTGTGCCGCGCTGTAAGCAAGCGTCGCGCGTTTGGCTACCTGTGATCCCTCGTGAGGAATTTGCAGCACTCTTACTCGGAGTTGTTTGTGTGTGACAAGCCTTAAAAGTTTAATACTTTACGTTTGGGAAATTAGTCTGCCTACCTTATTACTATCATTCCTTATTGATTTACTTACCTTGTTAACCCTCCTATCCTTATCAATTGAGATATGGAAAAATACAAACGAAAAGAATAACATCGGCTACGTTTAGTCGAGACTCGTACCCGGTTTTTCCGACTCGCAGCCAGCTACCTTGGCCGTTGCGCTATCGGCGCTGTCGGCGAAAAGGGTTTACCATGAGGGTACAGAAGCGGCAGTTGTAAAAGTTTCTTTCCTCGATTTCTGGAAAAGTTTGCGTTTGCAGACCGCATACCTGACGAAGAAAAATGCTCTAGTTACAATTATCTATCGATCCCTCCAATTTTGAGTTGATTGCTCGTCATAACCTTTAGGGGTGATTTTCTCAAAACGCGGGGGTGTTGATTCAAAATATCTTAGATACCTTCGTTTAGATTGTACACAAGGCACCTGCCAAATTTGATCCGAATCGGTTGACCGTGTCTGAGGCCTTCCCCTTGTAAGTAGGAATCAACGTGGATTCCGGAAACAGCGATCGTGTGAGACCCAACTCGCTTTATTTGTCCATGAGACCCAGAAAATATTAGATACAGGCTCCCAGGTAGATGCCATTTTCCTTGACTTCCGGAAGGCGTTCGATACAGTTCCGCACTGTCGCCTGATAAACGAAGTAAGAGCCTACGGAATATCAGACCAGCTGTGTGGCTGGATTGAAGAGTTTTTAGCAAACAGAACACGGCATGTTGTTCTCAATGGAGACAAGTCTACAGACGTTAAAGTAACCTCTGGCGTGCCACAGGGGAGTGTTATGGGACCATTGCTTTTTACAATACATATAAATGACCTAGTAGATAGTGTCGGAAGTTCCATGCGGCTTTTCGCGGATGATGCTGTAGTATACAGAGAAGTTACAGTATTAGAAAATTGCAGCGAGATGCGGGAAGATCTGCAGCGGATAGGCACTTGGTGCAGGGAGTGGCAACTGACCCTTAACATAGACAAATGTAATGTATTGCGAATACATAGAAAGAAGGATCCTTTATTGTGTGATTATATGATAGCGGAACAGACACTGGTAGCAGTTACTTCTGTAAAATATCTGGGAGTATGCGTGCGGAACGATTTGATGTGGAATGCTCAAATATAATTAACTGTTTGTAAGGCGGGTGACAGGCTAAGATTCATTGGGAGAGTCCTTAGAAAATGTAGTCCATTAACGAAAGAGGTGGCTTACAAAACACTCGTTCGCCCTATACTTGAGTATTGCTCATCAGTGTGGGATCCGTACCAGGTCGGGTTGACATAAGAGATAGAGAAGATCGAAAGAAGAGCGGTGAGTTTCGTCACAGGGTTATTTGGTAAGCGTGTTAGCGTTACGGAGATGTTTAGCAAACTCAAGTGGCAGACTCTGCAAGAAAGGCGCTCTGCATCGCGGTGTAGCTTGCTGTCCAGGTTTCGAGAGGGTGCTTTTCTGGATGATGTATCGAATATATTGCTTCCCCCTACTTATACCTCCCGAGGAGTTCACGAATGTAAAATTAGAGAGATTCGAGCGATCACAGAGGCTTTCCGACAGTCGTTCTTCCCGCGAACCATACGCGACTGGAACAGGAAAGGGAGGTAAAGACAGTGACACGTAAAGTGTCCTCCGCCACACACCGTTGGGTGGCTTGCGGATTATAAATGTAGATGTAGATGTAGATCATGAGGTAAGCAGACGTTGGTAGCAGGTGCCTCTCTGGCTGCTTTTAACAATGCTAACACCATGAGGCAAGTGGGTCTTCATAGTACGTGGCTCTCCAGCTCAGACCCACCTTCAGCATCGTCAGCCACCTGACAGCATTATGAGGTAAGTGGAACTTAATACCAGGTGGCTCCTCAGCGCTGATCAACAACATCGTCATGAAGTAATTGTTAATCCCGCAAGGCAAGTGAGTCGTTGTAGCATGTGGCTCTCTAGCTCTGACCAAACTGTGGCGTTATCAGCTTACTGACAGCACCATAAAGTAAATGTTCCTTGCCAGCCGGTAGCTCTCAGGCTCTGATCAAACAACAGTATTAGCAGGAAGTTGCTAACACCATGAGGCAAATGAGTCTTTTTAGCAGGAGGCTCTCCTGCTCTGACCAAACAATGGCGCCATCGCGTGCTTGACAACAGCGTGATGCAAGCTGAGCTTAGGAGCAGGTAGCTCTTTGGTTCTCACCAAACAACGGCTTTATCAGTTCTTTGCCAAAATCATCAGGCAAGCAGGTCTTTGCAATAGGTTGCTCTTCAACTCTGACGAAGCACTAGCGTCATCAGGTACGTCAGTAACACCTTGAGGCAAATGGGGTATGTTGCTTGCTGCTCTCCACATTTGACCAAACAACCGCATAATCAGTACTGGACTCTTTGACTAAAGCTCACTCACAAATGAACACACACCACAGCAAGAGCTAGATGGTACGTTCGGAGCGCTACGGAGAAAGTAAGGAGTAAATACGGCCGATTGCTGTCGCTGCTCGACGGAACTACTGCTAGACCACCACACCAAATGTGGTTTTGGCCACGCTTCCTACTCTCTCAAAGCATTGCCAATTTCTCGAGTTACAGCGCCTGTTCGGTAGGTGGCAATGCAATCGTTTTCACAACTTAACTTTAATTCATTGCAATTCAGAAAATTTGTACAAAATGTTTATAAAGTACACACAGAAACTTTCCTTGTGAATCAGTGTATCTATTAGTCAAAATTGGATCAAAATAGGTACAGCAGATCCTGAAAGTAGCCTGCGTATACAAACGGATACGAACAAGCAACTTCAATTTATACACACTCTAACAACCCTACCACAACAAAGGTCAAAAATTAATTATGATTGTAGTGTTGCTCACGCTGCTAAATATTGCATTTTCGGGCAACAACAAAGTTATATTATGTGGCAGGTGTCATTAGAGTGCAGTTAAATAATGTCATTTCTTGAAATAATGGATAAACTAGGCACTCATCTTTTGGTGTTTCCCACGCTGGTCTCGTTGTGAACTCATGGCTCAATCGTCGAAAATCTAGGTAGTGATGATTCCATGCTCGGAGGCAAAGAGGCCTAGGTGTTATTCTGCGACATTCAAAAGTTTTATAGATGTATTTCATAAACCATTCTTGAAGATTAAACTTTTTCAAGTTAGGACAATGGTGATGTAAAATAGTAATCAGCACTTCGAATTTAATTTACACTTCTTTTTTTTTTTTTACTTTTGTTGCAACATCACGTCACAGTTTAAAACATACTTGAAAATATCTTCCTCACTGTTAAAGTTCACATTTCATAAACCGACTACAATTTGCGTCTTTTCAACATGACGACTAAGACATGATTCTCTAATAACCGCTTACGCGCCCAAAAATCAGAGTTACAAGTACGTCAAAGATTATAGTGACAAAAGGAAGAATACACATAAGAATAATATCATTGCAATATAAACATATCGATGTATCAAAGTACCTCTACATTAATGAAATCAAATCTGAATGTTGTCACAGAAATATGTTAACTATTTTACAGAAACACAGTAGAATATTGCTGGTATCGAGAGGTTGAGGTGAGGTGCCGTAATGGTTACGTAATTCAAGTGCCATTACAACACACACACACACACACACACACACACACACACACACACACACACACACATATATACATGTGCACAGTTTGCATTTGGAAGTCTTGTTGCGAGAGTACGTCACTTTGCCAAATACACATAATATATACACTGCAGTAAATAGTTATAAGGACGAGTATTAAATGAAAACAGAGACTGATACATAATTTCTGAAAATAGATCTGGATTCAGCGGCTAATTACTAGAAGCAATGTATATTTTTCTTGTAATTGAGAAATAATATTTTGGCAATACCTAGCAAGAAACAAAATTAAACGGTACAAGTAAAGCAAAAAAATTCACGTAATTGCTAATTTGTAATTATCTCAGAAGAAGAAATATTTCTCCTGGGATTCTTGAAAGTCACACAATTCCCAGGTTCGATATCTTGCCAGTGTCGATATCTATAGCACGCAAAAATCGTAGAGATTCTCGATACCCGGGAGAATCTGTATACAAAATTAAGTTTGTACTTGAATCCCCCTCAGTGCACCAGTCCTCATTTTTTTAGTCCGTACTTTATTACAGACGATGGAATCATCCGCGAAAATTATTGATATTGAAAGCAAATCATTAGCATACAACATAAACAGCAAGGGTCCAAACAAACTCCCCTGAGGCACACCTGAAGTTACTTCTACATCTGTCGATAACTGTCAGTACATGGAAACATACTCCGTTCTTCCTACCATGAATTCCTCAATCCAGTCACCCCTCATGGTCGTTCTTTCGATTAGGAATGGAAGTGTGGTACTGAGACAAGTGCCTTTCGAAAATAATGAAATACTGCAAGAAAGCACGCTCACGAGCTACAATCTCGAAAACAGGGTTTCGAAATAGTTAAGTACGTGGAAGAATTTCGGAAATTTCGATGTACCCACCACTTCCTATTCAAAAACTCATTCTGCAGATGTGCTAACAAGAAAATAATGAAAATCCAGTGAAAAACGGTAGTGCTTAGAGCGAACTGTACGTCTGTCAAAATTTGTGGCCAATGTAACGCCTCAACCAACGTAATTGCAGCGGTTGTGATTACTGAACCAAGCAAGGAAGCAGAAGGACTTGGGTTCTGGAGCGTCAGCTTCTTATAGTGGTCCCTTATAGAGAGGGGAGGCAACTCCAGTTGCAGTTGGCTGCGATCAACAATAGCGTCATCAGGCAGTTGCTAACGTAATGTAGCAGGTAGCTTTCCACCAGCTACCAGCCAACGGTGTCATCATGAATGCGACAGCACCATGAGGTAAGTGGAACTTGGTAGCAGGTGAATCTCCAGCTCTGATAAAGGAACTGTGGCATCAGGTACCTGACAGCACCATGAGGTAAGTGGACATTAGCGGCAGATGGTTTCTGGTTCTGATCAACAACCATCAGGTACCTGGAAACACCATGAGACAAATGAATCTTCCTATCACATGGTTCTATGGCTGTGATCAACAACAACCTCGTGAGGTAGTTGCTAAGACAATGGGACAAACAGATCTTCATAGCAGGTGGCTTTCCAGCTCTTACCAGACGATGGCATCATCATGTACCGGGTGATCAAAAAGTCAGTATAAATTTGAAAACTGAATAAACCACGGAATAATGTAGATAGAGAGGTACAAATTGACACACATGCTTGGAATGACATTGGGTTTTATTAGAACCAAAAAGATACAAAAGTTCAAAAAATATCATCTGATCAGAATAGCAATAATTAGCATAACAAAGTAAGACAAAGCAAAGATGATGTTCTTTACAGGAAATGCTCAATATGTTCACCATCATTCCTCAACAATAGCTCTAGTCGGGGAATAATGTTGTGAACAGCACTGTAAAGCATGTCCAGAGTTATGGTGAGGCATTGGCGTCGGATGTTGTGTTTCAGCATCCTTAGATATGTCGGTCGATCAGACACACTTGCGACTTGAGGTAACCTCAAAGCCAATAATCGCACGGACTGAGGTCTGGATACCTGGGAGGCCAAACATGACGAAAGTGGCAGCTGAGCACACGATCATCACCGAACGACGCGCGCAACAGATCTTTCACGCGTCTACAAATATAGGGTGTTTTTTTTTTGTTCTAATAAAACCCCATGTCCTTCCAAGCATCTGTGCCACTTTTTACCTCTCTATCTACATTATTCCGTGGTTTATTAAGTTTTCAAATTTATACTGACTTTTTGATCACCTGGTACATGAGAGTTCCCTAAGGTAAATGGATCGTAGTAGCAGGTGGATCTCCAGCTCTGATCAAACAACAGTATCATGGGGGATCTGTGAACACCATGAGGAAAGTGGACCTCGGCAGCCAGTGGCTGTGTAGCCCTGATGAGTAATGAAGCCATCAGGCAGCTGGTAACACCAAAAAGCAGTTAGGTGTTGGTGGTGGTTGTTAGTGTTTAACGTCCCGTCGACAACGAGGTCATTAGAGACGGAGCGCAAGCTCGGGTTAGGGAAGGATTGGGAAGGAAATCGGCCGTGCCCTTTCAAAGGAACCATCCCGGCATTTGCCTGAAACGATTTAGGGAAATCACGGAAAACCTAAATCAGGATGGCCGGAGACGGGATTGATCCGTCGTCCTCCCGAATGCGAGTCCAGTGTGCTAACCACTGCGCCACCTCGCTCGGTGAAGCAGTTAGGTCCTCTAGCTCTGACTAAGGATGGCGCCCTGAAGTAGCTTCTAACACCACGACGCAAGTGGATCTTCATGACAGCTCTCGCCAAACAATGGCGTCATCAGGTACTTGGCAGCACCATGAGACAAGTGGACATTGGTAGCAGGTGTCCCTCCTGCACTGATTGACAATGGCATCATCAAATAGTTGCTATTCACATGAAACAAGCACATATTCATAGCAGGTGGCTATCCAATGCGACCACACAACAGCTTCATCAGGTATCTAACACACCACGAGGCCAACTTTTCTTGGTAGAAGGTGGCTCTCTGTCTCTGATTAAATAATGGCAATATCAGGTGGTTGCTAACACCATGAGACAAGTCGGTCTTTGTAACAGGTGGCTCCTTTGCTGTGATCAAACAACAGCATAATCAGGCAATTGCCGTTAGGGAAGGTGGTTTTCGTAGCAGGTGGGTCTCCAGCTCTGACCAGACAGCAGCGTCATCAGGTACCTGACAGCAACTTGAGTTAAGCAAAACTCGGTAGCAGTTGGCTTTCTGGCTCTGATCAACAATGGCATGTTAAGTAGTTGCTAACACTATGATGCAAGTGGGTTGTTGTAGCAGGTGGCTCTCCAGTTCTGACCAAACTACTGTGTCATTAGGTACCTGACAACAACGTGAGGTAGGACCTCAGTGGCAGGTAGCTCTCTGACTCTGATCAACAGCTGTGTTACCAGGTAGCTGCTAACACCATGAGACAAGCAGGTAATCATTGGAGTTGACTATCCAGCTGTCACCAAACAACTATGTCACACATACTTGACAGCAGCATAAGTGGAGCTGGCCTTGGCAGCCATTTGCTCTCCAGCTCTGATCAACACTGGCTCATCAAGTGACTGCTAACATGATGAGGCAAGTGGGTCTTTGTAGCAGGTGCTCTGCAGCTCTGACCAGACAACGGCGTCATCAGCTACCTGCTAGGAACACAAAGCAAGCAGGGCTTGTACAAGATGGCTAATTTGTAATAAACCAGACAAAAGCATCATCAGGCGCCTACTAACTCCACGAAGAATGTTTACCTTGGTATCAGGTTTGTCTCTAGCTCTGGGAAAGCAATGGCGTCACTATATAAATCTGCAGGCTTTCGTGGCCGTTGTCGTTAAAAATCTTCTTGGTTGTTAGGCCACGTCATACTTCCTTCTAAAATAATCGACGTTCCCACCCCTCTGCTGGGATCTCCTTCAGGATGTTTCTGTGTCCACTATTGCTAGAACACTTTTGCTCAGCAAAAACGCGGGAAAACTCCCTCTATATAAGAGAACGCGACACTGGTCTCTGACACTGTTCTAGCAATAGTGGACACCCAAAAATCCTGAAGAAGAACCTGGCAGGACGGTCTAAAAGTCGATTGTTTTAGATGGAAATATGACGCCGCCTAACAACCCAGAAGATTTTAACATTAATGGCGCCATTGTCTAGCTGCTAACATCATGTGGCAAGTGTTCCTTTGTAGCAGGTGGTTGTCAGGCTCCGACAAAATAATGGTGTCAGCAGGTACCCACTAAGCCACACGGCAAGTGGGCTTTGGTACCAAAACTCTCTTTGCTCTGACAAAGCTATGAATCATCAGGTAGTTGTTAAAAGGCAGCTGCCATGAGCTGAGAATTTGGTAGTAGGTGGCTCTGTGACTCTACCCAAAAACTGCGTCGTAGAAATCCTGTAGTTTCCACCGTGAGTTGAGTGAGTGATGCTATTTGGGCGAATGAACGAACTACTCTTGATCACTGGATCACCAAAAATGTCAAACTTTTTACGCTTGTGCAGACTGTGTTAAGGTGAGATACTGCAGGTATAATCAATTCCTAAAAGCCTTAAGAGCGATAAGGTCTTGTTACCAAGAGTAACTGCAGTGTTACGAAACTTTGTTAAAGTATGTCAACACAGTTCAAGTCTAAAACAATGCAATCGATAAAACACTGCTATAATTACAATGTAAATGAACCATTTTCTTATCCCTTCGTATAATTACTGTGTTTAAGGGTTACTGTCAGTAAGTATGGTGGTTTATGTCCACTAGAGGCCAACAGTACATTGCCATCAGCAGAAGGGAGATCTTTCAGAATAACACATCAACCTCCTTTTCTTTCCAATTTTAGCGATTTTAAAACTCCGTCTGCTGAGAACGGTCTTAGCGACACGCAATCTCCTTTCATGAGTCCTCCTTCAACTCTGAGTTCCCCACTAAGCTAATAAGGTCTCCTATACTAGCTGTAACGTAACTATTAGCAAGAACTCACGTAGGTGAAAGCACAAATTTTAAGAAAAAGGGAACATGGGTTCGAAGACGAGTAATTTGCGAGAGAATTCGATATGTGATTGAAAATGGCTTTGTGGTGTCACCGCCAGATACCACACTTGCTAGGTGGTAGCCTTTAAATCGGCCGCGGTCTGTTAGTATACGTCGGACCCGCGTGTCGCCACTATCAGTGATTGCAGACCGAGCGCCGCCACACGGCAGGTCTAGAGAGACTTCCTAGCACTCGCCCCAGTTGTACAGCCGACTTTGCTACCGATGGTTCACTGACACATTACGCTCTCATTTGCCGAGACGATAGTTAGCATACCGAGCGGGGTGGCGCAGTGGTTAGACACTGGACTCGCATTCGGGAGGACGACGGTTCAATCCCGCGTCCGGCCATCCTGATTTAGGTTTTCCGTGATTTCCCTAAATCGCTCCAGGCAAATGCCGGGATGGATCCTCTGAAAGGGCACGGCCGACTTCCTTCCCCATCCTTCCCTAATCCGATGAGACCGATGACCACGCTGTCTGGTCCCCTTCCCCAAAAACCAACCAACCGATAGTTAGCATAGCCTTCAGCTACGTCATTTGCTACGACCTAGCAAGGCGCCATTATCAATTGCTATTTATCTTGTGATGCATGTACCGTCAGACCGATGTTCACCAATTATGGATTAAAGTTAAGTATTCCAGAAGCTACGTACTATTTTTGCTACTATAGAGACCTTGTCCTGTTCCAGACCTCACGCCATCCTGCGTGAGCTTAAACGGGTGCCTTTCGGCTTCCTCTCATTGTGGGTTGGCGCTCTGGCCAATCCACAACAATTGTCCTAACGGATACGTTCGTCGTACGTCCCACATTGATTTCTTCTGTTATTTCAGGCAGTGTTGCATGTCTGTTACCACTGACAACTCTACGCAAACGCCCCTGCTCTGGATCGTTAAGTGAAGGTCGTGGGATACTGCGGTGTCTGTGATGAGAGGTAATGCCTGGAATTTTATATTCTCGACACATTCTTGTTACATTGGATCTCGGAATATTGAATTCCTAACCGATTTTCGAATTGGAATGTCCCATACGTTTGTGGTATGAGAAGTTCCCCCTTTATAAGACACCTTTTCTGGTTTGGTTCACCCATACGTGTTTCAGCACTTTGGTGCTATCGTCAGTGAGTCTGTATCACGTTTTTTGTGGGTAACTTAAAATTTTGAAGTTGTGGTTCGTTCTCCTGTGTTGTTGGCAAAGTAAATCGTCTTACTTCTTAACCTATAGTCGCTTGGCACTGCACTTTTTTCGTTGTCTCAAAATATAGGCGGTGTTTTCGTTGCCATTATGTGTTGTTGTTGCTGTGTGGTATTCATTTGTTTCGTAGCGTGTTTTGCTGAGTGAGGCGCGCGAGTTTGAATTGTATTTGTTGTCAGTGGTGTATGGTTCGTGTGGGTTTGCGTGTGTGCCTGTTGAGTACTGGGGTAGGGAGATAGATAGATAGATAGGGAGAGAGAGAGAGAGAGAGAGAGAGAGAGAGAGAGAGAGAGAGAGAGAGGGGTAGAGAGAGAGACAGAGAGAGAGAGGGAGGGAGAGGTAGAAAGACTTTATTTTCCCATGAGTAGTTTTGGTGTGGGTGTTATTTGTATAGTTCTTCTATTGTCGCGAAGAGGGTTCTGCTGCACAGTGATGTGCATTCCTTGAGTACTTTCTTTCCTTGGGCTATTGATTTTTGGATGTGATAGTTTTCTTCTATGATTAATTTTTGGTATAGGATGATAATAGTTTTTAGGATGTGTAAGTCAGTTTCAATGTCTGTTGTGTGGTGATTGTGTGCTACCAGGTGGTCTGCAAATATTGAGTGTGAGCTATTGCTTTTCAGTGCTCTGAGCTGTTCTGTGTACCTGGTTCTGAAATTGCTACATGTTTGGCCCACATATACAGATTGACAGCAGTTGCAAGTAAGTTGGTAAATACCGGACTGGCTGTATTTGTCAGTGTTGGAACTGACACAACGGACACAACAAGAAGAACTGCACCACAAGATGATTACCCATACGTTTGGCTCCAACTACCATTCCATGTTCAATGTTAATTCAGGTCGCGCGACCATAATCACTTCGAAAACCTTTTCACATGAATTTCTCAATATAAATGACCGCTCTGCCAATGCACTGCCCTTCTGTACTTTGTGTACATGACACTGCCGCATCTCTGTATCTGTACATCGCTGTTCTATGGTTTTTGCCACCTCAGTGGAACGACAAATTTCGCAGTTTTCCCATCTGTGCACCTGTAACATCACATCAAGGAGGCCTAAGATCTAAAGTAAATAAAAAGGTGCATAACGTAGACAATAATATCAATTATGTTTTTCTACTGTAGAATGTCATGTGTTGTCTCCTTTGCTCCTGAAATGATGCTTGATAAGGTGGTGCTTTTCTGGAAAACTTCTAAAAAGATCAGATTATGAAACGTTATGTATTGAACCACAAAAGGAAGACAAAGTACAACTAAGCCCAAAAGTAATGAGTTGTATTAGCTGGACAATAATGTCGATTGCGTTTTTCTAGTGCAGAAAGTGACATGTTATCTTTGTGCCTCCTCTAAAATGGCGCTCAGTGACGCGAAAAATTACTGTTAGCGTATTTATCTCGCGTGTTATGAAAATATGCAATTTAAGAGATAAATCACATTAAAAATCTTTCCATCGTTGGATATTATGAGTGCCGATGTCTGTGTGTGTGTGTGTGTGTGTGTGTGTGTGACGCGGTAATAACATTGTGACATTTAATCTGAGGACCTACAATCGTGTTTTACGCACCAGATGTACCTGTACCTGTAAGTTACAGAAGTAATGTCAACAAAATGAGCCAGACGTGTTTTGTACTGTTATAGAACAGAAGTATCGACAATTTAAACGTGGGAACAATGTGTGGCAAGTAGCTTTAGAGCGCGTTGTGCTTTGCACGAGAGTGGGTGCAAGAGTTGAACTACAGTCGTATTTTAGAGTCAAATGCGGTACCGAGGACAAGTTGACCAACTGCACACGGTGCACACTGTTGGCTGTTTCCTTCTTAACTGCCAGTAATGTTCTCGTATTGGTTGTGAGAGCAAAATGTGTGTGTGTGTGTGTGTGGTCAAAAATGGCTCTGAGCACTATGGGACTTAACTGCTGTGGTCATCAGTCCCCTAGAACTTAGAACTACTTAAACCTAACTAACCTAAGGACATCACTCACATCCCCGCCCAAGGCAGGATTCAAACCTGTGACCGTAGCGGTCGCGCGGTTCCAGAACCGCTCGGCCACCCCGGCCGCCTGTGTGTGGAAGAGGGGGGGGGGGATGCACCAGCTCCTCTTCCTTCAGTCTCGTTTCGTTATCCAACGTGCTTCTGGAACTAGGCGTCCGGGCCATGTGGCGTCTCAAGTGCATAGGAGGTGTTCAGGGGTATAAATGCAGACATTTTCATGATGAATGAGGCCAGTGCAATGAACGACATTACATCAGTATTTAATTCATTTACAGACTAATAATTACAGCTGTTCCGAATGGTATGTTTTTAGGTTGGGTATACCTCCGAGTAATGTTGGCACGAGCAAGCATTAATGTTAATTTTTTCCTGGGCAGCACGTTAGGCAGTAAAGTGCGGACGTCTGGAAACAAAACTGATAGTCTCAACTGACAGACATAGTGCATTTTGTGGTGCAGTTACTACCATGCAGAAGACATCGGATATTAAATTCTATTATGTATTTGTGGGAAGACAGACACAGAGATAAAAAACAACTAACACATGAAGTGGGTATATACTAAAGAAGCAATTATCTCAATATCTCTACTATACTGCTAACACCCTGTATACCATTAGCCAGATATACTACTGCTGTGCCATCCTCTATCAATAGTGTCATTTGGATATGGCAGAGACAGAGGGCTATGGGGGCAGCACACTGCTCTCCCGGCCGTTGTCAGCGTTCCATGTGTTGGAGGCGATCCTTCTCACTCCAGTAGCTCCTCAGTCAGCCCCTGGATACTGGGTCCACCCTATTTGAGTCCTGCCATCGGTGTGGGCTGAATCTGCGTTCTCTGTATAGCAGTCGGACACGCTGTCCATTTAGCTGTGGAGGTGGACTGCTTTTTCTGTGTGTTTCGTGACAACTTTAGGTGACTATCTTGTATGTTACAAAGAGCATGCTGATAGCCTTCCTGTGTTTTATGTTCTGTCTCTCCAATACGTCCTAGCCCGCATCTCGTGGTCGTGCGGTAGCGTTCTCGCTTCCCACGCGCGGGTTCCCGGGTTCGATTCCCGGCGGGGTCAGGGATTTTCTCTGCCTCGTGATGGCTGGGTGTTGTGTGCTGTCCTTAGGTTAGTTAGGTTTAAGTAGTTCTAAGTTCTAGGGGACTGATGACCATAGATGTTAAGTCCCATAGTGCTCAGAGCCAGAGCCAATACGTCCTCTCAATCTATTATGCCAACACTGACCCATTATTGGGTTAGGGCTGGTAAGCACTTTACTTTTAAATTTATTTCAATTTACTGTGTATGGGACAACACAGCCGGTAATTTTAAGTACTAGCAGTCTACTCGTGCCTATAACTACGTCAGTAATAACAAGGCGGATTTGTCTTCCACAGTTACTGTTGACGTACCTGGAACAATTAGATGTTTAACGTTTGTCTGTGGATTCCCTTCTTAATGATTCATCTCTACTGCGATCCAGAAAATATGCGCAACAATTCTGTGTGACCCGCCGTGATGGAGTGGGCTTTACTCGTACGCCGTATTCTACCTGAGGGAAACATCTGCCACCCTTGCACTCACAAGAAAACAAACAACTTTAGAAGTGTCTTGCCTGTGTTCGTATTAGGGGAGAGTTGGGTAAAACCCGGTACAAGGATCAAGCCGATTATCTCCTGATCTCTGTGGCTAATGCTGACATAGGTCTGATACCGCTCTGCAGTACTAGCGGCCGCTACTTCGGGGATATGTAGATACTCTTCATTAGCAGATGCCTGTTTCTTTTCCTTCTACACTTTTTAACGTGTTTGCTGCAATTTTTTCCAATTCTGGGGCTCCTTGATGCGATGTTTTGAAGAGGAACCTTACCTAATTAAAATAGCCAAGTAATTAACTCGATTAAGAATGTTTTTCAGTGTATTTCAATGTTCGTGTAATGAACACAATGTGAATGCTAACTTTCTAATGCCATTTTTCGTTCAGTTTTGTACTGTGAGGCAAAATCTGGTACACCAGGAGAGGCGAAACCGGGTTGGCCCGAGGCATAGCGCCACCAGAGAAAGTATCGGTAACTGCGACGTTTCAAGAACACGTCTGTCAAGCCATTGTGCTCCAAGACAAGTTTGTCGATTTTATAAAACGGAAATATTTCCAGACCCACAAGATGAATTGGTGGCTGTTCTTGGGACTTTGGAAATGACATCGGACTGATTGGTTGCTGTTGATGGAGCTTCTGGTACGCCATCGCCATTCTCTTACTTAGCTGAACTAGCAAAAGGTTGACTTGGTAGAAACCTTCTGGTACGCCATCGCCATTCTCTTACTTAGCTAAACTAGCAAAAGGTTGACTTGGTAGAAACCTTCTGGTACGCCATCGCCATTCTCTTACTTAGCTAAACTAGCAAAAGGTTGACTTGGTAGAAACCTTCTGGTACGCCATCGCCAATCTCTTACTTAGCTAAACTAGCAAAAGGTTGACTTGGTAGAAACCGCAAAGAAAATCACCAGGAGGAAAAAGCGTGAAACAGTGATAATGGCCTCCCCTTTACACAAAAATTATTTGGGAGCACGAAAGTGAATGAGCTCAAATGAAAACTTTTTTATGGCGAACAACCAAAAGGGCTAAACGGTAAAAAGGCGAAGAGGTAAAAAACGACAGTTGAAAAGACTAGAGTGGCTAAAATAAAAATAAAGACAAGTTTCTTCGATTTCGTTAGGTGAACAAGACTCAGAGAAGCAGGCATATTTCTAAATAATTTATATTGAGACCCATTAGCAAAAGATTAGTGGATCCACTATGTGAAGAAGAGAACTACTTCGTCTGCCATTTCTATTCTTAATAACACATGTTTTTGTTCTTTATTACGACCGATTATTTTGACCTGGGCCTATATTACTGCAATATTTTGAAAATTTGAAGTCCTTTATCAAAAACCAGTTTTGTAGTTAAAGCAGATTTATGGTATCCCTTGACAGTATTTTGAAGGATTTCTATGTTTTCATAACATTTTTTTCAATAGGCTAAAACTTTTTTGTTGTTTTCAAGATTTTTCCATTCTATTAAATAGGTGCTGTAGTAAATTAATGTATATAGTAAGGACAGCGATCCAGACATTTTGAGGTTCTACCTAACACGTATCGTTGTACTGAATGTATCCGTGATCAACTTTCGAATATCCTCTGTTTTAAAACAACATAAGTAGAGTAGCCTGCTTCGTGTCAGTCTCTTGTCTCACGTCTTGCAGAGTGTACGCCATTTTGTTCCTCTCTGAAATGCTTTCATTAATTATAGAATTAATTAGAAAGAGCTATGTTTTTCTTTATTAGAAAATGCACCACTGTCCTTTACTAATAACCTGTGTGGTCTCTTTCCATGTATCAGTTCTTAATAACGCTGAAAAGCGATTGGGTCACTGACGCATCGATAGTGAGCGATCCGCACGCCACTGCGTGCACGTTCGTATTTTTCAGAAGTCGAAACTTGAAATGTAAATTTCTTGCTACGAAGCCCGATTAATGTTTTTCTTGATGTCATGCACACTATTCTGCTGCAGTATACATCGTATTACCACTATCCGCCGTCACCAAGCGTTTCTTGTCTCCATTAACGACTCAGCACCCGACTACAATGAAAAAATGATCCAGCAGGTAATAGCGCCATTTTAGTCCAGTAGGATGCTTCAAAATTAACGAACCTTGACAATCAAATGATCAGATTCTTTTATTGTACTCGTGCTGTGCTCACTCTGATGCATCCCATTTCGTAATAATTAGCTTTCGGAAGAATTAAGTACAATCATTTCACTTCATCAATTATTTTTAATTGCATAAATTACATACCCCATTTTAGCCCACAGCTACGTCGAAATCAGGTACTTTGAACCTGATGACATTATTTTTTATGCTGAGTTGGTTTACCTTGAGATGAAACCGCAGTAGTGTTATGTTGCTGAACGTATAAGAAAACTGAATAACTTTAAGGGGCTCCGGAAAGGCTCAAAATCATGAAATGTTCAATTTTTACTTTTTTGCGTTTTCTGAATCTGCAGACTATTACCTTTTAATAGATATATAATTTATTCAATTCCGAAGACTACAACTATTTTTAAATTTTTTTTGAAATGTGTTCTACATGGGCGTGACCCACTGTGGCGCTGTTAAACTGCTGTCAAATGGTGTTATTATTAACGTCCGTGTTCATCAGGTACATTTTAGTGATGTGAGATAAAGTATGTGTTGTGGCTAACCTGTGATGGTTCAATATATATCGCTGGTGTGATTATCTCGAAAATATTCGTAATTAATTCTGTTTCTTGAGTCTCTGTTTTGTTGAAGTATAATAATGAGGAAAAGTAAAGTTATTAGAAATCCTCTGAAGGCTTTTAAGAAAAGGAGAAATGTTGGAAAGCCAAAGGTATGTGTTATTACTGTAAACAATAAAGACGATAACCAAGTGAGTGAACCTAACCTCTCAAGTACACCTGCCCATAGCAGTCAAAGTGGGAAAGAAAATACTTCACAGAAGAAGCTTGGTTCAATGAGTGAAAACTATGAATGTTTTATGGGCGAATCGGATGTGAATGAAATATTTGATATGTCGGTTCTCAAAGGAATTTTTTCAAACTGTGTAAGATGTATTCATTGTAGTGAAGTTGGTCTGGAACTCTCCATAATAAAGCACGTAGGACTTGCTAGTGAAATACAACTGAAATGTGATAAGTGTTCATACATGACCACCTTTTGGAACAGTGTTGCAGTAACTGCAACTGAAGAAAATGGTAGCAAAATCTAAGAACACAACAACGAGCGATGCTTGCTTTAGACAAGGAACGCCTTCGGGCTGCAGACAGGGCTGTAAAGAGTCTAGAAATACAAGCAAGAGTAAACAGGAGGAGGAACAAGAAGAAGCTGGAGGAGGAGTTTGCAGAGGATGAAGATAATCCATCCTATGGACCTGGAATGCACTAAAAAGTTAATCCAATCTTTGTCGCTCTATTCCCAAAACTTTTATTTTCTCATACTAATTACATGTTTTCTAAGGATCTTCCAAACATATTTGTTTCAAACTTTCAGTAAATGTTACACAGTACCTTCTGCATAATTTAACACAGCCTTTTTCCAAAAAACTGTATATTTTTGAATATATAAATAAAAAATTGCAAAAAAATGTTGTGAATTTTCATTACAATTGAAAAAAATCATCTTTAATAACTGAACTAAAATTTTGTAAAATCCCTGTGTTAAGTTGTAGCCCATATTCCAATAAATAATCTGTAAAAAGTTCATCTTCCTACCTCAAATACTTTGTGAGGAAAGATGTAATTTATAAGCGTTATTTTAACATTGCAAGTATAGGGCGTTCCGGAGCCCCTTAATGTGCAAACTTTCTGATCACCGAAAATAATTTCTTCTTCTTCTCACGGGTTTTAGCTTCATCAACAAGTTTCCTCCATTCTGCCCTCACCAGCGCGGTTCTCTGCCATCCTCAGACTCTCAGAGATTTTATATCTTCTTCCATATCATCTATGCACCGCTTTCGTGGCCTTCCTCTTTGCCTTCTGCCGGTTGGCCCCATTCAAAAATCTTTCTAATTGTTCTTCCAGTATCCATCCTGAAGACATGCCCAAGCCAGGCCATTCTTATACTTTTCATAATTCTTACGCTGTCACCTCCTTGTATGAGGCGGTCCAGCTCAGTATTCGTTCTACTAGATCTCCAGACACCATTACTATCCAGAACTGCCCCATAGATCTTACGCAGCATTCTACGTTCAAATATCCTGAGCTGTTGCTCATCAACACTCGTTAGCGTCCATGTTTCGCATCCGTAGGTTACCTCTGGCCTAATCATGAGCTTACATAGTTGCAGCTGCAGCTACCTACAGGGTGTTTCAAAAATGACCGGTATATTTGAAACGGCAATAAAAACTAAACGAGCAGCGATAGAAATACACTGTTTGTTGCAATATGCTTGGGACAACAGTACATTTTCAGGCAGACAAACTTTCGAAATTACAGTAGTTACAATTTTCAACAACAAATGGCGCTGCGGTCTGGGAAACTCTATCGTACGATATTTTCCACATATCCACCATGCGTAGCAATAATATGGCGTAGTCTCTGAATGAAATTACCCGAAACCTTTGACAACGTGTCTGGCGGAATGGCTTCACATGCAGATGAGATGTACTGCTTCAGCTGTTCAATGGTCTTTCAAGTGTCCCCACAGAATGAAGTCACAGGGGTTCATGTCTGGCGAATAGGGAGGCCAATCCACGCCGCCTCCTGTATGTTTCGGATAGCCCAAAGCAGTCACACGATCATCGAAATATTCTTTCAGGAAATTAAAGACGTCGGCCGTGCGATGTGGCCGGGCACCATCTTGCATAAACCACGAGGTGTTCGCAGTGTCGTCTAAGGCAGTTTGTACCGCCACAAATTCACGAAGAATGTCCAGATAGCGTGATGCAGTAATCGTTTCGGATCTGAAAAATGGGCCAATGATTCCTTTGGAAGAAATGGCGGCCCAGACCAGTACTTTTTGAGGATGCAGGGACGATAGGACTGCAACATGGGGCTTTTCGGTTCCCCATATGCGCCAGTTCTGTTTATTGACGAAGCCGTCCAGGTAAAAATAAGCTTCCTGAGTAAACCAAATGCTGCCCACATGCATATCGCCGTCATCAATCCTGTGCACTATATCGTTAGCGAATGTCTCTCGTGCAGCAATGGTAGCGGCGCTGAGGGGTTGCCGCGTTTGAATTTTGTATGGATAGAGGTGTAAACTCTGGCGCATGAGACGATACGTGTACGTTGGCGTCATTTGGACCGCAGCTGCAACACGGCGAACGGAAACCTGAGGCCGCTGTTGGATCACCTGCTGCACTAGCTGCGCGTTGCCCTCTGTGGTTGCCGTACACGGTCGCCCTACCTTTCCAGCACGTTCAACCGTCACATTCCCAGTCCGTTGAAATTTTTCAAACAGATCCTTTATTTTATCGCTTTTCGGTCCTTTGGTTACATTAAACCTCCGCTGAAAACTTCGTCTTGTTGCAACAACACTGTGTTCTAGGCGGTGGAATTCCAACACCAGAAAAATCCTCTGTTCTAAGGAATAAACTATGTTGTCTACAGCACACTTGCACGTTGTGAACCGCACACGCTTACAGCAGAAAGACGACGTACAGAATGGCGCACCCACAGACTGCGTTGTCTTCTATATCTTTCACATCACTTGCAGCGCCATCTGTTGTTGAAATTTGTAACTACTGTAATTTCGAAAGTTTGTCCGCCTGAAAATGTACTGTTGTCCCAAGCATATTGCAACAAACGGTGTATTTCTATCGCTGCTCGTTTAGTTTTTATTGCCGTTTCAAATATACCGGTCATTTTTGAAACACCCTGTATGAGGCGGTCCAGCTCAGTATTCGTTCTACTAGATCTCCAGAAACCATTACTATCCAGAACTGCCCCATAGATCTTACGCAGCACTCTACGTTCAAATATCCTGAGCTGTTGCTCATCAACACTCGTTAGCGTCCATGTTTCGCATCCGTAGGTTACCTCTGGCCTAATCATGAGCTTATATAGTTGCAGCGGCAGCTACCTATTTAATAACCCAGAGGCCAACAATATCTTAAACGTGTGGAAGCATCTAATACCACTTAGGATGCGCAGTTTTATTTCAGCTGACATGGAATTTGTGCTGTTAATATTAGAGCCAATAGAGTCAAAGTTCTGCACATGTTCAAAATTGAAACCGTCTGCTGATAGTCTGTTGTTGTTGTTGTGGTCTTCAGTCCTGAGACTGGTTTGATGCAGCTCTCCATGCTACTCTATCCTGTGCAAGCTTCTTCATCTCCCAGTACCTACTGCGATCTACATCCTTCTGAAGCTGCTTAGTGTATTCATCTCTTGGTCTCCCTCTACGATTTTTACCCTCCACGCTGCCCTCCAATACTAAATTGGTGATCCCTTGATGCCTCAGAACATGTCCTACCAACCGATCCCGTCTTCTGGTCAAGTTGTGCCACAAACTTCTCTTCTCCCCAATCCTATTCAATACTTCCTCATTAGTTATGTGATCTACCCATCTAATCTTCAGCATTCTTCTGTAGCACCACATTTCGAATGCTTCTATTCTCTTCTTGTCCAAACTATTTATCGTTCATGTTTCACTTCCATGGCTACACTCCATACAAACGCTTTCAGAAATGACTTCCTGACACTTAAATCTATACTCGATGTTAACAAATTTTTCTTCTTCAGAAACGATTTCCTTGCCATTGCCAGTCTACATTTTATATCCTCTCTACTTCGACCATCATCAGTTATTTTGCTCCCCAAATAGCAAAACTCCTTTACTACTTTAAGTGTCTCATTTCCTAATCTAATTCCCTCAGCATCACCCGACTTAATTCGACTACATTCCATTATCTTCGTTTTGCTTTTGTTGATGTTCATCTTATATCCTCCTTTCAAGACACTGTCCATTCCATTCAACTGCTCTTCCAAGACCTTTGCTGTCTCTGACAGAATTACAATGTCATCAGCGAACCTCAAAGTTTTTATTTCTTCTCCATGGATTTTAATACCTACTCCGAATTTTTCTTTTGTTTCCTTTACTGCTTGCTCAATATACAGATTGCACAACATCGGGGAGAGGCTACAACTCTGTCTCACTCCCTTCCCAACCACTGCTTCCCTTTCATGTCCCTCTACTCTTGTAACTGCCATCTGGTTTCTGTACAAATTGTAAATAGCCTTTCGCTCCCTGTATTTTACCCCTGCCACCTTTAGAATTTGAAAGAGAGTATTGCAGTCAACATTGTCAAAAGCTTTCTCCAAGTCTACAAATGCTAGAAACGTAGGTTTGCCTTTCCTTAATCTTTCTTCTAACATAAGTCGTAAGGTCAGTATTGCCTCACGTGTTCCAGTGTTTCTACGGAATCCAAACTGATCTTCCCCGAGGTTGGCTTCGACTAGTTTTTCCATTCGTCTGTAAAGAATTCGTGTTAGAATTTTGCAGCTGTGACTTATTAAACTGATAGTTCGGTAATTTTCACATCTGTCAACACCTGCTTTCTTTGGGATTGGAATTATTATATTCTTCTTGAAGTCTGAGGGTATTTCGCCTGTTTCATACATCTTGCTCACCAGATGGTAGAGTTTTGTCAGGACTGGCTCTCCCAAGGCCGTCAGTAGTTCCAATGGAATGTTGCTGATAGTCTATCCAAGTTATTACTTTCCTTCCTTATGAAATTCTTGTGCTTAGCCTTTGTTTCATTTACAGAAAAGCCTCTAGATCCTGTGACTTCTTGACTCTTGAAGCAGCCATGCGAAAGTTTCAGATATCTGGTTACATAGGCGCAAAGTCGACTCAGATATACGCATCTGCTGATGATGTAGCAATTATTAGTAGAAGAAGGGATTCACTAGAGAGGACCGAAAGTAATTTGCATGAGCTAAAATTTAAAGTACCCAGTTTTCCCCTGACTGTAGAGTTGTCGCGCCAGTCTTTGGTTCCTAGATGACACAGGTCGAAATTATTATGGAAAGTTTACCTTGCTAATTACAAGTAGCTCCGTTGTCTTAAATTAAGCAGTAACTCTTGAGAAAGTTTCGCCGAGGAGGCTACACAGTACAGTGGCGACTGCGTCGGGGTCTGTCTGCCGTTTCATCTCTGCGTTCGCTTTTATCAGAGATGACTCGGCAGGCAGTCCTCGATGCTTCGCCCAGACCACGCCGAAGATGTCTCCCGGTGGACGGGAGCGCCTCACTCACTCACTGGACACTTCCTCTCCAGCAGTCTGCGGTCAGGTAAGCGCGTCTCACGTTGGTGTGACGTTTCCTGGAAAAGGAATGTCGTGAGGTTTAAAGATGTACCTCCAGTGACACACTCTTCTCCTCTAAAGCTGTTACTGGACAACACTGCATATTTCCTGGTTGTGAATCCGTTAAATTACCCGCGCTTTTTGTCTGTCTGAGATCGACTGCAGACTTCGGCCCTACTTACACTGAAGAGCCAAAGAAGCTGGTACACCTGCCTAATATCGTGTATGGCCCCAGCGAGCGCGCAGAAGTGCCGCAACACGACAGTCGTGAAGTGGTGCAGCAGGGAACTGACACCATGAATCCTGCAGGGCTGTCCACAAATCCTTATGAGTACGAAAGGGTGGACATCTCTCCTGAACATCACGTTGCAAGGCATCCCAGATATGTTCAGTAATGCTCATCTCTGCGAAGTTTGGTGGCCAGCGGAAGTGTTTAAACTCACAAGAGTGTTCGCGATAAAGGATGACAGCCAAAAACAGTTGCAGGATAAAAATTTATTAAAATTCTTGACCAAGGTTTCGGTACATATAAATATACCTTCATCAGAAGTAAAAAATCCTGAACAGGAAGACACTTTCATTAGAAATGCCTTAGCATCGGAAGTGAGAAACACAAAAGCTTAAGTGATAGTGAAATTACCAGAGTAATACAGGCATAAAATCTTTAGTTACTAACTAAAATTACATCATGCAATGGAGATTAATAAAACAATTGTGCCAAAGGCGTCGTCAATAATTAAGAAATCTTCTCCATTTGTGCAACATGACTATAGGCACAGGGTCAAAGCGAATAGTTTAGCACCATTACTTCGCCTATGAACTATCGAGACAAGAGTGTGAAAGCACTAGGGCAGATGGTTTCGCCGAGAGAGGGCACTTGTATGTGCCATACACTCACGCATATTAAAATCCATGAATACGTACATAAGCGCATCAAAAATTATTAAAAGTTGTCTTAATTCAAACTTTCTGTCTTAATAAATAAAACATATCAGACCATTTTAAAAACATTTATGTAAAATGTGTATGGCACATACAAGTGCCCTCTCTCGGCGAAACCATCTGCCCTAGTGCTTTCACACTCTTGTCTCGATAGTTTATAGGCCAAGTAATGGTGCTAAACTGTTCGCTTTGACCCTGTGCCTATAGTCATGTTGTACAAATGGAGAAGATGTCTTAATTATTGACGACGCCTTTGGCACAATTGTTTTATTAATCTCCATTGCATGATGTAATTTTAGTAAGTAACTAAAGATTTTATGCCTGTATTACTCTGGTAATTTCACTATTACTTAAGCTTTTGTGTTTCTCACTTCCGATGCTAAGGCATTTCTAATGAAAGTGTCCTCCTGTTCAGGATTTTTTACTTCTGATGAAGGTATATTTATATGTACCGAAACCTTGGTCAAGAATTTTAATAAATTTTTATCCTGCAACTGTTTTTGGCTGTCATCCTTTATCGTGAACAATTTCAACAGTTGCTGTTGCAGCCATGTTTAAAATCTTGTCACAAGAGTGTTCTTAGAGTCACTCTGTAGCAGTTCTGGACGTAAGGGGTGTCGCATTGTCCTGCTGGAATTGCCCAAGTCCGTCGTAATGGACGATGGACGCGAACGGATGCAGGTGATCGGACAGGAGGCTTACGTACGTGTCACTTTTCACAGTCATATCTAGACGTATCAGGGGTTCCATATCACTCCAACTGGACGCGCCCCACACCATTACAGAACGTCCACCAGCTTGAACAATCCCAGCTGACATGCAGGGCCCATGGATTCATGAGGTTGTCTCCATACTCGTACACATCCATCCGACAGATATGACACTCGTCCGACCAGGCAACATGTTTCCAGTCATCAACGGTCCAATGTCGGTGTTGACGGTCCCAGGTGAGGCATAAAACTTTGTGTCGTGCAGTCATGAAGGTTGCACGAGTGGGCCTTGGGCTCCGAAAGCCCATATCGATGATGTTTCGTTGAATGATTCGCACGCCGACACTTGTTGATAAATTATTCGCACGCTGACACTTCTTGATAGCCCAGCATCGAAATCTGCAGCAGTTTGCGGAAGGATTGCACTTCTGTCACGTTGTCGTCTTTGGTCCCGTTCTTGCAGGATCTTTTTCCTGCCGCAGCGATGTCGGAGAAGTGCTGTTTTACCGGATTCCTGATATTCACGGTACCCTTGTGGAGTGGTCGTACGGGAAAATCCCCATTTCATCGCTACCTCGGAGATGCTGGGTCCCATCGCTCGTGTGCCGACTGTAACATCACGTTCAAAGTCACTTAAATCTTTGTAACTTGCCATTGTAGTAACAGTAACCGATCTAACTACTGCACCAGACACTTGTTGTCTTATATAGGCGTTGCCGACCGCAGCGCGGTCTTCTGCCTAAAACATATCCCTTTATTTGAATACCCATGCCTATGCCAGTTTCTTTGGCGCTTCAGTGTACGATCACTCCAGATGAAAGTTACTTGTAAACCACAATCTAAAATTCTGCATAACGAAAGGGTTCTAACGTGATATAACGGACACTTGCATTCAGTACATGCAAGTGCTCGAAATTATCCGTCCCTTTTCATATGGATCCAACTGCTTTACTAGCTGTCTTCCTGTGGCTCAAGTTTTCGTACGCTCAAAGAAGAAGAAGAAAAGAAACGAAATGTCTGTGAGTGAAGTATAAGAGAAATATTCTGGATTTGTGCTCTGGCATATTTAGCATCGAGAGCTCCGGCGCAATAATGAGGAAATATCGGGTGTTGTTCAAAACCTCGAGACATGTCAATCAATTTTTACTCATCTGTCCTGAAGCCATGCGGAACGAAATGCGGAGCGCCAAATATGGAATCATGTGCTGTGCCTCTTAAAACATTGTTTTGTGTAAAAGAAGCAAAGCTACATCCACCTATGTAGTTAGTTGTTTATTAAAGCTTTTACCATTAGTGTAAAAAATTAAAGAGCACTGTTTTCGGACTTCCTTGTGTTCTGCGCTGGTCAATTTTTCTAATTCGATCTAGAGGAAACTATTCGATAAAATAAATTTATTTCTACACATCTTACAATGTGACAGCAAAGCTTGACAATGAACTGGCTTTGTTTTCGTTGTTGCCCACTCTTATTGTGATACGTCGAAGGAAAGTAAAACATAGCGCTAATTTTGAAAAGATTGCAGTAAAAAATGTCACTGGCTAGTTTATGTTTGATGTGTTTTAGAGCATACACTGCTGCGTACCAAATGTGGCTAATACATCGAAATTGTTTTTAATGCAGTAAGGAGATCTACACCTCTTTCCAGTCACTTATAAATGAGTGATATGCATTGGCGTTTGGCCGCAACGGACTAAGTGACATTGTGCGTCCCATATCTGCTTCGTGTGTGGTTTACGAAGTTAGTTACAGTCACACTGCAAGCGAACATTGCAGTAAGAGTTACTTTTATTTTAAAACTAGGGACAGACATTCACAGAACCTGGTTCCGGAACAAACTTACGCAAAGTGGGCAACGGGAATTTAAAAACGGTTTATTTTCGTCCTCAGGGGAAAGAGAAGGACTTGAGAACTTATCCAGGAATTTGCGTAATTTTGTTTCAAGTCAGGTTTCACACTTCTCCCTGTTACTTACTTTTATAGAATTAATGAGCCAGCTGAAGTCTGCTCAGGTGATGAAGCATGATCTGACGTTACATGAACTGTGGTGATGGCTTCTGTCAGAAACAATTCCAAAAGCTCTGCTACGTCCTTATTCCGTCTTCCTGTGGACTGACTCTCTTGCTCTAAAACAAGAGCCAAGAAGCCCAGTTAATTAGCATAGACGTTCCTCAACCTTTCCACTGCTTCAGAATCTGGTGTCTTCATTTACTTTGTGTTTTTCCGATACTTTTGTTGAGTCTTCTGGCCCACAGGCGAGAAAAACGTAAGAGAAAACTACCATCAACTTCGAAATCTTTAACATCGTTAAATAATGAGTAAATATTGACGATAAATTTTGTTTATTTACCTCTTTGGATTTAGGTATTTGGCTACTTGTTGTTTCTTAATTGACCTGCACAGTACATAGTGAATTGGCGGATTGACAGCCAGTGATATGGAACAGTGAGCTGTGCAAGTTTGGGCTGTACGCGTGAAAAATGTTTCCCTCAGACGATAGATGAGGACTGGAAGAACATCGCAAACTGATTCCTATCCCGTGAAAACGTCTCGAACTGCGTAAGGACAACCTATAAGCCAAAGACGAGTGGGTCAACGTTGTAAAATTAAAAGGACTTCTTCTCTAATGTTCCTCTAGCAGTGACCGACTCATATTACAGATTTGTTTTTGTCGAGAGTGGCTCGTTTGGAAAAGATTCAGATGGAACAGTGTTTAAAAAAGCGATTGGTATGGAACCGTCTGAACGAAAATACATTGTACATACCAGAGCCCTCCGGCTTACCAAACGCCAGTAAGATAGTTTCATGGTGCGGAAGCATTTGGGCTCTCACAACATGTACTACGATAACTTGGAGGTAGAACGTTGTCACATGAGAACAGAATTTTGACCTACCGTTTGTCACTGGTTCATAGGTACGTTGACTGTTCATTCGCCTTATTGTCAAAAAATGGCATGCGTGCAGTGATCAATGAAGATGAAATTCTATTTTATTGTTGGCGTAAGGAAACTGTGTTGTGTTCAGCATAGTTATTTGTGTGAGAGAGATCAGTACAAAACTGAGGAAACTCGTTCATTAGCTATGAAAGGACTTAAGTCAGCCACAGACTTGGATGAAAGAAGAACAGAAGTGTCAGGAATGATAAACAGAGCTGTAATTGCAAATTGCTTTGGCAAGGCAGCAAAATCTGATGTGTTACATAAAAAAGGCAATTATCTGCATTATTCTTTATACATACAATTTTATTTACTTGCTTGTTATTATTGGTAGTTGTACCCTAAATTTAAATTAAAGATATAACAAAAAACTAATTTGCTACTGTTGACCCTTACTGAACTATCCAGAAATCCGGTTTAGAGCAGTGCTTACTGAAAGTGGAAAGATTAATGTTCTGTTTTCAGTACTGTATCAGTCTCTCCAATAATTTTATTGTCCAAGGCAATCATTTGTCTTAATTCATCAGATGCAAAGGAATCGATACCATTACTGCTGATTCTTCAAGAATCGAGAGTGAGAACAGTACGGTTTGCCACACCTTGTAAGAAACTGCATACTGCATACTGCCATCCGTGTTTGATTCTTATCGGTTGTTCATTGCATTTGTTGTGCATCTTTACAATAAAATAATTAAAAAATTACATATTTATCTTCATACCAATAATAAGTATATTAGTCAAGTTTCCAAGCACCCGATCATCAATCGTCACGTCAGAAATCACATTATTGTACATTTTCGGAAATATTTTATTTGCCTTGCCCGTAGCTCCATTTACGTATTTTTTGACCAAGTTATTGGATTCCATCATAACTGCAACTGAGTTATTGCTAGATTTTCTCAGAGGAAGCAATATGTAACATACTAACAATAAGAAAAATGTAGTTTCTGAAAATTTGTCACTTGACTTTCTAAATAAAAATGGGTAACCCATCTGGGGAATCTACGAGGGTGGTCTGAAAAGCTCTCGGAACGGAACAGAAAAATAGTACTCGCATCAATGAAACTTTTTTATTTTTCAATGTAGTCTCCTTGTAGATTAATGCACTTGGTCCAATGATGTTCCAGTGCCTTGATCCTATCTCGAAAATGAGTTTCCTCCAGGCCTGCAAAATAGTTGTCAATCCCGGCTATCAATTCTTCGTTTGAAGTGAACCTTCGTCCACCAAGAAAAATTTGTAGTTTTGGGAAGAGATGGAAGTCTGACGGAGCCATATGAGGTGAATATGGTGGGTGTGGCAACAATTCATACCTTAGTTCGTGTAATTTTGCCATGGCGACGGCACATGTGTGCGGGGCACGTTGTCTTGATGCGGCACCCACCTTGCACATAATTTTTTCATTTCTAATTCTTCAGTTAAAATATGATTTACACTTTCAGATGACATCTGGCAAGCGTGAGCAATTTCACGCACTTTCAATCGGCGATCCTCCATGACCATTTTGTGCACTTTTGCGATTATTTCTGGGGTAGTGACACATCTTGGCCAACCACTGCGCGGATTATCATCTAAGCTCTCCCGACCAAATTTAAATTCATTTGCCCGCAGCTCGTGGTCATGCGATAGCGTTCTCGCTTCCCACGCCCGGGTTCCCGGGTTCGATTCCCGGCGGGGTCAGAAAAAACAACACATTCTCTCTCTCAACTCGGCTCTGCGAAGCCTGCATTATGAAGGACACTTCCCCCCCCCCCCCCCCCACACACACACACTCACGCCGGTGAGAACATAGCAATGCCTTGTTGTCTGTCTGCTCCTTAGCAGCAGTGGCCGCCTGTTTTTGGCTGGCCCCAGACGGCCGCGGTGGTCGAGCGGTTCTAGGTGCTACTGTCTGGAACCACGCGACCGCTACGGTCGTGGGTTCGAATCCTGCCTCGGGCATGGATGTGTGTGATGTCCTTAGGATAGTTGGGTTTAAGTAGTTCTAACTCTAGTGGACTGATGACCTCAGAAGTTAAGTCCCATAGTGTTCATAGCAATTTGAACCATTTGGCTGGCCCCTATTCGCACACCTGCCGCACCGCCCGTGTAAACTGCCCAACTAATTCTCGCGGCCCACAGCACTGCCACAGCAGTGTGTCAATTAACCACGCTGCTGACATTCCGCAAATATTCCGCTTGTGTGGCCGCAGCCTTAATTATTTGTTAATAGACGTCTTGTCACTCGCCCCTACAGTGTTGCCACATCAGCTGCCGCTCGGTTAAAAGCGACACGAAAATACAGCGGGTCACTCCACCACAAATGCTGAACTGCTTTTCACAGAGCTATGTTGGAAGCGGCCGCCATCAGGTATGGCGTGAGCGCGAGGTGCTGTGTCCACAGCTGATTTTAAGTCACCCGTAATTGAACAGCGGCACACGACGCGTATTTTCCGTCCGGTCCACTAAGAAACTTATTGCCGCAGTTTCGCCGTAAATTATTTCATTATGTATAAAAATTTAATGACATTCGGAGCTATATTGTTTCTCTGCTCGTCGCATTTTACGTGTTAACTGTAGATTAAGGTCTGACCACACAGAACCGCCGTCTGTGTGCGGCCTGCGACCTTCAGCTGCGACGATCAGACCGCGTAGTTGAAGTGCGTGTTATTAAGGGCCCTCACACGCGCGGTGTTAACTGCGTGACTGAGAGGGACGCCTTAAACAGGCACAGAACCTCGGCGCGCAGGTGTGTGGAGCCAAGTTCAGGGCCACGATATTACTCACGCGCAAGTCGGCGTTCAGCGAGTGTCACGCGCACGCACGTGCGTGTAAATCCCGAAACCCTCGGGCAGGTCCCCCGCTCAAGCGTGGCGCGTGGAGTTTCGTCAAGTTCTAAAATGTTGCGTGCCGTGTGCGGTGGTGAGTACGTTAGTTGCAGCCATGTTTCGCGCGAAAACTGATCGAACAAGCATTACTATCGGTACTTGAGCTGTAGATGTTGCAGCTATGGACGTGAGCATAAAGAGACGTGGTAAAATTACTGCCACAATTATACTTCCTTGATTAAAGAGCTGCAAGACAATTACCAACTATCGAAACTATTTAAGAATATATTGCTGGACACCGTCAAAAACAAAATAAGTTGGAATGAGATAGGTAGCATTTCTGCAAAGGAACGTGTTACAGTTGTTCTCTGGTGTTTAGCAACGCGTCACTCCTTCGAAGATTTAAAATTTGCCGCGACCGTTCCCACATCATCGCTGTTGAGTATAATTCTCAAAGCACTTTATGATGCGTGCCGCCAAAGGTCGTGAAACTCAACAATTAAAAGTGTTAGTTATTGTATTAATATTTCTTATTTAAGATGTTGTTGTTGTTGTTGTTGTGGTCTTCAAAAAATGGCTCCAATGGCTCTGAGCACTATGGGACGTAATTTCTAAGGTCATCAGTCCCCTAGAACTTACAACTACTTAAACCTACCTAACCTAAGGACATCACACACATCCATGCCCGAGGCAGGACTCGAACCTGCGACCGTTCCGACCGCCAGCTTGTGGTCTTCAGTCCTGAGACTGGTTTGATGCAGCTCTCCATGCTACTCTATCCTCTGCAAGCTTCTTCATCTACATCCTTCTGAATCTGCTTAGTGTATTCATCTCTTGGTCTCCCTCTACGATTTTTACCCTCCACGCTGCCCTACAATTTGTGATCCCTTGATGCCTCAGAACATGTCCTACCAACCGGTCCCTACTTCTTGTCAAGCTGTGCAACAAACTCCTCTTCTTCCCAAATCTATTCAATACCTCCTCATTAGTTATGTGATCTACCCATCTAATCTTCAGCATTCTTCTGTAGCACCACATTTCGAAAGCTTCTATTCTCTTCTTGTCCAAACTATTTATCGTCCATGTTTCACTTACATGGCTACACTCCATACAAATACTTTCAGAAACGACTTCCTTACACTTAAATCTATACTCGATGTTAACAAATTTATCTTCTTCAGAAACGCTTTTCTTGACATTATTTAAGATATTGCTGAAAATTACGTGGAAGAAAATTCACACAGACATCCAAGTAAATTTTTTAGTGATGTCACTGGTTAAAAACAGGTTAACGGCCTCGCCACTGTTGTCGTATAATTACGATATTTATCTCAAAATGTGGCTCTGAGCACTATGGGACTTAGCTGCTGAGGTCATCAGTCTCCTAGAACTTAGAACTACTTAAACCTAACTAACCTAAGGATATCACACACATCCATGCCCGAGGCAGGATTCGAACCTGCGACCGTAGCGGCCGCGCGGTTCCAGACTGTAGCGTCTAGAACCGCTCGGCCACTCCGACCGGCTCTCAAAATGTGTTAATGGAAATATAGTGCCTTGATACGCTGCAGAACATTGTGACACACTGCAGATGTAGAAGTAGACGAAGGAGAAAAAGTGTTTAACCACGGAGCGGCGCTGGTAACAGTCTGACTTTCCACATGTTATTGGCACACAGTTCAGTACGTGTGGTGAATGCTGTTTTGTCAAAAACTGACATTTTGAGCCCGTGGCTGTGTACAAAATGTAGGTTGACTATTACGCAGAAAGTTACAGCAACCAGCCACATTTACAACGCTATGTATTTATTTAAACAGCCCCGTTACCAGTTTCGAACAGACAGGTTCATCTTCAGAGTGTTAGTTCACTTTTTACATTACATTTCGCCTTTTGTTTGACCATATGACGAAATATATAAGTATTACAACGGGGGACATTATTATTATTTTTTTTCACTTTCAATTGGAAAGCCGGTGAATGAAATTTTGAAGAAAGGCTGCATTGGCTAACTCGGTTTCTTCATTGAGGAGATTTTGTGGTGTTTTGCTTATATGTACATATATTTCAATCTCCTCAAGCAACGTTTCTACATGCACATCCATCCCAACCCATTTACTGCGCTTTCAATTCACGCCATAATATGTCCATAATTGCGATATATCTTTTATGTACATCTGCCCTTATAATTTACTGTTGTTCCAATGTATACCATAATAATTACGTAATATCACTGCAGTAACACTTTATAACTGACTGATTTATTTGTTTATCTTAATTTTAATCAGTTCTCTGTCAATGTAAATAGTAAGTAGCGTAACATTAGCAATTTGTAGATTTCTACTGTCCCATACATTTACATAATGAAATATCTCTGAGAGAGGAAGTCTTGGGCATTGTTATGGTTGTAATATCGCTATCTTTGTATACATACCTCCATGTGATGAAACTTCTTAGCATGTGAGTGGTGTGACGGCCGGAGTGGCCGTGCGATTCTAGGCGCTGCAGTCTGGAGCCGAGCGACCGCTACGGTCGGAGGTTCAAATCCTGCCTCGGGCATGGATGTGTGTGATGTCCTTAGGTTAGTTAGGTTTAAGTAGTTCTAAGTTCTAGGAGACTGATGTCCTCAGATGTTAAGTCCCATAGTGCTCAGAGCCATTTGAGCCATTTGAACCATGCGAGTGGTGCTTTATATTATGTGCATACATATACACAAAAAACTGCATTATACATTTTCCGCTGCTGCAAGATGGTGAGCAACCAGTACTGGAACACAATGGCGAGGATTCTTCATCGTAAGTAACCGAAACATCTTCCGATTATTAATACTAATTTGTTTACATCACTTAAAATCTTTGTGAGGCACAATTACAGTTAAAAAGACGTTGTCTCACTTTTTGTTTTGGTTGTAGAGCTCCACCACCACAAGGAAATTTCGTCAGCTAGGGACAAGCGAAATCTAACGTAAAACGTAAACTAGTCGTCTTAAGATGAACCTGTCGTTTCGAAACCGGTAACGGCGCCGTATAAATAAATAGCATTGTACAAGGTGGGCCGGCCGAAGTGGCCGTGCGGTTAAAGGCGCTGCAGTCTGGAACCGCAAGACCGCTACGGTCGCAGGTTCGAATCCTGCCTCGGGCATGGAGGTTTGTGATGTCCTTAGGTTAGTTAGGTTTAACTAGTTCTAAGTTCTAGGGGACTAATGACCTCAGCAGTTGAGTCCCATAGTGCTCAGAGCCATTTGAACCATTTTTGTACAAGGTGGTTGATTGCTGTAATGTTCCGTGTTAGAGTCAACCTATACGTGTAGTGAACGTTTTCAGGAACCCTTGGCAGCTTTTGATGCACAGTAAATAAAAACAGGTCGTAGCACCACAAAGTTGGTACACAAATATAATCGACAGACCTGTTACTACGCTTACGTTCATGAACTTTCTTCTCTTACTTTCGTAAGGGCTATTTTTTGATGATGTTATTCGATGTGCTAATATTCGTAAAGTAAAATGATATATTTGAGGAATTGTGCTCAGAGAAACGTATGTTAGGCAACAGTATCTGTGTCTGCGGTGGCAGCACTGTGGAGTCGCAGAACCTTTGACAGCCAGTAGCGGATAGCTACGGTACGCAGCAAGATGATATTTTCGTTGAGTGTACAGTGTAATGCACGGACGCACTTCTGGAACTATGTGAGTTGCACGTTTATTTCGAGGAGGAATGATGACGGAGAACACTGCTGGATAGTATTCGAACATAAAAAAGGTTTTGAAATGAAGGACAAGTTATTATTTCATGACGTTACCTCATTTTAATGTTATTTTTGTAGATTTGTATTGGTGGACCACTTCACCCTCGTCGCAGTCGAGTTTTTGATAATTATTCTGTTGACCTGTCTTCTGAGTTAGTTTACTGCATCACGGTTCCAGAAGTGCGCCCATGCCCACTGTACACTCTAATAATCCGCGCCTGCTGCACACCGCAGCTCTCCGCTACTGACTGTCGAAGATTCTACGACTTCAATAGTGCTGCTGCCATCGCAGACACAGATACTGTTGCCGAACAACTGTTTCTCTGACCACAGTTCTTCGAATATATCATTTTCCTTTACAAATATTAATACATCCAATAATATCATCAAAAAATAGCCATCTTTTCAAACGAGCCTCAAACCTTTTTATTTATTTATTTATTTTGCAACTAAATCACGGTTTGCTTCGAGGAAAATTGGGTTCCAAAACGCAATCAATTGATCATAAACTTCAGTTTTTATATCCTTGGGCCGTACTCACATGCCTCTGAGCACTATGGGACTTAACATCTGAGGTCATCAGTCCCCTACAACTTACGAGGTGCATTCAAGTTCTAAGGCCTCCGATTTTTTTTCTCCGGACTGGAAAGAGATAGAAACATGCACATTGTTTTAAAATGAGGCTGCGTTCATTGTCAATACGTCCCCGAGATGGCAGCACCGTACGGCAGATGGAATTTTACCACCAGCGGCGAGAATGAGAACTGTTTTAAATACTTAAAATGGCGATGTTTTCCTTACTTGAACAGCGCGCAATCATTCGTTTTCTGAATTTGCGTGGTGTGAAACCAATTGAAATTCATTGACAGTTGAAGGAGACATGTGGTGATGGAGTTATGGATGTGTCGAAAGTGCGTTCGTGGGTACGACAGTTTAATAAAGGCAGAACATCTTGTGACAACAAACCAAAACAACCTCAGGCTCGCACAAGCCGGTCTGACGATATGATCGAGAAAGTGGAGAGAATTGTTTTGGGGGATCGCCAGATGACTGTTGAACATATTGCCTCCAGAGTTGGCATTTCTGTGGGTTCTGTGTACACAATCCTGCATGACGACCTGAAAATGCGAAAAGTGTCATCCAGGTGGGTGCCACGAATGCCGATGGACGACCACACGGCTGCCCGTGTGCCATGTAGCCAAGCAATGTTGACGCGCAACGACAGCATGGATGGGACTTTCTTTTCGTCAGTTGTGACAATGGATGAGACGTGGATGCCATTTTTCAATCCAGAAACAAAGCGCCAGTCAGCTCAATGGAAGCACACAGATTCACCGCCACCAAAAAAATTTTGGGTAGCCGCCAGTGCTGAAAAAATGGTGTCCATGTTCTGGGACAGCGAGAGCGTAATCCTTACCCATTGCGTTCCAAAGGGCACTACGATAACAGGTGCATCCTACGAAAATGTTTTGAAGAACAAATTCCTTCCTGCACTGCAACAAAAACGTCCGGGAAGGGCTGCGCGTGTGCTGTTTCACCAAGACAACTCACCCGCACATCGAGCTAACGTTACGCAACAGTTTCTTCGTGATAACAACTTTGAAGTGATTCCTCATGGTCCCTACTCACCTGACCTGGCTCCTAGTGACTTTTGGCTTCTTCCAACAATGAAAGACACTCTCCGTGGCCGCACATTCACCAGCCGTGCTGCTATTGCCTCAGAGATTTTCCAGTGGTCAAAACAGACTCCTAAAGAAGCCTTCGCCGCTGCCATGGAATCATGGCGTCAGCTTTGTGAAAAATGTTTACGTCTGCAGGGCGATTACGTCGAGAAGTAACGCCAGTTTCATCGATTTCGGGTGAGTAGTTAATTAGAAAAAAAATCGGAGGCCTTAGAACTTGAATGCACCTCGTAGAACTACTTAAACCTAACTAACCTAAGGACATCACACGCATCCATGCCCGAGGCAGGATTCGAACCTGCGACCGTAGTGGTCGCGCGGTTCCAGACTGTAGCGCCTAGAACCGCTGTGCCACTCCGGCCGGCTTTTGTATCCTTACTTGTATTGTGTTTGGAACGCATTTCCCACAAGCAGTGTTGCCGTTTGGATATATTTATAAACTTCGTCAGAAAGTCCTTGGTCCAGCAACGGGAATCCGCCCTGATGGTGTTGCGTGGCCGCAGATTACGGAAAAGAGTCTGCGAAAGACTGCTCAGTTGTCCCGCCGCGTGCTGTACGTAGGCAACTGAAGGAAGATCCGGCAACAGGGCGCACACCGGCACGCGTGATAACGCCACACGGCTGGAGTGTACACGAGCGACATTCTGGTCAAAATCGTCTATTCGAAGTGCGTGCGCCTCTCGTGCCTTGCAGTTAAATCAGCAATCAACCACGACGCGAGTGTGTCTATCACGTCACTGACCTATATTGATTATACCGAGCGTGGAGTTCCAAATTACCGGGCATCCTGCACACTGCGCATGTGCAGAAACAAGGGACCTTGGCGATTTCTACATCTACATCAATACTCTCCAAACCACCGTGATGTGCATGGCAGAGGGTACATCCCATAGTCCCGCGCCCGGGTTCCCGGGTTCGATTCCCGGCGGGGTCAGGGATTTTCTCTGCCTCGTGATGTCTGGGTGTTGTGTGATGTCCTTAGGTTAGTTAGGTTTAAGTAGTTCTAAGTTCTAGAGGACTGATGACCGTAGATGTTAAGTCGCATAGTGCTCAGAGCTATTAGTAGACATTACATCCCATAGTACCAGTTATTAAAATTTTCTCCTGTTCCATTCACATATGAAGTCCGGCAAGAATGAATCTTTGAATGCCTCTGAGCTTGTAGTAATTATTCTGATCTTATCCTCACGATCCCTAAATGCCGGTTGTTGAAACTTTGTTAATAGACTTTCTCGGGATAGGTTACGTTTATCTTCAAGAGTCTTCCAGTTCAGTTACTCCAGTGTCTCTGTGACACCCTGCCACAGTTTAAAGTTTAAACAAACCTGTAACCATTCGTCTGCCCTTCTCTGTGTAAGTTCAGTAACCTTATTACTACTATATGGTATGGGTCCCACACAGTTGAGCAGTATTCTAGAACTGGTCACTCAAGTGATTTCCCGACACAGTGCTACACCCAGTTATTTTTATGAATTCCAACAGTGACTCATTGATATTATAGTCTTAAGATATTACGTTTTTTTCGTTTCGTGAAGTGCAAAATTTTACATTTCTGAACATTTAGTGCAACTGCCGAGCTCTGCGCCATGTTGAAAACTTATCAAGGTCTGACTGAATACTAGTGCACCTTCTTTCAGATAGTATTTCATTACAGATAATTGCATCATCAGCTAAAAGCCTGATTTTACAATTAATATTGTCTGCCAGATCGTTAATATACAACGCGAACAGCAAGCGCCCCAAGACGCTTCCCTGGGGCACACCCGAAGTTACACCTACATCTAACGATGACTCTCCATCCAGGATGACATGCTGTGTCTTCCCTACCAAAAAGTTCTCAGTCCAGTTACAAATTTCACTTGACACCCCAAATGATCGTGCTTTTGACAATAAGCATAGGTGTGGTACAGATTCAAATGCTTTTCGATAAGCGAGAAGTACTGCATCCACTTGATTGCCATGATCCAAAGCTTTCAGAATGTCTTGTGAGAAAAATGCGAGTTGATATTCACGTGACTCATGTTTTCGAAACCCATGCTAGTTACCGATCGAGGTGGCGCAGTGTTTAGCACACTGAACTCGGATTCGGGAGGACGACGGTTCAAAACCTCCGTCCGGCCATCCTGATTTAGGTTTTCCGTGATTTTCCTAAATCGCCAATTTCCTTCCCCATCCTTCCTTTATCCGGTGGGACCGATGACCTCGCTGTTTGGTCCCCGCCCCGCAAATCAATCAACCAACCATGCTGGGTGGCATTGAGTAGGTTATTCTTTCAAGATACTTCATTATGTTTGATCTCAGAATATGCTCTAAAATTCTACAACAAATCGATGTCAAGCACATTGGACGATAGTACGGTAGTTCCGTGGATCACTTGTTCCCTGCTAACGTATTCTGGCCGAGCTCACTCGTGTTATAGAAATGGGTTTTGTGCTTTCTTGTCTGCTTAATCTTTATTGCGTTGTTTGCTAGCGTTCTCTCACAAGATAGGTGACATATCTGTATGTATAAAAGCATTTACGTTTTACAGAGGAAACGGAACGTAAAGAAATAGGAACGTAAAGATAAAGGCGTTTAATGAAAGTCGGAACTATTTTTAGAGAAAAGTAATTTTCGACATTTTTGGCACTTAGCAAGAAAACAAGATACAAAGGATAAAGCAAAAAGGTGAAGTTTACTGCGTTCTACATGTTGTTTAATGTGTTTGCCAGTGTATATATTCTCGAACAAATAAGTGTATACGCAGGGGCGGTGGCAAGAGTGGGGCTATGGGTGCTATAGGCCCCCCGTCCCCAATGGAGTATCATATTACAAGGGATAGAATGACTTCAGAAATCAGCAAATATATTACTTCAACAGATTCAGAAGGAGAGTTGAAACTACGGAAGAAAAAGTGGGTTGATGAAACTAAAAGATCTGAAACAGAAACTGAAGATTTAAAGAAATGTGACAAGTAGTTTTTCCCAAATGTTTGTTTTACGTCAAATATCTGGGAATATTCCTGTCACCGCAAGCACTCCTGATCGAAGCTTCTCTACTTTGAGACGAATAGAAACTTATTTGCGTAACACAATGGGGCAGGCGAGACTAAATGTATTGGCTCTTGCAAATATCCATAAAGAAAGAGATACGGACATTGGAAATATCATTGACATATATAGTAAAAAGAAACAGAGACGAATGAGCATGACAAATTGGGCAGAAGACGGAAATAACCAGTGAATTTTGTTACAGATTTTTTTTTATATTCGTGTCAAGTTCAAGTTTTTACGTTCATGTCATCTTCTACATCCATAAAATTAATGAAAAATTATTTATTGTAAGTTGACCTTTTCTATGGTTTATGTAATTTATAAAATATCCCATGTTAAAATAAGTTTTTTTTTTTTACCCTGAACCTCAAAACAGTTACGAAAAACTACTTTAAGCAACACCAAATTTTCCCAATTTGTTGGTGAAGGACTCTCCTTTTGTTAAGCGATATTCCATTCCCCCAAACCCCCTCCCTCCGTTAACGCCCCTTGACTGGCTTCTACAGTCGCCTCTGCGTATAAGTTCTGGAATGTTCGGATGACACGTTTCATATTTTTTCAGTTCTCCGGAGTGCATGAATTTACCACGGGACCTTTGACAAAAATGTCCGCTATGAATTCTCCTTTGGTCGCTAAAAAACTTATTATCGTTGCTTGTCCCTAGATTATGTACTATATTTCGATCTTTTCATAAAAAGGATAGTCCTTCATAAACTCACTTTCACAGCTCAATTGTCAAACTTCAAGGCGGGCAGATCTCGCATCATACTCAAACACACGAGACTCAGTACAGGAGGCTAAAATGGTACAAATGGCTCTGAGCACTATGCGACTTAACTTCTGAGGTCATCAGTCGCCTAAAACTTAGAACTAATTAAACCAAACTAACCTAAGGACATCACACACATCCATGCCCGAGGCAGGATTCGAACCTGCGACCGTAGCGGTCGCCCGGCTCCAGACTGTAGCGCCCAGAACCGCACGGCCACACCGACCGGCACTCAGTACAGGAATAAAACGTCGCGGGCGCTGCGGTAGACTCACTTGTCTCGAGTAGTCAGTTGAGGCAAGATAGTCGATCGTGCAAAAGGGCGTTACGTCTATACTCTGTTCGTCACAAGAATAAACCTGATGCAATCATTACGCGATGTATTCTTCCGCGTTTGCTTGAATCTCATTGGATTTCGTTTCACCTAGAGCGGAAGCCAAGCTGCGACCATTACAGTCAAGTACGGTCGTAAGGATACGTTTTATGACGTGTTACATGCACATGGACTGACGATAATACGGGACAACGGCTTTACCGGCTCATTAAAACTTGGATAACACTGGCCAGCCAGCAGCCCAACTAGCCTGCAATGGTGAGCAGTCGCAGTTCAGACGTAAAAAGAGACGAGCAAGGAAACAATGTAGCTTCGAATGAAATAATATTCGGCAAAACTCCAGCACTGCCGCGTGCTTCTTAGGTGACCATACGGAAAGCACAGCATGCTCTCGTTCTCATCCAACATGGTATTCTAATTACAAACAAGGGTGATGAAATTTCCAACTTACACACAGGCTAATTTTTGTGAGTGAGCTGTGTGTGATGCATAAGCATACTACAGGTATTTCACCGTAGTGATGAATACTGAAGCCACCGAAGGTATTAGTTACAGTCAGTCGTGGGTAATCTCTTAGCTCCTCCCTTTTCCGAATCCGAGAAATATATTTCAATTCTGGAACTGTCGCCTGCTACCTTGATAACGAGCCTATTAACGAATCCTCGAAGCCAACCAGGCGCCGCATTTTCTCCTCTTCTCGTATGACAAGCCGCTCTATATCCCGCCAGTGTTCGACAGTGACACGTGAAAAAGCTGCGTACTTTAATTTCAGTACGTCTGGCAGCTTAATAGTCTTGTTATTTATCGGGCCAATTCCCTTAACTTGGCACCAGATCAGTTATGGTGGGTTCGTACTGTAATGGTACTGTAGCAAATATAAACATGCAGCATTTGAAATGTGTGCTCGTTGCGGTGAAAAAGATTATTTTTCATGTTTCTATGACACTTATTTACATCTGTGGTATAAAACGATGGACATAGTCCAAAGAAATAGAGTATATGGTTTTTCATTTCTGCCTTGAAAAAGTTAAATATTAACAGTTTTTCATAAAATATCCATAATTAAGAATTTATATTTGAATTGAAAACAGGAATTTCGCGTGCAATATGTAATTAGAAACAAGAAGACGTACATTATTGACGATGAATTTTACAATTATGACACGTAGGTATTTGAAACTGAACGAGGGAAAAAATGACACGGGGCAGATTAGAACCAGTGAACGGGGGAAAAAAATGACTCGGGCGAGATTAGAACCATCGAACTATGAACTGCAGTTAGGTACCAATCTGTTACGCTGACGATTATCTCTGTAAATTTATGAAAAACATTAAGAACAACAATCAGAGCACAACAGTGCGGAGGCTGTGACTGTAGACGATTATTGAAATAAAAACTCCATAGCTAATGCGTGACTAAGAAAAACGTTGATGGCTGTTAATATATTTGAATACCGGTATCTTAAAAGTTTCATTTAACGTAACTTAGTAACAATACATCTAATACGTAAGTAGGACCTACTTCCAAGAGCGTAACAACACTAGAGTTTGTGTGCTACGGCTGCTGACCAATCATCGCCTTTGTGTTTGTTTACATCAGGTTTATTCTTATGATGAACGGAGTATGGATGCGCTGTCGCGCAGGAACGCCAGCACGTGACCGACGGCTTGACTTCACGCCTGCGTGCTTAGTTGAGACTACATTTAACACCGGCATTCTTGCGCGTGATCTGCGTGGCTCGTCTGAAATGCTTCCGTAAACTATCAAACATTTTGCCAAACTTAATTGTGCTTGCCAAATATCTGACCGTGCACGGTGCAGTTTGACGTGTTTGTCAAGCATGGATCGTGTTTGACGCGTTTGAGAGAAATTTTCATCAACAAAATGTTTGACAAGATGGGGGACGTTGTTTGTGTTGACGCATCGCCGCAAATGTTTAGTGAAAAATTGTTTTATTGCGATTTATGTCAGTGTATCGTGAGTTCCCACTACTATGAAAACTACGTTCAAGTATAAAAGCAAAATAGCGGTGACAATTGTAAGCTACCGCTTCTGTTTTGCTCTTTTCTGCTGGTGGTTAAGCCTGCGAGCCGAACGTATAAGTGAAAAAATTTGCACAACGGCTTTTATAACGCTAATTTGTCGCCCTGACACTTATACGCTCTCCAGAAGGGTAAGCTTGTCCTTCGCTCTATATGTGACGTTAACTAGTCGTATGCAAATCTGGTTGGTTTCTAACCATATCCTCAGTATATGCTAGAATGTTCAGATGTGCTGACCTACAAACACTGCCTCCACCAGGTGGTTGCAAACATGAAATACACAAAAGAGTAGATAATAAAATGACAAAGGAAAGTACTAGCTATGAAATGATACACTCAGTAGTGTTAAATTCTTTACTCTTCTGCAATTCACTCTATTCAAGATTACACAGTACGAGCAACATTATAGTTCTGCCTATTCACATTTGGTAATCGCTCAGTCTGGCACTGTCCTGTGATATATTCGCGGTCGTAAATTCAAGCGCGGAACACTGACATCAGCTATGGCAATTGCAATTATATTTAGAACTACACTCGCGACTAGCAACGTGAAGCCGCAGCATAGAACGAAATGACACATGATCAGCAATTTACTTTACTTCCCTAACCGCCGTTGCGATTGCACGACCACTACAGTGATCTAACGCTTATCGCTGCAAAGGTTCTCGGCTCAGCGAGATAAATTCTACCTCACCAAAAGCTTCCGTAGGCACCTCCAAGGCTGCCGTGGAAAACCAAACGATCCTCAGGCTCTCGCTACTAGAACTCTGTCCCAGTAACGAGGTCGCACACCTCGCCAGGACCAACCTCTCTCCTCGACGCCCCGGGAACAAGTGTTTCCTAGTCGCTACGCTTTTTTGTAGCTCCTGTTCTTTTTTTTTTTTTCTTCCCCCCTTTAATGTGCGTGGCCAATCATGTTGCTGGAAGGCGTTCGTTTCCGAGCGCCGACCAGTCTCAGTTTTGCAACCGACCGAAGCTTCTAGAAGCTTCCAGACTGTTCCAGAAGCTTCTGCTCCGGCCGTTGGGAAAACCACGTACACGCCGCCACGTGTTTTGTGAGCGAGCCCTTGTGTCTTCTCCTTGTCCTCGGCCACGTGGCTCCCGCTAGGCCGCGGTCCGCCCGCCTGGGGTTTCCAGTAGCTTACGGGTGCTGTTGTCTTCAGCTCTCAGGCCTGCCTGCCACGCTTGTGTCTTTCCCGTTCTCCTGCCAGCCTCCCGTCTCCGTGCTCTTCACTATCGCCCAAAGTGCAGATATTCTGCTACAAATTAAGATCCCTAGCCGATGTCAGTATCGTTAATGGTTTCCTGTCTCGATGTTTATACTATTAAAGGGTCTTCTTTCCGGAGTGGTAGTTGTAATGTCGCTCAAAATGATGCCACCTTACACAATTACCAAAATGTTAATTTTCCAGCCATATACTACGCATGAAAAGGCTGTGGACATAATCAATATTTTACACAGTGACATACAAGCGAAGTAGAATGAAATAAAAGAAATCGAAGTTCTCCGGTTCCTCCACGAACGATGGGAGCTATATGTTCCTACGTTGTGGTATTTTAATGACCTGTCATTAGAGGACCAGGCAGAAGAGAATAAATTTTCGCATACTTGCGTCTCCTTTTTCAATGCGAGAGTGAAGTAACGCTAACCAAGTTATTAAACGTTTCATTGTCCATGCGCAGAAAGTTGACATAATCATCAGGTTCTGAGTGAAACATTTCCATTGACAGGTTTGCAGTTGGATATTTCTCATTTTAAACCATTCCTGGACCAGCGTCTTGTTTTCTTCTTCTTTAAACACAGTGCCAGAGACAATGTTAGAATTGCTTTACCTGCATTTTTTAGCCATTCCCACTAGTGCCAACATACAGCATACACGAAAAGTGTTTGCTTAGTCAGGTTAAACTGACAAGCTTTCTTGGTACGTGTACGGGCTTGTTTGGTACACCCGTGGCTAGAAAAAGAGCCGACTTGTTTGAGAGGCAAGTTTGCTCTTCCAGCACGGACTTAATAATATTTAAAAACTTTCATTGTCCATTCCATGAAAGTTTATATAATCGTCGGGTTCTGAGCATATTTTAACGGGTAAATCTCTCATTTTAAGCCGTTCCTTGGACCAGAGTCTTGTTTCCTTCTTTTTCTTCTTTAAACACAAAGCCGACGTCAATGCCAGGACTGCTTTGTCTGCATTTGTGGCCATACTCGCTACGCTCGAAATACACACAAACACGAACAGTGTCTGCTTCAAAGTGAGGCTAAACTAAAAAACATTGTTTGAGCGTGTCCCGGCTTGCTTGGCAAATCCGTGGCTAGATAAGAGCGATTTTGTCATACACGTTTGATCGTTGGGGGGGGGGGGGGGGGGGGCTTTTAAATCGCGCAACCAAGAGTGTGCGTGTTGCATCGGGTTGGTCACACAAAGGGCGGGTTTGCCTCTGCAGCTTTTTCAATATACGGAGTGCACACAATGGAAATGATGGAAATAAAATCTTACCGAACAACTCACTGTACGATAACAGGCGATGGAGATTATAAAAACATTTCGAAGAAGGCCGAACCATTGAGGGCTATATCTGCTTAACTATTTCAAAATGATAAATACTAATGCAAAAATTTTAATTTCCACACATGGAATAGTTACAGAAAACAGAGTACAGTAGGAAGCAATGGAAATCAATTAGTCTATATCAAATCTTAAAGTGTCTGAAAGACATTATTGGAAGTATTTAAGCAACAGTGTGATCAAAACGGAAATCAACACGTAGAAAATATACAAGCACAATATACTGATCAGTGAGAACATTATGACCAACTACCTAATAGCCCCTATGTCCATCTTTAGCACAGTTAACAGCGGCGACGTGTCGTGGCATTGAAGCAATCACCCCACTTACATGCTGGTCCCAAAACCGGATATCGTGAACCGATTTCCCAATACCGCTTCTGGTTGGTCATACACACACTCCAAAATCCATTCTGGAAACCCGTTTCTGGCTACCGGATTTACACTACTGCAATCGATATTCGCTCTCATGTAAACGCACAATCGTTTTTGAAACGTGCCGATGGCCGAAACGATATTCTTAAATATCGATACATCGGACTCCAGATGTTTTTATAAATATGAACAGTCGTAGTGCGAGGGTACAGGCTGGGTGACATCTACTGTGAGCACTTATTGTTAGTATCAATTATGAGCGGACTTCCGTTAAATAAGAACGCTGTCCTTCCATGTGCGCCATTTTTGTCCATTGACGTCGGTTAATCTATAAAAACACGTGCAATTTTTAACTAACGATCAATCTTTAATAGAGAGGTTGGCAACCAACTCTTAAGTCAATATCGATAGTTAATTAATATTAGTGCATAATTTTGTGCATTACAGGAAATACGTGGAATACATCACGAATACATGTCAGAGCTCACCGAAAATGCATTTGAAAGTGAGAAGAATTTCCCGAAAAGCGTCGTGCAAAATACAAATATAAAAAAGTTCCCAGGCTTTCACCAACCATTTCTGTCGGTTGTTGTTGTTGTTGTGGTTTTCAGTCCTTAGACTGGTTTGATGCAGCTCTCCATGCTACTCTATCCTGTGCAAGCCTCGTCATCTCCGAATAACTACTGCAACCTACATCCTTCTGAATGTGTTTAGTGTATTCATCTCTTGGTCTCCCTCTACGATTTTTACCCTACAATCTGCCCTCCAATATTACATTGGTGATCCCTTAATGCCTCAGAACATGTCTTACCAAGCGATCCCTTCTTCTAGTCAAGTTGTGCCACAAACTCATTTTCTACCCAATCCTATTCAATACCTCATAATTAGTTACGTAATCTACCCATGTAATCTTCAGCATTCTTCTGTAGCACCACATTTCGAAAGCTTCAATTCACTTCTTGTCCCAACTATTGGTCGTCCATGTTTTACTTCCATACATGGCTACACTCCATACAAATACTTTCAGAAACGACTTCCTGACACTTAAATCTATACTCGAATTTATCAAATTTATCTTCTTCCGAAACACTTTCCTTGCCATTGCCAGTCTACATTTTACATCCTCTCTACATCGACCATCATCAGTTATTTTGCTCCCCAAATAGCAAAACTCCTTTACTACTTTAAGTGTCTCAATTTCTAATCTAATTCCCTCAGCATCACCCGACTTAATTCGACTACATTCCATTATCCTTGTTTTGCTTTTGTTGATGTTCATCTTATATCCTCCTTTCAAGACACTGCCCATTCCACTGAACTGCTCTTCCAAGTCCTTTGCTGTCTCTGACAGAATTACACTCCTGGAAATTGAAATAAGAACACCGTGAATTCATTGTCCCAGGAAGGGGAAACTTTATTGACACATTCCTGGGGTCAGATACATCACATGATCACACTGACAGAACCACAGGCACATAGCCACAGGCAACAGAGCATGCACAATGTCGGCACCAGTACAGTGTATATCCACCTTTCCCAGCAATGCAGGCTGCTATTCTCCCATGGAGACGATCGTAGAGATGCTGGATGTAGTCCTGTGGAACGGCTTGCCATGCCATTTCCACCTGGCGCCTCAGTTGGACCAGCGTTCGTGCTGGACGTGCAGACCGCGTGAGACGACGCTTCATCCAGTCCCAAACATGCTCAATGGGGGAGAGATCCGGAGATCTTGCTGGCCAGGGTAGTTGACTTACACCTTCTAGAGCACGTTGGGTGGCACGGGATACATGCGGACGTGCATTGTCCTGTTGGAACAGCAAGTTCCCTTGCCGGTCTAGGAATGGTAGAACGATGGGTTCGATGACGGTTTGGATGTACCGTGCACTATTCAGTGTCCCCTCGACGATCACCAGTGGTGTACGGCCAGTGTAGGAGATCGCTCCCCACACCATGATGCCGGGTGTTGGCACTGTGTGCCTCGGTCGTATGCAGTCCTGATTGTGGCGCTCACCTGCACGGCGCCAAACACGCATACGACCATCATTGGCACCAAGGCAGAAGCGACTCTCATCGCTGAAGACGACACGTCTCCATTCGTCCCTCCATTCACGCCTGTCGCGACACCACTGGAGGCGGGCTGCACGATGTTGGGGCGTGAGCGGAAGACGGCCTAACGGTGTGCGGGACCGTAGCCCAGCTTCATGGAGACGGTTGCGAATGGTCCTCGCCGATACCCCAGGAGCAACAGTGTCCCTAATTTGCTGGGATCCTACGGTCTTGGCGTGCATCCGTGCGTCGCTGCGGTCCGGTCCCAGGTCGACGGGCACGTGCACCTTCCGCCGACCACTGGCGACAACATCGATGTACTGTGGAGACCTCACGCCCCACGTGTTGAGCAATTCGGCGGTACGTCCACCCGGCCTCCCGCATGCCCACTATACGCCCTCGCTCAAAGTCCGTCAACTGCACATACGGTTCACGTCCACGCTGTCGCAGCATGCTACCAGTGTTAAAGACTGCGATGGAGCTCCGTATGCCACGGCAAACTGGCTGACACTGACGGCGGCGGTGCACAAATGCTGCGCAGCTAGCGCCATTCGACGGCCAACACCGCGGTTCCTGGTGTGTCCGCTGTGCCGTGCGTGTGATCATTGCTTGTACAGCCCTCTCGCAGTGTCCGGAGCAAGTATGGTGGGTCTGACACACCGGTGTCAATGTGTTCTTTTTTCCATTTCCAGGAGTGTACAATGTCATCGGCGAACCTCAAAGTTTTTATTTCTTCTCCATGGATTTTAATACCTACAACGAATTTTTCTTTTATTTCCTTTACTGCTTACTCAATATACAGATTGAATAACATCGGGGAGAGGCTACAACGCTGTCTCACTCCCTTCCCAACCACTGCTTCCCCTTTATATCCCTCGACTCTTATAAATTTCTGTCGGATCGAATCAGATTTCACAGGAGTCGAGAGACGGAGAATTCGATACGGTCCCTACGCTCTGAGTAACTTCTCGTCCGATTTACAAATACTGGCATTACACTGAGGTGACAAAAAGTCGCGGCATACGTCCAAATATCGAGTCGGACCTCCGTTCGCCTCCGTACTGCAGCAGCTCGATATGGCTCGGACTCAACAAGTCGTTGGAAGTCCCTTGCGCAAACACTGGGCCATGCTGCCTGTGTAGCTGTCGTAATTGCGAAAGAGTTCGTGCTACAGGATTTTGTTCACGAACTGGCCTCTCGGTTGTGTCCCATAAATGTTCGACGGGATTCACGTCGGGCAATCTCGGCGGCCACACGATTCACTCGAAATGTTCAGAATGTTCCTCAAACCAGTCGCGAACGACTGTGGCCCGGTGACATGGCGCATAGTGATCCCTAAAAATTCCATCGTTGTTTTGGAACATGAAGTCCATGAATGGCTGGGGATGGTCTCCAAGTATCCGGACATAACCATTTCCAGTCAATGATTGGTTCAGTTTGACCAGAGGACGCAGTCGACTCCTTGTAATCACAGCCCACACCATTATGGAGCCACCATCAGCTTGCACAGGGTGTTGGTTCACAACCTGGGTCCCTGGCTTCATGGGGTCTGCGCCACACTCGAACTCTACCATCAGTTCTTTCAACTTGAATTGGGACTCATCTGACCAGGCCGCTGTTTTCCAGTCGTCTAGGGTCCAACCGATATGGAGAGGCGCCGCAGGCGGTGTCGTGCTGTTAGCAAAGCCGCTCTCGTCGGTCGTCTGTTGCCATAGTCCATTAACGACCAATTTCGCCGCATTTTCTTAACGGATAGGTTCGTGCCACTCCCATAATTGATTTCAGTTATTTCACGCAATGTTGCATGTCTGTTAGCAAACGCTGCTGCTCTCCATCGTTAACAGACGTTGCTGCTCTCGATCGTTAAGTGAAGTCTGTCGGCCACTGTGTTGTCCGTGGTGAGAGGTAATGCCTGAAATTTCGTATTCTCATCACTCTCTTGACACTGTGGATGTCGGAATACATAATTCCCTAACGATTTCCTAAATGGAATAGCCCATGCGTCTAGCTCCAACTAGCATTCCGCGTCCAAGATCTGTTAATTCCCGTTGTGTGGCCATAATCACGTTAGCGACCTTCTCGCATTAATTTTCTGAGTTAAACTGACAGCTCCGTCTAGGCACTGCCCTTTCATACATTGTGAATGCCATTTATAAATCTACCAATCGCTGTCACAACACTGTGTGTCATATTTAGCAAAGAGTGCGACGGACTATTAGTACGACGATAAATGTAAAATACCTGCGCGAGAGATATACTCTGTGGAATTTAAGCATCTCCTTGCGAACTCGATAACAGAGATATACAGGCTGTATTAAGCTACGGCAAAGAGATAATTATTCCATGTTGGACACTGGAAGAAAGATGTTCTATGTCGGATTGAGAGGAGGTTTTTGGAAGCCGCCATTAAGGCAGTAATCTATGTTTCATAGTATTGAAGAAAACAAATACATGTAAAAGCACAAAAGGAGTATCAGGTGTGTAGCATTTCATAACCCTTAACCATTTCAAAAGAAATATTCAGTGATTATAAAGACGCAGGTAGTTAGGAAGTGTTGTGTGGTTTGATGGTGCGAACCTGCAGTTTTACACGGTGTTGGGATTCGTCGAGAATATTTCTCCGAAGACCTAAATAATTTCACGAATTGAAGTTGGACGCCACATTCCATACACATGACAGCATAGCACTGGGCTGCACCAATCTTTCCGTAGAGCGATAAATTATCTTTAGCCATTTCAGGTGGAGAAGTTCCAGCAAAGAGACTCAACGAGATGTGGTGCTGCGAAACGCATATGGTATTACCGTATTCTTTACCTTAGGGAGAACAGTAAGCAATATAGACTTCATAGCCAACGCAAACGTAATTAAAAGGACTCAACTTAAATAAAAGGAGCAAACAGTGAAAAGCAATCGCTAAACCAAACTGTAAGTAAAAATCAGTTAGTAATAATACGCAATCACATTAATAAAACGCTCATTAAATAATAGAGAGAATAAAAATAATAACTTTAAATCATTTCAGATATATTCACGTTCATATGGCAGATGCTAAAACGGGAGTATATGAGAAGACCGAACACTGAAGAGTGGAAGAATATGAGCTACCAGTATGAGAAGGCAGGAAACTTTCCTAACCATGTGGGATCCATAGACGGAATACGTAAGAACCGTTAAACCATGAACATCAGACAGTGATTATAATTATTAAAAAGTAATGTTCTGTTGTACTAATCATCTTAGCTAACAGCAATTATTGTTTCAGATTCATAGATATAGGAGACAGTAATTTATTGAAAGAAACTGAATTAGGGTGAAAGTTCACAATGAGACTTTGAACTTGCCAGATGAAGCACCACTTCCAAATGATCATTGTCGACTGTGAAGCCCTTATGCGTTTGTGGCTTGCGAGGCTTTTGCAGTGAGTGATAGCGATACCATACGCCCCAAAAAACTTGGACAATAAACAAGAAGTCCTTAGTTACAGGCTATCACAAGCACGGCGTTATGCACACTGTGTGCTTGGTTTATCTAAGAAACTGAGACTTTTCCATCGTCCTGTCGATGTTAATGTGGATGTGGCGGATGCTGTTGTTGCGTGTTGTGCACATCAGAATTTTCTGAGACAACTTGACGGTTACAATTTTAATAATACACTAGCATGCATAATGGTAAGTTTTCCTGATCAAGGGACAAAAAGAAGTAATAGCGGTCAATTTATCAGAGACGATTTTGCTTATCACCTCTGTTCCCTCAAAGATCTATACCATAGTAAGATCGTTACGCGACATACTCGAATGAAGACGTGTTTTTTTTTATTTTTGTTCGTTTAAAAATTGGCTCGTTGGCACGTTATTCGTGAATGCATTTCAGTATACACTGATTATAGATATTAATGAAACATTTACTGTCAGTGCCGAAGAAAATCTGATTTCTGCTTGTCACCCATCCCACCCCATCTTTCTCCCTGAACAGCCGCTGTAATTACTGGATTTCCTATTTTTATCTAAGTTTTTGCTCTCTTCGTCCCGTGTGCTGTAAGCCATGAGCGTTTCTGCAATTCCGTAATCATTATTTCGCTGTCCAGACGCTGCGTTTTGACGCTACGTAAGATACAACAGGACGGTTACAATCAGAACGATGAAGCCTGTCTGCAAATTGAACAACGCTCTCTCGGAGTTCCCAATCCGTATACCAGCTGTTTCATATGTAAGATAGCACGCAGGCTGTTCCACGGTGTTATAACCACTTTCCCGCAGCGAGCTTGTCAAATCAGTGGCGACACACTGCGTAGACACGTCTGAAGACTGTTAATTTTTCAGTAAACGCGTTACACTGCACGAAGCTCAGTAATTATAGTTCGATTAAAATTACTTTATAGCTGACGTCTGTCAGTTGCCGCTACAGTGTTGCCAACCGATGAGCAGTCCTGATCAGCACTTGGGTTGTAAATTATAGACGATACGGGCTGTAAGTAGGCTGTTTAGGTTTTTCTATTGGTAACGCCACGTAGCGCTCTGTTTGAAAATCACTGGCTGTGCTGTGTGCAGTCTGTGGCTGGTTTGCATTGTTGTTGGCTATTGTAGTGTTGGGCAGCTGGATGTTAACAGCGCGTAGCGTTGCGCAGTTGGAGGTGAGCCGCCAGCAGAGAGATGGCGGAGAGAGAGATGGCGGAGTTTTGAGAGCGGATGATCTGGACGTGTGTCCATCAGAGACAGTAAATTTGTAACACTGGATGTCATGAACTGATATATTGGCTTGAACACTATTAAGGTAAATACATTGTTTGTTCTTTATCAAAATCTTTCATTTGCTAACTATGCTAACTATCAGTAGTTAGAGCCTTTAGTAGTTAGAATCTTTTATTTAGCTGGCGGTATTGGCGCTCGATGTATTGCAGTAGTTCTAATAACAAAGATTTTTGTGAGGTAAGTCATTCATGAAAGGTATGGGTTATTGTTAGTCAGGGCCATTCGTTTGTAGGGATTATTGAAAGTCAGATTGCGTTGCGCTAAAAATATTGTGTCAGTTTAAGCACAGTCAAGTATAATTTTTCTAAGGGTACGTTTCATTTAGCCCCTATGCTCCCCACAAAAAATTTTACAAATTGTTTTGGGCAGTGGCCAATACAGATTTGAAGAAATTTTTCGTAATTGCAATAACAAAGATATTAAATGCACACACTTATTGATACAATGTTGGTCAAAAGCTAAAATTTTCTCACAGTCCATAAAGACAGTCCTGATCATTCATCACAGTAAAATTGCAATGTTTTTTTTTTCTCAAAGTTTGAGCAGTAAAAGAAAATACACACAGAAGTAGTGGATTTCCATGCAGTCTTGAAGAAGTAGTGTTTCCTTCCAACAGAAAGACAGTGCTGACTCTTGACATGCAGACAGGTAATGGGCCACAACAGAGCAAACCTACAGCAGAGTCAATCGAAGTTTTGAAGAATATTGGTAAGTAGGTCATCACAGAGAGACCCACTGTAGTCCTGGTAGAGATTATGGTATTGGTGGACCACCAGAGGTGCAGACCCACTGCAGTCCTTGTAGAGATGGCCAGCAGCCATCTGTTGCGACTGTGCAGGTGCACAATCACCATCGGAGAGTCTTGTACTATATAGCAAGTCCATAAACCACCACCTTTGCACTCACAAAGTTTTGGAGTTGGCCTCAGAACCAGCAATGCTGTTAACCAGTCCCTTGCTGAATCATCAACACATGTGCAAGCACTAACAGTCCTTTTTTTCACATATTGTGCATATACTATGACCAACAGAAACGTGTGCACTGAAGTGAAACTTAATTTGAAGAACTGGTGCCCATACAGTTATAAATTTACAACATAAGGATACAATTACAAAGGTACAAAATACATCATTAATGAACATAATAGTACAGATAACATTTTTAGTAATACAGGCTTTACAAAAGAATAGAAATAAACATGAGCATCAGTGTTACAGGAATTATGACATAAGTAAATAAATAAAATAATGAGACTAGTTTTCGAAACATTAATTTCACATATGAGCATTGAAACAGAACAGAATTAATAATGTCTAACATCTTTACAAAGTAAATAAAAAATTATTAATGCAAATTATATTTGAGGATAACAGTATTCCTCATCATAGTGAATGTAGCTGAGTATTAGAAAAATTCTACAACATAAGTCTTATCAGATAAACATATAAAGACAGGAAGAACACAAATACACAAGGGTACACAAACACATAGCGTAATAATACAAAAGGAAAGGACAGAGTTTGTTTTACTGGAGTATTTTGCAAACAAAACTTTCTTTACTTCTTAGAGATCTCCCTTCGTTCATCATTATTCCCAAAAAGTCCTATCTATACCTGCTTTCTGTATTCTATTCATATTTCTTTCAAAATGATTATTTCTCAGTGTACAATACTCATTTTGGCCCAAATCTTTTTCCTATAACTTCTCAATGCATTCTTTCCCTATTCTCCATAGTTAGTTTCTTATATAGTCTACCCCCTCTTAAGCTAACTTAAATCTACTGAGCTCAGATATATATACTAAGGGATGAGGCAATGCAGCAGCACAAAACAATTAACACAAACAGCAATGACAAAAAATGCAAGTTGGCAAAGCAAGCAGCAATAAATATAAATTAGCAAAACAATTGCAATATTACAACTAATATAAGGCAATGTGCAGCAAACAAGAAAAATAAATCAGTAGTAAAACTGGCTTAACAAAGTAATACAAAGTGAAATTTAGTAGCACTATGCCTGGTAAGGAGCAGCAGCAAATACAGTAACTTACACCTAAACATTACAAAGCTCAAGCAGAAAAAAATATTACAGTAAAAATGGCCATGTTTAATACCTATGTCACATCTTAACACTAGAGTGATGCATCACGAGAACTTACTCTAGCAGACAAGTTACCAAATTGTAAAAAAAAAAAAAATTATTTATGCAATTCCTGTGAAGGGAAATGTTTATTTATGTTCCCTCGTTTTCTAGGAAGTAGATCATAAAATTATTATTTACTGGATCTGTAGGCATAAAATATCTATATTAGTACATCTATTAAATTTTATTTTAACCAATGCTGCAGTGCAGCTAGAAACTAGATATTAAGCAAATTGAGCAAATAAATAAATAAAGCAAGGCGTGAACGTCATTCACTAGGCAAATGGCGTCTCCAAAGGCAGTAAAAAAATCTCTCAACCAGAAAGACAATAGATGTAAAATGTTTCTCATCATTTCATCAGGCTTTTTAGTAAATATCATAAATTAAGAGCTCCACAACGTAATCATATGTTCTCAAGTTTGAGCGTGTCGTATTTGCGATGCTTTGTACAAAGAAATGTCAGTAGCGAGGATAATGGCCTCTTTTTTTCTCCACCTAATGGCTTTCTTTTTTCAGGCGATTGCTACCACTGGGCGTCCACAACGCATTACCTAAAGGTTACTTAGCTTTCTTACCGAAATATTTATGACAGCAGTTTGCGCTCCAGTGACAGTGTCATATAAAAAAAAATTCATAGGTCGAAAAGTTCCAGTAGAAATGTGTAGAAACGAAATCTTAGGAATAGCAGTGTTGTGATACATCCACACATGGACAAACAACTCATAACTCTTAAAGTACGATTCTTGGTTTCCAACATCCTTTTTCACAAACCAGAGTCTCTAACTTCTATTCATTATTCATATACATATAAACACATAATCACGTTCCTCATATACGGTAGCATCATCTTATTTATCGTAAACATACCTCAACAGCATAACACACATCGTCATCGTAATAATAACATCATAACAGATCAATCACATCTCAAAATCGTCGCAGCTTCTTTCAATAATTTCAAGACCTTCAGTAAAGTCATTTACCTCAAACGTACTTCAAAAATCATGATCCCTTACCAAATACATCATTCAAAGCTCACATAGTATCACAATGGTTCCGAAAAATATATAAACAGTTCACAAAGTACATACAAAATACAATTTCATAAGTGTGAAGTTATCCAACTGTGTAATTATGTAAACATCTGTCACTGATGTAAAAAAATGTTTGTTTCTCTGTTAAATAATCAGTTAGCTGTGTAATTCTGTGTTGGAGAAATATGGAACCGATGTGTAAAGTTGTATAAGCAAATACCATATTAGCTAGGGATCCTTGTGCTTGCCAGACACATGGTACACAAAGTAAGCGTGTACCCCCCTGAGGATTAATGTAATTATACCCTCAGGTGTTATCGATTACAGCAATGGAATGAAATGTATCACGGAAAACCTTTGTATCTTTGTATTTCAAAAATCTTTAAACATAAATGTTTTAAGTACAAAATTAATCACTCAAATACGTGTCCTTTAGCGCTAAATGTACGTATTGCTGTAAGATAATTCTGTGGAAGTGTCGTAGCTACTGTCCTCTATAAGCTAAGGTCTGCAGAAGTCAATGTACTTACCTCATCATAAACAAAAGTGAAATGCTATGCGTGTAGATATCGTAGTTATTATGTACAGTACCGTGATCAAGAAAGTACTATACTGTAGCGTATTGTTGAGCTCCGAAAAAGGCTGTCTCATTGTAGCTATACCACAAAAGTTACTACTAAAACATGTTTTACTTTCCAGAATAATACAGAAAAACTGTGCAAATATAAAACAGATACACCGCAAAAGCAACAATGTAAATTGTGTCACATATTAGTAGCGTCATGATATAATCGTGTAGCTATCAAAGAAACCAAATGCTAAGTCATCTTTAATCTCACAGAAAGTACTTTAAATCCAGAATGTATTCTCAAGTAAACCAAAATGTTGCATTAAAATGTCGTTAGCAGTACTGGTATATGTTCTAAGTATGTGAGCCTTATACTCGTTACGTAATCGTACAACTAACAAGCAAGAATGTACACACACAATAACACTGTGTCGTCTGTTCACTATAACAATGCATTCGTAATTACTGTCTAAATATGTTCCCTAGGTTCTAGACTGGATAGTTAACTTTAAAATATAGTTGCATGTTAACAGTTTCTAAGTTTGACGAAGCGTACTAGTAACGTGAAGTGACAACTTTTATGGCAAAGACTAAGTTAAAAAGCAGATTATCTTTCAATAAACGGTTTTACATGTGAAATATAGTGTAAACCTCTACTCTTCGTAGTACGTGGAATTTCGGTTTCAACGCAGTTATCATGTGGTATACGTCGGTAAGGAATACTGGAATTTTTCTCAAGGTTAGCTTATGTTATTTTTCTCAAGCCCATCTGGCGTACGTGGCTGCCTGCGGTGTGAGTCATTGCCTACTGTCTCTTTGTCGGCGCGCGTCGTTATTGAGATTTGGAGATCTAACTTCTACAAATTCACCTTGACGAGAAGGCGCTGCCCTGTTTGAATCTCGCCAGTTCTGATGAAATTCAGGTCTGTCGTTATGATTATATCGCCTGTCGTCATGCTGTTGAGGTATGTTTAATTTCTGTAATTAATTTCTTGTTGGTGACGTGGTGGAGAACTTCTCCCTGAGTCGTAACTGCGCAGAGGACCGTTGTGTCTGAAGTTATTCTGTCTCTCTTGATAATAATTATTTTGGTTCCCATATTGTCTGTTCTCTGATTGTCTCTGTGATATTCATTACTGCGGAGAGGTGATCTTTCCCTGTAATTATTACTACTCTGCCAACGGTTGTCATACGGGTGGTGTCTGTTTTGGTCACGATTTACATTGTAAGAATAGCCTTGTCGTGTCCAGTTATTATTTCTGTCATCGCGGAATTGTGACGGATGTGACCTGTAATTGTTGTGCTCCTGTTTTCGCGTTCTGTGATTGTCAGTGTCAATTTGCAATTCTTGTAACAGTCCCTGAAAAGCTTCAATGTCGTCTTTGCAACGTCCTGCCGAAATAATATGCCGTAAATGTTCAGGCAATTTGATTAAGCAAATGCGGATGAGTTCTGAGGGGCTGTATGGGTTTGACAGGTACTGATTTTTATGTAACATGAACCGCGCGACCGCTACGGTCGCAGGTTCGAATCCTGCCTCGGGCATGGATGTGTGTGATGTCCTTAGGTTAGTTAGGTTTAAGTAGTTCTTAGTTCTAGGGGACTGATGACCTCAGATGTTAAGTCCCATAGTGCTCAGAGCCATTTATATGTAACATGTCTTCGAAATATTTGACAAGACTGGAAAATTCAGATCGTTGAAAGTGTTTCATCATTATGATGCTATGTTTTACTCGGTCTTGAGTAGCTTGAGACCAATATGCTGAGAGGAAGGCATGATAAAATTCTTCTTCACTGTGACAATCGTGAATGACCGATCGTATTCTTACAGCTGGTTCGTACTCTAAGTAGCCACACATAAATTCTAACCTGTGCTCTAATGACCAGTTGGGAGGAAAACAATGAGAGAATTGATGGAGCCATGCTTGTGGATGAATGTCGTTGGCAGAATTCTTAAATATTTTGAATTTACGTGTAGTAATGAACAGCTTCAAAATCATCATGTCGGCGAGTCACATATCGGTCATTGTTACTTCGTTTCGGCGGTTCCATCTCAAAATTCGGTGTACCTTGCCAATTTCTTTCATAATTTCCGAAGTGCCCTGTGTTATTATTTTGTGGCTGTGCCGTATTTCAAAAGTCCCTCTTCCCGTGTTGGAGCGCGAGTGTCCTCTGAAATATGTAATTCTTGTATTACTTGTGCCAACTGATCTTGTACTTCCCGGATTTCTCTTTTGTGTTGCGTATTAATTTGATTCTGATTTTGTTTGAATTTCTTAATTTGTCCATACTCTTCTGTGTCAGTGAAGGCTACAGGTCTTATGTCATTCAGATCATCATCCACCTTTGTAGATAAGTTAGTGAACTGATCCGAAAGTTCGGCTAATTTCTCCGATAGTGAACTTATTTCCTCAGTGTGTTTTTCTGAACCAAGTTTCAGAGTCTCCATTTGTGTTGAAATCGTATCTACTGTGTCCTTTAAGTTTTCCTGAGTTTTTGCAAGTTGCGTAACCGAATCGGTAGATGCAACTGAGTTAATTTTAGCTTGCAAGGTGTCGTGATTTTCATGAACAATAGTTTGCAGTTCTTTTTTGGCTGCTTCGTCATTCTGACGCGAAAAAATAGGTTGAAAATGCTCACAAAATTGTGTTTTTGCGTCATTACAGACTTGTTGAGATTTCGATTCAATTTTAAATAACTCAGCAGTTAAACCTTCACGTGTTTGTTCAAGCGTTTGTTCCACTGAGTCTAACTTTTGAAGCTGTTGCTGTGTTTGTCTCTGATTTTGTTCCATCGTGTCTAATTTTTGCTGTGTTTGTCTCTGATTTTGTTCCATTGTGTCTAACTTTTGAAGATTTTGTTCCATTGTGTCCAACTTTTGAAGATTTTGTTCCATTGTGTCTAACTTTTGAAGATTTTGTTCCATTGTGTCTAACGTTTGAAGCTTTTGTCCCATTTGTTGAATTAATGCACTGGTGTCTGAAACATGTTCCTCAGCGCTATTCGGCAGTGCACTGTAACCGCCAATAATTCGCATTTCGAAAAGCAGAAAATGTGTCTCTACTTATTTGAGAAAACGGTGAGGACCCAAAACCTGAATCTACAGTATTTGCAAGATTGTGTCCTGTCATTTCGGATTCCTGAGGCGAGCTGTTGCCGACCGATCGATCGATAATGCTTCCCTGTTCACTAATTGTTTCACTGTCTACACCATTATTTGCAGCCCGCTCCATTTCCCTATGCTCAATTACCAAATTACTAGTTTGAACATTAGTTAATTCAGTACACGGTGGCGCTAACACACTGCTTTCGTCTTCAATGTCATTTCTTAGTTTACTTTGGAGCCTAGTATTACGTTTTTCACACGCCATTATTGTCACAATATTTCACACGATAACACAGAAAAGCATAATTTGAAGAGCAAAATAAGAAAACACATTAACATAGCACTGAAAATAATATCTAGTTAATTGCAAGCGCAGCTGTGATATCCTTGGTGCAAATCTACATGCATGCCACAACTGTTTTACTGTACAACAAGAAAAACTACAACTACAAAGGAAATTCTCTCTATAATTACGCGCTAGCAATAAACAATAGCTACACTAATTACACAAACTACAAGAAAAAATCAGAAGATTCCAGTGAGATACCCTCGGCTAAGGGTCGACATATGAAACGTCCCCTTTAAACAATTATACATGACTGTGCTTAAACTGACACACAGTATTTTTAGCGCAACGCAATCTGACTTTCAAAAATCCCTACGAAAGAATGGCCCTGACTAGCAATAACCCACACCTTTCATGAATCACTTACCTCACAAAAATCTTCGTTATTAGAACTGCTGCAATACAGCGAGCGACAATACTGTCAGCTAAATAAAAGATTCTAACTACTGAAGGCACTAACTACTGATAGGCATAGCTAGCAAATGAAAGATTTTGATAAAGAACAAACAATGTATTTACCTTAATACTGTTCAAAAGTCATAATATATATATATAAGGCGTTACAGAAAGGTACGGCCAAACTTTCAGGAAACATTCCTCACACACAAATAAAGAAGAGATGTTATGTGGACATGTGTCCGGAAACGCTTAATTTCCATGTTAGAGCTCATTTTGGTTTCGTCAGTATGTTGTATCACGTTGGAATGAAGCCTCATCCGTAAAGAGTACATTTGCACTGAAATGAGGATTGAAACATTGTTGGATGAACCATTCGCAGGAGTGTACCCGTGAAGGCCAATCAGCTGCTGATAGTGCCTGCACACGCTGTGCATGGTACGGAAACAACTGGTTCTTCCGTAGCACTCTCCATACAGTGACGTGGTCAACGTTACCTTGTACAGCAGCAACTTCTCTGACACTGACATTAGGGTTATCGTCAACTGCACCAAGAATTGCCTCGTCCATTGCAGGTGTCCTCGTCGTTCTAGGTCTTCCCCAGTCGCGAGTCATAGGCTGGAATGTTCCATGGTCCATAAGACGCCGATCAATTGCTTCGAACGTCTTCCTGTCGGGAAATCTGTCTCGAAACAAACGTACCCGGCCACGGCTATTGCCCCGTGCTAATCCATACATCAAATGGGCATCTGCCAACTCCGCATTTGTAAACATTGCACTGACTGCAAAACCACGTTCGTGATGAACACTAACCTGATGATGCTATGTACTGATGTGCTTGATGCTAGTACTGTAGAGCAATGAGCCGCATGTCAACACAAGCAACGAAGTCAACATTACCTTCCTTCAATTGGGCCAACTGGCGGTGAATCGAGGAAGTACAGTACATACTGACGAAACTAAAATGAGCTCTAACATGGAAATTAAGCGTTTCCGGACACATGTCCACATAACATCTTTTCTTTATTTGTGTGTGAGGAATGTTTCCTGAAAGTTTGGCCGTACCTTTTTGTAACACCCTGTATATCAGTTCATGACATCCAGTCTTACAAATTTATTGTCTCTGATGGACACACGTCCAGATCATCCGCTCTCAAAGCTCCGCCATCTCTCTCTCTCCACATCCACCACTGCTGGCGGCTCACCTCCAACTGCGTAACGCTACGCGCTGTTAACATCCAGCTGCCCAACACTACAATAGCAAATTCCAACAATGCCACCCAGCCACAGACTGCACACAGCATAGCCAGTGATTTTCATACAGAGCGTACGCGCCGTTACCAATAAAAAATCCTAAACAGCCTACTTACAGGACAGATTCCAAAGGAGAAAAGAATGATAACAAACAAATGAGCACATAAAAAATCAATATGATACTGAAATTGTCGCGGCAAACTATTAGAAATTTAAAAATACATTTTAATCAATTAATTGAATAAAAATAACAATGGAAGTCTTTTGATCAGATTTAGAATTTTTTAAAAAAGAAGATCGTTGCATTTACGAGATCTCAACATATCAACTTCTGCGCAGGTTAAAGAGCCATCCGCTACGCTACGACACTATTCTGCATAACGTTAATGCATGTGTGACCCTCGATATTCAGCAGGATTTTGGAAACGGATTTAGAAAACATCGTGTTCGTGAAACTAGCTCTGTCCTCGCATGAACTGTTGAGTGCTATTGACCAGGGATTTCAGATTGATTCCGTATTTCTGGATTCCCGGAAGGCTTTTGACACTGTACCACACAAGCGGTTTGTAATGAAATTGCGTGGTTATGAAATATCGTTCAAGTTATGTGACTGTATTCGTGATTTCCTGTCAGAGAGTTGACGGTTCATAGTAATTGATGGAAAGTCATCGAGTAAAACAGAAGTGATTTCTGGCGTTCCCCAAGATAGCGTCATAGGCCCTTTGCTGTTCCTTATCTATATAAACGATTTGGGAGACAATCGGAGCAGCCGTCTTAGGTTGTTTTCAGGTGACGCTGTCGTTTATCAACTAATAAAGTCATCATAAGATCAAAACAAATTGCAAAACGATTTAGAAAACATATCTCTATGGTGCAAAGATTTGGCAATTGACCCTAAATAACGAAATGAATGAGGTCATTCCCATGAGTGCTAAAAGGAATCCGTTAAACTCCGATTACACGATAAATCAGTTAAATCTAAATTCAGCTAATTACCTAGGAATTACAATTACGAACAACTTAAATTGGAAGGTTAAAAAATGGCTCTGAGTACTATGGGACTTAACATCTGAGGTCATCAGTCCCCTAGAACTTTAGAACTACTTAAACCTAACTAATCTAAGGACATCACACACATCCATGCCCGTGACAGGATTCGAACCTGCGACCGTATTAAATTGGAAGGAACACATGGAAAATGTTCTGGGGAAGGCTAACCAAAGACTGTGTTTTATTGGCAGGACACTTAGAAAATGTAACAGATCTACTAAGGAGAATGCTGCTGCGCGGTGTGGGATCCTTACCAGATAGGAGAGACGGAGTACATCGAAAAAGTTCAAAGAAAGGCAGCACGTTTAGTATTATCGCGAAATAGGGGAGAGAGTGCCACAGAAATGATACATGATTTGGGCTGCAATCGTTAAAAGAAAGGCGTTTTTCGTTGCGACGGAATCTTCTTACGAAATTCCAATCACCAGATTTCTCCTCCGAATGCGAAAATGTTGTGTTGACACCGACCTAAATGGGGAGAAACGATTACCATGAGAAAATGAGGGACATCAGCTATCGTACGGAGAGACATAGATTTTCGATCTTTCCGCGCGCTATACGATATTCGAACAACAGAGAACTGTGAAGGTGGTTCGATGAACACTCCTCCAGGCTCTTAAATGTGATTTGCAGAGTATCCATGTAGATGTAGATGTAGATGTAGATGTAGAAGACTGAAAAAGTGTGGGACTAGCTCCATTCAACAAACAGTGGTTAGGCGTTTAACAGTCTTGTACTGCGCCACCGACCTCCATGCTCGCCGGCCGCTGTGACCGAGCGGCTCTGAGGGCTTCAGTCCGGAACCAGTCTGCTGCTACGGTCGCAGGTTCGAATCCTGCCTCGGGCATGGATGTGTGTGATGTCCTTAGGTTAGTTAGGTCTAAGTAATTCTAAGTGTAGGGGACTGATGACCTCAGATGTTAAGTCCCATAGTGCTTAGAGCCATTTGAACCATTTTGAACCTCCACGCTCGTCTGATCTCAAGGTCTGTGTTTTTGTTTCTTTTTTTTGTGAGCGTTTGTGAAACATGTCCATGTGTCTCCCTTTACAACTTTGGGGAGTTTGCGACGTTGCAAAGCAACAGTCCAGATATGATGGCAAAAGTTCGATCATCGTCTGCACGTTTCTCGTGCGGGCGATGGAGAGCACTTCGAACATCTTGCGATCTGTCCAAGAGGTAATTGTAAATAGTACCGCAAAGTTGCACGGGCATACGTACAAGAGAAGCATGGTTTTACAATCCATCGGTTCTTTTGAAAACAAAATCTCGTTATTCATGAATAAAAGTTAAAATTCATTCAAATTTTCTAAGCTGGCGCATGCCACACTAAGAAACAAGAAAGGAAACAGAAGTAGTCCGCAGAATTACAGACCCGTATCACAGATATCGATATGCAGTAGAGAGTATACTCTGTTTGAAGTTTCCAAGATGCCTATCGAACGCACGGGCTCCGAGCGATATATATCGAATGGCGAAATACATCGAACGCACGGCTGTCGTGGGAAGAGAGAGGGAGAGAGTTTCGCGCGATGCCAAGGGAACATCGCGTAGTTTTAAGCGTTGTGAATAGGAATGAGTGAGACCGTTATCGTTTCGATTGCCAATACTCTCATCTGGCAAAACTTAATCCCTCGATTATGTAATGTGCAGTTTTGTTTAGTTTTCTGTTGGGAATATGGTTTGATACCAAATGACGATTTCAGGAATTGTGTGAACTGTCATGGAGGCAGCTGCGTGAAACTTCGTAAGAAAGGCGTCAATGCTGATTTCCCATTTCAGTTGTACTAACAAGGGAACCTCCCCATCGCACCCCCCTCAGATTTAGTTATAAGTTGGCACAGTGGATAGGCCTTGAAAAACTGAACGCAGATCAATCGAGAAAACAGGAAGAAGTTGTGTGGAACTATGAAAAAAATAAACAAAATATACAAACTGAGTAGTCCATGCTCAAGATAGGCAACATCAAGGAGCGTGCAAGGTGAGTACCGTTGTGGTCTTGTGGTTAGCGTGAGCAGCTGTTAAATAAGAAGTCCTTGTATCAAATCTACCCCCGTGTGAAAATTTTAATTTTTTATTTTCAGACAATTATGAAAGTTCAGGCACACACGCACAATCAACTTCGCTCTCCACAATTCCAGGACATGTTCAGATTTGCTTGGACATATGCAGGATTTGACGTTCTACACGCGGAAAAATTTGGAAACGTCAAAAACATATGTTTTGACAGAGCACGGGGAAAACCGTGCGACTGTGAAACTATTGCATTCATTTGTTGCAGTTTATGTGACAAACTCTTATGTTTTCATCACTTTTTTGGAAGTGATTATCACATCCACAAGAAAACCTAAATCGGGCAAGGTAGAAGAATCTTTTTACCCATTCGTCAAGTGTACAAGTTAGGTGGGTCGACAACATATACCTGTCATGTGACGCACATGCCGCCACCAGTGTCGTATAGAATATATCAGACGTGTTTTCCTGTGGAGGAATTGGTTGACCTATGACCTTGCGATCAAATGTTTTCGGTTCCCATTGGAGAGGCACGTCCTTTCGTCTATTAATCGCACGGTTTTGCGGTGCGGTCGCAAAACACAGACACTAAACTTATTACAGTGAACAGAGACGTCAATGAACGGACAGATCATAACTGCGAAAATAAAGAAATTAAACTTTTCACTCGAGGGAAAACTTGAACCAAGGACCTCTCGTTTCTCAGGTGCTCACGCTAACCACGGGACCACGGCGCTCCTGTTCTCATACTGTCCTTGATGTTGCGTATCTTGCACATAGACTACTCAGTTTGTATATTCTGCTTATTTTTTTTCATAGTTCCACACAACTTCTTCCTGTTTTCTTGATTGATCTGTGTTCAGTTTTTCAAGGCCTATCCACTGTGCCAACTTATAACTAAATCTGAGTGGGGTGCGATGGGGAGGTTTCCTTGTAAGTGTGGTGACAAAAGGACATCGATAAGAAAAAGCACATTGTTCGACACCTGTTAATCTCACCATCGGAAAAGAGAATTTTTTAAGTCTCGTGTTAGGTAGGAGACTATACCCAACAGACGACCGCTTCTGAAACTTAGTTGTCGACAAACACTGCTTGTGACTACTTCATGTTCTGTAGAGAAGTCTACTATGTGGTAGTCACGAATGAAAGTGTTCGTATCGGTGGAGAAAACAAGACAATTGTAACAGACGAATCGCATATACTCGGAAATACAAGATGACCGAAACGTGTTATAGAACTTTTAAGCCGTCTGTTATAACTTTGGACCTTGTCAAGATGAAGTGCTTTGTGAGCGACACTAGAGACACACCACAATAAACAGTACCCATATTTTCCGCCACTAGGGAGACGTTGATGATGATGGTTCAAATGGCTCTGAGCACTATGGGACTTAACATGTGAGGTCAACAATCCCCTAGAACTTAAAACTACTTAAACCTAACTAACCTAAGGACAATAAACAAATCCATGCCCGAGGCAAGATTCGAACCTGCGACGGTAGCGGTCTCGGGGTTCCAGACTGAAGCGCCTAGAACCGCTTGGCCACATCGGCCGGCCGTTGATGATATATAGCGTTCGGAGCCCGTGCGTTCTATAGCAACGCTTCTTGGAAATTATTCTGTATTCGAACATTACGAAACGAATGTGAAGTTGACACTGAAAGGGAATCTCGTAAGTGCTTCATAATTCAAGTATGTTCTAAGGGCAAGAAAACCTCATAACGCACTTTATCACTTTACACTGATTGTCATATAATAGACAGAAATCCCAACAAATGATTACACATCTGATTCCTCTCATAAGTATATACAGGAAAATATAATAACAATAATAATTATTATTAGTTTCGAGAACAAATAAATGAATAAACACAGTAATAAAATAAAATAAATAATTTTTATTTTTTATTAAAAAATGTCTCTCCCTCTCTAATACACAGACACAGACACACACACACACACACACACACACACACACACACACACACATACACGCGCGCACGGGCGCGCGCCCACACACACACACACACACACACACACACACACACACACACACACACACACACGCATTCACAAAACAGTTGAATGCAGAAAACCGAGAATGTTGGTAGCACTTAGAAAAAGAAATGGTTCAAATGGCTCTGAGCACTATGGGTCTTAACATCTTAGGTCATCAGTCTCCTAGAACTTAGAACTACTTAATCCGAACTAACCTAAGGACATCACACACATCCATGCCCGAGGCAGGATTCGAACCTGCGACCGTAGCAGTCCCGCGGTTCCGGACTGGAGCGCCTAGAACCGCACGGCCACCGCGGCCGGCAGAAAAAGAAATGAAACTCTGTATTGAAAAGATGGCAGTTACAGTGAAGTGTAACGTAAACAGTGAACTGAAAGTGAACTGTAAGATGTCCACATGGTTGCCAGATGAGAAAAAGCAGTTTGCTTAGATGAAATGAATTAGAAGTTACCTGTAAGTGCCTTTCCATTTAATAAAAGGAAACGTTAAGGAACTGGTTTTAAGTTTATAACCTAGATGTGAAACCATAACTTATGTGTAAAAATGAACAAATCATGTAATATTTCAGGATACCCACTGAAGATGCCTTGTAAAAAAGGCGAAACGCGTCTGGGTGCATAAATAAAAATTTCGATGTGCAGCCTGCGAAAAAGGCATTTTCTTTGTAACAACTGCAATTTATAACAGACGGTTTTGAAGTTCTACAACACGTTAAAGATAGAACTCCAATTCTGTGGAATTTGTCTCTTCTGATGATCCATCGGTAACTTAGTAAACGTTCGCCTTTTGTCGTTGCTCTAGTCACACCACAATAAAGAGTACACATATTTGCCGCCACTAGGGCGACGTGGTAGATATATAGTGTCCGGAGCCCGCGTGTTCTATAGCAGCGCTTCTTGGAAATCATCCTGTGTTTGAACGTTACGAAATACCACGAAGAAAATGATTACTGAACATATGTAGCACGAATTCAGAACATATCGCTCTTGTGAAACAACACTAGCTTTTTATTCACAAGAAGTAATGAATGCTATCGGCAAGTCATCTCAAGTTGATTCTGCGTTTTTATGTTTTCTGTTGGCTTTTGACGCCGTTCCTCAGAAGTGATTTCCAATCAGACTACAGGTCTTTTGAATGTCGTCGTAGCTGTGAGGTAGACTACCTAACAGATCAAAACAAAAATTTCTGTTCCGACACTGACAATGTTGAGTGTTTATGGAAAAAGTTCAAGCCAATCGTAAAATGCGTTTTAGACAGGTACGTGCCGAGTAAAACTGTGAGGGACGGGAAAAACCCACCGTGGTACAACAACAAAGTTAGGAAACTACTGCGAAAGCAAAGAGAACTTCACTCTAAGTTTAAACGCAGCCAAAACCTCTCAGACAAACAGAAACTAAACGACGTCAAAGTTAGCGTAAGGAGGGCTATGCGTGAAGCGTTCAGTGAATTCGAAAGTAAAATTCTATGTACCGACTTGACAGAAAATCCTAGGAAGTTCTGGTCTTGCGTTAAATCAGTAAGTGGCTCGAAACAGCATATCCAGACACTCCGGGATGATGATGGCATTGAAACAGAGGATGACACGCGTAAAGCTGAAATACTAAACACCTTTTTCCAAAGCTGTTTCACAGAGGAAGACCGCACTGCAGTTCCTTCTCTAAATCCTCGCACAAACGAAAAAATCTCTGACATCGAAATAAGTGTCCAAGGAATAGAATAGCAACTGGAATCACTCAACAGAGGAAAGTCCACTGGACCTGACGGGATACCAATTCGATTCTACACAGACTACGCGAAAGAACTTGCCCCCCTTCTAACAGCCGTGTACCGCAAGTCTCTAGAGGAACGGAAGGTTCCAAATGATTGGAAAAGAGCACAGGTAGTCCCAGTCTTCAAGAAGGGTCGTCGAGCAGATGCGCAAAACTATAGACCTATATCTCTGACGTCGATCTGTTGTAGAATGTTAGAACATGTTTTTTGCTCGAGTATCATGTCGTTTTTGGAAACCCAGAATCTACTATGTAGGAATCAACATGGATTCCGGAAACAGCGATCGTGTGAGACCCAACTCGCTTTATTTGTTCATGAGACCCAGAAAATATTAGATACAGGCTCCAAGGTAGATGCTTTTTCTTGACTTCCGGAAGGCGTTCGATACAGTTCCGCACTGTCGCCTGATAAACAAAGTAAGAGCCTACGGAATATCAGACCAGCTGTGTGGCTGGATTGAAGAGTTTTTAGCAAACAGAACACAGCATGTTGTTATCAATGGAGAGACGTCTACAGACGTTAAAGTAACCTCTGGCGTGCCACAGGGGAGTGTTATGGGACCATTGTTTTTCACAATATATGTAAATGACCTAGTAGATAGTGTCGGAAGTCCCATGCGGCTTTTCGCGGATGATGCTGTAGTATACAGAGAAGTTGCAGCATTAGAAAATTGTAGCGAAATGCAGGAAGATCTGCAGCGGATAGGCACTTGGTGCAGGGAGTGGCAACTGTCCCTTAACATATACAAATGTAATGTATTGCGAATACATGGAAAGAAGGATCCTTTATTGTATGATTATATGATAGCGGAACAAACACTGGTAGCAGTTACTTCTGTAAAATATCTGGGAGTATGCGTGCGGAACGATTTGAAGTGGAATGATCATATAAAATTAATTGTTGGTAAGTCGGGTACCAGGTTGAGATTCATTGGGAGAGTCCTTAGAAAATGTAGTCCATCAACAAAGGAGGTGGCTTACAAAACACTCGTTCGACCTATACTTGAGTATTGCTCATCAGTGTGGGATCCGTACCAGATCGGGTTGACGGAGGAGATAGAGAAGAAACAAAGAAGAGCGGTGAGTTTCGTCACAGGGTTATTTGGTAACCGTGATAGCGTTACGGAGATGTTTAACAAACTCAAGTGGCAGACTCTGCAAGAGAGGCGCTCTGCATCGCGGTGTAGCTTGCTCGCCAGGTTCGAGAGGGTGCGTTTCTGGATGAGGTATCGAATATATTGCTTCCCCCTACTTATACGTCTCGAGGAGATCACGAATGTAAAATTAGAGAGATTAGAGCGCGCACGGAGGCTTTCAGACAGTCGTTCTTCCCGCGAACCATACGCGACTGGAACAGGAAAGGGAGGTAATGACAGTGGCACGTAAAGTGCCCTCCGCCACACACCGTTGGGTGCTTGCGGAGTATAAATGTAGATGTAGATGTTGGATTCGCGATTTCATGTCAGAAAGGCCACGTATGGCAGACAGTCATCTAGTAAAACAGTTGTGAAATCTGGCGTTACCTATGGAGGTGTTGCAGGCCCCCCTACTGTTCCTAAGCTATGTAAACAATTTAGATTACAATCTTATCAGCCTTGTTCCTTCTTTTGTTGTTTGCAGACGATGCTGTAGTACATCGTCCAGTAAAGTCATCAGAAGATTAAAACGATTTTGCAAAATGATTTAGACAAGACACCTGTTTGGTGCGAAAAACGACAGTTGTCTCTGAATGAGGAAAAGTATGGGGTCATCCACACGAATACTAAAAACAAAAAAAAACAAAAAAATCCAGGTAAGTGCAAGTAGGACACGCGCAGCTCGGCTCCGTACCAACTTAGTTGCGTATAGCTATAGATAAAAAAATGTTCAAATGTGTGTCAAATGTTATGGGACTTAACTGCCAAGGTCATCAGTCACTAAGCTTACACACCACTTAACCTAAATTATCCTAAGGACAAACACACACACATCCATGTCCGAGGGAGGACTCGAACCTCCGCCGGGACCAGCCGCACAGTCCATGACTGCAGCGCCCAGACAGCTCGGCTAATCCCGCGCGGCAGCTATAGATAGTTCTTCCTTCCCGGGACTCGAGAATTCGACGATCTTTGCCTGTTTTCGATGTAGATACTGGCAAGTTATCAAAATGGTTGCTCTAAACGGCCACGGCCATAGTTTTTCCTTGCATTGACGTAGAACCTTAAATTTTTTACAAGAAACCGTAAAGTTTAGCACCTGACGAAAATTTCAACTTGAGATGTCTAACCGTTCCTGTGAAAAAGGGACAAATAAGACAGTCGGATACAAATGACAAAAAATATTCCTTTCTTGTGACAGAATTACAGAATAACAATTTTCGGATTTTTTTTCCCTTACTTGTTCGGCAGAGCCTTATTTCTTGCCATATTTCATGACTGTAAGTCAGCGGGAAGAATCCTATACGTTTTGATGAGTGAAATTACAAGTATCAAAATATTTATCATAAATGTAATATCTTTTGATTGCATGGGCTTAAGAGGTTAAAAGTTTTACATCGCAAAAGGGGCCATAGAGCTTAGCATGTGGCATAAATTTCAACTCGATGCATCTACCGTTTCTGAGAAAAAGTGCTTTTACAATCGGGCAGGCAGATAGGCGGATAACAAAGTAGTGTTATAACAGTTAAGTTTTTGCCGATTGAGGCACGCAGCCATAAAAAATCAGTTAAATTTCGCTTACACAATAAATCACATGAATTTAAAAGTCTTCGATTAAACTAAATACCTAGGTATTATCATTAGGGACAAGTTAAATTCGACCCACACCGAGAAACTGCAGTAGGGAAGACGAATTAACACTCCGTTTCACTGCGAGAACACTTGGAAGATGGAACGGATATACTAAAGAGAACGCCTACACTATGCCTTTCCGTCCCCTTCGGGAATATTGCTGCGCTGTATCGGTAATCAGATACTTGACTGTAAGGCGTATCAGGGCCAAATATAGATTCAGATCACAATTTGTTAATAATGAAGAGTAACGCGAAGTTTAAGAAACTGGTCAGGAAAAATCAACGCCCAAAGAAGTCGGATACAAAAGTACTAAGAAATGAGGAGATGCGCTTGAAGTTCTCAGAGACTAGAGAACCTGCGATAGGGAATAGCTCAGTAGGCAGTTTAGTTGAGAAGGAATACACATCTCTAAAAAGGGCAATGTACGCAGTTTAGTTGAGAAGAAACAGACATCTCTATAAAGGGCAATCACAGAAGCTGGAAAGAAAAAAAAATGGTTCAAATGGCTCTGAGCACTGTGGGACTTAACATTCGAACGTGGGACCGTAGCGGTCACGCGGCTCCAGACTGTAGCGCCTAGAACCGCACGGTCACTCCGGCCGGCGGAAAGAAAAACATTAGTACAAAGAAGGTAACTGCCAAGAAACCATGCGTCACACAAAACATACTCCAGATGGTCGATTAAAGAAGTAAGTACAAAAATGCTCAGGGAAATTCAGGAATACAGACATACAAACCACTTAGAAATGAAATAAATAAATGCAGGGAAGCTAAGGCGAAAAGACTGCATGAAAAATGTGAAGAAATCGTAAAAGAAATGACTGTCGGAAGGACTGACTCAGCATATAGGAGAGTCAAAGTAAAGCAAGGGCGGTAACACGAAGATTGCAAGGGGAATTCCACTGTTAAATGCAGAGGAGAGAGCATTGAAGGCCTCTATTAGGGGGAAGACTTTTCTCGTGATAGGAGAAGAAACGGAAGTCCATATAGAACTGACAGGGGATCCAGTGTTAAAATCGGAATATTAAAGAGCTCTGAAAGACTTAAGACCGAATAAGGCAGAAGGGACAGATAACATTTCATCAGAATTCCTAAAATCACTGGGGAATTGGCAACAAAAAAGCGACTATTCGCGTTGGTGTGTGGAACGTGTAAGTCTGGGATATACTATCCTACTTTCGAAAAAAAAAAAAACATCATGCAGACTATTCCGAAGATTGTAAGGGCCGACAAGTGCGCGAATTATCGCACAATCAGCTTAACAGCTCACACATCTGAGATTAGTATACAGAAGAATGGAAAAGAAAACTGAAGTTCTGTTGGATGACGATCATTTGGCTTTAGGGAAGGTAAAGGCATCAGAGAGGCAATTCGGACGTTACCGTTGACAATGGAAACAAGACTGAAGAAAAATCACAACACGTTCATGGAATTTGTCGATCTTGAAAAAGCGTTCGACAATGTAAAATGGTGTAAAATGTAACCTATAGAGAAAGCCTGGTAATACATAATTTGTACAGGGGGACCAAGTGGGAATAATAAGAGTGGCAGATGATGAACGGAGTGCTCAGTTTAAAAGGGTGTAAGACACGGATGTAGTCTTTTGCCCCTACTGTTCAGTCTATAACATCGAAGAAGCAATAATGAGAATGAAAGTTCACGCGTGGACTTAAAATTCATGATGAAAGGATACAATGATAAAATTCGCTGATGACATTGCTATCCTCAGTAAAAATGATGAAGAATTGCAGGATATGACGAACGAAATAAACAATCTATTGAGTACAGAATATGGATTGAGTGTGAAACGAAGAATAGACGAAGGTAACAGGAAGTACAGAAATAAGAACACCGAGAAACTTAACATCAAGAATGGTGATCACGAAGTAGATGTAGTTAAGGACTCCGGCTTCCTTGCAACAAAATAACCCATGGCAGTAGGAGCACGGAGGACATAAAAAGCAGACAGGGGATTCCTGGGTAAGAGAAGTCTACTAGTATCAAACATAGGCCTTAATTTGAGGAAGAAATTTCTGAGAATGTCCGTTGAAGCACAGCATAGTGTGATAGTGAAACATGGACCGTGGGAAAACCAGAAAAGAAGAGAATCGAAGCATTAGGTGGATTGATAAGGTAAGGAACGAGGAGGTTCTGCGCAGAATCGGAGAGGAAAGGAAAATGCTGAAAACACTGACGACGAGAGGGGAAAGGATGATAGGACATCTGTTAAGACACCAAGACATGACTTCCATGGTACTAGAGGGAGCTGTAGAGGGCAAAAACTGTAGAGGAAGACAGAGACTGGAATACATCCAGCAGATGATTGAGCAGGTAGGTTGGAAGTGCTACTCTGAGATGAAGAGGTTGGCACAGGAGAGGAATTCGTGGCGGGCCGCGTCAAGCTAGTCAGAAGACTAATGACTCAAAAAGAAAAAAAAGGAAAAAGTGGAGGGATTGACGGAGGACATGGAAAAAGTTCAAAGAAGGCAGCTCGTTTTGTATTACCGCGAAATAGGGGAGAGAGCGCCACGGATATGATGCGGGAGTTGAGGTAGCAATCATTAAAACAGAGACGTTTTTCGTTGCAATGAGATGTTTTCATAGAAAACTCAACCACCAACTTTTGCCTCCGAAAGCGAATTGTTGACTCTTCATATACATGGGCCCTCGTTATAAAATCAGAGCTCACGCTGAAAGATCAAATTTCCCAGGTGCTCTGCGAGACTTAAGCGGCCGAAAAATTGAAAGTGGTTCTGTGAACCCTGTTCAAATGGTTCTAAGCACTATTTGACTTCACATCTGAGGTCATCAGTGCCCTAGACTTAGAACTACGTATACCTAACCAAACTAAGGACATCACACACATTCATGTCCGAGGCAGGATTCGAACCTGCGACCGTAGCAACAGAGCGGTTTCGGACTGAAGCGCCTACAAATGATTGTCCACAGCGGCCTGCCCTGTGAACCCTGCGCCAAGCACTTTATTGTGAATTGTAGTCACGTTTATGTAGATGAAATTGGTACACGTAGAAGTTATAGAGTCTTGTGACATCGTAGAAATCTCTTTGAAACTCATTGTATTTCGCGTTAATACAACGTAATTGACCGTCCAGGGCTCGCTGCAGAGCAGACTTGGCTGGAGTGCGGGGCGACTGCTACTCCGCTCGCCAACGCGTCTGTGCGCATGCGCGCGGCGGCCGCTTCCGCCGCCGGCCACGCCCCCTGCCACGCGAGCGGCGTGCTGCCGCACGTCGTACGCCGTTCCCCTGCTGGAAGACTGCCCGCCAGAAAAGCGGGAAGAACCACACAGTAAAGTCTGAGAAAGTAAATCACACGAGACTGAAGTGCAGACGATTAAGGTTTCGCACTGGTACATCTCAGAGAATATGGATATTCTGCCAGTCACTGTGAAGTGCACGGCGGAAAGTACTTCCTAAAGTACAACATACTACTTTTTCCTCTCGTTTAATTTGCGGATGGAACGTGGGAAGAATGACTGTTAACATTCTCCAGTAGCACCAAGGCTGGAGGAGGAAAGGAGATATCGACTAGGTGGATACTGCTGGTGAAGATGCAGTACAAGTGAAGGTAATTAACAGGCAACCGGTACGATAAGATACACTACTGGCCGTTAAAATTGCTACGCCACGAAGATGACGTGCTACAGACGCGAAATTTAACCGACAGGAAGATGATGCTGTGATATGCAAATGATTAGCTTTTCAGAGCATTCACACAAGGTTGGCGCCGGTGACGACACCTATAACGTGGTGACATGAGGAAAGTTTCCAACCAATTTCTCATACACAAACAGCAGTTGACCGGCGTTGCCTGGTGAAACGTTGTTGTGATGCCTCGTGTAAGGAGGAGAAATGCGTACCATCACGTTTCCGGCTTTGATAAAGGTCGGATTGTAGCCTATCGCGATTGCGGTTTATAGTATCGCGACATTGCTGCTTGCGTTGGTCGAGATCCAATGACTGTTAGCAGAATATGGAATCGGTGGGTTCAGGAGGGTAATACGGAACGCCGTGCTGGATCCCAACGGCCTCGTATCACTAGCAGTCGAGAGGACAGGAATCTTATCCGCATGGCTGTAACGGATAGTGGACCCACGTCTCGATCCCTGAGTCAACAGATGGGGGCTTTGCAAGACAACAACCATCTGCACGAACAGTTCGACGATGTTTGCAGCAGCATGGACTATCAGCTCGGAGACCATGGCTGCGGTTAGCCTTGACGCTGAATCACAGACAGGAGCGCCTGCGATGGTGTACTCAACGACGAACCTGGGTGCACGAATGGCAAAACGTGATTTTTTCGGATGAATCCAGGTTGTGTCTACAGCATCACGATGGTCGCATTCGTGTTTGGTGTCATAGCGGTGAACGCACATTGGAAGCGTATTTTCGTGATCGCCATACTGGCGTATCACCCGGCGTGATGGTATGGGGTGCCATTGGTTACACGTCTCGGCCACCTCTTGTACGCATTGACGGGACGTTGAACAGTGGACGTTACATTTAAGATGTGTTACGACCCGTGGCTCTACCTTTCATTCGATCCCTGCGAAACCCTACATTTCAGCAGGATAATGCACGAGCGCATGTTGCAGGTCCTGTACGGGCCTTTCTGGATACAGAAAGTGTTCGACTGCTGCCCTGGCCAGCACATTCTCCAGATCTCACACCAATTGTAAACGTCTGGTCAATGGTGGCCTAGCAACTGGCTCGTCACAATACGCCAGTCACTACTCTTGATGAACTGTGGTATCATGTTGAAGCTGCATGGGCAGCTGTACCTGTACACGCCATCCAAGCTCTGTCTGATTCAATGTCCAGGCGTATGAAGGCCGTTATTACGGCCAGAGGTAGTTGTTCTGGGTACTGATTTCTTAGGATCTATGCACCGAAATTGCGTGAAAATGAAATCAGTTGTCAGTTCTAGTATAATATATTTGTCCAATGAATACCCGTTTATCATCTGCATTTCTTCTTGGTGTAGCAATTTTAATGGCGAGTAGTGTAATAGGAAGAGAAATTTGTCATTGAAAAAGCAGTACCAGAAGTTTATTACGGTATTTAACCAACAAAGCATCTTTGAACTGCCGGATTGAAACTGACCTTGAATTAAACGTTATGAGGAGGACACACACACACACACACACACACACACACACACAGCATGAAACAGAAAAACTAGATTCAGCACATTGCAAAACTGCAAGTAGCCGTCCTAGCGATGACTTCCTGAAGGCTTCAACCGAGTGGAAATGATTTAGTACGCCGCAAGAGGGGGTAATGACGGGACAATACACCTCGTGGAATCTGTTAACATGTTGGCGCACAGACGAACCGCCGACGGTCACATAACTCGGATGAAGTCGACGAAAAACCGAAGCAAAATGAGAGAGAACAACAGGATGCTGGTGGTTTTATAGACTCGTGGTTCGGGTTCTCCGTTGAGCCAGGCTCTCGCCACCTGGCGTTAGTGCCAACAAAAAGCGTTGAGTGACCTGAATTAATCACCCCCGACTCCCATTCACTAAGGCAGACATTACACTATCACATTTATTGGACAAAGTAGCACTTGCAACCTACGTCCTCAATTATTTGCTAGATGTCTTCCAATCTCTGTCTTCCTCTACAGTTTTTCCCCTCTACAGCTCCCTCTAGTTCCATGGAAGTCACTCCCTCATGTCTTAACAGATGTCCTGAAATCATGTCTCTTCTTCTTGTCAGTATCTTCCATATATCCCTTTCCTCGCCGATTCTCCGGAGAACCTCCTCATCCCTTACCTTATTAGCCCATCAACATTCTTATGTAACACCACATCTCAAATGCTTCGACAAGTTTGATCTGCCCAATGCATAGGACGTAGTGTAGCAGGGAACTTTTGTCACAATTCGCCTCTCGCCCAATTTATTTGATCGAATCTAGCTCCTCGTCTTATATTCGATCAAAGAAATCGTTCGTCTTCTGTTTAATGCAATGAGAAATACAATCGCTGGGGGCGCTACTATCCCTGCAGCTGTCTGACATCTAAAGTTAATCAACACGGCTTCGAAATTTACATGGTGCGTTCCATCTACAAGGAAACTGTTGGAAATATGCAAGATAGATGAAGCACTGTGTAACTTCAGACCTCCTTGTTACAAAAATAGAATAAAAAGAAGCGAGAGCTATAAAAAAAATTGCGGATGCCATTAGCCGTGAAGTACGGCCAGTATGTACCCCCGAGATATAAAGGAGAAATCCTACAACTTCTGTAGAAATAAAAATATTTCTTAATGCCTGTAGTGTGTACTAAATACTTATTTCCCTTCAAATGTTCCTCGTTCAGTGATTCATAAGTAGCTTCACACGTTTCTCGCATCATTTTCGTCAATGTGCAAAGCGGTATTCGAGAGCTATACTATAAGCTAGAGTAGCTTTCTCCCGTTGCAAGAATTCGCAGTATTACAGGAAGCCTCCATTTTACGGATATGGTATTTATGAGGTGGCTGTTTCCCTTCGTAATGTTAGGAGCTACTTTCCTAAGCTTATTTTTAAATGTAGCCTCGTCCATTCGCAAATGATTTTCGTACGACTTTAAGTCCTCGACTTAACTCCCGCTCCTCTTCGAAAAGCAAACGCACTACATTTGTACTAGATGCATCTGCAGAACGCGCGAGGGTTGTTCAATAAAGAACGATCATAATTCTTTTGTCAACATACCTTTACTCGTCCTCATAATTTTGAGGTCCTTCTCAAAGTAGTCTCCCATGATTGCGATGCACTTGTACCAGACTTTCTTTTTTTTATGGGACAGTCCCTAAGCTTACACACTACCTAACCTAAATTATACTAAGGACAGACACACACACCTCCGCCGGGACCAGCCGCACAGTCCATGACTGCAGCGCCTGAGACCGCTCGGCTAATCCCGCGCGGCCCCAGCGTTTCTGCCAAACACATGCTGGAAACCATTTCAAAGTCGCCTCCGCAGCCTTCACCACTGTTTCTGATGATTGATACTGCCTCTCATGAAGGCGTTTCTTCATGTTATGAAATAGAAAAAAGTCACATGGGACGAAACCGGACTATAGGGAGGGAGAGGGATGCACTTCACGCTGATTTTTGCAAGATATGCAGCAACAACACTGGCAATATGCGGCAGGGCATTATCGTGGTGCAGCGTCGAGCCTGCTACACGGAAATGTGGTCTTTTGCGCCTGATACGGACTTGCAATGTTTTCAGGACATCCCTGTAGTATTGTCCAGTTACTGATGTGTGTGCAGGTACAACACACTGATAAACCGTTCCATGAATACCATAGAATGAGTTGACCCTAACTTTCCCAGTAGCAGGAACTGAATTTGATTTTTTGGCGGTTGGTGATGAAGGAGATTTCCACACCGAGCTTTGCTGTTTGCTCTCAGGATCAAAATGATGTAGCCAAGTTTCATCAGCAGTGATTACATTTGAAAGAATCTCTGGATCTTCCTCTAACATCAACTTTAACTGCATGCGGACCTGCACGCGAATCTCCTTTCGTCCGGGAATCAACAGTCTTGGAACCGAACGGGCACAAACACGTGTCATGTGTAACCTTTTTATCACCAACGTGTGAGTGGCACCCAATGAAATGTTCAGTATTTCAGAAAGTAATCTTAAGGTAATTCGTCGATCCTCTTTCACAATGACAGCACCAGAGTTGTTTTCTTCCGTCAGAACAGTAGCTGGAGCACCGGGTCCACCTTCCTTTGAAATTCTACATCTACATCTACATCTACATGGATACTCTGCAAATCACATTTAAGTGCCTGGCAGAGGGTTCATCGAACCACCTTCTCTATTATTCCAATCTCGTATAGCGCGCGGGAAGAATAACACCTGTATCTTTCCGTACGAGTTCTGATTTCCCTTATTTTATCGTGGTGATCGTTCCTCCCTATGTAGGTCGGTGTCAACAAAATATTTTCGCATTCGGAGGAGAAAGTTGGTGATTGGAATTTCGTGAGAAGATTCCGTCGCAACGAAAAACGCCTTTGTTTTAATGACGTCCAGCCCAAATTCTGCATCATTTCTGTGAAATTCTCTCCCATATTTCGCGATAATACTAAACGTGCTGCCTTTCTTTGAACTTTAGCTATGTACTCCGCCAGTTCTATCTGGTAAGGATCCCACACCGCGCAGCAGTATTCTATAAGAGGACGGACAAGCGTAGTGTAGGCAGTTTCCTTAGTATGTCTGTTACATTTTCTAAGTGTCCTGCCAATAAAACGCAGTCTTTGGTTAGCCTTCCCCACAACATTTTTTATGCGTTCCTTCCAATTTAAGTTGTTCGTAATTGTAATACCTAGGTATTTAGTTGAATTTACGGCTTTTAGATTAGACTGGTTTATCGTGTAACCGAAGTTTAACAAGTTCCTTTTAGCACTCATGTGGATGACCTCACACTTTTCGTTATTTAGGGCCAACTGCCACTTTTCGCACCATCCCAATATTTCTTCTAAATCTTTTTGCGGTTTCGTTTGGTCTTATGATGACTTTATTAGTCGATAAACGATGCGTCATCTGCAAACAACTGAAGACGGCTGCTCAGATTGTCTCCAAAATCGTTAATATAGATCAGGAACAGCAAAGGGCCTATAACACTACCTTGCGGAACGCCAGAAATCACTTCTGTTTTACTCGATGACTTTCCGTCAAGTACTACGTACTGTGACCTCTCTGACAGGAAATCGCAAATCCATTCACATAACTGAGACGATATTCCAATAGCACGCCGTTTCACTACGAGCCACTTGTGTGCTTTAGTGTCAAAAGCCTTCTGGAAATTCAGAAATACGGAATCGATCTGAAATCCCTTGTCATTAGCACTCAACACTTCATGTCAATTAAGAGCTACTTGTGTTTCACAGGAACGATCTTTTCTAAACCCATGTTGAGTGTGTGTCAATAGACAGTTTTCTTGGAGGTAATTCATAATGTTCGAACACAATATATGTTCCAAAATCCTGCTGCTTATCGACGTTAACGATATGGGCCTGTAATTTAGTGGATTACTCCTACTACCTTTCTTGAATATTGGTGTGACCTGGGCATCTTTCCAGTCTTTGGGTACGGATCCTTCGTCGAGCGAACGGTTGTATATGATTGTTAAGTATGGAGCTAATGCATCAGCATACACCGAAAGGAACCTAATTGATATACAGTCTGTACCAGAAGACTTGCTTTTATTACGTGAATTAAGTTGCTTCACTACTCCGTGGATATTTACTTCTACGTTACTCTTGCTGGAAGCTGTTCTCAATTCGAATTCTCGAATATATACTTCGTCTTCTTTTGTGAAGGCATTTCGGAAAGCTGTGTTTGATTCTCTCCCCTCTTTAGACATTTTAAACTACGTTCGAACTGTGCTGTAGGGAAGAACAGACTCTCCATAGGCCACCTGTAATATTGTATTGGCCTGAGCTGAAGATTTGTTGAGACGACAGCAGAGTTTTAAGGCCGCATATTGTTCCTCGCGTGTTACGTCCACCGCAGCGGTAGGCGACACTGAACATGTCTGACCTCGCCTGCCGCTCACAGGCGGGAACCAGGCAGGAGTCCCAACAATGAAACTACTACGGCGTGTTTGTTGCACATTAAGCTAACAGAATATAATAAGATTAAATTTTAGCGCGAGAAATTATGACCATAAAAAATTATGATCGTTCTTTATTGAACAGTCCCCGTAGTAACAAGTTGTTTTCCGCTATTCCGAAACTTTCACGAAATACCGGGTGACAGTATAATACCACCTTTTTGGGCCACGTCAAAGATCTTTGTCCAATATTCGATGAAATTTCTTTGTCCAATAAATTAGATAGTGTAATAGCCCCTAAGCTTATGGACAGCGTCTGCTATAGTTGACAAAACGCTGCGAAGTAGTGCCGAAGGCAGCGGAATTCAGTGTTCGGGGCTCTCGGTGCCGGGCTGGCGAGACTAGAGTATCCCTCCGCCTAACGACAAACATTGTTAGCAGCCTTTTTACCGGCCTAAAAATTCCAAGGAGCTATCCCATCCTTGTCTGTACCATTACCATTCACTCTGACACGGTACAGCAGTTTCCGCTCCATAAGCAGCAGGTTTCGCTGCTCGCTCGAATCGGGAAATTAAACGGAGACGGCTCCGCCGTCAATTTTATTGCACGACGCGGCCGGCCGCGGATGCAACAGAACCCATGTCAACGGGTGGAAAGAAATGTGTCAGGCTTCATAATACGTATTTATATGTGTCGTGTATTATGCATTTCTTGTACGTGAATGTGAATCTGCACATGAAATTTCCTAATCCTCGTCACACCTTTCCATAAAGCATGGCCAAATCTTAGTTGGGAAGTAGTTCTGTAGTATAATAGCGCCAACCTTACTCCTGGGTAGGGATCAGAGGGACAGCACAGGCAGGTAAAAGTCAAAGACGTTCCAGTGTCACAAGATTTGAGGTGGAGTGGTTGGTCACGACCAAGTGCTTCGACCATCCCCTCCACCGAGCCCCTGGAAGACCTCCGGGTGCCCGCGATATTCGGGGAGTGTTACAGAAGACGGGTAAGTGAGCAGACGTGCCCTCAGTGCGTCTGTCTCAATGTTCACGGGGGGAAGAGAGGCATTTGAATATTTGCACTAATTACTTTATTTTCAGCTTCGGATTGCGTAAGGAAATGAATGTTCTCGTTTAGTTTCGGAAATTTGACCCCCCTGTGTTAATGAATCTGGTCCCCAGTGTGCCCGTTATCCTCCTCACATAGTGGATGTCCCTTGTAAAATATTGGGAGACTTTGGCGGTATACATTTGGCCAACGCAATTCCGTCTTGCCTGTAGAAATGAGCGTGCAGATTAGTATATAATATACCCGAGCTATAAGTTGTAAAATTGTAATATCTGGCCGGCCGGAGTGGCCGTGCGGTTCTAGGCGCTACAGTCTGGAACCGAGCGACCGCTACGGTCGCAGGTTCGAATCCTGCCTCGGGCATGTATGTGTGTGATGTCCTTAGGTTAGTTAGGTTTAATTAGTTCTAAGTTCTAGGCGACTGATGACTTCAGAAGTTAAGTCGCATAGTGCTCAGAGCCATTTGAACCATTTGTAATATCTGTAAACTGGAAGATTTGCTGCAATCGCTGTAAAGTCGAGTGATAATGTTTAAAATAAATAGGTAATTAATTGTCATCAATCTCTAACATACCCTAAAAATCACGAAGGAATCAAGTTAAAGGAATTCATTTAAAATAAAAGATATAGAATGCAGGGACCCACACATCAGCGTGTGATCCCTCCAGCCCCTTGCCTAGTATCGTACAGAAAGGGCACGCTCGCTAGGTAGCACTCTCAAGCTCCCATCCCCAGTTATCCGTTGCTCAATTTTCATTCAGGGTTTGACGACGTCAACTTTCATCTGGCGTCCCTAGGCAAGGAGGTTTGACGGTAATCTTTCAACTCAAATAAATACACTATCAATGTCATAACCATGCGACGAAGGTAGGATCAGAGAGGGGGGGGGGGGGGGGGGAGGGAGGGAGTGACTAGCTGTGGGGTCGCTAATTGCTGTGACAGTTAGCTATTAGTATATTTAACTGGTCAGTTAATTTCGATATTTAGACAATAACTTTTCAGGAGAGGACGGCTCTTGCTCTTTCGCGCCCGTTTTTGAAACAAAGTGCTGGAATATCTGTGTGTGCGACACAGTTAGTGCCATCTTTGACTTCGCATTCTTTACGAGTACGGATATTTGAAGGGACCAATGAATACAGAGACCAGTCATGTTGCCTTAGGGGAAGTCTTCAGAGTATAGTTCATAAACGATTGTATTGCTACGCGTCACCGAAACTACTGATGTCTGATTTTTCACAAGACTAGAAAAGTAGTGAAAAAAAAACACGTTCTGTTATAGACGTCTCCGATAACGAAATCCTTCGGGGATGTAGTGTACTGCAACAGTGTGATATCGTTTCGGTGGCTGCGTAGTTTCCAATTATTCGTCTGTCAACTACGGCAGCAAGCATTGCTGCATTTGTGAAATCAAGCAGCTCAGTAGCTTTCTCGTAAATACAAGTTACACATTCTTCTTGGAGGTATGTTTCGTCTCAGCAACGAAATGAAAGCACGTCTGTTTTTTGCCGTACGCGTTTCGCTCATGAAACATCTTCAGTGGCCTGTAATACATATTTATTTTTATACACATGTAATAAGTGCATTGCGTAGGGCAGGGTAAACGATACTTGCGGGCTCGAGATTTCCCGATACGTGGCAGCGTTCGATACAGTATCGAGCTTGGTCGAAGAATCACGTGACATTTGACTCGCACAGCGAAAGTGCAAAGGATTCGAAAGAGAAAACAAACTAGTCACAACAATAAGCTATGGTTATGCTTAATATTTGAAAATTTCGTGCTACACTGGAGGAAACACTATTAATTTCTACCACTGCGCAAACTCCTAATGTGATCGAACAAACTTTCAATAGAAGTCCTCATATAGCGCATGATATATAAAAATTTCTGCCGATTTTCATGTAAAGGTAACAGATGAAGACACGGATGAAAATGCCCTCCAAAAAAGAAAGACTTGCCTGAACACAGAAAAATATTTTAATCTCTTACCGAGTAGGTTGCAAATGAGCCATTCAGTCCCTGTTCACATATTAGAATAACAAATAAAAACGTTACCAGCTTTAATCACTTTGAAAAGAAGACGGCTAAATTCAGATGGAACAATCACGAAAATTAATCAAGAATCCAATACCAACGAACCAATATATCGTAATAAAATGACCGTAATTTTTATTGCGAAAATGAATTACAGCAGCAAGATCTGCCTCGGAAATAGTGCCATCAGATGTTGCTAGACAGTGGGGCGAGCGAAAGCTCGACAATTGGACAGAATCGTAACAGAAAACTTTTACTGATTTATTAATTGCCGTTGTTACGGATGACCTGCATCCTAATAAGATATTTCAGTTCCTGTCTCACAGCTATTTTTATTATTAAAATCCATAGTGGGATTACAAACGCTACAGAACATCGTTCTGGTAGTACCAACAGAAGTCCCTAGATCGCAGGCGATCAAAAGATCGAACACAACCCGAAATTTACCGAACTGTGAAGCTAGCTGTTCGAACAGTTCTCGTCGTGTTCAAACACAGTCCTGCGCCATTGCATAGTGGTTACAAATGTGTTACTATGTTACATTTTCTCATTGTTTTTAGCTTAGAGACAACTTGTGCAGCACAAGTTTCTTGAGGTTAAAGGAAGTGAAATGCGTGTGGCAAAAACCAAACTGCCTTTCAAGCACAGCCATAGGCCATTATGTAGTTAATACAAATATGTTGCGTTTTCTCATGGTTTCTTCATGATGTAAGCAACTTTTGCAGCATAATTTTCGGTAAGTTAAAGAATGCGAAGCGCACACGTTAAAATACAACTTGCATTTCAACACAGACCTACGACATAGTATATAATGCTTCATGTGATGGATATCAGGTTAAAGACAACTTGTGCAATTTAAATTACATTGGATCTATTGGACACTACACGGAATAGACTGCATGGTAAATGAACAACTTGCCACCTTATGTAGTTCTCATATATTATATCCAGGTGATTAAATATTTCAGCTGCGAGAGGCAAAGCCTATGTCTATTCTGTTTTAAATCGGACTAGAAATGATAAAATTGACCTCGCATTTAAAAAAAAAGTCATTAATAATTCGTACAGTTAATATAAAAGAAAACAACTCACCTTTCATATAGTTAGTTCTATGGTGTTTACTGGTTTTCGAGTTAAAGTTCGATAACGTTTGCGTTAGTTTCCAAACGAGACAATTTGTCTGCCGTATAACTCCAGAACCTTGTACTTGATTTCAGTGAATTACGATTCATTTTGAAACTGAATGTCTGTCGTTGATGGGAGTATACATCAATATCATAAAAATAATTAATACAATTACTAAAATCCTTTATTTCAAATGTTGTTGTTGTTGTTGTGGTCTTCAGTCCAGAGACTCGTTTGATGGAGCTCTCCATGCTACTCTATCGTGTGCATGCTTTTTCATCTCCTAATAACTACTGCACCCTACGTCCTTCTGAATCTGCTTAGTGTATTCATCCTTTGGTCTCCTACTACGATTTTTACTCTTCACGCTGCCCTCTAGTGTTGCCAACTTAGTGGATTGCCCACTAAAATTGCTGGTTTCTATCTTCCTTTTAGTGGCGAAATATTGCTTCTAGTGGCTGGTGGATTTTATAGTGGTTTAGGAGAATTCAATTTCAGTTACTGAAAATGCGATCTCTTAAGCACTAAGCTATTTATATGTTTCGAAATATGTTACTTCTACTTTATTTGATTTCAGGAGTATTTAACTTTTACTGCCAAGACAACACTGATGCATTACAATGTGATATCAAACGAACCATCACATTCGACAGACTACATGCGGGGATTTCCTGTAGAACGAACAGTATTTAGTAGCACCCAGTTATAGTTCATTTCACGAGGGAAGGCGGCTTTCACAGGTGCATGGAGTGCAGCAACCCGTTTCAAAAAATGGGTGCTCACTTATTTCATTGTCGCTTTGAATAGCCACTGAGCGCTTGTTGGCTCACACAGGGTGCATCGTGTCAGATGCGCAGAAAAATTAACTCGACTGTCGTCGTTCGTGGCGTGCACTATACAATTGCATGGTATTATTTCACGACGTCATACGTGTATAACATTGCCGAAACCACAATATACGCGAAAGTTTCGGGATTCTTCGCTTCAAGACCCACATTTAAACGATTGGCTTCAAGTAATTGAAAAGTACTACGGGTCAAGTAGCGACGTGCAAATTTTGTGGTACCGTTTTAAGGAGTCACTATGGAGATTTGAAGTCTCGTGGGATGTCAAAGAAATATCTACAAAATAAAAACGTAAGCAACCTTTTCTTTTATTAACTAGTCATTCACTGGTCGGTTTTACATCTTTGAGAAAGTAAATGTATTAGGTTGTAGCTATGCTGCCTAAAATTGCTTTTAAGTCAGAGCCCATTGGAAATAACAAAAGGAAGATGCAAGACTTTCATTATTCACTGCCATGCATACTAACATGCCTGTAGTCGACCATCTGTAACAGGTAATAATCACAGTCATGAAAAAGATATCAAAAAAGTTCAGCTGCACCGAACGTCGTGCACCGCATTTCACTGACGCTCTAAAACAAGATTGCAAAGGTCAATCATTTAGCTTATTAATTGATGAATATACTGGTGTTGCTATACATAAATACTAGGGATTGATTATAATTTTTTTATAGTAAATTGCACCAAAAATAGTATGTATTCACCTTGCTGAACTGCACGAGTGTAAAGCTGCAGCTATTGTCTCTACTATAAAGAAGACACTTCAACGATTCGATTTACGACTTGAAAATTTAGTGGACGTTGGTACAGATGATGCCTCTGTCATGGTTGGAGTAAATAACGGAGTGTTAACGCAATTGAAGGAAGAGGTACCACACCTGGTTTTAATGTTTCTTGTGCCATTCGTTGCAACTGGCTGTTTCAGCTGCTGGAAAAGTAGTTTTACAGAGAAACTGAGCCTTTTTAATTAAAGAGACATGTGATTGATTCAGTCGCTTCTCTTCCAGATAGTCTCTTCACAAGGAGCTATACAAAATCATCAACGATGGACAGAAGCCGTTAAAAATAATTCAAGTGTGCCAGACAAGGTGGTTATAGAATCAGCTGTATCAAGTATATACACGCAATGGTCAGAGCTGAAAAACACCTTTTTCCGTAGCTAAAGTGCACGAAAAGTGTCACATGGCAGAGTTATTGTACGCTATGTATGCGAACGAGATTAATTACGCGTATATTTCATTTTTATATCCAATATTAATTTAAATAAACAGAGTCAATAAAAAGTTCGAGTCGAAAGGTAGAGATCACACTAAACTCCTTGATGAGTTGACCAACTTCATAGATATGTTTGTCAGCAAAGTTACATTACCTGCAAATATAGTTGATATTTTTACTCGAAATATTCGTGACTTCTTCGATCGAAGATATCTGCGATTCCGCTTTGAAAAGCAGCTGTTCGAATGAGAGAAAAAGTATTATCACGGGAAGACAAAGAAATGTTGCGTAATCGGTGCATAACATTTATAGAAAGTCTGACGTTACCAGAAAATTTAACGTTGATGAAAAAGAAATTCCAGAATAAGTGTTGAACAAGCGCTTAATCACAACGAAGAAAATCTAATTCATATAATGGCTCAGTTCAATAAAAGTGTTGAATTTATAGCAAGAGTGGATGATCAGTTGCGATAAATTCATATGTTAAATTGGAACGAGACCAAAGGTACAGAAAGATTTTGCAGTGAAGTATTGCATTTCAAAGATGCTCAAGGGAATTCAGATTTGAGGAATTAGCGATTTTTGCTATTACTCTCTCAATACTGCCTCATTCCAATGCCGATGTTGAGAGACTATTTAGCGGTATGAATGTAATGAAAAACAAGCAGAGGAATAGAATGAAGTTAAATCTTTTATCTGCTATATTAAGAATACTCTGTCTTTTGAAGTTGGAAGGGAGTCCAATAAACATTGTAAAACAAATCGGTACCACAGAATCGTATCAGTCTGAAACCGACCAGGATGATGAGGCAAACAGAAATGATTTATTTGAAGAAAACTAGTTCATTTAAATAATTAGCTTTTGTTATAGAAATTTTTGTATGTTCCTGACCTTCACTTGCTGATTATTTATTTATGTTCATTTAATAAATGTAAATATTTTATTACTTAATAATAAAGGTAACTAATTACTAATATACTTATTGTTTTCTGTCATAATAATTAAAAACAATTTTAATGGAAATTTTAGCGTTTATGAGAGTAGTGGCATTTTTGTTAGTGGTTTTCTGGAGATTTTGCACTGTTGGCAATGATAAATTGGTGATTCCTTGATGCCTCAGAACATGTCCTACCAACCGATCCTTTCTTCTAGACAAGTTATACCACAAATTCCTCTTCTCCCAAATTCTATTCAGTACCTCCTCATTAGAGACGTGATCACCCATCTAATCTTCAGTATTTTTCTGTGGCACCACATTTCGAACGCTTCTATTCTCTTCTTGTCTAAACTATTTATCGTCCACCTTTCACATCCATACATGGCTACACTCCATACAAATGCTCTGAAAAGGTGTCCTGAGACTTAAATATACACTCGATGTTAACAAATTTCTCTTCTTCAGAAACCTTTTCCTTGCCATTGCCAGTCTACATTTTATATCCTCCTTACTTCGGCCATCGCCAGTTATTTTGCTCCACAAATAGCAAAACTCATCTACTACTTTAAGTGTCTCATTTCCTAATCTAATTCCCCTAGTATCACCTGATTTAATCCGTCTACATACCATTATCCTTGTTTTGCTTATATCCTTCTTTCAAGACACTGTGCATGGGGGCTTAATTATTATTTTGATGCAAATATCTTTTTTTTAAATTTTTAGTAGCTGTATGTCCGATTACGCTGTGTCTCGTAAACGGTTGGCCCTGACTAGTTTTTGCCCGCAATCTGACTGCATGGAACAACAACAAAGAATGAAATGAAAATTTTCGTTAACACAATTAATTAATTAAGTCCCCAGCAACTATAAAACCTATGGAACCAAAACACAAGTGTAATTGTTCTGTGTGTGGAAGTGTGATTCAACGTACACATCTGGCATGGTTCCTCTTCAATAAGACAAGAAACTTCAAATACCATTTATACTGAAATAATTAAAAAAAATAGAAATACTATAATTGCGCAAGAAAACCAGAATTACACTCTAATACAAGAACACGAGCCAGATGCTTTGTTGACTGAACCTGTATGACGCATTATTTAGGACATCGAAATAATGAGAAGAAAAAAGAAAAGTAGTTTGTTACCTTGATTTATATTGATGAAAAGCACTCTAATCATTACAATATCTCCACACCGACTCGCTACTACCACATCTCAACAAGAACTGACTACTGCCACATCTCGACAAGCACTCCTCACTACGACATCTCAGCAAGCACTCACTGCTACGAGTTCTCAACAAGCACTGCCCTCCGCTACTTCTCAATAATCACTGCCAGTGGAGGCGGCGAAACAAAACTCTCTGGCGCTGTGGCTCAGTGTAGCCACCTTTCATATGCCCTTCCTCCACGGGCTAGAATTTGATGGTATTTTTGCCAGCATTGGTGGTGAAAATACCACCAAATTCGTCCACAAAATACAGACAAAAATAAAAGATAATATTAATACGTAAATATCACATAATTAGATAAAATTTTGGCTTTGCACTGACCTTTCAATAACCTAATATAAAATACAGTAAGCAATACAAATTCCTTCATACATGTGACTTTATATAATAGTTTACACAATACACAAAAAATCAGTTTATACAAATGTTCACATAAAATACTTTTGATTATCCAAAAAAAAACAAGTAGTAGATAGTTCCAGCAGTAGCACCCAGCAATGGTCAACAGGTGCAAATACCAACAAGTGACATCATTTTAGTAGAAGCAGTCCATCAGTGACACCCAATAATGTTGAGCAGGTGCAGACACCAACAAGTGACTTTATCTCAGTAGAAGCAGTTCATCAGTGGCACCTAGCAATGTTGGACAGGTGCAGACAGCAACAAGTGACATCACTCAGCAGAAGCAGTTCCATTAGTGGCACCCAGCATTGTTGAACAGGTGCAGACACCAACAAGTGACATCATTTCAGTAGAAGCAGTTCATCAGTGGTACCCAGTAATGTTGAGCAGGCGCAGACACCAACAAGTGACATTATTTCAGTACAAGCAGTCCATCAGTGGCACCCAGCAATGTTGAGCAGGTGCAGACACCAACAAGTGACATTATTTCAGTACAAGCAGTCCATCAGTGGCACCCAGTAATGTTGAGCAGGTGCAGACACCAACAAGTGACATTATCTCAGTAGAAGCAGTTCATCAGTGGCACCTAGCAATGTTGAACAGGTACACACAGCAACAAGTCACATTTCTCAGCAGAAGCAGTTCCATTAGTGGCACCCAGCAATGTTGAACAGGTACAGCCCCCAACAAGTGACTTCATTTCAGTAGAAGCAGTCCATCAGTTGCCCTTAGCAATGATGAGCAGGTCCAGAGAGCAGTCCGTAATATTCACTATCACTGATCACACTGTTCATCAGAGTTTATAAGCAGAAATTAAACATGTCCTAGTGGCACCAATCATGTAGACAAAGTACAAGTAACAGTCCATAATATTCACTATCCTAATCACACAGTTCATCAACAGAAATTAATCATTTCTAAGTGGCACCCATTATGTTGAACAAGTGCAGGTAACAGTTCATAATATTCACCATCACTAATCACACAGTTTATCAGCAGAAATTAAACATTTCTAAGTGTCACACATCAATGTTGAACAAGTGCAGGTAACAGTTCATAATATTCACCATCACTAATCAGACAGTTCAGGCATGAACAATAGTTTGAATGAACATACAAATGCTTTTACAAAATTATTCTCAATGCTCTTACACTAAACATACAAATTCTAAGAAACACACAAATGATATCAGATAATTGTCATATTAACTATTACAAATACTCAAATATCAGTAAACCTATAATATTTATGGGTGTCAGTGCAAGCCACTACAAACAAATAAAATAATATTTAGGAGATAGGTGGGTAGGATTAGGAAAGGAAAAGACACAAAACACACTCACTCATCTTTCATCCACATTAAGTACTACTGTGTAATTGAATAGTGTTAACTGTGTAAATGCAATTCTGTCAAAATTTGATGTTCATCATGTGTATCAAGTAGTAGTGGCAGCAATGTATAACAGTCAATAATAGTTAAGTCAACATCATAGTCATCATGTCAAGACCAATGTTTGCCAAGCCAGATCAAAATGTACAGTTGCTGAACAACTGTCAGTGAGCCAAGATATGCAATTACTTCCTCTCTCCAAGAAAAAAAATGTACTGCTTATTGATTTAACAAAGTGTGTGTAGACAATCTTCCTTCTGCTTGAGTGTTCCAGTCTGCTATCTTCATCCTCCTTGTTCCATATAGACCAACAAAAAAAATATGCACCTCACTTACTTTACCTCTTATCCACCAAAACTCCAATAATCATCAGCATCACATAATCTGAATACTTCAACAATACCTCTTGCATCGATACATATAAATCTTATTATCAATATCATTTACCTTACCTCTTGTCCACAAAAACTCCAATAATCGTCAACTTCATATAATCTCAATACCTCAATAATACCTCTTCAATATGTCGACACATATAAACCTTATCGCCAATATCATTTCACTTCCATAACAACTCTTTCCTCTAGTCAGTCTCCTCGAACAAGTACAGATAAAATCCTAATGCAAACCTCATCATCCCATACAATCCGAAGACACACTGTCAACACACAACCTCTGTGTAATCCATCTGACCCAAATCTTCTACTCATTATAAATTATAAGATGGATTTTGGTTACCTCGTCCATCATTAAATAAAAGAAATGCATACATGACCTCTAACAGACTTAGTTCGAATAACTCTCAGTAATTAAGTACGATTACGGAGTGTGAATGATCATAATATTTCACAGTGTGTACACCACTTCAAGAATTATGGCAAACAGAAGCAAACATGTGGAGTATTTCTTGTGTCAAGTGTCACTTCCTATTTCAATTGCTCACGAAAAATGCAGTGTAATAACTGTCAATGGTCTAAACCTAGTTTTGGTATGTCATGTCGTTAGCTTCCTTCCTATTAGCATAAATTTATACAGCTTCCATAAAACCTCCAGATCATGTGACTTCTATGAAGTTTCTTGTACTAATGTCGTTTATGTCGAATTATAGCAGTTCATTTTCCCATCTTAAAAATATAAGGCACTGAGCGTAAGCAAAACATGCAATAGCGAGTAAATATACCAGGGGAGAACAGAATGTCAACAAGTTGATGCAGCACAATTCTTACAACGAGGCTCTGCCAAGTGAACAATCTATAATTAATACCATAGTGTGACCTAAACTCTATGTTTGTACACAGTATATCAGCATTTCTATATACCAAATTAAAGAGCAGTTATGACAACAAACAGAAATGTATAAATATGCAATCCATACGCATAGCAGCAAACATATATCTTACGTAATAAACAGGTCATTAGCATCATATCAGCATAAGCAAATAAATGTTCATATGTGATCTTAATAAGTAAACATGAAGGCGCAAGCAGATAAATCACAAAGTATAACTTACATACATATCAGCACAACTAATCAGGTGACAATTATAATTTAAATAAATAGGCACAGCAGACACATAATAAAAAAAATATGGCATCAGTGAAAAAGCATTGCAGCCAAGCGATGCATAATACATACAAGTTACAACCCTGTTCATTAATAAAACATTGCCAAAAATCAGCAAATGTACGCAAGCACGTCGCTTCACATGTAAATTCATAGAACGTGAAATTAGCATAAAGTATGAATCACGTAATTGCGAGCAGCAAATTACGTCTAAAGTACGTACCTAAGTGGAAATATGTTACCTGAAAAAATAAACTCAATTAATAGTTACCTTTTTAGTTTATTAGTTTCTTCTTGGAAATTACATTCTTTCTGAAATTTTCTCGATAGCAAGTCCTCTTAACGTCGGAGACACACAGAATTTACCTGAAGTTCTTAAATATTTTATACAACCGTATCCTGAAAAATACTGAACGTTAATAACATAATTCATCAAGTCACTATAGCTTTATACTGAATTTAATCGGAGAAATTAGACTGTGTATTTGTTTACGGCTGTCAGTGCATTCGCACTGAGCGCTCGATCAGCTGTAGGCGCATGACGTAGGAAGCAATTGTTTGTGGTCAACGACTGCCTTGTGCGGCGCGCAGACTTGACTGTTGCTTTGAGTACATGCCGCCGCCAAAACACAGCGCGGTATCCTTGTATTCTCTGCATGTTTACGTAAACTGTTGGTTTCTCGAAAGTATGTCATTCCACAAAAATTTTAACGTTTGATATGTGATGTATTCCCTTAGAGCGTCGTGATTTAAGAGTTTCTACTTCAACAGTGTTATCATGAATAATTTTGCGAATTCTATATGGACCGTTATAAAGCAGAAAAAATTTGCGACACAAGCCTTTTACTTTGTGAGACAAACTATGACCAGGACGCTTAGCTGATTTCTCTCTTCTAGCAGCCGCAGATGCAATGTTTTGTAGAGCCAGGTTGACAACTTCAGAATGCCGCAGTTTCCGTGAAGGCGGAAAAGGAACGATTTCAGAAATGCGATTTGTCGGTGCTTTGTTTTTTAATATCAGTATAGGCGGTAAAGAAGTTGAGTCATTAAAAAATTCATTCAGAATGTTTTGAAAAATATGAAGATACTGATCCCACGTTCTGTGATTCTGATGACAATAAAGACGACACAATTTATTGATTTCCTTCATCCATCTCTCTGAAGCGTTAGATTGAAGGTGAAAAAGTGAAACGAAAATTGGTTTAATTTTACGACGCCGTAGAGTACGAAGCCAAATTTTAGAACGAAACTGTGATCCATTATCTGATATAACCTTATCAACATGACCAACTTCTTTAAAAAATGGTTAATGAAAGCATTAGATACTGAACGAGCTGTTGCTTTGCGTAACGGTGTAAAACACACATATTTTGATGTCAACTCCACTGCTACGAAAATGTACGCAAAACCATTAGTAGAACGAACCACTGGACCGAAGAAATCGACTGCAGCCATGTCCTTTAATTTTGCTGGAATGATAGGAAACAACGGTGCTCTGTGAGAAATTGTTGGCGGCTTAGCCTTTTGACATAATTTGCATTTGGCCAGAACAGATCGAATACGATTTTCCATATTACTGAAGTAGCAATTCTCCCGCAATTTATGAAAGCATTTTCTGGGACCAAAGTGTGCATAACTGAAATGCGTATACCAAATCAGCTTATTAACCCACTCATCAGGAATACAAACTGACCAAACAGAGTTGTCGATCGATTTTCGTTTAAAAAGAACTTTCCAGATAGATCGCAAAAACGAGGTGTGGCCAAATCGTCCAATCTAACAAAGCGTCTAAGAAAATTACAGACACCAAGGGAACTACGAACATCACGTTTTGTGGTAGGAACAGCATAATTACGAATAGCGTCTAGTTTCTCTGGATAAGGAAGAATACCGTCTGTAGAAATAATGTGACCGAGAAATTTCACGTGAGAACGACCAAATTCAGATTTTTCTAAGTTCACTGTAATGCCAACTCTTGCAAAAATACGTAATAATGAATCCAAAATTTTGTTGTGCTCACTCCAAGAACGTTTAGCAATAAGAATATCGTCAACACATGAAGTAATATTGTCACGAAGATAAACAGGTAAAATTTCATTTAAACTACGAATGAATGCTGCTGAAGATACAGTAAGTCCAAACGGTAATTTCCGAAATCTCTTTTGGGTAAATTAGTCATATCCGGTTATTCTTTAACGATTCTCTAGATAGATTGATAGTAGAAGAGTTGTTTTGACAGATGCAAAGAATAGTAAAAGAGTAGGCAGCGGTGCAGAAAACTAAAAGGGAAATAGCACCACTACAGCTCGGGGCCCTATGCACGCTACGGCACATATTCACTTAGAGTAGTGAATCCCCTGAGGACATTAATAGCTGCACATAATTTTTAGTTTGTGACTTAGTGGCAAATTTGGCGGAAGTGCGTACATAAATTGATCTAACCATGCACATGGATGTATGTCATTCTTAGAATTGCGCAAGATCTTAAATTTCCGAACAATTAAGAAGTGTTTATAGTCAAAGTTTTCGCCACGTGGCGACAGAGACCTACCGCATCTGTCCCAGTCCCAATGTTGATTAATGTCAAGTTCACGCGCCTGGCGCTCTCTTGTTGCATCACGTAAATGAAACAAATTATTTTCTTCAAACCCTTCTGCTAAACTAACACTTGTCAATTTATCTGAGATCTCCTCAACTCTTTCCGATAAGTCACCTATTTTTTCTTTCTGTTTATTTACGTCTTCCGTAAGTGTCGCGACACGGGTTTCAGTATTGACACATTTGGTAGTTAACTGTTCATATTGTTGTGTTAGGTTATTTAATCTGTCATTTGGTACGGATTCCTCGATTCTCTCAAATATTTCCTCCTTATCGTGTGCACGTTGTAAATTTAACTCTGAAAATTTTTGTATTATCACGCGATCTTTTTCTTCCCGTTCTCTTTCCTGTTCCTCTTGTCTAATTTCTATTGAAATTAAACTATTATTGTGAGCATTCAAAATCGATTGTACTTCTTCTCTAATTTCTTTCTTTGGTTCATCTTTCATGTTTTTGAAACATGTCCCTATTCGTGAACTTAACCGTGTTGCCATTGCTTCCATCTCTGTTTTTAATTCAGACCGTAACTGTGATCCCATTGTTTTTAATTCAGATCCCAAATTTAATATTGCACTCATCAACTGTTCCGTATCTTCTGTCGTTAATCTTGTATTCTGAAAATTTTTCGATTGTGAAAAATTTTGAACTGTTTCCGGCCTATTTTCCCGACTTATTACATTGTTTTCCACTTCATTATTCAACATACTGTTCTCCTGTGTTGGCGAGTTCGCCATATCAACAATTTCGTCATTCTGACTATCCATCATTTTTGCCTTTTTCATAGATCGCGTAATCATTTACAAAATATACAAAACTCGTCACTGTACGAAAATTACACACAATGACTCTTTATCTCCAACAATACCATTCACACGAAGTGTTTCCCTCAAACACGATTAACGAGCAATTGAAATAATTGCACTAAATTGTCAAACCCGTAGACAAGGCAATAAAAATTAAATTTTGAAAAATACCGTTAGAAGAATGCCAATTACCAAATCTACACGTCCAATATAGACTACAAATTACTACAACAATACTACTGTCTACTATTTTTGCAATCAGAAGAATTCCAAGGGACGATCCGAAGCAGCGGTCGCCACGTGCATGGGGGCTTAATTATTATTTTGATGCAAATATTTTTTTTAATTTTTAGTAGCTGTATGTCCGATTACGCTGTGTTTCGTAAACGGTTGGCCCTGACTAGTTTTTGCCCGCAATCTGACTGCATGGAACAACAACAAAGAATGAAATGAAAATTTTCGTTAACACAATTAATTAATTAAGTCCCCAGCAACTATAAAACCTATGAAACCAAAACACAAGTGTAATTGTTCTGTGTGTGGAAGTGTGATTCAACGTACACATCTGGCACGGTTCCTCTTCAATAAGACAAGAAACTTCAAATACCATTTATACTGAAATAATTAAAAAAAATAGAAATACTATAATCGCGCAAGAAAACCAGAATTACACTCTAATACAAGAACACGAGCCAGATGCTTTGTTGACTGAACCTGTAATGACGCATTATTTAGGACATTGAAATAATGAGAAAAAAAAGAAAAGTTGTTTGTTACCTTGATTTATATTGATGAAAAGCACTCTAATCATTACAATATCTCCACACCGACTCGCTACTACCACATCTCAACAAGAACTGACTACTGCCACATCTCGACAAGCACACTTCACTACGACATCTCAGCAAGCACTCACTGCTACGAGTTCTCAACAAGCACCGCCCTCCGCTGCTTCTCAATAATCACTGCCAATGGAGGCGGCGAAACAAAACTCTCTGGCGCTGTGGCTCAGTGTAGCCACCTTTCAACTGTCCATTCTGTTCAGCTGCTCTTCCGGATCCTTTGCCGTCTCCGACAGAATTACAATGTCATCGGCAAACCTGAATGTTTTTATTTCTTCTCCATTGATTTTAATTCCTACCAACCGATCCCTTCTTCTAGACAAGTTACGCCACAAATTCCTCTTCTCCCAAATTCTATTCAGTACCTCCTCATTAGAGACGTAATCTACCCATCTACTTTTCAGCATTTTTCTGTAGCACCACATTTCGAACACTTGCCGTGAGTATTAAATTTTCGTCTCCCTTTACTATCTGAATAATTTCTTTTATCTCATCACACATTTCCTCAATCTCTTCGTCGTCTGCGGAGCAACCCTGTCTCACTCCTTTCCCAACCACTGCTTCCCTTTCATGCCCCTCGACTATTATAAGCGCCATCTGGTTTCTGTACAAATTGTAAATAGCCTTTCGCTCCCTGTATTTTACCTCTGCCACCTACAGAATTTAAAAGAGAGTATTCCAGTCAACGTTGTCAAAAGCTTTCTCTGAGTCTACAAATGCTACAAAAGTAGGTTTGCCTTTCCTTAACCTATCTTCTAAGGCAAGTCGTAGGGTCATTATTGCCTCACGTGTTCCAGCATTTCTACGGATTCCAAACCGATCTTCCCTGAGGTCGGCTTGTACCAGTTTCTCCATTCGTCTGTAAAGATTTCGTGTCAGTATTTTGCAGCCGTGACTTATTAAACTGATAATTCGGTAGTTTTCATACCTGTCAACACCTCCTTTTTTTGGGATTGGAATTATTATATTCTTCTGAGGGTATTTCGCCTGTTTCATACATCTTGCTCATCAGATGGTACAGTCCAAGGTTACAAGTCCAAGGTTACAAGTAGTTCAAATGGAATGTTGACTACTCCCGTTGCCTTATTTCGACTTAGGTCTTCCAGTGCCCTGTCAAATTCTTCACGCAGTATCATATCTTCCATTTCATTTTCACCTACGTCCTCTTCCATTTCCATAATATTGCCCTCAATTACATCACCCTTGTATAGACCCTCTGTATACTGCTTCCAACATTCTGCTTTCCCTTCTTTGCTTAGAACTGCTTTTCCATCTGAGCTCTTGATATTCGTACAAGTTGTTTTCTTTTCTCCAAAGGTCTCTTTAATCTATCTATCTTATCCATAGTGATATATGCCTCTTCATCCTTACATTTGTCCTCTAGCCATTCCTGCTTAGCCATTTTGCACTTCCTGTCGATCTCATTTTTGAGACGTTTGTATTCCTTTTTGCCTGCTTCATTTACTGCATTTTTATATTTTCTCCTTTCGTCAATTAAATTCAATATGTCTTCTGTTAGCCGAGGATTTCTACTAGCCCTCGTCTTTTTACCTACCTGACCTCTGTTGACCTCTGCTACCCATTCTTTTTCTACTGTATTTCTTTCCCCTTTTCTTTTCAATCGTTCCCTAATGCTCTCTCTGAAACACTCTACACCTCTGGTTCTTTCAGTTTATCCAGATCCCATCTCCTTAAATTCCTACCTTTTTGAAGTTTCTTCATCTACAGTTCATAACCAATAGATTGTGGTCAGAGTCCACACCTGCCCCTGGAAATGCCTTACAATTTATAACCTGGTTCCTAAATCTCTGTCTTACCATTATATAATCTATCTGAAACCTGCAAGTGTCTCAGGCTTCTTCCACGAATACAGCCTTCTTCCATGATTCTTAAACAAAGTGTTAGCTATGATTATGCAAAATTCTACCCGGCGGCTTCCTCTTTCATTCCTTACCCCCATTCCATATTCACCTACTAGATTTCCTTCTCTTCCTTTTCCTACTATCGAATTGCAGTCTGCCATGAGTATTAAATTTTCGCCTCCCTTCACTATCTGAATAATTTCTTTTATCTCATCATACATTTCCTCAATCTCTTAGTCGTCTGCGGGGCTAGTTGGCATATAAACTTGTACTACTGTGGTAGGCGTGGGCTTCGTGTGTATCTTCGCTACAATAATGGGTTCACCAAGCAGTTCATATCAGCTTGCCCGAGTCCCTATATTTTTATTCATTATTGAACCTACTCCTGGATTACTCATATTTGATTTTGTATTTGTAGCCCTGTATTCATCTGATCAGAAGTCTTGTTCCTCCTGCCACCGAACTTCACTAATTCCTACTATACCTAACTTTAACATTTCCGTTTTTAAGTTTTCTAACCTACCTGCCCGATTAAGGGAACTGACATTCCACGCTCCGATCCGTAGAACGCCAGTTTTGTTCTTTTTGATGACGCCGTACTCCTGAGTAGTCCTTGCCCGGAGATCAGAATGGGGGACTACTGTACCTCCGGAATATTTTACCCAAGAGGACACCATCATCATTTAACTATATAGTAAAGCTGCATGACCTCGGGAAAAATTAAGACTGTAGTTTCCCCTTGCTTGCAGCCGTTCGCAGTACCAGCACAGCACCGCCGTTTTGGTTAGTGTTACAAGGCCAGATCAGTCAATCATCCAGACTGTTGCCCCTGCAACTACTGAAAAGACTGGTGCCCCTCTTCAGGAACCACATTTTTTTGTGGTTGCACCTACAGTACGGCTATCTGTATTGCTGAGACATGCAAGCTTCCCCACCAACGGCAAGGTCTATGGTTCATGGAGGAGAGGGGGGGGGGGCTTTCTGCATTTGAACAGAAAGAATGTTGTGCAGGCTGTAACGAAAACCTTTTTCTTACAGTTTATATAACATACTTTCTGTTCAGATTCAAGAAACCAACTGAAGAGACTAATGCTGGCCTTGTAAAAGTCAAAGCAACTGGAAAATGATGTCTCAAAAGTCATTGGGAGTAATTCAAAATAATGTAATTTTATTCCAGAAAGCAGAATGCGCTATACATTCAACACTCGTCCTCGTTAAACATAAGCACCACTCCCAGATTGCGCCTCACGGCTTTTACCTCTGTTCGACTGGTGCCTACGAGGGAGTACGAGGACCGGTCTACGATCGTGGAACATGTGATCAGTATGTCGCAACTTGCTCCAGCTGTTATTGGCTGTACACGAACTCCGATGATGTCGCTGCTTCTTTATTCCAGTAGCGCCTCTCGAAGCTGAGTGGGTCCCCTGCCAGACCTCCCCGCCACAGAAACGTCCCAGCCGGTACTAGGAATGGAACCAGGGTCTTTCAGACCGAAGGCAGTGATGTTAACGCTATGGAGGCGGTCATCCTCCTTGTTTAGTGATCAGACGTTTATGGGAAAGGATAACAAAAGGGAGGAGCTATTTCATTCAACGCTGTGCCAGATAATCAAACGTGGTCCACTTATTACAACTCATAGTCCCTTTACTTACAAGGGAACCTCCCCATCGCACCCCCCTCAGATTTAGTTATAAGTTGGCACAGTGGATAGGCCTTGATAAACTGAACACAGATCAATTGAGAAAACAGGAAGAAGTTGTGTGGAACTGTGAAAAAATAAGCAAAATATACAGACTGAGTAGTCCATGGGGCACATAGGCAACATCATGCACAATGTGAGCTCAGGAGCGCCGTGGTCCCGTGGTAGCGTGAGCACCTGCAGAACGAGAGGTCCTTGGTTCAAGTCTTCCCTGGAGTGAAAATTTTACTTTATTTATTTTTGCATAGTTATTATCTGTCCGTTCGTTCATTGACGTCTCTGTTCACTGTAATAAGTTTAGTGTCTGTGCTTTGCGACCGCATCGCAAAACCGTGCGATTAGTAGACGAAAGGACGTGCCTCTCCTATGGGAACCGAAAACATTTGATCGCAAGGTCATAGGTCAACCGATTCCTCCACAGGAAAACACATGTGATATATTCTATACGACACTGGTGACGGCATGTGCACCACATGACAGGAATATGTTGTCGACCCACCTAACTTGTACACTTGGCGATTCTTCTACCTTGCCCGATTCAGGTTTTCTTGTGGATGTGATAATCACTTCCAAAAAAGTGATGAAAACATAAGAGTTTGTCACATAAACTGAAAATAAAAAATTTTCACTCAATGGAAGATTTGAACCAAGGACCTTCCGTTCCGCAGTTGCTCACGTTACCACGAGACCATGGCGCTCCTGCGATCCCGTTGTCCTTGATGCTGCATATGTTCCCATGAACTACTCAGTTTGTATATTTTGCTTATTTTTTCACAGTTCCACACAACTTCTTCCTGTTTTCTCAATTGATCTGTGTTCAGTTTTTCAAGGCCTATCCACTGTGCCAACTTATAACTAAATCTGAGGGGGGTGCGATGGGGAGGTTCCCTTGTTAGCTAAAAAAAGTAGTGAGTAAGTGGGATTAAGTAAAAATGAACTTTTTAAGAGAATAACGTGTGAACTACAGAATCAAGGTACATTTTGCAACACATAGTTGGCATGTCATTTCACATCGGGATGGCAAAAGTCGCGGGATAACGATATGCACGTATTCAGATGGCGGTACTGTCGCGTACCCGAGGTATAAAAGGGCAGTGGATTGCCGGACTTGTCCTTTGTACTCAGATGATTCATGCGAAAGAGTTTCCGACGTCTTTATGGCCTCACGACGGAAGTTAACATTTTGAGCACTAGTTGGAGCTAGACGCATGACGCATTCGTTGGGGAACTCAATATTTCGGGATCCACACAGGTAAGAGTGCGCCGAGAACATCAAATTTCAGGCATGACCTCTCACCATGGACAACGCAGCGGCCGGCAGCCTTCACTTAACGCCCGAGAGCAGCGGAGTATGCGCAGAGTTGTAAGTGCTAACAGACAAGCGCCATTGCGTGAAATAACCTCTGAAATCAATATGGGACATACGACGAACGCAGTCGTTAGGGCAGTGTGGCGAAATTTGGCGTTAATGGGCTGTGGCCAAAGACCTTGCAAAAAATAACTAGACTCACTTATGGCGCTGCAGTCGCGGGATAATTTGAACCTCCGGCTGGACGCTATTATAGTGGTTGTAGTCTGATGTGTTGTGTAGTACTGTTGTTTATGAAGACCCTGGTTCAACGTTGTATATTTGTTGGGGCGTACATACAGTATTTGTTACTCGTAATTCTACTGTCTGTACGTTCCAATCAAAAGAAGTTCAATGGTGAAGAGTTGTGCAGCGATTAATTGTACAAATAAATTCGAGAAAGGAACGAATATTACATTTCACAGGTACGTGGATATTTTAAGTTGTTTTGTATGTCAGTGCACTTGCTTAGTAAATGTTTTTGTAACACGGTATTAGCATAATGTCTGTGCATATATTTGCAGGTTTCCTTTCTCAAAACCACAGCTGTTACAAAAATGGTTACACGCTGTCAGGAGGCAAGATTTCCGACCGACAGAATACCATTTTATATGTTCCGATCATTTTGAAGAAAGTTGTTTCCTTGAAAATTACGTAAATCGCAGAAAGCTGAAAGATGATGTTGTTCCATCCATCTTTCGTTTTCCAGACCATATACAGTAGAAGATAAATTTTTCTTTGTGAACCACATTTTATTTTAACTATAAAAGTTGAGTTGCAAGCAACACGAAATTTGAGTTAGCAGGCTTTTTATCGTTATAAAATGCAACTTAATGTGTGTAATTGTAATCTGATCTCACAACTTCTCTCGATGGAACAGTTGTTGAGTTTTATTTATTATATGAAAAAACCACACGTATAAACTGAAGTGTACATCTTCGAAAGTAAATATTGTGACTAATGCGATACTGGATACCTGCCTGAAGTCTTGTTTGTTGTAGCTGGCTGATCGGTAGTGTTTTCATGGTCTAGGTTAGGTTGAAACTTGATAATTTGGTCGTGAGTTGCCAAAGCACTACGCCCTATATAACGCACTTTTCGTCATAAAATCAAAAGCAACGTAGAGTCAGAAAATATCTATTAACATAGTGGGCAAATCTTCGAGTATTTTGATGCATTTTGCGTACATCTATCGTAAATGAACTACGAAAAATGCTAGGGGTCCAGTGCATAACTTTTAGCTACGGCAGATTCCATGTACTACGTGACATAAATTCATAAACAGTGACTAGTTGCTGTTTGTTCATAAATTAAAAACTATATTGTAGTAACGTATTTAAATGAGGCATTATGTTTGTGACCTAACTCTAGGGAAGGCATTTTATAACCAAAAGCGATGTATAAACATTCGAAATCCGCGCGTCAGTTTACCACTCTAATGGCCGCCGGCCAGCTATTCAATTTGTCCGCTCTTCACAGTCGACCACTCGTGCGGTTGTGGGGGCCTGGCTGTGGCACTAAACGACCGACGCTAGTGCCTTTGCTAACAGCACAACATCGCCTGCAGCGCCTCTCCTGGGCTTGGACCCTAGACGACTGGAAAACAGTGGCCTGGTCTGATGCGTCCCGATTTCAGTCGGTAACAGCTGATGTTAGGGTTGGACACAAGTTGTCAACAAGGCACTGTGCAAGCTGCTGTGGACTGTGTTTAAATGGAATGGATTGCGGCCTCTGGTCCAACTGCACTGATCACTACTGAAAGTGGTTATGCTCGGCTAGTTGGAGATCATTTGCAGCCATTAATAGACTTCGAGTCCCCAAAAAACGACGGAATTTTTATGATGACAGTGCGCCATATCGGCGGGCCACAATTACTCGCGATTGGTTTGAAGAGCATTCTAGACGGTTCGAGCGAATGATTTGGCCGCCCAGATCCCCCGACATGAATCCCATCGAACGTTTATGGCACACAATCGCGAGGTCACTTCGTGCACAAAAGCCTGCACCGGCAATACTTTCTCAGTTATGGACGGCTGTAGAGGCAGCATGGCTCAGTATTTCTGTAAGGGACTTTGTAAGTAGGCTGTTTATGTTTTCTTATTGGCAACGTTCCGTAGCGCTCTGTATGAAAATCACTGGCTGTGCTGTGTGCAGTCAGCGGCTGGTTGGCATTGTTGTAATACTCGCCATTGTAGTGTTGGGCAGCTGGATGTTAACAGCGCGTAGCGTTGCGCAGTTGGAGGTGAGCCGCCAGCAGTGGTGGATGTGGGGAGAGAAATGGCGGAGTTTTGAAATTTGTAAGACCGGATGTCATGATTTTTCAACACTGTTAAGGTAAATACATTGTTTGTTCTCTATTAAAATCTTTCATTTGCTAACTATGCCTATCAGTAGTTAGTGCCTTCCGTAGTTTGAATCTTTTATTTAGCTGGCAGTAGTGGCGCTCGCTGTATTGCAGTAGTTCGAGTAACGAAGATTTTGTGAGGTAAGTCATTTGTGAAAGGTATAGGTTAATGTTACTCAGGGCCATTCTTTTGTAGGGATTTTTGAAAGTCAGATTACGTTGCGCTAAAAATATTGTGTGTCAGTTTAAACACAGTGATGTATAATTGTTCAAAGGGGACGTCTCAACTTCCAACGACTTGTTGAGTCCAGACGACGTCTGCTTGCTCCTCTACACCTGGCAAAAGGAGGTCCAACACGATTTTAGGAGATGTCCATGACTTTTGTCTCCTCTGTATGAGGATTGATTTTATAGGAAATTAGAAAATGGCGAGAGAATTTTGAGAAGGTAGTTGTTGTGCTCTCCTGTGAAATGATCTATATTTTGGTTTGTGGGAACAAAAAAAAAAAAAAAAGGAGAAATTCTTTTGTACAGCTACATGGTTTTAGAGCACGAAAAAGACTGTTCAATCAGAACAACATAGGTCATCTGAGAAAAATATTGTGTTAACAAGAATTCCTGATGTGTATTGTATTTTGCCATACAATCCTTGCCCCTGCGTGGTCACTCGGAAGATCTTTGTGTGGGAATTTTCTTGAAACTTTCAGTCTATTTGCCAAATACGATCCAATTGCGAATCATCATTTTCATGAAGTTCGGCAAACAGACTGCTATGTTGTGTCTTATCTTTCTCCACGAAGTCAAAATGAATCCATCGAACTACTTGGTGCCGGCCGTGGTGGCCGAGCGGTTCTAGGCGCTACAGTCTGGAACCGCCCGACGGCTACGGTCGCAGGTTCGAATCCTGCCTCGGGCATGGATGTGTGTGATGTCCTTAGGTTAGTTAGGTTTAAGTAGTTCTAAGTTCTAGGGGACTGATGAAAGCAGAAGTTAAGTCCCATAGTGCTCAGAGCCATTTGAACCATTTGAACTACTTGGTGATCATGTCAGAATAGAGACATGTAAGAAAATTTATAAAGCTAAGTATTTTTTCATGATGTTCGACCGTACACCAAATATATCACACAGCAACGAAAAGTCTCAAGTAACTGGTAATGTACATATTGACGGTTCAGACGTGACATTTGTGAAAAGTTGCAAGGAGAAGGTCTAAAAAGTGCTATGGAAAAGGATATGATAAGGCTCCGACCGTGCCTGGACACGTTAGTGGTGTTCAGAGACGTAGTGTGGATATAAACCTTAAAGCAGTGTTTATGCCGCGTAACGAGCAGTCGGTTAATTTTGCTGGAGTACATGCAGCTATTACTGCAACAAAATCAGTGATTATTATTGGCAATATTCAAAACGTGTACACATTTTCCTCAAGCTCTACACATGTTACTATTAATGGAAATCGATCCCGTGACAGAAAATGGAGTTCAAAACATGACTCTGTACACGTGCATACTAAAAACATTGAAAACATAACAGAAGCTTCGGCAGTCTTGAGGGATGTATGAAAATAGGCTGCTGAAACCAAAGGAGCGCCTTCATTTATGGAGCCCAGTACTTACTGAAGTGGGTGATGCTCAGATATATAAAGGTCACAAGCGTTGTGGCATACCTCCTATAATCCGTTCACCATAAGAATAAACCTGATGTAAACATTGCATCATGTATTCTTGCGCTTTGCTGGAACCTCATTGTATTTCTGTTTCACGTGGGACTGCAGCCAAGCCGTCTCGAGTAGTATCAAGTACGATAATAAGGGACGCTTTCTGCTCTGCTTTACTTGCACGTCGACTTAGCGATAATACGGGACAACAGCTTCACCGGCACATTTAACCTGGACAGCACTGGCCGTTCAGCTGGTACAGCTAGCCTGCAGTGGCGTGGCCAGCTGCAGTACACACGGGAAAAGAGACGAGCAGAGGAGCAATACAGCTTCGAATGTCACTTAATTTTTGAGCAGAGTGAAATAATACAAAGCAAATCTCCCACAATACCCTCTTTAGACGACTAGACGTAAACCGCAACACGTAATCGTTTTTAGCTAACGTACTATTGTAATTAAAAACAAGAATGTAATTTTTCTGCATAAGCTGTGTGTAACGTAAGAGAGTATTGAAGGATTCCATCGTATAGTTAAACAGTGAAGCCACTGAAAGTATTACTTACAGTCAGTCTTCTGGTAATCTCTTAGCTCCTTCCTTATCCGAAACAGAGAAATACATTTCAGTTTTGAAAGTGTCACCTGTTACGTTGATAACGAGCCTATCAACAACAGAACCCACGAAGCCAACCAGGCGCAGCATCTTCTCTTCTTCTTTAATGACGACCGTTCTGTATCCCACCAGCGTTCGGCAGTGACGTGTGAAAAAGCTGAGAGCGTTAGTTCCAGTACGTCTGGCAGATTAACAGTCTTGTTACTTCTCGGGCCAAACCCCGCAGCTTGGCTCCAGTTCAGTTCTGTTGGGTTCATATTGAAATGGTGCAGTAGCAAATGTAAAAATGCAACATTTGTATGATGTGTTCGATGCTGTGAAAATGTTTTTTATGTTTCCACGATACGTATCTACCTCTGTGGCATAAAACGAAGGACATAGTCCTAATAAAGAGGATTTGGTTTTTCATTTTTGCTTTAAAAAATTAAATTGTTGTGTTTCCTTAATTTCAACAACTTTTATGAACAGTCTTTCATAAAACATCGGTAATTAAGAATCTGTATTGGAAATGGAAACAGGAATTTCGGGTCCAATATGTAATTAGAAACAAGAAGTCGAGCATTATTCATAAAAATGGTGATGAGTTTTATAATTACGACATGTAGGTATTTCGAATTGAACGAGAAAAAGAAAGTCAAAGCGTCGGGTTTCGAACCATGGCACAAACATCCGCATTTGTTTCACAATCTATTACGCTAAAAACTACGCTATACATTCAACTCAGTGTCAGCAACTGGATTACATACAACGCTGAGAATACTTCAAGGCCGATTATCTTCGAAAATTGATGAAAAACATTAATAGCCTATTTCTCGGTACTTTTGAACCGTGTTCCACGTACGAGTTTCACTACGGAACAGAAAGCAGCCTCAGCCATTTTCATACTGCGCATTATCAGCGTGACAATCAGAGCACAACGCTGCAGAGGCTGTGACTGTACACGATTTTTGAAATAAAACCCACATAGCTAAAGCGTGATTAAGAAAAACGTTGATGACTGTTAATACATTTGAATAGCTTATAGTTGTATTTGACGTAACTTAGTAATAATGTATCTGAAACATAAGTAGGACCTACTTCCAAGGACGTAACAACACCAGTGTACGTGTGCTACGGCTTCTGACTAATCATTGCGTTTGTGTTTGTTTATATCAGGTTTATTCTTGTGCTGAATGTATTGTAGTATCGTGTCGGACCTCCTTTTGCCCGGCGTAGTGCAGCAACTGACGTGGCCTGGACTCAACAAGTCGTTGGAAGTCCTCAGTAGTAATATTTAACCATGCTGCCTCTGTAGGAAAAAAAAATGGAAATAAAGTCCCATGCTTCTTGACAGAGCATAGGGAAAGGATGCTGTAGCCGTCCATAATTGCGAGAGTGTTCCGGGTGCAGGATTTTTTGCACGAACTGACCCCTCGATTATGTTCCACAAACGTTCGAAGGTATTCATGTCGGGCGATCTGGGTAACCAAATCATTTGCTCGAACTGCTCGGAATGCTCTTCAAACCAACCGCGAATAATTTTGGCCCAATAACATGGCGCACTGTCACCCATAAACATCCCACCGTTATTAGAGAACACGTAGTCCGTGAATGGCTGCAAATGGCCACCAAGTAACTGAACAAAACCATTTCCATTCAGTGATCGCTTCAGTTGGGCCACAGGAGCCAATCCATTCCATTTAAACACAACCCTTACCAGCTTGCACAGTGCCTTGTTGATGACTTGTGTCCATGGCTTCGTGGGGTCTGCGCCACACTCGAGCCTCTCCATCAGCTCTTAACAACTGAAATCGGGACGCATCTGACGAGGTCACGATTTTCGAATCGTCCAGGGTCCAACCGATATGGTCACGAGGCCAGGACAGGCGCTGCAGGCGAAGTCGCGATGGTAGCAAAGACACTCTCGTCGGTCGTCTCGTGCCGAGCCTCTTAACGCCAAATTTCGCCGAAATGTCCTAACGGATACGTTCGTTGTACGTCCCACATTGATTTCTGCGATTATTCCACGCAGTTTTGCTTATCTACCAGCACTGACAATTCTACACGAACGCCACTGCTCTTGGTTGTTAAGTGAAGGCCGTTGGCCACTTTGGCACTGTGGATATCGGAATACAGACTTCCCTGACGATTTCCTAAATAGAATGTCCCATGCGCTTTGCTCCAACTACCATTCCGCGCCCATAACGACGTTGGCAGCCTTTTCACATGAATCACCTGAATACAAATGACAGCTCTGACAATTCACGGCCATACTGCAACACTACTGCCATCTGTATTTCTGCATATCGTTATCCCATGATTTTTGTCACCCCAGCGTATTTGCAACAATGTGAACTCGGACGTGATGAATGGGTTCAAAAGCTGAAAGCACTGACTTTACTTTTTGGCGAAAAGCATGATTGTCTAGTCGCAAAAGCAGCTGAGACAGCCAAGGAGATACGCATTACATTTGATATTTCAGCATAAAGAAGGAAGGTAACGTCCGGGGACATATCGATTCTTGCTCGAATTTGATTCAGTAGATAAGCTAACAACCGATTTACAAAAAATGTACGTTACGAATGAATACACTCGTACTTCATGAAATATTTGCATTCCTTCAGATTCAAATACTGTTAAACGCAGAAAAAAATGAGTTCATTGTTTTTAAAATTCAGCATTTATGTGAAAAATACTCCGAACTGAGTAATTCAGCCACGGAATAGAAGGCAAGTCAGCTAAAATGCATGCGTCAAAATTTAGTGCGAGCGTGTGAAATCTGCCAACTGAAACCGAGTAAACAGCTGTGTTTGAAGCCGAAGGCGAACTGACACGTTTTGTTTATTAGCTGTGCATTTTAGCTGCTGGGCTTATATAGTCGACAATAGTGGAACTGCACGGTCTGTCTGTCTTGAGTCAGCGTGTCGTGGTCGAGCGGTAGCATTCTCGCTTCCCACGCCCGGGTCGCCGAGTTCGATTCCCGGCGGGGTCACGGATTTTCTCTGCCTCGTGATGACTGGGGACTGATGACTATAGCTGTTGAGTCCCATAGTGCTCAGAGCCATTTGAACCATTTTTGAAGTCAGCGTGTAATCAGGGTTGATAGTATATGCCCAACTGACCTGGAAGCATTCACAGTGCATTATTAGTTATTGGGAGCTCCAACGCTAGGCGGGTGATGGAGCCCCTTAGGGAAATAGCGGAAAGGTCGGGGAAGAAGGCCAGTGTTCACTCTGTCTGCTTGCCGGGGGGTCTCATGCGAGATGTGGAGGAGGCCCTACCGGCTGCGATAGAGAGCACTGGGTGCAGCCGACTGCAAATTGTTGCTCATGTCGGCACCAATGACTCCTGCCGTCTGGGTTCAGGGGTCATCCTCAGTTCGTACAGGCGGTTGGCGGAATTGGTGAAGGCGGAAAGCCTCGCTCGCGGGGTAGAATTAGAGCTAACTATTTGTAGTATCGTTCCCAGAACCGATCGCGGTCCTCTGGTTTTGAGCCGAGTGGAAGGCTTAAACCAGAAGCTCAGACGATTCTGCGGAGATCTGGGGTGCAAATTTCTCGACCTCCGCTATCGGGTGGAGAAATGTAGGGTCCCCCTGAATAGGTCAGGCGTGCACTACACGCCGGAAGCGGCTACAAGGGTAGCGGAGTACGTGTGGAATGCACATGGGGGTTTTTTAGGTTAGAGAATTCCCTCCCTAGGCCCGACAAGACGCCTCCTGAGACGCGGCAAGGTAGGAGTAGGCAAAATGCAACAGGGAATAACAATATTAATGTGCTAATAGTAAACTGCAGGAGCGTCTATAGAAAGGTCCCAGAACTGCTCTCATTAATAAACGGTCACAACGCCCATATAGTACTAGGGACAGAAAGTTCGCTGAAACCAGACGTAAACAGTAATGATATCCTAAATTCAGATTGGAATGTATACCGCAGAGACAGGCTGGACAGTCAAGGGGGAGGCGTGTTTATAGCGATAAGAAGTGCAATAGTATCGAAGGAAATTGACGGAGATCCGAAATGTGAAATGATTTGGGTGAAGGTCACGGTTAAAGCAGGCTCAGACATGGTAATTGGATGTCTCTATAGGCCCCCTGGCTCAGCAGCTGTTGTGGCTGAGCACCTGAAGGATAATTTGGAAAATATTTCGAGAAGATTTCCCCACCATGTTATAGTACTGGGTGGAGATTTTAATTTGCCGGATGTAGACTGGGAGACTCAAACGTTCATAACGGGTGGCAGGGACAAAGAATCCAGTGAAATTTTTTTAAGCGCTTTATCTGAAAACTACCTTGAGCAGTTAAACAGAGAACCCTCGTGGCGATAACATATTAGACCTTCTGGTGACAAACAGACCCGAACTATTAGAAACAGTTGACGCAGAACAGGGAATCAGCGGTCATAAAGCGGTTACGGCATCGATGATTTCAGCCGTAAATAGAAATATTAAAAAGGGTAGGAAGATCTTTCTGTTTAGCAAAAGTGACAAAAAGCAGATTTCAGAGTACCTGATGGCTCAACACAAAAGTTTTGTCTCAAGTACAGATAGTGTTGAGGATCAGTGGACAAAGTTCAAAACCATCGTACATTATGCGTTAGATGACTATGCGCCAAGCAAGATCGTAAGAGATGGAAAAGAGCCACCGTGGTACAACAACCGAGTTATAAAACTGCTGCGGAAGCAAAGGGAACTTCACAGCAAACATAAACATAGCCAAAGCCTTGCAGACAAACAAAAATTACGCGAAGCGAAATGTAGTGTGAGGAGGTCTATGCGAAAGGCGTTCAATGAATTCGAAAGTAAAGTTCTATGTACTGACTTGGCAGAAAATCCTAAGAAATTTTGGTCATATGTCAAAGCGGTAGGTAGATCAAAACAAAATGTCCAAACACTCTGTGACCAAAATGGTACTGAAACAGAGAATGACAGACTGAAGGCCGAAATACTAAATGTCTTTTTCCAAAGTTGTTTCACAGAGGAAGACTGCACTGTAGTTCCTTCTCTAGATTGTCGCCCAGATGACAAAATGGTAGATATCGAAATAGATGACAGAGGGATAGAAAAACAATTAAAATCGCTCAAAAGAGGAAAGGCCGCTGGACCTGATGGGATATCAGTTCGATTTTACACAGAGTACGCGAAGGAACTTGCCCCCCTTCTTGCAGCGGTGTGCCGTAGGTCTCTAGAAGAGCGTAGCGTTCCAAAGGATTGGAAAAGGGCACAGGTCATCCCCGTTTTCAAGAAGGGACGTCGAACAGATGTGCAGAACTATAGACCTATATCTCTAACGTCGATCAGTTGTAGAATTTTGGAACACGTATTATGTTCGAGTATAATGACTTTTCTGGAGACTAGAAATCTACTCTGTAGGAATCAGCATGGGTTTCGAAAAAGACGGTCATGTGAAACCCAGCTCGCGCTATTCGTCCGCGAGACTCAGAGGGTCATAGACACGGGTTCACAGGTAGACGCCGTGTTTCTTGACTTCCGCAAGGCGTTAGATACAGTTCCCCACAGTTGTTTAATGAACAAAGTAAGAGCATATGCACTATCAGACCAATTGTGTGATTGGATTGAGGAGTTCCTAGATAACAGAACGCAGCATGTCATTCTCAATGGAGAGAAGTCTTCCGAAGTAAGAGTGATTTCAGGTGTGCCGCAGGGGAGTGTCATAGGACCGTTGCTATTCACAATATACATAAATGACCTGGTAGATGACATCGGAAGTTCACTGAGGCTTTTTGCTGTGGTGTATCGAGAGGTTGTAACAATGGAAAATTGTACTGAAATGCAGGAGGATCTGCAGCGAATTGACGCATGGTGCAAGGAATGGCAATTGAATCTCAATGTAGACAAGTGTAATGTGCTGCAAATACATAGAAAGATAGATCCCTTATCATTCAGCTACAAAATAGCAGGTCAGCAACTGGAAGCAGTTAATTCCATAAATTATCTGGGAGTATGCATTAGGAGTGATTTAAAATGGAATGATCATATAAAGTTCATCGTCGGTAAAGCAGATGCCAGACTGAGATTCATTGGAAGAATCCTAAGGAAATGCAATCCGAAAACAAAGGAAGTAGGTTACAGTACGCTTGTTCGCCCACTGCTTGAATACTGCTCAGCAGTGTGGGATCCGTACCAGATAGGGTTGATAGAAGAGATAGAGAAGATCCAACGGAGAGCAGCGCGCTTCGTTACAGGATCATTTAGTAATCGCGAAAGCGTTACGGAGATGATAGATAAACTCCAGTGGAAGACTCTGCAGGAGGGACGTTCAGTAGCTGGGTACGGGCTTTTGTTAAAGTTTCGAGAACATACCTTCACCGAAGAGTCAAGCAGTATATTGCTCCCTCCTACGTATATCTCGCGAAGAGACCATGAGGATAAAATCAGAGAGATTAGAGCCCACACAGAGGCATACCGACAATCCTTTCCACGAACAATACGAGACTGGAATAGAAGGGAGAACCGATAGAGGTACTCAAGGTACCCTCAGCCACACACCGTCAGGTGGCTTGCGGAGTATGGATGTAGATGTAGATGTAGATGTTGATGTAGATGAACGCGTTTTCCACGGTCACCATTGTACTTGTTGAGTGTAACGTCAACGCGTGCTTCCAGTAACAGCCAACAGTACTTTCAAGTTGTTTGATGTACTGTAAAAGTTAGAAATATACGCTGAAGAGCCAAAGAAACTGGTACACGTGCCTAATGTGTAGGGCACCCGCGAGCACGCAGAAGTGTCGCAACACGACGTGGCATGGACTCGACCAATGTCTGCAGTAGTGCTGAAGGGAATTGACACTATGAATCCTGCAGGGCTCAAAAATGTTCATCTCTGGGGTGTTTGGTGGCCAGCGGAAGTGTTTAAATTCAGAAGAGTGTTCCTGCAGCCACTCTGTAGTAATTCTGGGCGTGTGGGATGTTGCATTGTCCTGCTGGAATTGCCCAAGTCCGTCGGAATGCACAATGGACATGAATGGATGCAGCTGATCAAACAGGATGTTTACGTACATGTCACATGTCAGAGTCGTATCTAGAGGTATCAGGAATCCCATGTCACTCGAACTGCACACGCCTCACACCATTACAGAGCCTCCGCCAGCTTGAACAGTCCCGTGCTGACATCCAGGTGTCATGGATTCGTGAGGTTGTCTCCATATCCGTACACGTCCATCCTGTCAATACAATATGAAACGAGACTCGTCCGACTAGGCAGTAAGTTTCCAGTCATCTAGAGTTCAATGTCGGTGTTGACGGGCCCAAACGAGGCGTAAAGCTTTGTGTCGTGCAGTCATCAAAGGTACACAAGTGGGCCTTCGGCTCCGAAAGCCCATATCGATTATGTTTCGTTGAATGTTTCGCACGCTGACACGTTGACTGCCCAGAAGTGAAATCTGCAGCAATCTGCGAAAGGGTTGCACTTCTATCACGTTCCACGATTCTCTTCGGTCGTCGTTGGACCAATTCTTGCAGGACCTTTTCCGGCCGCAGCGATGTTGGAGATCTGATGTTTTACTAGATTCCTGATATTCACGGTACGCTCGTGAAATGGTCGTACGGGAAAATCCCCACTTCATCGCTACCTCTGAGATGCTGTGTCCCATCACTCGTGCACCGACTACAGCACCACTTCAGACTCACTTACATCTTCATAACCGATCTAACAAATGCGCCAGACGCTTGTTGTCTTACATAGGCGTTGTCGGCCGCAGCGCCGTATTCTGCCTGTTTAGGTACAGTTACTCTGCATTTGCAAACGCATGGCTATACCAGTTTCTTTGGCGCTAGAGTGTATTACGGGCAGTAGTTAGAGAAAAACCACACAGCAAGGTAACGAGCAGTTCCCATGGAGTGGCTGATAGCAGTACATAAAAAAAATGAGTTTTCCGATTTGCTTCCTGTGAACAATAAAATCTAAACAATAAAAAGTACTGTATTTAAACGAAGCAAAGCTACACGAACACCTGGAGTTAGTTTTTCGGTAGTGTGTCTCCTTTTCCCTTTAAAAATTAATAACGATTTGTTTCATAGTTTTGCGTATACTTTATTCCTGTAATATGCATTTCTCTCATTCGTTTCTGAGGAAGGGGAAATTGATTTGTTTCGTATGTTATAGTTTCGTAGCAAAGGTTGTTGATGGTCTATTTTTTCGATATTGTTCGAGTTTCCTGGTACTCTATAGCATAAAATTTAAAGGGTTTGCAGAGAAAAATTTGGTCGCCGGCTACCTTACGCTCGTTTCATTTTAGGTAATACATTGCTGTGTACTAACACATCGAAATTATTTTTAAATTTGAAAGGAAAGCCACATCTCACTACAGAATGGAGAAATTAGAAGTTAAAGTATTTTATTTGCTTACACTGCTTGGCGGTGCCACGTGCAGGTACTGTAGCCCGCAGCTCGATCGTGAATAGTTTGTGCAAGTAGGCGCACGTTTCTTAAAGTTGTGTCCGCGATTTATCGCTGTACTTAATCCTGGAAGAAAATGATGAAGCCATTCCGCACCAGCAGGCACATAGTGCGCAAGCTGAAACACAGCTCATACATCGGACAAAGCTTGACAAAAGTTTACTTATGACACTACCAATTGTCATTTATTAAACGACTATAGTTCGCATTACATAATATGTTAGAGAGAACTTACAGGTCTGGGCCACATTCAGAGCAACGTATAAATTAAATTTTAATGCAGGTTACTGCCTTCCTTTATACGTAATATGTATGCATTACTTTCATGTTGAAAACGAAGGAAAATTCCAGCACATATAAACACCGAAACTCCTGCATGTTTCATAACAGCTGCATTCTTTTGTAACTAGAGTTGATTTATCAGCTTAGTCTCAGAAAAGAAAATGTAATAAGTAAAAGAGAAGTGTTGCAAGGAAAAAAGCGATATCTACAAAACAAAAGTATCTTTATTGTTATCTGTAGCTAATATCAGTGGCAATTCACAGCTTGCAGATACGACCACTAATGAATGTAAAAGAGCGTATGTGATAAGTTTTAACTAAAGATACATCACAAATTGTTTTACGAGCGTTCACTTTCGTAAAAGTTTTCGTTTAGTCTGTTAAATTAATTTCATTTCGTTAGAATGTCCGTTACGAGGCGTAGTAGTAAGCAGTTATCGTTTGACGTTTACCCCCACCCCCACCCCCCTTTTTTTTTTTAAAAAAAAGCGCAACGCTTGACTTCATACACATCAAAGGAGCCGCCCTTCGCTGTCCTTTCTGTATACTCTCTTTTTATGATGCAGCTACGATTGCTGAAGTGCATCGTATTAGACGTCACATTTCTTCATTCAACTGTGTTCATCCAAAAGAGATTCTTTTTAACAATCACTGTGTCAAACGCTACTTGTAAAAGAAGTGTATTTAAATTAAAGCTTATAAAGAGTTATCAGAGATCGACTATGAGGCAGTAAAAGTTACGTAAACTTGCAGCTTCATCAATTAAACGAAAAATGAAAAAAATTATTTACTGAAACGTCTAACATTTAACGTTTTCCGTGTCCCTATCTTGTTATAATTGTATGAGCACTTGTAAACTTTTACAGATTCGAAGGAAAAATTGACTTTAGATAAGTAATTTTATTTCATAATCATAACTGTGGGTCTAAAAAAGTAAACGGTTTTAAAACTTGGGGCGCAATATTTTAAATTACCCCGGGCTCTGAGACCCAACGGTACATAGCTCCATACGTGAAATGAGCGAGAAGCGATCGTACTGCGTAGAACAATAGTGCCATGCACTCCACAGAAATTTGCGCCTTATATATGTACGTACATTTTATTAAACATGTTAAATTTTTTTCTCTCGCAGTTGGAACGTTTAATCAACGACACATAATATTCGTAAATGTCAAAGCACAGTTAGCAATTTTCTGAAACTTCATGAGGATTAACACTTCGTAGTCTGTTGGTTTTAAGGGTTAGGAAGCATGCGTGTGATCAATACAAGAATTGAGATATCTAAACTGCTTTGCTGCTGCTAAAATATTACAGTTAAAATTGATGAGTTATATTCTTTCGCAGCTTATGCCTCACACATCCATAAAATATCAGATCACAACCACACTGACACACACTTAAAATCTGAAACCTAGGCTCAAATAAATCAGAAACTATTCATTTAATCGCATTGAAATGGATTTACTTAAGAGCTCGAAGTTACACACACTTGTTTGTAAGAACAGCATTCCTTCTTTCTAAAGCCGCTATAGTATTCATCATCATCATCATCATCATCATCATTTAAGACTGATTATGGCTTTCAGCGTTCAGTCTGGAGCATAGCCCCCCTTATACAGCTCCTCCATGATCCCTTATTCAGTGCTAACATTGGTGCCTCTTCTGATGTTAAACCTATTACTTCAAAATCATTCTTAACCGAATCCAGGTACCTTCTCCTCGGTCTGCCCCGACTCCTCCTACCCTCTACTGCTGAATCCATGAGTCTCTTGGGTAACCTTGCTTCTCCCATGCGTGTAACATGACCCCACCATCAAAGTAACTTTATCCGTGTCTGAAAAAAAACTGTCATCTGTACATGTGCTCTTATTATGATGTTTCTTATTTGGTGACAGAGTTTCCAGAGATCTCTTATGTAGTTCTCGTTTCTTATACCGTTTGGTTCTGTCTTCTGTTGCGGGTGACACATTGACAGTCGCACTACTGCATGGCAAATTGCACAAAGGGACTGCATCTGGCTTGAGCATTCTTTTTCGGGGCAAATTAAGCAATTCAGACTGTAAATCCCTTAAGTAATCTGTTTCTGCGAAATGGCGAGAACATATTCGTGCATGTGCCACATTTACACTGTCTTTCCTACAACATTTCGACAACCATAGTTTTTCTAATGTTTCATTACGCGGGAAACTGTGATACATTACGTCAGTTCCCTTTGTGCTCCGGTTGTTGGAAAAACAGCCCGTAACAGCACAGCCTGGCATTGTAAAAATTAATTTTCTCGCTCACTTGTAGATTCTCCAATAAGAATTTCACAGGACGAACCATAAACTATAGAGCTGGCGAACACAATGTTGATCCCGCTGTCCACTATCGCTAACTATTTCAGTTCCGAATCAAACATCAATTACAGCAAAAACCGTTAACACTCCCGAATTCCGAATGTTTCCGCTGTTGACTGAGTACCTCAGAAGAAAGAACTCAATCAAAATACTCCTTCAAACACAAAACAACACAAGAAAAACAATCACACACAATTCGAACGTGTACTGTTTGGCACAGCTGCTTCCACCGTGACGTCATGCGCACAACTGAGAAAACACGTTGCTTTCTGCGCATCGCTTTCTGCGCCCCCCCCCCCCCCCCTCCCTGCGTGTGGTCGTAGTTCGTTGATGACTGATAATTATCGTGAACTCGCTGCTGCGTAAAATCGATACTATCGGACAGCTGGATCGCACTTGGCGGTATGAAAACCAACCACGAGTTAAATGTTTATTTTTAATTACTTTCTACTTAATAGTCAATGTTATTACATTCTTGCGTTCCAGACGATCGAGAGTAACGAATGATCGTGAAGTAAATGTAAAAACAGCTGAATATCAATGATTCAGTAACGCTACAATTTATTCATAAAGAAATACTTTCGACTACGTGTATAATTGCAGATTATTCCGATGAAGCCAAGAGAATATAAACGCAGATTTATTGCGGGAAAAGCAAAACATATTTCTGTAGTTATCCGTTCCTATTATGGTAAGCACTTTACTTGACACGTAAGAATTTTGTATGGAGTCTAATGATTTAAAAATTCTCACACTTCGCTAGATTTTCTAATACGTGAATATATTTAGAAAATGTAATTATTCTTGCTTCAAAAGCGAATGTGTTGAAGATTCTTGTCTTTTGTGTCTCAAATGTAGCAGCAGTTGTGTAACTGGTTTCTTCTGTGTGTGAAACAGTTTTGCTGCTGTTGGCGTTTTATTATCTCATCTGTATTGTTTTTCCAACAGCTACCGTTGTGGTGGCTTATTTGGTACGATCAAGAATGCAGGTTTTGCATTTCCTATAGTGAAGAAAACTTCACGTTACTGAATCGATAAACGACGTCTTTCTGCAATAGGTCAGGTCCCCTGCAGCTTACTAGCCTTTTTTTATTTTGTTCTTAAAAGAAAACGACGACCTTCAGTAAATATCTAGAGAGTACAAGAGATCCGCCAAGTAAACTGTCCTGTAATGTACCATTTCGTACCTCGCAAACTAAAGAAAGACGGATTTTTTTAGGTAGTACCGATTTTTACAGCATTCCATAGGCTCCCTATTGTAAGAACTATATTGCAAATTAACATAAACGACTCTATTCGCACTCATCCTATATCATATTCAGAAGTTCATCTGTCTGTAGGTTGGAGCGCTGCTGCCGCACTGAACAACAAAAAAGAGGAGTGTCCTGACCCAAGATTGTGCTTGAACGTGTTGGGCTGTAGTGATACGGCAATGTTATGTCCTCATAGATCCGGAGAATTTCGACATCGGCCAAGTCTCAGCCGTGTCCGTTACACTACTTCCACGATCTTCCAATGTTGAGAAAACACGAAGGCAGCCAACAGTTAACGACGAAACATGGCAACAGTTTCGTTTCGCCGCTTGATGCGATATATTCCGTACTGTGTCCCCAATGCAGCACGCTTAATCTGTGTATGACATAGTCCCTTAATTTTTTTTCTTCTTAAACGATGTTTAAATCCTTAAAACAGTGTGACGAGTGGTGATTCAAGTACTGTCTTGTGCTTGCTGCGAATTCGCATTTTGTTACGACTTGTTGTAATGACTTTTGTGCTGATAGAGTAACTGAAGTCTCCAACTGTGAATAAGTAACTACATGAAGTCTCTGTCTAGGTGCTGATCCTCACAGTTGGATGTAACTGCAAAGCCGGCCGGGGTGGCCGAGCGGTTCTAGGCGCTACAGTCTGGAACCGCCCGACCGCTACGGTCGCAGGTTCGAATCCTGCCTCGGGCATGGTTGTGTGTGATGTCCGTAGGTTAGTTAGGTTTAATTAGTTCTAAGTTCTAGGGGACTGATGACCTCAGAAGTTAAGTCCCATAGTGCTCAGAGCCATTTGAACCATTTTTGTAACTGCAAAATATTTAGGTGTTTCGAAAATCCGGCAGTCCATAAAATATTCGTACCCAAAAGAAGCACACTAGTTAATTTGAGACCACGAGGTGTTGCTCAGAAGCCCACTCGGAAAGAGTTTTCTTACTGTGCGCACAATGGCACCAATCCATGCGTTGCGTCTTAGGCGTATCTGTTGAGTTTCGGTGGATGCGGTATGTGTAAAGCGTGGTGTCATGTGTGTGTTGTGTCATGATGAGTGAAGGGAGAGGGTGACACCTGGTGGTGGCACGTAGGCAGCTCATCACGAATATCTCCAGGAGGGCCACTGAGTTTGATGTCCCTTTGTAACCTATGTGTCCTCAGTCGAGGAGTCACTTCAGAGAGGTTCGCCATTTAATTCAGTGTATAGGTGCAAAGTCTGGTGATCAGGAACTTTACATCACCACATCATTTCCCGCTGCCGCCCAAATACCAGTGTGAAAATTTCTGTCAACATCGAGATTCGATCGGACTATGTCCAGTGGGGTGCCACCAGAAAAGCGCGCGTTAATGACATCGGCTGCGGAATTACTACTTTATTTACAATGCAAACAGTCTAACGAGATTAGCATACGTCGGAATCATTACTTATTAAATTTAATATACTTAATCAACTTAACCATTTTTGCTCTAATCTGTAAGTAGAATAATATTTCTCGCAGTGCCATTTTAGGCATCGTTTTCAAAAACTTATTAGAAACTGCGTTGCCCAACTTTCATGTACCGTATATACTTGAATCCAAGACGAGAGTTTTTTCCCGAAATTTCGTGCTCAGAAGCAGGGGCTCGTCTTGCATATTTGGCATATGATGGGGAGTTTTTCTTTTCTTTACCGAATACAACTTCTTTCCTCCATTAAGCTGTAACTCTAATATCTGCCACGCCTACCACTTTACCGTACGCACGCACTTTGGGCACAGTTGTACGATAGCAAACTTTTTGTATAAATTGTTTGAATTTGGTGATCCCATTCCCAAACAGCATAGTAAATTAGGGGAGGGCGGGGCTCGTAGTTACCGAGGTAAGTTGTTCCGAATCAAATAACTCTGCGAGGGAAAGATTCTGCCAACGGGCGGAGGAGCAGACTGAAGTTCAGGATACTCTCTTGCCGTTGTGCTGGGAAACTGCCCCTAAAAGGCGGAAGAATCAGCAGTGATCAATGGAATGGCCAGGCAGAAAGCAATGGAAACGATTGCAGTAAGACACGTAATGTGTATCCACAGGACATGTGGCATATAATTGGGGAAGTGTTGCGATGATCTCACCGTTGTCAAAAGATTCCGGACTTGTCCCTCATTCGGATTACCGGGACAGCACTGCCAAGAGGGAGATGACCATGAGAAATAGACTGAATAACCAAAGGATAACGTTCTACGAGTCGGGGCGTTGAAAATCAGAAGTCTGAATGTGGTAGAGAAGCTACAAAATCTGAAACGGGAAGAGCTAAAGCTCAATCTAGACATTGTGGACGTCTGTGAAGTGAAATGGAAAGAAGACAATGATTTCTGGTCAGATGAGTATTTGTTGAACAGGAAGGTAGGACAGGGAGTGAGCTACTGTGAACAGTTCAGTAAAGGGAGATGAGAATCTAATAGTCACACAGAATAGGGGAATGAGTAGAAGAAAGGAGTACGAGAGAATATTGGCTTGGCAGTAAGAATGAGAGAAGAGAAAGACTAATTGCTTTCTGCAATAAATTTCAGATGGTAATAACGAATTCTCTGTTCAAGAATCACAAGAGGGGAAAGTATACTTGGAAAAGACATACAGGAAGATTACTTCATGGTCAGGCAGAGATTCCGAAATCAGATGTTAGATTGTAAGGTGTGTCCAGGGCCAGATGCAGCCTCAGATCACAATTTGGTAATGATGAAGAGCAGAGTGGAGTTTAAAAGACTATTCAGGAAGAACCAATACGCAAAAAACTGGGTTTCAATAATACTACGGAATGAAGTGACACGTTTGAAGTCCTCTGAGACTATAGATACTACGATAATGAATAGTTCAGTACACAGTTCAGTTGAAGAGGAAATGGACAGCTATGAAAAGAGCAATCACAGAAGCTGGAAAGAAAAACGTAGGTACAAGAAAACTAACAGCGAAGAAACCATGGATAACAGTAGAAATACTTCATTTGATCGACAAAAGAAGTAAGTACAAAAATGTTCTGCGAAATTCAGGATGCAGAGAGGCAAGTCATTTAGGAATGAAATAAATACGGTAACCAGGGGAGCTAAGGCAAAATAGCTGCTTGAAAAATGTGAAAAAATCGAAAAAGTTATTGTTGGCAGGACTGACTTTGCATAGTCAAGTCAAAACAACCTTCGGTGAGAGGGCGGCAACATTAAGAGTGTAATGGGAATTCCACTGTTAAATGCAGAGGAGAGAGTGGAGAGGTGGAAAGAGTAAGTTGAGGATCTCCATTACAGGTAGGACTTACCTGATGACGTGATGGAAGAAGAAACAGGAACTGATAGGGAAGATATAGGGGATCTATTATTAGAATCGGAATTTAGAAGAGCTCTGGAATACTTAAAACCAAATAAGGCAGAAGGCATAGGTAAATTCCAACGGCATTTCAAAAAATCATTGGGGGATGAGGCAACAAAATTGTTATTCACGTTGTTGTGTAGAGTGCATGATACTGGCGATGTACCATCATACTTTTGCAAATCATCCACACAATTCCCAAGATTGCAAGAGCCGACAAGTGCGAAAATTATAGCACATTCAGCTTAACAACCCATGCATGCAAGTTGCTAACAAGAATAATACACAGAAGAATGGTAAGGATGGTAAGGAAAACTGAGGATTTGTTAGATGACGATCATTTTGGCTTTAAGAAAGTAAAAGGCACGAGGGAGGCAGTTCTGACGTTGCGGTTGACAAGGCAAGCAGGACGGAAGAAAAATTAGACATGTTAATAGGACTTGTCGACTTGGAAAAAACGATCGATAATGTAAAATGATCCAAGATATTCGAAATTCTGAGGAAAACGGGTGTAAGCTATAGGGGAAAGACGAGTAATAAACAATACGTACAAGAACCAATACAATAACAGTGGAAGACCAAGAACGAACTGCTCGGATTAAAAACGGTGTAAGACAGGGATGTAGTCATTCTCCCCTGATGTTCAGTCGGAGAGGCAGTGACAGAAATAAAAGAAAGATTCAAGACGGGAATTAAAATTCATGGTGAAAGCATATCAATGATAAGATTAGCTAATTACATTGCTACCCTCAGTGAAAGTGAGGAATAATTACACGACTTGCTGAATAGAATAAACAGTCTAATGAGTACACACTTTCGAGTGATATTGAAACTAAGTATGGCGAAAGTAACGACGACTAGGAGAAATGGTATTAACATTAAACTTAACATTAGAATTGGTGACTACGAAGTAGACGAAAGAATCCTGCTAGCTTGGAAGTAATGAAACTCATTACGGAGGAAGCAAGGAGGACATTTAAAGTAGAACAGCACAGTTTGGGAAAGACATTTTCTGAGACTTTGTGGTTGGAGCTGAGCCTTGTTTGGAGATGAATCATGGACCGTGCGAAAACCGGAAAAGAGGAAAATCCTGGCGATTGAGATGTGGTGCTACAAAAATATGTTCAAAAGTAGGTGAACTGATAAGATAAGAAAATACAAAGGGAGAGACAAGTGGGAAACCTTGGAAAGAAGAAGGGAGAATACGGTAGTACATATCTTAAGGAACTAAGGAGTAAGTTCAATTGTATTTGAGGAACCTGTAGAGCCCAAAACCTGCAGGTCAAGAAGGAGATTGCAATATATCCAACACATGATTGATGGCGTAGCGTACAAGCGCTATACCACAATCAAGTGGTTGGCACAGGACAAGGGAGAGGTATTCGTGGTGGACTGAAACAAATCAATTAAAAGACCGATGAAAAAAAACTTCGGTTCTGTATGGTCCCAACGTTTCTAGCACCCGCCTACAGAATTCACTGTGACTGTAGCGGAAGTCTCAATTTACCTGCACACATCCGAATCTCTACCGCTTCTGTTTGTGCCACAAACACAAAGCGTGGGATAAGATATTTGCGTGGTCAGGGCTCAGCTTGTGGCTTTTCGTGAGGACACCTCCTCTGTCGCTTGATATGACACTTGATTGTTAGAGGCAAATTTGATCAGTGGTTGAGTGTACTACGAATCAACATCATCTCTGTGTGCCGCGCGGAAACGCCGTGAGGTTAGAGGCGCCATGTCACGGATTGCGCGGCCCTTCCGCCGGAGGTTCGAGTCCTCCCCCGGGCCCGGGTGTTTGTGTTGTTCTTAGCATAAGTTACTTTAAGTAGTGTGTAAGTCTACCTAAGCAGTTTGGTCCCTTAGGAAGTCACACACATTTGAATACATCCATGTGTCTCGTGAGGGACCGCCGTGGCAGTGTCGGGATTCACTGTTGCCATAGTTCCGGGTGGAATGAGTTCCGGAACTGTGGTTACGGTGAGTTCCTATTCTGCTTCCATCTTCTGATCTACAGTAGACGCACTGGCTGTTGATTATGCTAAAACTCATATTACAGGTTGTGAAAGAAAGTGTCGACTCCAACGTGTCCCCTGCTGACATGCAGGGTCCATGTATTCATGAGGTAGTCTCCATACCCGTACACGTCCATCCGCTCGACACAGTTTGAAATGAGGCTCGTCCGACCAGGCAACATGTTTCCGGTCATCAAGAGTCCAATGTCGATGCTGACGCGCCCAAGTGGGGCGTAAAGCCTTGTGTCGTGCATCCACCAAGGGTACACGAGTGGGCATTCGGCTCCGAAAGCCCATATTTACGATGTTTCGTTGACTGGTTCGTACGCTGACACTTGGTGATCGTGCAGCACTGAAATCTCCACCATTTGTGGAAGGGTTGCACTTCCGTCACGTTAATCGATTCTCTTCAGTCGTCGTTGGTGCCGTTCTTCCGGCCACAGTGATGTCGGATATTTGATGTTTTACCTGATTCCTGATGTTCACGGTCTACTCACTAGTGTAATGGTCGTAACGGAAAATCCTCACTTCATCGCTACTTCGGAGATGCTGTGTTCCATCGCTCGTGCGATTACTATAAGACCATGTTCAAACGCACTGAAATCTTGATAACCTACAATTGTAGCAGCAGTAACCGATCACAACTGCACGAGACATTTGTTGTCTTATATAGGCGTTTCCGACCGTAGCGCCGTATTCTGCCTGTGTACATATCTCTGTACTTCAATAGGCATGCCTACACCCTTGTTGGGCAGTTGGCTGTTAACAGCGCGTAGCGTTGCGCAGTTGGAGGTGAGCCGCCAGCAGTGGTGGATGTGGGGAGAGAAATGGCAAAATTTTGAGAGCGGACGATCTGGACGTGTGTCCATCAGAAAGAGTAAATTTGTAATATTGGATATCATGAACTGATATATATATGATGACTTTGGAACATTATTAAGGTAAATACATTGTTTTTCTATCAAAATCTTTCAGTTGCTGAGTATGCCTATCAGTAGTTAGTGTCTTTAGTAGTTAGAATCTTTTATGTAGCTGGCAGTAGTGGTGCTCGCTGTATTACAGTAGTTCGAGTAACGAAGAGATTTTTGTAAGTGACTCATGAAAGGTATAGGTTATTGTTAGTCAGCGCCATTCTTTTGTTGGGATTATTGAAAGTCAGATTGCGTTGCGCTAAAAATATTGTGTGTCAGTTTAGTGTTGATCAGAATAAGTAAAGAGAGTAATGTCTGAGTACGTTCAGTTTTGCTCAGCTATTTGAAAAGCAAATAATGTAAGAGGTTCATTAGCACAGTCATTCATAAATTTTTGTGAGGGGACGTTTCACACTTTCATGGTAAGAGTTTGTGAGTATTCTGTCTGATACATCTCAGTATGTTAATGCACGTCTTATGATGGAAAATTTCAGGATGTTTGAAACCATATGAACGTAGTCGAAAATAAAAGCTCTCAAAAAGACTTTTATCGCCATGTTCTCGTCCAGCAAAGTTTTTGTTTCTTTGATCAGAAACGTCGTTCTCAAATGTATTTCGCCCGACGGCAACTGCTGCGTGCGGTCATGTAAATAAGGGGCGAAGTAAATCAGAATTATCTGCACAGTCCAGTATGACGAGCTGCGTCTCCAATCGTGTACACGACAGTGAGACTTGTGCTCTCTGCCACATGTCTTTGGGTTTTATACTACTGGCCATTAAAATTGCTGCAACACGAAGATGACGTGCTACAGACGCGAAATTTAACCGACAGGAAGAAGATGCTGTGATATGCAAATGATTAACTTTTCAGAGCATTAACACAAGGTTGGCGCCGGTGGCGACATATACAACGTGCTGACATGAGGAACGTCTCCAACCGATTTCTCATACACAAACAGCAGTTGACCGGCGTTGCCTGGTGAAACGTTGTTGTGATGCCTCGTGTGAGGAGGATAAATGCGTACCATCACGTTTCCGGCTTTGATAAAGGTCGGATTGTAGCCTATCGCGGTTGCTGTTTATCGTATCGCGACATTGCTGCTTGCGTTGGTCGAGATCCAATGACTGTTAGCAGAATATGGAATCGGTGGATTCAGGAGGGTAATAAGGAACGCCGTGCTGGATCCCAACGGCCTCGTATCACTAGCAGTCGAGACGACAGGCATGTTATCCACATGGCTGTAACGGATCGTGCAGACACGTTTCGATCCCTGAGTCAACAGATAGGGACGTTTGCAGGACAACAACCATCTGCACGAACAGTTCGACGACGTTTGCAGGAGCATGGACTATCAGCTCGGAGACCATGGCTGCGGTTAGCCTTGACGCTGCATCACAGACAGGAGCGCCTGCGATGGTGTACTCAACGACGAACCTCGGTGCACGAATGGCAAAACGTCATTTTTTCGGATGAATCCAGGTTCTGTTTACAGCATCATGATGGTCACATCCGTGTTTGGCGACAATGCCCGAACGCACACTGGAAGCGTTTATTCATCGCCATACTGGCGTATCACCCGCCGTGATGGTATGGGGTGCCATTGGTTACACATCTCGGTCACCTCTTGTTCGCATTGACCTCACTTTGAACAGTGGACGTTGCATTTCATATGTGTTATGACCCGTGGCTCTACCCTTCATTCGATCCCTTCGAAACTCTACGTTTCAGCAGGATAAAGCACGACCGCATGTTGCAGATCCTGTACGGGCCTTTCTGGATACAGAAAATGTTCGACTGCTGTCCTGGCCAGCACATTCTCCAGATCTCTCACCAATTGAAAATGTCTGGTCAATGGTGGTCGAGCAATTGGCTTGTCACAATACGCCAGTCACTACTCTTGATGAACTGTGGTATCGTGTTGAAGCTGCATGTGAAGCTGTACCTGTACACGCCATCCAAGCTCTGTTTGACTCAATGCCCAGGCGTATCAAGGCCGTTATTACGGCCAGGCGTGTTTGTTCTGGGTACTGATTTCTCAGGCTCTATGCACCCAAATTGCTTGAAAATATTATCACATGTCAGTTCTAGTATAATATATTTGTCCAATGAATACCCGTTTATCATCTGCATTTCTTCTTGGTGTAGCAATTTTAATTGCCAATAGTGTATTTTAAACTTAGCAGCGGTCGAGTTGTGCTTTGATCTCCAATGTTGCAGAGTGGCCACTCCAGACTAGAGAGTGTCGTGTGCTGGGAACCGTGGGACGAGATCTTCATCACAGTGGCGGGCGCACAGTCGAGAATGCTTACCCGACAACAGCATTCTTTATTAGTCGATGCTTCCGAACGAGAGGTCGTTGACGGTGGCGGGGCAGCGAGCGAGCTGGCTGGGGCAGCGGAATGCTGCGGCAGCGTAACGGATGCTCCCGGCGACAACGCGCGTGCTGACGCAAGCCGGTTGTCAGCTCTACAGCCGAGACCCTACCGCTGACACGGCGTATTTTATATCCTGCGCCCCGTTTCGGTGCCCTTCATGGCAAACCATTCTGCGCTTACATTTGAAGAAGATAATGCCCTCTCGCACACGGTGACAACTTCTAGTGCTTGTCTTGTACGAGGGTGAGTCAAATGAAAACCTTTAATTTGTAATAACAAATCGAAATTTCGCGCCGTTATCCTGTAAGTTGGTAAGCGTGCTACAAACAGCGTGCAGAATGGCCTGTAGGTGGCAGCATAGTGCAGATGCACGCCTTCGACCATAGGTACTAGTAGACTGGCCTTGCTGTGCAGAAGCTATAGGGCTGGTGTGGCTCCAACATAAACTACGTGACTGTTGGCAAAACGTGGCGGGGTTTCACATTAGCGGTCTGCCATCCTACGTTTGTATCGTATTTTCTCCACATTTCTGAATTGACTGCCAAACGCTTCCAACAAAAATTACCTTTTTATTTGCGAAAAATTGTGTCAGAACTACATTTGACCTGGATTTGTTCACAGTACCATTTATAAAATCCAACAAATACATCGAACGCCCCTCTGGTGGACAGCGGGACGAAATTACTATAAACTATCAATTAAAATAAAATGTCGTTAAAATTCTTTTAAGCAGTAAGAGCGGGCTCGTGTCAAAACTTTAAATATTGGATTCGCCGCGTTTTGAGCTGTAGTCACTTATAAAAGAAAGTGGGATATGGGAATTATGTCAACTATAGGTGCCAAAATTGTCTAGGAGCAGGTCCATTTTAGAGTATCAATTTTAGGTGAACTTCAAAGGTTCAGTTGCTCCTATTTTTAAAAAAGTTTAAACTATCAGTTTAAAAAAATGATATTGTAGATGAAAGGTGAGACTTTGAAGTTTCAGAAAATAATGTTGGAGCCTACATTTATTTAACAGTATTAGAAGGTAGAAAAAAATTCTCTTCATGTGTCGACTATGGGTGCTCTTACCTCATTATAATCTCACTTGTATATACAAAAAGGCGCGTATGTGCAGATGGCTTAAAGTTTTTCCGTTACAGGGCCTGTATCCAATGCTGCTTCCGGCTTTCATCCTTAGGGAACCTATGAGTACGAACAAGAAACAGTTATACTTACTTCTGTAACCGAATTATCACAGATACTTTCCAAAATGTAATATGAGTCTGACTTTACAGGCATCACTTTCAACACTTTAATTTACGTGATACTCTATTTCAAGTGTAAACAACGTATAAAAGTCACTTCAGCAGATTTCAATAAACGCATCTGCACTATCATAGAAACACACGTGAAATGTAATGCCATTTCCCCCGACAAAACGCTGAGTACAGTCATAAGCGCAACTCGAAACAACCATGTTTTGCAAACATTCACGTGACTTTAGCCCAGAATGTTGGAGCTACGAAAATGACGTCAGGGCCAGTCTATTATATTTATGGTCGAAGATGAACACATAACGGTCGCAGTATCAATATAAAGATGGCCGCCCCACTTGCGACTTGCACCAGGGAAGAACAGCGTTCTGTTATTCGGTTTTCGCGTAGTGAAGCTGTGAAACCTATTGAAATTCATCGACGAATGAAGGTTCAGTACTGTGATGGATGTTTGTCACAGCAACAAGTCTACGCATGGAGTAGGAAGTTCGCAAATGGTGTGACTTCAGTGGAAGATGCTCCTCGTCCAGGTCAGGCACAACGAGTTGTGACTCCACAGAACATTGCAGCAGTTGAAGCCATAGTGAAGGAAAACCGCTGAGTGACACTGAATGACATTGCAGCATGTTTACAGATTAGTCGTGGGTCAGCATACCACATTGTGCATGATGTGCTCCAGTTTCACAAAGTGTCTGCAAGATGGGTGCCACAGTAAGCTCACTCCTGAAATGAGAGAACGACGTGTTGATGCTTGTGAAGAACTTCTTCGGCGCTTTGAACGACAAGGTGATGGCTTCCTTGCAAGAATCGTTACTGGGGACAAAACCTGGGTTCACTTACACCAACCGGAAACGAAGAGAGCGAGCAAGGAATGGCGCCATTCCTCGTCACCAAAAACGAAGAAGTTTCGAACAGAACCATTAGCAGGGAAGGTTATGCTGACTCTCTTTTGGGACGAAAAAGGCGTCATTTTGGGGTATTACATGCCTGGAGGGACCACTGTCACCAGTTCATCATACACAGATCTCCTAAAAAATCATCTGCGGCCTGCAAAAAATCAAAGCGATGTGAATTGCTGTCAGCAGGTGTTCTTTCGCAACATGACAATGCAAGGCCCCACACTGCCCGTACAACAGTTGCAACCATCACAGACCTGCATTTTGAGTGTCTTCCTCATCCACCATACTCACCGGAACTTGCCCCAAGTGATTTCCATATGTTTGTACCACACAAAGACGCAATGGGATGAAAGAAGTTCCGTTCTGATGAAGAGGTACGCCACGCGGTGCGTGAGTGGTTGCGCGGACTACCAAAAGAATTTTTTTCTAAAGGAATTTATGCACTTTGTAAGCGCTAGAGGACTTGCATTAAGCGTGGGGGAGATAATGTTGAAAAGTGGTACAGCTTTGTACCACTTCTGCAAAATAAATAATATTTAAAAAATATTTAAGGTTTTCATTTGACTTACCCTCGTATATGCCAAATCCTACATTGGCCAGCAAGGTTGCCGGACTTCTCCCCAACTGAGAACGTAGCATTATAGGCAGGACTCTCAAACCAGCTCGGTATTTTGGCGATCTGACGTGCTAATTGGACAGAAATTGGCACGAAACATCTCAGGAGGACATCCGGCAACTGTACCAATCAGTGCCAAGCCGAATAACTGCTTGCATAAGGGCTCAGTTTGGGAAGTTCTTTTCTTAAATTAATCATTCAGTTTTTCCGAAATTGTAGTCATTTGTTTGACTGTACATTACATCTACCGAGTCCCGTCCCATTCGGATAATATCTCGGTGGCATGATTTATTTATTTATTTATTTTTTTTTTTTTTTTTGGAGGGGGGGAGTCTGTATCCAGATGCGGATTTCAGGCCACAGTTAACATTCCGCCGCTAGTCGGCCCTTCTCTCAGGGCTCTGCAGTCGCTGCCGGTGGCGGAAAATTCAAAAATCCAAGATGGCGGCAGCCGTACTCCCCTTATCTATTACGTGACAAGCCACGCCTCCTTATCTGTCGCCCGACATGCCACGCCTCCTTACATGTGACGTGCCATACCCCTCCCGTTCTCCACAACCCTTCCTCTTCGCCCCATCCCTTTTCTCTTCACTCAGAACCTGAATAGTATTAAAACCAAACAGTCGATCGCATTGTTGTATTTTATTGGGCATTAATATGAACTTACAATGTAGCCCCACAACAGGCATTTGGGCAGTGTCCAAACGTATCCGAATGATCTGAATTTTTACACCCCATTCAAAATTACTTATTCAAAAAGTTACATAAAGAATTTATCTTGTAGTATTTCCAAGTCTAAAATACATAAGCAACAAACACAGAAAAACACACACTTAAGGCTGCATTAATGAATGTTGAAAGTTCTGCCTGTGTAGTAGACTTGGTGCAATGCACAACAGAGCTACAAATTAATTATTTTCCACATTTAAACTGCTTTAAGTCGCTTTTCACATGATAGGTAAGGTAATGTGACTTGTCACATGAGAGATAAACGCGGTGTCACATGTCATGTTACAGACAAGACGGGCTTGGCTGCCGCCATCTTGGCTTTTTTAATTTCCCGCCACCAACCAGCGACTGAAACGGTGCGACAGAAGCGCCGACTAGCGGGGGACAATTCAACTGAGACCTTGTGTCCCCAATAGTAGTTTCGTGGTTTTGTATCTCTGGCAACACGAATTTTTATTTACGCGTATTCCGTAGAACGAAAGAAAGTTTAGCAATGAGAGCACATGCTTTTCTCACCCTATATTGAACTTGTTTTGTAGGTAATTGCAAAGGAGTAAATAACAATCAAAGCACTGGAAAATAACACTGAAACTCTTGATGTTGACATTGTGCTTTTTGTACTGCTGACGTATTTTTGCAGACATTTTAAATGTTGAATTAAAACTGTGACATTTGACAAGCATCATTTTAGATGTGGAAAATAGTTGATTTGATGCTCTGTTGTGTCTTATACCTTGTCTCGTCACAGATCTAACTTTTAACGTTAATTTCTGTAGTTTTGTCTGTAAGCTCATGGTATATAAATTGTTTATGTGTGTGTGTATGTGTGTGTATGTCGCTGATATTTTTTATATCTGAAAATGCTGCAAGATATGTCATTTATGCAAATTTTTATATAAATAGTTTTGAATATAGTGCCCACGTTCAGATTTTACAGGTACTTTGGAACACAGCCAATACGTCTGGTCTGGGGTGATTTTATTTTAATAGCTGCTAAAATACTATGCTATGATGCACTGTTCAGCTCTCCTCTGCAGCTGACCAGCTCATAACTTCCTCATTTCCACGAGATGTCGCTCGAAATGCCAGTTACATATGGGCCAGACAACAATTCACGTATTACATATTCCTCATTACTATAAACAACAAATTGTAAATACAAGCCTTTCTTGCGAATTGTCCGCCCCGATAGCTTAGGGGTCAGCGCTGCGGTCTGTCACGCCAAGGGGCTCGGGTTCGTTTCCCTGTTGGGTCGGAGATTTTCTCCGCTCAGGGACTGGGTGTTGTGTTGTCCTCATTACCATTTCATCATCACCAGTGGAATGCAACGGGAAACCACCACTACAATCACTTCCCTAGACACTCGTGCGGTGCACCTCTCTGACAAGGCTTACCTCATGACAAGGCCTGCCTAAGGCAGAACACAAAGTTTCTTGTGAATCACTATATGTGTTGCCAAATACCTTATCAAAATCTCTACAGTAGTGCCTGAGATTATCCATAATATACACACAGAAAACCGAGATGTTTCAAATGACTCTAAGCACTATGGGACTTTACGTCTGAGGTCATCAGTCCCCTAGACTTAGAACTACTTGAACCTAACGAACCTAAGGACATCACACACATCCATGCCCGAGGCAGGATTCGAACCTGCGACCGTAGCAGCAGCGCGATTCCGAACTGAAGCGCCTAGAACTGCTCGGCCACAGCGGCCGGCAAACCGAGATGTAGGACATTAATTTACAATAAAGGGTGCTCAGAAACGGCCTGATTAGCTTGTAAAGGTGTTGCAGGGCAGGTCCTGCTGACAAATAATTCTTGAGAAAAAGTTGTATACGTTGTGCCATTTCCGAGCTAATTAACATTGAAGTTAGTCGATCAGAATGTTGCGTGAGCAAATTCATGCGGCTCGCCAGATACAATTAGTGTCAGTTGCTCTCGTATCTTAGATGATGACGCACGAGACTGCTCGGCCTTTGGCTCAGGTTCCACCCTTACTGTCGTTCCACGTTCAGTTTTCTATCGCTATCTTGTTCGGTTTTAGGAAACCAAACGTAGTTTGGCGACACCGTACCTGGCGGAGTGCTTGAATTTGCGCGCGCAATGGCCCGATTGGCTAACATCAATGCTAACTAACTCGGAAGGACATAAAGTATCGGATTTTTTTCTTAACAATTGTTTCTCAGCAAAACCTACCCTGCAGCGCCCTTACAAGCTTTTCAGACTAGGGTCGTTCAAACAGTCTCGAACCATCGATGCCCGAACGCCCTACATTATTAGACTTAAGCATGCAAAATTTGCACGTCTTTCCAACGTCGACTTTTATGTATGCCCAGTCACACATTCTGTGTTCGACTCCTTCACGCGCGCGTGCGCTGCTGTTACCATGCTTCGAGCGGGGATGTGGTTCTCCAGTGCTGGGGGAAGAAATCGAACAATTTAGCAGCATACCCATTCGTGTGATATGTGTGTGTGCTCCTCCGAGATCTCCGCAGATGAAAGTTGACGGTGAGCTCCCACTGTGATAGCCGCCACACACCCGTCAAAAAATGGTTCAAATGGCTCTGAGCACTATAGGACTCAATTTCTGAGGTCATCAGTCCCCTGGAACTTAGAACTACTTGAACCTAACTAACCTAAGGACATCACACACATCCATGCCCGAGGCAGGATTCGAACCTGCGACCGTAGCGATCGCGCGGTTCCAGACTGTAGCGCCTTGAACCGCTCGGCCACTCCGGCCGGCACACACCCATCAAACAAGTTTCTCCTTCCACTTTGCTTTGTGGCAACAATGAGACAAAACGCCACGCGAGCTTGTCTACGAAACGGTGTAATGTGCATTCTTACAATCCACTCAAAAATATCGTCGATATTCTAGGGTTGTGGTTCGTCTAACGCAAGGCTGTTTTTATTGCGCCATATGTGTTTCGCTTCTTTTTATTTGTGAAACATCTTCAGTAGCCTGTAGTACTGTTCATTTTTAAGGTTCCGTACCTCAGTCGCGTAAAAGGGAACCGCTAGGATCCTATAGGTTCAATTTGTTGTTCATCTGTCTGCTTGTCTGTCTGCCAGACTGTGAAGAACCCTTTTTCTCAAGAATGGTTTGACGTATCAAGTTGAAAGTTTTGTCACGTATTAAGGTCTGCGGTCTTTGGGGGCGTAGAAAGATGAAGCTAGTAAGTCAGTGCAATCAAAAGATAGCGCCAATTGTGTCACATATTTTGGTACTCGCAGGCTCAGACATGAAAGCCTACAGGGTACTTACCGTTGACCCATAGTCACGAAATTTTCCGAAAAGCAAGCTTTCACACATAAACCAATGGAAGAAATACGAAAATTGTTAATTTGTAATTATATCACATACACAAAAAAAAATTTGTCGTTTGTCATAGTACAGTCTGTCTATCCATCCATCTGTTAAAATCCCTTTTTCTCAGGAATGGACAGCCGTATCAAGTTCAAAGTTATGTCAATACCAAGGTCTATGGTCACTTGAAGATGTAAAAACATCATGCTTCTACGTCAATGCAGTCAAAAGGTACGGCTAGTTATGTCACATATTTTGATATCTTCCCAGTACCGATATTGATAGCAGGCAAAAATCGTTGAAATTCTTGATTCTCGGGAGTGCATGAACTATCTACATACATAATTAAGTTTGTACGGAATCCTTGGTGTGCGAGTCCTACTTGAAGTTATCCGGCATTTCGTATGTGAATTCGCGTTATGTAAGAATTATAGGTTTGTTACTACGAAGGCTATTCGGAAAGTGAGGAACGATAGCTCGCAAACTGGAAACCACTGTGAAAATCTGACGAGGCTCTCCACAGACGTTTTGGACAGTGTCTCTAGTATGCTCGTCGATCGGATGCTCTTTTCAGTTGTGAGCGCACTGTGAGCGAGTAAAGGTGCCTAGAACAACAGTGTCTCCCTGTAAGTAGGAGGGCCCACTGAGAGGCTTCGCCTTAATGAATGCAGCCCACCTAGCACAACTGCCACGCACTTCCTTCTTCCCAGCAATTCTGAGCCGCACTCTGCAGGGGCAGTGAAGACGACCCTGCAGCCTTTTTGATGGGAAGTGTTCGATCATGCACAACACAGCCCTAATCAGCTCATCCTGAGTATCATCTCTGTTCGCATGAAACGCTGGATATGAAGACAACACTTGGCCGAAGGCTAGACCAGCATAGAGAATTACCGGAAAGCACAGGGAGCTGCCTTCTATGACGATGGTGTTGGACAAATGTCCAAGTCGGAATGGCGACTATGTAGCGAAATACCTGGAAGGTGTAGCTAAATGTGCAAAGAAAACAGTTTTAATTTTCACTGTGCTTTCCATTTCGCGACCGATCGTTCCTTACTTTCCGAACAACCTCCGTATATCACCGTTTTTTGTTATTCTTTCGGTGTTTGGCGAGAAACAACTTTTTGCAGCACAAATTAAGGATTACACGTAGCGTATAGAGAGAAACACACAGAGCAAGAAACACATCCCATTCACATTTACAAACTCCTATAAAAAAACCAGACAAAAATCAAGGAGCTGTTGTGTACTATCTAGAATTTCAGTGGTGCATATGAGTGTATCTGGGAATTACAAGCAGAAACTTCAGATGTAGGTATGAAGAACACATAAGAAGCTGGAAATATGAAACGAAGCGTTCTGTTTTTGTTCAACACCTAATAAACTGTGGACATGAACCATCTGACATGGAATAGGGCATGAAAACTGTTAGGAGAAACGATCACAACAGAAAACTTCTAATATTACAAGGAAACTTTCGCATAAACAGAACCATTGCAGTGAACAACAAAGTGATAAATAATATAAGCAACAACCCACTGGTCATATTAGCTCTAAAACAACAACAAACAGAGATGAATAGCATACTCAGAAAAAGAAAGAAAGAAAAAAAAATAAAGCGCGCGCACACACACACAAACACACACACACGCACACACACAGACACACACAGACACACACACATGCACATGGGACAATGAATTCACGGTGTTCTTATTTCAGTTTCCAGGAGTGTATATATATATATATATATATATATATATATATATATATATATATATACACACTCCTGGAAACTGAAATAAGAACACCGTGAATTCATTGTCCCAGGAAGGGGAAACTTTATTGACACATTCCTGGGGTCAGATAAATCACATGATCACACTGACAGAACCACAGGCACATAGACACAGGCAACAGAGCATGCACAATGTCGGCACTAGTACAGTGTATATCCACCTTTCGCAGCAATGCAGGCTGCTATTCTCCCATGGAGACGATCGTAGAGATGCTGGATGTAGTCCTGTGGAACGGCTTGCCATGCCATTTCCACCTGGCGCCTCAGTTGGACCAGCGTTCGTGCTGGACGTGCAGACCGCGTGAGACGACGCTTCATCCAGTCCCAAACATGCTCAATGGGGGACAGATCCGGAAATCTTGCTGGCCAGGGTAGTTGACTTACACCTTCTAGAGCACGTTGGGTGGCACGGGATACATGCGGACGTGCATTGTCCTGTTGGAACAGCAAGTTCCCTTGCCGGTCTAGGAATGGTAGAACGATGGGTTCGATGACGGTTTGGATGTACCGTGCACTATTCAGTGTCCCCTCGACGATCACCAGTGGTGTACGGCCAGTGTAGGAGATCGCTCCCCACACCATGATGCCGGGTGTTGGCCCTGTGTGCCTCGGTCGTATGCAGTCCTGATTGTGGCGCTCACCTGCACGGCGCCAAACACGCATACGACCATCATTGGCACCAAGGCAGAAGCGACTCTCATCGCTGAAGACGACACGTCTCCATTCGTCCCTCCATTCACGCCTGTCGCGACACCACTGGAGGCGGGCTGCACGATGTTGGGGCGTGAGTGGAAGACGGCCTAACTGTGTGCGGGACCGTAGCCCAGCTTCATGGAGACGGTTGCGAATGGTCCTCGCCGATACCCCAGGAGCAACAGTGTCCCTAATTTGCTGGGAAGTGGCGGTGCGGTCCCCTACGGCACTGCGTAGGATCCTACGGTCTTGGCGTGCATCCGTGCGTCGCTGCGGTCCGGTCCCAGGTCGACGGGCACGTGCACCTTCCGCCGACCACTGGCGACAACATCGATGTACTGTGGAGACCTCACGCCCCACGTGTTGAGCAATTCGGCGGTACGTCCACTCGGCCTCCCGCATGCCCACTATACGCCCTCGCTCAAAGTCCGTCAACTGCACATACGGTTCACGTCCACGCTGTCGCGGCATGCTACCAGTGTTAAAGACTGCGATGGAGCTCCGTATGCCACGGCAAACTGGCTGACACTGACGGCGGCGGTGCACAAATGCTGCGCAGCTAGCGCCATTCGACGGCCAACACCGCGGTTCCTGGTGTGTCCGCTGTGCCGTGCGTGTGATCATTGCTTGTACAGCCCTCTCGCAGTGTCCGGAGCAAGTATGGTGGGTCTGACACACCGGTGTCAATGTGTTCTTTTTTCCATTTCCAGGAGTATATATATATATATATATATATATATATATATATATATATATATATATATATATATATACGGACTACAAACAAAAGAATAGTAAGCTATATACAGACAGCAAAAAACAAACAAGGAATGAAAGGGAGGTGTTAAATGAAAACATGTTCGCAAGAACGCCAGAAATTGGACATCCTGGGTACACAGACATTTGAATACAACTCTAGTATTTCACATAGGCAGTAATAATGTCAAAAATCATAAGTAGAAACACATATTAATTGACATCACGAAACTTGTGCTACCAACAGTTGTTTCTCGCCTAGTGTAAAAAAATAAGGACAAACGTAATATAAGAGTGAAATTTTTCTTTTCAAGATCCAGTCGGTCGCAAAATGGGAATCACAGAGAAAGCCAAAATGTTTCATTGATGACATTTAGCTGCACCTTCCAGCTACTTCTCTGGATAGTTGCCGCCGCTCTGACTTAGACGTTTGTCGTGGCGCGGTTCATGTTTCCAGTACGATCATCGTAGAAGGCAGCCGCGCGTGATTTACGCCAGTTCTCTACGTTGGTCTCCAGTTCATTGTCTGTGTCAAAATGCTGCCGTCATATCCACCGGTTTGTGTGACTAAAGAGATGAAAATCAGAGGGAGCCGAGTTAGGGCTGTATCGTGGGTGACCAAACGCTTCCTATCATGGGCGCCTGTACGTCTTGCGTCAAAGTTCCTGCAGCATTGCCGCTCTTTACAGTCACTCATGACAGTTACGTTACGTTGGTCGCATGGAAATCAGGCGGAAGCTCTCAGCACTCACTTTACACTTGGCGATAGAATCTATTGTTCCAGACAACTTTTAAGTGTTGACTGTGCCCTCAGAACTGAAAAGTGCGACATGACGCGATAGGTGGGCATACCAGAGATACTGCGCAACGTATCTTGCAAAGCTTCATGTGATATTCACTGTGATTTTAATTTCGCCAACGATGGGACCTTAAAAAAATAGCCTTCATGGTAACAAGCCTGTAACTATTATATAACGCAAATCGTATTACAGGTCACTGAAGATGCGTCACAAATAGAAAGAAGCGAAACTTATATGGCACAATATAAACAGTCTTTCATTTAGTTGCATTAGACGAACTATAGCCCAAGAACATAGAAGCAGCTAAGGACCGACGGAAAACCTTAAAAGCGACGAAATTACTGACGAACACATGAGACCTCTGTCACGTTGCCCCACCGAAAAGTTTTAGCACAGATACCTTTTCGGACCTAATACACAATGTATAAATACTAAGTACATACTATGTATACTGCTAACTCAATGAAATATTAAAATATTTTTCCAACACAACAAAACACATGTAATCAAGCAAATGAGGATTTTATCCTGCTGAAAAATGCATTGGCACACTGTGCGACGTTTGTTACTGTGGTTGACAGACAGTGCCGCGCGTACCAGATTTGTGCACTGAGAGTTGGCGAACGCTTGCCCGATGGGCGGTGTATCCGAAAGGGACCATTTCGTGTCGTTTCGCAAAAAGGCCGATTATTGCATTCGTGGAGCAAATGCTATCGTGAAACTCGTAACGAAGTTTCTGCAAATCATATGGCAATGTGGACAATCATCAGAAAGTCTCGAGAGACTGGTACAACAGTCAATAAACGCAGATCGGGACGTCCAGGAATTCTTGCACAAAAAGGGCCCCTTAAAACTGCAGGGCCGTTCGTTCAGACATACAGTGAACATCCAGTAAACAGTGCTAAAACTATTAGGGGAGTGTTGAACGCAGATCACCCAGAAAGAAGCCTTTTACGAGGTCTGGCAATAAAGTAATGAGACTGATTTTCTTTGAAAGATGTGGCGACCCTGCAGGCTTGTGTAGGCACAATATCTTTGACCTTGGTCTATAAGCTGCTTCTAGTCCAAGCGGCACATCGATGCAACTGCTCAGTCTTGAGTTGTGCTGTAATAACTTAACAGGCGTTTGTGTCTCTCGTCTTGAAAATGGAACTGCATAATAATGCGCAACGGTATGCCATTGCTTTTCGCGTTAAATTGGGTGAAAAAGCGACAACAACTTACGGTAAGCTTCAGAAGGCTTTTGGAGAGGAAGTTACGTCAAGAGCTCAAGTTTTTGTTGACATAAAATGTTTAGTGAAGGCAGAACGAATGTTGAAGATGAAGACCGCATTGGACGACCATCAACCTCACGGACGGATGTCAACTTGGCCAGGGTGCGTGAACTCGTACGATCTGATCGAAGATTCTCCGTGAAAATGATTGCAGAGGAACTGAACATCAGTCGAGGAACGGTTCGTCTAATAATAAGTAAAGATCTTGGTATGAGAAAGATTTTCCAAAAATTATCCCCAAAACTCTCACATCGCAACAGCGAGAAACACTGAAAAATATGGCAGACGATCTGTTAGAGAAAACGGAAATCAATCCAGAATTGTTGAGCCGTGTTATCACTGATGATGAAAGTTGGTTTTTTCAGTACGATCCAGAGACAAAACACCAAAATTCGCAATGGTGCTCGAAGGAATCACCCAGACCAAAAAAAAATATCGCATGTCAAAGTCAAATATGAAATGCATGCTTGTGTGCTTCTTTGATTCCAAGGGACATTCGTAAAGAGTGGGTGCCTTCTGGACAAACAGTTAACCAATATTACTACAAAGAAATTTTAGAAAGATTTTGTAAAACAGTTCTTCATGTCCGTGCCAACACTGCTGATACTTGGATTCTGCATCACGATAATGCGCCATCCCATACTGCTCTGTCAGTGCAGCAATTTTTAACCGCAAAACAAATATCAGTACTACCACAGCCACCTTATTCGTCAGATATCGCTCCGAGCGACTTTTTTCTATTTCCAAGAGTCAAAACGGCGGTCAAGGGACACCATTTTCAAACAACATTAGATGTCCCAAAAGCTGTGACGAGGGTCTTGGAGGATATTGATGAGTCCCAGAAATGTTACCATCAATGGCAGAAGCGCTGGAAAAAGTGTGTGCAATCAGAAGTTAACTACTTTGAAGGAGACAACACTAAACTTGACTAAAACGGTAAGCAACATTTTTTTTTCACATCAGTCTCATTACTTTATTCTCGCACCTCGTATTTCGGTAGTTAATCGAAGAAAACGCTTGCGGTTCGCCAAAGATAATGTCAACAAATGGATTGAATTTTGGGATACTGTGCTATTTTCTGACGAATCCCAGTTTAACTTGTTTGGATATCACGGAAAGGGAAAAGCACGGCGGAAACCAAATACAGGGCTCCAATTACAACATGTCCTACCTACAGTAAAACGTGGAGGAGGAAGCATAATGGTTTGGGGGTGCATGGCAGCTTCTGGTGTTGGTGACTTGGCACTTATTCAAGATGTCATGGATGTGTTGAGAGGCCATTTATGTAACAGTGCACAGATTGTGTCTTGATCTTTCAGCAGCGCAACGACCCTAATCATACGCCTCTGAGAACTCGGGAGTGGTTATTATATAATGCTCCAAGAAGAGTTTTCACTCTACCACAGAGCCCCAGTATGATCGAAGACCTCACCAGATGTTACTCGCAATTTAGTTCACCCCATGCTAAGACGTCTACATGCTTTCATCAGTGCATGCTGGCCACTAAAATTGAGTTACGTTTATTAGAGAGACTTTTACATATTTTTTGGTGAGTGTGTCAATACTTTTTTGATGTGTAGGGCAAATTATTTCTTTTTGTAAACTAATACGAGGGTTGGAAATTTAGTAGTGGTAACTACTTATTTACAGCTCGTACAAAATAGATACGTGTTTCAAAGTTTTACTGACCTTCAAAATAGTCACAAGCTATGTGGAAGACGTAAGATAATCTTAGCAATGCCAGTTGTGTTGACAGTTCGAGCGGTGCGGTCTGTTGCCCGACGAATTTGTGGCAGTTCTGAAGCGAAGGCCGTGAAGTGTTTCCTTCAGTTTAGAAATGGGATTGAAGTTACGAGGGCTTAAGTCAGGGGAGTGCAGTAGGTGGTGTAGCACTTAGCAGCCCCAACAGTCAAACAAATCAGTAACAGCTTGCACTGTACGTGCTTGAGCATTGTCCTGCAAAATGATTGTCAGGTCCTGCAGGAAGTGTCATCATTTCTGTCTCTAAGCTGGTCGTAGGTTCTGTTCACAAATGAACAAATGGTTGAAATGGCTTTAAGCTCCATGGGACTTAACATCTGAGGTCAATCAGTCCCCTAGACGTAGAACTACGTAAACCTAACTAACCTAAGGACATCACACACATCTATGCCCGAGGCAGGATTCGAACCTGGACTGTAGCTGCCACCTTGTTCCGCACTGAAGCGCCTAGAACTGCTCGGCCACAGCGGCCGGCCAAAAATGAACAGCATAGAGACAGAAGTGATGACCCTTTCTGCAGGACCTGATCATCATTTTGCAGGGCAATGCTCAAGCACACTCAGTGCAAGCTGTTACTGATTTGTTTCACTGATGGGGCTGCTAAGTGCTATACCACCTACTGCACTCCCCTGACTTAAGCCCTCGTAAGTTCAACTCGATTTCTAAACTAAAGGAAACACTTCACAGCATTCGCTTCAGAAATGTTAAAAGTTCGCCGGGCAATAGACTGCGCCGCTCGAATTGTCAACACAACTTGCGCTGCTAAGAGTATCCTACGACTTCCACATCGCTGGCAATGGGTTATACACAATGCTGGTGAATACTTTGAAGGTCAGTAAAACTTCGGAACACGTATCTATTTTGTACGAGCTGTAAATAAATAGTTGCCAGTATTAAAGCTCCAACCCTCGTATTTTTGTTCTGAGTAACCACTTATACTAGAAGAAACTCACGCTTACTACTGTACATTTAATTAAATATAACATTGTCTTAGCACAACCTGTATTTGTTTGTAATGTATGTATAATGGTAGATGTGTCTGCCTCCGTAGCTGAGCCGTCAGCGCGTCTCGCTGCCATGCTGGGGGCCCGGGTTTGCCTCCCGGCCGGCTTGGAGATTTTCTCCACTCGGGACAGGTTGTTGTGTTGTCCTCATGATCATTTCCTCATCATCGACGCGCAAGTAGTTGTGGTGGTGTCATGTAAAAAGACTTGCCTTAGGCGACCGAGTACCCCAAATGGGATATCCCGGCCAATAATGTTATACGATCATTGTTTCAATGGTAGGTGTGCCAATATTCATGGTGCCACTGTAGAAATTCTCGCACGTTTTGCATGTGGATGCGTGCATCCAAGTCAAAGGTAATTTTCCACTCACCTCGGTGCTTCTAAAGACGTTTGTCCCTTACAGCAGAAGCAGCGTACTGCCATACATTCTTTTATATGTACACTCACATTCTACACTCCTGGAAATGGAAAAAAGAACACATTGACACCGGTGTGTCAGACCCACCATACTTGCTCCGGACACTGCGAGAGGGCTGTACAAGCAATGATCACACGCACGGCACAGCGGACACACCAGGAACCGCGGTGTTGGCCGTCGAATGGCGCTAGCTGCGCAGCATTTGTGCACCGCCGCCGTCAGTGTCAGCCAGTTTGCCGTGGCATACGGAGCTCCATTGCAGTCTTTAACACTGGTAGCATGCCGCGACAGCGTGGACGTGAACCGTATGTGCGGTTGACGGACTTTGAGCGAGGGCGTATAGTGGGCATGCGGGAGGCCGGGTGGACGTACCGCCGAATTGCTCAACACGTGGGGCGTGAGGTCTCCACAGTACATCGATGTTGTCGCCAGTGGTCGGCGGAAGGTGCACGTGCCCGTCGACCTGGGACCGGACCGCAGCGACGCACGGATGCACGCCAAGACCGTAGGATCCTACGCAGTGCCGTAGGGGACCGCACCGCCACTTCCCAGCAAATTAGGGACACTGTTGCTCCTGGGGTATCGCCGAGGACCATTCGCAACCGTCTCCATGAAACTGGGCTACGGTCCCGCACACCGTTAGGCCGTCTTCCGCTCACGCCCCAACATCGTGCAGCCCGCCTCCAGTGGTGTCGCGACAGGCGTGAATGGAGGGACGGATGGAGACGTGTCGTCTTCAGCGATGAGAGTCGCTTCTGCCTTGGTGCCAATGATGGTCGTACGCGTGTTTGGCGCCGTGCAGGTGAGCGCCACAATCAGGACTGCATTCGACCGAGGCACACAGGGCCAACACCCGGCATCATGGTGTGGGGAGCGATCTCCTACACTGGCCGTACACCACTGGTGATCGTCGAGGGGACACTGAATAGTGCACGGTACATCCAAACCGTCATCGAACCCATCGTTCTACCATTCCTAGACCGGCAAGGGAACTTGCTGTTCCAACAGGACAATGCACGTCCGCATGTATCCCGTGCCACCCAACGTGCTCTAGAAGGTGTAAGTCAACTACCCTGGCCAGCAAGATCTCCGGATCTGTCCCCCATTGAGCATGTTTGGGACTGGATGAAGCGTCGTCTCACGCGGTCTGCACGTCCAGCACGAACGCTGGTCCAACTGAGGCGCCAGGTGGAAATGGCATGGCAAGCCATTCCACAGGACTACATCCAGCATCTCTACGATCGTCTCCATGGGAGAATAGCAGCCTGCATTGCTGCGAAAGGTGGATATACACTGTACTAGTGCCGACATTGTGCATGCTCTGTTGCCTGTGTCCATGTGCCTGTGGTTCTGTCAGTGTGATCATGTGATGTATCTGACCCCAGGAATGTGTCAATAAAGTTTCCCCTTCCTGGGACAATGAATTCACGGTGTTCTTATTTCAATTTCCAGGAGTGTATAACCAAAGGGCTGCTGTAAGAATTTAGCAATTGTTACATGTGTAATAATGTTGCTGAACCTTGGTTACATATGCACATGATGATAGTAACTGAACGTATCGAGACAATTTCGCACGAAATACACAACTATAACAAAAAATACAGTACTGGCACCATTTACGAGCGTCACTCCAAAAGAAATGAACACTATTTTTTATAAATGCAACTTTTATTCTACATGTTTGAAAGTTTTACAGTGTGTAGATACATCCTTTAGGAACAATATTTTCATTTCTCCACATAATTTCCATCCCTCTCAACTGCCTTACGCTATCTCGGAACCAACGCCTGTATGCCCGCACGGTAAAATTCTGGACCAACCTGTTGGAGCCACTGTTTGGCAGCGTGCACAAGGGAGTCATCATCTTCAAACCTTGTTCCACGAAGGAAGTCTTTCAGTTTCCCAAAGGGATGATAGTCAGATGGAGCCAGGTCAGGACTGTAAGGCGGGTGTTTCAGTGTTGTCCATCCGAGCTTTGTGATCGCTTCCATGGTTTTTTGACTGACATGTGGCCGTGCATTGTCGTGCAACAGCAAAACATCCTGCTTTTGCCGATGTGGTCGAACACGACTCAGTCGAGCTTGAAGTTTCTTCAGTGTCGTCACATATGCATGAGAATTTGTGGTGGTTCCACTTGGCATGATGTCCACAAGCAAGAGTCCTTCGGAATCGAAAAAAAAACCATAGCCATAAGTTTTCCAGCAGAAGGTCTGGCTTTGAATTTTTTTTCTTGGATGAATTTGTATGATGCCACTCCATTGATTGCCTCTTCGTCTCTGGTGGAAAATGATGGAGCCATGTTTCATCACCTGTCACAATTCTTCCAAGAAATTCTTCTCCTCCATTCTCGTACTATACCAAAAGGTCGGTGCATACTGTTTTTCTTGTTCCTTTGTGAGCCACTGTCAACATCCTGGGAACCCACCTGGCACAAACCTTTTTTAACGCCAACATTTTCAGTATTCTGCAAACACTTCCTTCCCCTATCCCAACGTAGCGTGACAATTCGTTCACTGTGATGCGTCTGTCAGCAGTCACCATTTCGTTAACTCTCTGCACATTGTCTGGAGTGTGTGCAGTACGAGGCCTGCCGCTCCGAGGACAATCCTCAATATTGCCGTTCCCGTTTTCATCACGTAACCTGCTTGCCCACCGACTAACTGTACTGCGATCGACTGCTGCGTCTCCATACACCTTTTTTTCACAGCAAAGGAATTTTATGACAGCACGTTGCCTCTGACGAACGTGAAGTGTAGCAGCCATCTTGAAGACGTGCTATGACGGCGCCACTCACGGGAACCGGTTGAACTAAGTTTGAAAACAAGCGGAAACGATGTATCTACACACTGTAAAATTTACACACATGCAGAATGATATCTGTATTTTTACAAAAATAGTGTGCATTTCTTTTGGAGTGACCCTCGTAGCTACTTAAAAGAAAAATATTCCTAATGTTAAAGATCTACACCGTGCACAGATGCTCGCCTACGAATTAACATTTGAACTGAAGCGCGTTTGTCAGCCCCACTCTTTCCCTTTCCGACTGTGTCGTGAAGTCGCACAGGACGTCTCTGTTGTGTACCACAAGGCAATCAGAAGGCGGAATTTTCTTCACCTGTGTACAAGCGAATCTTTAAAGCAACCAAAGGGACACGTGAAACATATTGCTGGGTCGCCTTCCACACGGTCGCCCACGCATCCCTCGAGTGATAACGACGAAGACTGGTACACACGGTATAGGGTTCTACGTAGGCAGTTCCACTTTGTATCACGTTACACAACTCTGCATGGTTAGTGACAGCCAAAACAAAAATATCAAACAAATTTTCTTCAATCAGCAACGTCTTTTCCTGTCTTATCAGATCAGTTTCATACAAGATAGGGCAAATTGGCGTTAGGTACTACAGACGGTTGGAAGGTTTGTGTTGGTGGAAACCGCTAGCTAAAAAGTACTGGCAGAGAATAGTCCCACAAACTGGCGGACGGAGATTTCTCTCCATTAGCGTAGCTGACATGAGTGGATTCTCGATACTGACGCCTAAAATGCATCGATTTTGCTTGCAAGAATTCTCATAAGGGCTTCCCGCTATATTCTTACTAGTACGAAACCCTTATTTTATCGTAATTTAATGCAGTTTTGGCAACTTTTAGCCACGATTTCATTACATCAATAATGCATGGGACAGTTAACTTGAACAAAATGGACAACAGATTAATACACTACTGACCATTAAAATTGCTACACCAAGAAGAAATGCGGATGGTAAATGGGTATTCATTGGACAAATATACTAGAACTCACATGTGCTTACATTTTCACTCAATTTGGGTGCATAGATCCTGAGAAATCAATACCCAGAACAACCACCTCTTGTTGTAATAACGGCCTTGATACGCCTGGGCATTGAGTCAAACAGAGCTTCGATGGCGTGTACCGGTACAGCTTCCCATGCAGCTTCAACACGATACCACAGTTCATGAAGAGTAGTGACTGGCGTATTGCGACGAGCCAGTTGCTCGGCCACCATTGACCAGACGTTTTCAATTGGTGAGATATCTGGAGAATGTGCTGCCAGGGCAGCAGTCAAACATTTTCTGTATCCAGAAAGGCCCGTAAAGGACCTGCAACATGCGGTCGTGCATTATCCTGCTGAAATGTAGGGTTTCACAGGGATCGAATGAAGGGTAGAGCCACGGGTCGTAACACATCTGAAATGTAACGTCCACTGTTCAAAGTGCCGTCAGTGCGAACAAGAGGTGACCGAGGCGTGTAACCAATGGCACCCCATACCATCACGGCGGGTGATACGCCAGTATGGCGACGACGAATACACGTTTCCAATGTGCGTTCACCGCGATGTCGCCAAACACGGATGCAACCATCACGATGCTGTAAACAGAAACTGGATTCATCCGAAAAAAAGACGTTTTGCCATTCGTGCACCCAGGTTCGTCGTTGAGTCACCATTGCAGGCGCTCCTGTCTGTCATGCAGGGTCAAGGGTAGCCGCAGTCACAGTCTCCAAGCTGATAGTCCATGCTGCTGCAAACGTCCGCGAACTATTCGTGCTGATGGTTGTTGTCTTGCAAACGTCCCATCTGTTGACTCAGGGATCGAGACGTGGCTGCACGATCCGTTACAGCCATGCATGTCATCTCGACTGCTAGTGATACGAGGCCGTTGGGATCCAGCACGGCGTACCGTATTACCCTCCTGAACCCACCGATTCCATATTCTGCTAACAGTCATTGGATCTCGACCACCGCGAGCAGCAATGTCGCGACACGATAAACCGCAATCGCGATAGGCTTCAATCCGACCTTTATCAAAGTCGGAAACGCACTTCTCCTCCTTACACGAGGCATTACAACAACGATTCACCAGGCAACGCCAGTCAACTGCTGTTTGTGTATGAGAAATCGGTTGGAAACTTTCCCCATGTCAGCACGTTGTAGGTGTCGCCACCGGCGCCAACCTCGTGTGAATGCTCTGAAAAGCTAATCATTTGCATATCACAGCATCTTCTTGCTGTCGGTTAAATTTCGCGTCTGTAGCACGTTATCTTCGTGGTGTAGCAATTTTAATGGCCAGTAGTGTAACAGTGTGACAAATCAGGCAGTCTTTAATTGTGATTATGATTAATAATAGAAACAGCGTCACGTGGCGCAGGAGAGACGGTAGGAAACAATAGAGAATGAGGGGATAAACAAAGAGAAATCATTCACACAACACTTCAGAAGCGCACTAAAACACCATCCTTTACAATGGCTACTAACCATGCATCTGCAATAAGCCCACCAGGCAGAGTTTTCTCCATTCCATGGGAAGCCACGAGTTCGCAAAAAGTACGTTAATTATTTTAATTCGGAATTTGTATAGAGACGCGGGTATTAATTCGGCTCGGAAAGTTTCTAACCGATTTCTCAAACAGCAGTTGACCGGCGTTGTCTGGTGAAACGCTGTTGTGGGAGGAGAAATGCGTACCATCACGTTTCTGACTTTGATAAAGGTCGGATTGTTGCCTATCGCGATTGCGGTTTATCGTATCGCGACATTGCTGCTCGCGTTGGTCGAGATTGTTAGCAGAATATGGAATCGGTGGGTTGAGGAGGGTAATACGGAACGCTCTGCTGGATCCCAACGGCCTCGTATCACTAGCAGTCGAGATGACAGGCATCTTATCCGCATGGCTGTAACGGATCGTGCAGCCACGTCTCGATCCCTGAGTCAACAGATGGGGACGTTTGCAAGACAACAACCATCTGCACGAACAGTTCGACGACGTCTGCAGCAACATGAAGCTCGTAGACCATGGCTGCGGTTACTCTTGACGCTGCATCACAGACAGGAGCGCCTGCGATGGTGTACTCAACGACGAACCTAGGTGCACAAATGGCAAAACGTCAGTTTTTCGGATGAATCCAGGTTCTGTTTACAGCATCATGATGGTCGCACCCGTGTTTGGCGACATAGCGGTGAACGCACATTGGAAGCGTGAATTCGCCATCGCCATACTGGCGTATCACCCGGCGTAATGGTATGGGGTGCCATTGGTTACACGGCTCGGTCACCTCTTGTTCGCATTGACGGCACTTTGAACAGTGGACGTAACATTTCAGATGTGTTACGACCCGTGGCTCTAACCTTCATTCGATCCCTGCGAAACCCTACATTGCAGCAGGATAATGCACGACCGCATGTTGCAGGTCCTGTACAGGCCTTTCTGGATACAGAAAATGTTCGACTGCTGCTCTGGCCAGCACGTTCTCTAGATATCTCACCAATTGAAAACGTCTGGTCAATGGTGGCCGAGCAACTGGCTCGTCACAATACGCCAGTCACTACTCTTGATGAACTGTGACTCAATGCCCAGGCGTATCAAGGCCGTTATTACGGCCAGATGTGTTCTGGGTACTGATTTCTCAGGATCTATGCACCCAAATTGCTTGAAAATGTAATCACATGTCAGTTCTAGTATAATATATTTGTCCAATGAGTAGCCGTTGATCATCTGCATTTCTTCTTTTTGTAGCAATTTTAATGGCCAGTAGTGTATAACGAAAGAAATAGGCGCCACGATAAATTGTACCTAATACGTGCATCCAGAACCTATGCGGAGTGACGCAAGGACAGAACTACCAATACTCACCCCTCCGATCAGACTGAGGTCACACCTTGTCGCTCCAGAGCACTGGGGATGGAACGTCGGTGGGGTAAGCAATTTAATTTCGCACTGCGTTTCTAACTGAAATTCTCAACTTGAGTTCGTTACGTCCATTTCCAATGTTGTTCCAGGAGATGTGAGGTTCACCATTCAAACAGCTATTTAAGGTTTGCCTCGGAAGCATTTTACCCACAACAGACAATGTTTTCAAGAGCAACGGCTGGTACTTTTGGTCTGGTAGAGCTTGTACGCTATGGTATTACATGTTTTTAGCAGGTAGATACTGTGGGTAGGGTTTGTCTCGAGATCGAATCGCGCCACCTCGTTGATAGTGCGGACACTTATGCTTCCTTCTTGCCTTTTGTTTGTTACCTCTTTCCTCTCACTCTTCGCCTTTTTGACTTTGTTTTCTACTCCAGCTGTGACAGCCTGCGAAGCCCGAAGACAGTGGTGTCGGAAACGCCCAGAGCAGCTGTAGTCCGTGTTGTTCCACTTCGGATATAGCTGCTCTGTCCGTCCCCGGCCCCACACCTGGCTCCAAGAAAGGATCCCACCTAATCCAAAGATGTTCGACGCAAACAGAAGGTCATTCAGTACTCGGCGTGGCCACCCACAGTGTCAAACGGAAAACTCGTCTGGTTCACTGGACCTGTGTACTCTCAATGTTTCTGAAATTGCAGCACCAATAAAGACATACGAGGCCGCTGTAACTGATTAGGTACCTGGAATATAAAATTGGTTTAGGTTACAGATATGTATAAAACACTATTTTATAAGGGTCCAGTTTGTAGAGCGAAACTGGGCGACGCTAAAGCAAATTTACCAACTATCACTAAAGCATCGAAACAATTTTGTTGCAGAGGCTGCTTCTGAGTGTAGTTCACAGGAATGTAGACGCTTCATAGATAGGCCGAAAACAAATCACAGTGGAAATGTTGACCAAACACACTTACGATGCCTCACAAAGTACACCAAATTCCTTATGTTTGTGGCCATATTGTACGTAGTTGCATTACAATTCTTGAGGATATTAATGTTCCGTCGTTGCAACTACAAAAATGCGTGGGTTTTTTCACCAGACGCGTTTCGGTTTTTTGAGGTAAAGCATAATCAGTGGTCTGTAGTTAAGTTATTTACATTTTGATTTGCTTTAAGATCGAAAGCAGTTTGTTAACAGTACCTCGCTCCTCTAACTTACTGTACTCTTTACACTATGTCCACTAATCACGGTTTCTCCCTCCCCCACCCAAAAAAGATAAAACCTGCACCACTATTCTTTCCCTACTCTTACACAGTATACAAACACACAGCAACATAAATAAATAGAATTACACACATAGAATAACGAAGAATAAAATACAGATTGTAGGTCAAAGACAAACTACTGGCAAAGTTATGTTTGCAACACAACAAAACAGAAACAACAACGCATACTTAGATGTGTAAAAACAAACAGAAAACAGTAGTGTGCGAAAAAGTGTGCTGTGAAACACATAAGAAGTGCACAGCGCTGCAGAAAAACTAAAAATTAGAACCAGCAAAACGTCAACGATGTGCTAGCAGACGGCATTTTCCGATGCAAGCGAGAAATCAAGCGAGTACAAACTAACTTATTGCTAACGAACTGTTTTCGATCTTAAAGCAAATCAAAATGTAAATTACTTAATTACAGGCCACTGACGCTGCTTTACCTCGATAAAGCGAAAAGATTCTGGTGAAAAAAAACACGTATTATTGTAGTTGCAACGAATTACACTAAATTTGCTGGAATACATCGGAAACTAATATAAAATGTGTGGCGACGCTGCTACTTTCACCACGTCACATCGAAGTTGATCTTGTGAAAGGGCTATTGGAAACCACACCTATTAACGTGAAACAGACACAGCTCCCTGCACTAACAATTTTATTGAGAAAGAGTAAACATGCCGAATTGCTACTTACGATACTTCAAATCCGTGTTTACCACAACTAAAAATGAGTGTTTATTTTACCGAATGCGGATAGTTTTATTCGTCTGAAATTTCATCAGCGGTCTGGACTCATGCATATTTACTGTTTTTGATTTCTTTTGTAGATCTAAAAACAGTTCGTTTAATGAGCCGTTGAAGTGTGAATCTTACTTACTGCGTTTTCCTTTTATTTCTGCTTAAAGTCAAATTTGTCATCTGCATGCCCATTATTCAGATATTTCTGTGTTTAGCTCTTCTTGTTTCACTTTGACTTTGAGTATTTCACATTTCCTCACTTAAACACGACTAAATATTGCACTAATAATGTGTAACTGCATTCCTCTAGCTAAACGGAAGTCTTTGTCTTGTAAATAATAGATTTCAGCTATCAGTCGTCCTTTTTAAATTTAAAGGAAAATTAAAAAGGACGACTGACATCTGAAATCTATTATTTACAAGCCAATATAACAGTCGCTGCGTGCAACAGCCTTCTGAATGGAAGGTAACTTGAGGAAGTCTTTGTATTTAGTGTGCGTAGTGTTGCCAATTCATGTGTTCGATTCGGTTTAGACCTTACTTGACGATATTCTTTTGATCTATGCTGCCACATGTGTACAATATCGTTTTATTCATGTCCTTTCGTACTTAATTTGTATGAGTGGAATAAAGGGGTAGTGTAGGTGTTAATAGTGTAGACAGAGTGTGCGTTTGTGGGAAAGAGCTTAAGAACAGCACAAGATGGTGAACAGAGAGGGCAAAAGTAGGAGAAGAGGGAGTGGGGTGTTAATGGGATGGAGAAGGAACTATGAAGCGAAATGGGGAGATAGCAGAGACAGAGAGTGGAGGCATAAATGTGTAGCGCTGCAAACCTAAGCGAAGCTAGGTAAAAAACACGTCCCACACGCAGGAATATCTGGAATATGTGCGTCCACCCGACACGCTCGTACGCAGTCAGAAATCGGGCGAAAATCTAAGAAGTAAAAATGACACTTCAATAACCTCTGACACGAAATGTTTTAGAGATCTGGGCCTCAAACCTAAAATGTAAATATGTTTGATTGTAGACCAATGATATTGTTTCAAATAAAAAAAAAAAAGACGAAATGCGTGTCCGAAATAAATAGGCAATTTTAGTACTTGTAAAGACATATTTGAATTACGTTTATTAACCATGGAAACACAAAAGAGAACATAGCGAATTTCATGTCAAACATACGGAAACATGAATTACAATTAATGTTAATATAAGAAACATATCCTTCCCAGAGGATACCAGAGATGGGGTCTGGTGACGTCACTTTCATAACAAGTGCTGAGGATGACCGCCTGTACAACTCTGTCTCGATCTCCTCCCTCTCAGGTGAACAAAGGTTTCGCAGAACCTGTAGTCCATTTCACCGTCGACAAATTAAGTTTTATCATTATGGACGAGAGTTCATTGCAAGTAGTAGCAACGGGGCCAAATTCATCCATGTGTGTTTTTAAATCCACAAGGGCAGCAGCTTTCGGAAACTGTGAACGGTTACTGTCTGCCAGTGTACTTAGCGTGGCAGAAAGTAAGAAGAGGCTGTACGTGAAAAGGAAGACGATTAAGTCCATAAAGGATTCTTTCTCTAGTAGTGATAAGTTCTTCTGACACATCGTCGGGCCGCGCGGGATTAGCCGAGCGGTCTTAGCCGCTGCAGTCATGGACTGTGCGGCTGGTCCCGGCGGAGGTTCCAGTCCTCCCTCGGGCATGGGTGTGTGTGTTTCTCCTTAGGATAATTTAGGTTAAGTAGTGTGTAAGCTTAGGGACTGATGACCTTAGCAGTTAAGTCCCATAAGATTTCACACACATTTTTGACGCATCGTCGGTGATGCTATACGAGAAACAACTCATCAGGTCCCTAGAACAAAGACTCTCTCGTATTTAGCTACAAAGCTTGAGAGCAAGGTGGGCATTCTGATGCACTTGAAATATGTATGTGTCGTTTTGTTACACCCTGCCTATAGGAAAACGCTGTCCCAGTGAATATTGTTGACCATCCGATCTGCTGAGCGCTGTTGGCAAGTGGGATGTACTCAGCTTGGCTGGTTCAAATGGCTCTGAGCACTATGGGACTTAACTGCTGTGGTCATCAGTCCCCTAGAACTTAGAACTACTTAAACCTAACTAACCTAAGGACATCACACACATCCATGCCCGAGGCAGGATTCGAACCTGCGACCGTAACGGTCGTGCGGTTCCATACTGTAGCGCCACTCCGGCCACTCCGCCACCGCTCGGCCACTCCGGCCGGCGGTGTACTCAGGCCTCGTGATACAAACGGCGGAGCTACTTGACTGAGAAGTAGCGGCTCCGGTCTCGTAAAGTGACATACGACCGGGAGAGAGGTGTGCTGACCACGTGCCCCTCCGTATCCACATCCAGTGACGCCTGTGAACTGAGGATGACACGGCGGCCGGTCGGTACCGTGGGCCTTCATGGACTGTTCGGACAGAGTTTAGTTTTAGAACGTTGTTGCAGTGAAATTGCTCAGCCACGGTCAAAGACCGTATGCAAGCAAGATTCTCATGGAACTCGCTGGCTGCAGCATCAGCATACGAGTGTAGTCGAATGAGTAAAGGAATCGTCTCTGGAAAATTAACTTGTCATGTCGTACAGGGCAAGCTGGTGAAAAGGTGATATGTTAGTGAAACCAGTGAATAGAGGAAGAAAGTGCCCAGCAAGGAGCAACCAATGGGCCACGTTGGTTTGCTCCTATCACGAGGTGTTAGTGTTCTGTCTGCAAGGTCGGAACCGACTGTACAGTGTTGGTCCCATGCAGGAGCACTGCAACGAGTGTGCATCTGGCTTAGTCGGTGGCTATTTTTCATCTGCTGCGGGTGGGACTGGAGTAGTGTTTCCTTCATAGCCCGACTCCGTTTTGCAGTGTCTCAACACTGAACTGCTGCCGGTCCACTTCTTTAAGCATCACTGAAGCTACGTGAGCATTCCGTTTCATTGCGTCATACAAGGTGCATTCAAGTTCTAAAGCCTCCGATTTTTTTTCTCTGGACTGGAAAGAGATAGAAACATGCGCATTGTTTTAAAATGAGGCCGCGTTCATTGTCAACACGTCCCATAGATGACAGCACCGTACGGCAGATGGAATTTTACCGCCAGCGGCGAGAATGAGGACTGTTTTAAATACTTAAAATGGCGACGTTTTCCGCACTTGAACAGCGTGCAGTCATTCGTTTTCTGAATTTGCGTGGTGTGAAACCAATCGAAATTCATCGACAGTTGAAGGAGACATGTGGTGATGGAGTTATGGATGTGTCGAAAGTGCGTTCGTGGGTGCGACAGTTTAATGAAGGCAGAACATCGTGTGACAACAAACCGAAACAACCTCGGGCTCGCACAAGCCGGTCTGACGACATGATCGAGAAAGTGGAGAGAATTGTTTTGGGGGACTGCCGAATGACTGTTGAACAGATCGCCTCCAGAGTTGGCATTTCTGTGGGTTCTGTGCACACAATCTTGCATGACCACCTGAAAATGCGAAAAGTGTCATCCAGGTGGGTGCTACGAATGCTGACGGACGACCACATGGCTGCCCGTGTGGCATGTTGCTGAGCAATGTTGACGCGCAACGACAGCATGAACGGGACTTTCTTTTCGTCGGTTGTGACAATGGATGAGACGTGGATGCCATTTTTCAATCCAGAAACAAAGCGCCAGTCAGCTCAATGGAAACACACAGATTCACCGCCACCAAAAAAATTGAATGCACCTCGTAAACTGTACCCTTTGGTGGTTATATGAGTTGACTGACTCCATTGCAGTTCACTGATATTGTCGTCATCAGATACTACTCTATTGCCATTTGTACATTCCTAAGCATTTGAATTACCTTGCCAATTCTTGCAGCACTTTTAAATTTTATTAAGGACTGTCTACCACAACTTACCGTCCAGTTATTTCCACAATTTGGGGCCTGACGTAGTTTTTGAGTAACTTCATTTTTGTTCCTTGCCTATATTTATCTATTAATTCATAACACATTGACTAGACTTCAAGAAACATATCTCCTTTTTATAATGTCACTAAGTGTATCACGTAGGCCAAGAGCCTTGCCACAATGATAACACCGGTCCCTATCAGATCACTGAAGTTAAGTACTGTGGGTCATGGCTAGCATACAGATGGTTCGCCGTCCGGGTCTGCCAAGTGCTATTCGCAAGCGGGGTGCACTCAGCCCGTGTGAGGCCAACTGAGGAGTTACTCGATCGAGAGCTAGTGGCATCGGTCACGAAAACAGACAATGGCTGGGAGAGCTGTTTGCTCACCACATGTCCTTCTATATCTGGTGGCACCTAAGGTGGCACCTTAACAGGTGATCCACTCTTTCCTAAAATTCTCCCAATAAACCGAACTCGACCATTCGCCTTCCCTACCACAGTCTGACATTTTCGTTCTACCTCATATCGCTTTGCAACGTATATACAGATATTTAAACTACTTAACTGTGTCAAGCAGAGCGCTAGTAATACTGTATCCGAATATTACATGTTTGATTTTCCTACTCAACCGCATGAACTTACATTTTCTCACATGTAGGGCTAGATGCCATTCATCACACCAACTGGAAATTTTGTCTAAGTCGTCTTGTACATTCCCACAGTCATTCCCACACCTTGCCTTACGCCGCGTCATCATAAACAAACAACCGCAGAGTGCTACCTGTCATGATACGTCGAGTAGTTTATGTACACAAGAACTGTACTTCAGTAAATCCAGTGACCGTTAATCCTTTAGTTCTTGAGTGTGTACTTGTACAGTAGTATCACACACTGTTAAACATTTATGGCGAATTTCTAGTTGTCGTAATGATGACACTCGTCGACGGCATGCTTTATCAGACAACAGCTCTACAAGCATTACATCGGTACAGCATCTATCTGGTTGTTACATACAGTATGTTCTCCAAGAGGATATCTGCAGCTTCAATACCAACAATGCGAGAAATTTTCACTCTCTCTCCTCGCATGTTCTCTTCTTCATGACTTTCATCATTACTTTCCTGCATGCTTCTGATTATTTCTTCATGTGTTAAAGTTTGATCAGCGTCAGTTCTTGTTATTCAGCCTCTTAGCAGCATCTCCTTCACAAATTTCTCCTGCAGAGTGTCAACAGTTGTGGGTTCTGAATTGGCTTATCGCTGTCGCTGCGACTTTTCATCGATGGCTGGGCACATTTTTCGCCAGCTCTTCATTATGGTAGCGTTCTCGAGTTTATCCCACGCTTCTGCTGCTCCGAAAACCACAACACGTAAGTTGATCGCTTTCCACATTTTCTAGCTAGCGCCGGTAGCGTCTTTTTCGCATTCGTTCAGCAAGGAGGAAACAAATGAAAATAATGACGTTTAAGTGATTCCAAGAGTCCCTGACCCATGGGCTAAATCAGAGTGGAAGAAAGAGCGCTTGTATGCTATCGAACTTTAAGAGTCATATCAGAAGGTTGACTTGGAGCAAAGCTTTCAGTGGAAGTATCTTTTAATAATTTTTTTAGTTCTTTTCTCACTGCCGGTACAAATGTTTCGTGGAACCGCTACAAATGTTTCTCTGTCCATAGAATTTTTCTTCTAAGCACAATATTGCACTAGTAATGTATTTATGTCTCTGTGTCGAAAACAATGTGAATATTTTGATTTCCCAATCACCTTGAGCGGTAGTTTACGAGTCTCAGTTGCATTACAACACGCCATTAATGTTACGCGTCGGTTCTGTTGTTTGTATCCACGAGTTCCTTCCTCGTTCTTGTCAGCTAGTTTTCTTGATAGAAGCATCTAGCAAAGGAGGCCGTTTCCGTCAGCATTTTACCAGGAATCTACGATCAAATCTCTTCCTCTTTTATTTTCCGCAATTTCCTTACAAACTCTTCTGTATCTCTTATGTTAACTGAGCGATGTTTCCACGTGACAAGCCGGCCGCTGTGGCCTAGCGGTTCTAGGCGCTTCAGTCTGGAACCGCGCTACCGCTAAGGTTGGAGGTTCGAATCCTGCTTCGGGCATGGATGTGTGTGATGTCCTTAGGTTAGTTAGGTTTCAGTAGTTCGAAGTTCTAGGGGACTGATGACCTCAGATGTTAAGTCCCATAGTGCTCAGAGCCATTTGAGCCAATCCTGTTCAAAACTTACTTACAAATTCTGAAGAACCGGTATTAAGCGGGTGATGCAGGAATATACAATGTATCGCTTATGTAGGACTGCGAAGGCTACATTAACTACAACTCACCGAGGCATTCAGGTAGCCGTCCTTCGCTCTTCTGCACCTGAATGTAACACGAAGAACCTTCTGTTTTGCTTGTCCAGCATTGCACTCAGCAGCAAATGCTTTCCGCGAAGAACCTCGGTTCAACTTATCTGAAATATCGAGTTTCTGCTTGAGATCTACCGTAACGCATTTCTTTTTAGAAGCCGTGATACTGAACTGTAGGGAAAGCCACAATTTCAAATTGTACAGAATTTTTTGACATTGTAGTTAACTAATAATGATGTTGCTCACAATAATTCATTGTTGTGCGTGTCATTTCTGATTGAGCGACTAGACGCTAGATTCAAATCAAACTTGAGTTTAATACGTCATTTATCTACTCCAAGACCCACGTTAATATGAGAGAGAATGAGTTTTCAACGAATGAACATAAAATCTCTTAACAGTAACTGAGAAATTACTCCAACCCAAAGAGCACAAAGTTACCTAATGCACAGAAACCCAAAACTAACTGCAACCTCGTGTCTTGACAACACTGTTGCAGAGTTCTCGAAAGCACAACAGCATACAGCAAGCAGGCAACGCTGAGCTAGATTTCTGTTTCTAAAGAAAATTTCCATCTGTTCCTTACCATATGTGGTAATGCGTAATGATAAACAGTGAGGTGGGGAGAGTAACTATACCTATGAAATGGTATTCCAAGACAACGATTTTAGAATGAAGTGTGTATTCAAAAAAAGTCGGAGTAAAATATCTCGTGAACGCCACACATAACTTTGGTCTGAAGAATACCGTGCTTCACAAAGTGAACAATGATGTAAAAACTGTACAATGTTAACAGAGAATTTCTATAAAAATCAATCTGTCGAAATCTTAGTGCATGATTGGGGAAAGTGGGGTGGTCTTTCTCTCAGCTCTGAGCAAGTGAACGAAGTTAACTAGCTCCCAATAACCATTTCTACAAGTTACGGGCGCAGTGCTGCAGCCCTACTTCTGACTTCTTCTCTTTAAAACATAATAATATTATCCAAAATTTATATTCTCTTCGCTTTATAATATATATTTCTTATTCATCCTTGCTATCCTTTACAATCCACCTTCCTTCATCAAACAGATACAATCACAAGTCAACACAGCACTACCAAATACGCCCATCACATTCTTTTTTCGAGTCCTCAGTCTACTGACTGGTTTGAAGCGGCCCACCACGAATTCCTGTCTTGTGCCAAACTCTTCATCTCAGAGTAGCACTTGCAACCTACGTCCTCAATTATTTGCTTGATGTGTTCCAATCTCTGCCTTCCTCTACAGTTTTTGCCCTCTACACCTCCGTCTGGTACCATGTAAGTCATTCTCTGATTTCTTAACAGATGTCCTATCATTCTGTCCTTTCTCCTTATCAGTGTCTTCCACATATTCCTTTCCTCTTAGATTCTGCGCAGAACCTCCTCATTCATTCCTTATCAGTCCACTTAATTTTCAACATTCGCCTGTAGCACAACATCTCAAATACTTCGATTCCCTTCTGTTCCGGGTTTCCCGTAGTCCATGTTACACTGACATACAATGCTGTGTTCCAAACATACATTCTCAGAAATTTCTTCCTCAAATAAGGGCTATGTTTAACAGTAATAGACTTCTCTTCCCAGGAGTTCCCTTTTTGCCAATGCTTTTGATGCCCATCATGGGTTATTTTGCTGCCTAGGTAGTAGAAGTCATTAACGTCATTTACTTCGTGACCATCAATCCTGATGTTAAGTTTCTAGCTGTTCTCATTTCTGCTACTTTTCATTACTTCCGTCTTTCTTCGATTTACTCTCAATCCATATTCTGTACTCATTAGACTGTTCATTCCATTCAGCAAATAATGTAATTCTTTTTCGTTTTCACTCAGGATAGCAATGTCATCAGCGAACTTTAAATTTTAATTCCACTCCTGAACCTTTCTCTCATTTCCATCATTGCTTCTTCGATGTACAGATTGAACAGTCTTACACCCTTCTTAATCCGAGCAGTTCGTTCCTGGTCTTCCACTCTTATTATTCCCTTTTGGCTCTTGTACGTGTTGTATATTACCCGTCTCTCCCTATAGCTTACCCCTATTTTTCTCAGGATTCCGAACATCTTGCACGATTTTGCATTGTCAAATGGTTTTCCGGGTTGACAAAAATTCGATGAACGTGTCCTGAGTTGTCGTTAGTCCTGCGTCCGTTATGAACGACAACGTCACAATTGCCTCTCTTGTGCCTTTATCTTTACTTGAGCCAAACTGATCGTCATCTAACACATCCTCAATTTTCCTTTCCATTCTTATCAGCAACTTGGAAGCATGAGCTGTTAAGCTGATTGGGCGATAATTTTCGCACTTGTCAGCTCTTACAGTCTTCGGAATTGTGTGAATGAACGCCAGATGGTATGTCGCCAGACTTATACATTCTACACACCAACATGGATAGTCATTTTGTTGCCACTTTCCTTAATGATTTTAGAAATTCTGATAGAATGTAATCTATCCCTTTGCATTATTTGGTCTTAAGTCCTCCAAAGATTAAATTCTGATTCTAATAGTAGATTCCCTGTCTCTTCTAAATCGACTCGTGCTTCTTCTTCTATCATTTCAGACAAATCTTCCCCCTCATGGAGACCTTCAACGTGCTCTTTCCACGTGTCCGCTGTATCCTCTGCATTTAACAGTGGAATTACCGTTGCACTCTAATGTTACCACGCATGCTATTAATCCATCACCTGCCACACTTCAACTAAAAATGTATCAGACTGCGCAAGGTTGTTTAACAGTAACATAGGTTGTTCTCTCTTGACGTGCACATCGATAATAGACAACCAATTTAATCACGAGTTTCCCGCTAACACTGTGGGCAGGCACGTTATCTTCGTGAAAGGCAGCCTGGGAGACGCTTCCAGCTTTCCTAATGCGTGCAGCTCGCAAATGCAAAGTAAGAGAGTCCGAGATCCACAGAACAATACAGCTAATCACGCAAAACAAGTGGTGTAGCAAATCTCGCAAACTGTGTGCTGCTCAGAAGGTGGGTAGCGCTAACTGCGAAATGCGACACATTCGAAACTCTGCAAATGTGAACGCCAGTGTGCACCAGGTCCACAGTTCTCTCTCCTCCGTGGCGCGACAGCAAGTGTCCCTCTCAACTACCCATTCTTAGAAGAACTCTACACGCAGGGAAGGACAAAAGCGAGAATTTCTCTTTATTTACGTGAATAGAGGGTAACTCTGAGGAAAATCCCCATTCTCGACTTGCGAGAAAGCATCGTAACACGCAAGAGGTTGGTACTGGCTGCTAGCCACATTCCACTTAACGGTGGAGCCCTTCGTGCTTAACCGCAGTGGCGGCAGAGACTCAATTGACTGGGGAACAGGACTGATTTATTCACGGTGGCCGAGCAGCCTTGGCGGCCCAGCCTTAGAACTGCGCGCAGGGAGGAGAATTCGTCACGTAGAATTGTAGCAATGGCTTGGCGGCAGGTTGCCTTCACCGCCAAGGCGTGGAGCAATGGCTTAGTGCAACTACTTCTGCAAACTACAGTGCCCTGGGACCCTCTTCCCTTTCCCAGAGCCTCCGCGACTGAACTCGTGTGGTCTAGACATAGCAAGGGGTGAATACGTGGAGCCGCTCATTTCTTGACAATATTTTAGAAGCCTTCTTCCTGCGTTAGCTGGTATTATACTGTAATCTTCTCAAAATTGTCAAGAAATGAGCAGAAAACTAATCAAATGTCGCCCAGTTACATGTTACCGTCTGGTCATAACTTTGTAGCTGAAATGTAATATGTCACTTGGTTCTGAGGCGTTCTTTAGCAAACTTCACAGTAACCTTACAGCTGAACTCTGTACAGATTTATGGGAAGTGCTTTTTATGACAATACAGTTACTGCATGAACTGTGCAGCACTGATTCAATAGAGAGTAAACTTTTTATTTTCTACAATTAAATTTATGAACCCAGTCTCATTTATTAATAGGCTATCATTCTCCTTTTTCAGTAACTTTTTCCCTCTCTTTCGTTAAGTTAATGCAGTGTAAAAGCAGGTGCTCAGCATTTTGGCCTTGTCTATTCCACGTGCATAGTGTCCCTTCTGTTATTTTGAACCGTGTACAATAGGCTTTCAGTCTTCTGTGGCCTGTCAACATGGCTATAAATTTCGGTAATAATGGTAGCTTAATAGTTAAAAAATGGCAGATTATAGGAATATGCAATTTTATGTTCTCCCTTTTATAGTTCATTGATGCTGGTTCTCCCATTGGTTTCAAAATACTTCTCTTACTTTTTTTCTTTATTAACCTTCTAGGTATTTTACTGCAGTTTACTGTTTCCTGTGATGTGGCTACTCTGTTAGCTAAATTATCAGCTAGTTCATTGTTCAACACCCTCCTATGACGTTTAATCCGTTTAAAATCTATCTGCCAGTTGTGTATCTACAATATTCCGATTTTTTCATCTCATTAGTTCAATAAAGAAGTGACGATTCTTCGGATTTCGTAACGAGTCCGTTGTTGTCCTGCAGTCAGTGAGGATTTCTGCAATGTTGCTAGAAGCGAGGACGAGTCACAACAGTACCGCAGCTCATACTGCACAGGCAGAGCGCCGCATGCTTCTTCTTCGGGCTGTCACATTTTGACTCAGCCCCAATAATCAGCTGCTGACATGGTACCCATTGACTTCTTTCTCACTCCTCCATCGAGTGGCAGGCATTTCCAGTGTGGTGACGAGGGGATATTAGAGGTGGATCATCTCCTAAACATCCAAATTGTAGTCTTCTGCCGTTGCGAATAATGTACCGCATTGAAGAGTGAGCATGTGGAGACCGACTAATAAGACCAAGTTCCACGGTGACAGATTGGTGTTTGTTTTCGTAGATAGGAAACAAAACTTCGTCCGCCTTCTTAGCCGAGTGATCGGCGCGGTTGACTGTCCTACGGGGCACCCGACTTCGACTCTCGGTACTGCCAGCGAGTTTTCCTGGACCGGAAAGCTGCAACGTGGTGCTACTCGGCGTCGTGAGGTCCACTGAGATGCTACTTCACCGACAACTAGCGATTCCAAAGGCAAGAAACCCGACAACGGACGGGCGACAACAGTACTGACCACACGCTCCTCCATATCGCATACTGTGACGCCAGTGGGAGAGGGCGACATGGCGGTCGGTCGGACCTGGTTGGTCCGTCTAGGGTGAAAACACGGAACTTACTTAATTGAAAGACTCTGACAGGTAGGCAGCGCCCTCGATGGTGGAATTGTGGAACTCAGCCGTCGACGGTGGTCGCTCGCCGCAGCCATCTGCGTACTCTGTCTTCTTCGCCGGGATAAAACCGTGCAAATGATGTTATTGTGTCATCCGAACAGTACACAGCCAGGGCAAAAGCACCACAGGCGCAAAAATGCGAGCTGGTGCCATTGCCATAGAGACTCACCACTTGCGCGAGTTCCATCAGCACCGTGGGCGACGCTGGGGATGAAGATAACCGACTTCGCCTCTGCCAGTTGCCGGCCGAGTACAATCCGCCAGTGGCCGGACAACGGACAGAAGCCTACTCCGAAGACAGAAGAGCAGTTCTCGGCCAATTGGATGTAGATCATCATCCAGGGCTGACTTAGGGAACGTCGTTTAGTTCAAATGGTTCAAATGGCTCTGAGCACTATGGGACTTAACAGCTGTGGTCATCAGTCCCCTAGAACTTAGAAGTACTTAAACCTAACTAACCTAAGGACATCACACACATCCATGCCCGAGGCAGGATTCGAACCTGCGACCGTAGCAGTCGCGCGGTTCCGGACTGCGCGCCTAGAACCGCGAGACCACCGCGGCCGGCGTCGTCGTTTAGTAAACTCTCAGAAGTGAACAGATGGTTGTTGTAAATAGCATTTGCTATGTACCGTAAAGTCTACCTACGATTATTTGTAGTTAGCCGCTGAGGGCCCTTTTTGTGTTCTATTACAAGCAGTATTGCAGACTTCATTATTCGACAAGTCAAAAAGATAAGTAAAGCCTTTTAACTCATTTGTGTGATTTTGTCACTAATTTGTTGGAGTGTTGTAGAACCTTCGTTCTCCTATCCTGTTACCTGATCCTGGGGCATAGCTGTGTAATAGTGGCAGGGAGAAATTGTCTTAGCGGTGTACTACAGCAGAAGCCGTTTCACGAACTCACAAACTCGGCCCACCGTAACAACAGTGGAAACGCGGCCTCTACAGCAGTAGCGACGATGCCTTTACAGAACTGGCGAAGAGAGTTTACAAAACGTGTCACGCATTGTCCAACTGGTACCGACTATCACTGTTCATCAGGTTTCCTGCCGTGCTCATTCCCACAGATTCTTTAATAATGAAACCCCAAAATGGTGTTGCTGTGGCTGAAACTGTTGGTTTATTGTATTCCAGTGAATGTCCGGTGGAGATACCATGATAAGAAACAGGAGACTTAACTGGTCGCATAAAGCTTGAGTAGTGCCTAGGACATTGGCAACGTATTTTGTAAATTCCAGCATTTCACAATAAAAAATCCTCCTGCACTGACTCCAAGAGGTCTGAAATTTTAGGTGGTGGGCGGTAAACCATTTTAACTCCAAATTTCTGCAGGATTTGGGCCACCTCGAATGAAATGTTGTTAACAAGAGAAAGAAAAGCTACGGATTTTGATGCCGTGCTATCGTCTTTATCTGCATCCTGATTTTTGCCTTTAATTCGCAATTCCCTGTGACATTTTTAACTAGAATATCCACATTCTCTGGCTTTTGAGTGGGTGAGCCTTTTAGGGAAAGTATGTGGGTCCGAGAGTATGTAATTAAGCACAAGCATATTTTGCGACTATTGACGACAAGCCGACGACTGTAAATACATATCAGTGTGAATGGAATTACGGTCAATTCAAGGCCCCAGAGAGCTATCAGTTTCTGACCAAGGAAAATATCCATGAAAAGCAGACAACCGCCTTCCCCTGTTTCGATAGTGGAGTGAATTCCATTATGGACTGAAGTGATGTGAAAACTTTATTAAATTATCTCCTCCGCGAGAACAGACTATGAAAACATAATTGACATACTTCGAAAATTCAGCTGATTTCAGGGCATCTGATTCCAGCGCTCTCTCTTCAACGTCCTCTATGAAGAAGGTGGCCAACAGGAGGAAAAGAGTGCTACCCATAGCGATCCCGTCAGTCACTGTGCTCGAAAGATTCTTCGTTGAACGTAAAATAGGTTGAAGAAATACCAAGACGAATCAAAGCGGTGATGTCCGCCTGAAATTTGTTAGTAATTAGTGGCAGAAAGTCTGCGAGACGGATCTGTGTAAGGAGTGATACTACGTCAGTGATGACCAACGGTCGGAACTGCTGCCAGTCTGTCGATAAAATCGACCAAGTTACGCATATGTCGTGCACGTTGCCAGACAACTAACACAATTTCTTCCACTAGGCCTCGCGGTATTCGGGCCATTAGACGGTGTCGCACGCGTCCGCAGCTGTCATAACAATACACTTTATATGAATGAGTGGTGTCTGTTCTTTCGGACATGGCCGCAAGAATGGGCACCACGCATTCATGTGATTTGATAGTCCCAGCTGGGCGATGGACCCACCTTCCTCAGTGCGAATGCACAAATACGTCCGACCTCCTGTGGGAAGCGTAGAGGAAATGGACAGCAGTGGGAGTACGGATAGGCCGTGAGGCGAGCAGAGATAGTCCGCGCATTTGCGATAATGCCGTGTCTGGGACGGAGCAGTGGTTACCGCACCTGCCCAGTAATGTCCCGATGCAGCTGAAGGCAGTGAGCCCCTCTCTTTCCTTCCGTTTCTTCGCCTACATACAAGAGTACAACATAGACCGCTAAGCGCAGTGACCAAATTTGAACCGAGCACGGGAACAAAAACAAAGAAAAGACGAAGGTGACAAGCAGCAATAGGAAGAAAGAAGAGCACCATTTTACTTTACATAAAGAGTGGAAGGTGATACATGGAGCAAGACTGCTCAGGGTTGCCGTAGCAAGCAAGATATCACTCTCGCGACGAGCTGCGCGGTCTAACACGCTGCTTCCCGAGCGGAAAGGCATACCGGTCCTCGGCTCGAATCCTCTCGGCGGATTAGTGTCGAGGTCCGGTGTGCCGGCCAGCCTGTGGATGGTTTTTAAGGCGGATTTCCACCTGCCTCGGCGAATGCGGGCTGGTTCTCCTTATTCCGCCTCAGTTACACTATGTCTGCGATTGCTGTGCAAACACTGTCTCCATGTACATGTACACCATAATTACTCTACCACGCCAGCATTGTGGTTACACTCTCGTCTGGAATGAAACGATCACGAGGGAGTCGGGGGGGCGGGGGGGCGGTCCACTGGGGTCCGAACCGCACAATAACCCTGAGTTTGGTGTGGGACCACGGTTGGGTAAGTGGACTGCTCCAGCCTTTTGGAGGTTATGTACAGCTGAGGGCTAGGGCGGGGACGAGCTTCTCCGTGTTTCTAGGCCCCAGTTCAATACATACATACATACAAAGAAGATATTAGATGTAGAGTTCCACAGCCAAAGAAAAGTTTCTTCTGTTGGTGACCTCTGTTGGTTGCAGAGGATACCGAAATGATTCAATATGGTTCAAATGGTTCTGAGCACTATGGGACTTAACATCTGTGGTCATCAGTCCCCTAGAACTTAAACCTAACTAACCTAAGGATATCACATACATCCATGCCCGAGGCAGGACCGTAGCGGTCGCGCGGTTCCAGACTAAAGCGCCTAGTATCCCTCGGCCACAGCGGCCGGCTACCGAAATGAGGAACACGTTACTGAGAATGTACCGGGGCTCAGAATTGTATAAGAGCAAAACGTGGACCATCAGAAATCCAGAGAGGAGAGAGCTGAAGCATTTTAAAACTGGTCCTTTGGAAGGATAAGAAATGTTACGAGACAGGTATAAAATGAAATGAAGAACTATGAAGAAAAATAGGTATGGAAACAAGTGCGAAGGTAATCCTTACCAGTAGAAGGGACTCATTAATCGCACCTCTTCCACGGTATTCAGTGCCTTTCAACTTGGCCCTGAGAGGAGTATCAGAGCATAAAAATATTATGGGGCAGAAAAAGCGTGAAATAAAAGAAACAGATTGAACAGGGTGCTGAGTGTAATACCGATGTGGACATTAAAACTGTAGCATTAGGAATTGAGGCACGGAGCGAAATTTTACTTTTTGTTCGTATACGGAATAGCAGGAAGAATACATGATTAACTGTGTCGTCGTAACTGCCGTCCGCTTCACGTCTGCTGTGCAGCGAGCTTCGTTAATTTAAGTATTAACTGTATTTTTCTTACTTGTCACTTCTTCTGCCGTGTGTTTTTGCTTTTAGGAAGCTTTAATTGTCGAGTGCTAGTAATAGTGTTCCATAGATTTCGTGTTTGTTTTGAATACAGTCAGAGAGTCCCTTTAGACAACCATAGTGCCAGTAGTGTTAGTGTTTGTTTTCAATACAGTCCAGAGACAGGTAGTGCTATTTTCATTGTTTTCTACAAGAAGTGGCTAGCAACAACAGTTTAGTCAGATTAGTCAGCCGCCTTTACTGAATTAGCAGTACAGTTAAAAGTTGATTAACTCTCTACAGTAAACTGATTTCTTAGGATGGATAGGATGTGTGACTGCTGTGTACGGACGCAGGAGGAGCTGGCCACTGTTCGCGAACAGATGAACGTGTTGATGGCCGCGGTCAGCCGTCTTCAGGCTGCTGCCTCGGAGTGTAGCGGCAGTGGGGAGTCTGGTGCGTCGCATGGTACACCCCAGGTGTTACATGCTTCACCCACTGTCCCTGCTGTCGAGACATCTTCGCGGGTACCGGGCCCGGTTGGGCCACCCTCTCCCCAAGGGGAGTGCGGGTTCAGCGGCATTCACGGCGCACGAGGCGGAGGGTCAATGTGGAGGCTGGCCGTGTGGAATCACCCGCTCTGCCTGTGAGTGGACATGTGGCCGCTCCTTCAGCAAGGTCCGAGCAGGCACACGGGGGGAGGGGTTTATTAGTTATTGGGAGATCCAACGTTAGGCGGGTGATGGAGCCCCTTAGGGAAATAACGGAAAGGTCGGGGAAGAAGGCCAGTGTTCACTCTGTCTGCTTGCCGGGGGGTCTCATCCGAGATGTGGAGGAGGACCTGCCGGCGGCGATAGAGAGCACTGGGTGCACCCGACTGCAAATTGTTGCTCATGTCGGCACCAATGACTCCTGCCATCTGGGTTCAGAGGTCATCCTCAGTTCGTACAGGCGGTTGGCGGAATTGGTGAAGGCGGAAAGCCTCGCTGGCGGGGTGGAATCAGAGCTAACTAGTTGTAGTATCGTTCCCAGAACCGATCGCGGTCCTCTGGTTTGGAGCCGAGTGGAAGGCTTAAACCAGAGGCTCAGACGATTCTGCGGAGATCTGGGGTGCAAATTTCTCGACCTCCACTATCGGGTGGAGAAATGTAGGGTCCCCCTGAATAGGTCAGGCGTGCACTACACGCCGGAAGCGGCTACAAGGGAAGCGGAGTACGTGTGGAGTGCACATGTGGGTTTTTTAGGTTAGAGAATTCCCTCCCTAGGCCCGACAAGACGCCTCCTGAGACGCAGCAAGGTAGGAGTAGGCAAAATGCAACAGGGAATAACAATATTAATGTGCTAATAGTAAACTGCAGGAGCGTCTATAGAAAGGTCCCAAAACTGCTCTCATTAATAAACGGTCACAACGCCCATATAGTACTAGGGACAGAAAGTTGGCTCAAACCAGACGTAAACAGTAATGATATCCTAAACTCACATTGGGATGTATACCGCAGAGACAGGCTGGACAGTGAAGGGGGAGGCGTGTTTATAGCGATAAGAAGTGCAATAGTATCGAAGGAAATTGACGGAGATCCGAAATGTGAAATGATTTGGGTGAAGGTCACGGTTAAAGCAGGCCCAGACATGGTAATTGGATGTTTCTATAGGCCCCCTGGCTCAGCAGTTGTTGTGGCTGAGCACCTGAAGGATTATTTGGATAATATTTCGAGTAGATTTCCCCACCATGTTATAGTTCTGGGTGGAGATTTTAATTTGCCAGATATAGACTGGGAGACTCAAACGTTCATAACGGGTGGCAGGGACAAAGAATCCAGTGAAATTTTTTTAAGTGCTTTATCTGAAAACTACCTTGAGCAGTTAAACAGAGAACCGACTCGTGGCGATAACATATTAGACCTTCTGGTGACAAACAGACTCGAACTATTTCAAACAATTAACGCAGAACACGGAATCAGCGATCATAAAGCGGTTACTGCATCGATGATTTCAGCCGTAAATAGAAATATTAAAAAAGGTAGGAAGATTTTTCTGTTTAACAAAAGTGACAAAAGGCAGATTACAGAGTACCTGACGGCTCAACACACAAGTTTTGTCTCAAGTACAGATAGTGTTGAGGATCAGTGGACAAAGTTCAAAACCATCGTACAATATGCGTTAGATGAGTATGTGCCAAGCAAGATTGTAACAGATGGCAAAGAGCCACCGTGGTACAACAACCGAGTTAGGAAACTGCTGCGGAAGCAAAGGGAACTTCACAGCAAGCATAAACATAGCCAAAGCCTTGCAGACAAACAAAAATTACGCGAAGTGAAATGTAGTGTGAGGAGGGCTATGCGAGAGGCGTTCAATGAATTCGAAAGTAAAGTTCTATGTACTGACTTGGCAGAAAATCCTAAGAAATTTTGGTCTTATGTCAAAGCGGTAGGTGGCTCAAAACAAAATGTCCAGACACTCTGTGACCAAAATGGTACTGAAACAGAGGATGACAGACTAAAGGCCGAAATACTAAATGCCTTTTTCCAAAGCTGTTTCACAGAGGAAGACTGCACTGTAGTTCCTTCTCTAGATTGTCGCACAGATGACAAAATGGTAGATATCGAAATAGACGACAGAGGGATAGAGAAACAATTAAAATCGCTCAAAAGAGGAAAGGCCGCTGGACCTGATGGGATACCAGTTCGATTTTACACAGAGTACGCGAAGGAACTTGCCCCTCTTCTTGCAGCGGTGTACCGTAGGTCTCTAGAAGAGCGTAGCGTTCCAAAGGATTGGAAGAGGGCACAGGTCATCCCCGTTTTCAAGAAGGGACGTCGAACAGATGTGCAGAACTATAGACTCATATCTCTAACGTCGATCAGATGTAGAATTTTGGAACACGTATTATGTTCGAGTGTAATGACTTTTCTGGAGACTAGAAATCTACTCTGTAGGAATCAGTATGGGTTTCGAAAAAGACGGTCGTGTGAAACCCAGCTCGCGCTATGCGTCCACGAGACTCAGAGAGCCATAGACTCAGGTTCACAGGTAGATGCCGTGTTTCTTGACTTCCGCAAGGCGTTCGATACAGTTCCCCACAGTCGATTAATGTACAAAGTAAGAGCATATGGACTGTCAGACCAATTGTGTGATTGGATTGAAGAGTTCCTAGATAACAGAACGCAGCATGTCATTCTCAATGGAGAGAAGTCTTCCGAAGTAAAAGTGATTTCAGGTGTGCCGCAGGGGAGTGTCATAGGACCGTTGCTATTCACAATATACATAAATGACCTTGTGGATGACGTCGGAGGTTCACTGAGGCTTTTTGCAGATGATGCTGTGGTGTATCGAGAGGTTGTAACAATGGAAAATTGTACTGAAATGCAGGAGGATCTGCAGCGAATAGACGCATGGTGCAGGGAGTGGCAATTGAGTCTCAATGTAGACAAGTGTAATGTGCTGCGAATACATAGAAAGATACTTCCCTTATCATTTAACTACAAAATAGCAGGTCAGCAACTGGAAGCAGTTAATTCCATAAATTATCTGGGAGTACGCATTAGGAGTGATTTAAAATGGAATGATCATATGAAGTTGATCGTCGGTAAAGCGGATGCCAGACTGAGATTCATTGGAAGAATCCTAAGGAAATGCAATCCGAAAACAAAGGAAGTAGGTTACAGTACGCTTGTTCGCCCACTGCTTGAATACTGCTCAACAGTGTGGGATCCGTACCAGATAGGATTGATAGAAGAGATAGAGAAGATCCAACGGAGAGCAGCGCGCTTCGTTACAGGATCATTTAATAAGCGCGAAAGCGTTACGGAGATGATATATAAACTCCAGTGGAAGATTCTGCAGGAGAGACGCTCAGTAGCTCGGTATGGGCTTTTGTTAAAGTTTCGAGAACATACCTTCACCGAAGAGTCAAGCAGTATATTGCTCCCTCCTACGTATATCTCGCGAGGAGACCATGAGGATAAAATCAGAGAGATTAGAGCCCACACAGAAGCATACCGACAATCCTTCTTTGCACGAACAATACGAGACTGGAATAGAAGGAGAACCGATAGAGGTACTCAGGGTACCCTCCGCCACACACCGTCAGGTGGCTTGCGGAGTATGGATGTAGATGTAGATATAGAACTTTGCAGATGGTTTTTGGCTATACAGTGTCGAAAATTAGTACACAGAGTTGCTACATTTGGCTGAAACAACTGCCTTAACCCGCCTGTGCATCGAGTTGAACTGAGAATGGACAGTGGATACGGAAACGTCATCCTATCCAGCTAAGCCACAGTTCCTCAATCACTGTGCCTGACAAGTGGTGCAGTGTCCGTCTCTCGCTAATCCATGACTAGATTTTTTTTTTTACTGCAATTCCTGAATCGTAGTGGCTGACGATTGGTGGCGTGTGAATCACTCGCTAATCCGTGACTAGGTTTTCGGACTGAGATACGTGCTGGCCACAGCAACAGACGAGCTCCTGTTGTATCGAAGCTCAGGACGGAACTGGCATCATGCGGTATTGCGTTACCTTGTTTAAAGATAACATTACGGAGACCTTCAAGACAGGGCACAGCCACGTGCCTTAATACGTCAGAAATGAAATGGCTGCTGTAAAAATTATCAGACCTTCGCACCAGAGGTAATCGTCTTGTGAACGCAGGCAACGTTCGTTCTCCTCAGGGCCATCGTTATGCTGTAAGCAGAAGTAGAAATCGTCTGAGATCATCATGTGTTCGGTGTTATCGCCGAGAAAATGATTTACGAAGCTCTTAATGAGCCTACTGACGGTGAAAACGAAGTACAGGGTGTATCAAAAAGAATCATCCGATTTAAAAAAAAAAGAACATAACTGTTATGTTATTTGAGATATGAGCGTGAAAAATGTACTGTTAGAAAGAACAAACTGCCGAACTTTACATGGTTCCCGCTAGGTAGCAGCAGTGTGCGCCTACTTCAGTTCTAGTAAAAATGGTGTCGGGACAACGTTTCGTTTTCTACGTTTTACGCAGTGCACGTCAGTAATAACTATTCAGCGTGACTTCCGTACTACGTATGGTGTGGTTCCTCCTAGAGCACAGAGTATTAGACGATGGCATTAAGAGTTCCGAAATACAGGTTTTTGTGTAAAGGCAAATCGCCGGGCTGTCCCCGAACGCACTCGCCATAGTTTCACAAGGAGTCCGCAGAAATCCGTTCGCCGTGCAACTCGACAGCTCAACATGCCCCCGATGTCGGTCTGGCGTGTGTTGCGTCGATGTTTACGCATGAAACCAAGCAAAATTCAGCTACTGCGAGCTCTTTGAAGGTGACAAACAACAACGTGTGGAGTTCTGTAATTTCGTTCTTGGCAAGATGGAGATGGCAGTTTTCTTCCACGCTTAGTGTTTAGTGACGAGGCAACATTCCATTTAAATGGACAGGTGAGATATCATAATGTGAGAATACGGAGTACGGAACAACCACATGAAGTTATAGGCTACAACATGAGAGGGACTCTTCAAAATTTAATGTGTTTCGTGCAGCTTTATGGGAAAAGATGTATGGTACATTTTTCTTTGCCGAGAACACTGTTACAGGAAGCACATATCTTTATATGCTTGAGAACTTTCTTTTCCCGCAGTTGAAGACTGATTAGAACGACTTCATTTACAATGAGAATGAGACATCGCCACACTGGCATCTGGAAGTGCGGGAATTTTTAAATCAAAGGATTACTGTACCGTGGATCAGTCGCACTGGTCCAAATGATTCAGCCTTACATGGACCTCTCTGTATGTGGTTATTTCTTGTGGGGGTTTATAAAAGACTCTGTTAATGTGCCTCCGTTACCAACATCAGTGAATGAACTGAGGCATAGCATAACAACAGTTGTGGAAACTGTAACTCAAGACATGCTCGCTGCAGTGTGGGAACAATTTGAATACCACACTGACATGTGCCATGCGTCTCAAGGGGGGCATATTGAACACCTAAGGAAAGGTATGAAAAAAAAACTTTTTCTGTTTCCCGTTCATCGAAAACAAAATTCGTTGTATATATGTTTATTAGTTTCAGAAATATAGACGTGCCAGATCGGATGATTATTTTTGATACACTCAGTATTTGACGACGATTTAGATTACAAGTCATCCGAAAATTGTAGTAAGTCTATACTTTTCAACAGATGAGTTACTGCATATATGTATCGTATTATTTTCAGAGATCATATTGTTATGTAGGATTTTCATTCGGGTAAATCAGAATATGAGACTGAGCACAAGAGTCGTGTGAATGTAATGTTGGACTGCGTATCTTTCCATGTTTCAATTTTCATCACGCTGTAGTCCAATATGAGCGCAAAGTTTTGCTTTGATCTTGTGTTTTGTGGGTTTGTTTAGGTATAAATTGGCTCTAAGAGAAATATAAAGAGAAACGTCACATATTTGATTACATATTTGAATACTAGAATTCCTTTTCATTCTTTTTTGTCTATGATGATTTTTGTTTAATTGTAGTTTAATCTGCGTTTTTAAGATTTAACACTAACAGTACCAAAATACGTGAATTTAATGTAGAAAACCTAGTAAACCTAAAAATGTTTTGAAATTCCACTACATATATGGACACATGAATTATAAATTTAAAAAAAAACAAGTGTTTAGCTAGTCCGCACGTAATGGCAGCTACCTACGAGACCGGCGCCGTAACTATTAATGGTCAACATCGTAGTTATGTAGCGATGAAAAGTCTGGCGCAAGAGAGGAAAAAAGAATGAGTGTAGCTTCAAACCAGTCGACAGGTTGATGACTTCAATAAGAAAAACCTATGAGCTTGTAAGATGCTCGAAATCCACCACTGCAGCAGTGGCCTTTCTTGAAACGTTCTCACACGCCCCTTTCTATTTGTGTTTCATCTTCACTCTTAATAAAAGTCACATTGTTTTTCAGTCATCAGTTTTCTAATTGATTTGATGCCGCTCACCTTGAATTCGTGTCTTGTACCAACCTCTTCAACTCAGAGTACGATTTGTAACCTAGTCCTCAGTTATTTATTGGCTTTATTCCAGTCGCTGCCTTCCTCAAGAGTTTTTGACATCTGAAGCTCCTTTTAACACCATGGAAGCTGTTCCCTGATGACTCAACACATGACGTATCATCCTGTCCGTTCTTCTTTGTACTTGTACCCTTTTCGTCGATTCTGCGGAGAATGTCTACATTTTCAACATTCTTCTGTAGCACCACATCTCAAAGTCTTCGATTCTCTTCTGTTCCTGTTTTCCCATAGTCCACGATTCACTACCATACGGTGTCGTGCTCCAAACGTACATTCTCAGAAATTTCTTCACCACATTAGGAGGACTGTTTCATGCCAGCTGATTTCTTCTGGCAGGGAATACCCTCTTCACCCGTGGTTGTCTAAGTTTTATGTCTTCCTTGATTCTTCCGTCATGCATTATTTTGCTACCAAGGTAGCAGAATTCCTTTATTTCTTCTATTTCGCAGTCCCCGTTTTTGATGTTAAGTTCTACACTTGTCTCATTTCTGCTACTGCCCATTACTTTCGTCTATCTACGATTAACTTTCAGTCCATATCCAGTACTCATTACACTGTTCATTCCAGTCAACTGATCCTGGAGTTCTTGCTCTCTTTCAGTGACGATGGTAATCTCTTTAGGGAATCTTATCATTGATATCCTTTAACCATGAATTTTAATCGCACTTCTGAAATTATCTTTTATTACCGTCATTGCTTCTTCAGTATATAAATTGAACAGGAGAGGAGAAAGACTGCATGCTTGTCTTACAGCCTTTCTATTGTTCCTTTTTGTTTCTTAAACGTGTTGTATATTACCCTTCTTTCCCTACAGCTCACACAGTTTTCTCTGAGAATTATGAACGTATTGAACCATTTAGATTCTCAAACGCATTCTCCAAGTGGAAAAATGCCATGAACCTTTCCTGCTTTTTCTTAAGTCTTGCTTTCATTATCACACGCAACATCCGAACTACCTCTTTGATCCTCATGTAACAGATATTCGATCTTATTTTCCGTTATGTACCCCATGTTTTATTTCATAACTTGAGATGGCTGAGTTTTGTGAGTGTGCCGCAGGACAAATGAAATTCTCGTGAGTACGCGTCTGCGGAGGACTCAAGAGAGTGGACGTTGGATTTCGCCACCTGATACAGAGTGCTGGCGCGCCAGTGGAGCGGCAGGCAGCTGGTGCCAGTGTCTTTATTCTGTCGGCTTGTCGTTGCTGTTTTGTTCACGATAGGCGATAGAATACAGAGCACTGGAGCCAGCTGCAACAGGCACTGTGGCTGCTCCGTGAGCAACGGAACCTCCCTGAACCACTGAGAGGATAACCGTCTCCCTGGGAGTTAGGAATGGGAAATGATAGTGCAACTATATGCTGGTTCACGCATCGCCACTATTAGCCACTAGACAAGAACTTCTGTATGGAGGGCTCATCAAGAGCTTATGGTCCAACCAACCATACACTGCCGGAAAAAAGTTAGTGCGCCTTATAAGGCAACGTCGATTTCGATCCGATGACGACATATGCCACCTAGGGACGGTTTGAATGTCGTCCGCCAACAGAGAGCATAGTGGCATAGCTACCAGAGCGCCATCTGTGTCTAACTCACAATAGGGAATGCTCACAGTCAGAAGGCTCAATTTGGTACAGACGTGTGAAGCAAGCAGGCAAACATGCCACGGAGACCCTCATGTTTCCTGTAGCCAAGTGAGCGAGTTTCAAAGGGATCAAATTGTGGATTTCCGAGTTGCAGGGATGGTCCTTTCTTAGAATTACCACACAAGTTGGACGTGCTGCGTCAGTTGTGCAACGATACTGGTGTCAATGGCCACATGAACATTCTCACATTCATAGACGAGGGTCTGGACACCCGCCGGGATCGTCATACTGTAAGGGCAGCAGCGGCTGATCGTACAGCTGCCACAGCACAGATAAGAGGACTTGTGAGCCCAGACGTGTCAACGGAACTGCTGCGAACCGGTTATTACCAGTGGGACTACTGGCACGCACACCTCTACCCCTTTTCCAATCACACCACAGCATATAGCATATAGTATGCGCGGTAGGAGCAAAATTCAAACCTTTATTAAGGGCCCAGATGGCTCCTTTGTCCAGGTTCTTGCCCGAAGGTTGACGACAGTGCGTGCTGCTTCATACGGTGACTTCGATCTTTGCATAGCTACAAGATGCTCAGTTTCTTTGCTTGTTTAGCCGATGTGTTGCTAACATGAGCTCTTTGATGAGCAGCCGTTGTCATATCGACCCACTCCCAGTCAAACGGCGAGAGAACTGTAGATAACAAAAGATGGCAACCATATAAAGTTCGTGCATTAAAATCCAGTTCGTACCTTGTGTGTTACGGAAGACAAGCAGGGCGATCGTCAAAGAAAGGTTACGACACATACATCTGAACATCCGGTTCACTGTCGAGATGGAGAAGGCTAAAGGTGGTCATTCTTAGACGTTTCAGTACAACGACAGGCGGACGGGCGTCTCGGCCACTCCGTGTATCGCAAGCCGACGCATATAGATTTATACCTTAATGCACAGAATTTCCATCATCCTGTTCAGAAGAGAGCCGTTTTGAACACGTTGGTAGATAAAGCAAAAACTGTTTCTGGCGAGGACCACTAGAAGTCCGAAATTAACATCTGAAGTAGGGTTCCGAAAGAACGGCTATGGTGCAAGCGATATAAAGGCAGCGTTCTCCAAGAAAATGAAACGTGAAAATGCTGCACACTCACAGGATGAAACACCGATTTCGGTTCTTCCTTTTTGTAGCGCTATATCCAGCAAAACAGGAAGAGTCCTGGGTAGACGGGGTATAAGAACGATTTCTCGCCCTCGTAAGAAAATTAAGGAGATGATGCGCCCTGTTAAGGACAGTCTTGGCCTCTGGATCTCTGGAGTTTATAATATCCCCCGTGAGTGTGGAAGCAGATACATAGGTCAGACCATTCGTACCGTTTCCTACCGCTGTGCAGAACACCAATGGCATATTAAAAATAGAGAACTGGAGAAAACGGCAGTTGCGGAGCACAGCCTCACGAACAAACATAAAATACTGTTTGATGAATGAAAAATTTTGTTCCATGCCTCCATATACTGGGATTCCCTTATTAAGGAGGTTGTTGAAATAAGAATGAGTGAGAAGAACTTTAACCGTGATAGCGGATACTATGTGAGCGGTGGGTAGAAACGAGCGCTCGATGCAGAGAAGCAGGAGAGCCATTCGTTGCAGGGTTTACGTTCCCACGGAAGCGGCGGCGCCACCAGCGCAGACACTGACACCGTCTACGACAGCAGAACGTAATCGACGACCAATCACATGCCGAGCAATCAGAAGCTGTCCACGCGCTATAAAAAAGACTACCACAGCAGCAGTGAAGACAGTCAGTTGCTCCTGACGATGACCATAGGGGCTATCGTCGAAAGCTTGAGACTTTATTCCGAACTGATGCGGCAAGAAAACCGAGAATGTTTTTTACATATCAGTGCCATCGCGAAAGACTTCGCTCTCGTACAGCTGAAAGGAAGTCGAACTCACCAATTCTACACGAATATGCGGAGATGACTGAAGGAGGAGTGGGCGAATCTCTAGATTCAGGATTACCGACTTGCTGTTGGGAGGAATATAACTGCGTGACAGAACACAGAGCAGATGCAGTGGTCGTCTAGGACCGAGTGGTTCCTGCGCTGCGGGCTGTCTACCTGGCAGGACACCGAAGCGTCGCAGGCCATATTCATTAATCTATGCCCTCGCAGAGTATGCTGATTAAAAAAAGATGTAACTGGTTCCACTTTCTGCCACCGTATGTAAATCAGAATATGAAATTTTTCCTGGTTTTTGGTCAGTAAGCCAGTATGGTGTTTAGTGCTTGGCGGCACGTGTTGCCTTCTTTCGTGAACCGACTGTTGGCGTAATGGGTTAAGAAGGTTGAAGTTTTAGACACGAAATGCTACGGCTTTTGGGAAGAAAGCCCGTGCACTTTTGGTAATGTTGTATTATCAGAACGGCGGCAATAGCAGCGCTCCATTGAGGGAATATCGCCGTCAAGAAATTAAAAGAACAGATGAATTGATGTGTCGACAGAAGTGCCGACACAGTGTGGTTTGAGGAGACCGAAATACACGCTATAAGCTCACGCAGGATGGCGTGAGGTCTGAAACCGGATACGTAATGAATGCTATAAAGAAAAGTACGTAGCTGCTGGAATACTTAACTTTAATCCATCCTTGGTACATCGCTATTGACGGTACAAGTGAGACTATAGTTTCAGACAATATACTGCTAATGGCGCCTTGCTAGGTCGTAGCCATTGACTTAGCTGAAGGCTATTCTAACTATCTGCTCTGCAAATGAGCGAGGCTTCGTCAGTGTGCATCGCTAGCTACGTCGTCCGTACAACTGGGGCGAGTGCTAGTACGTCTCTATAGACCTGCCGTGTGGTGGCGCTCGGTCTGCTATCACTGAAAGTGGCGACACGCGGGTCCGACATGTACTAATGGACCGCGGCCGATTTAAAGCTACCACCTAGCAAGTGTGATGTGTGGCGGTGACACCACATTCCTCCCCCGCAAATCGGCGAACGGTCGTGTTATAAGGTTTCCGCCCGCCGTGGGGAGGACCCCAGGTTGACGTATGCGATGAGGTGCGGAGCCTAACAACAGGCGAGGCTGTGCCACCCGCACCCGGCCATTCGGTCCGAGGGGAGCTAGGAAACGCCTGAAAACCTAGTCCAGGGTGCACGTCAACATGCGGTGTATGCGCCCTTAGAGATATAGGAGGGGCCGAAGGGTCGACCTCCATTGCGTCGGGGCACCCGACGGTCGAAGACGACATCTGGTCCGGAGCGGGCAAGAGTTCCATGGCGGAGGACATCTGGTCACGGGAAGCGATCGGCGGCGCGTGACCCAGGGAGGCGCCAGGCGGTTGCAGCGACGCGTCCACTGCGGGCGGCGCCGGCGGGAGAACAGGCGGCGGCGGCGGCGGCGCGTCGCCATGGGGCAAAATGGAAGGCAGCGTCGGTAACACCTGGGGATGAGGCGAGCCAGTAGATGGGTCCCCAGGGCGCTGACCGGACGGCACCGTCGCTGAAAGCAGACGGGGAGCGGCAGAACCCGGGCGACGACAGAGGCGCAGCTGATTGAGATGCCGACGCACCTCACCAGAGACCCCCAAAACCAGATACATAGCGCGGCCGAGGCAGCGAAGAATGCGCCCTGCGAGCCAACGCCGTGAACCTCGATAGTTGCGATAATAGACAACGTCGCCTGGAGCAAAAGCAAGAGTCAGCCGCTGCACAGGAACCAGATGCGGCGGATGCAGCAAAGACATCACGGTTCGATGAGGACGACCGTGGAGCATCTCAGCCGGCGAGCGACCATCTCGGGGCTGAGAGCGATACGAAGACAAAAAGAGCAACAACGCGTCCTCCCACGAATGCGACTCTTTCAACTTCAACATCTGTGACTTGAAAGTCCGGACCAATCGTTCAGCGGCACCGTTCGACTGAGGCGAAAACGGCGCGGATGTCAGATGTTGAATACCATTGGCCGTGCAGACTGACTTAAATTCTGTGGACATGAATTGTGGGCCATTGTCGGAAACAATAGTCTGAGGAAGGCCTTCAATGCAAAAGATAGCCGACAACGCTTGGATGGTGGCAGAAGAAGTCGTGGAAGACATCCGGACAACAAAAGGAAAATTACTGAAGGATTCCACCACAACCAACCATCGAGCATTCCAGAATGGACCAGCAAAATCGATGTCCAAGCGGTGCCAAGGGGAAGTGGCTTGCGGCCATGCAAAGAATTTCCGCGGCGGTGCAGATTGTTGTTCGGCACACGTCATGCAAGAAGAGCACATATTCGTAATCGCAGCATCGATTCCGAACCAAGTACAGTGCTGACGAGCAAGTTTTTTCGTTCTCACTATACCCCAATGTCCTTGGTGGAGAAGCCGTAAGACAGAGGACTGTAACGAACGTGGGACCACGACTCTGGACTGATCATTATCAGAACGCAACAACAAAACACCACGTCGTACAAAAAGTCTCTCCTTGTGAGCAAAAAATCGGCGAACCAACGGATCCTCGATCCGCGACTGTGACAAGGGCCATTGCGTAGCAACAAAACGCAAAACGGTAGCAAGGACAGGGTCAGCAGCTGTGGCCGTAGCTACACGACGAAAATCAATCGGAAACGATTCGACCACATCATCGGTTTCCGCATCAATGAACATGCAAGCAAGTTCGGAAGAATCGAATGCTTTATCCTCAGCAACAGGCAAACGGGACAACGCATCAGCGTTGCCGTGCTTAGCGGTGGACCGATACAAGATATCGTAGCGGTACTGCGAGAGGAAAATAGACCAGTGAATGAATTTCTGCGCTGTACGTGGAGGTACAGGCTTGTTCGGATGAAAAAGCGATGTCAAAGGTTTGTGGTCTGTGATGATGGTAAAGTGACGACCATACAAGAAATCATGGAACTTAGTAACACCAAACACGAGAGCCAAAACTTCTTTCGCTGTCTGTGAATAAGTTCTTTGTGCAGATGAGAGCAATTTGGACGAAAAGGCAATAGGGCGATCATCCGATCCATCTTTGTGCGCAAGCACAGCACCGATCCCGAAATCCGATGCATCAACAAAAGGGGTTTCTGGGGATCGAATGGCGTAAGGCAAGTATTAGAAAGCAACGCCGAGTTCAACTGGCGAAAGGCGCGTTCGCATTCCGTCGTCCAGACGAACGGAACACCTGTACGGCGTAAGCGATGAAGCGGAGCTGAAAGAGAAGAGGCATTGCGCACATTCAAACACACCTTGTGATTCCAAATCGTGTAATGTTCTTGCTACCTCATCACGCAATGCGTGGGGAACAATGCGCGCTCTGAAAAATTTCGGTTGCGCGTTTACTTTCAGATCCAAATGTGCTTCATAGTTCTTAGCGCAACCAAGGCCCGGTGCAAAAATGTCTGCAATTTCTTCACATAGACTAGAAACACTGGCTGAAGGCACAGTCTCGTTCACTGATAGTACCTGATTGGCTATAGACATGTTAAACAATTGAAATAAATCTAAACCAAACAAGTTCACCGCAGTAGAAGAACGAAGAACGTAAAATGACACAAGTTTTGTTTGTCCCTTGTATGTCGCAAGAAGAGTGCACTGTCCTGACCTGACCTGAATAACTAGTGAGCTGAACAGTTGCGGCACGCAACGGAGGTTTGCCCAGTTGTTTGTACGTGTCGTGATTGATAAACGAAACTGCAGCTCCGGTATCGAGCTGGAATGGTATCACTTTGCCTTCTAAGTCCAAGTCTACAAAACGTTTATTGTCCTGCCGACGACAAGAGCGACTGTCTCGTGCAATTTGAACCGATACAGGGACAGAAGCACTTGCGACCTGACGGGATTTCCGTCGATGTCGACGCACACGTTTTGTGGGACGAACACAGTCACTGTTAGAGAGAGTGGCACTGGACAGAGTGGAATTAACTACATGAATGTCCATGGGCGAAGGTTCACGAGCCGGAGTATTCTTGGTTCGATTCCGGCGCGAAGCAAAGGGCCTGGAATGGTCGTGATTGTCTGATCTGAACTTTTTCTGGCAAACACTTTGAACATGTCCTTTCTTATGACAGTAAAAGCAAATAGCTTGGCGTGACGGGCAATTGTCACGCAAATGTCTAGTCGCACACTGCGGGCATGATTTCACTGCATTTGCTCGCTTACGCGGCACACGTGGAGAGCTAGGCGGCAGCTGCGCGGACGAGCGCGAGGGCTGTTTATCGTTCCGTGCAGCGCGCTCGGCGGGCCGGTTAATGTGACACACGGCTGGCGAGGGTTGAATTAGGTGGTGCAACAGAGAGAGAGGGAGGCGGCCCATTGCCATGGCAGCTGTTGATGAAGTTGCAGTAGCTCTAGCCGACCATCAGCATCTGCCCCAACTTCTGCAGCAAGTACTCGAGCTGTGTCACAGAAACCCTCTCTCCTCAGGTCAACAGTTCAAGAGATTTTGCGGTGCATTTTACGCTCGTATCCCTGCAAGATTCAGAATGTGCACTAAATGAAGCTCCAAGTCAGTTTCTTTGCTCTTCTCTTTTTGGAGTTCATGACAAATGGCCTGGGAATATTCCTTGGGACAGACGAGGCACCTTTTACTCTGCGCGATGCCTTGAATGCACAGAACACATACGAGGTTCTACTGTGACACATGGTGTGCAACAACTTCCACTGCTCTCAGCTTATGTGACTGTGTGGCGTCGTTTCATAAGCTCGTTGATTCTCAGATTATGACACCTCGCGGACCTGTTAGGTGTACGGTGACATGTGCACGTTATAAGAATCTGCTTGTCCAGCAAGTGATTCCAGCTTTGTAAGAACGCAACTGAGTCCACACCACAGTTTTCATGTAAGGTAGAGCGACGCTACATGTCGCCTGCCAGGTGAAAGATTTGCAGGAATAAAGCAGGTTGTTAATGAATATGAGGAGAGTGCGTTTATATCGTATATAGAAATGATGAGTGATCACGGCTTCCCCCTAAATTCTGCTGATCTGCATTATGAAGTAAAATCTTATCTGGATAGAATGTAGTGTAATGTGAAAGCATTTTCCAACAATATACCACTGAAAAATTAGACAAAAGGTTTTCTTCAATGACATCCTCATCTGACTGAAAGATTTGCCGCCAACATCAAACACAGCTGGGCAGCAATTGATGAAACGGTGTTCCGTAAATACATTGAAAATCTGACCAGTAGTCACACATCTGTAATTTAGATGAGACGAATCTCACAGACGATTCCGGTAACATTGGCTCTTCAGTGTACATGTGGAGAGAGAAGATGTAACAAAATGTTTTTTATTTACTTACTAAAATATGACTACAACTTATATTTTATGTTTGAATGCAATAATGTTTGTCAATTACGCTTTTGACGGATGATGAATGCAGTTTAAATTATAATGGAAAAAAGATATTCTTGTATGAAATGGTTACGTTTCCTTACTTGTACTGTGAAACCGACCTTCCTGCCAAATTGCCGAATTCCATGATTCTAGGTCAACGAGAAGTACCTTATAGGTTTTGATGCCTAAGTTTCTATCAAAATACATAAATGGCCGTATCTTTTGATTTAGAAGGTTAATTTTTATTACACCGACGAGGTTGTATAGGCCTTAGTGTGCGACATAAATTTGATGAGGGTACCCGTTCCGGAGAGAAAGGCGGACAGACAGACAGACAAACAGACCGATAGACACCGACAGCAAAGCGACCAAAGCGATCATGTAGAGCGCCGTTTCTAACGACCGAGGCGTGGAACCATAAAAAGAAGTAAAGAGAACTGCTTGTGAACACGAGTCTGAAAAGGACATGACATTCACTTAAAAGGAAAAAGTCCGTTGAAGAAGAAGGTGTGTAGGTACAGAAAAACGATGCTGAAAGAAAAATGTAAAAACAGATAGAGCTACGTCAGAGATATGACAGAGAATAAAAGACACGCTTCGAACCTGTTCCCACATGAATATCACTGACTTTTAATGCACATACCGTCCGATCTCGGCTCGATTATGTGTGCACGGTGTATGGGTCTGCGAGGCCTCCTTACTTAAAGATGTTGGACGTGTGCACCATGAAGGGCTTCGGTTGGCCACTGGGACATTCAGAACTAGCCCCATACCAAGCCTCTGTGCAAAGGCTGGTGAACCGCCACTTCATATGCGGCGACGGCTACTTACGGTGCGCCAAGCGTATGACTATGTCCACACCATACACACCTGCATACCGTACCGTTGCTCAGCTTCCTCTGGCACCGCTATTTAATAACAGGCAACGTGCGACGCGGCCCTGTGGGATTCGCGCATAGGATTGCCTCTCTGCGATGGATATGGCTGGTCTTCATGTTTTCCGTTGCAGTTGGAGCAGATTTCCACCTTGGCTCCTCCGGAGACCCAGACTTATTTTAGTTTTGACTAATTTTAAGAAAGATACTACACCAGATATTACATTCCAGTCTGTGTTTTTTAACATTTTAGACGTGCATCACGGTTTTATCGTCGTTTACACTGATGGCTCCAAACAGGAGAATTTCATTGGCTGTTCTGCGGTGTTCCCCGATCATGTTACCCGGATTCGCCTCCCTGATGAATATACCGTATTCGCAGCGGAGCTACACGCGATCCTGAAGGCACTGGAGTGGATGAATCGTGTTCGGGGCAATCGATTTCTCCTCTGCTCCGATTCTCTTAGTGCCTTACAATCACTGCAGAATCTGTACCCAGCTGATATATGACCAACTGTACTTGCTCCAACGGCGGGGTAAGGAGGCGTCCTTCTGCTGGGTGCCTGGTCATGTAGGAATATGGGGCAATGAACAGGCCGATCGGGCTGCCAAGGAGGCCTGCAGAGGGCAGGATGTGATCCAGTGTCCTATTCCCCTGCAGTCTGTCATCTCTGCACTCCACAGGAAGGGCATGGAGTTGTGGGAGGAAGAATGGCTGGCGGTGACGGCCAATAAACTGCGGTTGGTGAAGTCAACAACTCGGCCGTGGCGTTCCTTCTGCCGGTTGCTCAGGCGGGAAGAAGTGGCCCTCACACGTCTTCGGATCGGGCACTGTCCTCTCGCACACAGCTTTCTATTACGGCAAGAGGATCCTCCGTTTTGTGATACTTGTGGTATGCACATCTCTGTCCGGCATATTTTAACAGACTGCATTTTATACCGTGATGCGCGGGCAGAAGCACAAGTTGATGTGGATCTGCCTTGTGTTTTAGCAAACGATGAGACGTGTGTGTCTAGGGCTTTAAAGTTTTGTGATCTGTCTGGACTCTGGCCTAAGCTTTTAGGCTGGAGGTTTTAGTGTATTGTAGAGTGGCTGGCTCCTCCCTTTTTTCCTTTCCTACATTGTTTTAGCTCCCTCTACCACTTTCTTCCTGTGTTGTCCACGTTTTACTGCTGCCGACATGCTTCGTCCCACGCTTCGGTGTGGGTCGGCACATATTTTTCAAACCTTGTTACCTGTGTTTTACGTTCTGCTTCATCTTACTGGTCTGAGAATTTTCTTGACACCCGTCTCAATCTGTTACTGAGCGGGCGCTGAAGACCTTGCTGTCGTGCGCCCAAAAAAACCCTCTAGTACTATTACTACTACTACTGCACGTACCGTATAGCGGGGTAGAGGAAGTAACTCGATTTGTGTCTTCTGAAATTTCTTTTTCATTTTAAGCGAAGCCATTAACGAAGCTGTAACGACGAACAGAGAAAGGCCTCCAGACGGCGTGTCGTCGTAGCGCGCCGGTTCCTGCGGCTTTGGCGGGGACGCGCACCGCCGCTGTAACCTGTTCCGTGCAGCCCTGGTTATTGCAGCGTTACGCGTCTCCGACACCGCCCACGGCCACTGTATATACCGACGCGGCGCCTACAGCTCCAGCAGCCAGCTGGCAAGTGGCTCGCATACTCGCGAGGACCGCTGCCTGGTATGGAGCACCCTGATACCGCGCTGGGCTGACTCGTCACACTGAAGACGGTTTCGAAAGGAAACTGACAACTGCTGCTGTCTTTGCTGACCTTCCTGCTGCGCATAAAGCCAACCACTCCTCACGAAAGTCTACGAAATAACAAATCGAAGATTCTACACTGGTGTCCAAAAATTAAAGCAACAAACCGAAATTCTGGAAGGTTGCGTTTATTTTGCCACAAAATAGTATAATCAGGTGACAGTAAAGTACAAACAATATAAAGAATACAGAACGTTAACAACTGCAACGTGCATAATGATGGACAAAAATGTTCTTCGATTTTTCCCAACTTAAAGATTTACACACACATTCCGACAACTGGTTAATGCGCTCATTATGGGGTGTGATCGCCTGTAGGAGTAACATAGGCCTAACAAACGATGGTGAGCCAGATCGCTGGTCGATCATTAGCGATCGGCTTGTTATCTTTGGCGCGTCCCCGGGCATGAGCATCTTTGCGCTTTCGGCTGGGGCGCGCGGGACGGCGAGAGGAAGTCGGTTTGGGGCGGCCGGTGAGACTGGCGGAGTTGTGGCTCGGGCGTAAGCACGCGTGTGATGTCTGATACGCTGGGGCTGTTTGCTAATAGTGAAACTCCTGCGGCGGTTACTGGTTTCATATAACCTGTGCCAAGCCTCGCATTGAGAGGGGTGTCCGGAGTCGGCGTTGGCCTAGATGTTTGTACAAATTGAGGTGCCTGTGTGAGAAGCACGGCGTGGACCTGTTGGTTGCTTCGTCCTTCTGGCAGCCACCGCAAGCGGTTGTTCGGCCGGAATGTCTACAGTTTGTGGCGAGCATAGTGTGAACAAGTTCTCGTGGGATGTGCTCCCATCCTGACTCTTAGTCTGTGTTATTTGTGGGTGCCGACCCCTTGTCTGTTACTGCTTCCGGGTGTTCTGTAGGACTTCACAGCAAAACTGTGTTTTTGCGGCATTCTGTGTTTCTGGTTCAGCCTCCGCCTAGAAGAAAGGGGAAAGATTTGTGCCTCAGCTGAAAGGGGGGCGGGGGCTCGATTGGACATCTTTTGGAATTCCTTAATGATCTGATTTAAACATATAAAAAAATGTTCTTTGAGACTAAGCGCCCGTTTCTTTGGGACACTGCAGTTCAAACTGGAGTGGCGTAATGTTAATGAGTATTTGTTATTCGTCAAATGAAGTGTGTTTAATGTCTTGCAGTTTTCTTGGGCACGCAGCTGTGTTATTGAACTCATTTTGAAGTGTTCTGTCGGGTGACTGACTGCTCCCCACTTCAGTGTATTCTTTTGAGTAGTATTGTAAGTTTTTTTGGATATTTGTCAGTGGGGTGTATTGATTCAATTTTGTTTTTCTCTTTCTTATGAATTACGCAGAATTGTTTAGTTTATCTGATTATTGGCTTAACTCGCGCTTCACGCACTAAATCAGCTGATATTGAAATTGTTTTTTTAATTGCTGTTTAGTGTCAGATTCAAATGTAACGTCATTTATGTTATTTGAAATAAATGTGTTGGATTGACCTTAATGAATTATGTGCAATCGAAGTAAGGGACCCAGTCCTTCATTAGAGCTTAACAGTGGCGTGTGGTTCGGGTTGTGAGTCCCGTGCTCGGACCAGATGGGACATACTGTGAATGATGTCATAAATTTCTTGTTGAGGCAATAGCGCTCGTTCTTCCTGCAGCACTGTTCGCAATGCTTGGAGAGCAGTTGGTGGATGCTGATGTGATGCAACCCATGTCCCTAGTGCATCCCAGACGTGCACTATGCGATTCAAACCGTGAGACGAGCGGGCCACGCCATGCGTGCGACATCCTCTATTCCCAAGGAAACATCAACCACGTTGCTCTGTGAGGTCGAGCATTATCGTCCAGCAGTACGAAGTTTGGGCCCACAGCACCTCGCAACAACCGCACATGAGCTCCCAAGATCTCGTCACGATACCTGACAGTAGTAAACCTTGCGGATTTAACCATAAAATTTCATGAGAAGGAGTCCGAGTGGTCAACATAATCCGTGCCCACACGATTAAGGATCATGCTCTGTATCACTTTCTTTACCCATAGGCTGAGTCCCGAAGTCGTCTTCCACATTCTTTCCAGATGCGAATCCGTCGAGAATCACTGTCCAGATATAATCGGGACTCATCTGTGAAAATAACATTGGACCAACGTCTACGTGGCGTGTTGACGGCCCCACTCTACACGTTCCCTTCTGTGAAGACACGCCAGAGGTACACATGTACCAGGTCTCCGAAAATAAAGGCCACTCCGGCGAAGCCTTCTGTACACCGCTTACCTCGCTACAAGTCCAGTGGGTGATGCGAGGTCAGATGCCAGTACTAAGTGGGTACCGTCGTGCCCTTACAGCCAAATAACGGTTCTCTCTTTCTGATGTTACGCGTTGTTGACCCCACCCTGGTCTTCGGGATACAGTTTCGACCTCTATAAACTGTCGCCACATCCGAGAAACAGTAGAAGCCATCGGGCCACATTAGTTTTCGACTGTCCAGTTTCCATTCTTTCCGTGGCACTTCACCGCAGAGATCCTGCTAGGCGTCTCCTCTGTCACCGTTTGTGACTGTGTAAGCAGCGATTGTGGATGTGGGGCTACCCGGCAAACACTATCCCGTTTGATAGGTGCCTTGACGTCATCGTGGGCGTGTTGTTCGTAGACCAGAATGCCATCTTCCGTGCAGGATACGATCATACGGACATCTGTTGACAGTTTGTATGATTATATCGTGAGTTAGACACAGGACGGGGAAATAGTGGTTTGTTGCTTTAATTTTGGACACCTGTGTACGTAACCCTTCAAGGGAAGGAGAACAGATGGAGAAACCAAAAGAATGGGTTACCATAAAGATGTTTTCTTTCCTCTATTTTGTAAGATATGTACACAAATGAACAGCCACACGAGCCGGAAATAAAGAAATTCATATATGCAGAGGCCACTACCACTACTGCTCCAGGAAGAACATCTCAAGAGGTTGTTAGAAAACTGACAGACGCATTGCACGCCTTGGAGAACAGCTATTGCAATATCACCTGCGATCTAATCCGGAAAAAACGCAAGTTTGCGCATTCCAGCCGCGTGATAGAGAAGTCTCAAGACAGTTGGAAATAGATTAGAGAGGGGTTACATTACAAAACTGTTCGAACCAAAATACTTGGAAGTCACCCTAGACCGTACAATTTTATATACACATATTAACAAAAAAAAAAAAAAAAAAAAAAAAAAAAAAACAAAAAAAAAAAAAAAAAAAAAAAAACGCTGCACTGAGCTAAGGGGAACAGTGCAAGAAACAATATTATGCGTAAATTGACTAATTCAAAATGGCCGAGTAAAACTTGAAGTTTGGGCTTCTAAATACAAAAAGCAACAGTTTTTTATAAGCAGAACATTCCCGTATGAGAAGGCAAGGAAGGGAAACATTTTGCGTGAAATCAAACACTTGTTGTTTTTTATGAAACAGTCGTCGTTTATGAACCATCAGTTGTGCGTTGTTTTGGACACACAGAAGACAGTCACAGCTGACTGGTACACTGAGCAGTGCCTGCCCAAAGTCATTGATTCTTTGAAGAACTTGCGACCGAAGTCAACAATGGACACTCGGTTCCTCCATCACGACAACGCTCCAGCTCAGCACGCCAAAGCATGCACTGAATATTTGCGGGCTACAGAACTGAAACTTCTTCAGCACCCTCCTTGCAGTCCAGACCTTTCTTCTTGTGACTTTGCACAGTTCCCGCATGTGAAACTGAAGCTGAAAGGAATGCAGTTTTCAACTAATGAGGACCTCCTGAGGGCTTGGGACAATGAGTGTGCCTTACTTCCTACACAAACCTGGAAGAACTGGTTTAGGGATCGGTTTCGGAGGATGGAGATGTGTGTTCAATGTGGCAGAAGTACTTTGAAAAAATTAAATAAATAAAGCTGTATTGCAAAACTTTCCTAGTATCCTTTGTAATAATCCTGAGGTCAAAGAATGCAGGTGCTGATGGTAGTATTACCGAACCATCAGTAAACAAGCATTTGATTGTAAAATATTGACGCAAACTGTCAACAGAAGTATAGAATGACTGGTAGTAGCTGACCAAGGGGAAGATCAGGTTGGGTTCTGGGCCATTGTAGGAACAGGCGACGCAAATAGATATCTCTGAAGAAGATTCAAGAAAGGCAGTGCCTGATCTTTTCTTGCTATTAAGAATGTAAGGTGGCGTTGTCTCCTGACCTTCATTTCTTACATATTCCATCCTCACAATCGTATTCTGCACATCAAGACGCTTCATTCGAACCCAAACTCGATAAGGTAGAGTCAATTTTGTATGAATTCATGTAAGCGATATGCAAATCTAATAAGTAAATCACAAGTGCGCACTGAGGTTGAAAAAGTCGAGGCTGGTGTACACAACATGACAGCCACAGGAATTTTCTTTCTAAAGAGGCAACCAGCCCGCTGGGAGGCCCGTCCCTTCAGAGGGGTGAGTCAACACACACCTACTTCAGCCAGAGCGACCACCCAGACAGAGGGCAACTTTTGCCAGAGTGGAGGGATAACGACCCCCGTGTTAGACTTAAAAGCGAATTCCACTACATTGTGTGGGAGTGCCCAGAAGATGCATTTTTTGACGGACCGACTGTGTAGTTACAGAGTTCTCACAGGAGGACAGTACACGCCTAATGAAGATGCTGCATATTTCCGCATTGGTCGACTTAAACGAAACGTCATTCTCCCGTTTAAAAGAGCAGCGCTGATTGGCGGAATATTTCTGACGCAAAGAGCCAGAGGAGTGAGGGAAGACAGCGAATGATATACCCTTGCCATTCTTCCATAAAAAGGAGCTGTTCCGTTGTCGCTCATGGAGTGGGATCATGTAATGGGAGCGAGTGCGCTCGTACATGTATGTAGACCGAGGAACAAAGTCTCTCTTCAGTACTTCACTGGGAGAGCACCTCTGTCGTTAGCAAATCGGAGTGATACTCTATATTGAGTCGCTCATGATTAAGCGTTGTTCACTGTTTTGGTCGCCACACTTATTGTGCAGTGTGAACACGGACAGAGTACTGCTTAAACGCCTGCGAGCGAATATTGAGTGGCATCGCGGTGGACTGGTTATCTGACCAGTGTACCACACCAGTAGTTAAACTAGGGGCAGATAGGAGTCCTTGACTTCATCAAGGGGAGTTTGATTGGCGAAGGTCAATCCAGATAGAAAGAGATAGTTAACGTTATTTGTCAGCAGCGAGCGACGCAGGCAGCAGTCATCGCAGCTCGTGCTATTTTGCACTTCAGCGTATGCGAGCCCCATCTGTCCTCCATAACGGTGCACTCCATTATATTTCTCGTGCGACAGCCTTGACCATACCTAGAAAAGTTATTCAAGTTGTGTAGACGCGGCTCTCAGTCATTCTGGCGAGTAAGTAACATTCTTAAAGAAAAGAGAGAAAATAACCTTTCCATAAATTGTAAAATAATAGCATTCTAGCATTCCTATCCATAAGAGGCCATCTACTGTTCTGAAAAGAAACCGGAAATTTATTAATTGATAAGAAAAAGTTTCACTTCATTTCTCAGAATTTTTTTGTAACAAATAATATTTTTCGTTCCTTTAATGTTTTTCTTTCACTAACTAGCAATACTCCAGTACCCAACTGTTGCACTAGTTACGTAAGAATATAGAATATTTTTGTGTCTTTTCCTTACAGCGGACGACTCCAGAAGATATTTGTTGCTGAATGTTTTTCAAGGAGTTTTTGTTGGTACATTTGGAGTGTCTGTCTGACTTCTGTAGTGGTGTGAGGTGGAAATCGTTTTTTTGCAGGAGGCAAAGGGTACTTGTTGGATCAGTCCATTGCGCAACTTGACAAAATAAAACCCACACACTCACAAGAACAACGTCACGCCTCCTAGGAACTCTTCAGTCTAGCCACAAATCTGGTATGATTTTCCGTATTCTGGTCTTGTTCGGCTCTGAGCACTATGGGACTTAACATCTATGGTCATCAGTCCCCTAGAACTTAGAACTACTTAAACCTAACCTAAGGACAGCACACAACACCCAGCCATCACGAGGCAGAGAAAATCCCTGACCCCGCCGGGAATCGAACCCGGGAACCCGGGCGTGGGAAGCGAGAACGCTACCGCACGACCACGAGATGCGGGCTCTGGTCTTGTGGCGGGAGTGCAGAAATGTACTGAATGCTAACCAGAACTCAAGGTACACGGTATAATTAAAGGCATGTTCAAAAATTTCATAGCTAAATGACGTTAGCGAGGTAGGCTTATATTTTTATACATCAGTCCTTTAAAATAAAGGACTGATGTATACCTAACCTAATAGTTCTCTAGTCCAACTTTTTTGCACACAATACAGTGTCGTGATTTTGTGTTACGTGGATTGGACAAGTGCCTTATTGGATGAAAGGGACTGAAACGTGTAATTTTTGTAACGGAAGACCCATCTTTACCTTTCTTATCTGAAATGTATTCATACGAAAACGTTTCGTGTTGTACGCAACGTTTGCCCGCAAAGTCCTACGTTCATATGTTAAAGAAAAATGAACAGGGCAGTACCGCCTTGGTCCGCTGCAGACGCAGCCTGTAAGCACTGTATAGACGATGCTATTTGACAGAGAATACTTAATGTATAGAGCACGCTTCATTTGCCACTGGAGTAGGAAAGAGGGTGACTCTTAATGGTACAAGGTAGCCTCAGTTATACGCCGTATGAGAGCTTGTAGTGTGTGGATGTCGACTACATGGAAAATCGTCAACTTCTACTGATTCGCTTAAGACTACAGGTCAGGGCACTTTAGGAAGATATGCTACTCAGTTGTCTAATAACGCGAGCAAAGCGGAATCCTTTTTATAGATACCCGAAAATATTCCATCGGTCAACCGAGACAACGTTGTACATTTACAACCTTTGTAGATTTGGAAAAGCTTTAGACAGTGCTCCCTGGGGTACACTATTTGGAATTCTGAAGGTATCAGGATTAAAGTACAGGTAACAGAAGAATATCTAATATTTGGATACGAACAAGATTGCATGAAAGGTGGCAATAATTGAGAAGAGCCTAAGACGAAACTGTGGTCTGTCCCCCTCCGCTTCCTCCCATAGCCCAGGTTGCTCAATCTGTGCATAAACGTAGCAGCGAAGGAAACTAAAGAAAATCTTGGAAGTGGTATTAAAGCTCAGGAAGAAGAAATATAACCTGTAAGGTTTGCCATTGACATTATAAATCTGTGAGAGACCGCGAAGAACTTGGAAGATTAGTAGAATGGAACGGAAATTGTCTTGAAAAGAGATTACAAGATGAATATCAGTACAAGTGAAACAAGACTGATGGAGTGTAATCGAATGAATTTAGGTGAAGGTGAGGGAATTAAAACAGGAAATGAGATGCTGAAAGCAGTAGACAAGTTTTGTTGTTTGGCAGCAAAATAACTGACGACGCAGAAGTAGACAATATAAAATGTAGACTGGGTGTAGGAACAGAACCTCTCCTGAGAAACAAATATTTATACTGCGAATATAAATTGAAGTGTTGTAAAATATTTTCTGCAGATAGCTGTACAGATTGTTGCCTTATGTAGAAGCGAAACCTGGACTATAAATCGCACATACAAGAAGTGAATAGAATCGTTTGGAATGTGGTTCTACAGAAGTGTGCTGAAGATTGGATGGGCACGTTACCTAGACGTAGTAAAACGAGTAGGGGAGAAAAAAATTTATGACGTAACTTGATTAATGATGGACACATCCTGAGCAATCCGGGAATAGTTGATTATCTAATGGAGGCAAGTGTGGGCAGTGTAACTTTCTACTACCGTAAACAGTTTCATGTGATTGTAGGCTGCTATAGTCATACGGAGATGAAGAGGCTTGCACAGGATAGACTAACGAGGAGAACTGCATCAGAGACCAGAAAAGGCGATAATTATTTTGTTTCATATCATTTTTTATGGGAAATGTTTCGTTAAAGCACTCTAGGCTAACCCCTTTGTCATACGTACGGTACGTAGAAAGAACGGTTACGTTTATCTTTCCTACCATTTTCGTATATCGAGTGGCTATTCTGGTAACAATCGTGGCTTGTACGAAGAAGTTTGATTTGAGATGTGCTAACAGACGAGCCAGTGGCCACACAGGAAAGATAGATGACATAAGAGAATGTGATTAGTCTATGTAAATAAAAAGAAAACCTACAAGTGCTTCTGTTTCTAAACGTGAATTACTCAGAGCTAAATAATTTCAGTTGAACAAATTGTTGTAACATTACTTTCTTAGTAGAATACTGAAGATGCCTGAAGCTATGTGGCGAGAAATAGGTGCAATGTGACTTTCTCGGCGAAATTGATAGTTTACAAGTTTTCGGGTCTGCTGCTGATTTATCGTATCCTCTTCAGGCGATTTTTGACAACTTCACTAGTCCTTTTCGCTAGCCGTCGAGAGCAGATTTGGTTTCTCGGTGCTTTCTCTCCAACCAAACTGCGTGTACCAAACAGTGCGTACTGTTCGTACATCTACATCTACAAATACATGGATATTGTGCTAATCACATTGAAGTGACTGGCAGAGGCTTCATCGAACCACCTTCACAATTCTCCATTATTCCAATCTCGTATAGCGCGCGGAAAGAATGAACACTTGTATCTTTCCGTGCGAGCTCTGATTTCCCTTATTTTATCTTTGTGATCGTTCCTCCCTATGTAAGTCGGTGTCAACAAAATATTTTCGCATTCGGAGGAGAAATTTGGTGATTGGAATTTCGTGAGAAGATTCCGTCGCAACGAAAAACGCCTTTCTTTTAATGATGCCCATCCCAAATCCTGTATCATTTCTGTGACACTCTCTAAGTGTCCTGCCAATGAAACGCAGTCTTTGGTTAGCCTTCCCACAACATTTTCTACGTGTTCCTTCCAGTTTAAATTGTTCATAATTGTAATACCTAGGTATTTAGTTGAATTTACGGCTTTTAGATCAGACTGATTTATCGTGTAACCGAAGTTTAACGCGTTCCTTTTAGCACTCATGTGGACGACCTCACACTTTTCGTTATTTAACGTCAACTACCACTTTTCGCACCATTCCGATATTTCGTCTAAATCGTTTTGCAGTTTGTTTTGACCTTCTGATGACTTTATTAGTCGATAAACGATGCGTCATCTGCAAACAACCGAAGACGCCCGCTCAGATTGTCTCCAAATCGTTTATATAGATAAGGAACAGCAAAGGGCCTATAACACTACCTTGGGGAACGCCAGAAATCACTTCTGTTTTACTCGATGACTTCCCGTAGTTTAACTGGAGTCCATACAGCGAGCAACGAAACTCTGTGGTAGGCACCTGACGAAGAGAAGTAAAGAAGTTGTCGAAACTTCGTGTGAAAACAACAAGGCTACTAGGTGCAATACGTTACGCTGAAAAAAAAAAAAAAAAAAAAAAAAAAAAAAAAAAAAAAAAAAAACAACTCAGTTGCTAAAGGCGAGTAATAAAACTGCCCTTATTCCGAAGATAAACTGTATTGATGTCGGGACTAGGTAAGAATGGACAGACATATTGACGGTATGATGAACTGAGCTGTGACTAAGAACACGTGATATTCCGCTCCAGGTTAAGACACGGCCAGCCTCTCTGCCACCTCCGACTTTTCCGAGAACTACGCTTCCCAGAGGCGCTGCTGTCGCCCCTGTGGGAGGGACGCGACGTACTCCGCGCGTGGGATCCCTCCCCACCTCCTCCTTCTCGCCGTGTTTGTCCCGAAGCACCACCGTGACGCTCGGAACGGCAGTCGAGTTCCCAGAACTGATAAGCAGTCCTCAGTGCCACACCCACAGGGGGACGCGTTCCGTTTATCTGCAGTCCTCTCTTTCACCAAATATGGTCCGAAACGGCGGCGTTGAAGGACGGCCCGGAATAGAAGTTCCCAGAACTGACACGGTCTCACCTATGTTCCATCAAGCCCACGATACGTACTGCAAGTAGCTGTACGGCAGGAGTGCTCTTCTTCTCTCCATACATAAACGATATGACGGGAAAGACGAACAGCATTCTGCGACAGTTTGTGATTTCCATGTAAATGGATGTTGCGTGCATGAATAATTTTGGCCATTTGGGGAGTATATGCGCAGTTAAAAGACTTGCTCGGTATCTTCTTTCTTTCTTCTTTATCGTCGCCTTGTTCCGCGTCACGTAGGATCGGCGTTGCTCTTTTCCTCCATAGTATTCTATCCATTGCCTCCTTCTTCTTCCATCCTTTCTCCCTTACGTCCCCGGATATCTTATCCTTCCGCTCATCTTCGCTCTTCCTCTCCTTCTCGCTCCTTCAATCTTTATATCTTCAACTTTGTTTCCAATATACTCTTCCCTCTCTGTTTCCGATATACTCTTCCCTCTCTGTAAGTGTCCGTACCACCCTAGTCTGCTCTCTTGTATCTTTTTCCCCATGGGTCCCACTTTCACAACTCCTCTAACAAATTCATTTCTAATAGCCGCGCGGGATTAGCCGAGCTTTCAAAGGGCGCTGCAGTCACGGACTGTGCGGCTGGTCCCGGCGGATGTTCGAGTCCTCCTCGGGCATGGGTGTGTGTGTTAGTCCGTAGGATAATTTAGGTTAAGTAGTGTGTAAGCTTAGGGACTGATGACCTTAGCAGTTAAATCCCATAAGATTTCACACACATATGAACATATATATCATTGGAAGGAGAATCAGCATTGGTCGTATTTTTTTGTTTTATTATCCGCAAAATCGATTTTCGGTCACTTAGTGACCATCCTCAGTGCTGTAATATACAAAAATGGTTCAAATGGCTCTGAGCACTATGGGACTTAACAGCTGTGGTCATCAGTCCCCTAGAACTTAGAACTATTTAAACCTAACTAACCGAAGGACATCACACACATCCATGCCCGAGGTAGGATTCGAACCTGCAGTCGCGCGGTTCCAGACTGCGCGCCTAGAACCGCGAGACCACCGCGGCCGGCGCTGTAATATACAATTAAAATTGGTAGGCACTGGTATCAACAAGCTTAGAGCGATCACATAAGTGTTATGTGTTTATGTGATCGCTCTAAGCTTGTTGATACCAGTGCCTACCAATATTAATTGTATATCACAGCATTGAGGATGGTCACTAAGTGACCGAAAATCGATTTTGCGTATAATAAAACAAAAAAAATACGACCAATGCTTATTCTCCTTCCAATTCTATCCATTATTTGGTCGTGGTGCACAGAACACTCCATGGAGTCACCAATCAATATATATCATTTCTAATCCTGTCCTTCCTTGTTACCCCACACATCCACCTCAGTATCCTCATTTCCGCCACTTCCATCTTCCTTTCCGGGGCTACTGTGATTGGCCATGTCTCTTCCCCGTATATCATAGCAGGCCTTACCACCGACTTGTACACTTTCCCTTTCAACCCAGTGCTCACCTTCTTGTCACACAACACTCCACTCGTTTTCCTCCAGTTGTTCCAACCGCAATTTATTCGTTGTTGTATCTCGCTTTCCAGTCCTCCGTCCTTCTGTATGTACGACCCCAAGTATTTAAATTAGCAGACCGGTTTCAGCTCATCATCCTGGATCTTGCAAGAGCTCATCTGCACATCCTTCAGTGCTAAATATTCTGACTTTGTCCTGCTAATTTTCATCCCTCTTTCTTCTAGTGCCTTCCTCCAATCCTCCAGCTTTTCCTCAAGCCGGTTGATGCTCTGCTCACAAAGAACCACATCATCCGCAAACATCATATTCCACGGCCCTTCCTTCTTCACATCTTTCACCAGCACATCCATAATCAGGTCAAAGAGGTAGGGACTAAGCGCAGACCCTTGATGTAACCCTACTTTTACTGGAAACTTCTTTCTCATGCCCACACTACTTCTCACCTGTGTCATTGCTCCTCTGTACATTTCCTTCACTACCCTCACATACTTCTCTGGCACGCACTGCTCTCTCATGCTTCTCCATATTTCGTCCCTTGGGACTCTGTCATATGCTTTCTCCAAGTCAATGAATTGGCCATGTCCTACTTCCTCGATATAACTGCACGAATTTAAACATTTGTGATGCATATCACATCATTTATCCGGTCTCAGCGCATGTTTTGCAATAACTTCCACTATAGCGTTTTCTTCACCTGAATTCGTCAAAAGGGTGGAACATGAATAATTTTTGCTAATTTTGTTACAGTCCGTAAACTTCATACTGAGGTTAGATGCCTTAGCTCGGCTCATTAGATGTTGGTAGAAGTCGATATACATCGTTCCAAAAATTTTAAATAATAAAAGGATCCTATTGTTATTAAGCGATGCTGCCCCTCGTCCATTTATGATGAAGGCAGGGAGAGCAATTAAAATATTTTATCTTAACCTCCAGCAGGTTGCATATTTAGCCCATGCGCTTAATCGTGTAGCTGAAACAGTACGTCTAAAGTATGACAATGTCAATGCACTGACACCCTCCACAAAGACAGTAAAGAGACACACATAGTACAAATGTTTGATAATTAAGACAGCATTAATTGAGTCACATCCTGACGTCTTTTCTATCGAAGTTGTTCTCGAAAGCACCTGTCCGCGTTGCCGCATTTAGATATACACTACCAGAATTACCTTTGCCACCACAATCTGTCTTTAACAGGTGGTGTAACGGAATAAACGCTGCCATGCTTCACTGTGATAATTTTGCTGAAGCGAAGACGTTACGAGACCTGAAGTTCAGCAAATTTATTGGTGTTAACATCTATTTGCTTCGTTCTAATAAAAACCGTAAGTTAATGCCCCTAATCGTTTTTTTCTGATTTTGGGTCACAGACACTCTCGATGCAAATAATGCAGCTGCCATTAAAGACTCGGTGGTGGAATTCAATGAAACACATTTGAAGCAAGACCTGTTTTAATCAAATCAAAATGTTATAAATTTGCCTGTGGCAGTAACGAATTTCGAAGACGCAGGTAATGGTGGAATTTTTGACAATTATTATTGAAGAGGTTAAAAATCTAAAAAAAAATAAAAATAAAATTAAAAATTATCAATGATGTTACTGTATCAAGTCTCAATTTTGAGATTATAGAAGGTAACAAAAAATATTGTTTTTGGCGAAAATGTGAGACTTCCAACTTGGCTGCACTTCGTCTGAAATTTCTTCGGTAAAGTATATGCCTGCCACTCCCTGTGATGCGCAAAGGTCGTTTTCTATGTACAGAAATGTTGTCTGATAAACGCATGAGTCTAAGTGAAGAAAATTTGGAGAAATTGGTTGGCGTGTGCTGTTTTATATTTAAAAAAAAGAAATAAATGTGGAACTGAGTTTGGATACCGCATATTTTTATTCTTTTGCTGCCCCACTGTGCATGTTTAACGATATGATACTGCATGAATACATGCATGATTTGATGCTGCAATAAAATCCGGTTGCTAGTGATGACGCTATAGTTTACGGCAAATTGTCGTCGTTTAGTGACGGTAAGAGGATACTGGATGACACGGACGGAATGTGTGCTTGGTGTCATGAACGGCAGCTTGCTGTAGATGTGAAAAAAATACAAGTAATGTTGGTGAGCAGGAAGAAGAATCATGTAACGGTCGTATCAAGTATTAGTGGTGTACTGCTTGACGCAGTTATGTTGATTAAACATCTAGCCCTAACTTTTCAATGCTACACGGAACGGAATGAGCAAGTAAAATCGGTCTCACGGAAACCTAAAACTCGACTTCCGTTCAAGGAAAATGTAGCTAACCTCTGACGCAGACCGCTTACAGAACCTTGTGAAGCCCATGCTTGAAGACCGCTCGAGTGTTGGGATTTCCTTCAGATTGGATTAAAGGAAGACCGAAACGTGTCTTAGATTTGTTACCGGTAGGTTCGATCAGTATGCATATATCACGGAAATGCTCCGGGAATTCAAATGGGAATCCGTGGTGGGAAGAAAACGTTCTTTTCACTAATCGCTATTGCAGTAGTCCAGAGAAGCGACATTTGCGACAAACTGCAGAACGATCCTACCGCCATCAACGTAAAAATAGCCAAAACAAGATAAACAGAGCTCGCACGGAAGCATGTAGACAGCAGTTTCTTTCCCGCTCCACTTGCGAATGAAGCAGGATTGGAATGAATAGATGTGGAACAAGGCCACCTCCGCCACGGCACCGTGTGGTTTATGTATGCAGATGTAGGTGCAAAATAACAACGGAGGTCAAAGCGATTCCACGATGTGATCAAAACGTCTGTCATTGTAATGACAACTTTGAGTGGCTCATTGGCCTTGTGTAAGACCGCTACTTCGGCAGTTTGCGAGTCCCCAAAACTAGCCCGTTATCCAACCAGAGGAAGCGGAATTAACAGTTTAACGTGGAATCCGAACCACGCGACGTTCATGGCAAATCTCCACCTCACCGAAGGGTAAATTCTGGATTAAAATCAGACTGATAATTTCGCAGGTTCGACCAAGATTCGGTGCCGCGACCTCTTGGTTTCCATGCACTCGCTTCACCCCTAAACCACTAGGTCCGAGTTCTACGTCACCAGTTGGTTTCAGACAGTAACATAGTTACTAAGCACTAGCTGCATATCGAGCGTGGAAACCTACTTATTTATTGATCCCTTTTCATTTTTGTAGCCTCACAACCTCAGTTTAAAAATGCCACAGTTTACATGTACTGCGCTGGGTCATATATGATTTCATAGAATATAATGTTATGGTGTAATGTCTTCAGTTCAGAAGAAGAGTCTACTGTGCTGTGTTGTTTTCCAACATCTTCCAGAGCCTTCTACGTACTATGCTGCAATGAGCCGGCCGGAGTGGCCGTGCGGTTCTCGGCGCTACAGTCTGGAACCGGGCGACCGCTACGATCGCCGGTTCGAATCCTGTCTCGGGAATGGACGTGTGTGATGTCCTTAGGTTAGTTAGGTTTAATTAGTTCTAAGTTCTAGGCGACTGATGACCTCAGAAGTTAAGTCGCATAGTGCTCAGAGCCATTTATGCTGCAATGTCGGGTGCTACTCTTCTGACCTCCAACCAAATCTTAAGAAAATAACCTGACGCAGCACGCATAGTAATTTTTAAAGCGGTAGCTACACGGCTTGCGCTCTTGACAATCTACTGCAGTTTGTAGATTTAGAAATAACATCGACACTAATACTTCTTATATTATTTTTTATTTAAATGTAGTAGAAGCATGGGCTCACAATCTCTAACAGTTGTTGCATCAAGATTCTGACAAAGGTTATTGCAACTTTACAACTACACGTGAATAATTTAAGGCGAATCCCAATATTGAAAGCTGTAACGTCTCCAAATGTTTTGTACCGGGTAAATCAAAAAGTCAGTATAAATTTGAAAACTTAATAAACCACGGAATAATGTAGATAGAGAGGTAAACATTGACATACATGCTTGGAATGACATGTGGTTTTATTAGAACAAAAAAAAAAACAAATTTCACAAAATGTCCGACAGATGCGTGTCGTTTGGTGATGATCGGGTGCTCGGCCGCCACTTTCGTCCCAGGTCCCCAAACCTCAGTCCATGCGATTATTGGCTTTGGGGTTACCTGAAGTCGCAAGTGTTTCGTGATCGACCGACATCTTTAGGAATGCTGAAAGACAACATCCGACGCCAATGCCTCACCATAACTCCGGACATGCTTTACAGTGCTGTTCACAATATTATTCCTCGACTACTGCTATTGTTGAGGAATGATGGTGGACATATTGATCATTTCCTGTTAAGAACATCATCTGTGCTTTGTCTTACTTTGTTATGCTAATTATTGCTATTCTGATCAGATGAAGCGCCATCTGTCGGACATTTTTTGAACTTTTGTATTTTTTGGGTTCTAATAAAACCACATGTCGTTCCAAGCATGTGTGTCAATTTGTACCTCTCTATCTACATTATTCCGTGATTTATTCAGTTTTCAAATTTATACTGACTTTTTGATCACCCGGTACTTAGCTTGTACATTTTCGATTAAGTTCTCCCGGCGTACTTTTACAAGCAGGGAGAGCAATGACACCAACACAGGGGGTCGTAGTCCCGCAAGTTGTCGGGTGACGTTCTGTGAAATGTCGAAGGTACGAGAAAACGCATTGCCAGACATGGAGCTGTGAGGCCTAAGTTGTGAGTCGTGTTTGGGTCACTCGGTCGGTAGAGCACTTGGCAGAGAAAGAAACACGTCCGACGTTCGAGTTTCGGAGCGGCACACAGTGTTAAGGTGACAGGAAGTATCAGATCAGCGCGGACTCCACTACAGATTGAAAATTCATCCTGGGACCACTAACTGTATTTAAAACACAAATACTCACAGTGCAATGTTAACACCCTATTTACTATTAAACGTGAATTCAAACACTAAATTCATCAACCTGTCTTTTTTTTTTTTTTTAACACCCTTGACTAGTTGACGTTCCAGACAGCTTTCGTTACTGCTGTTTATTCGTTACGCTTCAGGATATGCCCACTCGTTTTGAATGAATGGCTCAAATCCCAGAGTATTATACATGTATGTTCCGAGCAAGGATAAAAGGACACGAAATATTAGCATTAGTTTAACAGCAACTTTAGGAGGTGCTAAGAAAGCAAGAGAGTTCTATCACAAACAGTCAAAGCGCTATTGACAGAAATAAAACTGCTGAAGCCAAAATTAAGGCAATAAGAAAATGGGAGACGCATTCAATGAATTCTAAAGCAAAAAATTTTGCTTCAGAATGGTCGAAAACCTCCAGGAAGCTTGGTCTTACTTAACGTCAGTAGAGGAATCAAAATCGTCTTCACAGTTATCACTTATCACACGTTGAAACGGAAAATAGTAGAAGGAACACCGAAATACTGAGTTCGCTCTTCCGGCGTTGTTTCATGGCGGAAGACTGTCGTAATACAATTCATCCTCTAGGCCATCACACAAATATCTAAATGACAGCTTTGGAGTTGAAGATTTGCGCAATAGGAAATAAAATGAAATCTCCCTATAGACAAAAGATAACTGAACATTGTGCAATGGTCATAAATGATAGGTCATAAACAAAAAATATTCCGTGAACTGCATGCACAGCAAGTAAAGAACCGTTGTCACTTTTCTCTCTTGGACATATTGTTCATGAAATAAAGAGAAAAGTTAACGACTTGAGGAGATGTTGAAGGAGCTCAAGATCTGAACATGTTATTCTCTCACTTTGCAAACCAGCGGCCCGATTTTTATTAGCCGGCACTGGGGAAACACAGGAAAAAAAAAGTCATTTCATCGAAAGCAGAGCTTGCGGAAAATAGCATGATATATGCGCACAAACACATTCTCGCCCTGAGCACTGGAACATTCCAGCAGCGCTCTTAAAGCGTTCTCGCTGCCACTCTTTTCAACATCGCCTGGCACTGCAGTAATAGTGCGCCGCCTTTGCTGTGACTGATCTTCATAATTCGGCATCCATGATTGTATTCAGTGCCAGTAAATTCTTGTCGAAAGAGGCAAACATACACTACTGCCCATTGCTACACCAAGAAGAAATGCAGATGATAAACGGATATTCATTGGACAAATATATTATACTAGAACTGACATGTGATTACATTTTTACGCAATTTGGGTGCATAGATCCTGAGAAAGAAGTACCCAGAACAACCACCTCTGGCCGTAATAACGGCCTTGATACGCCTGGTCATTGAGTCAAACAGAGCTTGGATGGCGTGTACAGGTACAGCTGTATCCAGACAGGCACGTACAGGACCTGCAACATGCGGTCGTGCATTATCCTGTTGAAATGAAGGGTTCCGCAGGGATCGAATGAAGCTCATGTCAGCACGTTGTAGATGTCGCCAACGGCGCCAACCTTGTGTGAATGCTCTGAAAAGCTAATCATTTGCATAGCACAGCATCTACTTCCTGTCGGTTAAATTCCGCGTCTGTAGCACGTTATCTTCGTAGTGTAGCAATTTTAATGGCCAGTAGTGTAATTATGGTGTATGCGTACGTGGAGACGGTGTTTGCGCAGCAATCGCCGACACAGTGTAGCCGAGGCGGATAAGGGGAACCAGCCCGCATTCATCTATCTCTACATCCATACTCCGCAAGCCACCTGACGGTGTGTGGCTGAGGGAACTTTGAATAACTCTATCGGTTCTTCCTTCTGTTCCAGTCTCGTACTGTTCGTGGAAAGTAAGATTGTCGGTATGCTCTGTGTGGGCTCTAATTTCTCTAATTTTATCCTCATGGTCTCTTCGCGAGATATACGTAGCAGAGAGCAATATACTACCTGACTCCTAGGTGAAGGTACGTTCTCGAAACTTCAACAAATGCCCATACCGAGCTACTTTGCGTCTTTCTTGCAGAGTCTTCCACTGGAGTTTATCTGTCATCTCCGTAAAGATTTCGCGATTACTCCGCTGGATCTTCTCTATCTCTTCTATCAACCCTATCTGGTACGGATCCCCCCGAGGTAGATGGAGAACCGCTTTAAAAAACATCCACCGGCTGCCCGGCACACCGGACCTCGACACTAACCCGCCTGTCGGACTCGTGCCGGGGACTGGAACGCCTTCCCTCTCGGGAAGTAGCGCGTTAGACCGCGCGGCTATCCGGCCGCGTATCCGTATAATGAGATGGTGTGTATGTTGAATTTGTCTTCTGCGTGGTAGCAGTACAGCACCTGGCTGTCTCCTGTCGTAGCAGCAGTAGAGCCAACGTAACTTTCTGAGTCAAGGCAAAGAAATTTGTATCCCTTCGGTAGTCATTAGACAGTAGTTAAGTTGGTGGCGGAAAGGACCCATCTGCTCTGTTCCGGCTACCTGGGGAGGTTCGTTACAGGGAGAGCGTTCTCTCGGCACTCGGGACTGGACCTTTGGTGAGTGAAGACGGTGGTCTTAAGAGTTACTTGGCGCTGGTGAGTGTGTTAACGTGTGATCTGTGTAGTTATTCTGATGTACACGCTTGATTTGCCAGTCAGTTCGGTGGTCGAATCCTTATATTTTCTGAGTGTAGTGACGCTTATATTTTCTATAATTAGTAAGTTTTTCCGGTTCTTGCTCCGTGTGACCACAACACATGGTGTAGGAAGTTCGTTACACCAGCACAGGTTTAAAATTCAGTTGTGTGACTCCTCTTTTTACTGGAATGTATGTGTGAAATTTTCTCTTCGGTATTTCTCCTACTTTTCATTTCGTTTCAATTTCACGATTGTGTAACTTTCTCCACACTGCGTGGTGGTGATTTCATCGTGTGTAAATTCAGTATCATCTTAAATAACTTTTATTCTTCATTCCGCGTGATATTTTATTGGTACTTGTGTCTATGGAGTTTACATCTTCATTCTTGAAGTTCCAAGAGTCTTAGTAGTTTTGCTTTTTTCATGAATATTCACGGCATTTGCTGGTGTTTCCCGCCAGGTTACCTTACTTTCATGTGCAAGGTGATAAATTTCTTTCCGAAAAATGTTTCATATTATTCTTATTCATAATGATTTAATCACAGTGAAAGGGGTGAACCTCTGAGCCGTTGACTTACTGTGATAGGCAAAATTCTTTTTATCTCTATTCTCGTTTGTGTGAATCGTGTATGTCTGTGTGAACTTTTTCCATGCGCACCTAAGATTTCCTTTTCATTTATCACCGCAAAGTACCTCACCACGCAGTGTAATAATAATGTAAGTGAGTTAATTAATTAAATAACAGACAACTTCAGATCACAGTTTAGAATTGCTTCGTGACTTTTTAATATGACATTTTATTTTCATGAACTACTTTAAATGTGATGACTGTTTCTCAGACAAACCCGTCCCCTTTTGTAAGATTATTTTTAATACGTCGCACTTGGCGTTCCTGAAGCGCAAAAGGTGGGCCTTAGATTTGTAGACTTATGTCTGACTCTCTTATTCTTTGTGTTGAGGCTTAAGCTCCTGCTTGCTCTGAATTATTTAATTTAACATCTGTACTTAAATTGTTCCCTTGTACTCATTCCACACATTCACTTGATCATTTTATTAATATTATCATGTTAGTTATGCTTACCAGTTCAGTGATTAATTCAGTTCTTGTATTAAATTTTCCCAATTTTAATTAAATTGGGTGGCGACCCAGAAACATTTTGCGGTACACGGAACGTACAGTAGACTGCAGAGTTCCACATTAGCTAACTTCCCTCAGTGTCTGTTTGTAAACCACTTTTCAGATAACCATTGACTCATTAATAACCATTTAACCGCTTTGTCGGTTTGCGCATCAGTTTCGCTGCTTGTTTACTCAACTAACTCCACACTTAGCCTCACGAGGCTGAACGGGCCCCGTGTCAGACCTTTCAGCCACAGGTAAAGATGAACTGGCCGCCACGACTATTAGCTGGAACCGCTCCGTGAGGCACTTAACGTTTACTTCAGTCTCGTTTCGGTTATTTTCTTGGGACATAAATAATTTTTTTTTAAATTTCATAAATATTCCGTGAGCTCTCTTTTCGAATGTCGGTCTGCCATGTTGTTCTCATATATTCATTTAAATTCACATCTTACATTTTCATTTAATTCGCATACGTTCTCGTCGCCTTTGCTCAACTCTTGGTCTGCTATGTAGCTCACAGCTGTACGTTCAGGTTTTTGTTCACCGCATTCACACTTCTTCTTCCCATCGTGCATCAGTTTCTGCGATATTTTTCAAGACTCTTAACAGGATGGAACATTCTTCTCAGAAGATGTAGTTGATTAATTCATAGCCCTTCCACAACGACTGGAAAGCGGGAGGTGGTCTTCGTGCTCCAGTGAGTGTGCTCGTACTAAAGTTCCCAGCTTGCTGGACGTTGCTTGGTCCTATTCACATTTCCAGTCACTTCGCTCAACGCTTCGAAGAGCGTCTTACAGTGAAGATGACAGGTGTCCAGCGGTGAGTCTAAATATTACAAATAATATTTTTTCCTTGCGAAAGTCTCAATTCATTATGGGATATGTTCTCCCCAGAAACACCTTTCTAATTCAAATCTCCCTACGTATGCAGATTGCTGCACACGTGATGATCAAAGCTGTAGCGTTATCAGCAGATATTCTCTGGTTACACATTACACATTACACTGCAAGCACCGAATTTTTTTACTGAAATGTGCTCCACGAAACGTCTATGGGAAACTATAAATATCAGCTTGTCACTTTATTGTTGAGAAATTAAAAAATAATTATGTGTAACTGAGACAGTGTCTTTGGGTGCTACAAAGAACATGTTGTGCGCCAAATGTTCTACAAAAATGAGAATATCAATGGTATGCCATCAGTTAATTCGAAACCACTGTTTGTTAACTGACAGAACTATTGCCTACAGGAAGGTATCGTCGTTACGCTATCGTGAAAGAAGCCAGATGGAGTCGAATAAAACTTCCACTTTGTGTAATGAAGAAGAATTCTTTTTAAATATGGCTTAATGCAGGAGGAGGAGCATAACACAGAGAAAGAAGACACTTTCCAAATTCAAGATGATTAGTAGTAACTTCGGTGGCGCTCAGATCATTTGCATACAGTTTTGACCATTAAAACTGAAACACGCGGAAAGACAGTAAACAACGAATTTTTAACCTATTGTGCCTAAACAGTATTGTTAGATGAACACATGATAAAATCTCTAGCTGTGACAGCAACAATGGCTCCAACTCGCGCGGACGTCGAGTCGAAATGAGCTTGGTTGTCAGGTGCGAGTACTCCATTCTAAGCTCCTTCAAGGCTGTACGAGAATCCACCAGTCGCAGTGGTTGACGCTTGATCGCGTGCCAATGTCTCGCCAGCCAACGACTGGTTGTTACCAAGGCGGCCAGGGCAACAATAGAGCACCTTCTGTATCGAGGTAGGTCGTGACAGCAGGGGCGACATGCAGTCTTGCGTCATCTTGTTGAAACATTGCGTCATAGAGACACTGAAGAAAAGGTGCTGCCACCGGCCTTAAACATGTTGAAAATGTAACGCCCGCTGTCCAAATTAGCGGCTGTGTGAATGAGAGGTGATAAGTTTATTATTACGCCAACTGCTGGGATTCTATGACGATGTGGGGCACAATATGGCGACGTTTGTTCTCTTCGGAACCTACACACACGCAAACGTCCACCGTGATGCTGTACACAGAAGTGGGACTCACCTGAAAATACGGCCTGGTGCCACTCCTGTGTTCGGCGTTGTCGTTGGGCGTCTCTCTCTGCTGCCGCATCATGGGAAGCCGCAAAGAACAGTCGCCCTACTGATGATCCGCAGTTCATCTGACGTCGTTTGACTGTCCGTGTGGATACCTGTCTCACTTCAAAGAAGCCCATTTCCTGCCTGAAGGTAAGTAACGTCGTCGTACGATTGAACATGGCGAAATGAATAATATGTATGTCCTCTCGAGCGCTAGTCGCGTGGGGCCACTTAGAGTGGCCTTCCAGAACTCATTCACATTTGAGTCGTGGATTCCCGACGGATGTGAGCAGCAGTATCGTGAAAACATAAACTGCAGTCTTGATAGACCACATTCCTGCTGTTGTCGAATTCCGACACGTGCAGGTAGACCCTTTTCCTTCTTGGATGAGACGATCTTACCAATACACAACATTCAAATGATATTTCTAAGTGATAAATCCTCTGCACAATTTCGTTGTATCCGTTACTCCCACCCACTTCATATGGTTGCATCAAAAAGCTCATCATTTCTATGGCTAGTCACATAGTATGCTTCAGGAGCATTTGACATTTGTTGCTTGCCTTTGCTGACCCAATTTTAATATCTTTTTATAAATATATGTACATGAACGTCAGCTGTTCAATAAACATTAATTTTATTTATTTATTTACTACCTGAGTACCCGGGGTTACCCCGATGTATGTTTTTTCCAACATTCTATTAGACAAATTATTCCTCCCCCTTTCCTAACATTTCCTCCAACCCCTCTCCCCCACTATTTGTCCACCTGCTCCTCCCCTCTCTGCCTGTCCATCTCCTCCTCCACCCTCCTCTTTCCACTCTATCACCCCCAACCTTATAGGAGGTTGATGGTTCTTAACCCCACAGCTTTTCTTTCCAGATAGTAAGTAATATGTGTACCAAGTTTGGTTGAAATCCAACGAGCGGCTTAGGATTAGACTTTTGCCAACGGCTGTGCCCGAGTACGCACATGACACACATATATTTATCTTACTGTACACATACACTCCAGAGCCAAAGAAACTGGCACACTTGCCTAAAATCGTGTAGGCCCCACGCGAGCACGCAAAAGTGCACGCAATGTATGAACCAAGTTTGGCTGAAATCAAACCAGTGCTTTAGGAGGAGATGTGGAACATACAAACGAACATTCACTTCTATAATACGTATGGATCTACTGGCGGACTAGTATCGGGCACATGCCCATCATCAACGGCTTCGGCATTACAGAAGACAAAATATTTATCTCTATTGAATACTGTTTCCTGTTACATAATGTGATGCTACTTTGTCATTCAGTGTAATGTGTCACTTACCAAAGACACCTGCCAACAAAAGCTATATAATTATGTAATAGTATGGACTGAAAACGTAGGGAGTGAGGAGGTTCTCCACAGAACAACATATGGAAAACACTGACAAGAAGAAAGAACAGGATGATAGGATATGTATTAAGGAATCAGGAAACAACCTACAAGGTACTTAAGAGAGTTGTAGATGGTGCTTACCCGTGGTCAAGGGGTAGTGTCTTTGGTTCATAACCAAAAACGTATTCAGTCCCGGGTTTGATCCCCGCCACTGCCTAAATCTTGATAAATAATCAGCATTGGCGGCCGAAGACTTCCGGCATAAGAAGTCAGCCTCATTCTGCCAACGGCCTTGTCAAAGAGGGCGCAGGAGCGGATAGAGGTTCAGGGCACTCTCTTGTCCTAGGTGTGGGAAATTGCCTCTAAAGGCGGAAGAATCAGCAATGATCAACGACATGAGTATGCAGAAGGCAATGGAAACCACTGCAATAAAGACACGTAACGTGTATCCACAGGACATGTGGCCTGTAATTGAAGAAGTGTCATGATGATCTCTCCATTGGCAAAAGATTCCGGAATAGTCCCCCATTCGGATCTCCGGGAAGGGACTGCCAAGGGGGATGTAACCACGAGAAAGAGATTGAATAATCAACGAAAGGATGACGTTCTACGAGTCGGGGCGTGGAATGTCAGAAGCTTGAACGTGGTAGGGAAACTAGAAAATCTGAAAAGGGAAATGCAAAGGCTCAATCTAGATATAGTAGGGGTCAGTGAAGTGAAGCGGAAGGAAGACAAGGATTTCTGGTCAGAAGAGTATCGGGTAATATCAACAGCAGCAGAAAATGGTATAACAGGTGCAGGGTTCGTTATGAATACGAAGGTAGGGCAGAGGGTGTGTTACTGTGAACAGTTCAGTGACCGGGTTGTTCTAATCAGAATCGACAGCAGACCAACACCGACAACGATAGTTCAGGTATACATGCCGACGTCGCAAGCTGAAGATGAACAGATAGAGAAAGTGTATGAGGATACTGAAAGGGTAATGCGGTATGTAAAGGGGGACGAAAATCTAATACTCATGGGCGACTGGAATGCAGTTGTAGGGGAAGGAGTAGAAGAAAAGGTTACAGGAGAATATGGGCTTGGGACAAGGAATGAAAGAGGAGAAAGACTAATTGAGTTCTGTAACAAGTTTCAGCTAGTAATAGCGAATACCCTGTCCAAGAATCACAAGAGGAGGAGGTGTACTTGGAAAAGGCCGGCAGATACAGGAAGATTTCAATTAGATTACATCATGGTCAGACAGAGATTCCGAAATCAGATACTGGATTGTAAGGCGTACCCAGGAGCAATAAAGACTCAGATCACAATATAGTAGTGATGAAGAGTAGGCAGAAGTTCAAGACATTAGACAGGAAGAATCAATACGCAAAGAAGTGGGATACGGAAGTACTAAGGAATGACGAGATACGTTTAAAGTTCTCTAACGCTATAGATACAGCAATAAGGAATAGCGCAGTAGGCAGTACAGTTGAAGAGGAATGGACATCTCTAAAAAGGGCCATCACAGAAGTTGGGAAGGAAAACATAGGTACAAAGAAGGTAGCTGCGAAGAAACCATGGGTAACAGAAGAAATACTTCAGTTAATTGATAAAAGGAGGAAGTACAAACATGTTCCGGGAAAATCAGGAATACAGAAATACAAGTCGCTGAGGAATGAAATAAATAGAAAGTGCAGGGAAGCTAAGACGAAATGGCTGCAGGAAAAATGTGAAGACATCGAAAAACATATGATTGTCGGAAGGACAGATCAGCATACAGGAAAGTCAAAACAACCTTTGGTGACATTAAAAGCAACGGTGGTAACATTAAGAGTGCAACGGGAATTCCACTGTTAAATGCAGAAGAGAGAGCAGATAGGTGGAAAGAATACATCGAAAGCCTCTATGAGGCTGAAGATTTGTCTGATGTGATAGAAGAAGAAACAGGAGTCGATTTAGAAGAGATAGGGGATCCAGAATTAGAATCGGAATTTAAATGAGTTTTGGAAGACTTACAGTCAAATAAGGCAGAATGGATAGACAACATTCCATCAGAATTTCTAAAATCATTGCGGGAAGTGGCAACAAAACGACTATTCACGTTGGTGTGTAGAATATATGAGTCTGGCGACATACAATCTGACATTCGGAAAAGCATCATCCACACAATTCCGAAGACGGCAAGAGCTGACAAGTGCGAGAATTATCGCACAATCAGCTTAACAGCTCATGCATCGAAGCTGCTTACAAGAATAATACACAGAAGAATGGAAAAGAAAATTGAGAATGCGCTAGGTGACGATCAGCTTGGCTTTAGGAAAAGTAAAGGGACGAGAGGCAATTCTGACGTTACGGCTAATAGTGGAGGCAAGGCTAAAGAAAAATCAAGACACTTTCATAGGATTTGTCGACCTGGAAAAAGCGTTCGACAATATAAAATGGTGCAAGCTGTTCGAGATTCTGAAAAAAGTAGGGGTAAGCTATAGGGAGAGACGGGTCATATACAATATGTACAACAACCAAGGGGGAATAATAAGAGTGGACGATCAAGAACGAAGTGCTCGTATTAAGAAGGGTGTAAGACAAGGCTGTAGCCTTTCACCCCTACTCTTCAATCTGTACATCGAGGAAGCAATGATGGAAATAAAAGAAAGATTCAGGAGTGAAATTAAAATACAAGGTGAAAGGATATCAATGATACGATTCGCTGATGACATTGCTATCCTGAGTGAAAGTGAAGAAGAATTAAATGATCTGCTGAACGGAATGAACAGTCTAATGAGTACACAGTATGGTTTGAGAGTAAATCGGAGAAAGACGAAGGTAATGAGAAGTAGTAGAAATGAGAACAGCGAGAAACTTAACATCAGGATTGATGGTCACGAAGTCAATGAAGTTAAGGAATTCTGCAACCTACGCAGTAAAATAACCAATGACGGACGGAGCAAGGAGGACATGAAAAGCAGACTCGCTATGACAAAAAAGGCATTTCTGGCCAAAAGAAGTCTACTAATATCAAATACCGGCCTTAATTTGAGGAAGAAATTTCTGAGGATGTACGTCTGGAGTACATCATTGTATGGTAGTGAAACACGGACTGTGGGAAAACCGGAACAGAAGAGAATCGAAGCATTTGAGATGTGGTGCTATAGACGAATGTTGAAAATTAGGTGGACTGATAAGGTAAGGAATGAGGAGGTTCTATGCAGAATCGGAGAGGAAAGGAATATGTGGAAAACACTGATAAGGAGAAGGAACAGGATGATAGGACATCTGCTAAGGCACGAGGGAATGACTTCCATGGTACTAGAGGGAGCTGTAGAGGGCAAAAACTGTAGAGGAAGACAGAGATTGGAATACGTCAAGCAAATAATTGAGGACGTAGGTTGCAACTGCTACTCTGAGATGAAGAGGTTAGCCAGGAAAGGAACTCGTGGCGGGCCGCATCAAACCAGTCAGTAGACTGATGACCAAAAAAAAAGATGGTGAAAACTCCAGGGGAAGTCAAATACGGCAATATATCCAACAAACAATTTAGGATGTAGGATGCACGTGCTACTCTAAGATGAAGAGAGAAATTTCTGGTGGGTTGCATCAAACCAGTCAAGAAGACTGATGACTGAAATATGTTATGTGATAGTTTTGGCTCTGAGCTCTATGCGACTTAACTTCTGAGGTCATCAGTCGCCTAGAACTTAGAACTAATTAAACCTAACTAACCTAAGGACATCACACACATCTAAGCCCGAGGCAGGATTCGAACCTGCGACCGTAGCGGTCGCTCGGTTCCAGACTGTAGCGCCTAGAACCGCACGGCCACTCAGGCCGGCTGTGATAGTTTTAATCAGCGCATTAATTTGGTACATTATGTACTTGTCAGTGACGACATGCTTACCATCCAAAGAAATTTATTGAGTTGTTTACTTCAGGGTGTATAATTTCTTTTCCAGACTGTAGCATAAGCTATCGGCATTTATACAGAAGGAAATGTATTTCAGCACCAAAGATTTCTGGCAGTTCTAGTGAACTGTTTCGTTAAATTTTTCGTTTTCTGAGATCGATCTCTTCGTTCAAAATAATGTTAGAATATTTCATCAAATTTGTGAGACTTTCAAAAGGAGTTTCATTTGGGATAGAAAAATTAGTTTGTCGTGATGATATCGAGATGAATAGCTGCATAACGGAGTGGCTTTCTCATGCTTTTCGGATGCTCGGCCTAGTGATAGCCGAACTGCTGTTGTGCTGTTCAGATACCACGATTTATGCGAATCCGTAGGGCCGTGCACCATGAAATCATTCAGCAGTGTAGCACGGAAGGAAAGTCTCACATCAGTCACTTCGTCACAGCTTGAGATGCAACGGCTGATTATTTTGACAGGTGTTTCGGATGCCGCTTGCGGATGGGTTACTGAGCGCAACGACAACTGACTGCCTGAGGTGCTGAAGCTGTTCACACCGAAGGCTCTGCCTCAGAAGACTGACACCGGAATGCTACAGTCGTTTACTTTGCTCTCACTCGCCCACCATCACACTGGTCACTAACGCCTTATTCCAATTCTGCTTCTTCTGTTTCTCCCTCTCTCTAATGCCTCAAACGTCTTGCGTGTATCACGAACAGTGCATTCAGTTCCTTCAGTATCTGAATAAGTTATGTATTGGTTCTGTCCCACTATAGGTGATGAATTTTCTTAAGATTACGTCATGTACTCTATGTAATTTATTTGGTGATTGTTTTTATGGAGGAAGGAATGTTTAAAATCTGAAAGCAGCCTTAAGCACTCCGTCTTCGGGCCACAAGTGGCCTACCGGAACCATCCGACCGCCGTGTCATCCTCAGTGTGGATGCAGATAGGAGGGGCGTGGGGGTCAAGCACACCGCTCTCCCGGTCGTTACGATGGTATTCTTGACCGAAGCCGCTACTGATCAGTCGAGTAGCTCCTCAATTGGCATCACGAGGCTGAGTGCACCCCGAAAAATGGCAACAGCTGATGGCGGCCAGGGTGGTCACTCAACCAAGGGTCGGCCAAACCCGATAGCGCTTAACTTCGGTGATCTCACGGGAACCGGTGTATCCACTGCGGCAAGGCCGTTGCCTGTCTGAACCGGCTGCGGTGGTCTAGCGGTTCTAGGCGCGCAGTCCGGAACCGCGCGACTGATACGGTCGCAGGTTCGAATCCTGCCTCGGGCATGGATGTGTGTGATGTCCTTAGGTTAGGTAGGTTTAAGTGGTTCTAAGTCCTAGGGGACTTATGACCATAGATGTTGAGTCCCATAGTGCTCAGAGCCATTTTTTGCCTGTCTGAAAGCAGTCTTAGCGGAGGAAAAATGAGTATTTTTATTCCTCTATTTAGAATGTTTCTTTCTACATTATACTATATTTACACGGGGGTGACGTCGATATGCACATATACAGATAGCGGTAGTATCTCTTGCACTAGGTGTAAAAGGGCAGTGCATTGGCGGAGCTGTTATTTGTACTAAGATGATTCATGTGAAGAGGTTTCTAACGTGATTTTGGCCACACGACGGGAATTAAGACTATCAACGAGGAATGGTAGTTGGAGCTAGACGTGTGGGAGATTCCATTTCTGAAATCGGCAGGGAATTCATTATTCCGAGATCTACAGTGTCAACAGTGTGGCGAGAATAGGACATTTCTGGCATTATATGTCACTACAGACAACGCAATGGCCAACGGCCTTCACTTAACGACCGAGAGCAGCGGCGTTTGGGTATCGTTGTCAGTGCTAGCAGACAACCAACACTGCGTGAAACAACCACAGAAATCAATGTGAGACTACAACGAACTTATATGTTAGAACAGTGCGGCGAAATTTGGAGTTAACGGGCTATGGCAGCAGACGATCGAAGCGAATTCATTTGCTAACAGCACGACATCGCCTGAGCGCCTCTTCTGGACTCGTGACCATATCGGTTGGACTCTAGACTCCTGGAAAACCGTTGCCTCGACAGATGAGTCCTGATTTCAGTTGGTAAGATCGGTTCGTAGTGATCGAGTGTGACGGAGACCTCACGAAGCCTGGACCCAAGTTGTCAACAAGGTACTGCGCAAGCTGGTGGTGGCCCCATGAGGATGTGGGGCTGTGCTTGCATGGAATGCACTGGGTCCACCAGCTGTTCAATTACTTGGAGACCGCTTGTAGCCATTCATGGACTTCATGTTCACCAACAACGATGCGGTTTCTATGGACGACAATGCGAAATGTCATATGGCCCCAATTGTTCGCATTTGGTTTTGGAGAACATGAACAAGAGAAATGAACAAGCGAATGATTTGAACAACCAGATCGCCCAACATGAATCTCATCGATAGGTCACTTCGTGCACACAGTTCTGCACCGTGATTTTCCTAAACGCTCCAGGCAAATGCCGGGATGGTTCCTCTGAAAGGGCACGGCCGACTTCCTTCCCCGTCCTTCCCTAAACCGATGAGACCGATGACCTCGCTGTTTGGTCTCTTCCCCCAAACAACCCAACCCAACCCAAGTTCTGCATCGGCACAAATTTCGCAATTATTGACGGCTATAGAGACGGCACGGCTCAATATTTCTGCAGGGGACTTCCAACCCAAGACTTCTGTCGTTTCAGTGTATTGTTCCTAATTTTACACTCTATCGCTTTCATAGGAGAGTAAATCAATTTTCAGGTACCTTACAAGTTGTCAACAACGTCATCACCTGGTGACGGAAGTGTACAAACGGAGCAGAAACCTTCAAGATTTCATTCCAGCGATAAGATGAGCAGCAGGTCAAGAAATCGACGGACATAAGCGACTCTGATAACGGGCAGATTGTTATGGCACGACGCACGCGAACGAGGATCTGGGAAACGGGGAAGCTGGGCGGCTGTTGGCGCGCTTCTGTCGTGAGGGCCTACGGAATGTGGCTGGAGGAAGGAGAAGCCACGAGAAGCCGACAAGGTGTTGGATGACCACACGTCGACGTCGGCGCCTTGTCTGCTTTGTTCGCATGTTGACCGAAAGACATAGTCAATTAGGGCTGCAGCTGGCACAAGATCATCGAGATTTGGCAGTGGCTCAATGCAAACGTGTCTGCCTAGTCGGATGAATCACGTCTCTTGTTCCACCTGGCAGATGATAGTGAGGTATTATCCAGGTCAACGGCTACTCGAAACGTGCTTCCATGAGAGATATGAGAGTTCCTGCAGGTACCATAACACTCGTGGTCTCTACGAACATTCCTGCGGGAAACATGCATCCCTTTATGTTCGATATCTTCCCTGACGGCGATGGCAGCTTTCAGCAGGGCAACTGACAGTGTCACAATGCCAGACTCGCTCCTCTGTGGTCTGGCGATCATGAAAGGAACTCACGTTGATATCATGCACACCAAATTCATCTGATCTGAACCACGTGAAACATATATGAGACGCTATCGGACGCCAGCTCCTCTCCGACAAACCACCGGCCAGTGAGCAGACATCTGGTGCCAGATACCTCAAGAAACCTACCAATCACTTGTCGAATCCCTACCACACACAACTGTTCCTGTATTGTTTTCGAACGGTACACCAACACGATATTCACCAATTAATAATGATGTTTTGGCTCTTCAGCCTGTGTTTTAAGTACATCTTTCTGTAGTTCTGGACAGAACTACCTCCTGTCAGAATATGAGCCCTTTTTTTGTTTCCTATAAAGGATGTCTCAAAACTTTTGGGTCAAATTGAAATACATATGTTAATAACAATTTCCTGTGACTCATTTGGCTGGTGAAAGTGAACCGCGCGACCGCTACAGTCGCAGGTTCGACTCCTGCCTCGGGCATGGATGTGTGTGATGTCCTTAGGTTAGTTAGGTTTAAGTATTTCTAAGTTCTAGGGGACTGATGACCTCTGAAGTTTAGTCCCATAGTGGTCAGAGCCATTTTTTGAACCTGGTGAAAGTCTTCAGTTGGACACCACTCCGGCAACTTGTGTATCCCTAAACTGTCCCTGTTATGCAACGAGCGAAAGACGACCTAGATTTTGACATGGAATCCGTACCACATGCCGTTTTTGGCGATTCCTCAAATCGTTTAGCGGTTAAGGCTGGATAAAACGTAGAGTGAAAAATCTAAGGTCCAAGTGGGATTTAATCCTGTGACCTTCTGCTTTCCAGTCAAGCGCTTTCCCATTACACCACGAGGCCTGTCAGTGGCTCAACAACCGATTGTGTAGAGATAGGGAAACTGTGGAAACACTGGTCGGAAATGCATATTTATTGTTTTATGGACATACGCAGCGTACACCACATCACAACAACGTAGCTCATAATAGCTGTTCAGTTTGGCGACCACCAGTCTCAGCGGAGGCATGGCAACAGTTCATGAGTTCTGTAGCACTCCCACGAAGATCTCTGGTGTCCGTTGTACCAAGAGACAGGCAGCTTTGACCCTATCAGCGGCGTCAACAAAATATTTTCACATTCGGAGGAGAAAGTTGTTGATTGAAATTTAGCGAGAAGATTCCGCCGCAACGAAAAATGCATTTGTTTTAAGTTGCCCATCCCAAATCGTGTATCACGTCCGTGACACTCTCTCCCCTATTTCGGGGTAATACAAAACGTGGTGCTCTTGTTTGAACTTTCCCGATATAATCCGTTAATACTATTTTGTGAGCATCCCAGACTGCGCAGCAGTACTTCAGAAGAGGACGGACAAGCGTAGTGTAGGGAGTCACTTTAGTAGATCTGTTACATTTTCTATGTGTCCTACCAATAAAACGCAATCTTTTGTTTGCTTTCCCCACAATATTTTCTATGTGTTATTTCCAATTTAAGTTGTTCGTAATTGTAATTGCTACGTATTTAGTTGCTTTCACAGCCTTTAGATTTGACTGATTTATCGAGAAATCGAAGTTTAACGGATTCCTTTTAGCACCTACGTGGATGACCTCACGCATTTCGTTATTTAGGGCCTATGGCCAATTTTTGCATATTACAGATATCTTTTCTAAATCGTTCAGCAATTTCTTTTGATTTTCTGATGACTTTACTAGTCGATAAACGACACGTTCATCTGGAAACATCCTAAGACAGCTGCTTAAATTGTCTCCTCGTTTGTAGAGATAAGGAACAGCAAAGGGCTTATAGCACTATCTTGGGGAACGTCAGAAATTACTTCGGTTTTACTAGATGACTTTCCGCTAGCCGGCCGGTGTAACAGAGCGGTTCTAGGCGCTTTAGTCTGGAACCGCTCGACTGCTACGGTCGCAGGTTCGAATCCCTGCCTCGGGCATGGATGTGTGTGATGTCCTTAGGTTGGTTAGGTTTAAGTAGTTCTAAATTCTAGGGGACTGATGACCTCCGATTTTAAGTCCCATAGTGCTCAGAGCCACTTGAACCATTCGAACTTTCCGCTAATTATTAGAAAGTATGACTTCTCTGACAGGAAATCACTAATCCAGTCACATTACTGAGACGATATTTCATAAGCACGCAATTTCACTACAAGCCGCTAGTGTGTGGTACAGTGTCAAAACCCTTGTGGAAATCTAGAAATACGGAATCAATTTGAAATCCCTTCTCAATAGCACTCAACGCTTCGCGTATGTAAACAGTTTTCTAAATCCATGTTGACTGTGTGTAATTCATAATGTTCGTACACAATATATGTTCCAAAATCCTCTGCATATCGACGTTAATGATATGAGCCTGTAATTTAGTGGATTACTTTTATTACCTTTCTTGAATATTGGTGTGACCTCAGAAACTTTCCAGTCTTTGGGTGCGCATCTTTTGTCGAGCGAACGGTTGTATACGATTGTTAAGTACGGATCAAACTTTTGATCACGTAGTGAATACCGTCCACGTGTGGCAGAAGACGCGTTTCATAAAATTCGTAACTATGCAGGTTCTAGTACTATGCCTGTTTACTTCGGAAAACTTTCGAAATTCTTAGGCATTACGGTAGTTTTAACAAGGGAGAACAAAGCCTCAAGCTATGTGGATCCTGAAATCCCGAGCAGCAGCGAACGACGATTGCAGGTAACAAGAGCAGAACGACAGGCCACATACGGTGGGGCGACAAGTAGGTGTAACCTTTGGCTGTGGGCTCGAATCCAGTCCGCCACAAAAAATGAGAGGTGGATCATTGACAATGCTAGTCATTCGTCTTGGGGATACGTCAGGAAATACGTTACAAAACGTCGACCGGAGCCAACGGGCAATCCGTCGAATGGACGGTACATGGACGAAGAAGGTTCTTCACTGAATTTCAAGAGATAAAAAATGAAAGACGACGAGACGATGAAAGGCGGCTAAAAGGAGCTATAAAATCTTGCGGCGATAACCCGGACGACTACAGGTGATGAGCACAAGCCATATGAGCGCCAAGAGGGGCCCCATGTGGATGTCAGACGCTGATAATGACGACTGTTATCCTACGACGTCTGCCACGTCACGCTTTATTTCTGCTCGGCCCCTCCACGCCTAATTCCAGATTTCACTCATCCGCTGCTGGTTTGCTTCCGCTTAACGGCTACGCAACGAACTGCTGGAACAGCTGGACGAACTGCGGCGTATTCACGCTGTGGCGACCGCGCAGGTTTGTGACTCAGTACTTCCGCTCGGCTGTTGACTCATCTACAAGACAGTCCACAAAACTCGTTACCGTAGTTGGAATCACATCAGTGACTCGCAATCTTAATCACGGTCAAAGGTCAGCGGAAAACCCTAGTGCCAGCGATTCTGTCGTTGGAGAAGGAAGGAAGGAAGGAAGACTCGTAGCCAAGCTTACGTCGACAGTGGGATTTATTAGCGGAAGTTGCACCAGTGGCAGACACGTAAGCCTTTTACCACTGTGAAATTCGTTCCTTAAAACGTCAATTGTCAACTTACCGGTGAGTGCACGAAGGTGTACGGTAACAATACGTTTCAAAAAGTAGCGGGCGAAAATGCAAATTTTCAGAGGGTCATATGTCGGGTTCTGCTGATCACTGAGGTAAGGGGTCAGGTGCCATGGGTAACCCTTGGCTTATTGACCATTCGTATACCTATCAAAAGAGCGGACATGTTGTAGCTATCCTACAGTACAGCGTCAAAATTTAAGCACTACACACTTCCTCCAGCCCAGAAAAATTGAGCAAATCGGTTGGTAGTTTGTAAAGTGTGGACATTATGCGGCTTATAAAAACACGATTTGTTCTTGGCAATTCCTGACAAAGTCCTTTTTCCCGGCGTAGTGCAGCAACTCAACAAGTCGTTTAGAGTCTCCTGCTGAAGTATTGATCCACACTGCCTCTCTAGCCGTAAATAACTGCAAAAATGATGCACGTGTAGGATTTTGTCCACAAACTGGTATCTCGATTATGTCCCTTAAATGTTCTGGATGGATAAATCATTCGCTTTAATTGTCCAAGATGTTCTCCGAACCAGTCGTGAACAATTGTGGCCGGTGACATGGCACATTGTCATCCATAAAGACTCCACCATTATTTGGGAACGTGAAGTCCATGAATGGCTACCTACACTTACGGAAAAAAATCGCAACACCAAACGATAGTTAATGTAGACTAATGAAATTCCGGGGATATATTTGTCTAGGTAACATTGCAAGATCGCAAGTTAATGTAAGGGCGAAATAAGTCATAGCAAATGTGAAATGCTGGTACATTAATAAGCAGCATGTTGAATGTAAGCATGCAGTCGCGCATGAATTGTGTTGTAGAGGTGCCGGATGTCAGATTACGGGCTGCAGTTCCATCACTGTTGCACTTAGTCGGTCAGTACAGGGACGGTTAATGCTGTTTGTGGATGACGCTGGAGTTGTCGTTAGATAATGTCCGATACGTGGTCGATTGGAGAAGATCTGGTGATCGAACAGGCCAAGACAACATGTCAACATTCTTCAGAGCATGTTGGTTTACAACAGCGGTATATGGGCGAGCTTTATCCGCCCCCTAGAATCCTGTTCTCGAATCACACCACAACAGGTCGGATAACCAGACTGACGTAGAAATTTGCAGTCAGGTTGCGAGGGATAACCAAGAGAGTACTCCTGCTGCCGTGCGAAATTGGATCCCAGAGCATAACTCAAGGTGTAGGTCCAGTGCACCTGTAACTCAGACAGAATGGCTGCAGGCCCTCAACTAGCCTTCCTCTAACCAACACACGGCCATCACTGGTACCGAGACAGGACAAGCTTTCACCAGAAAACACAACAGAGCTCAGCCCTGCCCTCCAATGAGTTCTCGCTCGACACCCCTGAAATCGCAACTGGTGATAGTCTGGGGTCAGTGGAATGCACGTTACAGGGCGCCTGGCTCGAGCTATCCTTGGAGTAAGCGATTTGTATCTCTGTGTTGCCAACTACTGCTCACATTGCTGCTGCAGATGCTGAAAGATCTTCCCTCTCGGTAATGCCACGTGGCTGCCCGGAGCCCGGTCTTCTTTCGACCGTATGTTCTCTTGACCACTGCTTCCAGCAATTATGTACGGTGGCTCCATTCCTGCGAAGTCTTTCTGCAGTATCGCAGAAGGAACATCCAGCTTTTCGTAGCCCTATTACACGCCCTCGTTCAAACTGAGTGAGGTGTTCATAATAGCGTTGGTCCAACAGGCATTCTTGATTAACATTAACTCACCACGTCCAGTCTGAAAGGTAACTAACGCTCACGACTTTTTTTCCATTATTGTAATTTTCATTCCCCATTAGGGGTGGTCTGTCACTAGCATAAGCGCTGCTCTTCAGCCGAGAGACATAAATAGACAGGAAGACATGTAAGACAATATAAGTAAGAAAACATGGCGGAATATAGAAACAAAAAAGGTGGAACAGAAGAAAAGAAAGCACACAAAGAAGTGACTGTAAATTGGAGATAAAAATCGAGAAAAGGATGTTACACAAGGAAAACACACGAGATTAAAAGGGACCAGGAAAAGTACAGCCAGAGCAGAAAAGTCGCAGTACGATGAAAACAGCCATGTGATGGACGGAGTAGCATGGAACAGTCATGGACGATAAACAGGTCGCGACCATAATTGAAAGCACATTACTAGATGAGACTGTATAATGGCACCGAAACGCAACATTAACACAGGACACTGTTCTGGGAGGATGTGCCAGGAGGGGGGGACAAGGCAAAGGGAAGAAGGGAAAAGGAGGTGAAGAGGAGGGGAGAGAAAAGGGGATGAGGTGGGGGGTGCGTCGAAGGAGGGCTGGGAGAGGAAAACAGATGAGGAGGGGGTGCAGGGACTCAGGGAGGGAAGGAGGAAAATCAGCTATGGGAGAAGGAGAGGAAAAAGGGGGCCCTGGGGAGGGCGGGGGGCGAACAAGGCCAGGTTACAGTTGGTAGGAAGGGTGAAGTTCAACATCTGGAAGGGGGAGGTGCTGGAAATTGCCCTGATGGAGGGTGTGGAGGTGGAGAGTGGGAAGGATACAGCGATAGAGGCACGGCAAGAGGCAGGGGGTGGAGAGGAAGGAGGAAACCAGGGGGTTGGGAGGATCAAGCCTACAGACAGTGTAAAGGATGCAGAGATGTTGGAGGAAAAGGAGGAGGTGGGGGAAGGGGATGAGATCAGTGGGACTCATGTGGAGGGAAGGAAGGTGGATACGGAAGGCAAGGCAGAATGCATGGCATTCGAGGATTTGGAGGGCCGTGTAAAAGTAGGATGGGGAGGGAGGTGGTGACCCAGGCAATGCTGGCATAACAGAGAAATTTGTAGGTGTGGAGGATGGTGGAAGGATTCTGTCCCCATGTCTGGACACACAGTAGTTTCAGGCGTCGCAGGCAGGAAAGGGCTTTCTGCTGGATGGTCAGGAGGTGAGGGGTCCAGGTGAGGTGAATGCTCGCGACCGTTCCAGCGTGTATTTAAAGCAAACCTGTATTGCATCTCAACAGATGAGCTACCATCGCCACTTTAGGCGACTGGCGCGAAATTTGAATAGATATTGTCTTTCAGATGTATGAACACGCCTACCAACTTCCGTTTATGTCACACTTCTTGGTATTGCGATTTCCTTCCGTCAGTTAATTAATCAAACTTACCAGGAGTAGAATTAAATTGTGCCTCCACATGTGACAACATTGTCTATTTTAATATTTAATATTAATATTTAAGTATGTTAAGTACATAATGTAAATATTTAACCATATAAACAGTCTTCTAGCACTGTTTGTTCATATAACAATAGATCTAACATACTTCATTGTTCTCAAGCGGTTAATGAAATAATTTCACTGTATAGAATTTGACAGGAAGGAAGCTGAACCAGGGTTTAATGTGTCGTAGGCATCGAGGTCATTAGAGATTGAGCACAAACTCAGAATGTTTTAAGGGTAGGGAAGAAAATCTGATGTGCCCTTTTGAAATGAACCATCCCAGCATTTGCCTCGAGCGATTTAGGAGAACCACGGGAAACCTAAATCTGGATGGCCGGACGTGGTTCTGGACTGTCGTCGTCCCGAATGCAAGTCCAGTGTGCTAACCGCTGCGCCACCCCATTCTATTATAACATGTGTACATTTCGACCTGTTTCCAACTGTTCACATTTGAATAATCTGCGCTCTTTGAACCAAAAGCTACCGTGCAGTGAGTCACGCATTAATGAAATGTGGATTCAATAATTTGGTAGGTGCCATCCGCTTTAATTGGTTATTCTTGCACTATTTCGTCCTAGCACAGTAGTAGCATGTCTGTGCTTGTTTTTCAGTACACCTTTACGGGGTTGTTTCTAGTTACCTTATAGGTTTCTAAAGACAGCTTCGGAAAGACTACAAGACATACAGAGAAATGACGCATATCAGTAGACAGAGCTATTCTCCATGTTTCCATCTGTACCACGCACAGTGGGGTAGTTCCAGAGCACGCCACTAGGGGGCAGGAGCGTGAAACCTTGTAAATTAATCATTCGCTCCGTTTTGTCGCAACGAATTAGTTGCCACCAGCGAAAAGATTTTTCAAGACGGGCTGTCATCACGTCTTCCCAGGCAATTCGTGTTATCGAATCCAATGAATTTCCGATACATATTGACATTAAAAGTTTGGAAGGTAGGAGACGAGATACTGGCAGAAGTAAAGCTGTGAGGACCGGGCGTGAGTCGTGCTTCGGTAGCTCAGATGGTAGAGCACTTGCCCGCGAAAGGCAAAGGTCCCGAGTTCGAGTCTCGGTCGGGCACACAGTTTTAGTCTGCCAGGAAGTTTCATATCAGCGCACACTCCGCTGCAGAGTGAAAATCTCATTATGGAAACATCCCCCAGGCTGTGGCTAAGCCATGCCTCCGCAGTATCCTTTCTTTCAGGAGTGCTAGTTCTGCAAGGTTCGCAGGAGAGCATCTGTAAAGTTTGGAAGGTAGGAGACGAGATACTGGCGGAAGTAAAGCTGTGAGGACTGGGCGTGAGTCGTGCTTTGGTAGCTCAGATGGTAGAGCACTTGCCCGCGAAAGGCAAAGTTCCCGAGTTCGAGTCTCGGTCGGGCACACAGTTTTAATCTGCCAGGAAGTTTCATATCAGCGCACACTCCGCTGCAGAGTGAAAATCTCATTCGGGCATATTGACATTCTCCCTGACACGAATGTTACCCAAACTGAGAACATGTGAAGTGAGTTGAAAACTGGGAGACATCTATGTCGATTGACATGTGCCTATTTCCTGCATGTCTTGTAGTTTTCGTCCAGCCACCTTCTGACACCCCACAGGTACTTATCAGTAAACTTATATACCGAGGTGGTAAAGTCGTGGGATAGCGATAAGCGGATATACAGATGGCGGCAGTATCGCGTGTACGAGAAATAAAATGGCAGTGCATTGGCAGCGCTGTCATCTGTAATCAGGCGATTCGTGTGAAAAGATTTCCGACGAGATCATGGCCACACGACAGGAATTAATCCGACTTTGATCGCGCAGTGGTAGTTGCAGTTAGACTCATGGGATATTCCACTTCGGAAACCGTTAGAGAATTCGGTATTACGAGGTCCACAGTGACAAGAGTGTGGCGATAATACCAAATTTGAGGCATTATCTGTCAGCACGGCCAATGCAGTGGTCGACAACTTCCCTTAACGACCAAAAGCAGCTACGTTCTCGTAGAGTTGTCTGCTCTAACAGACAAGAAACACAGCGTGAAATAACTGCAGAAATCACTGTGGGACGTACGACGAACGTGTCCGTTAGAAAACTGCGGATAAATTTGGCGTCAATGGGCTGTGGCAACAGACGACCAAGCGAGTGCCTTTCTAACAGCACGTCATCGCCTGCAACGCCTCTCCTTTGTCAAGTTGCACTTGGAATCTACGTCCTCAATTATTTGATGGATGTATTCCAGTCTTCCTCTACAGTTTTTGCCCTCTACGGCTTCCTCTAGTATTATAGAAGTCATTCGCTGATGCTTTAACAGATGTCCTTTCATCGTCTCCCTTCTCCTTGTCAGTGTTTTCCACATATTCCTTCCCTCTCCGATTCCGTGCAGAACCTTCTCATTCCTTATCAGTCCATCTCATTTTCAACATTCGTCTGTAGCACCACATCTCAAATACTTCGATTCTCTTCTGTTCCAGTTCTCCCACACTCCATGTTTCACTACCATACAATGCTGTGCACCAAACGTACATTCTCAGGAATTTCTTCCTGAAATTAAGGCCTATGTGTCATAGAAGTAGGCTTCTCTTGGCCAGGAAAGTCCTTTTTGCCAGTGATACTCCACTTTTAATGTCCTCCTTGCTCCGTCATTGAATATTTTACTGTCTAGGTAGTAGATTTCATCTATTTTGTCACCATCTCTACTAATGTTAAGTTGCAAGTTTTTCTCATTTGTGCTAATTCAAATTACTTTCGTTTTTCTTTGATTCTCTCTCAATCCACATCCTTTACTGATTAGACTGTTCATTCCATTCAGCAGATCATGTAATTCTTCTTCACTTTCACTCAAGATATAATGCCATTAGCGAATCGTATCATTGATATCCTTTCACCTTGAATTTTAATTCCACTCCTGAACCTTTCTTTCATTTCCGTCATTGCTCCTTCCGTGTACAGATTGAACAGTAGGAGCGAAAGACCACATCCCTGTCTTACACTTTTTTAATCTGAGCACTCCGTTCTTGGTCGTCCACTCTCTTTTTGCCAGTGATACTCTACTTTTAATTTACGTCAAAAAGACGTAAATAGTCTTTTTGTTGCCACTTCCCCAATTATTTTAGAATTTTTGGTGGAATGTTATCTATCCCCTCTGCGTCATTTGATATTAAGTCTTCCAAAGCCCTTATAAATCCTGTTTGTAATACTGGATCACCTCTCACTTATATATCGACTCCTGTTTCTTCTCCTATCACATCAGAGAAATCTTCCGCCTCGTATAGCCCTTCCATGTACTCTTTCCAACTATCCGCTCGTCCCTCTGCATTTGACAGTAGAATTCCCGTTATATTTCTAATGTTACCACCCTTGCTTTTAACTTCCCCGAAGGTTGTTTTGACTTTCTTATATGGTGAATCAGTCCCTCCGACAATCGTTTATTTTTCTATTTCTTCACATTATTCATGCAAACATTTCGTCCTAGCTTCCCTGCACTTTCTTTTAATTCATTTCTCAGCGACTTATATTTATGTATTCCTGAATTTCCCTGAACATTTTCGTACTTACTTACTTCATCGATCAGCTGCAGTATGTCTTCTGCTACCCATGATTTCTTCGCAGTCACTTTTTTCGTACCTGTGTTTTTCTTTCCAACTTCGGTGACTGCCCTTTTTAGAGATGTCCATTTCTCTCCAACCGTGCTACCGACTGAGCTGTTCCGTATTGCTGTATCTGCAGCCTTCGAGAATTTCCAGCGTATCCCATCATTCCTTAGCACTGCCGTATCCCACTTCTTTGCGTATTGATTCTTCCTGACTAATCTCTTCAGCCTACTCTTCATCACTATTGTGATCTAAGTCTATATCTGCTCCTTGGAACGCCTTACAGTCCACTATCTGACTTCAGTATCTCTGTCTTACTACGACGTAGTCTAACTGAAATCTTCGCCTATCACCAGACCTTTTCCAAGTAGACCTGATCCTCTTGTGATCGTTTAACAGGATATTCCCACGCTATTACTAGCTGAAATTTATTACAGAATTCAATTAGTCTATCTCCTCTCGCATTCTTTGTCCCAAGCCGATATTCCGTGACTAATAGATTTTCATCTTCCTTTCTGTACTGTATTACCATTACCATTCTCCTCATGTACATTCTCCGTCATTCTGCGACGGCGGCATTTATACCGGAACTGTCGTTGTCAGTGTTGGTTTACTGTCAGATTCTGATAAGAACAATCCTATCATTGAAATGTTTACAGTAACATTTTCTCTGCCCTACCTTCCTATTGATAATGAATCCCGCTCCTGTTGTACTATTTCCTGCTGCTGTTGATATTACCCTTTATTCATCTGATCAGAAAGCCTTGTCTTCTTTCCATTTCACTTCGTTGACGCCTACTATCTCTAGATTGAGCCTTTGCATTTCCCTTTTCAGATTTTCTAGCCTCCCTGCCACGTTCAAGCTTCTGACGTTCCACCCCCCCCCCCCCCCCCCCGAGTCGTAGAACGTCATCCTTTCGTTGGTTTTTCAGTCTTTTTCTCATGGTCACCTCACATTTGGGAGTCCCCTTCCAGAGATGCGAATGCGGGACCAATCCGGAATGTTTTTCCAATGGCGAGACCATCTTGACACTTTTTCAATTACAGGTCATGTCTTGGGATATACGTTATGTGTCTAATGCAGTGATTTCCATTGCCTTCTACATCCTCATATATTGACCATTGCTGATTCTTCCACCTTTAGGGGCAGTTTCCCACCCCAAGGACAAGGGAGTGCTCTGAATCTCTGTCTGGTCCTCCACCCTCTTTGGCAAGGCCGTTGGCAGAGTGAGGGCGATTTCTTATGCCGAAAGTTCAAAAAATGGTTCAAATGGCTCTGAGCACTAAGGGACTTAACATCGATGGTCATCAGTCCCCTAGAACTTAGAACTACTTAAACCTAACTAACCTAAGGACAGCACACAACACCCAGCCATCACGAGGCAGAGAAAATCCCTGACCCCGCCGGGAATCGAACCCGGGAACCCGGGCGTGGGAAGCAAGAACGCTACCGCACGACCACGAGATGCGGGCTATGCCGAAGGTCTTCGGCCGCCAATGGTGATTATTAATCAGCATTAAGCGGTGGTGGATTTCGAATATGGGGCTGAGAACGTTTCGATTATTAAGCAAAGATGCCACCCCTAGATCACCGGTACCTGTTGGACTCTAGATGACTGGAAAACCGTGGCCTGGTCAGATATGACCCGATTTCGGTTGATAAGGGCTGATGGTAGGGTTCGAGTGTGGCGCAGACCGCGCGAACCAATGGACCCAAATTGTCAACAAGACACTGTGCAAGCTGTTGGTGGGTCTGTAATGGTGTGGACTGTGTTTACGTGAAGTAGACTGGGTCCTGTTGTCCAACTGAACCGATCACTGAATTGAAATACTGATGTTCGGCTACTTCACCTGCAGCCGTTAATGGACTTCATGTTTCAAAACTACGATGTGCCTTGTCACCGGGCCACAACAATTTGCAGTTGCTTTGACGAACATTCTGGACAATTCGAACGAATGATTTGGCCACCCAAATCGTTCGACATGAATCGAACATTTACGGAACATAATCGAGAGGTCACTTTGCGCAGAAGAATTCTGCACCGGCAACACTTACGCAATTATGGACATGTATGGACATCAATATTTTTGCAGCGGACTTCCAAAGATTCGTTGAATCCATGCCACGACGAATTTCTGCACTATGCCGGGCAAAAGGAGGTCCAATTCGACATTAGGAGGTACGCCATGTCTTTTGCCACCTTGTCTATAACATTTGTTTATAGTGCAAGACTACACAGAAGTGTTTTGTACCACATCCATTAAATTATTTTAAAAAATGAAAAATCTCTTTGGAATTCGTAAAAGTGCTTTTAACAAAACATATTTGGTTTAAGAAACATTTAAAATTTCGTTCATAAGCACTACTTGTAACTCACTACAACGTCAGTTATCTCAGCCAGCAGTGGTTTGCGTTCAGCTACAGCCACCAGCTGACTGCCACACTGGTTCACATCGTTTCTTTTAATAGAGAAAAAATATTTCTGAGATTAAATTTTGACTGCTCATTCTATAATTTTTGCTGCTCTATTACTAATTTTTTCCTGTAATTTCGATTGAATAGACTGTCGGAAAATTATTTTTTAGAGGTTTCCAGTTCACTCAAGACTTATTGCTGCAACAGTGCGTATGGATTACATGAAATGATTGCATTTACTGCAGGTACTAATATGGGTCCAGAATGACATTTTCACTCTGCAGCGGAGTGTGAGCTGATATGATACTTCCTGGCAGATTAAAACTGTGTGCCGGGCCGAGACTCGAACTCGAGACCTTTGCCTTTCGCACGGAAGTGCTCTGCCATCTGAGCTACGCAAGCACGGCTCACGCACCGTCCTCACAGCTTGACTTCTGCCAGTACCTTGTCTCCTACCTTCCAAACTTTACAGAAGCTCTCCTGCGAACCTTGCAGAAGTAGCACTCCTGAAAGAAAGGATGTTGCGGAGACAAGGCTTAGCCACAGCCTGGGGGGATGTTTCCAGAATGAGATTTTCACTCTGCAGCGGAGTGTGCGCTGATATGAAACTTCCTGGCAGATTAAAACTGTGTGCCGGACCGAGACTCGAACTCGGGACCTTTGCCTTTCACGGGCAAGTGCTCTACCATCTGAACTGCCCAAGCACGACTCACGCCCGGTCCTCACAGCTTGACTTCTGCCAGTACCACGTCTCCTACCTTCCAAACTTTACAGAAGCTCTCCTGCGAACCTTGCAGGAGTAGCACTCCTGAAAGAAAGGATATTGCGGAGACATGGCTTAGCCACAGCCTGGGGGGATGTTTCCAGAATGAGATTTTCACTCTGCAGCGAAGTGTGCGCTGATATGAAACTTCCTGGCAGATTAAAACTGTGTGCCGGACCGAGACTCGAACTCGGGAACTTTGCCTTTCGCGGGCAAGTGCTCTACCATCTGAGCTGCCCAAGCACGACTCACGCCCGGTCCACACAGCTTGACTTCTGCCAGTACCTCGTCTCCTACCTTCCAAACTTTACAGAAGCTCTCCTGCGAACCTTGTAGAAGTAGCACTCCTGAAAGAAAGGATATTGCGGAGACATGGCTTAGCCACAGCCTGGGGGGATGTTTCCAGAATGAGATTTTCACTCTGCAGCGGAGTGTGCGCTGATATGAAACTTCCTGGCAGATTAAAACTGTGTGCCGGACCGAGACTCGAACTCGGGAACTTTGCCTTTCGCGGGCAAGTGCTCTACCATCTGAGCTGCCCAAGCACGACTCACGCCCGGTCCACACAGCTTGACTTCTGCCAGTACCTCGTCTCCTACCTTCCAAACTTTACAGAAGCTCTCCTGCGAACCTTGTAGAAGTAGCACTCCTGAAAGAAAGGATATTGCGGAGACATGGCTTAGCCACAGCCTGGGGGGATGTTTCCAGAATGAGATTTTCACTCTGCAGCGGAGTGTGCGCTGATATGAAACTTCCTGGCAGATTAAAACTGTGTGCCGGACCGAGACTCGAACTCGGGAACTTTGCCTTTCGCGGGCGAGTGCTCTACCATCTGAACTGCCCAAGCACGACTCACGCCGCGAAAGGCAGAGGTCCCGAGTTCGAGTCTCGGTCCGGCACACAGTTTTAATCTCCCAGGAAGTTTCAATAATATGGGTGTTTTAGCATGGGTTTATACCTGGTACCTCAGAACCTCTTGTGTTATTGATCTTGTACATCACTTTGAGTTTGACGAGCAGTGTGTGGGCAAACATTATCCTCTTGGAACAACACATCACCTTCCTGTTGCAAGAACGGCAAAAGAACGACTATAATAGAATTCTGAACGTACCGAGCACCTGTTAGCGTCACCTCCAGAAACACCACAAGTGAACTTGAGTTGTAACTTAACGCACTCCACGCCATAAGGCATGATGTGGGGCCTTTTGTCTTGGACGGATGCACTCTACGAACAGCGCTCACAGGTCTACGTCGTAAACTCAAACGACCATAACTCGTGTGCAGCTAGAATCTGCTTTCATCGCTGAGGACCACGGCTCTCCATTCCATCTTCGTAGTGATGCTCTGACGGTACTATTCGAGTCGTGGATGTCGATGCTCTGGCATGAGAAGAAGACGGACTAGAGGTGTGCGTGACCGTAGTCCCACTGGTAATAACGAGTTCGCAGTAGTTCGTTTTCACACGTCTGGGCTCACAAGCCATCTTATCTGTACTGCAGTAGCTGTACAATCTGCCACTGGTGCCCTTACAGTATTACGATCATGGCGGGCATATGTGCTGCATGCACATCCAGAACCCCGTCTCTGGGTATGAGAACGTTCACGTGACCACTCATACCAGCACCGTTACACAATTGACGCACCACGTCCAACTTGAGTTGAATAGGAATTCTCCGAAAGGACTATCCCGTCACTCGGCAGGTGACAATTTGACCCCTTTCAGACCCGCTCATCTGGCTGTAGGAAGCATGAGTGCGCCACCGTGACATGGTTGCCCGCTTGCATGGTAGTAAGAAGAAGTAGGATAAATTATTGAATGAGCAGTCAAAATTTAAATTCAGTAAGATTTTTTCCTTTATTTAGAAAAACGATATCAAGGTCGATCAGTTGTAGAATTTTGGAACACTTATTATGTTCGAGTACAATGACTCTTCTGGAGACTAGAAATCTACTCTGTAGAAATCAGCATGGGTTTCGAAAAAGACGATCGTGTGAAACCCAGCTCTCGCTATTAGTCCACGAGACTCAGAGAGCCATAGACACGGGTTCCCAGGTAGATGCCGTCTCCAAGGCGTTTGATACAGTTTCCCACAGTCGTTTGATGAACAAAGTAAGAGCATATGGACTGTCAGACCAATTGAGTGATTGGATTGAAGAGTTCCGAGATAACAGAACGCAGCATGCCATTCTCAGTGGAGAGAAGTCTTCCGAAGTAAGGGTGATTTCAGGTGTGCCGCAGGGGAATGTCGTAGGACCGTTGTAAGAGGTCCATGAGTAAGGAATTTATTGCTAGCGCACTCGGGCAGATGTAGTTTCGATGGATTGCTCACGCGCTGCCTGCGATATGTAAGCTGCAATAGAATCGCAGACCAGAGAGCAGTGTCGGCTGCAGTAGGAGCAGCGTGGGCACTAGTGGTGGTAGCTCGCAGTCAGGCGGTTGGGCCGGTCATGCCTGAGCGATGTACGAGGGCAGTTCAATAAGTAATGCAACACATTTTTTTTCTCGGCCAATTTTGGTTGAAAAAACCGGAAATTTCTTGTGGAATATTTTCAAACATTCCCGCTTCGTCTCGTATAGTTTCATTGAATTCCGACAGGTGGCAGCGCTGTACGGAGCTGTTAAAATGGCGTCTGTAACGGATGTGCGTTGCAAACAACGGGCAGTGATCGAGTTTCTTTTGGCGGAAAACCAGGGCATCTCAGATATTCATAGGCGCTTGCAGAATGTCTACGGTGATCTGGCAGTGGAAAAAAGCACGGTGAGTGGTTGGGCAAAGCGTGTGTCATCATCGCCGCAAGGTCAAGCAAGACTGTCTGATCTCCCGCGTGCGGGCCGGCCGTGCACAGCTGTGACTCCTGCAATGGCGGAGCATGCGAACGCACTCGTTCGAGATGATCGACGGATCACCATCAAACAACTCAGTGCTCAACTTGACATCTCTGTTGGTAGTGCTGTCACAATTGTCCACCAGTTGGGATATTCAAAGGTTTGTTCCCGCTGGGTCCCTCGTTGTCTAACCGAACACCATAAAGAGCAAAGGAGAACCATCTGTGCGGAATTGCTTGCTCGTCATGTGGCTGAGAGTGACAATTTCTTGTCAAAGATTGTTACAGGCGATGAAACATGGGTTCATCACTTCGAACCTGAAACAAAACGGCAATCAATGGAGTGGCGCCACACCCACTCCCCTACCAAGAAAAAGTTTAAAGCCATACCCTCAGCCGGTAAAGTCATGGTTACAGTCTTCTGGGACGCTGAAGGGGTTATTCTGCTCGATGTCCTTCCCCATGGTCAAACGATCAACTCTGAAGTGTACTGTGCTACTCTTCAGAAATTGAAGAAACGACTTCAGCATGTTGGTAGGCACAAAAATCTGAACGAACTTCTCCTTCTTCATGACAACGCAAGACCTCACACAAGTCTTCGCACCCGAGAGGAGCTCGCAAAACTTCAGTGGACTGTTCTTCCTCATGCACCCTACAGCCCCGATCTCGCACCGTCGGATTTCCATATGTTTGGCCCAATGAAGGACGCAATCCGTGGGAGGCACTACGCGGATGATGAAGAAGTTATTGATGCAGTACGTCGTTGGCTCCGACATCGACCAGTGGAATGGTACCGTGCAGGCATACAGGCCCTCAATTCAAGGTGGCGTAAGGCCGTAGCATTGAATGGAGATTACGTTGAAAAATAGTGTTGTGTAGCTAAAAGATTGGGGGATAACCTGGTGTATTTCAATGCTGAATAAAACAACCCCTGTTTCAGAAAAAAATGTGTTGCATTACTTATTGAACTGCCCTCGTAGTATAAGCTAAAAGCAGCCGCGCGCATATCTAATTTGCTACAACTAAATTTGTACTATTGTCACATCAAGTCCCATGTAAATGTTTCTAAAAATCTTTTAATAGTAATCTTTCATATAAAATTAACTTTTGACAATCATTCGTCTGAATTTAAACAATTTACTAATTTCTCGAATCCATGGTCATCCCGATTATCGTAAAGAAAAATCGGTTGTTTCTTTTTATACATGACAAATCTAGCGGTCAACATTGCACTGGGCTGTGCCAGAAAAATTTCTTATACGAGCAGATATATACGCGTTATCCGGCCACTTAATTAAGGTAAGAATTTTCAATTTATTCAGAATGATATTTCAGGGCCGTGACTCAGCACTGCTGACGTCCAAATTTACCTGTTTAGATTCTCAGTCAGCTAATTATTGAAAGGTTATATATGAGTCACACTTTTTATTGGGATGTTAGTCACGTTGTTATTGCGAGGTTACGGAATAATAAACTGTTGGGAGGTCAAACTAAATGTGAATGCTATATCTATATATATATATATATATATATATATATATATATATATATATATATATATATATATATATATATACTTACTCACTGGTCATACCGGACTCGAGAGTCCATTACCGCAGCAACGTATTTTCGCTATCTGTCCCTGTCTTATATATACATATATATATTCTGTTGGGAGGTTACACGGTTGCTATTCACAATATATATAAATCACCTTGTGGATAACATCGGAAGTTCACTGAGGTTTTTTGCTGATGATGCTGTAGTATATCGAGAGGATGTAACAATGGAAAATTGTACTGAAATGCAGGAGGATCTGCAACGAATTGACACATGGTGCAGGGAATGGCAATTGAATCTCATTGTAGACAACTGTAATGTGCTGCGAATACGCAGAAAGAAAGATCCTTTATCATTTAGCTACAATATAGCAGGTCAGCAACTGAAAGCAGTTAATTCCATAAATTATCGGGGAGTAGGCATTAGGAGTGATTTAAAATGGAATGATCATATAAAGTTGATCGTCGGTAAAGCAGATGCCAGACTGAGATTCATTGGAAGAATCCTAAGGAAATGCAGTCCGAAAGCAAAGGAAGTAGGTTACAGTCCACTTGTTCGCCCACTGCTTGAATACTGCTCACCGGTGTGGGATCCGAGCCAGATATTGTTGATAGAAGAGATAGAGAAGACCCAACGGAGAGCAGCGCGCTTCGTTACAGAATCATTTACTAATCGCGAAAGCGTTATCGAGATGATAGATAAACTCCAGTGGAAGACACTGCAAGAGAGACGCTCAGTAGCTCGGTACGGGCTTTTGTTGAAGTTTCGAGAACATACCTTCACCTAGGAGTCAAGCAGTATATTGCTCCCTCCTACGTATATCTCGTGAAGACACCATGAGGATAAAATCACAGAAATTAGAGCCCACACAGAGGCATACCGACAGTCTTTCTTTCCACGAACAATGTTGTTGTTGTTGTCTTCAGTCCTGAGACTGGTTTGATGCAGCTCTCCATGCTACTCTATCCTGTGCAAGCTTCTTCATCTCCCAGTACCTACTGCAGCCTACATCCTTCTGAATCTGCTTAGTGTATTCATCTCTTGGTCTCCCTCTACGATTTTTACCCTCCACACTGCCCTCCAGTACTAAACTGGTGATCCCTCGATGCCTCAGAACATGTCCTACCAACCGATCCCTTCTTCTAGTCAAGTTGTGCCAGAAACTGCTCTTCTCTCCAATTCTATTCAATACCTCCTCATTAGTTATATGATCTACCCATCTAATCTTCAGCATTCTTCTGTAGCAACACATTTCGAAAGCTTCTATTCTCTTCTTGTCCAAACTAGTTATCGTCCATGTTTCACTTCCATACATGGCTACAGTCGATACAAATACTTTTAGAAACGACTTCCTGACACTTAAATATATACTCGATGTTAACAAATTTCTCTTCTTCAGAAACGCTTTCCTTGTCATTGCCAGTCTACATTTTATATCCTCTCTACTTCGACCATCATCAGTTATTTTGCTCCCCAAATAGCAAAACTCCTTTACTACTTTGAGTGGCTCGTTTCCTAATCTAATTCCCTCAGCATCAACCGACTTAATTCGACTACATTCCATTATCCTCGTTTTGCTTTTGTTGATGTTCGTCTGATACCCTGCTTTCAAGACACTGTCCATTCCGTTCAACTACTCTTCCAAGTCCTTTGCTGTCTCTGACAGAATTACAATGTCATCGGCGAACCTCAAAGTTTTTATTTCTTCTCCATGGATTTTAATACCTACTCCGAATTTTCCTTTTGTTTCCTTTACTGCTTGCTCAATATACAGATTGAATGGCATCGGGGAGAGGCTACAACCCTGTCTCACTCCTTCCCAACCACTGCTTCCGTTTCATGTTCCTCGACTCTTGTAACTGCCATCTGGTTTCTGTACAAATTGTAAATAGCCATGAACAATAGGAGACTGGAATAGAACTGAGAACCGATAGAGGTAATCAAGGTACCCTCCGCCACACACCGTCAGGTGGCTTGCGGAGTATGGATGTAGATGTAGATGTAGAACCCGTGTGGTGGTCAGCTGATGGCCGTAGCTGAGCACGAACCACTGTAGGCCGAAGGTGACTGGAGTTGTAGTGAGTTACGAATACTGCTTACGAATGTAATTTTAAATGTTTCTTTAGCCAAACATGTTGCCTGCTTACTCCACTCTGAGTCTTCTGGTTGTGAGCATTCACTGTTAAAGGGTAGACAAACGGCGCTCTGGTAGCTATGCCACTCCGCTATCTGTTGTCGGACGACGTTGAAACCATTATCAGGAGATCTACTATCCCGTAGGTGGAGCGTGCCGTCATCAGATCAAAATCTACTTTCTAGGTGTATTAATATTTTTTACCAGCAATGCAGTTTTAATTCGAAGACATCAACCATGCCGTCGACTATTGTAAAACCGAGTATCCAGCCATTCATCTGTCAAGCCACCAGCGCACGAGTCCTTCGGCAGCAGCGCCAGACGCCGCAGGAAGACAGCGGGACCAGCGCCGTCGGCGTCACCCAGTTGGAGCTGCACGGATGGACTTGAGTTCCGTGGGCTCCAGCTGCGTGGTCGCCGATGGCGGCTGCAGGACTACAGTCGGCGACGACCACTCGGCCGCCTGCGAGGAAGCGAGAAGGAAACGGAGCGGGTGAAGTCGTGTGGCACTGTTGTCCGGGAGACCCCGGGCGCCGGGGTCCGCCACCTGGTTACGCACGCAGAACCGCCTCGCTCCTGTCGGCGACTTTCCCCAGGCAAACACGAGCGTTGTTCCTTAGGTGAGACTCGTTGGTGCAGGTGACTCAGATCACTTCGAGCCAGCACTGATGACCGTCGCCCTCCGCATCTGCTGTCCTACAGTGTCGTCAGCTGACTAAACATCTTTATGACGAACTTAAGAAACGTAGTGTTCTGTAGCTGGTGTCATGATGAGTAAAATACATTTGGGTGTTGTACCGCAACGTAGTGTAAAAAAAACTACTGGCCTTTAAAATTGTTACACCAAGAAGAAATGCAGATGATAAACGGGTATTCATTGGACAAATATATTATACTAGAACTGACATCTGATTACATTTTCACGCAATTTGGGTGCATAGATCCTGAGAAATCAGTACCCAGAACAACCACCTCTGGCCGTAATAACGGCCTTGATACGCCTGGGCATTGAGTCAAACAGTGAATGGATGGCGTATACAGGTACAGCTGCCCATTCAGCTTCAACACGATACCACAGTTCATTGAGAGTAGAGACTGGCGTATTGTGACGAGCCTTTTGCTCGGCCGCCATTGACCAGACGTTTTCAGTCAGTGAGAGATCTGGAGAATGTTCTGGCCAGGGCAGCAGTCGAACATTTTCTATATCCAGAAAGGCCCTTAGAGGACCTCCAACATGCGGTCGTGCATTATCCTGCTGAAATGTACGTTTTCGTAGGGATCGAATGAAGGCTAGAACCACGGGACGTAACGCACCTGAAATGTAACGTCCACTGTTCAAAGTGCCGTCAATGCGGACAAGAGGTGACCGAGACGTGTCACCAATGGCACCCCATACCATCACGCCGGGTGATACACCAGTATGTCGATGACGAATACAGGCTTCCAATGTGCGTTCACCCCGATGTCGCCAAACACAATGCGATCATCATGATGCTGAAAACAAAACCTGGATTCATCCTAAAAAACGACGTCTTGCCATTCGTGCACCCAGGTTCGTCGTTGAGTACACCATCGCAGGTGCTCCTGTCTGTGATGCAGCGTCAAGGGTAACCGCAGCCTTGGTCTCCGAGCTGATAGTCCATGCTGCTGCAAACGTCGTCGAACTGTTCGTGCAGATGGTTGTTGTCTTGCAAACGTCCCCATCTGTTGACTCAGGGATCGAGACGTGGCTGCAAGATCCGTTACAGCAATGCGGATAAGATGCCTGTCATCTCGACTGCTAGTGATACGAGGCCGTTGGGATCCAGCACGGCGTTCCGTATTACCCTCCTGAAGCCACCGATTCCATATTCTGCTAACAATCATTGGATCTCGACCAACGCGAGCAGCAATGTCGCGATACGATAAACCGCAATCACGATAGGCTACAATCCAACCTTTATCCAAGTCGGAAACGTGATGGTACGCATTTCTCCTCCTCACACGAGGCATCACAACAACGTTTCACCAGGCAACGCCGGTCAACTGCTGTTTGTGTACGAGAAATCGGTTGGAAACTTTCCTCATGTCAGCACGTTGTAGGTGTCGCCACCGGCGCCAACCTTGTGTGAGTGCTCTGAAAAGCTAATCATTTGCATATCACAGCATCTTCTTCCTGTCAGTTAAATTTCGCGTCTGTAGCACGTCATCTTCGTGGTGTAGCAATTTTAGTGACCAGTAGTGTATTTTAATTATGAACTTAAAACTAATGTTTCGACCATGTTACACCTGCCTTCCTCAAGGCAAGACTAATTTTTTATTTTTTTATTTTTATTTTTTATTTATGGGGTTGAGCCAGGTCATGCCCACACCGACATGATGGCCAACGCAAAAGGTCTACTGCCATCTTAGCATATTGGTTATTTTTCACTAAGTGCGATTTCGCAGGATGTGTGTACTGCGATGATTGTGTACGTCTGGTTATGGTTAACCATTTGGAGACAGATTGGGTTTTATTGCTAGCTGCGACAGGTCACGCAACGGTAACGGTTTTGGTGGAGGAAAGATGGCTCTTTTTATTGCAAGCCAGTGTTGTCAATACATCATATTTTTGAAACTTTATTGGCTCTGTAATGGGCTAATCGTGACGGAAGGGGAGAGAGTAGGAGAGAAGCTATTGATGGGACAGCCAGCTTGTCAGTGATTGGTGACAGTCTGCAAATTAGCGCTTCCCTTCTGGTGGGCACGTTCTCCTCATGGCGTGCACAGAAATGCACCGACAGTTCCCCTGTAGCTGTTTGTGATGCACTGACACCGATCGCCTGCAGTAAACGGAGCCACCTTGCCTCTACCAAAACCAGTCTTTCTCTGAGGAAGGCCGTTGTGAGGTCGAAATGTTGGCTTTTAAGTTTATAGTCACATTGTTTTCTACCATGAGGCCGTACAACCCTCAGAAGAATTTTAACTATCGGAACTTGAGAACCATTGAAACCTATCCCCCAGCTACTGCTCTCACATGTACCAGCATATCACACTATGTAAGTTCAGTAACTTTTCTTCAGGGCAAACAGTCGACATCGTCAGGCGGGGTCTGATGGTTACTACTGGCAAACAGCATCTGCATCATCGCCAGTCGCTGATTATAAGCAGTGACCGGCAGCAACCACTTAAAGATGGCGACCTGTTACCTCGGAAACAAATATTGTTGGATCGAGGAAAGCTGATGAGACGGAAGACCCGAGGGTCAACCCGGGAAAAATCTGAAGAGTCGTGAGTTAACCCGCTAAAATATTGGTCGCCCCCGTTTCAATGCAAGTTCTGGAACGCTGTAGACGGTCCAGGACTGATAATAAGCCGCCGTGCGATCCTCCACACGTGGCGCAACTCATTCACTGACGTGCCTGTGTGTTGTACGGAATTAGTGCAACAAGATGAGTCGACGTGGCTATGTGGCAGACGGGCAGAAAGGAGCTATCCCGTCTGAGGATATATCTCTGCACAAAGTAATTTTTAAATCTATCCAGTCTTCTGCTGTCTTTCACTGACTTGAGCCATCTCACTCCTCATCTCTGTACCTTACTAAGACACTAACCTTTCGTCATCCATGTCTCTGAGTCGCACAGCATAAATGGTACAGCCATGACTCCATAAAATTTCATTCTTGTCACTTTTCTTAGATGATTTTCTTTGAATTCTTCCACAAAATCTAGGCCAGGTACTAATTCAGTTTCTCATCAGTATCATGTCATCAGTGTCATATTTATGCAGCAGACAAGGAACTGGACGTGAGACAGTGGTTTAATGTGGCTATCACGTAGAATTACAACCTAAAAAAAAAAAACCCGAATGGAACGGAAATTGATAGTTCTGATGTACATGTGCAGTCAAACAAATTATTACAATTTCAGAAAAATGAGATGATTTATTCAAGAGAAAGAGCTTCACAAATTGAGGAAGTCAGTAAAATGTTGGTCCACCTCTGGCCCTTATGCAGGCTGTTATTTGGCTTGTAACTGATTGACAGAATTGCTGGATGTCCTCCTGAGGGATATCGTGCCAAACTCTGTCCGTTTGACGCGTTATGACGTCAAAATTACGAGCTGGTAGGAGGACTGTGCCCACAAAGCTCAGAAAGTTCGCAATTGCCGAGAGATTCGGCGACCTTGCTGGCCAAGGTAGAGTACGGCAAGCACGAAGACAAGGAGTGGAAATTCAAGCCGTTTGGGGGCGGACGTTATTCTGCTGAAATGTAAGTTCAGGATGGCTTGCCATGAAGGACAACAAAACGGGGGCGTATAACGTACCGCTGTACTGTAAAGGTGCTGCGGATAACAACCAAAGGGGTCCTGCTATGAAATAGAATGGCACTTCAGACTACCACTACCGGGTTGTCGGACCGTATGGAGGGCGACAGTCCGAGGTGTCTCCAGACACGCCTTAGCTGGTCATTGGGGCTCATTTCGATGCCGGATTCATCACAGAAGACAGTCCTCCTCCAATCTATGAGATTCCAAGCCGAATTGGTGCGCAGAGGTCAAAGGAAGTCTGAGCACGGAGCGGCGTGAGCTCGGACCCGTTTCTATCGGCCATCTGTTAATGGTTCTTGTCGTGACTGAAACACCAGTTGCACGTCGGATCGACGATAATGATGAATACGGAGCTCTGAGTACCTTTCTGATGATTGTTCGGTCCTCGTGTTCTCACGTTGTGTCGTCTTTCTAGGTTGACCGCTTCCTACTTGACGTTGTGATCGGCCATCGTTCACCCACTCCTGCCATCGCTGCTATGCGGTTACTCCAGCCGGCTTGTTTGAGCCCAACTACACGTCCTGTCCCAAACGCTGGCATCTGCATTTATTACTCGTGCAGCTTTCAGCAGGGTATAGTTACTGTCCATCTGAGTACACGAAATGAAATCCACAAGGACTTCGTGCCCTTGTATCAACATGTCACCTGTTTACTATCTTTGCCATCTGCCCGGTGAAACTGGCTGCAGCGTCACACATCAATCCATCAGCGGCCAAAGTTTACAGTTTTGATAATTGTATGAATATTAATCTGTGACCAGATTGCTTAACTCCTTCATGAAGCGTTCTTTTCATTTTTTGTTTTTGTTTTGTTTTGCTGACTGTTTTTTCCTTGGGACCGGGTGATTGTTTCATGAAACTATTATCTTGGCATTTCTTTGGAGACGTTAGTGTTATATGAGGGATATTTATTTTTACAACCTGTGATCAGCAGCGAAATGAAAAGCACAGTGAAAATATAAATGTTGCATTTGTTATATTTAGCTACACGTTCCATCTATTTCTCTACATAGTCGCCGCTCTGATGTAAACAACTGTCGTACCGTGGTGCCAACTTTCCAGTAGCCACGTCATACATAGTTATACAGCGTCGCCGATGCTTTTCGTCAGTTTCCCAAGCTGGTCTGCAGCTTGCTGTCCGTGGCAAAATGTTCCTCTTGCATCCAGCGTTTCATGTGCGAAAAGAGATGAAAATCAGAGGCAGTCCCATCCGAGCTATTTGGAGGGTGATCAATCACTTCCCATCATGAACGTCCGTACGTCCTACTTCAAAGTTCCTGCAGTACTGCGAGACATTTTTCTATCACTCGGGAACTCTCAGCAAACGACAGCGCGCACTTCGCGGCATGCATTGCTGTTCCAGGCACCTTTATTTGCTTACTGTATTCTCAGAACTGAACAGTGCGACGTGTCGCCATAGACGCGCATACTAGAGACAATACGCAACACATCTGCGCAAAGCTTCAACGTTTTTCTTTGTGGTTTTAATTTCGCGACCTATCGGAGGTTGAAAAACAACAGCCCTCGTGTTGATAACGGTACTCAGGTATCGGAAGGTCACCCCCTGTTTGTGGAGTAATAAACCGGTAACCAACAAACAGCAGCGTATTTAAGTCGGTTTCTTCCTCTTATCTCAATTCCTGGGCTCAACGATATTACCCCTAATACCGTTAATTGCAAGTCACAAAGCAAAAAGAAACCAGTGGGATACATGTGTGGTAGTCAGGTCTCGAATCAGAGAATCTGGTGTCTTGGCGTTTTGACGCAAAAACCTTCTGATATGCTGGGTATCCATAACTAAATCCCAGTTTAAAAACACTGTAAAAAGAGAACCACAGCTCAGACTGACGTCAAATTTGAATAACATATTACTGATGCGCTGTCCCGATGGAGGGCGGGGGGGGGGGGGGGGGGGGAGTGGAGGGGTGATGGGGAAGATTCGTAGAACAAGAAAAGAAATTGCGAAAATTTTACCAATAGATGGCGCTGTAAGCCTCTTAACGTAAACGGGGACGACTGCAAATGACAGATGATGACTGTTCAATGCGCGTGACTGCGCAAGTTCGGCAGTCAACAGCTACGGCACTGCCAGTAAGGTAAGCTCATCCACGCGCATAATAAGCAAACTGACATTGGTTTTTGATTGCCATCGGACCAAAAAACGCATAAAAAGCATAGTGACATAGGTTGGTAATTGTCCTGGACATACAAAGAAGGCTTTCACGACCGGATGTTTCAGCTGCTGAGAATTCTTCCGGGTTGTATGGCCGTCGTCCGTGACGCCGGCAAGACTCAGCACAACCAGGAGCACCTCCGAAGATGTCCAACGTAGCTTTGGACGAAACGTCAGGGATAGAATAGTTCCATGGATCACGGCCATACAACCCGGAAGAATTTTCAGCAGCTGAATTGTCCTGGAGCCAAAAACCACATAAACAGCAAAAGGGCGTCGGTTTCTAATTTTAGTGACTTAGGCATAAGGCATGTTCAATATTCTGCCCACCGTTGTCGCCCACAAGTTGACATCGAGAAACAAAACATTCCACAATAAATTGGAGTGTCTCGGGGGTCACATTCAAAATATATTACGCAATGTGTGCCTTCAATTCAGCTTTGTTCGTATTTCGAGCTGTTGCTGCCTACATCCACTGGAACCTGAATAGTGGAATGCTGTATTCGATTCTTGGTGTCCTTCTACAGGCCGTGCGGTTCTGGGCGCTACAGTCTGGAGCCGAGCGACCGCTACGGTCACAGGTTCGAATCCTGCTTCGGGCATGGATGTGTGTGATGTCCTTAGGTTAGTTAGGTTTAAGTAGTTCTACGTTCTAGGGGACTGATGACCTCAGATGTTAAGTCCCATAGTGCTTAGAGCTATTTGAACAATTTTTTCCACACTTAGGGCTAACTGCCATTCGTCACAGCAACTGGAGGTTTCCTCTAAGTCATCTTGTATCGTCCTACCGTCACTCAACTTCGACACCTTACTGTACACCACGGCATCATCACCAAACAACCGCAGATTGCTGGCTACCATGTCCACCAATTCATTTACGATGGTAATCCCAAAAGTAAGGTCTCCTATTTTTTTTATAAGTACAGAACCCTGTTTGTGTGGCAGTTGGTCTCACTGTTATGAGGATTGCTTCACGCACTGTGTACAAACATGCGCACGCCGCGCTGAGGCGCTCAGTCTTGGCTTGACAGCCGTTCAGAATGGAGCTCCCATTGGATGTTACATCCAAGTGCGAATTGCGCGCAGTTATTCGGTTTTTGACCGCAAAGGGCACTGTGCCGATTGAAATCCATCGCCAATTGACGGAAATGTATGGCGAGTCATGCATGGATGTCAAAAATGTTCGTAAGTGGTGTAGAGAGTTTGCAGTCTGCCGGTAAAGTCATGACAACCGTTTTTTTGGATCGGGAAGGGGTGTTGTTGGTCGACTGTATGCCCACTGAGGCCACAATTAACGCTGACAGGTACTGTGAGAGTCTGAAAAAACTCAAACGGGCAATTCAGAACCGGAGAAGAGGAATGCTGAGCAAGGGCGTACACATTCTCCACGACAACGCTCGCCCACACATCGCTCGGCAAACCGTTACTCTCCTGCAACAGTTTCAGCGGAACATAATCACCCACCCACCCTGTACTCCTGACTTGGCACCCAGTGACTATCATCTGTAGCCTAGGTTAAAAGAACATTTGGCCGGAAAGCGATTCAGCTCCGACGACGAGATGAAAGAAGAGGTTCATAACTTTCTGAACGGCAAGGCGGCGAGCTGGTATGACATGGGCATGCAGAAACTGCCGCAGCGTCTACAAAAATGCATCGACAGAAGTGGTGATTATGTCGAAAAATAGCTAAATTTTCAAGCTGTAAACTGATGTAAACCACTGTAGAAATAAACAGGTCTATATACTGATAAAAAATAGGAGACCTTACTTTTGGGATTACGCTCGTATGTATATAGAGAACAACATCGGCCCTATCACATAACCGTGGGGCACTCCTGACGATACCCTTGTCTCTGATGAACATTCGCCGTCGAGGACAACATACTGGGTTTTATTATTTAAGAAGTCTTCGAGCCACTGACATATCTGCGAACTTATTTCATATGCTCGTACCCGCGTGAACTGCCTGCTATGGGGCACCGTGTCAAACCCAAAGATCTCTATAATTTCCATACAGTCGGACTCTATCGTTCTCATATTCATGGATACTTCTACAGTCTTGCATTCGTGCTCTAGCGACACCTGTATAGTCAATTTCACTTTCTGTCAGCCACATTTTTCGGATATTTTATGCATTTTCATTTTTTTTTCCTTTCATCAATTAAATTAAGTTGCTCACGTCTCATCCAAGGATTTTTACTGGGCTTTGTCTTCTCGCCTATTTGTTTCTCAGCTGACTTCATTATTTCATCTGTCAATGTTATCCATTCGTCTTTCGTTTTACTTCTTTGCCCTGTTTCATTCGACTCTTGAGAATGAGATATAAAGTAAGAAACAAAAGTGAAATCGTATGAAGTGAAGGCTGTTCCAGTTTTTCTGTGAAGCTTAGAGACATTGGTGCCAAATACTGAACATCTTAATGGGACGCAGCAGTTTGTAATTGTATTTGTAAGATCGATGAAACGCTGCACGCGACTGGATGGACTTAAAAGTGACGAAGTGTGCGCTGTCCTCTTGGGTTAAAACAACAATCCTGTCCTCCACGCCTTAGAGTGAGAGTAGCAAGCGTTGATACTGATATGTCCGATGGGTGGTGGTTCTGTAATCCACGAACGATGCGAGCCGATATATGCCAAGCATTACCACTTCCTTAATTTAGCTGGCGGAACCCACCTTAAGGGGTCTCCCTGTCAATAATGCCACACGACGTCACTCGCTTACTGAGCTACCGAGAAGACGCCTCTCCACGGAAGATAACAGAACAACCAGGAGATACAACTGTTGTAATTCTGTGTTATTACTAAATTCATATAAAAGATTTCTTAGCTCGATGTATCGAATCAGATAATACAAAATAAATCGACTCATTCATTTACCCACAAGTGATATGGTCTTTGATTAACGACGTACTAAATCTTACGCTTTTCTTTTATGTTAATATATGGGTTGAGTCACAAATGCGGAAACATATCCGAGGACCACGTGCTGCTATACACATTAAGTGAAGAAGAGTTTATTTTCCCTCCCTGGACGTATTGTTTACAAAATAATTAACACATTTAACGGTTTAACAAGACACTGTAGAACCTCAAGATCTGGACAGATGTATCACATGAGGTACGACCACTTATACGTCGAAAGTTTTATGGTACTAACTAAACTCTGTTTCATTTCAGGTGACGACGAAGATCGCCATATGTGAAATTTAGTGACGTAGCATGGAAGCAACGTAGGAGCGAGCAGCAATAGTGGAATTTTATGTTGCTAGAAACCACTCAGTTATCGCTACTTAAAGACGGTTTCGCGCTACCTTTGGTGCACAGGTATGTTCTCGAAAGACAGCTCGGTGCTACGTTGAATCCTCTAAAACCAGAGGCAGGGCAATTCATGCTAAATGTACGGGTAGGCAACAAGAAACTGTTGAAAATGTGAGGTCTGCAGTTACAAACAGCCCAAAGAAACCTGCCACAGTGTTGTCACGAGAAATTAGTGTTATTAGAGAAACAGTGCGTAACATATAAAAAAAATCTGAACTAAACCGCTAAAACTTCAGGTATCGCACAAGTTGAAGGCAGCTGGTTCTCAAAGTCGTTTGGCCTTATGCAGCACTATGATTAGTTTTATCTTAGACAATCGGAATTTTGGAGAGATGCTGCTAATGACTGATGCAGCACAATCCCATTTATCCGACAATGTGAATAAATAGAATGTGATATTATGAACTGCATGAAACCCCGTGAACGTTCTTTACACAGCGCAAACGTTACTGCGTGACGTGCGTTATCAAGATCGTGGAAAATAGGACCATTAAAAAATGGTGAAACTGTAAATTAATGCGATAGTTACAGAACAGACATATGCTTTAGAGAATTTTTTGTTCCTGGTTTCCTCAAAAATGGTTCAAATGCCTCTAAGCACTATGGGACTTAACATCTGAGTTCATCAGTCCCATAGACTTAGAACTACTTAAACCTAACTAAACTAAGGACATCACAGACATCCATGCCCGAGGCAGGACTCGAACCTGCGACCGTAGCAGCAGCGCGGTTCCGGACCGAAGCGCCTAGAACCGCTCGGCCACAGCGGCCGGCCGTGGGTTCATCCGTCGGATTTCAATTTCGAGGACAAGGAAATTATTGCAACAGACCTTTTTCAGTCGTGTGATTTCGAGATTTGATGACATTGAATGACCTCCCCATTAACTGCTCCATGTGTTTTCACACTGTTATTTACAATCCACGGTCTACGTCAATGAACAATACAACTTATAGGAACTGAAAACAACTGTATACAGTTAAGTTGACATCAAGTGAAAATTCAATTGACTTTAAGTGAAGTACTTGAAAAACTTATGGATGAAGTGTTAGTTCGTATTCACAAAAACAGTCTCGGTTGAGAAATTATTTAATCTCAGTAACCCGTTTCGCCCTTTCGGTGCATCATTAGATTGTCTACAAAAAGAAGAAAGCAAACAATTAGATGCAAGCGAAGGAAAAGGGAACGGTCCTATCTTACACAACTACGCAAACAAAATGAACTGAAAGTAGTAAAAACTTACGTAAAAGTAGCTGGATACGTGACCGATTGGTCATAAATCCACAGAAAATGAAAAACAGACACCATGGTAGCCGGGTACATTATCCATCCGTCGTGAAACATATAAATCATGAAGTGGACTTAGTGAAAGGAGAGAAATAGGTAGAACAAGACTGAGGAAGTAGAAATACGTGGCGGAAAAATTGTTCACAGTTAGCGTATGTTACCTTGAGCACACCAGCACACCTCTTACAACTCCGCGGTACCAGCCGTATTACGTCACTGTCTGTATAGGCACGCACACAAGCATGCATTATTTATTTACATACATTTAAGTACTAGTTTCACGAACTTTTGTTTTTCGAAAATGTGCCTTAGCTGGTCACGCGCACCACCTGTGTACTTCACGCCGCACTATACCTGGCACCTGTATCTCAATTTGTCGCAATAATGTTTGTGTGCGCGCCAATGCAGACAGTAACGTATGCGGCTTGTACCGCGGTTTTGTAAGCGGAGCCGGCTGGCGTGCTCAAGGTAACATACAGTAACCGGGAACAATTTTTCCGCCGCATATTTCTACTTCCTCAGTGTTGTTCCAGCTATTTCTCTCCTTTCACTAGGTTCACTTCATGGTTTAGATGTTTCACGACGGATGGATAATGACAAAATGGATAATGAATATCTCTAACGTCGATCAGTTGTAGAATTTTGGAACACGTATTGTGTTCGAGTATAATGACTTTTCTGGAGACAAGAAATCTACCCTGTAGGAATCAGCATGGGTTTCGAAAAAGACGGTCATGTGAAACCCAGCTCACGCTATTCGTCCACGAGACTCAGAGGGCCATAGACACGGGTTCACAGGTAGATGCCGTGTTTCTTGACTTCCGCAAGGCGTTCGATACAGTTCCCCACAGTCGTTTAATGAACAAAGTAAGAGCATATGGATTATCAGACCAATTGTGTGATTGGAATGAGGAGTTCCTAGATAACAGGACGCAGCATGTCATTCTCAATGGAGAGAAGTCTTCCGAAGTAAGAGTGATTTCAGGTGTGCCGCAGGGGAGTGTCATAGGACCGTTGCTATTCACAATATACATAAATGACCTTGTGGATGACATCGGAAGTTCACTGAGGCTTTTTGCAGATGATGCTGTGATGTATCGAGAGGTTGTAACAATGGAAAAGTGTACTGAAATGCAGGAGGATCTGCAGCGAATTGACGCATGGTGCAGGGAATGGCAATTGAATCTCAATGTAGACAAGTGTAATGTGCTGCGAATACACAGAAAGATAGAGCCTTTATCATTTAGCTACAAAATAGCAGGTCAGCAACTGGAAGCAGTTAATACCATAAATTATCTGGGAGTACGCATTAGGAGTGATTTAAAATGGAATGATCATATAATGATGATCGTCGGTAAAGCAGATGCCAGACTGAGATTCATTGGAAGAATCCTAAGGAAATGCAATCCGAAAACAAAGGAAGTAGGTTACAGTACGCTTGTTCGCCCACTGCTTGAATACTGCTCAGCAGTGTGGGATCCGTACCAGATAGGGTTGATAGAAGATATAGAGAAGATCCAACGGAGAGCAGCACGCTTCGTTACAGGATCATTTAGTAATCGCGAAAGCGTTACGGAGATGATAGATAAACTCCAGTGGAAGACTCTGCAGGAGAGACGCTCAGTAGCTCGGTACGGGCTTTTGTCAAAGTTTCGAGAACATACCTTCACCGAAGAGTCAAGCAGTATATTGCTCCCTCCTACGTATATCTCGCGAAGAGACCATGAGGATAAAATCAGAGAGATTAGAGCCCACACAGAGGTATACCGACAATCCTTCTTTCCACGAGCAATACGAGACTGGAATAGAAGGGAGAACCGATAGAGGTACTCAATGTACCCTCCGCAACACACCGTCAGGTGGCTTGCGGAGTATGGATGTAGATGTAGATGTAGATGTATCCGTCTATCTTGGTGTCTATTTTTCATCATCCCTGGTTTTATGACTGGTCACCCATCCAATTACTTTTACTATTTTACAGTCGTGTGGTTTCATGAATGATGGTTCACGTATCCAGCTACTTTTACGTAAGTTTTTATTACTTTCAGTACAAGTTGTCTGCTTAGACGTGGGAGGTTGGACCATGTGCTTTTCCTCCACTTGTATCTAATTGTTTGGTTTCTTCTTTTCGTAGACAAACTAATGATACACCAAAAGGGCAAAACTCGTTATTGACATTAAATAATTTCGGAACCGAGACTGGTTTTGTTCTGAAACACTCTTAAACCGGTTGCTATAAAAGCCTGCCACCATGGAATGGGGAAATTTTTACAGTGCTTGTTATTTTCTTGTATTTTCATTTGTCGTACTACTTAAATTTTGTAGCTTAAAGTTGAACACGTGTGGATGCACAGTAAACATAAACGTGGTCACTAACTGTCATCCTGTATATACAGGGTGTTTCACTAAATGTGTTTGCCTCTGTAAGTTACGAAGTAACAGGCGACGGAAATATTTATTGTGGTAGCTCACCATAAGAAACGTTACACTGTCTACAGAGCTGTGAACAGAGTTTATAGTGTTATTATCCAAAGAGTTACAGCAAAAGATACAATTTTTTAAATGGATCAATAGTTGTTTCTATCATGCACTGGAATGAGTAACAGCACCTGTGTATACATCAATTTAAATTACATTCCTATCACTTTTAGTTTGGGAGCTACAACCCTTCAAAGTTTCAGGGATAGATACCAAACACGCTGGGCATAACGCAATGCACCTTCTAAAAGTGGTGCGGCCGAGTTTTAACGTCGCCGGTTTCAAGGAGCGAGAAGCTTCCTCGATGCGCTGTTACACTTCCGACTGTCGCCGCACACAGCCATATACCCAACAGTTCGAACAAAAAAAAAAAAAAAAAAAAAAAAAAAAAAAAAAAAAAAAAAAAAAAAAAAAAAAAAATTATTCAAATGGGTGTGAAATCTTATGGGACTTAACTGCTAAGGTCATCAGTCTCTAAGCTTACACACTACTTAACTACTTAACCTAAATTATCCTAAGGGCAAACACACACACCCATGTCCGAGGGAGGACTAGAACCTCCGCCGGGAGCAGTCGCACCCGCGGGGCTAGCCACACTACAAACGGGGCTCAATGTAGCACAGTTACTGACATCGAATGAAGATGGCATACACGAACAACGAGTACGTTGACATGTTGCTGATACTCGGCGAGTGCCGACACGATGCCACTGAAACAGCCATGCCGTACGCCGTGAGGTATCCTAGGCGAAGAGCTCTAGCACCCACTACGTTCTTACGCGCCGAACAACGACTTCGGGAATCAGGCAGCTTCGTAACGCGCCGCAGTAACAGACGAAGAACTGCAAGGGGTGAGGAGACGGAGGTGTTTGTTTTAGCTGCAGTACACCACGATCCTCATGTCAGCTTACGAGCCGTTGCTGCAGTTGCTGGTGTCAGTCTCACATCTGTTTGGCGCATAGTAGACTGCCACAGGTTTCACCCGTACCGCCTGTCACTGACCCAGGAGCTGCATGGGAACGATTTCACTGTTAGAATTACATTCTCTGAATGGGCCATGCGTAATTTCATGCTAGAGTCTTTACAAGATGTTATGTTTTCTGATGAGTTCACGTTCACAAATCATGGTGCAGTGAATCACCATAACTTGCACTACTGGGCTGCAGATAACCCTCGGTGTGTAAGACCTGTCGACCGACAACGTAAGTGGTCTATTAATGTATGTTGTGGAATCCTTGGGGAAGAAATCATCGGTCCACACTATTTCCCAGGTACACTGACAGGTGAGTTGTATCACGCGTTTATAGTCGACAGTTTGGGTGGTCTCCTTGAACATATACGTCTACACACGAGAGTCCATCTGTGGATGCAGCACGATGGTCACCCAGCCCATTCTGCGCATGCTGATGTGGAAGAACTAAACAACAGGTGTGCAGGAAGGTGGTTAGGACGCCATGGTCCTCACTCATGGCCCGCAAGGTCGCCCGATTTAAAACCATTAGATTTCTTTTTGTGGGGATATCCAAAGGATCGTGTTTATGTCACTGAGCCTACATCCCCAGATGATCTAAAACGGTGTATCGAGGACGCATGTTGCTCCGCGACACCGGCGATGTTACATCTCGTCCGCAGATCCTTTAGAAGGCGCATTGCATTGTGCATTTAGGAACATGGACACACATTTGAACATCTCATTTAAATCAACTTCTCACCGCCAGAACATCCATCACCAACCACACAGCCATGTATTATGTAGATCAGGGCCGGCCAAACTCTGCACAGTGTGCAGACGTGCGGAAGTGCTGCACATGTGCGCACGTGTGCGACAGCGAACGACAGCGACATCTGTTATTAGACAAGTGTCCTAAATGAACGGCGGCGGCTCCACTTCCCTGTGGTACAAGCTAGAGCGCAACATATCCAGTCTCGTTTACCCCTGGTGACCGTAACCTTAACAGAGAAGTACTGAGAAATGGCAAGTACTGTGAAAAAGCAAAGGACGGGAGATCTATGTCCTCAGTCGTTTAAAAATGATTGGGAACTGCAATTCTTTTTTGTAGCCGTTGGTGAAAACTTACAGTGTTTGCTGTGCCGCCGAATAATAGGCGTCCAGCGTAAGTTTTCAATTGAAATACATTACAATACATATCACAAAGACGAGTGTAGTGTACTCAACAGTGAAGAACGGCAAGCAAAATTAAATGTCCTTCAGAAAATGGACGAGACACATCAACTCGATTTTACTGCATCACAAAGTAACTGATACTTCTTGAACTCTTAGTTTCTTGTGTTACATTTATGTCTGTTTTACTGTACGCTGTACAATGTACTGTTTTCAATTTTCCAGAATGACAACCACACTAAACCTTCACTGCGAGCAAGTTTTAAAATCGTATTAAGAATTGCACAATCTGGGAAACCCTTTTCTGAAGGGGAGTTTGTGAAAGAGGGTCTGATTGATGCTGCAGAACTTGTGTGTCCCACGAACGTTAGCAGGTTCCAAGAAATCAGTCTATCCAAACAAACAGTGACAAGTGCTATGGTCGGCGATCTGCACAGGCAGATATAAATAAGGCTAAATACTTTGTTGCTTTCTCTGTAGCGCTCGATGAAGCAACAGATCTTACAGATACAGCCCAGGTTGTGATTTACATACGAGGTGTCGATAACGCACTTTGCGTAACAGAGCAGCGACATCTGTGTGTAGAAACATGCACTACACGAACGCTGACGGCTGCGGCGTGCACTCTGTGACACGGAAGTTGCACATGTGCGATAGCACCGCACGCGTGCAGAATTTCTGGCCGGCCCTGATGTAGATTGTACAGCGTGTGGTATCTGCCCCTGAAACTTTGAAGGGTTGTAGCTTCCAAACTAAAAGTGATAGAAATGTAATTTAAGTTGATGTATTCACAGCTGGTGTTACTGATTCCAGTGCGTGATAGAAACAACTATTGCTCCATTTTAAAAATTATATCTTTTTGCTGTAACTCTTTGGATAATAGCCGCCAGGCGCATTTCTTCTGGCGTTTCGGCACATTTTTGCAATTTAGATTTTAGTGTGTATCTGGACTGAGCCCAAACAAACATTGTCCTCGCGTCTTTCATGCGACGCCTATTGCCTGCAGCAAGAGTGGCTTTCTTTTCCAGTACAAGCAAAATTATTATTAAAGCTGAATTTTAAGTGTGCACTCGATACAGCAGTCAGAAATGAGGCTGAAGTGATATTCATTTTATCGAGATGTATAAACAGAAACAATAAAACACGAAGAACAACCGGTACTGCAGCAGTGACTGGGCAGTGCTGCTGCATGGCGGTCGATACTGAGAATCGCATTATGTGATGAGCACTGTTTGTTAAGGTGACTCCAGCTATACACAGCAAAAATGAAATTTCGAAAATCTGCCGATACACCAGAGAAAATGCGCCTGACGACTCTTAGGAGGGACACAGTGTATCGGTCGCCTTCCCACGTGACAATTATCCACAATGGTTGGGAAATTCTGGGCTCCAGAAGAGAAGCTTAGTTCACAGTAATAAAGAATCTTGCAAAAATTCCCTTGCAAAAATTATGATTTTCAGGGGACCATTTCTTAGATTCTATTATTCATAAACATAAGGGACCAAGTTTTTTGGATAGCCCTTGGCCACCGACCATTTGTATACCTGTCTGAAGAACTAGCATGCTGTAGCTATCCTTCAGTACAAGATCAAAATTTAAACATCTTCCAGAAAAATTAAGCAAATCGATTGGTTATGTTGCGTTAGCTGTGGTCTAGAGTGGGCCTTAGGAGTCTTATAAATGCACCATTTATTCATCGGCGATTCCCGAAAAAAAAGAAGGAAAAAGCATGATTTTTGGGTGCCAAATGTACCAGTTGTCGCGATAGCCACTTCTATAAATTCTGTTACGAATAGGCGAAATTTTTAACTTACGTTCTTAACATAATGTTCCCGGGAAACTCTGAAACCTTTTTCGATATCATTATCCGTTAACGAGATCCAGAGATTCAAAGTTCAGTTAAAGTGGGTTAAACACTTTTAAAAATAATATTTTGTTATAAGAAGTTCTTTGTAACAACAAGAGAAACGCCACATTTTTTGGTATCCTGTACTGTGTCTAAAAATATGATATTTTATGTAAAAGTGTAAAGTGAACTTGTGATGGATAGAATAAAATTTTGTTTTAACGTTATACTATGCGTATTTATTCGTTTTTTATATATGTCAGAATATTTAAATTTGTCGAAGTATGTGAACGAAAAACCGTCAGAACTTTACTCAGCTACAGATTTCGTTTTATAGGAACAGCATACCATCCTGTAACAGGAAAAAGAAGGGAACCGGCTGAAAAATGCCCCAGTGAGAATTCAAAACAGTCAGATATGCTGCTCTTTAAAAAAGTCTGACAAAAAATTAGGAAACTGGCACCCTCAAATCTTATTCCTCTTTCCTCACCAAAAAGTTTGGCGTGCGAGAATATTGGCGCATTTTTGTGCTAAGAGGGAGTAGCAGAGAGATAGTGACAGTCGAAGAGAGAGGAGGTAGTGCCAGTAGGAGAGAAACAGTGAAGGAGGGAGGAGACAGTGAAGGTGGGAGAGAGAGAGCGACAGTGAAAAAGTAACAGAAATGGATGAAGACTATGGCAGTGGCAGCCAAAGACAGAGGAGATAGTGATGGTCAATGAGAGAGAGTGGCAGTAAAAGAGAGAGGGGTACAGATAGCAGCAGTGAAATAAGTAGAGAGAGGAGAGAGTTGGAATGAAAAACACAGATGAGTGGGGACCATACATAGTCTACGAGATCTGGACAACTCCAGACCAGCAGACTTTAACACGGAAAAATTGCACACTTTCACCATCCCCTATAGCTGTGTATTAAAGTGTCAGTCCACGGATCAAAATCCAGAGCAATGAATCCCCAAGTACATGTGTGGTGAGAGGACAATCCTGGTTGAACAGAAAGGACTGTAAGCGAGAAAGAGAGATAGAGAGTTTGGCAGTGGGAGAGAAAATGAATTTCACTAATACACATTGGGACAGAGAGATAGTGAAAGTGACAAAGAGAGAGACAGTGGTAAGGAGGAGTGAGAGAAGGGAAAGAAGACAGCGACAGTGGGAGAGACAGTCAGGAGAAAGTGCCAGTTGGAAAAAAAAAAAAAAAAAAAAAACGTGACAGTGGGAGACGGACATATACGGACAGTGGCAGTGAGAGGGAGATGCTGGGTATGAAGGCTTCACTACAAAGAAAGACATCACAAAAGATCTTAACTCCAACTCACATGCTCCCATAGCCAGAAATGCCTTTCAACTGACTCAAAACTCTTAGTTACTCGACGCTACTTCACAACCTAACGCTTTGTATCATGGCAGCAGCATAAAACCCTATTCCATAACATCCATTCTACAAGTCAACAAACCCAACACAACATCCGAGAATTTGCCCCTAATAAAACATTTTCAACAACACCGCACCTTGCACTCTACATCACACAGAGAATGCCTTCCATATAGCCCAAAATGAATTTGTGACAGACATTTTCATAAGAACCTCCATTCAGGCAGAACCTTCATTCGGTGATCCTGGTACACATCTCGACTTTACCTTTTTCCTCAAGAACATAACATCCATCTCAACTGCCTTACATCCTGTGATTTGCACACCTTCATCGACCAGGTGCTGTCCACATACGCTACTGCAGCAGACCTTGATATCCATACCCAGTCCCGAAATGAACTTGCACAATGTCGTTGGTCTACTGACTCCCTACAATGTGACTAGGTTCTCCGGCCCCTTTACACCCAACATGAAAGGACTGCCACGCCTTATATCATCATCACCTTACCCAACCACTGTGAGTGCATCGCTACATACTTGTCCTGAACCTGATTCGAAGTGATCACTTTTCCTTCATCATCAGAAACCCCTACACCAAACCGCCACACATAACTCATCCTTCAACATCCCGTCCAAATTCATACAAGACTACTATCATACTAGTTGGACTGTGTATTGGGACTCCATCCATACCTAAGTCGAAAGCTGACTAGTTACCGTGCAAAACTCTCATGGTATCTAATGATATGGTCCTGAAAAATACGGGCATGCTCTTGATAACTCTATTTCTTATATGTACTCTAACGTTCGCATAAATGACTTCTTCTGTTACTTAAATAGCTTCGATATTGTACAGGTTGACATTAGAGTGAAAGAACTTGAACTCAAGATTTTTAGCCTACTTTAATCCCAGCTGCGGTATGATACATTTCTTAATTGGACACGGACTTCATCTCACACACTTAAACCGCGTGAGTGAGAGAAATCTATGTGCGCATGCGGGAAGAAGGTTCCAAAGAACACGCTGTCCTTTTCTGCGGGCAACACGCGAACAATAGACGTACATTGCACTTAGACTACACAGAAAAAGACAAATAATAAACGAAGAACAATGGGCACAACTACACAACTAAACGTATTTTGTACTGCGGACACGACGTTACAGACATGTCTATATGAAACGTAACAACAGTTTCCAGTGGGTGGACAGCGATACCCACAGTGAAAACAGTGACACTGAAGTAGATCAGGAGGGCGAAGTCGCGATGTCACAGTAAATAAGGCACCTAGGCCTATGAATCAGACACAACACGCCAAAATGGATTGACAAATAGTACATATCGGTAAAGAATGGCGAATACTAGAGTAAACGTGATGTAAGTTGCTGGCGATCTCCCCAAGAAAACACCCAACGTTGTACATGGGAGAGTACCTAATAGTAATACATAGGATTAGCAATACCATTTCTCTACCAATAACCAATCTATTTTGTTGTGACTGTCGGCCTACAGCTTGGAGAAACCGTTTGAAGGTATTCACAGGCAGTCACAATCGGTGATAGCACTAACAAATCTCTCTTCCATCCCATCATATTTTTACATTCTTCTCAAAGTAACAAAATTTTACGTACATTTTCACCTCAAGTTATTGATATATTGAAAAATATTATTCCTTATCAAATTTTGCAGATAAAAGCAAAACAAACAAAAAACTATAAAAAGGATGACAAACGAAAACTGTGAGATGTATATCCAGTCTTAAGACATCCGGTAACAGGTCTTTAAATTTCCAATAAACAAATAAATAAATATTTTAAATTTATGCATACCTCGATGGAGGTGAGGTCACAGTATGGTTTAACAATTTAAGTGAATAATTCGGCTCTAACACATTTAGAGTGTTTGTCATATTAGAATCAGATCACATTAATAACAACTCGTTTCTGAAGTGCAGGTTTCCGTCTTCAAACTCAAACCATCGGAAAAATCACCACATTAATGAATGGAAACGGAAATAAGTTTCTGATAAAACGTCGAATGATTAAACTTGTCTTTGTCTGCTTCCCACAGCAGTTCTATTGCCCGCGACCAACTTCGTTGTGAGAGTGTAGTGTGTCGAACTGCGCAGCGTACTAGGTCAGCAGCAGCATTTACGGCTTGCTTGTCCGATGCACCGGGACTATAGAGTACAGCACACGCCCACACCCGCAGTTCAGCGGATCCAACTCATTTAAATTGCGGTATCGGCAGCCATCAGGTCGGCCACGCATTCAACTACGAGCGCCTCCATTTAACGCCGCCGCGTTTCCTACAGCCACCACCGCGGCTCTAGGGCGCTGCCATTTACGGTTACTTCGTTGCCAATGAGATGCAAGCGTTCCCTCTCCGGAGATCCCGTGGCAGGTGTACTGAACTTCGAACATTCTTGCAGTGGGCCCGTTTTGTCTGTTTCCCAGTTGACTAACATTTACAGACTTTGTAGTGGCCAGGTTTCGACATCTTCTGAACAGGTATTATACTGAAGGGTGAAAGATTTATAAATCTTTTGTACTTTCAAATCTACTGTTAGTAGCTGACGCTGCAGCAACAAAGTTATGTATTATTTTTACTATCTCATATTAGATGTAACTCTGTCTTCATGAACACCGGTGTCCACTATTGAATGACACAACGGGCAAGAAAGGCATAACATAAATAGCGAGACGAAGATACACATACAAAAGTAATGAAGGATTATCTGAAGGTCGTCATTGTGTTTCAATTGTGTTTTAATCTTCATTGTGTTGTGTATATTCTTTAAAAAGAGTCATACTGTGAAATCAAAGCAATCTGTATATTGTAATATCTCTGAGAGAGAATATCTCTGGCACTGTTGTATTTGTAAAACTGCAATCTTTGTATATATGAACATAGCAACTTTTCTCGAAAGAACAGATACCATTGATGACCGTGCAGCTTCTCTAGAATAAATGATAATTAATTGAAACCCTCGGCTACAGGCAGGTGTTGTTGATATACCTCGATGGGGACAGCTGAAAATGTGTGCCTAAGATGACGATTCCCGTCAGAATGGTATCTATTCTTTCGAGAACAGTTACTATCTTCATATACAGTTACAGGCTACCCAGCCATTGACCTTCATCTGTGCAAATGCGCACAGGTTGCCCGAACTCTTACAGGAATCGTCACCTTAGCGTGAGCGAGTAATGAGTGGATGGGTAAAAATATATGTTACATTACGTATGTAGATTGTGGACAGTTGGGAATGTGGGTCTCACGGAAAGCGTGCAAGGGATAAGACCCTGCAGACGCGCTATTCATCTGTGTCCTCGGTGGCTCAGATGGATAGAGCGTCTACCATGTAATCAGGAGATCCCGGGTTCGAGTCCCGGTCGGATTACACGTTTCCAGCTGTCCCCATAGAGGTATATCAACAACACCTGTCTGAAGCTGAGGGTTTCAATTAATTATCATGCAATCTTTGTGTCAACTTCACATGTGGCAAATACTTTATGATGTGTGTGTGTGTGTGTGTGTGTGTGCTGCTTTGCACAATATGGTGATGTGCAAATCATATAAGTGCTGCATATATGCTGGAATATTTGAAAAATATAATCCTGCAACTGCCGGTTGGAGTGCCCGTGCGGTTCTAGGCGCTACAGTCTGGAACCGAGCGACCGCTACGGTCGCAGATTCGAATCCTGCCTCGGGCCTGGATGTGTGTAATGTCCTTAGGTTAATTAGGTTTAATTAGTTTTAACTTTTAGGCGACTGATGAACTCAGAAGTTAAGTCGCATAGTGCTCAGAGCCATTTGAACCAAACCTGCAACTTCGCAACAAAAGTGCGCGGAACTTTCGATGTAAGTACCATAACCGCTTAGCCTCACATATTTGTTTACTCTGTATTTCATCGGTTGGAGGTTAGTTATGTTCACATAGAGCGCTTCTAACATACCAAGAATATTTCGCCACAGTGGAAGAATAAAAATGGAAAACCGACGATTATACAAAGTGCATCTTGTAAATCTTGTGAACAGCCGTCTGACGATGAACTTGTCAGTTCGAAACCGGTTACGGTGTTATTTCCTTACATAAATAGCAGTATTAATAGTGGCTGGTTGCTGTCTTCTTCTACTTTACATCTACATCTACATCTACATCTATACTCCGCAAGCCATCTGACGACGTGTGGCGGAGGGTACCTTGAGTACCTCTATCGGTTCTCCCTTCTATTCCAGTCTCGTACTGTTCGTGGAACGAAAGATTAACTGCTTCTTTGTAAGAATCAACCTACATTAATTGTACACAGACACGGTCTCACCAAGTCAGTTTTAGACAAAACAGCAACATTGGGATTACTTCGCACCACGAGGTAGACTGTCACCTGGTGGCGTTTTGGGCATTTGGGGCTATAAAGAAAGTATGTAAGCGAACCAGAGAAAACAAAGAATCGTCCCAGCGACAAGGCACCACAAATGGGGGAATCCACTGACAAAAAGCTGTTATGATAAAGAGACAAATTGTTGTGGCCCGGCGTCTGGGAATGAGTATCCAGGAATGTGAGATGCTGGTCAGCTGTTGGCGTGCTACTGACGTGATCATTTGTAGGAATACAGGTTAGTGCAAGCACGAGTAGGCGACAGGATGATGGAGTTCCAGTTTTCATCACAGAAAATGGAAGGAGGAGGTCTCTCTATTCTGCAAATCAGAGATACGCGGTGATCTGTGTCAGGTCTGACAACAAAATACAGTGTCGGTGCAGGCGCAAGTGTTTCGGAGCACATCGTTCGCCTTACATTGTTGTTCATGGGACTCAGCTGCAGATGACCCCTACGTGTCTCCACGTTGACCTAGCGACATCATCAGTTACCGACTCCAGCGTCCGCCTGCTTAGCTTGGTGGTAACGTGCTCGCGTCCCATGTAAGCGGGCCCGAGTTCGACTCCCGGCCGGGTTGGAGATTTCCTCCGCTAGGGGAATGGGTGTTGTGTTGTCCTCATCATCATTTCATCCTCATCACCGGCGCACAAGTCGTCCAACGTGGCGTCGACTGAAATAAGACTTGCACTTGGCGGCCAAACTTCGGCGATTGGGGCCTCTCGGCCAACGTTGCCATACGCTCATTCCCATTACCGACTCCAGCGAGTGCGGGATCATTCAGCGTGGACAGTGGACTAATGGAAACGTAACGCCCTTGTTACACCGGGCTCAACGATACGCCACTGTCCACACGATCACCTGGACTCAAAATTCACCTCGTCATGGACGCAGGCCGGTGGGGAAGGTGCCGTGATGTTGACCTACACTTCCATTGGAACTGCTAGTAAACTAAAGCACAATCGCAGCTGTGGGCTACGTGAATACTATCGCGGGCCACCTACATCCGTTCACGATTGATGCTCTCCCCGAAGGTGAAGGCATCTTCCAGCAGCACTACTGTCCGTGTTTCAAGGTTTACAGTGTTTTGATGAGCACTACACTGGAGCTCACGTTGACGTTTTGGCCGCCAAATTCGCCAGCCATCTCGGCGCCCGCAGAACACTGGCCCATAGTTTACGAGAATTACGTGATACGCGCAGACGTCTGGTGCCACATGTCTCTGGAAACTTACCAAGGTCATTTAGATCCGTCCATGCCACACAGTATCGCTCCTGTGTGGTGGACCAACACCAACAGAGTATTAAGCAAGTGCTCGTCAGTGGTTTTAAATCTGATAGTGATCTGATGTATCGTTTCCCAACCACTGAAGACTTAGGGTTGGCATAGGAGAAGAAATTGTGGACGGACGCATGAAGTCATCCAGAAGACTGATAATAGCGAAGACACAGATAAACGTAAGCAGTTGTTTAAGACTTTGAAAATGTTAATGGTTACACACTTGCTTGGGGGTATCCAATGTTACATTGGATTGTGCTCAGCACTGTGACGTACTTCATTCTATTATTTAAAATAATGATATTTGTGTAGATACGCTCTACCTCCGTCATTAGATAATGTTGTGGTGCAGGTCAAATACTTATCGGAATCTTAGAAAGGCGGAACCTATGTGTTCAGTTGCATCAAATGCAAAACTGTAGTGTAGCAATAAAGAGTTTTGTTTGAGACTAGAGAATTTTGCTGAGCCTCCGCTGATTCTTTGAAGAAGGTTTCCCAATCTTTTTGCTATGGTAAATTTATATTTGATTACAGTAAAATTTTAGAGTACTAAATTAGTTAAACATCTAAGTCTGTTTTGTAATTTTACTGACCCTCCTTCTCTTTCTTTTAAATAACTTATCCTGACGATAACTTGCTGATAAGCCGAAACCGCTAATCATACCATTTCAGTGACCTAAGGCTGATTTTTTTAATCACAAGTCCTGCCTGGTTTGATGGGCCCACCAGTATTTCTTCCTCTGCACCAACTGCAGAATGCCTGTCTTTCCGATTTCGTCAAGATGCGTGATGCATATGGATACAGTGTCGCGCTCCAAATAAATATTCACAGAAAGATCTTTCTGAAGTTAAGGCCGATGTTTAATGCTAGTAGATTTCTTTTCACCGGGTATCGCCTCTTTGTCTGTTCTAATCTATTTTTTATGTGAAGATTGCTTCATACATCTTGTGTTAACACGTTTCAAAAGTAGAAGAATGCCTTTACTTCGTCTGCTTTAGCCGTCCCTTATTTTTTTGTGAAGTTTATCACCGGTCTCATATCGGCTACTCATTACTTTCATCTTTCTTCGGCACTGTAATGCATATTCTATGCTAAGTAGACTGTTCATTCCACTGAATACGTCCTGCAGTTCTTTCTCACACTCACCAAAGACAGCAACGCTATCAACATATCTGAAATTATAGCTTATACAAACCAGCTTGAATAGTCGTTTCGTTGACACTACTCCCAATTATTTTCGAAATTCTGAGGGAGTGTTACCTATCGATTCTGATTTATTCTATCGATGTCCTCGATCTGTCTGTCGAAGACTGAAATACTGCATACTGTATGTCTTCATATCGACTACCATTTTTTCTCCTATCGATTCATCAGGCTGATGTTTACAACAACAAAAACAACTCAAAAACGTTCAACTGAAACTTCAGGACTGGGAGACCGTGGTCTGTGTACGCATCTGTTCCCTGACATTTCGTCTCCGCCTGTGGAAGACATCTTCAGAGGTAAAACAGTACCTGCAACAAAGAATCGAGAGGACCCTGACCACGGCCTCTCAAACCAGTCGCGAAAGATGACACTGCGTGATTAATTATAATAGAGCCACTGTTTGAAAGACTGGTTATTCTCTTTTATTACTATTTTTTCTCTAACGATATAGGATTTGAACTGTAATCCTATATAGCTGACAGTAAGCAAAGGGTGCCACTAGGAAAGGAACAGTTATTAATCTATCAGGCATCATCCAACTACGGAATAGTTACATGTGGCTTCTCACAGAGTTTCATCTTACGACCTTAGTTTTTATTGTGTATATCAACGCCGTTTCATCTGTAATGTTATTAGATGCCAAGTTTGTTTCATTTGTATATGATACAAACATTGCAGTAAAGAGCATATCAAGCGTAGCCGTAGAAAGATCGATTAATGAACTTTTCACGGATGTCAATAAATGGTTCCTAGCCAGATCTTTGTCACTTAACACAGAAAAACCACACTGCGTGCAGTTTACAGCTTCTAAGACGTTTCCCATCAGTTTATTCTTAAAAATGACGAGAAACAAATAGAAGACCTTTAAAGCGTTAAATTTATGGCATTACTGGTTGATAACAAAATGAACAGGGAAGAGCATACCACATCATTGCTGAAGTCTACAAACAAATCTCTTTCTTTCAAAGCGAATATTATCAGACGTACAAGACATAAAAGTAAAACAGATATAATACTAAGCTTACTTTCGTTGCATAATGTTATAGGGGTACTTATTTGGGTAACTCATCAAACCACGTTGAAGTTTTCTGCATCCAGAGACGTATAATAAGATTTATTTGTGGTGTGAAGTCAAGAACATCATGGGCGGGGCTGTTTAGGGAACTAGACTACTGCTTCCTAAAATGCGTACTTACTGCTTAGTTTAATTTATCATTAATAATAAACCTCGTTTTTCAAACTGAACACTCCGTTCATGAAATAGATTCTAAAAATCAGAATAACCTTTATTGCCGACGGGTGTGGCCGAGCGGCTCTAGGCGCTTCAGTCTGGAACCGCGCGACTGTTACGGTCGCGGGTTCGAATCCTGCCTCGGGCATGGATGTGTGTGCTGTCCTTAGGTTAGTTAGGTTTAAGTATTTCTAAGTTCTAGGGGACTGATGACCTCATATGTTAAGTCTCATAGTACTCAGAGCCATTTTAACCATTTGAACCATAACCTTCCATTATTCAGGAAGACAAAGTTTCCATAATTTTCTAGTATCCATAAAAAAGTTTAACCACTAATAAAGTAGACAATCTAAATGATGTATTGCTGACCAACTCGTTCTACTCCATTCATGAATTTCTTAGCACAACCGACCGTGTGTATATGATATTAATAATATCAAATAATGCGAGTGTTAGTACAGTCTGACTTCTGCACAAATTGAGTGCCGTTAACGCGATCGTTGTAAATAAGTGCTGTAAAATGATTTTTCTCTTTGATGACGCTTAGCTATAATAGCAAAATTTTCATATACACCTTGGGTTATTGAACATTTACATATTTTGTGACAAGTTATTTATTACCTTCTAGATAAAAATATGTTTCAATTTTTGTTGACGTATTCCAAATGGATGAGGACCATTTCACTCGGGGTCTGTGGACGGTACATTAGCATATTTGTTTTCTATTTGCAAGTATTTATTGTGTATTTTTGTTTTTCTGACAAGTTCTACATCCTGGAGGACCTCCTTACTGTGGACGTACTGGAACGGAATGTACTTCTCATCTAACGTGTCTAATCTAATCTAATGTTCCACAGGAGAGAGAGCAACGCACGACTATGGCCCCCGCTGTCCGCGGTGCCACACCACGGTGTGCTCCAGCAGCTCCAGCGCCAGCGGTGAGCCTGAGGACCGCCCACGTCGGGGACCGCTGTTGGCTGCCTCAACGCCGAGTTTCAGACTGCGACGAGGAGCCAACGGCGGACCCCGGCGGTGGCCGAACCAACCCGTCCGTCAGCAAGGAACCTGCCGCTGGAGATTTCAGACCGCGCTTTCTTGTCGACGGACGTCCTTTGAGAGAAAGTGGAGCTTTTCGTTGCTTTGTTTGTCATATCCTGCTTCTTTATTCGACATTTACCGATTTAATTTCACTCGTATGGCTCTCATATCGTCAACGGTAACTAACTTTATGCACTACTGGCCATTAAAATTGCTACACCAAGAAGAAATGGAGATGATAAACGGATATTCATTGGACAAATATATTATACTAGAACTGACATGTAATTACATTTTCACGGTGAGAAATCAGTACCCAGAACAACCACCTCTGGCCGTTATAACGGCCTCGATACGCCTGGGCATTGAGTCAAACAGAGCTTGGATGACGTGTACAAGTACAGCTGCCCATGCAGCTTCAACACGATACCACAGTTCATCAAGAGTAGTGACTGGCGTATTGTGACGAGCCAGTTGCTCGGCCACCATTGACCAGACGTTTTCAATTGGTGAGAGATCTGGAGAATGTGCTGGCCAGGGCAACAGTCGAACATTTTCCGTGTCCAGAAAGGCCCGTACAGGACCTGCAACATGCGGTCGTGCGTTATTCTGCTGAAATGTAGAGTTTCGCATGGATCGAATTAAGGCTAGAGCCACGGGTCGTAACACATCTGAAATGTAACGCCCACTGTTGAAAGTGCCATCAATGCGAACAAGAGGTGACCGAGACGTGTAACCAATGGCACCCCGTACCATCACGCCGGGTGATACGCCAGTATGGCGATGACGAATACACGCTTCCAATGTGCGTTCACCGCGATGTCGCCAAACACGGATGCGACCATCATGATGCTGTAAACAGAACCTGGATTCATCCGAAAAAATGACGTTTTGCCATTTGTGCACCCAAGTTCGTCGTTGAGTACACCATCGCAGGCGCTCCTGTCTCTGATGCAGCGTCAAGGGTAACCGCAGCCATGGTCTCCGAGCTGATAGTCCATCTAGTGCAAACGTCGTCGAACTGTTCGTGCAGATGGTTGTTGTCTTGCAAACGTCCCCATCTGTTGACTCAGGGGTCGAGACGTGGTTGCACGATCCGTTACAGCCGTGCGGATAAGACGCCTGTCATCTCGACTGCTAGTGATACGAGGCCGTTGGGATCCAGCACGGCGTTCCGTATTACCCTCCTGAACCCACTGATTAATATTCTGCTAAGAATCATTGGATCTCGACCAACGCGAGCAGCAATGTCGCGATACGATAATCCGCAATCGCGATAGGTCACAATCCGACGTTTATCAAAGTCGGAAACGTGATGGTACGCATTTCTCTACCTTACACGAGGCATCAAAACCACGTTTCACCAGGCAACGCCGGTCAACTGCTGTTTGTGTATGAGTAATCTGTTGGAAACTTTCCTCATGTCAACAGATTGTAGGTGTCGCCACCGGCGCCAAACTTGTGTGAATGCTCTGAAAAGTTAATCATTTGCATATCACAGCATGTTCTTCCTGTCGGTTAAATTTCGCGTCTGTAGCACGTCATCTTCGTGGTGTAGCAATTTTAATGGCCAGTAGTGTAAATCCAAGAACAAATCTAGCTCCATCCCGGAAACCATTGGTCCATAATTTACGGGAATTCTGTTGTCTGTGTGTGGACATCTGGTACCACATATCTTTGGAAACCTACCAAAGACTTTTCGAATCCATGTCACGCAGAAACGTTGGGCGGCAGAAGTTGACCAACACCATCAGACTAGTAAGGAGGTGCTCATAACGTTTTGGCTCATCAGTCTCTTTAAATTTTATACTGAGGACTTAGTGTTGGCGCAGGAGAGGAGCTCGTGGCGGGATGCATGAATTTATCCAAAACACTGGCGATGTGAAAGACACATGCAACTATTAGGAATTATTTAAGACATTGAGGTTAATGGTTTCGTAAAGCTTGCTTGGGGCTTACCCATTGTTACATTGGATTCTGCTGAAAAGAAAAATATACTCGGTTATATTATTTAAAAAAATCATGTCTGTACAGATAAGCTGTGAGGTCATAGCTCGGTCATTAAACGACATTATGGTACAGTGTCGGGTAATTTTCGGAGTGTTCGAAAGACGAAACCTACCTAAACAGCTGCATCAAATGTCCAAGTATAGGATGTCTTCAAAGAGAGTTTTGTTTCCACTAATGAAGTTTGCTGGGGAGCTGATGGTTCTCGGAAGAAGGCTTCTCATTCTTCTTATTAAGGAGGGATGGTAAAATACAACGAAACTAAATTAGTTAAGTAATTAAGTTACTCTTTTTTGTAATTAGTTTCCTTGTATTTTGCCATCCCTGCTTCTCTTTCTGTTTATATATGTTATCTGATGATCACTTGCTGACAAGCCGAGAGCGATAATTATAACATTTGAGTGATGAAAGACATTTTTTGTCACTAGTCGTCTTTTTTTCTGTTTGATGCGGCCCACCACGAATTCTTCATCTGCGCCAACCTCGCCATCTCCTTATTTTTTTTCTGGATGTATTCTAGCCTCTGTCTTCCTCTGCATGAGGTACCATGGAAGTTATTCTGTAATGACTTAACAGAACATAAATGCGAGATGTTTAAAATAGTTTCCAAAACGAAACTTTGTCTCGAAACCTGGCAGAAAATCCAAAGAAACTGTGGTCGCATGTGAAGCATGCTAGCGGCAAGACACAATTAATGCCTTCTCTGCACGATAGCAATGGAAATAGTATCGAAGACAGACCTGCGAGTTACTAAACACAGCCTTCCGAAATTCCTTCACCAAAGAAGACGAAATAAATATTGCAGAATTCGAATCAAGAACAGCTGCCAACATGATTAACGTAGAAGTAGATATCCTCGGAGCAGTGAAGCAACTTAAATCACTTATTAAAAGCAAGTCTTGACACTGTACACCAATTACCTTCCTGTCAGAGTGTGCTCCATACTTAACAATCCGTGCCCAAAGACTGGAAACTTGCGCAGGTCACACCAATATTCAAGAAAGGTAGTAGGAGTAATCCATATTAACGATATGCAGCAGGATTTTCGAACATGTACTGTGTTCGAACATTATGAATTACCTACAAGAGAGCGGTCTGTTGACACACGCCGGCCGATGTGGCCGAGCGGTTCTAGGCGCTTCAGTCTGGAGCCGCGCGACCGCTACGGTCGCAGGTTCGAATCCTGCCTCGGGCATGGATGTGTGTGATGTACTTAGGTTAGTTAGGTTTAGGTAGTTCTAAGTTCTAGGGGACTGATGACCTCAGATGTTAAGTCCCATAGTGCTCAGAGCCATTTGAACCATTTTGTTGACACACAGTCAACATGGATCTTCAGAAATCATCGTTCCTGTGAAACAAAACTGGCTCTTTACACTCACGAAGTGTTGAGTGCTATTGACAAGGGATTTCAAATTGATTCCGTATTTCTAGATTTCCAAAAGGTTTTTGACACAGTACCACACAAGTGGCTTGTGGTAGAATGGCGTGTTTATTGAATATTGTCTCAGTTATGCGACTAGATTCATGATTTCCTGTCAGAGTGATCACAGTTCGTACTTACTGACGGAAAGTCATCGAATAAAACAGAAGTGGTTTCTGCCGCTCCCCTAGGTAGTGTTAGAGGCCCGAATGCTGTTCCTTATCTGTCTAAACGATTTAGGAGACATTCTGAGCAGCCGTCTTAGGTTGTTTGCAGATGACGCTGTCGTTTATTGTCTAGGAAACTCATCAGAAGATCAAAACAAATTGCAAAACGATTTAGGAAAGCTATCTGGATGGTGCGTAAATTGGCAATTCATCCTGAATAACGAGCAGTGTGAGGTTATCCAACACGGAATCAGTTAAACTTCGCTTACACGATAAAAGCTGGCCGTGGTGGCCGAGCGGTTCTAGGCGCTTCAGTTTGGAAGCGCGACCGCTACGGTCGCAGGTTCGAATCCTGCCTCGGGCATGGATGTTTGTGATGTCCTTAGGTTAGTTAGGTTTAAGTAGTTCTAAGTTCTAGGGGACTGATGACCTCCGCTGTTAAGTCCCATAGTGCTCAGAGCCATTTTGAACACGATAAATCAGTCAAACCCAAAAGCCGTAAATTCAACTAAATATCTAGTAATAACAATTCCGAACAATTTAAATGGGAAAGAACGCACAGAAAATGTGGGGAAGACAAACCAAATACTGCGTTTAATTGGCAGAACGCTTAGAAAATGTAGCAGATCTACTACAGAAACTGGCCACACCACACTTGTTCGTCCTCTTCTGGAGTACTGTTGCACGGTTTGGGGTGCCTACCAGATAGAAGTAACAGACTACATCGAGAAAGTTCAAAGAAAAGCAGCATGTTTTGTACTGTCCTGAAATAGGGGAGAGAATGTCACGGACATGATACAGGATTTGGGGTGGACAATATTGAAACAGAGACGTTTTTCATTGCGACAGAATCTTCCCACGAAATTTCAATCACCAACTTTCTCCTTCGAATGCAAAAATATTTCGTTGACGCCGATCTGCATAAGGAGAAACGATCATCATAATAAATTAAGGGAAATCAGAGCTCGCACGGAAAGATACAGGTGTTCGTTTTTTCCACGCGTTGTTTGAGATTGGAATAACAGAGAATTATTGTGAAAGTGTTTCGATGAATCCTCTGCCGTGCACTTAAGTATGATTTTCAGAGTGTCCATGTAGATGTAGATGTAGATATCCCTTCTTGTCACTGTTTTGCATTGGTTCTTTTCTTTGTCGATTGTGCAGAGAATCTCCTCATTCCTTATCCTATGAGCGAACCTGATTTTCAACATCCTTCTGTGGCACCTCGTTCCAAACGCTCCGATTCTCTTCTTTTTCGGTTTTTTTCCACAGTGCGTGATTCATTTGAATACAGTGTTGTGTCCTAAAGATACAGTCACATGCACTCATTGCCTGTGATAATCGGCTTTTGATGTCCTTGGTTCAGCCGTTATGTGTTATGCCGTTTCAGTGGTTGAAGAATGCTTTGACTTCGTCTGCTTTGTCGTCTTGAATTTTAATGTGAAGTGTATCACTTGTGTCATATCAGATACTCATTACTATCGTTTTTCTTCGCCACTGCAAAGCGTATTCTGTGCTCCGTGGATTGTTCGTCCCACGGTACACGTGCTGCAAATTTTTCTCTCTTTCACCAATGATAGTGTCGTCAACAAATCTGATGCTGTGTTTCCGAAATTATAGAGTCTACAAACCAGCTTCAATAACAGTTTTGTTAAAAGAACTCCGCCATCTTTGAAATTCTCAGGGAATGTTACCTATCAATTTGTTTTATTTGGTCGCATGTATTCCATTGGTCTGTCGAAGACTTACACTTGATTCTCTATGCCTTCCACGTCGATTCACATTTATCTCCTATCGATTCATGAGACTGGCATGTATAACATCAAAAGGAATTGCAACATGTTCAGTTGAAGCATCTGGGCTGGGAGACCATGGCCTGTATGTAAATCTATCCTCTGACATTTTGTCTCTGGCTGTGGGGCACATCTTCGGAGGTAAAACGGCATCTACAACAAATGATCGAGAGGTTCCTGATCATGGCCTCTCAGCTCGGCTGTAAAAAATTGCATTGCACGAATAATTATAAAATGGTGACGTAGTGTCCCCTCAGTCAATATGTCTAGCCTGTGAAAAACGGTTTAAATTTCTTTTATCACGAGGGTTGAATGTAAAGTAATGCCTCAACCTTCGTTAATTGGGTTTGGATGAGAATATTTTAATAAATCAAACGCTGAAATAATCCTTAGAATGTGATCTTTAATTACCAATATTTACTTTTCCACATAATCACTACCCAATTGGATACATTTCTGCCAACGATGAACAAGTTTTCGAAGCCGTCATGGAAGAAGTCGACACTCTGTTTCCGCAACCACTGTCTCACAATTCTCTAAACGTCTTCATCAGAAGCATAATGATGTCCTCGCAGATTGTCTTTCATTATCGGGAACAGATGGAAGTCAGACGGTGTTAGGTCTGGACTGTATGGAGGATGCTGTACGGTGGTGGGATTCAGTCTCTGATGTTCTGCTGTGGTGGCACGTGATGTGTGTGTTTTGGCATTGTCATGGTGCAGGAAAACATTTCCGTTTCCCTTTCGGACCTTTGTTAGCCGTCGTTTCAGAGTTCGTAACGCTCTGAATTTATTGTTGTTCAACGATCAAGGAAATCAACATGGATAACACCATCTGCCTCCCAGAACACTGTGGCCATGATTTTTCCAGCTGAGGGCTGCGATTTATTTTTCTGGAGCGATTCTTTGTGTCGATATTCCATAGACTGACGTTTCGTCTCCGGGTTGTAATGGGGTAACCATGTTTCATCTCCTGTCACTGCTGATTGGAGAAAGGCGTCACCTTCATTCTCGTAACGCGAGAGGAGTTCCTGGCCGAATTCACGTCTGTGCGCTTTCAATTCAGAAGTCAGCATCCGGAATACCCATCGTGCAGAAATCTTCCGATAGCCAAGCAAGGCAATAATGTGACCCAAACGTTCTTGTGAAATGCCGATTGTGCTTGCAGTTTCTCTCTGAGTTATACGACGATCGCCCTGAATCAATCTGTCAACATTTTGCTTGTAAAACTCGTAGGTTGCTGTCATAGGACGTCCAACTCTTTCTTTGTCACGCAGGTCAGATGTTTCCGCCTCAACATCTTTAAACGTACTCGCCCAACGACGCACAGTACTCACATCAACACAATCACCATAAACTGCTTTGATTCTCTGATGAATCTCCTTTGGGGTGACACCTTCTGCTGTCAAGAATTTAATGACTGCACGTTGCTTAAACCGCATTGACCTACAGTCTGCTCAGGATTCCATACTTAACACTGTAACAACACAACCGTTCAATGCTAAGGCTTCCCGCCAAGTGGAGCTGTAGAAAAGAGGCTACGGAAGTAGCCAGTACCTGCCGCATACCAATGCTGCCAACTGTTGCAGACTTACGAAGGTGGAGGCATTACTTTTCAGTCAACCCTCGTATTAGTTTATCCTCAGACAGCTATTTGTGTTTCAGATCCTGCATCTCTGACGGGAAGCAAAGGGTGTGATTAGGGAAGAGACATTTATTAATCTATCACGAAGGATCCAGGTCGAGACTAATTACGTGTGGTGTCCCTTAGAGTTCCATTTTAGGGCCCTTATTATTTATTGTGGATATCAATGACCTTTCATCTTTAACATTACCAGATGCCAAGTTCGTTTCGTTTGCAGATGATACAAACATTGCAGTAAATAGCAAATAAAGTGAAGTCTTAGAGAGATCAATTAATGAAATTTTCATAATATTAATATACGGGTCCAACAACATGTAAAAGGATTCCCGCCAGTATATCCACAAATTATGGCGACAGACAGATAGAAGAAGTTTACAGTGCAAAATTCTTGGAATTATAGTTTGATAATAAAACTGGCGGGAGCACACTTGTTATGAGACATAGCTAATATAAAAATGAAAAAGCTATCACACAAAGCTTATTTTCATTGCATAATGACATCATCAATTATTTTTTGGGTAACTCATTAAGCCTAGCTATCCATCTAATAAAAATTATTTATAATTAGAACTTAAGGCATCCTGCAGTGATATGTTTAGGGAACAAGGGATATAAACTACTGCTCCCCAATATACTTATTCCTTAATGACATTTATGAGTAAAACATACCTCTCTTTCAAACCAACAGATCACTTGATGGAATCAATATTAGAAATAAAAATAAACTTCATGAAGATTAAAAATGACTTATTTTTGTACAGGAAGGCATCCATTATTCAGGAAGACAAAGCTTCAATAACTTTCCAGCAATAAATTTCAGTCTAAGACGAGCCTAAACGATTTACTGGTGGCCAATTCCTTCCAATCCATTGATGAATTTCTTAGTAGAACCGACTGGTGTTTAAATGTTACTAATGATATCAACCACTACGAATCTTAGTACAATCCGATCAAATGGTTCAAATGGCTCTAGGCACTATGGGCCTTAACATCTGAGCTCATCAGTCCCCTAGACTTAGAACTACGTAAACCTAACTAACCTAAAGACATCACACACACCCATGCCTGAGGCAGGATTCGAACCTGCGACCGTAGGAGCAGCGCGGTTCCGGACTGAAGAGCCTAGAACCACTCGGCCACAGCAGCCGGCTTGGTACAATCTGACATTTGTGCCTGAGGCAGGATTCGAACCTGCGACCGTAGGAGCAGCGCGGTTCCGGACTGAAGAGCCTAGAACCACTCGGCCACAGCAGCCGGCTTGGTACAATCTGATATTTGTACAAATTGTATGTAATATTGCGATCATTGTAAATAAGTGCTATAAAATAGTTTTCTATTTGATGATGCTTGTCTTTAATAGCATAAGAATTATCATATAGGCCGGGGGTTATTGAACATTTACATGTTTTGTGACAAGTTATATCACCTTTTAGATGGAAATATATTTCAGGTTTTGTTGACGTATTCCAGATCAGTGAGGACCAATTCACTTGGGGTCTGTGGAAGATACATTGGAATACTTGTTTCTTCTTTGCCAACATTTATTGTGTGTTCTTGTTTTTCTGACATGTTCTACATCCTGGAGGATCTCCTCACTATAGACCTGTTTGAACGGAATGTACTTCTCACCTAACGTGTCTAATCTAATCCAATGTTCCACAGGATAGAGAGCGACACACGACTACAGAGGCCGCTGCCCGCGGCGCCATACCACGGTGTGCTCCAGCAGCTACAGCTCCAGCGGTGACCCTGAGGACCGCCCACGCCGAGGACCGCTGTCGGCTGCTTCGTTGCCGAGTTTCAGACTGCCACGAGGAGCCGACGGCGGACCCCGGCGGGGGTCGAACCGACCTGCCGGTCAGCGAGGAACCTGCAGCTGGGGATTTCGGACGTCTCTGTCTTCTTGACGGACGTCCTTTGAGAGAAATTAGACCTTTTTGTTGCATTGTTCGTCAGATCTCGCTTCTTTATTCGACATTTACCGTTTTAATGTCGTTCGTCCAGCTCTCTGCTCTCATATCGTCTACTGTAACTGGCTGCATAAATCCAAGTAGAAAAACTAGTGCGAGTGGTAGGAAAAGCGTAATTTTCTGATGTAAAAGTAGAAAATAGCACGTACCTAATTGTTTACACGCTAGACTATGCGCGATGTGTTCTAGTTTCACCAACTGTTTGGGGTGTCCTGGTAAACAGATCCTCTGCTGAAACTATGATGTACTGAGGTCCCTATGACGCGTTGAAAGTAGGAAGGAAGGAAGGCAGATTAAGGTTTTTTATTTGGATTTGGTTTATTGGACCAACAGCGTGGTACAAATATATAGAACATATTTACGGAGAAATCATAATATGACTATTTTAACAACGATTTAAAAGTATTTTACATAGGAACAATAAACACTGCTAAGGAACTTCGCTTATTAACCAGAGACAAAATAGGAAATAAAAATTGCAGACATTGGGAACCATACACCTGGAGTACGAGAGTTAGTGCACCCACAGACAGAACAAAAAATCTCACATACACAGGTGGCCACCTATATATACAGGGTGTTACAAAAAAGTACGGCCAAACTTTCAGGAAACGTTCCTCACACATAAAGAAAGAAAATATGTTATGTGGACATGTGTCCGGAAACGCTTACTTTCCGTGTTAGAGCTCATTTTATTACTCCACTTCAAATCACATTAATCATGGAATGGAAACACACATCAACAGAACGTACCAGCGTGACTTCAAACACTTTGTTACAGGAAATGTTCAAAATGTCCTCCGTTAGCGAGGATACATGCATCCACCCTCCGTCGCATGGAATCCCTGACGCGCTGATGCGGCCCTGGAGAATGGCGTATTGTATCACAGCCGTCCACTATACGAGCAACAAGAGTCTCTACATTTGGTACCGGGGTTGCGTAGACAAGAGATTTCAAATGCCCCCATAAATGAAAGTCAAGAGGGTTGAGGTCAGGAGAGCGTGGAGGTCATGGAATTGGTCCGCCTCTATCAATCCATCGGTCACCGAATCTGTTGTTGAGAAGCGTACAAACTCTTCGACTGAAATGTGCAGGAGCTCCATCGTGCGTGAACCACATGTTGTGTCTTACTTGTAAAGGCACATGTTCTAGCAGCACAGGTAGAGTATCCCATATGAAATCATTATAACGTGCTCCATTGAGCGTAGGTGGAAGAAAATGGGGCCCAATCAAGACATCACCAACAATGCCTGCCCAAACGTTCACAGAAAATCTGTGTTGCTGACGTGATTGCACAATTGCGTGCGGATTCTCGTCATCCCACACATGTTGATTGTGAAAATTTACAATTTGATCAGTAAAGAGAACATTTGCACTGAAATGAGGATTGACACATTGTTGGATGAACCATTCGCAGAAGTGTACCCGTGGAGGCCAATCAGCTGCTGATAGTGCCTGCACACGCTGTACTTGGTACGGAAACAACTGGTTCTCCCGTAGCACTCTCCATACAGTGACGTGGCCTTGTACAGCAGCAACTTCTCTGACGCTGACATTAGGGTTATCGTCAACTGCACGAAGAATTGCCTCGTCCATTGCAGGTGTCCTCGTCGTTCTGTGTCTTCCCCAGTCGCGAGTCATAGGCTGGAAAGTTGCGTGCTCCCTAAGACGCCGATGAATTGCTTCGAACGTCTTCCTGTCGGGACACCTTCGTTCTGGAAATCTGTCTCAATAGAAACGTACCGGGCCACGGTTATTGCCCCGTGTTAATCCATACATCAAATGGCCATCTGCCAACTCCGCATTTGTGAACATTGCACTGACTGCAAAACCACGTTCGTGATTAATACTAACCTGTTGATGCTACGTACTGATGTGCTTGATGCTAGTACCGTAGAGCAATGAGTCGCATGTCAACACAAGCACCGAATTCAACATTACCTTCCTTCAATCGGGCCAACTGGCGGTGAATCGAGGAAGTACAGTACATACTGACGAAACTAAAATGAGCTCTAACATGGAAATTAAGCGTTTCCGGACACATGTCCACATAACATCTTTTCTTTATTTGTGTGTGAGGAATGTTTCCTGAAAGTTTGGCAGTACCTTTTTGTAACACCCTGTATACAAGGCGATGTAAATACAAGGCGATGTGCTGACTGCCTCATTACCGCCCTGCCCAAACCGCTACGGACAGAAACTTGAAGTCTGGCGAGCGCATTGATATTATACTACAGACGTCGTTTAAGAAGTGATTTTTCGAAGTTACACTCCTAAAGGGGTGAAATATCGGAGGAGAGGTTTTTGAAAATACGTCGCTATTAAAGCAATTTTAAAGCTACACCTAAGGAAATTGGCGTCTGGTTTCTCGGTATAAAGTAAAGAAATACTCATTTCAGCATTTCTGTAATTTTAGATCCTATGGGGATGAAATAGTGTGTGAAACTATATTTTGAAATTAAGTTATTATTAAAGAACTAGCAAATTATTTTTAAAGCTACACCCATGAAAATTGATATTCGACTTCCCGGCTACAAATAAAAAAATACACCTTTGGGTTTTCTCGGAAATTCAACCTCTAAGAGGATGAAACATGGGATGAAATTATTTTACAAAATACCTATGAAATACCTATGAAAATTTGAATTTGGATTCTGAGTTAGAAATAAAAAATATGTGTTTCACTATTTTTGGAAATGCAGCCTCTATAAGGATGAAAGTTTTTATGGAAATATTTCATTATGCAAGCACTTCTGAAGGTAAATCTACGAAAATTTGTGTTTGGCTTTCCTGTTAGAAATAAAAAAATACTCATTTCGGTGGTTTTGAGAATTCAAACCCTAAAATGGTGAAATAAGTGCTGTAATGTTATATGAAAATATTTCATTGTGAAACCATTTTGAAGCTATGTCTGTCAAAATTGGTATTCGACTTTTCGGTCAGAAATGAAAGAATACGTGTTCATTGTTTTTGGAAATTTAACCACCTAAGGCAGTGAAAATGAGATGGCAAGTTTTTTGAAAGTATGAAATTACAATGAAATGAACACCCTTAGCTGCTTACAGGCGTTGACATACGTCAACGGGGACATATGAAAATGTGTGCCCCGACCGGGACTCGAACCCGGGATCTCCTGCTTACATGGCAGACGATCTACCCATTTTTTTTTTTAATCTCGTTTTGTTCGTTGTATCTGTTGGGGGCGGACGTCACAAGACACCCGTTTCAGTTCTTCGTTGATCCATTAACTCAGTTTTTTGTTACAGAGGGCAGCTAACCCTCTGACCGAACACGCTGAGTTACCGTGCCGACATCCATCTGAGCCAACGAGGACACAGAGGATAGCGAGACTACAGGGATTTATCTCTGGCACGCCTCCCGTGAGACCCACATTCCCAATTCATTGTCCCGCACTACATGCGTAGTGTCCCCGCCCATTATACTCATTACTCGCGGCGCGTTGCCGATTCCCGTAAGAGTTCGGGCACCGTTTGTGCATTTGCACAGAAGAAGAAGATGGTCAAGTGGCCGAAAGAACAGATACCATCTTAGTATATATTTTGAAAGTATTACATTATGAAAGCATTTTCCTAGCTAAATCCACGAAAATTTGGATCTGGCTTGTCTGTTATAAATAAAAAATGCGTTTGGCTGTTTTTGGAAATTTAACCCCTAAGGGAATGAAACACGGGATGAAAATTTTGAAGAAAGAGTGTCGTTATATTTAAAAAATTACAGCTAAATCTTTGAAAATTGTTATCTGACTTCTCGATTAGGTGCAAAGACATATGTGTTAGGAGATGAAAGATTCTACTGAAATATGACCACAAGAACGCAAAAGATACGTTTAATAAAAACCTTGGACTCCAGCCGCGGGTTGGTTTTTTGTCAGAAGTACATTTGGAAAAGACAATGGCCTTAATTATTGAGAAACGTTTAGGTGTTGTCATTTGTGAAGAACTTAAGACTTCGATTAAAGGAAAACAAAAAAATGTGTGTAGACCATATATTCTTCGGGAGCGAAGCAGCGGACGCTAAGCTAGTCTCGTGCTTTTTTTTATTACAGGATTCTCATGTCACAATAAAACAGGAGCTGGTGATTGGATACCGTCAGTCTCACAACGTTTTCCAGTAACCGGTTTTGCAGTGCATCGAGGAAACGACAGGAGAACAGCAAGTGGTTGACGTCTCCATCTTCTTTCTTCTGACAGTTGTAGGAAGGATTATCATTTATGTTTTTGTGATGTAAGTGGGAATGAGTTCAAGCACTTTTGGCACTCGTTCGAGGTAGTTATCAGCTTCCTGCTCGTCTGAAATTTTGAGGACCAGGGAAGGTTTCTAATTACTGGTTGGATCGCATCATAGTATTGGATTTCTTTCCTTCTGTATGCACAGTATGATACATTTGTTTACGTTCAGGGTCAACTGCCAGAGCCTCCATTATTGATCAATCCTCTGTAGGTCATTTTGTAAATCGATACCGTCTTCTGGCATTGATGCTGTCTTATAAAAAACCGCAACGCCTGCGAACAGTGTTAAAGAGCTTCCGACGCTTTGTAGTAGATCATTCATATAGATTATAAATCGTAACGGTCCCATCATACCTCCCTTGGGTAGTCCGGAAGTTACATCTGTCGATTTTGTTCCATTATGAGCGACGTGTTATATTCTGTAAAAATAGAGTCTTGAATCCAGTCGCAATTGTGGTCCGATACCAGGTGCGCATGTATTATTTTCACTAATCGGCAGTGTGGGACGGTGTCAAATCCCTTCCTGCAATCAAGGAACACTGCATCGACGTGAGCGCCGTTGCTTACAGCGGTACGGATCTCGTTGAGGAAAAGTGCAAGATGAGTTTCTCCTTTGTTTGCGGAATACATTTGTTACCGTACTCTAAGAACGTCATCGTGTTCCCGTGTTGACTCGACGATATCATCAATGACTGTTTGCAGTGAGCACGGGTTGATCGAGATTGGACCGGGATCAATGAAAATGTATCGCCTTTGTCACACCAGGTTAATAAAATGTATTTTTGCTTGTAATCTCATTTCATACCTCTCCCTCCACTGGCAGCCATTACGTGAAATATAATTAATCACATGATTAGCGGGCTTCTCCCATGAGATATCAGAAAAAATACTTTAAATATTTTTTCTTTCAGGAAAAGAAGAATTTTTTTGCAGAAATAGTTTCATTAAAAATACACCACGAATGCAAAGATAATAACATGAGGCTCAGGCTTGCTTATGAGTAAATCGCTGACTGGTGAAAGTCTTGTTTTCACTGTCGTAAATATTACGCGAATCTGAATTAACAGTATAAAAGGTCAGTGTTTAATAAAGGATTTACGTAACATTGACAATAATACACTCCTGGAAATTGAAATAAGAACACCGTGAATTCATTGTCCCAGGAAGGGGAAACTTTATTGACACATTCCTGGGGTCAGATACATCACATGATCACACTGACAGAACCACAGGCACATAGACACAGGCAACAGAGCATGCACAATGTCGGCACTAGTACAGTGTATATCCACCTTTCGCAGCAATGCAGGCTGCTATTCTCCCATGGAGACGATCGTAGAGATGCTGGATGTAGTCCTGTGGAACGGCTTGCCATGCCATTTCCACCTGGCGCCTCAGTTGGACCAGTGTTCGTGCTGGACGTGCAGACCGCGTGAGACGACGCTTCATCCAGTCCCAAACATGCTCAATGGGGGACAGATCCGGAGATCTTGCTGGCCAGGGTAGTTGACTTACACCATCTAGAGCACGTTGGGTGGCACGGGATACATGCGGACGTGCATTGTCCTGTTGGAACAGCAAGTTCCCTTGCCGGTCTAGGAATGGTAGAACGATGGGTTCGATGACGGTTTGGATGTACCGTGCACTGTTCAGTGTCCCCTCGACGATCACCAGTGGTGTACGGCCAGTGTAGGAGATCGCTCCCCACACCATGATGCTGGGTGTTGGCCCTGTGTGCCTCGGTCGTATGCAGTCCTGATTGTGGCGCTCACCTGCACGGCGCCAAACACGCATACAACCATCATTAGCACCAAGGCAGAAGCGACTCTCATCGCTGAAGACGACACGTCTCCATTCGTCCCTCCATTCACGCCTGTCGCGGCACCACTGGAGGCGGGCTGCACGATGTTGGGGCGTGAACGGGAGACGGCCTAACGGTGTGCGGGACCGTAGCCCAGCTTCATGGAGACGGTTGCGAATGGTCCTCGCCGACAGCCCAGGAGCAACAGTGTCCCTAATTTGCTGGGAAGTGGCGGTGCGGTCCCCTACGGCACTGCGTAGGATCCTACGGTCTTGGCGTGCATCCGTGCGTCGCTGCGGTCCGGTCCCAGGTCGACGGGCACGTGCACCTTCCGCCGACCACTGGCGACAACATTGATGTACTGTGGAGACCTCACGCCCCACGTGTTGAGCAATTCGGCGGTACGTCCACCCGGCCTCCCGCATGCCCATTATACGCCCTCGCTCAAAGTCCGTCAACTGCACATACGGTTCACGTCCACGCTCTCGCGGCATGCTACCAGTGTTAAAGACTGCGATGGAGCTCCGTATGCCACGGCAAACTGGCTGACACTGACGGCGGCGGTGCACAAATGCTGCGCAGCTAGCGCCATTCGACGGCCAACACCGCGGTTCCTGGTGTGTCCGCTGTGCCGTGCGTGTGATCATTGCTTGTACAGCCCTCTCGCAGTGTCCGGAGCAAGTATGGTGGGTCTGACACACCGGTGTCAATGTGTTCTTTTTTCCATTTCCAGGAGTGTAGTTCAGCTACGTGGGTCATTGTGCCGTGTCTCTCTTTGCAACAATATTTATTTATCGGGCACTACCTAATACAGTTTTAAAAAATGCAGCGTATTTTTGAGCTGGCCGTGAGTGTTGACAACATAACTAGCTTGTTAGAAGCCAATCCAGCACCTCTAACCAGGATTGTTTGCCTTCGTAGAAACACTGATGATTGTAAGCGTATATTTTAGCCTCTGCTGCGAGTGTGCGAAATATACGCGACGTCACGACTCATAAATATTATCGACGATTCCAAACGTCACAAACCGATAGCTTTTAAAGAACAAAAAAGGAGGGAGAGAGGCGATATAAGTGACGCTAAACGTGTCTGGAAACCTACCAGCGCCGCGCGGGATTAGCCGAGCGGTCTGAGGCGCTGCACTCATGGACTGTGCGGCTGGTCCTGGCGGAGGTTCGAGTCCTCCCTCGGGCATGGGTTTGTGTGTTTCTCCTTAGGACAATTTAGGTTAAGTAGTTGTGTAATCTTAGGGACTGATGACCTAAGCAGTTAAGTCCCATAAGATTAAAAAAAAAAAAAAAAAAAACTAACAGCGACAGGTCGAACCCACGCCACCCAGAGACGCTGATGTGTGGTGGATCAGCACGAATAGAATGCTAATCAGGTGCTTGTAACGTTTTGGCTCATCAGTGTTTTTAAATTTGATAGTGATCTGATACATCGTTTACAGCTATTGAGGACTTAGGGGTGGCATAGAAGAAGAACTCATGGTGGGACGCATGAAATTAATCAGAACAGTGGTGACAGGAAAGACATACTGTAGAGAATTATTGAATACATTGAGAATATAATACTTTCTTAACGCTTGCGTGTGGCACAGCCAACGTTACATTGGATTTTGCTGAACCGTGTAATGTACTCGGTTCTGTTATTTAAAAAAAATCATGTCTGGTTAGATAAGCCGCATAATCATACCTCTGCCATTAGACAGCATCGTGGTAGAGAGCTGAGTACTTTTCAGAGTGCTAGAAACACAGAACCTACCTGCTCAGTTGCAACAGATGCAAACATGTAGTGTGTCAATAAAGGGAATTTAGCTTCACACAAATTAATTTTACTTATGCCCTGTTGATTCTTTGAAGAAGGCTTTTCATTCTTTTTATGGAAAATAAAGCTCTTGGGACGGTAAAATACGAGAGAACTAAGTTAGTTAAATAAGTAATTTAGTCTTTTTTGTAATTTTATTTTCTAGTATTTTACCATTCCTCCTTCTCTTTCTTTTTAAATATGTTGTCTGATGACGACTTACTGATAAGTTGAAAGAGGTAATTTTACTAATTGAGTGACCAGAGGCTTTTTTTTTTTTTTTTGGGTCATCAGTTTTCTGGCTGGTTTGATGCGGTCCGCCACGAATTCCTCTACTGTGCCAACCTCCTGCTCTCAAAGTAACAATCTACATCCTCAATTATGTATTCCAATCTGTGTTTTCTACTAGAGTTTTCACCCCATGCCGCTCCCTCGTGTACTATTGAAGTTATTCCCTGACGCCTGAACATATGTCGTATTACCCTCTCTCTTCTTGTCACTGCTTTGCGCATATTCCTTTCCTTCACCGACTGTGCTGAGAACCCTCGTTTCTTATCCTGTCGGTGCACCAAATCTTCAACATCAACTGGCACCACATGTCAAACGTTTCGACTGTCTTCTTTTCCGATTTTGTCACAGTGCCTGATTCTTTTGGATACAGTGTTGTGCTCCAAACATAAATTCACAGACATTTTTTTCTCAAATTATGGCCGATATTTGATGCTAGTAGACTTCTTTTGACCAGGAATGCCCTCTTTGCCCGTGCTAACCTTTTTTTCCTGTCCTCCTTGCTTCGTCCGTCATGTCCTATTACGTCTGAAAGATAGAAGAATCATCTGCTTTTTGGTTACGAACTTTTGTGTTAAGTTTATCAGTAACGTCATTTCGACTATTCATTACTTTGTCTTTCTTCGGCACTCTAATGCACAGTCTGTGCTCAGTAGACTGTTTATTCTATTCAGTATGCCCTGTACCTCTTCCTCACTTTCACCAACGATAGCAATTTCATCACAAAATGTTATGATTGACGCCCTTTCACCCCGAATTTTAATCTCAGTCCTGAAGTTTTCTTCTATTTCCGTCAATGTTTTTGCTGTATGACTTGAACTGTATTGACGCAACGGTACATGCCTGTTGTGTACCATTTCTAACTCGAACACTTGGTTCTTGATGTTCCATTCCCATTTTTCCCTCTTGTTTCTTGTGCATATTGTATATTACAATTTTCTTTCGCATTTTTCTGGATATTATTCCTGTCAGCAACTTGGATGCACGCGCTGATTAGCTGACCGTGCTATAGCTCTCGTTCACACAAGCGCCTTTACTGTCTTCAGGACTGTCTGGCTGATATTTTTCCGAAAATTTGATTGTATGTCTACGGAACTATGGATTCTACAAACGAGCTTGAATAGTCGTTTCGTTGACACTACTCCCCAACTTTGGAAATTCTGTGGGAACCTTATCTGTCGCTTCTGACTTATCTGGTAACGCTCTCTTTAAATTTGACTCAACTATTGCATCCCCAATGTGTTCCATATCGATCCCCATATTTTCTCTAATGCGCTCTGTGATTCACATATTTAACAACGAAAACAACTTCAATGCGTCTAGTTAGAACTTCATGGCTGACAGGCCGTGGTCGATATGTAAAACTATTCCCTGACTTTTGGTGCCCGACTGCGAGAGACATCTTCGGAGATAAAATGGCAGCTGCAACAAAGAATCGATGGTATCCTGCCCATGGCCTCTCATCCAGTTCGTTAAAGTTTACAGTGTATGATTAGCTGAAGCACGGTCAGAATATTTCCCTCAGGCAGTATGGCTAATCTGCGAAAGACTGTTCATTCGCTTCTGTTATTACACTCGTGTTCAGAAGAAGCAGAACACCTTGAACGACTAGAGACAGGACGTTCATATTCTCAGGGCATGTACGTTAGAATTATTAGCATTTAAACTATGTTACCCCGTGGGTTCAAGATCACCATCAATATCGCGGAGGAACACCACCTAGCGGTAAAATGCGTCTGTGGCTCTCGTTGTCGCTATAAACCGAAGTTGATGGATCAGCTTGACTTGAGCAGACGTGCAGTATGCCTCGCCGACGTATGCGCGAACCGCACCGTCAGATCAATGAGTTTGAAAGACGGCGCATTATTGGCATCAGAGAATGTGGTGCATCCAACCAGGAAACTACTGCTCGTGTGGGACGAAGTGTTTCGGCAGTGCAACAGGTGAGTGCAGAATGGTAGAACAGGCGAGATGGGTCAGGTCTAACCCCACACACCATCCCCCGAGAAGATCGACACCTCATCCGAATGGCATTGGAAGACAGATTCGCGTCCTTCTCGACTCTGGCGCAACAGTGGAACCGTGTAACACATCGTACGCCATCAGGGTTCACAGTCTGTCGTCGTTTTTTTTTGTGGCATGGGTTAAGTCCGACTACCCTAGACGAATGTGCAGAAATATGCAAAACGACAATGGTGTATGGAACAACGTCATTGATCACAGGAATGGCATCAGGTAGTGTTTTCGGACGAATCTAGGTTCTCTTTGTTTGAAAATAATGACCGCATTTTTGTTCGCCACAGACAGGGGGAGCGGCATCACAGTGAGTGCATTCACGCAAGACATACAGCGCCAAAGCAAGGTGTTATGGTGTGGGGTGGTATTGGTTACAACCAAAAACCACAGTTGGTGCGTGTCCAACATACTGTGACCTGTGTGATCTACGTCAATGACATTCTGCGACCTGTAGCCACACACTTTCTGCACAATACCCCAGAAGCCATTTTTCAGCAAGACAACGCACAACTACAAGTTGCTGCACGATCATGTGCCTTCTTGGTGTCATAGGATGCGAGCCTTTTGCCCTGCCCCGCCAGATCACCAGATTTATCGAAAATTGAAAATGTGTGGGAATGGTGAAACGATGGATGCAGGGCTGTGACCCAATGCAAACATCCTGAGATGAACTTTGGAACCAGGTGAACGCAGCATAGATGACTGTACCACAGGACGCCGTTCGCACTCTACACCCGTCAACGTCATCACTCATGCAACAAGTTGTTAGGGCCCATGGTAGAGCTTGTGCATACTACGCAACAGAACACATCCTGAACCGAGGTGACTTAAAAGCTAATTGTTTCCGCAGAACATACTTACGTACGTGTCCTGTGAATATGAAGGCCCTTCCTCTAGTCGTTCAAGGTGTTCTGCTTTTTTTCTGAACATCGATGTATTTGATCTCCAAGCAGCTATTTATGGCTTAAATACAAAATCTGTGACAGGAAACTAAGGGCGTCATTAAGAAGGGGACATTCACTAATCTATCAGGAATCATCCACCTGGGGACTAGTTACATGTTGTGTCCCACAATGTTCCATCTTAGGACCTTTACTTTTTCTTGTGTGTATTAATGAGCTTTCATCTGTACCATTACCAGACGTCAAGCCTGCTTCGTTTGTGGGTGATACAAACGTTGCAGCAGTCTTAGAAATACCGGTTAATGAAATTTTCATGGTCATTATTAAAAGGTTCCTAGCTTAATCTTTATCAACAAACACTGGAGAACACACAATATGCACTTTACAACTTGCAAAATGTCTCCCACGAGTACGTGCCTGAAATAAGACGACAAACAGAATGAAGAAGTTGACAGTGTTAAATTCTTGGGCTAGTCGTTATTGGGTCTTCAGTCCAGAGACCGGTTTGATGCAGTTCTCCATGCTACTCCATCCTGTCAAGCCCCTTCATCTCATAGTACCTACGGCAACGTACATCGTTCTGGATCTGCTTAGTGTATCCATCTCTCGGTCTCCCTCTAATACTAAACTGGTGATCCCTTGTTGCCTCAGAATGTGTCCTACCAACCGATCTCTTCTGCTAGTCAAGTTATCCCCAGTTCTGTTCGGTACCTTCTCATTAGTTATGTATTATACCCATCTAGTCTTCAGCATTCTGTTGTAGCACTGCGTTTCGAAAGCTTCTGTTCTCTTCTTGTCTAAACGATTTATCGCCCATGCTTCACTTCCATACATAACTCCACTCCGTACAAATACTTTCAGAAAGGACTTCCTGGCACTTAAATCTACACTCGACTTCACTTCAATACATAACTACACTCCGTACAAATACTTTCAGAAAGGACTTACTGACACTTAAATCTACACTCGATGTTAACAAATTTCCCTTCTTCAGAAACGCTTTTCTCGCCGTAGCGAATCTACGTTTTAAATCCTCTCTACTTCGACAATCATCTCTTATTTTGCTGCCCAAACAGCAAAGCTCATCTACTACTTTAAGTCTCTCCTTTCCTAATCTAATTCCGTCAGTATCACTTGATTTAATTCGACTATATTCCATTATCCTCGTTCTGCTTTACGATAAATTGTAGTGTGGGAGGAGCTCACCACAGAATTGCTGAAGTGTCTGAACAAATCTCCATTTGTAATGCTAATGTTGTCATGTATATGTGATATAAATACGAAAAAAAGCTAGCATACTATGCTTGTCTTCATTCCATAATGTCATGCAGCATCATTTATTGGGATTGTTGTGGACTGGCAAGACAGCCAATCCACAGTGACGGGTAACCGAAAGGCACGCGCTTAAACTCACGCAGGCTGGCGTGAGTTCTGAAACAGGATACGTAATGAATGCTATAAAGAAAAGTACGTAGCTGCTGGAATACTCAACTTTAATCCACAATTGGTGAACATTGGTCTTGTTGATACAGTATATGCGTCATTAGATACATAGCAAAGGATAATTGGCGCCTTGCTAGGTCGTAGCAATTGACTTAGCTGAAGGCTATGCTAACTATCGCCTCGGCAAATGAGAGCGTAATTCTCAGTGAACCTTTCCTAGCAACGTCGGCTGTACAACTGGGGCGAGTGCTAGTAAGTCTCTCTAGACCTGCCGTGTGGTGGCGCTCGGTGTGCTATCACTGACAGTGGCGACACGCGGGTCCGACGTATACTAATGGACCGCGGCCGATTTAAAGGCTACCACCTAGCAAGTGTGGTGTCTGGCGGTGACACCACAGGGATAACACATAGAGCCAAGCTGAAGTTAACCGCGTCCAAAGAAGCGTAATAAGAACAATTTGTGGTGTGAAGTCAAGAACATTCTGCAGATGCCTGCTCGGGGAAGTAGTAGCACTAACGTCTGCTTCCCAATATATTCATTCCTTAATGAGATGTATCATTAAAAATATGTCTGTTTTTCAGACTAACAGCTCAGTTCATGGAATCAATACTAGATATCACAATAATCTTCACAAAGGTTTTAAGTCACTTACTTTGGTCCAGAGAGGTGGCCGCTATTCAGAAACATACAGTTTCAGTAACTTTTCAGCAACCCTAAAAAATTATGACGAGCCTGAACTATTTACTGGTGGCCAATTCCTTCTACTCCATTGATGAATTTCTTAGCGGAACCGACTGATATTTATCTGTCACTAATAATATCAAATATTGCGAGTCTTAGTACGATCTGACTTGCGTGCACATTGACGCAGTAATGCGATCATTCCAAGTAAGTGCTGTGAAATGATTTTTCTATTTGATGATGCTTGGCTACAGTAACTTAAGAATTATCATATATACATCAGTGTGCTGAACTTTATATATTTTTTGACGTGTTATTTATTACCTTTTAAATAAAAATAAGTTTAAAATTCATTGTCACTCATTCCACATCCATGAGGACTATTTGACTTGGAGTGTGGGGAAAATAGGGCGGCATATATCTGTTGTTGTTTGTAAATATTTCTTGTGTGTTCTTGTTTTCTGACACGTCCTGGGTAATGGAGGACCTTCTCCCCATTCCGCCATTCCGGGTTCGATTCCCGGCTGGTTCGGAGATTTTCTCCGCTCAGGGACTAGGTGTTGTGTTGTCCTTATCATCACCATTTCATCCCCATCGACACGCAAGTCGCCGAAGCGGCGTCAACTCGAAAGACTTGCACCAGGCGAACGGTCTACCCGACGGGAGGCACCAGCCACACGACATTTCTATTTCTCCCCATTGACCCACCTGAACGAAATGTACTTCTCATATAGCGTGTCTAATCTAATCTACTTTTCTACAGGGAAGAGAATGACATAGCACTAGGGAGGCCACTGTGAACGCCGCCATACCACGATGTGGTCTCTCCAGCTCCAGTTCCAGCTCCAGCGGTGACACTGAGGACTGCCCGCGCCGGCGTCCGCTGTTGGCTGCCTCGTCGATGCGTTTCAAACTGCGACGAGGAGCCGACGGCGGACCTCGGCGTGGGTCGAGCCGTTCTGCCGGTCGCCGAAAAACCCGCCGCTGCTCCTTCCTGCCGAATGACTGTCTACGAGAGAAAGTGGAGCCTTTTCTTTGTGTGTCTGTCATACTCCGCTTCTTTAGTGGACATTTACGGATTTCATTTGACTCGTCCTGCTCTCTGCTCTCATATCGCTAATCGTAACTGTCTATTGTGGGTGGTCCTTTGATCGTGACCGGGCCAAATATCTCACGAAATAAGCCTCAAACGAAAAAACCACAAAGGACGAAACTTGTCTAGCTTGAAGGGGGAAAGCCCGCATCTCGTGGTCGTGCGGTAGCGTTCTCGCTTCCCACGCCCGGGTTCCCGGGTTCGATTCCCGGCGTTGTCAGGGATTTTCTCTGCCTCGTGATGGCTGGGTGTTGTGTGCTGTCCTCAGGTTAGTTAGGTTTAAGTAGTTCTAAGTTCTAGGGGACTGATGACCGTATATGTTAAGTCCCATAGTGCTCAGAGCCATTTGAATCATTTTTGAAGGGGGAAACCACATGGCGCTATGGTTGGCCCGCTAGATGGCGCTGCCATAGGTCAAAAGGATATCAACTGCGTTTTTTAAAATAGGAACCCCCATTTTTATTACATATTCGTGTAGTACGAAAAGAAATATGAATGTTTTAGTTGGACCACTTTTTTCGCTTTGTAATAGATGGCGCTGTAATAGTCACAAACGTATGGCTCACAATTTTAGACGAACAGTTGGGAGCAGGTAGGCTTTTTAAATTACAATACAGAACGTAGGTACGTTTGAACATTTTATTTCGGTTGTTCCAATGAGATACATGTACCTCTGTGAACTTATCATTTCTGAGACCGTATGCTGTTACAGCGTGATTCCCTCTAAATACCACTTTAACGCAATAAATGCTCAAAATGATGTCCGTCTACCTCAATGCATTTGGCAATACGTGCAACGACATTCCTCTCAACAGCGAGTAGTTCGCCTTCCCTAATGTTCGCACATGCATTGACAATGCCTTGACGCATGTTGTCAGGCGTTGTCGGTGGATGACGATAGCAAATATCCCTCAACTCTGCCCACAGAAAGAAATCCGGGGACGTCAGATCCGGTAAACGTGTGGGCCATGGTACGGTGCTTCGACGACCGATCCACCTGTCATGAAATACGCTATTCAATACCGCTTCAACCGCACGCGAGCTGTGTGCCGGACATCCATCATGTTGGAAGTACATCGCCATTCTGTCATGCAGTGAAACATCTTGTAGCAACATCGGTAGAACATTACGTAGGAGATGAGCATACATTGCACCATTTAGATTGCCATCGATAAAATGGGAGCCAATTACCCTTCCTCCCATAATGCCGCCAAGGTAGCTGATGTTCCACTTGTCGCAGCCATCATGGGTTTTCCGTTGCCCAATAGTGCGTATTATGCCGGTCTACATTATCGCTCTTGGTCAATGACGCCTCGTCGCTAAATAGAACGCGTGCAAAAAATCTGCCATCGTCCAGTAATTTCTCTTGTGCCCAGTGGCAGAACTGTAAACGACGTTCGAATTCGTCGCCATGCAACTCCTGGTGCATAGAAATACGGTACGGGTGTAACCAATGTTGATGTAGCGTTCCCAACACCGTCGTTTTTGAGATTACCGATTCTCGCGCAGTTTGTCTGCTACTGATGTGCAGATTAGCCGCGACAGCAGCTTAAATACCTACTTGGGCATCGTCATTGGTTGACGTTTCACATGTGGCTGAACACTTGCTGTTCGCTTAAATAATGTAACTATCGGGCGAACAGTACGGACACTTGGATGATGTCGTCCAGTTTACCGAGCAGCATACATAGCACACGCCCGTTGCGCATTTTGATCACAATAGCCGTACATCAACACGATATCGACCTTTTCCGCAATTGGTAAACGGTCCGTTTTAACACGGGTAATGTATCACGAAGCAAAGACCGTCCGCACTGGCGAAATGTTACGTGACTATTACAGCGCCATCTATCACAAAGCGAAAAAAACTGGTCCAACTAAAACATTCATATTTCTTTACGTACTACACGAATATGTAATAAAAAATGGGGTTCCTATTAAAAAAAAAGACGTAGTTGATATCCGTTGGACGTATGGCAGCGCCATCTAGCGGGCCAACCATAGCGCCATATGGTTTCCCCCTTCAAGCTAGACGAGTTTCGTTCTTTGTAGTTTTTTCTTTTGATACTTATTTCGTGAGAGATTTGGCCCGATCACTATCAATGGACCACTCTGTATAAATGCGAGCGCTAGGGTGAGTGGTAAGACGGAAATTAGCACGTGTCTGACAGTCCACACCCTACACTGTGCATGACGTGCTCTGGCTTCAGAAACTGTCTACAGGTTGGGTATCCTGGCAAGCGGATGGTCTGTTGAAACTGTGGCGTCCTGACGTGCTTATGATACGTTGAAAACGTACGGAGGAAGGGGGGAGATTAGGGTTTTTTATTTGGCTTTGGTTTATTGAACCGTAATGCCAACAAATTGATACAAATATAAAACAACAGGAAAATCACAATTTAAAAAATGTGAAATACAGTTTAAAGCAATATTGATAATAGTTGCACCCATTTTCCTCCGTTGCTAATAATAACTTGAATTATGTTCTATCACAAAGGTATGAAGGTGCCGTCTTTTGCAACTGAAATTTATGCTTGACGAAAGACACGTTTCATATATTCTTATTAGTCATCTTCAGTGGTCTATAACACGTATAAAATTGTGTAGTTATACATATTTTGAAGTGAGATTTGTAGTGTTTCTTCTGCAGTTTATTTAGATCAAGTTATTTCTGTTTACAACTATACGTCCTTGTCTTTTGTTTACATTTCTTTTTGTCTCCTGTTCACGCAGTTGCCCTGTACCAGTATGCGCTACATACACTGGGTATAAGATTTTTCCAGTAAATAGTTCTTCACACAAAACCAATAGGGTAGAAAATTGCACATACTTGCAGTGCTCTTGACTGCAGATTTTAGAGTCAGATGTCGATGGAGCAAAGATGGGTGGTGGAGCACTGTCTGTGAGTATGTGTCTGATGGTATATACTTATTTATGTATTTACTATTATTATTTTTTAATTTTTTAAATATATTTTTATGGTAGACTGTGAATTATTTCGAATATTGGTCTCCTGTTGCTGCTCTTTTAATCATTGAGAATATTTTCGTTTTTATTTGTGGCCTTCTGTGTGAAATATTTTCCCTATAGAGTGAGCATACAGAAAGCCATAAATAAAAACTAAAGTATTCTCAATGACCAAAAGAGTAGACCAGTATTCAAAATAATTCGTAGTCTACCATAAAAATATATTTAAAATAAAAATAATAATAAATCCTTTCAGCCACTCACTTTTTTCTCTCAGAAACCAGTTTGTATATTTATGGGTGTATGTGTGTATATTTGGGATCTCCTCCCATACCCCTGGATCAATTTCGATCAAATTTGGCACAGAAATAGCAGGCCTCGTGAATATCAAGACTGTGGGGTTTATAACATCCAAGCTCCAATAGGAGTGGAGAAATGGGCAAAAATATCTTTTTCCAGCCTCTGGCTTGTAGGCTCTCCTGCACAACAGGCATTCTGTGTGGGAACAGTATTGGCCTGTCAAATCAACCTGTCTCATGAACAAGAAATGGTTTTCTGGGCTGCAACTTGTAGGCTGTCCTGTATGACGTGTTGTGTTGGAGTGGTATGAAGCTGCTTTATCGACCTCCTTTGCATGACAGCCTTAATGTCAGGGGCAAATAAATGATTTCCAAGCCCCTGATGTTTAGCCTGCTCTGTGTGACAGCTGAGTTGCGAGTACAGCATCAATATTCTTTACTGAACTGTATTTCAGGGGCTTCACATGCCAATGAGCATGACTGGGGTCAGGTTGAAATAAACAGAGGAGAGGATGCAGAGAGCGAGGGGAGGAGGAAATGGACAAATGAAGAGACAGACGAAGAGTGGCTGGTTCAGATGGTTCAGATGGCTCTGAGCACTATGGGACTTAACTGCAGTGGTCATCAGTCCCCTAGAACTTAGAACTACTTAAACCTAACTAACCTAAGGACATCACACACATCCATGCCCGAGGCAGGATTCGAACCTGCGACCGTAGCGGTCGCGCGGTTCCAGACTGTATCGCCCAGAACCGCTCGGCCACTCCGGCCGGCACGAAGAGTGGGGAGAAGGAGATAGAGCTGGCATGATGAGGTGGAGAGACAGAGGAAGGAAGAGGTGGATACAGAGAAGGGGAAGAGGAGGTATGTTCCATATGTACATCTAATGCCTACACGGGTGACACTGTGGGATAAAGGCCAGTGTCAATATAAAATATGAATGGTAAAGCAAAAAAAAATATTTGTATTTATTTCTTTGTAGACTATTGTGGCTGGCAGAAACAAATAACTGAAACATGTTTTGTTAAAAAGATTAAATTTCAGTCCCCACTGCAGTTATCTATAAAATAAGCAGGTTGTGTTATAAAAATATTGAGCTTTTGTGTAATTGTGTGTCCTTTCTGATATGCCACATGACCCTCTTTATACTTGAAAATCCATCCAAGATGGCGGCTTTCAAAATGGCCACCATTTTGGTGACACAGCTGGACAGCGTTTTCCCTCTCTACCCTGTTGTACGTCTTGATTTTAAATTATAATTTACCCACCTGTTTTTGTTTTAGAAGGATGTTTCCATACATGTAGAATGGTTCGCACTAGGAACTTGCATGTGATTTCCTTTGCAGGTGCACTGCGTCTATCGAGTCCCGAGATTCCACCGTGGTGCTTCGCACTGGTGCACTCCTGCACGACCTGCCCCACTCCGAGAAGGCGCTGACTGGCACCGGACAGGGCAGTGGTCGCCGATGCCGAGCCACCCATGGGATCTCGCTGGCGTTGAGAGCCGAGATCTCGGGGTGACTCGGCGTTGCTGGCCACTGGGGACAACAACAACAACAGCATTGCACCAGCTGCTGCAGTCCTGACATCGTATTCGCAGCGAGTTACAGCGGCGCTGACCTGGCAGTAACGTCAGGCAGAACTCATTACGTTGTGACACTTTCTTTCCGTCGACGGATTGTGGCGGAACCATCTCAAACAACGTACAGGGTGTCCATAAAGCCCCGCAATCACTTGAAGAAGAATCATAACATAGAAACTATTAGAGACTGATAATCGTAGTTCGTTTGGAGCTCTCAACGTTTTTTCTGTTGTCTTTGTTGCAGATTTCACTTGGAGTCCATCAAAATGATGATAGACCACGAGAACATTCAATGTGTTATCCTGCATGTAGAATCGAAACCTGTGCCCACTGTACTGCGAGTTATCGACGCCAGTATGAGAGGTCACCACCTGCAAAAACTATCATATTGAAATGGTTCAAAAAGTGTAAAGGGACAGGAAGATTGAAAGAGCCTCCTCAAAGTGAACCTCCCCCAGTGGCACAACCAAGTGTTGACAGAGTGCAAGATAGATTTCAGAGCAACCCTCGTGTATGACACGAATTAGAGGGAACAATATCAACTGTCCAGAAAGTACTGCGTAAGCGGTTACGCCTTTTTGTATATAAACTACGAATAGTCCAAGCATAGCAGCCAAACGACCATCCTCTGCGGTATGCATTTGTGTGTTCCATGCTGACCTACATGGATGTTGAATATCATACCTGAGAAACTCCCTGTTTTCAGATCAAACAAAAGTTCCACATTTCTGGACATGCGAATCGCCACAACACTAGGATTTGAGGCTCCGAAAACTAACACACTATTCGTGAACACATTCCCAATAACTCGACGCTTAGTGTCTGATGTGACTTAATGTACTAGAGGATCAGATTGCAGTTTTTGTTCGTGGAGAAAACCACAACGGAAAGTATTTGCCAGGACATTCTCGAAGCCTCCACAGATCGCCACCCCCACCAGGGAGTTCAAACGTGCTGCATGTGCTGAATGACATATTTCCTGAGAGATGGATGGATCGTGAAGGTACCAGCGCATGGCCCCTGCCGTCTTCTGGTGTCATGCCATTAGACATCTTTTGGTGAGGCTACGTTAAGTATAGTGTGTACTCAAAGCAGTCAATAACACAGACAGACAGACATTGAATCCTCGAGTAAATGGTATAGGCAACTGCTATGCAAAGATAATTTTCTTAATATTGTCCTCTTGCAAATGCTCAGCATTCCTTGAAGTGTCCGCTCACATATAGCCAACTGCCTTCGTACTGTAGTGTGTCTGTCTTTTTCTCACTCACATCAAACACCTCTTTCGAAAGTGTACGAATCACTGAAGCAGTCAAAAGTGTCGATAGAGTGTAAACACTTAATGTAAATACAAAGAATATGAATACATTTGCTATAACAATTTGCTACATCGTGAGCTTTGGCCTGAGATGCCTTGTATTACAGAATAAATATGCACAATACAGATAATACGTTTAAGTGAATCTTTCCAGATGCAGTTTTGTTCTTGTATTGGCAATATGCATGTAATATGGATTATAAAGCTACACAACAGATAAACACAAAGAGTGAAATATTTACTATGTAATTAGAAAGTGAGTTGCAGCATGCCATAGTTGTTACATGAGTAAGAGAGTGAAATATTTACTATATAGCTAAAGAGTGAATGAGTTACAGAATGTCATAGTTGTTACATGATTAAAAGAATATAATTTATGCAGGACGATGAATTGTTGCTATCTTTTGGTGTTTGGGTGCCAGTATGTCTAGGAAATTCGAGAAGAAAAAGTTGTACATTGATTCACTCTCTTCGTTGTGGATTTGTTTGGGATGATTTTAGCTTGTGAATCTTAATCTCTAATTGTTTAAGGGGACTGATCTGTAGCCCTTTGTCAACAATGTGTAGTACGGAAACATTGTCATTGATGTCATCAACCGAGTGTTCATGATGAGCCACATGTGATGTAAAACTGGACTTATTTAAGTTTTTGAGTAGGAGGGCATCCATATGTTCTTTGTGAGGGGTTGCAAAATTTCTCCTTTTTTGTCTTACAAAGAGGCAAGAGCCGAAGCATGTGAGTTTGTATATGCCGGAGTTTTGATGTCAGTCTCTGATGTATGTATTGTTGCGAACAATTTTATTCTGTAGTTTATTGTCTGTTTAAAACGTTATTTTTATGTTAAGTGGACTGCAAAGATTTGCAAGTTTACATGACACTTGGCCAAGGAGTGGAATACTGACAAATTTTGGCATTTCTTTCTTATCTTTTAATGGTGATGGTGTTTGCTTAAGTTTAGAATGGATTTTTTCAAATAATACGTTTATAATGGAAGTGTTATATCTATTGTTTTGGGCTACAGATTTGACTATGTTTATTTCTTTAAATGCATACACTTCATTGATGTGGGCACGGAACATATGGTTTAAAATCACCTGAAAAAAGTGGTTTCATGTTGATTTGGATGGCATGAGGTATTATTAATAACAACTTCGAAGATAATGGATTATCTACATATCTGGAAGGCATGATTGTTACTGTGACTGGAAAGAGTCATGTGAATAAAGTTAATTCCTTCAGATCTCTAATGCTCAACTGTGAATCTGATATCTGAGTGTACTTTATTTGATTTCATCTAAAATATTTCTTAGTTCTCCTTTTGGACCATTGAAAAGTATTATTGTATGATCCACATACATTTTATACTCCATAATTTTGCTTGTTGTTGTTGTTGTTGTTGTTATCGTCGTCGAGGTCTTCAATCCGAAGAGTGATTTTATGCTGCTCTCCACGTTAGTCTATCCCGTGTGATGCGATTCTCTTCGTAGCTCTGCATAGCAATTTTATTCTACATCGATCGAACCTGCTTGTTGTATTCATGCCTTAGTGTCTCTCTAAAGGTTTTACTACTTCCACTCCTATGCTCCCAGACCACCACACTTCTCATCATCACTAAATTAACGAGTACTTGATGTTTCACCAAGTTTCATATCAACCGGTCCCATGTTTAAGTCAAATTGCACCATAAAGTTCTTTTGTCCCCATATCGATCTAGTGCCTCCTCAATAGTTACGCGATGTACCCATCAAATCTTCAGCATTCTTCTGGAGCATCACATTCAAAAGTTGCTATTGTTGTTCTCTCTGTAGTGGCTATCATCCTTGTTTTACTTCCATATTAGGCTACACTAAAAACAAAAACTTTCAGAAATGCCTTTCTTATTCTTAAACTTACGTTCTCTTTCACAGAAAAGCTTTTCTTACTTTTTCCATTACTCATATTTTGCCCTCTTTGATTCTGTCATTGCCAATTGTTTTGCTGTACAAGTATCTAAGGTCCACTGCTAATTTTAGTGTCTCATTCTGCAATCTGATTTCCTGGGAATCATCTGACTTAGTTCGACTACAGTCCACTCCCTTGTTTTACGTTCGTTGATACTCACTTTGCAGACCCTTTTGAAGACACCGTCAGTTCAGTTCAACTGATCTTCCAAGTCCTTAGCCATCTCTGACTGAATTACAATGTCACGAGAAAGTATTTAACTTTTTTATTTCTTCTTTCTGAACTATAATTAGCTATTCAAATTTCTTCTTAGTTTGCTTCAATGATTGCTGATCGTCATATTGAGTGACATAAGCTATCACACTGTTTCACTCCCTTTAGAACTACTGCCTCCCTTTCATTTTCTTCTACCCTTGTAAGATTGATTTCTGTGCAAACTGTAGATAACACATCTCTCCCTGTGATTTATCTTCGCTACAAAAAAAAAAAAAAAAAAAAAAAAAAAAAAAAAAAAAAAAAAAAAAAGGCTCTGAGCACTATGGGACTCAACTGCTGTGGTCATAAGTCCCCTAGAACTTAGAACTAGTTAAACCTAACTAACCTAAGGACATCACACACATCCATGCCCGAGGCAGGATTCGAACCTGCGACCGTAGCGGTCGTGCGGTTCCAGACTGTAGCGCCTTTAACCGCTCGGCCACTCCGGCCGGCTATCTTCGCTACATTCAGAATTTCAAAGCTTGTATTCCAGTCAACATTTTCAAAATCTACAAATACTATCAATGTAGATTTGGGTTTCATAAACCTATCTTCTGCAATAAAAGTTGCTTTTACACTTCTCTGGAACCCAAATGTTCTTTCCGAAGGTCGGCTTCTACCGGTTTTCCCATTCTTCCATAAATAATCTGTGTCCGTATTTTGCGACCATTATTTATTAAACTGACAGTACGGTAATATTCACACCTGTAAGCACTTGCCTACTTTGGAATTTAGAAGTTATTACAGTCTACTTGAAGTCTGAGGTATCTTTCACTTAATACATTTTGTCTTTTATTTCCAAACAATGTATTTGCAGCTAACATTGTCAAAAGCTCCTCATATATCTGCAAATACTGTCAACATCGACCCTTTCTTCTTAAAGCTGTCTTCTGAGAGAACTTGCATTGTATGTATTTTCGAGGGATGTTGATTTTAAATACTTATCAGGTAAATGAAATTCATACGCAAAAGATTAGCAAAATTAGTTTTCATTGCGGCGAATGTATTCACCTTTTCTGACTTCAGACAGAGTTTTCTATTCAGCGATGAACTGTTAATTGCTGGAAACTCTCTGCACGAGCAAACGTCTGATGTACCTGAGATAGGCACATTCATTGCGAATATGTGAAAATACTTGCTATCATTTCTTGTTAACACGAGTTTCTGACTTGTTACTGCAAACAAGCAGATTCTTTTCAGATTAGTTACTCACAGAATTGTATTTATCAAATGGTTTCCTCTAAGAGAATGGCAGTGCCTGCAATACTTTATGGTAGCGAATACAAGATTGAGAGAAAAAGATATAAAAACAACATGCAATGAGATTTTTTTAGAACTGTCAAATGTTGCTCAAGGAGGAAACAAGTAAAAATTATGTCATCCGGCCAGAATTGGTAATTTATAATTTAAATGAGAATACTGAACGATACAGGAAAAGCAGATACAACACTTCAACTGGATGGATGGAAACAGAATTCCAGTCGTTATAAATAAGTGCAAGCCCTCAGGAAGAAGAGGACTACGGTGGCCGCAAAACAGACAGAGTGAACTACGGGAAGTCTGGACAGTCAAGTTGTCTAAACCTTGAAATGCAGAAGAAGAAGAAGGTTCCTCTGCTCGGCAGTGAAGTTTGAGATACTAAGTGTCAGAAAAACTACATAATTCTTGTACCGTTTTCCAGTCAATGGTTTCATTTAGGGTGACCACATTCCATTGGCTAAAGAAGTTCCAGAAACAGTTCCCACCACGGACGGGTAAACTGAATGGTAACAATACTAGAGAAATGTTCAGATGTCACTATCCTAATCATGAAGCTTGCAGATTATCTTCCTTCTCATTTGTACAACTAAGTGTTTACCTACTTCATGACTTCGTTTACAGGCACTGCACATTTTTCAGTCCAGAAAGAGTGCTTTTGGAGAAGGTACACGACCTGATTTAAAGGACTTCGAAGGGAGAGCGAGGATATTCCAAAAACTTATCAGGGTGTTGGGTAATTTCTCATGATTCAGGACGTGACAGTTTGAAGCTAAACATCAATAACTCTTCCAATAGATGGTAAAATAGGTCAGTACCTCCTTTTAATAAGACCAATAATTCTCTTGTAGCCTGTTTCAGTAAAATCCCAAAAAGATTTTAGTGTCTGAACAAGTGCAGCACAAATATGAAAATACTTACCGATCAACCAAAAGTCTGCCCAACTTTCTGCGTAATATGTCTTCAGCTGTAATTACTAAGACATACGAAGCGAAGTGCTTCCATTTTCTACACAAAAGTTAAAAAAAACTGCGTGCCCAGTTTGAAACCCACGTGACTGGAAGAATCTACCTTTCGTAAAATAATATGTGATCTTTTAATGTCGTTGATTTGGTGTTCTGCTGGAAATAGCGTAATTCCATTCTTGATAGGGTATTACGTTTTGGTTTGAAAGCGTTAGAGCTTTTATCTGAATGGAGTACTAATTAAATGAACTTAACAAACCACAACCGGAAGTACTCGAACAAATTATGAAACTCGAACATACACTCCTGGAAATTGAAATAAGAACACCGTGAATTCATTGTCCCAGGAAGGGGAAACTTTATTGACACATTCCTGGGGTCCGATACATCACATGATCACACTGACAGAACCACAGGCACATAGACACAGGCAACAGAGCATGCACAATGTCGGGACTAGTACAGTGTATATCCACCTTTCGCAGCAATGCAGGCTGCTATTCTCCCATGGAGACGATCGTAGAGATGCTGGATGTAGTCCTGTGGAACGGCTTGCCATGCCATTTCCACCTGGCGATTCAGTTGGACCAGCGTTCGTGCTGGACGTGCAGACCGCATGAGACGACGCTTCATCCAGTCCCAAACATGCTCAATGGGGGACAGATCCGGAGATCTTGCTGGCCAGGGTAGTTGACTTACACCTCCTAGAGCACGTTGGGTGGCACGGGATACATGCGGACGTGCATTGTCCTGTTGGACAGCAAGTTCCCTTGCCGGTCTAGGAATGGTAGAACGATGGGTTCGATGACGGTTTGGATGTACCGTGCACTATTCAGTGTCCCCTCGACGATCACCAGTGGTGTACGGCCAGTGTAGGAGATCGCTCCCCACGCCATGATGCCGGGTGTTGGCCCTGTGTGCCTCGGTCGTATGCAGTCCTGACTGTGGCGCTCACCTGCACGGCGCCAAACACGCATACGACCATCATTGGCACCAAGGCAGAAGCGACTCTCATCGCTGAAGACGACACGTCTCCATTCGTCCCTCCATTCACGCCTGTCGCGACACCACTGGAGGCGGGCTGCACGATGTTGGGGCGTGAGCGGAAGACGGCCTAACGGTGTGCGGGACCGTAGCCCAGCTTCATGGAGACGGTTGCGCATGGTCCTCGCCGATACCCCAGGAGCAACAGTGTCCCTAATTTGCTGGGAAGTGGCGGTGCGGCCCCCTACGGCACTGCGTAGGATCCTACGGTCTTGGCGTGCATCCGTGCGTCGCTGCGGTCCGGTCCCAGGTCGACGGGTATGTGCACCTTCCGCCGACCACTGGCGACAACATCGATGTACTGTGGAGACCTCACGCCCCACGTGTTGAGCAATTCGGCGGTACGTCCACCCGGCCTCCCGCATGCCCACTATACGCCCTCGCTCGAAGTCCGTCAACTGCACATACGGTTCACGTCCACGCTGTCGCGGCATGCTACCAGTGTTAAAGACTGCGATGGAGCTCCGTATGCCACGGCAAACTGGCTGACACTGACGGCGGCGGTGCACAAATGCTGCGCAGCTAGCGCCATTCGACGGCCAACACCGCGGTTCCTGGTGTGTCCGCTGTGCCGTGCGTGTGATCATTGCTTGTACAGCCCTCTCGCAGTGTCCGGAGCAAGTATGGTGGGTCTGAGACACCGGTGTCAATGTGTTCTTTTTTCCATTTCCAGGAGTGTATAATTCAGCCTACAAGTCTGCAGGAGTATCACATTGTGAGGGGTGATGTGTCTTCTTGCTCTGTTGCTGCTAACATCGATAGGTAAGTACTAGTAATTAGTGAAGAGGAACTTCAAACCTGTTTTGTTTCAGATGAGCTACTGTTGTAAACTACCATTGTTCATCATTGTGTTCTGCACGACAAACTGTGTACTCGGCGTTTCCAAGCACTCATTTAATTAACGAAAGATCATAAAATAATTTGCTGTTTACTTGCAATTAGCTCTCATCATGACATTTTTCAGCTCCATCTTAGGCCAAAGATAGTGTTCTTAAGCCGTGACACATTCGCACACTCACATATTTAGCTGTCACGAACGACAGCCCAATATTTTGCTGGCCATTACAAACGAATCAGGCAATCAGTATGTACTCCCTAGAGGGGTCCATCTCCTTATCTGTACCTCCCACGTTGCGCCCAAACGCAACTGCTACAGTTTGGCCTTTGCACCCCACTCCGTGCGAGACACAACGTACTATCTAATTACGTACCACAATGCCATTTCCACGTCTAAATTGTCCATAATATTGTTCTGTAACAGTACTAAACGGATGTGACTCACTTCAGTTGCACTACTGATGAAAATTAAAGGTTTTGGTACACTAGGCACCTGAAACACGACAGCAGATCCTAAAATTGTCACGGTGTTATTTCCATATCTATTGTTCTACAGCAGAACGGGGCACTCGTGGGTAAAGTAATATGCTAAGCAAGTACGGCAGTGGTAGTTAACAGTTCCGTACAAGCAAACAGGCATCCAGAACACAGATAGTATTCTAACACTAGAAGTTGACAGTGCGTATGCCAAAACTGACGGTGGGTGTCTGCTACTAGAAAGTACAGTTATTTCCATTAGGCAAAATAACTGATGTTAACTCTACTTGTACTTATCCGAGTATTCTTCAAATTCTTAAACTGCTGATGACCCACCAAACCCCACTGCCTGGAACACCATGTCAGCTACTAGAAAACTAGTACAAATTACTCTCCGATAGGCGACACTCTATTTTACAAGCCAATGCATTTTTATTAGGTTTTGATTATTTTAGTCATTATAGGGCGCTTCAATTAATTCTTCCGGAATTGTGTTTCAAAGTCAAAGACGAAGGCCGGTAAAATGGCGCCAGTTATGGCAGTTTACGATCGACTTAATTTGTCGATACTGGTAGGATAAGAAATCGTCACCGAAGTCAGATCCCGTAGCCTCACAGAAACTACTAATATGCTATGCTATGGATATACAGGTTATTCTAAGCCACAAATTAGAACAGGTAAACATCAATTTTTTTATTTCGGTCACGCCGTGTATGCCAAGTGAGACATGTATCCCTCTTCAATAATATATTCACAATTAATTACAACTGCCAAGATGATTTTCTCAAGCCATATTCGTTTATATGTCTGTGCGGTACATCGCTTTTTTACGGAACCCGCAAGCAACCTCCTCTTTATTCTGAGATTAGAAACAAACTTGACGTCAACGTTGGGGTCCACGTCACAGACAAAGTGAAAGAATTTCTGCTACTTAGAAATAAAAGTTGTTTGACGATGCATGGAGGACACAAACAGCAGACTAGCAGAGGCAAAGAGATCGCCTGCTACAAAATACAGATCTTAATTTGTGGAAGAAATTTCTGAAAATGTGCGTCTGGAGCTGCCGTTGTGTGCAAGTCAATGTGGGATTGTGGGAAAACCAGAAAGAAGAGAAGCCATGCGTTGGAAATGTTTTGATACGGAAGTTGGCTGAAAATTAAGTTTGCTGAAAAGGTTAGAAATGAGGTTCTCCGCATAATCGGTGAGGAAATGTAGGTGTGAGCAAAAAAGGAAGATGCGGTGAGACCTCCAGGGATAGCTGAAGCCGCGAAATTGGAGAGGGATTTCTTCCCCCGTGCACGATGGCCGCTCTCCTAGCGGAGTGTGAGACTAGTGTCTTACGTGTATTTGGTGAGCCTAGCTGATAGTAGTGGATGCGTGTACGGTATGGTCTGAGTATAACATGATGTTATGCTTGTGTCGTACAGCTGCGATAGAAGGGGAGAAATGAAACCCGATGGTGGCACGTAGCTTACTCGTGTCAAATAGCGTCAACGATGACATGGGACGGATCATCACCAGCAATGTTACACGTCCTCACTCGGTGACACTGTGAGGAAAGTCTCAGGATTTAATCCGGGACACTGTCTCGAAGTCTGGTGAGCAGAAACTTCAAATCATCATCTCTCCTCGCATTGCCGGACAGATACTGGAGGTGAAAGTTGCTTCCATGACAGTATTCGAGCCGGCGGTCCCAGTGTCTGAAACGTGTGTGTTAACAACTTCGGCTACTTTTCTTATCTTTTGTTCATTTATAGACAGACATCACACACAATGAATGTGCCTTCCTCTACGGGCTTCTTCGTCACAGTTATTTTCTTTGACCTATTCAAGCTCTGCTTCTAAAACCCAAAACTATTCTTAGGAGAAATCAAAGCGTTCAAAAAAAAATTAAGCTGTTCCTTGTAAAAATTAAGGCTCTTTTTCGAAAGAAATTAAAACTACTCTTCAGAAACAACCTTCTTCGCAAAAAACTGAATTCTTCTACAGAAAAAAAGGAAAAAGTTTTCTGCGGAAAAAACCTTAGATCTTCTTCGGATAAAACTAAATTATCCTTTGGAAAAAAGTCTTCTTTCTGAAAAATTAATACCTCATATTCGAAAAAATTAAAAGTCATCTTAGAGGGATTAAAATTCTTCTTCAGAAACATCTGAAACATTCTTCTTTCGAACGAACGAATATCTTTTCTGTGAAATAATCAAAACCTTTTTTCCAAGGAAACGTAGCAAATCCGTGAGAGAGTTGCTCTTAACTGAGAATCCTACTGTTGTACACTATCCATTGTTGGTAACTAAGGTATTATTTCCATTCACTAAGGACTGCAGGCCCGGCTTTAAAGCGTAGGCTACGAAGTGTCAAAGAATCTAAGCGTTTGTGTTACACTACTGGCCATGAAAATTGCTACACCAACAAGAAATGCATATGATAAACGGGTATTAATTGGACAAATATATTATACTAGAACTGATATGTGATTACATTTTCACGCAATTTGGGTGCATAGATCCTGAGAAATCAGTACCCAGAACAAACACGTCTGGCCGTAATAACGGCCTTGATACGCCTGAGCATTGAGTCAAACAGAGCTTGGATGGCGCGTGCAGGCACAGCTGCCCATGCAGCTTGAACAAGATACCACAGTTCGTCAAGAGTAGTGACTGCCGTATTGTGACGAGCCAGTTGCTCGGCCGCCATTGACCAGACGTTTTCAGTTGGTGAGAGATCTGGAAAATGTGCTGGCCAGGGCAGCAGTCGAACATTTTTTGTGTCCAGAAAGGCCCGTACAGGACCTGCAACATGCGGTCGTGCATTATCCTGCTGAAATGTAGGATTTCGCAGGGATCGAATGAAGGGTAGATCCATGGGTCGTAACACATCTGAAATGTAACGTCCACTGTTCAAAGTAGCATCAATGGGAACAAGAGGTGACCGAGACGTGTAACCAATGGCACCCCATACCATCACGACGGGTGATACGCCAGTATGGCGATGACGAATACACGCTTCCAATGTGTGTTCACCGCGACGTCGCCAAACACGGATGCGACCATCATGATGCTGTAAACAGAACCTGGATTCATCCGAAAAGACGACGTTTTGCCATTCGTGCACCCAGGTTCGTCGTTGAGTACACCATCGCAGGCGCTCCTGTCAGTGATGCCGTGTCAAGGGTAACCGCAGCCATGGTCTCCGAACTGATAGTCCATGCTGCTTCAAACGTCGTCGAACTCTTCGTGCACATGGTTGTTGTCTTGCAAATCTTCCCATCTGTTGACTCAGGGGTAGAGACTTGGCTGCACGATCCGTTACAGCCAGGCGGATAAGGTGGCTGTCATCTCGACTGCTCGTGATACGAGGCGTTGGTATCCAGCACGGCATTCCGTATTACCCTCCAGCACGGCATTCCGTATTACCCTCCTGAATCCACCGAGTTCATATTCTGCTAACAGTCACTAGATCTCGACCAACGCGATAGGCTACAATCCGACCTTTATCAAAGTCGGAAACGTGATGGTATGCATTTCTCCTCCTTACACGAGGCAACACAACAACGTTTCACCAGGCAACGTCGGTCAACTGCTGTTTGTGTATGAGAAATCGGTTGGAAACTTTCCTCATGTCAGCACGTTATAGGTGTCGCCACCGGCGCCAACCTTGTGTGAATGCTCTGAAAAGCTAATCATTTGCATATCACAACATCTTCTTCCTGTCGGTTAAATTTCGCGTCTGTAGTACGTCATCTTCGTGGCGTAGCAATTTTAATGGCCAGTGGTGTATTTTCGCCGCTTGGAATAATTTCCAGTCCAGGTTCAAAAATCTTTCGAGTGTTGGAAACTCTCAGAAGTCCAAAAAATGGTTCAAATGGCTCTGAGCACTATGGGAGTTAACTTCTGAGGTCATCAGTCCCCTAGAACATAGAACTTCTTAAACCTAACTAACCTAAGGACATCACACACATCCATACCCGAGGCAGGGTTCGAATCTGCGTTCGTAGCGGTCGCGCGGTTCCTGACTGCAGCGCCTAGAACCGCTCGGCCACCCCGGCCGTCTTCTCAGACGTACTTGATTATACGAGCCAATATTTTTCCTCTTTCACGTAAACCCCATCTGCTGTATATAGAATACTGAAAAGTCTACATATTGGTAACTGGTTCTCCCGTGAGACGCACTTTTCCCATATAACATGTACTTTTTTGTAGCCGCGAATTTCTTGTCGAGCAAATCAGTGCTTATCATTCTATACCTTCCGCTGAATACACAAGGTGTCTGAAGGCACAGAGTCCTAAAATTGATTTAATTTAACCCTAAGTTCTATTGCAAATGAAGAAACGCAGCGGAATCCAAACTACCGGAGTTAATATAAATCGTTCATAGACTGAACTTTACTAAATGCTTCCTGGTTAATGGCAACACGAGGTGCGATGAGACCTAGTGTGCACATTGGAGAACAGTTGATTTCAAATGGGAATTTATTCACAAAATGGAGCGTACTCCAGAACTTCAGTACACATTTGATTAAAGCAATATCCTAACACGCCTCGATAACGGGAAACTGTTTCCCATCGTATTGACAGTAAATTTTCAGCGAGGATTAGACTGACTAAGGAGTACAAGATAGACACCCATGTGCTCACACACAAAGATTCAAACATTCATGGAATAAGTGATGGCAAAATTCACTATTTACTAGTAAAGGCTGAGTGGTCAGAACAGGTTTGCGACCCTTAGTGAAAAGAGGCACGACATTTTATCGAGGTCACAATAGATGAGGTGAATCATGAATGGATAAAGAACAAGATCGGTGCCATTTGCATGTAGAGGAACGATAGCAAATTTAGCATTCGCCCCATAATGCTTCTGACAAATAGCATCGAAAATTATACGAGGATTATTCGGAAAGTAAGGAACGAAGGTCGCGAAATGGAAAATACAGTGAAAATCTGATGAAGCTTTGCACAGATGCGTTGGGCACTGTGTCTAGAACGCCCGTCGTTCGCATCATGTCGCTCTTTTCAGTTCTGAGCTCACAGTGAGAACGTAAAGATGGCTAGAAATTTTCGTCTCCGACCACGTATGTGGGCCTGGACAAAAATTTCGCCTGAAGTTATGCAATCCACATAACATGTCATGCGATTCGTTCTACACGATAATTTTCGGCCGCACTCTGCAGGGGCAATGAAGATCACCCACAATACAGCCCGTAATTGGTTACCTCTGAGGTTCATCTCTGCTCAAATGAACCGCTGGCTATGAAGACAATATTTTGACACAAACAAAGAGCTGCAGTCCAGAGCAGAAAATTATCTAAAACCACTGGCGGCTGTCTTCTGTAACGAGGGAATTGAAAAGTTGGTACAACGGTACGACAGATGTCGAAGTCTGAGCGGCGACTGTGTGGAGAAGTAGCTGGAAGGTGTAGCTAACCGTTGCTAATAAAACAGTTTTGATTTTCACTGTGGTTTCCATTTCGCGACCTATCGTTCCTTACTTTCCGAACAGCCCTTGTATAAAGTTCCTTGCACGAAAACCCTGACTACCTCCCATCCGAAATCACTTCGCAAGGGCACACAGAGGCACCACGTCACACTCACCAGACAGCAGCACAGCCGCTAACCACAGACTGCCCAATTCTGCACGAAATCCAATCAGCCTCGCATTTGTGCACAGAGACCGAAAGAACTTCTGAGGGGGAAAGGCAATGCTCATCTTGTTCTTTAATTACAGGGGCCCATTGCCTATAGATTTCAAGGAACCTCGTGTCTCCATCACTGGGGAACGGCTCCCATGCGATTAAACGCTTTCAGCCTCTTAAAAAAGGTGTCGAAGCGTCGACGATTCTTGTCGGACGAGGATGTGCAGCAGGCACTTCCGGTCTTCTTCAGGCAGGAAGATACGGCGTTTTACCAAATGGGCATCTTCAACTTGGTGCGTTGGTGGTATGACTGGCTCAATGCTCACGGCGATTTGAATTGACTGTGAAACACGTCTGTATTCAGTACTAGCGATGGCGAGGCATGATAGAATATCTGACCAGAGAGTTGTTTATCGTTGCTAGTCTGCGCTTGACTGCGCGAGAGTTCAGTAGTGTGTGTGGAGTCGGCAGAGCGAGTAGGAAGTTGTGAGTTGGACTCAGTCGGAGTTGTGTGTGAGGAGTTGGCGGGCGTCGACATGGGTCTCTGGTCACGGTTCTGGACGAGGTATATTGTTAAATAAGGTAATGTATGTTAATTGTAATTAATTTGCTCAAGAAATGCCCCAATAATAATTTTGTTTTCAAAGCAACCGTTTTTAAGAAAAGAATCATTGCAATTGAAACAATATTTCCTATGCTTTTCCTCCCAGAAACAATTTATCAGATTAATTATTGCACAGGGCCTAAGGTCAGCGCAGCTGCCCTTATAAAATTTATCAGGTTCACCTTAACGTTAATTTTGTGGGGACTTAACATTTTTGCACATTTTTATTATCATTGAGTTTTATTACTGTGGAAGCTAACATTTGGCACTATTTGCAATTCAATTCGATTCTTTTCATTTTCATATTTTTGCGGGAAGGTTACACTTGGCTCCATTTATATTTAAATATTATTTTTCATTTTTGCGAGGAAGTTACAACTGACATATCGATTCTGGACTGTACGGCCTTCGAAGAGAAACTTTTTTATCGCCCCTTATACATGGGTTAAAATAATGGCTAACTAAATTGTTTGCCAATATACGAAAGGATATTAGAATATTGAAATATATGTAAAAACCACATTACAACAATGTTCACGCGTTGGATAAGCAATCATCCCAGACGCAGTCTTGGAATGTCTTCGCCAGTACATGCAACATGACCGCAAGCAGAGCTCCCAACACTGTAACAACAGTGATTTCAATGTACCAGCAACTTGAATGAGACTTTTCAATCTGCAGCGGAGTGTGCGCACTTGTCCGCGAAAGGCAAAGGTCCCGAGTTCGAGTCTCGGTCCGGCACACAGTTTTAATCTGCCAGGAAGTTTCATATCAGCGCACACTCCACTCCAGAGTAAAAATCTCATTCTCGAAACATCCCCTAGGCTGTGGCTAAGCCATGTCTCCGCAATATCCTTTCTTTCAGGAGTGCTAGTTCTGCAAGATTCGCAGGAGTGCTTCTGTAAAGTTTCGAAGGTAGGAGACGAGGGACTGGCAGAGGGCGGTGCGTAAGTCGTGCTTGGGTAGCTCGGTTAGAGCACTTGTCCACGAAAGGCAAAGGTCGCGAGTTAGAGTCTCGGTCTGGCACACAGTTTTAATCTGCCAGGAAGTTTCATGCCAGTAACTTGATTATCGTAATCACTGCCATCGCTGTCATTACAAATGCTGCAAACACCCGATGGCGCTGCTGTTCCCACATTTTTTTTTTCATTTTTTTAAAATTTCTTTTCGTTTATGCCTACTCAGTGAATCTCGCACGTACAGATTTCCCATTCTTCTTATTATTCAACCTAGTCACCTATTTCCATTCAGTCCTTACTTTCTCCTTCGTTTCAGCTTCTTTCGGCTTCTTTTTCAGAGGCCTGCGCATCCGTTCTCTTCGAGCGTTCCATTCTTCAGTCTGACCTAGAATACTAGCGCGATCGTCTCCCGTATGTTAAACAGTCACATTTAGAAAGAAAATCGATGCCATGGTACTACGAACTGTAGCTTTTAATAACTAACTCAGATAAAAAGTAAATCAGGAATAACTGTAAGCGTACTCATAATTTTCTGCCCTCTGTAAATAACAAGAAGCTGAAACTTCCTGGCAGATTAAAACTGTGTGCCCGACCGAGACTCGAACTCGGGACCTTTGCCTTTCGCGGGCAAGTGCTCTACCATCTTTTTTTATTTTATTTTAGTTGATCTCATTTTGTTCTATGTTGTTCGTTGAATTTGTTCGGAGCAGACATCAGATGACACCTGTTTAGGCTCTTCGTTGATCCGTTCACTCAGTTTTTTTATTACAGAGGGTAAGTAACCCTCTGACCGAACACGCTGAGCTACCGTGCCGGCTTCATCTGAGCTACCGAAGCACGACTCACGCCCGGTCCTCACAGCTTTACTTCTGCCAATACCTCGTCTCCTACCTTCCAAAACTTTACAGAAGCTCTCCTGGAAACAAGAAGCTGGATCGTTTCATTTGCTTCGCACTCACATATTTCACAACTCAAATGGTGATTGTTTTCTTGTTTCCATTTACGGCTTACAGGAATAGGAAGAGGGCAGCCATAGTCAGAAGTCATCATGTTTATTGCAACCTTCACTTATCGAATGCCTACGATTACCTAATTCTCTTTTACTAGGAAAGGCCGTAAACGCGAAAAGTTGTAGGAGAACGCAAAGATGAAATTCTTTTGCGTCATCAGTCCTATGAATGGCTCATTGCGGCCCTCTACTGCATCTCAGAGTAGTACTTACATTCTACGTCCTCAATTATTCGTTCGATGTATTCCAGTCTCTGCCTTTCCCTGCAGTTCTCACGCTGTAAAGCTCCTGCTAGTATAGTGCATGTCTTAATACACGCCTTATCGTCCTGTCCCATCTTCTTGTCAATGTATTCGATGTGTTCCTGTCTTCCAGAATTCTGCGGAGGGACCCCTCATTGCATACCTTATCAGTCCATTTAATATTCAATATCTTTCTGTAACACCACATCTCAGACACGTCGATCCTCTTCTTTTCCAATTTTCCCACTGTTCATGATGCACTACATACAGTGCTTTCTCAGAAATTTGTTCCCCATATTAAGACCTATATTTGATATTAGTAGTTTTCTCTTGGCTGTTTTTTCCTGTGTTACGCTGCTTCTTATGTCCTCCTTGCTTCGCCTGTGATGGGTTATTTTTCATCACAGGCAGGAGAAATCTTTCACTTCCTCTGTTTTGTGGTTTTCTATACTTCCCCATGTCTACAGTCATTACTTTCGTCTTTCTTCGGTTTTCCCTCAATCCATATTCTGCACTCATTAGATTGCAAAGCCCAGTCATCAAGTCCTGTACTTCTTTTTAAGTGTCACTGAGAGTACCTATGTCATCAGCATATCTTATCAATGATAACCTTTCATTATGAATTTTAAATCCACTTTCGGACGTTTTTCTTATTTCCTCACTTGCTCTTCGATGTGTGGATTGATTAGTAGCCGCAAAAAACTGCATCCCCGTCTTACATCCTTTTTAATCAGAGCACTTCGTTCCTAGTCCTCCTTTTTTATCGTTCACTTTTGAGTCCTGTAACTATTGTATATTACCTGTCTTTACTTATAGTTTACCCTATTTTTCTCAGGATTTCGAACATCTTGCACCATTTTGCACTAGCGAACGCCTTTTCTAGGCCCACAAATCTTATGAACATGTTTTGGTCTTTCGTCAGCCTTTCTTCCACTATCAAGCGCCACATCAGAACCGCCTGTTCTGCCTTACCTTTCCTAAAGCCAAAGTCATCGTCACATAACAGATTGTGAGTTTCCTTTTCCATTCTTCTCTATGTCCTCCTTGTCAGCAACTGGGATACATGAGCTGCGACAATTGTTGGACATATCTGCCGCTGGAATTTTCGATATTGTGTACGTAATGTTTTTCTGAAGCCTGATGATGTGCCCTCTGCGTCATAGATTCTACACAACTTGAACAGTTTTTTGGTTGCCATTTCCCTAAATGATTTTAGAAATTATAGAGAGATGTTATCTACAGCTTCTGTTTTGTTTGATGTTAAGTCTTCCGGAGCTCTTTTAAATTCGAACTGTAATACTGAATCCCCTATGTGTCCCTTATCTACTCCAGTTCCTTCTAGTACCAAGCCATCAGAAAAGTTCTCCCTATCACAGAGGCTTTCCATGTATTCTTTCCAACTATCTGATCTCTCCCTCCTCTGGCTTTAACTGCAGAAATCCTTTTGCATTCTTAGTGTTGTCGACCTTGTTTTTAACTTCAGTGAACATTTTTTATGCTGAATCATTTCTAAAAATGATAATATCTTTTTCGTTTTCTACACAATTTTCCTGCAACCATTTCGTCTTCGCTTCCGTACTGTTACCATTATTTCACTCAGAAGAATTATATTGCTGTATTCCAGGCTTTTGCTGCACATTCTTGTACTTCCTTCTGTCACCGATTAACTGATTTCTTCTACCAGTCAAGGTTCCTTCGCATTTGCGATCGTTGTACCTACGTTTATCTGTGAAAGTTCTGCGATTGCCCATCATTAGGTACGCCCATTGAGTTGCCTATTGTGGTAGTCATCATTGCAGTGTTCACAGCCTTAGAGAACTTCAAAGGCGTATCATCATTTCTCAGTACTTTCCGTATCCATTCTTCCTGTTCAACTTCCGTCTAACACATGATTACAGAATACCTGCTTCTGGGCACACCTTCCAACAGAATACATGATTGCAGAATTTCTGTCAGACAGTGAAGGAATCCAGTGGAATCTGCTGTGTCACCTTGACTTTTCCATCTTATGCACTTACGATTTTTTAATATTGTGGTCACCATCACTCTTTCTAACTGAATTGTGTTGCAGAACTGGGTTAGTGTTGTCCTCTTTCATTCCTGCTACCAAGGCCATATTGTACCATAACTCTGTCTCATCCCTAGTACCGCATCCCAATCCCCCATGATTATCAGATCGTCATCTCCCTTTACTTACCCGTTCTGCATCCACTACAGCTTGTAACGTATTACTATGTTTACGACGTTTCTCATCGAGCCATATACGTTGTCTCGCATTTCTAGCTGCTTCTCTCACACAAATAATGATAAAAATTCAGAAATTCAGGGCCGCCACCAGCTCAAGCCCTTCCTATTAATTTAAAAAAAACGAAGCTGGAAAATTATTAGCTTAATTACTTTAATAATTTAATTACAAGTATGCAAATTTCTTTAAGTATCCAGATAAATAGCACTCCATGTCGTGCATGAAGCAACTTGATTAATTCAGGATTGGAAATCGGAGTAAGGGGGTAAGATTGATACCAAAGAATTTATCTTTCACGTATATTATTTATGGTAACTAAATATTTGGTTGCACATCCTAACTACACATAACTGGTGCCTGACTCGAAAGATTTAAGTAAGAATTACGTGAGAATGAAACAGAGCACAGTTTAACTACAGCAAGAAGAAACACAGAAGACGGGGGTGGGAGACAATCATACTATCATCTCCTTTGCATTAATACCATAAAAATATCTCAGTGACATTTGCTTTACGATTCTACGCATGCACTATTCTGGACAGAGGTTTAACCAATACACAAGGCTGTGCGATAGTTATTTAACATACTAACTGCGTCTGCTGCTTGCAAACGGCCGAACTAGAGCACGTGGTGCATTCTGACTCAAACTGTTGTGCTGCTTTGTAGAAGGCGCACGAAAGGACAGATATTCTAGCAGAAATTGTAGCTCATTAAACAAGCAGAATGTTAAAATAAAGCCTACTGCGGTGCCCTGGTGGACCAGAAGGGTCATTGATTGCCAAACACGTGGCACAAAATCGACACACAAAGACAAAAGCAATTGTTCAATGTAGCACTGGACGAAGTGATCAGGCAGTGGAGAGCAATAAACGAGGAAATGGGAATACCAAAGACCCATGAGGGGGACAAAAAGGACAACAGGGCTCAAGTGGACTGCCTAGCCTTTGCAGACGACATAGCAATAGTAAGTGAGACGGAAGAAGACGCAAAGACACAACTCGACAACTTCAGTAAGGTAACCATAAATGTGGGACTGAGGATCGCCTATAACAAGACAAAGACATTAGACACCACTGCAAACTGGGAAACACCGGAAGGCACTGTGCAAATGGTGGACAAACTTAAATACCTGGGAGAATTTATAACAGGAGGGAACAGGAGCAAGGAGGGAATAACAGAGAGGCTAAAGAAGATGAGAGAGGTATACAATAAAAAGAATATATCCGCAGAGGCAAAGATAAGCCACTACAAGGCAACAGTGAGGAAGGCAGTATTATATGCTGCTGAGACGATGACACTAGGAAGAAATGGGGCAGAACAACTAGAGAAAGAAGAGAGGAAAATACTGAGAAAAATACTAGGTCCCAAAAGAGGTGGAGAGAGGTGGATGCGAAGACCTAGGGAAAAATTGTACCGGAACATGAGAACAATATCCGGGGAAATCAGACTCAAAAGGGCAAGGATAACTGGACATGTAGTTAGGATGAGTATGGACAGAATGACGATGAGAATGTGGGAAACAACAGGGAGGACAAGGGGACAGACAGGAACCAAGGGGGTTGTTGAACTTCGGAAGGACTGGTTGGAATTGGGAATCAAGGTCGAAGGAAAGGAAAATTGGAGGAACAAATATACACCGACAAATATGCCGGAGATCAATGACAGGGAAGAATACAGGAAAAGATTAGAATGTCACCAGTGGAGCCGCCAGGAGAAACGGAAACTGAAGATCTCGGCAGAAGAGCGGGAGAGGAGAAGAGAAAGAATGAAGAGGTTCTGGGAGAAGAAGAGGAAAATCACGAAGGGGCTACCCGTGGTCCTACAGAGGCCGTAACGCAAGAAGAAGAAGAAGAAGAAGAAGAAAAGCAATTTCCACAAAATATAAGATTAAAAATCATTAAAAAAAAACCTCGCTTCGCACGCTTCAGTTAAGCTGAAGTTCTTAAGTATTTCACCAGTTAAACATAACGAAGTCCTAACTCAACCCGCTTCCTATCACCTGAAACCCCTCCGTACCCACCAAGCGTTCACCGAAGAGTGCCCCTTTCTCTTTCGAGATTACCTAGCTCCCCGTGCAGCGGAAGCTGCCAGAGGGGTAGCCCTCCGTCACCAACCTCACACACAAAAACAGCCTTCGACTAAGATGGGTAAACCTCTCTGTTCAGGTATTGGATACCTAAGTTGGTCATCCTGTGCTCTCCTTCGAACGAGAAGCAACACCGTCTGCTCCCGGCAGACGATGAGCAGCTCAGCGTTTCCCACTAAACAAAACCGAAACCACACATTAAAACACACATATAATATTCAATAGCCCTTATTTGAGTGCTCAGTCTTTCTGGAAGAGTTCATGAATTGAGCTAAAATCAGGTATTAAAGTGAATATATTGTACCGAATTTGACAAGCGTCTTACGAAACGACTTCACAGAGACGTTTCAAGCTGTATCTTTAGCTTCTGACGTCGGCAAATCTACTTGGAAATTGAGGAAGCTGAGTGCTATTCTGAGATGAGGAGGTTGACATAGGAGGGAAGGTCGCGACGGACCACGTGAAGCCAGTCAGAAGATTTATACTCAAAACGCCATGGTTTACATGACCCTGCTTTTACTTTTCTTCCCTCTGGGATCTCTCCTACCGGCAACTGTTCGGCGCTGCTGAAGACTGCTTCGTCACGTCACGCACAGTGGTCACGTCGGCAGGCGGCTGCTTGCTTATACGGCCCCTTTGACGTACCGCCTGCGCTGTTCCGAAGTTCGCTCCGCCAGCCAGCGCCGCCGCACTGGGCTGTGTGTTAGCAAGGACATCTACAGGGTGTTACAAAAAGGTACCGCCAAACTTTCACGAAACATTCCTCACACACAAATAAATAAAAGATGTTATGTGTACATGTGTGCGGAAACGCTTAATTTCCAAGTTAGAGCTCATTTTAGTTTCGTCGGTATGTACTGTACTTCCTCGATTCACCGCCAGTTGGCCCAATTGAAGGAAGGTAATGTTGACTTCGGTGCTTGTGTTGACATGCGACTCATTGCTTTACAGTACTAGCATCAAGCACGTTCGTCACGAACGTGGTTTTGCAGTCAGTGCAATGTTTACAAATGCGGAGTTGGCAGATACCCATTTGATGTATGGATTAGCACGGGCAATACCCGTGGCGCGGTACGTTTGTATCGAGACAGATTTCCAGAACGAAGGTGTCCCGACAGGAAGACGTTCAAAGCAATTGATCGGCGTCTTAAGGGAGCACGGAACATTCCAGCCTATGACTGGGGAAGACCTAGAACGACGAGGACACCTGCAATGGACGAGACAATTCTTCGTGCAGTTGACGATAACTGTAATGTCAGCGTCAGAGAAGTTGCTGCTGTACAAGGTAACGTTGACCACGTCACTGTATGGAGAGTGCTACGGGAGAACCAGTTGTTTCCGTACCATGTACAGCGTGTGCAGGCACTATCAGCAACTGATTGGCCTCCAGGGTACACTTCTGCGAATGGTTCATCCAACAATGTGTCAATCCTCATTTCAGTGCAAATGTTCTCTTTACTGATCAAATTGTAAATTTTCACAATCAACATGTGTGGGATGACGAGAATCCGCACGCAATTGTGCAATCACGTCATTAACACAGATTTTCTGTGAACGTTTGGGCAGGCATTGTTGGTGATGTCTTGATTGGGCCCCATTTTCTTCCACCTACGCTCAATGGAGCACGTTATAATGATTTCATACGGGATACTCTACCTGTGCTGCTAGAACATGTGCCTTTACAATAAGACACAACATGTGGTTCATGCACGATGGAGCTCCTGCACATTTCAGTCGATGTGTTCGTACGCTTCTCAACAACAGATTCGGTGACCGATGGATTGGTAGAGGCGGACCAATTCCATGGTCTCCACGCTCGCCTGACCTCAACCCTCTTCACTTTCATTTATGGGGGCATTTGAAAGCTCTTGTCTACGCAACCCCGGTACCAAATGTAGAGACTCTTCGTGCTCGTATTGTGGACGGGTGTGATACAATACGCCATTCTCCAGGGCTGCATCAGCGCATCAGGGATTCCATGCGACGGAGGGTGGATGCATGTATCCTCGCTAAAGGAGGACATTTTGAACATTTCCTGTAACAAAGTGTTTGAAGTCACGCTGGTACGTTCTGTTGCTGTGTGTTTCCATTTCATGATTAATGTGATTTGAAGAGAAGTAATAAAATGAGCTCTAACATGGAAAGTAAGCGTTTCCGGACACATGTCCACATAACATATTTTCTTTCTTTGTGTGTGAGGAATGTTTCCTGAAAGTTTGGCCGTACCTTTTTGTAACACCCTGTATAACTCGATTCCCAGAAATCACACTGTAGTGAAATGGCCAATGACACAGTCTCATTCTGTATCGAAACGTGCGATTAACCGCACCCGTAAGACTGCTTGTATATTACACGATTTCGCCCGTACAGGAAAAAACCGTACGGGCAAATTTTCTTAGTCGACTATTGAAGAGCATGAGACCCTTCACACTGTACGGCTACAACACGGGCACGATTTTTAGTCGTGTTGCAGCCGTCCAGTGCCACTGCCGCCATACGGCACCGTGCCGTAGAGAGCCTGTATAGGGAGAGAGTGGCCATAGGTGAAGTTGCCCGTGATTGGTTGATTAGCCTTGGCGCCATTTTTCTGCCAAACGTCTCTCGCGCTTCCTGTGTTCGCCGTGCTTTTGAGTTGAATTGAAGTTCAGAGGACTTATGGAAACGATTAAAAGGCATTTAAATTATTGAGAGACTTGTTACGCGTTGTGCATGCACGTTCGATTTAGTTGTATATCGTTTTTAGTGCGTAATTATCGTTTGCGATTTTAAATACGAGTTGAAATAATGAACCGTTTTGTGATGAAGTCGGTAGGCCTACATGTTTGGAAGGTAGGAGACGAGATACTGGCAGAAGTAAAGCTGTGAGTACCGAGCGTGAGTCGTGCTTCGGTAGCTCAGATGGTAAAGCACTTGCCCGTGAAAGGCAAAGGTCCCGAGTTCGAGTCTCCGTCGGGCACACAGTTTTAATCTGCCAGGAGTGAAAATCTCATTCTGGATACTATATCAATAGCTGTAAAGAAAGGCATTTAACGAATGATTTCGCCATATTGTCTTGTGCTTTTGATTCGGTGAGTGTGTACTCCACTACTGGCCATTCAAAAGTCCTGCCCGCAGTTTGGCAGGAAAATGGCCGCCGTATCGTCCGGTTGGCCACTGTCTCCCTACACAGGCTCCCTACCGTGCCGTACTCTCGGCTCAGTGGCCCACGTGACCAAGTGCACGCTCTCATACTACACGATTTCAGTCGTATGGGAGCTGTCCCCAGTGTTTTTTTGTACTGCGTTCATTTTGGTTTCAGGTTGCGATTTTCCGTGCATTCGGTTTGTCGCTGACTTATTTTCACATTTATTTATTTATTTATTTAGCGTGAGTCTCATAACATCACACTACAAATTGCAGAAACAACACGATTTTTAAAAAAAAATCACATATGTATAAACAGAACAATAGATAACTGTTTGTATATAAGGACACCACCAATTGTAAATTTACACTCACAGAAGAGAATCACAAACAAACGTCCAGCTTAGATAATGTATAGTCGATTGCCTCTTGGGTCGTCATTAGGAAATCCTGTGGGTCACCCTCATATGCCCTTAGTGGGCATTCCAGCACGATGTGTTTGACCGTCTGTCTCTCAGCGCCACAGTCGCAAGCGGCCGAAGGAAGTTTACCCCATCTGTGTAAGGAGTCGGCGCATCTCCCACAGTTGATTCTGATGCGATTAAGAGTTGACTATGCGAGGGCAATCAAATCCTTCTGGTTTACTAAAGATGCATGGTATAGTGTGGCAGTTTACTGCTATTCTGCTCTCCCATTCCTCTTTCCATCGGTCATTTATTTTAAAGTTAGTTTGGTGCAGCGCCTGTGCGGTCTTTAGTGGAGGATGCCTAGACCGGAGTCGGTTTCAAAACAAAATGGTGCAAACGGCTCTGAGCACTATGGGACTCTACTTCTCAGGTCATTAGTCCCCTAGAACTTAGAACTAGTTAAATCTAACTAACCTAAGGACATCACACACATCGATGCGCGAGGCAGGATTCGAACCTGCGACCGTAGCGGTCTCGCGGTTCAAGACTGCAGCGCCTAGAACCGCACGGCCACTTCGGCCGGCGGAGTCGGTTTCCTTGGATGTCTACATCTACATCTACATCTACATCCATACTCCGCAAGCCACCTGACGGTGTGTGGCGGAGGGTACCTTGAGTGCCTCTATCGGTTCTCCCTTCTATTCCACTCTCGTATTGTTCGTGGAAAGAGGGATTGTCGGTATCTACATCTCCATCTACATTTATACTCCGCAAGCCACCCAACGGTGTGTGGCGGAGGCCACTTTACGTGCCACTCTCATTACCTCCCTTTTCTGTTCCAGTCGCGTATGGTTCGCGGGAAGAACGACTGCCGGAAAGCCTCCGTGCGCGCTCGAATCTCTCTAATTTTACATTCGTGATCTCCTCGGGAGGTATAAGTAGGGGGAAGCAATATATTCGATACCTCATCCAGAAACGCACCCTCTTGAAACCTGGCGAGCAAGCTACACCGCGATCCAGAGCGCCTCTCTTGCAGAGTCTGCCACTTGAGTTTGCTAAACATCTCCGTAACGCTATCACGGTTACCAAATAACCCTGTGACGAAACGCGCCGCTCTTCTTTGGATCTTCTCTATCTCCTCCGTCAACCCGATGTGGTACGGATCCCACACTGATGAGCAATACTCAAGTATAGGTCGACCGAGTGTTTTGTAAGCCACCTCCTTTGCTGATGGACTACATTTTCTAAGGACTCCCTCAATGAATCTCAACCTGGTACTCGCCTTACCAACAATTAATTTTATATGATCATTCCACTTCAAATCGTTCCGCACGCATACTCCCAGATATTTTACAGAAGTAACTGCTACCAGTGTTTGTTCCGTTATCATATAATCATACAATAAAGGATCCTTCTTTCTATGTATTCGCAATACATTACATTTGCCTACGTTAAGGGTCAGTTGCCACTCCCTGCACCAAGTGCCTATCCGCTGCAGATCTTCCTGCATTTCGCTACAATTTTCTAATGCTGCAACTTCTCTATATGCTACAGCATCATCCGCGAAAAGCAGCATGTCATGAGTATCTTCATGGATTTGTAATTGAGGGTTTGTCATGATTTTTTGAAATTCTCTAACCAGAGCGTGTTCTCGGCGCAGGTTAGGAGGGCCTATATTACTGAGAACGGGCAGCCACACTGTAGGAGTTGGCCTGATTGTGCCTGATATAACACGCATCGTTGCATTAAGTTGGCTACCTACCACGTGTGTGTGTTTTCTGTTGAGCCACACTGGGGCACAGTATTCTGCCACTGGATACACCAAGCCAAGTGCGGATGTTCTTAAGGTAGAAGCTGTGGAGCCCCAAGTGGTGCGACAGAGCTTCACATTATGGAAGGAACTGTCGCTGAAATTTTGATATCGCTAGTTGCGTCAAAACCTGTATTATGGGACAAAACTTTAGATATTTGTAAGGATAGAAACGCAACAAGAAAAGCCTGCGAAGAGGTATGTTCAGCACTCAACATAGATTTTGAGAGCATTAGTGATACAGAAAAAAATGCATTTGGTAAGTACTATCTATTAAGCAAAATACATGCCTATTTCCAAATGTATTATAGCTGAATAACATTTTACTTTTCCTTATAAGGCATTACGGCCGTGTGAAGTTGGTCTACCCAGAATTTTACCATCTAGTCGTTAGTTCGGTAAATTTTCATAAGTAAATAATTAAAAATAAGTAAATAATTAAAAATATAGGGTATTTATTCTCTCGATATAAGGTGGTCAAGGTATGACTAGGCTAACTAAATAAAATAGTATTAAAAGTTTAAAAAAGCAATTTATTTCACGAAGGCTACAGAACACTGATTTTCTACCTGCAGAAGAGACACTTCGTATATTCTTCTGTTTCACATTTGACAAATTATATTTTAGACATTATTTAGCTTCAGTGGCATATTTGTTCAAACACCAGTAATAACAAAGCTGTATTTGAAAAGTTACTTTAAAGTAGCAGAACTATATACAGTTTCTGCATTGCGTGTTTTGGCGTTGCAGAACATTCTTCAGTCTCCCGTGTAATTCGTCGAAGGAGCCAACTGACATACAAAAATAGTTAATAAATTGTCGGTCGTCGTTTCTCAGGTCTGCAAATAATGTGTAGAAAACTACCACTTTCTTACGTCTCAGATTAATTGGAAGGCGATTGCGCCTTCGTCTTCTCCGACGCCGATACAGTACCCATAACGCAATGACTTGTTCAAGATCCATAGTAAGAACTATACCAGGTCACACTTTGAAGGGAACTGATGTTCTTGTGTGACGTTTAAAAATCGTTCAGTGTAGAAATCAACCGACCACGATTTAAACCCGTACCGTTTTTCCCCGTACGATATGCAATAGCATACGCAATGCGACCCGCACCACGACAAGCAACAAGACAGCACGAAACATGTTTCTGGGTCAATTTCAATCGTGACCTCTTCTGAAGAGGACGTTATAGTGGTTTACTATTTAATGTTCAAAAAACTGGAAAAGTGAAGGAAGTGTTGGTGCACCCGTTCAGAGCTATAAATATCACATATGGTTCGACTGTGGTTTTTCGTCAGTTCTCTCAATACGAACAGAGATTTCACGAATTTTACAGAACGAGTGCAGACAGTCTTCACTTTTTGAGGCCACTAGTGTCATCTACTCTGAAAGGTGGCTACACTGAGCCACAGCGCCAGAGATTGCGCCAAAGAGTATTATTCAGCCGCCTCCACTGGCAGTTCTTGTCGAGAAGTCGTAGTAGAGAGTGCTTGTCGAGATGTGGCAGTAGTCAGTGATTATCTAGATGTGGTAGTAGTGAGTCGGTGTTGAGATGTTGTAGTAGGGAGTGCTTGTTCCATGTTTTATGCAGTTGTTTGATGGGCTGGACAGCAGATGTTGTTCGAATGGAGATATTGTAATGATTAGAGTGCTTTTGGTCAATATATATGAAGGTAAAAAAATTCCGTTTTTTTCATTTTTTCAATGTCTTAAATAATGCGTCATTACAGGTTCAGTCAACAACGCATCTGGCTTGTGTTCTTGCATTAGAGTGTAATTCTGGTTTCCTTACGCAATTATAGTATTTCTATTTTTTTTAACTACTTCAGTATAAATGGTATTTAAAATTTCTTGTCTTATTGAAGAAGAACCGTGCCAGATGTGTACGTTGAATCACACTTCCACACACAGAACAGTTACACTTGTGCTTTGCTTTCGTACGTTTTATAGTTGCTGGGGACTTAATTAGTTAATTGTGTTAACGGAAATTTTCTTTCACTCTTTGTTGATATTCTATGCAGTCAGATTGCGTACTAATACTAGTCAGGGCCAACCGTTTACGAGACTTCGTAATCGGACATACAGCTACGACAAATAAAAATTATTTTCATTCATATAATTAAGCCCCCATGCACGTGGCGACCGCTGCTTCGGCTCGTCCCATGGAATTCTTCTGATTGTATAAATAGCAGACAGTAGTATTGTTGTAGTAATTCGTAGTTTAGTAATTGTAGTCTATATTGGATGTGTAGATTTGGTAATTGTCATTCTTCTAATGGTATGTTTTGCAGAATTTAATTTTTGTTGTCTTGTACACGAGTTTGACAATTTTGTGCAATTATGAAGATTTCAATTGTTCGTTAATCGCGTTTGAGGGAAGCATGTCGTGTGAATGGTATTGTTGGTGATAACGTGCTATATTCTCTGTAATTTTCGTATTGTGACGAGTTTTGTATGTTTTGTAAATGATTACGCGATAGATGAAAAAGGCGAAAATGATGAATAGTGAGAATGACGAAATTGTTAACATGGCGAACTCGCCAAAACAGGAGAACAGTATGATGAATAATGAAGTAGAAAATAATTTAATAAGCGAGAAAATAGTCCGGAACCAATTCAAAATTTTTCACAATCACAACATTTTTAGAACGCGAGATTAACGATAGAAGACTCTGGAACAGTATCGAACACAGATAGCTTTACGGCTATGCCGAAGGAAGTTAGTTTTTCTGGAAATGTTAGAGCGAAAAGAATTTTGAACCAGTTAATATGGAGCAGTTGATGGGTGCAATATTAAATTTGGGATCACAAATAGGAACAATTAAAACGGAGATGGAAACTTTGGGATCTGAATTAAAAACTGATATGGGGAACAATGGAACCACAGTTAAGATCTGAATTAAAAACAGTGGGATCGCAGTTACGATCTGAAATTAAAACTGATATGGGAACAATGGAAACACGGTAGGACTCACTGGGATCACAAATAGGAACAATTAAAACAGAGATGGAAACAATGGAAACACGGTTTGACTCACGAATAGAGACATGTTTCAAAAACATGAAAGATGAATTAAAGAAAGAAATTAGAGAAGAAGTACAACCAATTTTGAATGCTCACAATAATAGATTAATTTCAATAGAAATCAGACAAAAGGAACAGGATAGAGAACAGGAGGAAAGAGATCGCGTGATAGTACAGAAATTTTCAGAGTTAAATTTACAACGTGCACACGATACGGAGGAAATATTTGAGAGAATCGAGGAATCCGTACCAAATGACAGAATAAATAACCTAACACAACAATATGAACAGTTAACTACTAAATGTGTCAATACTGAAACCCGAGTCGCGACACTTACAGAAGACGTAAATAAACAGAAAGAAAAAAATAAGTGACTTATCGGAAAGAGTTGAGGAGATTTCAGATAAACTGACAAGTCTTAGTTTAAATGGGGACAGAGATTCAGATGATACAGCTCCATTGCCATTTGCAGAAACCGAAGAGTACCAGAACATAAATAAGCATGTTGAAAATCAGGGAAAATTTAATGAACGCGTTAAAAGGGAATTTGAGGCACTACAAAAGCAAGTCAAGCAAATTGAAGGCGAAATCGTAGGAAAAGACAGCAAAAGAAATTTAGAATCACAGATAGCAGAGGGGTTTGAAGAAAGTAATTTATTTCATTTGCGAGAAGCAACAAGAGAGCGCCAGGCGCGCGAACTTGACAATAATCGACATTCGGACTGGGACAGACGCGGTAGGTCTTTGTCGCCACGAGGCGAAAACTTTGACTATAAACACATTTTGACTGTTCGGAAATTTAAGATCTTTCGCAATTCCAAGAATGACATACATCCATGTTCATGGTTAGATCAATTTATGTACGCACTTCCACCAAATTGGCCACTAAGTCACAAACTGGAATTTATGTGTGGATATTTAGAAAACGAACCGGCGACGCGCATGCGCGCACTTATTAGAGATTGTAATAATTTAAATGATTTTTATCATGCATTTCTATCGGCATATTGGTCCGAAAACACACAAGACAAACATAGTCTTATTATGCAGCGTAAGTTTAAACAGTCTGAGTTCCGCACTCCAGCAGACTACTTTGAAGACATGATTCGAAAGAATCAGTTCCTTTCCAGCCCTTAGGCCCGGCTGAATTAATTCGCATTTGTTTAACTAAGCTGCCACAATCCATAAGACAAATTGCTTTAGCTGGAAGATGTAAAGACAACATTGAGACTTTTAAGACTTTGCTACAAGAACTTGAGTATGACAACGACGACGGGACTTCTTGTAATTTTTTCAGTAACGGTAATCACAATAGATTTTCAGAGAGAAGGGATAATGATCGGAACGGACGTTATAGCGGTAATTTTGAGAATGACAGACGAAACAGACAGGACAATAGATACCAGCCTTATGACAATAACAGACGTTCTAACAGAAATTACACAGACAGTTATAATAACGGAAATTCCTACCGGAATGATCAATCATAAGGAAACAGTAATCGGTATCATCAAGACAGAAATTATTTATACAGTAATAGAAATTCTTACTACAGAAATAACCAGGGTAGTAGATACAACAATAATTTCAGAAGTGACAGTCGAAATTACACAAGAAGTAGTCATGCGGACAGACAGGAAAATAGAAATTTTAATAACAGACACAACCAAGAATTGCATCTAACAGCTAACAGACAGGAGGGACCTAATTAGCATCCTCCACGTGGCAGAAATTCAGAGAGACAAGTGCAAATAGTAGAAATTGATCTGCGAAGTGACGGAAATAATCAAAGACGTGACGCAAACAATCGACAATGACTCGTAGCTTCGGCTTCTGGCAGCAATATAGACGGTTCAGAAAGTCATGACACTACGACTTTACACCACGTACGCCTGGAAGACATGAGAGACATTTTGCTAGACGAAAAGGAAAATAATGTAGACGCATTTTTACATCCTGTTATTGAAGTATGTGTGGGTAAGAATAAGTTCACTGCAGTTTTAGATTCTGGGAGCCCATTGAATGTCATTAGTGAATCAGTTTTTCGTATATGTGTAAGAACTATTGCTTGTCCTGTGTTACCTGTTTCTAAAACTGTAATTCGAGGAGCTATTTCTGGAAAAAGTGTGGAAGTCAAACAACAGACCAACCTAAATTTCATTTGTCAAGGATACGAATTTTCTGCTAATTTTATTATTGTTCCATTACTCAGTACACAAATTATATTAGGTATGGAGTTTCTTAACACACATAAGGCAATTTTGAACTTTAAAGAAGGAAGTGTGAATCTGACTGTTGCCGGAAAGCCGAAATGTTTGAAATTTTTCGAGTGTTTAACCAGATCTGAATCAGATACAATATGTTTAAGGTTTCTTACTTCTGATGTTTTCGTTGAGCATTATGACGACAATGTGTTCATTCATGACAATGACAATAGATACAGAGACGCGATGGATGATATAATTAATAGCGAAGAATTAATCAATGAAAAGGTTAAGAATGCTGAAGTGCCAGATGACGTTGCAAGAGAAGAACTGCACCAAATTTTGACTTCACATGCTACAGTATTTAGTCATCACACAGGAACTATACAAGGCTTACAATATTTATTTAAAGTAAAAGAACACACACCATTTCGGGGGAAAACGTACGCTATTCCTTTGGCTTACAGAGACAAGGTTAAGAGTGAACTTCAATACACGTTAGATCAAGGCATTATTGAGCCAGCAGTCAGTCCTTATACCAGCCCATTACACGTCGTTCTTAAAAAGGATGGGTCAATTCGTTTGGTTCTGGATTCCAGGCAGATAAATAATATCATCATTCCTGAAACTGACCGTCCACAAAATTTAGATCAACTTCTTCAACATTTCCATGGAATTTAAGTTTTATCCACGATTGATATGCGCGCAAGTTTTTGGCAAATAGAACTCCACCCTGTTTGTAGAAAATATACTGCCTTTTTAGCCTTTGGTAACTGTTACAGTTTCAGAAATTACCGTTTGGACTTACTGTATCTTCAGCAGCATTCATTCGTAGTTTAAACGAAATCTTACCTGTTTATCTTCGTGACAATATTACTTCATATGTTGACGATATTCTTATTGCTAAACGTTCTTGGAGTGAGCATAACAAAATTTTGGATTCATTATTACGTATCTTTGCAAGAGTTGGCATTACTGTGAACTTGGAAAAATCTGAATTTGGTCGTTCTCAGGTGAAATTTCTTGGTCATATTATTTCTACAGAAGGTATTCTTCCTGATCCAGAGAAACTAGACGTTATTCGTAATTATGTTGTTCCTACCACAAAACGTGATGTTCGTAGTTTCCTTGGTGTCTGTAATTTTCTTAGACGCTTTGTTAGATTGGACAATTTGGCCACACTTCGTTTATGTGAACTATCTGGAAAGAATTCTAATTGGTGTTGGGATGAGGAAGCTCAGTCAGAATTTGAACAACTTCGTGATGCTTTAGTTGCTGCTCCACTTCTTTCACATCCGGATTTATCTAAAGATTTTTGTTTGGCGACGGACTCATCATACAAAGGCCTAGGTGCACACTTATTTCAAGAGATAGAAGAAAACGGCGTTGTAGTACAGAAGACTATTGCATTTGGAAATCGTGTTCTCTCTAAATCAGAAAAGAATTATTCGATTAAGGAACTGGAAGCTTTGGCTGTTGTTTGGGCTTTCACAAAATTTCGCACATTTTTGTTTGGCAGACATACTAAGGTTTACACCGATCATCGAGCTCTGGAATTTTTTATGTCAACAAAATTAACTCACGGCAGATTGTCACGATGGGCGCTGTACGTACAGGAATTTGACTTTAGTATTGTTTACATACAGGGTTCTTCAAATATTATTGCTGATGCTTTATCACGTGCACCTATGGGTTTGAAACAAAGTGCTGCAGAGGACTGCAAAGAAAACCATTATTGTTTGATGTATATTCAAGGTGTTGCGTTTGAGAATTTTATTTCGTCTTCGCTCCAGGACATCGCTAAGGAGCAAAATAAGGATACAATCTGGAAGGACATTAAGGAGAAGTGGAGGAAAAAGGAAAGTGTAGCGATTAGACAGTATTATTTACTTCGCAATGATATTCTTTTTGAACGAAAATCGGTCGACAACTCTGTTTCGTTAGTTTGTATTCCTGATGAGTGGGTTAATAAACTGATTTGGTACACACATTTCAGTTATGCACACTTTGGTCCCAGAAAATGCTTCCATAAATTACGAGAAAATTGCTACTTCAATAATATGGAAAAACGTATTCGATCTGTTCTTGGCAAATGCAAATTATGTCAAAAGGCTAAGCCGGCAACTATTTCTCACAGAGCACCGTTGTTTCCTATCATTCCAGGGAAATTAAAGCAGATGGCTGCAGTCGATTTGTTCGGTCCAGTGGTTCGTTCTACTAATGGTTTTGCGTACATTTTGGTAGCAGTGGAATTAACATCTAAATATGTGTGTTTTACACCTTTACACAAAGCAACAGATCGTTCAGTATCTAACGCTTTCATGAAACATTTTCTTAAAGAAGTGGGTCATGTTGATAAAGTTATATCAGATAATGGATCACAGTTTCGTTCTAAAATTTGGCTTCGTACTCTACGGCGTCGTAAGATTAAACCAATTTTCACTTCACTTTTTCACCCCCAATCTAACGCTTCAGAGAGATGGATGAAGGAAATCAATAAATTGTGTCGTCTTTATTGTCATCAGAGTCACAGAACGTGGGATCAGTATCTTCATATTTTTCAAAACATTCTGAATGAACTCCCTAATGATTCAACTTCTTTACCGCCTATACTGATATTAAAAAATAAAGTACCGACAAATCGCATTTCTGAAATCGTTCCTTTTCCGCCTTCACGGAAACTGCGGCATTCTGAAGTTGTCAACCTGGCTCTGCAAAATATTGCATCTGCGGCTGCTAGAAGAGAGAAATCAGCCAGCTAAACATACTGGTCGTTTAAAAATCTTGTCAGTTGGTCAGAAGGTGTTAATTAAGTCTCATCGTTTTTCTCACAAAGGAAAAGGCTTGTGTCGCAAATTTTTTCTGCTTTACAACGGTCCATATAGAATTCGCAAAATGATTCATGATAACACTGTCGAAGTAGAAACTCTTAAATCTCTGCGCTCTAAGGGAATACATCATATATCGAACGTTAAAATTTTTGTGGAATGACATACTTTTGAGAGACTAACAGTTACATGTAAACATGCAGAGAATATAAGGATACCGCGCCGCGTTCCGGCGGCGGCACATACTCAAAGCAACAGTCAAGTCTGCGCGCCGCACAAGGCAGTCGTTGACCACAAACAATTACTTCCTACGTCACGCGCCTACAGCTGATCGAGCGCTCAGTGCGAATGCACTGACAGCCGTAAACAAATACACAATCTAATTTCTCCGATTAAATTCAGTATAAAGCTATAGTGACTTGATAAATTATGTTATTAACGTTCAGTATTTTTCAGGATAGGGTTGTACAAAATATTTAAGAACTTCAGGTAAATTCTGTGTGTGTCCGACGTTAAGAGGACTTGATATCGAGAAATTTTCTGGAAGAATGTCATTTCGAAGAAGAAAGTAATAAACTAAAAAGGTAACTGTTAATTGAGTTTATTTTTCAGGTAACATATTTCCACTTAGGTACGTACTTTAGACGTAATTTGCTGCTCGCGATTACGTGATTCAGACTTTGTGCTAAATTTCATGTTCTATGAATTAACTTGTGAAGCGACGTGCTTGCGTACATTAACTGATTTTGACAATGATTGATTAATGAACAGGGTTGTTACTATGTAATTATGCATCGCTTGGCTGCACTGCTTTTTCACTGACGTCATATTTTTTTTTATTATGTGCCTGCTGTGCTTATTTATTTAAATTATAATTGTCACCTGATTAATTGTGCTGATATGGTTATGTATGTAAGTTATACTTTGTGATTTATCTGCTTGCGCCTTCATGTTTACTTATTAAGATTACATATGAATATTTATTTACTTACGCTGATATGATGCTAATGACCTGTTTATTATGTAAGATACATATTTGCTGCTTTGCATATGGATTGCATATTTATACATTTCTCTTTGTTGTCATAACTGCTCTTTAATTTGGTATACAGAAATGCTGATATACTGTGTACGAACATAGAGTTTAGATCACACTATGATATTAATTATAGATTGTTTGTTTGGCAGAGCCTCGTTGTAGGAATTGTGCTGCATCCACTTGTTGACATTCTGTTCTCCACTGGTATATTTACTCGCTGTTGCATGTTTTGCTTACGCTCAGTGCCTTATATTTTTAAGACAAGAAAATGAACTGCTATAATTCGACGAACGACAATAGTACAAGAAACTTCATAGAAGTCACATGAGCTGGAGGTTTTATGGAAGCTGTATAAATTTATGCTAATAGGGAGGAAGCTAACGACATGACATACTAACACTAAGGTTAGACCATTGACAGTTATTACACTGCATTCTTCGTGAGTAATTGAAATAGGAAGTGACACTTGACACAAGAAATACTCCACATGTATGTTTCTGATTTGCCATGATTCTTGAAGTGGTGTACACACTGTGAAATATTACCATTTATTCACTCAAAGTCTTATGTGACCTTTCATACTACGCACTCGTACTTACTTACTGAGAGTTATTCAAACTAAAGGCTGTTAGAAGTCATGTATGTATTTCTTTTATTTAATGATGGACAAGGTAACCAAAATGTATTTTATAATTCATAATGAGTAGAAGATTTGGGTCAGATGGATTACACAGAGGTTGTGTGTTGACAGTGTTTATTCGGATGATATGGGATGATGAAGTTTGCATTAGGATTTTATCTGTACTTGTTCGAGGAGACTGACTAGAGGAAAGAGTTCTTATGGAAGTAAAATGATATTGGTGCTAAGGTTTTTATGTATCGACGTATTGAAGAGGTATTATTGAGGTATTGAGATTATGTGAAGTTGATGATTATTGGAGTTTTGGTGGACAAGAGGTAAGGTAAATGATATTGATGATAAGGTTTATATGTATCGACGTAAGAGGTATTATTGAAGTATTGAGATTATGTGATGCTGATGATTATTGGAGTTTTGGTGGATAAGAGGCAAAGTAAGTGAGGAGCATATTTTTTTTGTTGGTTTATATGGAACAAGGAGGATGAAGATGGCAGACTAGAACACTAAAGTGGAAGGAAGATTGTCTACACACACTTTGTTAAATCAATAAGCAGTATACAATTTTTTTTGGAGAGAGGAAGTATTTGCGTATCTTGGCACACTGACAGTTGTTCAGCAAACGTACATTTTGATCTGGCTTGGCAAACATTGATTTTGACATGATGACTATGACGTTGACTACCTATTATTGACTGTTATACATTGCTGCCACTACTACTTGATATACATGATGAACATCAAATTTTGACAGAATTGCATTTACACAGTTAACACTATTCAATTACACAGTAGCACTAATGTGGACGAAAGATGAGTGAGTGTGTTTTGTGTGTTTTCCTTTCCTAATCCCAAATCATTGGTACCGACCTATCTCCTAAATATTATTTTACTTGTTTGTTGTGGCTTGCACTGACACCCACAAATATTATAGGTTTACTGATATTTGTGTAATTGTAATAGTTAATATGACAATTATCTGATATCATTTGTGTGTTTACTATAATTTGTATATTTAGTGTAAGAGCATTGATAATAATTTTGTAAAAGTAATTGTGTGTGCATTCAAATTGTTGTTCACACCTGCACCTGTTCAACATTGATGTGTGACACTTAGAAATGTTTAATTTCTGCTGATGAACTGTGTGATTAGTGATAGTGAATATTATGGATTGTTACTTGCACTTTTTCTACATGATTGGTGCCACTAGGACATGTTTAATATCTGCTGATAAACTCTGATGAACAGTGTGATTAGTGATAGTGAATATTATGGACTGTTGCATGCACTTGTTCAACATTGCTGGGTGCCACTAATGGAACTGCTTCTACTGACATAATGTCACTTGTTGCTGTCTGCACCTGCTCAACATTGCTGGATGCCACTGGTGGAACTGCTGCTACTGAAATGAAGTCACTTGTGGTGTCTGCACCTACTCAACATTGCTGGGTGCCACTAATGGAACTGTTTCTGCCGAATGATGTCACTTGTTGCTGTCTGCACCTGTTCAACGTTGCTGGGTGCCACTAATGGACTGCTTCTACTGAGATAATGTCACTTGTTGGTGTCTGCACCTGTTCAACATTGCTGGGTGCAACTGATGGAACTGCTTCTATTGAAATGATGTCACTTGTTGGTGTCTGCACCTGTTCAACATAACTGGGTGCCACTGATGAACTGTATCTATTGAAATAATGTCACTTGTTAGTGTCTGCAAATGTTCAACATTGCTGGGTGCCACTAATGGAACTGCTTCTGCTGAAAGATGTCACTTGTTGGTGTCTGCACTTGTTCAACATTGCTGGGTGCTACTGATGGAACTGCTTCTACTGAAATGTCACTTGTTGGTCTCTGCACTTGTTCAACATTGCTAGGTGCCACTAATGAAACTGCTTCTACTGAAATAATGTCACTTGTTGGTGTCTGCACTTGTTCAACATTGCTGGGTGCCACTAATGGAACTGCTTCTACTGAAATAATGTCACTTGTTGGTGCCTGCACCTGTTCAACATTGCTGGGTGCCACTAATGGAACTGCTTCTGCTGAATAATGTCACTTGTTGGTGTCTGCACCTGTTCAACATTGCTGGGTGCCACTAATGGAACTGCTTCTGCTGAATAATGTCACTTGTTGGTGTCTGCACCTGTTCGACATTGCTGGGTGCCACTAATGGAACTGATTCTACTAAAATGATGTCACTTGTTGGTATTTGCACCTGTTGACCATTGCTGGGTGCTACTGCTGGAACTATCAACTACTTGTTTTTTTGAATCATTGAAAGCATTTTATGTGAACATTTGTATAAACTGATTTTTTGTGTATTGTGTAAACTATTATGTAAAGTCACATGTATGAAAGAATTTGTATTGCTTACTGTATTTTATATATTAGGTTATTGAAAGGTCAGTGCAAAGCCAAAATTTTATCTAATTATGTGATATTTACGTATTAATATTATCTTTTATTTTTGTCTGTATTTTTGTGGACGAATTTGGTGGTATTTTCACCACCAATGCTGGAAAAATACCATCAAATTCTGGCCCGTGGAGGAAGGGCATATGAAAGGTGGCTACACTGAGCCACAGCGCCAGAGATTGCGCCAAAGAGTTTTATTCCGCCGCCTCCACTGGCAGTGCTTGTCGAGATATGGCAGTAGTCAGTGCTTGTTGAGAAGTAGTGGTAGTCAAGTCGTTGTTGACATGTCGTCGTAGTGAGTGCTTGTGCAGATCTTGCTGAGAGGATATTGATAGCTGTGCTATTTGTGGCCATGTTGTATGCAGTTGTTTTGATGGGCTAGACAGCAGATGTTGTTCGAATGGAGATTTTGTAATGATCTGAGAAGTCGTGGTGGAGAGTGCTTGTCGAGATGTGGCAGTAGTCAGTGCTTATCGAGATGTGGTAGTAGTGAGTCGGTGTTGAGATGTTGTAGTAGGGAGTGCTTGTTCCATGTTTTATGCAGTTGTTTGATGGGCTGGACAGCAGATGTTGTTCGAATGGAGATATTGTAATGATTAGAGTGCTTTTGGTCAATATATATGAAGGTAAAAAAATTCCGTTTTTTTTCATTTTTTCAATGTCTTAAATAATGCGTCATTACAGGTTCAGTCAACAACGCATCTGGCTTGTGTTCTTGCATTAGAGTGTAATTCTGGTTTCCTTACGCAATTATAGTATTTCTATTTTTTTAACTACTTCAGTTTAAATGATATTTAAAATTTCTTGTCTTATTGAAGAAGAACCGTGCCAGATGTGTACGTTGAATCACACTTCCACACACAGAACAGTTACACTTGTGCTTTGCTTTCGTACGTTTTATAGTTGCTGGGGACTTAATTAATTAATTGTGTTAACGGAAATTTTCTTTCATTCTTTGTTGATATTCTACGCAGTCAGATTGCGTACTAATAGCAGTCAGGGCCAACCGTTTACGAGACTTCGTAATCGGACATACAGCTACGACAAATAAAAATTATTTTCATTCATATAATTAAGCCCCCATGCAACTCTCACAAAGCAGTACACAAGTTTGCTAAGTGCAATTTCGTGTGTGAGGAAGCTGAATTGGGGAAAGTTGCTGGATGACGTTAAAAACACCACCATCAGCAGTTTGTTTTAAGTAAGTTTACCTAGTGTGGTACTTCATTCACTGAGATACATACTATACCGCGTGTTCGGAAATTTTCGTTACAAACTTGCAGAACTTGTAGAGGCCAGCGAGTACATAATATTTCGAATAGGCACCATGTCTACAAACGTACCGTTTCCGTTCCACGACGATTTCAATTCAGACGAAGAAATGTCATATGGGTGCCAATTAATACGGTTACTGGAGTGTACGGAAATATTAGTCGAAGCTGCACATTTAAATATTTTGAAACTGGAGCTCGCCCAGTTTGTACACCTGCAATGAACGTTTAAAAACCTTAAACACATGCTCCTCCATTTAAGTTACGAATGAAGTAATTTTTAGAATACAATTAATATTTCACAAGCACAGACCAAATCCATAGGTTTGTTATCGGAATATGAAACTGTAACAACGAAGATGTTGTTGTTGTTGTTGTGGTCTTCAGTCCTGAGACTGGTTTGATGCAGCTCTCCATGCTACTCTACCCTGTGCAAGCTTCTACATCTCCCAGTACTTACTGCAACGTACATCCTTCTGAATCTGTTTAGTGTATTCATCTCTTGATCGCCCTCTACGATTTTTACCCTCCACGCTGCCCTCCAATGCTAAATTTGTGATCCCTTGACGCCTGAGAACATGTCCTACCAACCGGTCCCTTCTTCTTGTCAAGTTGTGCCACAAACTTCTCTTCTCCCCAATCTTGTTCAATACCTCCTCATTAGTTTTGTGATCTACCCATCTAATCATCAGCATTCTTCTTTAGCGCCACATTTCGATAGCTTTTATTCTCTTCTTGTCCAAACTATTTATCGTCCATGTTTCACTTCCATACATGGCTGTACTCCATACAAATACTTTTAGAAACGACCTCCTGACACTTAAATCTATGGTCGATGTTAACAAATTTCTCTTCTTCAGAAACGCTTTCCTTGTCATTGCCAGTCTACATTTCATTTCCTCTCTACTTCGACCATCATCAGTTATTTTGCTCCCCAAATAGCAAAACTCCTTTACTACTTTAAGTGGCTCATTTCCTAATCTAATTCCCTCAGCATTACCCGACTTGATTTGACTACATTCCATTATCCTTGTTTTGCTTTTGTTGATGTTCAACTTATATCCTCCTTTAAGGACACTGTCCATTCCGTTCAACTGCTCTTCCAAGTCCTTTGCTGTCTCTGACAGAATTACAATGTCATCGGTGAACCCCAAAGTTTTTATTTCTTCTCTATGGATTTTAATACCTACTCTGAATTTTTCTTTTGTTTCCTTTACTGCTTGCTCAATATACAGATTGAATAATGTCGGGGAGAGGCTACAACCCTGTCTCACTCCCTTCCCAACCACTGCTTCCCTTTCATGTCCCTCGACTCTTATAACTGCCATCTGGTTTCTGTACAAATTGTAAATAGCCTTTCGCTCCCTGTATTATACCCCTGCCACCTTCAGAATTTGAAAGAGAGTATTCCAGTCAACATTGTCAAAAGCTTTCTCTAAGTCTCCAAATGCTAGAAACGTAGGTTTGCCTTTCCTTAATCTATTTTCTAAGATAAGTCGTAGGGTCAGTATTGCCTCACGTGTTCCAACATTTCTATGGAATCCAAACTGATCTTCCCCGAGGTCGGCTTCTACCAGTTTTTCCATTCGTCTGTAAAGAATTCGCGTTAGTATTTTGCAGCTGTGACTTATTAAACTGATAGTCCGGTAATTTTCACATCTGTCTACATCTGCTTTCTTTGCAATTGGAATTATTATATTCTTCTTGACGTCTGAGGGTTGTTCACCTGTCTCATACATCTTGCTCACCAGATGGTAGAATTTCGTCAGGACTGGCTCTCCCGAGGCCGTCAGTAGTTCCAATGGAATGTTGTCTACTTCCGGGGCCTTGTTTCGACACAGGTCTTTCAGTGCTCTGTCAAACTCTTCACGCAATATCACATCTCCCATTTCATCTTCATCTACATCCTCTTCCATTTCCATAATATTGTCCTCAAGTACATCGCCCTTGTGTAGACCGTCTATATACTCCTTCCACCTTTCTGCTTTCCCTTCTTTGCTAAGAACTGGGTTTGCATCTGAGCTGTTGATATTCATACAAGTGGCTCTCTTTTCTCCAAAGGTCTCTTTATTCCTGTAGGCAGTATCTATCTTGCCCCTAGTGAGATAAGCCTCTACATCCTTACATTTGTCCTCTAGCCATCCCTGCTTAGCCATTTTGCACTTCCTGTCGATCTCATTTTGGGACGTTTGTATTCCTTTTTGCCTGCTTCATTTATTGCGTTTTTATATTTTCTCCTTTCATCAATTAAATTCAATATTTCTTCTGTTACCTAAGGTTTTCTACTAGCCCTCGTCTTTTTACCTACTTGATCCTCTGCTGCCTTCACTACGTCATCCCTCAAAGCTACCCATTCTTCTTCTACTGTATTTCTTTCCCTCATTCCTGACAATTGTTCCCTTATGCTCTCCCTGTAACTCTGTACAATCTCTGGTTTAGTCAGTTTATCCAGGTCCCATCTCCTTAAATTCCCACCTGTTTCGAGTTTCTTCACTTTTAATCTACAGTTCATAACCAATAGATTATGGTCAGAGTCCACATCTGCCTCTGGAAATGTCTTACAACTTAAAACCTGGTTCCTAAATCTCTGTCTTACCATTATATAATCTATCTGATACCTTCTAGTATCTCCAGGATTCTTCCATGTATACAACCTTCTTTTATGATTCTTGAACCAAGCTATGATTAAGTTATGCTCTGTGCAAAATTCTACCAGACGGCTTCCTCTTTCATTTCTCTCCCCCAATCCATATTCACCCACTATGTTTCCCCCTCTCCCTTTTCCTACTTTCGAATTCCAGTCACCCATGACTATTAAATTTTCGTCTCCCTTCACTATCTGAATAATTTCTTTTATCTCATCATACATTTCTTCAATTTCTTCATCATCTGCAGAGCTAGTTGGCATATAAAGTTGTACTACTGTACTAGGCATGGGCTGCGTATCTATCTTGGCCACAATAATGCATTCACTATGCTGTTTGTAGTAGCTTACCCGCACTCCTATTTTTTATTCATTATTAAACCTACTCCTGCATTACCCCTATTTGATTTTGCATTTATAACCCTGTATTCACCTGACCAAAAGTCTTGTTCCTCCTGCCACCGAACTTCACTAATTCCCACTACATATAGCTTTAACCTATCCATTTCCCTTTTTAAATTTTCTAACCTACCTGCCCGATTAAGGGATATGACATTCCACGCTCCGATCCGTAGAACGCCAGTTTTCTTTCTCCTGTTAACGACGTCCTCTTGAGTAGTCCCCGCCCGGAGATCCGAATGGGAGACTATTTTACCTCCGGAATATTTTACCCAAGAGGACGCCATCATCATTTAACCATACAGTAAAGCTGCATGACCTCGGCAAAAATTACGGCTGTAGTTTCCCCTTGCTTTCAGCCGTTCGCAGTACCACAACAGCAAGGCCGTTTTGGTTAGTGTTACAAGGCCAGATCAGTCAATCATCCAGACTGTTGCCCCTGCAACTACTGAAAAGGCTGCTGCCCCTCTTCAGGAACCACAGGTTTGTCTGGCCTCTCAACAGATACCCCTCCGTTGTGGTTGCACCTACGGTACGGCCATCTGTATCGCTGAGTCACGCAAGCCTCCCCACCAACGACAAGGTCCATGGTTCATGGGGATATAGAGTTATAAACTATGGTACAAATTCCACAGCAATTTATTCCCAAGAGAAAGGACTCAGAGTTGCTTGTCGTGGTATGTAGTAGGATAATGGCTCTGAGCACTAAACATCTGAGGTCATGAGTCCCCTAGAACTACTTAAACCTAACTAACCTAAGCAGATCACATACATCCATCCTCGAGGCAGGATTCGAAATGCCACCGTAGCAGTCGCGCGGTTCCGGACTGAAGCGCCTAGAACCTCTCGACCACAGGGGCCGGCCATGTAGTAGGATAGAAAGGATGCCGCGTACTACGTCAGTCGGTTACCTGCTTTCACCTGTTTGTCTTGCTGCGAGACCGATGCCTCTACGTCTTTAACACAGTAAACATGGTTCGGTACACGTATTCGGAATTCGCAGACGTGTCGCTTGTATATGACGAAGCTCGAGGTAACGGAAGAGCTGCTAGTCAGCTCTATAACAAACGTTTTCCGCAACGTAGCACGGCGTCGCACAAACCTCTTGCCGAAGTTAGACGCAGTAGCACCGAGGAACAGGTACCTTCACCGTGAGGAGCCGGGACTGTGGTGTTCCACGGCAACGCTGCAGGCCCGCACTTGAAGAAGATGTACTGCATCGCGCTTAAGAGAAACCGTCAACGAGTAATAGAAGAACTGGACGTGCTGTGGGTGTTACAGTACCATCTGGGACATTGTGCTTGAGCAACAATTACATCCGTACCACTTCCAAAGCCTACACACTATTGGTCCAGCAGATTTTCCAAACTGCGCTACCTACTGCACGTGGTCCCTGCACCGCTGCATTGGCCCAGTCCCGTTTCTACGCCGAGCTCTGTCACAGATGAATGTTAATTTCGCTAGGGATAGGGTTCTGAACTGGCGAAACAGGTATCTCTGGGCAGACGAAAACTCTCGTGCCAAGCATGTTCAGTGGTTTGGTATTAACGTGTGGGCAGATATTCTGGACGGTCATGTGACTGGGGCATACCTCCTTACACTCAAACTAACTGGTCCTGCGTACTTGATCTCCCTACAAAACGTATTGGATCCCTCTTGGAAGCTGTGCCACTGAATGTCCGTCAGGAAATGTGGTTTCAGCAAGATAGTGCACCACCTCACTTCTCACGTGCTGTTCAGACACATCTCAATGGACGATACGGTCAAACATGGGTAGGCCGAGGTCGTCTAACCGAGTGGTCACCGGAATCGCCGGATTTCTATAGACTACTTTTTCTGGGGACGTGTGAAGGTTTAAAATGGCTCTGAGCACTATGGGACTCAACTTCTAAGGTCATCAGTCCCCTAGAACTTAGAACTACTTAAACCTAAGTATCCTAAGGACATCACACACATCCATGCCCGAGGCAGAATTCGAACCTGCGACCGTAGCGGTAGCGCGGTTCCAGACTGTAGCGCCTAGAACCGCTCCCCCACAACGGCCGGCTGTGAAGGTTTAATTCACGAGACTCCCGTAGAGACAGAGGACGATTTACGGGCACTAGCTCTGCCCGCTGCAGTGGAAATTGAAGACGCACTGTAACACGCCCCTGCTACGGTCACAGGTTCGAATCCTGCCTCGGGCATGGATGTGTGTGACGTCCTTAGGTTAGTTAGGTTTAAGTAGTTCTAAGTTCCAGGGGACTAATGACCACAGCAGTTGAGTCCCATAGTGCTCAGAGCCATTTTTTGTAACACGCCCGGGAGTATTAATGGGTGGGGGGTACTTTAAGCTGGTTATCATTTCGTGAGCTTGCGCCCTACCCACACCACGAACCTGCTAATCCAGCGGCGGTCGTACTGTTCTGCTCCACACTGCTGCTGGCTTGCCTCAAATTATTTATCGAAATATGCTGGCGAATAAGGGGAGCCACTCAACGTTAAGCACCACACTGTTCTACGTCTGGTATGGACAACTATATTCTGAAACGATTAAAGGAAATCGCAGATTGCACTGTTTACACTCTACTTCATAAATGTTTATCCCAATTAACAATATTGATGATTATCTGTCCACAATATCATTTAGACGAGCGTACGCGTAACCGACACGACGCGGGTGATTGTTGGTGATGCGGAAGCTGAATGATCGAACGAAAGTTCTTAAGCTCGTCACGCATACAGATATCTGGTAATAGTCCTCCTTGACACTAGTAACGATATAACACTGTTCGTAGAAACTTGCTGGCAGATTAAAACTGTGTGCCCGACCGAGACTCGAACTCGGGACCTTTACCTTTCGCGGGCAAGTGCTCTACCATCTGAGTTACCGAAGCACGACTCACGCCCGGCCCTCACAGATTCACTTCTGCCAGTATCTCGTCTCCCACCTTCCAAACTTTACAGAAGCTCTCCTGCGAACCTTGCAGAACTAGCACTCCTGAAAGAAAGGATACTGCGGAGACATGGCTTAGCCACAGCCTTGGGGCTTTCTTTCAGGAGTGCTAGTTCTGCAAGGTTCGCAGGAGAGCTTCTGTAAAGTTTGGAAGGTAGGAGACGAGAGACTGGCCCGCGAAAGGCAAAGGTCCCGATTTCGAGTCTCGGTCGGGCACACAGTTTAATCTGCCAGTAAGTTTCATATCAGCGCACACTCCGCTGCAGAGTGAAACTCTCATTCTGGAAACATCCCCCAGGCTGTGGGTAAGCCATGTCTCCGCAGTATCCTTTCTTTCAGGAGTGCTAGTTCTGCAAGGTTCGCAGGAGAGCTTCTGTAAAGTTTGGCAGGTAGGAGACGAGATACTGGCAGAAGTGAAGCTGTGAGGGCCGGGCGTGAGTCGTGCTTCGGTAGCTCAGATGGTAGAGCACTTGCACGCGAAAGGCAAAGGTCCCGAGTTCGGGTCTCGGTCGGGCACACAGTTTTAATCTGCCAGGAAGTTTCATATCAGCGCACACTCCGCTGCAGAGTGAAAATCTCATTCTGGACTGTTCGTAAAGTTAATTTTTCAGTTCTCAGTTCTCACTTGTACGAACGTGCGCGTAACCGTCGCAGCGTGGCTGATTGTTGATAATGCGGAAACACGATGACTGAACGCACGTCCTCACGCTCGCTACAAGACACTGGCACTTGACTGCACTCTTTTATGGTGACTAATTTCTACTGATTCACATCAGTTCATTCTGGGAGACCGAACACGGCGCGGATGATTGATACAGTACGGTACGACACGCAACGAGAGGATATACAGATCAGCAGCACTGATCATTTTTAATTACATCTTGACGCACCTTCCTCTGAATCACTTGCATATATCATCACTTTACTATAATAGCACTTGTAGCAACACTTCAGCCTGAGTACTAAAAAAAGCCTCTCACATGCAGAGCTGCACTACACAACATATCAGTTCCGTGTACCGCGCTCGACTCTCTACAGACACCGAGCGAGGTGGCGCAGTGGTTAGCACACTGGACTCGCATTCGGGAGGACGACGGTTCAATCCCGCGTCCGGCCATCCTGATTTAGGTTTTCCGTGATTCCCCTGAATCGCTCCAGGCAAATGCCGGGATGGTTCCTTTGAAAGGACACGGCCGACTTCCTTCCCTATCCTTCCCTAATCCGATGAGACCGATGACCTCGCTATCTGGTCTCCTTCCCCAAAGAACCCAACCCCTCACTACAGACGCGGCGGCCCGCAAAGATACTCCACAACTAAGCCAGCGATATGACAGCACACTTACAACACCATGTTGGATGGAGAGCGTGTACCACAACATGCTTCGTAAGTACAATCTTTGTAACAACAATGGTGGTCGCCATATCGAGTCGCTGTTTCAACGCATCGCTACTGTGTACGTACAGTGTGCTCGGTTGTTTTTCGTTTTGGAATAGTGTGAACACGTAATGTTTAAGTCTTAATAGAAACAAATGTGCTTAACTGATAAATGGATATTTCGTTGCCGGCCGGTGTGGCCGTGCGGTTCTAGGCGCTTCAGTCTGGAGCCTCGTAGCCGCTACGGTCGCAGGTTCGAATCCTGCCTCGGGCATGGATGTTTGTGATGTCCTTAGGTTAGTTAGGTTTAAGTAGTTCTAAGTTTAGGGGACTGATGACCTCAGCTGTTAAGGTCGATAGTGCTTAGAGCCATTTGAACCATTAGAAAAGGGAATTTCTGAACCCGATGTGTAAATAACAGCTACAAGTCAAAAATGTATAACTGTTCAGTATCTTAAGATAGGACGTGATTCGATTTCTGATATATTCACAAGATATGTTACCCGATTTGAAGTCAGATCAGTCACCACCGATGCTGCAGCAGTGGCTGGTGAATGCCGTGTAAGGGTATGTAGTGTTCTGGAAATATAAGAAGCCCATGGCGGAGAGGAAAATTCCGAGGTCTTCTTCTCGTCTGTGTCCAGCAACTCATTCAAAAGCAACAGGAAGTTTGCCTTAGAGCTACTCTATACCTGCCACTAAGTTCAGTGAATTCATGGAGAACGGATTGAAAAATCGGCCAGCCAGCATCATCAGCTGCTGACTCCTGTTGTCTTATTATTTCATTAGGGTTTTCTGATGCCGGTTGGAGTGGCCGAGCGGTTCTGGGCGCTTCAGTCTGGAATCGCGCGACCGTTAGGGTCGCACGTTCGAATGCTGCCTCGGGCATGGATGTGCGTGATGTCCTTAGGTTAGTTAGGTTTAAGGAGTTCTAAGTTCTCGGGGACTGATAACCTCAGATGTTAAGTCCCATAGTGCTCAGAGCCATTTTTCAACTTTTGGGGGGAGGTAGGTACCACGTCACATTCAACCGCGCCAGCGTCAGGTAGTGGACGTCGGCGAGCACCAGGGGGTCGGGGTCGCAGCCACTTGTCTATTCTGCCTTTTGTAAACTTTACCCTTCGTGAGGATCTGTGGCACACAGTACTGCATTCATATTTCCGCCTTGTCTTCGTTCTCATCAAGCGCAGGTACATGACCAGAAGAGGGAGACTCCTTCATATACAGACGAAGAAATGTCATACGGGAGCCGAATAATATGGTTACTGGACTCCACGCAAATTTTATTCGAAGCTGTATGTTTAAATATTTTGAAACTGGAGATTGCCGAGTTTGTCTACCAGCAATTATAAGAACCTTAAACACAGACTCCTCCATTTAAGTCACGAATGAAGTAATTTTTAGAATACAATTAATATTTCACAACCACAGACCAGATCCGTAGGTTTATTATCGGAATAAGAAACTGTAACAACGAAGATATGGAGCTTTAAACGATGGTACAAATTCCACAGCAAGTTGTTCTCATTTCTTTCATATGCGTTGCTAACTTCCTCAAAGTCGATCTTGTCACAGCTGCCTTCGAACAGGATTTCATTCTATAATCCCACATACTATGGCTTTCTTCAACAAGCTGATCGAAAAAGATGGTCCTCGAACAATCCTGCTGTGTGAAGCACATGTTGACTATATGCAGCACAGAAAGAAATAGATCAAGACGTCTTTCCAACTCGAAAGCAAGCGCACATACGAGTGAATCATTCGATTTGTATCGGCAGCATACCAAAAAGAGAAGCAGGAAGTAGCGCCGCATAGCGCGGCATGACATCATACAGTCGAGAGCGACACGTCGTAGACCAGGGCCCGCCACGGCGGGCAGCTTCACTTCTGCCAGTACCTCGTCTCCTACTTTCCAAACTCCACTGCAGAATGAAAACCTCATTCTGGAAACATCCCCCAGGCTGTGGCTAAGCCATGTCTCCGCAGTATCCTTTCTTTCAGGAGTGCTAGTTCTGCAAGGTTCGCAGGAGAGCTTCTGTAAAGTTTGGAAGGTAGGAGACGAGGTACTGGCAGAAGTGAAGCTGTGAGGACGGTGCGTGAGTCGTGCTTGGGTAGATCAGTTGGTAAAGCACTTGCCCGCGAAAGGCAAAGATCCAGAGTTCGAGTCTCGGTCCGGCACACAGTTAATCTGCCAGGAAGTTTCATATCAGCGCACACTCCGCTGTAGAATGAAAATTTCATTCTAGTAAAAGTTTTACTGAAAGGTAACTAGTGAGACGGATTTAGCTTTGCTTCATCTACATAAAAAACAATTTTTGACGCACGTTGGCTAGCTTGAAATTTCAGTCCCCATGTGTCGTACGAAACGAATTGTGTCGTGTGACCAGCACTCTGTGTTGGACTCTGCAGTGCATCAGAGATATGTATATCAAGTCCTTGTTGTCGTCCTAGTGTGAACCAGTGAAGTCACTTGCAGTCCATTGCTATGCGCTCCGTTGAAGAATTTTGTTTCTGCGTCGTTTCACATGCCACCTAGCATATCACATCGCCTCAGCGTGGACTGCGCCATAGAATAACATTTTTTACTTCTATAATTACAGTAAGGATATTTTTACACTACATTTACATTAATACAAAGACATATATAAATAAAAAAATGTATATCAAAATTATTTGCATTGAAATCATGCTATTTCAAAGTCACTATGCATGATTTTATTCTTTTGAGTAATTGGTTATATCAGCAGCTGCTAATATATTAGAATTAGTAAGTTGAAAATGAGTTGCAATTTAAAGTATTTTCTGCTGAAATGTTAACGCCGAAACCACTGGAATAACTTTATGATATAACTTCTCTGAAGCCATGTGCTTGTCCAGGAACAAGTGTTACAATGTAGGATATGTCCTTTTAAGGGTCGTAAGCTTGACCTCGAGTGACTGGTTGGCTGTTGAAAAAGTTGTATTGAAAATGTTGATAAAATGTGGAAACTTCAAGTATCCAGTGATCGTTTAATGACATATATAAATACATCAAAAACTTGGGAACAGTATTGTAATGAGGAATATCTTACATCTTGGGCTAAAACTGTGCTAACACTACCAGGATCCTATGAAGGACGAGCAGCCATTAAGTTTCCTTTTGAGGGCGTTGCTACAGCGTATATGGAACGTAGCGCAACTCCAAAGCGGGTATATAAGCACCGACATGTGCGCAAGGGGTTAGCACTACATTCGTGTCTTTCCGAGATCTGCGCTACTTGGGGAAACGTGAACTGTGGCGGCGCGATTACCAAATGCCTCCAAATATGACCACAGTAATAGGTTTTCTTTTTTAACCAAACTGGTCAACCTGGTGCGTCGGTGGGACGATTGCCTCAATACTGACGGCGATTGTGCGTGATTGGCACACTGATTTTCTGAACTGTACGGCCTTCAAAGGGAAACTTTTTGGTCGCCCTTACATTTTTTTCAAGGTCTGACAAAACATCTATCAAACAAATTCACAGAAGATGCTACTTGTGAGGTTTGCTATTTAAAATAACTTAAACATTAGTAAAACCGTAATCTTTGACTTAAAAAAATAAGGATTAGCTCAGAGATCGCAACGTTATGAGTGTGATGCTCCAAACTGTTTCGTATCATGAAATAAAAAAGGCAGTGTTGCGATTATTCCAATGGTTGGTTTGAACATCACGTACTTTTCTGGGCATGGCCCTGTTGGACTCTTGCCTTGCTCCGATCTATGGACTGTTATCGCAGTACTTAGAATTCAACGTGAAATTCTGACCACAACGCAGCTCAGAAATTTTTACATCAGCAAACACTACCAAAGGTGGAGGACTTTGTTGTACTTACGGAGCCATCCCTATCGTTCTTTCATATAACTGAGTTATGCAAGTTTTTAAAAGTATTGAAAATTTTTATGCGTGGTAGTACCCATCAAAACAAGAAGAAAAGTTCGATAAACATGCGTTCTGAAACGCACACTTTCGAGATCTGTCAATAGTGGCTGAAGACGTTTAGTTCTGAATATGTTCACCACCGTGGCAGACAAAGTAAAGATCGAGGAAACAAATGCTGTATGGGCACAGTCGTTACCTCGCTGATCCCTGAACAGAGTTCATTAGTGTATGTGTCTCTCTGTATACACATCAGTCTGAGCACTGTGTAGTCTACAGGCAGTTGTTTTGTTTGCATTCTGTTGTAGGCACCATAGTTTCGTGTTAATACGTGTTATTGCGCAGTAAATTACCTGCAGCGCTGGATATCCACCGCAGTGCCTTATCTACTTACGAAAGGTACTTAAATGTTGCGCTTACTGTTATTGTGATGTTTGTACTGTTCTGTACACGAATGGTTCAGTACATTTTCTTTTCTCTTCTACACGTTAGAAACCGAAGCGTACCACTAAATAAATGGTATGGCGGATATGGTTCTCTGCTACGGGTTAGCAAATGAAAGTAGCCTGTGAGCCAGTGCCCTCTACGCCGAAAAATATCCATGTCGCAATGTAGCTTCGGATAAAGCTGTTCGGTCGACTTCTTCAGCGCATTAAGGCACAGGTTCTTTAACACCCCACAAGGCGAATAGCAGAAGGCCTCGTATAGTCTACACCTCGGAACGTGTGCTATATTTACTTGACGAAAGACCTGGAACCAGCTCGCCGTCATTAGCAGCAGGAGAATGCGGTACTACGCGAAGAGTTGTTATATCCATACCATCTATAGCGCGTCCAGGAACTAACGCCAGAAGACTACCGTTGCAAACTACAGTTCTGTCAATGACTCTCGCAAAATTGTGCTGTGATCCACTGTTTTCACAGGACATTTTATTTACCGTCTAGGTGGGGTTCACGAGAAACGGCGTTGTGATTGTTCATAACAAGAGCGTGTGAGCTGATGCAAATCCCTATACAATTGCGGAAAGAGGGCATAGTTTCTCCATCAACGTATGGGCAGGGGATCCTGGTGATAAATTACTAGGGCCATATATCATGCTACATAGATGAAATGGGGCTCATTATCATCAGTTTCTTGTTAACATAATGACTACCTTGGAGGAGGATATGCGATGTCAGCAATGGTTACAGTCATGCGCAATGTGCGTGCACATCTGACGATACAGTTCAGAACCGCTAGTTTGATCAGGGAGGCTCCGCGCCTTGGCTTCCCACTTCCACAGATTTCAGCCTCTTACATTTTTGGTTTGGTTAAGTGAACACTGGAAACCATTCATTTGTATCACAGCTGTCATCGATGTCAAGACGCTATGGATTCGGGCGTTCAATGCATGGCAGCTGTGATATTCCTGGCTGTGGCCGCCGGAAGACATTTAAACACCTGACACCACATAGATCGACAAATCGATAGTCAAATCGAAACCAGCTGTATTTCGACAGCGATCTTGTCCGCTGCACTATAGATTTGTTCTTTGTGATCGTGTTTCCAAGTTACTGTTACGTTAGCGAAAATTTGTAAACAGTGATCAAGAAAGCCAAGAGAGCCACGGATATGGAAACACCTCAGCGCATCACAACGAGACTGTCACGCCAGAAGAACGAAGTGAGTGACCGTTACAAAACATTTTTATGCAACCATGAGTCCAGCTTCGAAAGCGACATCACCTCTTACTAAGTTTTCTCTTCTTCCACAGGATAACCACAGCATTAATGAAAAGACTATGTAACATCATTATGACCTTATTGTAAAATTGTTCTTGTAAAGCCATTTAGCCTGAAGATGAGGTAATCCTTCGAAACATGTCGCTAAATAAATAAGTAATACAATAGTTAACAAAGTTTGTGACTGGTAGAGACAATTTAATAAACCATTAAATATTTCTTGAGACAGTCACGGTCGAAAAATAGTCAAAATAGCTTCAAATTTGTCAGTGTTTTATTTTGCTATGCGGTTTGATACACGTGAAGTAGCTTATGGTACAAAAGTGGAATGAGGTACAAGCGACAGGTAGTACAGTATGTACCAGTCCCGTGTGAGAGATCACCAATTGTGCTCAACTTGCTTCTGATTGGTCGGCACGTTCGAGTGCTAGGTGCCAAAACACCTCTTATTAATTATTTATGCTTCTCATTGTATTTAACCCAGTTTCCAGTGTGACAGTCTCTCGTGGTTACCCTACGCGTCTAGCCTTTTTGTTTACTCAATTTCAATAGTTTTGAGAAAAACAAGAGTAACGATATTGCGACCGTAGTGCATCGAACACCTTAGTGTCACTTTGGCGCGTCTGGGAGACGAAGTACTTCGGCTGTGCAGTCACTGTTTCGGGAGTTCCTGAGGGCCGGACGTGTAGCTCTGTTTTGGGCATTGTTCAGAGCCGGGCATGTAACTCTGTTTCGGGCGTTTTAGAGGGAAGGACGCGTAACTATGTTTCGGTCGTTCTTCAGCGCGGTACACGCTGTACTCTATATCGGACGTTGGATAGAAATGTTACCGTACAAGCTATGTCCAGTGTTGTAAAAGACAGTGTAAAATGTGTGAATATTTTGAAACGTCCACTTAGAAAAATTTATAAATGACTGTGCTGGTAAACCTGTACGTTATTTGATTTTCAAACAGCTGAGCAGAACTGAACGCACTCAGACATTTCTCTCTTTACTTATTCTGATCATCACTAAATTGACACACAATATTTTTTTTTTTTTAGCGCAACCCAATCTGACTTGCAATAATAGCTACAAAAGAATGGCCCTGACGTACAATAACCTATACCTTTCATGAATCACTTACCTCACAAAAATCTTCGTTACTCGAACTACAGCAATACAGCGAGCACCAAGACTGCCAGCTAAATAAAAGATTCTAACTACTGAAGGCACTAACTAGGCATAGTTAGCAAATGAAACATTTTGATAGAGAACAAACAAAGTATTTACCTTAATAATGTTCAAAAGTCGTAATATATGTGTATAATTTGTGACATCCAGTCTGGCAAATTTCCTTTTTCTGACGGACACACGACCAGCTCGTCCGGTCACATTAACATCTCAAAACTCTGGCTTCTCTCTCCCCACATTCACCACTGCTGGCGGCTCACCTCCAATTGCGCAACGCTACGCGCTGTTCACATCCAACTGCCCAACACTACAATAGCAATGCCAACGAGCCACAGACTGCACACAGCACACCCAGTGATTTTCATACAGAGCACTAATTGGTGTTACCAACATAAAAACCTAAACAGCCTACTTACATAGCCCCCATGCTCCCCACAAAACATTTTACAAATTGTTTTGGGCATTGGCCAATAAATATTTGTAAAAACATTTTTATATTAACGCTGACAAATATATAACAAATGCACACACTTATCGATACAATGTTCGTCAAAACGAAAAATTTTCTCACAGTCCATAAAGACAGTCCTGATCATTCATCACAGTAGTAATTGCAGTTCTTTTTTTTTTTTTTCAAAGTCTGAGCAATAAAAGAAAATGGACACGGAAGTAGTGGATTTCCATGTACTCTTGAAGAAGTAGTGTTGTCCTTCCAACGGAAGCCACGCAATAACTCTGGGTTCGGTTTGGGGCGGCGGAGGGGTGAACTCGCTTCCCACCCGGGTTCGATTCCCGGCGGGGTCAGGGATTTTCTCTGCCTCGTGATGACTGGGTGTTTTGTGATGCCCATAGGTTAGTTAGGTTTAAGTAGTTCTAAGTTCTAGGGGACTGATGACCATAGATGTTCAGTCCCATAGTGCTCAGAGCCATTTTTGGAGGGGTGGACTGCGGCAGTCGTCGTGGGGTTGTGGACCACCTGCGGCTGCGGCGAGGACGGAGCCTCTCCGTCGTTTCTAGGTCCCCAGTTAACATACAACCTGGGCAAGTGGCATCCCATAAAAAAAGCACTATCACGGGTTCAAGTTAACAGCGTAGCAGCCTCCGCCGAGGAAGATCCCACGACCGACGAGCTGTCTTCTGCGCTGGGAACAACTTTAGAAGACGACAGGTTGGTGGAAAGAACGGTTAGGGGCTATTATTCAATCCATCCAGATCTCTCCAGCTTCCAGATGTGACTTCGAAAGGACACCAATAATTTACACAGCACTTAAAACAAAAGCGGGGTGTCTTTCAAAGAATGCAATGGCTCTTACGCCGAAGGGCAGAGCGATGCATTGCCACGGACGGACGTCACGTTGACCACCTATACCAAGTATCTCAAATGGACGTCAGCCTGAACCTCTCCCTTGAACAAGCTCACATCTCACACAAATTACGTATTTGCATACCCTTGTTGATTGGAGATTTTTCTTTGCTTTCGTTTTCTCAAAACATTCGGCTCGTTTTTGTAACGCTCTTTAAATCAACATTCCAGTAACTAACACAACAGAAATCATTAGAAAGAACCTAACAATGGCAAATAAGTCAAGGGGAAATAGCTGAGCTGGCTGTATCGGTAGACCCTCTCGTGCCTTTAATTGTTTTAAATTTAACTAAAGACTGTCAAAATATGAGGAACAGCCTACAAAGGACGGCTGTAGACACTTTCCTCGCTGACTTAGAAAACAAGTTCTTTGCACGAAACTCAAGAGTCCAGAAGAATCTCCTTTATTACAAAAGGTATTTTGACCATAGCACTCTGTTGTATAAGATACACAAAAAATCAGCGAAAACAAGAACAAAGCGCACCAACGATAAATTCACCCTTGTGTTTGATGATAATAATTAACATGAGTTTTCTAGACCTCACAATACCTCACTTTCCAGGATAAAGAGAGGGACAAAATTTGGAAATCTGGTTTTATACTGTGAAAAATGAACCCTCACACTAGCAGAAGCGATAATAAATAGACCTATTTTTCAGGCTATATAGGGTCTTGAAATAGCCACTTAAATAGCCATTTAAAAAAATCATGATCTTGTGAAACAAGTGGTTGTAGCAGCTGGTTATAACAAAATGGGTATGAAAAAAACATCAATAACGTCAAATGAACAATTTACGTTCCTCGATAACCAGAGAAATTTATAAGTAGAGCATCCACAGAAAAGAAAAATTATTCTGTGATGACCTACAGTGACACAATTTCAGACAAAATTGAAATGATTTTCAGGAATATTAACAGAACAAACATTATGAAATTTAAACTATTCGTCCACGAGACTCAGAGGGCCATAGACACGGGTTCACAGGTAGATGCTGTGTTTCTTGACTTTCGCAAGGCGTTCGATACAGTTCCCCACAGTCTTTTAATGAACAAAGTAAGAGCATATGGACTACCAGACCAATTATGTGATTGGATAGAAGAGTTCCTAGATAACAGAACGCAGTATGTCATTCTCAATGGAGAGAAGTCTTCCGAAGTAACACTGATTTCAGGTGTGCCGCAGTGGAGTGTCATAGGACCGTTGCTATTCACAATATACATAAATGACCTTGTGGATGACATCGGAAGTTCACTGAGGCTTTTTGCGGATGATGCTGTGGTGTATCGAGAGGTTGTAACAATGGAAAAATGAACTGAAATGCAGGAGGATCTGCAGCGAATTGACGCATGGTGCAAGGAATGGCAATTGAATCTCAATGTAGGCAAGTGTAATGTGCTACGACTACATAGAAAGATAGATCCCTTATCATTTAGCTACAAAATAGCAGGTCAGCAACTGGAAGCAGTTAATTCCATGAATTATCTGGGAGTACGCATTAGGAGTGATTTAAAATGGAATGATCATATAAAGTTGATCGTTGGTAAAGCAGATGGCAGACTGAGATTCATTGGAAGAATCCTAAGGAAATGCAATCCGAAAACAAAGGAAGTAGCTTACAGTACGCTTGTTCGCCCACTGCTTGAATACTGCTCAGCATTGTGGGACCCGTACAAGATAGGGTTAATAGAAGAGATAGAAAAGATCCAACGGAGAGCAGCGCGCTTCGTTACAGGATCATTTAGTAATCGCGAAAGCGTTGCGGAGCTGATAGATAAACTCCAGTGGAAGACTCTGCGGGAGAGACGCTCAGTAGCTCGGTACGGGCTTTTGTTAAAGTTTCGAGAACATACCTTCACCGAAGAGTCAAGCAGTATATTGCTCCTTCCTACGTATATCTCGCGAAGAGACCATGAGGATAAAATCACAGAGATTAGAGCCCACACAGAAGCATACCGACAATCCTTCTTTCCACGAACAATACGAGACTGGAATAGAAGGGAGAACCGATAGAGGTACTCAAGGTACCCTCCGCCACACACCGTCAGGTGGCTTGTGGAGTATGGATGTAGATGTAAATGTAGGTTGGTTGGTTGGTTGGTTTTTGGGGGAAGGAGACCAGACAGCGAGGTCATCGGTCTCATCGGATTATGGAAGGACGGGGAAGGAAGTCGGCCGTGCCCTTTGAAAGGAACCATCCCGGCATTTGCCTAGAGCGATTTAGGGAAATCACGGAAAACCTAAATCAGGATGGCCGGACGCGGGATTGAACCGTCGTCCTCCCGAATGCGAGTCCAGTGTGCTAACCACTGCGCCACCTCGCTCGGTTGTAAATGTAGATGTAGACATTAAATTACTATTAATATCAGTACTCAGTTCTGGAGTATATGCATTTATATCACTAAAGGCTATTATGAATTAGTGATATGCCGATAAGTTTATTCGTGTGAAAGGATTTTTAATTTGTGACTGTGACGGTATGTAGTGGTAAGGTATCGGACTAACTTTGTTTCTATTGAAAGAAAGCAGTAGAGAGGTAAACAGGAATCGAACCAAGGTTCTACTATTAATCCACTGTAATTACGCGAAAAGACATGGTCCCCTGCCTAATTAGAATATGTTGTGTGCAATACCGAGCATGGTTCACAAAAGAAGTTAACAATGTGGTGTTGACTTTACTTGATACTGAAGTCCTGTTTTGCTGATAAGTTACCAGACAGTAGCACAATTTGACAAGTAATGTGTGTTGTCACCGCCAGACACCACACTTGCTAGGTGGTAGCTTAAATCGGCCGCGGTCCATTTAGTACATGTCGGACCCGCGTGTCGCCACTGTGTGATCGCAGACCGAGCGCCACAAGGCAGGTCTCGAGATACGATATAGCACTCGACCCCAGTTGTACGACGACTTTGCTAGCGACTACACTGACGAAGCCTTTCTCTCATTTGCCGAGAGACAGTTAGAATAGCCTTCAGCTAAGTCCATGACTACGACCTAGCAAGGCGCCATTAACCGTATCTGAAGATAGTCTTATTTGTATTATCAAGAGCGATGTACCACAAGGATCGAATAAAGTTAAGTATTCGAGGAGCTGCATACTTTTCTTATTAGCATTCACTACTTATCCTGTTCCAGAATTCACGCCTGTCTGCTTAGATAGCGTGCATTTAGGCCGCCTCTATCTACAAGGTGTTGGCACATTTACCAACACATCATAATGTATCGGTGATTTGATCTGAACTACACAGGAGAAGTATTAATGCGTTCAGGCAACAACTGGCTCTCAACAACACTACCCTCTATGCATTTAATAGCAAGATAATCATAATTACAAATGATTACTAATAGTGAGCATTACTGACATGGGCAAGAAGGTCTTTTGTGAGTTTAATTATAGGAAATTACAGCTATTAAAATAGTTATGAAGCAGTTGTATCTTTTGAAGTGAGTATTGTTTGCATTCTTGAGGACTATTTCCTACCTTATATTATTTAGTTGGAATATGTGGCACCTCGATCTAGTATAGTTTTAATATTTGTGACCAGTTTCTTATTCTTGATTGCTTTTGTTGTAAATTGACATTAAAATCCGGTCAACTATTAGCACAGGGATCCAGAAACTAATTTAACGTTAGATTCAGATCGTGGCTGAACACTTTAGTCACAACACAATGTGGGAAACACTGTTAACTACATAAGACTTGAAACTATAAACACTATTATTTCAATAAGAAAAATCTTTGAACTGAATACTTTAAACGTCCATTTTTGGAAACTACGTGGTGTATTTCAAAACATATGCTTACGAAATAATTATGTACTTTACACCACCACAAAATTTATTAGCTTTCCCTATGAAGGAAATCCCTTTTCTGTTCAGTAAATTGGGATACTCGGATTAATCGTAGGAATTGGAACAGGACCCCGTATAGGTAAGTGACTATGGGTAAAACACGGAGCCCAACATAAATTTTACAGAAAAAGAAACCACATAACTGGTTCATGCAGTTATACAGTACTCAACTGATAATTTGAGATGGTGGCAGCATCGATCTTCTATGGTACTCGAAACAGGCAGCAAAAGTATCCATGGCCCTTCTTGTGTAAAAAGCTCTGAAAATTCTCTTCTTAGCGTCGGATTTTCATGGTGTAGAGCTGTCCAAAGTATGCCAAGAGTAATAAGCCGAATTACTTCGGCATCAGAGGCTATGTTACATAATCTTGCAGTTCTTCTCGCCTCCTTCAGTTCGCAAGATGCACACCCTTTGCCTGCTAGCCGCTGACTGACTCATGCCACACCTGAGCCTGGCTGTTCGACCGCCAGATCCACCTTTCCTATTCCCGCCTAGCCAGTTCCGTTGCGGAGGAACTTCCTTCCAAGTTTAACATGATTACAAACCTACTTTTATTCTCCATGAACCAGTATTACAATTAAATTTTTAGCTCTTTACATTGCACATTACATTTGAAATCACATCCATGGATTAATTACAATTACACACATCATCATAAATAATGAATAAAGCATCACTTAACACTTCCGGGAGGTTAGGTTAGGTTAAGTTAGGTTATCCCGGAAGTGGTTAAGTGATGACAACACCTGCCGTGAAAGTCTTCATCCTAGAATGAATAAAGCATTTACATGGATGTTACGTCAAAGAGCATAGTCACAGAAGCCACATTACGTAAAACAAACAACGAAGTCAGATAAGACCATTACAGGTAACATCAATAATAGCATCACATATGCCCCGTGTTTCAGTGATTTTTCCAGTTACCGATACATCAGTGAATCATCTGTAACACCTCTAACACTGTTGGGTGAAAGAAAAAACATTTTGCAAACACATCACTCTACGTAAATAGCACTACAAAAATAAAGAATATCACTTCACCTCATTCACATAAGAGTAGCCTTAGTTACATTTTGCATAACATTTCACCTTGGAGAAGAAATTCTGAGTTACTTAAAGAATTGGAAGCAGTGGGTACACACATGTGACAATGACAGATATGTAAGATAGCACATAATACATAAATACTCGTACAAGGGAGAAAATACGATACGATCTTTTACATAAACGTAATTTAAATTTTTTTCGGTATTTACAGTTGTTTATCAGAAACTTTAAGCAGTCAGTTTATTATGAAATATGGGTAGCTACTTTTCAAATTTCTATCATTTTCAGAAATACTACTGAAGATTTTACTGTGTGTATGAAAATCAATTAGGAAAAATTATTACTTCCACCTGATAAATGTTTTTAGCTGCATTAGTTTTTATGCAGTTCAGCAAAATAATACAACACTGTTTACGATAAGCATAAACGTTCTCACTGCCTCTCCATAACTTCAGGCAGTCCGCGCCAAAACATTTATTTACAAACCTTGTTTTACCAACGGAACACCTGGCTGCCCTCTGAATATTTTGGCAGTCCTTTTGAAACACCCACTCTCCCCTGCACCATTCACTAAGCAAGAAATTACGCCGCCCATTTCACAAATTGGCAGTCCATTTTATTATGCTACAGCTCATTATGCAGTGTAGATTTCTCGTATGTCATTTTACCTTTTTGGTATGTCCATTTCATTCTATATACTGTTGAGAATCTGTAACTTCAAACACGTGTCAGCAAAACTATAACAGTAATTGTTGACAACATTATAACATCTGTAACAAAATATAATTTGTAAAAAAAAATTAAAACCGTTGTACTATAGTTCGTATTAGTCATGTCATGTTTTCAAACAGTGCTCCTTATTATTATGTTATGTGGAGATAAGCTTTCAAGTCCACTATGTTACAAACACCTAAGGGCTTCTTTGATTTTATGGTATACCAGATACTAATAGTTAGAGAGAGGCGTTCGTTGCACTCCAAACGGTTCACCGTACATGTATTTAAATTTAGAAATGAACTTGCTTAATTTTTAAATGAACCATTAATTATGATAGCAATATGTGCTACTGTATATAATTGCATTGCCTCATCTTACCATAACAAGTCTTAAACAGGTCTAATTTCATCCCAAGGGATACTATCTACATATCCTATAACTTTATGTGGCGGCTTTTATGGTTTTGGGATTTCAAATTCTTTCCGATTTGAATTCGTTTTTGATAGCACATGGCATCGTCCGGTGGCTCTTTCTCTCTTGATACCGTGTTTGCTTCCGGTTCTTGTTCTGAAGTTGCTTCGTCTGGTGGTACAAAGCAACATGTCGTCACACCTTCCTCGATTTCTGTTACTGCAACATTTTCTTCATCTGAACTATCTTCTATATCTGACAATTCTGGGTCACTGCTCGGTTCTAACAGAAACTCGTTTCTTAGACACTTGTCAGTCCCTTCATTTGACCTTTTATCGCGTCTTAAAAGCTCAGGGTCACGGTTTCCTTCTAATATTATTAGTTCTTTTTCTGTCACAGCATGCTCTTCGTTTGAACTGTAGCTTACATCGCCTCTAAAGACGATTTAGTATTTTGTGTAATCTCCGTGAACCTCAGCAATTCTTAAAAAAATCGTCTTTATCTACTTCTTCCGGCCTTCTCCCAACATCTGCTGGCAATTCGTTAGTCAGGAATGCTTCGTCAGCAACGCTGAGGATTTGATGTTCTTCCAATCTCCTCATCGCGACCTTCTTTCTTTTCTTACTATCGGACCACCTCCTACTCTCGATGTTCCTTTTTCTCCTTTCACTATTACCTAACCTATCGGTCGCATAATTACTTCTGAAATCCATCCACTCGCACTGCTGTATATCTTGGTACAGATCATCGATCTGTTCATATCAACTAGTAATTCCTGACAATTCATTTTCTCAAATTTGTTGGCGCTGTCTTCCGCGCCTACGAACATGTTCCACGCTTTCTCTTGTTCCGGTGTCGTTATCTGCAGAAGCAGGTTCATTGCATTCAATTGTGCCACCGCCCGAACCCCATCTTCTACTGCCGTAACTACAGCTTCCATACGAACAGCTGATCGGTCTGATGCATTCTTCGCTGGCGGGTCTCTGTCCGCACGCTAGTATAAGTTTCATTGCCTGCCTGCCCTGACTCATTCTTGAGCGCACCTGCCGCTTTGCTTGCAGCGACCTGCTTCAGAGTAGCTCTACATCTACGCTTGTATCGTTTCTTACGTTCGGGCAGTGAACATCAGTCCGCGTTAGTTTGGCCCGCAACACGCACAGTCTTTATTTTCCGCTTGTGCTGTCGTGGTTGGTAATGTCACGGTGCAAATCCTCTTCCACGAATAGCTGAAGTACATCGATCTCTGCACCTACCTCGTTGAACAATACTAACGCGATACCTATCACCGCCATTTTGTTCATTCTCCCTTATTGTTGTTGTTGCGGCGATAATCACGATTAATTCGCCAATGCTCTTCATGGGTTGTTTGGGCGAGAAAACGAAACAGGGAAGTAAACGGTCTCATCGGATTAGGGAATGACAGGTAAGGAAGTCGGCCGTGCCGTTCCAAAGGAACCATCCCAGCATTTGCCTGGAGCGATTTAGGGGAAATCACGAAAAACGTAAATCAGGATGGCCGGACGCAGGACCGAACCGTCGTCCTCCCGCATGCGAGTCCAGTGTGCTAACCACTGCGCCACCTCGCTCGGTATCTTTTATAGAGTTTCTCCTCCTATTGTCATACAATCTAGCCGTTGTGAATTCTCCCCATAAGCAATCTTGTTTTTCTTATGACCAGTATTCCTCGGTAGTAACCTTTTGTTTGAATTCGTTAAAGGTCTTCTGATCAGTGTTCAGATTTAGTCCCCATCGTTTAGCAGCACTTGCCAATGGACTGACAACTTCATTAATCTCTTCCTCATCTGTTAAATACTTGGGAAAAATCCTTTCGCAGTTTTTCAGAAGATCCAATGGATACCAACCAGTATATTTTTTGGTAGGATCAAAGCGTTCTTCACCCTCTAATATTTTGTTGTGGGATGTCCTATCACTGACACAAATGGACTTGTCTCATATTTTCTTTTCAAGGTAGCAGATCTTGCCTTGAATCTGTGAAGTGGTTTGGTTATCCTTCCGCTCGCAAATATTTATCTGTTTGCTTATTTCTCAAATGTGAGATTTCATTTCTACATTCGTTAACCATATCGACTTTCTGACCGAAAACCTCCTCGTCCACTTTCGTTTCTACTAAAGGTTCTACCGTTTCTTGGATCTTTATGATTTCTAAAAATGGTTCAAATGGCTCTGAGCACTATGGGACTTAACATCTATGGTCATCAGTCCCCTAGAACGTAGAACTACTTAAACCTAACTAACCTAAGGACATCACACGACACCCAGTCATCACGAGGCTGTGATTTGTAAATCGAACCTTTCAGTGATATCATTGATCTGCCCCAGCATAGTGGCGACATTGGTATTCATGATATTTATTTCGAGTATCATGTCATTGACTGCATCACTCAAAACGACTACTGTGTAGGAAGATAAATAATGTCCTGTCACGTGTCGGCACGTAGAACGTTACCGGTTACTATTAAATTAGTGGTACACCGGTAATGTTATTCCTGCCAAAGGATTTTTAACTTGTGACCGTGACGGTGTATAGTGGTAAGGCATCGGACAAGTTTTGTTTCCCTAAACGTTTCAATTGAAGAAAAGAAGTAACAAGATAAACGGAAATCGAACCTAGGTTCTATTAGTAATCTATGAAACCGTAATTACATGAAAAGAAACGGTCGCCAACCCAATTACGCAGAGTTCTACCCAGCACTAGCATGGTTCACAAATAAGTTGGTGCGACTTTATTTGATACTGACCTCCTGTTTTGCTAGTAAAGTACCAGACTGCAGCATAATTTGGCAAGTAATGTACCAGTGCCCAGAATGAGATTTTCACTCTGCAGCGGAGTGTGCGCTGATATGAAACTTCCTGGCAGATTAAAACTGTGTGCCCGACCGAGACTCGAACTCGGGACCTTTGCCATTCGCGGGCAAGTCTACCGTCTGAGCTACCGAAGCACGACTCACGCCCGGTACTCACAGCTTTACTTCTGCCAGTATCTCGTCTCCTACCTTCCAAACTTTACAGAAGCTCTCCTGCGAACCACGCAGAACTAGCACTCCTGAAAGAAAGGATATTGCGGAGACATGGCTTAGCCACAGCCTGGGGGATGTTTCCAGAATGTTCTGCGTGGTTTGCAGGAGAGCTTCTGTAAAGTTTGGAAGGTAGGAGACGAGATGCTGGCAGAAGTAAAGATGTGAGTACCGGGCGTGAGTCGTGCTTCGGTAGCTCAGATGGCAGAGCACTTGCCCGCGAAAGGCAAAGGTCCAGAGTTCGAGTCTCGGTCGGGCACACAGTTTAATCTGCCAGGAAGTTTCAATGTACCAGTGATTTGACCTGAACTACACAAGAGGAATATTAATGCGTTAGGCAACAACTGGCTCTCAATATCACTTGCTATCTATACATTACGGTAGGCAGTTAATCATTATTGCAGGTAAATGATTACTACTAGTGGAACACTACTGATGTGGACAAGAGATTCTTTCGTCAGTTTAGTTACAGGGAATTACTGCTACTGAAATAGTTATGAAGCAGTTGTATCTTCTGTACTGATTATTATTTGCATTCTCAAGGAATACTCACCACTATGTGTTATTTAGCTCAAATGGACTCTGTGATACCTGGATCAAGTATAGTTCGAATATTTGTAGCCAGTTGCTTATTCTTTATTGCTGATATCGTAATATGGCATTTAAATCTGACTCAACAATTAGCATGGGGACACGGAAACTAATTTATCGGTGGATGCAGATTGTGGCCGATCACTTTAGTCAAAACACGATGTGGGAAACACTGTTAACTGAATACTTTAACTGTCCATTTATGAAAACTACGTGGAGTATTTCAAAACTTTATTAACTTTCGTTAAGAAAGGTAACTAATTTTCAGTTCAGTAAAGTAGGGTACTCGGATTTGTCGTAGCACTTGCAATAGGAGCCTGTCTAGGTAAATGACTAAGGATACAACACGGTGGCTGACCAAAAAGTTTACAGAACACGAACTTATTATTGAAAACGAAACCACATTACTGGTTCATGGAGTTATACAGTACTCAACTAGCAATTTGGGATGAAGATGGTGGCTGTGCTATTCAAAACAGGCGGCAAAAGTATCCATGACTCTTCCTGCTGTAACAAGCTCTGAAAATTCTCTTCTTAAGCGTCGTATTTTCATAGTACAGAGCTAACCAAAGTATTCCATGAATAATTAACTTGCAGGTCTTCTCGCCTCTTTCAGTTCACAAGAAGCGCACACTTTGCTTGCTAGCCACCGACTGACTCATGCCGCACATGATCCTTGCAATTCGACCGCCAGATCCGTCTTTCCTAGTCCCGCCAAGCCAGTTACATTGCAGAGGGGCTTCCCTGCAAGTTTTACATGATTACAAACGTACTTTCCCTGTGCGAGACTGGGTGTTGTGTGATGTCCTTAGGTTAGTTAGGTTTAAGTAGTTCTATGTTCTAGGGGACTGATGACCATAGATGTTAAGTCCCATAGTGTTCAGAGCCATTTGAGCCCTGTACGTGAGCCAGTATTACAACTAAATTTTAAGCTTCTTGCATATTTTACAGCACATTACTTTCTAAATTACATCCACAGATTAATTACAATTACATAAATTATCGTAAATAATTAATAAAACATTTACATGGATGTTACATCAAAGATCATTGTTATACAGAAATCACATTAAGTAAAAACAAAGAAGTTAGATAAGAGCATTATAGGTAATATCGATAATGTTGTGACTTAGCAAGACAGCCGAGTCACAACGAGAAGAAGCCGAAAGGCACGCGTTAAGCTCACGCGGATTGGCGTGAGGTCTGGAACAGTTAAAAGGAAATGAGAGAAAATGGACGCAGTTGCTGTAATACTTAACTTTAATCCACATTTGTAGAACATCGCTCTTGATGATACATGCTTCACAATATTAATTATCAAAGCTATGGCGCCTTGCTAGGTCGTAGCCAATGACTTAGCTGAAGGCTATGCTAACTATCGTCTCGGCAAATGAGAGCGTATTTGTCAGTGAACCTTTCCTTGCAAAGTCGGCTGTACAACTGGGGCGAGTGCCAGTACGTCTCGCTAGACCTGCCGTGTGGTGGCGCTCGGTCTGCGATCACTGACAGTGGCGACACGCAGGTCCGGCGTATACTAATGGACCGCGGCCGATTTAAAGGCTACCACCTAGCAAGTGTGGTGTCTGGCGGTGACACCACAGATAATGTTGTTACACACTGTCCAGTCACATTAACGTGACCACCTAACGAAAGACAGGACAGACTGCTGCGAGACGTATAGAGAAGTGTCAGTGAAGTTGTCGAAGGTATTGAAAGGGATGTACAGCCATGCCAATTCCATGTTGGGGACCCACGGCGCCAACATCTCCATGGAGGTGGTCCCACAGTTTCTTGGTTAGGTGTATATCCGGGGAGTTTGGCGGCCAGGGTAGTACAGTAGACTCACCCTGCTCTCTGGCAGTTTATGGTGAATCTGCCATACGATTTATCTGATAAAGCAATATGCTCATCCCAATGGTCAGTGTGGTGTGCGTACTGTAAGACCTTCGGTACACACACCATCAGATTATTTGACTTGTCGCTCTAACGAAGTAGGCGAGTGTCAGCAATATGTCTCGTGGTCTTATCGTGGCGTGTTTATCGTCTGCCGTTAGGTCAGACGATAGAAATGACACTTGCACGCTTAGAGTAGCAGATTGACGGTGACCAACTTTAAACAGAACTTGATTAATTTTCAAACACATTTATTAAAATAATAACAATCATAAACCTTACTTAACTTGATTCTGGATACTGTTTGCAACTGACAATCTGAAGTTCCTTTGGTCTTCGTACGTTAATCTTATTCTCACATATCTCTGATACTTGACAAAGTGTCTATACATTTCTCTTCATGGCTATGTACAAGAATATGATAATCTTATTAGGCGCAGACTGAAACTTCACTATAGACTGGTACAGACTAATCCAGACTGGTACAGACTGGTGCAGACTGAATAATCGGAGGTCTGTACACTCGTTATAATACCTCGCGCGTTCTGGTGTCACTGCGCGAGTGTGATCCGCGAGGAGAAAAGGTTCTACGTTAGCACCAATCTCATTGGCTGCGTTACATATTAATACGCGGATCGGCGGAAGCAGAATTTGGTCCGTCTTTAAGACAGCGCCATCTCGTAGTGCGGAGAGGGACGAGCGCTGCGCCTGCGCTGTTGTGCTTAGTGGGGCGCGCTCTAGTGGGAAAGTTGTGTACGCGCTGACTACGCGGAACTATGTATACGACAGTCAGTATTTCGTCTTCTCCTTTTCTTTTATGTAGGTGATGGAGATCTGTTATTTACTGCAGCTTTGGGAGCTTTCATCAGCTGGTTCGTGGCAGAAAGGTTGACTTAAATGGACCAGAGTGGCCGGCCGGTGTGGCCGAGCGGTTCTATGCGCTTCAGTCTGGAGCCGCGCCACCGCTACGGTCGCAGTTTCGAATCCTGCCTCGCACATGGATGTGTGTGATGTCCTTAGGTTAGTTAGGTTTAAGTAGTTCTAAGTTCTAGGGGCTGATGACCTCAGATGTTAAGTCCCATAGTGCTCAGAGCCATTTGAACCATTTGGACCAGAGTGTCATGAAGTCCTTCGACGCAGCTGTCTAGCAGGTATGCGACAGGAAAGTCGCTTTGTCCCATCTCTGAACATCAGCCACTTGGGACGGGGTCTGTACGGTGAATTTACTTTCAAAACCTTTTTTTTTTAAGAGTTTGCTTATTTACTAGCCATTCATCAAGAACATTAACACATTTAATCAAACTACGTGAGCGTGGAAGTAGTTGCCAATGGGTAACTGATGAAAACAAATCAAATTTCTTTCAACAAATGGAAATTTTATTCCTAAAAGCCTTTTTTTTTAGAAACAGATTTAAAATCATAATCAGAAAGAACCATCTAAATATCAAGTTACAATTTATTCAGAGCAGAAAGAACAAATTTTTGACTGAATGAGCTTTCGGGCTGAGAACCTTGCCGCTCCCTTTTGACAAGGCCGTAGTCACGACCGCTCACAACAACCTCTGAAAGACTACACTGGTACAAATCTGCAACACACCAGATTACTTTAAACTATAACTTTTAACAACTCACACATGCACATAAACTATGCACCCCGTAGGAAGGATGGAAATGGTACAAAACACTAACATTAAAAGATTAACTTGCTACCGAGGATAAAACTTGATATTTTTTAAAAAAGTCTTACGGTGGAAGGGTGGCAACTTTATACACTCCTGGAAATTGAAATAAGAACACCGTGAATTCATTGTCCCAGGAAGGGGAAACTTTATTGACACATTCCTGGGGTCAGATACATCACATGATCACACTGACAGAACCACAGACACATAGACACAGGCAACAGAGCATGCACAATGTCGGCACTAGTACAGTGTATATCCACCTTTCGCAGCAATGCAGGCTGCTATTCTCCCATGGAGACGATCGTAGAGATGCTGGATGTAGTCCTGTGGAACGGCTTGCCATGCCATTTCCACCTGGCGCCTCAGTTGGACCAGCGTTCGTGCTGGACGTGCAGACCGCGTGAGACGACGCTTCATCCAGTCCCAAACATGCTCAATGGGGGACAGATCCGGAGATCTTGCTGGCCAGGGTAGTTGACTTACACCTTCTAGAGCACGTTGGGTGGCACGGGATACATGCGGACGTGCATTGTCCTGTTGGAACAGCAAGTTCCCTTGCCGGTCTAGAAATGGTAGAACGATGGGTTCGATGACGGTTTGGATGTACCGTGCACTATTCAGTGTCCCCTCGACGATCACCAGTGGTGTACGGCCAGTGTAGGAGATCGCTCCCCACACCATGATGCCGGGTGTTGGCCCTGTGTGCCTCGGTCGTATGCAGTCCTGATTGTGGCGCTCACCTGCACGGCGCCAAACACGCATATGACCATCATTGGCACCAAGGCAGAAGCGACTCTCATCGCTGAAGACGACACGTCTCCATTCGTCCCTCCATTCACGCCTGTCGCGACACCACTGGAGGCGGTCTGCACGATGTTGGGGCGTGAGCGGAAGACGGCCTAACGGTGTGCGGGACCGTAGCCCAGCTTCATGGATACGGTTGCGAATGGTCCTCGCCGATACCCCAGGAGCAACAGTGTCCCTAATTTGCTGGGAAGTGGCGGTGCGGTCCCCTACGGCACTGCGTAGGATCCTACGGTCTTGGCGTGCATCCGTGCGTCGCTGCGGTCCGGTCCCAGGTCGACGGGCACGTGCACCTTCCGCCGACCACTGGCGACAACATCGATGTACTGTGGAGACCTCACGCCCCACGTGTTGAGCAATTCGGCGGTACGTCCGCCCGGCCTCCCGCATGCCCACTATACGCCCTCGCTCAAAGTCCGTCAACTGCACATACGGTTCACGTCCACGCTGTCGCGGCATGCTACCAGTGTTAAAGACTGCGATGGAGCTCCGTATGCCACGGCAAACTGGCTGACACTGACGGCGGCGGTGCACAAATGCTGCGCAGCTAGCGCCATTCGACGGCCAACACCGCGGTTCCTGGTGTGTCCGCTGTGCCGTGCGTGTGATCATTGCTTGTACAGCCCTCTCGCAGTGTGCGGAGCAAGTATGGTGGGTCTGACACACCGGTGTCAATGTGTTCTTTTTTCCATTTCCAGGAGTGTATACTAAAATGACCATTTAAATAAAAACCGATAAAAAGTAATCTTACATAAAATATACAAGGTTGGCCAAACAAGCTCTACATTACACATACACCGCCTCTCAAGATGATAGGCAGATAAAAACATACTTCAGGAATTCGGCCGTTACACTTCAAGCAATAAATTCATTAATACCGAATACGACAAACATGACAGAGGCAGCTATTAACGTACGGCAGATAGACAGACAGACCGACAGACACTAACTGCCTAACAAATGCGGACGAGAGACAGACGAGCAAGCTGGGGACGAGAGACTGACCAAGATAACAAGTAGAATTTAACAAGTAAATGGAACAACAAATCACGAATCACTTAACTTCTAATAAACTGTGATGTCTGGTGAAGACCTGGCGCAGCACCCCCAAAACCCTCTCCCGAACCGTCCACTGCCAGCCACTTCAACGGCCGCAGGAAGGCGCGCCGATCTCCCGCCTCAGGGCGTCGCAGCTCGCCCCGGCCAGCCCGATGTCGTGGGTTGACTCCTGTTGCTTTCGTGTCGGCCGCGAAGCTACTACCCCTCGCTATACGGCGCGGCCCACGGGACTGACGAGGCGACCTCACATGCACCGACGCTCAAGACGGACAAGTCATCTTGTGTCCCAGTGCACGACCGACCAACCTATCGATGCAACCGCCAATGACCATTGCCTGAACAAACTCGAGCAGACTGGCAGCCTAACACATACTAGCACTGCGGACGACAGACACACTGACTGCCCCACACTGACCCGGCTGACCAACTAACCAGACTGACCGACTGGTGAGCCCATAGCACCCCTTAAAGGCACGTCAACAGGCTACCTTTCCCCTTTCCCACCAGAGGGAGACACCAAAGCTGCGATTGCCACATCGGCGCCACCGCCAGAAACGGAGGGCGACTGCTTCACACTAAGCACTGCGGCGCGCTCTTCAAAACAGCAAATTTACCACGGCTCACGGCCTATGTACTCTAAAAACTGCAGTGCGCGAGGCGCTAGCAGCCTTTTGGTGAGATAGGATCTGAAAGCAGGGTGGAGCAGTCAGAATTTCAGATCGTAGGACCGATGACTGTCTGTCGGCACTTCACTAAGGGAAGTTCCTTTAAATGCGAGTAACGGGGTGAAAGGTGCGGTTTCCTGCGCATGTCCACAAGCAAGCCTTTTGGTTGACTGTGGTTGGAAACCTGTCATGTGATAGAAGAGATATTCTGCCTTCCTCCCATGCCACACCGTTACTGGTTAACCATGACAAAATGCTTTAGAGTGTGAATCTGTTAAACAGTTTTTAAAAATGTTATCGTTCAGAACTCACAAGGTCTGCTGCAGTTGGCTGGTGAGACTCTTCTGCTGGCTGTTCCGGCTAAGGTTCGGAGAGCAAAGTCAGTAGGACACATACGTCGGGGACAGCAACAGGTACACACAGTCTGTCAGGAGATCGAAGAGAACCCTTGTTCGCAGGTCGCTACAGAGGGACGTCTCCGACTTAGAGTAAGTACGGAGATTCAGCTAGACTCAGAAACACCATCTGTCACTGTCGCCGTCTTCCACATTCGCAGCATTTAAGGGTGGTAAGCGTGTGCCGGCGACGCTGTCACTGACTCAAGGGAGATGCGATGCTAGGTGATATATATCAGGGTTTAATCGCGCAGGTTTAACGCATGCAGCCAGATAATTGCATCCATCATACACTTGGATAAATTTGTTAGTGTGTAAGATGGCAAGAACTATGCCCCTTACATAAAGTCATTAAAGATCGCCGAACTCACGTTGAGCGAACAGTAGGGCTGAACAGAAATGACTGACAAGGCACAATGCATCTTGTACGGTATAGTATGGACATATCGGAATAATTAATGTCGGGTGATGGTTTTAAAGAAATTCACACAACATGAAAACTTTGTGGAAACGCGTCGATTTACTGGAGGCTAGTTTATCCCAAGGAAGTATTCAGAGTGACCGCAGCCAGGCTGGGGAGCGGCGAAGGGAAGCGACAATAGGCAGCTTAGGATGGCTCAAACTCTGAGAAAGCGGTAATGGGGCGCGGCCTCCAGCTGCCTTAAGATGAGTGACTGAGTGGGTGGTTGACCCCATGCTGGTGTACCGGGAAGCAGACGGAGAACTTGTACGCCTGTTGATAAATGTCCGTCGTCCCGTTTTCAGTGAAACATGCGAGAAAGCCACGCAAAGCCACTGTGGAAGGTCAACAGAGGCCAAAATATGCGTGTTCGTGACTATAGCAACTTCACGCTGAATTCACAGTCCGCAGAGTCTGAAGTAACTCAGGTGAAGAGCGACAGAATGAAATACGCTGGCCTCCAATGGGAACATAGGACCAAGGAATTTGAAGTACCCTCCTGGGAGTCAGAATTCCGGAAAAATTGGTGTTTTGTGCAGACGCTAACCTTGATGGATGGCCTGGGAGGAGTTAAATAGCAGAAGTTGAGAGGAAGGGAAATTTTGTGGGAATTTGTTCACTTCCCAGAGCAGGCATTGGTCGGCGCTGGGAAGCGACACATAATTAACGTGACTTGCGCTGCAATTGGCGAAAGTGGTTTTGCTGCAGGGGAAACCGAGGCGAAGAGCGGACTGGCAGAAGTCTCCGTAGAAATCTTCCATTCCCAGCTTGCCTAGAGTGCGGATACGTCGTTGTTTACTCAGCTTGCCTGAGAGAGAGTGAGCATCTCTGCAGTTTAGGACTTAGCAAACGGAACGATTGAGCTTGGAGATAGAAAGTTTTCGTTCAGCTATGTACTGAGCAAGATAGCTAGGAGTGTATAGACGAGCGCAGCCTTGCAGCACCACGAGGTCGGCCGATGTCCGCAGAACGACGCCGCCCCGCCACGCTGAATGCGGTGATATTGCGCCCGCTCTGGTTTGAGTTAGGCCACTGATTAATTTGTTGGATCACGTCAGCAAAGTTTCCACCAGGATTTCGTGGGCCGTGTATTGTAGAATTCTTCTCGCACTTCGCATTACGCCTGGGTCAGTCGATAGGAATTACTTTTGATTTATCGCGCTTTACTCCACACAAACGCAATTTCTTACCACTGCCTGTTAGAGAGTCATAAAATGTGATGATTGAAGGTCGTGAGTTAAAATAAATTTGTGCTAATCGACTGCATCTGTTTTCAGTCAAGTAGTTGAAATCCCAAGTCACTTTCTTAATTAATTTTATGATCAACATTTGCATCTGGTGTTCAATAGCTGAATATAACATCAATGTGCACCCCTTTTTAATTAAAAGGGATCAATTCTGAATCAATTAATGTTGCCACCGCAGTTCAATCAGGAGTCACAGGACCGTATCAGTTTGTTTGCGTTATCCGATATTGCGGCAGTTTTGCACTCTCTGTTGATCTGTTAGTCAATTACCTGGGGTGAAATCACGCCAAAACCAGATAAGTGACGGGTGGGGTGTTACAAGAGTTCATACTTACTTTTCCAGGATTCTTTCTTGAATTCACTAACCATGTATTCAGTCAAGTGACATGTCTGTGATGTAGCATGATATTATGGGTTCATGGAACAACTCACTTATGCTACACCTTATGTTCGTAATTACAACCATTTTTGCACTTGCTAACTGTTTACACGCTTGATTCAGTGGGTAAATCATTTGTTTGGTATCTTATAGTAGTAAACCAAATTGTTACAGTGGCCACTAGTTTCCTTTTGTATTTGTATCAGACCCTTGAGTAATATATCCATGTGTGGTGCAGTACCTGTACTTCCATGCTTAATTGGACCGCCTCTAGTGGTTTTCCTTCAAAAAGAATTTCCTTTTGAATGATATTGTCGCAGGTTCGAATCCCGCCTCAGGCATGGATGTGTGTGATGTCCTTAGGTTAGTTAGGTTTAAGTAGTTCTAAGTTCTAGGGGACTGATGACCTCAGAAGGTAAGTCCCATAGTGCTCAGAGCCATTTGAACCATTTGAATGATATTGTTTCTCTTAACGTTGCATGAGCTTATGGGGATCTGCCCCTCCCTGTAGCTCATCATCAGATTTGTAGCGTGCTATACAACTCAACCGACGCCTCACGACTCCTCATTGTACAGTGTGCACGTCGCAGGATTGCCTGCTCTGTAGAATACGATAGGCAGCGATCTGTGGCAGATGTGTCGACAGAGTACAGTGCCGGTACAGGTACACAGTTCTCAATGTTGCTAACGACGATATCAATCATTGTGATCACAGTGGGCACAAAACCATCGAGATTCACGCAGATGCCTTGACCACCAAATTCGTCTGATGTGCACACCTATGGAACACTCACAAAATACGGGACGCCAGCTCCGCACTCAAAAACAACCAGCCCGCAATTTACGAGAGTTACATGTCCTATGCATAGACATCTAATGCTGTATACCACTGGCAAGTTAACAAGGACTTTTCGAATTCATAACAGGCAAAATCGCCGCCTTAGCGTTCCAGATGCATTCCAATACGTTATTATACTTATATGGATATGGTGTCTGTTCTTTCGGACTCTTACGGGACTTGGTAAGAATGTCTTCCACGAGTAATGAGTGTGTTGGGGTGGGACACTACGAATGTAGTGTGTGGGCACACAAGGTGAAAATGTGGGTCTCGCGGGAGGCGTGCTCGAGATAGTCCCTGCAGTCGCACTATCCTCTGTGCCCTCGGCGGCTCAGATGGATAGAGCAGCTGCCATGTAAACAGATCCCGGGTTCGAGTCCCGGTCGGGGCACACATTTTCACCTGTCCCCGTTGATATATATCAACGCCCATTAGCAGCTGAAGGTATTAATGTAATTCTTATACGTTATTAAGTCGGTTGCAGCAATATTCCGATACATCAGAACATATTACATGGAACAACCGACTACAGCTCCGAAATCAGTTCAAGTAAGTACTTTATCCAGCTCACTATACGATGTGCCGACTAGGGTATGGCGGTGGCGTTAGTGCAGGCTACGGGTACAGTCGAGGGACAGATCCTTGACCCAACACAGAGTTAGACGGCACAACGTCATTGTATGAACTCAACGAAATAGCGAAAGCTCTGGGGAGCCGCCGTGATCCAAGATCAGTTACCTGCCGCCACCTAATTACAAAAATTTTCTTGATTTTGGTCAAAGGCCTACACCCATGGCCCCATTACATCACAGATATGTTAAATAGGATTGAATATGAGTGTCCTGTAGAGACAGTAGAGGGAAGCATATGGTTCACATGGCTCTAAGGACTATGGGACTTAACATCTGAGGTCATCAGTCCCCTAGAACTTAGAACTACTTAAGCTTAACTAACCTAAGGACACTACACACATCCATGCCCGAGGCAGGATTCGAACCTGAGACCGTAGCGGTCGCGCGGTTCCAGACTGAAACGCCTAGAACCGCTCGGTCACAGCCGCCGGCACTTTAGCTTCATAAGTGGGTGTTAACGCCCTATGTCTGTACTGGCACAATTTGGATATTTTCATTCATCGTTCTTTTTCTAATAAATATATCACTCAGTGCCCAGTGGCACAACTTTTCCCATGATGAGGCTCCAACTCCCGACCCTGACTAAGTTAGAGTGGGGTATTCTCACAACTTGGGGAATTAACCCACACTTTACTCCCCGTTGTCGGTGGTCAATGGCAGGACTAATTTAATTCACACATTTTGTACATCACACCGTAGGATACACAGGCAGTTTGCGTAAGCTACGAAGTGTGCGAGAATACAATCGTCTCCATCACTTTTCACCGGTGGTAGAATTTCTAAACCTGGGTGAGAACTGTTTCGAGAGTTACCTAATCTCATGCAGGCCAGATTATAAGAGGAAATTTTTCATCGTACAATTCTAAATGTGGTACTGCTCACCACAAACGAATGAATGCCCCCTCTGTTTTGGTTGGCAGGAGAGCCAACACCGTGTTACTAGAAGGAGGCCAAAAGGCACACATTTTAGCTCACGCAGGCTGGCGTGAGGTCTGGAACAGGACAAGGAAATTAGAATTTAGAAAAACGGACGTAGCTGGTGGAATACTTAACTTTAATCCGTTAATGAAGAACGTCGGTCTTGATGGTGCATGAATCAATATCAATAGCAACTGATAATGGCGCCTTGCTAGGTCGTAGCAAATGACGTAGCTGAAGGCTATGCTAAACTATCGTCTCGGCAAATGAGAGCGTATTTTGTCAGTGAACCATCGCTCGCAAAGTCGATTGTACAACTGGGGCGAGTGCTAGGAAGTCTCTCTAGACCTGCCGTGTGGCGGCGCTCGGTCTGCAATCACTGATAGTGGCGACACGCGGGTCCGACGTATACTAACGGACCGCGGCCGATTTAAAGGCTACCACCTATCAAGTGTGGTGTCTGGCGGTGACACCACATTCCTCCCCCGCAAATCGGCGTACGGTTGTGTTATAAGGCTTCCGCCCGCCGTGTGGAGGACCCCATGTTGGCGTATGCGACGAGGTGGGGAACCTAACAACAGGCGAGGCTGTGCCACCCGCACCCTGCCATTCGGATCGCGGGGAGGTAGGAAACGCCTGAAAACCTGCTCCAGGGTGCACGCCAACATGCGGTGTATGCGCCCGCAGAGAGACAGGAGGGGCCGAAGGGTCGACCTCCATCGGGTCGGGGCACCCGACGGGCGAAGACGACATATGGTCCGGAGCGGGCAAGAGTTCCATGTCGGAGGACATCCGGTCACGGGAAGCGATCGGCGGCGCGTGACCCAGGGAGGCGCCCGGCGGTTGCAGCGACGCGTCCACTGCTGGCGTCGCCGGCGGGAGAACAGGCGGCGTCGGTGGTGGCGGTGGCGCGTCGCCATGGGGCAAAATGGAAGGCAGCGTCGGTAACACCTCGGGCTGAGGCGAGCCAGTAGATGGGTCCCCAGGGCGCTGACCGGACGGCACCGTCGCTGAAAGCAGACGGCGAGCGGCAGATCCCATGCGACGACAGAGGCGCAGCTGGTTGAGATGCCGGCGCACCTCACCAGAGGCCCCCAAAACCAGATACATAGCGCGGCCGAGGCAGCGAAGAATGCACCCTTCGAGCCAACGCCGTGAACCTCGGTAGTGACAATAGTAGACAACGACGCCTGGAGCAAAAGCAGGTGTCTGCCGCTGCACGGGAGCCTGATGCGGCGGATGTAGCAAAGACATCAAGGTTCGATGGTGACGACCGTGGAGCAACTCAGCCGGCGAGCGACCATCTCGGGGCTGAGAGCGATACGAGGACAAAATGAGCAATAACGCTTCCTCCCGAGAATGCAGCTCTTCAACATCTGTGACTTGAAAGTCCTGACCAATCGTTCAGCGGCACCATTTGACTGTGGCGAAAACGGCGCGGACGTCAGATGTTGAATACCATTGGCCTTGCAGAATGACTGAAATTCTGCGGACATGAATTGTGGGCCATTGTCGGAAACAATAGTCTGTGGGAGACCTTCAATGCAAAAGATAGCAGATAACGCTTGGATGGTGGCAGATGACGTCGTGGAAGACATCCGGACAACAAAAGGAAAATTACTGAATGAATCTACCACAACCAACCATCGAGCATTCCAGAATGGACCAGCAAATCGATGTGTAAGCATTGCCAAGGGGAAGTGGCTTTTGGCCATGCAAAGAATTTCCGTGGTGGGGCTGATTGTAGTTTGGCGCACACCATGCAAGAAGAGCACATATTCGTAATCGCGGCATCGATTCCGAACCAAGTACAGTGCTGACGAGCAAGTTGTTTCGTTCTCACTATACCCCAACGTACTTGGTGGGGAAGCTGTAAGACAGAGGACCGTAACGAACGTGGGACCACGACCCTGGACTGATCATTATCAGAACGCAACAGCAAAACACAACGTAGAACAAAAAGTCTCTCCTTGTGAGCAAAAAATCGGCAAACCAACGAGTCCCCGATCCGTGACTTTGACAAAGGCCATTGCGTAGCAACAAAACGCAGAACGGTAGCAAGGACAGGGTCGGCAGCTGTGGCTGTAGCTACACGACGAAAATCAATCGGAAACGATTCGACCACGTCATCAGTTTCTGCATCAATGAACATGCAAGCAAGTTCGGAGGAATCGAATGCTCTATCCTCAGCAACAGGCAAACGGGACAACGCATCGGCGTTTCCGTGCTGAGCAGTGGACCGATACAAGATATCGTAGCGGTACTGCGAGAGGAAAATAGACCAGCGAATGAATTTCTGCGCCGTACTTGGAGGTACAGGCTTGTTCGGATGAAAAAGCAATGTCAAAGGTTTGTGGTCTGTGATGATGGTAAAATGACGACCATACAAGAAATCATGAAAATTTGTAACACCAAATACGAGAGCCAGTGCTTCTTTCTCGGTCTGTGAATAATTTCTTTGCGCAGACGAGAGCAATTTGGACGCAAAGGCAATAGGGCGATCGTGCGATCCATCTTTGTGCGCAAGCACAGCACCGATCCCGAAATCCGATGCATCCACCATTAACAAAAGGGGCTTCTGGGGATCGAATGGCGTAATGCAAGTATTGGAAAGCAACGCCGATTTCAACTGGCGAAAGGCGCGTTCGCATTCCGTCGTCCAGACGAACGGAACACCTGTACGGCGTAAGCGATGAAGCGGAGCTGAAATGGAAGAGGCGTGTGGGATATAACGGCGATAATAATTAATGTTTTCCAGCACACTCTGTAGCTGCTTCAAATTCCACGGCGAAGGCAAGTCTTGTATGGCACGGAGGTGCTCGGGACTAGGATGCATGCCTTGGGCATTGAATACATGTCCCAGGTAGGGCAAGTCACGAGCAAAAAACACACATTTGTCCTTCCGCAAGCGAAGACCATTTTGTCGCAAGACCTGAAATAATGTTCTGAGATTGGCTAAATGTTCTTCACAATATCGTCCAGATAGTTTGCTGCAGTAGGGACCGACGCACAAACAGTTTGGAGATATTGCTGAAACAATGCAGGGGCGGATGCACACCCGAATGGCAGTCGTTTAAATCGATACAAACCAAGATGCGTGTTAACCACCAAAACGCGCTGGGATTCTTTGTCCACCGGTATTTGCAAGTACGCATCTGCTAGGTCCAACTTCGAAAAATATTTACCCGGACACAGTTTGTCAAAAAGATCTTCCGGGCGGGGTAAAGAAAAAGCTGCAATCACTAGTTGTGGATCCACTGTTGCCTTGAAGTCCACACAAACTCTCAATTGTCCGGAAGGTTTTAGCAAAATTACTAAGGGTGATGCCCAGAGAGAAGCCTGCACACGTTCAATTACACCTTGCGATTCCAAATCGTGTAATGTTTTTGCGACCTCATCACGCAATGCGTGGGGAACATTGCGCACTCTGAAAAATTTCGGTTGCGCGTTTACTGTCAGTTCCAAATGTGCTTTATAGTTCTTAGCGCAACCAACGCCCGGTGCAAAAATGTCTGCAAATTCTTCACATAGACGAGAAACACTGTCTGAAGGCACAGTCTGGTTCACTGATAGGACCTGATTTACTATAGACAAGTTAAACAACTGAAATAAATCGAAACCAAACAAGTTCACTACAGAAGAAGAACGAAGGACGTAAAATGACACAAGTTTTGTTCGTCCTTTGTATGTTGCAAGAAGGCTGCACTGTCCTAACACAGGGATCTTTTGACCTGAATAGCTAGTTAACTTAACATTTGCGGCACGCAACGGAGGTATGCCCAGCTGTTTCTACGTGTCTTGATTGATCAGTGAAACTGCAGCTCCGGTATCGATCTGGAATGGTATCACTTTGCCGTTAATATCCAAGTCTACAAAAAGTTTATTGTCCTGCTGATGACAAGAGTGACTGTCTCGTGCAACGTGAACTGACACTGGTACATAATCACTTGCGACTTGACGGGATTTCCGGCGATGTCGATGCACACTATTTGTGGGATGAACACAGCCACTGTTAGAGAGAGTGGCACTGAGCGGAGTGGTTTGAACTACATGAATGTCCATGGGCGAAGTTTCACGCGCTTGAGTATCCTTGGTTCGAATTCGGCGTGAAGCAAAGGGCCTGGAATGGTTGTGAGTGTCCGATCTGAGCTTTTACTGGCAAACACTCTGAACATGTCCTTTTTTATTACAGAAAAAGCAAATAGCCTGGCGTGACGGGCAATTCTCACGCGAATGTCTAGTAGCACACCGCGGGCATGATTTTAGCACTGCATTTGCTTGCCTGCGCGGCACACGTGGCTGAGTGCCTGGTGGCAGCTGCGCGGCCGGCCGCGAGGGCTGTTTAAATGCCCCGTGCAGCTCGCCCGGCGGGCCGGTTAACGTGACACACGGCTGGTGAAGTTTCAAATGATTCCTGAGCAAAGTCAAGTGTGTCTTGCCGATCCAATATGTCCAACATTTGTTGAAGGGAGGGATTGACTAGTTTCAAAATCTGTTCCCGTATACGAACATCAGAAATGTTCTGTGCAATTGCATCACGTACCATAGTATCTGAATAAGGGAGTTCACATTGACACTCAAAAGCACAATCCCTAGTAAGGCCTTGCAAAGTTGCAACCCACTCCCGGTTAGTCTGACCCGCCATACGTTTTGTACGAAAGAAGGTATACCTTTTCGCAACTACATTGACTGATTCTTTGAAATATGCATCTAATGCAAACAAAATTTCGTCGTAGGACAGAGTTGCTTCGTCGCGTCGGGGAAATAATTTGACTATCGCACGGTACGTGGTCACCCCGACGGATGATAACAAAAAAGGCTGCCGCTCGTTACCTTGAATTCTGTAGGCGGCGAGATTGAATCCAAATTGACGTGACCACTCCGTCCAGCTTTTCAGTGCAACATCAAAAGGACGAAAAGTTGGTGCAACAGCGTGTTGTGGCGGCGTTAGTGGTGGAGCGGCGGCTGCTGCATCATTTTGCATTGCCCGTTGACCCTGGACGAGCTGTCAAAGGGCGTCCAGTAAGGCCTGCGTCTGCTGATTCTGGAAGCGATAAAATTCGGACAGTACATCTGGAGATTGTGGCGAAGCCATTACACAAGTAAATCAGGGCAATATCGATAAGAACGCGGTTGTGCCTCGTCACCAATGTTTTGGTTGGCAGGAGAGCCAACACCGTGTTACTAGAAGGTGGCCAAAAGGCACGCATTTTAGCTCACGCAGGCTGGCGTGAGGTCTGGAACAGGACAAGGAAATTAGAATTTAGAAAAACGGACGTAGCTGGTGGAATACTTAACTTTAATCCGTTAATGAAGAACGTCGGTCTTGATGGTGCATGAATCAATATCAATAGCAACTGATAATGGCGCCTTGCTATGTCGTAGAAAATGACGTAGCTGAAGGCTATGCTAAACTATCGTCTCGGCAAATGAGAGCGTATTTTGTCAGTGAACCATCGCTCGCAAAGTCGCTTGTACAACTGGGGCGGGTGCTAGGAAGTCTCTCTAGACCTGCCGTGTGGCGGCGCTCGGCCTGCAATCACTGATAGTGGCGACACGCGGGTCCGACGTATACTAACGGACCGCGGCCGATTTAAAGGCTACCACCTCGCAAGTGTGGTGTCTGGCGGTGACACCACACCCTCGATGCTGTGACACCAAGTTCTTCACACAATGGAAAATCAGCAAATTACATTTCAAAACTTTTTCCTTTATTCTTCTGGTGTCTATCATCAGTTCATAAAACCTGCTTTGTATCTTCGTTAGGAGTAATGTATTCTGGACGTTTCGCCATACTTCCAGTTTTTGTTAGTGTATTTGTTGCTCTGGGGGTGTACCGGCTCCCCCGTTAGTTCGCTCTAGATCTACCCGCAGTGGGTTGCTTAAACCGCTACTACCGCGGCTATACAGGCTCAGGTACTAACCACAAGAATGGGAAGGATGATAGAGACGTGTCAAAATACCGAGTAATAACTCTTATGGAGCTTCAGGGAGACTTAGAGGGAAGAATGCGTAGGGAAAAACGGAGACTGCAATTATCCAACGAATGATCGAGGGCGCTGGAGTTAAGGCCCTGAAATGAAGGGGTTGCAACAGGAGCGGACGTCGTGGCAGATCAGGTGGTGCCATTCCGAAGCATCATGCTTAATAAAGTTCTGGTTTTAAAGGGATCTCTACTTGTTCGTAATGATGAAGAGTAGATTCAGGTTTAAGCAAATCGTCCGGAAGCATCAGTCTGCAATAAGATGGGATGCTGAAGTGCTAAGAAATGGTGAGACCCATTTGAAGTTCTCTAAGGCTGTAGATAAAGCGATAGCGGAAACCTCACGAGGCAGATTAGTCCTCGGGAATGGGTGTGTGTGTGTTGCCCTCAGCGTAAGTTAGTTAAAGTTAAATTAAGTACTGTGTAAGCCTAGGGTCCGATGACTTCAGCAGTTTGGTCCCATAGGAGCTTACCACAAATTTCCAATATAGGCAGTTCAGTTCTACATCTACATCTACATTTATACTCCGCAAGCCACCCAACGGTGTGTGGCGGAGGGCACTTTACGTGCCACTGTCATTACCTCCCTTTTCTGTTCCAGTTGCGTATGGTTCGCGGGAAGAACGACTGCCGGAAAGCCTCCGTGCGCGCTCGAATCTCTCTAATTTTACATTCGTGATCTCCTCGGGAGGTATAAGTAGGGGGAAGTAATATATTCGATACCTCATCCGGAAACGCACCCTCTCGAAACCTGGCGAGCAAGCTACACCGCGATGCAGAGCGCCTCTCTTGCAGAGCCTGCCACTTGAGTTCGCTAAACATCTCCGTAACGCTATCACGCTTACAAAATAACCCTGTGACGAAACACACCGCTCTTCTTTCGATCTTCTCTATCTCCGCCGTCAACCCGATCTGGTACGGATCCCACAATGATGAGCAATACTCAAGTATAGGTCGAACGAGTGTTTTGTAAGCCACCTCCTTTGTTGATGGACTACATTTTCTAAGGACTCTCCCAATGAATCTCAACCTGGTACCCGCCTTACCAACAATTAATTTTATATCATCATTCCACTTCAAATCGTTCCGCACGCATACTCCCAGATATTTTACAGAAGTAACTGCTACCAGTGTTTGTTCCGCTATCATATAATCATACAATAAAGGATCCTTCTTTCTATGTATTCGCAATACATTACATTTGTCTATGTTAAGGGTCAGTTGCCACTCCCAGCACCAAGTGCCTATCCGCTGCAGATCTTCCTGCATTTCGCTACAAGTTTCTAATGCTGCAACTTCTCTGTGTACTACAGCATCATCCGCGAAAAGCCGCATGGAACTTCCGACACTATCTACTAGGTCATTTATATATATTGTGAAAAGCAATGTTCCCGTAACACTCCCCTGTGGCACGCCAGAGGTTACTTTAACGTCTGTAGACGTCTCTCCATTGATAACAACATGTTGTGTTCTGTTTGCTAAAACTCTTCAATCCAGCCACACAGCTGGTCTGATATTCCGTAGGCTCTTACTTTATTTATCAGGCGACAGTGCGGAACTGTATCGAACGCCTTCCGGAAGTCAAGGAAAATAGCATCTACCTGGGAGCCTGTATCTAATATTTTCTGGGTCCCATGAACAAATAAAGCGAGTTGGAAGGAAGAGGAAGGAACAACTCTAAAAAGGGCAACGACAGAAGTTGGACAGAACAAAGTACAAGGTATACAAATTTGCTTCCGCCGTTTTTTCCCCAACATTTGAGGCTTCAATGAAACAAATTGGTTACACATGTATCATTCAAAGTATTTTCCATAGCTGACCATTACTTTCTCCCATCTTTCGGGCAGTGTACGAATCCCGCGTCGAAAAAATTGTTCATCTTTTGAAGCGAACCACGAGTCGATCCAATTTGTGACTTCTTCATGATATCGGAAGTGTTGGTCAGCCAGGCCATCACCATTCATCTAAACATCTAAACAGGTGACAGTCAGAGGGAACAATGACTGGAGAATACGGCGGGTTGGGTAGGACTTCACATTTCAACGTTTCCAAGTACGTTTTGACCTCTTTTGCAACGTGGGATCGAGCGTTGTCGTGCTGCAAAATCACTTTATCGTGCATCTCGCTGTATGGTGGCCGTTTGTCTTTTCATGATCTGCTCAGACGCATTAATTGCGTTCGATAACGAGCACCCGTGATTGTTTCGCTTCGTTTTAACATCTCATAGTACACGACGCCGAGCTGGTCCCACCAAATGCAGAGCATGATCTTGGACCCACGAATATTCGGTTTTGCAGTCGACGTGGAAGCATGGCCTGGATATCTCCATGATTTTTTGCGTTTAGGGTTATCGTAATTAACCCATTTTTCGTCCTCGGTCACAATGCGAAGCAGAATACCCTTCAGTTTTTGCCTCTGAAGCAACCGTTCACAAACAAACAAACGCCTTTCAACGTCTCTTGGTTTCAGTTCACACGGGACCCAAGTTCCTTCTTTCTGAATCATGCCCACAGCCTTGAGACGTTGTGAAATTCTGTGTCACTCCCACTAATCGTGCCAATTCGTCTTGAGTTTAACGCTAGCCTTCACTCAGCAATGCCTCCAATTCTGCATCTTCGAAAACATTCTCTCTTCCACCACTATGCTCGTCTAGACGTTAAAATCACAGTTATTGAAGCGTTGAAACCACTCACGGCACGTTCTTTCACTAATAGCGTCCTTACCATACGTACCTGAGAGCATTCGATGAGACTCAGCCGCTGTTTTCTTCATATTGAAACAAAACAGTAACACCTCCCGCAAATGACGAGAATTAGGCTCATAAACTGAGATTTTCAATCAAGAGCAACTTTATGATGCAGACACAAATCGACTAATGTTTGGATAGGTTATGTTGACCGAGGTCCAAATTAACTACCTGACGTCTGCGATCTGTTTCTTTCGACCGCTATTTACCGTTGTCGCCACCTATCGGCAAACGGCGGAAGCAAAGTTGTACACCTTGTAGATGCAAGGAAGATAACTGTGTTGAAGAAATGACTTAATTGACCGACGAAAGAAGGAAGCACAAAAATGTTCAGGCTGTAACAGAGCATTGTAAGTCACTTAAGAACGAAATAAATAGGAAGTGTAGGGAAACCATGGCGAAATGGCTATAGGAAAAATGTAAAAAAATTGAAAAAGGAAATGGTCATCGGAACGACTAAACAGCATACTGAAATCACAAAACAACAATGCAATGAGAATGCAATGAGAATTTCACTGTTAACAGCAGAAGAAAGGACAAGTATGTGGAAATAGTACACTTAAGGTCCCTCTGAGAGGGAGGAATCATTCGATAACGATAGCAAAAGAAATGGAAGTTGAAATGGAACACATAGATGATACAGTGTTTAGGGCCAGAGTTTAAGGGCGCTTTGGAAGGCTTACGATCAAATAACGCAGAAAATATAGGTAACGGCCCTTCTAAATTCCTAAAACCACTGTGAGAATTGGTAACCTAACAATTAGTTAACTTAATACGTCGAATAACCAGCCTGGAGACTTTGGGAAAAATAACTTCGACAAGATCCCGAAGATTGCAATGGCAGACAAGTGAGAAAACTATCGCACAGTCAATTTAATATCTCAGACATCCATTTGCTAACAATAATAATATAACGAAAAATGGGAACATAACTTGATCACTTATTAGACGACGATTAGCGTGATTTTTGGAAGGTTAAACGGACCCATGAGCCAGTTTTGAGGTTCCACTTGATAGTGGTAGCAAGACTTAGGAAAAAGTAAATCTCATTGAAAAGACTTTCGATCTAGAAAAAGCAATGACAATGTAAAATGGTGCGAGATGTTCGAAATTCTGAACAAGATAGGAGTCGACTATAGGAGAGGCAGGTAATAGACAATAGGAATGTAAGAACAAGAAGTTAGGGCTTGAAAGAAAAAGATTCTAGTCAGGAATGCAGTCTTTCACCCCCACTATCCGATCTATGCGTCGGAGAAGCAATGACGGAAATGTAACAAAGATTCGAGGGTGGGCTTAAAATACAGGAAGGAAGGATTCCATTGATAAGATTCGCTGATGACATTGCTATCCTCGATGAAAATGAAGAAGACTTACAGGCCTGTTGAATTGTATGAACAGTTTTGTGAGAATATGTACTGAGGATATCTCGAAGAAAGGTGGAAATAATAACGATTTTCAGAACTGAAATTAGCTATAAACTTAACACAGTAAAAGTAGTGACCAGGAAGTAGACGTAATGAAGTAACCGTGTATCTTGAAAGCAAAATAAGACACGACAGACGAAGTAAGAAGAACATAATACATGCCTTAACCTGAAGAAGAAATTTCCGAGAGTATACTTCTGGAGCTCGACATTGTACGATAGTTAGACTGTAGGAAAATTGGGAAAGAAGACAGCGTTTGTGTTTGAGATGTGGTGCTATACAGGGTGTTGGAAACTTGGTGTTGATATGATAAGGAATGAAGAATCGGCGAAGAGAGCAACATGTCAAAAACACTAAGAAGGAACAGAATGATAGGAATGTGTTAAGACATTAGGGAGCAGGAAGCAACTCCGAGGTGGGCTGCTAGATTTGTTAGCAGTAGGTCAGAACAACGTGCATGTAATTACGGAGATGCTTCAGGAAGTCAAACAGAAATGCCTGGAAAGAACGCGACGTTTTTTTCGAGTTACAATACTGAGAATATTTAGAGAACCGGCATTTGTAGCTGACTGCAGAACAATCTTACTGCCACCACCATACATTTCCGGTATGGACCACGAAAATAAGGTACGAGAAATTAAGGCTCTCGTGGAGGCATATTAGCAATCGCTCAAAATAACCAGTTTCTACTTTCGAATGGTATCAGATTTTAATCCTGATGCAACAACAAAATTATGAGTTTCGTTGTTTCCTCGGTTTATAGCACGCCAATAAAAGCGTAGGTATAGCGTTGAAATTTACCCTCTCTTGCACGGGACATTACAATTGTATTCTTCTTGCGAGGTGTCATAATTTTGTTGTGCCTATTCCCGTTTTTAATATTTTAGAGCAAATGGAACATTGTATTTCAGTGCTATCTCACTTAGTTTTATGCCTAATGCAAGACACACAAGAGCGAATGAATTGACTAGTTGTTTATTCTCACAATTCTGATTGTTTGAAGAAACAAATGTACTTGAAGAATCTCCCAGATCAAACAACGAATCAACAAATACTTCTTACGTAATTCTTCCATGGCGTAACAGGCTAATCTTGCTGCTGTCAAGAACGAAGTCACTTGCTAGACTATATATTGGCAACAAAAGTTAGGTTCTGAATCGCTACTAGTACACTCGTCATGAATTCTCTTTTACGGGTACGAGTGATGTGAAGTTAAATTTCCTCACTACGATCCATGAACTGATGTCACGGTCCAGACCCGCCTAGCTGGCAGTGTCCGGTCTCCGGTAGTGCGACGTCTTTTTGGGTAAGTAGAGCGGCGGTGGAAAGTGGACTGGACGGGGACAGCTGCTGTGGCGGCGGCTCTGGTGATGTGATGATCATCAGTACCGGCGGACAATGTCACTGCTTTCCCCTTTTTTGTGTGTGGTAGATTGTGTTACAGCGTCACCGGTGAACAGGGATCTTATTGTCTTGGTGTAAGGGTAACATTTTTGTACCTTGCAATGACATCATTTAGAGCTTAAATCCTCGCTTCGTGGAGGATTACTTCGTTTTGACTGGCTGCAGAGCTGGACCACGGAAGCGCAACGTAGTGCCGATCTGCGCGTGCCGCTTCCGGCTGCGCGCCACGACTGCTGAGTCGGCGCGACCTCTGCCGACCTCCGTGTCCTGCCGACTTCCCCGCCCTGCAGCGGTAAGGCTGGAGCGTGTCGCCTGGAGCCGTGGCGTTTGGATACTGCGGCCAGCAGACACTCGGCCGCTGGCGCCTCGTGGTATGTGCGCCACTGCACTTACAAGGCCAGGCCACCACGTTGGGTTCACAGATTTACTTCAACCTTTGTACACCTTTAGTAGGCCATTAAAACAACAAAACGAGCAAGTAGCGAGGTGCACTACTCTGGCAATGCGAGAACATAGTGAGAGAAGTTTTACGCGCCTGTTACGCAACTGATGTATTTGTGCGAAGGTGCCAGCCTAACAAGTACTTGTGGTCTATCCGGCAGGGTAACTCAGCGTTACTCAGGGTAACTCAGCCGGCACGGTAGCTCAGCGTGTTCGGTCAGAGAGCTGGTTGGCCTCTGTAATAAAAAAACTGAGTGGAAGGATCAACAAACGAACTTGAACGGATGTCATGTGACGTGCGCAACGACCAAATACAACGATCAAAAACGAACAAAATGAAAAAAAAAGAAGGCTGATTGAGAAGACCGAATATAGCAGTCAAAGATCAACTTCAACGGATGTAATGTGACATCCGCCCAGACCAAAAGTGGTTAGGATTCACTCGTTGCAAGATGGTCATGGTGGACGAGGTGACAGTTCCAGTCCTGCAGACACTTACTTTCTAATCTAAATGTTTTTCATCACTGGTCACATTATTTCATTTATTTGACATCTGAGAGGTAATGTAGTGAAAAAAAACCACGTTCATTTTCATGAGCTTGTAGAGAATTTCATATGTTACTTGGCTACTTACTATTTATAACTAAATTTTCAAGGCTGAGGGACAGGTTTGGAAAGCCCAAGTCAAACCTCGGTAAATAACGCGAATGACGTTAATCACAATCAGTAATATTGTAAGTCACAATGTGGCAGACCGCAAGAGTAATCTACAGTTACTCGTCGGATGTTCTCGCGACATCACACGTTGCGGGATGGTACTTCTCATGCAAGAAAAGTGGCTCTGAGCACTATGGGACTTAACATATTAGGTCATCAGTCCCGTAGAACTTAGAACTACTTTAACATCACACACATCCATGCCCGAGGCACAATTCGAACCTGCGACCACAGAGGTCGCGCGGTTCCAGATTGAAACGTCTAAAACCGCTCGGCCACACCGGCCGACATTTGTCGTGCAGACATGGAAAACATAAATTGAAACGTCATGTAAAATCACGTGGTTTTCTTTCATTATATTACCTCTCAAATTTGGTATTAATTGAATAATATGACTTATGATGGAAAAAGTTGATTGATAACTAGGTTTGAGCGGGAGTCGAACCGTCGCCTCATATACCATCTTACAAATCTCGAACACTAATCACTTTGTTTCGATTTTGTTTTCTTTTTTTCTGTTTTTGGTTGATCTCATTTTGTTCGTTATTGTTTGTTGCATCTGTTTGGGGAGGGGGGGAGGGGACGCCCTGCGGCACTCGTTCAAGTTCATCGTTGATACGCTCACTTATTTTTTTAAATTTTATTTTATTTATTTTTTTATTACAGAGGGCAGCTAACTCCCTGACCGGACGCGTTGAGCTACCGCGGCGACACAGCCATGTGACCACCATGAACTCTTAAAGTCCGGTACCTACGCACAGATGCATAAGCTACATAATAGACGCGTAAAACTTCGCTTGCGATTTTCTCGGAATTGTCAGAGTAGTGCACCTTACTACTTACACATTATGTTGTTTTAACGGCCTACTAAAGACGTAGGCCTTCCGTTGTTAGTAAAATCTTTTCAGTCCAGGGATGGAGCCATTAAGCAGCACAAGAGGACGACAGCGAGAAACTATCGTATAGAAAAGACGGTGGCAGGGCTTACACACTGCACACCCACGCGTGCCGTCTGAAGGGCCACGCCACAACACAACAGGTGCAGTACTGCGTTAGCAGTTCTGTATCGATTGTTCTGTCACGTTCTGGTCGCAGGTTTAACCGTTGGCACTCTTATTAAAGTAGTACTGATCGCTTTTCCCTTTTCTATAATAAATCAATATTTCGAAGCATGGAAATTTTACAAAATGAACATTTCTCATTCTAAAAAATGTTTGATTTAAAAACCAAAAATTTTAGCACTGCCGCTATGACAAATTAAAATGCCGGTTTTCTTACCTGTTTATTACAAAAAGATGAAAAAGCTATTTTAAGCGATACCAAAAAAATATCGAAAAATACAGTTACTGAAAACTAAAATACCGGTGTCGATTTTAACCTTCCTATTGTGTTTCGAACAGAAACACACATATTGTGAATGAGCCTGTTAGACCCGTAACCTAAAAAAAATGCATATTCTTAGATGATTCTTGAAAATATATTTTGTATTTAGTTTTTTATGTACAAAAACAGGTCTGAACTTTTCAACATTTATTGAACATATTTAACACAAAATATGTTTTATAACATTTTAGTTTCGGAAACAACTGCTCATACATGGCACTTCAAAATAGTGTTTGTATCAGCGTTTTTGCATATAAGCACATGTTGTAGTTTAAATTTTAACTTCTACTATACACAATAATTATCTTAAAATTTAAAATTAATTACGATATTTGCCCAGCCAGTGTGGTCGAGCGGTTCTAGGCGGTTCAGTCTGGAACGGCGCGACCGCTACGGTTGCTGATTCGAATCCTGGATGTTTGTGATGTCTTTACGTTAGTTAGGCGTAAGTAGTTCTAAGTTCTAGGGGACTGATGACCTCAGAAGTTAAGTCCCATAGTGCTCAGAGCCATTTGAACCATTTGAATTATGATATTTAATTTTGAGGAAGTACACTTAACTCAGTTTCCATGGGTATGGTGTCAGCATACGCAATTATTGCAGTAAATAACTGCATGCTCGTGGCACAGAAATACCATACCAGTTACTCGCAGCTAAAATACCGGTATCGATTTTAACCTTCCTATCGTATTTCAAACAGAAACACACGTATTGTGAATGAGTCTGTTAGACCCGCATCTTAAAACAAAAATTACATATTTTTAGATGATCCTTCAAAATATATTTTGTATTTAGTTAGTCTTTCGAGCTTCCTTCGGTCCACACTCTTTGCACTGGACCCTCTTCTGTTCTTTTGCTCCAGAACTCATTGCAGCAATATTTTCCAAACTTACTTTGATTTTGTTAAGTATATTTTTAGTCATTCTTTCCTCTCGTATTGGTTTTGTTACCTCATACCCAAGTTCTCTTAGAAATAGCCGTCATTTGTACAATTTGTTTAGATTGTAGCCAGGATTAGTGTGTACATACAACACATAAGCATTTATTGCAGCAGTGTCTATCATGTTATAGAACAAACAAACAGGAATATGTGGTGGCAAGTTTATCTTTTTTGTGAACTCCTCCTCTGGTTTTGTTGTAATGTAGTATTACTTCAGGCTTCCTATGCCCTTCTGAAGACAAGCTACACTCACGCTGAATCGTAGAGATAATACTAGTGCTTTGTTCTTTTTTGGCACGTGCGAAACCAGCCTTACATCCCTCTGAAATACAACGATGGTTGAAAACAATGGTCTGCTATTGTTTCCCAGCATTTCCTTTGAAATCTCAGCTCTCTTCTTTCTGAGAGTTCCAACTAACGCTAGATTTTTCTTTACAAGTTCTTTGGCCAAGGTGTAATCCGTAAAGAAATTATCGGTGGTACCATTTCGCCCAGTTTTCTCAATAGTTTCCACAAGCCTCAATCCAACATTTCTGCCTTGATTTATTTCTCGTGGACCATTTTCCGTCTTTCCTGTGTACACTTCTGCTGCACAAATATATGCTGTAGCATAATTTTATTCCATATTTTCCTCTCGGTTTTGAAGGCATATACTGACGGAAGGGATATCTATCTCTGAATGGAACCAGTTGCTCGTCCACTGTGACACTTTCGTAAGGAACGAACATTTTAGGAAATTGCTACATAAACAATTCAAGGACAGTCCTGATACCAGCCTGATTATCATGGCGTTATCTAGTTAGTCGATCTTCTTTGTTGTCAAATCTGAGAAATCTGCTGATCGTATGGAAACGCTGAAGTGACATCGCTGCACGAAGAACTGGTCGACCATTCATGTTGTCCCATAGCTCTTCAAGGGATTCTCCAGCAGATCTGTACACACCAGTCAATATAAGAAGCCCCAAATAAGCCTACAGTTCCTGATTTGTAATAGATGTGAATGTCGCATCTTTAGCTTGTGATACTCAGGTCATTTCTCTGTTGGTTTCATTCAAAATCAATGCCAACATTTCTTCAGTTACAAACAGTGAAAATGAGGATACTTTCGTTTCGTTAATTCTCTGATGAGACAACCGGGTAGGTCCTGGAGCAGGACGAAGAATGTTTCCTGGCGTAAAGAAATAGAAAATAAAAAACGAAATAAACTAGCTGAGAACTAACCACAAACCAATAACTGCAAAGAAACACAAGAAAAGTAAATATGGCATTAGGTATAAAGTAAAGATACATTGCATACAAGGCCCAAGACATACGGAAGATGAAGGCTTTCATCTTTCTAGACAAATTGCCTTCCCTACTACAAAAATCAGCTTTGGCCGAAACGAGTTTCGAATCCAAGACCACACTGGTGATAACCTACCGTCTTAGACACTTCCTTGCGACGCAGATCTATAATAATAATGATATACCCATAAAATTCAGTTCCATATAATACACACACCAAAAAGTTTTGCGTCACCTCGGTTCCAAGACTTCCGGAACCTGTACAGAAAACTGGAATAGAGATCAACATAAACATCATTTCCGCCATTTTTATTGCTCATGAAAACCACATATTGCATGTTATACCACCATACAGAGACCTTCAGAGGTGGTTGTCCAGACTGCTGTAAACACCAGTACCTCTCATACCCAGTAGCACGCCCTCTTGCGTTCATGCACGCCTGTATTCATCGGGGCATACAATTCACAAGTTTATGAAGGCACTGTTGGTCCAGATCGTCCCACTCCTCCGAGTGGTTGGTGGGTCACGTCGTCCATACACAGCCCTTTTCAATCTACCCCAGGCACGTTCGATAGGGTTCATGTCTGGCGAACATAAAATGGTTCAAATGGCTCTGAGCACTATGGGACTTAACATCTGAGGTCATCAGTCCCCTAGAACGTAGAACTACTTACACCTAACTAACCTAAGGACATCAAACACATCCATGCCCGTGGCAGGATTCGAACCTGCGACCGTAGCGGTCGCGCGGCTCCGGACTGAAGTGTCTGGCGAACATACTGGCCACTCTAGTCGAGAGATGTCGTTATACTGAAGGACGTCACTCACAAGATGTGCACGATGGGGGCGCGAATTGTCGTCCACGAACACAAATGCCTCGTCAATATGCTGCCGATATGGTTGCACCATCGGTCGGAGGATGGCATTCATGTATCGCACAGCCGTTACGGCGCCACCCATGACCACCAGCGGCGTACGTTGGCGCCACATAATGCCACCTCAAAACAGCAGAGAACCTCCACCTTCCTGCACTTCCAGAACAGTGTGTTGACTCCAAACACATCTCCGACGATTGTCTGGTTGAAGGCATATGCGACACTCATCGTTGAAGAGAACGTGATGCCAATGCTAAGAGGTCCATTCGCCATGTTGTTGTGCCCATCTGTACCGCGCTGCACCGTGTCGTGGTTGGAAAGATGGACCTCGCGTGGACGTCGGGGTGTGAAGTTGCGCTTCATGCAGCCTATTGCGCACAGTTTAAGTCGTAACACGACGTTCTGTGGCTGCACGAAAAGCATTATTCAACATGGTGGCGTTGCTGTCAGGGTTTCTCCGAGCCATAATCCATAGGTAGCGGTCATCCACTGCAGTAGTAGCTCTTGGGCGGCCTGAGCGAGACATGTCATCAACAGTTCCTGTCTCTCTTTATCTCCTCCATGTCCGAAAACTTTGGTTCACTCCGAGACTCCTGGACACTTCCTCTTTGAAAGCCTTTCCCGGAGCAAAGTAACAATGCGAACGCGATCGAACCACTGTATTGACTGTCTAGGCAAGGTTGAACTACAGACAACACGAGCCATTTACCTCCTTCCTGGTGGAATGACTGGAACTGATCGGCTGTCGGACCCCCTCCGTCTGCTCATGCATGGTTGTTTACATCTTTGGGCGGCTTTAGTGACATCTCTGAACAGTCAAAGGGACTGAGCCTGTGATACAATTCAACAACGTCTATCTTCAGGAGTCCTGGGAAGCAGGGTGATGCAATTTTTTTTTTTATGTGTGTGTATTTATTATGCTCACCTTGCCTTTGACGCAGACGGAAGATTTGTAGATTATTCTGTCTTATTAAACGATTTATAAACATTTCCAACTACATTAGTTTCGTTACGCAACGTAGTTGCGCCTTCATCTGCTTCAATAGCATCACTCTCCTCACTTCCAGTTGATACATTATCAACATCATTTGAACTATCAATAGAATCTTGAAAATCTGAATGATTGTCAGGATCATATACTTTTTCGTCATGTGACTCATACGGAAGCTTTTTTAATTGTTCATAGCTTAGAAAACGACTAGCCATCTTGGCACACTAAATCAGACTGACGTTGCAGTTGTTATACCAATTCTTACAACAATATGAAATACCTTTGAGCCTTTGTAGACCAATACGACAACAATCGCGTGTATTACAAACAATTTGTTGGAAGAACTGAAATGAATGTCCGACTGGGCCTAAAAGACACATTCACAAAAAGTGTATCAAAGCTATTTATCTCAAAAAGTATTTCACATTTTGAAACAAAAATTAAGGATAAGATAAATTACACTACTGGCCATTAAAATTGCTACACCATGAAGATGACATGCTACAGACGCGAAGTTTAACCGACAGGAAGAAGATGCTGTGATATGCAAAGGATTAGCTTTTCAGAGCATTCACACAAGGTTGGCTCCGGTGGCGACACCTACAACGTGCTGACATGAGGAAAGTTTTCAACCGATTCCTCATACAGAAACAGCAGTTGATCGGCGTTGCCTCGTGAGACGATGTTGTGATGCCTCGTGTAACGAGGAGAAATGCGTACCATCACGTTTCCGACTTTGATAAAGGTCGGATTGTAGCCTATCACGATTGCGGTTTATCGTTTCGCGACATTGCTGCTCGCGTTGGTCGAGATCCAATGACTGTTAGCAGAATACGGAATCGGTGGGCTCAGGAGGGTAATACGGAACGCCGTGCTGGATCCCAACGGCCTCGTATCACTAGCAGTCGAGATGACAGGCTTCTTATCCGCATGGATGTAACGGATCGTGCAGCCACGTCTCGATCCCTGTGTCAACAGATGGGGACGTTTGCAAGACAATGACCATCTGCACGAACATTTCGACGACATTTGCAGCAGCATGGACTATCAGCTCGGAGACCACGGCTGCGGTTACCCTTGACGCTGCATCACAGACAGGAGTGACTGCGATGGTGTACTCAACGACGAACCTGGGTGCACGATTGGCAAAACGTCATTTTTTCGGATGAATCCAGGTTCTGTTTACAGCATCCGTGTTTGGCGATATCGCGGTGAGTGCACATTGGAAGCGTGTATTCGTCATCGGTATACTGACGTATCACCCGGCGTGATGGTATGGGGTGCCATTGGTTACACGTCTCGGTCACCTCTTGTTTGCATTGACGGCTCTTTGAACAGTCGGCGTTACATTTCAGATGTGTTACGACCCGTGGCTCTACCCTTCATTCGATCCCTGCGAAACCCTACATTTCAGCAGGATAATGCACGACCGCATGTTGCAGGTGTTGTACGGGCCTTTCTGGATACAGAAAATGTTCGACTGCTGCCCTGGCCAGCACATTCTCCAGATCTCTCACCAATTGAAAACGTCTGGTCAATGGTGGCCGAGCAACTGGCTCGTCACAATACGCCAGTCACTAATCACGATGAAGTGTGATATCGTGTTGAATCTGCATGGGCTGCTCTACCTGTAGACGCCATCGAAGCTCTGTTTGACTCAAAGCTAAGGCGTATCAAGACAGTTATTACGGCCAGAGGCGGTTGTTCTGGGTACTGATTTCTCAGGATCTATGCACCCAAATTGCGTGAAAATGTAATCTCATGTCAGTTGTAGTATAATATATTTGTCCAATGAATACCCGTTTATCATCTGCATTTCTTCTTGGTGAAGCAATTTTAATGGCCATCATTCCACTGCAAGTTGAGGATTACATAAGGTTCTGTCACAAAATAAATATACTGGCGGATGTGTGTTAATTTTAGTAAACGAACTGGGTCAGTTAGACCCATTCACAATAGAAAGATTAACACGACTGTTTTTCGCGTCCCTACTTCACCCTGTGGCCTTTAGGCCGCTGCAGCGGGGCGGAGCGGGTGATGAACAACCAGCGCACACGAAGTTAAGAAGCTGTAGGTTCTGAAGGTCGTTCTGCGTACTATCAGGTTTCTGGCCCAAACCTTCGTGTGCGCTGGGGTTAATGTCTTGCAACGATGCCTTTTTCACCTTAATGAGGTTGACGCAGGAACGGTAATCATGTGGAGACTAATAACTAAAAGCCCCAGTTCGTTGTGCACGCCTACGCCCTGCTCACAGACGGGGTCCCTCCAGCAAGTGTTCGGCGCCGCCTCGCGACGCCCCGCCTCCGTCTTCAGCAGGCATCGTTGAAGTGCTCGCTTTGATCGTGCCGGCAGTCGCTACACCCACGCTGCCTTTCATGTGCCGCCTCGGCTGTGCGGACACCTAAAATTCTCAGCACTCGCCGAGAATATTCTTTGCCGTAAAGAGATCGGTCAGACTGATCTGCGCCACGCGGGATTAGCCGAGCGGTCTGAGGCGCTGCAGTCATGGACTGTGCGGCTGGTCCCGGCGGAGGTTCGAGTCCTCCCTCGGGCATGGGTGTGTGTGTTTGTCCTTAGGATAATTTAGGTTAAGTAGTGTGTAAGCTTAGGGACTGATGACCTTAGCAGTTAAGTACCATAAGATTTCACACACATTTGAACAGACTGATCCGCGTTGAAAGTTGGCGCCGTTTATCAGTCTCCTCGTAATTCTAACTCTACCTCGCCTGTAGATGCATTCCACCACGAGCCCTGTCGACAATACTAACAAGGGAAGGCCACGACTTTTGGAACACGGATTTACTGCAAACTTCGTACACTCGTAGTCCTCTATTAGCACAACCAAATGTGTAAAGTAGTAGCGCGTACTTCTCAAGCGTTATTGAGAAAATCGCAAGATAATTTCGGTCGTCAAAAATATACATGCGCGTGACTGTTTCTACGACGAAGCGGCGGCAGCCGAGTGGGTGGCGTTCAAGCCCCGTGATCGCTGGATCGAGTCCCGTTCGTCAGTTTTTTTTTAATTTCTAACACAGTCATTTTCTTTACTGGTGGTGGTTAGTGTTTAACGTCCCGTCGACAACGAGGTCAGTAGAGACGGAGCGCGGAGCGCAAGCTCGGGTTAGGGAAGGATTGGGAAAGAAATCGGCTGTGCCCTTTCAAAAGAACCATCCCGGCATTTGCCTGAAACGATTTAGGGAAATCACGGAAAACCTAAATCAGGATGGTTGGAGACGGGATTGAACCATCGTCCTCCCGAATGCGAGTCCAGTCATTTTCTTTACTATTTACATTACAATTGATATAATGGGAAAAATACGTGTAATCGGATGAACTTTTATTAAATTTACAAAGTTATTTGGCAGTCTGCAAATATTTTATCACAAATAATATAATATTCATAACTATCGACTAGTAAACGACCAAACGCATAAAGTGATGCTGAAAATGTATGAAAAATTCGTTATACCTGGAAGGAGCCCGAAACTACTTGTTACCTCCAAGTTTTGACCTGTACAGACGGCTTTCGAAAGATGTACAATTAATCGTCGCTTTCGACATTACGAGTACAATGGCAGGACGGTATTTTTCGTAAAAACATGGAAAACATAAAGTTAAACGGCACCAGCTGCATTGAATAAATGCTCTTTCCGCATACGCATGGTCTTTTGAGGTTTTCCGCGGAAAAACAAACTTCGTTGACATTTTCAAAAACCTCTCTTTCAGCTGATAATTTGGAAGCAAACCATGCATAACGCAGCATTTCCTAAACTATAGGCGCTGATAATTGATCATGCAGTAATCGACTGTATTTTAATAGCGTCTTCACGAGAAGAAATTTCTTTTTCGATTAAATGCGAACAATTTTGAAGACACGGACAAGCATACATTTTCAGTATCACTTTATGTGTTTGGTCGTTTATTAGACAATAGTAATGAATATTATATTGTTTGTGATAATAAAAATTTGTAGACTGCCAAATAACATTGTGAATTTAATAAAAGTTCATCCGATTACACGTATTTTTTCCATTATATCAATTGTAATGTAAATAGTAAAGAAAATGACTGTGTTCAAAATACAAAGAAAACTGACGAACGGGACTCGATCCGGCGATCACGGGGCTTGAACGCTACCCACTCGGCTGCCGGCGGTCCACGGTAATAATGGCCACGCACAGGTATATATTTTTGACACCCGAAATTATCTTGCGATTTTCTCAATAACGCTTGAGAAGTACGCGCTACTGCTTTACACATTTTGTTGTCCTAATGGAGTACTACGAGTGTACGAAGTTTGCAGTAAATCCGCGTTCCAGACGTCGTGGCCTCCCCTTATAAGTCATTTAGAGTAAACTCCAACATTCATTCACTGACCAGTAGACAATAAACGGATATGCATGTGGTTAACAGTTCCTTAAGCACTGGACAGAAAGAAGTGCATTATTCGGCAGGTTTCAGCTGAAAGTTATTAAGTGGGTACGTTCATTCCTTCCTTAACCCTCTGGCGGGACTTAAAACAGTCCCGGTGGATTCTGTGTGTCCCGACGGATTGTGTGTGTAGTTATGTATCTCAACAGCCCCTTAGAATGTGGGGAGAGAAAGATCCATTCCATACAGTTAGTGCCTACTGCACTGGATGTCAGTAAAGGCTGCATGCCATTCCGACACCTATACATCAGCTCTAAATGTGAACTGCAGTACTGCAGACGGCTGCTTGGTGCGTTTAAACAACGCTGGAAGATTACGTAAATAAAAGTAAGGTTTATATGTGAAATGGGGTGAGTTACCTTTGTACATAATAATGTTAATTTAGATAAAATACCAAAACCCCGTATCGAGAAGACCGAAAGATGGAACAAAGATTGAAGTGGGGGCACTGACAGTTGTACAAGATTATAATGAACACGTGGATGGCGTAGATGAGGCTGGCACGCTGGATTTCTTCGTGAAATACACAGAAAGTCAAAAAAGTATTAGTACATACTGTTTTATGCAGTGGTGGAAAAGACCCTTGTGAATTTCATGCTTTGACGTAAATGGGAGACTTCCGCTGATTGATTTCAAACGCAGACCTGCACTTCGCTTACTCATACTTGGAAAGCGAATGTCCAAAAAATGCTGAAGGCCCAAAAAAGGATCAAAATTCTCCTCATTCAGCTCCAAAGTGAAGAAAGACAGCATTTGGTACGAAACGACTCACTTTTTCAGAATGCAGCATCTCAATGGCCAACATTTCTCAGTTCGAGCCAGATTTGAACTTCGGTCATCTACAGAAGTTAAATCTAGATCCCACTCAGTGTGCTCAGAGTGCAATATTTTTTGTGTGTTGATGAAAAAAGGAGGCAACGGCCTTGCCGCAGTGGATACACCGGTTCCCGTGCGATTACCGACGTTAAGCGCTGTCGGGCGTGGCCGGCACTTGGATGGGTGACTATCCAGGCCGCCATGCGCTGTTGCCATTTTTCTGGGTGCACTCAGCCTCGTGATGCCAACAGAGGAGCTACTCGACTGAATAGTAGCGGCTTCGGTCAAGAATACCATCATAACGACTGGGAGAGCGGTGTGCTGACCCAGCTCTCCTCCCATCCGCATCCTCCTCTCAGGATGACGCGGCGGTCGGATGGTCCCGGTAGGCCACTCGTGGCCTGAAGACGGAGTGCTTTTGATGAAAGAAGAACTGTTCTCACAAGTACCACCAGAAGCAATACTCGTTGCTGTATGATTCTTTTAGAACTTTTCAGTCTCTAATGTACTTCGTCTGTATAATTCTGTCAGTTCTTACATTGTATGCGTTTTAATATTTTCGAAATAAAATAATTTACTGCTAATTCAAATACAATTCATCAAGTATAAAACGACAAATTTTTATCCCTGATTTCATATTTATTCCAGTTACAGTAAATAAGGGGTTAATCTGCTTTCAGTAACTCGCGCACTGGTCTTTTGTAGTTACATGCACTGATGTTCTGTAACCAGTATCGACATACCCAATGTAGAGTCAATGACTCGTCTCTCATGTTTCACCGTTTCCTGGCGTTTTCAGCCAATCGCTGGCAGTTGATACTGCATGTTCGCGGACAGCTTTGAAACACGCTTGTCCCGGGAGGCTTCGTAGCAAGTTTACAGGTATTGTTGGGAACGTTTTATTTATTCAGAGTGTTTGGCCATAGGTAAGGTTTTGCAGTCAGTGGTTTCATGGCTTATTTTCATTAATTTCGGGTATTAAATTTGCTATAAACTGCGAAAGTGAGCCGATATTGAGACGACTGTTGTTACAAAATTTCCCAGTGTTCGCGTTTGGAGTAAACTTGATGCTAGTTACGGAATCACGTTCTGGTCATTAAATTCGAAGCGTTATGCAATCAGTTATGACACTATCCCCTTCAATTTAGATTACTCTACGTCTTTTATAAAGTTGTGTATACATACCGTGACATTACGGTGTCTTGAAGTTCCGGCTTAGGCTGCTCGCGTATTTTGAATGCCAAGTGGCTTGTGTCCTTACTTTGCTTGATTTCAAATCAATATATATTTTATCTGTATTTGCTCTTTCTCTTTTCGACTTTCCTAAGTTATTTATTGAGCATTTACGTATACTTTGAGGTGTGCTTGCCTGCTAGCATCCAGTATTCGCATATTGCTAGGTTTCGCATCTCTCGATCTAAGTGGAAAATGATGAAGAAGAAGAAGTCATTCAGATAGTTTTGCCCTATTTCTAGTCTTAAATACCCAGTTCTCTGTATGCATATTTTTCGGTTGCGAAGGTGAGTCGTAGCGTCCGTGAGTGCGTGAAGAATTGCTGTAGCGGACTTTACGCAATATGCAGTATGTGTTCGTGTTCCACAAAACTTACTCGCAGAGAATGTTGTACTGGTGTCCTCTGCACTGAGCAGTAGTTCATGCTTATTCATTCATTTTGAACCGCATCCTCATTTAAATGACTCGGAGAAGTATTATCAACAGTTATTCATCTTTATGTTTAAGTATTGTGATTACTGGGAATGGGCCCCGACCACATTGCACCGTGGTCGACTGTAAGTTGATTACCATTACTTGTAGTCATTCAAACAGCATCTCTTGAGTGATTTTCACATTCTCTGATATTTACTTGTACATGCTATGCTTGCCATTCATTACTTGCACGATTTATGTAAGATTGAGCCACTTATTTAAATTCCTATCTCAAAGTCAGATAGCGTCATAGTACTTTCATTAGTAGTCAAATAAATGTAGGAGCTTTCCACATTTTCAGTAGGCTTCCAACAAAACAGAAAAAAATAAGAGTGATAAGCCCTAAATATTCAAATCTAAGTTGAAAAATTTCCTCGTGGCACATTTCTTCTATTCTGTAGATGTTGTATTTACCAAATTCTCTTTGTGTCAAACGTAAATAAGTGGCGGGAACAGAACTCCTTACCACTGAAAGTAGTCGCTGGAACTATACGGTCTCGTCACAGCGCCAAACGGAGTTGAGCAGCACTACGACAAAATGATGAAAACACAGATTATCAACAATTTATGATAGTTTATTAACAGAAACTATACGATTATCAACTATACTATGATTATGTGTGTGGAAATGCAGATCAGTGGGTCCTTGCACTAACCTGCCTTTAAGTCTAGTCTAATGCTGAATCCATAATTAGGATCACTTGTAGAATGTGTGGTTCGGTTGTTCGTGGCGGCGACTGTAGACATAGCCCTGCAGCCTTGTTGTAGTACTGTGTGGTACTGTCCCATTCTGACGAATCTGATACTGACTGATTGGGGCCGCATGTGCACTTGTATTCGAATTTGCCAGATGAAGTCCAGTAGGGAACTAATTGAGTGACAAATGCGAAAAGCGTAAAATCACTTGCACCCTCTGCTACAGACCGTCGTTAACTGAGTGCACCTGAGTACGAGGCGGCTCACCACTCTTCTAAGCATGGCTACGTGCCATATCTCCGAGATAACACTTCAGCAAAGGAGTTACGCACGGTAGCTGAGTACCTTAATATGTAATGCGTTATTTTTTCGTATAATTTCTCAAAAATTTTTGGTGCTTCATTAATTCTTTAATCTTTAGTTTGTAAGGTTATGGTTAGGTGGTTTCTTATTCTATGACTGAAAACGACTGTGTAAGCTGTAATGACATTGTTTAATATTGCAATTTTGTCATGGAAATACGCGCTTTTACACAATTTACAATGTGACAATTATATGGAGGCTTAATTAAAAAGGAAAGGACTAATATTAATGAATAAATGCAATAATTTTAGTAGCTGTGTGACCGGTTACGAAGTCTCGTTACCGGTTGGCCCTGACTAGTATTAGCACGCAATCTGACTGCATAAAATAAAAATAAAGAATGCCAAGGAAATTCCATTATCAGAATTGATTAATTAAGTCCACTGCAACTATAAAAGCTACGAAACAACAAAGCACAAATGTAACTGTTCTGTGTGTGGTAGTGTGACTCAACGTACATGTATCTGGCTCGGTTCTTTCTCAATATGACAAAATATTTTAAACACCATTTACAATGAACTAATTGAAAACCAGAAATACTATAATTGCACATAGAAACCAGAATTACAGGTCTAATAAATGGACACGCGCCAGATGCTTTGTTGACTGTACCTGTGAGCAAGAGGGATTGTCATTAAAGAAAACTGTAATACCTTTTTACCTCATTATATACTGACGAAAATATTCCATTACACCAGCAACATAAATCAAAAGCCCATCTCCTTTCTCAAATATATTCTGACAGTGGCAACTTCTTCCATCTATACATTGCACCAACCGAACAGCGTCTACTCTCTCGCCGAACAGTACAACCGCCTTCGACATCCTCTGAACTACTAATGCGCCCAGTGGAGGCGGCGGAATAATAATCTTTGGCGCAATCTCTGGCGCTGTGACTCAGTGTAGCCACCTTTCACAGTGTTAAGACAGTTGTCAAAGTGACGCATCCCGGCCTATGAAAGTGAACTAATCCTAAATACAATAGTATTAAATTTTAACTCTCAGAAAGTCAAATAATCCTAAACACAATAATATTAAATTTTAACTAGAAGTTTCTTTACAAAATTATTCTTACGATTACGTTATGATGTTGGCCAGTACTACGATAAATCATCCGATTCCGGTTCAAAGTGCGGTGCTATTTTTAGGATGACAATCAAGTCTACGGAGGATGGTTAGTTTTGTGAAAAGTCGAGCAAAAGATTGCCCGAGGTCGCTCGAATTTACAGTGGACGCAAGCTGGTGAACCAACAAGTATACACCTCTGCACGCGGTATTTACCTTAGCTGCGATGAGTTGTCATCTGCCTGGCTGCTCTTCCCCACTGAAATTCCTATAAAACTAATTAAACCTATGTTTCTCGGTATGCGAGAAAACATCAACTCATCCCTAGTCTCAGACTATGGTGATATACACGCGCATGGCTGGAGTAGGGTGCATACTATAATGCCCTCTGAGTTCTCGCAAGAACAATTAACTAACTGGCGCAGTGTTCACAAAAATTTCTCGTCTGCGTCGTACAGAGCGTTATGCACTCCGTTCAGCACATGGCGCCAGTTCAGAGAAGAGTCCCAAAAAATTTCGCTGTCGTCTTTCTCGTAGCCGACCCCTCTCCCTACCTGGGTTCATTCGTTCTCCACGTCACGGCTTTTTTCCGACCAATAGGAACGTTCCTCTTATTTTGTGGAAACTCTCTCTACCAATCGCAAGGGCCCTACCACTGAACGGCGTCGAAATCTCGGCACTTTACTCGTTCCTGGTGCGTTTCCGCCAGTCGGACGTTTTGTGCCTGCTTCAGACACCTAAAAAGTTACATGTGTCTGTCACGTATTTACCACTTGCAGTTCACGTGATCGAATGCTTCACTGGTTTTGTTCGTATCCCTTTGGCATTCTGAAACACAGTTTTCTAAAGCTTCTTTCTGTCCTACTTCTGGTGGCCCCGTTACTTGCCCTGCAGTATGTGTCACCTGCCGGCCGCTGACTCCCGCCGCAGGACGAGTTTTCCGTAGTGCCTCCCGGGCTGCGGTGTCTGTGTCTGCCCGTGTTGGCTTCCACACAAGACGTTTCCTCTCCCTGCTTGTTTCATTGACATGCATTATACAGGAGTGGTGTGTTAATACCGTCGATTGAGTGTCATCTCTTTTGCATTACACACTTAAAGGCAAATCTGCTCATTACTGCCGAAGAAAGTTAGGCGTCATGTTCATGACCTCTTATGTAAGGAGCGAAATTGACCTCCATTTATTCTGCCACCTTACAAGTTTATTAAATGTCTAATCAGAATTCTGCGTACACCAGTTTTTTAAAGACTCCCACGTATAAAAAAGCTTCAAATATCTGATTACTTACAGATGAGTTAAGTATTTGACTGTAAGCATTAAGGGAGGGAAAGTTTGGAATTACGCTTAAAATTTGATGAAAGACCCTAAGTGCTCTCATAATGAAACACTAAATGAATATAGTCTGGGTAATTTCCGCTCCATTTTAAGAGAATGCTAGTTTTCCACGCATTTAGGATATCGTATCTCCTGCACTGTGTGGCGTACAATGATATAGTTTTTCAGGTACATTCAGTGATATGTGTAGATACCGTCTACAAACTGCGCTGCGGTTAGAGTCGGCAGTAAAAAACTAACAAGTTAAAACGCCATGTCCAATGCTCAATTTGACTCCATCGACAGCGAAAATGAGCTAACCGATAAACTTTTTTCCTATTATTAATTTATGGGAAACGTCACCGAGAAAAAGATTTGTGAATTTTTTGTCGGTAACTACTCTTATTCTCAAACAGTGGATGAATAGTGTCCAGGTGTTTGTGTGCTGTCAGTTAGGTTGCCTGAAGACAAACAAACAGTTTGTAATTGTAATACTTGTCTTAATGTGTTACTTTTAACATAAGACTACATCTCTTAATGAGAAGACTATTAAAGGACGTTAAATTTTTAAATTCGGCCAACAGTTGTATGAAGTATTCAAAACCAGATTCTTGTTGCTTGTATTGGGCGCCAGGATAGAGGTTTAGTAATACAGATTGTCTACAGACTCGGAATGTGAAAAACAGATCAAAGCCAAACGCCGGCCAGTCTCGCCACATTAGTTTGTGGGTTTCAACAGTAATTCTGGCCTGACATGTGGACAGTGAACACTCTTCCTAGAGTCCATACACAATCGTTACAAACGTGATGTATCACGAAATAAAACGCTCGTATCGTTATCAAGCCAAAGGTTGGTTTCAGCTCTACAGTGCTTTACTACAAATGGCCCCATTGGACCCTCGCCTTCAGCTTAACGTGGACTCCGAAAAACAGTGCAACTCGTCATTCTGTATTGTAGCACAGTCCGACCCTGGTAGCTGGGTGGTCAGCAGGACGGAATGTCATACCTAACGGCCTGGGTTCGGTTCCCGGCTGGATCGGAGATTTTCTCCACTCAGGGACTGGGTGTTGTGTTGTCCTTATCATCATCATTTCATCCCCATCGACACGCAAGTCGCCAAAGTGGCGCCAACTCGAAAGACTTGCACCAGGCGAACGGTCTACCTGACGGGAGGCCCTAGCCACGCGACATTTCAACTGTAGCACACACTGACAGAGGAAAAGAAGTACATAGCGACAAATAATACTGCTAGGGTTGTTTGGGGATCGAGCAATAAACCTACAAATGTGCTGTCAGGTATTTAACCATAGAGTCATGCTTTTTTTCCTTATACTAGTGAAATTTTTATTCCACATTACAAGAAAAATCGCTGTGCCAGGCAGTACGTTTACTAACAGTGGTGGTATGTAATGGCAGAAGTCCTTTACAGTGGAGTCGCAAAGATGCTGCTTTACAAACCCTACACTGGACAGGACAAATATTCGCTTTCAGTAATAAGCTGACTTAAATAACAACAAACTGTTGCTACCCATACCACTCACATGTCCAGAGCGCACACAGAGGTTGAGTCACATACAAAGAAGAAAAGAGCATCACCAATAGTTATTCACTTCATTCCAACAAACCAGTTTAATTCAGTAAAAATTTGACGCCCCGTGAAACACTTTTCAGAACTAAAACTTACATATACTGCAGACACTCGCGTTATGGCATACATTAAAACACGATAGATTCCAACACACGAGATGTTGAAGTTCTACACACGGCTAAACACCCATTTTTAAGACATTCACTGAATTTAAATCAGTTCAGTTTTACAAAATTAGCATGAGCCTTTGTTTGCTGTTCCGAAACGAAATCAACTCATAATATATTTTAAGTTCTTATGTTGTGTGAGGGCTATTCGGGAAACGAGGTCCCATCGGTCGGGTAATGGAAACCACAGCAAAAATCAAAAATGATTTATTTGCAACAATTTCACCTGCCTCTATACATAGTCGCTGCTCCGATTTAGACATTTGTTGTAGCATTGTGTCAATTTTCTAATACGCTCGCTATAGAAAGCTGTGCTTTCTGCCAGTTCTCTTCGCTGATCTGCAGACTGTTGTCCGAGCCAAAATGTTGGCTTCATAGCCAGCAGTTCTTGTGAGGAGAGATGAAAATCAGAGGGAATCAAGTTCAGACTGTATGGTGGCTGATCAAACACTTCCCATCGAAAACGCTGCAAGAGCGTCCTCATAGCCCCTGCAGTGCGCAGTCGAGAACTACCGTCAAGAAAGAAACACATGGTAGGTCTGTTACGTGGGCTGCAAGAAATAAGGCGAAATCTGTCAGGCACCGATGCTTGGTGGGAGACACTATTGTTGTAGGCATCTTTACGTGCTCACTGTGCGCTCAGAACTGAAAAGAGCGACGTGAAGCGTTCGACAGTCATACCAGCGGCACTGCCAACACATCTTTGCACGGCTTCATCTGGCTATCGCTGTAGTTCCCATTTGGCGATCGATCGAATGGTTATGTTGTGGCGTAGCAAGACAGCCACGCCACGGAAGTAGCCGAAAGGCACGCGTTTACTCACTCAGGCTAGAGATAGGTCTGAAACAGGATACGTAATGAATGCTATAAAGGAAAGTACGTAGCTTCTGGAATACTTAACTTTAATCCATCATCTGTATACATCGTTATTGACGATATAAGTGAGACTCCATAGATACATGCAATGTTACTAATGGCGCCTTGCTAGGTCGTAGCCATTGATTTAGCTGAAGGCTATTCTATCTGCTCTGCAAATGAGCGAGGCTTCGTAAGTGTGCATCGCTAGCTACGTCGTCCGTACAACTGGGGCGAGTGCTAGTACGTCTCTCTATACTTGCCGTGTGGTGGCGCTCGGTCTGCGATCACTGACAGTGGCGACACGCGGGTCCGACAAGTACTAATGGACCGTGGCCGATTTAAAGCTACCACCTAGCAAGTGTGGTGTCTGGCGGTGACACCACAGGTTACTTTTCGAATAACCCTCGTATATTTTTCGTACCAAATTCAAAACTGTAATAAAAGTAATAAGTTTCCTTTACAAATAAATGGAATCAAATCATGAAGCTGCTACTACAGTACTGTACAGGCGCTTCTAACTAGATGTTGCTGACGAAAAATTGCACTTACCTTCCAAACAGAATGTCTGCTTGAATAAGGATCAAATGTCGATGTGAACCACGTGTGAAACTCTGTAACCGCAGATTCTTTGGGAAACAGAATAGCAGAAATTTATCTACTTTCCGAGATTGACATTTCATTAAAATACACCAGTTTTAATTCTGTAATATTAAATTTGCTGTTCTTTGCAGAAAATTGCTTTAAATATTTAGGTATTTCATAGCAAAGAAAATTACATATTTGAGTTTTCTAAAAGGTGTAATGAGTTTAAAGTATTCACAGTAGGCTGTAATTAGTGACCTGAAAAGATGACTTATGATGTATCCACTTAATGAAATAAATGTGAAATAAGGTACATTCGAGGCAGTGCAGAGTTTTGCTCTATAGGAGTTGGAGGAGGCATTCGGAAATCTTAGCAGAGGAAGCGAGAGCCAGACCGGCACTATTTCTCATGTTGATAACGGTAAAGCAGCGACGGCGAACTTGCCGGCACCAAACTCCGTCACACTGGCTCAGAAAAAGATTAGATGCTGATGACACCAGTGGCATGTCTCCGAAAAAATGGTTCAAATGGCTCTGAGCACTATGGGACTTAACATCTTAGGTCATCAGTCCCCTAGAACTTAGAACTACTTAAACCTAACTAATCTAAGGACATCACACAACACCCAGCCATCACGAGGCAGAGAAAATCCCTGACCCCGCCGGGAATCGAACCCGGGAACCCGGGCGTGGGAAGCGAGAACGCTACCGCACGACCACGAGATGCGGGCGGCATGTCTCTGAGGCAAGGATTATGAACAGAAGTAATGTCGTCAGTAATTAAATGAATGAAAGACGATACAGGAGACACGAAGTGAGGTTTAACGCTTTGAAGTCGCCGACTACTACTGAACCGTGAGTTTACTTTCAAAACCTTTTCTTAAGAATTTACTTTATTTACTAACGATTCATCAAGAACATTAACACATTTAATCACACTACGTGAGCGTGGAAGTAGTTGCCAGTGGGTAATTGATGAAAACAAATTAAATTTCTTTCATCAAATGGAAATTTTATTTCTAAAAGCGTTTTTTTTATTTTTTATTTTTTTTTGAAACAGTTTTAAAATTATAATCAGAAAAGCACCCCCAAAATGTCAAGTCACAATTTTATTCAGAGGCGGAAAGAACAAATATTGACAGTATGAGCTCTCAGGCTGAGAACCATGCCGCTGCCTTTTGACACGGCCAGTCACGACGGCTCAGAACAACCTCTGAAAGACTACACAGGTGCGAATCTGCAGCACACCAGATTACTTTAAACTAAAAATTTTAACAACTCACACAAGCAGATAAACTATGCACCCCGTAGGAGGGATGGAAATTGTAAAAAACACTAACATTAAAAAAATTAACCTGCCATCGAAGGTGCAACTTGATTTAAATAAAAAAAAAAAAAAAAAAGACAACGCCTCTTACGTTGGAAGGGTGGCAACTATATATACTAAAATGACGATTTAAATAAAAACCCATGAAATGCAGTTTACGTAAAATACACAAACATGCTCTACATTACACATGTACCACCTCTCAAGATGATACGCAAGATAAAAACATACACTCCTGGAAATGGAAAAAAGAACACATTGACACCGGTGTGTCAGACCCACCATACTTGCTCCGGACACTGCGAGAGGGCTGTACAAGCAATGATCACACGCACGGCACAGCGGACACACCAGGAACCGCGGTGTTGGCCGTCGAATGGCGCTAGCTGCGCAGCATTTGTGCACCGCCGCCGTCAGTGTCAGCCAGTTTGCCGTGGCATACGGAGCTCCATCGCAGTCTTTAACACTGGTAGCATGCCGCGACAGCGTGGACGTGAACCGTATGTGCAGTTGACGGACTTTGAGCGAGGGCGTATAGTGGGCATGCGGGAGGCCGGGTGGACGTACCGCCGAATTGCTCAACACGTGGGGCGTGAGGTCTCCACAGTACATCGATGTTGTCGCCAGTGGTCGGCGGAAGGTGCACGTGCCCGTCGACCTGGGACCGGACCGCAGCGACGCACGGATGCACGCCAAGACCGTAGGATCCTACGCAGTGCCGTAGTGGACCGCACCGCCACTTCCCAGCAAATTAGGGACACTGTTGCTCCTGGGGTATCGGCGAGGACCATTCGCAACCGTCTCCATGAAGCTGGGCTACGGTCCCGCACACCGTTAGGCCGTCTTCCGCTCACGCCCCAACATCGTGCAGCCCGCCTCCAGTGGTGTCGCGACAGGCGTGAATGGAGGGACGAATGGAGACGTGTCGTCTTCAGCGATGAGAGTCGCTTCTGCCTTGGTGCCAATGATGGTCGTATGCGTGTTTGGCGCCGTGCAGGTGAGCGCCACAATCAGGACTGCATACGACCGAGGCACACAGGGCCAACACCCGGCATCATGGTGTGGGGAGCGATCTCCTACACTGGCCGTACACCACTGGTGATCGTCGAGGGGACACTGAATAATACACGGTACATCCAAACCGTCATCGAACCCATCATTCTACCATTCCTAGACCGGCAAGGGAACTTGCTGTTCCAACAGGACAATGCACGTCCGCATGTATCCCGTGCCACCCAACGTGCTCTAGAAGGTGTAAGTCAACTACCCTGGCCAGCAAGATCTCCGGATCTGTCCCCCATTGAGCATGTTTGGGACTGGATGAAGCGTCGTCTCACGCGGTCTGCACGTCCAGCACGAACGCTGGTCCAACTGAGGCGCCAGGTGGAAATGGCATGGCAAGCCGTTCCACAGGACTACATCCAGCATCTCTACGATCGTCTCCATGGGAGAATAGCAGCCTGCATTGCTGCGAAAGGTGGATATACACTGTACTAGTGCCGACATTGTGCATGCTCTGTTGCCTGTGTCTATGTGCCTGTGGTTCTGTCAGTGTGATCATGTGATGTATCTGACCCCAGGAATGTGTCAATTAAGTTTCCCCTTCCTGGGACAATGAATTCACGGTGTTCTTATTTCAATTTCCAGGAGTGTATTTCAGGAATTCGGCCGTTACACTTCAAGCAATAAATCCGACAAACGTGACAGAGGCAGCTATTAACGTATGGCAGATTAACAGAGAGATACTGAACAACCCGAACCGCAGGTTGCTCTAACCCGCCCCTGCTCCACAAGGGAAAAACCGACCACACAATTCATAAATAACCACCTCTCCGCGGGTGGGCAAACGGAGAAGACTGGTGGGACGACCCCAGAACATAGCGGCTGGTGACCTCACCAAGAAAACAAGTAGAATTTAACAAGTAAATGAAACAACATATCTCCAATCACTTAACTTCTAATAAACTGTGATTTCTGGCGAAGACCCGGCTCAGCACCCCCAACGCTCTCCCGAACCGTCCGCTGCCAGCCGCTTCAACGGACGCAGGAAGGCGCGCCGATCTCCCGTCTCAGGGCGTCGCAGCTCGCACCGGCCAGATTGATGTCGTCGGTTGACTCCTGTGGCTCCCGTGTCGACCGCGAAGCCACTACCCCTCGCTATACGGCGCGGCCCACTGGACTCACGTGGCGACCTCACATGCGCCGACGCTCAAGGCGTACAAGTCATCTTGTGTCTCAGTGCGCGACCGACCAACCGATCGATCCAACCGCCAATGACCGTTGCCCGAGCAACTCGAGCAGACTGGCGGCCTAACGCGCAGACTCAGATGCAGGAACTCAGCCCCGACCGGGCGACCACTAGCTGAGTTCTGTTACTGGCGGAGTGGCAAGACTCTCATTTGCCGGCCTTAAAGTTTGATCCAAACGACAGACATACTAGCACTCCGACGACAGACAGACACTAACTGCCGCACAAATGCGAACGAGAGACATACCAGCAACTGGTGACGCGAGACTCCCAGACTCAATCCGACTGACCAACCGCCACTCTCGAGCTCATAGCGCCCCTTAAATGCACGTAAACAGGCAACCTTTCCCCTTTCCCACCAGAGGGAGACACCAAAGCTGCGATTGCCACAGCTGCGCCACCGCCAGAAACGGAGGGCGACTGCTTCACACAACGCGCTGTGGCGCGCTCTTCAAAACATCAATTTTTTTTCCCCGGCTCAACTACAAGTACCTTAATTCAGTCGCTAAAAATGTAATAATTAATGGAGTGAGGATGAGTGATGTCTTAGGCAGGGAAATGGGTTTATCGGGTATACTAGTTTTTACCGACTTTCTTGGCACACACTAAAGCACAGTTTCGAGCGACAGAATGGACAACTTGGTTAGCTAATTTGGAAGGAGCAGGACGTGTTCCAGGCTAAAGGCGTAAACATGAATTATGTAGGTAACGGAAGTTGGTGGTTTTGCATATTGATCGATAGATTCATTGAAATACTATATTAATAGTCAACGTGATTGAATGCATCCACCATTCTGTTCAAGAGCACTTTCTGCCGCACCCCAGACGGCATAACTAGTGGGACAGAGCTGAGGGTATTACGTATGAGTAGCACCTTTCGGGAGGGGAGAGAGACACGTAGTAATCTCGTGACCGAAAAGTGGCCACGTGGAAGACATATATGAGCATCGAAGATGTTCCAGAACTTTCCCCTCACATGGACTTCCGTACTACAGTAGTGTTAAGACGCTGTAAACCACGAACGACACACGTCAACCAAATGAATGGACTCCTCCGTCTAACATGAGTTATAAGGAGGGAGGCGGGGGTGGGTAATGGTATTGTAGTCTCTTGTACCTTTATCGATAGCAGAAATACGGGGTGAGTCATGTAAGACATAACACCACTTTTATTTTGTGAACGGTTACACATATTGAAACGCGGTTTTCGGCAAATGTTAGGGCGTCGAGGGGCGAGTATTTTTTTTGTATGGTTAATATTTTTAGCGGTGGTATCAACGGAGGTACTGAAGCATAGTACGTTTTCCCCTTTTTGTTTTTAAATGGTACCATGTAGTTTTCATAACTGCAGTTGATTGCTCTTGACAAGACAGTGATATAGCGTTTCTTAATGTTGACGTTGAAACCTGTCGTAAACAAGTCGACAAATTTCCAGAATTTGAGAGCACGGTGGCCGGATTCGCTACTAGTGGTGCAAACACCGCCAAGCAGAGCTCTCGTGCTACGCTGTGTCAGAATATCAACACAATTGCCTGTCTACTTGTTTGCAATGTAGGCCGCTCATTTCTGCTTAAACATTGCAGACATGTACACCAATATGGAGAAGATGGATGTATACTAGTTTTATACGTTGAATGTTATAGAAATGTCGCAAAAACTGTACGGCCGTGGAGGGATATCCATCCGGATAGCCAATATCCGACGCGCCAGGCAATTGCACGAATTATTAAGACACTAGTAGGGCAGGCTTCTTGAACGTCAGGAAGAGAACAAGAAAGATGAGTGCAACTGACAGAGAACACGAAGAAGCTGTTCTCGCTATGACGCTAATGCAACCGCACAGAGATATTGCCAAGGAATGTGGAAGTTTCATATCGGCGCACACTCCGCTGCAGAGTGAAAATCTCATTCTGGAAACATCCCCCAGCCTGTGGCTAAGCCGTGTCTCCGAATATCCTTTCTTTCAGGAGTGCTAGTTCTGCAAGGTTCGCAGGAGAGCTTCTATAAAGTTTGGAAGGTAGGAGACGAGGTACTGGCGGAAGTAAAGCTGTGAGGACGGGGCGTGAGTCGTGCTTGGGTAGCTCAGTTGGGAGAACACTTGCCCGCGAAAGGCAAAGGTCCCGAGTTCGAGACTCGGTCTGGCACACAGTTTTAATCTGCCAGGAAGTTTTATAAAAATCGTACTTGCTTCAGCAGCTCCGTTGATACTAGCGCTAAAAAATCAATCAAACAAAGAAATACGTGCTCTCGATGTTCTAACATTTCCCGAAAATCGCGTTTTGATATATAAAACTGTTCACGAACTAAAAGGAGTGTTACGTTTTACACGGCTCACCCTATAGACGTATGGTAGATCAGGAACACATGAAGTTGTAGTAGACACGTAAAAGACAAACGGTGAAAGACGGCACAGGGTGTGGTCCGACGTGACGTAGACTGTATGACAACACGTTCGGACGATGGCAAGCGTCATGGAGGGTGCCGAAGTCGATGTGACGATCAGGCAACAGCTGTTTTGAAGTCGGGCCCCTGTAAGTGCTGAAGTTCAAAGGAAGAACAGCTGTTGCTTTTCAGATTCAGTTCACAAGTTTAGTTTAGGTTAAGGGTACTATGAAATAGTGACTAATGTTATTAGGAATGGAGCAGTGCCGCATGGAGTGGCTGTGCGGTCTCAGGCGCATTGTCACGGTCCGTGCGGCTCCCCCTGTCGGAGATTCGAGTTCTCCCTCGGGCATGGGTGTGTGTTTTGTCCGCAGCGTAAGTTAATTTGAGTTAGATTAAGTAGTGTGTGGGCTTAGGGACCGATGACTTCAGCAGTTTGGTCCCATAGGACCATAGGCCTTACCACAAATTTCCAAACTGGAGCTGTTCGTTGAAGAGCTCGTGTCCCTCCTTAACAGGAAGCTACACCTACTTTCTGCACATTGGCTTGTGTTGTTTAGTTTCTCGGTATCAGTGTTTTCACCGCTGGTGACTTGTAAATGTGTAATATTATTCTCGCGCTGTAAATTTGCCCATCGAACCCTTCAGTGGCGGATGCGGTGTTGAAATTACCATATTTCAAAGACGTGCATGGCAGAGTAAATACCTTGACAGAGTATTACTGGTACTTGTATGTTCGAGTTCATGTTTTGCACTAGTTCCATAATTTCACGCCGACTACGAAGACTACGAAGGGAACGCCTGTTCTAATTTCGTAGTTGTCCATGTTGGCACCTTGTGCTTTGGTGCCAGAAACAGACCACGCAAAAGTGCTAACATCGTTTGTCAAGCAACAACGTAGACGCAGCAGAGTCTCCATAATTGAGTGTCTACTGTAAAACAATATTTGGTTCTGTTATGCAGGTAGGCTTAAAATACTCTTTTATAGCATAAATTCTCTTCAGTATTTTGGACTGGAAACAGACTCGTTGAAACTCCAACCACAAAGTTATTTTAAACGAAGTATAATGTAAAGTCAGTTTCGATCAGGGAGCTGACTGTCTGGAAGTTCTGCAATAAGGTAAGCAGGTAAGTTTTGCAGGAAGGCGTATTGTAGAACAGCGGCCAGCAGCCCTGAATGAACGCTAGTCGCTGCACAGAACTATTTCGTTCCTGAATCTAGCCTCTGGCAACAACAGGATAGGCAGACGAGCAATTGGAATGCGTGCAACATACAGTTCTCCTACATAAAATCCTGAATGCTACATCGACTGGCAAATAATTGAATGGTTATGGCTATAGGTCAACTAATTATAATCGTTTGGAATGGCTGGATGGAGCTACAAGTGTAGAAACTTGTGATGGAGGGTAATCTGCATGTTCTGAAATACCTCCCATAGCTGGCGCAATACCTTGAGCGGAATCACTTTGCTGGCTCTCCTAGCAGCAAGTTCCTGCAAGTTAGGCAACACAGAGAGCGCGTGGAGCACCAGAGAAAGCTTCGGTTGGCTGCATCTGGATCCAATGACTTCAATCAGAAAGGTATTTTAATCGAGGTATAATGTAAATGCAGTAGAAAATAATATCCATTTAACGGGCAGTAACTAGTGTTGAGAAACAATTTGCGAGCTGCACTCTGGGTTTGTTTGCAAGGCACAGTGGAATGTGGAAACTGCATAGCTGGACAGAAGAAAAGGTGACTCCAGGGAGAGGGGCATGTAGGTGATAGCCATGCTAACACAAGGTTTAACTGCAGCCACAGTACATTCTATATTGCTTCACTAGTGCAAGAGAAACTTTTATTTATTAGTTTAGTGGTTTTCGAGATGTGCCCATGCAGCCCTCTCAACAGTGTAATGTCAATTACGACGATACGAAAGTGAATAAAACACAAACCCCAGTCGCTGACCTGAGAAAGTGGTTGACCTACCCGGGAATTGAACTTGGGCCCCTCCAGTTAGCAATCTGCTGCACTGTCCGTACAGCTATCAAGGCGGAGCTGCACGTTTCAGAATTTTACATCACACAGCAACACGTCTTTTAAAGACCCACATCGTATAGTCTCAGCAATATACACTCCTGGAAATGGAAAAAAGAACACATTGACACCGGTGTGTCAGACCCACCATACTTGCTCCGGATACTGCGAGAGGGCTGTACAAGCAATGATCACACGCACGGCACAGCGGACACACCAGGAACCGCGGTGTTGGCCGTCGAATGGCGCTAGCTGCGCAGCATTTGTGCACCGCCGCCGTCAGTGTCAGCCAGTTTGCCGTGGCATACGGAGCTCCATCGCAGTCTTTAACACTGGTAGCATGCCGCGACAGCGTGGACGTGAACCGTATGTGCAGTTGATGGACTTTGAGCGAGGGCGTATAGTGGGCATGCGGGAGGCCGGGTGGACGTACCGCCGAATTGCTCAACACGTGGGGCGTGAGGTCTCCACAGTACATCGATGTTGTCGCCAGTGGTCGGCGGAAGGTGCACGTGCCCGTCGACCTGGGACCGGACCGCAGCGACGCACGGATGCACGCCAAGACCGTAGGATCCTACGCAGTGCCGTAGGGGACCGCACCGCCACTTCCCAGCAAATTAGGGACACTGTTGCTCCTGGGGTATCGGCGAGCACCATTCGCAACCGTCTCCATGAAGCTGGGCTACGGTCCCGCACACCGTTAGGCCGTCTTCCGCTCACGCCCCAACATCGTGCAGCCCGCCTCCAGTGGTGTCGCGACAGGCGTGAGTGGAGGGACGAATGGAGACGTGTCGTCTTCAGCGATGAGAGTCGCTTCTGCCTTGGTGCCAATGATGGTCGTATGCGTGTTTGGCGCCGTGCAGGTGAGCGCCACAATCAGGACTGCATACGACCGAGGCACACAGGGCCAACACCCGGCATCATGGTGTGGGGAGCGATCTCCTACACTGGCCGTACACCACTGGTGATCGTCGAGGGGACACTGAATAGTGCACGGTACATCCAAACCGTCATCGAACCCATCGTTCTACCATTCCTAGACCGGCAAGGGAACTTGCTGTTCCAACAGGACAATGCACGTCCGCATGTATCCCGTGCCACCCAACGTGCTCTAGAAGGTGTAAGTCAACTACCCTGGCCAGCAAGATCTCCGGATCTGTCCCCCATTGAGGATGTTTGGGACTGGATGAAGCGTCGTCTCACGCGGTCTGCACGTCCAGCACGAACGCTGGTCCAACTGAGGCGCCAGGTGGAAATGGCATGGCAAGCCGTTCCACAGGACTACACCCAGCATCTCTACGATCGTCTCCATGGGAGAATAGCAGCCTGCATTGCTGCGAAAGGTGGATATACACTGTACTAGTGCCGACATTGTGCATGCTCTGTTGCCTGTGTCTATGTGCCTGTGGATCTGTCAGTGTGATCATGTGATGTATCTGACCCCAGGAATGTGTCAATAAAGTTTCCCCTTCCTGGGACAATGAATTCACGGTGTTCTTATTTCAATTTCCAGGAGTGTATTTTACTGCAGCTAGGCAAATATGCAAAATTCCAGTATGCTGGGGCCAGAAAATAGTGACACAAGATGTCGGTCGCAGGTTTCTGAAATACAGAAATTTCCTTACTTCATGTTGGTGTCAGTAGACTTCACTTTGCCGTCAGTAGCACTGATATAGTATCCATTTGCATAATGAGCGACGGATTGGAAGCCAATTTAGTGTACAGTGTTGAATATTTAGAACATGTGGAAACTGAGCCTATGCTCCTTGAGGACCTCCTTGGGAGCTTTGGAACATTGATGACACTTGAGTCATGAGAGAAGATGTAGAGGGAAGAAATTCTCCCAACGAAAACTCCAATGATAGACAAAATACTCTCCCACTCCCATTCATTGTTGGTATCGTCATTCTACAAATGGAATTACAAAATTAAAATTTTCGTACTGATGGGAGTATTCAAGGATGCATTACAGATTTACAAAATGACAATTTTCACATCATAGAAAATACAAGACATTGCAAAACAGTCTACCCAGCAAAAAGCTTAAGTGACTAAATGAGTATGAGCAGAGGTTAAAAAAAGCAGATTTCATATTAATGTGTGAAATAAAAGCTATTTGTAAAGTCTGTAATGGAAATGAAATTGTTATCTTAGAAACAGTCAAGAAAAAACATGAAGTACAAAGTAGCGCTTATCACATCTTTGCTCAAGGCATAGAAAATCGTCAAACAAATCACAAAGACCTCGTGACCAAAAGAGTTGAGGAATTGCATCAACAAGTGTTGCATGAGATAAGCTGTAAGAGACCATAATTAGTAATTAGCCTACTAATATGAGACTAGATGTAGCTCTTAAGAAAGGCTTCTCAGCAGCTGCTTGATGCCACAGCGAATGCAGTGTTCATCAGGGTGGGCTCAAAAGAGTGGGTATTTTATGCCAGTTCTGGCACAAAAACTATATTTTTTTTAATTCTCCATTTTATAACCAAGATTTTAATTTTACTGTACCCCACTTTAAACATTTACCTGTACCCACAATTCAATTTCTCATTTATATTTAAAAATAAAAAACGAAATAATTTTTTTCTTTATAAATAAAATCATCAAATCTTCATCTATGTATACTCATAAACGAAATTCTTATTTATTTAAAAAATCTAATAAATTTTTTGTTTATAAATATGTTCTACCAGATTGTCTTTATCTATACCCATAAACGAATTTCATATTTATTTTAAAATACGAAAAATGTAATAATTTTTTTCTGTATAAATGATATCAACCAAATTGAGTTTATCCATATGAATGATTGTAATTTTCTTTTAAAAAATCAAAGGTACATTTCAACTGTAAACATTTTAAAAAATATAAAATTAAATTTTTTCAGTGTAAATCAAAGTGAAAAATGCAAACATATTTCAGAACCAAACTTTTTAAAATAAAAATCTAATTTCTTTAAGGTAGAAAATTACTGTCAAGAAAAATGGAGATCGAGTTGTAACGATTTAGAAGCAAATAGCAAATTATTGTAAAGAAAAAGGTTATGAAAATGTAACTAGACAACATCTTCTAGGATTTGTATATTATTTTCATATCAAAGAAGAGTAGAGATGAGAGCTAAGTTGTAAAAATATAAAAATACTTCGAACAGTTTGTAAAACGAGAAATGCAAAAAATCACTCCAAACTTAATAAAAGGCATTTAATCGATTTTATCCCAAATGATGCTGATAATGTTAATAATAACGATAAGGAATTGAATACAAAATCCTTAAAAGAACTCAATGAATGGCAAACATGAGAAATTTAAAAATATATTTTGAACAACAATTAATCGAATTTATCAAAAAATCTGAGGACAACATTAATGAATTGCATAAAAAATCTCTAATAAATCCTTGTAAAATCTGTAAAATGATATATTTGAAAAGTTATTCTAAACTTAACCAATAAAAATTTATCCACCTTTTCTGTAGATCTGATTGTAATATTAATAATATCAATAAGGAGAATTATTTTCAAAAGCTACTAGTAGATAAATATCAACAAAATAACAAAATAACCATCTGAAAAATTCTTCACATAATTTTCTAGATCATTTTCATTTCTTAAATCACCTAAACGAATTAATTGAAAAGTTTCTACTATTAAATCAGGAAAAATCATTAACAGAATTAATAATAATATTAATATTGTTGAATCACAAGAATTTTTTTAATCACATTAAAGAAGCCATCACCAAATTAAAGAAGTTAATACAAAAATTAATTTTAAGTTAATATAGAGTTTTATTGTAATTTTAAACATAAACAAAATGTAAGAATTTTATTATAAATCAAGTATTGATGTTTTATTAAGGACAACTAATTTAGGAATTTATAAAAAAATCGATACATAAACTATTAACAAAACGGAAAGAAATGCAAATCAAAAAAATCTGGTCGGTCTTTATTTTATGTGAATAGTTTAGAATTAAATGTTAATACGTACAAACCGATTTCTGGTTTTCTCATATCGATTTACCAATTAAAGATAGAATTAAAGATAAAAATTAAACTAATGAATACAAATAAAAAATGTTGTCTATATTTAGTACAATCAGCTTAATATTCATCTGGTCATGACGTGGAAAGAGTTAAAAAGATCTGAAAAAAATTGGTTACAATTAGATACAATTTTTGAAAAAAATTCAAAATCCTGGTCCATTAACAGGAATTCCAAATCTTGAAAAAATGAAATATTTCCATTAATATTTACAGTAATGATAAAAAATTTCTTGTATATCATCTTTATCATACAAAATATAAACAAGGAAAACACATTAGCCTTCCTTTAAATCCAGACGAAAATAACTGACTTTACTGTTGGATAAAAAAACTGTGTATATTAATTAGATCACCATCAACTAAAAATGAACATCAAACATATCCTTGTGGTAGATGTATAAGATATCTTTACTTACAAAAAAAATCATCCGATCACAGAAATGATTGTAAAGAACGTAAAGAAGAAGAAATAGTTATGCCCAAAAATATGAAAATATTAAAATTGAAATTTATAATCATCCATTATGAATGTTTTTCATACATTATTAATTCAAATCAACCAAATCCGAAATAATATGTATTAATGACTGTTATAAATATATATCATTATCACTTAGTTATTATTTCAAATATTCTAATGGTGATTGTAAAAAACCTGTTCTGTATACTGGAGAAGAGGCAGCAGAAAAATCAGTTGATGTGTTAAAACAAGAAGCTACAAATAAAAGAAATTAAGAAAACAGTTGTATTTGCGAAAAATCATTTACTAAAGGAGAATAAAACAAGAGATCATTGTCACTTAACAGGGAAATATCAAGCAGCTGCAAACAAAATTGTAGTCTTAATTACCTAAATCTTAATTTTACTCAACATTTTATTCATAATTTAACAAACTACAAAGTTCATTTTTTATTAAAGAATTGGCATTAGATAATCAAGATATTGGTACTAATTCAAATAATGAAAAAATGTCTTTCTTTCAGTAAAATAAATGATGATTTTCGGAAAATTTTAATTTATGACACTGAGTATTTATAAATTGTCTAACAATTTTACAACAGAACAATTTAGAGAAAAAATAGTATTTTAAAGGTGAACAATTAGATTTAATAATTAAAAATGTAAATCCTTATGAATATATGGCTTCTGAAGAAAAACTAAAATAATAAAACGACATGAAAAAGAATGTTATCGTTCTTGCCTATATAAATACAAATATTCTGATGATTATAAGTGTGCAAAACTAAGTTGAAAAAAATATATATTACAATTTTAGGACAATATACAAAATTATGTAATAAACCTGGTGTTTCAATAAGAAAGGATATTTTGAAAAATTTTAGAGAAACTTGTATTAAATCATGTAAACTCGATCTGACTTGGTAAGACGCAAGTAATTTATATGACGGAAATTTCTCAAATTTTACCATTTAAATTTACGAATGATTAGATACAAAATATTGTAAATCTGAAAGATACACAATAGAAAATAATATATATGGTTATATTTTAATTGTCGGTTCTCATTATGCATAATATTTACATTATTTGCACAAAGATTTGCCATTAGCACAAGAAGGAGGTAATAAATGATTAACAACACTAAACAATAAAGCAAAATATGTTTTTAAGTATTGATATCTTAAACAATGTTTAAAACTTCGACAAATAATAATAAAAATTCACATGGTTTATTGTCTGAACAATCAGATTGATTGAAGAATACATTGATTTTAGCACAGATACGACAAAAATGCCGCTAACGAGTACAAAAAAGATTTTTATAAACTCATGAGTACCTCTGTTTTTGTACGATAATGAATGGAATAGAACTAATGAATTAAAATTCGTGCTGTGGCCGGACTTGAAACCAGGGCTTCTTCTTTGCAAAGTACAAGCACTAACCATTACACAACTACTGCACTTTGGTTAACATTGCTGCACGAACCATCCAAGTTGAATGCCCTCTCCAACACAAACTTCATATCTTCTGCTTATTTTCCCCCGTTTCAATCTTCATCATAGATAAATCAGAGGATTGAATGTCTCAAGGAAAAATATACCAGTAAGATCAATAAAAAACCTCTGTTTTTGGCAAAACGATCGAAAATATTGCAATATAATAGTAAATTTTATAGTACAAGATTAAAATAGTAACACATCGAAAACAATATATGTATTATATTTCTAAATCAAATTAAGACCATACTACTGTATTCTCAGGCAAGGTAGTTGCCGTTAATATGAAAAAAACGACAGTACAATCCTAAAAACCAATTTATATTGGAATAAGTATTCTAGATATTTCGAAACTAAAAATGGATAGTTTTCATTATAATTATCGAAATGGAAATATGGAGAAAATAGTGATTCATGTTATATGGAAGCAGATTCTGTGATGTACGATATAAAAACTGAAGAGTTTTACATGGATACAAAATCGACGGTAAGCAGATTCGTTTATTCAAAAGACAATATTTTTAAAATCAACAAGTAAGAAACCTTTAGGAAAAATGAAAGATAAAAATTATGGGAAACTTACAGAAGAGAACAATAGTATACAATATGAAATGTATGCTTATAAAGTAGAAAGAAATAGTAAGAATATGAAGAAATGTAAAGGAGCTATAAATCTGTGGTGAAAAATGAAATTACTTTTGATAATTATAAGGCCTGTTTAGATAACAAAATAAAACAATTTAGAAAAATTAATTTAATTAGAATGTGTAAGTATTAATTATATACAGTTGAATGTAATGAAATTGTTTGAGTTCTAATAATTATAAATATATCATATTAAAAAATAGAATACATATCTTAGAATGTGGTTATTATAAAACAATTCAAAGCCATAAATAATAAGATAAATTAAATTAGTGTCAAAAACGAAAAATAATTTTGAAAAATTAATTGATTATTTTAAATATTTTTTTCATGATAGGCTAGATTTTGATGTGTTTCCATAAATTATAGCACACACATATTTTCCACAAAAACATCAACCTTTAGATAATACTTTTCCTTATCTTCCTTATTTTGATCATAGAAAACGTTTTTTTCTGTTTTTGGTTACTTGCATCTATGAATATATTTAAAAGAATTGTTGAATTAGTTTTTACAATTTTCATTAGTAACTGTTTTTTACATTCCAGTTATTAATAAGATCTTCTGTATGTTATGCTTTATTTTCTATTTGTTCTGTTTGTTTCTGTTTTGTACCATCAATACAAACTTTTTTTGAAGGTCTATTTTTATTTCCACATTTTATTTGTTCAACAAATTTATTTTTCTTTGCTGCAAAATGGACAGATCACATTATTTTCACTTCCAATCATAAAGAAAGAATTTATCCCAAACTTAAAATATAAATTTAATAAATTTTATTACATATAAATAGAGCTGTTGTTAGATCTTAAAATTAATGTATTTACACAACAACAAACAAGTTTTAATAATTACTAATGAGAAAATAATTTTTAGATATCTTCAAGTTATACTGTGATCTTGTAGGATATAACAGCCCATAAAACTTCATTGTAAAGAAAGAAATTGTTATACAAAATTTATTAATGAGTCTAATTTATTTTTTAATTATATATTCCAAAAACTTTTTCTTGAAAAATTTCAATTACTGTTACAATCAATTCGAATACATGGCGAATGTAAAATTGAAAATGAATAGCCGGCCGAAGTGGCCGTGCGGTTAAAGGCGCTGCAGTCTGGAACCGCAAGACCGCTACGGTCGCAGGTTCGAATCCTGCCTCGGGCATGGATGTTTGTGATGTCCTTAGGTTAGTTAGGTTTAACTAGTTCTAAGTTCTAGGGGACTAATGACCTCAGCAGTTGAGTCCCATAGTGCTCAGAGCCATTTGAACCATTTTTTTTTGAAAATGAATTAATAAAAGACATAAAAGAGATGTGTTTATGTCATATAACACTTAGAAAATACACATAAAATTAAAGAAGAAGGAATTTAAATTAGAGATGATCATATAGGTCATTTAATTGAGAAATTGAGAATATAAAGAAATAATAAGACAGAAAAATAATATAATTAATGAAATGACTACAAAAGTACTTCCTCAGAAAACTGATGAAAATTTAAGACCTGTTTTGGTTATTTTAGAATTAATGATTATACTTTTGATTATGATGATTATATTACTTGAGCACAATTTAAAAATGTTCGAAAAAATAAATAATATTAGAAATAAAATTGAGATGATTTTTAAGACTTAATTATGTACCCAAATCAATAAAGTTATTCCAAGAAAAATATTGGATACTGTTAGTTATCAGATTAAAAGAAAAATTGTGATACTTATTCACGAGAAGAATTTTATAATGTAATTTTTAATCGAGCAAAAGATTCGTATAATACAAACCAAATATCCAAGTTCTCTTTTAAATAACATTAATAACAGTGTTTATATAGATATGTAATAAACAAAAACCATCAAAATCAGTTGACTCAATTCATCAAAAACAAAATTCTCATATAATTCTGACATATTATCTCCCTTACTAATTTTTATGTTAATCATCTTCAATAAAACAATATGCATAATGAATATCATATTACTATATAAAATACGTTTAAATTTTCAATAATTAATTCCTTTTATACATATAAATTTTATAACAATGTTATTTTTCGATCCAGCTATTGAGTGACTTTTCAAATCCTAACAATTCAACAAAAATTTCACGATCTTCCCTTTTCAACAAGATAAACATCAGTAAATTCCATATTCAATAATTCTTGTTGATAAAAATTTTCTCTTATAACATCAACATTTTAATAATTTAATTTATATGTGACTGGATTAAAATTAATAACATTGACAATTTAAAATGTTAATGTTGTCTAACTTGCAGTAAATCCTTTTTCGAAAATACCTTTTAGTTTACTTATTCTTACTTTATCACCAATTTTATATTTAACATTAGTATCCATCAAAAGAAGGTAGGAGACGAGGTACTGGCAGAAGTAAAGCTGTGAGGACAGGGCAGGAAGGTAGGAGACGAGGTACTGGCAAAAGTAAAGCTGTGAGGACGGGGCGTGAGTCGTGCTTGGGTAGCTGAGTTGGTAGAGCACTTGCCCGCGATAGGCAAAGGTCCCGAGTTCGAGTCTCGGTTCGGCACACAGTTTTAATCTGCCAGGAAGTTTCATACCAGCGCACATTGCGCTGCAGAGTGAAAATCTCATCCTAGTTCTAGTAAATACTAGACGAAAAGCACCGCAGATGTAGGTTTAAAAACCACTTGCGCAGAACTGAGTGCGAAATCGCAACTGGAAAGTACGTGCGACATAGCCAAAATAAACCTGGCCTGTGAAGTATGAAATAGGCTGACGCGAAATTGATTTCTATTAATGAACAGGAAAACTACCCATTACAAAAAATTCAGACAACTGTGATTTTGATGCACCAGTCGCTTGCTGCCACAAGTCTGTGCATGCGCATCTTCCCTATACTCCGTCCCGAGTACTTCTCTGTGGCGTTACGTTTTTCATTTCTCCAGATGAGGTCTGGAGGGTATGTAAAAGTTACAGAACGTGGGCCCTTATGCATCAGAAAAACCACCATGAGTTGTTTCAAGAGGTGCTGCATAATCTCAAGATAGTTGTTTTATGTACAATGTCTTGTGTACGAGTCGTCACACGATTCTTTCAGCATGTTATTAATGTTAACCGGTATGTTTAAGCGATTTGTGCCGGCCGAAGTGGCCGTGCGGCTAAAGGCGCTGCAGTCTGGAACCGCAAGACCGCTACGGTCGCAGGTTCGAATCCTGCCTCGGGCATGGATGTTTGTGATGTCCTTAGGTTAGTTAGGTTTAACTAGTTCTAAGTTCTAGGGGACTAATGACCTCAGCAGTTGAGTCCCATAGTGCTCAGAGCCATTTGAACCATTTTTTTCGATTTGTGCAACAGCTCCCGGAAAATTTTCAGCAAGATGGAGCAACAGCTCTACCTTGACAACATTATTATGAGTGCATGAGGTGTTCAGTGAAGAGAGGACAATCACGAGAGGCAGTGCAATCTCCTGGCCTCCTTGAGCGCCTAACCTCTGTTGTTGAGACTTTCACAGGTGGCGCAGACTTAAGGGGCGATGTATATAAAATTGGTCACAAATAAGGTGAAATTTGTTTTGCTACCAGATACTTGTGTAGCATGTTAGAAATATTGTCTTCAATTCAATCCGAGCTACAAATGATGTGAAGGCCAATTTTTTCAGCTAATGCACAATGTCACACCCTTTTTCTACACGACTGTATCCTTGTTTCCGATATTTTACTATTTCCTGCCATCAGAGAAGACATATGTAGAATATAGAAGGCTGTGATCCCACTTACGATGCGATTAATTACGTTTCATTAAATAAATGCACACACGGTGGAACACGAGAATCGATAGAAAACTTCAATATCCCCATTTAGACGCCCAAAGACAACATTGTGCTCGTATGCTATCCTTAAAATTTTACTCACTTTCAGCGGTAGCGACACTGGAAGAATCAAGACCATTATAAGACTAAGATTTGATGCAGGTTGCCTCACTGAAAGCCTATTGATGAAGACTGATGATGTGCGTATTCCTAGTTCTGAGATTACCTTGATGGATATTGCCAAACAGGCACACAGAAGGATCAGAACAGAAGAAAAGAGTTACATGAAGCCCGGAATGACCAAATATATGGTTATGGGCAACATTTAGGTACTTGTTTCTGGTATAACGCTAGTAAAATCTTTTTCCTGCATTTTCCGCACCATTCATTTTGCAATGTATAAGGAACATTTTCTACTGAACCATTGCAGACAAAAGATGAAATTTCGTAGAGTCTGAAAGTATTGTAACACAACTTTCAGAGGTACAAAATTATTCAAAGTGCTCTACTGTCGAATTTATGTAAATTTTTGTGAAATAAAAATTGCTTTGTATCATACACATAAATTCCAAAAATCGTTGCGTGCGTTCTGATATTAGAAAACTGTACACAGATTTGTTTATCTAATTCCGAAGAATAGCCTACCACATTTTGAAAGTGGTAAGTAGAGTAACCTCTGAGAAAATATTCCTCTCGTAACAGTATGTGTTCTGAAAGTATCCGGCAACGTCCTGGTGAAATTATTTGACAAAAGAAAGAAAAACATCCAATTATAGCCAATTTCATAATAACAACATATGCAAAATTTCGTTCAATTTTCTCTCAAACAGTAAATGTAAAATGAGCTTATATGTACCTGAGTATTTTCTCGTACATCCCCCCGCCCCCGTACGTGTCAGGTGTACTCTAAGAATCCACACTGGAAGACTGGAATAGTTACGGGTGCTCTCCCTCAGGCAGAGCTGCTACGCGTATCTCAGAGATTCATAAATCGCGTAAAGCGCTGCACCGATGTAAATGGTGCCCATTTCCAGCACCTCACGTGATGTTCATTGATAATGGCCAACCGCGCGTTCATCTAATCGTAAATACTTTTCATGAGAGTTTTATTTTGCCCAGTTTGTATTCGTATGTTGCTGTTCTATAAATCCATCACCTTACATTTCATCTAAAAGAGTCGATATTTTGCGGTAGATGTTTAGACAGCGATTGCGAAATCTTAATCAGCGTCCATGATTTGCCAACACCGCGCATCCCTAACGTAAGGCCAGAGTACTCACTTCCGATTTTATTTATAAAAGTCAGAAGGGACAGAAGCTATACAGTGTGCTTGCTGAACGGAGAGATCGAGAGGCTATTTGAAACACTAAGCACGAGGTGACGTTTAACATCGTTTCATAGTATGTTCATGGTTAATGTGAAATTCTTGAAGACTGACGAATGCTTTTCTCATTTCTTTTCTTGCATTTAGTGTGTCGTTACGGCGAATAAAATGGTAAAAGAAGAAAAGAACATGAAATATATGTAAATGTAAGCTAATGTGATTAGTACGGTCGATCTTTTTTTTTTCGTATTTCATAGATATCCTACTCTGCAGCAATCAGCCTCAGACGAAATATTGTATACAGAACTTAACTTTATACTTTTTTACTGCTCGAGTTTGCTTTGAGATGCGTAATTTGTTGTCGCCTTGTTAATGCGAGGCTATAATTAATGTGCAGCCATTCACGGAGGTCGATTGTGACCCATACTTGTAATGTGGCAGCGAAACGTGGCAACCGATTTAGGGTGGAAAAAATTAGTTCCTATTTTCGCCACCAGGTCCAAATCTGGCGCTGTACAACAATTCGTCGACGTCTCCGGTGCTCACATTAAAAAAAATTCTGTAAGCAAAATAAAATCAACATCATGTCTTTCTCGACTGTTTGATATTTTGTGCCAATGTCCCTTTCCTGATCCATTACACATGGAAACATTTCTACAGGTCTTTCTTGCATTCAACTGTTGGCAAAAATTGGAACTATTTTTTTTCCAACATAAATCGGTTCCGCATTAACGAATTAAGTTATACGCCAAGTTTCGCTCCGATACGATAATTACGGACCACACTCGACATCTGTGAGTAGCTGCACTTTAATTTTAACTACGTGGTATTAAAGCTCTGAACGGACTGTTCCTAGATGGCTGAGGTCATTACGAATGCTTTGCGGTTGGGTAATAAGGGTTACGTACTGTTCACTGTGCGGCAATTATCGATAAGGCATTTATGTTTCGCACAGCACATCACATCGCTTCTGGAAAAATTCCTTGGCAAAAATAAAACAATGATGCCGCATCACGTTATATAATGCACTATGACTCTGTCTCAGTAACAAATGAGAGCTTATGAAAGCAGCTTAGTAAGAAACCTTCCGGCAGTAAAAATTTTAATGTCCTCTGTTAGATAAACCTTGCTGCCAGAGAAGCATGCTTAATGTGTTAATAAATGGTTTGCTTTAGCCAATTTATTTTTCAGTTTGTCTTCGAAAAATGTTACAGCGTTCTGGATTTTCGTTCTGAGACCTTGATTTTCCCACGTAAAATGATATTTTGCAGTCTAATATCGGTCAGCTTCTTCTGATGTTGTTGCTGAGGAGTCGAGGCGACCAGCTTAAAAGATAGTCAGTACCACAGTAGGTATTTCAATTTGAGCGGTTACAGGATCTTTGAAACGTATCGCTGTCGCTATTAACAAACAAAAATTAAATAAAAATGAATAAATAGCAGCCTGTCAACTGGACTTTATCCTCCTTACAAAAGATATTTTTCGACACGTTTTGCTGTCTCTCGCTCTCTCTTTCACTCCCCATTTTTTTAAAGGAAAAAAAGATGATGGTTCTTATACGTCAAGTTTGTTTGAAACTAATGCTGTACTTTGGCAGTACATAAGGACGTTTGAGCTCGCTTCTGTATCACTGTATCAGAAACAGCTAGATGTTTCTCTCGAAAAGACCATGAAGAGAGACCAGCCAAAGATATTCGACCTTACATGGTGGCTTACCAACAATCATTCCTCCTATGGAGCTTCTGCCACTGGAACAAGAAATGCAGAGGAGTGCTAGTGGTACACATAAGTACACTCCGCCACACACCATAATGTGGTTTGCGAAGTATAAATTTAGATTTAGATGCAGATATACTGTAGCGTCCATCGTAAGAGAGGTGGTCATAAGGCTTTAATTAGCATCAAGAAAATGTAAAGTTACGTAATTAAATTCTTATATGTATGTATGCACATGTCTGTTGCCACGGTGCATACTGGAACACCGCAGTAAAGTAACATGATGGCAAAGAGGCCAAAAAAAAAGGTACAAAGTACTGTTGAAGTCCGTATGGACAGCACCAGCTTTTTTCCCCCCTCTACCGGCGTGCTACGGTCCTATGGCAGGGGATTTGAGTATGTGGCAGGACTACAGACTTATACCTTTAAAGGAACAAAAAATTAATTGCATAACTTTAACTTTAAGGGTTCTGTATCTCTGTCGGTAAAAGTAGAACCCTTTCAAGATCACTTTGTTGTATGTCTGTCTGTCTCACTGTTAAAAGCCTTTCTCTCAGGAACGGGTAGACCCATCAGGTTGAAGTTTGTGTCACATAGTAAGGTCTATGGTCCCATGGCGGTGTAATAAACATCAGCTTCTAAGTCAATGAAACCAAAAGATACGACCATTTATGTCACACGTTTTACACTCGTAAACTCACCAAAATCTACAAGGTACTTCCCCTTGACCTAGAGTCATGAAATTTGGCAAGAAGGAAGTTTTCGCAGTAAAACAAAGGGGTAAAATCCAAAAATTGCTAATTTGTAGCTATATAACAGGGAAATAGATTTTTTTTTAATTTTTGCTTTCTGAGTGGCTGTATGTCCGTCGGTACTTGAGTGCTACTCGCATTTAACCGGACTTATAAAAAAAAAAATTAAGTAATTAATTGTGGTCAGGGACGAACATTTCCAAGACTGTGTAACAAGTAGACATACGAAAACAGGTATTCCGATGGTGCAAAATGGCGGTCCGCGGTCCTACACGGAGCATTAGTTGGGGAGCCGTGCCTCGGTGAGTGAAGCAGGCCTCGTGACGTCACGGGAAGCCAGCGCAGTGGAGGGGAGTAAGCAACTATTCGCCACCAATCAGGTCGCTGCTTGAGCCGACGGCGGGTCCCCTCCACCGCGGCTCCCGAGCGGCCTTTATAAGGGACGCGGGGGCGCCGCCGGGCGCACTTCGTAAGCGGCAGTGGTACGTGCGGGACAGAGCGAGCAGCCGGCGGCCGGGCGCGCCTTGGAGGTCATCTGCAGCAGCCACCACCAGCAGCAGAGGTAAGCCTGTCCCAGCGGCGTCTCCCGTCGTCGTGAATTCTTTACGTACCGTGCGTGAGTTTTCCTCTAGTTCTCAACCCGTTTGGATTGTTTCAGTCGTTTTCTTCAGCCCCTCGATCGACTTTTGTTCGAAACTTCGTAGTGAACCCAACTATGTTCGTGGTTCCATTGTTCTGTAGTCAGCTAAGTGGTTTTCGCACTCATCTAGGCATCTCTCGTTGTACTAATAAGATTTCCTTCGTGTTTATTCAGTTTTCTTGCTATACTTCGTCGGCTTATTCGAAATTCGGAAGCCTAGCGTTGGGTGTGGCTCCGATGTATTCGAATTAAGTCTCATATTTTTGTAAAAGATATCAAAAAAACTTAAGTTACCTATATCTCACGTATTCTATTTATCGTGTGAAGAGAGTGGTGCAGAAGAAGACTGCGTAAGCGTAACGAAAATTATTTCCATTCGTGTGGGTACTACTTGTAATAACTGTGGAATGCTAACTGGAGTGTTGCAATCAAATGGTGCGAAATAGTATTTCAGGTCGTCTTGATAAGGGTAATTTCGGTTTTGAGCTCCCTTTCGGAGACTTTAGAAGGGGTAATACTATCGTGCGGCAGCCTGGAACTACTTGTTGGCAATAAACTTAAATTTTGCACAGAATTATTTCCTTGCGGGAAATAAAAACTGGGGTCTTGCAATCAAACAGTGTGAAATTGTATGTCAGATAGTTTCCAGGAGGGTAATTTCAATTTTGAACTCCCTTCCGAGGACTGTAGAAGGATATGATACAATTGTGGGGCAACCTGGAACAAGTTGTTGGCTGTAAACTGAAAGTGCACAGCATTGTTTTCTTGCAGAGTCGTCCGAAATATCAGTGACATAAATGGTTTCTGTTTTAGTTACAAACTTAAATATCGGTTTTCTGCAATTCTTGTGAGACATAAAGAACGGGATATCTCAAGCATGACTTTTATTTTAGGTGTAGTGGGACAATTCGTTCCTCAAAAATCCAGGCGTCAAACTTTATTTCAAACTCATATCTAGCCACGAACATTGATCTTCTAAATTTAAAATATTAATGAAATTCCTTTTCGGCGTACTGTTTATTTAACCGAATTGCATTCGATTCAAACTGTTAAGGTATGTGCCAAATTGAGGACTCTTCGTGTGCTGCGATAATGTCGCCTAATACAGACTAAAGTGACACCTGAATGTTTTACACTGTACGTTATATAGGACCAATGGCGGCGTTTTAGATCCGAGAACGCGTCTTAATTGTAGACTTCTCAGAATACGTGGAAAGAAAGCGAACGAAGATTGTGAACTGTTGAAGACTCTACTTCTAAATACGGGCGGTACACAGCCTGTTAAATTCACGTTGCTAACACCACTCCTCTCAGTCACAGGAAAAAAAGAATCCGAAATTAATAACTGACGCAGTTCAACAAGGAAACATATGTTACAAAACTGGTTGTCTGATAGGTATATCAACTCGAAGTTGGTACGACATCTCAACTAGCTGTGGGATCTGCTCATCTTAAATAATGACACCTACAGTCGTCTCGTGTTCCCCTGCCGTTTAGGCAACCAGAAGAACCAAACTGCAGACTTCTATGTGAGACCAGTATTAACGTCTGTAAATTCTTAATTTCACTTTAGTGCAACCAACAAAATGGCATAAAATTTTATTGCAATTCGTTATTCGTTTAATTTTTATTATTTGTTTCTTTTATTTGTTTTTATATAATTTCTTGGTGTATCTGTGTCTTCCCATCAGCGTCGCATCTTGAGTGTGAATAGTCGGCCATATTGTTTGTGAGATGTCACGGGACTCTACAGCCCATCCCAATAGTGACGTCATGTATTCGGGAGCAGCCTCCTGTCTCCTTTCCAGGCCAATAGCAACAGCCAACGGCAAGATTTGCCATACAAACGAACACAAATTCCAGAAGAGGCACCTTGGCCCACCACTTAGACTTCCTGGATCGGCGACGGGGAGGGGGAGGGAGCCATGGATATGCCACTATTGGTCCTAGGAAAAGTAGTGGGGGAAGGATCCTCCATTACCTTTTATGGAAGTGACGGTACCTCATCCAACCCTTCCCCCACTCTTTCCCCCTCCCTTGGCCCACCACTTAGACTTACTCAATGGGTGATGGGGAGGGGGAGGGAGCCATTACCTTTTATGGGAGTGACGGTACCTCATCCAACCCTTCCCCCACTCTTTCCCCCTCCTTTTCCCCTCCCCTGATAGCTCCTTGCCACACCCGGCAGACCTATAAGACAGCCAGTTCAGCTGCAACCCTCGAACCAAACAGACGTGTGCTGAACACTGGTGCACAGTGTGGAGATTACTGTGTGAGTAGTGAGGAATAATTTGGAAGTTGCTCTTACATTAGTGACTCAAGTGAGTTCGTAACAGTGACGTTCTGGTTTTACAATTTCACAGTTGATTAGTTTTTCAATAAGACTCGTCTAGCATGGAAGGCTGTTCCATGATAGTGTTGGTATGACTTTCATCGCATTTTATTGTATGACCACAGAAACGATTTTAAGCTATTCTACATTTACAAAGTAGTTGACATATTCTGTAAATTCTGAATGCATCTAATGCTCACAATTACGTTTGCTTTTTGTATCATCACTAGAAACTTAGTCTGTAACATGGCTCGAAACTATCTTCACCTGTTTTCAATTATGGTCACGGGACGTTTGAACAGATATATTTCCTACATTTTTTATCCCGAATTACGAAGACTTGAATGCTGTCACTTCATACTAGCTGATGTACCTCACTGTCTTTCCCTAGTTTCGTTGGTGTGCCATACTGCTGCAGAAGTGAGAAGAGAAGTGTTCTAGTTCCAGTTACAATCAAGGCAACTGGCCTCATTCTTTTGAATCTGTGATTGTCAGCTGTTGTGGAAAAAAATATATAGCAATAAATTTTCTGATAGTAACATAATATGAATGAAGGTGTTAACAATCTGTAATTTCGTTAGTTCCCCCATAAGTTAAAACAAATAGAATCCCTGTGAATTCAGTGGTGATTCTGAGCCCTTAAATCTCACAGGAAATTTTATATTGTTAATTATTTGTAAAGTTATGTGATTTTTTGAAACTAGTACATTAACATCATTTTACCTTCGAATTTTTAATGTGAACGTGTAATGTGTGAGGGATTTCTCTAGGAAGTAGTTAAGGTAGTACATATCATAAGAAACATTTTCCACAACTCTGTGTTATGGGTTGCATTGAGTGCCTGGCATCTCTCACTTCATCTTGCAGCCAAATGTGGAGAAGGCTCAACTACCACCAGCACTCTGACTGAAACTTGTATTTGTTTAACTTTGCAGTGAATCCACAAACATCAGCACTGAAGAAACAACTCTACAATATAGCAGCACATCGTGGGACTTCATATCTGTCAGCGCACAGTCTGCCACGTCTCCACACTGGGTATGTTCATGACCAGTTATGCATGCTGTGTGTTATGCTCTCTAACATCAGCACTGTCTTACTGCATTCCTTAACTCACTGGTGTAAAATGCTCATGACTTTCTTTTAACTCATTTATCATGTTTAGTTTATTTGTATATAGATTACTATCAATGCTTTTAACTGAATTTTTCCAACATCATTTTCTGCAAATAACACTTATAGAAACTGAATTGCTTTCCTTAAGTTTTATATGTAAACTACAGTGTATGTTGTAGTTTATACAAATTTAAAATTGGTCAGAAGTTAATCATTCCATTTTGCATGTCTTGTAGAGTGAGCACATCTCAAACTTACTGATGTAAAGTTCATCTGTATAGCTGATTCCTATTCTGCTTGTATGTTACTCTTATTTCCAGCACAACTTATTGTGTGTATGTTTGCTAATAACTATTTTTTAAATTTTATATATATATATATATATATATATATATATATATATATATATATATATATGTTTGTGTGTGTGTGTTGTAAACTAACACATTACTTATCATTAAAGTATGCCATACAAGTAGTTGTGATACAAGTTCTTGCTAATCAAATGATTTATTAAATGACTAATTAAGTCATTAGCATCCCAAAAAGAAGGCTAGTATGAAGATAAAACTGTTCAGTGCAAAGACACAGGAAAACCTGGCTCAGACCATTGAGAAATGTGCACATAAATAGGATAAAGAGTAACCCAAAATAGAATAAAATAGTGTTCAACATAAAATGAGTTGTAAAAACAGCACACCTAAAATTGAAACTGAGTTTCATAGTGAATAAGATAGAGTGAGAAGCAGTCTTGTTACGAAAGTTAGAATCTAATTGTTTAACTTCAAGAAAAAAGCATTGCATTAATGAATGCAGTAATAAAAGTTTCAAAACTACATATGATGATTGGCCTTGTACTAAGACTTAACCCAGTTATAAATGAAGAATTATGGTGGTTGAAACAGAAGCCGGTTGCAAAATCCTTAACTACACATATATAAACAAAATATTTGAAACTATAAGTAAGAAATAGTGAAATGAGAATGACCAATGTAAGGTGACTGTCTTCAGGATGGTGTTGGTAGGCTAGAGATAAAATCAAATGCTAGTAAGTATTCTAAATTGCTGATAGTGAAGTGTCTCAAATTTGGGGAAGTTGTGAATTAAACTTACAGAAATAATAAAAAATTGTGTTCAAATGACAATACCTGTGGTGTTTCTCTAAAGATACTATCTAAAATATGCTGAGGTAACTACAGGCAGTTGAAAAGAATATGAAGGACTCGGAAAGACAGTACACTCAGAGTTACTGATTTCTCCTCTGGAAGTGATAGACACGTTCAGCATTCTACAGATGTGGAAGGAAGAAAAGTTATAGACAAATTCAATGTCCACATCACAAAACCACACAGAATTGAAGATTTAAAAAGTCACACATTGTGTTTTTGTACGTTATTGGAGCTGTGACAAGAAAATGACCATTGTTGTAGCATAAATAATTTTTTATTTAAAAAAAATATCAAAATTGAATGCACTGAAACTCTCCAATGGCCTATTTCACTTAGATAGTGAAACATATAAAGAGAAAAATTCATTGAGGAAAGCAATGGCACTGAAAAAGCCAAACAAAGTTGCTATTCCAAGGGTTGTGTTTTGTAGATTAATAATTAAATCATGTACTAGTAAAGAAGGCAGCAATTTTAATATTTGTTGTTGATATCAAATTTTAGTGTAGGTGTGATGAAGATTTAATTTGTTATTATGTATAATACAGCCACCATTCTTTGAGGTACATAGCTCACTAGTAAAGACTTAATTAGTCATTTAGTACATTAGTTGATTAGCTAGAAAAGATAATTATCAACCTGTCCACACATTATTGTTTTATTTCAAACATGCTATATATTTCTGAGTACAGCAAAATACGAGCAGTTATGAAGCCGAAGAAGTTATGAGACGAGATTTTCTGTTCATTTATAAACAGAAGTTCGACATCTATGACACATTTTCATCAATTGATATGAGACTGAAAACATTTTTCTAGTATAATTCAGCAGTTTAAGCATAGTAGAATTTAATAACAATAATGAAGATAATCTTTTGTGCTGTTTCATGATTATCAACATGATTATAACTTTTGAAAACTGATAGAATATCTAGAACAAAGGACTTTAGAGTAATATATAAGAAGCTTAGCCAAAATGTGATAACTGAAAAAAAAACTTCACAGACCAAGATCACTAAAACTGGTTTCAATGAGCTATGCTGTCATCATCAGATCTTATGCTTTAAAGTTTTCACACCATTTTGACCATCAGTGATGCAAGTCACTTCACACTGTATATGCATTTCCCACTACTTTGAAGATCACTACACATCATCACATCAAACATAGAAGTATTATATACAAACATAACCAGAACTATATTGCACCAATTACAGGTGTTCATATTTACGACCAGCTGGCAACTGAGAGAAGTAGTGAACACACAATGACATAGTGAAACCGCCATGTGGTCAACTAGTGGCAGAGAGCAGTAGGGACCTATATAAATGTGTCATAGACTATGAAAAATTTATTGAGTGAGCAAAATGGAAGATAATGTTTAAAAGTATGAAAAAATTGCAACAGAGTAGGAGGACCAGAGACTCGTATGGGAACTACACTTAGGAAGCAGTGGTGGGAATGTACCAGGAAGAAACAGGTTAAATAGGTACTGAGAGAGTTGTGAGAAGTTCATTGCATCTTTCCAATTCTATTTAAATCTGTTATGTCAGATTTGGGTATGAAGTCATTAGAAATATAGGGAGAATATAAGTAGGAGGAGAGAGATTACAAATTATAACTTACACAGATGGTGAAGATATCCTGGTAGAAAATTAAGATCTTGAGAAATTGATGAATTCAATTAGGAAAACCAATAGAATTTGCTTTGTGTTTCAAAAATTTCAAGAAAAGAGAGTGAAAATGACAGAGAAATATAGTACTGCAATTAGAGGGAAAGAAACTTGAGAAGTGAGCTTCATCACTTGCTTAGAAAGCATATTTACAACAGGTGAAAGGCATGCCGAGGAAATATGGAAAAGAACTGAAAAAGAATAATATATGAAAAGGAAGCCTTCAGAAAAGTAGCAGTGTTACTGACAACATGAGCAAGAGATATATTTCCATGGAATTTCCAAATTAATCTATTGGGAATATCAAAAAGAAAGAAAAAAATATTTGAAAAACTTTGCAATTTGAGTATGAGCATGAATGGAAAAATTGACATAAGAAGAACAATAAGGGAAGATGAAGTGTAAAGGAGTGTAAGAAACTGGAAAACTGTTTAAAAATGTTAGTAAGTGGAATACTTAGTAATTTTGTCAGATTATAAGTAAAGACTGCTTGCAGAAAATTGAAACCAGAAGAAAAATGTAAGGAAACAAGAAAACAAGTTTAACAAAATATGAGTCGATAAAAGAGATAATAGAGGGTCCCTGAGTCCGGGGGTGTAGTTTTTGACCTAGGTCCCAGGTTCGATGCCAGCCACTGCTTAAATTTTGAATACAAATAATCAAATATGGGAGCCAAACAGTTCTGGCATAAGTCATACTAATTCTGCAAATGGCCTTGTCAAAGAGGACAAAAGAGCATACAGAGTTTTAGGGTACCTTTTTGCCCTTTGGGTGGGAAATTGCCCCAAAATGGCGGATGATGGTAAGACAGATATTCTGAATGGATACTGGATTGTCAGACTCAGCTGAAAATTTAGCGATGATGAAGAGGACCCATGTTTAAGAGAATCTTCTGGAAGAATGTGTATGAAAAGAAGTGTGATACTAAAGTACTGAGAAATGGAATTGAAATGAGTGTGTGGCATTGTTGGCTGGGAGGCCCCATCCAGGGAAGTTCAACTGCCGAGTGACAGTCTTATTTTAGTCAATGCCACATGGTGTGAGTTGTGTGCTGGTGATGAGGATCAGATGATGAGGAGGACAACACAAGACCCAGTCCACAGGTGGAGAAAATCTCCAACCCAGCCAGGAATCGAGTCTGGGCCCACTGCATGGGAGGCAAGCACATGACTCAGCTAAGCAGGTGGGACAGTAATGAGAAATGGTCAGGTATCTCTGAAGTTATTTGATGCTGTAGATACAGTGATAAGAAATACCAAAGTAGGCAGTTCAGTTGAAGCGGTACAGACATCACAGAAGCTGAAGAGACAATTATAGGTTCCAGAGTGTAGGATGGCTTCAGGGGAAATGAGAGGAAATCGAAAACATAAGGATTGTTGAAAGGACCGATTTAGCAAGTGAAAAAGTCAAAAATGCCTTGATTAAAATTAAATCTAAAAGCACCTACATTAAGTGTGCAGAAGGAACTCCACTGCTAAACCTAGAAGACTGAGTAAATAGGTGGAAAGAATACATTGCAGGAATCTATGAGCGAGAGGAACTGTCTCCTGATGAGATAGAAGAAGACATGGAAACCGATTTGGAGATGTAGAGGATCCAGTATTACAGAATTCCCACAGCTTTGGAAATACTTGCAGCCAAATAAAACAGAAAATATAAATACAATTCCTTTGGAATTTTCGAGATCATTACGGGAAATGGCAACAGAATGTCTATTCAACTTCGCATTGAATCTGTGACAATGGTGACACACCTTCAGACTTTTCAAAGAATATTGTCCATACAGCCACGAAGATAGCAAGGACAGATAAGTGCAAGAATGACATTAAACTTAGCTTAACTGTTCATGCAGCAAAGTTGCTGACAAGGACAACATACAGAGTAATGGAGAAGAAAATTGAGTGTCTCTTAGGTGATGATAAGTTTGCTTTAAGAAATTTAAAAGTGTCAGAGAGGTAGTTCTGACATTTGATTGATAATATAACCAAGACTTACGAAAAATCAAGGTACTTTATAGAATTTGTCACCATGTAAAAAGAATTTGGCAGTGTTAAAGGGTGCAATATGTTTGAAATTCTCAAAAATAGGTGTAAGCTATAGGAAAAAATGAGTAATACTCAATATGTATAAGAGTGAAAAAGTAGTAATAAGAACTGAAGACCAAGAATATAGTGCTCAGATAAAAATGGTGTAATAGGGGAATACAGTCTTTCTAGTCTACTGTTTATTTGGTATATTGAATAAGAAATCAGGAAATAAAAGATAGGTTCAGGAGTGGGATTAAAAATTCCTACTGAGTTCAATGGCTTTACATGTCCAGTGACACCTACCTTCCTGTTCCTCACATGAATCAAAATTGATCCTCTCACAAGTTGCTCTTTGTTCTCTTTTCCATTCTTCCTGATGTTGAACAAGGAAAGGCTTATGTAGTATGTGACCTAAACATACCAGTTCTGTCTTGGTATTTTCTCACTACCCACCGCTTTTGTAGGTTTTCCAGCTTCTCCTTTTCTGATTCCTCTTTGCTGACTGTCCCTCTCATTCCTGTTATCCATGTCATGGAAAGAAAAGCATCACCATTCTGACCACAGATGGCCCAGTTGAACATGACCAACCTCCATGTTATCCATCAGCCAGTTGATAGCATACACAAATGTATACTGCCTCACATGTTTCCCTGTTCTTCCTTAGTCAATAACACAATTTCAATCATGTATTACAATATTAATAAGCTGTCCTTTTCCATTTTCTTCCGTCACTTCCGGTTTTTAGGAAAATCTCATGCACTTCTGCCCCATTAACATCCACCGTGCTTGGAGAGTTTCCTTTCAGTGTAATTGCTCAAATGTTTTCGTTTGTTATTATATACATGATATAATTTACTACTTCAGTTTCTCTGTCCTTCCACAATCTTTATATATTCTCTTCAATTCTTCTCACAAAATTTTTCAGCCTGCCGCACACCTTTCTTCATTTAGTCCAAGGATGATCAGCACATTCTCTTCCAGTCCCTTTTTCGGAATTTAGAGCCTCTTTATTTTCCTGTTTATTGTTCTCACAATCCAACAAACTGTTTGTAGATTTCTTTCTTCCCTTTTTTGTCTGGTCACTGAGGCCCTGCAATAATACACATGTAGAGATCCAAATGCAGGCATGCTTCAGAATTGTTGCTATTACTACAGCAGGCCATGTTTCCTATGAGAATTTGTGGTCCACTGCAATTAACGACATCCTAATGGATCTCTAACACAGTGGTTTCTTCTTTCCTTCTCTGTTCTCATTATGTTGTTTATCTGAGTCTTCTGCCTACGTCTGTAACTGCTTACATCTAGGACATGAGTCACTATAAGTGTTTTTCATGCCTAGAAACGATTTGGCTGGTTTACCGATTGGTCAGCCTGTACCCCTTGGAATGTATATTTGAAATGGGACCTCGAAGGTGTTTCTGGTATGTTTTCCCCACTTTTTGAGTTTTCCTTTTTTTATTTTTAATGAGTTGTTTCATTGACAGGTAGTTATCCAATTTCATTGAATTTATTTTTGCTATTTGTAATATTTGCCTGAGATGAGGTACCCATTCATCACTGATTAACTACATTTGCTTATCATGAAAATTAGTGTTACTATAATTGTTCATGATTACTTAATTTAAATATTTTGTGTTGACTTTCTTTTCCTTCATGACTATGGTATACATTTTGCTTCTTTTGCGATTGTTTAGTTTGACAGCTCTTATATGTAACAAAAGTAATTCTCACAAAATTACCTCAATAAACATAATCTGTTGTACATTCCAGGTTCCTCACCACGATGCTGTCAGCTAGAATAGCCGTTTGGTAAGTACCCTTGCATGCAATGCCAGCTTAAGAGCAGTTGTTTGGTAAGTGCAGCTCTCTTATGTTGGCTGTCTCAATGTTTTCAGTAATTGTCTAGATTGTTTTTGGTGTCTCCATGTTTTCAGAGTGCTGCTGGTTGCCAACTATGTACTGAATTGTTGAATAACTCCTCCAGTTGTTAAAAAGTAGTTTGTTTTACTCCATGACAGGTATCTATGTCTATACTATGTCATTTTCTAGTACTGTCTGAAACTGACATTGTAAATGTAATGTATCTAGTACTCAATGATATAATGAATTCTAAAGCAATTTACATAAGAGAAGTGTAGGTGTTTTGATGTAAAAAGAGAAATACAGCTTATATTGCACTTTGGTGAAGTAAACAATGTAAAAGCTTGGTACACTTGAAAGTGATTATTTTGACTTTTACTTTGTTAATTATTTGATTTTACTTCACCACAGCACAATATATGGTCTACAAGCTATTATATCATTTAACCCATTTTTATTAGGTCGCTTTGTTGTCAGTATGTCCATTGGGTACAAATTTTACAGTTATTTTAAAATAACTTACCGATGAGCTCAAGACCTGAAACTTTAAACGTATCTTAGAACAGGATGATGGTGCAATGTTAACTCGCTCACGTGTCTGGTGTGCAGCAAAGATTACATCGTTTATCATGTTTTTCTTGGGGTAGTTTCTTGTTTGCTTCTCTGTTCAGTAAAAATTTTACCCTCAGTTGTAAACTAACTTGCCAGTAAGCTAGAGACTTGAAACTATCATTAAACTAATAATTGGATGACAATGGAAAATTAACTCGCTTTCTTGTCACCTGTACAGATCTAGGAGAAATTACTTTATGCTTTTAAGCCCATTTCAAAAACACATTATACAAAAAATTGTGGTTTACATAATTATTTTCTACAGTTTATCCTTGTGTGTGCTAATATTCAATCGATTTCAAATATTTTAATAACATTACAATAGAGAAATGCGGTAAATTTCTGGTTTATTTGAGTTTATCTTCATTTGAATCCAACAATAAAGTTGCTTCCTCCAACAGATGTAAAGGTAAAAATTAGAATGATCCAAGCTCACATGGAGGCCGACCACTATCTCCCTTTTTTCGAAAATTTCGCGACTGTAAAAGCAAAAGGCGTAAAGAGCAGCAGTGCCCAAGTATGCTCTGCCACACTTCACACAATAAAGCAAGTTACTATTGCACTGTCATTTAGTTCTGAGCTATATTGAAAGTTTCAGTACTCTAGTTCATCATGAAGTTAGTTTAAGGTTAATTGAATAATTTGTACTATTTAGACAAACAAACAAGGGTGCAACCTAGTAAAAACATGGTAAAGAACTATCCTGTGACATAGACCAGACTTGAAAGTGAATTATTATTTCCACATCTTACAGTTTTGACTTGCATTATAATTTCAAGCCTCTGGCACATAGGATTGGTTTAACATCAACTGCAAAGTTTGTAATGAACAGACCGATAGACTGGTAGATAAACTATCCTTCACCTATCACCATACACGAAAGTGAACCCATGTTGCATTGTCATCAAGTTCTCCTCTTTGTTCAATGTTTCAAGTCTGTAACAGACTGTGGAGTTAGTTTAAAATCGATTCCAAAATTTGTACAGAACAGACAACAGACAAGAAAGTGCTTCACCAAAAACACTGTTAACAAAGTACCCCTCGCCACATATCAGACATGAAAGGGGGTTAATATTGCTTTGTCATTCAATTCTGAGCTAAGATGAAAGTTTCAAGCCTCTAGCTCATCATGACATTCATTTAAAGTTAATTGAAAATTTTCTAATGAGTAGACAGGCAAAAAAGCGACCTAATAGAAACATTGTAAATAACTACCCTCCGCCATACACCAGGCACTTGGGGAGTTATCATTTCATCTTCCTCCAGTTTCGGCTGATGATGAAAATTTCAGTTGTCTACCACATTGGGATATTAGTTTAACATCAGGTGCAAAGGGTTTGTACCGAACAGGCAGACAGCCTGGAAAACAAAATACCCTCCGCCACTCACCACACACGAAAGCGAATTGATGTTGCATTGTCATACAGTTCTGAGCTATGTTCAATGTTACAAGTCTGTAAAACCTTGAGAGGTCAGTTTAAATCAACTGCAAAAGTTGTCCTAACAGACAAACAGACGAGAAAGAGCTCTACTAAAACTGTAAACAAAGTAGCCTCTGCCACGCAACAGACACTAAAGAAAGTTAACATTGCATTATCAACGAGTTTTGACCAATGTGGAAAGTTTGGAGCCTCTTTCTCACCATGAACTTAATTTAAAGTTAGTTGACAAATATGCACAGAGAAGACAAACAGACAGGAAAACAACCTAATAAAAACATAGTAAATACATTACGTTCCAGTACACACTAGTCACGGCAGCTGGTACTATTTCAATGAGATCCAGTTTTGACCTTCATTTATTCTGTAGCAAATTGAGATGTTGGTTTATCAACAACTGCAAAGTTTATACTGAACAGACAGAGAGACAGAGAAATAAATTACCTTCCACCCACACCACTCACAAATGTGTGTTAATGTTGCACTCTTATCCAGTTCTGAGTAATGTTGAAAGTTTTAAGTTAGTAACTCATTTAAAAGTTAGTTTAAAATCAGATGCAATGTTTGGACCAAACACACAAGCAGACAAAAAAGTGCTTTAAAAAACACCATAAACAAAGCATCCTCCACCACACAACATACGCGAAACGGAGTTAAAAATTTTATTGCATTATCGACAGCTTCTGCTCTATGCAGAAAGTTTCAAGTCTCTAGCTCGTCACGAGCTAGAGACTTTGATTTGAAAATCTGTCCGATTAGACAAACAGACTAGAAAGTGACGTAACGAAAACATGTTATGGAATCCATCCACCGCCACACACCAGGCACGAAAGCCAATTTTTATTTTATTGCTATCCAGTTTTGACTTACACTAAATGTTTCAAGTCTCTAGCACATCGGGGCATTAGTTTAACATAAAATGCAAAGTTGTGCCGAACAGAGAGACAGCCTGAAAAGCAAAATACCCTCCGTCACTCACTACAAAGCGAATTCATATTGCATTGTCATCCACTTCTGAGCTATGATCTGTGTTTCAAGTCTGTAGCTCACTGATAAGTTAGTTTAAAATCAACTGGAAAATTTTTACTGAACAGACAAACAGACAAGAAACTGCTCTACTAACATCATTGTAAACAGTGTACCTTCCGCCACGCACTACACACGAAAGCTAGTTAATATTGCATTGTCATCCACTTCTGACCTACGTTGAACGTTGCATGCTGCAAGCTCATCACAAAGGTACTTAAAGTTAGTTGAAAAATTTGTACCAAGTGGACAGACAGACAAGAAAGTTTTCTAATAAAACCGTGGTAAGGAGAGTACCCTCCAAAACACACAAAACACAAAAACTAGTTATTATTTCATTGTGATCCAGTTCTGCTTCATTAAAAATTTTAAGTCTCTCACACATTGGGATATTCCTTGACATCAATTGTAAAGTTTGTACTGAACAAACAGGTAGACCGAAAAACAAAATATTCTCTGCCACACACCACACATGAAAGCGAGTTAACATTGCATCATCATCCAGGCCTGACCAATGTCGAAGGTTTCAAGCAGCTAGCTCATATTGAAGTTAATTTAAAGCTAGTTGGAAAATTTGTACCGAGTAGACAGGCGGGCAAGAATGCGATCTAATAAAAACTTGGTAAAGATACTTCTCTTAGCCACACACCAGACAGAGAGAGAGTTATTATTTTATCGTCATCCACTTTCGAGTTACATTGAAAATTTCAAGTCTGTAGTACATCGGGACGTTAGTTGTACATGAGCTGCAATGTTTGCGCTGAAGAGACACTAACATCTCAAAGAGTTCCAGACTTCGAGCTTTCATTGTAGCTCAGAAATGAATGATAATACAATATTAACTGGATGCCAATGAAATAACAACTCATCCTAGCGTCTGGTGTGTGGCGGAGGGTACTTTTCTTACAATGTTATTACTAGGAAACTTCCTTGTCTCTTTGTGTACTCGGTCGAAGTTTGCGATTAATGTATATTACCTTCATGATGGGCTAGAATTTTTAAACTCTTCGCGTAGGTCAGAAAGTGTCGATAATGTAATATTAACTCCCTTTCGTACATGTTGTGTGGCAAAGGGTACTTTGTTTATGGTGTTTTTGTAGAGTTTGTCTATTTGTCTATTTATCTGTTCGGTACAAATTTTGCAGTTAGTTTAAAGGAACTTCTCAATGAGTGACAGACTTGAATCTTTCAAGAACTGGATGACAGGGCAATATTAACTCTGTTTCGTGAGTGGTGGGTGGCGGATGGTTCTTACTTTACTATGTTTTTATTAGATCGCTTTCTTGTCTATCTGTCTACTCAGTAGAAATTTTGCAACTAACTTTCAGCTATCTTCATGACGAACTAGAGTCTTCAAACTTTAAACTTAGCTCAGAACTGAATGGCAGTGGTATATTAACTCCCTTTAATGCCTAATTTGTCAGGGAGGGCACTTTGGTTTTCAGTCTGTCGGTCTGTTGGTACAAACTTTGCAATTTACGTTAACAGACTTCCGAATGTACTAGAGACTCCAAACATGCAACGGACGTTAAAGCTGGTGAACAGTGAAATAATTAACTCGCTTCGAAGTCTGGTGTGTGTCGGAGGGTACTTTCTTTGCCATGCATTTATTAGGTCGCTTTCTTGTGTGTTTGTCTACTCGGTACAAATTTTTCAACTATCTTTAAATTAACGTCAATATGAGCTACAGGCTTGAAGGTTTCACCATAGCTCAGTACTGGCTGCCAATGCAATATTAACGTTCCTCCGTCTGTGGCACGTGGCTGAGGTTGCTTACTTTACCATGTTTTCATTAGATCGTTTTCTGACCCATATGGAAAGCTTCAGGCCTCTAGTTCACCATGAAGTTAATGTGAAGTTAGATGCCAAATTTGTGGCGAGTAGGCACACATACAAAAAAGGAACACAATAAAAGGCATTGATAAGAGCAGTGCCTCCACCACACTCCAGACAAGAAAAAGAGTTATTATTTCATTGTCATCCAGTTATAACTTTCGTCGAAAGTTTCAAGTCTCTAACTTATTGGTACGTTACTTTAACCTCACTAGCGAAGTTTCTACTGTGCAGACAGAGAGACTAGGAAACGAAATACCCTCCGCTATATATGACGCACGAAAACGAGTCAATTTGCCCTGTTATCAAGTTCTGAACTATGTTGAAAGTTTCAGACTTATATCTGTATAAGGTGTTAATTTAAAATCAGTTGCAAAATTTATACCAAACACTCAAGAAAACACTCTAACAAAAAAAAAGTAGCCTCCACCACATAGTTAATATTGCATTAGGAACATATTCTGACCTATGTGGAAAATTTCATGTCTGAAACTCATTTTCTTTTTTTTAATAATCAGTCTTCTGACAAGTTTGATGCTGCCTGTCTCTGGTACCAACCTCTTCATCTCAGAGTAGCACTTACAACCTATGTACTCACTTATTTGCTGAATGTATTCCAATCTCTGTCTTGCTGTACAGATTTGTCCTCTACAGCTCCCTCTAATACCATGGAAGCCATACCCTAATGTCTTAACAGGTGTCCAACCATCCCATCCCTTCTCCTTGTCAGAGTTTTCCATACATTCATTTCCTGGCCGATTCAGGGCAAAACCTCCTCATTCCTTACGTATCAGTTCACCTAATTTTCAACATCCTTCTGTAACACCACATCTCAAGTGATTCAGTTCTATTCTGTTCCGGTTTTCGCACAGTCCATGTTTCACTACCATACAATGTTGTGCTCCAAACATACATCTCATAAATTTCTTAAATTAAGGCCTATGTATGGTACTAGTAGACTTCTCTTCGCCATGAATACGCTTTTTGCCAGTTATAGTCTGCTTTTGGTGTCCTCCCTGCTCCATCCATCGTTGGTTATTTTTCTGCCTACGTAGCAGAATTCCTTAACTACACTTACTTCGTGTGCCATCAATCCCGATGTTAAGTTCTTTGCTGTTCTCATTTCCGCTACCTCTCATTACATTCATCTTTCTTCGATTTACTCGCAATCCATATTTTGTACTAATTACACTATTCATCCCATTCAGCAGATCATGTAATTCTTCTTTGCTTTCACTCAGGATAGCAATGTCATCAGTGAATCGTATCATTGATATCCTTTCACCTTGAGTTTTAATTTCACTCCTGAATCTTTCTTTTATTTCCAACACCGCTTCATCGATGTCCAGATTAAACAGTAGGGGCGAAAGGCTACATCCCGGTCTTACACCGTTTTTAATCCGAGCACTTCATTCTTTGTAGCCCACTCTCATTATCGAGCTTTTGTGCATATTGTGTATTAGCCGTCTCCCCCTACAGCTTACCACTGTTTTTCTCAGAATTTCGTACAGCTTGAACCATTTTACATTGTCGAACACTTTTTCCAGGTCGACAAATCCTATGCACCTGTCTTGATTTTTCTTTCAATCGCAAGGTTAGAATTGCCTCTCTGGTGCCTTGACATTTCCTAAAGCCAAATTGATCATCATCCAACACATTCTCAATTTTCTGGTCCATTCTTCTGTATATTATTCTTCTCACTAACTTGAATGCAAGAGTTGTTAAGCTGATTGTGCGATAATTCTCGCACTTGTCAGCTCTTGTAGTCTTCGGAACTGTGTGGATGGTATTTTCCTGAAAGTCAGGTGGTATGTCGCCAGATTCACACATTCTACATACCAACGTGAATAGTCGTTTTGTTGCTACTTCCCCCAATGATTTTAGAAATTGTGATGGAGTGATATCTATCCCTTCTGCCTTGTTTCATCTTAAGTCCTCCAAAGCTCTCTTAAATTCTGATTCTAATACTGAACCTCTATCTTTCTAACTCAAATGCTGTTCCTTCTTCTATCACCTTATACAAATTTTTCCCCTCATAGATGCCTTCACGGTACGCTTTCCACCTATCTGCTCTCTCCTCTGCATCTAACAGTGGAATTTCCATTCCTTTTCCATTGCTTTTAATTTCACAAAAGGTTATTTTGACTTCCGGGTACACTGAGTCAGTCCTTCCGACAATCATTTCTTTTTCGATTCCCTCATATTTTTCTTTCAGCCATTTCGTCTTAGTTTCCCTGCACTTTCTATTTATTTATTTCCGCAGTGACTTGTATTTCTGTACTCCTGCATTTCCCTGGACATTTTTGTATTTTCTTCTGTCATTGATCAACTGAAGCACTTCTTCTATTACCAATGCTTTCTTCTCAGTTACCTTCTTCGTACCTATGTTTTTCTTTCCAACTACTGTGATTGCCCTTTTTAGATATGTCCATTTCTCTTCAACTCTACTTCCTACTGCTGTACCTGTAGCATTAGAGAATTTGAAGCGCATTGCATCATTCCTTGATACTTCTGTATCCCACTTCTTTGCATGCTGATTCTTCCTAACCAGTTTCTTAAACTTCAGCTTACTGTTCGTCACTACTAAATTGTGATATGAGTCTACATCTGCTCCTGGGTACACATTACAATCCAGTTTCTGATTTCGGAATCACTGTCTCAGTCAAATCTTCCCGTACCATCCGGCCTTTTCCAAGTATACCTCCTCCTGTTTTGAATAAACAGAGTGTTCGCTGTTACTAGCTGAAATTTATTACAGAATTCAATTAGTCTTTCTAGTCTCTCATTTCTTGTCCCAAGCCTATATTCTCCTTGTTCTGTTTCTTCTAGTCCTTGCCCTACAATTGCATTCCAGTCCCCCATGACTATTAGATTGTCATCTCCATTTAGATGCTGTATTACCCTCTGAGTATCCTCATATACTTTCTGTACCTCGTCATCTTCAGCTCGCGACGTATACATGTATACCTGAACCAACATTGTCAGTGATGGTTTGCTTTCGACTCTGATAAGAACAATCGTATCTCTGAACTGTTCAGAGTAACACACTTTCTGGCCTACCATCTTATTCATAATGAATCCTACTCCCGTTATACCATTTTCTGCTGCAGTTGGTGTTAGTCTATACTCATCTGACCAGAAATCCTGGTCTTCCTTCAATTTCACTTCACTGACCCCTACTATATCTGGATCGAGCCTCTGCATCTCCCTTTACAGATTTTCTATCTTCCCTACCACGTTCAAGCATGTGACATTCAATGCCCCGACTCCTAGAATTTCATACTTTTATTGGTTATTCAATCTTTTTCTCTTGGTCACCTTCCAATTGGCAGTCTTCTCCCAGAGATCCGAATGGTGGACTATTCCGGAACTTTTTACCAATGGAGAGATCATCATGACACTTCTTCAGTTACAGGTCCTGTGTCTTTAATGCAGTGGTTTACATTGCCTTTTGGTGTCCTCATACCGTTGATCATTGCTGATTCTTCCGCCTTTAGGGGCATTTTCCCACCCCAAGGACAAGAGAGTGCTCTGGACCTCTGTCCGCTCTTCCACCCCTTTTGACAAGACTGTTGGCGAAATGAGGGTGACTTCTAATGCTGGAAGTCTGCGACCGCCAATGCCAGTTATTAATCAAAATTTAAGCTGTTGTGGGTTTCGAAGCCAGGAGGCTTTGATTTCTAATCGAAGACACTACTCCGAGACCACTGGTGCACAGTGCACAACTCGTCATGCAGTTTATTTAACTGTAATTGCAATTATTTACCTAGTAGCCGAACGGACAAGAAAATGACCTAACAAAATCATAGTAAGGAAAGTACGCCCCGCCGCACAACAGACACGAAAGTCAGTCATTATTTCATTGCCATCCAGTTTTGACCTGCATCGAAAGTTTCAAGACTGTAGCACATTGCGATGTTCGTTTAACAACAGTTGTGAAGTTTGTGCCGAACAGACAGACAGACTGGGAAACAAATTACCCTCCGCCACACGCCAGACAAGAACTCTACTAAATTTTGAAGGGTGATTCAATTCTGAGCCACGTGGAAAATTTTAAGTCTGTAGCTGCTCTGGAAGTTAGTTTGAAATCAGTATTCAAATTCGTACCGAACAGACACACAAAAGCAATACGGTGCTCATCCTCAGTATTTTAGATGTTTCGGTTTCTAAAAGATCCGAAAATTCTGTTTTTTCTGTATTATCTGTGTCGCCTTCATATCTGCGTGTATGGCAATTAACAAGGGCTTTTTTCTTTCTGCATTTGACTGGCAGTACAGGTAGTCTTTCTTAGTGAGATTCAAATTCTGTTACAATCCCTATTATACTTTTTTGAACAACGAAAGCTGTACACAGTAATAACATCACTTTCAGAATTCTGATTGCAAGTTTTCCTTTTAAGAAGCTGTAGTTACAAGCAACTGTTACATTTTCTTCGCCGGCCGAGGTGGCCGCGCGGTTCTGGCGCTGCAGCCTGGAATCGCGAGACCGCTACGGTCGCAGGTTCGAATCCTGCCTCGGGCATGGATGTGTGTGATGTCCTTAGGTTAGTTAGGTTTAACTAGTTCTAAGTTCTAGGGGACTAATGACCTCAGCAGTTGAGTCCCATAGTGCTCAGAGCCAATACATTTTCTTCCGGCAATCTTGTTTCTTGTGCTTCAAGAATATGAATTTAATTTTTCTCTAAAACTACTTCCAGTTCTATTAGTTTACCAGTTTGAGTAAGAAATTTACATTTAAGGCCTCTAAGAAGAATTCCTTTTGTCTCAATGCAATGCATGACGCTATGGTGGATCTTCCTTTCGAATTACTACCTGGGATAGTGCACTCGTTTAGCAGACTTTCCGCCCCACAGTCATCAAATTGAAAACTTGGAAATAAAATCCAGGATTAGAACGAATTGTTAGTCCGAAAAATAATGTTTTGTTCGTATTTTACACCACTAGGCTCTTCTGTTCTCTCCATCGTTTAGAATTCTAGTTCCTCTTATGCGTTTGATATCCTTGGCTAGGTTTCTCCTCTAGCCCAATGCAGTGCACTTTACTGGGTGTCACCATCCAGAGCCAAATGGTCCGAGTTTCTTTTATGAGATTTTTATTTCTCGCCCCTCCTTCAACCCCGCCCCCCCCCCAGCCTCTTTCGTTCTCTCCATCATTTAGAATTCTAGTTCCTCTTCCGCATTTGATATCCTTGGTTAGGTTTCTCCTCTAGCCCAATGCAGTGCACTTTACTGGGTGTCACCATCCAGAGCCAAATGGTCGGAGTTTCTTTTATGAGGTTTTTATTTCTCGCCCCTCCTCCAACCCCGCCCCCCCCCCCCCAGCCTCTTTCGTTCTCACCATCATTTAGAATTCTAGTTCCTCTTTCGCATTTGATATCGTTGGGTAGGTTTCTGCTCTAGCCCAAAGCGGTGCACTTTACTGGGTGCCACTATCTGGAGCCAAATTGTCCGAGGTTTTTTTATACAAGGTTCCTCCATCTCAACCCCTCCTCCACCCCCCCCCCCCACAAGGTTTCTTCCATTCTCTCCATCGTTTAGAATTCTAGTCCCCCTTCCGCGATTGATATCGTTGGCTAGGTTTTTTCCTTTGGCCCAAGGAATTGCACTTTACTGGGTGCTACTATACGGAGCCAAATGATCTGAAGTTTTTTTAAGAGGTTGTTCTTTCTCGCCCTACATCAACCCCCCCCCCCCCCCCCGCCCCCAGGCTATTCTGCCGTTCTCTCCATCGTTTAGAATTATAGTTCCTCTTCCACATTTGATATCGTTGGCTAGATTTCTCCTCTAGCTCAAGGCAGTGCACTTTACTGGGTGCCACCATCCAGAGACAAATGGTCCGAGGTTTTTTTTAAGAGGTTGTTCTTTCTCGCCCTACCTCAACCCTCCCCCCCCCCCTCCCGCCCCCAGGCTATTCTGCCATTCTCTCCATCGTTTAGAATTATAGTTCCTCTTCCACATTTGATATCGTTGGCTAGATTTCTCCTCTAGCTCAAGGCAGTGCCCTTTACTGGGTGCCACCATCCAGAGACAAATGGTCCGAGGTTTTTTTTACGAGGTAGTTATTTCTCGCCCCCCACCCCTCTAGCCCCCCCCCCCTACACTCTTCCGTTCTCTCCATTGTATAGAATTCTAGTTCCTCTTCCGCATTTGATATCGTTGGCCAGATTTCTCCTCTAGCCCAAGGAAGTGCACTTTACTGGGTGCCCCTATGGGGAGCCAACTGGTCCGAGGCTTTTTTTTTACGAGGTTGTTATTACTCGCTCCCTCCTCCAACCCCCACCATTAGGCTCTTCCACTCTCTCCATCGTTTAGAATTCTAGTCCCTCTTCCACATTTGATATCGCTGGCTAGGTTTGTCCTTTAGCCCAAGGAAGCGCACTTTATTGGGTACTACTATCCGGAGCCAAATGGTCCGAGGTTTTTTTTATGAGGTTGCTATTTCTCCACCCACCTCCACTCTTCCCCCCCAGCCTCTTCCGTTCTCTCCATCGTTTAGAATTGTAGTTATTCTTCCGTGTTTGATATCGTTGGCTAGGTTCCTCCTCTAGCCCAAGGCAGTGCACTTTCTGTGTGTCACAATCCGGAGCCAAATGGTCCGAAGTTTTTTTTTATGAGGTTGTTATTTGTAGCCCCAACCCCCACCCCCCCCCCCCCCCCCCACCCCCCTAGGCTATTCTGTTCTCTCCATCTTTAAGAATTCCAGTTCCTCTTCCATGTTTGATATCATTGGCTAGGTTTCTCCTCTAGCCCAAGGCAGTGCACTTTACTGTGTGCCACTGTCCGGAGACAAATGGGCAGACGTTTTCCTACGAGGTTGCTATTTCTCTTCTCCTCCTCCACCCCGCCCCCCCCCCCCCCCCGCCTCTTCCGGTCTCTCTATCGTTTCGAATTCTAGTCCATCTTCCGCGTTTGATATTGTTGGCTAGGTTTCTCCTCTAGCCCAAGGCAGTGCACTTTACTGGGTGCCACCTCTAGGAGCCAAATGGACCGAGGTTTTCTTTACGAAGTTTTTATTCCTCGTCCCCTCCTCCGATCCCCCCTTACACTCTTCCATTCTCTCCATCGTTTAGATTTCTAGTTCCTCTTCGGCATTTGATATTGTTGGCTTGATTTCTCCTCTAGCCCAAAGAAGTGCACTTTACTAGGTGCAACTATGGGGAGCCAAATAGACCAAGCCTTCTTTTTATGAGGTTGTCATTACTCGCCCCCTTCATCCAACCCCCAACCTTGGGCTCTTTCGTTTTCTGCACCGTTTAGAATTCTAGTCCCTCTTCCGTGTTTGATATCATTGTCTAGGTTTCTCCTCTAGCCCAAGGCAGTGCACATTACTGGGTGCCACTGTCCAGAGACAAATGGGCAGAGGTTTTTTTTAAGAGGTTGCTATTTCTCTTCGCCTCCTCCACCCTTCCCCCTAACCTCTTCAGTTCTCTCCATCGTTTCGAATTATAATCCATCTTACGCGTTTGAATCATTGGCTTGGTTTGTCCTGTAGCCCAAGGAAGTGCACTTTACTGGGTACCACTATCACGAGACAAATGAGCAGAGGTTTTGTTTACGAGGTTGCTATTTCTCGCCTCCACCTCCACCCCTCCCCCTAGTCTCTTCCATCCTCTCCATCGTTTAGAATTCTAGTTCCTCTTCTGCGTTTGATATCATTGGCTAGGTTCCTCCTCTACCCCAAGGCAGTGCACTTACTGAGTGTCACAATCTGGAGGCAACTGGTCCGAGTTTTTTTATGAGGTTGTTATTTCTCACCCCATCCATTACACCCCCCTAAGCTATTCTATTCTCTCGATCTTTTAGAATTCCAGTTCCTCTTCCGCATTTGATATCATTGGCTAGGTTTCTCCTCTAGCCCAAGGCAGAGCACTTTACTGGGTGTCACCATCAGGAGCCAAATGGACCGAGGTTTTCTTTACGAAGTTGTTGTTCATCGCCCCATCCTCCGACACCCCTCCCCCCCTACACTCTTCCATTCTCTCCATCGTTTAGAATTCTAGTTATTCTTCCGCAACTGATATCGTTGGCTAGTTTTCTCCTCTAGCCCAAGGAAGTGCACATTACTGGGTGCCGCTATAGGGAGCCAAATGGTCCGAGGCTTTTTTTTACAAGGTTGTTACTACTCGCCCCCTCCTCCAGCCCCCACCCTTAGGCACTTCCGTTCTCTCCATCGTTTAGAATTCTAGTCCCTCTTTGGCGTGTTTGATATTGTTGGCTAGGTATGTCCTCTAGCCTAAGGATGTGCACATTACTGGGTGCCACTATCCGGAGACAAATGAGCAGAGGTTTTTTTTAAAGGGATGCTATTTCTCGCCTCCACCTCCACCCATCACCCTAGCCTCTTCTGTTCTCTCCACCGTTTAGAATTCTAGTTCCTTTTCCGCGTTTGATATCGTTGGCTAGGTTTCTCCTCTAACCCAAGGCAGTGCACTTTACTGGGTGCCACTGTCCGGAGACATATTGGCAGAGGTTGTTTTACGAGGTTGCTATTTCACGCCCCTACACCGAACCCTCCGCCCTCCTACACTCTTCCATTCTCTCCATCGTTTAGAATTGTAGTTCCTCTTCCGCATTTGATATAGTTGGCTAGTTTTCTCCTCTAGCCCAAGGAAGTGCACATTACTGGGTGCCGCTATAGGGAGCCAAATGGTCAGAGGCTTTTTTTTACAAGGTTGTTTTTACTCGCCCCCTCCTCCAGCCCCCACCCTTAGGCACTTCCGTTCTCTCCATCGTTTAGAATTCTAGTCCCTCTTTGGCGTGTTTGATATTGTTGGCTAGGTATGTCCTCTAGCCTAAGGATGTGCACATTACTGGGTGCCACTATCCGGAGACAAATGAGCAGAGGTTTTTTTTAAAGGGATGCTATTTCTCGCCTCCACCTCCACCCATCACCCTAGCCTCTTCTGTTCTCTCCACCGTTTAGAATTCTAGTTCCTTTTCCGCGTTTGATATCGTTGGCTAGGTTTCTCCTCTAACCCAAGGCAGTGCACTTTACTGGGTGCCACTGTCCGGAGACATATTGGCAGAGGTTGTTTTACGAGGTTGCTATTTCACGCCTCTACACCGAACCCTCCGCCCTCCTACACTCTTCCATTCTCTCCATCGTTTAGAATTGTAGTTCCTCTTCCGCATTTGATATAGTTGGCTAGTTTTCTCCTCTAGCCCATGGAAGTGCACTTTACTAGCTGCCGCTATGGGGAGCCAAATGGACCGAGGCTTCTTTTTACGAGGTTGTTGTTACTCGCCCCTTCCTCCAAATTTCACCCTTAGGCTTTTCCGTTCTCTCCATCGTTTAGAATTCTAGTCCCTCCTCCGTGTTTGATGTCGTTGGCTAGGATTGTCCTTTAGCCCATGGAAGTGCACTTTACTAGGTGCTACTATCCGGCGCCAAACGGTCCGAGGTTTTTTTACAAGGTTGCTATTTCTCGGGCCCACATCCACCCCTCCCCCTAGCCTCTTCCATTCTCTCCATCGTTTAGAATTCTAGTTCCTCCTCCGCGTTTGATATCGTTGGCTAGGTTACTCCTCTACCCCAAGGCAGTTAACATACTGTGTGTCACATTACGGAGCCAAATGGTCTGAGGTTTTTTTTACGAGGTTGTTATTTCTCGCCCCATCCCCGACTCCCACGTAGGCTATTCGGTTCTCTCCATCTTATAAAATTCCAGATCCTCTTCCATGTTTGATATCATTTGCTAGGTTTCTCCTCTATCCCAATGAAGTGCTCTTTACTGGGTGCCACTGTCCGGAGACAAATGGGCTGAGGTATTTATTTACGAGGTTGCTATTCCTTTCCCCCCTCCTCCACCGCTCCCCCCTAGCCTCTTGTGTTCTCTCCATCGCCTATAAATCTAGTTCCTCTTCCACATTTTATATCGTTGGCTTGGTTTCTCCTCTAGCCCAAGGCAGTGCACTTTACTGGGTGCCACTATCCGGAACCAAATGGTCCGAGGTTTTTTTTATGAAGTAGTTATTTCTCGCCCTTCCTCAACCCCCTGCCCTTAGGCTATTCCGTTCCCTCCATTGTTTAGAATTTTAGTCCATCTTTTGCGTTTGATATCGCTGGCTAGGATTGTCCTTTAGCCCAAATATGTGCACTTTAATGGGTGGCACTATCCGGAGCCAAATGGTCTGTTATTTCTCACCCCATCGCTCCCCCCCCCCCCTCATCCTTCGGGTTATTCTGTTCTCTCCAGCTTTTAGAATTTCAGTTCCTCTTCCGTGTTTGATATCATTGGCTAGGTATCTCCTCTAGCCCAAGGCAATGAACTTTACTGGGTGCCACTGACCGGAGACAAATGGGCAGTGGTTTTTTTTACAAGGTTCCTATTTCTCGCTCCTTCCTCCACCCCTCCCCCTAGCTTCTTCTGTTCTTTCCATCATTTAGAATTCTAGTCCATATTCCACATTTGATAATGTTGGCTAGGTTTCTCCTGTAGCCCAATGCAGTGCACTTTTCTAGGTGCTACTAACTGGAACCAAATGGTCCGAGGTTTTTTTACAAGGTTGTCATTTCTCCCCCCTCATTCACCCCTCCCCCTAGCCCCTTTTGTTCTCTCCATCGTTTAGTATTCTAGTTCCTCTTCCGTGTTTGATATCGTTGGCTAGGTTTCTCCTCTAGCCCAAGGCACTGCACATGTTTGGGTGCCACCATCCATAGCCAAGTGGTCCGAGGTTTTATTATGAGGTTGTTATTTCTCACCCCCTCCTGAACCCCCACCCACCCCTACACTCTTCCGTTCTCTCCATCGTTTAGAATTCTAGTTCATCTTCCGCATTTGATATCGAGGTTTCTCCTCTGGCTCAAGGCAGTGGACTTTACTGGGTGCCACTATCCGGTACCAAATGGTCCGAGGTTTTATTTACGAGGCTGCTATTTCTCGTCTCCACCTCCACCCCTCCCCCTAGCCTCTTCCATCCTCTCCATCGTTTAGAATTCTAGTTTTTCTTCCGCGTTTGGTATCGTTGGCTAGGTTTCTCCTCTACAACAAGGCACTGCACTTTACTGAGTGCCACTATCCGGAACCAAATGAGCCGAGGTTTTCTTTATGACTTTGTTATTTCACGGCCCCTCCTCCATTCCTATCCCCACAAGGTTCTTCCGTTCTCACCATCATTTAGAATTCTAATTCCTCTTCCGCATTTGATGTCATTGGCTAGGTTCCTTTTCTAGCCCAAGGCTGTGCACCTTACTGGGTGCCACCATCCACAGCCAAATGGTCGAGTTTTTTTCATAAGGTTGTTATTTCTCACCCCCTCCTCCACCCCCCTACCCCTAGGATCTTCCATTCCCTCCATCGTTTAGAACGCTAGTTCCTCTTCCGCGTTTGATATCGTTGGCTAGTTTTCTTCTGTAACCCAAGGCAGTGCACTTTACTGGGTGCCACTATCCAGATCCAAACGATCCGAAATTTTTTTTTGTGAAGTTGTTATTTCTCGCCCCCTCTTCCACCTCCCCCCCCCCCCCCCCCTAGGCTCTTCCATTCTCTTCATCGTTTAGAATTCCAGTTCTTCTTCCGCATTTGTTATCGTTGCCTAGGTTACTCCTCTAGCCCAAGGCAGTGAACTTTACTGGGTGCCACCATCCCCAGCCAAATGGTCTGAGTTTTTTTTAATAAGGTTGTTATTTCTCGCCCTTTAATCCACCCCCTACAGCTAGGCTCTTCCGTTTTCTCCATCGTTTAGAACTCTAGTTTTTCTTCCACATTTGATATCGTTGGCTAGGTTTCCTGTCTAGCCCAAGGTAGCGCTACATTACTATGTGCCACTATCAGGAGCCAAATGGTCCGAGGTCTTTTCTACGAATTTGTTATTTCCCGCCCAGTCCTCCACTCCCACCCCCCTAGGCCCTTCCGTTCTCTCCATCGTTTAGAATTCTCGTTCCTCTTCCACGCTTGATATCATTGGCTAGGCTTCTAATGTAGCCCAAGACAGTGCACTCTACTGGGTGCCACTATCTCGAGCCAAATGGTCCGTGATTTTTTTTATGACGATGTTATTTCTCGCCCCCTCCTCCAGCCCCACCCCCTAGGCTCTCCCGTTCTCAACTTCATATAAAATTCTTGTTCCTTTTCCACGTTCGATATCGTTGGCAAGGTTTCTCATCTAGCCCAAAGCAGTGCACTTTACAGGTTTCCACCATCCATAGCCAAATGGTATGAGGTTTTTTTTTACGTGGTTGTTATTTCTCACACGTTCTCCACCACCCCCTTCCCCGCCACAATGCTCTTCCGTTCTCTCCATCGATTAGAATTCTAGTTCCTCATCTGTGTTTGATATCGTTGGCTGTGTTTCTCCTCTAGCCCAGGATAGTGCACTTTAATGGGCGTCACTATCCGTAGCCAAATGGTCCAAAGATTTTTTTATGAGGTTTTCATTTCTCGCCCCCTCCTCCACCCTCACCCCATTGACTCTTCCGTTCTCACCATCGTTTAGAAATCTAGTTCCCTTCCGCGTTTGATATACTTGGCTAGGTTTCCTCTCTTGCCTAAGGCAGTGCACTTTACTGGGTGCCACTATCCATAGCCAAATGGCCCAAGGCTTTTTTTATGGGGTTAATAATTCTTGCCCCCTCCTCCAACCCCCAACTTAGGCTCATCCATTCTCTCCATCATTTAGAATTCTAGTTCCTCTTCCGCGTTTGATATCGTTGGCTAGGTTTCTCCTCTAGCCCAATGTAGTGCACTGTACTGGGTGCCACTATCCGGAGCCAAATGGTCCAAGGTTTTTTTACGAGGTTTTTATTTCTCGCCCCCTCCTCCAACCCCCTCCATAGGCTGTTCCGTTCTATCCACCATTTAGAATTCTAGTTCTGCTTCGGCGTTTGATATCATTGGCTAGGATTCTCCTCTATCCCAAGGCAGTGCTTTTTACTGGGTGACACTATCTGGAGTCAAATGGTCCAAGGTTTTTTAACGAGGTTGTTTATTCTAGCTCCATTCTCAGGCAACCCCCCCCCCATAGGATCTTCCCTTCTCTAAATCGTTTAGAATTCTAGTTCCTCTTCAGCATCTGATATTGCTGGCTAAGTTGCTGCTCTGGCCCAAGGCAGTGCACTTTACAGGGTGCCACCATCTAAAGCTGAATGGTCCGAGTTTTTTTTGATGAAGTTTTTATTTCTCGCCCCCTCCTCCAACCACTCCCTGCCCCCCTAGGCTCTTCCGTTCTCACCATCATTTAGAATTCTAATTCCCCTTCAACATTTGATATTATTGGCTACGTTTATCCTCTAGCCTAAGGCACTTTACTGGGTGACACCATCGGGAGCCAAACAGTCCGAGGATTTTTTACGATGTTGTGAATTCTCGGCCCCTCCTCCAACCCCTCCCCCCTAGGTTCTTCCATTCTCTCCATAGTTTAGAATTCTAGTTCGTATTCCGCATTTGATATCGTTGGTTAGCTTTCTCCTCTAGCCCAAGGCAGTGCACTTCACTGTGTGCCACCATCCAGAGCCAAATGATCCAAGGTTTTCTTTACAGGGAAGCTATTTCTCGCCCCCTCCTCCATCCCCCCCCCCCCCATGCTCTTCTGTTCTCTCTATCGTTTAGAATTCTAGTTCCTCTTCCGCATTTTATATCTTTGGCAAGGTTTGTCCTCTAGCCTATAGCAGTACATTTTACTGGGTGACACTATCTGAAGTCAAATGGTCCGAGGTTTTTTTACTAGGTTGTTTATTCTCGCGCCATCCTCCAGCAATACCCCCCCCCCCCCCGCCCCCTCTTGGGCTCTTCTGTTCTCTCAATCGTTTAGAATCCTAGTTCCTCTTCCCCATTTGGTATCGTTGGCTAGGTTTCTCCTCTAGCTCAATGCAGTGCACTTTGCATGGTGCACCATCCGGAGCCAAATGGGCCGAGAATTTTTTTTACGAGATTGTTAATTCTCGCCCCCTCCTCAATCCCCCCCCCCTCCCGCCCCAGGCTCTTCCATTCTCTAAATCGTTTAGAATTCAAGGGCTCTTCCGCATTTGGTATTGTTGGCTAGGTTTGTCCTCTAGCCTAAGGCGCTACCTTTTACTGGGTGACACTACCCGGAGTCAAATGGTCCGAGGCTTTTTTTACGAGGTTGTTTATTCTCGCCCCATCCTCCAGCAACCCCCCGCCCCCCTCCACTTAGGCTCTTCCGTTCTCTCCATCGTTTAGAATTCTAGTTCCTCTTCCACATTTGATATCATTGTCTAGGTTTCTCCTCTAGCTCAAGACAGTGCACTTTACAGGGTGCCACCATCCGGACCCAATGGCCCAAGGTTTTTCTTTAAAAGGTTGTTATTTCTCGCCCCCTCCTCCACCCCCTCCTCCCTCTAGGCTCTTCCGTTCTCTCCACCGTTTGGAATTCTAGTTCGTCTTCCACATTTGATACCGTTGGCTAGGTTTCTCCTCTAGCCCAAGGCAGTGCACTTTACTTGGTACCACCATTCGGAGCCTAATGGTCCAAAGTTTTTTTTTTTTTTACGAGGTTGTTATTTCTCGCCCCCTCCTCCACCCCCCACCCCCCCATACTCTTCCATTCCGTCCATCGTTTAGAATTCTAGTTGCTCTTTCGCATTTGATATCGTTAGCTATGTTTCTCCTCTAGCCCAATGCAGTGCACTTTACTGGGTGCCACCATCTGGAGCCGAATGGTCCAAGGTTTTTTTTACGAGGTTGTTATTTCCTGCCACCTCCTCCACCCCCCCCCCCCCCCCAGGCTCTTCTGTTCTCTCCATCAATTAGAATTCTAGTTCCTCTTCCATCTTTTATATTGTAGGCTTGGTTTATCCCGTAGTCCAAGGCAGTGCACATTACTGGGTGACACCATCCGGAGCCAAACAGTCCGAGGATTTTTTTACGTGGTTGTTAATTCTCGCCCCCTCCTCCAACCCCCCCCCCCCTAGGTTCTTCCATTCTCTCCATAGTTTAGAATTCTAGTTCCTCTTCCCTGTTTGATATCGTTGGCTAGGTTTCTTCTCTTCCTCAAGGCAGGGCCACTATCCGGAGCCAAATGATCCGAGGTTTTCTTTATGAGGTTGTTATTCCTCGCCCCCTCCTCCACCCCCCCCCCCCCCCGCCATTCTCTTCCATTCTGTCCATCGTTTAGTATTCTAATTGATCTTCCGCATTTGATATCGTTAGCTATGTTTCTCCTCTAGCCCAAGGCAGTGCACTTTACTGGGTGCCACCATCTGGAGCCTAATCGTCCAAGGTTTTTTTTTTTATGAGGTTGTTATTCCTTGCCCCCTCCTCCACCCTCGCCCCCCCTAGTCTCTTCCGTTCTCTCCATCAATTAGAATTCTAGTTCCTCTTTCACCTTTTATATCGTTGTCTAGGTTTCTCCTCTAGCTCAAGGCAGTGCACTTTACAGGGTGCCACCATCCGGACCCAATGGCCCAAGGTTTTTCTTTACAAGGTTGTTATTTCTCGCCCCCTCCTCCACCCCCTCCTCCCTCTAGGCTCTTCCGTTCTCTCCATCGTTTGGAATTCTAGTTCGTCTTCCACATTTGATATCGTTGGCTAGATTTCTCCTCTAGCCCAAGGCAGTGCACTTTACTTGGTACCACCATTCGGAGCCTAATGGTCCAAGGTTTTTTTTTTTACGAGGTTGTTATTTCTCGCCCCCGACTCCACCCCCCCCCCCCCCATACTCTTCCATTCTCTCCATCGTTTAGAATTCTAGTTGCTCTTTCGCATTTGATATCGTTAGCTATGTTTCTCCTCTAGCCCAAGGCAGTGCACTTTACTGGGTGCCACCATCTGGAGCCTAATGGTCCAAGGTTTTTTTTATGAGGTTGTTATTCCTTACCCCCTCCTCCACCCTCGCCCCCCCTAGTCTCTTCCGTTCTCTCCATCAACTTGAATTCTAGTTCCTCTTCCACCTTTTATATCATTGGCTTGGTTTCTCCTCTAGCCCAAGGCAGTGCACTTTACTGGGTGCCACCATCCGGAGCCAAATGGTCAGGGTTTTTTTTTTTTTTGTTATTTCTCGTCCACTCCAACCCCCCCACCCTCGGCACTCACACACTCCTCCGTCGCCATCACGTGCGAGATTGTGCCATGTACTTGAGACCAGCTGTAACGGAGTTGTCACTTTTCTCTATTTTATTCATTTTTCGTCTTACCTCCAATTTTTTTTATTTCCGTCATGTCTTTGCGACGTATAGTTTGAACAGTAGTGGCAAATGACTGCATCCCTGTCTTACACCCTTTTTATTCCGAATAGTTCGTTCTTGTTCAACGGTTCTTACTGTCTCGTCTTGCTTTCTGTAAATATCAGATATTACATATCTTCCTTATAGCCTATACCAATTTTTCTTAGAGTGCAGAACTTCTTTCACCATCTACGTTACCGAACGCTTTTTCCGATCCACGAATTCAGTGAAGGTGTCTTAGTTATTCTCAAGTCTTGTTTCCATTATCGAACGCAGAGTCGGAATTTCCTCTCTGATGCCTTTATCTTTCCGACAGCCAAACTGACTGTCAACTGCTCCACAATTCTCTTTTCCTCTTCTGTGTATACTTCTAGTCAGCAATAGTAATGCATGAGCTGTTAACTAACTTGCAAGATAGTTCTCGCACATACCTGCCCTTACCGCCATTCGCTACACACCAGATCAGAAAGGAAGTTACCGTTGCCTTTTCATCAAGTACAGACAGTCCTGAAAATTTGTGCTTGCTACGGGCCCTCGGGCTTCGCAGCGCGATTCCTCACGTACTGGCAACTGAAAAATGTCTCTAAAAAAATTTCGTCCTGCGCATTTTACGGGCAGTAAATGGACGCTAAAGACTTGCTGTCTGGCAACACTGTAATCGTGTGTACGGTAACTACCTCTGTCGTTAATAACAGCAGTGCTGTGCAGTTAATACATGGTTAGCTTTTTGGCTTAGCATACAGGAAGTAGAGAGTTCGATTCTGTGTAGAGGCGTATTTGTTTTTATTTGCTATAAGTAGTCTGCTTGGTACGGTATCTGGCATCTTAATCGTCTTGCAGCAATTACAGTGAGTCTTCTACAAAACATTTGCAATCACATACTACAAACACAGAAATGAAAATACAACAGTTTTCATTGGTCTGCTTTCAAAGGGGTCTTTGCACGTCGTGGGCGCGAATTGTTTCGCGCCATCGCATCTACTAGATTCCAAACTTGTATTCTGTTTACCCTCCCCCAATGGTCCCATCGAAAGTACTTGCAAAGCACGTTGCTTGCCCTACTGGTGACGTAAGGCAAATATAATACACCTGAACATGGATACCATAATAGGTGGTATTAATCGATGGGACCACTGTGGGAGGGTACACATTAAACAAGTTTGAAATCTAGTAGATGCAGTGGTGCGAAACAATTCACGTGCGCGACACGCAAAGGTTTCTGACGAGTGAAAACAATTGTATTTCCATTCCTGTGTTCGTAGTACGTAACTGCAAATGTTTTGTAGATGACCCACTGTAATCGCTGTATGACGATTAAGAAGTCAAATACCGACCACGCAGACTACTTTTAGCAAATAAAAAAAATGGCCCTATACCCAGAATCAAACCCTCGACCTCCTGCATGCTAAGCCAAAACGCAATCCCCTGCATCAACTGCACAACGGCAGTTACGACTCCAAACAGGGGTAGCTACCGTACATGTGACTACAGTGTTACAAGATTGCCCTTTAACGTCCATTTACTGCCCGAAATATGCGTAGGACAAAATTTTGTGAGAGACACTTTCGCATTGTCATTGTGTGAGGGACCACGCTGCGAAGACCGAGTGCGCGAATATTTTTTCACGCTGTATAATAGCTGTGACAATACTTGTAAAATGTTTAACAAAAAAACGTGGAATGCATGCAATAGACAATAGTAAGGCGCGTAGAGAGTAACTGTCATTTGTACTGCAGTAAAATTGCTGATGTTTTAGGTGAACTATGTATACACAAGTTGTCTATTACATGCACCTCACTTTTTCGTTTTATATTTTACAAGTATTGTCGTAGCTTTTAAAATTTCACAGTCACAAATTTTCAGGACTATATTAGTGGTTATGAATCAATATGGGCCCAGGAGAAACTATTTTATACTTTTTACTATTAAAATGTTTTTTTATTTAATTAATTATTCTATGCTTTTACCTAACGTGTGTAAGCTTACAGTGTTTTTATATCGGTTGTATAAATTATTTAGATATTCCAGAATGAGATTTTCACTCTGCAGCGGAGTGTGCGCTGATATGAAACTTCCTGTCAGATTAAAAGTTTGGAAGGTAGGAGACGAGAGACTGGCAGAAGTAGAGCTGTGAGTACCGGGCGTGAGTCGTGCTTCGGTAGCTCAGATGGTAGAGCACTTGCCCGCGAAAGGCAAAGGTCCCGAGTTCGAGTCTCGGTCGGGCACACAGTTTTAATCTGCCAGGAAGTTTCAAATTTAGATATTAGTTATATCATTATGTACTATGAACAACATTGAACTTGCAAGGCCATCTTATATTGTGCTAGAAAAGGACTTCCATATAAATTGGAAACCGGCAATGCAGTAAAACAAAAAGCTTTGAACAACTGGAGCGGTTATTCATTAATTCAAAATTGTAAATTTTGTCGATTCTTTTCAGCTACGCTTCTTTTCCGTCCATAGCGACATCTGTTGTGTTGTTTTACTTAAAGAGTGAGCGATACAGGAGGAACAGAGACGCGCAAAGTGACTTTCAAGAAATAGATACGTACATATAATAAGGACAACGTATGCGGTTATTCATTAATTCAAAATTGTAAATTTTGTCGATTCTTTTCAGCTACGCTTCTTTTCCGTCCATAGCGACATCTGTTGTGTTGTTTTACTTAAAGAGTGAGCGATACAGGAGGAACAGAGACGCGCAAAGTGACTTTCAAGAAATAGATACGTACATATAATAAGGACAACGTATGCGGTTATTCATTAATTCAAAATTGTAAATTTTGTCGATTCTTTTCAGCTACGCTTCTTTTCCGTCCATAGCGACATCTGTTGTGTTGTTTTACTTAAAGAGTGAGCGATACAGGAGGAACAGAGACGCGCAAAGTGACTTTCAAGAAATAATACGTACATATAATAAGGACAACGTATGCTAACCGAGACTGGAGAACTGACAAGAGGAGGCGTTTAGTACGCAGTTTCATAAACCGGTTTTCCACTAGTTAGTATGATTCGGTAGCTGCAGCTTCTACCTCGTCAGCGACGTAATATGCGCTCATGTTTGTGGAAACAACACCAACATTTTGATACATTTGCGGGTCTTATCTCTGCAACTATTTCGTGTGTACATGATAATGCCAAAGAGAAAACTGTTGTTAGGTCAAGGGCATAACATGGCTAATATGACCATGCCCAGGAAAACATTATGGTAATCCAATTAACTACCATTATAGTAGCTGTTAACATCACAAAAGCCTGTCCATTCTGCCTGGTTGCCTTCATTCAGAAGAACTATGGCGGCGTGAGGCACAGCACAGACATATGCCTCTCTTGCGTTGCGTTTTATTCCTGTTCTAAGAACTCTGCCTCATCCTTCATTAACTTCAGAGTGACCCAATTTCTCTTAGGTCGTTCTTCTTCAAATGTTGTTGCTCAATCTACAGTCACCTCTCCACTGGTTCCTCAGTCAGTCTAATTCTAACGTGGTTGGCTTCAGATCTTCTCCTGCCTCATATCACTGGCCTTTTTCAAAAATATACTCTAAGACAAAAAGGAAATGATGCACCAAGAAGGAATCATCTAAATGGGATGGAAATCAGTAGATGTGATGTACATGAACAGACAAACAAGTGATTACGACTTCGGAAAAACTGGATGATTTATTCAGGAGCAAACACTTGACAAAATGAGCAAGTTAATAACGCCTTGATCCGCCTCTGACCCTTACGCAAGCAGTTATTCAGCTTGGCATTGATTGATACTTTTGTTGGATGTCCTCCTGAGGGATATCGTGCCAAATTATCCAACAACTCTGTCACTAAATGGCAAGCCGAATAACCCCTTGAATATTGGCCACAGGTGGAACAACGCGTTACTCAGTTGTTCAATTTGTGAAGCTCGTTCTCTTCAATAAATGATCCCAATTTACTGAAATTGTCATCGTTTGTTTGTTTGTACATGTACATCACATCTAACGATTTCCCTACCATTCGGATAATTCCTTCATGGTGCGTCTTATTTTTTTAGAGTTTATCTCCCTCTCTTGTGATTTTAGGAAGGAGTGTTCACTAAAATCAGTTTTAATTCTTTTGCGCGTTCAGGAATCATTTCTTCTAGTCAATATTCTCTAGTACTCCTTCCTGCCTTCCCGTCTTTGCCATACTATAAAGTTTCCAATAATATTAAATTATCTACTTCACAGATTATCTCAATTCATCAGTTTTGTTATATCGTCTATTTCATCTGCACGCAAATCTGTGCTATGTGGATGACTGTGGTTTTGTTTATAAGCTGAACAGGATAATTCTGTCACAGCAGAGTTTATAGTAAGGCACTCGAATAACTGGTACACCGTTCCTTAATGCTGTTGTTATTCCCCAGCGCTAGTTTTCTGTGATTTAATTAAATCGCTCAAGTCAAACAACTACATGGCTGCTTTCAGAAGAACAAATCCAGTTAGTTACAGGGTCGTCCATTCCCATCGTATCCTGACACACTATTTGTAGTGGCCTTGTAGTTGACGGGCGCTAAACTCTAAGCTTCATTCCTTTCTTTTTACATTCAATGTTCAGATTTTTAGAACTCTACGCTGGTGCGTTCTGCCCTTGACTGCCCACCATCCCTCGCTCTCTTGCGCTGGCTGAAGGCAGAGAACAGAGTTCGGGACTATTTTACCTACAGGATGTTTCAAGAAGAGAGAGCTAATATGTAGATTATTTTGTAGAAGACTGCACGTCTTTTGGATACGGTTGTCCTTACTTACTTCTTTTCGATCTATTGCACAGTACTAAGATGCTGATAACAGCTCATTCTGAAACTCTTTGGAGATTATTTTATCACTCTAAGGGTGTCAGGATGTCCTGAACGAATATCAGATCCTAAGCTATAACTCAGCATCCGAACAGACCTCGGAAGGCTCACCGGTACCGACCGACCGCCATGTCGTCCTCAACAGAAAGGCGTCACTGGAAGTGGATACGGAGGGGCATATAGTCAGCACACCGCTGTCCCGTACATTGTCAGTTTTCACGCCCGAAGCCGCTACTTCTCAATCAAGTAGCTTCTCAATTGGCCTCAGGGGCTGAGTGCACCCCGCTTGCCAACAGCGCTCGCAAGTCTCAGACGGTTACCACCAAAGTGTTAGCCAAGCCCGACAGCGCTTAACTTCGGTGGTCGGGCGGGTATCGGTATTACCACTGCGGCAAGGTCGTTGGCTCCTAAGCTGTAGATGTGCTTGAAAGCCTGTTCAAGAACGTGAGTCACACATCGCATCATCAACGCTCTCGTAATACGAAAAATCTTCAGTCAGTCCAACCTGTAGTCTCACTTGTGCTCAACGGTTTCTAAGAGTCCTCGAAGTCAAAGCTTTAAACATTATCATGTCCGAGGGTGACTTGCAACCTCCTTAAGACGTAGCATTACTTGTGTAGCCCATCTCTGCGCTCACAGGGCCACTGAAAGCGTGGCGATCCGCTCATATTTACTCCATGTTTCAAATCGATTACAAATTGTTTAAGGCTTTCGTATAAATTTCTTGCCTGGTGTAGCAATTTCCACAAACATGAGTGTTTTGCCGTGTAGGACTTATTTCTCTGAACTCGGACTAAACTTTGGATGTTCTGCATACCTACGATATTCACTAAGTTTTTTGTTCTTACTGCGGCCGTTGTACGTGATTATCAACACGGTTCGTTGGAACAGTACTCAAAAACGGAGTGATTATTTGCCTAGGAGCAGCCCGTCCTCCAATACCTTGCGATCGCCATTAGAAATTCGTGCTATTTTTAATTTACTTTTTGTAATACTCGCACACCTCTCACTTCATAATTGTGTGCATGCATTTCTTAGTAGTCTGTTTGGGAACTTTCGATTTATCCTACATCTTTTATTATACTAACGCATTCTACGTTAATTTATATGCCGTGTTCGAATCCCTGTCCTGTACACATTCGCACTCGTCGCCGCTGATTCCGCGTAATGTCCCGATGCAGCTGACGTCACTAGTCCCTTCCCTTTCCTTCCCTTTCTTCCCCTCTCCATCTTCAATTTACATGTTGTTGATGTGCTCTTCAGTCCAAAGACTGGTTTGATGCAGTTCTCGATGCTACTCCATCCTGTGCAAGCCTCTTCGTCTCCGAGTAACTACTGCAACCTGTATCAGTCTGAATCTGGTTACTGTATTCATCTCTTGGTCTCCGTCTACGATTTTTATCCTCCACGCTTCCCTCCAGTACTAAATTGATGATCTCTTGATGCCTCAGAATGTGTTCTACCAACCGATCCCTTCTTCTAATCAAGATGTCCCACAAATTCCTCTTCTCTCAATTCTGTTCAGTACCTCCTCACTTATTACGTGATCTACCCATCTAATCTTCTGCATTCTTCTGTAGCATCACATTTGGAACGCTTTTGTTCTCTACTTGTCTAAACTGTTTATCGTCCGTGTATCACTTCCATACATGGACTCACTTCATACAAATACTTCCAGAAAAGATTTCCTGACACTTAAATCTATACTCGATGTTAAATTTCTCTTCTTCAGAATAGTTTTCCTTGCCATAGCTAGTGTACATTTTATATCCTCCCTATTTCGACCATTATCAGTTATTTTGCTCCCTAAATAGCAGTTCTCATCTACTACTTTGTTTCATTTCCGAATCTAATACCGTCAGCATCACCTGATTTAATTCGACTACATTCCATTATCTTCGTTTCGCCTTTGTTGATGTTCATCTTATATCCTCCTTTCAAGACACTGTCCATTCCGTTCAGTTGCTCTTTCAAGTCATTTGTTGTCTCTGACAGAATTACAATGTCATCGGCAAACCTCAAGGTTTTTATTTCTTCTTACTGGACTTTAATTCCTACTCCATATTTTTCTTTTATTTCCTTTACTGCTTGCTCAGTATTCAGTTTGAATAACATTAGGGATAGGCTATGACCCTGCCTCACTGCCTTCTAAAGCACTGCTTCTCTTTCATGTCCCTGGACTGGCATAATAGCCATCTGGTTTGTGTACAAACTGTAAATAGCCTCTCGCCCCCTGTATTTCACCCCTGCCAACTTCAGAATTTGAAAGAGCGTATTCCAGTCTACATTGTCAAAAGCTTTCTCTATCACTACTAATGCTAGAAAGGTAGGTTTGCCTTTCCTTAACCTATCTTCTAAGACAAGTCGTAGGGTCAGTATTGTCTCGCGTGTCCCAAGATATATACGGAATCCAACCTGATCTTCCCCGAGGTCGACTTCTACCAGTTTTTCCATTCGTCTGTAAGAAAATCATATTTTGCAACCGCGACTTACTAAACTGATAATTCGGTAATTTTCACAGCTGTCAGCACCTGCTTTCTTTAGAATTGTAATTATTATATTCTTGTCCACCAGATGGAAGAGTTTGCTCATGGCGCGCTCTCCCAAGGCTATCAGTAGTTCTAACGGAACGTTGCCTACTCCCGGGACCTTGTTTCTCCTTAGGTCTTTCAGTGGCCTGTCAGGATCTCCACGCAGTTTCATATCTCCCATCTCATCTTGATCTACGTCCTCTTCCACTTTCATAATACCTTCGTCAAGTACATCGCCCTTGTATAGACCCTCTACATACTCCTTCTACGTTTCGGCTTTCTCTTCTTTACTTAGGACTAGTTTACCATCTGAGCTCCTGACATTCATACAGGTAGTTCTCTTTTCTCCAAAGGTCTCTTTAATTATTCTGTAGGCGGCATGTATCTTATCTCTAGTAATATATGCCTCTACATCCTTACGTTTGTCCTCTATCCAATACCGTGTAGCCGCACTAGACGTAAGATAGATACTGCCTACCGGAAAATTAAAGAGACCTTTGGAGAAAAGAGAACCACTTGTATGAATATCAAGAGCTCAGATGGAAACCCAGTTCTAACCAAAGAAGGGAAAGCAGAAAGATGGAAGGAGTATATAGAGGATCTATACAAGGGCGATGTACTTGAGGACAATATTATAGAAATGGAAGAGAATGTAGATGAAGATGAAATAGGAGATACGATACTGCGTGAAGAGTTTGACAGAGCACTGAAAGACCTGAGCCGAAACAAGGCCCCGGGAGTAGACAACATTCCATTAGATCTACTGACAGCCTTGGGAGACCCAGTCCTGACAAAACTCTACCATCTGGTGAGCAAGATGTATGAGACAGGCGAAATACCCACAGACTTCAAGAAGAATATAATAATTCCAATCTTAAAGAAAGCAGGTGTTGACAGATGTGAAAATTACCAAACTATCAGTTTAATAAGTCACAGCTGCAAAATACTAACACGAATTCTTTACAGACGAATGGAGAAACTGGTAGACGCCGACCTCGGGGAAGATCAATTCGGATTCCGTAGAAATACTGGAACACGTGAGGCAATACTGACCTTACGACTTATCTTAGAAGAAAGATTAAGGAAAGGTAAATCTACGTTTCTAGCATTTGTAGACTTAGAGAAAACTTTTGACAATGTTGACTGGAATACTCTCTTCCAAATTCTAAAGGAGGCAGGGGTAAAATACAAGGAGCGAATGGCTATTTACAATTTGTACAGAAACCAGATGGCAGTTATAAGAGTCGAGGGACATGAAAGGGAAGCAGTGGTTGTGAAGGGAGTGAGACAGGGTTGTAGCCTATCCCCAATGTTATTCAATCTGTAATTTGAGCAAGCAGTAAAGGAAACAAAAGAAAAATTCGGAGTAGGTATTAAAATTCATGGAGATGAAATAAAAACTTTGAGGTTCGCCGATGACATTGTAATTCTGTCAGAGACAGAAAGGACTTGGAAGAGCAGTTGAACGGAATGGACATTGTCTTGAAATGAGGATATAAGATGAACATCAACAAAAGCAAAACGAGGATAATGGAATGTAGTCGAATTAAGTCGGGTGATGCTGAGGGAATTAGATTAGGAAATGAGACACTTAAAGTAGTAAAGGAGTTATGCTATTTGGGGAGCAAAATAACTGATGATGGTCGAAGTAGAGAGGATATAAAATGTAGACTGGCAATGGCAAGGAAAGCGTTTCTGAAGAAGAGAAATTTGTTAACATCGAGCATAGATTTAAGTGTCAGGAAGTCGTTTCTAAAAGTATTTGTATGGAGTGCAGCCATGTATGGAAGTGAAACATGGACGATAAATAGTTTGGACAAGAAGAGAATAAAAGCTATCGAAATGTGGTGCTAAAGAAGAATGCTGAAGATTAGATGGGTAGATCACAAAACTAATGAGGAGGTATTGAACAAGATTGGGGAGAAGAGAAGTTTGTGGCACAACTTGACAAGAAGAAGGGACCGGTTGGTAGGACATGTTCTGAGGCATCAAGGGATCACAAATTTAGCATTGGAGGGCAGCGTGGAGGGTAAAAATCGTAGAGGGAGACCAAGAGATGAATACACTAAGCAGATTCAGAAGGATGTAGGTTGCAGTAGGTACTGGGAGATGAATAAACTTGCACAGGATAGGGTAGCATGAAGATCACAACAACAACATCGATTTCATTTTTGAGACGTTTGTATTTGTTTTCGCCCGCTTCATTTACTGCGTTTTTATATTTTCGCTCATCACTTATATTCAATATCTCCTGTGTTACCCATGGATTGCTACTAGCGCTCGTCTTTTTACCCAATTGATTCTCTGCTGCCTTCACAATTTCATCTCTCAAAGCTACCCATACTTCTCCTATTGTATTCCTTTCTCCTGTTCTTGTCAATCGTTCCCTAATGCTCCCTCTGAAACTCTCTACAACCTTTAGTTCTTTAGTTTATGCGGGTCTCATTTCCCAAATTGCTTCCTTTCTGCAGTTTTTTGAGTATTAATCTACAGTTCATAACCAATAGATTGTGGTCAGAATCCACATCTGCCCCTGGAGGCTGGTTAATGACGTCACATTGGCACCACGTTTCACCACAATTCTGCCCCTTAGCCACCTTCGACGCGTCACACGATGAGAAGGTAACCACACCGCCTCTTACCAACATTTCACTCTTTCATTTGACACCTCTGCGATAGAGGACAGAACCGCGACCCCTTGCTTTGAAATCATGCTGTTTTCTGAGGGGTGGGCGAGAAAAGTAGTTGAGACACACCACCGATTATAAGCGACGAGAAAAGGAGTGGGATAAAGGACGTCAATGAAACCACCACTTTACTTTGGGCGTCGTTTCCCACAAATTTCGCAGTCGGAAACGACAGTTCAGAGTGGAGTGGGCAATGGGACGATGCTCTTGACAACCGTGGACACTTGTGACACCCTCCAGACGATTCGACCCTTCTCTAAGGACGTCGTGAGGCAGCAACCCCACTGTACGTGATCGCACCCCTCTGGAGTCCAGTGAAACCTCAATTATTGCTCTGGTGTACAGGGTGAAACGACTAGGGACCGTTTAAAGCCATTCGACGAAATCTGAATATGATTGGAAGCAGCTAAGGATGCTTATCCTTCTTTTTCTCTCCCGTGTCGCATCCTTCTCTGTCGTGATCACAAGGAGATGTAATGACACATGCATGAATAAAACGGCAAAGAGACCACCTAACACTCTCCAGTTTCGCAATACCCTCTGTGCGACCCACCCACAGTTGTTGAGCGCTTTAAAAATGTACCTGGACAGTGACAACCCGAGTGGAGTCCTAGGCGGCTAAAGGCAGGCAACCTCCTGATAGCCCCTCATTCCGTATCCCCGCTAGAAGGAGCTAGAGCGGCGGTATACGCTGCCTGCAGAAGCGTAAGACTCCATCACGGTTTATTTCTGTACAGGTACTTTTCGAAGAGCTCAACAAAGGTGCACAGGTGACACCGAGGGTGTTGGTATTACTGTTCTGATGAATCTTAGAGGGATCCTCTGCTGTTTTATTGACGAATGTGTAAATCTCCCCCCACCCTGCACGCCCCCTGATCACGCCACTCGAGGTCTGAAGAAACATAAGCAAACTTTGTTGCTTCGGATCACGTCCAGATTTCGTCGAATGGTTTTAAACGGTCCCTTGCGGTTTCACCGTGTACAGCAGAGCAAAGATTGCGGTTGCACTGCACTCCAAAGGGGTGCGATCACGTACAGTGGGGTTGCTGCGTCACGACACCCTTAGAGAATGGGTATATTATCTGGAGGATGTCAGCAACGTTAAAGGATGTCAACAACGTCGACAATGAATTGTCCTTTTCGACCGCGAAATGTGTGGCAATCAACTCCCTTTATGCCACCCCCTGAGGTCTTTACGTGTCGGTGCGGAGCGATGGTGTGCCTCAAATATTTTCCTCGTCTAACCATCAGAAAACCACGTGATTTCCACGCAAGGCGTCACGATTCTGCGTTCCATCGTACAGGCGTCAAATGAAGGGGGAGGGGGGGTCGTGAAATGTGGGTAAGAGGGGGAGTGACGACCTTCCCATCACGTGATACGTTCATAGTGGCGTTGGGGAGAATCGTGGTGAAATTTTGTGTAAATGTGACATCATTAGCCCACGTTACCCCTGACATGAACTTCTGAACTGTGGACCCGAGAGTGTCATCGCAGGGTACCACGCTTTTGTACCGTTACAGAGGTAGGTTGCAGGTATATATGAGACAAATTTCACACGTGTACGTCGTAATGGGAGACAATTATGGTGTTTCGAAAAAGTGACCCTTTAATTGTGTTGTACAGTGTATACGTACAATATACCCTCTATACATTTCATAAATTTCATTTACTAACTGCATGCAACTGAGTTATATTCCGGTCCTGCACACCCTTTCGGCTTACCACACATAAAATGGTCTGCATACAGCGAAAGGTTTCTTTTTCGACATCTCTCGCTGTTGAGTTTCAAAACTGCGTCTCCCCTTTCCTCATTAGTCACGTTTGTAACCGAAGTACCCACATGTGATCTGATTCTCTTCTCGTCTTTCTTCTCTAATACCACTTCTGCACCAAGACGCTAAACCTGAGAAGTAGTTAAATTTATACATCACTCCTTTTTACTCTCCTTTTGTGGTCCGTACAATAGCTTTATTGGTGCTGCAGAACCTACCTACAGCACACCTCCTATTGGCGAAGTCCACATCGTGAGAATCTTCTTTTCCGTTGTCATATTTTGAACATATTTAAACGAATTGCTCATGGCCTGCTTCCAACACATCAGAAAAAACCGCCCTCTCACATTTCTCTTGAGCCAACGTAATTCTAAACTGCCTTGACGTCTGTCAAAGCATGGATTTCCCTTTCAAGCTCTAGTTCGGAGACTCCCAACACATGGCCGTCATCTGCAACAAGGAACGCTTTCTTTCTGCCATTACCTCTGACATAGTAAGGCTTCAGTTACTGCGTAGGTAACCACTTCTCCTTATACTTGCCACATCATCGCTTGCATAAGTCATTGTTCCACATCACAGTACTTATTTAGCAAGGCGCTCCGACCATCCTTACCATCAGCAAACGTGACCCTTCTTTATTAGTTAACGAAATACAAAGATTGAATCGGTTGTATATCTGCACTTGCATCATCCATACCATTCGTTCCTCGCTTTTTTCCCTGTAAGTCCTTTCTTAGAGACTTCTCACCTACGATATTAAACTGACACCTCGATATTTAGAATATATTTTTCCCTCAGCACGTCCGCCCCGATAGCTGAGTGGTCAGCGCGGCGGTCTGTCACGCCAAGGGGCCTGGCTTCGATTCCCGGCTGGGTCGGAGATTTTCTCCGCTCAGGGACTGGGAGTTGTGTTGTCATCATTATCATTTCATCCTCACCAGTGGAAGGCAACGGGAAACCACCATTGGAATCACTTCCCTAGACGCTCATGCGGTGGACCTCTCTGACGAGGCTTCCCCCTTGAACAGACCTGCCGTCAGGCAGAACACAAAGTTAAGTTTTCTATCAGCACTTTTAAAATACGAAGAAACGATGCCTTTCTTCCAATCTACTGCTGGCTGTACATCTACATCATATCTGAGTGGAGAACTTTTTTATGTTTTCGTTACCACTTACTCTCACGACCTTCTTAATTTCACCAGTTTCCTTACTCAATGATTTCTTGGCCTGACAGGAAAAGACAGCGTTTCCTAGGTCACATCCCTTTTAGAGCAATGTGCTACGCTCATTTGATAATTTCCACATCTGAAAAACCATTCTGAAGGGTCCGTGGTACACCATACGACTTCCATACCTTTTCCTCAGGACTCATAATGTTTTTTGCTCACAGTTTCCTCGCTTGCAAGGAAACTGAATTACAGGAGATACCGGTGCAAAGTGAATCTTTAAGCAATTCGTGCTTCATATTTTCCAGTTGTCCCACTACCACAGCACCTTGTTGGTCATGTGCACCGTCGTTATTTCACGCCTGTAGGGTTTCAAAACTGGCTGTGTTCTATGGTTGCACCCTATCTCGACCGAACTGGCACTAGAGTTGGGTATTTACGGTAACAACAGGTGCCGCTATTCATCGGCCTCACCGTATCTGTGCCAGACCGATTGATTTTCTCCTCGCCTCCGTGATTTTTTATGCGGAAGTACCTGTGGACTAAGGAAACCGAGAAAATGCGGCCTTCATTTTACGTGTGAGGCACCCCGCGTTTAGGGACTAGTATGGTATTGGAGCGGGCTGCTGACAGGTTGTTACACCGACGCGTAGGGACCAGGGAGAGGCTAGGACAGGCTGTAGCGTGCTGTATGCGTATATCCGGCTGTGGCCGCGACACGCTGCAGGCGGTGGCCGGCGCTGCAAAGTCAGTTGTCTGGCTACCTGGGCCACGGTGCGCTGGCCTAGCGGCCAGTGAGCGCCAGTTTCCTCCTGTCCACGCCGGAGGCCGACGCAGAAGGCCGCGAGGCTGCAGCAGCCTCGAGGCACTTCGCAGCGGTTCGCAGCCTGGTGAGTACTGCACCTCCTCACTGTTACCCCTACACTGTGTGGTCACAAGTCTGCAGGCACGCACTGCCGTTCCTTACAAGCGCGCCAGGCGTTTACCTCAACGCGGCCAGGACCATCTCATTCGCACCGTTCATCGCCACCGTACCTGATGGCCCCTCCTACACTGTGTTCTGTTTCAAGCTATCTCTGTCTCTCTCCAGTCGTTCCTCACAGTTTCTCGTGGAATCCACCCCTCCACCTCTATGTTAGCCTGCCCATCAATTTTTGTAACGAGGAAATGTAGTTCTGCCTTGAGCAAAAACTTTTTTTTCCTGGTTTTACTATTCATACATGTTTCGGACAAATTTCTCCATCTTCAGGGGTTTTTATTTATTATCTTATTATAACGTACTGGTGTTCACAATTGTTTTTGGTATTTTCAGCACAGTTACAACTATTGCGTAGCAGAGTGTCATTTTTTTTGCAGGTCTCGCGCTTTTGTTCTTCCAAAGGTGTCTGAGTGGAGTTTCCTAACATACACTGTTTCACTGGTTCATTCATGGTCAAACAATGAGACTTTTGTAAACCCTCGCCGCCAGTTTTGTAAAGGCCTCGCCGCTACTACGGTGGTGAGCCGAGATGCCACTGTTGTTACGATAGGATCAGTTTGTTAGTTCGTGAAACGGCTTCTGGTGCAGTACACCGCTAAGACAATTTCTCCCTGCCGCCATTACACAGCTATACCCCAGGCTCAGCTAACAGGATAGAACAGCGAAGGTTCTACAACACTCCAACAAATTAGTAACGAAGTCACACAAATGAGTTAAAAAGGTCTACTTATCTTTGTGACTGGTCGAATAATGAGGTCTGCCACATTGCATGTAATGTAACACAAAAAAGGCAACCGAGCGAGGTGGCGCAGTGGAGGGGAGGACGACGGTTCCATCCCGCGTCCGGCCATCCTGATTTAGGTTTTCTGTGATTTCCCTAAATCGCTCCAGGCAAATACTGGGATGGTTCCTTTCAAAGGGCACAACCGACTTCCTTCCCTCATCCGATGAGATCGATGGCCTCGCTGTCTGGTCTCCTTCCCCAAAACAACCCAACCCCCCAACCCCCTCTCTTCAAATGAGACCAGACAAAAAAGGCCCTCAATGGTTAAGTGCAAATAATCGTAGGTACACTACACAGTACATAGAAAATGCAATTACAACAACTGTCTTTTCACTTCTAAGAGTTCACGAAACGACGTCCACAGTCTAAGTCAGCCCTGGACGATGATCTATAACCAACCGGGAGAGACCTACTCTTCTATTTTCTGAGCAGTCTTCCGTCCGTTGTCGTCCGGTCATTGGCAGGTTGTACTCCGCTGGCAGCTGACCGAGGCGAAGTCGATATCTTATTCCTCGGCGCCGCCCGTGGCGATTGTGGAACTCGCGCAAGTGGCGAGTCTATAGCACTGGCACCAACTGGCATCTTTCCGTCCCTTGTGGTTTTGCAGAGGCTGTGTCTTGTTCGGACGACACAGCAAAAATATTACGTGTTAGGAAACTCCACTCAAACACCCTCAGAAGTACGAAAGCACGAGGTCTGCAAGAAATGACACAATGCAACGCAATAATTGTAGCTGTGCTGCAAATACCAAACAGACTTGCGAACACCAACATGTTGTGATAAGATAATAAATAAAACCTGCTGAAGATGGAGAAAGCTCTCCGAAACATATATGTGTGTAGCAAAACTTGAAAACAAAAAATGGATTTGCTCGTGGCAGAAACACATTTCCCTATAACATAAACGAGCGAAGTGGCGCAGTGTTTATTACACTGGACTGGCATTCGGGAGGACGATGGTTAAATTCCACATCCGGCCATCCTGATTTTAGTTTTTTGCCCTTTCTCTAAATCGCTTCAGGCAAATGCAGGGATGGTTCCTTTGAAAGGGCGCGACCGACTTCCTTCCCTAATTCGATGGGACCGAAGATCTCGCTGTTTGGTCGTCTGCCCAAATCAACCAACCTAACCTGTTACATATTATGAGTAAACACGGACAAGGAAAGAGCTTCGCATCAAAATGATTGTGTTTCTCAATGATTTTTCGTTTCCAACAGCCTGGTCTGATGCGGCCCTCCGCGACTTCCTCTCGTATTCCAGTCTCTTCATCTCAGAGTAATACACACAACATCCTAAACTGTTTGTTGCCTGTATCCACAATCTCCGTATCCTTCTACAGTTGTTGCCCTCTAGCACCATGGAAATCGTTTTCGGGTGTACAGGTTGATTCTTCGAAATAAAGGAAACAACTAGCTTCAAATGAAAATGCAGTTTGATCTTCACAAGGCTGCTCACGTCTAGGTGCACATTTATTGACGTTTACATAGGTTTTTTTCTCTCTATTCCACCTTCTGGTGGAACATCCTAGGGGCAGTAGTGCCGTCGAAAATCCTCCATCATTTTTTTGAAGTGTTGTTTGCTTGTCTTCACGAAACAGTTAAGAGTATCTGAAACCCTTACTTGATTTATGTATATACACGTAGCCTAAAGCCCCCACACACCAAAACGTTCTGCCACTTAGGAAGACATGTGTTCCACAGTCCATCATTCACTTCCGTACAACGCTTTACACCAGACGTACCTTCTCAAATATTTCTTCCTCACTTTAAGGCCGATGTCTGATATTAGTAGACTTATTTTGGCCAGGAATGCCGTTTTTGCCTTTTATAGTTTCTTTTACTTATATACCCTATGCTTACCCGCCATGTATTATTTTGCCCCCAAAGTAGGAGAACCCCTTCACTTCATCTACAGCGCGGTGCCCAATTTTAATGTTGAGTTTCCCGCTGTTCTCAGTTCTGCTACTCATTGTCTTCATCTTTCTTCAGTTTAATCTCAACCTGTATTCTGCACTCATTAAACAGTTCATTCCATTTAACAGGTAATTTAATAATTTTTTCATAGTGTGAGGCCCCAGTCATATACCGCCATTAGACTGTTTTTTGTTTGCAGTGTAACACTTCCATGATCATGATTTCGCCTTCAAAGTACCATTATCAAGTGTTTTAAGTGTTATACAGTGGCTAAATACGACAGTATGCCATCTTAGCCACTGTATAACACTTAAAACACTTGATAATGGCACTTTGAAGCCGAAATCATGATCGTGTAAATGTAACACTGCAAATAAAAGACAGACTAATGGCAGTACTGACTTTAAAATAACAGTTAATTCTCCCTCACTTTCGCCGAGTACTCCAATGTCATTATCGGATCTTATCAGTGATACCCTTTCATTGTGAATTTTAATCCCATTCCTCAACCTGCCCGTCATTTTCGTTGTTGCTTCTTCGCTGCATGATACAGTAGCGACCAAGTGCCGTGCGTCACATGCCTGCCCTCGGGGTCATTGTACAGATGTGTAGGAGTGCACTTGGCCAAATCTCTTCCCCATTCTCCCCTAATCCGAGCCTGTGTTCCGTCTCGCGACGTTAAACACTAAACTTACTTCTTTCTGTGTCGCAAGACCCGAACAACTGGCCCTCTAAATTTCGCAACTGCCCTCGGTCATTCCGTCCACCCGGGCACAAATTACAGCATGACACGACCAGAGCGTTGTCAACAGATTTTTGGCCACAGAGTGTAGTAATTACTAATGTTTTGTAATCTCTTTCAGTTATAGCATTTTATGTGTGTCTGTACAGTTGCTCGGCGGTCTGCGTAAGCAGAAAGCCTGATTTAAGCCATTAAAGGGTACGGGTGTAGTCAGTCGTACAGAGATTGATTTTAAAAAGAATCCACATACTTGTTTAGTAATCGACACCTCCATCCATGAACTGACATCATCAGGCCGCAGAAAATTATTGGATAAACTTGCAGAAACAGAAAATCATCGCTAGTGATTTTTTGGTTCCCATCGGCAGTTTGACCAAACGCAGTTCTTTTTTCACTCGTTATTGTTTTTGTACCGTCTTTTGCAGATGAATTGCTACCATTGATTTTGCCTAACATGATTCCGCTAAATGTATTAGTCATATTCAGTGGTTTTAATGTCCCCTATGCTTTGTGTGTGCCCACTGACTTTTTCGTAAGCTCTAGTTGAACGCAGCGTAAGTTTTCAATCGACTACTCCTCACAATTTTGCAATTCGCTGCCCATAATCTAGGAGCAAGGTTTAGAGCAGCGTGCAAAAAAAAAGTAAGGCTATGTGCAGTGAATTGTAAAACTGTGACATGAAGTTGAATGGAAACTTACACAGCGTTCAACTAGTGCTTGCATAAAGTCGTCTTAGGAGAAATGAAAACCACTGTAGATGTTTAATACAATTAGGAGAAATATGTTTGGTTAAAAAAAATGAAAATTTAGTTCCAAATGATGAAGAATATTTTTTCTTCTCTACACCGTATCATTATATATTCAGAGAGTTTCAGAAGTGGTGGTCAGTATTCAGGGATATGAGAGGAATGATCATTCGAAACAAAAAAGTCCATTCAACATGGTCTCTCAAACGCATACCTTAAGACCTATGAGCAATTCTTGATCTTCGATACTGTGAAACTAATCTCCCCTACTTCAAGCTCTTTGTTTTCCACATTTTGTGAAGTGGTAGTATGGACCAAAACAAGAAAAATTTCCTTAAACATGTGGTCTAAAATGCATACCTTAGAAGTAATGAGCACTTGTTCATTAGAAGAATTGTGTTTCAAATTAGCGAAAATGAAAAAGTGCTCATAACTTCTAAGGTATGCATTTTAGAACATATGTTTACTAGACATGTTTTCTTGTTTTGGTCCATACTACCACTTCACAAAATAGGGAAAGCAAAGAACTTGCAGTAGAAGAGAATTGTTTCACCGTATCGAAAATCAAGAATTGCTCATAGCTCTTACGGTATGCGTTTCAGAGACCATGTTTACCTGACTTTTTTGTTTAGAATGATCATTCCTGTTATATCCCTCTACACTTAAACCGTACAACTTATTTCTTACTCTCCTCTCCTTGAGTCTACTATGCTCTTGGATTGAGGCAATTGTAACAGCCTGCTTGTTAGGTATACACAATAAGTCGTCTACGTCAACGCCTCATATTAAATATGAGACTACAGACTGAAGGAAACGAATGTTGATAAAGATGAATAATTCCCGATCAATGACAAGAGGCTGTGATAATATACTAGTCCAAGAAAGGAGTCAGAAACAACTACGAAATATAAAAAATCGTTACACTCTGGAATGAACAAATAAACGAATCGTTTTATAGAAGAATGTCCGTGTAGTATGGATCATGTTTTAAAGCCGAACGAAATTACAGAAAAACGGATATAAAATGGAGATACATAGGTAGATGGTATGTCCTATAATAAAAGAGATTGAATATGTGCTGGCCTCTAATGGGAAGCATCAGATGCAAGTCTGATATATATCTCAACTACAAAAGGATTTCATTACTATCTTGGCACACAGAAAAGTCTATCGCTATGTTGTAAATCGTATGACGTTCTCTAGTAGTTAACTAGACTGTGAATATCTTCCTGATATATCAGGTCCGTCTCTGTGACTATATTGGCTGATCCAGCAGCCCTATCGCTGTCTTTTTATGCATCCCGCAATGCTTCAAAAACTACGAGCGAGATTTTCATATTTCCCTTTTCGTAGTAAATTTAATGAATTTAAATTTTGTGCTGGGATACGTTTTCGCTTATGGCCACGGTTTTCGAATTATTCAAGAAAGACGCACAAAAGTGACCTTGTAACTCACCCCCTCCCCACACTCATCCGTCACTAGTCAGAATTTCTAGTATGTTCTTTGTGGCACTCCCTCCTACCACACTTCAAAAATTTCCAACTATTCGAACTTTTCCGACATTCGAACTTTTTCGGCCACTTATTGATTGGGCTGTTACGCCACCAGAATAGTCGGCTATTTCGTTAACGTCATTAATTTAAATCTGCCCGTGAGGGTAATGAATGAGAAACGACTAACGTAAACGTTATGTTAAAGCTAATTACGTTGGTAATTCGATCCAAACTTAGCCCTCACAAACACAATAGTTCCGTAGTCAGAAAGCTTGAGGAATACTACGATTAATTTATTTATGCTGTTAAAATTCACAAAATTGTTAGGTAAAATTTACAGGAAGTCTTACAAGTTGTCAGTGTTCGATGAGCCGGTGGCGTAATGACATCAGTCAATAAAGATAAAAAAGGTCGAATGTGGAAATTAATTCGTGCAGTCGTAAATGTTTGTGCACTGGCAGGGAGACCAGGTATGAACAACATACTAGAAATCCTGATCGGTGGGAACTGAGTGTGGGCATGAGGGTGCGTTTGAAGGTCACTTTCGTACGTTTTTCTTGAATAACTCCAAAACCACGGCCTCAATATCAAAATCTCGCGCCTGTTTCTTGAAGGCCAGATATAACATTGCAGGCCGCATAAAACGACGGCGATAGGGCCAGCTGAATCACTGTGTATAAAAGCCTGCTTTTAATAATCTTTATTACAGTTTGTTGTTGCATTTATCTTTACAATAATGGCCGGTTTCATTCATATTTCGAACAACCTCAGATCTGTTAAAACAAATGATGGACGCGCTAAAAGTTAGATCTTATATAACTAATCCGAAACGCACGTATGGTAAATATAAAAGTTTATGCAGTACGCACTCTACTTGCAGTTTTATGTGCTGTGCGCGGCCTTCTTAATTCAGTAATGTGCATAAATGTCTGAAATTATAAAGGAGTCAGTAACCGACCTGCAAAAGATATTATGATTTTTTTCAGGTCACATAAATGGAACATTAACCCAATACGTATCACCGAGAGTGACTTTTCGATCGGGTAGTGTTAGAACAGGGCAACTTGAACACTTAACTTGAGTGCTGAATAATTAGGTCCTGGGTTCTTCATCGTCATTAATAATCTGACAATATTTCCATGCCACTTCCGATTTGTTCTTGACAGATCTACCACAACACATTCACAAATTTTTTTGCTATCTTTTGTCTGATTTTGAAGATAACTTCGCAACAAATTAACTCAACCATGATTTTAACAGAACTCGAGCACAAAAACTATGCTGCTTTGTAAGGAACTGAACTCTAGAAGCTGTAGCTGTTGTTATGCATACACAGGGTGAAAAGTATTTAAACCGACAAACTCTGGGAAGTTGCAGGGGACATCAAAACAAACATTTTTCCCTAATATCATTTTTTCCTATGAGGAGTATTTAAACCGGTAGAGGAACTGTGCTCTGGGTGGATAATCAACTGGTTCCAGGTTGTGGACACGCTGTAAGTGAAATGGACGTAACACTTGCTCTCGAAGGACTGTTCTTACATTCGTCTGATTCGTCCCCATGTCATGTGCAATTGCACGAGTGCAGATTAAAGGATCCCCCTCCACATGCTGCAAGACAGCTTCCTCAAATTGCAGCGATCTTGCGACGGTGTCCCTGTCCAGGTAATTTGCTACATGGCCCGGTCAAAGGTCGTATGATCCAGGATACGGCGATAGGATATTGTTGTTGATAAACCCGCTGTGCAGCTCGTCCGTTGTGGTGCGCTACTCAGTATGCACCAACCATATCAGTGTACTCACTCCAGGTGTATCGCTCCACTAGTAAACAGAGACAATGCACTACGACATTGGTGGATAGCAGTTGCCTACAACTGAAGAGCGAAGAGCGTAATACGCCCTCTAACAACTCAAGCTCGTAATACGGCCTCTAACAACTGAAGAGCGTAATACGCCCTACACCGGTTTAAATAATCCTCATAGGAAAAATGACATTAGGGAAAAATATTTGTTTTGATGTCCCCTGCAACCTCCCAGAGTTTGTCGGTTTAAATACTTTTCACCCTGTATATATATAGAGAGATGTAATATTCCAAAATTACTAATACGTTGTTAAAACAGTTATTTTCGTACTCTTACCATGACAATTTTTTAAAGTTCCGTGCACCAATCGGTAAGGGTTCCGTGCACCAATCGATAAAAATGGAATGCTAATGGAAACGCTCTGTTCTCATAAGTCCGTCTGTGTGCCTATCCAACGGTAAATAACTATTTTTCTCAGTTGAAATTTATGTCACATACTGACGTCTATGGTCCAAGGGCGATGCAAAGAACTGAAGCTTCTACGTCAATCAGAAGATACGGCTATTCATTTCACATATTATAATAGTCGTAAACTCACTCGTCAAAATCTGTAGGGCACTTCCCGGTAGCCCTTTTTTTGTGTCATCAGTGTTCTGACTGACCTGATGCGGCTGGCCGCGAATCCCTCTCCTGTGCCAATCTCTTCATTTCAGAGAAGCATTTGAAACCCACGTCCTCAATTTATTGCTGGATGTATTCCAATCTCTATCTTCCTCTACAGTTTTTGTCCACTACAGCCTTCTCTAGTACCATGAAAGCCATTCCCTGATGCCTTAACAGCTGTCTTATCATCCAATCCCTTCTTCTTGTCAGTGTTTTCCACATATTCCTTTCCTGTATGGAAGCCCCGACCGGGACTCGAACCCGGGATCTCCTACTTACACGGCAGACGCTCTGTCCGGCTGAACCATCGAGGACACAGAGGATAATGGGACTGCAGGGACTTATCTCTGGCAAGCTCCCGGTGAGACCCACATCTCTAAATCAATGTCCACACACTACATTTGTAGTGCCCCTGCCCAGACAACCCCTGAATCGGTTTTGATGCTCGTAATTAATTGTTGCTAAGAGGTCAAGTGTGTTTTCACATCCGTTATCTATTCGCGTGAACTCATGAACTAACTGGTCGAAATAATTTTCAGAGAATGCGTTTAGCACAATTTCGGATGATATTTTATGCGTACCTCTGGAATTAAACATGTATTTTCGCCAACATATAGAGGGTAAATTAAAGTCACCACCAACTATTATCGTATGAGTCGGGTACGTGTTTGAAATCAAACTCAAGTTTTCTTTTAACCTTTCAGCAACTGTATCATCTGAACTGGGAGGTCGGTAAAAGGATCCAATTGTTATTTCATTCCGGTTGCCAATAATGACCTCTGCCCATACTAACTCACAGGAAGTATCTACTTCAATTTCGCGACAAGTTTAACTACTTCTGACAGCAACAAACACGCCACCCCCAATCGTGTTCGGCCTATCCTTTCGGAACACCGTTAGGTTCTTCGCAAAAATTTCAGCTGAGCTTATATCCGGCTTTAGCCAGCTTTCAGCGCCTATAACGATTTGAGCATCAGTGCTAGGCCACATGTCCTGTAGATACATGTAATGTGCCTTTAACTCAGTGGGTTCCTTTGCCTTGTGCATCCTCGTACGACTGATAATTGCTGATTCTTCCGCCTTAGGGGCAGTTGCCCACCCCAAGGACAAGAGAGTGCCCTGAACCTCTATACGATCCTCCGCCGTCTTGACAAGGCCGTTGGCAGAATGAGGGAGATTTCTTACGCCGGAAGCCTTCGGCTGCAAATACTCATTATTAATCAACATTTATGCAAAGGATGGTTTCGAATCCGGGACCGAACACGTTTTGATTACTAACCAAAGACGCTACCTCTTTTTTTTTTTTTGTTCATATCCTTTTGTTCGTTATTATTCGTTTTGTTTGTTCGGGGGGGACGTCCCATGAGGCTTGTTCAAATTCATCATTGATCCATTAACTCAGTTTTTTTATTACTGAGAGTAATTAACCCTCTGCCCATAACCGCTGAGTTACAGTGCCGGCAGCCCTACGCCACTGGTCCATGACAATTAGTGATCCCAAATTCTCGTTGACCATCTACAATGATCATGATCGTGGCTGGTAATATATATATATATATATATATATATATATATATATATATATATATATATATATATATATTTCGATGGGCGTAGTCTATATATTTTAAACATTAATATATGTATAATCTATGATAGGAAATGTTGTTAGTAAACCGATTTACTTCAGGTTGCAGATGGACGTAGCCTATATACTTTTTTAAACAACGATGTACAGGTTTTCTGTTGAAACCGATTGGTAGACCGAATATGCTGCGCAGTGCTGTGCTGTGAGAAACCACGTGCGAATTCGTTTTCTTTGTCGCTGTCAGTTTTAGCTATGATAGCAGCGCATTTAAACCGTTACACAAATTGTTTCCGAATTATATTTATTTTTCCTCCTTGCACATAATTTTTAACAAAATTTGTATACGCAGCAATTTGTTGTTTTATTCTGCGCAGTCGGTTTCAACATTTATTTATTTATTTGTCGTATGATGGTATAGAGCTTGGATGAAATACATAATTTTTAGAGTATACAGTGTTAGAAATGATAAACAAAATACAGGTACAGAATCAAATGTCCAACAAAAGATGGGGGAAGTTGTATTTATGGCTTATCGTCTTATGATTAGAATTCTGCTATGAAATATGAATTGTCGGAAACTTTGTAATGCTTCCGTCCACAGATTAAAACAATGCGAAATACTGTCACTGAAGTTACTATCCTCACAGATCCAGCAACTGGAAAGGTCATACTCATACACTGCATATCGAAGAGACCAACCGATTTACCCGTTCGTTTCAAGCGACTTCGATTCCCAACCAAGGTTTCGTTTGCAACAACAATAAATAAGGCTCAAGGTCAGAGAGATATTGGAAAGAGGGAATGGACATGGAGGAGAGAAGTTAATGGAAATAGAGAGAGGAGGAGGAGATGGAGAGTGGGAGGGGGGATGGGAGAGAAGATGGATAGAGAGAGGGGGAGAAACTGACGGACAGAGAAAGGCAGAAGAGGGGCGGAGGAGATGGACAGAGAAAGGGAGTAGAGGAATATTGGTCGTATATCCAGTTCCCATACATATTTAATCATATAAATGTTGTGGTGCAGCGTGTAGTGTTGTTACCTAAACAGGTGCATTGTGTAGTACCAAAAAAAAAAGATAAAACAAAGAGTCCCAGTCTGTTACATTACATTACATATTATTATTCTTATTACAAGGTTTTTTTTAAAAAAAAAAGTGCTGGTGAAAACTTGCAGTATGTCCTAATAACAAACATTCGGCAACACGTACTTAATCCGATATGGGCCATTTTGCTCTTGACGAGGACAGGGTTGGTGACAAAAGGGCATCTGGTCATCCCTTAAACTGACAGTGTGAAATACGAAATTAATCACGCCAACCACACATAGATACGGCACAAAGACGAAAGAAAAAGAAAGACGGTGTTGAATCTGTAACGCAAAATTATAACTGTTTTAGCTGTTTAGTAACACATATGAAGCGGAATTCACAGAGAATCAACTATTAAATTACTACAACATCCGTGTATGGGCAGCGATTATGGATGCTAGGCATCAGGTTCAGTTTATTATCCAGTGTATATGTAGGCAGACTCACAGAGGCATATCTTTACTGGATACATTACGACTACCAGGTGCTGTTTGTCACAATTTCTCCCTGACACGTGGTATTTGAGAACGTTACAATTGAAGAAACCCCATGAATGCGGTTAATGCACGACGTCGCACAATCCTATTCTTCACTCGTGGTACGACAGTGTCTAACAATAAAGTTTAATAGGCGATAGGTTGATCATGGAAGTCCAGTACCATGGTATCTCCCTTCAGTAGACGGTAATCCCGCAGATACCTGGCTTTGGGGAGGTTTAACGGCCTCAGGGTATTCCAGACAGAGTGCACGCGATTCTGCGGAGACTCTCCACATTTATTATCTTAACTATTTTTCAGGTTCGTTGTATAGCGCTACATTTCAAACGTTTCGATTTTATTCTCTTTCAATCTCCACAAGTCCATTCTCAGAAATGTCTTCCTCAAATTAAGGCCTATGTTTAGTACTAGCAGATTTCTTTTGGCCAGGAATGCCCTCTTTGCCTCTACTGGTATGCTTTTTGCGTCCTTGCTCGTCCAACGTGTGTTATTATGCTTCAAAGGTAATAGAGTTTCTTCACCTGACACAGTTTGTTGAGGTTCTTGAGGTTACGTTTACTGCTAATCTCATTTCTGCTACAGGCCGGCCGAAGTGGCCGTGCGGTTAAAGGCGCTGCAGTCTGGAACCGCAAGACCGCTACGGTCGCAGGTTCGAATCCTGCCTCGGGCATGGATGTGTGTGATGTCGTTAGGTTAGTTAGGTTTAACTAGTTCTAAGTTCTAGGGGACTAATGACCTCAGCAGTTGAGTCCCATAGTGCTCAGAGCCATTTCATTTCTGCTACGTGTCATTACTTTCCTCTCTTCGATGTTTTTTCAATCCATAGCGTGTGCTCAGTGCATTGCTTATTCCATTCAGCAGGTTATGTAATACTTTCTCGGTGTCATTGAAGATACACTATGTGATCAAAAGTATCCGGACACCTGGCGGAAAATGACTTAGAAGTTCGTGGCGCCCTCCATCGGTAATGCTGGAATTCAGTATAGTGTTGGCCCACCCTTAGCCTTGATGACAGCTTCTGCTCTCGCAGGCTTACGTTCAATCATGGAAAGTTTTTGGGGAATGGCAACTCATTCTTCACGGAGTGCTGCACTGAGGAGAGGTATCGATGTCGGTCGGTTAGGCCTGGCACGAAGCCGGCATTCCAAAACATCCCAAAGGTGTCCTATAGGATTCAGCTCACGACTCTGTGCAGGCCAGTCCATTAGAGGGACGTTATTGTCGTGTAACCACTCCGCTACAGGCCGTGCATTATGAAAAGGTGCTCCATCTTGTTGATTGCTCTTCAACAGTGGGAAGCAAGAAAGTGCTTAAAACATCAATGTGGGCGTGTGCTGTGATAGTGCCAAGCAAGACAACAAGCGGTGCAAGCCTCCTCCATGAAAAAAACGATCATAACCCCACCGCCTCGGAATTTTGCTGTTGGCACTACTCACGCTCGCGGATGACGTTCACACTGGGCATTCGCCATACCCACACCCTGCCACCGGATGGCCTCATTGTGTACAGTGATCCGTCACTCCACATAACGTTTTTCCACAGTTCAATCGTCCAATATCTACGTTCCTTACACCAAGCGAGGCGTCGTTTAGCATTTACCGACGTGATGTGTGACTTATGAGCAGCCGCTCGACCATGAAATCCAAATTCTCTCATCTCCCGCCTAACTGTCATAGTACTTGCAGTGGATCCTGATGCAGTCTGAAATTCCTGTGTGATGGTCTGGATATATGTCTGCCTATTACACATTACAACTCTCTACAACTGTCGGCGGTCTCCGTCAGTCAACATACGAGGTCGGCCTGAACGCTTTTGTGCTGTACGTGTCCCTTCACGTTTCCACTTCACTGTCACATCGGAAACAGTGGACCTAGACATGTTTAGGAGTGTGGAAATCTCGCGTACAGACACTCAATCACCTGACCACGTTCGAAGTCCGTGAGTTCCGCGGAGCACCCCATTCTGCTCTCTCATGATGTCTAATGACTACTGACGTCGCTGATGTGGAGTACGTGGCAGCAGGTGGTAGCACAATGCACCTATGAACATTTGTTTTTGGTAAATTAAAAGAAAGGTCAGCGTTGGCCATAATCTTGATGTTTTATTGATAGCAGAATCGAGTTTCGATCACATAGTGATCATCTTCGGTGCTGTACAAATTAAGCTCAGACACTGGTATCAGTTTATCAATAACCAAAGCCGCGTTATTGTGATCGCTTCACAGTTTTGGTTATTGATAACCTGATACCAGTGTCTGAGTTCAATTTGTACAGCACCGAAGATGATCACAATGTGATCGAAAATCGATTCTGCTATCAATAAAACATCAATATTACGGCCAACACAACGCTGGCCTTCCTTTTAATTTAACATATGTGGTCGTTGTGCATACAGCACTCCATAGAGTCGCAAATCAATTTGTTTTTGGGGTGTCCGGATACTTTTGATCACATAGTGTAACAATTTCATCACCTAACCTTATTGATATCGTTCCACCGCGAATTTTAATCGCCCTACGAACCTTTTAATTATTTCTTAGATCAGCTCTTCGGCGTATAGATTGAACAGTAGAAGTAAAGACTACATTCCTATATTATACGTTTTCTGGTCTGCAGATTTCGTTCTTCACATGGTCTCTCATTCTTATTTTTCCCTCTTGGTTCTGGAATATATTGTGTATCACCCGTCCTTCCAAGTAGCTTACAAATATTAGTCCGATAGTTACGAACATCTTGCACCATTTCACACTGTCGAACGCATTTTTAAGTCGACAAACACAATGGGTGTGTTTTGACTTTTCTCAAGTATTGTTTCTATTATCCAGCGGAACGTCAAAACTGTTTCTGTGGTGCCCTTACCTTTCCTTCAGCCACACTAATCGTCATGTAAGAGATCATCTGTTTTGTTGCCCATTCTTCTGTATATTATTCTTGTTAGTAACTTGGACGCACGAGTTGTTAGCTGATTATGCGAAACTTCTCGCTCTTATCTGCCCGTGTTCTCTTTGAGATTGTGTGAGTGGCTGGATCACACAGAGTCGTATTCCAGGCTTCCCATTAATAGCCAGCAGTTCAATTAATACTTAAGCGAGGTCGGCAGACAGCTACGGGAAAAGCCCTCGTCGGTGCACCGGAACACTTGTGCAGAACGCGGATTCGAGAGGCGTTCTGCACCATTGTTCCGATCATCGCCGGAGGCACGCTCACCACGAATGGTCTGCCAAATCAATTTCTTGAGGTTGTCGCGACATCACGTATGCCCTAGGTAAGCCTTGTTGGATGGTCAATGTTCCGTGACAGGAGGACAAAAGCCAGTAGTGAAGTCCCTCTAGAACCACTGAATGACTCTTCGTGGAAATGGGAAGACAACGATTTGTACGTGTCCAGCTCTCGGAATTAACTGTCACATCTGCAGGCGATACAATCTTTGAACTTCAGCTATTTATATCCGCGCGTGTCCCACAACTAGAGTTCCATCTCCCTCTTCGTCTGGCAACTAGTTGCACCCATTTCCTCTTCACTGCCATAACCCATTCTGTTATATCACAAACTTTCGTTACAACACAGATATCGCTAGCTGTCTTCGAATCTGACCTGACATCGATGTTCCTACGCCTCTGTGTGTGCGGTTCTCAATTTCCCTTTTTCGAATGCGGTTAGTATACGAGTAGTCCGCGCAAACCGTTGTGGCCGCTAGATGCGCAGTCGGCTGGGGAAGTGTGAGGACAGCGGCAGTCGTCCCCTCAGAGAGCTGCTGGGGAAACGCCATTCTAAACTGAGAAAAACGTATGAACATCCTCGATGTTTATACGTGCGTGCGATACGTGTTTGCCAATGAAAACATAAACGTATTCCGAGATTATAAAGTAAAATGCTATAAGAGGTGGGAAATTGTTTCACCTGTGCAACGGGAAATGTCACCGCTGATGAATTTGGGTTGTGTTGTACGTCACACAAACTTCCAGCGAGAACGTTGTAAAATTAATTTTGGTAACATGTGAGGCATCTTTAAGCCGTCGGCACACGGACCGTGCATCCGAACGTTGAGAGTTGAGCGTGCCGAGTTTCTGACGTCATAGCGTGGAATAGCATGGTCGGGAGTCTTTCCGAACGTGCAGAGCAACATCGGGCATGTCAGATATTCTGAGCGTGCGTCTGAGCGTTGACCAATGAGATGGCCAAACGCCACCTACGTCACACGCACGCCGTCTCCCTTCAGTACAGAGTTGTGAGGCGCCATATTGGCATTCATTTGAAGCCCACACGTATATATGCAGTTTCTGAGCACCAGCAAATTGAGAATCACTGGAAAACTCGTTGTTACTTGTGTGATTCGTTCCAATAAAATAATGAGAAACTTCATATTCGTGGCAAAAGAATTATTGTAAATTGCGTATTATGAGAGTAGGCTATTTGAAGGCAGCGACACACTGAAGATCCGCCCAAAACGCAGTGTTCTTGGTACAATTTGTTATAATTAAATTTCAATTAGTAACATAATTATCTACGATTACCGTTTTTAGCAAAGGGTAACACAATATGTTTACATCTTAGGAGCCTAATGTTCGTTTAGCGTTTCGGCGGTGGTTCGCTTCTGAACGCTTCCAATGATTTTTTTCCTAACATTTGCATATTTATTAGGTTCTGATACTTTATTATTAGTTTAATATAAGTGTATGATATAATATTAGATGTTATGGAAATATAAGTTCACCTTTTTTTGACTTTGTTCGATAGGCTTAATCTACAGGACAGCTTGGGCTACTGGTATAAAGGTATTTTGCTTCTTTTTCTTTTACGCTTCCTAATTCACATGTTACAATGATTCTGCTACTGGGTAGGAACAGTGATCAAGTAAGACTGACCTTGGGGTTTTACTAAAATGTGGGAATGATGAAATACTGTTTATCTTGTGCGGAGAGGTATTCCAAATTTGTACCGCACTGTTTGTAATGGAACTTTTATAAGCCTGTGTCTTTATCGATTGGACATGATACTTTCCTTTTCGTGGACGATGGAGGAAATGTGCGTTTTAACAGAGCAAACGTGGGAATTTTACGCGCGCCCATTGAGTAAACAGTGTGATTTACGAACCAGAAACATCCCTCAACTGTCGCTGGAGTGCGTTGCGATCGCGTATACCACGTTGGGGCCCACGTACCGTATGCACAATTCGTATCGTTCCTGAGCGTTCAGCAGCACGTTGAACTTGGCACGCTCAACGTTAACGTTCGACAGCACGGTCCGTGTGCCGACGGCTTTACCGTATCGTGTCACCTATGAACGAGATTATAGAGTATTCATCACTGCACCCATCATCAGAAACACATTCACTGAACTGAACTGCCTGCAGATATTTTCGGAACAACATTCCCTTTGGAATCATGGCAATATGTTTGTTCATATGGTTTTGCAAACCCCAAGCTTTGTCCAGGTAAACAGCGGGGCTGTTGTCATCCGTATGCAATAACTGCACAGTCCGCAAAAATGAAGATCTCGAGGTGGCACTATCGTTTCGTCGCTTAAGAAATTTGCGTCCATCGCCACGTATTTTGGACTTGCCATCTCGCGAGTAAAGAACGAACATTTCCGCGCGCTCGCACTCAATCTGTATTGTAGTTCCATTTTTAACTGTATCTCCAAGCAGAACGAGTTCTTCTGTACCTTTTGTACACGGCAGACATGCCGCCGCCGTCACCCCCCGTCGACCTTCTCCAGTTTGCTGATGACACCGCCTTCCTTGCCCTTGCCCCCACCCTGCAGCGCTCCCAACACCTTCTCCAATCCCATCTTGACCGGTTCACCGCTTGGTGCAACCAGTGGTTGCTCAAGGTCAATCCCTCCAAAACCCAGGCGATCATTGTAGGGAAAACCACCCCTTCCTTCCGCCTCCTTGATTTCTACATCACCGTCTATGGCCGTCCTATCACCCTCACTCCCACCCTTAAGTACCTTGGCGTCACCCTCGACCGTCGCCTCCCCTGGACTCCCCACCTCCGGACAATCCAAGCCAAGGCATGCTCCCAACTCCGTCTCCTCAAGCTCCTATCCGGCCGTACGTGGGGTCTGGACCCCTCCACCATCCTCCACACCTATAAATCCCTCATCCGTCCTATCCTTTGTTATGCCCATCTGGCTTGGATATCCGCCCCCCCCTACCTTTTATAAATCCCTCCAAATCCTTGAACGCCATGCTCTCCGCCTCGCCTATCGCATCCGTCTCCCCTCCCCTACGCGGATCCTGTACGACCTCATCCCCTTCCCCCACCTCCTCCTTTTCCTTGCAAGGATACGGATCCTGTACACCTCCCATAAACTCGACCCTCCTCACCTGCTCGTCTCCCCGATCCTCTCCCACCCCCGCCTGCTGCCGTGCCTGTATTCCCACGTCCCACCCGGTCTCCATCTCTCCACCCTCCTTACCCTCTCCCAAGGTGGCTTCCGCCAGCTCCCCCTCCCTGATGATGTCCTCCTCCCCTCCATCTACCCCTCCTATCAACTTTGACCCTGCCCCACCCCCCACTTCTGGTGCCCCTTCCTTTAGGCACCCTCCCTCCCTTCTCTTCCCTTCCCTTCTCTTTCCTTTTCCCCCGTCCCCTCCCTCCACCCCTCTTCCCCCGGGCTTCCCCACCCCCTTACTCCCTCCCCCTTTCTCCCCTGCCCGTGGCATCTCTGCTCTCCCCTCTCCCTCTCCCACTCCCCTTCCTCCTAAATCCTCTCTTGGCAGGTCCCCGGACTCGCACACGCATAGTGAACATTCGCGCGCCAGAGATCATCGCCGTCAGTGTCTTGTGTGTGTGCTTCGTTTTGTGTTTCGTGTTCTTTCGCAGTTACAACTCTACTGTTCACATGTGCCGTCGCCGTTCTCCGTGTTTTGTGCGCCGTGTCAACAAGTGTTCGTGTTTTTATCGTCCAGCGTGAACGGCTTCATGTTTTTGTTTTTTGTATCTCCATTTTTTGCCCGTCGTTTTTTGCATTGTCTGTATCACCTCTATGTCATGGTATTGTTCCACTTAAGGCTGAAGAGCAGTGTAATATGCTGCTGACAGCCCGCCTGTATATATGATTAAAATTACAATAAAGTAAAAAAAAAACAGAACGAGTTCACGAAAAAGAGCGTAACCAAATACATGAAAGTCGCGTATCGTGACGACACACCAGCCGGTCGGTAGCTGATGCGGTTGGACTGCAAGGCCAGGGACGGAGCGGTGTCAGCAACGTTGAGCAGTTGTCTTTCGTAACGGCGAGTATTATAGACTCTCAGAGTCTGCAGAAACTGACAAATTACAAAACTAAGAGGAGAAATGTGTGAGTGAATGGCGACGGAGAAAGGATCGCACGAAGACGGCAGCGAGCGCCGGCGTACCAGTAACCCCATGCAGTTCGCGGAAATGGAAGCCGAACTGCGTGGGGGAGCTGGACGCCGTCGCTGGTGCGCGCAGCGGCCACCAGGCGGCAGCACGGGACGTCGCTGGGTGGAAAGCCCCACCACGGGGAAGCCCCGCGGCAGGGCGACAACTCACTCTGCTAACACCCGGAACCGACGACACCCGAAGCGATAATCCAAGTACTCGGCAGGGCGTAGTGGTCACCCGGCCGTTGCGGCAACTAACTTTGTGACCCAACGAGGTACAGTCACCTTGCAGTTCAAAAAAGTACAAATCCTTACCTTGCATTGAGATCGTTAGAAATGATAAAAGAAAACACCTGCGCAGGAAGGTGCGACTAGTTGTTGTTAACGTCATTAATTTTACAGGCAGTTGAGGATTAGAATGGGGAACGAAAAGGGGAAGAAAGGTGCGAGCAGAAGTTAAGCAAATCAAGGAGGTGGAAGTTGTAGGAGGGTCACAATAGTGAATGGAGCAGGAGTCAGATATCTGCCCCAAGGCAGAATCAGTGAAATGCACACACATTGACTACACAGAGAGATGTGTTATTGCACAACAATTTTTATGATGTAATGAACAACATAAGAAAATTCAATTTTTTTGCAAATAGTTTACAGCTTCTTATTTGCACAGAAATGGAATTCCAGGATAGGAAGGAAACTGAGGAAAATGTGTTCCTTCTCCGCGATCTGATTTTAAAAGACGACGAAATGAACGAGTTATTCAGTGCGGAAAAAAGAACGGACTTGTTTTACGAAAAATCTATCACGAGAATTACTACAGCAGCCAGTAGTTTATTGAGACGAAGCATTGAGTCATACACGCTGCAGCGAGTGCTGTAAAGTGGTTGAATGTGAGCAGTACCGCCAAACAACACAGCTGGTCAACATTTCATTGTTGTGAATGCAGACTGAGTGGTCTCACTTCTCTGTCGGTGTGACAGGAAAACGTCAGTCCATCACATAGAAATGGACTAAAAAAATTAAAAATGCGTACAGATAACGAAAATCGAACTTTTGGCATTAAATAAGCAGACACCAATTACTCCACTGAAAAACTGGTTCACTTTATGCTTCTGGCATTCCATCAAGACCTGAAACCTACACAACCGGTCTGGAATCTTGTAAAGAATAAGATTCGTAGTCGCAATATGTCGAGCATCTCTTTCTCTAAGCCGTAAAAGTAACGGCTGAGAAACTTTCTGCTAACAGGTAAACGTCGTGACCCACCCAAAGGCTTTCTACGAAGAAAGCTACTTCGCAGACTCGCGCCTCAGTTTCGCTGCTTTTATTTTCGAGTAGCATTTCAAGTGGCCTCTTAAGGCATTCTGGACGTACTGACAGAATTCTCCACCATGAAAAAAACTGAGGTGATAACAAGAATCGAACCTGATACCGCTGCGTTACAGACCACAAACGATTACTTCTACTTTTTTAAACTACAAAATTTTATTTAACAGCTAAGAACAATTTCACACAACCAGTAGATCACGACGACAGTTTGCTTGTATTGCAGCGGCATCAGATTTTAGCAATGCGACATTAGAGAACTATAAAAGTGTGCGATGTATACTGAAACTATCAGAAAACTAGCGAACCCAGCAATTGTTCGCAGTCGCTAGTCTTCCCTACCCCTGCCCCCCTTTCCCCAGTCTCTGTCCATTTCCTCTTCCCCCTCTCTGTGACCTTGAGCCTTGTCTGTTGTTGTAGCCAACAAGAACTTGATTGGGAATTAAAATCGTTTAACACAAACAGAGAGATCTGTTCTGTTACTGGATCTGTGAGGACAGCATCTTCGGTGACAGCACTTCACATAGTTGTAGTCTGTAAATGGATAGGATTACAAAGTTTCCGACGATTCAGATTTCGTAGCAGAATTCTAATCGTAAGTCGAAAAACCACAAATACAACTTTCCTGTTTTCTGTCGACACCGACTGAGTGGAAGAAAACAAATCAGAACCTAGTCGTGTACACAATTTTTGTTTAATATTGTGTATAGGGAAAAACAATATACAGGGTGTAAATTTTAAGTTGACAAACCAGAATAACTCGAAAAATAAGCTTCACACGGAAAAATGTGTAAAATACAAAGTTGATTATTTTAGAGGGGGACATCTGCTGGTGCTAAAATTAGCCTGCCAACCCAGCCCCCTAGGGGTGGGCGGGAGGCAACTTTAAAATTTCAAATAGGAACCCCCATTTTTTATTGCAGAATCAGATTCTACATAAAAAAAACTACGTACATTTTGTCTTAAACATTTGTTTTGATTCTTGGTAGTTGGCGCTGTAATTCAAGAAAATCCGTGCTCTCATTTTTACGTGGAAAATGATTCCGGATAAATAAAAAATAATTACTTACTTCGTAAATTTTGATTCACTAAAACTCTCCCTTTCTCCCCATAGGGTGGGGTTTGAGAGAGAGGAATTAGAGTTTTACAAATGTTGACCGAAACATTAATTTTTTTCTGCAGATTCGGATAAGCTGGGTCAACGCTTGTAAAACTCTTAATTCCTCTCTCTCAAACCCTATGGGGAGAGAGGAAAAGTTTTAGTTTTAGCGAATCAAATTTTATGAAGGAAATAAGTATTTTTTATTTATCCGTAACCATTTTCCACGCAAAAAGGAGAACATGGATTTTCTTGAATTACAGCGCCAACTACCAAGAATCAAAACAAATGTTCAAGACAAAAGTACGTAGTTTTTTATGTAGAATCTGATTCTGCAATAAAAAATGGGGATTCCCGTTTCAAATTTTGAAGTTGCTTCTCACCCTACCCCCAGGGGGTTAGGGTGGCGGGCTAATTTTAGCACCAGCAGATGTCCCCCTCGAAAATAATCAACTTTGGATTCTACACATTTTTTTCGTGTGAAGCTTATTTTTCGAGTTATTCTGGTTTGTCAACTTAAAATTTACACCCTGTATATGTGAGAAACAATTGTGTAGGCAGGTTAAATCCTCTGCTACCCTAGTTAAAATTGACTGCAACAAAGAAAACGAAATTTTCGCAACACAGCAGACCAGTTTCTTTCTTGCAGTCACGTTTAACATGAAACCAGTACATTATTGTTTAAAAAATATGTAGCCTATGTTCGCCTGAATCTTTATTAAAGCATCGTGTAATAATTTGAAACGTATCAGTGAAGAGCTTTTCGAGGCTCTTGGTAGCAACGTAACACATGGACTTGTGTTTACATAATAGAACAGATTTTAAATATACAGTACCTGCGCTGGGCATCCGTCACGCTGAAACCACTTGCGTCGCCGGACGTCGAGGGCAACATTCTGCAATTGTATCGCTATTTCCTGTTCCAAAAACGTTCGATATTTGCGTCCATTCAACGTGCCGTAGGTAAAATACGGAGCAATTTATTGTATTGTATGTTAACCGTGGGCCTAGAAACGACGGAGAGGCTCCGTCCCCGCCGCAGCCGCAGTGGTCCACAACCCCACGACGACTATCGCAGTCCACTTCATCTCTCCGCTGCCCCACACCGAACCACTCTTTCAGGGTTATTATCGTACGGTTCGGCCCCCAGTGACCCCCCCCCCCCCCCCGCCCCCCTCAGGGAGCGTCTCACACCAGACGAGTGTAAACCCTACGTTTGCGTGGTAAAGTAATGGTGGTGTACGCGTACGTGGAGAACTTGTTTGCGCAGCAATCGCCGACATAGTGTAGCTGAGACGGATTAAGAAGAACCAGTCCGCATTCGCCGAGGCAGATGGAAAACCGCCAAAAAACCATTCACAGAGTGGCCGGCTCACCAGACCTCGACACAAGTCCGCCGGGCGGAGTTTGTACCCCTTGACGCCACAGCGTACGTCAATTTGCCGTAACCAGTAGAGGTTACCTACACTCCAGTAATGCATGTTATGCCGGTCACCGCTACCATGGTTTGGGAATGTAGTCCCATCGGAAAACACTACGACGGGTGAGAACGTGGGAGTCGTTTACATTTGTTAACGTGCTAATTCACAAAACACGATCCTGTTACGGAAATCAGCGCCAAGAAGTTCTTGATGCAGCGACACGTTGTATGGATGATACTTAACAACGACGCAGTATTGTGAACTGCCTACGGACCCCAGATCACGTAAGAAACAGATTGACCGTCCTTACGGCGGAACAGGCAACCGTAAAAATAGTTTTCCCGTCGGTCAACAGATGTCGCAGGCGACGCTACAATGCTAACTGACCTGTCCATGTCGCGGAATTGGCAACGCTGTGTATTCGGTGACGTGAATGGCGCTGATTTGTGTTCGGCTAGAGCGCTGCGCGCGAAATGCATTCGTCACACAGCTGACTGTAGACCATGATCGGCTATGTTTTTTGCCGAGTTTTCAATCGAAGAATGTAGATTAGCTCCTGTAATTCTACAAACCAAGTTTATTTCTACTGTAGGGATACTTCTCACAATCATATGCGAAATGAAAAGTAATACACAATCTGCACTCTCGCAGACCTGTTACTATAAGTAGTGTTGTTTTCAAGTGAAAGCTGTGTGAGGATTATTAGCGCACAGATAAAAAAAAAATTAAAATAGGCAGCGTCTATAGTTTGCATGCTATGCTCGTTCTCTTCTATCCTCCTCCCTTCATTCCAGTATAAACGTTTGTTCACAAGTATAAACGAATGGCAGTGAACATTGGCGAATTATCTATGAATACTCATTTGCAGCAGTGTAAACGAGGTTTTACACTCGTTCACTTCGTTCGCTCTAGTATATACCAGGATTTAGAGGGACCGATGACCTAGCAGTTAGATGACGGCTATAATTCATTTATTTCACTGTTGCCATCTCAGCTCTAGAGTCATTTTCAAGTACCAAGGGAAAGGTCTTGTAAGGTAATGCTTCTTAAATTGTTTACCAAATGTTACCACACTATGCTTTGCATTTTGTTATCCATATCTTATATTGGTTTCAGTTTTCACATTGCACACAAAAACGCCTCTACAGCCAAAATTAGGATAGTGAAGTGAATAAACAGTTTTAAAAAAGTCCAAATCGCAGCAAAGATTTCATTTAAAAATTATGTGATATGATTCTTGTACAGGAAGGGCTGCCACGTTATATCAGAATATAAGATCGACAAAATTTAGATATGATCGAATGCTTAGGGCTCTTTATTAATTCTTACTTGTAACTAATTTATAGATTTACCTGAATTTAAAATCCACTCGCATAACCTTTCTTTATTTTTGACGGGAATCTGAACATTTTTAGTCCAGGATTTGTTCGTCTACTCCTTCCACAGTTGATATACTCGCAGGCCCTCGGCATGATGACTCGATCCACTACCACCGGTATGTCAGAAACAGCTGTACTTCACAGACGGCAAATAGTGGAAAGCTGCACGCGTTCGGCCGATGTTGCCACATATTTCACAGAACGGAGTGCCATCTAGTGGTTGATTCCACAAATAAGGGTGTGACGCTGTTGCCGCCTGGTGGCCGTTCCCTGACAAGGGTTGCCTGCTAGACCAAGCGATTGGGCAATCTGTTTCTTACGTGATCTGGGCTACGGACGTACCGGAATCGCGATGTAATTGGCGGAGCTTATCCGTGGGTTTTGCTGCACTGCATTTCATTAGCTTCTCCTGTAACAAGTTTGCTTCGTTTCCTTTTGGCGGTCTGTACGCTGCCACCAGACATAAAGGCATTCTCAAACTTATATAACAACGAACGAGAGCGAGCTTTCTCTGGAAAACGCTCGGAATACAAGGCAACAGCAGCCTCAACATTTCCCCTACATTCTTCGTCCATTTGCACGTCTGTCCTCCAAATGATAGGTAGATGTGTAGACAATATACACTGTGCAAGTGTTCTAAAGTTCAGAGGCTTTCTGTTGAACGTCAGTACGATACGTGAGCTCCGGTCGCAATGCACTGTCTGCTATCATACGTCGTGGGTCGCTACATGGGCACGGTAGCGAGTCGTCACCTGTTCGATGCGTCGGAGGAATGCAACGTTTCCCATTACAAGTTATGAAATACTGGCCTGCCCTAACCTGCCATGCCACGTGCCATTGGATATTCAAGGGCCACTGAGTAGGATTTAAATTACGATTGTGTACCCATTTCTATTCCTCTGGTTACAGCGCCACCTTTGGCGAAGCGAAGAAAATGCTTCAGTCAAAACATGTGTATATTCTGTCGCAGAAGCGTAATTTGCAATAAAAAAAATGGGTGTTCCTATTGAAGATTTCAAAGTTGCTCCCCGCCACCCACGCATGGGCTGGCGGTGAGGAGTCGAGTGTGGTATCATTGGATACCTCCGAGACGAACAAATTGGGGAAATAATGTTTTTTCGATCTGATTGTTGTTTTCGAGATATTTCAATGACTTCAGTTAAAATGAACACCATGTATATCCTTCACAAGGTTTGTTAGACTATCTTGTAAGAACCTGAAGTAAATCGGACAAGCACTTTTCGAGATTTTTTGTTACAAACTTTAAAGAACAGCTTGTCATTACTAGCTTGAAGCAGCCCGCCACCATTCCTGCTCGTGTGCCAAGCTTTTCGTCTCAGAGAGGCACTTACAGCTCGATGTCCTACTTCTACATCCATACCCCACAAACCACGTAGTGGTGTGTGGCGGGGGGCATTTTGTGTACCACTGTGACCTTCCCCTTATTCTGTTCCAGTCGCCAGTAGGCCGCTTCATGTCTGCCCGAAATATTCTGTTTTACCTTCATGGTCTTTTCTCTAAATACACGTACGAGGAAGCAATATATTGGTTGACTCTTCCAGAAACGTCGGTTCTCGGGATTCTACATCTACATTTATAATCCGCAAGCCACCAAATGGTGTGTGGCGGAGGTCACTTTACGTGCCACTGTCATTACCTCCCTTTTCTGTTCCAGTCGCGTATGGTTCGCGGGAAGAACGACTGCCGGAAAGCCTCCGTGCGCGCTCGAATCTCTCTAATTTTACATTGGTGATCTCCTCGGGGGGGTATAAGTAGGGGGAAGCAATATATTCGATACCTCATCCAAAAACGCACCCTCTCGAAACCTGGACAGCAAGCTACATCGCGATGCAGAGCGCCTCTCTTGCAGAGTCTGCCACTTGAGTTTGCTAAACATCTCCGTAACGCTATCACGTTTACCAAATAACCCTGTGACGAAACGTGCCGCTCTTCTTTGGATCTTCTCTATCTCCTCAGTCTAACGTAGACTACACTGTGATGTAGGAAGCTTTCCTTGCAGCGTCTGCTACTGCTGTCGGGGGATCCAGGTGAACTTTCGCGCTTGCTAAACAGATCCGTGAAGCAACGCGCTGCTCTTCTTTGGATCTTGTCTACTTTCTCTATAAATCTCATCTGGTACAGACCCTAGACTGACACGCAGTACTGAAGTAGTGGTTGAAAGGGAGTTTTATAAGGTACCTTCCTCATGCGTGGACAACAGTTTCTGGGGATTCTTCCAATGAAGCTCAGCCTGGAGTCTGCCTCATCTTCTATCACTAGGGGACTTCGAAAAGCAAGTTACGCGTTATTACGGGAGGCCACGTAACTTTTATCCAATGCTTCACTACACCTTAAACTGACACAGACACATGACACTACTATTCAGTATACTCACCGAGTCGCTGTAAGCAGCTCTCGGAACGTGCCAGCAATCACTCAGTTCTTTGACGATGGATATTCACTTTCGGTCACGGACACATTCGGGAATCGTTGTGTGAACTTCCTCAGCGCAGCAAAATCTCGTGGTCGCCCCCCTCCTCCCCCCCCCCCCCTAGCTCCCCCTAAATGCTCGTTCATCTTGCTGAAAAGATGGAAATCGCATGGTGGAACACCTGGAAGGTCGGCGGATGTTTTCAAACCACGCACAGAAAACGATGAAGCAATGTCCTTACGATCTTAAACAGCGGTCGCTGTTGGAGAATTTGCGCAGAGCATTTGTTTGCAAAAACAGACATAATATCTGATAGGATAGCCGCAGTCAGTGATTTTACAATGCTACTTATAATCGGTCTTGACTGCAAAATTTTTATTCATATGACCGGTTTCGGTTCATCTAGAACCATCTTCAGAACTGATATTTCGGTTACAGGAGTAACCCGTCCAAATCCAGCAACTGTCAATGCTGCGTCACATGATGTGACCGAAATCGGTCATACGAATAAAATTTTTGCAATCAAGACGGATTATATGTAACAGAGCATTTGTGTTCGTAACCGTAGTAGCAGCTGCCGCCAGGATGCCAGGTAAGCATCCTGTGAAATTCTTCACTGGAGGGTTGGGCAACTACCATTCAGTATGGCACGTATCTCGTAAGGAGTATCACGATAAGATTGAGAAGCGAGCCGGATGTTTTCAGGTGTTGCAAAAGCTTCCTAAGGGTTTTGGTGCGAAATCGAATCGAGAGAGAGACTTTATTTCAAAATTCGAAATAGCCGTGTCCAGCAAATGTTCTACTCCCACGCAAGAGCCTTGTCGTCTCATTGTTCAAATCCTCATTCAAAGATGTTATGACCAGCCGAAACAACAATTGTTCGTCCACAACTGTGGTTTCGTTGGTTGCCCCAGGACATGGCTCATAGGAACTACAAGATATGAAATATTACTTCACTTTATTACATGAATGATAAAAATATTTACTCAATTTGATACAATCCCTTGCCACAGGAGTGCTTGATAATTTACAACTGTCATTGGCTTTTCACCACTCGACGCACTAATTAACAAACTCCGCTCTTGAAATACAGTGTTTAACATTTACAAAAGTACTCCATCTGAGACCTGACTAACTCTTTTGTCCTTCTCGATGATGTTGCTGTGGTGTCACCGCCAGACACTACACTTACTAGGTGGTAGCTTTTAAATCGGCCGCGGTCCATTAGTACATGTCGGACCCGCGTGTCGCCACTGTCAGTGATAACAGACCGAGCGCCACCACACGGCAGGTCTAGAGAGACTTACTGGCACTCGCCCCAGTTGTACAGCCGACTTTGCTAGCGATGCTACACTGACGAAAACTCTCTCATTTGCCGAGAAGATAGTTGGCATAGCCTTCAGCTAAGTCAATTGCTACGACCTAGCAAGGCGCCGTATTCAATTGATATTTATTATATGAAGCATGTATCATCAAGAGCGATGTTATACAATTATGGATTAAAGTTAAGTATTCCAGAAGCTACGTAATTTTCTTTATAGCATTCATTACGTATCCTGTTTCAGACCTCACGCCAGCCTGCGTGAGTTTAAGCGCGTGCCTTTCGGCTTCCTCTCATTGTGTCTAGGCTGTCTTGTCTAGACACAACAGTTGCCTGCTGCAGCTGGGTTCACGAGCTGTGCCACCTCCCACCTGCTGAGAGAAGGGCATCTGTTATTTAGTCTCTCCCAGACGTCGTTGCAGTTTCCAGCATAACAACGCTGACGTCTGTGGTATCAATACGCATTGCCGACTGTGGTGTGGCGCCGCGTTCTTTGGACGATACCACAAGTAACACGCTGCCTAAAGGATGCTGCGTTCTCGGAATGCTGTACAACACTTGAACCAAATAACATTAGTAGTTTTAATTCTATGAAGCAATTGACAGTACTTAACTTTAATTACAGCAAATGTCGCCACCGAGAGGCGACAGTACAGTTCTTGCTATACATAAAGTCCAGACAGGTAACTGATAGGGATCACAGTTAGTTGTTCTTGTAGCACACTCCCCAAATACCTTCCACTAAAGACAGTACCCCTAGGCGACCTGAGCCCCCGAGGCTAGCAGGACCGGCGCTTATATTCGCTTCTTCCAGGTATCGCTCTTGGCGCGGTGCGATCCAATTCTGCTCACCATTGGCCGACGTTGCCTCACCGCCTTCTCTGGTCTTGCGTTCCGCACCTTCGTTCCGGCGCTTGTGGTTACGCCAGAACATGAAATATAATCTACTATTTCAGAGGACTTATTGTAATGACTATTTGACTGTGTAGTAGCCGTAGTGCCTGCTTTCCCCTGCCAACGTGCAAACTGGTTGCTTTCAACTCAGGTACTGCTGCGTAGCGTTCCCAACCTGAAACGAGGCAGCTTCCGCACCAAGGGAGTAGAATTATCGTAAATGGACCAGATTTAACCAAAATTATCATACTTCGCAGCGTAGTGACGGTAATACAAAATACAGAGTGTGAAATCTGTTTGAGTGAACTTTGTAGTCTATGTCCTGTAAAACATACTACTGTTCTCGTATCAACAGTGATTCCTTTAGAATTACAGGGTGATTCAAAAAGAATACCACAACTTTAGGAATTTAAAACTCTGCAACGACAAAACGCAGATCTAAGCACTATCTGTCGGCGAATTAAGGGAGCTATAAAGTTTCATTTAGTTGTACATTTGTTCGCTTGAGGCGCTGTTGACTAGGCGTCAGCGTCCCTTTTTCTTCGAAGGTGCTACTGTAACTGGACTACAGTATCTGGAGATGTTAGAGAATTGGCTGTTCCCTCAGCTCGAACAAGAAGCACAACAATTCATATTTCAGCAGGATGGAGCGCCACCACATTGGCACTTATCTGTCCGTAACTACCTGAACGTCAACTACCCGAGGCGATGGATCGGCCGCCAGGCAGCCCGTGACAGAGCACTTCATCACTGGCCTCCAAGAAGCCCTGATCTTACCCCCTGCGATTTTTTCTTATGGGGGTATGTTAAGGATATGGTGTTTCGGCCACCTCTCCCAGCCACCATTGATGATTTGAAACGAGAAATAACAGCAGCTATCCAAACTGTTACGCCTGATATGCTACAGAGAGTGTGGAACGAGTTGGAGTATCGGGTTGATATTGCTCGAGTGTCTGGAGGGGGCCATATTGAACATCTCTGAACTTGTTTTTGAGTGAAAAAAAACTTTTTTAAATACTCTTTGTAATGATGTATAACAGAAGGTTATATTATGTTTCTTTCATTAAATACACATTTTTAAAGTTGTGGTATTCTTTTTGAATCACCCTCTAAAATTATTGCCTTATGCATGGCATATAAAACCATTAGTGAAAAGTTGTGCGATGGCCCCCCTGGTTAAGTTACGTCACGTTTCAAGTCCATCCTGAACAATCTGCGTACACTCTCTTCACTTTCCCATTGCTGCCAACGCCAGCGACCCAACAATAGTATTACCTGCTACTAAGTAGCCAAGCATTTGTAGGCCATTGTTTGGATAATGCGTTTCACGAATCAGTGTTAGTTCGGTGCGAGATTGATCGGTGCGAGACGCGCTACTAATACAAGTAGCACGCACAGAGCCGATCCTGGATCACGTCAGCATTTCCTCTCACCCGTTTCCCCACACGCAGCGATAAATATTAAGAGGTGTTCGTTTTTACCTGTGGTCTTCGGTTGCTATGAACGAGACGATATGAAAGGTAAAAAACAAATGCCGGCGATAGACATGGCGCGCGGAGGGGAGAAGAAACTTGCTGTGCTTGTTGTACGCCCTAAAGTTTGAAGAAATTAAGCAGCGCCTTTATTTTACGAGCTTTATTCATTTTCTTCAAAGAATGAAAATCAACATGCCGAAGAGCCAATGCTATTACTAATACAAAAGTCCAAAATACGCTGCTCACTCTTAGATCACGAATATTGGTCACAGAAAATGTGTGAAATGTGTAGAGCGCCAAAATCAACAACGGAATTATTGATATCGAAGAACGTCATTATATTCTCACTCACTGGTCAGTAGAATTCACAGCCGCTTAGATGATGAAAGCGAAAGTGATAAGTCGTTAGGGCTGTGAGGAAAAAAAAGCCTTATTTTTACTTAATTGTTCTCGACCTCCGTAAGAGTACAATGTATTGTCACATTTTTTATTACGTTCGAAATTATCGTACATCTGCTTACGATAGTACGAGGGTCACTCCAAAAGAAACGCACACTATTTTTTAAAAAAATCCATCTTTTATTCTACATGTTTGAAAGTTTTACAGTGTGTAGATACATCCTTTAGGAACAATATTTTCATTTCTCCACATAATTTCCATCCCTCTCAACTGCCTTACGCCATCTCGGAACCAGCGCCTGTATACCCGCACGGTAAAATTCTGGACCAAACCGTTGGAGCCACTGTTTGGCAGCGTGCACAAGAGAGTCATCATCTTCAAACCTTGTTCCACGAAGAGAGTCTTTCAGTTTCCCAAATAGATGATAGTCACACGGAGCCAGATCAGGACTGTAAGGCGGGTGTTTCAGTGTTGTCCATCGAGTATTGTGATCGCTTCCATGGTTTTTTGACTGACGTGTGGCCGAACATTGTCGTGCAACAGCAAAACATCCTGCTTTTGACGATGTGGTCGAACACGACTCAGTCGAGCTTGAAGTTTCTTCAGTGTCGTCACATATGCATCAGAATTTATGGTGGTTCCACTTCGATGTCCACAAGCTAGAGTCCTTCGGAATCGAAAAACACCGTAGCCATAATTCTTCCAGCAGAAGTTGTGGTTTTAATTTTTTTTTTTTCCTTGTGTGACTTTGCATGCTGCCACTCCATTGATTGCCTCTTCGTCTCTTGTGAAAAATGATGGAGCCATGTTTCATCACCTGTCACAATTCTTCCAAGAAATTCATCTCCACCATTCTCGTACTGTTCCAAAAGTTCGCTGCATACTGTTTTTCTAGTTTCATTGAGAGCCACTGTCAACATCATGGGAGCCCACCTGGCACAAACCTTTTTTAACGCCAACACTTTCAGTATTCTGCAAACGCTTCCTTCCCCTATCCCAACGTAGCGTGACAATTCATTCACTGTGGTGTGTTCAAAATGTTCAAATGTGTGTGAAATCTTATGGGACTTAACTGCTAAGGTCATCAGTCCCTAAGCTTAGACGCTACTTAACCTAAATTATCCTAAGGACGAACACATACACCCATGCCCGAGGGAGGACTCGAATCTCCGACGGGACCAGCCGCACAGCCCATGACTGCAGCGTCCTAGACCGCTCGGCTAATCCCGCGCAGCTCACTGTGATGTGTCTGTCAGCAGTCCCCATTTCGTTAACTCTCTGCACATTGTCTGGAGTGTGTGCAGTACGAGGCCTGCCGCTGCGAGGACAATCCTCAATAATGCCGTGCCCGCTTTCATCACGTAACCTGCTTGCCCACCGACTAACTGTACTGCGATCGGCAGCAGCATCTCCATACACCTTTTCCAACCTCTTGTGGATGTTTCCCACTGTCTCGTTTCCACATCACAGGAATTCTATGGCAGCACGTTGCTTCTGACGAACGTCAAGTGTAGCAGCCATCTTGAAGACATGCTGTGACGGCGCCACTCACGGGAACAGGTCGAACTAAGTTTGAAAACAAGCGGGAATGACGTATCTACACACTGTAAAACTTTCACACATGCAGAATGAAAACTGTATTTTTACAAAAATGTTGTGCATTTCTTTTTGAGTGACCCTCGTAACATGCTTTCGTGCATCGTACGCAGGTACGAAATTATCGCAAATGTACGATAGTTATAGCACGGTTGTGAAAAGTGCCGCTGCGCGATTATCGCTGCGGTGTTGCCGGCGGTCTGCGGCTGCTCACACGGCTGTCAGACGCTGCGCAGCCCTCGACTGTCAGAGCGCACGTTTACTGTACAGTCCGCGACCCCTCCCTGCATTCACGTTCAAGACCACCGGCGTCGCGTGATTCATTGCGGTTGCCCGTCATTGGCGGCGTCGCCACGGCCGACGTCGCTTTTTTGTTCGCGGCGCCGCGCGCATGCGCGCTGCCGGCGCGGTGAAAGCTGTCGCGCGGAAGGCCGCGAACGCAGAAGGCTTGCTGAGACCCGCAGCTGCCTGCACCGGCACGCGTCAGTCAGCTGACCGCTGCGCAAGCGGGCCGCAGTCTGCGCGAGCAAGCGCTGAAGTTTCGTGTACACCGCAGACGCGCCTCTTCGCTTTTGAGGCGACGATGACAACGCGCGTTTAGCGACGTTCCGACGCTACCGATATGAGTAAGTATCGATACTTTCATATACATGTGAAGTGCGTGGCGGAGGGTACTTAGCACGGTACCACCTGTTAGCCTTTCTTCTCGATCCATTCGCGTACGGAGCGCGCAGCAGTGACTACCTCTTCGCGTGCTGTGATTAGTCTTCGCACTGCCTACGAAAGCGATACGTAGGGGACTGAATAGTGTCAGTACTAGGTGACATAAAAAAATATGTTCTGTCATACGGGAGGTCTTGTCGTGGGGGGAAGCCTCGTCTGAGAAGTCCACCGCATGAGCGGCTAGGGAAGTGATTGCAGTGGTGGTTTCCCGTTGCCTTCCACTGATGATAATGAAATGATATTGAGGACAACACAACACCCAGTCCCTGAGCGATGAAAATCTCTGACCCAGCCGGGAATCGAACCCGGGCCCCTTGGCGTTACAGACTGCCGCGCTGTCTGCTCAGCTATCGGGGCGGACAAAAGGTTCTGTTAATTTTTGAAAATGCACTGACTCACCGAATAATTTATGTAGAGAAGTAACAATTGAAACTCACACCTGATATGACACGGGCTTTTGTCGAAACCAAAAACGAGTGCAAAAACTGGTGAACAGATGGCGCTGGACTGCAACTAGCCAGTGACGCCGCATCGTTTGTGAAACGAATTGTGGTGGTAGAGGGAGTCATATATTCCATAGCCTGGCTGATAAACACCTGCTGCAAGGTACGATTTTGATGCAGTATGGCGCTCCTCCTCCATATTTCTACACGTGTGGAAGATTTCTTGCGAACATCGTTTGGTGCGCATCGCGATCTGCGCTGTCACTTCCCTCATGATTGGGGTCCCAGGTCTCCAGACCTCAACTCCTGTGATTGTTGGTTGCAAGGTTACCTGAAAGTCGCACAGTGTACCGCGATCGTCCGACCTCATTACGGATGCTACAAGACAACATCCGATGGCAATTTCTCACCATACCTACTGAAATGACGTACACTGATGTTCACAATATTGTTCCTATACGACAGGTATTGTTGATGAATGCCGACCGTCATGCTGAATATTTCTTATGGACAACATCATCTTTACAGAACATCAATTGTTATGCTAATTGTTGTTTTTGTATCTTACCAAGCAAGCCCGTTCGTCATTTTAGCACTTCTTTTTGGTTTCAGTACAACCCAGTGACATTTCAAGCTTGTGTATCAATTTTTACCTCTCTACCTACATTATTACGTGAAGTACAGTATTTTCGAGTGTTGAGGACTTTTGGGTCACCCTGTAGATCCTTGACGTAATAATAGTGAAATATTGTTTGTAGGCTTTCGTGGGATAATTTGTGTCTTTTTTCAAGAAGCAAAGAGTTTACGTTCTTTAGGTTCTTTGTATATGTTCGACTAGCTGAACCTGGCCACACGTTAATGTGGCTCAGTGTGGTTAAACGCAAAACAAAGAAAGGGGAAAGGACACGTTTCTAGTATTTTTAATTTCACAGCGCTATCTTCTGTCTGGCATATTAGCAGCCGATGTTGGACTGATTTTCTGAAAATGGGCAGTGCTTCAGAATAGCTAAATATGTATAGATGTTGAATATACATCATAACTTCCTTCTTCTCCACCTCTGTCTGCTCACCTCCTCCTCATGCTCTCCACGTTCGTCTCCTCCACCCATTTCTCTGTTCCTCTTACCACAATCTCTGAGCGCGAGTCTTGCTTATTGTTACTACAAACGAAGTCTTGATTGAGAATTGAAGTTGCTTAAAATGAATGGGTAAGTCGTTTGGGCTCATTGGTATCAATGGCATGAGAGAGACCTCTGCAGTTGCGGGATAATAAGCTTTTGAGCCATAAATACAACATGGCCGTTTAAAAAAAATAGCCTATGCCTTTGTGAATGTGTATTAGTGTACCGTGTAAAAATAAGAAGTAATTCGGTGAAGGGCTTTTCGAGACTTTTGGCGACAACGTTTCCTCTTCATATATTTCAAAAAATATAGGTAGTCTATGTAATTCCAAATGTTCATTAGAGTATCGTGGAAGTTTTTGTAACAGATTGGTACAGGACTTTTAGAGATTTTTCGTGACAACGTTTCCCCTTTATGTATTACATACACATTTAGATACTATGTATATTAAAATGTACATAGTCTATGTTCGTCCAGATGTTCGTTAGAGTATTGCAAAAATTTTAAATAAATCGGTAAAGAACTTCTCTAGATTTTTGGTAACAACATTTTCGTTTATATAAGACATATACATTTGTATATGACATACGGCGCTCCAGTAATTACCTAGAAACACACACATATTCTAATGAAACGTGTTAAAATTTCAAAGCAATCGGTGAAGAACTTTCGGAGATTTAAGATTTTGAGCAAACTAACATTTACATTTTTAACAACGTTTCTCTTTACAAATGACAATTATATTTAGATATTATATAAGGCTCTCCACTAGCAATCTAAAAGCATGTGCGTGTTGGAATGAAACGTTGTGTCAAAATTTCAGAGCAGTCGGTGAACAACTTTCAGAGATTCAAGATTTTGAACAAATTAACATTTACATTTTTCTTTATACAGACTTCCCCTGTTAGTCCTATTTGACATGGGCCCTATACATTTGAACAATATTTTAAGATGGGACACACAAGTAATTTCTAAGCGGCCTCCTTTGCAGACTGACTGCATTTTCCCAGTGTCCTGCCAATGAGCAGGAGTCTGCAAACCTGAAATACCTACGACTGAATCTATGTAATCGTTCTATTTATATCCCTACAAACTGTTATCTCTGGTATTTGTATTAGCTGACTAATTTTTACTTGAATCATAGCTATTACAATCGCCAGTCTTTTCCGTTTAGTGAAGAGCGTAATTATTTCATTTCTGAACTTCTGAAACAAGTTGCCAATCTTTGTACCGCTTAAAACTGTTAGAAAGGCCTCACTGAATATTTGCGTGGTTTCATCAGGGGAGTTTCACGGTAACAACTACAATATTTGCGAGATGTCTGAGGCTCCTGTTAGTAGGTTTCTGCAACGGCATTAATATATAACACGAACAGGAAGGGTCCCAAAACGCTTCCCTTGGGCGCACCTGGAGTTCCTCCAAAATCTATTGATGACCCTCCATCCAGCATAACGCATTGTGACCTCCGTGTGGTGCGACGGCCTCCTTATAAAACCGAAAGGAAAGTAGTTCATTGTTGTGTCAAAACTAGTATTTCCAGTGGTCCAAACCCAGCTGCGTTATTAATTACAATTGTCCATGTCCTCATTATTTCTATGTGTCTATGCCAAAATTGTGTCTTCAGTACTTTGTCTTTCCGCCCGACCAGTTACTATTCTACTTCGAGACCTAGCCCAAAACAACTATAATTGTAACACGAGAAGTCGTAGTCATTCATAATGAAGAAACTGAAATACAGGAACTTACTTCAAATGTTGTGGTAACGACGGCAAATGAACACAATGTTAGTCCCGTTTAGACAAAAATAAGCGAAAAAAAGACGGCAGTGAACAATGTTATGTACAGTCTGTGTTGCTGTCGAAGGTTTAGTTCCTTCGATGTTTTGCCGGCCGAAGTGGCCGTGCGGTTAAAGGCGCTGCAGTCTGGAACCGCAAGACCGGTACGGTCGCAGGTTCGAATCCTGCCTCGGGCATGGATGTTTGTGATGTCCTTAGGTTAGTTAGCTTTAACTAGTTCTAAGTTCTAGGGGACTAATGACCTCAGCAGTTGAGTCCCATAGTGCTCAGAGCCATTTTTGAACTTGCGATGTTTTGTTTTCCTCTGTTACCAACATCAACGACCTAACAGTTGTGGCATTGCAGCTGCCCGGTATACTGTAAATGAACCACGTGCGACAATTAAACATGAACGTTCCTAGAAGGGATTTCATGACACGTTGTTACTTTCCGTACTTTCGTGTGACACTTCTACCGGAGTACCTGATCGGTACGCGGGGCATAAGCTGGCAACAGTGTGACGGACAGTAGAAAACTTTTCTGAAATGTGTGTATGTCTACTTCCTTTTACCTCTCTTAACGGCTACATACATACATGATTTTTGTGCGCATCTAGGGCAAAGTACCTTTCTAATAATAAATGTTCCATTGGAATCGTGTAACGAATATTAAAAATCGATACTTCAATTGTCGATTTTAACGTATAAGATTGCCTTTAGAATTTGCACAAATTTGCGTTAGATATTCGAATATTCGCGTAAGGTCTTAGAATACAAATAACATTATTCTCTCTCAGTTGCTTACGGGATTACGAAAATTGTACATGGTAGACGAGTTCAAGAATATTACGGGAAATCGACTTTTCTGGAAAGAATTTCATTTATTTGTGTACATCAGTGTTATCCCCTTCGACATAGTCTCATCTGGTCGAGGTTTTTTGTCCCATTACTCCACACAGACGGCTAGTAACACGAAGAGAAGTAGTGGCGAATTGAAGATATATCGTAAATGCAGGGTTTTAGATCCCGCCTGGCGTTTTTCAGTTGCAAGGTCAATAGTGGTGAGTGACCGAATAGTTTTGATGTTTCTCGACAACGGTTCTCTGAGTTCGCTTGTTACCAATTAATATCCATCGCCTGTTTTGGTACTAAACTGAAACGTTTGTCCACAACTGTCGTCGAGTCTCCCTACCATCAATGCCGTATGATCATTTCATTCCTGTGGGCGAGCAGAATTCCGAGTCCGGCTCCCCCCCCCCCCCCCCCCCCCCCCTCTGGGACGGACGTCGTTTGTTACGTCTTTAAAACGGGCAGGGCCGATTAGCTTCCACATTCCAGACTCCTACGAGCTGCTGTTCCTGGTGACACTAAAACAGTGTTCTCCCTGTTTTGTTAGCGTCGCCTGGCTTGTAGCAGCTTTCCGCGAAGACTTGCCCGCTATCAGTTCCCACAACGTACTTGCGCCGCGTGATAACAAGGAGCAGTACTTTGAGAGCCGCTAGTTTCCATTGCGGTCGTAGCAGTTACGGCCGTTACGTCGATTAATGCGTCCCATTTCAGCGTCAACAGCTCTTTCTGCGAGCCACAGAACGGCTTTGGCTGCGTTAGCATATATCTGCACTTGCGAAACACGTATTGTGTTAAAAATTATGTATTTGGCATTGAAGTACAGAGCACGACCGATATTACGAGCTGAAAGCCTGCACGGGACAAGTTTTCCTTATCACGTGGCTACTAACATTTTTCTCTGTTTTCTTTGTGCACGAGCAATTTCAGTTCGGCATGCTTATCTTGCTGTCTTTATGTTTGTTTGTACTGCAATCCATAGTGTTGGCTGTGTATGGAAAAATGAATTCTCATTGACATTCCATACTTCCTTAGACGCGTCGTAATAAACAGTTTGTGCTAATGTTGACAAAATCCAACACTTAACTCTGTGAAAAATAAAAGCTGACTTATGTTATACGGTGGTTTGTTGCTAATGTATAACACATTTCGAATCCTCTGCAGACATCTTTAGATGACGTTTTCCCACAAAATACTCTTCGAGCGAATATTGATCAATTCAGTATCATAAAATTTTTGAAAACATTATCAGCTATCTTATATAATATAATTAAATATATATAATTAAAAACAGTCTTGTTCGCAAATTTCTTTTAATTGGAGTGACCGGTTTCATTCCTTAAGGATCGTCTTCAGACTCTAGAACGGTAGGTGGACTTCCACTGAGCAAGCTGCGCCGACCCACGACGCTGAACAGTTGAAACAGCTTCCCCATCAGCATCCTGGAAAACTGGTCTCATCTTAATGTTCCTGTATTACCTATGGAGATCGCTTCATCATGGTATAGGGCCATTCATCGTCGTATACCGACTGGCGACCGTCTTCTTCGCTTAGGCCTTCGCCCAATTGATCAACGTCTCGAATGTCATCACACTGATACCTACTTCAAAGGCTGGTCTCTTGTGGACGGGATCATTATTTCTGGGTTTGTCTGCAGTTGGCTTATCTTTCCTGAAGGCCTGAATCCGCTTCATCGGATGAATTTCTTATTCGCCCGGACGTATCCCTTCTTCTGTAGACGAAAACGACTCCTGGACCATTACGTTCACTACGATGTTGAAGGTGGAATCGACGCTGATGCGTGTACCTTTAACCAGTGTCTGGAGACCGCGCATTGGAAGAGGCAGCGGTTCCCAAGTTACAAAGCGCTTTTTGCAAATATGCTTCTTCTTGTCTTTTGCGATAGTATATTGGTTAAGTTCCCCTGTGGTCTTTGATTCCTCCCTGGTTTTGGTGCGCAATCACGTGAAACCTTGTTTTGTTCACTTTCTTCGTGATAAAAAAAATGAAAATAAAATAGAAAATAAATAACTAGAATTAAAAAATAGACAATAGGGCTGGTTTCCTGGTAACTCAGAATCTTTTTTCTCTTGTTTCGTTACTATTAATTACTCGTTTTCTCAATTTGCAGCTCATATTACATGATGATTTTGACTGTGGTCTTCTGAATGTTCAGGAAAGTACCAAGTCAATCTGATAATAAAATTTAAAGAAAGATCGTAAAGTGCCTCCCAGGAAGCCATGAGGTCGCGGTATCGAATCCCATTAGGACCTTGAATTTTTCAGTTTACGTTTTAAGCCAGCCTTTGGCGTGTTTATTAGTGTCTGATGACTGCTGTATTTAGTTAGTATGGCGATGTTTTTTGACTACTTGAGCAGCGTGTTTTCTAGACCTATTACACCATGCAGCGGCGCCTTTACGCTCCTTTATTAAATTCATGTAGACATTCAGCCTTGCAACTCTTGTGATTTAGCTCAGGATCCAAATCTGTTGTCCCCTGTTCTTGTTCGGCATCGAACTTCTTTCTTCCGTGCAGATTTCTATAAGTGAAGTGGCTATAAAACAAAACTCTGGTTATCTACTTAAAGAAAGCGTAGATTGCTTCCAATTAACTCTGTGTATTATCGCAAACTTTCACAAAAGGTTACATGGGAACCAACTGTTGTTTCTGTCTCAAAGACTTCTCGTTTACATTCTGTCTGTGAATAATATACAGGGTGCTACAAAAAGGTGCGGCCAAACTTTCAGGGAACATTCCTCACACACGAATAAAGCAAAGATGTTACATGGACATGTGTCCGGAAACGCTTAATTTCCATGTTAGAGCTCGTTTTAGTTTCGTCAGTGTGTACTGTACTTCCTCGATTCACCACCATGATTTCATACGGAATACTCTACCTGTGCTGCTAGAACATGTGCCTTTACAAGTACGACACAACATGTGGTTCATGCACGATGGAGCTCGTGCACATTTCAGTTGAAGTGTTCGTACGCTTCTCAACAGATTCGGTGACCGATGGATTGGTAGAGGCGGACCTGTTCTATGGCCTCCACGCTCTCCTGACCTCAACCCTCTTGACTTTCATTTATGGGGGCATTTGAAAGCTCTTGTCTACACAACCCCGTTACCAAATGTAGAGACTCTTCGTGCTCGTATTGTGGACGGCTGTGATACAATACGCCATTCTCCAGGGCTGCATCAGCGCATCAGGGATTCCATGCAACGGAGGGTGGATGCATGTATCCTCGCTAACGGAGGACATTTTGAACATTTCCTGTAACAAAGTATTTGAAGTCAGGCTTTTACGTTCTGTTGCTGTGTGTTTCCATTCCATGAATAATGTGATTTGAAGAGAAGTAATAAAATGAGCTCTAACATGGAAAGTAAGCGTTTCCGGACACATGTCCACATAACATATTTTCTTTCTTTGTGTGTGAGGAATGTTTCCTGAAAGTTTAGCAGTACCTTTTTGTAACACCCTGTATAACAACGATCGCTTGTGTTCATCATATCCTTCGTAGCGGCGATCTTCCATCGTACCAGAGAGCTCCTTCGTTCTTTCTTGCTCCAAGTAGATTACGCATGCTCTCGAGCAGGTGGATTCCGCACCTGTCGAGTAATACTTAACCACAGTATGTGGCCCGATGTTTACAAACTAATTGCGATCACGTACCATATTTACTCTGACGAACCTGATACATTGCCTTCCATGAATGGTATGGATCACCACACCTTCATTTCTCAACGGTAGTAGCAATCACCACAAAGGACAAGTGGTTCGGATTGCGCGTTAAACTGCAGGTCACCTTTCCCCTGTTGGATAACTGGAGTATGTTAGGGACACGCAAGTCACCGAAGTGGGGTCCATAGAAAGACTATTATTATATGCTGCTTATCTATTTTTTTCCTTCGTGTGACAGACTATTTTGTCGAACTATTTGTCCGTAATTCTTTTCGGGTTATGTCCTTTGCCCTAACGATATAATCGAGATGTTGTGATATATCTCGAGCAGGAAGAGACAACACTGTCCAAGTCTAAACATTTTAGCAGATTTTAATTTATTTTTAATTTGGCTGATCTTTGACACATTGCCCTTCATTTTTGTCTCCTCTCGTCCTCACAACACATGGGATCAGAAGGGTTATATTGTTTATTCACCATCCGTCTGAAGAAAACTCCGAGACGCATGCTACTCCTGGCGTATAAGCGACGTCAGCGCCCCTATTACAATGGCAGTTTGAATTAACTTCGGTAAACAACAGAATATGTGCCTTCGAATAGTCAGTTGTGAGCAGATAGTGTTTAAGTAGTGAATGTGCTGCTGTAGTGTGTCACATATTGGAATTTGAGCTACGAACTCAGTATCGCTAAAACAAATGTTCAAGACATTTTCCAGAACGTTTTTAAGAAGAGAAAATTGTGAGCAAAGTTTGTCCTGTCCACCTTCACTACAAAAAAAATATCACCCGGTAAGTCAAACCGCGGATGATACTGCCCGTTGAGTGTGGTGACAGAAGGTCATTGAATAGGCTGCTGACGAAAAATAAGATAACGACAGCTGCGAAAGCCAATGGAGAAATGAATGCCGCACTCGTGAACTCTGTCAGCACGAAAACAGGACGAAGGGACCTCCATAAGCAGGGAATTGCAAAGTCACTCATCAGTGACGTAAATGCCCATCACTGAAGAACGCGGTGCCGACGCTATAAGACCTGGACTTTGGAGCAATGTAGGAAAGTCATTTGATGGGACGAGTGTCGTTTCACACAGTTTGCAACTTCTGGTTCAGTTTCTGTCCCAAGAGTGAACCCCGTCATGGGTACTTCGGTTATGATTTGGGCAGCCATGTTTTGATATTCCATGGGATCCATTGTTACTTTGTAAGGCTGCATTACTGCCAAGAATCAGATGACCAGTTTGGCTGATCGGATCCGTTCCGTGGTACAATATTGGTTCCCTAGTGGTGATGCCGTGTTCTAAGAATACAATCCACGTGTTCACACAGGGCGCATCGTCCAGAAATGGATCTCCAGATCCCAATGTTACTCAGCTTTTGTGGTCTACTTTGCAGGTTATGCTGCGTGGCCGCTATCCACTTCTATTTTGCAGAAACAATGGCATAAAATTCCCTCGGAAACCACACATCACCGGTAATTATCCATTCCGAGATGACTGGAAGCTGTTCTAAATGTCAGTGGTTTTCCTACTTTAGCTTGGTTCAATTAGCTCTGAAAACTATGGGACTTAACATCTGCAGGCCGCTGTGGCCGAGCGGTTCTAGGCGCTTCAGTCTAGAACCGCGCCACCGCTATGGTCGCAGGTTCGAATCCTGCCTCGGACATGGATGTGTGTGATGTCCTTCGGTTAGCTAGGTTTAAGTGGTTCTAAGTTCTAGGGGACTGATGGCCTCAGATGTTAAGTCCCATAGTGCTCACAAGGGAACCTCCCCATCGCACCTCCCTCAGATTTAGTTACAAGTTGGCACAGTGGATAGGCCTTGAAAAACTGAACACAGATCAATGAGAAAACAGCAAGAAGTTGCGTGGAACTATGAAAAGCAAAAATACAAACTGAGTAGTCCATGGGCAAGATAGGCAACATCAAGGAAAGTGTGAGCTCAGGAGCGCCGTGGTCCCGTGATAGGCGTGAGCAGCTGCGGAACGAGAAGTCTTTGGTTCAAGTCTTCCCTTGAGTGAAAAGTTTACTTTCTGTATTTTCGCAAAGTTATAATCTGTCCGTTCGTTCATTGACGTCTCTGTTCACTGTAATAAGTTTCCAATGGGAACCGAAAACATTTGATCGCAAGGGCGTAGGTGAACCTATTCCTCCACAGGAAAACACGTTTGATATATTCTATACGACACTGGTGACGGCATGTGCGTCACATGACAGGAATATGTTGTCGACCCACCTAACTTGTACACTTGGCGAATGGGTAAAAAGATTCTTCTACCTTGCCCGATTTAGGTTTTCTTATGGATGTGATACTCCCAAAACTGTGATGAAAACATAAGAGTTTGTCACACGAACTTTAACAAATGAATGCAACAGTTTCCCAGTCGCACAGTTTTCCCTGTGCTCTGTCAAAACATATGTTTCTAACGTTTCCAAATTTTTCCGTGTGTAGACCGTTAAATCCTGCATTTGTCTAAGCAAATCTGAACATGTCCTGGAATTTTGGAGAGCGAAGTTGATTATGTGTGAGTGCCTGAACTTTGATAATTGTCTGAAAATAAAAAATTAAACTTATAACTCGAGGGAAGACATGAACCAAGGACCTCTCGTTCCTCAGCTGCTCACGCTAACCACCAGACCAGGGGGCGCTTATCTTGCGCATGGACTACTCAGTTTGTATATTTTGCTTATTTTTTTCATAGTTCCTCACAACTTCTTCCTGTTTCCTCGATTGATCTGTGTTCAGTTTTTCAAGGTCTATCCACTGTGCCAAGTTATAACTAAATCTGAGGGAGGTCATCAGTCCCCTAGAACTTAGAACCACTTATACCTAGCTAACCTGAGGACATCACACACATCCATGCACGAGGCAGGATTCGAACCTGCGACCGTAGCGGTCACGCGGCTCCTGACTGCAGCGCCCAGAACCGCTCGGCCACGGCGCCCGGCGCACCTTAGCTTGATAATGCGTTCTGTTTGCGGTATTTCCATATTTTCATCCGCCCCTGTAATTTTGTTCATTGTCTCCGCTTTCGGAAAGAGGGGGCAAGAGAAAGGAATCCGCAGATGAATTATTGTTATTATGATGCGCGGGCTACATAATCGAAAGGTATAGTTACTCATTGCTAATAAATTTGTTTATTTCAATACTGCAGCATAGATTCACAAAAGACATTGTAGGCGGGAGGCAGAGGGATATTGCAACCTGTTATTATCAGAATATCGTTGACTATAAGAATATACCTTCTGGTAATGGTATCTCGTCAGATGGAGAGGCGAGCTTCGCAGGATGACATTTAGTCGCGGGAGGGGTGGTTCCAGGGGCTGCAGCTGTACGTGACGTTGGGGGCGTAGCTGTAGCGGCTGGAAACGCCCCTCCTGTGAAGAATCCACACCACCACCGGCGCTGAACTGGACGCTTCAGGTCGCTGCGTCGAATTGGCCGCCATGTCGCATCGAACAGCCTTGGAGGTGATCGGCAGTGTTCAGGGCATGTGATGTCACACTATATGATGCGGCCTTTAATTTCGGCGTGGGAGACTGATCCAGAAACAGCTCAACACGCGCTGAAACCCTCCGCTACGTCCAACACTGACCAACGAAGGCGCATGGGATTTGAATGCCTCGCTCAACATGGACAGCTTCAACAGACTGACAATTATTATGGAAAGAGTGCGTGCTGCACGAAGAAGAAAGAGTTCGCGTATTGATACTCCTGAGATTAATAACGCCGTACATGCTGCGTGTCAACGCAGTGCCTTCTGGGACAGTTAACGGAGAACGAGTAGATGGCATTACCAGGCTTCGAGGAGATGAACTTACACATACACTTGATGCAGGGAAGAGTGTGGAGTCCGGAAGCGGAGTTTTTCCAGAACTGGTGCCAATGGGCTGATGACGATAATGATGATGACGACCTGCTGACGGCTTGAGACACTAACAACTCGTCTCGCCGAAGCATGTTTACCACTTTCATCACCATTCTCATCATCATCCCATCGACATTAGGGATCACACATACAAGAATGAAGAATGTTTACCTGTGGTGTCTGCAGAATTCCGTAATGTGTTCGTTGTGCCGGCCGCGGTGGTCTAGCGGTTCTAGGCGCTCAGTCCGGAACCGCTGGACTGCTACGGTCGCAGGTTCGAATCCTGCCTCGGGCATGGATGTTTGTGATGTCCTTAGGTTAGTTAGGTTTAAGTAGTTCTAATTTCTAGGGGACTGATGACCACAGATGTTAAGTCCCATAGTGCTCAGAGCCATTTTTTGTGTTCGTTGTACAATGATTAAACACGCAAACCATATACAATTTGTTGGCTATGACAATTTTTTTGCCAAGGACTGTAAACAGAAGTCTTGAATGATGATTTTATTCTCGTGCTTTCTATTTTTATGTTTAATACTATCAAGTGAGTCGTTTAGCAAAACAAGTCAACTTCGCTCTGCAGTTAATTTAGTCAACTTCGTTCAGCAGTTGAGTCTACACTGTTTTGAATCTTCCAGGCAGGTTCAAACTGTTTGCCAGACCGTGACTCGAACTGGGAGCCTTGGCCATCTCGGACAACTGCTCTTCCCTCAGAGCTATCTTACATCACTGAATCTTTTTTATTTTTTAATGTAGTGTCCTTGTAGATTAATGCACTTGCTCCAACGATGTCCCAGTGCCTTGATCACATCTCGAGAGTTTCCTCCAGGCCTGCAATATAATTGTCAACTCCAGCTATCAGTTCTTAGTTTGAAGCGAATCTTCGTCCACCAAGAAAAATATTCAGTTCTGGGAAGAGATGGAAGTCTGACGGAGCCATATCAGGTGAATAATGCGGCTGTGGCAACAATTCATACCTTAGTTCGTGTAATTTTGCCATGGCGACGGCACATTTGTGCGGGCACGCATTGTCTTGATGGAAGATGACTTTCTTCCTTGCTAAACCAGGCCTTTTTTGGCGTATTTTTTGTTGCAATTTGTCCAGGAGGTTAGCGTAGTATTCGCCAGTAATTGTTTGCCCAGTGGGGAGATAATCTACAAACAGAATCCCCTATGCATCCCAGAACACTGATGCCATGACCTTCCCAGCGAATGAATTATCTTTGCTTTCTTCGGTGGCGGAGAGTCAGCATGTTTCCACTGCTTTGACTGTTGTTTTGTCTCTGGGGTATAGTAGTGTAGTCAAGTTTCATCTGTGGTCATAAACCGGCGCAAAAAATCTAGTTCGTTTCTCCTAAAAAGGGCCAAACATTGTTCCGGATAATTTTTTTCATTTCTAATTCGTCAGTTGAAATGTGATATACCCTTTCAGATTACATCTGGCGCCGGCCGCAGTGGCTGAGCGGTTGTAGGCGCTTCAGTCTGGAACCGGTCGCAGGTTCGAATCCTGCCTCGGGCATGGATGTGTGTGATATCCTTAGGTTTGTAAGTAGGCTGTTTAGGTTTTTTTTATTGGTAACGCCACCTCTGTATGAAAATCACTGGCTGTGCTGTGTGCAGTCCGTGGCTGCTTTGCATTGTTGTAATACTCGCCATTGTAGTGTTAGGCAACTGGCTGTGAACAGCGCGTAGCGTTGCGCAGTTGGAGGTGAGCCGCCAGCAGTGGTGGATGTGGGGAGAGAGATGGCGGAGTTTTGAAATTTGTCATGAACTGCTATATTTATATATGATGATATCAAGGTAAATACATTGTTCGTTCTCTATTAATATCTTTCATTTGCTAACTATCCCTATCAGTAATTAGTGCCTTCAGTAGTTTGAATCTTTTATTTAGCTGGCAGTAGTGGCGCTCGCTGTATTGCAGTAGCTTGAGTAGCGAAGATTTTTGTGAGGTAAGTGATTTGTGAAACGTATAGGTTAATGTTAGTCAGGGCCGTTGTTTCGTAGGGATTTTTTGAAAGTCAGATTGCGTTGCGCTAAAAAATATTGTGTGTCAGGTTAAGCACAGTCTTGTATAATTGTTCAAAGGGGAAGTTTCAGGTTAGTTAGATTTAAGTAGTTCTAGGGAACTGATGACCTCAGATGTTTTAAGTCCCAAAGTGCTCAGAGCCATTTTTTGACATCTGGCAGCCGGCCGGAGTGGCCGAGCGGTTCTAGGCGCTACTGTCTGGAACCGCGCGACCGCTACGGTCGCAGGTTCGAATCCTGCCTTGGGCAGGGATGTGTTTGATGTCCTTAGGTTAGTTATGTTTAAGTAGTTCTAAGTTCTAGGGGACTGATGATCTCAGATGTTAAGTTCCATAGTGCTCAGAGCCACTTTCGAAATCTGGCAAGCGTGAGCAATTTCACGCACTTTCAATCGGCGATCCTCCATAATCATTTTGTGCCCTTTTTGCAATGATTTATGGAGTAGTGATACATCTTGACTGACCACTGCGCGAATCATCAGTTAAGCTCCCACGACCAAATTTAAATTCATTTGTGCACTTGGCAACAGTTGAATATGAAGGAGCAGAGTCCCCCAGTGTAGCCTGGAAATCGGCAAGAATGTCCTTCGCTTTTATACCTTTCTTTACGAAGTACTTAATCACAACTCGAATCTCGATTTTTTCCATCTTCGCAAATCACTACGCGGGAACAACAACAGAGCTACGTCACCACCACAGCTCTCTTCCAAGTGCAGTGACATGGCGCGTGTTTACAGGCAGCAGTGCAATGAACATCACGTGAACAACTCGATGCGCTAGCGCTCACCTCTCGTGGTGATGCCAGAAACCTTTCAAGCCACCCTCGTAGATGTCCAACACATAGTTACATGCATGGGAGGAAAGCTCCCCATTAAGATTATGTAAACTTATGAGAAAAAAATCTTCTGCTCGTTGTATTAACTTTTTTGAAAATCATTTCTGCTCCTGTCCAGCTTTCCTACGACGAGAGTTTCCACACCGCTCTGTATACCATCTCTCCTTATAGTGAATGAAGCGGTACACACCATTTACCATTCATGGTGTACTTTCTTATAATATTGCTGGTTGAGCAACGGTATTAGAAAAAATTCAATCTCGTATGTTTCTGACAAGAGTTTAATTTTTCAGGCGTCTGATGAATGGTTATAACAGCCGTAAATTACATCGAATCCAAAATATTTTAATTGTTTGACTTACTATATTATTTTATTGCTAACGCCGCTTTAAGTCTGGTGCTTACCTATAAAGGATGTGTTTTTAGTTTACTACACAGCAAAGTTTTACATTATATTCCCAACATTTGTTTTCAATTTTTAGGTGCTATGTGTATGTCTTTTTCTGTCCTCGAAATCAATAGAGTTCGTCAACATACCGTAAAGAAGTACTTTTAATAGTGACAGCTTGTTCAGTTCTACCCCATTATTTACTCTTAAACTCTATTTGCAAACCACATCGTCGCTGACGGTATTAAACAGGGTAAGAGGTAAAGCTAGATGCTCATGCCACTCCTTTGTTTTTTCGATTGGGTATATCACTTTTCCGAATTTATGCGCCACAGATTTTGTGGTTGCGAACGTGCTCAGACTTGCAGATATCGTATCGAAATGTCGTACTCTACACTTCGTTATATATCATAATTTCGAACTCTGTGTACACTTGAGACATTTCTATTTTCATTCCCAGTTATATCTTTATGCTGAACGGGATGTATAAGTTTAATTCGAAAACGCTGACCGGGGTGGCCGAGCTGTTCTAGGCGCTACAGTCTCCAACCACGCAACCGCTACGGTCGTAGGTTCGAATCATATCCCGGTCATGTGTGTGATGTCTTTAGGTTAGTTAGGTTTAAATAGTTCTAAGTTCTAGGGAACTGATGGCCTTAGAAGTTAAGCCCCATAGTGCTGAGAGCCATTTGAACCATAATTCGAAAACTAGTGACGAAAACACTAACTGTCTAGAACTGGTAGGGGAAACGTTCCAGCGTGTGTAGCAGTTCATAATACGTGGCTCAACGCTGGAACTTTTAATGGATAAGGAAATGGAGGAAAACATTTGTGCAACAGAAGTGTTATAAACAAAATCAGAGTTGTGTGGCCGATGACCCTAGTAAATCAATAATCAAAGATAGACATGTGTTAAATAGCTACAGAAATAATATGAAAACAAATTCAATCACTGCATTATTTATCTATATAAATAAAAATGTCTATGTTCGTTTGTTCGGAATCTTAAATGTCTCAAAATTCTCCACCGACTGCTTTGAAAATTTGGCACTATGTTGCATTCCAATACGCGCATCTTTTTACATACCTACCGCCATATGTTGTACGTAAATATAAAGATGTCTATGTGACATTGTAAGAATTTGAAGCGAATCGGTCAAGAACTATTCGACACTTTGTTTCTCCTGTATATAAGTATATACCTATAATATATATAAAGGGGAACAAAAAAATTTTGTATGGATTGCTGACGCACAGGAGGCGTGAACATATTTTAATGATTAACTTTTGTTTATTATTTAGCTTTCCTTAGAGGTATGCCAGTGGATAGTCATAATTTCATCTAGATATTAATACTTATAGGTACAGCAGTATGTAGTAAGCAGCCGGTCCCTGTGGCCGAGCGGTTCTAGGCGCTTCAGTCCGGAACCACGCTGCTGCTACGGTCGCAGGTTCGAATCCTGCCTCGGGGCATGGATATGTGTGATGTCCTTACGTTAGTCAGGTTTAAGTAGTTCTAAGCCTAGGGGACTGATGACCTCAGATGTTAAGTCCCATAGCGCTTAGAGCCATTTGAACCATTTTTGTATGTAGTAAGCTTTCACGTAATAGTGGATTATAGTTTGCATTCATTAAAAAACTATTAAGGGCGGATGAATAGGTGAATGAGTCTTATCTCTTCAAATGGCATACTAAAAACAAGTTCCGGGGTTGCACAAAAATATGGAAACATTGCGAGGAATGGATGCCTGGACATAACTGCAGCTGCTAGTCAAGCCTGCAGGTTGCGCTGTTGTATTTGACTGAGAACGGCACCTGTGCGATTTCGTCAGTACGTGTCATTTGCTGTCGGAACACAGTTCTGTGTAGATGTGAGTGCGCCATGTTGGAGCTCAGTAAGTCGGAACGTGGAAACATAGTTGGTGCTCATGTGATGAGTACTTCTGTAACCAAGGCAGCCGAAGTGTTGATGTTTCAAGAGGCACTGTGCTGAACATTTGTACTACATAGAACGAAATCGGATACTCGCCATCAGCTAAGCCACTACATGGACGAAACTTATGTTGAGTGATCGTGACAGACAGTCACTGGAGATGACTGCAGAACTCTGTCAGCATCAAAACAACACGGAGAGAGCTCCATAAGCAAGGAGTTGCAGGGCTAATTAGAGTTCCACAAAATACACATTAGTTAAGAAAATCCCTGTAGCAGGAAAACGTGGTGCCGAAGCCATAAAACCTGGACTGTGCCGCAATGGAAGAAACTCATTTGGCTGGATGAGTCTTGTTTCGCACTGTTTCCAACTTCAAGCCGAGTTTACCTCCCAAGAGCGAAACATGGCAGTGGATGGCTGGTGTTTTCGGCAGCCATGTCGTGGTATTCTCTGTGCCCTATGGTTACTCTGAAAGGTGTGACCATTTCGGCTGATCAGGTGCATTCTGTGGTGCGATGTTTGTTCCCCAATGGTGAAGCTGTGCTCCAAAGGGACGCAGCTCGCATCGCCCAGAGTTGGTTTTGTGAGGAAGAAGATGAAATGTCGCACCTCCACTGCCCACCACAGTTTCCAGATCACAATATTATTGAGCCTTTGTGGTCTACTTCGGAGAGAAGGATGCACGATGGTTTTCCACCTCCATTATCGTTACCTGAATCTGCCACTGTTTTCCAGGAAGGATGTTTAAAATTCTCATGAAAACCATGCAGAACTTGTATTTATCCATTCTGAGGCCGCTGGAACCTGTTCTGTATGTAAGTGGTTTTCCTACGCTGTACTAGGTACGGTAAATGGAAATGAGTGTTTGGCGTCATTGGCCGGGAGGTCCCTTACGGGGCAGGTCCGGCCGCCTTGGTGCAGGTCTTATTACTTTCGACGCCACATTGGGCGACCTGCGCGCCGGATGGGGATGAAATTATGATGAAGACAGCACAGCACCCAGTCCCTGAACGGAGAAAATCCCCGACGCAGCCGGGAATCGAATCCGGGCCCGTAGAACGGCAATCCGTTACGTTGACCACTATATATATATATATATATATATATATATATATATATATATATATATATATATATATATATTGAGTTTGATCTGGGTGGACGCCACAAGACATACGTTTAAGTTTGATTGGTGAATCCGTTACTCAGTTTTATTATTACTCATTACTCTGACTGAATACGCTGAGCTACCGTGCAGGCATCACTCACCTATCGGGGCGGACACTAGGTACGGTAATGTGTGTTCAGTGTTTCCATATTTTTGTCAACTCTTGTATATTTGTTCATTGTTTCCCTCTTCGGAGAGGAAGCAAAAGAAAGGCATCCGCAGATGAATTGTTATTATCATTAAATGTTGACTACGTAATCGAAAGCTGTATTTACTCATTGCTAAAAGTAATATGTCAATATTGTGGATCTGATACATAACAAACTTGGAAGTGGAAAACAAAGCGATCTTACTACTTGTTATTATCGGAATACCATTGATAATAAGAAAATAGCTTCGGGGAATGGTATCTCAGCACGTGAAGAGACGAGCTTCGGAGAATGGGTGTTACGTCACGAGAGGGGTGGTTCCAGGCGCCCAGGCTATACGCGGCGTTAGGGGCGTAGCTGTGGCGGCTGGAACCACCCCTCCTGTGGAGAAGCCGCACTGCCACCGGCGCTAAACTGGACGCTTCAAGTCGCTGCGTCGAATTGGCCGCCATGACTCTTCGAACAGCCCTGAAGACAACCGGCAATTCTGACTGCATAGGACGTAAATGCAGAACGGTGCGGACTTGAATTTTGGTGCGAGAGACTCGTCTAGGAACAGCCCAAAATGCACTGAAACAGTCTGCTAAGTCCAACACTGACCAGCGAAGGAGCTTTTTGCGGCATCGGGGACTTTGAATCCCTCGCGGTATGTGGACACTACAACTGACAGGCAATTACACTACTGGACATTAAAATTGCTGCATCAAGATGAAATGCAGATGATAAACGGGTATTCATTGGACAAATATATTGTACTAGAACTGACATGTGATCACATTTTCACGTAATTTGGGTGCATAGATCCTAAGAAATCAGTACCCAGAACAACCACCTCTGGCCGTAATAACGACCTTCATTCGCCCGAGCATTGAGTCAAACAGAGCTTGGATGGCGTTACAGGTACAGCTGCCCGTGCAGCTTCAAGACAATACCACCGTTCATCAAGAGCAGTGACTGGCGTATTGTGACGAGCCAGTTGCTCGGCCACCATTGACCAGACGTTGTGAGTTGGTGAGAGATCTGGAGAATGTGCTGGCCAGGGCAGCAGTCGAACGTTCTCTGTATCGAGAAAGGCCAGTACAGGACCTGCAACATGCGGTCGTGCATTATCCTGCTGCAGTGTAGGGTTTCGCAGGGATCGAATAAAGGGTAGAGCCACGGGTCGTAACACATCTGAAATTTAACGTCCACTGTTCAAATTGCCGTCATGCGAACAAGAGGTGACCGAGAAGTGTAACCAATGGCACCGAATACCATCACGCGGGGTGATATGCCAGTATGGCGATGACGAATACACGCTTCCATTGTGCGTTCACCGCGATGTCGCCAAACGCGGATGCGACCATCATGATGCTGTAAACAGAACCTGGATCCATCCGAAAAAATGACGTTTTGCCATTCGTGCACCCAGGTTCGTCGTTGCGTACACCATCGCAGGCGCTCCTATCTGTGATACAGCTTCAAGCGTAACCGCAGCCATGGTCTCCGAGCTGATAGTCCATGCTGCTGCGAACGTCGTCGAACTGTTCTTGCAGATGGTTGTGGCCTTGCAAACGTCCCCATCTGTTGACTCAGGCATCGAGACGTGGCTGCACGATCCGTTACAGCCATGCGGATAAGATGCCTGTCATCTCGACTGCTAGTGATACGAGGCCGTTGGGATCCAACACGGCGTTCCGCATTGCCCTCCTGAACCCACCGATTCCATATTCTGCTAACAGTCATTGGATCATGACCAACGCGAGCAGCAATATCTCGATACGATAAACCGAAACTGCGATATGCTACAATCCGACCTTTATCAAAGTCAGAAACGTGATGGTACGCATTTCTCCTTCTTACACGAGGCATCACAACAACGTTTCACCACGCAACGTCGGTCAACTGCTGTTTGTGTATGAGAAATCGGTTGGAAACTTTCCTCATGTCAGCACGTTGTAGGTGTCGCCACCGGCGCCAGCCTTGTGTGAATGCTCTGAAAAGCTAATCATTTGCATATTACAGCATCTTCTTCCTGTCGGTTAAATTTCGCGTTTGTAGCACGTCATCTTCGTGGTGTAGCAATTTTAATGGCCAGTAATGTATTAGGGAAAGAGTGCCTGCTGCACGAAGAAAAATGATTATCCGTGTTGAGTCTCCACATCCTAATTGTGGCATACACGCTGCGTGACAACATAATGGCTTCGGACGTGCTTAATGGAGAGAGGATAGACGACATCGCCAAACATGGAGGACCAAACCGCAAGCATATCGGTGGAGCGAGGAAGAGTGTGAAGTCTGGAAGAGGTGTTTGTCGAGAAGTGGTGTCGATGCGATGATGATGATGATAATGGTGATGACGTGGTGACGGCCTGAGAAACCAACAGCTCATCTCACCGAAGCATCACCATCCTCTTCATCATCGTATCGGCATTAAAGATCACACATGCAAGAATGTTTACTTGTGGTGGCCGTAGAATTCCATAATGTTTCCATTATACAATGATTAAGCACGGAAACAATGTACGAGCTGTCGGCTGTAACAGTTAATTTGTCAAGGAGTGTCAATAGAAGTGTTGGATTATTTTCTTCTTTTATATTTTTGTTTTTAATATTATCAAGTGAATCGTTTAACAAAAGAAGTCGACTAAGTCAACTTTGCTTTGTGATGGAATGTACACTCGTTTGAATCTTCCTGGCAGGTTAAAACTATACGTCGGATCGGCATTCGAACTTGGAAACTTCCCCGTCGTGGGAGACTGCTCTGTCGACCTGGGCTCTCCTGTATTGACTCATGACACATCCACCCTCACAGCTTCCGACACTCCTATCTCCCAAACTTCACAGAATTTCTCCTGCTTACCTTGCGGGAGTAACACTCTTACATTACGGCGCACAAGGCGTTTAAAAAAAAGTATTCCTACAGGAAGTAGTGTGAGCTGTCAGTCAAGTTATTTAGCACACCCCTAAAATGCTAGAAGTCTGATCCCAGGTTACCTACATTTTCCAGGCGTAAGAGAAACCATGTCACGCAACAGATAACGTCTCTGGTTTGCTGCAACCCGCCATGAGCTCCTCTTCATCTCAGAGTAGCACTTGCAATCTACGTCCTCAGTTATTTGCTAGATGTATTCCAGGCTCTGCCTCCCTTCACAGTCTTATCCTCTACACCTCCCTCTAGTACCATGGTTGTTATTTCCTGGTGTCTTAACAGATGGCCTATCATCCTGTCCCTTCTTCTTGTCAGTATTTTCCATAAACTCGTTTCCCCTCCGATTCTGCACACAACCTCCTCATTCCTTACCTTATCAGTCCACCCAGTTTTCAACATTCGTATTTAGCACCACATCTCAAATGCTTCTACTCTCTTCTTTTCTGATTTTCCCGCAGTCCATGTTTCACTACCAATTTGTCAGAAATTTCTTCCTGAAATTAAGCCGATGTCTGATAGTACTGCTCTTGGCCAGGAATGCCTCTTTTGGCAATGCTAGTCTGCTTGTGATGTCCTCCTTGCTACTTCTGTCATTGGTTATTTTCCAGCCTAGGTAGTAGGGTTCCTTAACTTCATCTTTTTTGTGACCATCAATCCTGATGTTAACTTTTCCACTGTTCTCATTTCTGCTACGTCTCATTACTTTCGTCTTTCTTCGATTTACTCTCAATTCTTATTCTATACTCATTAGACTGTTTATTCCATTCAGCAGATCCTGTAATTCTTCTTGACTTTCATTGAGGGTAGCAATATCATCAGCAAATATTATCATTGATATCCTTTCATCTCGAAATTTAATTCCACACCTAAACTTCTTTTTAATTTCCATCATTGCTTCTTTGGTGATTAGACTGAACAGAAGGGGGAAAGACTACACTCCGTCTTACACTCTTTTTAATCCAAGCACTTCGTTCTTGGTCTTCTAGTCTTATTCACTCTTGCTTCTTGTGCGTTTTGCATGTTACTCGTCTCTCCCTATAGCATACCCCTATTTTCCTCAAAATTTCGAACATCTTCCACCATTTTACATTGTCGAACGCATTTCCCGGGTCGACAAGTGCTATGAATGTGTCTTGATATTTCTTTGTTTACTTTCATAAGACATCACAATGATTTACCCAATGAATAAACCACATATACATTTGATAAATGGACAAAAACCTTTAAGCAATAATTATAGTCTTTGGAGAAGTGGGTGGCTACATGAAAGCATAATGTGAAAGTATATCATGGATATGGCTAATGACGGTAAAAATGGCTATTGATTTGGAGAAAGAACCCCAGAAAAGCAAGTATGAACACCAATAGAATAGATTCACCATTGTGCATAATGGGTGCAAGTACTTGACTGTGAATTTTACAAGAGCATAATTAAACTGTGATGTAAATTAAAGAGCTTTGTCTCCACCGTAGGTCTGTGACAGCATCACTGGCTCATGCTTACAACAGAATGTCTGGAATATGGCTGCAAATTTTTAGCCCAACTCGACCTCTCTACTGTGATCTCTGTATACTGCCGCCTAAAGTGACGTGCGTTCTTGACACCGTCGCTGTACTCATTAATTTCTTGGCAGAAAGTGAGTTCTGACTTTAATCCCTGAAAAATAGCTGGTTGTGTCGGTGTAGAAAACTCGATGACGAGTTGCAGCATACCTTGCAATTTCTGACCAATAATGGTTTTATGAGCACGTTTAAGAAATTCCTGTTCTCACAAATTTTGTCGTGGTTAACTAATAATAGTGTGGCATCGGAAAGTTGTCAGAAAATCTCTCCTACTACATGACAGGTTTATAACCCTGGGCAATCAAAAGCTTTTAATGAAGGCACACGTGAGAAAACACGCCTTCTACCCAAATAATTATTGTCAGCTAATCACAGCCCCTTTTATTTGGATTTAAACGAACTTTCTTGCATGCTATGGCTGTGGACAATGGCCGATCACACAGTCTCAAGTTCTGAGTGTTTCACCTGGTTGTCAGATCTCTATCTCTCCAAAAAGTATTCCTGCTAGCACCTCACACAACGCACACAGGGCTCCCTCCTACTCCTGCTGTACTGAGATGGGACACTGTAACGTCACTGTTCTTTCTCTGCTCGGGGGCTGTTTTCAGTGTTGAACAAGTTTATGACACTTTGGTGCTTATAAGTTAACTTCCCTGTAACGATCCAATTAAAGAAATCTCGCCAGACTGCTGAAAATAACAAGTGTCCCTCACTGTACTAAGAGGAAAAGAGAAGCAGAAGTAATTAGCTGTGTGGTGTGAATATTCCCTTCTGTTTTCATGCAGCGTTAAAGAATCAACTATACTGACTATTGGGAAATGCATATTATATTATAAAATAGGTTGCATGACACCTTGGGTATAAACTTCCAGGTAACAATAATATTGATCAAAACAAGAAGAAAAGTTCATATGATTACATGCCTGGAAGCCAGTACTTGTTAAGATACGGGCCGTTTTGCTTGTGCATTTACAGATGAAGCAGGATTCACAAGAGATGGCGTAGTAAATTACCATGATATTCTCCCGTCGGCAGATGCAAATCTTCGAGTAATCACGGAGGTCAGGCTACAGGATTTCTTTAAAATCAATGTCCTGGTGGGAATTGACGGTGCTAGTCTCATAGGGACATAAACTGCAACATATTTATGAGTCCAGTGCATCAACGATTTCTATTTACGAGCGCAGTGCATCAACGATTTCTGTTTGGTAAATTAGAGAGTGCTATTGGAGGACATTATTGCAGAAAGACAATAACTATAGTTTGTGCATGGTGGGGCGTGACTCTATTTTCTATTTATCATGCAATGGTATCTCACAGCAATGTTTTACAGCCGACTGATTGGTCTAGATCATCTACTAGCACCAGACTCGATTCCATTGGTTTCTAGCTTCAGGGTATTTAAAGGCATAGGTATATGCTCACCTCCTTGGCAATGCGCAGATGTTATAGAAGCGTATGCCCAATTCACGTGGTAAACCCCAAATGAATCCAGATGTATTTAAAAGAGTGCATGATTCACTGTGGAGAAGGGCTGAGAGATACGTCAGGACGCACGATAATCACACGCAGCACTGCCTGTAGTCTCTACTTCTACATAACAGACAGGTTAGAATGAGATGACAGATTGGTCTGTATCTCAAATGTATTGTTTTCCGGACGTAACAATGTCGAAACTTTTCTTTTAGCTGTGATCAATACTACCTCATGTACGAATATATGACACTTTCATTTTAAACGACCTGTATAGTAGAGAAATGGGTTCTGCACAACCTAGGACATCATTACCAGGATCAGAATGAATTTTCTCTCTGAAGTTCAGAAGGACTGTGAGAGTACTGGTGGTGTAGAGCTCGTTGGGGAGCTCAGTGCATAGAGCACTTGCCTGCGAAAGGCAAAAGTCCAAGGTTTGAGCCCTGGTCCAAATCAGAACACATTGCCCCGCCCCCTCCCCCCCCCCCCCCCCCCCAATACCCCAAGGAGTGAAAATCCATTCTGGAAACAATATGAGTCTGTGGCTAAGCTTTAGCTCCGCTGTATGTTTTTCTTCCAGCAGAGTTAGTTCTGCTAGGTATGCAGGAGGAAGTCTGTGAAGTATGGAAGATAGGACGTCGCAATAGCGGAAATGAAATTGTCAGGGTGCGTCGTAGATCGTTCTTTAACAGTTCAGTTGGTACAGTATTTGCCCACGGTAGGCAAAGGTTACAGGTTCGAATCCCATTGGCTACGCGGATTTAATCTGTCAAGAAGTTTCAACTCAACCAGACTGTCATAGGTTACATACATTTTTTTATTATACATAATGTATTTATATCTAATTGTAGTTTATAAGGGAGTAACATTGTTAGCAAAAATATCGAATGGTTCTTGACCGATTTACTTCTAATTTTTACATAATTCTCTAAGAGACTTGTAGACGTGTGGACGAACGTGGTCTATATAACTTTATATCTTTTCCAATTTAATTTTTATATAATAATAATATAATAAACATTTGGAGCGACATGTGCCACATATTATTATTATGTATGGTAAGCTACGTAAACATGCGATATGTAATACACAGAGAAACGTTGTTAGCAAAAATCTCAAAAACTTCGTGGCCGATTTTCTTCAAATTTTTATACGATACTGTAAAAAACATCTAGACAGACGTAGTTGGTGAGTCGGTTTTGACGTAATACAGGAAAGTTGTATTTGTGGCTAGTCGGCATTTGATTATAATACTAATACGGAATGAGAATCGTCCGAAAGTTTGTAATCCTAGCGGTTGTAGATTAAAACCATGCGAAATTCGGTGACTGAAGCGACTATCCCCATCAACCCAGCACCTGGAGAAGTCTCCCCCATACCCTGTAACCAATGACCCCAACGGATATACCTATTTATTCTAAGCGACATCAAATGCCAGTCAGGGTTTCGTTCGCAACAGCAATAAACAAGGACCAAAGTCAAAGAGAGAGGAAGGGAGATAAAAGCCGGCCGGGGTGGCCGAGCGGATCTAGGCGCTTAGTCCGGAACCACGCGGCTGCTACGGTCGCAGGTTCGAATCCTGCCTCGGGCATGAATGTGTGTGATGTCCTTAGGTTAGTTAGGTTTAAGTAGTTCTAAGTTTTAAGGGACTGATGACCTCAGATGTTAAGCCCCATAGTGCTCGGAGCCACTTTCGAAATCTGGCAAGCGTGAGCAGTTTCACGCACTTTCCATCGGCGATCCTCCGTAATCATTTTGTGCCATTTTTGCAATGATTTCTGGAGTAGTGATACATCTTGGCTGGCCACTGCGTGAATCATCATCTAAGCTCCCCCGACCAAATTTAAATTCATTTGTCCACTTGGCAACAGTTGAACATGAAGGAGTAGAGTCGCCCAGTGTAGCCTGGAAATCGGCATGAATGTCCTTCGTTTACATACCTTTCTTTACGAGGTACTTAATCACAGCTCGAATCTCGATTTTTTCCATCTTCGCAAATTACTACGCGGGAACAACAACAGAGCCACGTCACCGCCACAGCTCTCTTCCAAGAGCAGTGACGTGGCATGTGTTTACAAGCAACAGTGCAAAGAATATCACGTGAACAGAACAACTCGATGCGCTAGCGCTGACCTCTCGTGGTGATGCCAAGAACTTTACAAACCACCCTCGTAGATGTCCGACACACAGTGACATGAATGGGAGGAAAGCTCCCCATAACATCATCCAAACTTAAGAGAAAAAAATCTTCTGCTCGTTGTGTTAACTTTTTCGCAAATCATTTCTGCTCCTGTACAGCTTCCCTACGACGAGAGTTGCCACGCCGCTCTGTATACCACCTCTCCTTATACTGAATGAAGTGGTCCACAACATTTACCATCCATTGTGTACTTTCTTATAACATTGCTGGTTGAGAAACGGTCTTAGAAAACTTTAATCTCGTATGTTTCTGACAAGAGTTTAATTTTTCAGACGTCTGATGAATGTTTATAACAGTCGTACATTATATCGAATCCAAAATATTTTAATTGTTTGCCTTGTATTATTTATTGATAACGCCGCTTTAAGTTTGGCGCTTACCTACAAAGGATGTGTTTTTAGTTTACTACACAGCAAAGTTTTAGATTATATTCTCAACATTTGTTTTCAATTTTTAGGTGCTATGTGTGTGTCTTTTTCTGTCCTCGAAATCAATAGAGTTCGTCAACATATCGTAAAGAAGTACTTTTAATACTGACAGCTTGTTCAGCTCTGACCCCATTATTTACTCTTAAACTCTATTTGCAAACCACATCGTCGCTGACGGTATTAAACAGGGTAAGAGGTAAAGCTAGATGCTCATGCCACTCCTTTGTTTTTTCGATTGGGTATATCACTTTTCCGAATTTATGCGCCACAGATTTTGTGGTTGCGAACGTGCTCAGACTTGCAGATATCGTATGGAAATGTCGTACTCTACACTTCGTTATATATCATAATTTCGAACTTTGTGTACACTTGAGACATTTCTATTTTCATTCCCAGTTATATCTTTATGCTGAACGGGATGTGTAAGTTTAATTCGAAAACGCCGGCCGGGGTGGCCGAGCTGTTCTAGGCGCTAGAGTCTGGAATCGCGCGACCGCTACGGTCGCAGGTTCGAATCCTGCCTCGGGCATGGACGTGTGTAATGTCTTTAGGTCAGTTAGGTTTAAATAGTTCTAAGTTCTAGGGGACTGATGACCTTAGAAGTTAAGCCCCATAGTGCTGAGAGCCATTTGAACCATAATTCGAAAACTAGTGACGAAAACACTAACTGTCTAGAACTGGTAGGGGAAACGTTCCAGCGTGTGTAGCAGTTCATAATACGTGGCTCAACGCTGGAACTTTTAATGGATAAGGAAATGGAGGAAAACATTTGTGCAACAGAAGTGTTATAAACAAAATCAGAGTTGTGTGGCCGATGACCCTAGTAAATCAATAATCAAAGATAGACATGTGTTAAATAGCTACAGAAATAATATGAAAACAAATTCAATCACTGCATTATTTATCTATATAAATAAAAATGTCTATGTTCGTTTGTTCGGAATCTTAAATGTCTCAAAATTCTCCACCGACTGCTTTGAAAATTTGGCACTATGTTGCATTCCAATACGCGCATCTTTTTACATACCTACCGCCATATGTTGTACGTAAATATTAAGATGTCCATGTGACATTGTAAGAACTTGAAGCGAATCGGTCAATAACTGTTCGACACTTTGTTTCTCCTGTATATAAGTATATACCTATAATATATATAAAGGGGAACAAAAAAATTTTGTATGGATTGCTGACGCACAGGAGGCGTGAACATATTTTAATGATTAACTTTTGTTTATTATTTAGCTTTCCTTAGAGGTATGCCAGTGGATACTGATAATTTATTCTAGATATTAATACTTATAGGTACAGCAGTATGTAGTAAGCAGCCGCTCCCTGTGGTCGAGCGGTTCTAGGCGCTTCAGTCCGGAACCACGCTGCTGCTACGGTCGCAGGTTCGAATCCTGCCTCGGGGCATGGATATGTGTGATGTCATTACGTTAGTCAGGTTTAAGTAGTTCTAAGCCTAGGGGACTGATGACCTCAGATGTTAAGTCCCATAGCGCTTAGAGCCATTTAAACCATTTTTGTATGTAGTAAGCTTTCACGTAATAGTGGATTATAGTTTGCATTCATTAAAAAACTATTAAGGGTGGATGAATAGATGAATGAGTCATAGTGGATTATTGTTTGCATTCATTAAAAAACTATTAAGGGCGCATGAATAGGTGAATGAGTCTTATCTTTTCAAATGGCATACTAAAAACAAGTTCCGGGGTTGCACAAAAATATGGAAACATTGCGAGGAATGGATGCCTGAACATAACTGCAGGTGCTAGTCAAGCCTGGAGATTGCGCTGTTGTATTTGACTACGGAACGGCACCTGTACGATATCCTCAGTACAAATGTCATTTGCTGTCGGAATACAGTTCTGTGTAGATGTGAGTGCGCCATGTTGGAGCTCCGTAAGTCGGAACGTGGAAACATTGTTGGTGCTCATGTGATGAATGCTTCTGTAACCAAGGCAGCCGAAGTGTTGATGTTTCCAGAGGCACTGTGCTGAACATTTATACTGCATAAAACTAAATCGGAAACTCGCCATCAGTTAAGTCAAAACGTGGACGAATCTTATGTTGAGTGATCGTGACAGACGGTCACTGAAGATGACTATGACGAAAACTAAAAGAACGACACCTGCAGAAATCACTGCAGAACTGAACTCGCACTCACGAACTCTGTCAGGATGAAAACAACACGGAGAGAGCTCCATAGGAAAGGAGTTGCAGGGCTAATTAGAGTCCCACAAAACACACATTAGTTAAGAAAATGCCTGTAGCAGGAAAACGTGGTGCCGAAGCCATAGAACCTGGACTGTGGTGCAATGGAGGAAACTCATTTGGCTGGATGAGTCTTGTTTCGCACTGTTTCCAACTTCAAGCCGAGTTTACCTGCCAAGAGGGAAACATGGCAGTGGATGGCTGGTGTTTTCGACAGCCATGTCGTGGTATTCCCTATGCCCTATGGCTACTCTGAAAGGTGTGACCATTTTGGCTGATCAGGTGCATTTTCTGGTGCGATGTTTGTTCGCCTATGGTGATGCTGTGTTCCAAGAGGACGCAGCTCGCATCGCCCAGAGTTGGTTATGTGAGGAAGAAGATGAAAAGTCGCACCTCCACTGCTCACCACAATCTCCAGATCACAATATTATTGAGCCTTTGTGGTCTGCTTCGGAGAGAAAGGTGCACGATCGTTTTCCACCTCCATTATCGTTACCTGAATTTACCACTGTTTTCCAGGAAGGATGTTTAAAAGTCTCATCAAAACCATGCAGAACTTGTATTTATCCATTCTGAGGTCGCTGTAATCTGTTCTGTATGTCAGTGGTTTTCCTACGTTGTACTAGGTACGGTAAATGGAAATGAGTGTTTGGCGTCATTGGCCGGGAGGTCCCTTACGGGGCAGGTCCGGCCGCCTTGGTGCAGGTCTTATTACAGTCGACGCCACACTGGGCGACCTGCGCGCCGGATGGGGATGAAATGATGATGAAGATAGCACAACACCCAGTCCCTGAGCGGAGAAACTCCCCGACGCAGCCGGGAATCGAGTCCGGGCCCGTAGAACGGCAATCCGTCACGCTGACCACTTTGTTATTCTTTTTTTTTTTTTTTTTCGTTGATTTTGATCTGGGCGGACGTCACAAGACATACGTTTAAGTTTGATTGGTGAATCCGTTACTCAGTTTTTTAATTATTCATTACTCTGGCTGAATACGCTGAGCTACCGTGCAGGCATCTCTCACCTATCTGGGCGGACACTAGGTACGCTAATGTGTGTTCAGTGTTTCCATATTTTTGTCAGCCCTTGTATATTTGTTCATTGTTTCCCTCTTCGGAGAGGAAGCAAAGAAAACCATCCGCAGATGAATTGTTATTATCATTACATGTCGACTATGTAATCGAAAGCTGTATTTACTCATTGCTAAAAGCGTTATGACAATATCGTGGCTCTGATACATAACAAACTTGGAAGTGGAAAACAAAGCGATCTTACTACTTGTTATAATCGGAATACCATCGATAATAAGAAAATAGCTTCGGGGAATGGTATCTCAGCACGTGAAGAGACGAGCTTCAGAGAATGGCTGTTACGTCACGAGGGGGGTGGTTCCAGGCGCCCTGGCTATACGCGGCATTAGGGGCGTAGCTGTGGCGGCTGGAACCACCCCTCCTGTGGAGAACCCGCACTGCCACCGGCGCTAAACTGGACGCTTCAAGTCGCTGCGTCGAACTGGCCGCCATGACTCTTCGAGCAGCCCAGAAGCCAATCGGCGATTCTGACTGCTTAGAATGTAATGTAAAACGGTGCGGTGTTGAATTATGGTGTGAGAGAGTGGTCTAGGAACAGCCCAAAATGCACTGAAACAGTTTGCTAAGTCCAACACTGACCAGCGAAGGAGCTTTTTGCGGCATCGGGGACTTTGAATCCCTCGCGGTATATGGACACTACAACTGACAGACAATTACACTACTGGACATTAAAATTGCTACACCAAGATGAAATGCAGATGATAAACGGGTATTCATTGGACAAATATATTGTACTAGAACTGACATGTGATCACATTTTCACGTAATTTGGGTGCATAGATCCTAAGAAATCAGTACCCAGAACAACCACCTCTGGCCGTAATAACGGCCTTCATTCGCCTGAGCATTGAGTCAAACAGAGCTTGGATGGCGTTACAGGTACAGCTGCCCATGCAGCTTCAACACAATACCACCGTTCATCAAGAGTAGTGACTGGCGTATTGTGACGAGCCAATTGCTCAGCCACCATTGACCAGACGTTGTGAGTTGGTGAGAGATCTGGAGAATGTGCTGGCCAGGGCAGCAGTCGAACGTTTTCTGTATCGAGAAAGGCCAGTACAGGACCTGCAACATGCGGTCGTGCATTATCCTGCTGCAGTGTAGGGTTTCGCAGGGATCGAATGAAGGGTAGAGCCACGGGTCGTAACACATCTGAAATTTAACGTCCACTGTTCAAATTGCCGTCATGCGAACAAGAGGTGACCGAGAAGTGTAACCAATGGCACCGAATACCATCACACGGGGTGATATGCCAGTATGGCGATGACGAATACACGCTTCCATTGTGCGTTCACCGCGATGTCGCCAAACGCGGATGCGACCATCATGATGCTGTAAACAGAACCTGGATCCATCCGAAAAAATGAAGTTTTGCCATTCGTGCACCCAGGTTCGTCGTTGAGTACACCATCGCAGGCGCTCCTATCTGTGACACAGCTTCAAGTGTAACCGCAGCCATGGTCTCCGAGGTGATAGTCCATGCTGCTGCAAACGGCGTCGAACTGTTCGTGCAGATGGTTGTTGCCTTGCAAACGTCCCCATCTGTTGACTCAGGCATCGAGACGTGGCTGCACGATCCGTTACAGCCATGCGGATAAGATGCCTGTCATCTCGACTGCTAGTGATACGAGGCCGTTGGGATCCAACACGGCGTTCCGCATTGCCCTCCTGAACCCACCGATTCCATATTCTGCCAACAGTCATTGGATCTTGACCAACGCGAGCAGCAATATCTCGATACGATAAACCGAAATTGCGATAGGCTACAATCCGACCTTTATCAAAGTCGGAAACGTGATGGTACGCATTTCTCCTTCTTACACGAGGCATCACAACAACGTTTCACCACGCAACATCGGTCAACTGCTGTTTGTGTATGAGAAATCGGTTGGAAACTTTCCTCATGTCAGCACGTTGTAGGTGTCGCCACCGGCGCCAGCCTTGTGTGAATGCTCTGAAAAGCTAATCATTTGCATATTACAGCATCTTCTTCCTGTCAGTTAAATTTCGCGTTTGTAGCACGTCATCTTCGTGGTGTAGCAATTTTAATGGCCAGTAATGTATTAGGGAAAGAGTGCCTGCTGCACGAAGAAAAATGAGTATGCGTGTTGAGTCTCCAGATCCTAATTGTGGCATACACGCTGCGTGACAACATAATGGCTTCGGACGTGCTTAATGGAGAGAGGATAGACGACATCGCCAAACATGGAGGACCAAACCACAAGCATATCGGTGGAGCGAGGAAGAGTGTGAAGTCTGGAAGAGGTGTTTGTCGAGAAGTGGTGTCGATGCGATGATGATGATGATAATGGTGATGACGTGGTGACGGCCTGAGAAACCAACAGCTCATCTCACCGAAGCATCACCATCCTCTTCATCATCGTATCGGCATTAAAGATCACACATGCAAGAATGTTTACTTGTGGTGGCCGTAGAATTCCATAATGTTTTCATTATACAATGATTAAACACGGAAACAATGTACGATCTGTCGGCTGTAACAGTTAATTTGTCAAGGAGTGTCAATAGAAGTGTTGGATTATTTTCTTCTTTTACATTTTTATTTTTAATATTATCAAGTGAATCGTTTAACAAAAGAAGTCGACTAAGTCAATTTTGCTTTGTGATGGAATGTACACTCGTTTGAATCTTCCTGGCAGGTTAAAACTATACGTCGGATCGGCATTCGAACTTGGAAACTTCCCCGTCGTGGGAGACTGCTCTGTCGACCTGGCCTCTCCTGTGCTGACTCATGACACATCCACCCTCACAGCTTCATTTCCGACACTCCTATCTCCCAAACTTCACAGAATTTCTCCTGCTTACCTTGCGGGAGTAACACTCTTACATTACGGCGCACAAGGCGTTTAAAAAAAAGTATTCCTACAGGAAGTAGTGTGAGCTGTCAGTCAAGTTATTTAGCACACCCCTAAAATGCTAGAAGTCTGATCCCAGGTTACCTACATTTTCCAGGCGTAAGAGAAACCATGTCACGCAACAGATAACGTCTCTGGTTTGCTGCAACCCGCCATGAGCTCCTCTTCATCTCAGAGTAGCACTTGCAATCTACGTCCTCAGTTATTTGCTAGATGTATTCCAGGATCTGCCTCCCTCCACAGTCTTATCCTCTACACCTCCCTCTAGTACCATGGTTGTTATTTTCTGGTGTCTTAACAGATGGCCTATCATCCTGTCCCATATTCCTGTCAGTTTTTTTCCATAAACTCCTTTCCCCTCCGATTCTGCACACAACCTCCTCATTCCTTACCTTATCAGTCCACCCAATTTTCAACATTCGTATTTAGCACCACATCTCAAATGCTTCTACTCTCTTCTTTTCCGATTTTCCCGCAGTCCATGTTTCACTACCAATTTGTCAGAAATTTCTTCCTGAAATTATGCCGATGTCTGATAGTACTAGACTTCTCTTGGCCAGGAATGCCTTTTTTTTGGCAATGCTAGTCTGCTTTTGATGTCCTCCTTACTACTTCTGTCATTTGTTATTTTGCTGCGTAGGTAGTAGAATTCCTTCATCCTTTTCGTGACCATCATTCCTGATGTTAAGTTTCTCACTGTTCTCATTTCTGCAACTTCTCATTACTTTCGTCTTTCTTCGATTTACTCTCAATTCTTATTCTATACTCATTAGACTGTTTATTCCATTCAGCAGATCCTGTAATTCTTCTTGACTTTCATTGAGGGTAGCAATATCATCAGCAAATATCATCATTGACATCCTTTCATCTCGAAATTTAATTCCGCACCTAAACTTCTTTTTAATTTCCATCATTGCTTCTTTGGTGATTATATTGAACAGAAGGGGGAAAGACTACACTCTGTCTTACACTCTTTTTAATCCAATCATTTCGTTCTTGGTCTTCTAGTCTTATTCACTCTTGCTTCTTGTGCGTTTTGCATGTTACTCGTCTCTCCCTATAGCATACCCCTATTTTCCTCAAAATTTCGAACATCTTCCACCATTTTACATTGTCGAACGCATTTCCCGGGTCGACAAGTGCTATGAATGTGTCTTGATATTTCTTTGTTTATTATCATAAGACATCAAAATGATTTACCCAATGAATAAACCATATATACATTTGATAAATGGACAAAAATCTTTAAGCAATAATTATAGTCTTTGGAGAAGTGGGTGGCTACATGAAAGCATAATGTGAAAGTATATCATGGATATGGCTAATGACGGTAAAAATGGCTAGTGATTTGGAGAAAGAACCCCAGAAAAGCAAGTATGAACACCAATAGAATAGATTCACCAATGTGCATAATGGGTGCAAGTACTTGACTGTGAATTTTACAAGAGCATAATTAAACTGTGATGTAAATTAAAGAGCTTTGTCTCCACCTTAGGTCTGTGACAGCATCACTGGCTCATGCTTACAACAGAATGTCTGGAATATGGCTGCAAATTTTGAGCCCAACTCGACCTCTCTACTGTGATCTCTGTATACTGCCACCTAAAGTGACGTGCGTTCTTGACACCGTCGCTGTACTCATTAATTTCTTGGCAGAAAGTGAGTTCTGACTTTAATCCCTGAAAAATAGCTGGTTGTGTCGGTGTAGAAATCTCGATGACGAGTTGCAGCATACCTTGCAATTTCTGACCAATAATGGTTTTATGAGCACGTTTAAGAAATTCCTGTTCTCACAGATTTTGTCGTGGTTAACTAATAATAGTGTGGCATCGGAAAGTTGTCAGAAAATCTCTCCTACTACATGACAGGTTTATAACCCTGGGCAATCAAAAGCTTTTAATGAAGGCACACGTGAGAAAACACGCCTTCTACCGAAATAATTATTGTGAGCTAATCACAGCCCTTTTATTTGGATCTAAACGAACTTTCTTGCATGCTGTGGCTGTGGACAATGGCCGATCACACAGTCTCAAGTTCTGAGTGTTTCACCTGGTTGTCAGATCTCTATCTCTCCAAAAAGTATTCCTGCTAGCACCTCACACAACGCACACAGGGCTCCCTCCTACTCCTGCTGTACTGAGATGGGACACTGTAACGTCACTGTTCTTTCTCTGCTCGGGGGCTGTTTTCAGTGTTGAACAAGTTTATGACACTTTGGTGCTTCTAAGTTAACTTCCCTGTAACGAGCCAATTAAGGAAATCTCGCCAGGCTGCTGAAAATAGCAAGTGTCCCTCACTGTACTAATAGGAAAAGAGAAGCAGAAGTAATTAGCTGTGCGGTGTGAATATTCCCTGCCGTTTTCATGCAGCGTTAAAGAATCAACTATACTGACTATTGGGAAATGCATATTATATTATAAAATAGGTTGCATGACACCTTGGGTATAAACTTCCAGGTAACAATAATATTGATCAAAACAAGAAGAAAAGTTCCTATAATTACATGCCTGGAAGCCAGTACTTGTTAAGATATGGACCGTTTTGCTTGTGCATTTACAGATGAAGCAGGATTCACAAGAGATGGCGTAGTAAATTACCCTGATATTCTCCCGTCGGCAGATGCAAATCTTCGAGTAATCACGGAGGTCAGGCTACAGGATCTCTTTAAAATCAATGTCCTGGTGGGAATTGACGGTGCTAGGCTCATAGGGACATAAACTGCAACATATTTATGAGTCCAGTGCATCAACGATTTCTATTTACGAGCGCAGTGCATCAACGATTTCTGTTTGGTAAGTCAGAGAGTGCTATTGGAGGACATTATTGCAGAAAGACAATAACTATAGTTTATGCATGGTGGGGCGTGACTCTATTTTCTATTTATCATGCAATGGTAGCTCACAGCAATGTTTTACAGCCGACTGATTGGTCTAGATCATCTACTAGCACCAGACTCGATTCCATTGGTTTCTAGCTTCAGGGTATTTAAAGGCATAAGTATATGCTCACCTCCTTGGCAATGTGCAGATGTTATAGAAGCGTATGCCCAATTCGTGTGGTAAACCCCAAATGAATCCAGATGTATTTAAAAGAGTGCATGATTCACTGTGGAGAAGGGCTGAGAGATACGTCAGGATGCACGGTAATCACACGCAGCACTGCCTGTAGTCTCTACTTCTACATAACAGACAGGTTGGAATGAGATGACAGATTGGTCTATATCTCAAATGTATTGTTTTCTGGACGTAACAATGTCGAAACTTTTCTTTTAGCTGTGATCAATACTACCTCATGTACGAATATATGACACTTTCATTTTAAACGACCTGTGTAGCAGAGAAATGGGTTCTGCACAACCTAGGAGATCTTTACCAGGATCAGAATGAATTTTCTCTCAGAAGTTCAGAAGGGCTGTGAGAGTACTGGTGGTGTAGAGCTCGTTGGGGAGCTCAGTGCATAGAGCACTTGCCTGCGAAAGGCAAAAGTCCAAGGTTTGAGCCCTGGTCCAAATCAGAACATATTGCCCCCCTTCCCCCCCTCCCCCCCCCCCCAATACCCCAAGGGGTGAAAATCCATTCTGGAAACAATATGAGTCTGTGGCTAAGCTTTAGCTCCGCTGTATGTTTTTCTTCCAGCAGAGTGAGTTCTGCTAGGTATACAGGAGGAAGTCTGTGAAGTATGGAAGATAGGACGTCGCAATAGCGGAAATGAAATTGTCAGGGTGCGTCGTAAATCGTTCTTTAACAGTTCAGTTGGTACAGTATTTGCCCACGGTAGGCAAAGGTTACAGGTTCGAATCCCACTGGCTACGCGGTTTTAATCTGTCAAGAAGTTTCAAGTCAACCAGACTGTCATAGGTTACATACATTTTTTTATTATACATAATGTATTTATATCTAATTGTAGTTTACAAGGGAGTAACGTTGTTAGCAAAAATATCGAATGGTTCTTGACCGATTTACTTCTAATTTTTACATAATTCTCTAAGAGACTTGTAGACGTGTGTACGAACGTGGTCTATATAACTTTATAATATATATATATATATATATATATATATATATATATATATATATATTTGTGTGTGTGTATTTATTTAATATGTAAAGGGGTAGCCTTGTTACAAAAAAATCTCGAAATCATCTTTTCCAATTTAATTTTTATATAATAATAATATAATAAACATTTGGAGCGACATGTGCCACATATTATTAATATGTATGGTAAGCTACGTAAACATGCGATATGTAATACACAGAGAAACGTTGTTAGCAAAAATCTCAAAAACTTCGTGGCCGATTTCCTTCAAATTTTTACACGATACTGTAAGAAACAACTAGACAGACGTAGTTGGTGAGTCGGTTTTGACGTAATGCAGGAAAGTTGTATTTATGGCTAGTCGGCATTTGATTATAATACTAATACGGAATGAGAATCGTCCGAAAGTTTGTAATCCTAGCGGTTGTAGATTATAACCATGCGAAATTCGGTGACTGAGGCGACTATCCCCATCAACCCAGCACCTGGAGAAGTCTCCGCTATACCCTGTAACCAATGACCCCAACGGATATAACTATTCATTCTAAGCGACATCAAATGCCAGTCAGGGTTTCGTTCGCAACAGCAATAAACAAGGACCAGAGTCAGAGAGAGAGGAAGGGAGAGAAAAGCCGGCCGGGGTGGCCGAGCGGGTATAGGCGCTTAGTTCGGAACCACGCGGCTGCTACGGTCGCAGGTTCGAATCCTGCCTCGGGCATGGATGTGTGTGATGTCCTTAGGTTAGTTAGGTTTAAGTAGTTCTAATTTTTAAGGGACTGATGACCTCAGATGTTAAGCCCCATAGTGCTCAGAGCCACTTTCGAAATCTGGCAAGCGTGAGCAGTTTCACGCACTTTCAATCGGCGATCCTTCGTAATCATTTTGTGCCATTTTTGCAATGATTTCTGGAGTAGTGATACATCTTGGCTGGCCACTGCGCGAATCACCATCTAAGCTCCCCCGACCAAACTTAAATTCATTTGCCCACTTGGCAACAGTTGAACATGAAGGAGCAGAGTCCCCCAGTGTAGCCTGGAAATCGGCATGAATGTCCTTCGTTTTCATACCTTTCTTTACGAGGTACTTAATCACAGCTCGAATCTCGATTTTTTCCATCTTCGCAAATCACTACGCGGGAACAACAACAGAGCCACGTCACCGCCACAGCTCTCTTCCAAGAGCAGTGACGTGGCATGTGTTTACAAGCAACAGTGCAAAGAATATCACGTGAACAGAACAACTCGATGCGCTAGCGCTGACCTCTCGTGGTGATGCCAAGAACTTTACAAACCACCCTCGTAGATGTCCGACACACAGTGACATGAATGGGAGGAAAGCTCCCCATAACATCATGCAAACTTAAGAGAAAAAAATCTTCTGCTCGTTGTGTTAACTTTTTCGCAAATCATTTCTGCTCCTGTCCAGCTTCCCTACGACGAGAGTTGCCACGCCGCTCTGTATAACACCTCTCCTTATACTGAATGAAGTGGTCCACAACATTTACCATCCATGGTGTACTTTCTTATAACATTGCTGGTTGAGAAACGGTCTTAGAAAACTTTAATCTCGTATGTTTCTGACAAGAGTTTAATGTTTCAGACGTCTGATGAATGGTTATAACAGTCGTACATTATATCGAATCCAAAATATTTTAATTGTTTGACTTGTTGTATTAATTATTGATAACGCCGCTTTAAGTTTGGCGCTTACCTACAAAGGATGTGTTTTTAGTTTACTACACAGCAAAGTTTTAGATTATATTCTCAACATTTGTTTTCAATTTTTAGGTGCTATGTGTGTGTCTTTTTCTGTCCTCGAAATCAATAGAGTTCGTCAACATACCGTAAAGAAGTACTTTTAATAGTGACAGCTTGTTCAGTTCTACCCCATTATTTACTCTTAAACTCTATTTGCAAACCACATCGTCGCTGACGGTATTAAACAGGGTAAGAGGTAAAGCTAGATGCTCATGCCACTCCTTTGTTTTTTCGATTGGGTATATCACTTTTCCGAATTTATGCGCCACAGATTTTGTGGTTGCGAACGTGCTCAGACTTGCAGATATCGTATGGAAATGTCGTACTCTACACTTCGTTATATATCATAATTTCGAACTCTGTGTACACTTGAGACATTTCTATTTTGATTCCCAGTTATATCTTTATGCTGAACAGGATGTGTAAGTTTAATTAGAAAACGCTGACCGTGGTGGCCGAGCGGTTCTAGGCGCTACAGTCTGGAACCACGCAACCGCTACGGTCGCAGGTTCGAATCATATCCCGGTCATGTGTGTGATGTCTTTAGGTTAGTTAGGTTTAAATAGTTCTAAGTTCTAGGGGACTGATGACCTTAGAAGTTAAGCCCCATAGTGCTGAGAGCCATTTGAACCATAATTCGAAAACTAGTGACGAAAACACTATATGTCTAGAACTGGTGGGGGAAACGTTCCAGCGTGTATAGCAATTCATAATACGTGGCTCAACGCTGGAACTTTTAATGGAAAAGGAAATGGAGAAAAACATTTGTGCAACAGAAGTGTTATAAACAAAATCAGACTTGTGTGGCCAATGACCCTAGTAAATCAATAATCAAAGATAGACGTGTGTTAGATAGCTACAGAAATAATATGAAAACAAATTCAATCACTGCATTATTTATCTATATAAATAAAAATGTCTATGTTCGTTTGTTCGGAATCTTAAATGTCTCAAAATTCTCCACCGACTGCTTTGAAAATTTGGCACTATGTTGCATTCCAATACGCGCATCTTTTTACATACCTACCGCCATATAGTGTACGTAAATATAAAGATGTCCATGTGACATTGTAAGAATTTGAAGCGAATCGGTCAAGAACTATTCGACACTTTGTTTCTCCTGTATATAAGTATATACCTATAATATATATAAAGGGGAACAAAAAAATTTAGTATGGATTGCTGACACACAGGAGGCGTGAACATATTTTAATGATTAACTTTTGTTTATTATTTAGCTTTCCTTAGAGGTATGCTACTGGGTACTGAATATTTCTTCTAGATATTAATACTTATAGGTGCAGCAGTATGTAGTAAGCAGCCGGTCCCTGTGGTCGAGCGGTTCTAGGCGCTTCAGTCCGGAACCACGCTGCTGCTACGGTCGCAGGTTCTAATCCTGCCTCGGGGCATGGATATGTGTGATGTCCTTACATTAGTCAGGTTTAAGTAGTTCTAAGCCTAGGGGACTGATGACCTCAGATGTTAAGTCCCATAGCGCTTAGAGCCATTTGAACCATTTTTGTATGTAGTAAGCTTTCACGTAATAGTGGATTATAGTTTGCATTCATTAAAGAGCTCGTATTAAGGGCGCATGAATAGGTGAATGAGTCATAGTGGATTATTGTTTGCATTCATTAAAAAACTATTAAGGGCGCATGAATAGGTGAATGAGTCTTATCTTTTCAAATGGCATACTAAAAACAAGTTCCGGGGTTGCACAAAAATATGGAAACATTGCGAGGAATGGATGCCTGAACATAACTGCAGGTGCTAGTCAAGCCTGGAGATTGCGCTGTTGTATTTGACTACGGAACGGCACCTGTACGATATCCTCAGTACAAATGTCATTTGCTGTCGGAACACAGGTCTGTGTAGATGTGAGTGCGCCATGTTGGAGCTCCGTAAGTCGGAACGTGGAAACATTGTTGGTGCTCATGTGATGAGTGCTTCTATACCCATGGCAGTCGACGTGTTGATGTTTCCAGAGGCACTGTGCTGAACATTTATACTGCATAAAACGAAATCGGATACTCGCCATCAGTTAAGTCAAAACGTGGACGAAACTTATGTTGAGTGATCGTGACAGACGGTCACTGAAGATGACTATGACGAAAACTAAAAGAACGACACCTGCAGAAATCACTGCAGAACTGAATCTCGCACTCACGAACTCTGTCAGCATGAAAACAACACGGAGAGAGCTCCATAGGCAAGGAGTTGCAGGGCTAATTAGAGTTCCACAAAACACACATTAGTTAAGAAAATGCCTGTAGCAGGAAAACGTGGTGCCGAAGCCATAGAACCTGGACTGTGGTGCAATGCAAGAAACTCATTTGGCTGGATGAGTCTTGTTTCGCACTGTTTCCAACTTCAAGCCGAGTTTACGTCCCAAGAGCGAAACACGGCAGTGGATGGGTGGTGTTTTCGACAGCCATGTCGTGGTATTCCCTATGCCCTATGGCTACTCTGAAAGGTGTGACCATTTTGGCTGATCAGGTGCATTCTGTGGTGCGATGTTTGTTCGCCAATGGTGATGCTGTGTTCCAAGAGGACGCAGCTCGCATCGCCCAGAGTTGGTTATGTGAGGAAGAAGATGAAAAGTCGCACCTCCACTGCTCACCACAATCTCCAGATCACAATATTATTGAGCCTTTGTGGTCTGCTTCGGAGAGAAAGGTGCACGATCGTTTTCCACCTCCATTATCGTTACCTGAATTTACCACTGTTTTCCAGGAAGGATGTTTAAAATTCTCATCAAAACCATGCAGAACTTGTATTTATCCATTCTGAGGTCGCTGTAATCTGTTCTGTATGTCAGTGGTTTTCCTACGTTGTACTAGGTACGGTAAATGGAAATGAGTGTTTGGCGTCATTGGCCGGGAGGTCCCTTACGGGGTAGGTCCGGCCGCCTTGGTGCAGGTCTTATTACAGTCGACGCCACACTGGGCGACCTGCGCGCCGGATGGGGATGAAATAATGAAGAAGACAGCACAACACCCAGTCCCTGAGCGGAGAAACTCCCCGACGCAGCCGGGAATCGACTCCGGGCCCGTAGAACGGCAATCCGTCACGCTGACCACTTTGTTATTCTTTTCTTTTTTTTTCGTTGATTTTGATCTGGGCGGACGTCACAAGACATACGTTTAAGTTTGATTGGTGAATCCGTTACTCAGTTTTTTAATTACTCATTACTCTGACTGAATACGCTGAGCTACCGTGCAGGCATCTCTCACCTATCGGGGCGGACACTAGGTACGCTAATGTGTGTTCAGTGTTTCCATATTTTTGTCAGCCCTTGTATATTTGTTCACTGTTTCCCTCTTCGGAGAGGAAGCAAAGAAAGGCATCCGCAGATGAATTGTTATTATCATTAAATGTCGACTATGTAATCGAAAGCTGTATTTACTCATTGCTAAAAGCGTTATGTCAATATCGTGGCTCTGATACATAACAAACTTGGAAGTGGAAAACAAAGCGATCTTACTACTTGTTATAATCGGAATACCATTGATAATAAGAAAATAGCTTCGGGGAATGGTATCTCAGCACGTGAAGAGACGAGCTTCGGAGAATGGCTGTTACGTCACGAGAGGGGTGGTTCCAGGCGCCCAGGCTATACGCGGCATTAGGGGCGTAGCTGTGGCGGCTGGAACCACCCCTCCTGTGGAGAATCCGCAGTGCCACCGGCGCTAAACGGGACGCTTCAAGTCGCTGCGTCGAATTGGCCGCCATGACTCTCCGAGCAGCCCAGAAGCCAATCGGCAATTCTGACTGCTTAGAATTTAATGTAAAACGGTGCGGTGTTGAATTATGGTGTGAGAGACTGGTCTAGGAACAGCCCAAAATGCACTGAAACAGTTCGCTAAGTCCAACACTGACCAGCGAAGGAGCTTTTTGCGGCATCGGGGACTTTGCATCCCTCGCGGTATATGGACACTACAACTGACAGACAATTACACTACTGGACATTAAAATTGCTACACCAAGATGAAATGCAGATGATAAACGGGTATTCATTGGACAAATATATTGTACTAGAACTGACATGTGATCACATTTTCACGTAATTTGGGTGCATAGATCCTAAGAAATCAGTACCCAGAACAACTACCTCTGGCCGTAATAACGACCTTCATTCGCCCGAGCATTGAGTCAAACAGAGCTTGGATGGCGTTACAGGTACAGCTGCCCATGCAGCTTCAACACAATACCACCGTTCATCAAGAGCAGTGACTGGCGTATTGTGACGAGCCAGTTGCTCGGCCACCATTGACCAGACGTTGTGAGTTGGTGAGAGATCTGGAGAATGTGCTGGCCAGGGCAGCAGTCGAACGTTTTCTGTATCGAGAAAGGCCAGTACAGGACCTGCAACATGCGGTCGTGCATTATCCTGCTGCAGTGTAGGCTTTCGCAGGGATCGAATGAAGGGTAGAGCCACGGGTCGTAACGCATCTGAAATTTAACGTCCACTGTTCAAATTGCCGTCATGCGAACAAGAGGTGACCGAGAAGTGTAACCAATGGCACCGAATACCATCACGCGGGGTGATATGCCAGTATGGCGATGACGAATACACGCTTCCATTGTGCGTTCACCGCGATGTCGCCAAACGTGGATGCGACCATCATGATGCTGTAAACAGAACCTGGATCCATCCGAAAAAATGAAGTTTTGCCATTCGTGCACCCAGGTTCGTCGTTGAGTACACCATCGCAGGCGCTCCTATCTGTGATACAGCTTCAAGCGTAACCGCAGCCATGGTCTCCGAGCTGATAGTCCATGCTGCTGCAAACGTCGTCGAACTGTTCGTGCAGATGGTTGTTGCCTTGCAAACGTCCCCATCTGTTGACTCAGGCATCGAGACGTGGCTGCACGATCCGTTACAGCCATGCGGATAAGATGCCTGTCATCTCGACTGCTAGTGATACGAGGCCGTTGGGATCCAACACGGAGTTCCGCATTGCCCTCCTGAACCCACCGATTCCATATTCTGCTAACAGTCATTGGATCTTGACCAACGCGAGCAGCAATATCTCGATACGATAAATCGAAATTGCGATAGGCTACAATCCGACCTTTATCAAAGTCGGAAACGTGATGGTACGCATTTCTCCTTCTTACACGAGGCATCACAACAACGTTCCACCACGCAACGTCGGTCAACTGGTGTTTGTGTATGAGAAATCGGTTGGAAACTTTGCTCATGTCAGCACGTTGTAGGCGTCGCCACCGGCGCCAACCTTGTGTGAATGCTCTAAAAAGCTAATCATTTGCATATTACAGCATCTTCTTCCTGTCGGTTAAATTTCGCGTTTGTAGCACGTCATCTTCGTGGTGTAGCAATTTTAATGGCAAGTAATGTATTAGGGAAAGAGTGCCTGCTGCACGAAGAAAAATGAGTATCCGTGTTGAGTCTCCACATCCTAATTGTGGCATACACGCTGCGTGACAACATAATGGCTTCGGACGTGCTTAATGGAGAGAGGATGGACGACATCGCCAAACATGGAGGACCAAACCACAAGCATATCGGTGGAGCGAGGAAGAGTGTGAAGTCTGGAAGAGGTGTTTGTCGAGAAGTGGTGTCGATGCGATGATGATGATGATAATGGTGATGACGTGGTGACGGCCTGAGAAACCAACAGCTCATCTCACCGAAGCATCACCATCCTCTTCATCATCGTATCGGCATTAAAGATCACACATGCAAGAACGTTTACTTGTGGTGCCCGTAGAATTCCATAATGTTTTCATTATACAGTGACTGAACACGGAAACAATGTACGATCTGTCGGCTGTAACAGTTAATTTGTCAAGGAGTGTCAATAGAAGTGTTGGATTATTTTCTTCTTTTATATTTTTGTTTTTGATATTATCAAGTGAATCGTTTAACAAAAGAAGTCGACTAAGTCAATTTTGCTTTGTGATGGAATGTACACTCGTTTGAATCTTCCTGGCAGGTTAAAACTATACGTCGGATCGGCATTCGAACTTGGAAACTTCCCCGTCGTGGGAGACTGCTCTGTCGACCTGAGATCTCCTGTACTGACTCATGACACATCCACCCTCACAGATTCACTTCCGACACTCCTATCCCCAAACTTCACAGAATTTCTCCTGCTTACTTTGCGGGAGTAACACTCTTACATTACGCGCACAAGGCGTTTAAAAAAAAGTATTCCTACAGGAAGTAGTGTGAGCTGTCAGTCAAGTTATTTAGCACACCCCAAAAATGCTAGAAGTCTGATCCCAGGTTACCTACATTTTCCAGGCGTAAGAGAAACCACGTCACGCAACAGATAACGTCTCTGGTTTGCTGCAACCCGCCATGAGCTCCTCTTCATCTCAGAGTAGCACTTGCCATCTACGTCCTCTGTTATTTGCTAGATGTATTCCAGGATCTGCCTCCCTCCACAGTCTTATCCTCTACACCTCCCTCTAGTACCATGGTTGTTATTTCCTGGTGTCTTAACAGATGGCCTATCATCCTGTCCCTTCTTCTTGTCAGTATTTTCCATAAACTCGTTTCCCCTCCGATTCTGCACACAACCTCCTCATTCCTTACCTTATCAGTCCACCCAATTTTCAACATTCGTATTTAGCACCACATCTCAAATGCTTCTACTGTCTTCTTTTCCGATTTTCCCGCAGTCCATGTTTCACTACCAATTTGTCAGAAATTTCTTCCTGAAATTAAGACGATGTCTGATAGTACTAGACTTCTCTTGGCCAGGAATGCCTTTTTTGGCAATGCTAGTCTGCTTATGATGTCCTCTTTGCTACTTCTGTCATTGGTTTTTTTGCAGCCTAGGTAGTAGGATTCCGTAACTTCACCTTTTTTGTGACCATCAATCCTGATGTTAACTTTTCCACTGTTCTCATTTCTGCTACGTCTCATTACTTTCGTCTTTCTTCGATTTACTCTCAATTCTTATTCTATACTCATTAGACTGTTTATTCCATTCAGCAGATCCTGTAATTCTTCTTGACTTTCATTGAGGGTAGCAATATCATCAGCAAATATTATCATTGACATCCTTTCATCTCGAAATTAATTCCACACCTAAACTTCTTTTTAATTTCCATCATTGCTTCTTTGGTGATTAGGTTGAACAGAAGGGGGAAAGACTACACTCTGTCTTACACTCTTTTTAATCCAATCATTTCGTTCTTGGTCTTCTAGTCTTATTCACTCTTGCTTCTTGTGCGTTTTGCATGTTACTCGTCTCTCCCTATGGCATACCCCTATTTTCCTCAAAATTTCGAACATCTTCCGCCATTTTACATTGTCGAACGCATTTCCCGGGTCGACAAGTCCTATGAATGTGTCTTGATATTTCTTTGTTTATTATCATAAGACATCAAAATGATTTACCCAATGAATAAACCACATATACATTTGATAAATGGACAAAAATCTTTAAGCAATAATTATAGTCTTTGGAGAAGTGGGTGGCTACATGAAAGCATAATGTGAAAGTATATCATGGATATGGCTAATGACGGTAAAAATGGCTAGTGATTTGGAGAAAGAACCCCAGAAAAGCAAGTATGAACACCAATAGAATAGATTCACCATTGTGCATAATGGGTGCAAGTACTTGACTGTAAATTTTACAAGAGCATAATTAAACTGTGATGTAAATTACAGAGCTTTGTCTCCACCTTAGGTCTGTGACAGCATCACTGGCTCATGCTTACAACAGAATGTCTGGAATATGGCTGCAAATTTTTGGCCCAACTCGACCTCTCTACTGTGATCTCTGTATACTGCCGCCTAAAGTGACGTGCGTTCTTGACACCGTCGCTGTACTCATTAATTTCTTGGCAGAAAGTGAGTTCTGACTTTAATCCCTGAAAAATAGCTGGTTGTGTCGGTATAGAAATCTCGATGACGAGTTGCAGCATACCTTGCAATTTCTGACCAATAATGGTTTTATGAGCACGTTTAAGAAATTCCTGTTCTCACAGATTTTGTCGTGGTTAACTAATAATAGTGTGGCATCGGAAAGTTGTCAGAAAATCTCTCCTACTACATGACAGGTTTATAACCCTGGGCAATCAAAAGCTTTTAATTAAGGCACACGTGAGAAAACACGCCTTCTACCGAAATAATTATTGTGAGCTAATCACAGCCCTTTTATTTGGATCTAAACAAACTTTCTTGCATGCTGTGGCTGTGGACAATGGCCGATCACACAGTCTCAAGTTCTGAGTGTTTCACCTGGTTGTCAGATCTCTATCTCTCCAAAAAGTATTCCTGCTAGCACCTCACACAACGCACACAGGGCTCCCTACTACTCCTGCTGTACTGAGATGGGACACTGTGACGTCACTGTTCTTTCTCTGCTCGGGGGCTGATTTCAGTGTTGAACAAGTTTATGACACTTTGGTGCTTCTAAGTTAACTTCCCTGTAACGAGCCAATTAAAGAAATCTCGCCAGGCTGCTGAAAATAACAAGTGTCCCTCACTGTACTAAGAGGAAAAGAGAAGCAGAAGTAATTAGCTGTGCGGTGTGAATATTCCCTGCCGTTTTCATGCAGCGTTAAAGAATCAACTATACTGACTATTGGGAAATGCATATTATATTATAAAATAGGTTGCATGACACCTTGGGTATAAACTTCCAGGTAACAATAATATTGATCAAAACAAGAAGAAAAGTTCCTATAATTACATGCCTGGAAGCCAGTACTTGTTAAGATACGGGCCGTTTTGCTTGTGCATTTACAGATGAAGCAGGATTCACAAGAGATGGCGTAGTAAATTACCATGATATTCTCCCGTCGGCAGATGCAAATCTTCGAGTAATCACGGAGGTCAGGCTACAGGATCTCTTTAAAATCAATGTCCTGGTGGGAATTGACGGTGCTAGTCTCATAGGGACATAAACTGCAACATATTTATGAGTCCAGTGCATCAACGATTTCTATTTACGAGCGCAGTGCATCAACGATTTCTGTTTGGTAAATTAGAGAGTGCTATTGGAGGACATTATTGCAGAAAGACAATAACTATAGTTTATGCATGGTGAGGTGTGACTCTATTTTCTATTTATCATGCAATGGTATCTCACAGCAATGTTTTACAGCCGACTGATTGGTCTAGATCATCTACTAGCACCAGACTCGATTCCATTGGTTTCTAGCTTCAGGGTATTTAAAGGCATAGGTATATGCTCACCTCCTTGGCAATGTGCAGATGTTATAGAAGCGTATGCCCAATTCGTGTGGTAAACCCCAAATGAATCCAGATGTATTTAAAAGAGTGCATGATTCACTGTGGAGAAGGGCTGAGAGATACGTCAGTACGCACGGTAATCACACGCAACACTGCCTGTAGTCTCTACTTCTACATAACAGACAGGTTGGAATGAGATGACAGATTGGTCTGTATCTCAAATGTATTGTTTTCCGGACGTAACAATGTCGAAACTTTTCTTTTAGCTGTGATCAATACTACCTCATGTACGAATATATGACACTTTCATTTTAAACGACCTGTGTAGTAGAGAAATGGGTTCTGCACAACCTAGGACATCATTACCAGGATCAGAATGAATTTTCTCTCTGAAGTTCAGAAGGGCTGTGAGAGTACTGGAGCTCGTTGGGGAGCTCAGTGCATAGAGCACTTGCCTGCGAAAGGCAAAAGTCCAAGGTTTGAGCCCTGGTCCAAATCAGAACACATTGCCCTCCCCCTCCCCCCCCCAATACCCCATGGAGTGAAAATCCATTCTGGAAACAATATGAGTCTGTGGCTAAGCTTTAGCTCCGCTGTATGTTTTTCTTCCAGCAGAGTTAGTTCGCTAGGTATGCAGGAGGAAGTCTGTGAAGTATGGAAGATAGGACGTCGCAATAGCGGAAATGAAATTGTCAGGGTGCGTCGTAGATCGTTCTTCAGTTGGTACAGTATTTGCCCACGGTAGGCAAAGGTTACAGGTTCGAATCCCATTGGCTACGCGGTTTTAATCTGTCAAGAAGTTTCAAGTCAACCAGACTGTCATAGGTTACATACATTTTTTTATTATACGTAATGTATTTATATCTAATTATAGTTTATAAAGGAGTAACGTTGTTAGCAAAAATGTCGAATGGTTCTTGACCGATTTACTTCTAATTTTTACATAATACTCTAACAGACTTGTAGACGTGTGGACGAACGTGGTCTATATAACTTTATAATATATATATATATATATATATATATATATATATATATATATATGTGTGTGTGTGTGTGTGTGTGTGTGTGTGTGTGTATTTATTTAATATGTAAAGGGGTAACCTTGTTACTAAAAATCTCGAAATCATCTTCTCCAATTTAATTTTTATATAATAATAATATAATAAACATTTGGAGCGACATGTGCCACATATTATTAACATGTATGGTAAGCTACGTAAACATACGATATGTAATGCACAGAGAAACGTTGTTAGCAAGAATCTCAAAAACTTCGTGGCCGATTTCCGTCAAATTTTTACACGATACTGTAAGAAACAACTAGACAGACGTAGTTGGTGAGTCGGTTTTGACGTAATGCAGGAAAGATGTATTTGTGGCTAGTCGGCATTTGATTATAATACTAATACGGAATGAGAATCGTCCGAAAGTTTGTAATCCTAGCGGTTGTAGATTATAACCATGCGAAATTCGGTGACTGAAGCGACTATCCCCATCAACCCAGCACCTGGAGAAGTCTCCCCCATACCCTGTAACCAATGACCCCAACGGATATACCTATTCATCCTAAGCGACATCAAATGCCAGTCAGGGTTTCGTTCGCAACAGCAATAAACAAGGACCAAAGTCAAAGAGAGAGGAAGGGAGAGAAAAGCCGGCCGTGGTGGCCGAGCGGGTCTAGGCGCTTAGTCCGGAACCACGCGGCTGCTACGGTCGCAGGTTCGAATCCTGCCTCGGGCATGGATGTGTGTGATGTCCTTAGGTTAGTCAAGTTTAAGTAGTTTTAAGTCTACGGGACTGATGACCTCAGATGTTAAGCCCCATAGTGCTTAGAGCCATTTGAACCATTTGAAGATAGAAAAGGAGATGGACAGAAAATGGTTCAAATGGCTCTGAGCACTATGGGACTTAACATCTGTGGTCATCAGTCCCCTATAACTTAGAACTACTTAAACCTAACTAACCTAAGGACATCACACACATCCATGGCCGAGGCAGGATTCGAACCTGCGACCATAGTGGTCACGCGGTTCCAGACTGAAGCGGCTAGAGCCGCACGGCCACACCGACCAGCAGATGGACAGATACAGGGAGAGGAAGAGATGGACTTTTATCTGTGTTCACATTGTCAATTTCTATTTTTGTTGTCCATATTCGAACTGAATTCCTATATTAGCTGGTCTGGGATAGATGTACGGAGTGTGGGCCCACATCGTTACTAATTGATCGGGAGCATAAGGAGAATAAAAGGTCTCACTTTCTTCTGAGAGGCCTAGTACCTTCCTAAACCGGCAGTAAGTGGCAAAGCAAAACGAGCACAGTGCAAGAAGTACAGAAACATACAGTGTGTCCCAGAAATATCGTGACAAACGTATTGGGGTTGCAGGAGGTGCCTTGGAAAACAGATTGAGGATAGGAACCCATGTCTAGAAACCGTCACCCAGCGTCGCTACAGAGCGCCAAACTTATAGGCGCGAGCGCCTCCCATTAGGCAACCCCTGTGGCAGCAAGACGTGACTTTGTACGGTGACAGGCCGTAGGCGGAATGTCCCACAGTGTTGGTTGTTATTCAGTGATCCCAAATGATTGCCACGATCGCCAGCGAAGAAGACGGAGCTAGCAGCTGCGTGCAGAGGCCATGCCTCCTACGAATACAGTGCTCTGTATTCTTAGTGGATAATGATTTCAGACATGGATTTCCATCCGCAGTTTATTTTTCTCCTGTACGCCGATAAACGTAGGACTTTTACAGTGTCGCAGGAGAAAAGTAAATTTCAGGTAGAAACTCACGTGCGAAATTGTCATCCACTGAGGTAATAGCTGGGGCTCATCGCTATAAGTTTCGAACACAAACAACACTGCAAGACGTTCTGCCTATGGTCCGTGAGCGTACAAGGTCACGTTTACTGCCAAAGGGGTGGCCTGTAACTTCCACGCTTTGGGTGTGATTGGATGGCATCTCAGGACTCAGGTCCTGATCCTCCATTTGCTCCTCGAAGTTTATTACAACAATTCTTGAACACTATGTACAAGATGTATCTGTTGGATCCCTCTCAAGACTTGCAGTGGAATGATGGCCATTAAAATTGCTACACCAAGAAGAAATGCAGATTATAAACGGGTATTCATTGGACAAATATATTATACTAGAACTGACATGTGATTACATTTTCACGCAATTTGGGTTCATAGATCCTGAGACACCAGTACCCAGAACAACCACCTCTGGCAGTAATAACGGCCTTGATACGCCTCGGCATCGAGTCAAACAGAGCTTAGATGGTGTGTGCAGGTACAGCGGCCCATGCAGCTTCAACACAATACCACCGTTCATCAAGAGTAGTGACTGGCGTATTGTGACGAGCCAGTTGCTCGGCCACCATTGACCAGACGTTTTCAATTGGTGATAGATCTGGAGAATGTGCTGGCCAGGGCAGCAGTCGAACATTTTCTGTATCCAGAAAGGCCCGTACAGGACCTGCAACATGCGGTCGTGCATTATCCTGCTGAAATGTAGAGTGTCGCAGGGATCGAATGAAGGGTAGAGCCACGTGTCGTAACACATCTGAAATGTAACGTCTACTGTTCAAAGTGCCGTCAGTGCGAACAAGAGGTGACCGAGAAGTGTAACCAATGGCACCCCATACCATCACGCTGGGTGATACGCCAGTATGGTGATGCTTCCAATGTGCGTTCACCGCGATGACGCGAAACACGGATGCGACCATCATGAAAGTGAGTTCAGAAAACAGAACCTGGATTCATCCGAAAAAATGACGTTTTGCCATTCGTGCGCCCAGGTTCGCCGTTGAGAAAACCATCGCAGGCGCTCCTGTCTGTGATGCAGCGTCAAGGGTAACCGCAGCCACGGTCTCCGAGCTGATAGTCCATGCTGCTGCCAACGTCGAACTGTTCGTGCAGATGGTTGTTGTCTTGCAAACGTCCCCATCTGTTGCCTCAGGGATCGAGACGTGGCTACACGATCCGTTACAGCCATGCGGATGAGATGCATGTCATCTCGACTGCTAGTGATAGGAGGCCGTTGGGATCGAGCACGGCGTTGCGTATTACCCTCCTGAACCCACCGATTCCATATTCTGCTAACAGTCATTGGATCTCGACCAACGCTAGCAGCAATGTCACGATACGATAAACCGCAATCGCGATGGGCTACAATCCGACTTTTATCAAAGTCGGAAACGTGATGGTACGCATTTCTCGTCCTCACACGAGGCATCTCAACAACGTTTCATCAGACAACGCCGGTCAACTGCTGTTTGTGTATGAGAAATCGGTTGGAAACTTTCCTCGTGTCAGCACGTTGTAGGTGTCGGCACCGGTGCCAACCTTGTGTGAATGCTATGAAAAGCTAATCTTTTGCATATCACAGCATCTTCCTCCTGTCGGTTAAATTTCACGGTTGTAGCACGTCATCTTCGTGGTGTAGCAATTTTAATGGCCAGTAGTGTAGTTTTTCTCAACTCTTTTTCACAACAGTGCATCGAGATCTATCAACTATTTTTAATCTGGCTTTGTTTTGTAGAATTAGTCTAAGTTCTTCAATTGGACACCAGTCCAGTGCCTTGCGTGTCCGTAATCTAACCCATCTGTCCAAACATTGAAACGGTGCCTACAGTTTAAAGTGAATTCCGAACCTCGTGTAATTCCTGGCTGCTCGTCAGATACTCGAGACATGACGGTTAGGTTGAAGGCAGAATGAAAATTTCTATGGTCAGATCCCATGGCCTTTCAGTTTCAAAGGATGCACTTGACCAATGGACCACTGGGCCGTACATACTGTGATAATCTTTGGCTACTTTCGTTGCTTCTTTGAGGAGAAATCCAGAGAGAAAATATAAGCCTCGTAAGCAAAAATTTCTGTGGTTAGACCTCTTCGGATTACCGTGACTTCAAAATACCATGCAGGTGGACAGCGCTTAACGGCGTTATCTTCAGCTGTGGGAGAGTTCGCTCCTCTCCAGTTCCATTTCTGAGGGAGATTCAAGGTTGCACTGATGAATTTGATGCCATCGGTGCTCCGTTGGACCTCCCTCCGGAATGTGTTAGCGGCAGGCGGTGCAGAGGATGTGTATGTGCCAGCAGAAACATCATCATCGTGAGTTCTACACAGCTAACAACGTTGCAGTTGTCCCATTATCTCCCACAGATTATTTTTTCGTCTTCGAATCTGCTTCCCCCAAAAAAGTGATGTATTTAGCGCGGAAGTATTGATGTCATTTGCATCTAAGAGGGCTAACACCAAAATCTTCCTCATTGGAAACAATGTAGGCTCTAGATAAGCAAACTCCGCCCTCTGACTTGTGTGTGGAAGTGTTACGTCGCCGTACATTATTGTAAAGACCAAACATGAGATCAAGACAGTAATGAATTAGTCATTTCCCTTACATGTAATCCACATATGGCACTAACAGTGCAGATAATGGCTGACTGACAATATGAAAATCAAATTAAGCCTGTAAATTTTCAAATAAGACAACAAAAGTGAAATTCCGGGTGATCAAAAAGTCAGTATGACTTTGAAAACTGAATAAATCACGGAATAATGTAGATAGAGAGGCGCAAATTGAGACACATGCTTGAAATGACATGGGGTTTTATTAGAACCAAAAAGTTCAAAAAATTTCCGACAGATGGCGCTTCATCCGATCAGAATAGCAATGATTAGCATAACAAAGTAAGTCAAAGCAAAGATGATGTTCTTTAAAGGAAATGCTCAATATGTCCACCATAATTCCTCAACAATAGCTGTAGTCGAGGAATGTTTTGAACACCACCGTAAAGCATGGCCGGAGTAATGGTGAGGCATTGGCGTCGGATGTTGCCTTTCAGCATCCCTAGAGATGTCGGTCGATCGCGATACACTTGCGACTTCAGGTAACCCCAAAGCCAGTAATCGCACGGACTGAGGTCTGGGGGCCTGGGAGGCCAAGCATGACGAAAGTGGCAGCTGAGCACACGATCATCAGCAAACGACGCGCGCAAGAGATCTTTCACGCGTCTAGCAATATGGGGTGCAGCGCCATCCTGCATAAACATCGTACGTTCCAGCAGGTGTTTATCAGCGATTCTGTAACATATCGGCGTACCTCTCACAAGTCACGGTAGCAGTTACAAAACCAGAATCGCGCATTTCCTCGAAGAAAAAAGGCCCGATAACGGTAGATGTGGTAAATCCAACCCATATCGTGACTTTCTCTTCGTGCAATGGAGTTTCCACGACAGTTCTAGGATTTTCGGTAGCCCAAATTCTGCAGTTGTGGGCGTTGACAGACCCTCGGAGCGTGAAATGAGCTTCGTCGGTCCACAACACGTTACTCAACCACTCGTCATCTTCCGCCATCATTTGAAACGCCCACACAGCAAATGCCCTCCGCTTCACTAAATCACCAGGTAACAGTTCATGATGCCGATGGATTTTGTGCGGATAGCATCGGAGGGTACGCCCAAGTGCCAACGAAACAGTAGTGTACGGAATGCCGGTGCGACGTGCGACTGCACGAGCGCTGACTTCCCCGTGCATAGACGAACCCGCTACAGTCTCCATTTCTTCCTGAACTGTCTCAGCAGCATTACGCCTTGTGCTCGGTCGGCCACTAAGGGGTCTATCGTCTAAACAACCCGTGGCTTCGAACTTCGAAATCATTGTCGCCACAGCTGCATTTGTCAACGGACCTTTACACGTTCGAATCCCCTTCCTATGGCGATAGGGTCGTAGCGCTGAACCAGCACATTCCCCATTCTGATAATACAGCTTCACTAAAAGCGCCTTTTCAGGTAACGTCAACATGCTGCGACTGCTGGCGCATCTGATTCTCTCTCTCATTACAGCCCCTTTTATACACGATTGTCACGCGCAGTCACTGACGTTTTGCTGTCCAGCGCTATCTGTCGGACATTTTGTGAACTCTGTTTTTTTTTGGTGCTAATAAAACCCCATGTCATTCCAAGCATGTGTGTCAATTTTTACCTCTCTATCTACGTTATTCCGTGGTTTATTAAGTTTCCAAATTTATGCTGACTTTTTGATCACCCGGTATGTTGACAGAAAATGGAGTCGGTTCGCAATGAACTGTGTTGAGGAGAGAAAACGTTCACTTCTGTCTGTAGAAATAGGCCACTCACAAACGTCGCGCTAGGGATGTGGTGAAGATCAGAGTCTGTAGTGTTTCGACGGTTTAGGTAGCAGCAGGATCATGGGACCGCCAGCGTCTTCTGCGGCGCCAGGGGCGACGTGAAGCTCGTGCTGCTGAATCTGAAACCAGCAGCGAGAGCTGCACGTGGCCCCCAGCGACGCGCAATCAGCAGGACCAGCAGTCAGCAGCTGACGAGACAAACGGCAGTCAGTAGCTGTGAAGACAATCAGCAGTCAGTAGCTATGAAAACAATCAGAAGACGTCATCTTCAGTGTGTTTCCATGCAGTTGAATCGAACTCCCAACTATGATAGAGAGGGGAGAGTGTGTCAGTTCGAGGCAGGCAGTCGTGGTACAGAAACGACTGAGGCGGGCAATTGTAAATTATCCGAGCCGATAACTGTAAGAAAAATTCGAAAATTTTCAAATTCGCCAATAATATGTCTGTAACGTAGAAATTTCAAGTAAATACACTACTGGCCATTAAAATCGCTACACCACGAAGATGACGTGCTACAGACGCGAAATTTAACCGACAGGAAGAAGATGCTGTGATATCCAAATGATTAGCTATTCAGAGCATTCACACAAGGTTGGCGCCGGTGGCGACACCTACAACGTGCTGACATGAGGAAAGTTTCCAACCGATTTCTCACACACAAACAGCAGTTGACCGGCGTTGCCTGGTGAAACGTTGTTGTGATGCCTCGTGTAAAGAAGAGAAATCCGTACCATCACGTTTCCGACTTTGATAAACGACGGATTGTAGCCTATCGCGATTGTGGTTTGTCGTATCGCTACATTGCTGCTCGCGTTGGTCGAGATCCAATGACTGTTAGCAGAATATGGAATCAGTGGGTTCAGGAGGGTAATACGGAACGCAGTGCTGGATCCCAACGGCCTCGTATCACTAGCAGTCGAGATGACAGGCATCTTATCCGCATGGCTGTAACGGATCGTGCAGCCACGTCTCGATACTTGAGTCAACAGATGGAGACGTTAACAAGACAACAACCATCTGCACGAACAGTTCGACGACGTTTGCAGCACCATGGACTATCAGCTCGGAGACCGTGACTGCGGTTACCCTTGACGCTGCATCACATACAGGAGCGCCTGCGATGGTGTTCTCAACGACGAACCTGGGTGCACGAATGGCAAAAACGTCATTTTTTCGGATGAATCCAGGTTCTGTTTACAGCTTCATGATAGTCGCATTCGTGTTTGGCAACATCGCGGTGAACGCACGTTGGAAGCGTGTATTCGTCATCGCCATACTGGCGTATCTCCCGGCGTGATGGTATAGGGTGCCTTTGATTACACGTCTCGGTCACCTCTTGTTCGCATTAACGGCACTTTGAACAGTGGACGTTACATTCCAGATGTGTTACGACACGTGGCTCTACCCTTCATTCGATCCCTGCAAAACCCTACATTTCAGCAGGATAATGCACGACCCCATGTTGCAGGGCCTTTCTGGATACAGAAAATGTTCGACTGCTGCCCTGTCCAGCACATTCTCCAGATTTCTCACCAATTGAAAACTTCTGGTCAATGGTGGCCGAGCAATTGGCTCGTCACAATACGCCAGTCACTACTCTTGATGAACTGTGGTATCGCGTTGAAGCTGCATGGGCAGCTGTACCTGTACACGCCATCTGAGCTCTGTTGTTCTGGGTACCGATTTCTCAGGATCTATGTACCCAAATTGCGTGAAAATGTAATCACATGTCAGTTCTAGTATAATATATTTGTCCAATGAATACCCGTTTGTCATCGGCATTTCTTCTTGGTGTAGCAATTTTAATGGCCAGTAGTTTATGTTTCTGATTTAATTTTATTTTGTCTTTGCAGTTTATGCAGTATGCTAAATTCACAGTAGTTCTTCATAGCAGATGTTTCCCTGGTAGGCATATTACGGCTACATGTATTTCTGTCATATCCATCCGTACAACCCCGTTTGTGCTCAATCAATGCCATAGACAGAGAAAACTTTTTCAGTGTGTCGCTTGCCATCTTGTTGATTGTGTGCAACAAAAGTCTTTTTCCATAATCCATCAAGATGAGATTAATCAGATCCTTCAAAAAAGGTTATGTGTCTGTACTACCTGAACTTCTCCCTACCTCAGTTAAAAGTAGAATGAAGGAAGATGTGTATCCCATCTTCAATGGGATCACTACTAGCTAATGAAAACTGAGGTGCTCAAACCTACGGGGGTAGGTTGATCACAGGTTTACCTTATTGTTCGGTGCATATTCCGAGTTTAGATTCGTTAGGTTGATTTCTTTTGGTTGCTGCAATTTTCGTAGTCAACCTCGCTGTCATCCGACTGAATTGAGTACACGAAATATGTGATTTCAATAAACTGCCCTGAAAATGTTCACCTCTTTTATACAAAATATTGACCCAAGAATAATAATTAATAACGCTGACTATGGCTAATGGAAATATTCAAGAACAGGACATGCTTTCACTGTGCAATGGGAAAGAAACCTGTGCATAAACAAACGTTTGAGTGACTCTAAGATAGTAATTATTCAATGTACTAACATGCATGACTGAGAAGTATTGATGTGATCTCCTTTACAAGCAGATCCTGTGTAGTGACGGTGTACAAACCAACACTGTAATCCTAACGTCTGGACAGGGAATATAAAGTCACTTCATACTTAATGTAGAAGAAGACAGCAACCAGCCACTATTAATAGTGCTCTTAATTTAAGTAAATAGCGCCGTAACCAGTTTCGAACTGGCAAGTTCATCGTCAGACGGCTGTTCACGAGATTTGCAAGATACACTTTACATAATCAAGGAAAACTGACGATTATGTAAAGCCTTTGTAAGAATCAACATACATTAATAGTACACAGCCACGGTCTCACCATGTCAGTTTTAGACAAAATAGCACTTCGTACTTAATTTGAATTGCAGACGTATCTTACAAGTTGGAAGGTATGCAAAAAATTTCGAGATATTCCTGCTGCTAGCAGCTGATTTCACTTTGTGTAATAATTCTGCTGACCGCAAAATTCACTGCGAAGTTCGTGCTCACGTCGTATGCAGTAGCAAGAATGAAGATAAAAGCATGTATGACACCAAAATATTGTGCTGATTTCGTAAAGGAGTGTGTGAAAAAATAAAATCAAAGATGCTCCTTTGAAATGCCCGTTTATTAACAAGCAAAGCAATGACCAATGACAAACAATATACAGGGTGATTCAAAAAGAATACCACAACTTTAAAAATGTGTATTTAATGAAAGAAACATAATATAAGCTTCTGTTATACATCATTACAAAGAGTATTTAAAAAGGTTTTTTTTCACTCAAAAACAAGTTCAGAGATGTTCAATATGGCCCCCTCCAGACACACGAGCAATATCAACCCGATACTCCAACTCGTTCCACACTCTCTGTAGCATATCAGGCGTAACAGTTTGGATAGCTGCTGTTATTTCTCGTTTCAAATCATCAATGGTGGCTCGGAGAGGTGGCCGAAACACCATATCCTTAACGTACCCCCATAAGAAAAAATCGCAGGGGGTAAGATCAGGGCTTCTTGGAGGCCAGTGATGAAGTGCTCTGTCACGGGCTGCCAGGCGGTCGATCCATCGCCTCGGGTAGTTTCATAACTAACCTTTTTCGTAGGACTCTCCATACAGTTGATTGTGGAATTTGCAGCTCTCTGCTAGCTCTGCGAGTCGATTTTCCTGGGCTGCGAACAAATGCTTGCTGGATGCGTGCTACATTTTCATCACTCGTTCTCGGCCGTCCAGAACTTTTCCCTTTGCACTAACACCCATTCTCTGTAAACTGTTTATACCAACGTTTAATACACCACCTATCAGGAGGTTTAACACCATACTTCGTTCGAAATGCACGCTGAACAACTGTCGTCGATTCACTTCTGCCGTACTCAATAACACATAAAGCTTTCTGTTGAGCGGTCGCCATCTTAGCATCTACTGACGCTGACGCCTAGTCAACAGCGCCTCAAGCGAACAAATGTACAACTAAATGAAACTTTATAGCTCCCTTAATTCGCCGACAGATAGTGCGTAGCTCTGCCTTTTGTCGTTGCAGAGTTTTAAATTCCTAAAGTTGTGGTATTCTTTTTGAATCACCCTGTATTTACACTTGTCCGACGGTGGATCACGCGATATACACTGAAGAGCCAAAGAAACTGTACACCTACCTCATATCGTGTAGGGCTCCCGCGAACACGCAGAAGTGCCGCAACACAACGTTGCATGGACTCGACTAATGTCTGACGTAGTGCTGGAGGGTATTGGCACCACCAATCCTGCATGGCTGTCCATAAATCCGTAAATGAACGAGAGGGTGGAGATCTCTTCTGAATAGCACGCTGCAAGGCATCCTAGATATGCTCAATAATTTTCATTTCCGGGGAGTTTGCTGGCCAGCGAGTGTTTAAACTCAGAAGAGCTACTCGGTAGCATTGCCGCGCGTGTGGGGTGTCGCATTCTACTGCTGGAATTGCCCAAGTCCGTCGGAACGCACAATGGACATGAATGGATGCAGGTGATCAGACTGGATGCTTAAGTACGTGTCACCTGTCAGACTCGTATCTAGGCGTATCAGGGGTCCCATATCACTCCGACTGCACAGGGCTCACACTATTACAGACCCTCCACCAGCTTGGACAGCCCTCTGCTGACATGTTCCGTGGATTCATGAGGGTGTGTTCATACCGGTACACGTCCTCCGCTCGATACAATTTGAAACATGACTCATCCGACCGGGCAACATGTTTCCAGTCATCAACAGTCCAATGTTGGTGTTGAGGGACCACGTGAGGCGTAAAGCTTTGTGTCGTGCAGTCATCAAGGGTACACAAGCGGGCCTCTGGTTCCGAAAGCCCATATCGATGATGTTTCGTTGACTGGTTCGCACGCTGACACTTGTTGATGGCCCAACATTGAAATCTGCAACAATTTGCGAAAGGCTTGCACTTCTGTCACGTTGAAAGAATCTCGTCAGTCGTCGTTGGTCCCGTTCTTGCAGGATCTTTTTCCAGCCACAGCGATGTCGGAGATTTGATGTTTTACAGGATTCCCTATATTCACGGTACACTCGTGAAAATCCCCACTTCATCGCTACTTCGGAGATGTTGGGTCCCGTCGCTTGTGCACTTATTTCTAGATAACCTGTCATTGTAGCAGCAGTAAGCGATCTAACAACTGCGCCAGACACTTGTTGTCTTATACAGGCGTTGCCGACCGCAGCGCCGTATTCTGTCTGTTTACATATCTTTGTATTTGAAAACGCGTGCCTATACCAGTTTCTTTGGTGCTTCAGTGTCTAAGTTCATGATATACGAAAATCGGAACAAAAAGAAGCTCCATACACACCAGAATACTTTAAGCAATATTAAATCACTGGGAGTGTAGTGAATCCAGTACTTTCAGTAACCTCACTGATGAACAATGGAACTAATGGTACTGTACCATTAACAAGGAAAAAGATCCATTTCTTTGAACACGACGAAGGGTTCATCTGTAGACTTGAAAGCGTTATAAACAAAATATTACACCAAGAGTCTAGAGCATCCCATGGTCTCACGGGAATCCTCTTAGTTTCTAGAATGAGATTTTCACTCTGCAGCGGAGTGTGCGCTGATATGAAACTTCCTGGCAGATTAAAACTGTGTGCCGGACCGAGACTCGAACTCGGGATCTTTGCTTTCCCGGGCATGTGCTCTACCAACTGAGCTACCCAAGCACGACTCACGCCCCGTCCTCATAGCTGTACTTCTGCCGGTGTCTCCTACCTTCCAAACTTCACAGAAGCTCTCCTGCGAACCTTGCGGAAGTAGCACTCCTGGAAGAAAGGATATTGCGGAGACATGGCTTAGCCACAGCCTGGAGAATGTTTCCAGAATCCTTTCTTCCAGGAGTCCTAGTTCTGCAAGGTTCGCAGGAGAGCTTCTGTGAAGTTTGGAAGGTAGGAGACGAGATACTGGCAGGAGTAAAGCTGTGAGGATGGGGCGTGAGTTGTGCTTGGGTAGCTCAGTTGGTAGAGCACTTGCCCGCGAAAGGCTAAGGTCTCGAGTTCGAGTCTCGGTCTGGCACACAGTTTTAATCTGCCAGGAAGTCTCGTAGCTTCTAGTATGAGAACAGCTATTATAATGTAACCTCAAGCCAAGCACACGTCGTCCATAAGCCAACTCTGACAAGTGTCTAGGAGCGGGAGTGGCTAGTCGTCGGTAGGAAGGTAGAAACTCAAAACAGGATAAATAAGAGCTTTGTCTCCCACTGAAGGGGGCACATCAACGTGCGACTCTGGTCATCCAGGCTTGCTATTGGCCAACCGACTCTAGCTCCAAACATACCCTTACTTTACCAGATGTAGATCTTCATATACTTAGCAATCGATAACACTGGCATACAACGTCCTTCTAATATACTAGTAACTCTGAACGCATGTAAAATGATAATTTGAAAGGGGACTATTTGATGAATGTCTTTCAACAAGACGGAACATATATATGGTCAACCTTGCGCCGTGACGTGCTGGAATCGGCTACAGAGAGAGTGTTGCAGTGAAACAGCGGGGTAGCACAACTGCGCCGTTGGTCGTGACTGGGTGAAGCCACAGCTGATGTCAAGACCAGCTGTGGTGACCCCTGGCCACGCCCCGCGGTGTTCCGCAGCGTCACACCCCTTCTCTGACGTACAGCAACTCGCTAGAAGTGTAGTTATGTAAGCTTCTCTTGTAAACACTAATGTTCGCCCTGTATTACGTATGATGAAAACGCACTGTCGAGTGTATTGTGGGAACCAGTATCAAGGAAGCCAACTCTGTTCGCAATATACGTTTTGGCCTGTTTCACCGACTCTACCTACCTACCTCTCTCCCCCCTCCCCCTCTACCCCCTTCCCACACTATCCCTTACCCCTCCCCCGTATCTGACTGTACCGAGCGTTTATTCGTTTTTCGTGACTGCATTGGCATTCACCTAGGCCTCCGTCGTTTCTGTAATAACCGAAAAGACGAGGCGGAGCAGTTGCTACGTCACTCCATTCAAGTAGCGCCAAGGAAGCCGCATATCTAAAAAGCCAAATTCCGGTAACACCAGTTGAGCGACGGCGTCTTCTGTCTAGCTACGAAAAACGAATAAGGTCGTTTTGTCTTTGCGACACAATTAGCTTTCCGCCACTACCTATTAGCACCAGTTGACTGCCACCTGGTGACTGCATTTCAAAACACAATCAATCATCATAATATTTATCCAGTTTTGGATGAGGCAGCCGTGCCTCTTCCAGTTTGAAGTAGATTGCAGCTGATCATTCCATGTCTTCTTAGGACATGCCCAACACTCCTTTTCCCTTGAGGTGTATATCTGTATACTAATGTAGGTATTCGTTCCTCTGACATACAGGGTGACAATTATAGAACTAAATGAAAAAAAAGTGAGTTAGTTACAAACTACTGCGTGCACACTCTTTATTGAAGATGTAGACTTAGCTACAGATATTGTGATTCAATTCGATATGCCTGCCGTCATTGGTGATGATGTGGCGCAGACGAATAGCGAAATTCTGCACGACCCACTGAAGGGTCGGATCATCGACGCTGTTGATGACCTGCTGAATGGCTGTTTTCGGCTCAGCAGTGGTTTTTGAGTCGCCTGTGTTCAGATCCGGAGAATTTGGCGGCCAGTCGAGGCCCTTTGCTAGCGGCCTCTGGGTACCCCAGAGCCACAATATCGTCCCCAAAGTGCTCCTCCAGAACATCAAAACACTCTCCTACTTCGATGGGGTCGAGCTCCGTCTTGGATGAACCACTACTTGTCGGATTCAGGGTCACTTTGGGTAATGGAGATGAAATCATCTTCCAAAACCTTCACTAACGTTCGGCAGTCATCGCGCCATCAAGGAATATCGCACCGATTAGTCCGTGACTGGACAATGCATACCACACAGTCACCCATTGAGGGCGAAGAGACTTCTCGATCGTGAAGTACGGATGCTCAGACCCCTAAATGCGTCAGTTTTCCCGAACCTATCCAACTGAAAGTGGGGTTCGTCACTAAAACAAACCATGTATGCGCATACTAATTCCCAACATCCTCCGCTGCCAGCCATGCAGTTTGAACGTCCTAATGCAAACCGTTGAGAAGTTATGACGATTTTATTTCATATGGTTCAATAATTGTCATTCTGTACTTTGTGCTCATACAATATTCAATGACGAATTTTTTGAACAGGCTGATGATGTCACCATGGTTAGTCCCATGTCGCCCTTGCGGGCCATTTTATTTTCGGAGGGCCTCTGGAATCTGCCAGTTGTAACGCCTCCCATTCTTGAATGTGTTGGGTCAGCGAAAAGATATGGTAGCGGTATCCCGGGCTAATTAATACGGAATGTATTTACATGCAAACGGCCATGTCTACCCGTACGGTTTTTACCATCTACAGCTCCCATCGTGCTACAGGGAGCTGTGAAGGGTAAAAACTGTACCGGAAGACTCAGATTGGACTGCATCAAGGAAGTGATGCAGGATGTGGAGTGCAGTTGCTACTGCGGGATCAAGAGTATGGCGCAAGAGAGTGGCTTATGGTGTACACCACGCGCCTCACACAGTGGATGTTCTCATAATATCGCTGACGAGAGCAGTCTTCAGCATGAGCTTCTGCACTTGAACGTAGTTTTTGAAGCAACAAAATCCTAAGACACCACGGATAATACTTCAGGTGGAATTAAAGGATAAGGAGGATCAATTGGAGAGATTGATGGCTTTCCTGGCATGTGTGGGAAGCATGTTGTCAAAAATAGGACGGATCCTCACCAAGCACAAAATAAACGCAATACATGAGAAACAGCAGCTAATCTGACTTGGTATTTGGCAGGGGTGAAGTTGACAAGATCCCGTGCGAGGGTGGTCTTCCACACGTCGGTCCATCAAAGGCGCACCGAACATTGAAGCTACATCCGGCTTTTACAACCCAATAAATCAGCCTTGGCGAACCAGTGTGTCGATTTCCCTCACGCTATGTGGCATCGTCGAAATTCTAGCATAGGGTTTCTGGGACTCAGCGTTGGAGGAAACAATAGAAATACGTTTGAGGAAGAATTTAATTAACGAAGACAGCAGTTTCAGCTTGCACGCAGCATGCAAGCCGACACTTCGTTTAATAAACTCGCAAATACGTCACTAAGGTGCTGTTCATAATCATACATCGATATCCTAGCACGGACGGACCACCTATCAACATATTCAGTTTATGCACAGTTGTTTGCCGCCGATGACATTGTCTCTGGCGCTACTGTACCAGAGGGCGCATGTGCATTGGCGCGGTCCGCGGGTTTAATAGGACGCAGTCAGTGTTTGCTATGTCTGAAGGCGGTCGAAAGAAATCTAGTGGGTCACCATCGCTCTGTTTATCCACAGAAAACATGTTATACAGTGATTTATATGAGAGTAACATGAAGTCAAGTTGCAGCTGTGTGTTTTGTACAGTTATATGAAAAACAGATAAAACTTTCAGCATAATTTCTGTCACTGTCTCTTCACCGGGACGGATTAAAGGAAGACATCAAAGCCGTTCAGAGGTGGGCTGATAGGTCTGTTACCGGTTGGCTGATCAACATGCAAGTATTGCGGAGATGCTTCGTGATGTCAAACGGAAATCCCTGCAAGGAAGACGACACTATTTCGCGAGGCACTGTCGCGCAAATTTAGACAAGCAGCATTTGAGTCCGACAGCAGAGTAATTCTACTGCTGTCAATGTACATTTCGCATAAGGACCACGAAGATAAGGCGCTAGAAATTAGGGCTCGTGCAGATGTTTTTAGATAGTCGTTTTTTCCTCGCTCTATGTGCGAGTGGAACGGGAAAGGAAATGACTAGTAGTGACACAAGGTACCCTCCACCATGCACTCTACGGCTGTTTGTGGAGTATGTATGTAGGTGCGGATAAAATTTCCTTCTACTTGCTCCGAATCGTTCCCGAACTAGTCAGGCTATGGAACGTACATGTCTGCTCGCTCCTTCTGTACTCTACTATGCACCGAGTATACATGCTCAGGTTCACTTCGATCAGCTTTCAAGTGAACATTGGCATGTATACTCCGTGCACTGTGCATGATATTTTATTTAATGGTAGTTTTACCTATCATATGCCGATATAATACGCCATGCATGCTGTAGAAATTTCTTTTTACGATGTTACAAAACATATTGTGGTCCCTTGGACAAGGTTCTTTGAAGTGTAGTGAATAAGACCCAAACACGACAACACAGTTTGCCAAAACTGGTAATCTAAATGAATGCTCTAAAAAAGCGATCGATGCTGTTTGAAGTTTTTTCTTCTGTTTCTATATAAACCTGGATCGCCCGCAAATTGAAACAAAGCCAGGCAAATACAGATCATTTATTACTTTATCTTCTTTCTTCTCTCCCTTCTCTGTCTCCTTTCTCTCTTTTTCTCTAACGCTCATTGTACGTTGGAAACATACACGGTCTTAACACCAAATCACTTGTCACTTTATCTTCTTTCTGCCATCTCCCCTCCCCTCTCTCCCCCTCTACACTCCTCCAGCCCCCCCTTTCTCTCTGTTTTATCTTTCATTATCTTTCTTTGTGCTTTGCAAATTAACTTAACAACTCTATGGTCCGCAAGCCATAATACTTTTCCTACTGCATCCTCTCTTTATGTGTGTGTCTCTATTTACTAACATTTTCTTTTCCAATTTACATTCAGCATCACACTAACGCTGTTTAACAAATAACAGGATAACACCCAGTCAATGATGATGACGATGTTTCCTGGTCACGTGAGGAGGAGAAATGATGTTTCTATCTCCTTGCTGTTTCTGCAGGAGCATCATTCAATGCTGAGACAGTTTCTATATCTAACACAAACAGTTTTGCACTCTGAGCGCTATCATTAATCGCCTGTAATTATTCAACATACTTCTCCCAAGCACTGTTCTCTATGTTCCTTTAAATCAGACAGTGATTGATTTAACCTATTGCATTTACGCAGCAGATACTTAAACGATGTTCTCCGTTCTATAGGGTTCTCAACCTTAGATCGTATAAAGTCATTCAGGCAACACCATTGCAGAATTATCAGTAAAACGGCAGTATACTGGGTAGTATCTGACTAAACGTACGATCCGTGTTCGGACTGATCGGTTGTCGAAAACACATCGTTTCTGGATTAGACTTCGAGTCTTGTTCAGCACTTAGTATGAACATTGAGCTCTGTACGTGTTACAGTTCTCTTCTAATTAATTCTTAACAACAAACATTGTACTATGTCGCGCGCCGGAATGGTTTTGGCTAATTCGTTTTGTTTAGCAGGCACGCCATAATTCCGCCATAATTTTCGAAATCCAGGAGCTTCCTCGAGTGAAAAAGAATCTGAGACAAACACATATAGCTGAAGTACTCAGCCCAGCAGATTACTAATAATAATGAATGAACGTACGATCTTTATTAGTCTTTACATCTGAAAAAAAAACTAGTGCAAAATGGGTTCTTGTTTATTTTCCTAAACCTTTCGATTTATACGCAATGACAATAATGGTATAATGGTATAATCTTGTTCTTTATTTTGTAGTGCTATCAAGCAGCGCTTTAGAATAATCTTTCTACTTCTATTTACATACAGAGGTGGATTGCTGTGTCCATATTGGGGAAGGCTGGGTATTTGTTATCACTGAGGAGCCGTACAGATTTTTTTGTCCCCTACAAGTATGTTTCAAACTATCTTTTATTGGCAGTTCTGCCTGATGCATACGTTGTAAAAGCATCACAATGCACCTCGAGTAACGAAAAGAACTTGCAATCAACAAAATTTATTAAGTACACGCTTTTAAAAGGACGTAAATTGATGACTAAAAGTAATAACACACGTTTCGCTTTCTTATTTCGTCTAACCGTTCGTGAAACTCCCTCTGTGTGGTCACACTTACGTCACCGTGTTTTAGCACACTCTAGTCAGATATTTACAAACGTAGCGTGCCTATATTTCCAAGGATAGAATTGCCAACGCCAAAAACAAAAAGTATCTTTAACAGTATGAAAACATAACATCAATTAATGACGCATCAAAGGACATCAGAGAGAAATACAGAGACGGGGATCCCAGTTCGGAGGTTCAGTGCCTTTGCTGATTCCCCTTCGTTGTAACTAGTGGAACCTTAAAATCAAGTGGAAATTTTCGCAACGAGCTTTCGCAGGAGCCCATAAAGAGCTGTACTCCCAATAAGCCATGTTCCACCCCACCTCAATCCCTATACGTCTGCCGCATGGAGCTGAGCAACATTTTAAGGCCCAGCCTTAATACTACTATCTGTTTGAAAAAAAAAAAAATCTCTTAATATCAATATTTCTAAGAATGTTGACTGTCTTTTTTAATATTCGAGTGGGAAATATTCGAAATAGTTTGGTAATTTAAATAGCATAATAAATTATTGAAAAACATAATCTACTCTGCGTTTTGGGACTTCTCCACCTCAGAACCTTAAACTACCAGTTGCAGCTGCTTCTGTATATAGTTTCGTCTACACTTACCACATACTATACTGCTTCATTTGTAGAATTAACCACCACCATTCCTTACGTCTTGGAAACTCCCCTCCACAGTTTTTCATACTGCGCTAACTAGTTGATGTTATTTTGCTCTAACAACTTCTTTCAACCAGTAAGCTTTTTTTTTTTTTAATTTGCTAGGCCCCAATCCCTGCTATTATAGGTCTTGAAGAGACTGTACAGAATCTGCATTTATCATCTCATCTCTCTTATTTTTGTGCGTCGCCAGCAAGTCCGATTCTGAGAGTGCTTCCTTTCCTTTTTAATACATTCAGTACTTGCTTAGCTGCAATTGTATCATTGTTTAGGCCACTTTGCTACTCTTCTCACTGAAAACACCGTAGCCGACAGCAATTTCGACGATGGGTGATTTGTTTAGTTGCAACTGCGATGGAGCTGAACTCAATTATGATAGCCGTGTACACTTGTGAAAATTCTTCAGTATTTCTCCTGTACTACGGTAACAAAAGATTCTTAATTTAACTATTCGATCATAGATTCGAGGTTATGGGAGTCACTTGCAGAAAAAGCGATCTTTTTCTAAAATAATGAACTAATAATTTCTTCTATTCATCATGTTGAGTCACGTGATGGTCTAAAGATGTTCCGACGGATTCGTGAGTTTCTTTCTATTACGACTACTACTAAGGTCGTACTAATGAAGACTTCTGATTTCCTTCAGTGTTTCTGGCAAAAGCACAAAGAAATTGATCTTGTAAATGTAAAAGATGCGTCATCTTTAGTTTACCAGTGTTCAAACAGTGTAGCGCATTCAACAGCTGCTTAAAAGCGGAGCGGACTTGTATCCAATATGTCGTTGGGTTGACACAATAACAGGACAAAATCTGCATTTGTTCCCCATTTTTCTCTTTAGTCACATACTAAGGAAACAGGCTGGTCTACAGGACTGCACAGAATATGAACAAATTAATTCGTTTGCATTTATAGTTCCTTCGTTTCTACAGACATAAAGTAGGGCCTACATCAGTTATTGATGTACTACGATTTACAACATTTAGCACTTCTGTGGGGAATCTAAATAAAAAAAATAAAAAAAAAGAGAAGAGCATTTAAAAGTTGAAAGTGTGATGTTACAGAAGGATTCTAAAACTGTGTTGTCATAAGAAAGAAATAAGGGGTTTCTAGGCGGAATTGGCGAGGAAACGGAAACGAATATATGCTGTACGTGTGAGCATTGCCGTGGTCTGTTAGAGACCCACTTGCTAGTAACTGAGTTTGGTTTTTGCGTAAACTTGCGGTAATAAACAGCAGCTATACAGCTTTCACGTGTAACTTCGTGTATCATGAGTAACCCTCCGTCATGACAACCCAGAATTGTCGTTTCTTTCATCTTTCAATTAGCTCCCCGAAAGTCGTTTTGACCGTGAATGACATGGACATACCTCACACGGGAAATCTCAATGGAGCCAGAATGAAAAAGCAAATGTAGGCAGTAGATCCGTGGGCGCGATACGGACCGCTTTACGCAGTACACTGGGACGAGTCTGTAGTGTATTATATGTTCATATAGGCGAGCTCGTGGCCACGCCCATCTCACTGGCTTACAGCGCTCCAAGCGAGCAGACCTGAAGGTAATTATTCGGGACAGCAATAATGCCTCTAACAGGCATCGAGATGCACGGCAGGGCGCAATACTAAATTGCACCAACATCAGCGTATCCTAAACTGCTCTTCAAGCACTGTGGTTTTCCATTTCGTTTTCACATGAAGTTTCGATCACAGTATGCTTCGTTTGCTGCTAAACAGACAGTACTAGAAACAGGTGCAGGCTCTATTTCAAGTCTGCTTAACTTAAAAGGAGGATGTACTTTGGCTGAAACCAGATTCTCGTTTCTTCTTCAACTACTGAAGCGCAAGTTTTGTAGCTTTCACTGTTGTGACGTCACGCCAACTAGCGCATCATTTATGAAATGACTCCTGTCCTACGGCGTACCTGTTAGTTTCTCCTGCAGCAGCTTTTAGTTCCTTGCTTTTGCGAACTACACGTGTTTAATGACTTCACCAGCAAGGTTGTTGGATCTTATGGCTTGGGTCGCTGTCAAAGGCTGTCACTGCGTTTTGTTGGCTAAGAGACGGGTTTGTCATTGCTAGGTTTGCAAACTGCAATGACTCACCGGTTTCTTTGTCAAGGATACGCCAGAAACTGCGGTGATACTGGGTGATACGAGCTGTGCTGCGACATTAGGGAACAGCTAACAATGCCCTAGAGGGAGTCGTCGAAGGCATAACTTACGGCGCCAGACAAGAGACTGAAAAATGCGCAGGAATAACTGAGGAAGTTGGGCGTTATCGGTGCTCTGAGGAGATAAGGAGAATGGCACAGAAGAGGAACTCATGGTGGGCCGCATCAAAACACTGAGAAGACTGCTTTCCCCCCACCCCCACCCCCACCACTCAAAGCTGTCACGGTTCTGTGCAGCGATTTTTACTGCGGGTAAAGAATCTTTCTTTAACCTCTGAATGATTCTTCTTCTTTCCTTCCTAATTGTGCCCACACCTTGGTAACTTTTCCCTAATTGCCTTAGTTGCAGGCATCATTTCGTAAATAATTTAGATAATTTTTGATTTATTTTATTATATTTATTTATTTAAACTGATCTGATTAGGGCTGTCAGGCCCTCTCTTACATCGGACCAGGGTTTCTCACACAGGCTACGGTACCTTTCCTACATCATAGTTACCTAACAAATAACAATTTTAATATGACAAATAGTACTGACATGATCTGAGTGCCTATAGCGAAAATGTGAGTAAGTATTACTGACCTTGAACTAACACTGTTAATACTGACTGCACTTCTGCCATTTGTGCTTCTGCTACAAATGATAATAATAATAATGTGATTAAGAATGATAATAATAACAATATTGATAGTAGCAGGTACAAAAAGAACTTCTAGATGTACAAGATATATGTCTTCTGATATAGCGAGTTCTGGGGAAAAGAAATTTGCTAACACTGCACCAGCTAAGAGTACTAGGAAATGAGAAGGATCTGGTTGGAAAGAAGGATATAAGGGGTTTACGAGTGCGTGCAGGGGCAATAATAATCGTTGTTGTTACTTTACTAGATTAAACAGTCATTAACTGTCTTCTGAAGTTGGAGACTTTATTAAGTTCTATAATATAATGCTGGAAACGAAGTATTCTTATCCATCATCAGCAACTGTATTTCTGTTTGCTGAAATCATAGGCAACCAGTTGAACAAAAGAAATTTTCAACTGTCTACTGCTTTTCTTCATGAGGTTATAATTATCAGTTTAGCTGCGAGCTTCAAATGTAAGTTGTGTGCAGCATACTTCTGTACTAGAAATACACGAACAAAGTCTTATACCATAATGAACGCTTTAATGCAAAAAGAGCTCGTAAATGCTCACATGCTACTCACAGTTTCTGTACGGAAAAGGTATAACGAAACAAAACAAGTGCAGACATCATGCTAGCCAGCCAATCCAATCGTTTACACTTACGACATTTTCGTTGTGCGGGCGAACAATAGCACGAACTCATTCACAACTGACTGGGTTTGGTTTTTGCGTAAAATCGCGTTGAGAGGCAGTGATTACACTCCTTCGAGTGTAGTTTCGTGTCTCGTGATCAAAAGGCAGAAACGTCATTGATTTCATCTCGGAATTAGCTCCCCGATTCTCTTTTTGGCTGTGGAGGAACTGGGCATCTGTCACATGACAGGCTAAGTAGAGCCACAGACAATAAGAAACCGGAGGCAGCAGATCCACTGGCATGATAACGACTTCTTTATTCAGTATATTGCAGTGAGTCTTGACAGCGGTGCAGTGGTGTTTATCTGGAGTGGCCGGCTGTTGACCACGCCATTTCAATCACTTGCAGCGCACAGACCTGTAAGTAATTATTTGTGTTATGATGACGGCAAACGAATCGTCGCCAGTGTGAATGGCTGGTGGCCAATGCTAAACAGAAACATACAGATCACTTCTTTGCATATACAGCAGATTTGTCAGTGAAGTCGATAAGGAGCTGGCTGCCTGGTCTGTATCTACAACGACTAAAATAATTAGAAGTCGTTCGTAAAACATAATATATTATACTTAACTGGTGGTACAGGAGTCTTCATATTCAGGAGGAATAGAATTACAAAGAGAGAGCTATAGAGGCGTCACCTATGCCATACATTAACTAAGCGCCTTGTTAGAAGTTGCCAGCTATCAGCTGAAGGCTATGCTACTTTCCTACTTGACGTCGCGAGCGAGACTGGCCGATAGCTCGCTAGAGACTTGTTGCAAGCCGCGGAGCGGCGTTAGTCTCGACTCGCGGGTCCAGGGATACTAGTACCGACCGCGGTCGATAACTGCAACCCCTACCAAGTTTGGTATCGATCGTTGATATCACAATTTGGACAGCTATAATGACTTTGACACGCATCGAGATGCATGTCATATCGTGATACTAAATTTCATCAACGTCAGCTTACCCTAAACTATCCTTAAAGCAGTGTAGTTTTGTCTTTTTCCATATAAAGTTTCGATCGTAGTATGGGTTCTCTGTTTTTGAAAAGACACAAAACTAGATGCAGGTGCAGGCTTTATTTCAAGCCTCATTAAGTTAAACTGAGACTAGATCCCCACTTCTTCTTCAACTACTGTACTGCAAGATGTGTGGCTTTCACATCTGTCACGTCATCCACTTCCGAATGCTGTCAAATAGTGCATCGTTTATGAATTGACACCCTTGCCTCCTCTCCTGTGGCGAAGCTGTTAGTTGCTGCTGCAGCTGCTTTTAGTTCCTTGCTTTTGCGAAGTGCTCGTGGTTAGTGATTTCACCAGGAAGGCTGTTGTGGTTCTCACGGCTTGGGTCGGCTGCGTATCACATCGTCAGTGCGTTTCGTTGGTCAAGAGGCTGGCGCGTCATTTGCTCAGTTTGCAGGTTGCAGTGACACGCCAGACTCTTTGCCAACGGAATGCCAGGAACTGCGGTGATACTGGTTTTCAGTAACGAGGGGCAAAGCAGAACCAACAAGTAAAGGTTCAGGTAAGACTGCATGTCCTATAAAAATGTATATAAGGCGCATCTGAAATGTTCGGTGAATGAGCTGTCATTAATTGGGATGGTGTTATTATAGGGATGGGCATTTACGAGAAGAGCCACTTAGTTTCTAACTCACTGAGGTGAGACAGATTTTGTCTTCGACCTGTCCAAGAATTTGAAGGTCGTGTGATAATCAGAAACTGATGCCGCTATCTCCATGGTCACATTGCTCCAAGCTAATCACGACGGAAAGATGGTTCTCATTACAGTTCGAACAGATACATGATGCGAGAGTCTACTCAGAGGTAACACGATCTAGTAGAAACGAAATTGATGGACGCGAGGAGCACAGTTTAAGCGAAAAGCTTGCAGCGACCTCAACCATCTTGATGAAAACACCAATCCACATCGCCCGTTCGAAAAATAGGGCAAAAACGTCCACAACACACAAAAGCTGGTCCACACAGGCGCCCTCCCCTTCCACCATTTTGTCTCAACTGTAATTTTAGCGGTATGGGCCGCGATTGGCTCTCTCAAGGCAAAGACCTTCAACTCTGCGAGACACTCCATATGACACTGTTCAGAGAGGAGCCAAAACTGGTGATCTAAATAAGTGCTCCGTAAAAGCGATCGTCGCTGAAGTTTTTTACTTCTGTTTCTTTATAAATCTGGACCGCCTCCAAACTGGAACAGTGTCAGGCAAATACAGATCATTTATCACTTTATCTTCGTTCTTCTCCTCCCTCTCAGTCTCTCTCTCCCCTCTTTCTCTCTTTTCCTGTTTTTCTCACTAACGGTCATTGTACGTTGGAAACATGTACTCGGTCTTAACGCCATATCACTTATGAGTTTATCTTCTTTCTCCCATCTCCCTTCCCCCCTCTCCCCCTCTACACTCCTCTATCACCCCTTTTCTATCTTTCACTATCTTTCTTTGTGTATCGGGAATAACAACTCTATGGTCTGCGAGCCGTAATACTTTTCCTGCTGCTCTCTCTCTCTCTCTCTCTTTCTCTCTCTCTCTGTGTGTGTGTGTGTGTGTGTGTGTGTGTCTATTTACTAAACTTTTCTTTTCCAGATTTACATTCACCATCACACTAACGCTGTATAACAAACAACACGATAACACTCAGTCAATGATGATGATGATGATGTTTCCTGGTCACGTGAGGAGGAGAAATGATGTTTCTATTTCCTTACTGTTTCTGCAGGAGCATCCTTCAATACTGAGACTGCTTCTATGTCTAACACAAACAGTGTCTAACACAAACAGTTTTGCATGCTGAGCGCTCTCAGTAATTACCTGTAATTATTCAACATACTTTCCTCAAGCACTGTTCTCTATGTTCCTTTGAGTCAAACAATGATTAGTGTAGTGTACTGCATTTACGTGGAAGAGACCTAAACGAGGTTTCCCCCCTACCACACGGTATCCAACCTTAGGACGTGTAAACTTTATTCAGACAACGCTATTGCTGACGTAACAGTACCATGGTAGCACACTGGGTAGTGTCAGGCTAAACGTACAATCCGTGCTGGGATTGATCGGTCGTCGAGAACACATCGTTTGTGGATTAAGCTTAGACTCTCGTTCAGCTCTTAGTCCGAACGTTGGGGTCCGTGCACGTTACAGTAGAGCTGTTGTAATTAACTCTTAACAATAAACATTAAGCTATTTCGCACTCCGGAACAGTTTTGGCTAATTTGTGTTGTTTACCAGACACGTCACAATAGTATGAGAACATTTATTTCATATAACATGCGTATGATCTGTCATATACCTTCACGAATTCCAGAGGCGTTCTCGAGTCGAAAAAAAAAAATTCAGTCAAACGGATGTAGTTGACGTATTAAATCTACGAGATTACTAACGGTAAGGAATGAACTTATCAGTCCTTATTATCGCAGTGAGTTTACATTCTTTCCATCTGAAAAGAATTGAAGTGCAAAATAGATTCTTGTTTCCAGAATTGAAGCTGCGTTTACGAAGAAGTACTGGCAGAATTGAAGCTGTGGGAACGGGGCGTGAGTCGTGCTTGGGTAGCTCAGTTGGTGGAGTACTTGCCCGCGAAAGGCAAAGGTCCGGAGTTCGAGTCTCGGTCCGGCACACAGTTTTAATCTGCGAGGAAGTTTCAGATTCTTGTTTGTTTACCGAACCTTTTGGTTAATAAGTAATCAGACTAAACTGAACGGTATACTCTTAGTCTTTACTTTTTTGTAATACTATGAAACAGCGCCTTAGAATAATCTTTATGCTTTTATTTATATACAGAGCCAGCTTACGATTTCCATAGTGGGGAAGGCTTAGAATTTGTTATCACTGTGGTCGAGTGCCGGATAGTTCTACAGATTTCTTTGTCCCCTACAATTGTGTTTCAGGCTATGTGTTATTGCCAATTCTATGCAATGCATGGGATACAAAACTCATCGCAATGCACTTCAATGGAAGAAAATTGTAAATAACACAGTTTATCAAGCACATGCCTTTAAAGGGACTGAAAGTTATCACACACGTTTCGCATCCTTATTTCATCTAACTATTCGTGTAACTCTCTGTATGGTCACACTTTTGTTACCGTATTTTAGCACGCTCTAGTCAGGCATTTACGAACATAGCATAACGTCAGAAAGAAAAAGTAAAACTATAAAATATGTCGTCGATTAATGATGCGATAGAGAATAACAGAGAGAGTAAAAGTTGAGCGAGTCTGTTGATTTCCCTTCTTTGTAAGCAGTGGAACTTAATTCAACTGGAATTTGGTACCACTCTGTCAGGCTAAGTGATTTGAGCTTTCCAGATGCCTAAAAGAGCTGTACTGTCTGCAGGCCGCACGCCACCCCACCCCAACTTCCATACATGGGCTGCATGGAGCTAAACAATATTTCCACGTGCAGCCGTAATTCTACTACCTGTTGGAAAAACATCACTTATTATCAACAGTTCTAAAAACGTTGATCGTCATTATTTAAATTCCGGTGGAATACATTTGAAGTAGTTTGGTAATTCATACAGCGTAATACATTATTGAAAATTACATTGAAGTGACAAAACTCATGGGATACCTCCTAATATCTGTCGTTAAGCGAAGACTGTCTGCTGCTTAGTCGTCCATGGCGAGAGGTAATGCCTGGAATTTGATATACTCGACGGACTCTTGACACTTTGGATCTTGGAAATAGTGAATTCCCTAACAGTTTCCGAAATGGCAGGTGCCGTGCTTCTAGGTCCAACTACCATTCCGCATTCGAAGTCTGGTAGTTCCCGTCGTGTGGCCATAATCATTCGCATGAATCACCTGAGAGCAAATAATAGCTCTGCCAATCCACTGCCGTTTTATACCGTGTGTATGCAATACTACAGCCATCTGTATGTCTGCATATCACTATCCCATGACTTGTCACCTAGGTGTGTGTTCCAAGCTATCTTTTGGGTCTTATGCACCTCAAAACGTTTAACTACCATTTGCGCCTGCTTTTTTATAAATTTCTGTCTAGCCTTACACGTGCTGTTCAGCTTCATTTTCAGAATCAACCACCGCCATCTCTTTAGTCTTGCAAACTTCCTCGCAGTCTTTCATACTACGCTAACTCTTTTGGCGCTCATTACTATAACAACTTATTTCAGGCATTAAGCCTTTTTAAAAATTAACTGAGCTTGAATTCACGCAATTATAGTTGCTGAAGGGACTATGAAGTACCTGCATTCGTCAGCTGTTTTGTTTTTCGCCAACAAGTCTGATTTTTATTTTTATATATATATATATATTTTACTACATGCAGCGGTTGCTTAGCTGCAAGTATATCATTCCTTAGTTCACATGGCTATTCTTCCCACTGAAAACACCGCAGCCACCACAATTTCGGCGATGAGCGATTTGTTTACCTACAACTACTGTGGATCTAAGCTCATACTGCGATAGCGGCGTATATTTCTTCTGTAAATTTTTCAGTATTTCTATAGTATGGAAGCAAAAGATGCTTAACTCAGCGGTACGAACATAGATTCAAGGTTATAGGAGTCACTTGCATGAAAAGCATTCTTGTTTAAGAATAATTAACCACTAATTTCTTCCACGCATCATGCTGAGTCAGATGATGGACTGAAGATATTGTGACGAATTGATAAGCCTGTTTCTATTATGACTATTACTAAGATCGTGTCAATGAAGATTTCTAATTTACTGCAATTTCCTTGAGTATTTTTTCAAAATTTTGAAAATGCAAAAGATGTGCCGTTGTTCTTTAGATAACCAGTATTTAAACTGTATAGTGCACTGAACAATTTCTTAAAAGTTTATCTATATGAACAGACTCAACTTATATCCAGTAGGTCGTTGGGCTGAGACAGTAACAGAACAAAATCCGCCTTTTGTTCCCCATTTTGTCTCTAGTTACTCCCTAAGGAAAGAAGGACTGGAAAGAAATGAACAAATTATTTCCTTTGCAGTTTTTCTATCTTTGTTTCAACAGAGAAATGGTATATTAATTTCTAATATACTATCTAAACGCGGTATATCACATTTACCACTGAAAAGAGTCGATTGGTTGAGCATATGGTGTTACAGAAAAATGATAAAATTAATTAGCCTTATTAGATAAGAAATAAGGGATTTGTCTGCAGAATAGGCGAGGAAGCGAATGTGTGGAAAACAAAAGATTGATTGGAAGAAGGGACAGGATGATACGGCCCCTGTTGAGACATCAGGGGACAGCTAACATTGTCCTAGAGGAAATAGCCGAGGACATAACTTGTAGGGCAAAATAAGAGATGGAAAAATGCACAAAATATGTTTGAGTACGTTGGATGTTAGTGGTACTCCGGGATGTTAAAGAGATTGGCACGGGAAAGGAAGTCATGGTGGACCGCATGAAGCTGTTCGGAAGACTGCTGCCTGCCTCCCCCCCCCCCCACTCCCCCCCCCCCCCCCCCCCGCGTCACCCCCTTCCTCTTCCACCCAAATCTGTCATGGTTTTGCGTAGTGCGTTTTACTGCGACTAACGAAACTTTCTCCACTCTCAGAATGACTCCTTTGTTCTTATTCCTCTCCTCGTTTTGCGCACACTCACCTAACTTTCTACTTTTACCCTAGCTGCATTAGTTGCGAGAGTCATTTCATAAATAATGCACATAATTTTTGGTTTATTTACTTGCTGGCGCCTTACCCTGGCTTTACCTGGCAGCATTAGGTATCTAACACCGGAGGACTTGTTTGCCGCAGCGATAATAAATTATACAGACAAATCTTGATCGAGAGTTTATCTCTTAGTGAAAACTGTATCAAAGCCTCTACAGTACCTCCTGAGATTAGCAGTCATGTAAAACAAAAACAAGGACGAGGTCGGGATCGGGAACTATAATTTACAGCATGTGTAGAAGAAGAAGAAGAAGAGGTTTGCAAGATTGCCTACATCGTAGCAAAAATACTTTCGTGCATCTGAATCGTCTTGTAATTAAACATAACTTCGGGAACTCTTCTGTCCCCCACCTACACCAGTTATTTCAACTAGGGAAAAGGGGACCGACGGTTTAACGTTGAATTCAAACGAGGAATCGTTTCTGGCGAATGTCCTCATCATTATAAGGTGAATCCTGGGTTAAAAGACAAACTAAAAAAAAAAATCCATAATCCGACCAGGGTTCGCTCCCACGACATTTCTGTTTCTTAAGAACACACTTCACCGGTACATCACCAGGCCCGATGTAGATTCCGGCCAAGGTTCGCTGCTCTCTGGAACTTCGGCGGCTATTTTTCCCGCCAGGTACCGCCTCCTGTATATGATCACTTTGTTTCGTCCATAATTACAGCGATAAGGCACTCAAAATGACAGTTAAATATCAAACAGATATCAATACTCATCATTACTTTGTGGTAATAAATTAAACATACAATTGTTCCTCATCAAACCATCTATTGCTGACAATCGTATCAAAATCCCCACAACAGCTCCTGAAATTGGCGTGTATAGATTATCTTTGACCCTCCCCTGCCCATATGGGGCCGCGGAATGAAATTACAATAAAGAAATAAAAAAAATATTATCTTTGCAGCTTTTTCTTACAGTGATTCAAGACAGACTCTCAGTTTAAGGTCTTAGAAGTTTTACTACACAATTACTTGTTGAACGGTTCGGGTATCGATGCAAAGAAGCGAAACTACGTCCACAGCAGGCTAATTCAGATCGGAGATTCATTCACGGCACAGTGGCCTATAGGGACATCATGCTAACACTTCGCTTTCCACTCACATTTATGACGTGCGAGCGAGCATTGGCATGGATCGCTGCGAGACACAGACTGAATTTAACTCAGACTGAGTTTAACTTTAGCATAAACCCAGAATCGTCGTCCTTGAATCAGCTCCTCGAAACGCTTTTTGACCGAGGAGAAAATAGGCGTCTCTAACCTGGGAAGAGTCGCAGGAGCCAGAAAGAAAAAGCAAGCGTAGAGGGTCGTAGATACGTGGGCGCGAAACGGATTGCTTTACGCTCTTCACTGCAGTGAGTGTTGCCAGCGCCGCTCTGGTGTTAATCTGGGCTGGCGAGCTCCTGGTCATGCTCCTTATATTCGCTTCCAGCGCTCCATCGGACAGACCTGGAGGTAATTATTTTTGAGAGCAATAATGGTTGTCGCATTCATCGAGATGCACGCCAGGATGTGATTCTAAATTGTACCGACATCAGCTTAACCTACACTATCCTTAAAGCACTGTAATTTTCTTTTCATATAAAGTTTCGATCATAGTATGCATTCTTTGTTCTTATACAGACAGAACACTCGTAACCGGTGCAGGGAGCAGTTCAAGCCTACTTAACTTAAAATCGGGTTGCGCTGTGTTTAAAACCATATTCTCGATTCTTCTTCAGCTACTAAACTGCAAGCTGTGTAGCTTTCACGACTTTCGTGTGGGACCCTTCTCACTGCTTCCAACTAGTGCATCATTTATGAAATTACTTCGCACTTCCTCTTCTATCATGAACCTGTTAGTTGCTTCTGTTGCTGCTTTTAGTTCACTGTTTTTTTAAGTACTCGTGGTTAATGACTTACCAGCAAGGTTCCTCGTTCTCATGGCTTGGGTCTCCGCCGTAAAACTACGTTTTGTTGGCAAAGAAGCTGGTGGGTCATTTGCTGGGTTTACAGATTGCAATGACTCTCCAGGTTCTTTGCCAATGAGACGCCAGTAACTCCGGTAAAGCTCGCAGTTGGAGAAATGAGAGCCAAACTGCTACCAAATAAGGTTCAGGTAAGATTGCATGTTTTAATGTGAATGATCCGTTATTGATTCGGAACGTGAAATTTTACGTATAGTACTTCAGAGAAGTGCCACTTACGGTCGAACTTTATAAGATGAAGCAGATTTTGTCTACGACCTGTCCAAGAGTGTGTAGTCATGGTCCAAGTGCAATGGTGCGAACCAAACGCATCGCGTTGTGTTTCAGGCGGCGACGAGGCCACAGTCACATGTGTGAAACATAAGCTCTGTGCATAAAATGATAATCACAATAAAATAAGGGAAATCAGGGTTCGCACTGAAAAATTTAAGTGCTCGTTTTTCCCGCGCGCCATTCGAAAGTGGAACGGTAGAGAGACAGTTTGAAGGTGGTTCATTGAACCCTCTGCCAGGCACTTTTTTGTGAATAGCAGAGTAATCACGTACATGTAGATTTTATTGCCTGCTCTACTCTGCAAAATCCGCTCCACCTGAGCTTGCTCTATAAAGCTGCCACCAGGTTAAATTTGACGAAATCTCTGTCGTGGACCGTACTATCGGTGTGTATAGTGTGATAAAAGAAGTTATTCGAAAAAAATTCACTGGCACCACTCTTTGTGGAGAGAGTGGCGTGCGGCCTCAGCGTAGCGTGGGATCCAGAGCCCGCGAGGTGAAAGCAGGTCCCTCGAACGCACAGTCAACGTATGCCTACATATGGCGATACCGCGGTCAACAGTGACGTCACAGCCGGCAGCTAGACTATATAACGGCGTACCAGCAGCTCAAAAGCACTCGCTACACTTGGCAGTGACCAGAGAATCCTTGGCCGAAAGATCGTGGCATTTTGAACACTTGACGCTGCTGGCTCCTGAGAACATTTCATTCCACAAACATAACGACGAACAAGGTTGATTAAGTGCAACGAATCCAAGATGCTACTCCAGGTGTAAAATGAATGTGTGCAACGGAGAGTAATAAACGCTAAAATTAAGAATTGGCCCTGTCTAACTACCCTCTAAAGCAGATCTTAGGATCTCTTAATTCTGCAGGGTGTTACAAAAAGGTACGTCCAAACTTTCAGGAAACATTCCTCACACACAAATAAAGAAAAGATGTTATGTGGACATGTGTCCGGAAACGCTTAATTTTCATGTTAGAGCTCATTTTAGTTACGGATGAGGCTTCATTCCAACGTGATCAAATTGTAAATTTTCATAATCAACATGTGTGGGCTGACGAGAATCCGCACGCAATTGTGCAATCACGACATCAACACAGATTTTCTGTGAACGTTTGGGTAGGCATTGTTGGTGATGTCTTGATTGGGCCCCATGTTCTTCCACCTACGCTCAATGGAGCATGTTATCATGATTTCATACGGGGTACTCTACCTGTGCTGCTAGAACATGTGCCTTTACAAGTACGACACAACATGTGGTTCATGCACGGTGGAGCTCCTGCTCATTTCAGTCGAAGTGTTCGTACGCTTCTCAACAACAGATTCGGTGACCGATGGACTGGTAGTGGCGGACGAATTCCATGGCCTCCACGCTCTCCTGACCTCAACCCTCTTGACTTTCATTTATGGGGGCATTTGAAAGCTCTTGTCTACGCAACCCCGGTACCAAATGTAGAGACTCTTCGTGCTCGTATTGTGGACGGCTGTGATACAATACACCATTCTCCAGGGCTGCATCAGCACATCAGGGATTCCATGCGACGGAGGGTGGATGCATGTATCCTCGCTAACGGAGGACGTTTTGAACATTTCCTGTAACAAAGTGTTTGAAGGTCACGCTGGTACGTTCTGTTGCTGTGTGTTTCCATTCCATGATTAATGTGATTTGAAGAGAAGTAATAATATGAGCTCTAACATGGAAAGTAAGCGTTTCCGGAAACATGTCCACATAACATATTTTCTTTCTTTGTGTGTGAGAAATGTTTGCTGAAAGTTTGGCCGTACCTTTTTGTAACACCCTGTATAAATTACAATGTAAACATAAATGATTGATGAAGGCAACTAATCCTACTAAATGATAAACGTTGTTCCTGCTCATGTATCTATTGCAGATTTAAAAAAAAAACCTTTATATTACAAAGTTTACATTTCCTAAGTAAAGTTACTAATCAATTTCCCAACTCTGCCCCTTATTATGACTGCTTGGTCTAATATCAATAACGCGAGATGACTGACATCATCTACTGATATGTACCAAACACTAGAAGACACTACTTTCAAAGATGATCTATGGTGGTGTGGAACCTTAGTGGAAATAAACTAACGTGATCACAGCTGTTTAGCTTCTATAGCCCTAATAAACCGAAGCAGTTTGCGATATCACCGTATGTACTGCGTCCGGTGCGTTGAAGTGATGGTTCTCGTAGCCGTCTGCGACGATGGAAGAACTCCAGCCACAAATAAACTCTTTCAAACACTAGGATGACTAGTATACTCTAATACTGTCTTCTTCTCTCTGTGTTCTACAGACGAGAAACGCGAACTCCCAGCAACAATGACGGAGTTCAGGTAATTAGAATTATGTGAAGACCTTCAGCTGCTAAAGGGCGTTGATATATATATCAACGGGGACAGGTGAAAATGTGTGCCCGACCGTGACTCGAACCCGGGATCTCCTGCTTACATGGCAGACGCTCTATCCATCTGAGCCACCGAGGGCACAGAGGATAGTGCGACTGCAGGGACTATCTAGCGCACGCCTCCCGCGAGACCCACATTCTCACCTTGTATGTCTACACACTACATTCGTAGTGTCCCACCCCAACACACTCATTACTAGTGGAATACATTCTAGCCAAGTAGCCCGTCCTTTACGTTCGCAAACCGAGAGCTTATTTACTCATCCATTCAAACAGATGTGAAACGCTGGTCATTGTAGTAATTCTACCGAAGTTCTTGTATTTCAACCGTTTCTACGTGCTCGAATAATGATTTTCGAAAGAAATGGATCTCAACATAAACTGAATCCTAACTATTATACTGTTTCTATTTGACGATGTGAACACCAAGCTGGAGCGCCACATGACTGCTATAGTTGTGAACACAGGCACTTCTGAACTTGGATATGCGCAGTGCTCTGTTCTTGGACTAAATTATTCGGGCCGGCCAATCTTTTTACCTCTCATTGTGCATGAGCGAACGAGTGATTTATTGAGATTGACCTACAGCGCTTTTCTGGTTGTACCTTTGAAGAGGGGGCACGAGTTTTGCTGGGAGCGACCGAGAGATTCCACTTATGAACAGTCTGTTCCTCCGACCCCAGCATCCCCCGCACACAGTGTGAAGTTACGATGCGCTTATTGCATATCTTGTGCTACGGTCTACCTCCCTTTATCCTTCAGTATTAGGCCTACGAAATGGAGAGCTTGAAGCTATATGCCAAGATTTCCTTCAACTGTTAACACTGTCTGCGCAATTTGAAAGAGGCCCAAGTATTTCAGCCGTAAATGAAACCGAGTGGTTTGTGCGCCAGTGAGTAATAATTCCCAATGAACGTCTACCTCTGTTCGGGGAATATGTGTGCATCCGCACAGAAGAAGAAGGTAATGGCCGGTGTTGCCAGAACTTTTTTTTAAACATTGTTTGTGATGTCGAACATTATGAGGCAAATGCCTGCAGACCAAGTAGCGACACAGATAAAGTATGGTCTTATTTTCGACCTTGCCGTCCAGTGATGCGCTAGATTAGACAACTGTCGTAGCCGGCAAGGAACATCAGAGCATCCGCCAGGTGGCTGGAATTGAGGCTCATCAGATGTGACCTGTTTTGACCTGACCCAGGTCCATCGGGTAAGCCTCACCTCCCCGCCCGCAACTGCCATCACATTGTCACTCTTCTAGCCGCAGTAGCACCAGCCGTTGTGCTGATGGTGAACAGTAGAGCTAACACCTGCAGTCTGCAAACACGCTGTAATCGAAGACTTGTAAACATTCTGACCAAATCACCCTGATTTGTCACGAAGATAGCCACGCACTCGAGGATCCATCTGTAGTCAACTAGTGTAGTATATTTTGCTAATAATGTTCTGAAGCGTGTTCCTGATATTGGAACAGCGACAAAAGGAATGGCTAGAGATCCAAAAGTATAACCTTCGCTTCAACGACATATACTTTTGTACTCTGCCGGTAGCACTGGCAGATCGTCGTAATGCCTGCTCAGTTTGGAAATCAGAATGTCTGGCATGGAATTGTTGTAGTTACCACCAGTATGCATTTGTAACCCTGTTGTGAAGATCATACTGACAACATATTTCTTTTTAATCGCCTTTTGAGTAATTTGCGCTGTCCTCTGGCTTTTTCTGCCTTCTGCTTATCCTTTCGTTTTTACGTAACAACTAGGCCTATCATGCCCTATAATTTATTTTCCACATTTTAGCTGTTGTCTGCCCGAACTGTCCTTCCTCCGTACTGCTCCTTACATCTGGAAGTTATTCCAGGATGACGTAGCTTTTTTCCCTTTGAGTGAGCAGTCTTCTAATGGGTTCGATGCGGTCCAGCACGAATTTCTCTACTGCGCTATCCTCTTCATCTCAGAGTAGCACTTCCATCTAACGTACTCAATTATTTGTTGAATATAGTTCAGTCTTTATCTTCCTATACAGTTTTTACCCTCTATAGCTCCCTCTAGTACCATGACTGTAATCTTGTCCGTTCTTCTTGACCGGTTTTTTGTCCATACGTTCCTTTCTTCGCTGATTCTGCAGAGAATCACTTTGTTCCGTACCTTATCAGTCCACCTAATTTTCAACACCCTTCTATAGTACCACGTATCCGACCCTTGGATTCTCTTCTCTTCCAGTTTTTCCACAGACCATGACTCACTACCGCACAATCCTGTGGCTCCAAATGTACACTCCCAGAAATTTCTCCCTCGGATTAAGGCCGATGTTTTATACTAGCGGACATCCTTTGGTCAGAAATTCCCACTTTGCCTGTGCTAAGCTTTGTATGTTTTCTGGTTTTCCTCATTACTTCCGTGTTCCTTCTTCGCTGTAACGTATGTCCCACGAATCTATCCCCTCTCTAGTAGTAGACAGAATGTCATAGACCTCTTTCCTCGCCTATTCGTTTTAGTTCTATTTCATTTCGCACTTTATCGGACCAGACATCTAAGTTGATTCGGGACTTCCTAGCAGATGGAATTCAAGACGTCGTTGTTAAAGGGATGAAATCGACAGATGTAAAAGTAATTTCAGGAACACCGCAAGTGTATGTTTTAGAGACGTTACATTTTACAAAATATGTAAGTGATGTAGTGAAAGATTGTAGCGAGTTACAGAAAGACCTGCCGATGATCGGCAGTTGCTGGAGGGAAAGGAGCGTAAGTGCAACGTGTTGTGAATAAACAGGCAAGGGAATCCATTATGCTGCTGGCGATATAGCACTGTGAAGGGTAACAACTGTAAGACACCAAGGGGTAACAATAATTTGGTTTGGTCGCCAAATCAGTTTTCCTTATTTTTAAGTTTCACAACGTGTCTCATGTTAGCGCCTAATGTTGCTTAAGAGTACAGTGTGAAACGAAATAGAGAAATGTAGATCACAAAGAAGAAGTGAACGCTGTTGTTTGTCACTTATAGTAATTCCACGATAACCCGCAGCTCTAGATCATGGAGTCTCGGTTTCGATTCCACGCCAGGTCGGAGATTTCATCCACACGGGAACGGGGTGTTGTGTTGCCATCTTCATTCCATGTTCATGGACGGGCAAGGTGGCCAATTGGCGAATAAAAAGACTTGAGCTAGGTGGCCGAACTACGGCAGACTTAGTCACCAAGCCGATAATGCTATACCACGATTTCATTTTAATCCTTACCAACATCAGCGTCGAAACAGGCTCAGGCAGTACAACATGTTATACGCGACACAATCTTTGCCACTAGGTGGCGTTAGTGACAGTACCAAAACATCTATGACAGTAGGCATATCTGTGACGTCTGAACGCATGTTACAAGAAGATGTATTACTGAACTTCAATTATATAAAAATTAGTACAGGAGCCATTATGCACGGGCTGATTCAGCTGGCCCTACCTACGGGTTTTGTGCAATCCACAGTGCCTTCGAAAGCCACGTGCGAGATTTTCATATTGTCTCGCTTGCAGTGCACAAACTATTAGTCCCAATGAAAAAATGAAGAGGATAATTTTGTAGGAAACTTAATGTCGTTAAAATTTTTACGGGGACACGTTTTCGCTGGAGTACACTGTTTTCCAGTTGTTCAAGAAAAACCCGCTTGAAGATCACTTCTTTACGTTTTTCTTCAATAACCCGAACACTGCGGTCTCTAGAGAAAACGTATCCCAGTACAAAATTTAACTACATTAAATTTCCTACAATAAGGTCCTGGTCACTTTTTCTGTAGGACTAAGAGTCTATATGTAGCGAGCGAGAGAATACTAAAATTTGCGAGTGGTATTTGAAGGCATGCGGGTTGCATTAAACCGGTACGTAGGGGCAGCTCAGTCACCCTGCGTAAAAGCAGGTAATACGTGGTACATCAAATTACAAAAATTTAACGCATTTGAAAGTTGGTTCTTGGGGAACAAGGATATTATTACAATTAGAAAGGACTTCTCGATGTACAGCCCAGCGCCCGAATATGTTTGTACTAGGGATGAGAGTCTGGAGGAACCTAAGTAGGAATGATCACCTAAAACTAGAGCAGGGAAAGCATTTGGTACGCTGAGATTCATTGGAAGGGTCTTAAGGAAATGTAATTCATCACCGAAGGAAACTCTTTATTTCTACAGCAGGCTCATCAGTTTGGCACGCTTGCCAGGCTGGATTAATTGGAGCGACAGAGAAGATCCAACGAAGAGCGTTTGGTTTCCTCGCGCGCTCGTTTATCAAGCACGAGAATGTTACGGTGATGATGAATAAACTTTAGTGGCAGAGGTTACAAGAGAGGCGTTCTGCACCACTTAGTAGTTTACTGCTGAAATTACGAGAGCGTAGCTTTAATGAAGAGTCGGGCAACATGTTACTATGGTAAGCATTTCGTCCCATGCACCGTTCGCGAATAGAACAGGGAATGCTGGAAACGATAGCGTTGCAGTAGGCACACTGCGTAAGATGGCTTGCAGAGTCTAAATGTAGCTGTAAATGTAAGCCAATCTACGTAACTTTTATCGTTCTTCGAGAACACCGCTTATCAAATTCCCAGATTATCCTTGTCTGAACTTCCTGCGACCCATGTGATACTACACCCCAAAATTTTCTCCCTTATTTCCATGCGGATAATTTACCAGTAGAGCTCTGTTTGTTAAAGGCAGCTTTCTTCGCCCACTCCAATACACAAAAAGCCTACTAGTGCTTGTGAATTCAGACCTGGGTGTTCATGAATAATTACGAACTTGCTTTCGCTCTGAAATTTACCCAAAATCATTGAATAGGACCTCCCCTAATGCAATTTCCCTAAAGGATTTGCACTTGCGAGATGGGAGATCTTTCGCAAGCTTAACTAAGAGGTTAATGTGAAGTGACTGAGAATAATTTAGATGTGAATGCTGATTGCCAAACTGGAACACCTGTAGACTCAACCTGTGCAGAATAAATGTGCCTGTAATTTGTAACCTATACTGCCTTACAAAAACTGTTACACTATGACATACAAGATAAGCGTCTGTGTCATCCCGCCGAGCGGTCTAGGGCGCTGCAGTCGTGGACTGTGCTGCTGGTCCCGGCGGAGGTTCGAGTCCTCCCTCGGGCAAGGGTGTGTGTGTGTTTGTCCTTAGGATAATTTAGGTGATGTAGTGTGTAAGCTTAGGGACTGATGACCTTGCCAGTTAAGTCCCATAAGATTTCACACAAATTTGAAAAATTTGTGTCATCCCGTTCGAAGACCCACCAGGAACGAGAGTAAAAACAGTCCTCGTCCATCTGTGATTCTGCAGAAAAACGAATTTTGGAGCCACACGCCCTGATTGGGTGCCGCAGGTGAAAGCTGCGCGTACGACCAGAATATACTTCACGATGTCCTGCAAGGATACACTCCCCTAGCAGACGGAGTTCGCTAGAGATTGAAACGCTCGGGGAACGAGTGACTTAACCCGCCCTCTCACGCGACCTGCTTCTTACCGCAAAGCACGCCAGACTTGGTGTCTGTTGTGGTTGTTGCACGCTACGAAACGACCGTCCTACACCTCACAAAACGTAACACGCTCCTCGTCGCGATTTACGATCTTAGCACTTTACAGAGGCAGTTACCGGTTGCGTCTCGCTCATAAGCCACACAGTCTTTTTACGAAAATGGATGCGACTAAATTAGCTGCGTTAAAAGTTTTCACGACGTCGAAGAAGGGGGGGAGAAAATCGCGAAGATGATTGTAAGCTGTCCGATAGAGTGAACAGAGAATTCCAGGTACAGGAATAGCACATAATGCTGTGAAACTTTCTCAGATACACGCTAGAAAACTCAGTTGAATTTCATTTTCGGTCTTAAATTAAATACACAACAGTTAAAGCATAGTGTCTAATTTCAGATTGTGCATGCATAATATTCATATTCTAGACGTCGTATTGACTACCATCACCGCAACTCGTACTCTAAAGTTCTAAAGTGCGCGTCATTTACGATGGCGGCCGAGTTTAGGTTCGTTCTGTGCATCTGACGTCACAAAACACAGCCAGCCAATGAACAGAGAACGACATTGCCAGAGCTCGACTGCAGTGCAGAGCAAGGACGAGTGTCTTCAGTTTTAGAAACGTTCAGTCATAAATAAAGTAATTGAACGAAAGCAATGTCTTGATAGCAGAATTTATTTTATAGAAAGTTTGGAAAAAGCATTCATTATACCGATTGCTTCATATTCTATTAATTAATTAAACCAAACAAGCAATAAGCCTCCTACTTCAGGCGATAGCAAGGAAAGGTGTTTGTATCATTCTCATTAACCGCTTTTTCGCAATAAAGAACAGCGGTAATTGTTTATTTCCTATTGTACTTCGACGAAACGTGAGTAATTCACAGTCATACCAACCGTGTTTGTCAGTATTTTCCGTCATATTTTGAAATACTCCAGGAAATGTGTTGGTTGATGATGGGCGTTAGCGTAATGGTTAAAGTGTTTGAATGCTGAGCAAAAGGTTCTGAGTTCAAGCCTTGTTTGCTGCTTAATATTTTTTTCTTTATTTAAAAACAATATCGAAGTGTCTTACTTCATGAATTTTATTCGTTTGAACGTAATTTTTTGAAATTTCTGGTGGCAGCTAAAATCGACCGTACGGAAAGTATATGCTATGGACTTTTACCACTGCAAACTCTTCAAAATTTCGTGCAATGGTTTACTACATTTAATGCTGCACAATAACTGCGTTGAACATCGAAACAAAATTAAGTCATTTATGGGGGGAAGGTATCAGTCAAGAAGACGTGTAAAAATCAAATTTTTGGACCAAATAGTTTTTGTGAAATCGAATGATAAGTGTGTCAAAGCAGTCGGAACACCATGTGTCTGCACAGGCGAGCAGTGCAGTGATGACAAAATCGCGCATATTGCAGAATGCGGGGAGTACGTCTCTGTAGCAGCGAAAGGGTTAATGCGGCCGTGGTGGCTTTACTTCATAAACTGCGCGCTCCCCCCTAAACGTAAGTTTGCTTGGCGCGTGCAACTGGCAACGCAGCAATCTCCCGCGTCTGGGCGAGCATGCGCGAACCGCCAAGATAAAAGAATTGAACTATAGTGGCTAGCGTTGCTTCCTCTGGATCATGGGGTCCCGAGTTCGATTCCCGGCTGAGACTGGGTGTTTGTTCTGTTCTCATCATCGTCTTTCGTGACGGTGACTAGATTGGACTGAATAAACTATTGCACTGTGAAAAAATTGGGACTTTGTACGGGCTTTGATGACCGCGCAGTTGAGCGCCCCACAAACCAAACATCATCATCATCAAATGCTGACAGCGCACTTCATCACAAAATGAAAGAGGTTTTTTTTTCGACGCTGATCAGCACAACTGAAAAAGATAATTACAGGCAAGATGCAGAGTGAGACGCTCCATAAATTCAAGAGATAGGTTTATATCTTCTATGAAAACTTTCATAACAGCGAAAACGTCCAGTGTGTGTAACTTGAATTTACAAGCTGAGACAGACTGCCAATCACTTTAAGATTTCTGGCAATTGGGGAAACATACCAGTCGTTGGCCTATGCAACAAGTATTGCAGAAAATACATTAGCCATACTTCCGTACCCATGCATAATGTTATTAATGCGAAAGTAATTCTGTCAAGCTTCCACGACTAAATAGCTGAACCGATTTTAATGAAATTTGATATGGAGATAGCTTGAACGCTGGGGAAGAACATAGGCTACTGTGAAAAGTGTTTAGTGCAAGAAATTTATCGATTTGAAGAAAATAATGTGAAATATGGAACAATAATTGCTCTCAGTAAAAGCTATTTACTCTTTGATTTCTGAACATTGTTACATTTACGAATATGCTTTTATTGTTTTATATATATATATATATATATATATATATATATATATATATATATATATATATATATATAAAATAGAAGCACGGATTAAGTAGGCTGAGGATTGTATATACATTGTATATATATATATATTAAAAACTTTTCAACGTAATGAATACAATATTTATACAAACCTCAGCCTACTTAATCCGTGCTTCTATTATAATTTCAGTCACGAGCCCGTCGCATTTTAGCCGCCGAGCGTCGCGCTTCTCTTGCAGCTTTTGAGACGCCAGACATACGAGACATCTTTTGAACGTTGTACGACAGAGGGACCTTGTGCCTTTACGTGTAGAATGTGGGAGGCTTTTAGTGAGGCTGCATTTGATTGTTATATGCGAGGGCCGCTGGTAATAGGGAGAAACGTGAGGACATCTGACATTATTGCATGTACAAATGTAATAAAATTTGCACTGCGCCGACCTACAAGTTATTTATTTTCTTTCTTCGTCAGTTTAATGCTATTTAATAATTTTAGGAAGACCACATTTTATTTTAGTGCCATCACTCACCGTAACAAGACTTGATTAGCGTCAAGAATTCGTTGTCTTTTGGTTAGCTATCCTGATCCTTGATCTCGGGTCCCGGGTTCAATTCCCAGCCTGGTCGGATTTTCTCCGCTCGACAGTATGCGCGCACTCGCGCGCGCGCCTGTGTGTGTGTGTGTGTGTTTTGTCCTTATCATCATTTTATTATCAACGACTCGCAAGTGCCCGAATTGGCGTCAAATAAAAAGACTTGAACCAAGCGGCCGAACATCCCGAATGTGATCTCCTCGGCAACAAAGATACTCGCCCATTTCGTTTCATTTTACTGAAATGCGAGCGCAGTCGCGGATAACATTTTATAATAAATGACGCCTACTATTGCAGATAATCCTTCTGCGAAATTAATAAGAAAGACCCACAGTATTTTCCAAAAGAAAAAGCGAATAAAATATGTGGAAGTAGCTAAGCTCTAACCTCCTCCTGTTCTCATTATAAGTTATGACGTAGTGAACTACGTTATGATTTCAATAGGCAGCTTCGCCTGAGTTATATACACTGTCTAAAATCTATATTTGCAGTTATCAGTATTTTTTATTTAACTATGACAAATAGTACCAAAACGACGCGCTTTTGATTGTGTCTGTATTATCTGAGCTCGTTTATCAAAATCTGCTCGTATAGACTTCATCACATATCAACGACGTTCAACGGCGGATCTACTCATTTTGGCAAAACGATTCTGCGATATCCCCAGGATTAAAGTACCACGTAAATGAGCAAAAGTTCGCCTACAGTTCTCGACATGTTCGAAAACAAATTCCCGTAAGGCGTTAAAAGCCGACTACAAGTACCACACACAGTACCAATTTTATAGGGCGGGCAAAATAGACGTCGGCCAGAAAATATTCCATGCACCTTAAGATAGGCAATCCAGTTTACATCATCCACAGTATTCTATTTTGCATCACCTTCATTATGTCTTCCCCCTTCTCCTCAGTCTTCTACCTGTTCTTCTTCTTGCGTTCAGCACGAAGTGATGCACAGTCCGTGATGATTTCTGCAGACTACTAGAGGAGTTACGCTTGCATTCGTAGCTCCTTACAGCTGCTGAGACTGCGCTTGACACTTCACATTCATGTCTCTTTCTTCTTCTGTGGTATATCTGCTTTAGCACAGGTATCTACTGGACACTTCCCACTCGCCTCTCTCCTCTGCCTCTCACTGAATCTGCTGATAATTTCGACCATTTTTAGTGTCCCTCAACATTCCAAGTGCTCTTCTTCCCCTCCCTAAGTTTCCTTCGGTCACTCTTCGTTGCAGAATAATTCCTGTCAATATAGGCCCCAAAAGCCGTGTTTCCCTCATTCCTATCATTTCCACAGTGTTTCTTTCATTTCCTTTCCTAATCTCAGGACTATTTCTTCATTTGTCATTCTCTAGATAATGACAGTACATTGATCAGTGAGCTACTAGAGGAGGTGGAGAACAGCGGGTGAAACGGTGTTCTAATACCACTGGGCCTCGTTGAACCCTGACACAGGGGATGCAACGTCATACCGCCAAGGTTGTTGTAAGTTTGACTCGATTTTGTAATCACTGTAATAACATCACATACCCTGTCAACCCGTGAAGTTTCACTTTGTTTTCTCCTCCACTTCAGCGTGATTCACTTTTTTGTCAGGCACTGTACTTTCCCAGGTGCTGTAATCTTTAATCGTATACTTTTCAGAGGTCAAGTTCATTCATTATGTAGCCGTGAGACGGAAAATTCTTACGCCTTGTTGACAACCAGATGTGCGAGCCATTGCAGCCTGAGAACCCTTCTCGCCAGCAACACGCCCGAACAGCTGCGATGCGAGCGCGTCTGGTGGCAAAATCAACAACCACTCTGGTGTGCCCGCGGTCGAGGTATAGCGACGTTTAGAATCCTATGAATGCCAGAGAGATCCAGAAAGTGAAAGGTTTGTTGACGTTGTTCTGATAGAGCTAAGAAAGATATCGCATGTGCTTTGTCTAGAATGTAGTATATATTTAAGGCGGTTCGCAATCAGTTTGCGTGTGGTCGTACGGAGTGAGCATGACGTTTTCTCCTTATTAGAAAACTTTATGTCTAAGGAACTATGATGGATACAGCCACGCGTTTTTTGCTGATGGTAGCTTAAGTAACAAAGCGTTTTGTGCATACTGTTTCACAGGAGCTCCGTTTCACCAGTGTACTGGTGCACCATCAGGCTGAAACTCTACCTGGGGCTGAAATTCCTTTAACTGAGCCGCAACGTGAAGTTTCAATGTGTTCCACGTAAACGTAATGATAGGCTCCGTGAAAAAGGACGTTTGAATAATTGTGTTGTGCACTAAGCCATACGTTGCACACACTTTCGGGGTGCCCATTACCTGCTTTACCTCAAAGATCCGCATATCATGATTGTTTTCTATCGCCGGTCGCTGTAGCCGAGCGGTTCTGGGCGCTTCAGTCCCGAATCGCGCTGCTGCTACGATCGCAGGTTCGAATCCTGCCTCGGGCATGGATGTGTGTGATGTCCTTAGGTTAGTTAGGTTTAAGTAGTTCTAAGTCTAGGGGACTGGTGACCTCAGAGGTTATGTCCCATAGTGCTTAGAGCCATTTGAACCCATTTTTTTGTTTTCTATCTCGGAGACGTAAAAAGTCGCTTCATCGAAAAAACAAATTTTTATCAAGGTGGTCATTGCTTGCATGATTCGTTCCCACGTGTTCATAATAGCATCCTCAGCACGTTTGGGCCCATCTTCTGGCTGTAAAACTTGCGGTAGTTGCACCTCGTACGCATGGAAATGCAGCGGTTTTTGTAAAATTTTCGCCGCAGTGCTTTACTGTATGTCTGTTTCTCTGTAAATACGACACGTCGTTTTCCGCACATATCAATAGCTCCGTCACTCACCCCAGATCTATCGCGTCCTGCCTTGTCTCTTTAAACTATCAATACCATCCTTTGACGCTCTTCACATCTGCCGGATCTCGACCATAGACGTTTAGGAACGGTCGCTGAACCGTAATAGTTACCGTGTTTCATGAAACCACTAAGGACATTGCGTCTTCTGCAAAGACGCCTCAGCGCTCGTAAATTATGCTGCCTGTCGTACGAAAACTCCTGGAGCTAAGCCATCATTTGTAAGAATGCCGTACGGATAGGTGCAAGGGTATCCATAGAAACTTAAAGCGTTGTCCTATCAGATGCAACAAGCCACGTACCTGTCTGCAGTATAGTCGCTTAGAAATAAATTTTTGTAATAGGGGAAAGAGTTTATACTCACCCTATAATTTGAGATAAAAGAGCGCACTAAGTTAAACTCGAATGTGGCCGTAGCTGCCCGCATGGTCGAATTGGTTCGCTCTACGACCTCCACCCCACTTGACTTTGCCGAGGACCGTGAATGACATGGTGCGCCTTTCATGCTGTGGACTCCTGTTGACGTCGACAAAAATTCTTATGCAATCGGCTGCCGCTCGAGCACTGACACGCAAGGTAAACGTTTTTTTCTGGCTTCCTCGTCCAAGCAAGTGGTCTGTCACTGAGATGACGTAACAGCGAGTGGCAAGCGACAAATCACCGCCGGCCGCAGAGGCCGAACGGTGCTAGGCGTTTCAGTTTGGAACCGCGCGACCGCTACGGTCGCAGGTTCGACTCTTGCCTCGGGCATGGATGTGTGTGATGGCCTTAGTTTAGTTAGGTTTAAGTAGTTCTAAGTTCTAGGGGATCGATGACCTCGTATTTTAAGTCCCATAGTGCTCAGATCCATTTGAACCATTTGATAATCACCGAAGCCACGCTGCTTGCCGGAGGTGAGTCTCATCAGATATGACCACGTTCCTGAGTAGTCGTGTCTGGTGAGGCTTCCTTCCTGCAACTGCTGAGCACCCAGCACCATTTTACAGGAGACCAGCCCTCGACTTGATGTTGAAGAGTGAGCCGTTGTTGCAAATAGTGATTTCAAACGAAGGGAAATGCCATCGTCGAAGAACTGTAGCTACATTGCAAGAGCAAAACAGCTCTGGCCACGAAGAAAGCGCTACATACAAAAGTAAACGACCGCAGTCGTACAGTTTCCCACTCCTCCCTTTATGTACAACCAGTGCAGCTGCATTTGATGTTGTGGTCTTCGGTCCAAGGAATGGTTTGCTGCAGCTCTCCTTGCTACTCTGCCCTATACTTGCCTCTTGATCTCCGAATAACTACTACTACCTACATCCTTCTGAATCTGCTTCCTGTATTCATCTTTTGGTCTCCCTCTACGATTTTAGCCCCTCCCCCCTCATTTCTCTCCAGTACTGAATTGGTGATCTTGATGTCTCAGATTGTGTCCTGTCAACCAATCCCTTCTTCTGGTCAAGCTGCCCCACAAATTTCTTGTCTCCCCAGTTCTTTTTACTACTTCCTTCTTAATTACGTGATCTACCTATCTGACATTGCACATTCTCCTGTAGCACCACATTTCAAAAGCTTCTTTTCTCTTCTTGTCTAAACTGTTCACGTCCATATTTCACTTCGTACACGGCTTACACTCCCTACAAACGCTTTTAGAAAAGACTTCCTGACACTTTAGTCTATATTCGATGTTAACAAATTTCTCTTTTTCAGAAACACTTTTCTTGCAATTGCCAGTCTAAATTTTATATCCTCTCTTTTTAGGCCACCATAAGTTATTTTGTTGCCCAAATAGCCTAAAGTTAAAGCAATTACAGCCCTCATTCGCAAAAATTAAGTCTTTTGACCTGGTTTCGACACTTCTATGAGTGCCTTCATCAGAAATTAAACATTCAGATAAAATAATTATCAAGCGATAAAGCTTTAGTCTCAAAATTTAAAAAAAAAGATTACATGGAAGGCGAGCCACCATGGGCTGCTCATACGTGTCAAGCCACAGGAAAAAAATTCTTTACTGCTTTTAGAGTCTCGTTTCCTAATCTGATTCTCTCAGCATCACCTGATTTAATTCGACAACATTCCATTACATCCACTTCGCTTTTAATGATGTTCAGCATACCGAGAAATAAAAACAGTAGTGTGGAATTGTTGAGCAGGAGAAAACTGCAAAAATGACGGTGAGAGCAGCGAGATGGTGAATCCTGGTGCTGACGTGCAGCCTATTCTTCTGGAATACCATCGAGATGCTTGTGTTGCTAAGTTTCCACTTTCGTCTTGGTTCATCGTTTAACAATAAAGCACTATTCTGGCCTTGAGGTATGGACACCTGTCCTGCAAGAAGACATCAAATGCAAAGGGCTGCATGTGTCCCCCAATGATGTGCTTAAATTTGGCATCTGCCTACGTCTGTTGAGTATTTAAAAATGTTTCTGTATGGGAAAAATCCGTGGGAGACTCCTGACTGTCTGCTACTAGGGGTACAGGATCTGAGGAGTGTCATGGGGTTGCCAGCCTGCAGGTGCCTAGGACTCCTGTCATGGGTTGTCTCTGTGCAGTAACGTTTTTAAAATGCTCACCAAATGTGGGTGGTTGGTACTGAGGGTTTTGCCAAGCTGGGGTATCTTAGGAGGACCCTTTGCCGTTTTATTCATGCATGTGTCAGTGTCACATCCCCCCATGATCACGCTACAGGAGATCTCGAAATAGGAGAGCTGAAAAGCGTAAGCACCGTTCGCTGCTTCAGATCGCATTCAGCTTTCATCAGGTGGGGTTGACCTCCCCCTATTGCTTCCACACTGTACGCCAGAGCAAAAATTGCAGTCTCACTGTACTCCAAAGGGGTTCAATCAAATTCATTTGGTTTACTAGACCACGATGTCCTTAGAGAAGGACTGAAGTGTCCATGGATTGTCAGCAGTGTCAGACATTGTCAAGAACTTCGTCCTGCTGCTCATCGCACAGTGAACTGTCGTTTTCGACCGCGAACTGTATCCGAAACAGTGCCTCGGGGGAAGGGTTGATTTCACTGACGCCTTTATACCACCCCTTGAGACTTCGTGTTTGTTATGTGCAGCGATGTATCTAAAATGTTTTCCACGACCACCCATAAGAAAACCGCGTAATTTCGACGTTGAGCGTCGTAATCCTGACCTCCATCGCAGAGGCGTCAAAAGAGGGGTGAAATTTGATTAAGGTGGAGAGTTATGAATCTCTTCCCATCGCGTGACACGCCCACTATTGTGGTGGAACGTGGTACCAATGTGACATCATTATCCACCTTCCACCTGACATGAACCTCTGACCTTTTCGCAGGTGTCGCCTGGCCGGAGGATGATGAACTTTGCCAGGACTTTCTCCATTACAGGGGAAGGTTGTAGCCACTTATGAGCCAAGTTTCAAACTTGCACGTTGCAATGGAAAACACTTACGTGGTTTCTAAAAAGAATCCTTCAGCTGTGTTGTGCAGTGTATTTCCGAAACTTAGTTTTCACTATACTTCACTAGTAGAATTTTGTTCTAGTACACTTTATGCCCTGTAGTTCATAGACTTTCAGCCCACCTCTTTTCCCTAGTTCACATCTTGCAGTGTGCAGTTACTGTACTAATAACTAACAGAGTACTGTGAGCTCAGTGACGAAGTTTTCTCCTGCTTATAGGGGTAGTGGACAAATGTGGTTTCAGATCCTTACGTTACCTGCAGGAATTGTCAGTATATTGGGACTGCACTTAATTCTACGATTCGTGTACTTTCTACAAGAAATATTGCACTTGCTGGATCTCTAAATATGGGTCGGATCATTCGAATGAAACGACGATCTATTTTACATACAATATGAGCTCATAAACAGGCCAGTGTGAGTTTCCCCCATTGCGAAGATCGCGTTGAGTTTGTAGGGAACTACTCACGGGGAGACTTGAAAAGTTGCCTCTGGGAAAAAAAAAAATCAAGGATTCCACCGAGGAATCCTTATGGTAGCCGCCCTTTTAAGGATTTAAAATTATTGTATTTGTGGATAACAAACCCAACATTACATCCGTTGAAGAGATCCGGCTGTCTAACGTGGAGTTACAACTGAACGACCACTTGCTCGCTGATGCTACAAACCTTTTTCCATCAACGAGTCCCCACTCGCCGCTTTCTCTGTCATTTCCTGCATCAACACAAGTACAACGCTGTCCTCTAACAGATGTTTATCGAAGTCTACTGCTCCGCCGGCCGGGGTGGCCGAGCGTTTCTAGGCGCTTCAGTCGCAGGTTCGAATCCTGCCTCGGGCATGGATGTGTGTGATGTCCTTAGTCAGTTTTAAGTAGTTCTAAGTTCTAGGGGACTAATGACCTCAGAAGTTAAGTCCCATAGTGCTCAGAGCCATTTGAACCCTTTTTTTCTACTGCTCTATTCTAAACCGTCTTTCACAACATACAGCTGCCACCGCAAAGGAAAGGTGTCATTACGTGTAACAGTTTTAGCTGGGCGCCTGAAACGAATTTTTGAAGTCTCCCGACGAGGATACCACAAAGCTGTCTTATATTTCTTGTAAAATATTTAAGTCAGAGCGCTAGCTCTCCACAATACATTCTTAATCTATAAACAATTTCTGTTTTCAAAGAAAGATATATTGTTATCAGCATTTTTCCATTGATTGATGTTGCCTCAGTTCCTTTCGTTGTAAAACGAGGAATAAAATATATGGTCATTAGAGCTTGCTAACCAGAAATGGCTCGGGCGAACGTATAACACTTCGACACCGGCTAATACTGCATATTTCATGCGGCCACTAGCTAGAAATTGACATGCAATTCGTTAAGTTCCATGTGCTTCCGCAGATTAATAGAGGAGGAAACACGTGCATTAGTTGGTATCTGGTGAGGTATCAAGAATGCGGTTCGTGTAATTTCTTAAATCGAGCACCATTCCTGATGCTTCACCGGATGTCACCTAAATTATTACGTCCACTTTAACTCACTTATTTCAGGAGGCGTCCTGCTAAACGGTCAAAGCGTAATATTTATTAAGACTGAAATACAGGGTGATTCAAAAAGAATACCACAACTTTAGGAATTTAAAACTCTGCAACGACAAAAGGCAGAGCTACGCACTATCTGTCGGCGAATTAAGGGAGCTATAAAGTTTCATTTAGTTGTACATTTGTTCGCTTGAGGCGCTGTTGACTAGGCGTCAGCGTCAGTTGATGTTAAGATGGCGACCGCTCAACAGAAAGCTTTTTGTGTTATTGAGTACGGCAGAAGTGAATCGACGACAGTTGTTCAGCGTGCATTTCGAACGAAGTATGGTGTTAAACCTCCTGATAGGTGGTATATTAAACGTTGGTATAAACAGAGAATGGGTGTTTGTGCAAAGGGAAAAGTTCTGGACGGCCGAGAACGAGTGATGAAAATGTAGCACGCATCCAGCAAGCACTTCATCACTGGCCTCCAAGAAGCCCTGATCTTACCCCCTGCGATTTTTTCTTATGGGGGTATGTTAAGGATATGGTGTTTCGGCCACCTCTCCCAGCCACCATTGATGATTTGAAACGAGAAATAACAGCAGCTATCCAAACTGTTACACCTGATATGCTACAGAGAGTGTGGAACGAGTTGGAGTATCGGGTTGATATTGCTCGAGTGTCTGGAGGGGGCCATATTGAACATCTCTGAACATGTGTTTGAGTGAAAAAAACCTTTTTAAATACTCTTTGTAATGATGTATAACAGAAGGTTATATTATGTTTCTTTCCCTAAATACACATTTTTATAGTTGTGGTATTCTTTTTGAATCACCCTGTATAAGAAAATTTACGCTTTAAGGTGGTCCCGAAGGAAGAAATATTTCAATGTGTGGAAAATGTCGTAGACTAATCATAGAACTTCATAACTGTTTTTCGTGGCATATTACGGATTTTCTATCTGTTTTTTGTCCATATGCCGTGGCTACTTCAACCAAAACCGTTTTATTCAATGGCAGCGTAACACAGCCGGGTTCCTCTGCTTAGGGCCTTGAAAATAGAGGCAAAAGAGACATGCTGCAGTTCTGTGCACATATTAATTGTGTTCGGTTAGCGTAGCCATCTTTAACAAAGGTCTAATGTAATACCATACACGTATACTTTCGTACGTTGCACTGCTGGAAATATTTCTCCTTGTCATTTACCACGAGACTTAACAAAAACTCCTTTATTTTTGCCTTCTTCGAGGTACCTTTCTTAACTGCATTCCTCAACAGTGTGTGCTCTACACAAATTGCGTCTAACTATACAGTGTTGTGTATTCATCCAAGCTATTGCCTACCTACCCCAAACTTCAGACTGTTGAGTCTACATGGCAGAAATTCCTTCACGCGGAAATATGTTTCCATTACTATTGTGGAAGGTACGATTTCACTTAGATCGTATATTATTTGCGTATCTTTCGAAAACAAGTTTCATATTTAAAGTTCTCCACTGTAGCAATGCAGAGCTACGTACGTCCATTGCAGAAGAGTTGGCGAAGTGACGAAATAACTTCTTATTTGGTGTTTGATTTCTCGGCATAAATCACTACTTAGCTCTGAGTTGTTTGTTTGCTTCTTTGTATGTTTAACGGCAGCCAGCCATACAAGTCTACCGAGAACTCTCTTGTATAATCATTAGCTATGCCGCAGACATGTACGCTAACATTTATGAAAATTACAACACCAAAAACAATATATTAGACGTGGTTAAACGTTAACGTCAATTCATTAAATTATACACAGGAATCAGAATCTCCAAACATTATGACATATGGTGGCCGAGCGGTTCTGGCGCTACAGTCTGGAACCGCGCGACCGCTACGGTCGCAGGTTCGAATCCTGCCTCGGGCATGGATGTGTGTGTTGTCCTTAGGTTAGTTAGGTTGAAGTAGTTCTAAGTTCTAGGGGACTTATGACCTCAGCAGTTGAGTCCCATAGTGCTCAGAGCCATTTGAACCATTATGACATAAAAACAATGAATGTCTGTCTCTGCGTTTTCGTGGGGAATGTCCCTCCATGTATGTATTAAGCGTCTTGAGTGATTGGTGGATGATCAACACGACCGAAGCACCTGCCTAGACATATTAGGCTAAAGACCACTTCAGGGTACAAGTGATAGGCCCACGTGCAGTTTTCGATATGCCATTGCCTGTTCCTAGCCATGGGCCGCTCGACAGAAACATCGCAATTGGAGAAACCTAGTTGAGGGATAGTGCCTCAGGGTCTAGTACACTTCCAATGCAATAGCTGCAGTTCAGATGGCTCTCAGTGCCGAAGAGTCGCTTCGCAAGTTACATTCACTTCGCCGTGCGACGATAACGGTTCGTACTGTTCTCCACAAGTCGAGCCACAAACAGTCCTAGGATTTAGCGAAGCCATTTCTCCGCGATAACTTGTCTACCACGTGTGCTAGACGTACAAACTTCTCTGAAGTTGGGGAAGATGTTGCTGGGTAACTGCACAGGTGGAAGTGACGGGACGGGTTGCGAGTCCGGTCCACATCCAAACTCAGCAAACCACTGTGCAGTACTTGGCACTAGGTTTGTCGGTTCCCTTTGTAAGACATGTAAGCCTTTCTTGCCGTTCCAGTGACATATGGGACGTGGGAATAATGATTGTTTAAATGTCTCTGTGCCTGAAGTTATTAGTCTGATCTTCTCTTCGAGGTCACTACGGAAGAGATACATAGTTTAATTGCGTTTTCCCAGTATCCTGTGGTGCATAATTTTACACTTCTGATTTAAGGATCGTGTTAATTTCTGTACCACTTTGAAATCATCTAGATCTGCCTCAATATTTTTTTTCTAACAGAACTTCATTGCAGACAACTGCATAATCTGCAAAAACACTGAGGCTAATAGTAACATAGTTTACCACGTCACTATTATGCAACACGAACAGCAAGCGTCCGAATACTCTTCTCTGCAGGCACCTGGCGTTGCTTTCCAATATGTCGATCATTCTCCATGAAAAATAACGTATTCCGTTGTCCCCACCAAGCAGGTAAGAGCAAATGTCGCGAAAACGCTGTCTGGCGACGTTAGACATTTCAACTGACTGCAGAGTGGTAGAGTCACTCTGGCGTACAGTTTTCCACTGAGCAAGCCATAAATGGGATGTAATGTGCGCCATTTTCAGTCTGAGGCATTTGCGTTTTCCGGACAGTGGAAACCGCTGCAGTCGAATCCGTTTCCCAACCAAAGCCAGCATCACGAGGACTCCATCTGTCGAAGTACAGAGATCCTCATATGAAGGAGGAGCCAACACTGGGGACGAGACCCGTCCATCCGTTACGGCCAAGATGGAGATCGTGACGTTTGTGGCCGACTGACAGCTCTTTGATGTGTGTCACCCTCCTCTATTTACTGGCTTCACACACGCTGCACTACTGTTGAAACTTGCCTTGTAGAGGCAAAACGCCGAAATATCACTCAATAATTAAGCCACTTCCCAGAGACCGATTTTTATTCCCGTTCGAACTCCCTCACCTGCTCAAATTCTCGCTCTCCACGTCGGTAAGCCATATTGCCTCCCTCTTTCACACTACTGTTCCTTCTGTCACACTGTATTTCTACTCATACGACAGACGGCATTGTCATGTCATCCCTCGCCGATCTCAGTCACGTTTTCGCGACATAACGCTCTGCTAACCTTCCAAGTCAAGATTTATTCGAACGATTCTTGATGGACGTTGCAATTCCGCTTATGTTCTTCGAATCCTTATTTGGCGACCCTGTCAGGATTTGATCTGAAGTCACTTCTCAGATTATTATATACTCTTCAGCGATTACTGCTGGCATCTGTGTGGGCATTAGGGATGTGAGTCGTGCCTTAGTAGTAAATCGAGTCACAGCCCAAATGCTCATACAGCTGCCAGGTATTTCACCCCGGCATCGGCAGCTGACTGTACACCAGAAGTGGTCACCCCCATCAAGAGGGGGTGAAGGGCCAGATATCATTCACCCAGAATGCATAGCAAGCGAGGCTCCAATCTGTCATGATGTCTAAATCTCCAAAATGCACACTAAGTGGGCATTAATAGAGCTAGAGATCCAGATTAATTGAGGCCAGATAAACAAACTTCCGCTCTATTTGTATATGTTCCATTTCATACAACAGAGAGGGGGCAGGGAATGACGTATAGTTGCAATAATATGAGGCAGTGTGATGGTGTGGCTGATAGAAATAATGGTAGAAAGTTGGCATGCAGTGCATGCCATACAAGGTATGGTAACAGGCGATAGCTCATAAGTGATACTTCATTATAAAGCTGAGTAACTCACAAATTTATATTCTAAGCAAGTATTTTGACTGGTGCAGTGCGTTAGTGAAGACATCAAATTACGTGTACGTGCCGATGTGGATATTTGTCACTGTACGAACTGCTATGACAGAACATGTGTTGTACATACTTGAGTGGACATATGAACAAGTTTAGTTTTTTTTAAAACTGCGGTGTACGTTGTAATGGAGTTTACGCTGTCGACAATATGGATGTGATTGGTTGGATAGGTAGCTATGTAGACGCAAAGACTCTCTTGTTAGACCAAAGCCACTCATCCCCATCAAGACTATGCACATGAGACATTGGAAATTAAAGGATAATTATACTACGAAGCAGTATTTGCGGCTTTCCTCCCGATAAATATGTCACTAATACTTAAGTTATAAAAAGTGCCCTTTTTTAATTACTTTTCATGTCAGGTAAAACAAGGTAGAGAGCCTAAATTCAGGTCTTGAAACTAGAGCCATAGAACTGTGGAAAGAATAAATACATCGTGCTTGGAACTGTTTATTACTGTTAAATAACCTTATCGTGCACCTCGCTCGCAGAGGACGCACACTAACAGAAACGTCGGTTACTTAATTGTTTTAAAAAATACAGCAACCGGCTGCTTTCAGTTACTTATGGAAATGTCAGATTTCTACGAAATGTGACATGAAATCTTTGCACTTTATGTTTGTTGGACGCCCTGAAGTATGTGGAAGAGGCTGTACTTTTTGTAGCAGTTTGTCAAAATGGATACATTTGTTAAGAAGAAATCTAAAAGTTGAAGTGGTTTACTTGTATTATAGGAAGATCACTTTTATGCATCCTCTGTATATATCCCAACACTTACACCTACACCCTCATCTACACTTAAATCCATACTGTGCAAACCACTCTGAAGTGCATTAGGTATTTGCCATTGCACCACATATTCGGAATTTTTTGCCGTTCGGTTCGCTGTGGAGCGCGAGAAGTATTTCTGCTGTAAAATACCCGTGTGTGCACAGTAGATAGCCTAATCTAGTCTTCGCAGTCCATACAGAAGCGATGCCTCCGTGATTGTGGTATGTCATAGATTCATCACTTAAGCTATTTCTTGATACATTAAAAGAAGGCTTTTGCGTCTATCTTCAAGTATCTACGAGTCTAGTTTTTTCAGCAGCTCTGTGATGCTCTCCCGTGAGTCAAACAGAATTGCTGCGCTTCTTTATATCCGTTCAGTACCCCCAGTTATCCCTATTTTGATAAGGGCTACACATACATGACTGATGCTCTTGATTGGTCCACATGAGTGTTACACAACTTCCATTGTAGACAAATGGCATTAGCGGAGTTTTCTACCCATAAAAATATTTCTCCCACCTGCTTTACCTCCGACTGAGCTTATTTTATGTCTCATTAATTGGTATTTGTATGAGATCACTCATTCACATTTCACACTTCCACAGATTGCGTTTAGTCCAAATCGAACTGCTCACTTCTTTCATCTTCTGCGATAAGTAAGAGTAGGTTTGCAGTCAGTGATGATATTTGCTCTTTACCACAGGAAGAGCGACATTTATGTTTTCAGCTTCTTTCTGTGGTTGCAGCAGCATTCACTGTTGCTGAGACTGCACCTAAAAAATATCCACGTATTGAAACCAGAAAATCATTCCAAATGGCTTTGATAATCTAGCTCCGAAGCCGTAAAGCCGTGATTCGAATTACAGAACAGCTAATTTACTGCTCCATAAGAGTTCATCCGTAGGTTTGAATGCGGTTTCTACCTTCCTCGCGTCATGTTTGAACCAAATTACGAGTGTACGGAATCTAAGACCAGTTCTGTAACTAAACTGAACAATTCCAAGTAACCTGATAATTCTTAATGATCCGAAATCTTCAGACTGAAAAGTAATTTCTGGCGTTTTACATTTCTTGTAAAATATTTACATCAGAGCGCTATCCTTCACAATAAATTATTAATCTGTGAACAACTCTCGGGAACAGGCATTTTTATCAGTATCTTTCCATTCATTTTCTTTCCTGTTGCCCCATTTCCTTTCGTAGTATCAAGCAGAATAAAACAAGAGTGGCATTATAGCTTATTAACCAAAAACGGATTGTGCCATTGTATGGCTCTTCCCTAAACATTATGACACCGGCCGTTTGTAAATATTAGATATTACATGCAGTCGATAGATAGAAAGTAACATATAGTTTTTTAAGTTCCATGTGTCCCCGCAGAATAATACTCTAGAGAAGACATGCATTAGTTGGTATCCGGTGAGGTATCAAGAATGCGGTTCGTGTACTTTCATAAATCGAGCACCATTCCTGAAGCTTCACCGGATGTCACCTAAATTACCACGTCCATATTAGCACACTTATTTCATTAGCCATCCTACTAAAAGGCGAAAACACAAAATTTATTGAGGCTGAGATATAAGAAAATACATGCACCAAGTTGGTCACTTAGAAGAAATGTTTCAATGTGTGGAAAATGTCGTAGACTGTACTAGACTCGTCACAGAACTGCATAACTATTTTTCGTGGCGTTGTAAGTAGACTGTTTATGTTTTCTTATTGGCAACGCCACGTAGCGCTCTATATGAAAAATCACTGGCTGTGCTGTGTGCAGTCTGTGGGTAGTTTGCATTGTTGTCTGCCATTGTAGTGTTGGGCAGCGGCAGCTGGATGTGAACAGCGTGTAGCGTTGCGCAGTTGGAGGTGAGCCGCCAGCAGTGGTGGATGTGGGGAGAGAGATGGCGGAGTTTTGTAATTTGTCATGAACTGCTATATATATTATGACTATTAAGGTAAATACATTGTTTGTTCTCTATTAAAATCTTTCATTTCCTAACTATGCCTATCAGTAGTTAGTGCCTTCCGTAGTTTGAATCTTTCATTTAGCTGGCAGTAGTGGCGCTCGCTCTATTGCAGTAGCTTGAGTAACGAAGATTTTTGTGAGGTGAGTGATTTGTGAAAGGTACAGGTTAATGTTAGTAAGGGCCATTCTTTTGTAGGGATTTCTGAAAATCAGATTGCGTTGCGCTAAAAGTATTGTGTGTCAGGTTAAGCACAGTCGTGTGTAAATTGTTCAAAGAGGACGTTTCAGCGTATTACGGATTTTGTATCCGTATGCCTTCAAGAAACAGGGAAACATTTCCAACACCTACCGTGTACAGTGTAATTAATTGCAATTAATATAATTAATTAATGTCATTCTTTTAATTGTAATAATATTGAATCCCATCTCCATACATAACAGCACCCACCAGTAGTGAATCGCGGCCCCTGGCTTACACAGCGACATGGATGTGCTGCTGCCGTCTTTACGCCCCCCTGAAGGCGAGATACGCCGAGCTCGCCGCAGCAGAGATACTTTGCGGACGCACTGTATAAGCGATTCTTCCCGTCCCATTTACGTATGGCGCACGAGAATAATCATTGTTTAAAAGCCGCTGTGGCTGCACTAATTTAGTTTGATTTTGTCTTCGCGGCCTATGCGGAAGACATACGTAGACTCATTGAATCCTATTGACGAACCCAAGTTTGCCCACTGGTTTACCTGTGACTGAACCTTTGTGATCATGTAGCAGAAATTGCTACACCAAGGTATTTTCATGAGCTGACTGATTTCAGTTCTAACTTACTGATACTGTAGTCACCGGATCCGTTTCTGCGTTTTGTGAGGTGCATAATTTTACACTTCTGATTTAAAGAGGGTGTTAATTTTCGCAACATACTGAAATCTTATCGAGATCTGCCTCAATATCTGTGGATCTTTTTTTTCAGGTAGAACTTCATTATAGATGCATCGTCTGAAAAAAGTGTAAGGTTAATATTAGCATTGTTAGCTAGGTGACTAACATGCAACGCGAAGAGCCCCTTCTCTGGGGACACACCTGAAGTTTCCTCCCAGTCTGTCGCTGATTCTCAGTCAAAGGTAACAACGTACTGCGTTGTCCTGTACTGTCCTTGAAGCTTGTCTTGTAGAGTAGACGTCGAAATGTCGCTTTATGATTAAACCACTTGTCAGAGACAGACTTTTATCCCCATTCGAACCTTCTCAAATGCTCAAGTTCTCGCGCACTGATTCGACAAGTCATACTGCCTCCACCTTTCAAGCTATCACTTCGTTTGTCAGCTCATCACTCTCTATTCGTATCGTCGTACAATATTTCTGCTCGGATGACAGAGGCCACTGCCACGTCTCATCTCTCGCCAATCTCAGTCACGTTTTCGCGACGTAAAGCTCTACTTGCCCTCCAAGTTAGGATTTGTTCGGAGGACTCTTAATGGACATGGCAATTCAGATAATGTTCTTCGCTTCCTTATTTAGAGACACTCTCAGGAGTTGATCTGAAGTCACCTATCAGATTATTATGTGTTCTTCAGCGGTTACTGCCGGCATCTGTTTGAGCATTAGGGCTGTGGATCGTGTCCTTTAGTGAATCGAAACGCAGTCCATATGCTTATACAGCTGTCTGGTACTTCATCCTGGTGTCACCAGTTCATTTTATTATTTGGAAAAATACAGCAACCAGCCAGTTTCAGTTAATAATGCAAATATCAAATTTCTACGTCATGTCGTATGAGGAAGAGGCTACAATTTTTGAACTAGTCTGACAAAAAGGATACAGTTGGTAAGTAGTAAAGTAAATGCTAAAAGTAGAATGAGATTTTCACTCTGCATCGGAGTGAGCGCTGATATGAAACTTCCTGGCAGATTAAAACTGTGTGCCGGACCGAGACTCGAACTCGGGACCTTTGCCTTTCGCGGGAAAGTGCTCTAACTAGTTATTTTTTTGTTCGTTTTTGTTCGTCCTATTTGTTCGGGGCGGACGTCCCATGAGGCTTCTTCAAATTCGTCGTTGAGTGATGAACTCAGTTTCTTTTTATTTCAGAGTGCATCTAACCCTCTGACCGAACACGCTGAGCTACCGTGCCGGCTTCATTTGAGCTACCCAAGCACGATTCACGCCCCCTCCTCAATTCGGTATACAGTGCAAGAAGAATGTTTGCCGTGAAATGCCCCCGTGTGCTCAATACGTAGCCTAATCTTCTCTTCGTGGTCTGTACGGGAGCAATGCCTACGTGACTGTGGTGTATGATAGATTCGTCACTTGATACTGGTCACTGATACTTTGAAAGTAGGCTTTCATGCGATACCTTCATGTGTGTATGAGTTCAATTTTTTGATCAGTTTAGTAATGCTCTCCCATGAGTCAAACAGGACTGAACTGCCGCTGTTCGTGCTGCCCTTCTGTATATTGTTCAATATCCCCTGTTAGTAATATTCGGTATGACCCTTACATACATAATCAGTGGTCAAGAATGGTCTGCATGGGTATTATGTACTTGCTATTGTAGACTGATTGCATGAGCCCAGTGTCTTACCAATGAACCTAAGCCCTACCCTGCTTTACCTCCATCTGAGCTTATTTCACAAACTGGTGCAAGTAGGTATTTATCTGAGTTCATTCATTCCAACGGTGACTCATAGATCCTTCGCACTTCCATAGACTGTGTTTGGGCCAATCTAGAACTACTCCGGGAGATACTCAAATTTTCTTTTATTTTTCGCATAAGTAAGAGTAGGCTGCAGTCAGTGATGATGTTCGCACCTCACTACAGGAAGAGCCACATTTAAGTTTTCAGCTCCTTTCTGTAGTTGCTGTAGCCGGCCGCGGTGGCCTCGCGGTTCTAGGCGCGCAGTCCGGAACCGCGCGACTGCTACGGTCGCAGGTTCGAATCCTGCCTCGGGCATGGATGTGTGTGATCTCGTTAGGTTAGTTAGGTTTAAGTAGTTCTAAGTTCTAGGGGACTAATGACCTCAGCAGTTGAGTCCCATAGTGCTCAGAGCCATTTTTTGTAGTTGCTGTAGCATTCACTAGTGCTGAGACTGCACCTAAAAAATTCCCTCATATTGAACCCAAAAAAGCATTCCAAGTGGTGTTCATAAGCTGGCTCTCAAACTGTAAAGCGGTTGAATCGAATCGCAGAACAGCTAACTTTGTGTTCTGTAAGAGATCGTCCGTAGGTCTGAAACTTCCTGGCAGATCAAAACTGTGTGCCGGACCGAGACCCGAACTCGGGACCTTTGCCTTTCGCGGGCAAATGCTCTACTATCTGAGCTACCCAAGCACGACTCACGCCCCGTCCTCACAGCTTTACTTTTGCCAGTACCTCGTCTCCTACCTTCCAAACTTTGCAAAAGCTCTCCTGCGAACCTGTAAAGATGCGAGGATGGGGCGTGAGTCGTGCTTAGGTAGCTCAGTTGGTAGAGCACTTGCCCGCGAAAGGCAAAGGTCCCGAGTTCGAGTCTCGATCCGACACACAGTTTAATCTGCCAGGAAGTTTCATAGCAGCGCACACTCCGCTGCAGAGTGAAAATCTCATTCTGGAAACATCCCCCAGACTGTGGCTAAGCCATGTCTGCGCAATATCCTTTCTTTCAGGAGTGCTAGTTGTGCATGGTTCGCATGAGGGCTTCTGTAAAGTTTGGAAGGTAGGAGACGAGGTACTGGCAGAAGTAAAGCTGTGAGGACGGGGCGTGAGTCGTGCTTGGGTAGCTCAGTTGGTAGAGCACTTGCCGGCCGGAGTGGCCGAGCGGTTCTAGGCGCTACAGTCTGGAACCGCGCCACCGTTACGGTCACAGGTTCGAATCCTGCCTCGGGCATGGATGTGTGTGATGTTCTTAGGTTAGTTAGGTTTAAGTAGTTCTAAGTTCTAGGGGACTGATGACCACAGCAGTCAAGTCCCATAGTTCTGAGAGCCATTTGAACCATTTTTTTGGTAGAGCACTTGCCCGCGAAAGGCAAAGGTCCCGACTTCGAGTCTCTGTCCGGCACACAGTTTTAATCTGCCAGGAAGTTTCATATCAGCGCACACTCTGCTACGGAGTGAAAATCTCATTCTGGCATCCGTAGGTCTGAAGGCAGTTCCTACCTTTCACAGATCATGTGCGGGCCAAATTACAATCTACAGAATTTCCGATCAGTTTTGTAATTAAACTGAACAGTTCCCAGCAACCATAATGGTCAGAGATCTTCAGATAAAAAAATAAGTTCTGATGTCTTATACTTCTTGTAAGATATTTACGTCAGATTGTTACCCCTTCAGAATACAATCTTAATCTGTGAAAAACTTATGCTTTCAAGGGGACATGAACTTTTGTCAGTATCTTTCCATTCGTTTTCTTTCATGTTGCTTCATTTCCTTTCGTTGTACCACGCAGAATAAAACAAAAGAGGCATTAAAGCTTATTAACTAGAAGCGGATTGGACCATTGTATAGCTCTTTCCTAAATGTTATGACACTCGGTGTTTGTAATACCACATATCGCATGCGGTGACTAAATAGAAATTCACATATAGTCCGTTAAGTTCCGTGTACTTCTGCAGAATAATACAGTAGGGAAGGAATATATTAGTTGGTATCTGGTGAGGTATCAAGAATGTGTTTCGTGCAATTTTTTAAATCGAGCGCCATTCCTGATGCGTCATCAGATGTCATCTAAACTACCACATGCGTATTAGCACACTTATATCAGTACTCATCATGCTTCCACTTCGTTTGACAGCTCTTCATTCACTTTTTCTGTCATCACACTATATTTCTGCTCAGATGACAGAGAGCACTGCCGTGTCATCTATCCCCAATCAGCCACGTTTACGCGATATAAAGCTATGCTTACCCTCCAAGGTTGGATTTATTCGAACGATTCTTGATACACATTGCAATGCCGCTAATGTTCTTTGGTTCCTTATTTGGCGACCCTGTCAGGATTTACTCTGAAGCAACCTGCCAGATTATCAAGTCTCTTCGGTGGCTACTGCCGGCATCTGTGTGAACATTGGAACTGTGAATCGTGTCCTTAGTAAATCGAATCACAGCCCAAATGTTCACACAGCTGCCAGGTACTTCACCCAGGCATCACCAGTTGTCTGTAGCCTACTCCAATACTGGACACCTTCATTGATCGAGAGGAGGTGAAGAGCCAGACATCTCCTTCACTCATATAGCATAGAAAGTGAGGCTCCAATGTTTGTTGTAATGGAGAAGAAACTGTTATCGACCGCTGTGACCGAGCGCTTCTAGGCGCTTCAGTCCAGAACCGCCCGACTGCTGCTGTCGCAGGTTCGAATCCTGCCTCGGGCATGGATGTGTGATGTCCTTAGGTTAGTTAGGTTTAAGTAGTTCTAAGTTCTAGGGGACTGATGACCTCCGATGCTAAGTCCCATAGTGCACAGAGCCATTTGAACCATTTTTTGTTATCCCATAAAATTCCAGTTTCTGAAACTCGAGGGTAGACGGAAAGAAGGCGTCAATAAATCCAGAGATCCGGATTAATGAAGGCTAGATAAACGAGGTTCTAGTGTGTTATATGGTCAATTGAATACCGCAGAAAGAGAGAGGGGAGAGAGGTGGCAAGGGAGAGACAATATTATAGTGTGTTTAAAACCAGTTGCGACTTTTGACAGTTCAGTGCGCAGGGAGTGGAGGGAAGCGTAGTTTCCAGCGTGTGCTGAGTGCATCAGCGGGTAACCACAGTGTATGGCCACGGTCCACTCGTCGTGAAAGCTGTGAGGCAGGCTTGCCTGCGTTGACAGCACGTCGCGCCGTGCAAGCCCAGCGATCTGCGATCTTTCTCAAACGGTTTGAGACAAACTATTCAGTAATAAACTCCGATTTTCGCACATCTTATACCTTATTTCGTCAGCTTCATGATGAACTGCCTATCACATCGCTGACGGTCATAGTTGTTCTAATACTCCCTTATTAGGTAAACTACGGCAAGAAATGTTTACAGTTTGCAGTGAAAAATAAGGGTCGGTACGACTTTGCGTTTGGTGCATGTTACATCACACGTTGCTGCTTATGACATGCAGATAACATATTGAATTATTCTTTAAACTTGGAAGTATATCGGTATCTGTCTCCAGGCTCGAGAAAGTGGAATGTATGTAATGAGCGCTCTGTCAGAAATGCATGCGCCGGTGAAAAACCAGATTGAACAATTTATAAATTCCTCATACCTCATAACCGGTCTGAGATACCGAAACAAGATTTTGGCAAATGATAGCACACAAACAGGAGATAATTTGACCATGTGATTAGTATGTACAACATCTAAATCTACTGCGATCGTCAAGCAACTACAAACTTTTTCCAATGAAATAATGTAACATTTAAGGACCATCGGTAGGTGGCGAAACAAGAATTGCTGTTGTTTTTGCAACAATATAAGTGGAGAAGTAATAAATTGATTATTATACTGAGAATAGGCTTTTTCATAAATCATTGACCTGTCTTGCACTCAGTTGCTGGTTTAATATTACAGTGTTTCAGGATTCTGTCGCAGTTACTGTTTTAACTGCAATAGATGTTAGTAACACACTGCTTTTTTTTGGGAAAAGAAGAAGATTTCAACATGACAATAAGAGGATTTACGTATTACTCAAAACTTATCGGTATCCTTCATGGATGCCTCTCCTGAACTATCCTCTTGGTATGGCTGACAGCCGGCCGCAGTGGCCGAGCGGTTCTAGGCGCTTCAGTCCGGAACCGCGTGACTGCTACGGTCGCAGGTTCGGATCCTGCCTCGGGCATGGATGTGTGTGATGTCCTTAGGTTAGTTAGGTTTAAATAATTCTAGGTTCTAGGGGACTGATGACCTCAGATGTTAAGTCCCATAGTGCTCAGGGCCATTTGATTTTTTTTATTGCTGACAACTCGAGGCCAGTTCTGTGACGTAACATTTCCAATGACATCTTTTGTCGGCATTTAAACCTCACTGAGCGTAGATTTCTTGTTGTTTTTTTGCCACATTACTTTTCCCCTAGGCCCATATATTCTCAATTGGATTCCAACGAGCGTGACAGGGAGGCAGGTTGATTAAACTAAGCCCTTTTGCGTTAGCTAGTTTGTCGACCTGGTAGGGTGGAGCCGGCCGCTGTGACCGAGCGGTTCTAGGTGCTTCAGTCCGGAACCGCGTTGCTGCTACGGTCGCAGGTTCGAATCCTGCCTCGGACATGGATGTGTATGATGTCCTTAAGTTAGTTAGGTTTAAATAATTCTAGGTTCTAGGGGACTGATGACCTCAGATGGCTTAGAGACATTTGGTAGGGTGGAGTTTGTTGCTTGCACACCACTACAGGTTCCGTTATGTCTCCCTTATGCATGCTACGTTCAACTTTATCCAATAGAACATTTCTTTCTACCCAGAGCAAAATATCCTCTTACTTCAACTGCACTGTTGGAGCTTTGTCCATCACAAATGAGTAGTACGCGCATTGTACATTACTGTTGTCGAATTTGAAAGAATATTCTGCAACAGAACATTATCTTCATAGCCGGTGAACGTGTTCTTGGACGACAACTTTTAATGCGAACCTCATGTTCAGATGTGCTGCACTGTCGTTATTAATGCAATGCCAAAACAAAACACTTGTTCACAATACTTGACGGTTGCAGAACTCTTCAACGACAGAAAATACTGCTTTACCACGGGAATTGACGGACGCAGGTGTGCATCTAACGCACGACACCACGTGGTACTGTTTATCCACTGCGTGGTACCAGGAGGCGACATGGTAGGGAAAGGCGGCTCACCATTGGTGCCACCCGGGCAATGGCGGCACGACCACTGCGGTGAGCCACACGTCATACGTCGCAACTAATTTTAAACGCACAATAGGGATTGCGATGGTGTGGTGACAGATATAATAGTAGAAGGTATTCGTCATACATTTGCGTATTGCTGTCTTGTATAGACATTGGCATTTGGTGAAATATTTTGCATATCGTACGAGGCCGGGCAGCAGGTGGTAGCCCATAATATTGATACCTATTGTAGATCTGTGTAACTCATAAATTTATATCTGAGCAGGCATTTGACTGTTGCAGTATGTTAGTGAAGACATCAGATTACGTGTGTGTGTTGATGCGGATATTTTTCACTGTACTAATCGCTAAATATACTATGTCAGGACATGTGTTAGCCGCGCGGATTGGCCGCACGGTTAGAGGTGCAGTGTCACGGATTGCGTGGCCCCTCCCGCCGGAGGTTCGAGTCCTTCGACGGGCGTGGGTGGATGTGTGTATTGGCCGTAGCATAAGTTAGTTTAAGTAGTGAGTAAGTCTAGGGACCGATGACCTCAGCAGTTTGGTCCATTAGCAAATTATATATATATTAATTTCTGTGTATATTGTTATTGGATATTACTCTGTGTGCAAAATGGATGTGATTGGTTGCAAAGATAGCTTGTTACATACCTGTTAGATCAAAACTTTTTATCGCCATCAATAATGTGTCCAGTTGCGGCCTTCCTCCCGATATATATATGACTAATACTGGAGTTACATAATGTGGCTTTATTTATTATTTTTCATACTAGATAACTAAACAGAAAGCCTAAATTTAGGTGCTGAAATATAGAGCCACAGCTGTGGATCGCTAGAGATTGTGACAAGGATGAATATGTTGTGTCTCGAGATGATTTATTGTTATTAAATAACCTCACAGTCCTCCTTACCGTAAGAGTATGCACTCAGACGAAAACTTCAGCTACTAATATCGGATTATTTCTAAGATGTGACGGAAGACTTTCGCACTTTACTTTTTCTGTACGCCCTGAAGAGTGAGGAAGAGACAATAGTTTGTGAATTAATCTGTCGAAATGGATACAGTTGGTGAGTAGAATCCTATATGTTGAAGCGGTTTTCTCGAATCGCAGGGAGAACAGTCTTATGCAGGCTGTAGGTACATCCCAACAGTTGCACCTACACCTTCGTCTGCATTTAAATCCGTATTATGCAAACCAATCTGAAGTGCATGGCATTAGATGCTTGCCACTCCGCCACTTATTCGGATTTCTTGCCGTTCGACTCAGTACGCAGTGCGAGAAGAATGACTGCCGTGGAATGCCCCTGTGTGTTCGGTAGTTGGTCTAATCTTATCTTCGCGGCCGGCCGGAGTGGCCGAGCGGTTCTAGGCGCATCAGTCTGGAACCGCGCGACCGCTACGGTCGCAGGTTCGAATCCTGCCTCGGGCATGGATGTCTGTGATGTCCTTAGGTTAGTTAGGTTTAAGTAGTTCTAAGTTCTAGGGGACTGATGACCTCAGATGATAAGTCCCATAGAGCTCAGAGCAATTTATCTTCGCGGTCCGTACAGGAGCGAGGCCTATGTGACTGTGTTGAATCATAGATTCATCATTTAATGGTTGCCGGCCGCTGTGGCCAAGCGGGTCTAAGCGCTTCAGCCCGGAACCATGCGGCTGCTACGGTCGCATGTTCGAATCCTGCCTCGGGAATGGATGTGTGTGATGTCCTTAGGTTGGTTAGGTTTAAGTTGTTCTAAGTCTAGGGAACTGATGACCTCAGATGTTAACAGAGTCCCATAGTGCTCAGAGCCATTTGAACAATTTGAACTTAATGGTTGGTCCTGAAAGTTTGAAAGAAAACCTTCCTTGGGATAGTAGCGAAAGGCAGGAAGACCTGTAGAGAACTGACGCATGGTGCAGGGATTAGCAGTTGATACTCTAGATAAACACATGTAACGTGTTGCCCATACATAGACAGAAAAGCCCATTATTGAATGGTTACACGGTCGCCGAACAACAACGTCACTTCCATGAAATATATGGCAGTTTGAATGCCGAGTGATTTTAGATGGGACAACCAGAAAAAGTTAATCGCAGGCAATGCATATGTCGGACTGAGATTCATTGCGAGAATACTCAGGACATGTTGGCCACATTAACTGAGTCTTCCGTCGCTTGTCAGTTGTACAACATTGTAAATATATTGTGTTCAAACATTATGAATTACCTCGAAGAAAACGGTCTATTGACACACAGTCATCGTGGGTTTAGAAAACATCGTTGTTGTGAAACACAACTAGCTCTTTATTCACATGAAGTGTTGAGTGCTATTGACAAGGGATTTCAGATCGATTCCGTATTTATGGATTCCCGGAAGGCTTTTGACACTGTACCACACAAGCGGCTCTTAGTAAAATTGCATGCTTATGGCATATCGTCTCAGTTATGTGACTGGATTTGCGATTACAACGAAGTAATTGACGGAAAGTCATCGAGTAAAACAAAAGTGATTTCCGGCGTTCCCGAAGGTAGTCTTATAGGCCCTTTGCTGTTCCTTATCTATATAAACGATTTTGGACACAATCTGAGCAGCCGTCTTCCGTTTTTTGCAGATGACGCTGTCGTTTATCGACTAATAAAGTCATCTGAAGATCAAAACAAACTGAAAAACGATTTAGAAAAGATATGTGAATGGTGCGAAAAGCTGTAAAGCTTCATGTAGATGCTGAGCTAAGTCCGGTCGGTGGCAGACGTAACAAGATAGGCGTTCTCCGTCACAGAGTGATTTACTGTTAAAATTGCGATAGCGTACTTTCCTAGGAGACACAAATACACTGTAAGAAAGAAAGGCAACACACCATGAAATAATTATGCAAATGGGACGGAAATCAGTGGATGTGACGTACACGTGCAGACAAACAGATGATTAAAATTTCAGAAAAATTGTATCATTTACTCAGGAGAAAGATGTTCACAAATGAGCAGGTAAATGACACGCTGGTCCACCTCTGGTCCTTATGCTAGCAGTTATTCGGCTTGTCTCCTGAGGGATATCGCGCTAATTCTGTCCCAGTTGGTGCGGTGGATCGTAAAACTCGCAAGGTGGTTGGAGGTCCCTGATCGTAACGCCCCAAAATTGGGGAGAGATCCGGCGACCTTGCTGGCGAATGTAGGGTTTGACGGGCACAAAGACAAGCAGTAGAAACTCTCGCCGTCTGTGGACGGTTACTATCTTGCTGAAATGTTAACCCAGGATGGCTTGCCATGAAGATGAACAAAACGGGGCGTAGATCACCACTCTTGAGTAAATCATCCAGTTTTTTCTGAAATTGTGAGAAATTGTTTGTTTGTACGTGTTCATCTCAACTACCATTTTCCGTCCCATTCGGATAATTCCTTCATAGTGCGTCGTTTCTTTTTGTATCTTAGAATGTAATATATTGCTTGCTCCTGTATCTTGAAAAGAGACCACGAAGGTGATACTGAGATCCCAGTCCGCAAGGAGGTTTTCCAACACTCTAACTTCCCGCTGAACAGTTGCAACAGGGAAGCGGCTAACTAATAGTGGAACCCAAAGTACCCACCGTCACCCACCACAAGGTGACGTGCGGAGTGTAGCTGTAGATGTAGAACCGGGAAATATCCGCAAAGTGACGTAAGATTTTTATCTTCCGTGATTCAACTGTGCAACCATAAGTACGAGCATTATGAATTATCCGTTACTCGTCAGGACATGAGCGCTGCGCTATTAGAGATACTCAAACTGCACAGTGGGAGAAGACGCTGTGCTTTATGGTCCATTTGGGGTTATTGTGAAGGATTTCTATCTACTGCTCCTCTCTCGATTTCATCAACGCCAGAAATACAGCGCTTCTTACTAATGCTTACACCAGTCTATTACTTTTATCCTTAACTGACCCTGTTATAATGCACCCGGAACGCTATACACAGGGAAAGCTTTGATCTGTGTAATAAATTCCATACTCAACAAACATTAAATATTTTTTTAGCAATACAGTACTGGTATCTCTAGCTATTCTCTAAGGAGAAGAGAAAAAGGGAAATGTTCTGTCAGTTGGTGGTGCCACTACATTCGCAGTCGAAAGTCGCGACAAAAATATCAGCCTTAAAGCAGTTCTGTTATCGATAAACTACAGTTACCCCAAAACGAGTATCTGAATGCAAGCATCTCTTTCTAAGCACGGAGAGGTGTCCGCTGCTCCACAAGCTAATTTTCATTCTTCCCCGCCAACGTTTGCACAGGGGTTTAACACTTAAACTCTAAAAATAGTTGTTCGACGTCCCTCAGTAACTTCGTTGGCGTAGCGTACTCCTAGTATCCAGTACTACGCATCTTCCGGGTTACGATTTCAACGGCGCATTCTTTGTAGATCTTGCACTTCTCGATCACATTAGTGTGGGGCCCTCACAGCACGTCACGAATCTGGGCTCCACGTTTGGTGACCGCGCAAGGGCTGGGATTCTCTGAGGTCTTCAGCGGACACTCCCGGCGTCTGAGTAAGTATCGCGTATGTGGATCGTATGGTTATAAGTCGAATCACATGCCCGATACTGCCACAGCCGCCAGGCGTTTCATTCTGTCACGGCCAGTCGACTGAACTGCTCTCACTGATCAAGAAGAGAAAGACAGTCAACGTCTTGATGACAAGGAAAGCGGAGGACAGTAGCAGCTGGTTGTTCACGCCAGTGATACATACTTTTTCACATACATATATTTATATTTCCATTGATACCTACTGGTTCAGTTCCTTGATATCAACAATGGACTGTAACAGTTTCTATTTACAATTGTCTTACTTATCGTGGCAATAAATGTTAGTGTGCTTTTTTTCTAATCCCATAGTTAATATAAGTTGACACTACATGGGTGGCCAGAGTCAGTTTCTGTAAATTCTTGTGGGTGTGTTACTGCGCCATATCTGGCTGATGACGGCTGCCTACAGCAGTAACTGGAAACATCTTTAGTTTGGTCATATCATGTCGAGGTCACACTCCCACTAGAACTGTACAGAAATCAGATTACAAGATTTATAATACTACTTTATTTATTTCTGTTTAATCGTATTACTAGCACTCGAGCATAATTGCTGATCAGTCATAAAATAAACTAATTTTCAAAATATCCACGGGTGTGCTGCCGGTCTATAGTGTCCCACGGGCACAATATTTCGGCGATCATACATGTCGCCATCATCAGGTGAACTGACGGACTGAGCTCCTGTGAACGTGCCGGCACGGAGATCCGTACGCTATGGCTGCTCAGAGGGAACTGGGTTCGGTCGCGGCGGCGGCCGATTTAAATACCCTCCGCCCGCGGCGAGCTCCCTCCGCCGTCCGCGCCCCGCGCCACGGTCGCGCGGTGGAACAGATTGCTACGGCGTCTGAGATGACGTCGGAGTGATGGCTCTGTCCGCCGTGGTCGTCACAACTATACGTTTGCTCGATTTACTCTTTATTAACCCGATCGCTGGTTCCCAAGCCTTGCTAAGATTATAGCCACAGTCACGGTTTATGAGGTAGTCATTGGTGCGAATTTCGATGGCCTCTCTAACAACGCTGTCCCAGTATCTCGACGTCTGTACCAGAATCCTCGTGCGGTCATATTCCATGGCGTGATTTTCCGACAAACAATGTTCAGCGACCGCCGACTTGCTCGGATACATCAGGCGAGTGTGCCTCTGGTGTTCACGGCATCGATCCTCGACGGTACGCATCGTCTGACCAATATACGACTTGCCACATTGACGCCGTCGCAATCTGTTCCACCGCGCGACCGTGGCGCGGGGCGCGGACGGCGGAGGGAGCTCGCCGCGGGCGGAGGGTATTTAAATCGGCCGCCGCCGCGACCGAACCCAGTTCCCTCTGAGCAGCCATAGCGTACGGATCTCCGTGCCGGCACGTTCACAGGAGCTCAGTCCGTCAGTTCACCTGATGATGGCGACATGTATGATCGCCGAAATATTGTGCCCGTGGGACACTATAGACCGGCAGCACACCCGTGGATATTTTGACTATCAAATACGCCGGGAGAAACTCAAGAATCACATCAAACTAATTTTCCTTCTTATAAGTCATAGACGTTCATACTTTCTGTGAGTCACGCACCTAGTATTTCCTGCCATGAGGAAGACTTGATTAGCTCCCTGAATCCGACACGCCATCTAACATTTTATGCATATTAAAAATATGTAGACTATGTCTGTTTGAATGTAAATACCGTGAAAAAATTTGAAGTTAATCGGTCAAAAACTTTTCGAGATTTTTGCTGACAAGGTTTCCCCTTATAAAAAACATAACATTTGTCCACCCAAACGTTTATTAGAATATCAAGTAAAAATTGTAAGTAAATTGTTGAAGAACTCTTCAAGATTTTCGATAACAACATTTCTACTTTATGTGGCATATATGTATTTATATACCATACGTATTAAAAATACGTGGACTACATATGTCCTAAAGTTTATTAGAATAACGAGTAAAAATTTGAAGTAAATCGATCAAGTATCATCATGACTTTTGCAACAACATTGAACAGTGGATGTCTATATATTTATTTACCATGTACAGCATATTTGAAGAAATGTAGGCTATAACTGTTTGAAAATTTATGGAAGTATTGGGCAAAATTTGAGATGAACTGGTCAAAAACTGCGGGATTAACATTTCCCATTCGTTTAAAAATTTGAAGTAAATTAGTTACAAACTCTTAGAGATTTTTTGGTAACAATGTTCAACAAGTTCTTGTCTTTGTATAATAGATTAGAATATATATATATATATAGCCTGCTTCCAAGTTTTTATTAGGGTGTCATTTAAAAATTTGAAGTAAATTAGTCAAGAACTTCCTGTCTTTGTATAGCAGATTAGTTATATATCTTTTCTAGGTTTATTTATGTACAGTTCTTACTAATTTCTTTCTTTAATTTCTATTTTATAGTTCTGCAATGGCTGAGGAGTTTTCAACCTGAGCCACTGTAAGTACAGCTCCTTTTTCCGTTGAACAGCAAATTTCTGTCCTTCATTTTAAATAATGAGTCCTTTTTTTCCCATGTTTTTATTTCTTTACCCCAGGATTTAGAAAGCTGCATTTTCATTCGGTTGAGATAGTTTCTTCCATTTTCATTAGATGTTTGTATTCATAGCCTCCTTTACCGTATATGTACTTATACATGACTGATATAAATTTCTGATGGTATGCTCTCCTAGTAAGTTGTTTTGTGTATCGTTCCTTTGTAGTTTTCTGTTTATGTGTTGATTTTGCCCATTTAGTTGAGAGGGTTACTTTCCCTTTGATTAGAAAACAGTTTATATCCATTCCTCTCAACACCCTTGCATTCTTGAATAATTTTCCTATCTTCTCATTTGCTATTAAACAGTGTATTATTGCTCTTCTTCCGTGGGACATGTAGGAACATTGATGAACATCTCTATCTTTTAAAAAATGTTCTATTTCTAATGTTATTAAAGTCTCGTAACATTTTTCCTTTCTGATTAACTGGTATTTCTCCATTTGTCCCAACTAGGTTCTTAATGGATTGTTGGTTGATCTGTTGTACCATTCATTCTCATCCCATAACAATATACTCAATATTATTTATAGAGTCAAGGACACTTTTTAGGCTCACTAAATATTTAGCTGATTCTCTCGTTCTTCCTTTTTCAGGGGCATACTTCGATAAAATATTCAGTTAATCTCTAGCTAATTCGATTTATTACTGCCATTCAGAAATGATGTGGGCATCGCTGACAAGTAATTCCAACAAAATATATGGCGCGTCAATCCATCGGCAAAACACAACTTTTGTCTCTGTGTCCCCAGCTTTGAATTAATCTACAAATCTTCACTCTGCACAGAATCTGTAGCTGTTATCTGAACTACTCCTAAGTTTCTTGTAAACCGCTGGGAGTACAAACCAGTTTCAGAAACTTACTTCTTACTGTCCTTCACTAGCAGAGACTAAGTCTAATACATACCTCATACTTTGACCTTCTTCTTTCCTTCTTTTTCTTCCACCTGTCATCTTCCACTCCACTGGTACTGCACAAGAGATAACAGGATAATTGTGCAGCCTGTGATGATGTTTTGTTGTGCCTCTAAAAGGAGCTCTGTTCACGCATTTAGCTCCTTATTGTAGTTGCAGGAGAGTCCACTACACCTGAGGCTGCACATAAGCCTAAAAGGCTGACGTCTTTCCGCAAGCATGTGAAATTATTTCATATGTCGTTCATAATCTGGACCCCGAACTCAAAGTGGTCTATTGTAATCATAGGATGATGAAATTGATGTCAACAGTGCCAGGTCTAAGCGAGATCCTCCCTTCTGCAGACATTCTTTGAACCAATTGCAAACACTTGGAGGAGTGCCTCGGTCAGAGATCGAAGTATTCCATCTCTCTGTTAGAAGTGCACAAGTGCTAAGTCACTATTATAGACTGTAACCGCAGAATACATCCCGCTCTCTGTCTGTCTCTTTTTCATTTACAACGGAACTAAAGAGATCCATAGAACTACTCATAACTACTTGTCATGCTTTATCCATCATTCTAATGACACAGTCGTCCCCCTTTTATGATGGAAGTGTGCCACAATGTGGAATAAAACAAAATCCTTTGTAATCAGAAAGCTGTATAGAGCTGTTATAGGCTATTGACATGAGTAATTTTTGATACAATTCTTTTAAATGTAAAGTTTTTTTATAGCATATTGCTTTACTTTCAAAATACATTCTCAGTCTGTGAACATTTTTATTATTATTATTATTACTAACGATCCATTCATATCACTGATAGCCATAAACCGTGTTCCATTCTTTTATTTCGTGGTATCATATTTTATGCTCTCATATGGTACAGAATATACTTGGTGTTTGGACTGGATTCTGTTTTATTAACCTGAAAACAGTATGTTTTATAGCTTCTTTATAGAGCGTCATCGAAATATTCGCGCCAGGCATTTACAGTCCTTTTGAGAATATTAATCGTACACGGACAGTAGACACAAAGTACCAAGTGTTCTGTTGCAACAACGTCCACAGAATAATATGGCAGGAAGACGTGAAAATTAGCTAGTATTTGATTAGGTATCAGGAACATGTTTCGTGTAATATTTAAATCGATACTGTTCTTGATGCTTCATCAGATGCCATCTGAATTGTCACAGCCCTATTATCACATTGTCCTTCTTTTCGAATAGGGCCATAAGCACAGCATTTAACTCTGTTGAAATCTAAAATAATGTCCGTACTATGTCAATGAAAGGAAACCAACAGCCACACGAGCAATAAAAGCTTCTTAGAAGAACAGCTCATTTTGTATTATCGCGAAAGAGGAGAGAGATTGCTACAGATATCATTGGTCAATTGGTGCAAGATTAAAAACAAATGCATTTTTCCTTGTAGTTACATATTTTCACGAAACTGAAATTACGAACTCCTTCCTCTGAAGGTCAAAATATTTTACTTACTGAACAGTTAACTGTAAATTATAGAGTGATCAGGTATATGTAGATGTGAGTCAAAGTTGTTGACTGGCACTTTGTATCACGTTTTCCCTGGTCTGCAGGCTCCCACTAGGTTTCCATATTGTAACAGTGCTCTTATACTCACCGTGAGAGGGGTCTGCACAGCTTCTGTGCCGCCAATCGCTGCAACATTACTCTCGCATTTTTCATTTTCACTTCTACGCATCGTGCGAGTCTGTCTTTATTTGGGCCGTTAGTTGTGAGTGATGCAGTCGTCACAAATGTTGGTGTAAACATTTCTCCGCACTGGTGGCATAGACAGCTCATTTGGCGACTCTGCCGCCCGGAGTGACCGAGCGGTTCTAGGCGCTACAGTCTGGAACCGTGTGACCGCTACGGTCGCAGGTTCGAATCCTGCCTGGGGCATGGATGTGTGTGATGTCCTTAGGTTAGTTAGGTTTAAGTAGTTCTAAGTTCTAGAGGACTGATGACCTCAGCAGTTAAGTCCCATAGTGCTCAGAGCCATTTGAACCATTTGGCGACTCTGCCAGGGCATTGTCTGAAGTCATGAGCCGGTTCTTTACATGCTATTCCACGATTCATCTGGATGTCTAAGAATGTGAATCGTGTCCTGATTATAAATTGAATTTCTTTCCTTGTGCCGATTCGGCCTCCAAGTGCTTCATCCTGGGAACAACAGTCGACTGAACGACTATTATGAACTCCCTCATTAATCAAGAAGACGTGAGTTGTCTTAATATCCCACTGACAAGGACAAAGCAGAAAGTAACAGGCTGCTGAGTATTACTACGATGTTGAACAATGTGTGATGTACCAAGTTAGGAATTTCGAGCATACCTGTAAATCATACATAAATTAAACAAAACTATGTAACTCTAGAAACTAGTGTGCCATACTCATCTAATATATTTTGCTGTCGTGCAGTACAGAATTTCTCTGTGTGCCAACATCCACGCAAGATGAAAAGCGGTAACTTTACGATAAAAAAATTTCTCAACTTTAATTTTCTCACTTGCTCCACCAAATCATCTTAAAGTAACTTACATAGTCTTCTGCCATCAAAATTTGCAGGCGAGTGTAACACGTGAACTGTAACAGTAAGTGGTCGACATCCATCAGCAACCTTTTCGGCGTAGCGTACTCTTGGTATACAGTTCTAAGCATCTTCTGGGTTCGGGTTGCAAGGGCACATTCTTCACGGATGTAGCAGTTTTCACACAAATTAGTGTGGAGCCCTCACATCGCATTTCGTGTCTGGGCTGCACCTTTGGCTACTGTGTAGGGCTGGGATTCCCTGACGTCTTCAGCGGCCACTCCTGGCGTCTTAGCAAGTACCGAGTATGTGAATCGTGTCCTGGTTGCAAGTCGAAGCACATGCCCGATACTGCCACAGATGCCAGGCGTTTCAGTCTGTCATGGGCAGTCCACTGAACTGCTCTCACTGATCAAGAAGACACGGACAGTCAACTTCGTGAATACTAGAAATCGGAAGACAGTAGTGGCTGTTGGTCCGTCCTACTGATACATAGTTTTGTGTTTATATATTTATTTATCCATTCATACCTGCTGGTTCATTTTCTCGGTATCAACAATACACTGTACTAGTTTTCACCTCCATTTGTTTTAGTTATTGTAGCAATCAATTTTGATGCATTTTTTACTACACTCAGATTTAATGTAGATTGACAACAAACACATGAGCGACCTGAGTCCATTTCAGTAATGTTCCTGTGTGTGTGTGTGTGTGAGTGTGTGTGTGTGTGTGTGTGTGTGACTGTGTCATGTCAGGCTGACGATGGCTGCCTAGAGTAGTAGTCGGAAACATTAGTAATTTGATCAAATCATGTCGAGGTCACATACCCACTAGAACCGTACAGAAATAAGTTTACAGTATTTATAATCTTTTTTTCACTTCAGTTCTGTTTATTCGCATTACTAGCACTCGAACATAATCGGGAAGCAGACGTAAGTTAAACTAATATACATCTTGAAACTTACTGTCAGATTAAAACCGTGTACCGGACCGATACTCGAACTCGGGACCTTTGCCTTTCGCGGGCACTCCGCGTACACTCCGCTGCAGAGAGAAAATATCATTCTGGAAACATCCCACAGGCTGTGGCTAAGCCATGTCTCCGCAATATCCTTTCTTTCAGGAGTGCTAGTTCTGCAGGAGCCAGCCGCGGTGGCCGAGCGGTTCTAGTCGCTTCAGTCCGGAACCACGCGACTGCTACGGTCGCAGGTTCGAATCCTACCTCGGGCATGGATGTGTGTGATGTCCTTAGGTTAGTTAGGTTTAAGTAGTTCTAAGTTCTAGGGGATTGATGACATCAGCTCTTAAGTCCCATAGTGCTCAGAGCCATTTGAACCATTTGAAGTTCTGCAGGGTCCGCAGGGGAGCTTCTGTAAAGTTTGGAACGTAGGAGATGAGATACTGGCAGAAGTAAAGCTGTGAGGACGGGGCGTCAGTCGTGCTTGGGTAGCTCAGTTGGTAGAGCACTTGCCCGCGAAAGGCAAAGTTCCCGAGTTCGAGTCTCGGTCCGGCACTCAGTTTTAATCTGCCAGGAAGTTTCATATCAGCGCACACTCCGCTGCAGAGTGAAAATATTTTTGGAATATACATTTTTATTAGTCAGAGACACACTTCCTGTTAGTCATGCGCTAGTTTTTCCTGCCATTAGGAAGACATCCATTACTAATTAGCACCCCGAGTCCGACACACCATCGCAAATTTTAAACATATTAAACAAATATATAGACTACGTCAGTCTGAATCTAAATGTTGTGTAAACATTTGAAGTAAATCGGTTAGGAACTCTTCGAGATTTTTGCTAACAACATTAAACTTTATAGAGGACGCATTGTGTATAAGTGCAGGTATTTCTATTGGTGACTATGGACGGTCTGCTGAACAACATTACATCAGGATTCACGTCATTTGCAGACTTATAATTAGAGGTGTTTCAAGTGTAACATTTTTAGATTTTTTTAGTACCTCAAAGTACATGTGGCAAGAGCAAGACATTAAAGTTTATTTCCCCCTTGGCAGCAGGTCACATATTCATGTGCAGACATCTATAAAGACAGGTATAGTCCACCTACAATTAGTGGTTCATTTACGGCCATGCAGAAAACATTAGGGTGTAAAGTTTGTGAAGTGTTGTAGAGATGACACCCAAAGAGGGCCTACTATGAAAAGAAACGGACCACAGACCATCACTCTTGGTTCTCAGGCCATATGATGGGCGACAGTCATGATGACATCTCTTTGCTGTGCAGGGCATCTCCAGATACATCTTCGGCCTGGAATCTGTACTAGCCAGTCCTATTTCGAACTAGGTCCCGATGACCAACGAAGACTTGTCTGGAGGTGTTCCAGACAGCAATGGAGCACCAGCCTGGCGGTCGTCCGCAGTACGTCCCGAGATCCGGGAGTGCTGGTCTCATGTTCCATTTCTTTTCATAGCTTGACACCTTTGATTGTCATCCGCGTCAGCCTTACAGCATAGCTGTACGTCGACGATATACTACACCCCGTTTTGGTGACCTATTGGCAAACCATCCTGGGCTTGCATTTCAGCAAGATACTGCCCATCAACACAAAGATAAGTTTGTGCCGCTTGTCTACCTGTTTGCCAAACCCTACCTTGTCCTGCAAGCTCGCCGTATCATTCTCCAATTGAGAACTTTTGGAGCATTTTGGACAGGCCCTTCAACCATCTCGAGATGTTGACGATCTAACGTGTCAATAGAACAGGATTTGGCGCGATATCCATCATGCGGGCATCAAAAAAAAATTTATCAGTCGCTGCCAGGCCGAATAACTTCTTGAGTATTGGCCAGAGGTGGAACAGCGCGTTTATGACTTGCTCAATTTGTGATGCTTTTCTCTTCAGTAAATCATCTAATTGTTCTGAAATTGTAATCATTTGTTTTTCTGTACATCTAAATCGCCTCTACGTATTTCTGTCCCATTCACATAATTCCTTTGTGGTAATACGTCATATTACTGCCACTGAGAAGAAATAAGTCGATTCTCGAATGAAAACTTTTGACAGAAATTCCCAGTGTCATTTTTAGTTCCAGATGTACTAGCCAGAAGCATCCAATTATTTGTCACTCAGACATAATTATGAATTAATACCCACCAATCCACCACTTTTCTTCGCTTCTGAGAAACTGAAGTTGTGTGACGTCTCTCGCACCACAGCTGCTGTATGGCAAATTAAATAATTCGAGCAAATGTTTGGGACATTCCGTCATCAGCGAAGCGTACCTCGTGTCTGTCTGTCTTAAATTCATCCATAAAACTGCTCTCTAAGTGAACTTTATCCAAGTCACTTGCAAATCTCCATGAATAGAAGCCATTTTCAGAAACCTACTTTTTACTGTAATTCAGTAGCAGAGATTGATTCTAATACACATCTTATTGTTCGCTGTTCTTCTTTCCTACTTTTCCAACGGCTTCACATCTCGTAATCCACTGGTGCTGTATAGGAAGTAACAGAATAGTGTGCAGTCAGTGATGACGTTTTTCCCTGCTTATAGAAGGAGCTCTTTTCACGTTTTTAGCTCCTTACTACAGATGAGTCAGGTACTGCTGAGACTGCACGTAACCCTAAGGCTGACCTTTTTCTGTGAGCAAAATTAGGATGCCGAGTGTTCAGGTTGCCTACTCTAATCACAGGACGATGAAATTCATATCAAAAGTGCCTGTGTGCAGACCCATGCGTAAGCGAGATCCTCCCTTCTGCAGACGCTCTCTGAACGATTCACGCACGGGCACCTCGTATTTACCGTCGGTCAAAGACGAGGATGCTATCTCTTTATAAGAACTGCACAAGCGGCTTTCCGCTATATAGTTTGTAACTGCAGTATATATTCTGCTCTGTCTTTCTCTCACACTTTTTCATTTAGAACAGATATAATGCGCTGCATCGAACTACTCATTTCAGTCTACTAGTCACGCTTCAACCGTCATTCTTAATCACACAATCGTCGCACTTTTATGAAGGAAATGTGTCTGAGTGTGGAATGAAACAAAATCTTTTCAGTCAGACAGCCGGACATAACTATGGTAGGGTTTTGGCGTCAGCAGTTTTTGACGGAATTATTTTATTTTTAAACATTTTTACAACAGACTGCCTGAACTATACCTCATTCTCATTCTGTGAACACTCCAATTATTATTTTTATTTTAATTAACGATCAGTTCCTATCACTGATAGCTATATGCCGTGTTCCGTTGGTTTATTTCGTAGTATCACATTTTCCGGTGTCAGATGGCGCACAATACATTAGGGTTACTGGGTTGGATTATACTTTACTAACCTAACCAGAAAAGAGTACCGTTTGTAGCTTCTTTATACAATGCCATTGAAATAATCACGCCATACATTTACAATGCTTTCGACAATACACATCGTACATGTACAGTAAGTACAAAGTACGATGTGTTCCGTTCGAGCAGCGTCCACAGAATAATATCGGAGGAGGGACCTGAAAATTAGCTGGTTTTTAATTATCAGGGATTGTTCCGTGTAATTTTTAAATCGATACTGTTCTTGATGCTTCATCAGATGCCACCTAAATTACTACAGCCCTGTTATCACTTTCGTTGGGTATCCAAAAGAGCCAAATCCAGAGTAGTTAACTATGCTGAAATCTAAAATAACGCGCGTACCATATCACTGAAAGGAACGCGACGGCCACATGAAGAAATAATGCTTTATAGGAGAACAACTCGTTTCGTAATATCGCGAAACAGTACATGTACTTGGAGGTAGTTACCAACCTAAAAACTTATGACTTGCAATAGCTATATAGATCTGCAAACGATGTAAATACTGATGTAAAGTTGTTCAGTACACTGTCACCAATAGAAATATCACTGTCGCCATTAGAAATGTCTGCACTTTTACCCGTTACACCTTGTATAAGCCAAGCAGGGAGGAATGGGGAATCATTCTACAGATGATACAAGCCACATGTGGGAAAATTTACTTTGACAAAGGAAAGACTGTTACGGTCCAGCGCCTGCGAACGAGCATCCCTCGGAAGTGATGAAGATGGTCGGCTGCTAGTGCCTTCGTGATCACCTATGGAAAGCGGTAGAAAGACGGTGAGACTAGGAGTAGGTGACAAGATGTTTGACATCTACACCTCATCACAGAATGTGATGGTGGAATGCTTGCCCTCCCTGCAAACCAGTATGTCGGTGGAGGCGTGTTGCATTGTTGGCTGAATCCCAAGTCAGTGGTTGTGTCCAGATACATCCTTATCTAGGCGAAGGGTTGCTCGAAACATGCTGCATGCCACTGATGCAGGCTGGAGGCAGCAGATGATGCTATGGGGGTGGGGGGTGGGGGGGGGGACACATTCACGTAAACTTCCATGAGACCACTGATGGTAATCTAAGGTACTAGGAAAGATGTGGACTCCATGAACAGTATTGTGGATCACCTACATCACTTCATCCTTGAAGTCCCCATGACTGGCATCATCCTGGGGGATAAACTTCCGTGTTGGAAATCCAGTATCGTGCTATCGTGGTTTTAGGGGGATGATAGTAAAGACACGTTAATGTCTTCGCCATCAAATTTCCCTGGTGGAACACATCTGGGATTCTGTATGGGACTCTGCGTGCTTCATCCAACCAGGCGAGATACTTCAAATGATCTAGTGGCCCGTAATTTACAGGAATTGCATGATCTGTGCCCTGCTGGTGTATTAATTTCCAAAACAATAGGCCAACACTCTGTCTTTCCATCCATCCATCCAATCAACCAGGCGAGATGCTTCAAATGATCTAGTGGCTCGTAATTTACGGGAATTGCGTGATCTGTGCCCTGCTCGTGTATTAATTTCCAAAAAAATGGGCCAACACTCTATCATTCCATCCATCCATCCATCCAACCAGGCGAGATGCTTCAAATGATCTAGTAACCAGGCGAGATGCTTCAAATGATCTAGTAACCAGGCGAGATGCTTCAAATGATCTAGTGCCCCGTAATTTACGGGCATTGCATGATCTGTGCCCTGCTCGTGCATTACATTCCAAAAGAATGGACCAACACTCTATCTAGCAGGTGGTCACAATGTTTTGTATCATTGGTATGTATCAATGATTCAACAGTAGAGCAGGAGTGGGGGACATCCTACTGAAGAATATAATTCTCTACTGAAACAAGTAAAAGCCAACTCAAGATGCAATGTAGTATTTGTTATTGATTGCGAACCAAATAGTAGGGAATAGTAAGCTCACTAACTCACTCGGAAATTTCACTGCTAATTGGTTGTGGCCTTAAGCTTAATACAAAACTCTACCTTTTTTTCCTTTTCTGGAGAGCATCTCTCGTTTTCATCAACAGAAATACAGTACTCATCTATTCCACCACTCTTATTCCTACCAGTAACACTACACGCAAAGAAAGGACTGATGTGTGTAATCAAACAACAGTTTTTCATGTACCCAGACCGTAATCTTTCCTTCATTTCGCTAAATTCATGCCATCACAGTGTATACTCACAAAGTACTCCACCTCTTTTTTCAGTAGTCTACCAGCGATATCGCCGGCTGTTCTCAAGGGATACACAGTAAGAGAACTGTTGTATCAATTGTTGGTCCACCTAGATTCGTGATGGGAGGTCGCAGCAAAGACATGGGCTTCAAACCATCCCAGTTATTGATTTCTGAATAAAATACAGATCGTATAGATCTTAAATTAGATTTCCCCTGAGATATTGAAGTCTCTCATTTATCTACGATAACGCTGGAAGCTGAAGAAGTGAATTAAAATTGGGGCTGCGGCCGGGACTCGAACCGAGATTTTCTTGTTTACTGGTTAGATATGCTGACCATATGGGCATTTATGGGCAACAGAGCTGCACGAACTACTCAAGTCAAACACCCTCCCTACCTGGAAATAGTGACCATATAAGAGGAGATGTGAATTGGAGTTTGTGTTGGGGAGGGTATTTGACTCAAGTAGTTCATGAAACTGTATTGACCATAATGCTGCGATGGTGTAATGGTCAGCATATCTGCCTAGTAAACAAGAAGACCCGGGTTCCAGTCCCGGCCGCAGCACAAATCTTAATTCGCTTCTTCTGCTTCCAACATTATCGTAAAATACAGATCATATAAAACGAATATCCGAACGTAGACGTTGTTGTCGAAACAAGGAGAGGTGTTTGGGGCACCACAAGCTAACTTTCGCAGCCTGCAGGCGACATTTGCACAGTAGTGTGCCACTTATACTGTAAAACTAGGTGCTCGGCATCCCTTGTCGGTGTAGTGCACTGCTACTAACCACTTCTGCGTATCTTCTGGGTTCGGATTTCATGGGGAACATTCTTTGTGGATCACATTAGTGTGATGGCACGTCATGGGCCTGGGCTCCACGTTTGGCGACCGTATAAAGGCTGGGATTCTCTGAGGTCTTCAGCGGTCTCTCCTGGTGTCTGAGTAGGTACCGAGTATGTGAATCGTGTCCTGCTTGTAAGTCGAATCGCATGCCCGGTACTGCCACAGGCGCCAGGTGTTTCACTCTGTCATGGCCAGTCGACTGAATTTCCGATCGCAAGAAGGCGTGGACACTCCACTTTGTGATGACAAGAAAGACGTAGGACTGTAGTAGCTGATAGTGCACTCGAGTGATACATAGTTTTTCATTTATGTATTTATTTATCCATTCATTCGCACTGATTCAGTTTCTCTGTACCTTCAATGGATTTTAACTGTTCTTATTTGCATTTGTTTTAGTCCCTGTTGCACTCAGTTTTAATGTGCTTTTTCCTGCACTCAAAATTAATGTAAGTTGCACTACATGAATGACCGGATTCTATTTCAGTAAGAATGTTGTGAGTGTGTGTGTCTGTGTTTGACAGCGTCATATAAGGTGATGAAGGCAGCCTCCAGTAGTATCTGGAAACGTTAGTAGTTTGATCATATCATGTCGACATCACACACCCGCTAGAACCACAGAGAAATAGGTTCACAATATTTATAAAATTACTTTTACTATATTTCTGTTTATTGCTATAACTACCAATCGAGGATAATTAACCAAGCATACATAAATTAAATATATTTAGATTTTTATATCAGAGACGTTCATACTTTCGTGCCATGAGAAGGACATCCTGTATTAATTAGCTCCTTGAGTCTTACACGCCATGTCAAATTTTATACATATGAAACAAAATATGTCGATCATGTCTGTCTAAAAGTAAATGCTGTTGCATTTTTGGTGTTGTTCTTCTTCCTATGAGCGCCAATTTGCTGTTTTTTCCACATTCCACAGCACTATGCACTGATCGCTTGTTTTAATGCAATGTTTTGGTTTCTGTTGCCGACTGTCAAATCTGGCAAATATGGCACTAAAATTGTGTTTTATTCAGTTGCTGTCAGACGGTCCATAAGTGAAAATTATCAATATACCGTAGTATTACGCGCAACTGAGGAGGACAGGACCACAAAAGTTGAAGATATATCTGCACCTACACCCGTTACACCACATATGATGTAGAAACGTTGTCAGCAAAAATCTCTTTTACTAGGGTAGAGCTACCTTCAGTGGTGTGTCCTGTTTTGAACTGAGCCCCAATGGTCAGCAATCTCTTTGACTAGGGTAGAGCTACCTTCAGTGATGAGTCCTGTTTTGAACTGAGCCCCAATGGTCAGCAATCTCTTTGATTAGGGTAGAAATACCTTCAGTGATGAGTCCTGTTTTGAACTGAGTCCCAATGGTGAGCAATCCCTTTGACTAAGGTAGAACTACCTTCAGCGATGAGTCCTGTTTCTAACTGAGCCCTAATGGTCAGCAATCTGACTAGGGTGGAACTACCTTCAGCGATGAGTCCCCCATGGTCAGAAATCTCTTTGACTAGGGTAGAACTACCTTCAGCGATGAGTCCTGTTTTGAACTGAGCCCCAATGGTCAGCAAAGACATGTCTGGAGACGTCCTGGACAGCGGTGGGATATTACCTTGACTGTCGCCCGACATACAGCCCGACAGCCAGGACTGATGGTCTGGGGTGCCACTTCTTTTCATAGCAGACGCTTTTGGTTGTCATCTGCGGCAACCATACAGCAAGATGGCACGCCGACGACTTTCTGCGCCCTGTTTTGTTGCCCCTTATGGCTCTGAGCTTAGATTTCAGCAAGATAATGCCTGCCTGCACTCGGGTAGTGTTTCTACTGCTTATCTTCGTGCTTGCCAAACACTACCATGGCCAGCGACTCCACTGGATCTCTCCCCAGTTGAGAACGTTTGGAGTATTGTGGGCAGAACCATCCAACCATTTTGACGATCTAACATGTCAATTGGACAGAATTTGGTGCGATACCCCACGGGAGGACATCCAACAACTCAGTCATCAATGCCGAGTAACTACTTGTATATGGGCAAAAGGTGGACCATCGCGGTGTGTATTTACGTTATATTATTGCCACTGAGAAACGATAGGTCGGTTCTCGAAAGACAGAAATTCCAAGTGTTATTTTTTAGTTTTATAGGTACTAGCCAGAAGGACCCAATTTTGTGTCCCTTTTATGAAATTATGAATTAGTAACTACACTCCTGGAAATTGAAATAAGAACACCGTGAATTCATTGTCCCAGGAAGGGGAAACTTTATTGACACATTCCTGGGGTCAGATACATCACATGATCACACTGACAGAACCACAGGCACATAGACACAGGCAACAGAGCATGCACAATGTCGGCACTAGTACAGTGTATATCCACCTTTCGCAGCAACGCAGGCTGCTATTCTCCCATGGAGACGATCGTAGAGATGCTGGATGTAGTCCTGTGGAACGGCTTACCATGCCATTTCCACCTGGCGCCTCAGTTGGACCAGCGTTCGTGCTGGACGTGCAGACCGCGTGAGACGACGCTTCATCCAGTCCCAAACATGCTCAATGGGGGACAGATCCGGAGATCTTGCTGGACAGGGTAGTTGACTTAGACCTTCTAGAGCACGTTGGGTGGCACGGGATACATGCGGACGTGCATTGTCCTGTTGGAACAGCAAGTTCCCTTGCCGGTCTAGGAATGGTAGAACGATGGGTTCGATGACGGTTTGGATGTACCGTGCACTATTCAGTGTCCCCTCGACGATCACCAGTGGTGTACGGCCAGTGTAGGAGATCGCTCCCCACACCATGATGCCGGGTGTTGGCCCTGTGTGCCTCGGTCGTATGCAGTCCTGATTGTGGCGCTCACCTGCACGGCGCCAAACACGCATACGACCATCATTGGCACCAAGGCAGAAGCGACTCTCATCGCTGAAGACGACACGTCTCCATTCGTCCCTCCATTCACGCCTGTTGCGACACCACTGGAGGCGGGCTGCACGATGTTGGGGCGTGAGCGGAAGACGGCCTAACGGTGTGCGGGACCGTAGCCCAGCTTCATGGAGACGGTTGCGAATGGTCCTCGCCGATACCCCAGGAGCAACAGTGTCCCTAATTTCCTGGGAAGTGGCGGTGCGGTCCCCTACGGCACTGCGTAGGATCCTACGGTCTTGGCGTGCATCCGTGCGTCGCTGCGGTCCGGTCCCAGGTCGACGGGCACGTGCACCTTCCGCCGACCACTGGCGACAACAGCGATGTACTGTGGAGACCTCACGCCCCACGTGTTGAGCAATTCGGCGGTACGTCCACCCGGCCTCCCGCATGCCCACTATACGCCCTCGCTCAAAGTCCGTCAACTGCACATACGGTTCACGTCCACGCTGTCGCGGCATGCTACCAGTGTTGAAGACTGCGATGGAGCTCCGTATGCCACGGCAAACTGGCTGACACTGACGGCGGCGGTGCACAAATGCTGCGCAGCTAGCGCCATTCGACGGCCAACACCGCGGTTCCTGGTGTGTCCGCTGTGCCGTGCGTGTGATCATTGCTTGTACAGCCCTCTCGCAGTGTCCGGAGCAAGTATGTTGGGTCTGACACACCGGTGTCAATGTGTTCTTTTTTCCATTTCCAGGAGTGTATATTTTCGCCACTCTCGTTCGTTTCTGTGAAACTGGAGCTGAACGACGTCACCCTCACCACAGCCGGTGTGGGGTGCAGGCGTTGCTGGCAACTGCATCAAAATATTTGTGACGTCTCGTAATCGGCGGAGCGGACCTCTTAAACTACTTCATACAACTTCGTCATAAACGAGATCTGTTGCTGTTACCTGCACTACTTCCAAGTCACTTGCAAATCTGTGGGAATACAAGCTATTTTCAGAAACCTGCTTCTTACCGTAATTCACTAGTAAAGATTGATTCTGATAAATACCTTACGGTTTGATCTTCTTCTTTCCCTTTTTCTTCTGCTTACCATCCTACAGTCCTCTCGTGCTGGACAAGAGGTAACAGAGTATTGTAAAGCCTGTGATGTTTTTCGCCCTGCCTGCAGGAGGAGCCTTGTTCACAGTTTCAGCTCCTTACTGTAGTTGCAGGAGAGTCCACCACTTCTGAGGCTGCACATAACCCTAATTCTGACCTCTTTCCGCAACCACCCGAAATTATTCCACGTCTTGTACCTAACCTGGATACCGGAACTTTAAGTGGCCTACTTTATCATAGGACGAAGAATTTTATGTTAACAGTAGTTGTATGCAGATCCAGGGGCCAGCGCTATCTTACCTTCTGCACACACTCTTTGATCCAATTTCGAACGCTTCATGGAATGCCACTAAGTATTTACCGTCTATCAAAGATCTTTAGAAGAACTGCACAAGTGTCGTGCCACTAATAGCCTATAACTCCAGAATGTGTTCTGCTCTCTCTCTCTCTTTTTATTTAGAACAGAAATAAACTGCTGCATAGTACTACTCATAACAGTCTCCTTATCACGCTTTAACCGTCGTTCGTGGCACAGTCGTCACACGTTTATGAGGAAATGAAACAAAGTCCTGTCAGTCAGACAATTGGACATAAATCTCGTAGTCTTTCGGCATCAACTGTTTTTGACAGAATTATTTTAATCGTAAACATTTTTACAACAGGTTATCTTACTAAGTACATTCTCAGTCTGAGAACACATACTATTATTTTATTTAATCATCGATTTCTGTCACTTACAACCATAAGCCGTGATCCTTTGTTTATTCCGTGGTGTCATTTTCAACTCTCATACGGCACAGAATAGACTAGGCGTATAGGTTGGATTCTACTTTATTAACGCGGAAACTATACGTTTGATGGCTTCTTCTTATAAAGACACTGAAATATTCACACCAGCCATTAACAGTTCTTTCAACACCATAAATCGCTCACGGACAGTAGCTACAAAGTATCAAGTATTCCAATCCAATAGCTAGGAGTATGAGGGAATTTAAAATTAGTTGGCATTAGGTGAGGTATCAAGAATGTGTTTCGTGTAATTTTAAGTCGATACCGTTCTTGATGCTTCATCAGATGCCATCTAAACTGACACAGCCCCATTATCACACTGTCGTTGGTTTTCGAAAACACCAAATACAGTTCTGAAATCTAAACTATTGTCCGTACTGCATAACAGAAAGGAACCCGACGGCCATAGGAAGAATGGCCATAGGAAGAAACAAAGCCTCATAGGTGAACAGCTCATTTTGTACTGTCGCAAAGCAAGAGACAGTGTTTCACAGATATCATTGGTGAATTGGGGTGACCTTAAACAAAAGCGTTTTTCCTTACAGGGAGACAATTTCACAAAACTGCAATCATGAGCTCGCTCCTCTGCATGCCAAAATATTTTATCGACTCCCAGTTACATAGAGAGAAATTTCCATCGTAATAAAATAAGAGAAATCAACGCTAGTAGAGGAAGATGTACGTGTCCATGCTTCCAGCGTCCTCTTCGAGTGTGGAACGGTGGAGAAATGGAGAATGAACCCTCTACCGAACAGTTAAGTTTAAATTGGAGAGTGATAACCTTGCCTGTAGGCTCTTCACTGGATTTGCGTATCGTAACAGCGCACTCCTAGTCATCAGCAGAGGAAACGGCCAAGTTTACGTATCGGGGATCCTAGAAATATTATTCTCGCACTCTTCACGTTCACTCCTAAAGATAGCGCACGTTTGGATTTATTTAGGCCGTTCCCCATGAGCGATGCAGTCGTCGTAAATGTTAGTGTAAGCTCTTCGCCGCACTGGTGGCATAGACAATACATTTGGCGACCCTGTCAGGGTTTAGTCTGAAGTCACGCGCCAGATGATTACGTGCTATTCGACGGTTATTCCTGATGTCTGTGACCGCAGTAGGAATGTGACTCGTGTCTTTATTCTAAATCGAATCACCTTCCTGATGCGGACTCAGCTGCCAGGTGCTTCGTCCTGGTATAACTAGTCATCTGAAGTACTATTACAAACATTCTTATTAATCAAGAGGATCTGAGTTGACTAACATCCCTTTGTCAAGAAAAGAACGGCAAGCGACATGCTCTTGTCTATTACTACGATGCAGAAGAACGTATGATGCAGCAAATTACGAATTCCGAACGTATCTACAGACCGTGCATTATTTAAACCGAGTAATATACCCCGAGAAACAGATGCATGACTCCCATCTAATATATTTTGCTGACCTATCTAGTATGCAAACTAAATTTCGCACCAAGTGGAAATCTCCATGCAAGGTAGAAAGCAGTAACTTTACAATTAAAACACTCACCTTTAATTTGCTCACTTGCTTCTTTCAACTATCTAAAATTTTTCCCCATATCCATTACAATCTATCCATTTCTTTATATTTCTCTCTTCATTTTCTCAGTCCAAAATACAAGCACGCAAACAAACTCATTCAAATACCCGCATAGACAGCACACACACACACACACACACACACACACACACACACACACACACACAGGCAACTACTGAAACCAAGTACGTGGACGATCCAAAACGTTGAGAACACCACCCACTGCGAAACTGAATGTGTCTGATGCCGTTGTGGGCATGTGATGCGTCAGGGAAAGTATGTAGCATGTAACGGTTAGAACTGCAGATACTAGTATATGTTGTACATTAATATGTACACAAATCAGTACTTTGGTTTTTTTTCTCTCCATCGAACACTCTCCCCACAAACATGTCACAAACGTTATGACTTGATGTTTTCTGCATGGCCGCACTGCACCATTCAGTGACTACGCCTGTCAGTATAAACAATTCGTTTTATGTCTAGACATCCACTCTTCAGCACCTGACCTACTGTTCATGGGAAAATAATCATTAATTGTTGGTTCTTGTCATATGTGCTTGGAGGTACTAACACACCTCAAAACATACGACTTGTAATGTCTATAATTATTAGTCGGGGAATGCCGTAGACGAAAGTCTGCAATTACACATGTTACACCCCGTATAAGTGGAGCAGAGAGGAAAGGGGAATCACTTTGGCGACAGTACAGCCGCAAATGGGAAAATCCACCGACACAAACGGCCTCGATAGAGGACGGTGTTATGGTACATCGCCTTGGAACAGGCGCCTCTCGGAAGCGGCGAAGCCCGCCGGCTCTGAGCGTTTTACCTTCGTTAACATCTATGGAAAGTGGCAGAATGTTTAAATAAGGAGATGTGCCTAGGCGTGGGACGTCTACACCTCAGCACAGAATGTGGAGGCCAGAGGCTTGCCTACTGTTAAGCAGGATGGGCAGATTAAAGCGCTGGGGTGGGCACAAGTGTTTCACAGCACAGTGGTTCACCTTATATTGTTGAAAATGGGCTCTCCACAGCAGATGAGCCCTACACGTTCCTTTGTTGTCCCAACGACATCGTCTATTACGACTGCAGGTGGTACGGGATCATCCAGCGTGGACAGTCTGTCAGCGGAAGCATGTCCCGGTGTTGGATGAATCCCATTTCTTGACGGCGTGCCCAGATGGACATGTGCTCGAAACATGTAACGTACCACGGATGGAGCTCAGTGGGTGTAGTATCATGCTATGGGGGACATTCGGAAAACGTCTGTGACGGAAGGCGAGAATCGTGCTTCTGTGGTTTGAAGGGGATGATAGCAAACTCACGTTGATGACTTAGCGAATTAATTCACCTAATAGAACACATCTGGGAAGCAACATTCGCAGACCAATAGTGTGATTGGATTGAAGAGTTCCTAGATAACAGAACGCAGCATGTCGTTCTCAGTGGAGAGAAGTCTTCCGAAGTAAGAGTGATTTCAGGTGTGCCGCAGGGGAGTGTGGTAGGACCGTTGCTATTCACAATATACATAAATGACCTTGTGGATAACATCGGAAGATCACTGAGGCTTTTTGTGGATGATGCTGTGGTATATCTAGAGGTTGTAACAATGGTCAATGCAGGAGGATCTGCAGCGAATTGACGCATGGTGCAGGGTATGTCAATTGAATCTCAATGTGGACAAGTGTAATGTGCTGCGTATAGATAGATAGAAAGAAAGAAGCTACAATATAGCAGGTCGGCAACTGGAAGCAGTTAATTCCATAAATTATCTGGGAGTACGAAATAGGAGTGATTTAAAATGGAATGATCATATAAAGTTGATCGTCGGTAAAGCAGATGCCAGACAGATTCATTGGAAGAATCCTAAGGAAATGCAATTCGAAAACAAAGGAAGTAGGTTACAGTACACTTGTTTGCCCACTGCTTGAATACTGCTCACCAGTGTGGGATCCGTACCAGATAGGGTTGATAGAAGAGATAGAGAAGATCCAACGGAGAGCAGCGCGCTTCGTTACAGGATCATTTAGTAATCGCGAGAGCATTACGGAGATGATAGATAAACTCCAGTGGAAGACTCTGCAAGAGAGACGCTCAGTAGCTCGGTACGGGCTTTTGTTAAAGTTTCGAGAACATACCTTCACCGAAGAGTCAAGCAGTATATTGCTCCCTCCTACGTATATCTCGTGAAGAGACCACGAGGATAAAATTAGAGAGATTAGAGCCCACACAGAGGCATACCGACAATCCTTCTTTCCACGAACAATACGAGACTGGAATAGAAGGGAGAAGCGATAGAGGTACTCAAGGTACCCTACGCCAAACGCCGTCAGGTGGCTTGCGGAGTAGATGTAGATGTAGATTCAACTAACCAGCGAGGTGTTTCAACTGATCCAGTGGCCTGCAGTTTGTCGGCACTGTATTGCGTTCCAGAAACAGTCCCACACGCTATAGAGCAGGTGGCCACACTGTTTTGTCTCATCAGTGTATACTAATAATGCAACGGTAGCCCAGGAGCGGGCGACAAGCAGTTGACGAATATAATTATGGACTGAAACGAGTGTAGCCAGATGAAGATGTGCATGATAATATTTCCTGCTTTCTCTATCTACAAATCTTAGTTGAATAACAGCCATGGAACTGAACAAGGTTCAGCACAGATAAAGCTGCATTCGTCAAGCGTTCTCTCTCTTCTCTGTCTCGCTCTTTCTCTTGCTTGCTGCCCCCCCCCTCCCCCCTCACCCTCAATGATGTCTCACAGAAGCGTGCTAGAAGATCTCCTGTGGAGCAGTTCCCACAATTTGATCGTCTTCTTTCGTTTCTGAGAGACTAAAATTGACCCTAGTCTGGGCTCGGCCGTCAAATCAAGTAATTCTTTTTTTTAATAGTCTGGAAGCGATAGCGCTGACTGTTCGCTACGAATAGGGAGCAAGGGAAGTGTTGTATCAGTCGTTGGTACATGTAGTTACGTAACAGCCGAGCGGGAAGTCACAGCGAAGGTATGTGCTTTAAACCAGCACTGTTATCGATTTCTGAGTGGAAGACAGGTCATCTAAAACGAGTATCTCAATTCAGAGGTCAATGTCGAAGGAGAGAAAGATGTGCGAGCCACCACAAGCTAACTTTTGTAGTCTCCCGACAGCATTTGCACAGGCGTACACCACTGTAACACTACCTTGTCGGGGTAGTGTACTCCTTTCCACGAGCCCTACATGTCTTTCGGGTTCGGATCTCGCAATGTTCAGACACATCAGTGTGGAGCCCTTACAGCTCGTCACGAGTCTGGGCTACCCGTTTGGTGACCGTGTAGGTACTGTGATTGTCCCGAGCTTCTCAACGGCCCCTCTCCTGGCGTCTGAGGAAGTACCGAGCATGTGAATCGTGTCCTGTTTGTAAGTCGAATCACATGCCCGATACTGACACAGCTGCCAGGCGTTTCATTCTTTCACGGCCAGTCGACTCAACTACTGCCCTCATTAATCAAGAAGACGTGGACACCCAGACTTCGTGATGGCAAGAAAAGCAGAGAATAATAGTAGCTGATTGTCCGTTCCAGTGGTGCATATTTTTCATTTATATATTTATTTATCCGTTCATTCATACCGATTCAATTTTTCGGTATGAACAATCGACAGTAACAGTTTCAATTTACGGTTGTGGCAGTCAGTATGACAACCAGCTTTAGTGTGTTGTTTTTCTACACTCAAACTTAGTATTAGTTGACAATATGTGAGCCACCAGTCTGTTTCATTGAGATTCATGTGGGTGTGTTGCTGCGGCATATGAGAATGACGAGGGCTGCCAACTGTCATTAGTTTGATCATATCATATCGAGCTCACACACCCACTAGAACCATACAGAAATAAATTACAATATTTATAAAATTACTTTCACTGTTTTCTACACTCTCTAAGCAGACACTAAACTAATTTTCATTCTTATAAGTCACAGACGTTCATACTTTTATTACTTAGGCACTATTTTTTCCTGGCAGGAAGGAAGACAACCAGTAGTCATTAGCACCCCGAGACTGACACGCCGTCTAGTATTTTGTAAATACTAAAAAAATATGTAGCCTATGTTCGTATGAACGTTTATTATAGCGTAACCGAAAATTTTGAAGCAAATCGGCCGTGATCTCCCCCTCTGCCCTCTCTCTGTCCTTCACCTCCTCCCCTGTCTCTCTTTCAATCTCCTCCTCCTGTATCTCTCTCCACCTCCTCTCCCTTGTCTGTCTGTCCATCTACTCCATCTCTGTGTCCATTTCCTCCCATCCCTTGCTCGGTCCATCTACACTTCTCGCTGACCTTGAGTCTTCTTTATTCTCATAATCTGAAGTAAATCGGTCGAAATTTTTGTTAACAATGTATTCCATTTATATATTAAATATATATTTATGCACCATATATATTAAAAATTATGTACCCTATATCTGTTAAACTTCATTGCAGTATCATGTAAAAATCTGAAATAAATTGGCCAAGCACTCGTACTTTTCAAGATTTTTGGTAACAACATTGAACAATGACTTATCTTTATAGAGCAGTATATATATATATATCACTCCGTCTTCGGGCCACGAGTGGCCTACCGGGACCATCCGACCGCCGTGTCATCCTCAGTGGAGGATGCGGATAGGAGGGGCGTGGGGTCCGGTCGTTATGATGGTATTCTTGACCGAAGCCGCTACTACTCGGTCGAGTAGCTCCTCAGTTGGCATCACGAGGCTGAGTGCACCCTGAAAAATGGCAACAGCGCATGGAGGCCCGGATGGTCACCCATCCAAGTGCCGACTATGCCCGACAACGCTTAACTTCGGTGATCTCACGGGAACCGGTGTATCCACTGCGTCAAGGCCGTTGCCCGTGTATGTTTATATACCATATAGATTTAAATAAATGCAGGCTATGCCTGTCAGAACGTTTATGAGATCGTAAAAATTTTAAGTAAATAGGTCAACAACATTTCTAAATTTTTGTTAATAACATTAAAACTTCTTTTCTTTGTATAGTAGTACAGAACATAATTTTGTATATATACCAGCTTTGTTTATATGCAGTTCTTACTAAATTGTTCCTTTCCTTTGTGTTTTTTAGCCCTGCAGTGTCTGAGGAGTATTTGTCCTGAGTCACTGTAAGTACAGCTCTTTCTTTAGTTGAATTTTAGTCCTTGACTGGAAATAAAAAGTATATTTTTTCTTTGTATTTATACATCGGAGGGTTCCGGAAGCTACCTTTTCAATCGGTTGATTTTGTTTCTACCATTCTATTTCGATGTTTGTACTCATAGCTTCTTCTATCATTTATAAGCTTACACCTGACTGTTTTAAATTTCTAACGCTAGGAGTTTCCATAACGATTCCTTTGCAATTTATGATTTTTCCTTCGTGGGGGGACCATAATCATGTAGAAGTCTTTGAAAGGAATTTCCAGCATTTGATTGTAGATTTGTATTCACTTGTTTCACAATGTCGTGATTTCAGCTTTGCAGCCATTCTCAAGTGAAATCTCAAAGAAAAATATTTAGTTCGTACGCACTATTTCCACCATGTTACGTGGTTTGATATGTTCTCATATCCTTTAATACGGCGACTGCTACATAAGACCTGATAAATGTTATGTGGAAGATGACATATCATTTAGGTAGACCCGACATTTTTTTGAGATTTCACATTTCACTTGGGAATGGCTATAAAACTAAACTCACGATTGTGTGAAATAGATGAATACAAATCTATAGTCAAATGGTGGAAATTTCTTGGGAAAAGAACCACCTCCCTGACCATCTAACACGCCTATTTAGCATCATATCCCTCAGGAGTATATCGATCATTATCAATCATTGCCCAGCCGAATAACTGCTTGTATTAGGACCAGAGGTGCACCAACGATTTTTTCACTTGCTCAGTTCCGTAAGCTATTTTTCGTGAATAAATCATCCATTTTATCTGATACTGTAATTATTTGATTCTCTGTACGTGGACATCACATCTAACATTTTCCATCCCATTTGGATACTTTCTTCATGGTGCATCGTTCTTTTGTGTTAGAGTCTGTTGACCTCATATTACTGCCACTGAGAAGTGATAAGTCGATTCTTGAAAGAATATATATGACAGAATTGTTTTGTTTGTTAGTTTCAGAAGTAATAGCCAGAAGCATCCAATTCTATGTCACTGAGACCTAATTGTGAATTAGTACTCACCTTTTCGTCACATTCCTTCGTTTCTGTGAAACTTCTCTTTCACCCCAGCTGGTGTGGACATTGGTGACATGTGACATACTTCCAACATTAAGTTTGCGACGTCCCGTCATCGGCGAAGCGGACTTTGTTTTTCGGTGACCCCGGCGTGAAATTAATCTACAATTCTTCACTATAGAAGAAATCTGTAGCTGTTTTCTGAACTACTAAGTCACTTGTAAATGTCACCAGAAACTTACTTCTTAACGTTCTTCACTAGTAGAGACTGATTCTAAAAAATACCTTATAGTATGATCTTCTCCTTTCCTTCATTTTCTTCTACTTCGCATCTTGCAGTCCACTGATTCTGTATAGGAAGTAACAGAATATTGTGCAGTCAGTGATGATGTTTTGCCCTGCCCGTGGGAGGAAAATCTGTTCACTCTTTCAGCTCCTTACAGTAGTTGCAAGAGAGTTCAGTACAGCTGAGACTGCACACAACCCTAGGGCTGACCTATTTCCCCAAGCACGCTAAATTGTTCCACATGTCGTTCATAATCTGGATCCTTCCTCCTGCAGACGCTCTGGGAACCAATTGCGACAGTTTCATGGAGGGACAATAAGTATTTACGTTCATCAAAGACCGAGGATTCCATCTCTTTATGAGAAATGCTGTGCGACGGAGTAGTATGTAACTACAGATTGTATTGCGTTCTCTCTGTGTCTCTTTTTCATTTACGTCAGGATTAAAGCACTGCGTAGAAAGGTTCATTACAGTCTACCCGCCACACTTTAACCTTGATTCTTATGACACAGTCGTAACACTTTTATGAAGGAAATGTGCATAAGTGTCGAATGAAACAAAATCTTTTGTCAGAAAGCTGGACATAATTCTCGTATGCTTTTGGCATCAGTAGTTTTTGATAGAATTATTTTAATTGTAAACTTTTTACAGAAAATCACCCTACTTTGAAAACACATTCTCAATCTGTGAACACTCTTATTATTATTATTATTTTAATTAACGATCCATTCCTATCAATGTTAGCCATAAGTCGTAATCCATTTGTTTCCTTCGTGGTGTCAAATTTTATGCTCACAGATGGCGCAGAATAGACTAGGCGTATAGGATTGGATTCTACTTTATTAACCTGAAAAGAGTGGGTTTTATAGCTTCTTTATAGAATGCCGTTGAATTATTCCCGCCAGCCATTTACAATGGTTTCAACAGTACAACTCGTGCGTAGACAGTAGCAACAAAGTACCAAGTTTTCCGTTCCAACAGTATTCGCAGACTAATACGGCAGGAGGAACTTGAAACTGAGATGTCATTCGATGAGGTATCAGGAATATGTTTCGTGTAATTTTCAAATCGACACTGTTCTTGATACTTCATCAGATGCCATCCAAATTGCCACAGTCGCATCATCACAGTGTCGTGTGCTGAGATATACAATAATGACCATACTGTATGAGTGAAAGGAACCCGACGGCCACATGATGAAACAAAGCTTCGTAGGAGAACAGCTCGTTTTGCATTATCACGAACAGGACAGAGAGTGTTACTCCTGATGTCTGAGTACGCAATAGGAATGTGAATCGTGTCTTCATTCAAAATCGAATCACTTTCCTGGTGCGGACTCAGCCGCCAGGTGCTTCTTCCTGATATGGTCACTCGTCTGAAGTACTGTTACAAACCCTCTCATCAGTGAAGAAGACGTTATTGCTCTAAAACGCCGTTGGCAAGGAAAGAGCAGGGACCGGGAGACTGTTGTCTATTACTACGACGCAGAAGGACGTGGGCTGCAATAAGTATTGAATTTCCAGCATGCCCTCAAACATTCATTAATTAAACCAAATTATATACCTCTCCAAATTAACGTGTGATGCTCATCTAGTATATTTTGCTGGTCTACCTAGCTTACAAAGCAAAACGTCTTACTGCGTGCCAGCCTCCATTCAAAGCAGAAATTTACAATTAAAAAACTCTCAACATTAATTTGCTCACTTGCTCCACCAAATCATCCAAAATTTTTCCTCATGTCCTACTCAATCCATCCATGTCTTCACATTTGTCGTTTCATTTTTTCAGTCCAACACACACACACACACACACACACACACACACACACACATGAATATACGCAAGTGGCTAATAAAACCAACTACATGAATTATGCACAATATTATCAACACCATCAGACTGAATGCGGTCTGTAGGCGTTGCAAGCACGTGATACGGTAAGGAAAGTATCCCGGGTGTAATGGACATAAGTGCATCTGTTTTTGTGTGGGCCACATTAATATGTACACACATCAATGTGTCACATGTTTTTCTTTTCGTTGAACAGTCTTCCCCCATTCACATTACAGACTTTATGACCTGATGTTTTCCGCACAGTCGTACTGCATTACTTAGTGGTTTGTGCCTGTTGTCATAGACTAACCGTTTTCTGTCCACACATCAACAGCTGATCTGATGCTCAGCCTAAAATAAGCATTAATGGTTTGCTGTTGCCACATGTACTTACAGGTACTAAGCAATCTAAAAACAAACGACTTGTAATAGCTGTAATTGTGTCTGCAAATGACGGGAATACTGATGTAACGTTGTTCAGTACAGTATGTTGAAATAGCTGTAATTGTGTCTGCAAATGACGGGAATACTGATGTAATCTTGTTCAATACAGTTTACTGAGTGTATACACGTACCTAAGCGTCAATTTACTCCACAAATCATCACTATTACAGAGATCTGTTGCCTGATACCTGAACTGTCTCATAAAATTCAGCTGTATACTTTGGGAGGCATGCCCATTTTAAAAAAAATACTTCTGACTGTATTTTACTGGTAGAAATTTATTCCAGTGACTTTTATGCCTGAGTTTACTTCTCTTCTTTCTTGCTTTCTTTACTTTTCGAAATTCTCATCGTGTATTAGGGTTGTGTTCAGTCAGTGATGATTTTTTTTCCTCTCCTGGCTGTACGTTGAGCTACAGTTCTTTTCTGCAGCTCCTTACAGCAATTACGGAAGAGGTGAGCATTGCTGAGGCTGCACATAACATTCATGTATTGATATTTGTCGTTAAACTTATTTAATGTGCATGTGTTTCCACTGCATGCTTTGACGCTTGGACCCTGATTCAGAATTATGTATTCACGGTTCAGCACATGTTATGGTTCTGCCCAAAGATAACTCACCTGGGAACCCACATTGTCCAAGTCTTATGGTAGTTAGTTTGTTTTGGATGACGGAATGAGATGTACATACACATTCTCGCTTTTGCAGTCACTTTTATTCTTTTCCACATCAGCATGAAAAGTCCCGCAGTTCATCCAATTGTTTGTATATTGTTTGTTCAGTCAAGGTAATGTTTCTTACGCTTGTACACTTTTCAAAAGTATAAACAGAATCAAAGAATGCTTTTCTGCTAAAGTACATTTTTCTATTGGACATGCCATAGTAATTAACACGTTAGATCCTATGTTTACGTAACTATCAATTGCACAAGTGAATAAGACTTTTTGCAAAATTACCAAATCAAACAAATCTTCCAATTCCTTGCATTAGCTGTTTGTATGTTTAATTATTGAAGGGCTATCGTATATGTCATGAGTGTAGTACAACTAGTGAAGATGTTGTCAAGGTTCGAAAGTTTTAAAAGAAAGTTTAAAAGGATCTAGCTTTGTTACGTCTAAACTGGCTTTATAACATGGTTTAATATACATTCAAGTAGAAAGCTGAATCCCTTACTATAGACCGCAAGATAGAAAGTACACCGAAATTTCTATCTACACGTCATCTTTCCAAATTCTCGATACATATAAAAAGTTCTCCCCTTTTGCAGTTCGATATCATGCACGTTTGTTGTGAAAGATAGGATGTTTTTAAAGAGTGGGAAAAATAAAATTGGCCCGTAAAATGTTTGTGCCCCTTAAGACAGGCAACACAACTTACATCATCAGTCCCAGGTAAATTGATGTATGTAAGGTTGCCTATCTTAAGGTGGGTAAACATTTTACGGGCAAAATTTACTTCACATACCCCTTATATCGGTTTTGGAGTTTGCCTCTCAAGCAAAGGTCTCAAGTCAGCAGTGATTGATCAGCTTTCAGGTTCACAAAGTATCAGTCGCTGGGAGCTCATGATGAACTAGTTCCATGTCACTCGCCCTAGTGATGAGCAAGCGAAATTAGTAGTGGTACCTGTCGGCTTCGATAAAACTTGCACGTCTGTTGCAAAATCTGACAATGTTTTGTTAACTGACGGTGCCTGAATCTAGTGGTTGCTGTTAAAATTAACGGCTGTCCTGTCCAGAGCAACGGTTACACATATTCGACCATATCTGTGCGTATGCTTAAGCTTTGTCCAAAACACACTACATCTCCTCAATCAGCACGAAAAGGAAAGTGGTCTGTACCTCTTTGAACTATTGTCGTGCTCTAGATGAGGTTGTGCGGATAATTATGGACACCATAAGAAGATTCAGGTAATACTCTTCTGTTGCCATATTTCGTAGTGCAGTATCTGGAAATGCTACGATCGAGCCTGTTCTAAGGCGTAGTTCCACACACACATCAGTGTGGATGAAACATTTGTAGGACTCGAAGCCTCACTTGCCACTTTCGAGCCACAGGACAGTCTTAAGTAATCTTCATCCCAATGATGAAATACACTTAGCTGTCAAAAAGTCCTTGGTTACTTCCTAACATCGTACCGGACCTCCTCTTGCCCTGTGCAGTGCAGCAACTGGACGTGGCAGGGATTTAACAAGTCGTTGGAAATCCCCTCCAATAATATTGTGCCATGCAACCTCAATAGCTGTTCGTAACTGCGAAAGTGTTTCCGATGCACGATTTTGTGTACAAACTCAGCTCTCGATTATGTCGCATAAGTGTTCGATGGGATTGCTGTCGGGAGATATCGCTCGCCACATCATTCACTCGAATTGTCCAAAATGTTCTTCAAACCAATTGCTGAACAACTGTGGCCCACTGACGTGATGCACTGCCATCCATAAAAATGCCATCGTTGTTTGGGAACATAAAATCCATGGCTGGCTGTAAATGGTCTTCAACTAGCCAAACATAATCATTCACCATCAATGATCACTCCGCACTACACCACACTGTTATGGAGCCAACACCAGCTTGCACAGTGCCTTCTTGACGGTCACGACTTGGGTCCGTGGCTGCGTCGGCTCTGCGCTACAATCGAACGCTAACATCATCTCTTACCAACTGAAATCGGGCCTCATCTGTCCAAGCCGCGGTTTTCCAGTCGTCTAGAGTCCCACCGATATGGTCACGACCCCAGGGAAAGACGCTGCTGTTAGCAAACGCACTAACGTCGTTTGTCTGCTGTCATAACTCATTAATGCCAAATTTCGCTGCACTGTCCTGTCGGTTACGTTCGTCATACATACGACATTGATTTCTCCGATTATTTCGCGGAGTGTTGCTTGTCTATTAGCACTGACATCTCTACGGAAACGCCGCTGCTCTCGGTCGTTAAGTGAAGGCTGTCGGCCACCGTGTTGTCTGTGGTGAGAGGTAATGGAAACTGAGTATTCTCAGCACATCCTTGAGACTGTGGATCTCGGAATACTGAATTCCTTACATTTCCGAAATGGAATGTCCCGTGTGTCTAGCTCCAACTACAATTGCGCGTTCGGAGTCTGTTAATTCCGATAGTGCGGCCATATTCACGTTAGAAACCTTTTCACGTGAACCATCTTAGTACAAATGACAGCTTCGCCAATGCGCTGCCCTTTTATACCTTGTGCAAGAGATACTATCGCAATCTGTATATATGGATATCGCTGTCCCGCCGGCCGCGGTGGTCTAGCGGTTCTAGGCGCTCAGTCCGGAACCGCGGGACTGCTACGGTCGCAGGTTCGAATCCTGCCTCGGGCATGGATGTGTGTGATGTCCTTAGGTTAGTTAGGTTTAAGTAGTTCTAAGTTCTAGGGGACTGATGACCACAGATGTTAAGTCCCATAGTGCTCAGAGCCAGCCATCGCTGTCCCATGACTTTTTGGACCTCAATGTGTTTCGACGAGTCAAACTTTCACTCATGTTTCTGCTTCATCGTGTCACTCGGTATGCTTATCGTAAAGCAGACATTTCAGCTCTGGCGAAACAGGCATGAGCTGGGCCTAGGCATTCACCATTTCTCTGCGACAGAAGTGACGTACTGCTAACATATGGTTCTGCAATATCTCCTAATTTGGGTTTATTTGGGCCATTCTTTATGTGTGTTGTAATTTTCACAAACGGTACCGATATATTCATCGGCGCTCCTGGTTTGGACTAGACATTTGACAACTGTGCAGGGCTGGATCGAGTAATAGGATTTCACAACCAGCTCCGGTGTACTACCGGCGTCTCTGTGAGTGCCAGGTAAGTGACTCGTGTGCTAGTCGTGAAACGAGTCACAGCCTGATACTCACGCAGCTGCCGGGTACTTCACTGTCCGATCTCCTGCCGACAGAAACACGATTGAAGACGCTTAGATTAACCAAAACGAAATTTCCAACATCATCGTTGCAAGGAGAGCGGAGTATTCACACACTCCTACTGAAGAAGAGCAAACGCTGAACTTGTCACATTTTATACTCACAGATGGCGCGCAATAGACTCGGCATCTATGTTTTCGTCATACTTTATTTGCCTGAAAAGAGTACGATTTATAGCTTCTTTATAAAATTCCATTGAAATATTCCCGCCACACATTTACAATGCTTTCAGCAGTATAAGTCGTACGTAGACAGTAAGTACAAAGTTTTCCGTTCCAGCAGTATTCGCAGCATAATATGGAAGCAGAGACTTGAATGTTAGCTGTCATTCGATGAGATACCAGGAGTACGTTTCGTGTAATTTTCAAGTCGACACTATTTATGATGCTTTGTCAAATGCCATCTAAATTGCCTAAGCGCCGTTCTCACAGTGCCTTGGTTATCGAAAGGGACAAACGTACAGTACATAACTGTTCTGAAATATAAAATAATATCCGTACTGTATCAGTGAAAGGAACTCGACGGCCACGTAATGACACAATGCGTCAAAGGAGATCAGCTCGTTTCGTATTATCGTGAGCTGGACATCGAGTATTACTCCTGATGTCTGAGAACGCAGTAAGAAAGTGAATCGTGTCTTCTTTGTAAATCGAATCACTTTCCTGGTGCGGACTCAGCTGGCAGGTGCTTCTCGCTGGCATCGCTACTCGCCTGCAGTACTATTGCCAACCCTCTAATCAAGAGCCGGCCGGTGTGGCCGTGCGGTTAAAGGCGCTTCAGTCTGGAACCGCGTGAGCGCTACGGTCGCAGGTTCGAATCCTGCCTCGGGCATGGATGTGTGTGATGTCCTTAGGTTTAATTAGTTCTAAGTTCTAGGCGACTGATGACTTCAGAAGTTAAGTCGTATAGTGCTCAGAGCCATTCTAATCAAGAAGACGTTAGCTGTCTAATATGCCGTTGGCAAGGAAAGAGGAGAAAGGCGAAGGCTGTTGTCTATCAATACGACGCAGAGCGACGTGGGCTGCAACAAGTATTGAATTTCCAGCATACCTTAAAACGTTCATTAATTAAACCGCATTGTATACCTCCCGAAATTGATTTGCGATACTCATCTAGTTTTAGAATTCTCCACATTAATTTGCCCACTTGCTCCATCAAATCATCTAAAAATTTTCCTCATGTCAAATTAATCAGCCCATGTCTTCCTATGTCTTTCCTCATTTCTTCAACCAAAAACACAAGAACAGAGACAAACTCATTCAGGTATCAACACAAACACACACACACACACACACACACACACACACACTTGAACATACGCAAACAGCTATTAAAACCAACTACACGAATGTGCCAAAATATTATGAATACCACCTACTGCTAGACTCAATCCTGTCTGTGGCCGTTGCAGGCAAGTGATTCGGTAAGGAAAGTATAGAGGATATGCATATACAGGGTCACAATTATTGAACTATATGAAATAAAATCGTGATAAATTCTGAACGGTTTGCGTTGGGACGTTAGAACTGCACGATTGGACGCGGGTCAAGATCGGAATTGGTATGCGTACGACAGTTTGGCTTAGCAACGAAGCCCACGTTCATTTGTACGGGTTCATCAACAAGCATAACTGGCGCATTTGGGGGACGGAGAATCTACATTTCGCGATCGAGAAGTGTCTTCACCCTCAACGGCTGACTGTGTGGTGTGCAGTGTCCGGTCACAGAATAATGGGAGTGATATTCCTTGATAGCTGGACGACTACCAAACGGTCCATAAAGGTTTCGGAAGATGGTTTCAACCCCATTAGCCAAAATGACCCAGATTTTGTCAAGATGTGGTTCATGGAAGACGGAGCTCGACCTAATCGATGCAGGAAAATGTTTGATGTCCTGAAGGAGCACTTTGGGGACCGCATTCTGGCTCTGGGGTATCCGTAGGTAACTGGCAGGGGCCTCAATTAACCATCATATTCTCCGTATCTGAACACATGTGACTCCTTTTTATGGGACTATATTAAAGACAAGGTGTACAGCAATAGCCCCAAAATCTTTGCTGAGCAGAAAACAGACATTCAGGAGGTCATCGTCAGCATCGATGCTCCGACACTTCAGTGGGGCATACAGAATCTCGCTATTCGTCTAGGCCACATCATCACCAACGACGTCAGGCACTTTGAACATGTCATAACCTAAGTCCGAATATCTGTAGCGACTTTTACACGTTGAATAAAGTGTGTGCACGACGTATTTTCTAACAAATTCTCATTTTTCATATAGTTCAATAATTGTCACCCTGTGTTTTTATGTGTGGTACCCCAATATTTAAACACATTTTGTAACTAGTTCACATTTTTTTCATATAGTTCAACAATTGTCCCATTGTATTTTTATATATGGTACCTTAATACGTATATACATTAATAATGTGCCACACATATTTCCACTGTGTCGAACACTCTTCCCACAAAGACATTACAAACTTTATAACCTGATGTTTTCAGCACAGCCGTCCTGCACGACTAAGTGGTTCATGCCTGTCAGTATACAGTAACTTTGTTGTTTCTACACATCCACACTTCAACATCTGACCTGCTGCCTAGAGGAAAATAAACATAAATGGCTTGCTGCTGCGACATGTACTTGGAGGTACTAACTGATGTAAAAACATACGACTTGTAATGGCTATAATTATGTCTGCAAATGACGTAATTGCTGATGTAATATTGTTCAGTACAGTATGCTGAGTGTGTTCACGTACCCCAAGCGTCAGTTTACTCCACAAATCATCAGTATTACAGAGATCTGTTGCCTGATACCTGAACTGCCTCTGAAAAGTCAGCTGTATGCGTTGGGAGATCTGGCTTATTTTCAAAAAATAATTGTGACTGTATTTTGCTGGTAGAATGTGGTACCAGTGGCTTATTTGCCTTAGAGTTTACTTCTCTTCTTTCTTACTTTTTTTACTTTTCGAAATTCTCATCGTGTGGCGGACTGGCGGTATATAAAGAGCATTAGGGTTGTGTTCAGTCGGTGATGATTCTTTTCCTCTCCTGGCTATAGGTTGAGCTACAGTTCTTTTCTGCAGCTCCTTATCGTAGATACAGGAGAGGTGAGCATTGCTGAGGCTGCACATAACATTCATGGAGTGATATTTGTCATTAAACGTATTTAATATGATGTGTTTCATTGCATGATTTCACGCTTGGACCCTGACTCAAAATTATGTATTCAACTTTGACCACATGTTATAATTCTGTCTAAAGATAACTCACCTGGGAAGGCACATTGCGCAAGTCCTGTGGTAGTTTAGTTTGTTTGGGATGATGAAATGAAATGTACATACACATGCTCGCATGTACAATCACTTTTAAGCCTTTCCACACCAGCCTGAAAACTCGCGCAGTTCATCCAATTGCTCCTGTGTTGTTTGTTCAGTCGAGGTAATGTTTCTTACCCTTGTACACTTTTCAAAAGTAAAAACTGAATCAAGTAATGCTTTTCTGCTAAAGTACATTTTTCTATTGGACACACCATGGTAATTAAGATGTTAGATCTTATGTTTACGTAAATATCAATCGAACGATTGGTTAAGACTCTTTGCAAAGTTTCCAAATAAAACAAATCTTCCAATTCCGTGCATTAGCTGTATGTATGGATAATTATTGAAGGGCTCTCGTACATATGGTGAGTGTAGTACAACTAGAAAAGTTGTTTTCAAGGATCCCAAGTTTTAAAAGAAAGTTTAAAAGTACCAGTGAAAATCTAGCTTTGTTACTTCTAAACTGGCTTTTTAACTTCGTTTAATATTCATTCACGTGGAAGGCTGAATTCCGTACTATATACCACAAGATAGAAAGTGTAGCGAAATTCGCATCTGCACATCATCATTCCAAATTCTCGATAGATATCAAAAGTTCTCCACTTCAATATAATGCACGTTTGTTGTAAAAGATTGAATGTTGTTAAATGGTAGGGAAAATAAAATTGCCCGAAAAACATTCGTGCACCTTAAGATAGGTAACCCAACTTACATCATAAGTCAAAGGTAAGATTGACGTTAGTTGGCTTGCCTATGTTAAGGTGGATAAATATTTTACGGGCCAATTTTATCTCGGACACCCTGTGTATCGGTTTTGGTGTTTGCCTTTCAAACGAAGGTTTCAGATCGGCTTCGATTCATTAGGTTCCAATTTTGCAAAGTATCAGTTGCTGGAAGTTCATGATGGAAAAGTTGCATATCATTCGCCAAGTGGAGAGCAAGCCAAACTAGTGGTGGTACCTGTCTACTAGCAAGAAACTTGCACGTCTTTAGTAATACTTCCTGAATCTAGTGGTTGCTATCAAGATTAAGCTGTCCTCAGCAACAGTTACACATGTTCGACCATATCTGTGTGTATCCTTAAGCTGTCTTTGTCGAAAACACATTACATCTCCTCAATCAGCACGAAAAGGAAAGTGGTCTGTACATCTTTATCTATTGTAGTGCCCTAGATGTGGCTGTGTGGATAATTATAGCGTCGATGAGAAGACGGAAGTAATGGTCTTCTGTTATCATATTTCGTAGTGTAGTATCTGGAAATGTTACGTTAGAGGCTCTTATAAGGCGTGGTTCCACACACACATCACTGTGGATGAAACATCTGTAGGACTCGAGCCTCACTTTCCACTTTCTAGATCACGAGTCACAGGACAGTTTTAAGTCATACTCACCCCAATGATGACATACACTGAGCTGACAAAAGTCCTTGGATACCTCTTAATATCATGTCGGACCTTCTTTTATCCAGTGCAGTGCAGCAACTCCACGTGGCATGGACTCAACAAGTCGTTGGAAATCCCCTGCAAAAATATTGTGCCACGCTGTCTCAATAGCTGTCCATAAGTGCGAAAGTGTTTCCAATGCAGGATTTTGGGAACGAACTCTACTCTCAATGATGTCCCATAAATGTTCGAAGTTACTGCTGTCGGACGAATCGTTCGCCAAATCATTCACTCGAATTGTCCAAAATGTTCTTCAAACCAATTGCTGAACAACAGTGGCCAAGTGACGTGGCGCTCTGTCCCCCATAAAAATTCCATCGTTGTTTTAGAACATGAAATCCATGGATGGCTGCAAATTGTCTCCAAGTAGCGTAACATAACCATTCAGAATCAATGATCGCTCCACATTACACCACACTGTTATGGAGTCACCACCAGCTTGCACAGTGCCCACTTGCAACTTGAGTCCGTGGTTTCGTGGGGTCTGCGCTACAATCGAACCCTAACATCATCTCTTACCAACTGAAATCGGGACTCATCTGTCCAAGCCACGGTTTTCCAGTCGTCTAGAGTCCCACCGATATGATCACGAGCCTAGGGAAAGACGCTGCTGGCGATGTCGTGCTTTTAGCAAAGACACTCAGGTAGTTTGACTGCAGCCATAGCTCATTAATGTCAAATTTCGCCGCACTACACTGACGGTTACGTTCGTCATACATCCCACACTGATTTCTACGCCTATTTAGGGGAGTGTTGCTTGTCTATTAGCACTGACAACTCTTCGCAAACGCCGCTGCTCTCGGTCGTTAAGTGGTGGCTGTCGGTCACCGCGTTGTCCATGGTGAGAGGTAATGTTGGAAACTGAGTATTCAGGGTACACTCTTGACACTGTGGATCTCGGAATACTGAATTCTCTTAGAATTCCGAAACACAATGTCCCACACGTCTAGGTCCAACTACAATTCCGCGTCGTGCGGCCATAAACACGTTGGAAACCTTTTCACATGAATCACCTTGGGACAAATGCAAATTCGCCAATGCACTGCTCCTTTATACCCATGACTTTTGTCACCTGAATGTATTTTGACGAGGCGAACTGAACTTTCACTCATGTTTCTGCTTCATCGTGACACTCGGTGTGCTTATCGTAAAACAGGTATTTCAGCTCTGGTGAAACAGGCATGAGCTGGGCCTAGGCATTCACCATTTGTCTGCGACAGAAATTACGTACTTCTAACATATGGTTCTGCAATATCTCCTAATTTGGGTTTATTTGGGCCATTCTTCATATGTGTTGTAATTTTCACAAACGGTACCGATATATTCATCGGCGCTCCTGGTTTGGACTAGACATTTGGCAACCGTGCAGGGCTGGATCGAGTAGTGGGACTTCACAACCTGCACCGGGGTACTCCCAGCGTCTGCGTGAGTACCAGGTTAGTGATTCGTGTGCTAGTCGTGAAACGAGTCACAGCCTGATACTCACGCAGCTGCCGGGTACTTCACTGTGCGATCACCTGTCGACAGAACCACGATTGAAGACGCTCACATTAACCAAAACGAAATTTCGAAGATCACTATAGTCAGGAGAGAGAAGTATTCATCTACTCCAAGTGAAGAAGAGCAAACGCTGAACTTGTCATATTTCATGCTCACAGATGGCGCACGATAGTCTAGGCTTATAGGGTATGATTATGCTTTATTTACCTGGAAAGAGTACGTCTTATAGCTTCTTTATAAAATTCCATTGAAATATTCCCGCCACACATTTACAATGCTTTCAGCAGTATAAGTGGTACGTAAACAGTAAGTACAAAGTTCTCCGTTCCAGCAGTATTCGCAGCATAATATGGAAGGAGAGACTTGAAAGTTAGCTGTCATTCGATGAGGTATCAGGAATATGTTTCGTGTAATTTTCAAATCGACCCTATTCTTGATGATTTATCAGATGCCATCTAAATTGCTTAAGCCCGTTATCACAGTGCCTTGGTTATCGAAAGGGACAAACGTACAGTACATAACATCTCTGAAATATAAAACCATATCCGTACTGTATCAGTGAAAGGAACCCGACGGCCACGTAATGACACAATGCGTCAAAGGAGAACAGCTCGTTTTGTATTATCGTGAGCTGGACATCGAGTGTTACTCCTGATGTCTGAGAACGCAGTAGGAAAGTGAATCGTGTCTTCTTTGTAAATCGAATCACTTTCCTGGTGCGGACTCAGCTGCCAGGTGCTTTTCGCTGGCATCGTTACTCGCCTGCAGCACTATTACAAACACTCTAATCAAGAAGACGTGAGCTGTCTAATATGCCGTAGGCAAGGAAAGAGCAGAAAGCAGGAGGCTGTTGTCTATTAATACGACGCAGAACGACGTTGGCTGTAACAAGTATTGCATTTCCAGCATACGTTAAAACGTTCATTAATTAAACCAAACTGTATACCACTGGAAATTCATTCGTGATACTCACCTAATTTTGCAAGATAGAAGTCAGTAGCTTTACAATAAAAATAACTGTCGGTATTAAAGACAAGGTGTACAGCACTAACCCTAAAACCATTTGCTGAGCAGAAAACAGCCATTCAGGACGTCATGGTCAGCATCGATGTTCCGACACTTTAATGGGTCATGCAGAATTTCGCTATTCGTTTAGGCCACATCATCACCAATGACGGCAGCGACATCGAACATAACCTAAATCCGAATATGTGTAGTAACTTTTATATGTTGAATAACGTGTGTGCACGCCGTATTTTGTAACTGATTCACATTTTTCATGTAGTTCACTAATTGTCACACTGTATTTTTAAGTGTGGTACCTATATATGTATACACATTAATAATGTGTTACATGTTTTTTCGCTGTGTCGAACACTCTTCCCATAAAGACATTACAAACTTTATATCGTGATGTTTTCTGCACAGCCGTTCTGCACGACTAAGTGGTTCATGCCTGTCAGTATACAGGAACTTCGTTGTTTCTGCACATCCACACTTCAACATCTGACCTGCTGCCTAGAGGAAAATAAACATAAGTAGCTTGCTGCTGCCACATGTACTTGGAGGTACTAACTGATGTAAAAACATACGACTTGTAATAGCTATAATTATGTCTGCAAATGACGTAAATACTGATGTAATATTGTTCAGTACAGTATGCTGAGTGTATACACGTACCCCAAGCGTTAATTTACTCCACAAATCATCAATATTACAGAGATCCGTCGAATGATACCTGAACTGTCTCATAAAACTGAGCTGTATGCCTTGGGAGATTTGTCGCATTTTCAAAAAATACTTCTGACTGTATTTTGCTGGTAGAATATGGCACCAGTGGCTTATATGTTTTAGAGTTTACTTCTTTCTTTCTTGCCTTCTTTACTTTTCGAAATTCCCGTATCAGGAGGGTTAGTGTTGTGTTCAGTCAATGATGGTTTTTTTCGTCTCCTGGCTGTACGTTGAGCTACAGCTGTTTTCTGCAGCTCCTTACTGTAGTTACAGGAGAGGTGAACATTGCTGAGGCTGCACATAACATTCATGTATTGATATTTATCGTCAAACGTGTTTAATATGCATGTGTTTCCATTGTATGATTTGATGCTGGGACCCTGATCCAAAATTATGTATTCCAGTTTCACCACATGTTACAATTCTGCCCGAAGATAACTCACCTGGGAACGCATATTGCCCAAGTCTTATGGCAGTTTAGTTTGTTTGGTATGATGAAATAAGATGTACGTACACATGCTCCCTTTTTCGGTCACATTTAAACATTTCCACACCAGCCTAAAAACTCGCACGGTTCATCCAGTACCTCCTGTGTTATTTGTTCAGTCGAGGTAATGTTTCTAACGCTTGTACACTTTTCAAAGGTAAAAATTGAATCAAAGATTGCTTTTCTACTGCAGTGCGTTTTTCTATTGCACACACCATGGTAATTAAGACGTTAGATCTTATGTTTAGTGAATTTCAATCGCACAAGTGAGTAAGACTGTTTGCAAAGTTGCCAAATCAAACAAATCTTCAAATTCCTTGCATTAGTTGTTTCTATGTTTAATTATTGAAGGGCTCTCGTATATCTCATGAGTGTGGTACAACTAGAAAAGATGTTAAGGATCCCAAGTTTTAAATGAAACTTTAATAGTACCATTGAAAATCTAGCTTTGTTACGTCTGAACTGGCTTTATAACATTGTTTAATAATCATTCACGTAGAAGGCTGGATCCCATTCTGTAGACCGCGAGCTAGAAAGTCTAGCGAAATTTGCATCTGCACGTCATCATTCCAAATTTTCGATACATATCAAAAGTTCTCCACTTTTGTAGTTCGATATAATGCACGTTTCTTGTAAAAGATTGTATGTTTTTAAAGGGTGGGAAAAATGAAATTGACCCATAAAGTATTTTCGCGCTGTAAGACAGGCAACCTAACTTACATCGTCAGTCCCAGGTAAGATAGATGTCAGTTTGATTGCCTATCTTAAGGTGCATAAATATTTTACAGGCCAATATTACTTCGCACACCCTGTACATCGGTTTTGGAGGTTGCCTCACAAGCAAAGGTTTCGAGTCAGCTGCGATTCATTAGGTTCCAAATTCGCAATGTATCAGTTGCTGCTGGCTCATGATGAAAAACGTCCATATCGTTCACCCAAGTGAAGAGCAAGCCGAACTCGCAGTGGCACATGTCAGCTTGCAAGAGACTGTAGCCAAATTAGACAACGCTTTATTAACTGAAGGTACCTGAGGGGATAGGTAATACTTCGTGAATCTAGCGGTTGCTGTTAAGATTAACGAGTGTGCAACGGTTACACATATCCCATTATATCTGTGCTTATGCTCAAGCTGTCTCTGTCCAAAACACACTATATCTCCTCAATAAGGACAATAAGGAAAGTGGTCTGTACCTCTTTCACCTATTGTAGTGCATAAGAAGAGGCTTTGTGGATAACAGTAGCCACGAAGAGAAGATGGAAGTAATGGTCTTCTGTTATATTTCCTAGTGAAGTATCTGGAAATGTTACGTTCGAGCCTCTTCTAAGGCGTGGTTGCACACACACAGAACTGTGCGTGAAACATTTATAGGACTCGAAGCCTCACTTGCCACTTTCGAGCCGGAGGACAGACTTAAGTAATATTCATCCCAATGATGAAGTACACTGAGCTGAAAAAAGTCCTGGGACACCTCCTAATAGCGTGTCGAACCTACTTTTTCCTGGTGCAGTGCTACAACTCCACGTGGCATGGACTGAACAAGTCGATGGAAATTCCCTCCAATAATATTGTGCCATGCGGATTGTATAGTTGACCGTAACTGCGAAAGTGTTTCCGTTGCAGGATTTTGTGTACGAACTCAGCTCTCGATTATGTCGCATAAATCTTCGATGGAATTGCTGTCGGACGATTTCGCTCGCCACATCATTCACTCGAATTGTCCAAAATGTTCTTCAAACCAATTGCTGAACAACTGTGGCCTAGTGACGCGGCGTACTGTCATCCATAAAAATACGATAGTTGTTTGGGAACATGAAATCCATGGTTGGCTGCAAATGGTCTCCAAGTAGCGTAGCATAATCATTCACAATCAATGATCGCTCCACACTACACCACACTGTTATGGGGACACCACCAAGTTACACAGTGCCTCCTTGACAAGTTGGGTCTGTGACTTCGTTGGGTCAGCGCTACAATCGAACGCTAACATCATCTCTTACCAACTGAAATCGGGACTCATCTGTCCAAGCCACGGTTTTCCAGTCGTCTAGGGTCCCACCGATATGGTCACGAGCTCAGGGAAAGACGCTGCTGTTAGCAAAGGCACTCACGTCGTTTGCCTGCAGCCATATCTCATTAGTGCCAAATTTTGCCGCACCATCCTGACGGTCACATTCGTCATACATCTCACATTGATTTCTGTGCTGTTTTCACGGAGTGTTGCTTGTCTGTTAGCACTGACAACTGTACGCAAAAGCTGCTGCTCTCGGTCGTTAAGTGAAGGGCGTCGGCCATTGTGTTGTCCGTGGTGAGAAAATGGCTCAAATGGCTCTGAGCACTATGGGACTTAACAGCTGTGCTCATCAGTCCCCTAGAACTTAGAACTACTTAAACCTAACTAACCTAAGGACATCACACACATCCATGCCCGAGGCAGGATTCGAACCTGCGACCGTAGCAGTCGCGCGGTTCCGGATTGCGCGCCTAGAACCGCGACGTGGTGAGAAGTAATGTTTTGAATGGGGTATTCTTGGCACACTCTTCACACTGTGGATTTCGGAATATTGAATTCTCTTAGATTTCCGAAATGGAATGTCCCGTGCGTCTAGCTCCAACTATAATTCCGCGTTCGGAGTCTGTCATATCCGACTGTGCGGCCATAATCACGTTGAAAACCTTTTCAAATGAATCATGTTAGTACGAATGAGAGCTTCGCCAATGCAATGCCCTTTTTTTCCCTTCAGCAAGAGATACTATCGCTATATATATATATATATATATATATATATATATATATATATATATATATATATATATATATCGCTGCTTCAGCATGTCACTGAGTGTGTTCATCATAAAACGGTTATTTCCGCTCTGGCGAGACAGGCCTTAGTTTGGCCTAGGCATCCACCATTTTTCTGTGATAGGGGGGACATATTGCAAATACATGGTTCTGCATTACCTCCCTATTTGGATTTATTTATGTGTGTTGCGATCTTCACAAAGGGTAGCGACGTATTCATGGGCGCTCCTAGACATTAGGCAACCGTGCAGGGCTGGATCGAGTAACGGGATTTCACAACCTAATACAGGACGCCCAAAAGGGCAAAAGACTCGCATAAAATATAGTTTTAGTGTGTTCCGAAGAAGGCGTGGTTATCCGCACCGAAACCTGGGTCAACATACGGTTTCTATTTGCAATCGAGGAGTATTCTTTATAATCATTAAATTATTCGCAATTGCTGACGCGCTGCACTGTTAAAACCCCTCATTTCACAACCTGCACCGGGGTACTCCCGGCGTCTGTGTGAGTACCAGGTGAGTGATTCGTGTGCTGGTCGTGAAACGAGTCACAGCCTGATACTCACGCAGCTGCTGGGTGCTTCACTCTGCGATCGCCTGTCGACAGAACCACGATTGAAGACGCTCACATTAACCAAATCGAAATTTCCAACATCATTGATGCAAGCAGAGAGACGTATTCATCTGCCCCAAGTGAAGAAGGGCAAACGCTGAACTTGTCACATTTTATACTCACAGATGACACACAATAGACTAGGCATCTAGCATTTGATTATACTTTACTTACCTGAAAAGAGTGCGTTTTATAAAATTCAATAGAAATATTCCCGCCAGACATTTACAATGCTGTCAGCAGTATAAGTCGTACGTAGACAGTAAGTACAAAGCTCTCCGTTCCAGCAGTATTCGCAGCGTAACATCGCAGGAGGAAATTGAAAGTTAGCCGTCATTCGATGAGGTATCAGGAATATGTTTCGTGTAACTTTCAGATCGATACTATTCTTCATGCTTTTTCAGATGCCATCTAAATTGCCTAAGCCCCGTTATCACAGCGCTTTGGTTATCGAAAGGGACAAACGTACAGTACATAACTGTTCTGAAATATAAAATAATATCCGTACTGTATCAGTGAAAGGAACTCGACGGCCACGTAATGACACAATGCGTCAAAGGAGAACAGCTAGTTTTGTATTATCGTGAGCTGGACGTCGAGTGTTACTCCTGACGTCTGAGAACGCAGTAGGAAAGTGAATCGTGTCTTCTTTGTAAATCGAATCACTTTCCTGGTGCGGACTCAGCTGGCAGGTGCTTCTCGCTGGCATCGCTACTCGCCTGCAGTACTATTACCAACCCTCTAATCAAGATGACGTGTGCTGTCTAGTACACCGTTGGCAAAGATAGAGCAGAAAGTGGGAGGCTGTTGTCTATTAATACGACGCAGAGCGACGTGGGCTACAACAAGCATTGAATTTCCAGCATACCTTAAAACGTTCATTAATTAAACTGAATTGTATACCTCTCGAAATTGATTTGTGATACTCATCTAGTTTTTGTTGTGTGCCAACATCCATGCAAGGTAGAAATCAGTAACTTTACAATAAAAAAATTCTCAGCATTAATTTGCCCACTTGCTCCACCAAATCATCTAAAATTTTTCTTCATGTCAAATTAATTTGTCCATTTCCTCCTATTTCTTCATTTTTTCAGCCAAAAACACAAGCACAGAGACAAACTCATTCAGACATGAGCACAAACACGCACACATATACGCGAGTGCGTTCGTGAACATACCCAAACAGCTATTAAAACCCACTACCCGAATGATCCAAAACATTATGAATACCACCCAGAGCGAGAAAAAACGCTGTCTGTCGGTGCTGCAGGCAAGTGATTCGGTGAGGAGCGTGTAGAGTATGTAACGGGCGTAAGTGACAATTATTGTACTACATGAAATAGAATCGTGATAAATTCTGGACGGTTTGGGCTGGGACGTTCAAACTGCACTGTTGGACACGGTACATGATGGGAGTTAATATGCGTATTACTGTTTGGTTTAGCGACGAAGCCCACTTTCATTTGTATGGGTTCATCAATAACCAATATTAGTGCATTTGGGGGACGGAGAATCAACATTTCGCAATCGAGAAGTGTCTTCACCCTCAATAGGTGACTGTGCGGTGTGCGACGTCCAGTCACAGACTAATGGGAATGACATTCCTTGATGGTACGGTGCCTAACAAACGGTTTGGAAGATGGTTTCACCCCCATTAGTCAAGATGTGCCTATTTTGTCAAAATGTGGTTCATGGTAGACAGAGCTCGACCCCATCGAAGCAGGAGAGTGATTGATGTCCTGAAGGAGTACTTTGAGGACCACATTCTGGCTCTGGGGTATCCGTGGTCCTCAATCAGCCGCCATAGTCTCCGGTTGTGAACACATGCGACTCCTTTTTGTGGGGCTGCATTAAAGACAAGGTGTACAGTAACAACCCCAAAACCACTGCTAAGTTGAAAAGAGCCATTCAGGAGGTCATCGACAGCATCGATGCTCCGACACTTCAGTGAGTCATGCAGAATTTCGCTATTCGTCTAGGCCACATCATCACCAATGACGGCAGGCACATTGAACGTGTCATAACCTAAATTCGAATACCTGTAGTGACTTTTACATGTTGAATAAAGTGCCTGCATGCCATATTTTGTAACTAATTCACATTTTTCTTCATATAGTTCAATAATAGTCAGCCGGCCGCGGTGGCCGTGCGGTTCTAGGCGCTTCAGTCCGGAACCGCGGGACTGCTACGGTCGCAGGTTCGAATCCTGCCTCGGGCATGGATGTGTGTGATGTCCTTAGGTTGGTTAGGTTTAAGTAGTTCTAAGTTCTAGGGGACTGATGACCTAAGATGTTAAGTCCCATTGTGCTCAGAGCCATTTGAACCATTTTTTTTTCCAATAATAGTCACCCTTCATTTTATGTGAGGTACCTTCATATGTATACACATTAAAAATGTGACACATGATTTTTCGCTGTGTCGAACACTCTTCCCACAAAGACATTACAAACATTATGACCTGATATTTTCTGCACAACCGTCCTGCAACACTAAGTGGTTTTGGCGTGTCAGTATAAACTGTGTTGTTTCCACACTTCAACACCTGACCTGCTGCCTAGAGGAAAATAAAATTAATGGCTTGCTGTGACAACATGTACTTACAGGTAGTAAGCACTGAAAAAACATCTGACTTTTAATAGCTATAATTATGCCTGGAAATGTAAATACTGATACAATACTGTTCAGTACAGTGTATACAGGTACCCTAAGCGTCAGTTTACTCCACAAATCATCACTATTACAGAGATCTGTCGCCTGATACCTGAACTGTCTCATAAAATTCATCTGTATGCCAGGGAGAGTTTCAAAAAATTCTTCTGGTTGTGTTTTGCTGGTAGAATTTGGTACCAGTGGCTTATATGCCTTCGAGTTTACTACTCTGCTCTCTTGTTTTCTTTACTTTTCGAAATTCTCATCGTGTGGTGGACTGCCGATGTTTAAGGAGCATTAGGGTTGTGTGCAGTCAGTGATGTTTTTTTCCCTCTCCTGGCTGTATGTTGAGCTACAGTTGTTTCCTGTAGCTCCGTACTGTAGTTACAGGAGAGGTGTGGATTGCTGAGGCTGCACATAACATTCATGTATTGATATTTGTCGTTAGACTTCTTTAATATGCATATGCATCCATTGTAAGCTTTGGCGCTTGGAGCCTGACTCAGAATTATTTATTCAAGTCTGACCACATGTTATAATTCTGCCCCAAGATAACTCATCTGAGAACCCACATTGCCGATGTCCTATGGTAGTTTAGTTTGTTTGAGATGATGAAATGAGATGTATGTACACATGCTTGCTTTTGCAGTCACTTTTAAACTTTTCCGCGCCAGCCTAAAAACTCGCGCGGTTCATCCAATTGCTCCTGTGTTGTTTGTTCAGTCGAGGTAATGTTCCTTACCCTTGTACGCTTTTCAAAAGTAACAACTGAATCAAAGAATGCTTTTCTACTGAAGTGCGTTTTTCTAATGGTAGTTAGATCATTAGCCATCGTTAAGTGAAGGCCGTGGGCCGCTGTGTTGTCCGTGGTGAGAGGTAATGTTGGAAATTTGGTATTCTCGGCGCACGCTTGACACTGAGGGTCTCGGAATATCGAATTACCTTCGGATTTCCGAAATGGAATGTCCCACACGTCTAGCTCCAAATACAGTTCCGCGTTGTGCGGCCATAATCACGTTGGAAACCTGTTCACATGAATCATCTTAGCACAAATGACAGCTTCGCCAATGCACTGCCCTTTTATACCTTCTGCATGCGATACTATTGCCATCTGTATTGATGGATATCGCTGTCCCATAACTTTTGTCACCTTGATGAATCTCGACGAGATGAACTGAATTTTTACTCATGTTTATGCTTCAGCGTGTCACTGAGTGTGCTTATCGCAAACAGATATTTCCGCTCTGGCGAGACAGGCCTTAGTTTATATTGGGCATTCACCATTCCTCTACGATGGGAGTGACGGATTGCTAATACATGGTTCTGCATTACCTACCACTTCGGATTTATCTATGTGTGTTGTGATCTTCACAAACGGTAGCGATATATTCATGGCACTCCTGGTTTGGACTAGACATTAGGCATCTGTCCAGGGCTGGATCGAGTAATGGGACTTCACAACTTGCTTCGGGGTACTCTCGGCGTCTGTGTGAGTACCAGGTAAGTGATTCGTTGCTATTCGTAAAACGAGTCACAGCCTGATACTCACACAGCTACCGGGTGCTTCATCGTGCGATCACCTATCGACAGAACCACGACTGAAAATGCTCACATTAACCAAAACGAAATTTCCAACGTTGTTGTGGTAAGGAGAGAGAAGTATTCATCTACTCCAAGTGAAGAAGAGCAAACGCTTAACTTCGAACATAGACTCTAAGATGTCAGCCATTAAACCAAAGTAAATGCGCTTCTGAAATTATAAGTCATACATCTCCACATGCAGAAACTCTTGATGGCAAGCCAAGAATATTGTACTGAATGTTCCCTCACGTGCAGATCTTCAAGAGGTATTCCTTTTTAGGTCATCAGCCTTTCTACAGGGTTCATGGCGTTATCCGTACAATACACGTAGGATATTCTACTTTATGTTCTCATGTCTCGCCTCTGTTGCTCCGTTCAAGAGCCAAGTTGACTGCTCCAGGCTCCCCTCTTCCATCCATTTCTTTCTTCGACTATTCTTTTTACTACTTTATCTGTCCTTTTAACTTTTCATGTTCTCCCACGACATAAAACCTAAAGACGTAGAAAGTAACCAACTGTAGTGGAAAACAGCGAGCTATTAACTGGCGTTCGAGTCCAGCAGGATGTTAACATAGACGTAACTTTTTCAGATGCGTAGCTTTGTCACTGTAGCAAGCGCTAAATGTTCAACGGGAGAATAAGCTATAAATTAGAACTATATGTTTCAGTTTATACTTATGCTTCATCTTCGTGAGCTGTTTTTACTAAATTAACAGTTTATTCGTTTCGGTTATGCTGGGTGAAAAAATGAAGAAAATGCTGAAAACCTAAATGTAGTCCTTCAATATCTGAATACCCTTACCTTCTCAAAAAAAAACAAAAAAAAAAAGTTAAGTGGTAGGTGGTTTTCCGGGAGATCCCAAAGTCAGGTTCGGCCGCCAAATTGTGAAGGTTTCCCCTATCCTTCACGCACGCTGGTGTGAGTGTTGTGCGCCAAGTGTATCAGACATGTGTAAAAGATTGTAACGGTCGTGTGTGTTGTGTAATGTCATCTTTGAGTTGCGAGATGACGACAGAAGGGATATGCTGGAATCCGTGCCGGCACACAGCCCACTCTTCTCGGGTAGCACCAAAGGGACTGCCCAACTCAGCGTCGGTGTCTGACGGTCACATCACGGTCGACAGTGCCACATACGCCCACTATGTGAGACACTGAGGAGAGACTTGGAGTTTAATCGAGGACACTGTCGCGAACTCTGGTGATCATCAATTCTACGCCAACATTCCCCCTGCCGTTTGTCGGACAGGTAAATGAAAAGCTGCCGACAGCACGTGCCGTGCCGTACCCTGGTGGTTCCCCATCCAAGTAGTGACCACGCCCGGTGTTGCATGACTTCGGTAGTCTGATGGGAATCGGTTTCTCCGGCGGGACAACGCTGTTGGCCCCTTACTCTCTCAATTTCTGTCACGGGTGGCAGACGGACGAAAATGGCGGTTGATAATGCAAATATCGACTTTCAACGGAATGAAACTTTTGCATCTGCTGACAGGTGCAAATGTTATCGAACTGTCACTTTAATGACTCGTACTTGCAAAATACCACGATGAATTATTTATAAAAGAATGGAAAAACTGGTAGAAGTCAAACTAGGGGAAGATCAGTTTTGGTTCTGGAGAAACGTAGGAACACTCAATACTGGAACTTATCGCAGAACACAGTGTAAAGAAAAGAAAACTTAAAGTTTATAACATTTGTAGGTTTAGAGAAACCTTTTGACAGTATTGACATGAATAAACTCTTTGCAATTCTCAAGATAGCAGGCATAAAAAACAGGGAGCGAAAAATTATGTATAACGTGTACAGACTCCAGATTATAGTAGTACTAGTCAAGAGGCATGAAAGGGAAGCATTGGTTGAGAAGGGAGTGGTGTTATTCAGGCTGTTTATTGATAAAGTAGTAAAGAAAGCCAATGAGAAATTTGTAGAAGGAATTAAAGTTCAGGGAGGAAAAATAAAAAATTTAAGATTTTCCGATGAAATAGTAACTCTGGGAGAGGCGTCAAAGGACTTGTAAGAGCAATTGGATGGTACTGATGAGTGTCTGGAAAAGAGATTATAAAATGATGAGTATCAACAAAAATAAGACAAGGCTAACGGAATGTAATCGACTTAAATTAGGTGAGGCTACAGACATTAGATAAAGAAATGAGACATAAGATTAGAGGAGTTTTGCTGTTTGGTTGACACGTTGCATTTCCGGCTGAGTGCGATTTAGTCTGGTGAACGTGATTTTTTGTCCGGAAAACACTCAAGCCTTCAACAGGCCGTGATCAGACCCTTTCCACACCTTTGCTCCGTCAGACTATGATAAATACTAACATTTCCTCCTTATCTTCCTTTCCCTCTTCTTTTCACAGAAGTTCATCACGTAACTTGAACTTGTAGATATAACGTGCATTCTAAAAACAATATTTATGAGAACAACCCTCCACCTCCCTCCCCCCTCCCCCCCCACACACACACCTTAACCCATGTCTCTCCAATGCCCTCGCTGACTACTCAGTGAAGTTCCATACTGTTTCATAAAAATTGCTGCTTATGGGACCTCTCCCATCCCTCACCAGTCACCAGCACTTCCTCAGTAACAGCGAAGGATCTGAAATCGAAGCCCTTTCCAACATTTACCACTCACTGACAGTTGCTTGTAAATTTTATGCCATTGTTAGATACTCTCGCAAATTGATAAAGCATCTGAACTGTCTTCTCAAGCCCAGGGTGTTAAACAGACATTCGATAGAAATATGAATCTGGCCCTGTAAGGTAGCTAATATTAGGTGCAGATCGTAACAAATTAATTAGAAATGCTGCTGTCACATAACTAGAATGCATTAATTAATAAAAGTGAAAGTTTTGGATCTATTCTAGAAAGACAGCTGTTCCCCTTTTCATTCTACATGTAAATTATCAACTGTGCTTTCAGGGGTCAAGTGATACACAACAATCATGTTCAATTACTTTCAACACTCAATAACAAAATATTTAACTCTTGGACATTGAAATAGCAATTATTAAATCGTTATCTCTGCAGATGAATATGTTATCACAGGCAAGAATGATCAAAAATCTTGATCTATTAAATTTACTTCTACAATATTGTAGCTGGTCAATGCAATAAGTTGGTGGAGATTAAATATACCTTTGTAACCAATGAACAAAAGTGTCATGTACTCAATGTGGTCGTGCGGTAGCGTTCTCGCTTCCCACGCCCGGGTTCCCGGGTTCGATTCCCGGCGGGGTCAGGGATTTTCTCTGCCTCGTGATGGCTGGGTGTTGTGTGCTGTCCTTAGGTTAGTTAGGTTTAAGTAGTTCTAAGTTCTAGGGGACTTATGACCACAGCAGTTGAGTCCCATATTGCTCAGAGCCATTTGAACCATTACTCAATGTGAGTGTAGATTAGTATCCTAGGTTTTGATATTCAGTGGTCAAAGCGTACGCAGGTTGGAGTGAGCAAAATCTCGACTTAGCATTTACTGTGGCCTAATGCACGATGGTACTATACCAGTCGGGATCTGCAACGGTGTTATCTCTGTGCTGGATCTGAAGTGCTAATTCCCTACTCTGGCCTTGACTGAATTCACTCAGTCACAACATTCATGCATTCCGTAGGATGTTAATGTTTCCCTAGTCGAAATAATGGCTACTGCACGCTCGCTAAGGATTGGAGGTTTGCCCGCAAAAATTCCCACAGGAATAATTAAGTACCTCTTTGCTATCTGTCGCCACGATATGTGAAGCATATTGTCCACACTTCGCAGATGCAAAGCTCTCAGTGCCCTCACTATTTTCCACACACTTACGTGGTCCACCCCAAGACGAGAGAGATCTAGAAATTTTTAGTTCTCAAAATGCTTTTATATAATGGAGATCTCCCATGTCGCGTTTGCGTCGCCGTCTCGTTAGAGGTGAAATTTTATTTTTCTTGCTGGGTTGTTGCTAGCCATGTTAAAGCCATGCAACCATTTACCCTCGGTCCCGGCCGTATTTACGTGAAAAGGAATAATGTATTGTTCTGGCCTTATCACTTTCTGCACTGAAGCTTGGCCTTCTTTTGTTAAATGGGGTTTCCCAATGCCATTAACCACTTGCTCGGTTTGTCTCTAAAACTTTAACTTATTTATGCATGCCCCTGTCCTTATATTGGAAGATATTAGTTTTCAGTACATGAGATTACTGCAGTTGCATTTTGTTGATAATATACTCGTAGTTTTCTGAGGATCTCATATTGTATTGTACTGTCGTCATGGACCGAGCTCATGAAAGGTCCATAAAATCCAGACGTCTTTCACCATTGTCCTGCAGTTCATCACGTTTGCTCCCATTCTTCCTTTCCTTTCTTCCAATAATGTGCAGCAGTCAGTGATGATGTTTCTCCCTGCTTACAGAAGAAGCTATTTTCACTTCTTTAGCTCCTTTCTGTAATCTGCAAGAGATTCCTCCACTGCTGAGACTGCTGCTAACAATTAACATTTCCGCAGTGAGTCTTGAAGGCTACACCTATTCACGAGCAAGTCAACGTATTCCACATGGCACCTGTAAGGTAGATCCAGAATATTAGACCGTGTGAGTCAGATCACGAGACAATCAATTGCTTGTAAATTATGTACATGCATCCAGGCATAAAACAGGTTTATCCATTCAGCAGAGTTAATCGGGAACTACTCACACAGGAAATGGAATTGTATCTTTCGTGCTAAAGTAAGGATTCCATCTACAACTCAAACAATAAATTCGTTACCCTTTGACACACACGTGTTGGGACTGTTACATAGTTCAGAACTGCTGATGACAGCTACAGAGAAGTGACTTAACGCTGACGTCATTGCTGTTGGTTTGTTTCATCTGTCAAATGGAGACGTTAAGTTCAGTGGCCGTGTTGTTCGAGAGAATAAGTGTTTCACCGCCTTCCAGGTTTCTCTCGATCCCTTGATCCTCACACTCATCAACAACATAAATACAACACAACTCTCTACAAGTTTTCACCAAAATCAACTACCCTTTTTCTAAACCGTTTCGCAAACAAGCGTCAAACTTTTGACCCTAAATGTGTCCAAGTGTGCAGTAAGTCAACTGAACCTATCTCTTGTCGTTTCTCAGTATCAGTAGTATAAGAGTACATAACATCTAAACGATTTACTTCAGACCAATGTATCTTCACAAACTGGTCTGACGCAGCTTCCCACGCGTGCGAAAGGCTATTTGTCTCCGTCTGTCTGTTACAACGCGACTTTCCTTTGAATGTGCTCACCGTATTCAAACGTTTGTCTCCCTTTACTGTTTTTACCCTCCATTACCGAATTGACGACTCCTTGATATGCCGTATCAACTGATCCATTCTATTACTCAAAGTGTGCTACAAATGTATTTTTCCCCTAATTCAACTCAGTACGTTCTCATTAGTTATTCAACCTACATATCTTGTATTCATTTTTCTCCACACTTCAAAAGCTCTACACTGTTCTTGTCTGTCCGCCAGAACACTTACTTATACAGAAAATAATCTCGCTCACGCAGACAAATATCACACACCTATCCACCAATTGCAACCAATTGCGAGCAACTGCTACCAATTCTAGAATACTGTTCCAATTTTTGGAGTCCCCGTCAAGCAGGCAAACATGGAAGGAAGCCAGAGACGCGCTACTTGGATCGGAAGGAAAGTGAAACGGAAACGTTTGTGTAATTGAATGGGATTTCTTGGGAGCAAAACGATGTAGGTCTCGCGAAACCTTGTTCTGTAAATTTAGCAAATCTATATTGTAAGACAATTGTGAGACCGTTTCGTTTCCACCAACGTATACTTCGGGCACGCGTTACATAAATAGACAAGAAAGATTATGGCATCTACAGAGATATTTTCCGAGTCATTTTTGCTTCGCCTATTACACGAATGGAAAAGTGACGAACAGTGATAATATTAGTATGATGTACCCTCTACCATATATTTTCGAGTGGCTGGTGGGGTATTTATGTATGCACTAGCTATACCTGGCGAACTATGTTGTGACTTGGCAAGACAGCCAAGCCACTAGGAGGTGAAGCCGAAAGGCACGCGTTTAAGCTCACGCAGGCTGGCGTGAGGTCTGGAACAGTTAAAGGATTTGAGTCTAGTAAAAAAAAGTACGTAGCTGTTGGAATACTTAACTTTAATCCGTAATTGGTGAACATCGGTCAGACGGTACATGCAGCACAAGATAAATAGCAATTGATAATGGCGCCTTGCTAGGTCGTAGCAAATGTAGCTGAAGGCTATGCTAACTATCGTCTCGGCAAATGAGAGCGTAATTTGTCAGTGAACCATCGCTAGCAAAGTCGGCTGTACAACTGGGCGAGTGCTAGGAAGTCTCTCTAGACCTGCCGTGTGGCGGCGCTCGGTCTGCAATCACTGATAGTGGCGACACACGGTTCCGACGTATACTAACGGACCGCGACCGATTTAAAGGCTACCACCTAGCAAGTGTGGCGTCTGGCGGTGACACCACAAACTACGTTCCGCCTCTGAAAATCTTTATATGTCATAGCTGACCCGGCAAACGTTGTTTTGCCATATAAATTACCTCTAGTCTATAACAATAATGTATACGTGTAACACAATGTATATGTGTAACACAATAGCCGTTGTTCGCGGGAGGTCATGGCACAAACAATAATAATGGCCGAAAACTGTGTAGGGAATGAGAAAAGGCGTAGGGGGAAGTCCGGCAGTATCGGCCACTATTAGTTGTAGCGTTTCTACGGTAGATCGCGCGGGTTAAACAATTGCAGCCGATACGCGGCTCGTCCACGAGCATACAAACATAGCGGCAATTTTGTGTCGAAACATGTTCGCCAGCATTATGAATGAGGCCAAGGGCACACGCATAAATTTTTATCGTACGTAAAAATATTGTACGATTAAATTATTTTAGAGGAACAAAGGAAAGCATAGGAGCTTCTTTGTTCCACTAAAAGAACTTGATCGTACGATGTATTTCCGTACGAGAAAAATCGATGCCTGTACGCCTAAATGTCGGTTTGGCGAATGACGCGTGCTACCTAGTTGAACTTCTCGGTCTAGTTACGTCGGTTAAAAGAGGGGTATTCGAGTCGTTGCTTTTGGAACGTTTTCTTCAATTACCTATCTATCGAATAGTGAAAGACTATCACCGGTAGACACCTGGCGGGGATAACTGATCAAGTGATAATTGATCAGTTATCGACCGGGGTTGAAAATCATTAAATCACTAAAATCGCTATCAAAAAATAGGGGTTGGTGATAGAAGGGTGAAAATTTATGCCGCATCATAAAAAAATAAAAATAAAAATTTCTGTTCACAAAATAAGAAAAAAAATTTTCGGGTGGGCCACACTTATCACTTAGGGGTATGAAAAATAGATTACGACCGATTCTCAGACGTACCGAACATACATGTAAAATTTCATCAGAATCGGTCGAGCCGTTTCGGAGGAGTATGGCAACTGACACTGTGACACAAGAGTCTTATATAGAAGGATTGGTCAATGTCGTTAGAAGCACGCATCGTCAGAACGGGAAGATGACTGAATGGCAAACGCAGCGCAGTGTATCCCGTGACCACTTCGTTTATCATCCGTTCACGGGCTCTGCTGTTGAAACTGGATATAAGTCACCTCTTTACAACCTCAGTCACGTTTACGCGGTCCACAGTTCTACATACACTCCAAGTTCGGATACATTTGGGCCATTTATTATGGCTGTTTACACTTTCACAAACCTTAGTGTATTGATTTTTGGTGTTTATGTTCTGGTATGCGCATTTGGCGACCGTGTAGGGGCAATTCCGACGTCACCACTCAGATTATTACGTGGTCGTGAGCGGCGAGTGTTTACTGCTGGCGCCTGGGCAAGTATCGGGAATGTGAGTCGTGATCTGTCAGTAAGTCGAAACACATTCCCGATACTTTCTCAGCCGCCAGGTGCTTCTTCCTGGCATCAGCGATCAACTGTACTTCATTCAGTGAGATGACATCAAAAGTCAACCATTCTGGTACCACGAAAACAGATAGTGTGAGACGCTGCTCCCCATTCCTATGTAGAGGATGAAGATCTTTTGTCACAAACACTAAAAGTGTAGCATAGACGCTAAGGGGATGTTAGGCTTAGGCATAAGGCTTACCGGCCAATGATCTTCTTCAGTGCGGTCGCACTCACATTACCCGAACACATACGGGAATCAGTAGATTAACTGCCGTGAGTAATGAGTATATTGGGCTGGGGCACTACAAATGTAGTGTGTGGACCGTAGTTGGAAGTGTGGAACTCACGGGGAGCGTGACAGAGATAAGTCCCTGCAGTCTGTGTCCTCGGTGGCTCAGTCGGATAGACCATCTGCCATGTAAGTAAGAGATCCCAGGTTTGAGCCCCGGTCGGGGCAGACATTTTGAACTGTCCCCGCTGATATTTATCAACGCCTGTATGCAGCTAAAGGTCTGGATTTCATTTCTGTAAAGTTGTTTGTGTGGCCTCGCTTCGCATGCCACTATTGGCGACCGTTCAGGATTCACTGCGGCTTCACGGCCGGATTCTTACAAGCTACTCACAGGCTACTGTTAATAACCCCAGTTACGTATTCTTGGTGCGGAGTTCTACATATCCTCCTTGTTTTCCTTCATTAATTTCATTCAATATGAGAGTTCCGTTCTTCAAAAACGTGAGGGTAATGGTTTATGGCGCTCATGCATTGGACTCCGTACTTGGCGACGGTACAGGAGCGATTCCGAAGTAACCAGTCACGTTATTATAAGCTCTTCAACAATTTCTCCTGGTGTCTGAGTTGGTACTGGAAATGTGAATCGTGGTTGTAAATCGAATCATATTCTCAGTACTGACTCAGCCGCCAGGTATCTCATCCTGGTGCTTCCAGTGTAGTGCGCTACAGCCACAGAGAAGATATGAGGGGTCAACCACCGAATGGGAAGGAAAACGGATCATCTGATACCCTCCTTGACCTCTAGGGTAGGGACTAATAAGTGAAGCAACAAACAACGGAATCCAGTATCTATGAGGGCTATTATTATTATTATTACCTCCAGTCAGCCGCGGACTTAAAAACACATTGAAAATCCGATTAATGTTCAAATGTTCAAATGTGTGTGAGTTCTTAAGGGATCAAACTGTAGAGGTCATCGGTCCCTAGACTTACACACTACTTAAACTAACTTAAACTACACTACTGGCCATTAAAATTGCTACACCAAGAAGAAATGCAGATGATAAACGGGTATTCATTGGACAAATATACTATACTAGAACTGACATGTGATTACATTTTCACTCAATTTGGGTGCATAGATCCTGAGAAATCAGTACCCAGAACAACCACCTCTGGCCGCAATAACGGCCTCGATACGCATGGGCATTGACTCAAACAGTGCTTGGATGGCGTGTACATATACACCCGCCCATGCAGCTTCAACACGATACCACAGTTCATCCGGTGTAGTGACTGGAGTATTGTGACGAGCCAATTGGTCGGTCACCTTTGACCAGACGTTTTCAGTTGGTGAGAGATCTGGAGAATGTTCTGGCCAGGGCAGAAGTCGAAAATTTTCGGTGTCCAGAAACGCCCATGCAGGACCAGCAACATGCGGTCGTGCATTATCCTGCTGAAATGTAGGGTTTCGCAGGGATCGAATGAAGGGTAGAGCCACGGGTCGTAACACATCTGAAATGTAACGTCCACAGTCCAAAGTGCCGTCAATGCGAACAAGAAGTGACCGAGACGTGTAACCAATGGCACCCCATACCATCACGCAGGGTGATACGCCAGTATGGCGATGACGAATACACGCTTCCAATGTGCGTTCATCGCGATATCGCCAAACACGGATGCGACCATCATGATGATGTAAACAGAACCTGGATTCACCCGAAAAAATCACGTTTTGCCATTTATGCACCCAGGTTCGTCGTTGAGAACACCATCGCAGGCGCTCCTGTCTGTGATGCACTGTCAAGGGTAATCGCAGCCATGGTCTCCGAGCTGATAGTCCGTGCTGCTACAAACGTTGTCGAACTGTTCGTGCAGATGTTTGTTGTCTTGCAAACGTCCCCATCTGTTGACTGAGGGATCGAGACGTGGCTGCACGATCCGTTACAGCCAGGCGGATAAGATGCCTGTCATCTCGACTGCTAGTGATACGAGTGCATTGGGGTCGAGCACGGCGTTCCATATTAACCTCCTGATCAACCGATTTTATATTCTGCTAACAGTAATTGAATCTCGACCAACACGAGCAGCAATGTCGCGATTCGATAAACCGCGATACGCTACAATCCGACCTTTATCAAAGTCGGAAACGTGATGGTACGCATTTCTCCTCTTTACGCGAGACATCACAACGAATTTTCACCAGGCAACGCCGGTCAACTGCTGTTTGTGTATGAGAAATCGGCTGGAAACTGTCCTCATGTCAGCACATTGTAGGTGTCACCACCGGCGCCAACCTTGTGTGAATGCTGTGAAAAGCTAATCATCTGCATATCACAGCATTTTCTTGCTGTCGGTTAAATTTCGCGCCTGTAGCACGTCATCTTCGTGGTGTAGCAATTTTAATTGCCATTAGTGTAACTTATGCTAAGAACAACACACACACCCTTGCCCGAGGCAGGACTCGAACCTCCGGCGGGAAGGGCCACACAGTCAGTGACATGGTGCCTCTAACCGCGCGGCCACTCCGCGTGGCAAATCCGGTGAAGCTTTGTGCAAATGAGTGGCGCATTTATCACTCCACGTCGCAGATTTTTTGCTCTGAGACCACAGCGAGCACGTGTAGATGCCTAAAAAATAGTGCTTCGTGACAAATGTGAAGTCCTGCTGAGGATTTTCTCCTTATGACATGCAGCTCACATAACGTAACTGCCACACGTTTCCTTTTCGTGACAATTTTCGTCAGCATGCCGTAGGCGCAACGAAGTGGTCGTGCAGCGTTTTCACCCACCATACAGCCCCGACTTGGTTCACATGGCTCTAAGCATTATGGGACTTAAGATCTAAGGTCATCAATCCCCTACAACTTAGAACTACTTAAACCTAACTAACCTAAGGACATCACACACACCCATGCCCGAGGCAGGATTCGAACCTGCGACCGTAGTGGTCGCGCGGTTCCAGACTGAAGCGCCTAGAACCGCTCAGTCAAACCGGCCGGCGCCCCGACTTGACTGCCGTTGATTTTCACCTCTCCGCTCAGATGAAACTGTTAGCTGTGGGGACAATATTTTGGCACAGACAATGACCTACAGACTAGCAAGGAGCATTGGCGGAAACCACACACGGCTGCGTTCTATGACGAAGGCATTTGAAGGCTGGTACCACGTTACGACAAATATGTAAGTCGGAACAGCGACTGTTATTAGAGAAGTATATGGAAGGTGTAGCTAAATGTTACAAATAAAACATTTTTAATTTTATACGTGGTGTCCTTTCTTTCGGAATTCTCCGAAAGAAAAGACGCTATTTTGATCCTGCAGCTACTGCAAATGAAGACGCAAAGGAATTACAGACATTAGCTGCCACGGGTTATATCAATGGGACAATTTCATATGTGTAACGAACTGGGATCGAACCCGGGTCTCCCGCTTATTACGCAGACGCGCTGGCCACTACGCCATCCGGACACAGTGGCCAGGACAACGATCTGGATAGGTTATGTACTTAGACTACCAGAGCTCGGACATCGTCGAAACACGATTTTTTTTTAATTGCGCCATACTGCTTTAGGAAATTGATGTCCGGGCCCTGACCTTCAAATCTTAAGAATGTAAGCGGGCCCGTTTGTCCATAAGACCCGCCTTGCAGGAGTAGCGAAACGTCAGCAACTACTGTAGGCTGGGAAATGTATGAAGTTACTTTTCTACCATACACTGCTTCAAAACACGCACGACTATCGTTAGCAGCACGCCTTCTGTTTACCGTGTCTGTTTATCGGCTTTTCACTGGTTGCCTGCCATCTCTAAATGCGCGGCATCTCTCTGCAAGCCTGGTGTCTAGCTCTATATGTTCGATTTTGGGTTAACTCAGGATAGTCAAAGTTTTCTGTACGGTCACTGTAGGTGGCGCACGCGCGGGATTCAGTCCGATGTCAGATGCCGGATTCGTACGTGTTCTTCACGGGCTACTATTTATAAAACGAGTCACGTATTCTCAGTGCGCAGTTCTGCATATACTCCCCGTTTTGTTTCATTCAGGCCATTCATTATGCGATTTGGGATTTTCAGAGTCATTGTAGTAAGGATTTGTGGCCATCATGCATTGAGCTTCACATTTGGCGACCGTGCACGAGCAAAAAGTCACCAGTCAGGTTATTACAAGCTCTTCAGCGGTTACCCCTGGTGTCTGGGTTAGTACTGGCAATATGAATCGTGACTCGTTGTAAATCGAATCATGTTCCCAATACTGACTCAGCCATGAGGTGTTTCGTCCTAGTGTTGACAGTGTAACATGCACCAGTTACGCACCCATTTACCGAGAAGGAATGAGCAGTCAACTACCTTGGCGCAAGCAAAACGGATCATGTGAAACCTTCCTTGTCTGTTCCAGAGTAGGGATTAATAAGTAAAGCGACCTACAGTATCTACGAGGACTATTTTTTTGGGGGAAGGGGGGTTTCAACTAGTCACGAAATTAAAACCATAGTGAAAATCCGGTGAAGCTTTATTCAGATGTGTGATGCCGTGTCCCTAGTGTGGCCTTTTATCGCTCCACATCGCACTTTTGAGTTCCAAGTGCACAGTGAGGATCCATAGATGCCTAGAAAATAGTGCCTCCTGCCAAGTGTGAAGTCCGACTGAAGGGTTTCGCCTGATTTCATGCAGTCCACACAACATAACTGTCATGCGTTTCCTTTTTCGTCACAATTCTCGGCTGCATACTGTAGGAGCGACGAAGACACTCCTGAAGCGTTTTCGACGGTAAGTGTCTGATCGCCCACCATAAAGCCAGGAATTGGCTCCTTCTGATTTTGATCTCTTCGCTCATTTGAACCACTGGATAAGAGGGCAGCGTTATGGGACACAACGAACTGCAGAGCAGCATACAGCACTGGTGTAAAGCACAGGTGGCTGCCTTGTATGATTAGTAGCTGGAAGATTAGCTAAATGCCACACATAAAACATTTTTAATTTTCACTGTGGTTTCCACTTCCTGACCGATTAGTTACAAGAAAATATATTGCTACATGGCTAAAACGATCACCAATCACAGTTGCAGGTTGATCACCAATCACAGTTGCAGGTTGCCTATCTAATGAGTACCAGTGTCAACAAAAGATTTATTTCCAGTATTTAATTTAATTATTGACTGAATTTACTATTTAAAACGTTGTCATAATCTACTCAGTAAGGAGTATAATCTTACGTCTAAAGTTTAACAGAACACGTCAAGTATTAACATTAGAAAATGTGTGTGAGTCTCGTGGCAGCTTAACTCACGGCGCCAGTATTTGAGAGAGCAGCTGGCGACTCACAACAAACTTTAAATGTCGTATCGAACGTTTGTGAAACTTTTTCTCCTGACAACCCCCCTCCACCCCAGAAAATAATGAAAGGAAAAACGTTTTTCATTTACTATCTTTCGATGTTCATGCAGTAAAATCAATGGCTCCAAGGACTATAGGACTTAATATCTCAGGTCATCAGTCCCCTAGACAGAACTACTTACTAACTGTGGTGTCACCGCCAGACACCACACTTGCTAGGTGGTAGCCTTTAAATCGGCCGCGGTCCGCTAGTATACGTCGGATCCGCGTGTCGCCACTATCAGTGATTGCAGACCGAGCGCCGCCACACGGCAGGTCTAGAGAGACGTCCTAGCACTCGCCCCAGTTGTACAGCCGACTTTGCTAGCGATGGTTCACTGACAAATTACGCTCTCATTTGCCGAGACGATAGTTAGCATAGCCTTCAGCTACGTCATTTGCTACGAACTAGCAAGGCGCCATTATAATTTGCTATTAATCTTGTGATGCATGTACCGTCAGACAGATGTTCACCAATTATGGATTAAAGTTAAGTATTCCAGAAGTTACGTACTATTTTTGCTACTATAAAGACCTTGTCATTTTCCAGACCACACGCCAGCCTGCGTGAGCTTTAACGCGTGCCTTTCGGCTTCACCTCATAGTGGCTTGGCTGTCTTGCCAAGTCACAACACTAACATCCATGCCCGAGGCAGGATTCGAACCTGCGACCGTAGCAGCCGCGTGGTTCCGGACTGAAGCACCTAGAGCCGCTCGTCCACAGCGGCCGGCTCATGCCGTAAAATTTCAGCTCCAATCATGCCATTTTAATTCAGTATTTATTTGCTAATAACGCTATTTGCAACACGCTTTGCAGGTAGTACCCTGATATAGCATTGAAAGCAGCTGCGAAATTACATCATTCTACGACTCATAGTTAATATAATAGAGATATCTCGTCATCAACTCAAATACACGTGAAAAACCGTTCATGAAACGGACCGCACGTAACACAGTCTATACTCAGACAGTGTTTGATAATAAGAGGACTTCTCATCTTCCAGCAAAGATTAAAGATAATTTCTGTAGCTTTTATAAACTTTTTCATTACATTGTGGTTGAATAAACCGTAACTAATGAAAACAACATAATTAATGTTTTGCATCTTCAACAATAACCGTTCTACATGCTTGATGATGAGTATATCATACTTTAACTCACCTGTAATCAGATCACCCATCAACTTTCACGCAACACACACCTACCCACCCGCATGCACACACACACACACACACACACACACACACACACACAAAGTAGGCAAACATGGAAGGAATTCAGAGATGCACTGTTAGGACTGCAACAGAAGTGTATCTATCACATATGTTTGCGGAACTTGAATGGGAACCCTTGAGTTCGAGTCTTGACAGAACTGAAGAGTATGAGGGTTTACTGGATTTCGCACTGCAGCCTAGTGTTCATTGATATGGAACAATGTGGCAGATTAAAGTGGTATACCTAATTGTAACTGTGGCCAGAGGATCTAACTTTTTTTCGTTGTGGATTGCCTACGGAATATAAGGTACTGGGTTCGTGTCTCGCTCCGAAACGTGTCTTTAACCTGTCAGGGTGTTGCATTCCGCTGAGAGTGGTTGAATCATTCTGCAAAAAATCGCCTTATGCTGTGGCGAAACCATTTCTCGGCCATACCCTTCGTTCCACGAGTGCTAGTCCCAGAAGGGACGAAGGAGTACTTCTGTGAGGTAGGAGGGAGGTATCGGCAAAAGGTATACAGTGAGGGTGGATCGTGAGGCGTACCTGGATAGTTAAGACGATAAAAGCGTTACCCGCGAGATGCGAAGTCTTACGTTAGGTCCCACTCTGGCACACAGCTGTAAAGTTCCCGAAAGTGTCACTATTAGATAGATCTACACTCCCTAAACCCCCGTTGAATATTCGCCCATATCCTGCTCCCCACCCTCCCCCTCCAGCCCTGTCAGCAAGTGCACGAAAACCGACTTGTAAGACTAATCTGCAACCCTCTAGTAATCTTCCCACCCTCCCGTGTCTCTTCAATACCCTCAGGACTGCTCTGAAAAAGTCTATTTCGTTTCGTAACGATAATTTGCTACTTACGAGACCTCCACCCTCCCCAACTTATTACGTGCACTACCTCATAGAAGTCAGCGAAAGATCTCCTCGAGGTGAATCCATTTCCAAAATGTATTGCTCACTGAGCTTTGCTGGTGGAATTTGACGCCATTATCCTGCTGTTTCTGTTCTTTCTTTCCTTTGCCCCAACAACGTGCAGTCAGTGATGATATTTTCTCCTGCCTACAGGAGGAGCTATTTTTACATATTTAGCTCTTTACTGTAGTGCAGGAGATTCACTACTGCTGAGACTGCTCATAACTTTTAACATCCTTTTAGTGAGTCTTGAAAGCTAATCCACGAGCAAGGAAACTATTCCACACAGCGATCATAAGGTGGATCCAGATTATTAGAACGCGTGAGTCGAATCAAAGGACGATCAGTTGCCTCTGTAGTATGTACACTCACCCAGGCCTAAATCAGGATTATCCGTTGACCCCACTGTGTTTGAGTTAACTGGAAACTGCTCACACAGGAACTTGAATTTTATCTGTCTTGCTAAAGTAAGGATTCCACCGACAACTCAAAAGGGAATGAATTAAATCGTTGGGCTATTATGGATTTTGAAATTGCTGATGACGGTTACAGAGAACTTGCTTAAAGCGACGTCACTGCTGCTGGTTTGGTTCAATTGTCAGATGGGGCGCTAAGCTCAGTGGCGACTAACATGTTGTTTGAGAGAATAAGCCGTTTCCGTCTCCCTCATTTTGCTTGATCCCTCGCTTGTCAAGTTCATCAACAACATAAATACAAAACGTCTCTCTACAAGTATTTCCCAACTTCTACTTACCCTTTTTAACCTGTTCCAGAAACAAGTAAAACGCTTTACAGACGAAATGTGTCACAATGAACAAGGAAAGAAAATCTCTTGAATAAGTGAGCTGAATCTAAGTTTTGTGGTTTCTCAGCCCCAACAGTATAGGAGGGCATTCCTTCGAAACGATTTAGCTCATATCAGTACGCCTTCACAAGACTGGTTTGTCGCTATTTGCCACGCGTACCTACCTGTTAGAACCTACTTTCATTCGAACGTGCTTACCGTATTCAAGCGTTTGTCCCCCTCTACAGTTTTCACCCTCCACTACCGAACTGATGATTCTTTGGTGCCTCAGGATGTGCTCTGTCAACTGACCCTTTCCATGAATCAAGCTCTGCCAAATTTAGTTTTCCGTAATTCGATTAATTACGTCCTCATAAGTTATTCCACCTATCCATCTGGTCTTCTCTTTTCACAACACTTCAAAGACTTATGTACTCTTCTTGTCTGAACAGTTTACTGTTCACGTTTCACATGCTGGCAAAGGTACACTCCGCACAGATACCTTTAGAAAAGACTTCCTAACCTCTTTTTCAGAGCTGCTTTTCTTCTTATTGCAACAGTGCGTTTTCTATCTTTTCTAGCTCGGCCACTATTTGTCATTTTCGTGCCCAAGTAACAAATCTAATCTACTACTTATCAGTTCCTAATCCAACTCCAAAACAATCATACTTATTCGGCTACATTTCATTAGCCTTATAATCTCTTTTCAAGACATTATCCTTTCCCTTTTGTTTCTCTACCAGATTCTTAGCCGTCTCTGACAGAATTACAATACAGTCGACAAAGCGCAAAGTTATTTTTTCTTCTCTCTGGTCCTTAGTTCTCTTTTCATAATTCTCATTGCTTTCCTCCACAGCTTGCTCAGTGTGCAGCCCGCATAACATCGCGGATAGGATATATTACTGACTCAGTCTCTTCTCATCTGTGACTTCCCTTACATGCCCATCCATTTTTGTAGCTGAAGTTTGGTTTCTGTGCAATATACAAATAAGCTTTCGCTCCCTTATATTATCGTTGCCACCTTCAAAATCTGAGGAAGCCCACTCTGAATTGTCAAAAGCTTTCTCTAAATTTATGTACGTTTCCCGTTTAAGAACAGTATTAGAAGAGTCCAGTTAAGAACTAAGATTTGTTGGAAGAATTTTGGAAAGGAAATCACACACACACCCACCAACATTCACACAACATCACCTACCTTCAGGGACGCACTGTTAGGACTGCAACAGAAGTGTAACACCTTTGTTTGCAGAACGTGAATGGGAACCATTGAAAGGAACCATGTAGATATCACGAAACCCTGTTGTGTACATTTAGCGTATCTTTATTGGAAGATGACTGTGAAAGCATTTCGTTGCTACCAATGCATACTTCGCATAGTTACCACACAAAAAGACTGAGATTTTGCGGTGCAGTCAGATCCATTTAGACAGACATTTTCCTTCGCCCATTACACGAATGGAAAATAAAAGAAAACTAATAATATTGGCGCGATGTATCCACCACTGTACAGTGGCGTGCGGGGTATGTATGTGTACATTGGTCGCAGTCGTCAGAAGCATGCGTCGTGGTGACTGGAATATCACGGAACGGCAAACGCACATCCTTGTCTCCGTATTCACTTCTTTTATGGGTTGCTTATGAGCTCTTCTGCGAAAACTAGACGCAAGGCATCTATTTACGTCCTCAGTCACGTATTCCTAGTGCCCACTTCTACCTATGCTCCTGGTTCAGTTTCATTCACACCGGCCATTGCGCCTGTTTAGATTTTCAGAAACTTTAGTATATAGATTCCTTGAACTCATGCTCTGGACTACACATTTGGCGACCGTGCAGAGGCAGTTTCGGAGTCACCAGTCAAATCATCAAGTGCTCGTGAGGGGTGAGCGGTTATCGCTGCCGTCTGAGAATGTATCAGGAATGTGAGTCGTGGCGTGTAAGTCGAAGCGCATTCCCGATACAGACTCAGCCGCCAGGTGTTTCCTCCTTACATCACGTCACCTGTACTCCTTTCACCGAGAGGACATCAAAAGTCAACCATTTCAGGTACGACCGAACACGGATCAAGTGTACTGTTCGCGATTCCAATGTAGGGATGAAGAAGTGATGACTTCCTGTCAATTAATGTGGCCCTTCTGACAGGAAATCACAAATTCAGTCGTTCAACTGCGACTATGTTCCATAGGCACGCAATATGATTAGAAGCCGTTTGTGACTTCTAAAAAACTAGAAATATGAAATCAACTTGAGATCCCCTGTAGATTTCACTCATTACTTCGTGTGGATAAAGAACCAGTTGCGTTTCACAAGGACGACACTTTATCAGTGCGGTCTGGTTGTGTGTCTGTAGATCGTTTTCTTCGGTCTGTTTCATGATTTTGGAATTGAATGTATGCTCCTAAACCCTGTTACAAATCGGTGCCACCGTTATTGGTGTTTCGGGTGCCAGTCCGTAGTCTTCTTCCATTGTCGAATTTTTTCGTATAGTTTGGGCTGTTCGAAAGTACAGGCCTCTTGTCGATTAACATAATTGCTCCTCATGAATTACAAAAATTGATGGAATTGTGTTGCCATTATACCACAAAGGTCGTATTGCTAAATTAAAAAAAAGGGCCTGTCTATTGCCGTTGCCCATTTGTAATCATATCGCATCAAAAAATAATTACCTCAGATTGTTTGCAGCCGTTATTGATGTCTAATATCACAATATGCATCCGGTACTTAGTCCTGGCTTAAAGATATTGTAAGTTCGTCGTTTAATTAGCGGTTTGTGGATATTTCTCTGCGTAGCCTCTTTCAAAGGCTCCCACACTTCGGGCCGTGCACTAAAACAAAATACGAGCGTACAGAATATTAGACCAACTGTGTCATTGGACTTAAAGAGTTTCTAGGAAACAGAACACAGCTTGTTACTGTAAACAGAGAGAAGTCTTCAGTCTGATTGCAGAATTTCAGAACAATCGCTCAAAGTAGTTGCTTCCATAAAATTTCTTGACTTATGCGTACAGAGCGATTTGAAATAGAACGGCCGCCTAGAATTAATCTCGAGTAAGATGCTAGACTGAGATTCATTGGAAGAATCATCATGATATATGATCCGTGCCAGAGAGAACTATCAGAGGAAGCAGAGGAGATCCACAGAAGAGCACCACATTTCGTCACAGGTTTATTTAGTAAACACGAAAGCGTCTCGGAGATCGTCAATCAAGTCCCTTGGCAGACGCTGTAACAGAGACGTTCTGCAGCTCGCTGTGGTATATTCTTGAAGTTCCGAGAGCGAACGTTTGTTCGTTCATAGAAGAGTCAACAACTACATTGCTTTCTCTTAAGTATATCTCGCGAAGAGACCGTGAAGATAAAATCAGAGTTATCCGTGTACGCAGGAGGATTGCCGGCAATCATTCTTCCCGCGAACTGTTTACGATTGGAACAGGGAAGCCAGGAAGTGAGAGTGGTACACAAAGCACCCTCCGCCACACACTCTAATCTAATGTAATCAGAAAGTATGAATGTAAATGTTCTCGTCTAAGTGCGTGCAGTTCATGTTAAGAAAACCGTGTCTGCCGACAACTGGTGGAAGTGTAACAACACAAGCATTCTAGTATTTAACAATGAAATTCGCCAACAGCCGGGCAGTTGAGATGTTATAAAATAACGTATACCAGTGATGCGCGGCTTTTGTCGAATTTCATTGTTGAATACTTGGCCAGTCGCTGTCCCATGTCCACAACAGGTCAACAGAAATTAAAGATTCTAGTGGTACCAGTAAGTAACTAACAGGCACTTCCTCGAAATTAATTTCAGTTGAATAAAAATGTTTCACTTCAACTATCATAAACAACGGCTTTGTCTTCGAAGAAGTACCAACTGCAAATCAGAACTATGAGACTTCTGTAAATCATGGTGAATATATTGTTCCGTCAAATTTTAAAGACTGTGCGTCACAGATACCCTGTATAACATTAAATTCAGTGTTAAATACAGTCAGCATTCAATACAGACCTGGCCTGGCGCATGCGTCTTTTAGGAATATAAACCAAGTCAATACTGAATATTCACATAAAACAAAAAGTATTTCATTTTCTTCAGCGGAGGCGGCTGTGCGGTCTTTCGCCGCCGGCAAAATGCAGCCTTGCTGTTGGATGACAGCTATCCTTCTGTCCACCAGGACCATCGAAAACTGCGTGATTCGTTACAGATACAGAACTACTGCAACGCTATTATACCAACCTTTAGCACAAATAAATAGCAGGTTCGTTCGCTCGTCAGTGATGAGGGACGTAAACGTCCTATACATACAATACAGTTGAGAATGAAAACAAGAACAGTGACAGCTCGCATTTGGCCTTCCGTCTGACTCCACGTGGTGTTTACCTGGTTGTTCCAGTACAGTGCATGTGATTCAATTTGGAGACCTTTCCGTGCGTAATGTAGGACGGAAATCTTGCACTTTAGTTGCCATCCGGTGAGGTATCGAGAGTGCAGTTCGTATAATTTTGAAATCGAATGACACTCTTGATGCTTCTTCGGATGCCATCTACATTTATTTTCACGTCCATATCTGCAATCATATTTCAGTCAATGGATATTCTATTGAGAGATAAGAACAGAAAGTTTAACAGTGGTGGTGTGTAAAGAAAATTGGTCCCGAATATCACTGTTGCTCCCATGAGGAAATGGAATACTGTGAAAAAAGCCGGTATTTATACGAAACGCAAGTACTCGCACCAATGGCGAAACGGTAGCCACTTTGTGGCGTTTCTCGACCTCAGACTGCTTGCTCAAACTGCAACCAGTCGTGGTGAGTCATGGACCAGTAAACTAGTGCCTCGTCACAAATGGCTTCTCGTGCTGCTCAAACGACGGCTTTTTTTAGAGGTCCGAAACAAAAGAGACTGCTACTTCAGATTTATGTACGTGGGTTCGAACTTTAATAGTAGCAACTGTTTGTTTACAATTGATACAAAACAGATACGTGTTTCTAGGTTTTAGTGTCCTTCAGAGTAATCACCAAAAATTTGTATAACACGGTGGCAGCGATAAGAAGGTTGGGTCGATAGTTGAAATGTAGAGGTGTGATACCAGAGTAGGTCGCCAGTCTGACCTTATTTTGTTTTCCTGGAAGACGATATCTTTACTAAAAGAGTTATGATTCAGTGTTTCTTCAATTAACATTTCCATTTATTAATAAATGTCGAATTATTATTACACAATACACCGAGTAGACTGAGATGTGAATGGGAATCTGGATTGAGGAGGGAAGCGGGCTCCAGTAATCAGTGAGGACGTGGAAAGGCAGTGCGCCAGGGTGGCGAAGCGGTTAGCGTGTCTAGCTAATAAGCAGATGACCCGGGTTCGAATCCTGAGCTTGGCACAAATTTTCATTCGTCACTTCAGTCTGCATATATACATCAACATAATTATGATTCTGCGCCTACAACGATAGACGTTGTAATGTTTATCGTCAAATATTTCACACATTAAGTCACTTGTAGTCAGACATCTGAAGAAGTTTTGTACGAATATATTGGAGTTCGAGTCTCTAACTGTATAGAAATGGAAGGGGGAGAGGGAGCTTGACTCGTGTTAGTTCAGGGGGGAGGATGGGGGGGGGGGGGGTGGATGTAACTCGCTCAGCTGCCTCAGGTGTACCGGAAGTGATACGAAACTGGAGATAACTGGTGTGGTCTTCGTAACCGTCGTGTGTAACTGATTAGGTTCTGGAAAAAAGGAGACTGTGGGGGCGTGTCTTCGGGCGTACCTGGAGAGCTCATCTAGTAAAAGCATTGCCCGCGAAATGGAAAGTCTTAGGCTGGAATCCGAATCCGACACACAGTTGTAATGTGCCAGCAAGTTTCACTGTTACATAGGTCCATACTCTAACACCTCCGTCGAAAATTTTCCCATATCCTTCCGCTACAACCTTGTTAGCAAGTCCATGATAACCGACTTGCAACTCTCATTCGCAACTGTCTATAGTAATCTTTCCACTCTCCCATAGCTTAGCCAGTGTCTCTTCAATGTCCTCAGCGAGCCGTGCGGGATTAGCCGAGCGGTCTGAGGCGCTGTAGTCATGGACTGTGCGGCTGGTCCCGGCGGCGGTTCGAGTCCTCCCTCGGGCATGGGTGTGTGTGTTTGTCCTTAGGATAATTTAGGTTAAGTAGTGTGTAAGCTTAGGGACTGATGACCTTAGCAGTTAAGTCCCATAAGATATCACACACATCTGAACACCCTCAGTGACTACTCAGCAAAGTTCTATTTCATTTCATGAAAAAACTGCTACTTACGAGATCCCCACACTTCCTAATATACCACCTGCAATTAACCATAAACGTCAGGGAACGATCTTCCGGAATCGTAGCAATTTCCAAAATTCACTCCTCATTGGTACTTGCTGCTGGAATTTGGCGCCATTGTCCTGCAATTCATCCTTTCCTTTCTCTCAATAACGTGCAGTCAATGACGATGTTTCCCCCTGCTTACAGGAGAGGCTATTTTTACATATTTATCTCCTTACTGTAGTTGCAGGGGAGTCCTCCACTGCTGAGACTGCTCCTAACTTTTAACATTCTTGAGGTGAGTCTTGAAGGCTGAACCTATTCCACGAGCAAATGAAAGTACCCCACGTAGCGATCGTAAGGTGGATCGGGAATATTTGAACGCGTGAGTCGAATCAAAGGATGATTAGTTGCATGTATAGTAAGTACGAGCACCTACGCTTAAATCTGGATTATCCGTTGAACCATACTGTGTCTGTGAACTACTCACACAGGAACTAGAATTTTTTATCTATCGTGCTAAAGCAAGGACTCCATCGACAGCACAAACAATAAAGATAATGAATTAAGTCGTTTCCCTCTGGAGCAGGCGTGTTGGGCTGCTGCGGATTTTGGAACTGCTACAGAGAACCGGCATAACGCGGACGTCACTGTTGCTGGTTTGGTTCAGCTGTCAGTTGGGGACGTTAATCTCACTGGCCATTGACGTGTTGCTTGAGAGTTTTTCCATCTCCCAGACTTCACTTGATGCCTTGCTTCTCACATTCGTCAACTACGTTAGTGTTCTCTACAAAATCTACTTCTCGTTTGCTAACCTGTTTCAAAAACAAGTGTCACACTTTACAAGTGAAATGTGTCAGAACGCGCAAGGAAAGAAAATCTGTTCAGTAAGTCAGCTGAACGTATCTGTTCTCGGTTCTCAGTCTCCGTGGAACAGGAGTGCATTACTTCTAAACGATTTGCTCGGATAAGTCTTCACAAGACTGAACTGATGCACCTTACCACACGTGCGAAACCCTCTTCATCTCTGCGTAACTCTCACAACCTGCTTTCATTCGAACGAGTTTACTGTAGTCACGCGTTTGTCACCCAGTATAATTTTCACCCTCCATTGCAGAATTGACAATGTGTTTATGCCGCAGAACGTACCCTATCAACTTATACCTTCTATGAGCCAAGTTGAGCTGTAAATTTTTCTCTAATTCTACTCAGTATGTCCCCATTAGTTATTCCATCTATCCATCTAGTCTTCAATTTTCTCGTGTAGCGCCACACTTCAAAAGCTTCTGTAGTGAAGAGGAGGTTAGTATTTGACGCTCCGTTGACAACGAGGTCATTAGACACGGAACACAAGCTCGGCATAGGGGCGGATGAAGAAAGAAAGCGGCCGTGCGCTTCTGGTAGGAACCATCCCGGCGTTTGCCTTAGGCGATTTTGGGAAATCACGAAAACCTAATCCAGGATGACGAGAGACAGGTCTGAACCGTCGTCCTCCCATGTGAGTCCATGGTACTTATATACTCTTCTTGTCTAAACGGTTTGCTGTTCACGTTTCATATGCTGACAAAGCTGCACTCCACACTTATACCTTTAAAAAATACTTCCTGACATTTAAATTTATAGTCTATGTTGATAATTTTCTCCTTTCCAGAACTGCTTTTCGTGTCATTGCCAGGGTCCATTTTCTATCCTCTCTAGTTCTGCCATCATCAGTCATTTTGGTGTCGAAATAGCAAAACTCATATACTCCTTATAGCGTACGAGCTGCTAATCTAAATCTTTCGACGTCGACTGGTTTAATACATCTACATTTCCTTAGCTTTGTTTTGCTTTTGTTACTGTGATCTCTTTTCGAGGCGCTATCGGTTCCGTCCAACTGCTCTTCCAAGTCCTTAGCCGTCTGTGACCGAATTACTGTGTAATCGTCAAACTGCAAAGCTTCAATATCTTCTCTATAATCCTTAATTGCCTTTCTAGATTTCCAATTGCTTTCCTTTGCAACCAGCTCAGTGTTCAGATTGAATAACATCGGCGGTAGGCTACAATCCTGTCACAGTCCCTTCTCACGTATGGTTTCCCTTGCATACCCTTCGATTGCTGTAACAGCAGTTTGGTTTCTGTGCAAGTTGTAGACAACCTTCCGCTCCCTGTATTTTATTCCTGCTACCTTCAGAATTTCAAAGACTGTAGTCCAGTCCACACTGTAAAATCTTTCTCTACATCTAAAAATCCAAATCGTATCTTCGTAATAAAAAAAGTAATGGGGATGACGAATTCCAGTCTAATAGTTGTTGGAACGGTTCTGTGAAAGTGCAGTGCATCTGTAAAAAAAAACCACATACAAGACGCTAGTGCGACAAGTTCCAGAGTACTGTTCCAGTGTTATGCGTAACAGCAGTCATCGAAAGAATCAGAGACGTGTTGCTAGGTTCTTAACAAGACCATAATAAAGTGTAACGGAAATGTTTGCGAAACTTGAATGGAGAACCATGGAAGAAAGACGACATAGTTCTCGTGAAACACTGTTGTGTGTATTTAGAGAACCTGTATTCGAAGACGTGTCTGACCTGCTGTCACCAAACATGTATTTCACGCAGGGATCACGGGAAAATGATAAAAGAGATTAGGGCACTTAGAGAAGCATTTACACGGTCATTTTTGCTTCGCTTATTAGGCGAATGGAAAAGGAACGAAAGCTGATAATTTTGGCACGATGTACCCTCCGCCAAACACTGTGCTGTGACTTGTGAGACATTTACACTGCTTAAAAATTGCTAAGGAACAGGTTACAATTGCTAAGGAGCAACAGCCAATTGTTGCGGAACAACTGACAACTGCTACGAAACCACCCGACCATTGATGGTAAAAGTAAAGGGAGAGAGCGGGAGGTTGCTGATAGTAAGGTAAATATAGAGGGCGGGAGCTTTTAAGGGCAGCGAAGACTGTGCACGAAACCTGTGTATGCATTCGGCAGTTCATGCAGTACAGTGTTTGACGAAGGTGTTCTGAGACCGATTAGTGCGACATTGCGTTTCGTACAGCAATATGTCTACAAGACATCATCTGAATGCTCACGATCGTGCACGAGCAGTTGAACGGCTCAGAGGCAATCAAATGTCACTACTGCGGACACAGTAATGGGTGTGTTCAAAAGTGTCATCTCGCCATTAAAAAAGGCCACCGAAGGTGAAAATGCTATGCGAACACATGCTGGTGGTGGTAGAGACACCACAAGAGAATCGATACGCAACCGTTGGGGCGAAAAGGAACCGACATATCACTCAGACCTTGCAGCCGCTACGTGTCTGTCAGGAAAATTTTGCGGCGATTATATCAGGTTTGTTTGTATGTTCCGAAGCCTGTTGAATGTATCTCCCTTCAACCACGCTATCGTCGAGAAAGAGTTCGCTAGTGCAGGGATTATATTGGTATGGGTCAGCAACAGTGGTCCAGAATGATGTTCTCCGACGAACTGCACTTCACTGTGGCAAGTGATTCCGGCCACCTGTTAGTGCGGAGACAGTGAGGAGTGCGTTACCCACCACATAATGTTTAAAATGTCTTCGGTATGGCCGAGGCGTTATGGTGTGCGCAGACATTATGCGAAATGGGCGAACACGCGGCGTATATTTGCGCGAGGTACCGTTAGAGGACAGGGAGGTTATTCTGGATTACGTCCGTCTGTTTAGGGGTGCAGCAGGTCCCAACTTCCTGCCCACACAGGATCGCTCAGATGTCGGATACACTGGAAAGTGAAGATATTGAACGTGTGGACTGGCCTGCCTACTTCTTGGACATAGAATATGTATGGGATGCTCTCGGCAGTCGTGTTTCTGATTGAACACTCCCTCCCCGAACCATGGAAGAAAATGAAAACCGCCTTGAGAGACAGTGGGTCAATATCCCATCGGGATTCCTCAACAGTTTGGTAGGCAGCGTGAATAACAGGTGCAAAACGTGCATTATTGCCCGAGAAGGGAGGGGGATTTTCCTCACTGAGAGTTCGATAACTTTATGTTAGGAGTCTGACCTGTGTCAAACATGAACGTTATTTATGTCTGTTGCCCTGCTTTGCCGTATGGTTAAATCTGTACCGTATTTTCGTGATAAATATGCCACTCTACCTCTATCAAGTATATACTGTTTCATGTCGTTCATCATTGCCTGTAATTATCCCTGTCCAACAATGGATCGGTTCCTTAGCAATTGTCGAGTAGTGTAGGTGTGCACTGGTCTCATTCGATGGGAGCATGCATCATGCGGGTCGGAACATCACGGAAAGCTAATCGCACCTCCCTGCCTGCCCCGTCCACTTCGTTTGTAGGCTGTATACGGACTCCACTGCTGAAACTAGATGTAAGGCATCTCTTTACATCCTCGTTCACCTATTCCGGGTGCCCAGTTCTATACATACTGCTAGTTCGTGATCATTCGAGCCATTCATTACGAGTGGTGAGATTTTCACAAACGATAGTGTAAAAGTTGTCTTCATGCTCTGGACTCCACATATGGTGACCGTGCAGGGGCAAATCCAAAGTCGTCAGATTATTACGTGCTCATGAGCAGTTACTCCTGGCGTCTGGGGATGTGTCAGGAATGTGAGTCGTGGTCTGTTAGTATATCGAATCACATTCCCGATACTGACACAGCCGCCAGGTGCTTCTTCCTAGCATCATCAGACAAGTGTACTCCATTCACTGAGAAGACATCGAAAGTCAACCATTGTGGTACCATGGAAAACGGATCAACTGAGACACTGCTCGTGCCTTCTGTGTAGAGGATGAAGACGTGTTGCCACAAACGCTGAATCTGTTGTGTGGAGCCGGCCGCGGTGGCCGTGCGGTTCTAGGCGCTCCAGTCCGGAGCCGCGCTGCTGCTACGGTCGCAGGCTCGAATCCTGCCTCGGGCATGGGTGTGTGTGTTGTCTTTAGGTTAGTTAGGTTTAAGTAGTTCTAAGTTCTAGGGGACTTATGACCTCAGCAGTTGAGTCCCATAGTGCTCAGAGCCATTTTTTCTTCATATCACTGCTGAACATTTACCTCCCCCTCCATCCAACGATGTACCCAGGTGGACGTTAACCTACTTGTGACACTAACTCGCTACCTCCTCTCGGCCAGCGTTGTCGGCATCTTTACACACCTTATCCTGTACCTCTTCTATGCCCTCAACGTCTATTCTGTAAAATTTTACTTCGTTTCATAAACCTAGCAATTGCTGATATTTGCCACAGGAGCAACAGCGGCTGCAGCAATTAAAATTTAGTACCCAATGGCCGCACTTAGATGTTTCTGGCCGACATAGGACATGCATCTTTTAATAAGACTTCCCATCAGTTATCCAAACATTCACAAAAATTAGCGAAAATATTCAGATCTGCAAGCTTTACCCCTTCCCTTCCTTTTTCTTCAATAATGTGCAGTCAGTGATGAAATTTTCTCCTGCCTACAGTAGGGGCCCTGTTCACACTTTTAGCCCCTTTCTCTAGTTGCAGGAGAGTTCAGTACTGCTGAGACTGCACCTAACTCTTAACACTGAATTCGAAAATAAAATTCTGTCTACCTACTTCACAGAAAATCCTGAAATTATTTGGTCTTACCTTGAACCAATAAACGGATCGAAGACATCTATCCAGACACTATGTGCCCATAATGGCCCTGAAATGGAGGACCACACAACAAAGGCCGAAATACTGAACGTCTGTTGGCAAACCGTTTCACAGAAGCAGATTGCACTATAGTCTCAGAAAAAACATTTGTTGTTAATAATGCGTTACGGAAATTGTTTAACATGGAGTAGCAGCGTAATTTGTTTAAATATCGCTGTGCGGTATTTGTTAATGTTTACTGTCTCTTAAAAAGTGTTTTTGTTGTCAAATAATGCATTGCGAAAATCGTTTAACTCAGAATATCTATTTAATTTGTTGAATAACGTACAGAGGTAGTTGTTTTACTCGGCATATCGACATAATTTGTTAAACAATATACTGCAGTAATTGTTTAAAACTGTATTTAGATACATCGTAGGATGGATATGTAGCCATTTGGAATACTCTTAAAATTGCCACGAATTACCTAGAGCTTATATATAGCAGTTTCTTACGAGAGGAAAGGGTTAACTATAATTACATGTGTTCTTATTCTTTTTACTCTGCCTCGGGTGGTGATGAACGGACTCTGCTGATAATTCATGACGATCCTTCCACTACAGTGCACAGACCTCGAATGATGCCGTCCACGCATTTGCTCTGGAAATACGAGGATGAGGAGGGGGAGGGAGAGATTCGATTCCAGTGGTCCAGAGAGAGGGTGCGGGGTGGCCTTGAGTGAACGACATACGATTGCCTCACGTAGTGGGCAGGATTTCCGGAAACCTTATCACGAGAAATCTTATCAAGGGACTGAACGGGTAGTAACTAGTTCGGCAACAGAACCAGCAGTTTTTACCGGGTTAAGGGAAGGGTGGGGTGGGGGGTGACCTTTGTGATAACTAGCACAGTTGCCTCAGGTGTGAAACGATACTCCCATATCTTATACAACAAGCACGTGTCAGTGGAATGTGATGCGTCCACGATGTTTATCCCATCCTGAAGCCGCTACGCAACCCTATTTACAACTGCATACTGCCACATGAGGTCAGCAGACCGAGTCTCAGGTGTGTGGATACTTTAAACTTCCACTTCATCAAGTGACGTCAGAGATTTAAACTTCCACGTCATCAAGTGACGTCAGAGAAACAAACTATGCTTGTCGCTGGGATCGGAACAGCTTGGTTTTATGCTGATTATGGACTGCATAAACCAACCTGTTCCCTTCCCAGAGACATGTCGCCGAGTGCTCCTGGTACTGCTTTGACACTACCGAAAAGAGGTGTTTTGGCAAGTATTGTATCTGTGACGATTCCCTGTGGAATGTAATGGCCGATATTTTAACACAAAACCTGTCTCGTGAAAGCCACCGTAGGAGCACATTGTCATGAACTTCTTCAAAATGTGTTTCTCCCTTTATTTATGAGCCCAACAACCGACGTCATGAAAGATTATGTTTTTATCGAACTAATGAGCGAGATAGTTATCGGCAGGCCTCGCTAATATGAAAATTAAAAGTTGTTATATGTCATATGTATTACTTTGTTTGTTTGTGTGTGTGTGTGTGTGTGTGTGTGTGTGTGTGTGTGTGTGTGTGTTTGTGTTGATTAGAACAGACCGCAGGACTTAATATTAATCATAATAACTTAGTGTGCTCAACATGTCTCGAGTGGTTGCTGACAGAGGTTGGACAGCTCAAAGTATGTTGTGCATGCATAGTTTCACAAGTGATGCCAGATGTGACGAAGCGGCTCTGGATGCGATAGTAGTCAGTTCGAATCTCTTTGATGAAAGCAATTTTTTTTGGTGGAGAGTAGCTGTTGATGCAATAACTTACTTATCTTTACGTTGTGGAAAAATGGCTCAGCACTAAACTTTATACAAATCTATAATACGTAAAATGTAACACAGTCCATCGGTTGTCGTAGCACTCACTCTAGTGTTGTTATAGAGGAGATGGTTACCCATCAATTGAAACTACGACAACGCACTTGCACTTTTGCCCGGTTAAAAACTGATCATTATCGCTAGATGTGCGCAAAAATTGCACGCATATTCATAGGATACGTGTTTCAGATCCCCAGTATACTGTAGATTTGCTATCTTCAACCTAAATAACGTGAAGCAAATGCTGAATTTTTTTCTCTAGATGGTTCTCTACCAATTCTATTCCCAGTTTCTTCCACATCTGATCCTATACTCCTTCTTTAAAGCTCTGCATGTTGACCAAACGTTACACTATAAAACGCTCTTCCTAATACCGATTATGATTTCGTTTGTTGTAAAATATCTTTAACTGATGCTGGTCACGATTTACTAGATTTACGTCTTTTTATATTTTTGACAGTGTTGAGTTCATGTATTTGACATACTTCTTCTCTTAGTTCAATCAAGAGGAAATGTGTGTTCTCCAGTTGTTCCTTAATTTTACTTTGGAGTTGTTTTGTTGTGTCTTCCTTTATCTGTTGAATATTATTAGCCTCGAATAATTCATGTATTTTGTCTGTGTAATCTCTTTCTTTCATTTTAACTGTTTACTGTCTTTGTCTTCCTTCCTAAGTACATAGTGACAGCTTTTGAGTTAATTATTTATGGATTTTGTGTCATTTATTGTATATTTAGATTTAAATTCTTCGTTCCTAATTTCGTTTTCAAGAAGCTTATTCACACTGGGAGCTACTGCTGCTTTTCTGTTTAGATTAGCAGTATTTATAGTTGCAACTATGATACGCTGCAGTACGTGGCTGTTTATGTTTGGTTTTATGCTGTCTTTCATATCGAAACTTTTCTAGAAAAAATCGATATATATCTGTTATGCTTTTCTCCCGACGTATCGATATATCGGTGACGAAATGACATATAGACTGTCGATATTTTTATTTTTTGTTATTTTTTTACACAATTTTCGGTACATATTTGAAGTCGTTGTAGTAGAACATAACTTAACTTTGACTGTGTGAATGAGTCTTACTACTTTTACAATTTTCATCACGTCCAATCTTTCTCTTTGACTGTGTGGAACAAGTATATGCGGCAGAAAAGAAAAAGTCCAATTGCACTGGGGGCTGGCAGTGTGAATGGAATAACAAGAGTTTCGATGTGAAGAAACAGGACACCAATTGAGTTAAAAAAAAGAAAGAAAAACAATTATTAACGCAATTAGTGTGCTATTTCTTCACACTGGCATTGTTCGAAAACAGTTGCTGAAAATGATGAACAAAAATGTAAATGACAAAATTGGTCTTTGCGGTGGGCGGGGAAATGCTGACGTAATCGGCGGTCGGAGCTACCATCAGAAACTGAAACGTTTAGCTTCACCGCGCAATTTTGACACTACAACTCCTCGGTCGCTGGCGTGTGCAGAAATGAAAAAATAGGAAAGTCAACATGTTCTGAATAAATCGAATATGTGACGAAACCGAGCGATGGACCGATCGGATACCTTTCATTGTGCCACTTACATGCAGTTTCAATTGTTAGCAAAGTGGTTATCGCCAAGCGTGAATGAGCATGGTTTTCCTTTCAATTATTGCTCTAAAGGGAATAGTCGGACTGCTAGTTTGTTGATGTACAGAGTATCTGACAATAAATCAATACTTTAATACACAGCTCTAAAACCGGCAGTATATTTACAATGTGAAGGCGATATTGTTATGGGCTGGTACGTCGATATTTCATTCGCCAACATATCGATAAGTTTTCTCGATATATCGAGAGCAGGTGAAGGAATTTCCCCAAATATCGATCTATCGGATTCCCAATATTTTTAAAAATATCAACAGTCCGACTTCCTGCGGTTACTCCGGAAATTACCTTCCCATCTGTCGATTTTATACCGTTAAGAGCGACGTGTTGGATCCAGTCTGCTGGAAAATGTGTAGCAACTTCCATAGCAAATTTGTACACTGTCAAGCGCTAGTTAAAACGCTTAAATCTTAAAAGTAAGGTGGCGCAGTGGTTAGCACACACGACTCGCATTCGGGAGGACGACGGTTCAATCCCGCGTCCGGCCATCTTGATTTAGGTTTTCCGTGATTTCCCTAAATCGCTCCAGGCAAATGTTGGGTTCGTTCCTTTGAAAGGGCACGCCCGACGTCCGTCCCCATCATTCCCTAATCCGATGAGACCGACGACCTCGCTATCTGGTCTCCTCTGCCAAACGACCCAATCCTCTTAAAAGTAATTTAGATGAATTCGCATTTAATATCCTAGTAGCACTGAAACAGAACTGGTATCTCCTCTGCCCCGAGTCTTAAGTTAGCCAGTAGCCTTCCCTTTTAACGGGACCTCCCGTCTGTCACATGATCGCCCTTATCAGAGTCAGTGAGAGGTCTTTAGGAATTCAAGCCTTTTTCCGGTCTTCCCGCTCAATGATCTTCCCTAGCAGGATGTGACTCCCTTCCCATCTACGCCATCTCATTTGTTCCTCTCCTTCATCTCCCTGTTTACCATTACCGCATCGATTTGTGAAACGTTAACAGAACACTGTGCAGTCAGTGATGACGTTTTCTCCTGCCTACATGTTCAAGATCATTTCTGTAGTTGCAGGGCTGTCTGCTACTGCTGAGACTGCACATAACTGTAACATGAGTCATGGACGTTGCACGTATTCCTTAATCAAACGAAACTATACCACAAGCTCGATCTATAATATCAGAACCTTATTTTAATAAATTTTATTTAACAAATCATAACATTACGCAGACGTATATCGCAAGGACATGACTAAAGTCAGTGTACGTTGCAGCTCATTTACTTCTCAGTTGGAAAATTATAGCAATAAATTACTATTTCTTATGTAACTTTTTGACTATGAACCCAGAACCTTACACCTGCCAAGGAGACACTAAGTCACCTGTTTTCTTTCCTGCCTTATTTCATTCTTCAGAACAAATAATGTTCACTTAGTGTTTAATATAGACTCTCTATTTTGAAGGTGATCGAAATACTTTTAATCCCTCTTTGATGTACGTCGACACCTGTTTGCAGTTTGCAGTTGTCAGATGCTCCGTATTTACTTTTAGCCAGTTCACTGCGTTTGCTTTGGTGATGGGACAAAACGTTCCTTCTCATATTAACACCACCGCGTCTGAATACAGTACGGACCTGTTCTTATCGCTAACTTATTTTGAGGCCATAACTAGCTCTTCTAATTATCCTCGCTTACGAATTTGTTTGCCAAGCTATCTGCTACGTTACTGGTTTAATACTACTTAATGGCGGTCAAATCTACTTCATTTAACTTTTAGTTTGTTGGCTTTATCGCACTGACAACCTTGTAGCCAGGGGTCTTCTTTCACTGAGGAATTTAAGGAATAGAATGTTGCAAACGTTGTCCCAGTTAAGATTCGGATATTCTCCGTCTATTCTCTTTGGTCTTAGTCCTTTTATTATTAAGCCTAGACATAGGACGAGTAATTGCATGCCTAATGTGTGAACACGTCCAGGGCTAAGTGAGGTTCATCGATTCCAGAGATTATGTTTGAGTTAATCGGAAGCTGCTCAAGGAGGGTTATTAATCTTATCTTCCATGATAAATCAGTTGTCCATAACATGAAACTGGACAATCACCGCGTACTATCCTTATCACAGCTGAGATGATGCTCTTCAAATACACGGCAATAAAAAATGAAAGCGGGTGAAAAAATTAGCCCAATACCATTACTAATGTGTACAAATGATAGAAGTGCGGTGTTGTGCTGTGATCTTCTAAAGTCTAAGAAGATGATATTACATAAAACTCCTCAGTTATTCTTCTATAAACATGATTTACCACAGATACTACGGTTTGTTGAATTACATACCAATAATAAATGCCTTAAAAGTCTAAACGATCATGACTAGATACCAGAATGTCCAGAGCGCGCATTTTTCGTAATTTCATAACATATTTCTCTCATACTTTTTAATGTAACAATCACGGTGGTGCTAACATGACTGTTCTTTAGTGATAGTAATTTCCATTGTCTTTTGATAAAAGACTCTAATGATTTTACATATCTCCAGTACTATGACTTTCTGTTAGTATAATATTTAGTTTCACATATGGAAAGCCTTATCGTACGAGAAATAGAAAACGAATTTTGTGCTATAATTCGAATTCCACGGTCAGTTATCTTCAGTAATAAATAGTTGCATCCACCAGTATGAAAAGTTGATAACCGAACATCTTACAGAAGCTTCAGCAGGAACCGTAGAATTCTTATACTCACGTGCCAGTACATTTCGTCCCTAACGATATTTATGGTTATAGTAGTAATGAATTGAGGATGAATTGTGAAATTCAGAAGTACACGTAAAACTTTTCATGTAAACAGTAGGACAATCCCAAAGGTTCAGATTACAGTCTTGTATTCTGGGGATATCTTAAACAGATTGTCGGTAGACACCAGGCAAGAAATTGGAAGTCCCCAGATGTCCCAGAAAGAGTCCCTTATTTTTAAGAAAGCCGTTTTTTTTTTTAATTTGTTCCAATATTTGGACTAGTGTCCATATTACACAGGTTTTAAATTTTCCCTGTTCGTAGATAGCTGATAGGGCTGTCTGGATTCAGTATGGTTGTACGTGTGCTTGATATGAAGTAATAGATAAAAACAACATCTAAATTATGTAAGAGGAAGACCAATGGCCGTATTTCAAGTATTTGTTCTTAGCACCTCCAGTTCTTTGAAAGAAAGCCATTGCACTTCCTCTTACACCACTGAACCGCTCTTTTTATGCACTACTTCATACTCTTAATAATTCCAGCGAACACTTTAGCTGTCTATGTACAGGAAAAGTATACGTAATTTCAATGGGGCCCATGGTAAAGCATTGTGGTGTTCAAATCAACCGTCAGTTTGATGAATGCCTCGCTTCAGAGATTAATCGAAGTCGTTTCTCAACGGAAAACTTGAAATCGTCCATATGTGTGCTGCTAATACAAGTCTTACTTTAGGGAAATGTATTAAGGAACCGTATAACGAAAGACACCTTTCATCTGAAGACACATAGAATTTGAAATGGCGCACAAATTTATTGGCAGTCTCCGCATTCCCAAGTTCTGCTAGCGCTTAATATTACACACTAATCAAGGGCTAGCTTTGTGAATCACCTGCTTTATAAGCACACTAATTGGTTCTGTATAATAAAGGAAAAGTGAATGGAATGTTTATCATAGAAATTTACACATTAATGTTTATGAAAATTGCAACAACCAGAAGCAAACCAAACGCTGCTTATATTAGGTGGATGACAAGACAGAACTGGGTAGAATTACTGAACTGCACGGATATTCCACGCCAAAATGGAAAAGGAGCTCCTCAGTTGTAACGCTTAACTTCTGTTCACACAGCTCACTTTCTCTTGTAACCGTTTTCTTTGAAAATTTGTTAACGGACAGGCAATCGATTTCGGGACGCTTAAATCCATTGAGAGGCGTTTTCCACAGGCTATCAATAATCTAATTCGGAAGCACAAGATCCCCAACCATCACGAGTTCCTGGTCAGTTTGTTGGCTGGTGGTTGGTCTTATTACCCATACGGGCTCAGGTGACCTCGATTTGCAGTTGCGAGTTCGATTATCGTTGGCGTCTAAAGTGCCTGACGATGAGATTTAAGTGTTTCGAAATCGATTGCAGTATGTTAATATATTGTCAAAGAACGCAGCTGGAGGGGCATGTGAGGTGTATAAACAAAATTCCGTCTGTATATTACGCCTCAATGTGAGAATTCAGCTCATTACTACGATCTCCAAACTGCATGGTGATGTTCGACGCAAGTGGGTGCCCACAAAGCAGTAAGAGAGTTAGCTGGAAAATCAAGACTAACAAGGTGCGGAGCATCTCCCAAACGTGCCTGGTGAATGACGTGTTGGGCGACTGTGTAGTCTAGGAAACCAAAGGCATTCAAAGAAAATTACACATGTGGTGGGTCATTGGCCTCATGAAATATGGCAGCCAGTTTCCTGAAGAAGGATTATTTTGCAGGAATCTAAAACAGCCTTGTGATTGATACTGTCGTCAATATGTAGGAGCTGTGATCAGCCATTCATCCACCATACCGCTCAACACCGGATTGACACTGCCGACACTGCCGACAGTTGACGACGGTCGTAATGTGTAATAGGCAGACATCTATCCAGACCATCACACAGGAATTCCAAACTGTATCAGGTTCCACTGCAAGTACTATGACAGTTAGGCGGGAGGTAAAACTTTGATTTCATGGTCGAGCGACTGCTCCTAAGCCACATATCACGCCGGTAAAAGCCAAACGACGCCTCGCTTGGTGTAAGGATCGTAAACATTGGACGAATGGAAAAACGTTGTGTGGAGTGACGAATCACGGTACACAATGTGGCGATCCGATGGCAGCGTGTGGGTATTGCGAATGTCCGGTGAACGTCATCTGCCAGCGTGTGTAGTGCCAACAGTAAATTTCGGAGGCGGTTGTGTTATGTTGTGGTCGTGTCTTTCATGGAGGGGCGTGCACCCCTTGTTGTTTTGCGTGGCACTATCACAGTATAAGCGTATGTTGATGTTTTAAGCACCTTCTTGCTTCCCACTGTTGAAGAGAAATTCGGGGATGGCGACTACATCTACCAACACGATCGAGCACCTTTTCATAATGCACGGCCTGTGGCGAAGTGGTTACATGACAATAAAATCCCTGTAATGGACTGTCCAGCACAGAGTCCTGACCTGCATCCTATAGAGCACCTTTCGGATGTTTTGGAACGCCGACTTCGTGCCAGTCCTCACCGACCGACATCGGTACCTCCCCTCAGTGCAGATCTCCGTGAAAAATGGGCTGCCATTCCCCAAGAAAGCTTCCAGCACCTGATTGAACGTATGTCTGCGAGAGTGGAAGCTATCATCAAGGCTAAGTGTGGGCCAATACCATACTGAATACCAGCATTACCGATGGAGGGCGCCACGAACTTGTAAGTCATTTTCAGCCAGATGTCCGGATACTTTTGATCACAGAGTGTAGCTTGTTTGTCCGTCTTTGGAGCGAAATACATCACCGATTCTATGTATCAGGAATCCGACATGTCATTGATAGCTTTATGGGGGTACGTGCTATTAGCTGTCTACATACAGGTCATATACGGGGGCTATCCACAAAGTACATTACGTTTTGGAATTAAAAATAAATAAAGTATTGGAAATTTTTTTAATTATATACAGATGAAAGCCACACTTAAATACTACTTTTCTACATAGTTGCCATTTAAATTAAGGCACTTATCGTAGCGATGGACGAGCTTGGAAATTCCTTCGTCGTAAAATTCGGCCGCCTGCGCCTTCAACCACGTGGTTACCTCTTCTTTTGGGACAGAAAAGGTGTGATTTTTGTGGATTTCCTGGAAAGAGGCACTACAATAAACTCTCAAAGGTATTGCCAAACTCTGCACAACCTCAGAAGAGCAATACAAAACAAGCGCAGGGGAAAGTTGGGCTCAAAGATCTTGCTGATTCACAACAACGCCCGGGCCCACATGGCAAATGCCACTCATGAAGTTCTCGAATCTTTTAAGTGGAGTTGTTTCCTCATCCGCCGTACAGTCCCGACCTGGCACCGAGCAACTTCCACTTATTCCCAGCAATGGTTCAAATGGCTCTGAGCACTATGGGACTTAACTTCTGAGGTCATCAGTCCGCTAGAACTCAGAACTACTTAAACCTAACTAACCTAAGGACATCACACACATCCATGCCCGAGGCAGGATTCGAACCTGCGACCGTAGCGGTCGCGCGGTTCCAGACTGAAGCGCCTAGAACCGCTCGGCCATCACGGCCGGCTGCCCAGCAATGAAGAAATGGTTGGCTATGCAGCGTTTTGATGACGACGCACAGCTTCAAGAAGAGGTAACCACGTGGTTGAAGGCGCAGGCGGCCGAATTTTACGACGAAGGAATTTCCAAGCTCGTCCATCTCTACGATAAGTGCCTTAATTTAAATGGCAACTATGTAGAAAAGTAGTATTTAAGTGTGGCTTTCATCTGTATATAATAAACAAAATTTCCAATACTTTATTTATTTTTAATTCCAAAACGTAATGTACTTTGTGGATAGCCCTCGTAATTCGCGCGAATAACGGGCCGCTGACCTGCTTACGTTATGTGGCGCCCGAAGCGACCCAGATGGAATCCATTGGGTTTGCATCACGTGAATTTCGTCGCCGAAACATCAACGTGTGTTCACTATAATGCTCTTGAAACCACTGTAGCGCGGTCCCGACTCTGAGACAGGGACAGCTATATTGCTGAAAGATGACTTCGCCGTCGGGGAAGACATCAAGTATGAAGGGATGTAGGTGGTTCGCAGCTGTCAACGTGCCTTCGCTTATTCACCACAGGTCCCATGGAAGCGCAAGACAATGTCTCTCACAGTATAATACTGCGTCCGTGTCGCGCTGCAGGTTTCGAGCCGCCTCTCATCTCGATGACAGCATCTGTGAAGACGACCATTGACGTAGTGTAACAAAAATGTGATTCACCCGAAGAGCCGATACGTTTCCATCGGTCGACGTCGAGTCCCGACGGCCCCGTGCACACTGAAATCGTAACTGACGATGACGTTAGGTATAAATGGAAATGTCGTGTGGCTAGGGCCTCCCGTCGGGTAGACCGTTCGCCTGGTGCAGGTCTTTCGATTTGACGCCACTTCGGCGACCTGCGCGTCGATGGGGATGAAATGATGATGATTAGGACAACACAACACCCAGTCCCTGAGCGGAGAAAATTTCCGACCCAGTCGGGAATCGAACCCGGGCCCTTAGGATTGACAGTCTGTCACGCTGACCACTCAGCTACCGGGGCGGACATGACGTTAGGTGAACATGTGAATACGTAGTAGGGGTGGTCTGCTGCGGAGCTCTATGTTAAACAATGTACGATGAACGGTGTGCTCCAAAACTCTTGTGTGCGCACCAGCATTGTGATCTTTCGGCAGAGATACCGTCTGCCTTACTTTACAATGTAGACAAGCCTCCGAACCCTGCGTTCTGTGAAGAGTCGAGGACGTCCAGCCATTTAGCGCCTAGTGATAGCTTCACTGTCCTTCCTGTAGATGCTCGCAACAGTAGCACGTCCACATTCGACCAGGTTCGCCATTTTCGAGATGTTCGTTTACAGGAACTGCGTAATTATAATCTGCCCTTTGTCAAAGTCACTTATCTCAATGGATTTTCCCATTTGCAGACATATGTTCGCTAGGGTGTTCCCGCGTCAGTGTCTGCTCCGCTTGCGTACTTGACACACACAATGTTTACGGTTACTACAAGCCACGCCACAAGTTGGGAAACGGGGCCAAGTTTCTAGTAGTTTACTGTCGAGTTGAGATTTTCACAAATATTTTATTCGTATCTTACAGAGACTAGCAGTAGGGCAATAAACTACCTTTTAAAACACGCCGCTAACGCCAATCAAAGTAATTTATAGCAATACAACGATTTTAAAAAAATTTAAAGAACATTAGTAAACAGGCTACTAAAGTAAATACAGAACTGTGTTAATAAAGTACGGTGACGTAGGGAAGCTACCAACACCGCCATTAAAAAAATTAAACAGTTCTCAGCAAACACACGATTAATGGCAATAAAAGGAATTTACAAACTTGGAGGAATTTAAAAAAAAATTTAAACAAAAGTGTCGTGGAATATCATTAGAACATAACAGATATGACGGACCCGTGTAAGGCGGCCACAAATCACCCACTCAGGGATGCTCAGGCTAGGCAGAATACTGAACCATTTAAATACGCCCGTAAACACAATTGCCACTCTCAGGCTGGTCACTGCACCGACTTTTAGCCATCGAAAACTTGTTATAAGATTGCTTAACTTGCTGACAGAATTAGAGCTAACCCCGTGCAAGGAAACATTACACCACACAGTCCTGAACGAGCGACCACATGATCAACCAACAAGAATCATGAATTTACTCGTAACCCACGACAGAATAGCGAAACAATTACACTGCCAAAACTACACCTGTCATCGGACAGTAACGAGAGGAGGAGGAAAGATCACTGTCTTCAATTACACCGGTGCCAGGGACAGGGAACACGGTCGCCGGAGGCCACAAGGCAGAAGAGACGCTGGTTACACAAAATTATTACTTAATGATTAAACCTTCCACGAACTTAACTAGCAATTATGCTCGAACAGGCAGTACACGACCTCCGATGGCAAGGATCCACACATCCGACCGCGCACGCGTCGCCAGTGTACCCAACACGCCACGGTCACGCGACAGCACGCTCTGCCACCGGAGTTTACGTCTTCTCTGCAACGTTGACGGGTAGTGACCGCTCCTTCATGTCAGGTGTCTCCTTTTAAACTCCAGTGTAGAAACGGAGGATTTAAAGAAGCTTGTTAACGTCCCACCAAGGCGAATTGAACAGGAACTACTCGTGGGGCGATTCTGTATACAACCAACACGCGGGGAGATTTTCCGTCAACTCGACCCGCTCGTTACACACAACCGACATACATCACGTGGCTACTCGATACAACCGACCACGCCTGCTTCGCGCTGGAGAGCCACACTGCCCTCCCGTGTCCACCACACTCTCTGCGCGCAATGCCCCTACTTCCGCGCCGTTAAAACCGGTCAAAGATCTCATTTCATCCATAGCAGTTTCCCGGAAGCAAAAACGCAGATATCGATAGCAGAGGGAAAAGACAACCAAGCAGCCACTTAATGACATACAACATATCAAACAAACATGTCATGGGAAGAAAGGAAAACCAATGCAATCTAAACACAAGGTGTAGCACGAGTCGACACACGGCTCAATACTGTTGTTACTGCATCACGTTCTGCAACGCCACCAGGCGGCATAGAACGTCGCGATGTGCAGTGGTCGTAGTGTTTTGGCTTTTCAATGTATCTACGACTGTGATAGAAGCTCGAATAGTTCGAATCAGTCTGACAAATTCGTGTCCCAGACACTGATCATTCTGCCTGGTTCTAACTCACTCACACACTGATGTTCCCCCCACGTCGAAGAGGCATAGCGACACTTGCTTACGCATATGAGTGTTTCCGAGCTACCTCCATTCTGTCTTAATGACATATTCATGGGCCTTCTTCACTCATTATTTCAAGCAATTTTCACAAACGTTAATGTTTAATTATTTATCACTATTTCTTTGTACCTTATAATATCAGTGTAATGTAATTTGTCCTGTGCTGGTGATGACATCAAGAATCTGCAAAAAAGTACAATTTGTAGACTGACAGCATGAAGATATGAAGGAACACGACTCAGTGACAGCAACAAGCGACGGAAAACGCATCGTCGGAGTGCAGTGGTGAGCTCTTCTCGAGGCATCAGTGGAGTGGCAGCGCCACGGCGTGCAACGTTTCGACGCGTCTCCCGCCCGCCATCTTCGGGCGACCTGCCGGCGCCCCGCCGGAAGCCGCCGCCTGGGGGCTCCCCACCGGGCCTCTCCTTTCCCGAGGGAGCGCCGGGCTGGCCGTCGGCGCGCACTCGGCAGCGGCAGTCCCGTCTGCCGGTTAGGGGAAGCGGCGGCGGGGAGGCCGGACGTCGAGCCCCGGCGCAATCGCGTCGGTACCGCCGGTCGCCCCCTCAACCCTGTCCAACCCGAGACGAGCAGAAGGAATGCGCCCCAGTGGCGCTTCATACTAAAATGTAGACTTTCACGGCCGGAAATGTCATGCCCATTATAATTATCCGGGCTGTTATGCCGTGGTCGGTTGATGAATTCTGTGTCACTTCCCAACGTTTCGTCCCCCTCTGCGGAGGACATCTTCAAGGGGGTCCGTAGCTCGATGGAAGGTCCAACACACCCGCTGGCTCGCTACTGACTGCCGCTAAATTCCGTGTACGCGCGCTCCCGCGCCGCGGCGTGACGTCACGTGTTTTGAAGACGTCAGTGCAATTGGCCGCTGTCCGTCGCCGTCGATCGCCGTTGCCATCACCCAGTAGTGGACCGTCATCCATATACCGTTTAATTTCACGCCCTCCTCCTTTCGGTTGAAATTATTGGGGTGTTTAGCGATTTCGATTGCCTCCCTGTAGAGCAGGGCCGGCCAAACGCTGCACAGTGTGCAGACGTGCGGAAGTGCTGCAGATGTGCGCACGTGTGCGACAGCGAGCAACAGCGACATCTGTTATTAGACATGTGTCCTAAATGAACGGCGGCGGCTCCACTTCCCTGTTTATGTGGTACAAGCAAGAGCTTGTTTGTGAAAGATTTCCCTCGGTGATGAAAATGAATAAATCAAGGTTTCGATGAAGCATAAGGGATGAAAATCTTCGCAACTGCTTGCGTTTGTCAATGAGCCGTGCTTTTGCGCACGATTTTAACTATATCATTTCTCATGACCAGTGATAAACGTGTTCGGATTTATTCCTTTCATAATTAAAAATTACTGTTAACTAATTGTGCATTATTGCCTCATTCTGCTCCATGTTGCATTATCATACGGAAAATTGGTCATTAAACCGATTGTTCCAATGTATACGTACATTTAGGGGTTTTTATTAATGTGTGAAGGGCTACGCTCAACTGAAGTCGATAAAACATAACATTCATGTAATTGTCGGTTATTATGCACATTTCAGACGGAACTGATGAAAGATATAGCAATAATGGTACTGAAATAACAGGTCATCATCGAGAGGTCTGCGGTTATCATTCTGCTCAAAGATCAGTGAGACAGAAATTATGTGGGTGTAACTCAGGGCACCGAGAATTAGTTATAGGAGACCTTGCATTAGTTTAATGTTATTTGAAATCATGAATAAGGTTCGCTGGAAGTCGCTAAGTGCTCTCTTTCTTAAATACTAGCTCAAAAACATTACACGTATTTACGTGCCGTCAGTCAAGCTGCCTTAATAAAAACCCACGGTTGTTAACTGTATTGCTTGTCTTACTGGGTTAAACTGTTAGCATAAAAGTAGACGTCTCAATGAGCAGTGACAGTAATGTTTAATACGCGAAATACCTTGCCATGGTTGGCTTGCAAGCTGTGGAAAGAGCACTAGAATTCGCCGGTACAGAGTATCCCAGCAAGTGGATAAAGCATCTGTGCGTAGAAACATGCACTACATGAACGCTGACGGCTGCGGCGTGCACGCTGTGACCCGGAAGTTGCACATGCGCAGGAGCACCGCACGCGTGCAGAATTTCTGGCCGGCCCTGCTGTAGAGCCTTTCGTAATATCCACTTGCGGACGCTAACATTTGCGTCTCCTCGAAACGAACATTGTGGTTCCCTGGCTGGAAAGCATGCTCCGCAACAGCTGATCGTTCCGTTTCTCCTCTTCTACAATTGCCCTTGTGCTCTTCGAAACGTTTAGAAACAGTTCTTTTAGTGGTACCCACATAAACATCTCCACAGCTGCATAGGATCCTATACACTCCAGCTTTTTCCAATGGTTTGCGAGCGTCCTTGGCAGGCTTAAGGTATTCCTGGTGGGCTTGTAAATTACGGTAATATTCCGCTTCGTCAAGTTCCTCCCTGTTCTTTCCGTTACATTTTTAACAAACGGCAGGAAAACCTTAGATTTTGCAGTAGCCTGTACGTCACTATGATTTCTGCGTGGCTGCCTCAACGCACGTTTTATTTCGGCGGATGAATATCCGTTCTTCATTAGTACATTGTGGAGATGTTCCATCTCAGCGTCGAGCAACTCAGGTTCACAAATATTTCTAGCTCTGTCCGCTAACGTCTTGATAACACCCCGCTTCTGCTGTGGGTGGTGGTTCGAATCCCGCTGCCCACGGAAGAAATTATAGCCAGTGTAGAAGCAGGAATTCGCAGTATGGATTCTGTAACAGCTGAAGAAATCCGTATAGAAACAGTGAGAATATTAGCCAATGCAAAACCGCCGAAGAGTAATATAACTGTGGGAAGAGCTTAAAAACTCCTGAATGACGACAATAGTATTTTGATTCTCCCAGCTGGCAAAGGAAGTGGAACGGTGGTTATTGATGTGGCCGACTATCAGAGTAAAATTACTGATCTACTGGATCCGCAAGCATATAGGAAGCTGAATAAGGACCCCACTAACAACGTTCTCAAAACTGTGTCGCGGTTAATAAAAAAGTCCTCCATTGAAGAGAGTGTACAGAAAGGTCTCTACAATTCGGTTATCAAGACGTTAGCGGACAGAGCTAGAAATATTTGTCAACCTGAGTTGCTCGACTCTGAGATGGAACATCTCCACAATGCACTAATGAAGAACGGATATTCGTCCGCCGAAATAAAACGTGCGTTGAGGCGGCCACGCAGAAATCATAGTGACGTACAGGCTACTGCAAAATCTAAGGTTTTCCTGCCGTTAGTTAAAAATGTAACGGAAAGAATAGGGAGGAACTTGACGAAGCGGAATATTACCGTAATTTACAAGCCCGCCAGGAATACCTTAAGCCTGCCAAGGACGTTCGCAAACCATTGGTAAAAGCTGGAGTGTATAGGATCCCATGCAGCTGTGGAGATGTTTATGTGGGTACCACTAAAAGAACTGTATCTAAACGTTTCGAAGAGCACAAGGGCAATTGTAGAAGAGGAGAAACGGAACGATCAGCTGTTGCGGAGCATGCTTTCCAGCCAGGGAACCACAATATTCGTTTCGAGGAGACGCAAGTGCTAGCGGCCACAAGCGGATATTACGAAAGGCTCTACAGGGAGGCAATCGAAAGGAGGAGTGCGTCAAATTAAACGGTATATGGATGCCGGTGTTAAAGAAGATGTGTACCACCCGCCCACTACTGGGTGATGGCTACGGCGATCGACGGCGACGGACAGCGGCCAATTGCACTGACGTCTTCAACACACGTGACGTCACGCCGCGCCGCGGGAGCGCGCGGACACGGAATTTAGCGGCAGTCAGTAGCGAGCCAGTGGGTGTGTTGGACCTTCCATCGAGCTACGGACCCCCTTGAAGATGTCTCCCGCAGTCGGAGACGACACAGAATTCATCAACCGACCACGGCATAACAGCCCTGATAATTATAATGGCCAATGGCACTTACCACACAGAGCCGTTCTTCCCGCTGAACGGGCCATCAGTACACTCTCAGTTCGTGTGGTGCTTCGAACACAGAGCCCTGGAACCCCCTTGGCTGTTGTAGCAGGTGTGTGTGCCCGAAACTGAAAATATTTCCCCTGTCGATCCTGAGCTGCTTCACTGGAGACACATCCGTGTAGCCTGTCTTCTGTATTGCTCCACATACCACAGGGAGACACAGGGTGTCGCCTACGTATGATGGCCGCACTCGACTCCCTTGCAGTAATCCTCAGACGTCCATATCCTCACGGAGTTTATGAAGGAAATGAGCAAATACTTGATAGTCTCTTCAGGTTGCTGCCTGAGCCTAAAATCAATTTGATATTTCGGCCACCCACTTTTCCGCCATCTTCAGTTGACATTCGCTTCTCACTCCCACTCAAACCTCATGCCAAAACTGGTAACTGTCATCATACACACTGATCAGCCAGAATATTATGACCACCTACCTAATAGCCGAAATGTTCACCTTTGGCAAGGACAAGAGCGGCAACGCATTGCAGCATGGAGGCGATAAGGTCTTGGTACGTCGCTGGAGAGAGTTGGCACCGTATCTGCACGCACAAGTCACCTAATTCCCTTAAATCACGGGGACGGGGGGCGATGAGCTCTGACGCCACATTCAATCACATCCCAGGCTTGTTCGTTTAGGTTCATATCTGGCGAGTTGGCACGCCAGTACGTCAACTGGAACTCTACACTGTGTTCTTCAAACCACTCCATCACACTTCTGGACTTGTGCCATGCCACTGCCTTCAGGAAACACAATCGTCATGGATGGGTACACGTGGTCTGCAACCACGGTACAGTACGCCTTTGCCATTACACGAGCTGTACTGGACCAATGGATGCCCACATAAATGTTCCCCATAACATAATGGTACCACCGCCAACTTGTCTCCATCCTGCCGCACATGTGCCAAGAAGGTGTTCCCATCGGCATTATGAAAGAGATATAGGGATTCGTCAGACTGCGCAATGCCCTGCCACTGCGTCAACTCCAGTGCCGACAGTCAAGTGCCTGTTTCAATTGTAGTTGTCAATGCCGTGGTGTTAACGTTGGCACATGTGTGAGTCGTTGGCTGCGGATGCCCATCGTTAGGTGTGTTCAGTGCACTGCGCATTCAGACACACTTGTACTCTGCCCAACATTAAAGTCTGATGTTAGTTCCGTCACAGTTTGCCGCTTGTCCTGTTTTACCAGTCTGCTCAGTCTACAGTCCGACATCTGTAATGAGAGGTGGTTGCTCAACCCCACATCATCTCGATGTGGTTTCACCTTGGTTGCGCCATGTGTTAAAGACACTCAATATGGCAATCCTCAAACACGTGACAAGTTGTGCAGTAACCGAAAATCTTGTGCTGAGTCTCCAGGCCATCACAATCTGCCATCGGTCGAACTCAGATAACACGGCCTTCCCCGTTCTACACATGGCCAGCATGCTCACTGATTCTACATGCTTCGTGTGACTAGTAGTCCTTCCTCACCAGGTGACGATGCTATCGTCTGGGGGGTCAGTGGTCATGTTCTGACTCATCAGTGTATAATGCCCCACAACACATGGGCCACCCGCTAGTGGTGTTCCCCTTCACACACGTCAGTGTCACATGCCCTTGCTTCGTGATACACGGTGCAGAGGTTTGGAATTGAATCCATGAGTTTGGTGATCAGAGTCTCCACGCCACTGCCTGCCCTGTCCACTCTACCAAAGGCAAAGTGGCGTGGGGGGAAGAGGGGGAGGGGGGAACGTGAACAGCGTGCGGTGTACCTGGATGGTCACTCACCCAAGTACTGGCCATGCCTGGTGGTAGTCAGTTTTGGGGACTTGATGGGAACCAGTGTGTGCAGCTCGGCACAGACGTTGGTGTCGTACTGTGACGAGGGACGTCCTCCAGCTCTTCCCCGGCTAGATAGGGTGGAAGTGGCGGCGGCGACACCGGCCGGCGGCCCGGGGTTCGACACCCGGCCTCTCCACCTCCTCCTCCACCGCCAGCGGGCGAGACTGCCACCTCCGAGGGCGCACAGGTCGCCGGTTCGGCGCTCCCTCGGGACAGGAAAGGCTCGGTTTGGCGTCGCTAAGCGACAGCTTCGAGCAGGGCGCCAACACTTCTCCTGAGGGTGGCGAGCGGAAGACACGCCGCACCTTGCGTGCAGACGGCGCTGTTACTCTGCTGATACTTCGAGAAGATTTCACCAACGAGACAACCGAGTTTTTGTGGATTAGAAGATCAGACTGAGAGACTTCTGGAAGGCCTTCGGACTGGATCGCCTGTCGATTTTCTTGCGGCCAACGAGGAGTCACTGCCGTGGTCTGGTGCCTGTGAAAGTGCCATGAGTGAGAGTCGCAGATTGTCCAAGGCGAGGCTCATTCCTGACACTATCACAGTTGCCAGGGAGGGCAGGACGGCGGCAGCCGACGAAGTCCGACGTGCGGCGGTCCAGAAGAAGCCAATATGCTGCAGACAGCGGTGCGCGCCCTGAAGAATGTAATTGTATCCTTCGTGCTGGAAATATTCGTCACAAACGTATAGCCAGAACTTTATTTCCCCAAAGTCCGATCGATGGCGAAATGGAAACCACAGTGAAAATCACGTTTTATTTGCAACATTTAGTACTTACTTACTTCCCGTGTCCGGAACTAGACTTCAGACTTCCAAAAATCAGCAGCCAATATGGCCTTGTCATTTGCCTCCCATAAGTCATTCATTGTGCAGGGCTGGTCTAAATATGGACAGATAAGCAGGTGTTGAGGATCCTGGACAGAGCCACACAGACAGAGAGTGCTCTCATTCTCTTTTAGGAAACCCCATTGCCGCAGGTTTGTCCTGCACTTTGGCACTTCTCATACGGTTTAGGGTTCTCCAGACTGTGTATGGTAGGTCTCCACTAGGCGCCAGTTCTTCTTTTACATCTTTATGGGGGTTTCTCAGGTCGATTCCCACCTTTTCAAACGACTCTCTGCAGCCGACCCTTCCAGGGCTCGGGTACGTGACAGGAAACTCTTCCTCGAACAAAGCCGTCGGTCAGCAGGCTGGTGTCCATATAAAGGATGGCGCATGTCCTTTTCTTGCTTGGTTTTTTCGGCTTCGGCAGCGATGTCACGTCGTATGTTGGGCGGTGCGATCCCCATGATTAAGTACATCTTGTGCACTGGGGTTGGCCTCAAGCATCCGGTAACAATCCGTGCCATTTCATTCACCGCGACATCAACTTTTCTCGCGCGTGTTGATGCAGAACATACTGGAGCGGCGTATTCCGCGGCTGACACACTGAGCGCAAGGGCTGAAGTTCTCAGGACTTTTGGGTTTGCACCCCAGGATCCGCTGGTTAGTTTCCTGATGATGTTGTTTCTAGTTGAGGCTTTTTCCCTTGTGGCATTACAATGATGTTTATAGGTCAGTGTGCGATCCAAAGTGACACCAAGATATTTGGGCGTTTTACAATGCTCGAGACGTCCATCTCTCCATATTACATTTAATTCACGATTTGCCTCCCTGTTCTTTAAATGGAATGCACAGACCTGCGTCTTTGAAGGGTTCAGCCTTAGGTGGTTTGCCTCATAATACTGGGAGAGAGCTTCCAAGGTACTGGTAATTTCTCCTCTACATCCATAAAATTGTTACCTTGGGCAGCAACTGCAGTGTCATCGGCATACATAAATTGGCGCGTGATGTTTGGCACTGGTTGGTCGTTTGTATATATATTATACAGAGCTGGGGCGAGGACGCTAACATTTAGTTACACCTTGAGACATTATAGTCAAGGAATGCAGGATTCGGTTACGATTGTGGATGAAGCCCGAATCAGTTGCTATTAGTTTACTTTTGAATTTCCAACATTTATTTTAAGACGATAATTCCAGAGTCAGCAATAAATAAAAAAAACATCACACGATAATAATAGGGAAGAAACAACTGTGTAATTAATAGTACTTTCAGTGCGCTACAATTTACTAACTGAACAGAAAATAATGTTTTGAAACCAAGCCAAGGTGGTTGCAGTTAGAATTTTAAGGCAAGTAACCACAGTCACGGCTGAAGGCATTTAACACAGAAGAAGGGCAATTATTAAAAAATTCAACAAACATACATAAAATATAAAGACAGTGAATAATGTTTTGAAAACAAACCAGTGTGGTCGCAATTAGAATTTTAAGGCAAGTAACCACAGTCATAGCTGAAGGCCTTTAACGCCAAGAATAATGTTTTGAAAACAAGCCAGTGTGGCCGCAATTAGAATTTTAAGGCAAGTAACCACAGTCATGGCTGAAGGCCTTTAACGCCAATAATGGCAATTATTAAAAAATTTAACAACATACTATCAAACAGCAATGTAATAGCAAGAGTTGATTTAAAAGACAGGCAACTGATCACCAAACAGGTGAGACAAAAAGATAGTAAACTTGATAGCACAACGGTTTAAACTTGCTGTAACGTCAAGAATGGCAATTATCTTTAAAACATTTAAAACATACAATAAAACAGCAAATATAGTAACAAAGGTTCGTTCAAAAGGACAAGCAACTGTTCAGCAGGCAGGTGAGACAAATGATAGCAACGTGGTAATACAATACTAAAATAATAACAAAATAAAAAACACAAAGGCTAGTCACAGATTGTGCTCCAGAAATCGACCTCTGATTAGGTCAGGCTAAAAACACTTTCGCGAGCGATGAGAAAGGCAGCCAAGAGTTGCATTCACATCACAAGATGGTAACTCAGACTAGTGGTAGTCTAACAAGTGACTAATGATAAATTTGATGAGGCTATCTGACGTCCAATAAACCAAATACAAAGATGTAAAAATACGGCAAAGCTGGAACCGGCAGTCTGGACTCCGCCCACAAAAATACTGTGCTTACAGCGCCCAGAACAAAAAGGAATCACTACCACCAAGGTAGAAGAATCGCCAACCAACATACAATCAAGAAAGCTGTCAAACTTACACTCCTTACCGGACAGCGGCGGCAAGACAAGGAAATGTGCACTGCCGTTACATACACTAACCCCCAGGGCAGGAAATTGGGGCGTTAGCTGCCAACAGGCAGGAAAATACCGCTGGTTGAACTTAACAATTGTAACAAGCTGAAGGTAGTAAATAGTAATTAGAAGCCAGAAAAGCTAATCAGATCCGCCTTCCCCAAGCACTCCACTCGCTGCTCTTTGCCTCGGCGACACTACGAGCAGCAACACGAACCCAGGTCACTGGAGAATCGCGAGATATCACAATGGTGGAGGTTCCTCTACTCGAACTGAAATGCACTCAACTTAAAACTTGAAGGATCCGGCTTCGACGAGGTCGTGCTCCCTCGATCTGGCAGACCATACGCGCCGCCAGCAGTCCCGGCGTGTTCTCGCTCTGCGCGGACCTAGCTCCTCCCGAGTCCGCAACCGAACTGCTCACTCACACCACACAGAAAACAACGGCGTCACCTAAAGATAGGACCACAGTTACTACATATCGATAACGCCGCTGCTGCCACTAGCGGACAGGCAATGCTTCGAAACCAAGTGGCGCCAGTCAACACGAGAAAAAGACAACCGCAACCATGTCAACTAAACGGTACAGTCTGGCCTCTAACAGAGGACGAAAACCTACAACTGCACCAACGCAAGCCACAGCTACTTCTCTAGATGGTCGCCACTCTGACTTAGGCATTTGTCATGGTTTGGTATCAAATTTCTGTACGCTGGTCTGCAGCTCGTTGTCTGTACCAGAATGCTGTCCTCATAGCCAGGGCTTTACGTGGGCGAGGATGTGACAGTCAGAGGGAGCCAAGTGCGGTCAGTATGGTGCGTGATGGAGCACTAACATAACCGAACCTAACGTAGCCTAGCCTAACCTAACCTAACCCCACCGAAAACGCTGCAAGAGCATCTCTGTCGTAGCTGCAGGCTGCAGCCGAGCATGACAACATTCCTCTTCGCTCGTTCTGAATTGTCCTTCGTAGACGATTTTCTCGCATCGTCTGGTCCACTCACTGAACAAGATCACCGACTGACACTCCGCTTCCTTCCCTGACCGCCCGCGTCATGAACGTGTTTGTACGTCATGTTTCTAAGATCCTCCAACATTCCCCCGCACTTTTCTGCCACTCATGAAGTTTACATTAGGTGGGCTGCACGAAATCAGGCGGAACGACTCAACATGAAGAAACAGAATGGCAGCACGCACTTCACGCTTGGTGGGAGACTCTGTTGCTCTGGACATATTTACGCGCTGGCTGTGCACTCCAAACGGATAAGTGCGACGTACCGCGATCGACGGTTATACTGCGCAACTTAGTTGCGAAAAACTTGATCAGATTTTCACTGTGGTATTAGTTTCGCGACCGATCAAAAAAATTTCCCTTGCAGTATGCCACTGGACAAAATATTAGCCATCCCTTAAAAAAGCAAACTAGCTCCATATTAGCCAGTCCCCAAGTGAACAGTGTAAAGGGAATCGCATAAGATGGACATTTGGAGTGGGGTACCTCGCTCTTTCTCGCCAAACTGACGGGATAGCCAAAGCTCCAGGCGATGTTACGCGGTATTGGCCTAATCTCATGGGATGACTAATTTCTTGTCTCGTGTGTTTAACTATCACATTGAACTACACTGCCATGTACGGATACCACACGGAAACTTTCTCTTGAGCACTCTGCTCTCTGTTTCCCAACCAGTACAACTGAGCAGTCTTCTGTACTTGTGACTGATCACTGTCTGCTGCTAACTTTAGGGACGAAATAATACTGTATGTAACAGCACTAACAATGTAACATGGCTAAGTAATGTGTGCCTCGGGAGCGAGAACTGCGCGTTGCATTGTTGTGTTGATGTGCAGCCAATGTGAAGCATGGCCTCCAACAATTAAAACTGTCTTCGTAAAACATAAAGAAGTACTCTCTCTCTCTCTCCCTCTCTCTCTCTATCTCTGTCGGCCGGCCGAAGTGGCCGTGCGGTTAAAGGCGCTGCAGTCTGGAACCGCAAGACCGCTACGGTCGCAGGTTCGAATCCTGCCTCGGGCATGGATGTTTGTGGTGTCCTTAGGTTAGTTAGGTTTAACTAGTTCTAAGTTCTAGGGGACTAATGACCTCAGCAGTTGAGTCCCATAGTGCTCAGAGCCATTTGAACCATCTATCTCTGTCTCTCCCTCTGTCTGATTACCTGCCGTTGTCCGGTTACTTATTCATACAAACGTTCCTTTACACAGAGACCATTTCCTGTTATTTTCCCCTCCCATCCTTTCCCATCGAGCTGAAATTTCGTTAAGGGAGCACCAGTCGACCCAGGAACTATTAATTGTACGATAATACAGCTTGCTTGCGATTTTCTTTTACCTGTCGCTGCATTCAAGACCCCTAGGATTAGTAGGAGCATCTTTCCTCGACAAAATTTTTCTGGCACTCAGGCACATACGTGCCTAGTTTGGACAAAGTTCCTCCAGACTTGCGCTGAATTTTACATATCAGTTGCTTTCCATTCCCAACCCCTCTTTAATGAGAGCACTGGAGTGTCGCACCTATGGTATCATTTTTTGTAACGTTTGTGCCATATCTGGTTAAAACTGCAGCTGAAATTCCAGACTCCTCATTCACAGCACACAACTTCCTACCCTGGGCATGTTGGGGTGTGTCTTATCACACCGCATTCATTTTCCAGATAGTAAATTATATTTGTACCATTCCTGGCCGAAATTCCGGGAGATACTTCAAAGCTATGATGGAATGTGCACACACATAACCAACAGGCAGACTAATGAAAACGCTTCAGATGGGTAAAAAGTAGGTAAATTGTTTATTATTTCAAAGGTAGTCGCCGTAACTGTTAATACATTTGTCCCACTGTGTAGACAAGACGGTTAATGACTTCTGGAAAAATGTTTACAGTTGCCTAGAGAACCATGATTGCTCACAGTTCTTGACCTTTTCGTATGAAGCAAACCGATGGCCACGAAAGTATTTCTACGGGGCTCCAAAAATGTGGAAATCTCGTGGGGAGAGATCGGGAGTGTAAAGAGGGTATGTGAAGGCTTTCCAGTGAAACTTCTGCGGCATACCCGAAACGGCATCGTTGGTGACTCGTAAGTAGCTATAAAAAAGTTCCAGTTCCAATTCTGTTAAAAACTTGCGTAATAACTTTTAAATCATTTGTTGGAAACAAAAACAGCTGACCACATTATATTTTTTTTCCTTTCCCTTTCCTTACACATCCTCCACACAGTCGCGATATTTCTCCATGCGACCGTACTGTTTTTAGGAGCCCTGGATAAAGACATTCGTAGCTGTCAATTTGCTTCATACGAATAGGTCCACAGCTGTGTGGAATCATGGTTCTCTAGGCAACAGTAAACATTTTTCCATGAAGGAATTAACTGCCTTGTCTCACAGTGGGATAAATGTATTAACTACTTTTGAAATAATAAACAGTTTACTTACTTCTTTTCCATCCGTTGATTTTATTTGTGTATTTTATTTCGTCCCTTTAGGATCACCAGTGACTTGTTCAGTACGGCGTCCTTTCTACCAATACCTTTTCATCCTCTTGCTCTACAGAGTGAGCCGGCCGTCCTGATTTAGGTTTTCCGTGATTTCCCTAAATCCCTACGGGCAAATGTCGGAATGGTTTCTCTGAAAGGGCACGGCTGACTTCCTTCTCCGTCCTTCCCTAAACCGACCTCGCTCTTCGGTCCCCTTCCCTATATCAACCAACCACCTAACCTCTCGCTCTCGTGCTTAATTTTATTATCATTTCATCTACGGTCTCGCACTACTTCCTATAGCTCGGTCTACTCTACACTGTTGTGTATGAATCATTTTCACTTATTCCAGTTGCTTCCTAACAGCCCCTGACTATTTTTATCCAATTCTTCCCTGTTACGCATGTTGTGTTTCATACCTTCCTGCTCACATGTTGACTGTCCATCATCTTTGTGCCCAGAATGTCTCCTTCTCCCTTCCACATCATCTACGTAAATTGGTTATACACCCTGATACAGTTCCTATCATTAAACAGATTTGTGCCCGAGACGTCTCTAAAGATCTTGCTTTCCTTCTCCTCGATCTGGATATAGGCTCTCCTATTCAAGGTGGTCTCCACCATGGCACATAACGTGGCATTCAGGATTGTCGACATATAACGTATTAATCTAGCGTTCTTTTCTATAATCGTCTTTCTATATGTTGTCTCTGCAACATAACGTAGTTTCTCAATTATAAGTAGTCAATAAATTAAACTTTTTGTTACACCCAAGAAGTCTTTCTTCCTTATACATTTTACTCCTATTCTGCGAAGGAGAAAAATACCAACAATGAAAGACTTTGTTACTGCTCCACATGTACTCAGCACTCCTCTATCTTTTTTTTCCAATGATGTGCAGTCAGTGATGATGTTCTCTCTTGCCTGTAGGAAGAATATATTTACTTACACTATCAGCTCTTTACTAGAGCTGAGTAAGTTTTTATTATTTCTGAGACTGCACTAAACTCTGACAATCATGTAGTGAATCTTGGAGCTTAGCGACACTGTTTATACGTTAAACAGGTACTAATTAAGTCCCACTCCGACACACAGTTTTAATCTGCCCGGAAGTTTCAAGTTAGCACACACTCCGCTGTAGAGTGAAAATTCATTTGGTGGTATTAAGCGTAATAACATATTACTCTCTGTAAGGCTACCGAATATCCATTACCTCCCCCTACCTCCACTGCTTCCTCATTCGTCTCCTTCGTCTCCCTACCCCCCCCCCTCTCTCTCTCTCTCTCTCTCTCTCTCTATCTCTCTATCTATCTATATCACACACACACACACTCACACATACAATGGTGAATGCCGTGCGGTATGTAGTTTGTTATAATAAGTACCGGTACATAACGTAAAATAAGGCACTTATAGTTCCAATTACAAGTTAATATATAAGCATTCGTTATTCAGAATGGAATATTTTTCGAAATCTCTGTAGCATCTTTCTCAGCAAATATAGGCTAGTAACACATCGCTATTTACAACAGAAGAAAGAACTGAAATTGAACACCAGTTATAACGATATGATAAATATTATTATTATAATATCAAGATTTTTCTCTTCCTTTTCTTTTGTCCCTGTTTGTTGAGACAGTTTTTAATCTCTCTGTTTCACCTCCCAGCTGTTGTTATTTGTTAAGGATGGTAACAATCTTGTTTGGCTGTCATTTGATTTCTTCTTTGCATGTGTTGCTACTCTAAGATGCCGTGTCCTCTGGTAGAGTAGTACATGTAACGAAACGTGGTGATACAATCACTTTGTTGTTTTCCGATACGGAACCCAGCAGCGCAGTCTGAAAAAAGCCCTTTAACTCCTTAGCTGGAAGTAAGTTTCTAAGTGCATATCTTTGCTATTATTATTCATCTCGTCAGAACATATACGTAATTTACGGAAGGAAAACAACCCTTAAAATGGAGGCTGATTTGAACACCACAGTGTTTTAGTATCCATTGTCCTACTCAAGGTAATTACGATCTTGACGTCCTCCGATCTGTCAGTTTGATTTACCCAGCGAGGATCAGTGGGGGAGACCTTCAGTTAAGCCCGGAATTTACGTCTGGAATCCTTGCCTCGGTTCAAATTGACTTTGTCTGACGTAAACAGAGCCAGAGGTTTGCTTTGATACACATCGAAAATGTTGACTTCACGTCTAAGGGGTTTAACATCCGATGGGTGACGAAATCCTTAGGTATAATGTACAGTGCTTAAAGATGCCACTCATTTTCTCCAGGAGTGTACCAAATATTTTGATTGTCTTGATCGTAATAATCACTTTTTGTAATCTGTTTTGCCTTCTAATGCCACATCTTCAGTTTTTTCGATGTCTACTATTTACACTATCCTCCTGCTTTGTTCAAGCAGTAAACAGATGAATTTAAAGATTTAAAGTCAGCGTCTGAAATCGAACAAAAAGGTATTAATTATCGAAACCAAGGACGCCAATAAATTCAGTGTACATTAAGGGAAAAAATTGTTAGCAAATACATTAAAGTTGACTGAATCGAGATCCGAATCAATCTATTTGTAGTATGGCCGCTAGAAGTTGTAGCACACTACTAATGACAAAGATAACATAGACGAGCTCTGGTCTATAAAAGTGAGGAATACTTTTATGAGCAGTTTTCCATTGTGGACACCAGTGTTTGTTGTAGGATCGTTGTAGGTTCCTCATCGTTAATAAAGTATGTAGTTTTCAGTAGATGTTATGATATCATTTAGCAAACCTCAGTAGCTGTTAGCTGGTGGTAATATTTATTCTTCATCTAATAATTCTTTCGTATTCAGCAGATGGATTCAGCTGTCAACCGAGTGTCTGGCTGCTTAACAGTTCTGCAGCGGCGAGTGGAGGTATGTTTTACTCACACTTTTCTCCTCCTGTTGCTGACCTCCATCCAACATAGGATGAAAGAGTAACCTGTGAGGTCAGGAGAAGATGGGAAAGTTGTAGCAGCCCATTGTCATCAAACCAGTGTTCGTCGAAAAATGTTCATTTTTTTCTATATTATAATTTTACTTCCTCAAACAGATCTTTTGTCGAAACACGTCTATAAAAATTACTTAAAATTTAAAAAGGCATGAATTATTTGACTAAGATTAGAATTATTAAATGTATGACTGACGCCGACAATAGAAATCACGTGTAGTCGATGTTGCTCTTTGAGTTATGAGGTAGCTAACATGGCGATGATGATAGAAAGGAGCAGCACTGCACGCGCGTATCTGCTGTACTCTTGGGGCTATGAACTGACAGACAAAAAGAGAAAAGACGACAAAAGCTAACCCCGCATATGTAGGCGATGAGCAACAACAAAGGATCTGGGAATAGGAAATGTAACAACACCAGATTGTGGAGAACAGACGTTAGAAAAGGTGCTGAGGTGCTAGAACTAACCAGAGAGGGCATAATGGACAAATACAAGGTTACAGAAGAGCACTGCCCGACAAGTAAAAAGACACAGATAATTGATACGAGGGTAATCCCAAAAGTAAGGTCTCCTAATTCTTTATAAGTACAGAACTCTGTTTGTGTGGCAGTTGGTCACACTGTTATGAAGAGTGCTTCACGCGCTGTGTGTAAACACGCGCACGCCGCACTGAGGCGCTGTCTTGGCTTGGCAGCCGTTGAGAATGGAGCTCCCGTTGGATGTTACCGCCAAGTGCGAATTGCGCGCAGTTATTCGGTTTTTGAATGAAAAGGGCACTGCGCCGATTGATACCCATCGCCAATTGGCGGAAGTGTGTGGTGAGTCGTGCATAGATGTCAAAAATGTTCGTAAGTGGTGTAGAGAGTTTGCTGCTGGTCGGGCCGAAATTCACGGCGAACAAACGAGCAGGAGACCGTCGATTTCTGACGAGACAGTGTTGAAGGTTGAGCAAAGCATGCGTGAATGGATGCTCTCAACACATTGGTTCCTGAGGTTTCCCGAAGCACCGCTCACAGAATTTTAACGGCAACATTGAACTACCGGAAGGTGTGCGCAAGATGTGTGCCACGCATGCTGACTGAGGACCACATGCGGCAGCGAGTTGATGCTTCCCGCGCATTTCTTCACTGCCTTGCAGCCGAACAGGACAACTTTCTGGACTCAGTTGTCACGGGTGACGAAACCTGGGCATACCACTTTACACCTGGGACCAATTAACAATTACGCCAGTGGCGGCATCCTTCTTCGACAAAGCCGCGGAAATTCAAACAAACACAGTCTGCCGGTAAAGCCATGACAACCGTTTTTTGGGATCGGAAAGGGGTGTTGTTGGTCAACTTTATGCCCACTGGGACCACAATTAACGCTGACAGGTACTGTGAGACTCTGAAAAAACTCGAACGGGCAATTCAGAACCGGAGAAGAGGAATGTTGAGCAAGGTCGTGCACATTCTCCCTGACAACGCTCGCCCACACATCGCTCGGCAAACCGTTGCTCTCCTGCAACAGTTTCAGTGGAACATAATCACCTACCCACCCTAGATTTCTGACTTGGCGCCCAATGACTATCACCTGTTCCCTAGTTTAAAAGAACATTTAGTCGGAAAGCGATTCAGCCCTGACGAGGAGGTGAAAGAAGAGGTTCATAACTTTCTTAACAGCATGGCGGCGAGCTGGTATGACATGGGCGTACAAAAACTACCACAGCATCTACAAAAATGCATCGACAGAAATGGTGATTATGTAGAAAAATAGCTGATGTAAATCATTGTAGAAATAAACAGGTCTATGTACTTATAAAAAATAGGAGACCGTACTTTTGGGATTACCCTCGCACTTATGACTGGGAAAAGACCAGTTTCGATTGTAATAGTCGTCGTCGTAGTAGGGGGCACGTCAAAACGTGCAGACAAAGCATCCGCTCCATATTGGCGAATCTAATTAATGAACACCTGTACACAGGAACACACTGAACAGATTTCCAAAGCGGGCTGTTGTTAACGCCTTGCCCGGTAATTGGTGTCCGTGACAATATGAATTTCATGCATGCATTGACGTTTGCCATGTGACAAACGCTGTCCATATTGAACACCATTATTGTGAGTTGAAAACTTGCAGAGATACGGCCCCTACAATATGGAGAGCCATGTCATTACATAACAAGACACCTTTGGTTGTGATCCGCGGCATCTTTACAGCACAGCGGTATTGTCCTTCATAGCGATCCATCCTGGGCTTACATTTCAGCAAGAAAAAGTCCGCCCGCACACGGCGAGATTTTCTACTAATTGTCTTCGTGCTTCCCAAACCCTATCTTAGCCAGCAAGATCGCCGGATCTCTCGCTAACTGAGAATGTTTGGAGCATTACAGGCTGGGCCTGCAAACGTCTCGGGATTTTGACGATCTAGCGTGCCAGTTCGGCACAATTTGGCACGATATTCCCCAGGAGTACATTTAACAACTCTATGAATCAATGCTACCGGAATATCTGACTGAATAAGGCCCAGCGATGGACCAAAGCATTATTGACTTGCTCAATTTGTGAAGCTCTTTCTCTTGAATAAACCATCCAGTTTTCCTGAAACAATTAGTACGTACATATCTTTTGATTTTCGTCTCATTCGGATAATTTCTTTGTTGTGCGTCTTTTTTTCTTAGATTGTATGCAAATTTTTCGTATGTCTTGTAACTATCGTGCAGCCATCTTCTGAACAACCATGTACGTGTACCGAAGAATAATATACGTTTGGGAAGAGCTCAGGAAACCCGAGAAACAGCAGAGGACCCTAACGGGTCGACGGAGAAAGACCAGAGGACAGAACATGGAGCGTTTTCGGGAAGTTGAAAAGGCTGGCAGCTGAGAGACCTTAGCTCGATGTGGCCTAAATAGAGTCCAAAGCAGCCTAAGAAATCATAAATAAAGAAGTAAGGTTGTTCCAGGAAATAGTGAATCTGGCTGTGAGACTACATCAAACTATTGGAAGAACTAGTGGAACACTGCCCAGTCTGAAGTTTGATTAACGTGTCGTACGTGCAGATGGTTCTTTTGGCACACGTACGCTTACGCTTGTCTCTGCTACACAGCCAGGCTACATGGCTCATCAGCATATAATCCATGAGCCAGAGTGGCATTTTTCAGGTACACACAGCATTATCGAAGTTACACCACTCTGAGTACCAGAAAGCCATAGAACCAATCATGATTTGAATACCCAGACACTGCTTTTGGGGCAGCAGTTGATGAAGTGGAAGAAAAGTCACCAAGAACGACGTGCGCCAGTCATCATCAGAGTCTCGACTTGGAAAGCCACTGATCGCCCTGGTGGAGTGGGAGATACGTGCAGTTGTTGACGTAATGAGCAACGACTCACATATCTCCCACTTCAACAGAACGCGAGCAACTGTTCAGCACGTCAACCTGGCGTCGTATTCCGGTGACACTGGCACTAGTAGTAGGAGGTGAAGTGCTTCACAGTGCTACGTCTCAGTACTGTAACGCAGTAACGCCGAAATCTGTTCAGTAGTTCATGCTTACTGCCCCAGCTACGGTATACTGTGAAAATGGTAGAAACATGATCCCATCGAGGCTGCACAGTGCCGTGACTTGATATTTTCCCTTGATTAGTTTCATAAATAATTCTTAACTGGTATTTGTGCTGACGAAGTTCGGAGCCGTGATTTTATCGTTTGTTTATTTAGTTTAAAACTTGCTGGCCGATTAACATTGTGTTCTTTCGCTGGCAGGTCCTCTACCGAGTCCCATACCGAAGCCTCACCTCCAGTCCCCCCCCCCCCCCCCCTCCCAACTGATCCAGTTCTTTGACAACATGATTGTGGAGATGAAGCAGCTTGATTAGTTTCATAAATAATTCTTAACTGGTATTTGTGCTGACGAAGTTCGGAGCCGTGATTTTATCGTTTGTTTATTTAGTTTAAAACTTGCTGGCCGATTAACATTGTGTTCTTTCGCTGGCAGGTCCTCTACCGAGTCCCATACCGAAGCCTCACCTCCAGTCCCCCAACCCCTCCCAACTGATCCAGTTCTTTGACGACATGATTGTGGAGATGAAGCAGCGATTAGTATGATTAATCAATAATTCAAAAACAGTCTTAATCGTATTTATTATTATTATTATACCGCCAACCGGTTTCAACCCGACGTAGGGGTCATCTTCTGGGCGTTTACACCATTGGCGGTCTAATAATAATAATAATAATAATAAAGGCGATTAAGACTGTTTTTGAATTATTGGTCCAGTTCTGCTGAAGCCAACACACTGCCTGTCCGAGGTATGGGCTAAACCATTTGTAGCAGCTACAGTCTGTTTCCCTTCTATCAGAATTCATGCCACATAGGACACAGTATTCTATGTTTCTCTTGGCGAATTAACTGATTGGGGTTGTAATGTCCCTACGTAATGTAATCTTCTTCTTTATCTTCTTTGTCGTCGCCTTGTCCCACGTCACGTAGGGTCGGCGTTGCTCTTCTGGATCCTTCTCCTCCATAGTACTCTATCCATTGCCTCTTCCTTCTTCCATCCTTTCTCCCTTGGGTCCCCGGATATCTTATTCTTCCATCTCATCTTCGGTCTTCCTCTCCTTCTCGCTCCTTCAATCTTTATATCTTCAACTCTGTTTCCGATATACTTTTCCCCTTTTCTCTGCAAGTATTCGTACCACCTCAGTCTGCTTTCTCTATTATCTTTTTCCTCATGGGTCCCACTTTCACAGCTCCTCTTCCAAATTCATTTCTAATCCTGTCCTTCCTTGTTACCCAACACATCCACCTCAGTTTCCGATATACTTTTCCCCTTTTCTCTGTAAGTATTCGTACCACCTTAGCCTACTTTCTTGATTATCTTTTTCCTCATGGGTCCCACTTTCACAGCTCCTCTTCCAAATTCATTTCTGATCCTGTCCTTCCTTGTTACCCAACACATCCACCTTAGAATCCTCATTTCCACCACTTCCATCTTCCTTTCCTACGTAATGTAATATTATTATAATATTCCGGCTGCGAGTACCAGCGATGATGCACGTTCTTTGCTGTAAAAAAAAAAATCTAGTTTTTTTCCATTGTTGGAGATAAGGAATGACTATTGGAGGATCGTTTTTTGGGGGGGTCTGATAAGTTTGCATATAGACGTAATCTGAAGTGCAGAGGAGATTCAACTTGTAATCATCAAGAATAAAAAAGCTAAATATCGTCTACGAACTTCTGTTCGATGATGGATCCCCGGACCTTCATAAATACTATTAGTGTGCTTAGCAATAAAGCGCATAGTGATTTCTTCGCAAATTAACAATACTGGGCGAATCTGACACTATCACGGTCCGAACGACGCGCAATATTTTGCCGTCAGCTTGTGTGTTAAAGACGTTCCCTAAGAGAGCAGTTTGTTAGTCAGAAGATAATCATACTGTCACTGTCGTTCAACCTTCTCTTTCAGAAAATCTTACGGCGACTGTGAGTACTTTAGCTGCCGCGAGAGACGTAGTCTCCATAGCGAGATGTAGCAGTTTTCTCCGACTTTGCCTGTAGTTCTCTGAGAACCGGTGAAACGCTAACCTCCGACCGCCAACTCATCCTGTACCTAACCCGCTCTCTCCTTACAGCAGCCACGAAGAAAACATATTCATCTATAGTCAATTTTTTTCGCAGATTTTTAATTTACAGAGGTAAAAAAATGGAAACTGTATGCATCTAGGAAAAAAATCGAAAGAGAGTTTAAATTCAGTACCTGTCTTATCTGTGTGAAAGTCAAAGGTCAAGTTAATTAATTAATTTTTTTACAACGTAGCAGTTCATTTTAGGGTTTACTATGAGTTCATAGTGTCCAGCAAGCACAGTGTTTTAGCGATCAGATATGCCACCATCGTCAAGTGAGCTGAAGAATTGATGGTGCATAGACGATTTATATTTCCTCCCTTACAGAACTTACACCATTATAGAGACCATCAAAATACACACCAGGATCCATCTCAACAAATGAGACTGTGGTTACCTTCCCATGAGGACTTGGGAACAACGGCTGTGGCTAAGACCAAAACAGCAAAAACAGTGAGTTGGTGGCCTATGTCCACACTGTGACAGCCGAGGATGCTCTGTTGGGACACACGGAGCAGTCGTTGGGGGGAAAAGCGAGGTGAGTTATCAGTTGGGCGTGTGCCCACAAGAGGTCAGTTCATCAGTGCACCTGACAATGGTAACATGTCTGATGGCCGAAATGTTGTGCCAGCCGGATACTATGAACTGGCAGTACACACATGGAACGGTCGATCACCATGTACACGTTTTTACTTTCTCTATGTTTGGAGAGTGTTGTTGCTCCACAACTCTCTACTGAATTGAAGAATAACGACTCCAGCTGCTAAAAACGTTACTCCACAGGCGTTTTTGGTTTTTGTGTTGAACGCATTTCTTGTGTGGAATCTGAAAAGTGTGCGGAGGCGAAGTATTGTCGAAATTGCACGTTTTGTCTATGTTTCACCACAGCATAGTACTCAATTAGAAATGTCCTTAACTCCAACTGGCCGTGGAGTAATATTTTTAGCAACTGGAACAGTTTTTCTTCAATTCAGTTGACAGCTGTCAAGCAAGAGCACTCTCCAAACTTGGAGAAAGTAATGACATTCATAATATTCTTCGAGTCTGTATGTAGTTATTGGTCCAATATAAGAGATAGTGTACATATTAGATAAATAAAATTAACGACGAAAACTTCAGAGTCGACACGTCATTAAAATAATACGAAGCGCAGTCGTGCCTGTCGACCATGATTAAGTGATTGTGCACTTCTGGAGACACTTGAATATGTATATATTAAATCACAGTGTAATGACACAATGCAGGGAAAACGGAGCTGGAGATCGGCTGAGGACGATGCAGCAAGAGTTGTTGTAGTCTCCAGTGTTGGCGGCAGCGTCGGATCCAGCAGAGCATTTGCACCGATGTTTCCATGTCTGGGGAAGGCGGTGCATGGTGCCCACGTTGACATATTACATCACATTTGCTGTGCAGTGTGGGGAAAACGGTTCCGCAGTTCGGTTGGCAATGATGCTGGAGGAGTTGTTGTAGTCTACACTGTTGCCAACATCGTCAGCACCATCGAACTCAGCAAAACATGTTTCTTTGTCTTGGGGATCCAGTATGTGGTGCCCGAAGTGACACCTGTAATGTTTTCTGGGTGAAATGGGAGAAACAGAACCAAAGTTCGGTTGGGGATGATGCTGCAGGAGTTGTTGTAGTCCATAATGTTGCCAACAGCGTCGGCAGCGTCGGATCCAGCAGAACATTTGCACCAATATTTGCTTGTCGATGGACGCTGCATGTGGTGCCCACACTAGAACATAACATCACATTTGCTGCGTCATGTGGGGAGAATGGAAAGGCTGTTCAGCTGGGAATGATGCTGCAGGAGTTGTTGTAGTCTCCAGTGTTGCCAACAGTGTCAGCAGCAGGAAAACATTTGCATCGGAGTTTCCAGTTCTGTGGGATGCAGTGTGTGGTGTGTGATGTGAGAGGATGGAATGGCTGTCCAGCTGGGGATGCTGCTGCAGGAGTTGTTGTAGTCTCCAGTGTTGCCAACAGCGTCATGAGGTTCGGATCGAGCAGAACGTTTGGTTTGGCATTTCCATGTTCATGGAATGCAGTGCATGGTGCCCACACTGACAGTGACTGCGAGTGTGCCACGCGATGTGGGGAAGATAGAACCACTGTTCGGCTGGGGATGATGCTGCAGGAGTTGTTGTAGTGTTCCAGTGTTGCCAACAGCGTCGGCAGCGTCGGACCCAGCAGAACGTTTGCATCGGCATTTCTATGCCCGTGTGATGCAGTGCATGGTGCGCACACTGACACCTGACGTCACGTTTGTGGTAGCAAAGGCAGACATCGCATGTCCGAGACGTACTGCATTTTGGGATGCCAACAGTGGCACATCATTTCATTTCAGAAGTTTGTCCCTATTAATAAGTAGCTAGTACACTGTGCAACACAATTAAAGGATCACTGCTTTGAAACACCTAATTATTTCCCACTGTGAACCACAAGTTTGAAATTTCGCTCATAGGTGGCTATAATCTTTCTCTGTAATGGTGCAAAAGCATGGCAACCAGCGTCGTCACCTTGGGGCTTGGCAACGCTTCAAACAGCACAGTATCTACACATGCATGTTTCAAAGAACTCATCCTTTACTTCTGTTGGACATTGCAGTTACAACGTTCGCTTTTTCAAACATTTATTCATTTGTATCTGTAGGGTGTTTTAGTTTTAATGCTAGTGATTCAGAGTCATTGTTCAAAGAGTCAGGTGGATATTTCCGGTTGTGACCCCAAGTATTTCAGTTTTCGTTCTAACCATGCGCAAATCAAATGTATGCTGTGGTATGTATACACAACTTGTACAGTACCTTCAGTAGCATTTTGCGTTCATGGGACCAATGAACTTGCACAGTCTTAGACTTGGCTGGCATTCTGTTGTGAACTGTTTCTCTGTTTCAGCTACGCGCCAGATTCTTCCCTGCACCATACTATACATGCTATTACTACAGGTGGCACATATTAATTCTGTTATTCTCTGCATGGTGTCGACTAAGCTGAATAAAACACATGCTAATATTAGCAGTATTCCATTGACATACAAACCACCACATGCTTCTTGGGTGCAGATGGGACTACAGGTAGATATGAATGCCACTGTGCGTGATTAACAGACTTCGTACAGTGACATGCATGTCTCCCAATGGCCGCATTCTAGCCATCAACCTAATGCACTTGTAATTCAGCACGGTATTGCATGCAGTAAAACATGATGCACGAAGTCATATCCTGAGGCTCTGTGCTCACGTAACCGAACAAGTTCGCATCTGGTGTTCACAAGCTTACACTGGGCAGTCGTGTTGGTATTATCACCCACTGTAACTGATATCAGCATTGTGTATTTCACATATCATGGGCAAACTTGGTTAGCACACTGCTGGAGACATGCTGTATCACTTCTGTAACTGACGTTCATAAAAACCGTTGAAAGAAGTGAATTTTCACAGCAGAAAAGAGGGTTGCACAACTTTACAGTCTGCCATAGTAGTGGTGATGATGGTGGGTGGCGGTGATGGTGGTGGTGGTGGTGGTGGTGGTGGTGGTGATGGTGGTGGTGGTGGTGGTACCAGTGGTGATGGTGAATTTTCACAGCAGAAAAGGAGGTTGTACAACTTTACAGTCTGCCATAGTAGTGGTGGTGATAGTGGGTGGCGGTGATGGTGCTGGTGGTGGTGGTGGTGGTGGTGGTGGTGGTGGTGGTGGTGGTGTTGGTAGTGGTGGTGGTGGTACCAGTGGTGATGGTGAATTTTGACAGCAGCAAAGGAGGTTGTGCAACTTCACAGTCTGTCATGATAGTGATGGTGGTGGTGGTGGTGGTGGTGGTGGTACCAGTGTTGATGATGAGAATTCGCTAATGAACTAAACCGCTACGATCATCAGCTTAACAGCATAGTGCATCTTTTGAACAAAATACAGCTGCAATTGTGCTTGTCTATCTTGGAAAGTGAGGTGAACGTTCTCCATAGCATATTAATGCATCTGTGATGTTGTGTATGTTTCCAGCAGTCGTTCTCCTGGAGGATGCGTACCAGGACACGACCATCCACCTTGTGCAACAACTAAGTGATTCATCCTCCCAGGCGACGCGTCTCCATTGATCAACGGTCCAATCTTCATGACTCCATGCGCACTGCTATCGTCAAACGTGAATGTGTATGGGTCGTCTGCTGCAGAGCGCTACCTTCAACACTGCTTACTGAATAGTGTTCTCAGAAACACTCGTGCGTGCACCGGCGTTGTGCTTTGTCGTCGGATCTGTCACAGATCCCGCCTGTTCCGTTTTACAAAGTGGGCAAGTCTCCAGGTTGTGTGATGAGGGGTGGATATCAAATAGCTTGCCACCTACTGGTGATTCTGCAGTTCTACAACCACTTCCGTAAATGCCCACGACAGCAGCACGTGGTCAGCCATCAAGTTGCGGCGTTTCCGAGACGCTCGTTCCCAGCCACTGGACAATAAGAGTTGCCCTTTGTCACAGTCGCATATGTCAGTGGATTTCCCCATTTTTGCCCTCATCGTCACTAGAATGATTCCACGTTCATGTCTTCTGCGCTTATATACTTTCCTTAGCACGTTACGTACCCATAGCGCTAACAGATGGCATTCCATCTCGCGGTGGGAAGTGGTTGTAATGTTTTAGCTGATTAGTGTGCGAGTGGTTTACATCTACATCTACATGGCTACTCTGCAATTCACACTTAAGTGCCTGGCAGAGGGTTCATCGAACCATTTTCATACTACTTCCTACCATTCCACTCTCGAATGGGTCGTGGGATAATGTAACACCTAAATCTTTCCGTTCGAGCTCTGATTTCTCTTATTTTATTATGATGATCATTTCTCCCTACGTAGGTGGGTCTCAACAAAATATTTTCTCTTTCTGAAAAGAAAGTTGGTGATTGAAATTTCGTAAATAGATCTCGCCGCAAAGAAAACAGCCTTTCTTTCAGTGACTGCCATCCCAACTCGCGTATCATATCAGTGACACTCTCACCCCTATTGCGCGATAACACGAAACGAGCCCTTCTTTGCACTCTTTCGATGTCCTCCGTCAATCCTATCTGCTAAGGATCTCACACCGCGCAGCAATATTCCAGCAGAGGACGGACAAGTGTAATGTAGGCTGTCTCTTTAGTGGGTTTGCGGCAACTTCTAAGTGTTCTGCCAACAAAGCGCAGTCTTTGTTTCGCCTTTCCCACAATATTATGTATGTGGCCTTTCCAATTTAAGCTTGTAATTGTAATTCCTAGGTATTTAGTAGAATAGACAGCCATTAGGTTTGTGCGATTTATCGTATACCCAAAATTTATCTGATTTCTGTTAGTACCTATGTGGGTGACCTTGCACTTTTCTTTGTTTAGTACCAGTTGCCACTTTTCGCACCATACAGAAATTCTCTCTAGATCATTTTGTAATTGGAATTGATCGTCTGATGATTTTACTAGACGGTAAATTACAGCGTCATCAGCAAACAATCTAAGAGGGCTGCTCAGATTATCTCCTAGATCATTTATTCATTTATCTAAATCAGGAACAGCAGATGGCCTATGACACAACCTTGCGGAACGCCAGATATCACTTATGTTCTGCTCGATCATTTACCGTCTATCACTACGAACTGTGACCTCTCCGAGAGGAAATCACGAATCCAGTCACACAACTGAGACGATACTCCATATGCACGCAATTTGATTAATGGTCGCTTTTGAGGAACGGTATCAAAAGCCTTCTGGAAATCTAGAAATATGAGATCCCTTGTCGATATTTTCTGAATCCGTGTTGGTTATGTATCGATAAGTCATTTTCTTCAAGGTGATTCATAATGTTCGAGTACAGTATATGCTCCAAAATCCTACTGCAAATTGAGGTCAGTGATACGGGTCTGTAATTAAACGGGTTACTCCTATTTCCTTTCTTGAATACTGGTGTGACGTGTGCTACTTTCCAGTCTTTCGGAACAGACCTTTCGCCTTTAGAGTCGCCCCAAGTTCTGTCGAGCACACCAGGATCCCTGCCGGGCGAGAAATGCTCTGACGGGGTTCCGACCAATCGCGCGAGAGGGGGGGGGGGGGAGTAAGGATGGGGGAACAGAAGGGGCGGGTGAGTGGAGCCTGCGGTTGAGTGGTCATGGGTGGGGTTGCCTCCCCAGCACTTAACGGTGTGTCACTTAGGGCTCGTGCCGTGACGCGTTGTCGCCGCAAATAAGGCGAAAATTGGTGTTTGTAGTTTCACTGCTTGTGAGAGTACAGGGATCTGACGCTGCAGAGACCAACAGAGATCAAGAGAAGTACCACCAGCACATCGACAGCTCTCTCCTACGTGTAATCTGATTATTCAGAATTCTCTCAATAGTTTCTTTGTGACAACGCATACTTTTCCGGCCACGTTCGCTGAAAAGACTTTGCTGAGTTCTTAGCCGGGTAATAACTTTTCAACAAGTTTCCTACCAGCCATCTTAGCCAGTACATGACGAGGACGAAGCTTACCGAAATGTCGCTTCTAGACATCGCTTTTTAATCCCCTAACAACCTGAGAAAATTTTCCTCAGTCGAAAGTGACTGTTTCAGTTTTTTTGTTTGTGAAATGTCATGAAATAAAATCATGGCTCAGGTGTGAACCTAATGCTTAGATTTCACATGCCTTACTTTCTGGAATCTTTACGCTTTGATTGTCCTTAACGTAATCATGGCGATATTAGGTATTTCCCTCCGGTTAACAGTTCATGTTATGCCAGATGAGCAATCTACCGTCCAACGGTGCTCATGGAAACAGCCTTGTGATTTGTGCAGTAACCACCTCAAAGCCCTGAGTATCTTGGGTAAGTAACTGTATTCCACAGAAGGAGTGTCATTTGCAAATGCTGTCTGCTGCCTGAAGTATGTTCTTTTTGTGTTTTACGTTACTTTGGCACCTATCCCTAACTCTGTGTAATATGGAATGTACACTAATGAGCCAAAACATTATGACCACTTGCTTAATAGCTTGTTTCTCCGTCTTTGGAACGAAGTACATAATTGATTCTGATCAGAAAACCAACACTTTTTTGGTAGGTTTGTGGAGGTATGTGGCATTAGACATCTACGCACAGGTCATGTAATTCGCGTAAGCAACAGGCCGCTGAATTGCGTACGCGGTGATGGGTTCCATAGGATTTACATCAGGCGAATTTGGTCGTCATCAGCGCGAGTCCACTATTATGCTCCTCAGACCACTATAGGACGGTTCTGGCTCCGAGACACGGACAGTTATCCTGCTGAAACATGACATCCCCAGCGGGGAAGACATCGAGCAAGAAGAGGTACACATGATTCCCAGCTGTCAATGTGTCTCCGATTGCTACCACAGGTCTCATGCAAGATCAGGAGAGTGTTCCCGTAACATAACACAGCTCCGATCAGCCTGCGTCCTTGGCGCACTGCGCGTATCGACCAGCCGTTCATCTCGATAATGGCGTTTGTGGAGACGACCATCGACTTAGTGCAGCACGTTTCCTTTGATCGACGGTCGAATCCCGATGGTCCCGTGCCCAGTGCAATCGTAGCTGACGTTGTCGTTGGGTAAAAGTTGTGGTCCGCCGCGGAGCTCCATGTTCAACAATGTACGATGAACGGTGTGATCCGAAACACTTGTGCGTGCACCAGCATTGTGCTCATTCGGCAGAGATGCCACATATCACCACCTATCCTCTTTGACAGAGCAGACAAGCCTACGAAACCCATGTTCTGTGAAGAGTCGAGGACGTTCAACCATTTAGCGCGTAGTGGTGGTTTCACTATCCTTCTGCCTCCTTTCGCAGATGCTCACGACAGCAGCACGTGAACATTCGACCAGCTTCTCCGTTTTTGAGATACTCGTTGACAGGCTCTGCCTAATAATAATCTGCCCTTTGTCAAACTTGTTTGTCTCAACAGATTTCACCATTTGCAACCCATATCTTCGCTAGGGGATCCCCTTTTGTTACCGCGTCATGTGCCCTCATAGCCACCAGACGGCATCGAACATCGGGGTGAAGAGTGGTCATAGTGTTTCAGCTCACCAATGTAATCTTTGTTTCTGCATACGGATCGAGACCGCTGTGAGCACTTTGCCAGCTGGGGAGTAAAGGACATGGAGCTACTCCATAAGATGCCGACTGGGACGGAATCGTCGTGCTGCTGGAGTGGTTGTCCGAGGACGACTGTTCTGTTGAGCCAACAGTGGTCCTCTGACCTCCTCTCCATCGGCACGCCACCAGCTGGTGGGGACCTCGGCCTGACAGCCCGACGAAGACTACAGACATACACTGGACGCGAACGTGTTATCGCAGTATGCCATCGAAAGTGGTGCAAATCTGGATGCAAGTGTGTGGACCAAATTCAATAACACTTAATTGAAATGAAGTGTTGTTTACCTTGTACGTTATGCCATTCGAGATGTGTGTTTCGAGAAGAATGGAGAAATAAAATGTCTGGATGAAGTGAGGAACAGTAAAGGACCAGATAAACGTGCTTGAGACGAGCAAAACAAATTGGGTGGGACATATGGGCTGTCCCACGGAGAACAGTCAGTATGCAAAGTTATGACAGGGACGATCATTCGAAGCAAGAATAGCCGGTAAACATGGGCTCTGAAATGCAAATCTGAAGAGCTATGAGCACTAGCTCAGTAGAAGAGATGAGTTTCAAAATGAATAAGTCCTCAGAGCTCTTATGGTGTACACTTTGAAGCCCATGACATATCTTTCTTGTTTTGGTACATTATATCACCTCTGGAAATATGGCAAGCCAAGACCTTGCAGTAGAAGAGATTTGTTTAACAGTGTATACGGCGATTGTCCAGAAAGTAATACCGATCGGTCGCGAAATGGAAACCACAGTGGAAACAGCTACACCTTCCACCTACTTCTCTACATAGTCGCCGCTCCAACTTCGAGTGTTGGGGTAGTGTTGCATCAACTTTCCAATATCCTCGTCACAGAAAGCAGCCGCCTGTGCTTTCGGCCAGTTATCTGCACTGGTCTGCAGCCAGTTGTCTGTGGGAAAATTTTGTCTTCATAGCCTGCGGTTCTTGTGAACAGAGATGAGACTCAGGGGGAGCCAATTACGGACTGTGTTGTGGGTGATCAAACACTTCTCATCGGAAACACTGCAGGAGCGTCTTCATTGCCCCTGCAGTGTGCGGCCGAGAATTGGCATGAAGAAGGAACTGCTCGACAGTTGTGTTATGTGGGCTGCATAACACAGGCGAAATCTCTAACCAACCCGCATACTGGTGGGAGACGCTATTCCCTCCGCACCTTTACGTGCTCACTGTTCACTCAAAACTGAAAGAACCGACGCAACACGATCGACGGGCGTACTAAAGACACTGCCCAACACATCAGTACAAAGCTTTGCCGGATTTTCCCAGTGGTTAGAGCTAATGTACAAAAGACTTTGTGGCTCCGAATGATCGTTCCTGTCATATACCTGAATACTGACCATTACTCTCGGGACGCCCCGTATGTACAGTGTTTCACAGTTCTTATTACAAGCTTCTAGGGGTGGTAGAGGGACTTAGTAGATAAGGACCTGATGAGGAACGCGCGTCCGGAAACGTACCGTTTGGGTGTGACGCAAGTTTCAAGACTGGTTCTTTCAAATCTCCCTCCTCACGGTACACTCAGCGGGGACAGTGAGTTCTGACGTGTGTGCTCTAGTGGAGCCCGTGGCACGGCCAGTGCTTCGAGTACTCGTCTGCTCCACGCGACGAAGGACGTCCTCTTCAAAGTCGAGAGTGCGACGTGTCCATGGAGCGCCACACTGTGCGGTCGTGAATCGGGATGTTTGTAAGTGATCCGAGCACGAGACTTATTTTGTATCCAAACGGTTCGATTCCAGATATGAGAGCCTCTTCAGAACCGTATGTACTAAATCACTTCTAAATCTCTAGAACTCTCTAATAGGAAGTCAGAAACCATCTACTCATATTCATTTGTACACTACTGGCCATTAAAATTGCTACACCATGGAGATGGCATGCTACGGACGCGAAATTTATCCGACAGGAAGATAATGCACATGAGGAAAGTTTCCAACTGATTTCTCATACACAAAGAGCACTTGACCGGCATTGCCTGGTGAAACGTTGTTGTGATGCATTGTGTAATGAGGAGAAATGCGTACCATCACGTTTCCGACTTTGAAAAAGGTCGGATTGTAGCCTATCGCGATTGCGGTTTATCGTATCGCGACATTGCTGCTCGCGTTGGTCGAGATCCAATGACTGTTAGCAGAATATGGAATCGGTGGGTTCGGTAGGGTAATACGGAATGCCGTGCTGGATCCCAACGGCCTCGTATCACTAGCAGTCGAGATTACAGCCATCTTATCCGCATGGCTGTAACGGATCGTGCAGCTGCGTCTCGATCCCTGAGTCAACAGATAGGGACGTTGGCAGGTCAACAACCATCTGCACGAACAGTTCGACGACGTTGACTGCAGCATGGACTATCAGCTCGGAGACCATGGCTGCGGTTACCCTTGACGCTGCATCACAGACAGGAGCGCCTGCGATGGTGTACTCAGCGACGTACCTGGGTGCACGAATGGCAAAACGTAATTTTTTCGGATGAATCCAGGTTCTGTTTACAGCATCGTGATGGTCGCATCCGTGTTTGGCGACATCGCGGTGAACGCACGTTGGAAGCGTGTATTCGTCATCGCCATACTGGCGTATCACCCGGCGTGATGGTATGGGGTGCCATTGGTTACACGCCTCGGTCACCTCTTGTTCGCATTGACGGCACTTTGAACAGTGGACGTTACATTTCAGATGTGTTACGACCCGTGGTTCTACCCTTCATTCGACCCCTGCGAAACCCTGCATTTCAGCAGGATAATGCACTACCGCATGTTGCAGGTCCTGTATGGGCCTTTCTGGATACAGAAAATGTTCGACTGCTGCCCTGGCCAGCACATTCTCCAGATCTCTCACCACTGAACACGTCTGGTCAATGGTGGCCGAGCAACTGGCCTGCCACCACTCTTGATGAACTGTGGTATCGTGTTGAAGCTGCATGGGGAGCTGTACCTGTACACGCCATCCAAGCTCTGTTTGACTCAATGCCCAGGCGTATCAAGGCCGTTAGTACGGCCAGAGGTGGTTGTTCTGGGTACTGATTTCTCAGGATCTATGCACCCAATTTGCGTGAAAATGTAATCACATGTCAGTTCTAGTATAACACATTTGTCCAATGAATACCCGTTTACCATCTGCATTTCTTCTTGGTGTAGCAATTGTAATGGCCAGTAGTCTAATATATAATGTTATGTATACAGACTGAAGCGGCGAGTGAAAATTTGTACGAAGGCCGGGAATCGAACCCGGACCTCCTGCTTACTAGGCACGTGCATTAGCCTAAACGATCTCGGCTCAGCGGTTCACAATTGCACAGATTATCCCTCCTCAATCAAATGTTCACTGCCAAACTATCTATTTTAAATTCTCCCTTCTCTGAAGTTATGACATTTCATATGTATAAGTACCTGCGCCTGGGGTTTCAGGCTGGATCCCCCATTTATGTTCCATGCTGGGATGCTGTTTCACAACATAGAGAGCCTCAGAAATTCTGTTCGTGTGGGAGAGGAGGTATTTAAAGTAGACTGGAACGACAGTGAGAATTTGGATCAAGGAGGGAGGCGTGCAAGGCTAATCCGTGCAGTTGTATTAACCGCTGTGCCACGGTTGTTTAATGGCTAACGAATCCGCCTAGGTAAGCGGGAGAGCCAGGTTCGATGACTGGCCTTGGTACAAATTATCACTCGCCACTTATGTATATTTTCATAAAATCGTATCTGCATGACAGCAGTAAGTCTCTGAAATTGTGTCATTTCATGTCTAGTAAACAACTATGACGCATATGAGGAAATGTTACTACAGTAGTGAGCACGTATTGTGTTTGAGTGATTCGTTCTGTGCAAAGAAAGAGAGAGAGAGACTCAACAGGTTGCTGTCTCATTAGCTGTCTTAGGGACATGCCACATAGTTAAACTTCTTTGGCTAGGAAACTGTTAATGTTCAGTATACCCCTCATAAGAGACTACTTTTCTAGTTCGAGCGAGTAAATAAGAAGTGAGTCAGAAACAGGCGACGTGAATGACGTCTTGTGTACGAATAGTTGTGATAAGACAGTCATCACCAAAGCCACTCTAATCTGAAAGTCAATGAGAAATGTCCAACCCCCACTCAGAATAACGTCCGTCCCCAAAAGCTGAGTGATCAGCGCGACAGAATGTCAATCCTAAGGGCCCGGGTTCGATTCGCGGCTGGGTCGGAGATTTTCCCCGCTCAGGGACTGGGTGTTGTGTTGTACTAATCATCATCATTTCATCCCCATCGACGCGCAAGTGGCGTCAAATCGAAAGTCTTGCGCTCGGCGAACTGTGTACCCGACGGGAGCCCCTAGTCACACATACACTGAGAATAACACGTGACAGGGGAAGCCGAACGAAGCTTTTGGCTGAAAAGTCACGTGGTATGTTTCCGCACCGTCCTGCGTGTTTCTTCATCACACGTCCCTGCAGGGTATTCTGTTCTAGCAAAGAGCTACACAAAGCAGTTTTCTATACTGCGGCGTTACGGAAACGTCAGTGAAGCCGCTGTTCAAGAAAACTCGTTTGTAACTAATTCAGATATGGGGAGGGCAATTTAACGAAGATGTTAGGGCTTTTCTCTAAATTTTGAGATCAGGTCCTCTTCGATTTGACTGACCTTTTTCCTCGTAATAATTGGAATGAAAATGTAACTTGTAACCTCCCAACAGCAAAAAATGTATGTATAACATTTACATTCAGCGTAACCTCCCAACAGTTTATTATTCCGTAACCTACCAATTATACAATGTGACTCATATATAACCTTTCAATAATTAACTGACTGTGAATCTAAACTGGTAAATTTGGACGTCAGCAGTGCTGCGTCATGGCCCTGAAAATACATTCTGAATAAATTGAAAAATCTTACCTCAGTAAGGTCGCCGGATAACGCGTATATATCTGCTCCTATAAGAATTTTTTCTGGCACAGCCCAGTGCAATGCTGGCCGATATATTTGTCATGTATAAAAAAGAAACAACTGATTTTTCTTTACAATAATCGGGATGACCATGGATTGGAGAAATTAGTAAATTCTTTAAATTGAGATGAATGATTGTCAAAAGTTAATTTTTATAAGAAAGATTATTATTAAGAGATTTCTTTTTAAAAACATTTACATGGGACTTGATATAACAATAGTACAAATGCGCGACGCTGCTTTTACCTTATACTACATCGCTCAGGCACCGTCATCGCTCCCCACGACCGTCCCAGCCAACTCCATACACACGACTGCTCGCTACTACTTACTCCTACTGACATACAGTTCCTGCTGCAACCAACACTGCTCTATGGTCTGATTCTCTTATAGCTTACATATCGCAGGCAGTGAGTGAGCAATCCACCGAAATTACATCTGATCGAGTGCGCTAGCAAAAAATTCCTTAGCCATGGACCTCTTACAAACTGAATATCAGACTCTTCGAAACTACTGTGTGAAAGATAAAAGTGTTGCCCTCTGGGTTCTCAGAATTACGCCCAGAGTGGAGAAGATGGAAGACACTCTGGGGTAGCTCTGAGACCCAGCGGACAATCAGTAATCACACGGGTCCAAGTAGACGCCGCTGAAATCGCATTGGAAGCAAAAGGGCCACCTGCCGGCTAATAACACACTCTGCTCGAAACTCCCGCCTCTGGGAAATAGAAAGGTTCAGAAAAGAGAAACCTTGACAAGACTCCTTTCCTCCTGTGGCGTCCAGTGAAGGGATAACGCAAGGTGACTGCTTGCCTGATCATAGAGAGCTAAACTCAGTAGAGAGACAGAAGGAAAGTCGTGGATTTTGATGTTAATGTCTAGTGCAACAAACTGTCCCACCAAAAAAAGACGATAAGATTGAGTATCATAAATCATATTTCAGCATAATAACTTATCTTCATCTGTCTTATACAGATTGTAAATGCCGATGAAGTTGTTACAGTGACCGCTGACGATGCACCGAGTAGAATCAAGAGCGCTACGTCAAACGAAAGAGACATTTTCAGTTTAAAAAGTCGTTTCAGCCACGCTATTCATCTAAAGGTAAGAATCAATTCCTTTTTTTAAGGTTAATTTCTGTACGTGTATTTTTAACTTCTCATTTAAATGTTGGTATTTAATACAGGTAAGGGTTTCAGTTTGTAATCTTGCTAACGACAGATAAACATACGAGGGTAATCCCAAAAGTAGCGTCTCCTATTTTTGTATAAGTACAGGACTCTGTGTGGCAATTTGTCACACTGTCATAAAGAGTGCTTCACGCGCTGTGTGTAAACATGCGCACGCCCAGCTGAGGCGCTGGTGGCTGTTTAGAATGGAGCTCCCGTTTCATGTTACCGCCAAGTGCGAATTGCGCGCAGTTATTCGGGTTTTGAACGCAAAGGGTACTGCGCCGATTGAAATGGTCGCCAATTGACGGAAGTGTATAGTGAGTCGTGCACGGATGTCAAAAATGTTCCTAAGTGGTGTAGAGAGTTTGCAGCTGGTCGGACCGAAATTCACGACGAAGAAAGGAGCGGGAGACCGTCAATTTCTGAGGAGATGGTGTTGAAGGTTGAGCAAAGCATGCGTGAAGATCGGCGGATCACCCGGGATGATCTCTGCAAGTTGGTTCCTGAGGTTTCCCGAAGCACCATTCACAGAATTTTAACGGAAACAACATTGAACTACCGGAGGCGTGCGCAAGATGGGTGCCACGCATGCTGACTGAGGACCACATGCGGCAACGAGTTGATGCTTCCCGCGCATTTCTTCACCGCCTTGCAGCCGAACAGGACAACTTTCTGGACTCAACTGTCACGGGTGACGAAACCTGGGCATACCACTTTACACCTCAGACCAAGCAACAATCACGCCAGTTCATAACTTTCTGAACAGCATGGCGACGAGCTGATATCATATGGGCATACAAAAACTGCCACAGCGTCTACAAAAATGCATCGACAGAAATAAACAGGTCTATGTACTTATAAAAAAATTGGAGACCTTACTTTTGAGATTACCCTCGTATTTCACAATTTGCATAACTATGCACCTATTCCATAATCTGAAGTCCATTGCAGTTTTGATTATTCATAATTTAATGGACTCTCGAAATATTCATTTTATGAGTTCTGCTGTTAATTTTATACCTTTGATTTCTATTTGTTCCAAGTTGTCAGGGATATACTCTCATAGTCCAGTGCAATTGTGCCATCAGTTTCTGGATCAATTCAATCTCAACTCTATGGGAATTCGCAAACCATTTCCTTTCAGCCAACCAGTAAGTGTACAAGCGAGAAAAGGAAAAGCTTTAGTGCCACCAACGAAGTGGATTTATGCATTTCGTGGTTTACTTTCAGTTTATATTTTGAGTATGACAGCCCAGACGTGTTTGTTATAGCGTGTTTGCAGTTGTACGTACCATGTGCAGGAAATAATGAAGCATGTGTTCAGTAGACGCCACGTATTTCACAGCAACGAGGATGAACGAGTGCTCATAGCTCATACGATATGCATCTTAGAGCCCATATTTGCTGGATTTTTTTTTTCGTTTTTGGTCGATAGTACAACCTCTGAAAGTTGCAACAACAGTACCGGTACATTTATTCCACTGTCAGAGTTGTCAGGGGGATCTTCGCTTAACCTTTCGACTCCGTCGTTTCCGGAACAGGGTCGCGTACTTCAGATTGATGCTTTTATCCTTCTCGACCTTCCCTGAAAGACTGCAACATTCACGGGATCACCCCGCATATCAGAAATAACTGTACACTCTTGCCTGCGAAAGGCGGTGGTGCTTCACATATCGCTCTCACATTTGGAGCCAACACCGCCCTCGTCTTTACAATGAAGTGCAAATTCTTTTAAACACACCGGAACCATCTCGTAAATGTTGACGAGACCTTCCAGTTTGCTGCTCCAGTTCGCTAATTGAAGTGCTGAATAGTCCGCATCTGAGATGACCGAACACAGAAAAACCCAAAAGACTGGAATTAGGTGACCTTAGCAACCAAGCCACAGGCTGTGTTTGACTTATTCATCTTAGACCATATTGGCACGTCAGATGCCGCCTTAAATCAGCAGCAAAATGTTCTTTTGCCCCATCACGCGTGTACAGTCCTAAACGTAGAGGAAGGTAAGGTTGCTATGGATGAAATTTGAGACCAATTGAACGACAATTCAGCAGAGAAGTTTACATTTCAAGTACATTTGTGGTAACGTCGTACTGAAGTCAGTGGCAGATCGTCACCAGTAAACGACTTCTTTATTCTTTTAATATGTAGCAGCACAATGAAATTTAGAAATTTACTTCTGTAACGTAATAATGTCTATGATGTACTCATTTAAAAAGAGAAAACACCCCACTTCCAGGATCACAAGATTTAGTTGTATTTTTTAAAGGTCTTATCAAGAGCGGGCAACGGCCTTGTCGCAGTGGATACACCGGTTCCCGTGAGATCACCGAAGTTAAGCGCTGTCGGGCTTGGCCGGCACTTGGATGGGTGACCATCTGGGCCACCATGCACTGTTGCCATTTTTCGGGGTTCACTCAGCCTCGTGATGCCAATTGAGGAGCCACTCGACCGATTAGTAGCAGCTTCGGTCAAGAATACCATCGTAACGACCGGGAGAGCGGTGTGCTGACCACATGCCCTTCCTATCCGCATCCTCCACTGAGGATGACACGCCGGTCGGATGGTCCCGATAGGCCACTTGTGGCCTGAAGACGGAGTGCTTATCAAGAGCACAAAGAAAGACAAGTCTGACGGAGGCGGAAGGTCAAATGATGTATCGCTTGTGGGGAAAACTATAGAATCGGCCCTGCACTCAGCAAACTTTTTCGTTCATAAACGTGCAGAAGAAACATCAACTTTGAAGCACCTAAAAAGACGCTATTCGATACAATATATTAATGGCTGTAAAAAGATATTAGGGTCGTCACTTATTGAAAGGTGTTTGTGGCTGCTAGGTGGCGGTTACTGCCTGACTACTTCGAGAAGCAATTTGTGACGGTAGTCGAGATGTTTTCCACTTTTGTTGTAACTGGCAGCTACGTCAGCTCTCGCCGCTGTGTCCACAAGTGTTTGTATAGCCAGTCAGAGACGCTTGTGACCAGACAGAGGTAGTGTCATGTGAGGCCGCCTTCCGCCAACTGGGTTTTGGCACCAGGACGCTGCCGTCTCGAGCCGCTCTGGTCCAACACCCAGTCGGCGGCGGGTGGCCATTCCCATATTTGGCCCCTCCCGATCATGGGCTTCCTGCAGAGGAGAGGAAATTCACCTGCTGCCGCTGTTCCACCGTCCAGGCTACCTGATGGGGCATTTGTCTACCCTAGGACTCGTTAAGCCGCTGCACAAGCGCGGCCCAAACATCTGCTAGTCCTGCAGCACATCTTACGAGGTCTGTTCAAAAAATTCCGGAACTTTGTCCACAAAATTTTCTACGCTTACCGTTTACTTATTGTGCATGATCTCCTTCGAAATACTCTCCTCCACAATTGATACACCGCTCCCAACGCCGCTTCCACTATCGGAAGTAGTCTTGGTACACCTCTTGCTGGATCTCGCGAAGCGACGTCTGCGAATTTTCTTTTATCTCGTCTATCGTTGCAAATCTTCGGTCTTTCTACAGGGTTTTCGACTTTGGAAATAAAAAAAAAAGTCCGCAGGAGTCAGGTCTGGAGAGTGTGAGGGATGGGGCGGCACAATGTTTTCGTTTATTTCGTTTTTTGTGCAATGGTCACGCACTATCGTCTTGAATCGCGAGCTGTGGAAAGAACTTGGCGGCAACATGAGGCATTCCAAAATGATGTGTCAGGTTTTCATGACATGATCCAACTGCACTATTACATTCTGCTGCAATCGTTTCGACAGTCAGTCTTCGATTGGCACTCAATTTCGTGGCGTTACTGACCTGAGCGTCGTCGGTAGGCGTCGAAACGCATCCTGAGCGAGGATCATGTTTAACTTCCGCCTGGCCATTTTTACGGTGTGAACCATTCGTAACACCGATTACGGCTTAAGTAGTCGTCACTTTAGGCTTCCTGCATCATTTGGTGTGTCTCTGTAAGGTTTTTCTTGAGTTTCACGCAAAATATAATGCAGACGCGTTGCTTCTATAACTCTGCCCTATCGAAATTCGCCAACTGCGCGACACAACGTTCTACTCAAAGCAGCACTGAACAATAACTAGCAGACATACAACAATTAGACTTCTGGCAGTCGCACATTAAACACAGGATTGTGCGTGGATGCCAACCGCATTTCACTCCGACACGCCATTGGCGCGAAATTACCAATGTTCCGGAATTTTTTGAACAGATCTCGTATCTGCATTTTCCTGGGAATTGCGTCAGGCCGCCGTCCGCCAACTGGGTTTTGGCTCCAGAACGCTACTGTCTCGAGCCGCTCTGGTCCAACACCCAGTCGGCTGCCGGTGACCGCCCCTCTGATTGGACCCTCGCGCCACTGGGCTTCTCGCAGACTGCCACTGTCCAGGACACCTGTTGGGGCGTTTGACGACCCCACCTCTCGTTAAGCCGCTGCACAAGACTGACTAAAACATCAACTCCTCCAGAACATCTTATCTACATTTTCCTGGAAATGGCATGATGCCACCTTCCGCCAACTGGGCTTTGGCACCAGAATGCTGCCATCTCGAGCCGTCCTGGTCCAATACCCAGTCGGCGGCGGGCGGCCATCCCCATATTTGGGCCCTCCCGACCTTGGCCTCCTCGCAGAGGCGGGAAAATTCACCTTCTGCCGCTGTCCCATTGACCACACTACCTGTTGGGGCGTTTTAGGACTCCAGGACTCGTTCAGCCGCTGCACAAGACAAGCTAAAACACCAGCAAGACTTCCAGCACAACTAGTTTTCTGGGGACGCACTCTCGACAGGACGTCACTGCAGACCCCTCGGTCGTATCGCCGATTGCGGTCTTCCGCGAACTGAGCTTTGATACCAGAACGGCTATCTGAACACGCTCTGGTTCAAAACTCGGTCGCGGCGGATGGCACTCTCAACGCTGTGGCTGGAGGACAGGAGCACACAACTGCGCTGGCGGTCGACTGTGAGTCTTTCCCCAGTGTGTGCTCAACTCGCAGGTAAATATTCGGAATCCTGAAGATGGATGCTAGCGTTCGACACGTTTTGTATTATTTAAACAGCTTAGTTTCGTAATTGTTTCAGGGCCATGTGGGACTCGTCGCTGCTGTCTGTTGTGGAATTTTATGGTTCTCTCCTGAAGTTTTGCTCATCACGTATTTAACAAGTATTATACAGCGTTTTTGAGGAGAAATATTAAATATTTTAGGACGTGTAGAATGGACTGATTCCAGTAATACATTCTCTACAATACGTGTCCAACTTTCAAGGTTCCAAAGATACAAGATGAAAAGGCAAGTGATTAAGTTCAAAGGTGATTACCGTAAATTTCACCTGCTACTTCAAGGGATCGTCTTGGTGTTCATTTATGGGGCGACACTATTCACAATCCCAACTATCAATTCGTCTCTTGTCTCTTCTTTCTGTTTCTTTTTTTTCTGTAGATTTCGCCTCTCTAACATCCCCAACAGCAAAACTCTAAAGGATAATTCTGCGGACCTGGCTGGCCAAGAAACGGGACCATTTCTGACGGTTCATCTTCCATGTAACATTAGATGCAGATGGCGAGACACCTGATGAGCAGAACGCACCAGGTCCCGTCATGCTGGAAGAACACAGCCATCCTTGTAGCGAAAGGAATCTCTGCCAGTCATGCTGGAAATTAGTTTTCGAGAAAGTCTAGACGTGACGATGAGCTAACACAACAGACCCAAACAACTGATCGCCCATCACACCACACCGCGATGCACCGCAGTGAACCGTTCTTGAAAATATGTCTCGATGAAGGCTAGTGGGTTTTCGTGGTACCACCGACGTGAGTTACGAGTGTTACTGATATCATCGCGAGTGAATGTAGCTTCATCAGTTAACAGCATTAATTTCACTACTCGACGAAAGTACTAAATCTTCTGTAACAGCTAAGGATGTAAGACATGCGTACGTAATGCCCTGCCTATTCTTGTTATGTGGGACAAGGATACGTGCAGAAAGTCTGTGTCTGTGGAAGCACTACGTTCTACCATCGGAATACCGTCTGCTATTCTATCTACTCTCTGTTACTATGCACTTTCAGATGAGATACGACTGTTGGCCACTGCACCAGTCTCACGCAGTATAGTGAAACACCATAAATCTGATACTCTGTGATTAGGAAAACGCCTGTTGTTCTTTCTGCAAGCAGCAGCAGCATTTTAGTCAGAAAACGCGCTCACAAATACTATATCGGCGCACTTGGTAGCTGTAAATACGTACGGCAAGTTTAAGCACTACGGTACAAGTGACCAGCAAATCATAATGACAAAGACAGTTGAAAAATCTAACGATATAAACTCGAGAACAACCTCACAAACGATGAACGGAGCCATAGTAAATGGAGTACCAACAAGCCAAATCAGAACTTACCTGTATATGCAGCTGACTATCTGTAACAAATAAAAATTGGACATGTCTCATATGGAATGTTTTATTCGAATTATTCTGTGCTACCACCTCCTAAAATATTAACTGTTCCTCCTGAAACAGACTGTGTGTATGGCGTTAGGTAAACTTACTGTAAGAATATGACGGCTCCAACGAATTTACAAGGGTGTCGAGTAGCTGTTGTTCTGTGTTTTCCCCTGTTAAGTGTTTGTGTGTTGTTGTTTCAGAGGTGGGAGATGGGGAATTAGTGCCGCATTTGCCTTGGCGAATGACGCTGGGAACAGTCTGGAAGCCATACTTAAACAGCGCCAACGTGCCAGACCAATGGTGATTTTCACGACGCGAGGATTCAATCCAGGTATGGCTCACCATGACACTGCAGGTCTCCTCGTGTTATTTAAGCTCATATACGCTACGTTGCACGCACAGTTTTGAAAGACGACTCTACGAGTTTGAACGTGTCTTTGAGAAACAGCGTGTTTCTCTGTACGAAATGCTTCATTATTATGTTATATCCAACAAAACGGAGTCAAATTCGGAGATCACTTATTGAACATGTTGACGTCACAGCGAAGGTGCTTCGATAAGCAACTGAAAAATCTGGACGTTCAAATATGATCGTCGAATAAAATACGCTACTGGTAAGACAGAAGACGAACTTGATTATTGAGTTCACGCTTGGTATAATAATGACAAACGGCTTTCTCTTGGCTTCGGACATATTTTCGACACAATGCTACAGATATTCCAGAAATAGAAGGCTACGCTGGATGACAAGTTGTGGAGATATTCAGCTCATTGAATTTTTGGGATAAGTTCAGTGAACCACCAGTTCCAAGTTAACATTCACCGGAACATTTCTCGTTTCGTCTTGATAGAGTTAATGATTCGACCAGGAAGAAATGCTATAACGCTGAAACCACAGATCACTTTTTTTTGTGAGTAAGGACTGGTATTCGCCTCTACAGTAGATCTTCTCCTTTGCATATGAGATGTTTCAGTTGCTTGTAATTTTCGCAGCTCATTTCTGTATGTGTTTGTAATGGAATTAATTTTAGTCTGCAGCTCAAACGTTGTCAACCTGCCCCGTTCAGGTCGCTTAGGACTACCTCCAGTCCGGCAACACACCGCTGATCGTTTTTGTAGTCATCGTCAATGTAATCCGACAAACATCTCTGGGTAGCGCAGATATCAGGCAAACGTTCCCTGCTTCACGACAGCTAGCCTCAAACCACGCGCAACTACTAGTTTCGCGTCACCAAAAAGTGGGAACAAGCCGAAACTATCAAGTTTCGTCAGCGAATGGCGCAACAACGCGCCGCGCATGTGCAGCGGACGGTAGCGCAGTTTCGAACCATGGTTTCACAGCTAGTTTCGTCGTGTAAACTAGCCTTAATACCCGCCCGAATCACCTGACGCCATATTGAAGGTTTAGCCTGTAGTCAGAATTTGTGGTGTTCTTTGTGAACGGCAGCTGGTGCTGCCACAGCAGAAAGACACTAGCTGTGACGTCACTGCAGTAGCGTGCATGAACGCCGCTCAAATCTTTGTTAGTTAAATTCAGAGACCGATACCGTGGAACGCCATTAGTGAGGACAGGCCGGGTGGTGTTTTCTTTGGAGTGCCCCCTGCGCACTGCAGCGGTTGGCAGCTGCCGCCGGGGGTCCCCGGCCACACAAAAGGGGGGCGGGCCCCCAGGGCAGGCCGGGTTAACGGCCAATGGCGACGCACAGCACTCGCCGATCGCCGACTCACTCTGTGTAGGGATGCGAAAAACCGACCGGTTAAAACAGATACCTGTATTTTAGTTCGGAATAACCGGTATATTTCGGTATTTGTCTGGTCTAGATTATAACAGGTATTTTTCAAACAAAACCGAAACATCAATTAGTCATAGAAGCAGTGCAGAAGCTTTTTTTTTTTTTTTTTTTTTTTTTAAGCAATAAAATCGGCATTGTTATGGAAAATGGTGTAAGGTGCCAGGACATGGGCACTTTCACGTTAGCTTACCAACATTAGTATTAATAATAAAGGGACCGGCAAGGCCATCAGATCGTGACTCTATTGAATTATGATAAATATGAGGCACTCTCGAGCAATATTCCCTGCATGTCTGCATGATTGAGCTTCTAAATTAAAGCGTTGGTGAAAAGTGTCGGAAGTTGAGAATTGTGGAATGTAAAGTCTGCAGATGGCCGTAGCTCTCCGGGCCTCCGTGGGCGGCAGGTAGCGGTCACTGGAAGCGCGGGACAATACGGCGCTTTTGGGTGTAGCCCGGCATCCGGAGCCACCTGTGCTGGGCAACACGTGGCGAAGACGGGAATTTCGATTGCCTAGGGGCGTTATGACCTACTCGATCATTGGGTAGATCTCAGTGGAGGGATTTCTTCGATGATAGAGCGTTCGACATTGGCCGAAACTGAGTATTCTTCCGCCGCGTTTCCGTACGCGGAGAAGACGGGAGAATTGTGGAGAGAGAGTGGACTTTGCCTTCAGCCATCGAGCGGTACGGACTTGGAGACGGCGTCTTGGCCATCGATTTCGAAGGGACATATACGGTGTGTATCGCAGCACTGCACCAACGTGTGTTCCGTCCATAGTCCTGCGGTTAGAGCTGTTTGTGTGCTCAGAAGCGAGATTTTCACCAACGCTTAACCACTTCCAACAACTTACCTAATATTCTCGATCTGGTAGTTATCCTTGCGAGGTGCCGTGTATTTATCAACGAAGCTGCCGGTAATAGGGGCGAGTAATTGCAAATTGTTAATGTACCATTCTCAGGAGTGTGTGCTTGGACAAAGACATTCACATTTTTTTTTGTAAATTTTGTCAGTTGTGGGGAATATCAAATTAAAATGCCAATATTAAAATCGAATTATCGACTTTATTGTAGCTAGCATTTACCCTGTCCCAGTAAGCTTCACATGTACTCTAGTCACTACACAGCTTGCCCAGACGGGAAGGAAAGAAGGTTTGCAGTCTTATATGTCAACGACGGACAAATAAGCTTACAATGGGAAAAGTGCTCGGTGTTATTTGACTAACAATTCCTACAGAAATGAGCAACAAATACATAGCGGAAGAAGTGATACAGCATTGCTGAGACAATAATCTCCCTGGAGTAGTGTGTCGTGGCTTAAGATACTGGTGTACGTGCATCTGGTCCATACGGTAATTTCTTGTTATCGTCACCTGACATCCGTTGTGTTGAGGAATAGCACCAACCGTAGCATGGAATCATTTTTAAGAAGTGACATAACATTGAAGTACTATGTTTCATTTGCTTTAAAAGATTAAACATTACTCTACAATTTCTTTGACATGATGAATAAGGAAAGCAATACTAAATAACAGCGATAAATTGAAAACTTAACAACTGTTCATTCATAGTATACATTAGAAATAGAATGTAGCTGTCTTGAAAATGGACAAATTAACATGAAAAATAGTCCTTCAGTCACAGTTTTCACGGTTTAGCACTGATTCTTGCTAATTCCAAAGAGTACTATGACTCCTGAATCCAGTATGATTTTTTAGCAGAGCTTCAAAAAACTAGAACCGATGGGAGAATACTGGTGATTTTCTTTACTAATTAACTACTTATCACTTTTCGAAAAAAGCAGTGAACGTTGGACAGACTAAGTTAGCTTTTATTTGGCTGTTTACTTTAGTATTTCGATTCTGTGTATGTTGAAACAGAATCAGCCAGAATTGTTCAGTCTTTGTTCGACTTATACGATTATTACTGGAAATAACAGCAATAAAAAACCGAAAATCTGTTATTTCTGAAACTGCATATTTTGAGCGGTTTTAATAGCCAGGTTAAATTGGCGCAAGAAGCACGATATAACCAAAAACTGGTTATTTCAGCGGTAACTGCCGTCGCCATTCCTCCGTAAGGTACGGGCTTAGCCACTATCCTTCACAATAGAGCAATCCCCCAACAGCACCACTGCATCACCAATGCGTGTCACCTCCCTTGACAGAAAAATCGGCTGTTTCAAAATGAATATCAGGGGTTTTTAAGGCTTTGCAGCGTTTGTTACAAAGAGAAAAACCAGCCCTTATCAGTCACTAATATTAATACTTATAAATAACTATATGTTTTGATGACTTATTCTCCATCCTCAAAAATGGTTCAAATGGCTCTGAGCACTATGGGACTTAACTTCTGAGGTCATCAGTCCTCTAGAACTTAGAACTACTTAAACCTAACTAACCGAAGGACAGCACACATCCATGCCCGAGGCAGGATTCGAACCTGCGACCGTAGCGGTCGCGCAGTTCCAGACTGTAGCACCGAGAACCGCTCGGCCACCCCGGCCTGCTATATCCATCCTCAATTATGCCAATTTTAGCAACAAACTCAAACATAGCATGTATCGAAAATGTAGTTTACTGACCTGTGTATTTCAATAAATGTATCAGTTATAGTTATGTCGAATCCGAAGTGTTCACATTCTCAGAAAATAAGACCAATTAGTTTTACCAGCCGTGGTTCCACAATATTTTACAATTTCTTCAAATACGCCGTTTCCGCTAATGCAGCAAATTCGTATATATGTAAACCACTATTGGCCAATTTCGAAAATACTGCCCTTCAAGTGCCGAAGTCCATGACGGTATCAGTTGAAGACAAAGTCTGTAATTTATGTCATGCGACATGCAAACAACAATCAGACCGTCTAATCGGGTGTGGAGAAGCCAAGAGATCGTTTTTAGCAGCAGATGTCCTGTTTGATGCATGTTTCAGGTACGTTGTTCAGCAGGAGAAACTCTGGAGGGGCACACGGAGTTCAGCGAGAGCTACACCGGGAACACTTGGAGTACATGGAGTCCAGCGACGTTCAGAGGGTTGAGGGCTGGCCGGCGTGTTCTGAGCTCCCGTACAGAACGTGGCAATCGACGTCGTTCTGTACTGTTGCTCAGAACACGCCGCTTGGCACTGTCGTCCATCCAGCGCACGTCTGCTTGTGTGTGTGTGTGTGTGTGTGTGTGTGTGTGTGTGTGCGTGTGTGCGCGCGCGCGGCAGCAGCGGCCACAACGAGAGTAGTGCGGCAGAGTCGGTTCTGGCTACAACCTGCTTGTGATAACCGGTTTGCTATCTCTAGATAAGATAACGACTTCCGTGGTATACTGTTGCCTCTGGACAAATTGCGCAAGTTGTATTCAAAATCAAATCCCCCCTCCTTCTCCTTTCCGAGTGCACCGCTGCCGGTTCTGGAACCAAAATAATTTAAATCACGCAGCCTATTTGCCTAGAAAATCTCCATTCGCATGAGGGTGCAACTGACAAGGATGCATGAAGTACATTGTGCTGCATCTTAATTACGCTCAAGGATTGTCGATGAAGACGCAGTCTACATACAGTTTGTGACGTGTTGTTTCAGTAAAACAATAAACAGCTCATTATATACACCCTACAAAGTAATTTACGCAGTTTTAGACAGAGAATTCACGACTAGATAGTTCACATGACAGAAAAATCCGAGAAAACGGCAGCTCGATTCGACAAGCGAAAAATAGCCCTTTCTTAGGTAATGAAAGTAATCTGGGCACAAATAAAAGCTAAAACTAAACTCCGAAAATTCCTAGTAATGATCATTAATAAATAAATAAATACAGTGTGGCTAGTTGAAACTTTAATAATTGATCTTCAGTCGTTTATTACGGTTTTCGGCTTCAGTTTATATATCATCTGCATTCACAAAGAGGAAATCAGGAAATATGCCCTTCTTGCTTCTCGAAGTATACAGATGACATAACATCAGCTGCTAGAGACAATGTTATGTAATCTGGAACGGAAGGACTAGTGAGTGATCCACAACTCGTGGCCAGCACAGGCAAGGCCTCATCCCGTTCTGAACCAGAACGTCAGAAGAAATCTCTTGTGACATTGTTGAGGGGACCAGTCTGGCATTCGTCTGAAGTGGTACAGGGAAACAAGATGGAGCAAAAATTTGAAACACGGGTCCACCGATTACTATTTGGCTGACATAACGACTGTGCTACTACTGTATTTAACATCACCTGGAATCTCCATCCGTGTGTGGTAGAATAAGGCAGTAATAACAAAAAAGGAAACTCTTTGTTGACCTTGTGCAACAATACATATTTACCTAAAATTATCCATCCCATAGGGCACATTTAAACCATTTCGTTAATATCTTTACATCCATTTCTTCTGGAAATTTATTTGTCTGGCACACAGAACTCAGTAATAAACGCAACCTCATCACTTAACTTTCAAATTCAGATGTTTACATTCCAAAGATTCTAATTTCTAACTTCATACACATGTTACATCATTCCTCACAGAACAGTTTTCGCCTCCTTAGGCAGTCATCTGTTGACAACTGAGTGACACAGCCACAGATAAAAAGACGTGCGGTTTCCATAGAGGAGGAATATCTGTGGAGTTACTATTAGATGCGCAGTACAGAATTTTGCGTCGCAAACATATACTGCCTTCAAACTCACATCATTTTGTGACACCTGTAAAAAGCAACTTGTCCTGCTTGTACGTATTTCCATTTGTGTCCGTAACAGCAAAAATCGCTTGCCATTACTTTTATTAATAATTAACTCTAAAAAAATTGGTCACACATATCCAGTAGTAATGTTTCAGACTTGGCGCGAAACTTAAACACACACCGTTATATCGGTATTACGTGACAATTGTAGACCTATTTTCTTTTCCTCTAGGAACATCTGATTACTCAGCTATTCAGATCAACTATTAAGAAGAAAGAGAAGCATTAATATCAATGTTGTATGAGATCTCCAAGCTGCGCGACGTAGATTAGGCCCTTATTAACTGCCATAGATAACCCTGATTGTCAAGAATCTCTTGTAAATTACTTTTATAAAATTTTGCAATGTGAACTGCGGTTCTCTTATGATATTCTTTATAAAAGTTAGTGGTGCGTGGTCCTAAGATATGATAATGTCTTGTCAAAAGTCTGACACTGTGATAGACCTCACTGCTGAGTGAGTGTGGCATGTGGACCAGTGAGGCAACGGCCTTGCCACTGTGGATACACTGGTTCCCGTGACAAGTTAAGTGCTGTCAGGCGTGGCCGGCATTTGGATTGGTGATCATCCAGCTGCCATGCGCTGTTGCCATTTTTCAGGGTGCACTCAGCCTCGTGATGCTAGTTGAGGAGCTACTCGACCAAATAGTAGCGGCTCCAGTAAAAAAAAAAAACATCATAAAGACCGGGAGAGCTGTGTGCTGACCACACGCCCCTCCTTTGGCAACCTCAACTGAGGATGACACAGCAGTTGGATGGCACCGATGGGCCACCTGTGGCCTGAATACAGAGTGCTTTGCATGTGGACCAGTGCTCGGTCCAGTGACACATGCACACATTTTTCCTTCCCATGGGTTACTACCTTGTCGTGGTGGGAAGGCTCAGTAACATGCCAGCTTTGGATGGAGGCGGATCCAAAGGAGGCATGTGAAGCCAAACGTAACCCTCAGAGCACGGCCTGCTTGCTGCTCGACCAAGTGGAGGCCGCCGATACCAGTAGCTCTATGACAAACATAAAGTGAAACTGAATCCTACTGCAGCATTTGGTAAGTATGTGTTTGTGTAAAAAAACTCTCTTTTGCTTTCTCCTTTTTGAGATGCCATGACTGTTATTGCATGAAATGTACTATTTAAACTGCATTAATCACTTTGTAATTTTTATTTCCATTTTTATTTAGCACTGAATAACCGGTTTCAAGTCATTGCGGTACATCTTCAGATGGCTCTGCTTAAACAGCTGTGCTACTACATTTGTATTTCTTCATTTCACACAACACCAGGTTTCTGTATGTGTGATTCCACACAACAAATTCAAGTAAAAAATGCCAAACAGACATGTGATGTGCAGCCAACAGAAACACTACTGTTGTACAACATTATACACCTGAAGATGATTCCAAGTTCGAAACTGGTTATGCAATGTTACATAAAAATAAAAGCCAAGAAGTCACTTACGCTATGTAATTCCTGTACTCCTTTGTCTTAAATAATTATACAATATTTAAAAAAATTTTGTGTATCAATACGTTACATGTTAAGCACTGTAGTAATACACAGCAGTTGGTAGCTGCCAGAGACGTCGTTAGTGATTATATTTCACCTTCACTCTAGATTTTTGTGTCACAGAAAAATAATCGTACCTGAAGTTAGTTGTTAGAGGTAACTTTTTATTTCCATTATTTCATTAAGGGTGCCGACCTGAACTTTATTTAAATGGACGAATATTGTTGGTATGATCAACCAGTTGATGTTTTAGATTTGTGATACGATTTATTCTACCATTGACTGGTTCTCCAGCCACTGGAGGGTCATCATCAGCTCTATTTTCTGGATTACGTGCAGCTTGTTTGTTCCACAAACAAAAACTGAATTCATGTACACACCTACAGCTTCGCGTGTTGATTTACACTGATCAGCCAGAACATTATGACCACAGACCTACTACCGATATAAACCCGTCCAGGCGACAGCAGCATCACCTCGTGAGGAATGACCGCTAGTCAGACAGACCCACAGTGCACACAGTATCAATGAGCATGCTGTCCGTATGTAGAATGGGGAAGGCACACAATCGACTGCCTGAGTTTGACCGAGGGCAGTTGTGATGGCCCAGAGGCTTGGCAGGAGCATTTCGGAAACTGTATGACTTCGGGTGTTCGAGGAGTGCTGTGGCGAGTGTCTTCAACATGTGGCAAAACTGGGGTGAAACCACATCCAGAGGTCTTGAGGTTGGGCAACCACCCCTCATTACAGATGCCGGACATCGTAGGCTGGGCGGACTGGTAAAACAGGAAAGCTGATGAACTGTGGCCGAACTAAGATTTGACGTTCGTGCTTGGCAGAGAACAAGTGTGTTGAAACACTCCTGTTTATGTGCATCCGCAGCGGACAACCCAAGCATGTGCCAGGTTTAATACCACAACATCAGTGACTATGACTGAAATGGACATGTGACCATTGGTATTGGATGTTGGCTTATGAATCCCAATACCTTCTTCATCATCCCGATGGGAGAGCGCGAATCCGTCGTCTTCCAGGCGAACAGCTTCTTGACACATGCACTGCGGGACAGAGACAATTTGGTGGTGGCTCCATTATGCAATGGGGAACATATACGTGGGCATCCATGAGTACAGTGGAGCATGTGCAAGGCACCATGATGGCCAAGGAGTATCGTACACTGTTACCCTTTATGTTTCCCGACAGTAGTGGCATTTTTCAACAAGGCCAGGAGTGCGATGGAGTGGTTCAAGGAACAGAGTGGAAAATTCCAGTTTGTATGCTGGTCCTGCAACTCGCCAGATCTGAACACGACCCAACACATCTGGGATGTTTTTCAATGTGGCGACAGAACTCATTGCCTCCCTCCCCGCAATTTATGGGACTTGTGGGAGCAGATGAGGTTCCAGCTCCCTCCAGCGACCTCCCAAGGCTCATTGCTTCCATGCCACGACGCATTGCCATTGTTACCTGAGCTGAAGGTGGACATACCAGCTGTTAGGTATGTGGTCATAATATTCTGGCTGACTGGTGTATGTCTGTCACCTGCACTATTAAATCGCTTACTCTTTAATTATGTAGTAAATATTTGGCTCAGTTTATCTGTAACATCTTTGATCCATCTTACAAGCATATTACCGAACTATGGACACACTCACAACTTGCAATGTTCACTCGTGTCCATTATCTATGGTTGTAAACACTTTGTTCTGTAATTTAATGTCAACGATTGTGACGTGGCCATGTGTGATATTTGTCGTCCTCATACTCTTTTGTATTTATGTTCAGTGTTTGTTCACTGTAAAACCAAGTGTACCTGCAAACTGTGTGTGTGTGTGTGTGTGTGTGTGTGTGTGTGTGTGTGTGTGTGTGTATGGATGGAGGGTGGGTGAGTGGGTGGTTGGAAGTGGGTGTGTGTATCTAAAATGTACACAATTGAAATTAATTTCTCATGCATGCAAAGATGCAATGTGATATAAGTAATTTATACTAAAATATAATGATGTTTTCATTTCGTTAACATGTCACTGAATTTCCATCACTTTTACCAGCAACACTATCTAGCATCTGGCTGCAAGTGTTAGAGAAAATAATGTTCCTGCAATACCTTCATCTAATGATGCCTAAAAAGCTACCTAAAAGTGCAATAAACTGTATAGAATTAAAAGAAAAACTCTGGTTGAACATCATGCCTGCATTAATCGCTATGTTTTATTTCTTTATTTGATCGTTTCAGTCACCTGCGGACTATGGTTGTGCAACTTCTTTGTACTTACAAAGTTATTTTCCATTTCGCAATTATTGCTAAATACTCTGATGTACTCTTGCTTGTTCTTCTTCCGAGAACACTCTTCCCATCCTTGTTGCTTTCTCGTCGAATAGAGCCCTCTTTACCACTGTTTTCTGGCCTGAACTTCTTTTTCTGTAGATCTTCTTTGCCGTTGTCACACCCGCCTAGATTGTGATGTACACCTTTGAGCCATGAAACTCCTATCTCTCTGTTTGCCTGGAAAATCAACCTACCTCGTTTCATTCTTTCGAAGTATCCATCAGAAGCGATTCTGTAAATGTAAACTCATCAGTGTGTACATGTATCGATACCACCTCACAGGCGTCACAGCAGTGGAACTAAGAGTTTCCCTTAGAGGCTGACAGTGGTCATGCAGGATCCGGCGGACCCACTGAGCCATGGCTCTGGATGCTCTGTACTATGAGCACCCCCGGCCGCCACAGTATAGGACCGACGGTGACAGCGACTCATCCCACTTACCCTCGAAGCCATGTTGCCATGTGACACTACACGGACGCCAACTAGTCGCAGTCGCAACACTATAGTTTGTGATTAGTACAGTGATGCTCTTCCTGGTTGGCATTATAATAGCTGGAATCTGTTCCATGCAACAAGCTCCGTAACAAGTCTTAATTCCCTTGGAGAAATACAATTTAAGTAAATCTCCTATTTACTGTGTTAGTCTGTTCGCTAAACATTTCTGCTCGCGCCCAGTTTTCCTGCGACGACAGTTGCCACACTATTCTCTAGCCCACCTATCCTTACCACTGTGTACGAAGTTGTACACAACAGTCTGGTTTTACTTTTTCCAGCCACTGAATTTTCCTTAGCAAAAAGTATCTGTCCTGTCTTTGTAGTATTGGTTCAAATGGTTCAAATGGCTCTGAGCACTATGGGACTTAACAGCTGAGGTCATCAGTCCCCTATAACTTAGAACTACTTAAACCTAACTAACCAAAGGACATCACACACACCCATGCCCAAGCAGTAATCGAACCTGCGACCGTCGCAGTCGCGCGGTTCCAAAATGAAGCGCATAGAATCGCTCGGCCATCACACCCGGCTTGCAGTAAAGTTCAGGCATCACTACCGTATTATCTTCGACTGCTGTCTTCTGATTCCTGTTTGAGATGTGAAGCTCATCAACGTACTTTATTTTCTGCCTTCTTTTGGTGTCACCATATTCTGTCCTGATTGTCCACCACACCCACCAGATTGTAACTTCTGCATCTGTGTTTATGTGCTCTGTAATCCTGTCCTGTCCTCTATTTATTTCAGTTACATTTACTGCATTTAGAGCTAGCTGTCAGTGATCACATCAACTAGAATTTTGTCTAAGTTGTCTTGTGTCCTCCTACAGGCACTCAACGACGACGCTTTCCTCTACACCAACATCCGGACACAACCAAAGATTGCTGCCCACTGTCTCAGCCAGGTCGTTAACGTACATAGAAATTGATAGCAGTCCCATCACACTTCCCTGGGACACTCCAGACGAGAACCTTGCCTGTGATGAATACTCGCCAACGTAGACAAGCCACTCACATACCTGGGAACCTATTCCATATGTTTGTATCTTGATTAACAGTCAAATGCTAGGCGGAAATCTAGAAATGTGGAATCTGTCTGTGGTCTTCATCCATAGTTCGCAGTATGTCATGTGAGAAAAGGGCAACCTGAATTTCGCACTAGCGATGCTTTCTAAGACCATTCTGATCTGTGGATGTAAGCTTCTCGGCATCAAGGATTTTTTTTATATTCTGTATTTTTATATTACAGCTCAGAATATGTTCAAGAATTATGCACCAGTTGATATTGGGGATATTGGTCTGTAATTTTTCTGGTCCGTCCCTTCTTATATACAGAAGTCACCTGTGCTTTTTTCCAGTCGCTTGGAATTTTGCGTTGGCAATAGATTCGCAATAAATCCAGGCTACAGGCAAGCTTTTATAGGTGTTATCTTATTTTTTGTGTGGTACTAAACAATGTCAGATGTAGTTAGTCGAAACTGTGAGTGGTAAAGTTCCACGTCGTTCTGTTGGCCAAGGGATTGCTGTACGAGGTCACTTGATAGAAATGATTTGTGCATTACGTTCCTGCTTTGCGATTGAAAAACTTAGTGGTGGCCCACTGCTCTCCATTAAAATGTAATCGATAATACCGCTGCAGATCTGAACAGAAACAAAAACACAATTGTGAAGCCTGACAAGGAAATATTCGAGAAAGACAATTAAGCTGGAGTGACATTAAAGTTTGAATGGAAAAGGAAAAAAACGTATATAAATAAGCGGATTACCAACATAGGTTATTGCCTGAAAATGCGGTTCGTCGTCATGTTTATTATTATTTTCGCAAAAAATAGTCACCATTAGGGACTCCTGTATTTTTCACATTAGTCGCAGACGGATTTTTCGTTTCATTAAATAACGACAGTGACAGCTATGGTGACACTTGAAGCGTCTGGCGTCTGTCATGTTGATGAGTGTAATGTCAGTGAAGTTTTTACATTGCCACTACAGAAATGAAATATCAGCTGTATAGTGCACAATCTACAATGGTAAATAACTACATAACAGAATTCTGCCATTTTTAATAAAGAGATCATATCAGCAACTAACTCTGAATGAAGTTCACTTACGAATTCAGTCTATATGAGACAAAATAAGTATTAATGGTTACAATATAATTGATGCAATACTCAAGTAACACTTTTGTGTAACTTTTGTTCATTCTCCCAATACTGGCTCGACTATTTAAGGTACGTTCTCACCCTGTGATGAACATGCATAACTCTTATATTTTGTTATGTTACAAATAAGTAGGTAGATCAGAAAATTTAATAACAGGTTAGTTATAAGCCTAGCAAGCTGTTTCTCCTAATGAAACCATATGAGCGACCACTTAGAACTTAGTGCATGAACAGACCACTGTGCATCATTCTTAACTAACATAATGACAGAGATCCGGTTTCGAGTAAATGAAGATATCATGTACTCTTAAGATTTCATTCACTTAATGTGTTCACCCAACTTCGATAGCAAAAAAGTTTATCGCAGGTCAAAAATTCGGTAACATCCCGGAAAATGAATTTTCGTAAAATGTCCACTGCCTGTGTATCATCTTCGCAATTTGTCACTGGAAATAAAAAGTAAATTTAACACACAGTGCAGGTCTTCGACATCACATTGATGCAAATTCAATATTTATAAAGAGACTAGTTTGCAGGTTTGAAATGGAATAACTGTGTGGCAGTGATGGGTGGGAGGAAGTTCTGCCACCGAGTTGCAAGTCTTATTTCAGTTGATGCCACACTGGGCGACTTGCGAGTCGGTGATGATGAGACGATGTTGTGGACAACACAACATCCTGCCCATGAGCAGAGAAAAACGCCAACCCAGCTGGGATTCGAACCCGGGCCCGCTGTATAGCAGGTAAACACGTTACCACTCAGTTAGGCAGGTGGACAGTTTACAGGATAGAGCCAGTTGGATAACATAAGATTATCCACGTGCTATAAATTTACAGTAACATGGACTGTTAGTAGGTTAGCAATGAGAGTTCTGGTTCAATTTTACCTCAAGGTCACCGATGCGGAGTTCCAGTGTCAGGTTACTCACTTGGGATTCTTGATCATCGCCAAACCCTTCCCCCTGGGGAACAACTCGGAACTGATCAAGGTCATCCTGAGGAAAGCCCCCACACACCTTAGGCAATACTCTGGTAATGGCCATGTGATGTAAAAATGGCAAGAAAATCCTCTCTATCTGTCTCAGCTGACAGCACACTAAAATGGCAGGAAACCCATTGCAGCAATTAGATTTAAGCTCCCTGTTCTTCCCCTTATCAGAGTCTTTCATTCAATGTTTGAGAATCATAGCGAAGAGTTTTATGTTTTTTTATAAACAATAGCAAATGAAGTTACCATCAATAATTCTCTGTCTTTCTCTGTCTCTGTGTCTATCTCTCTCTCTCTAGTACAATTACTGCAAGAGGCTAGTCATCCATACTCCATAGTGAGTTGGTCTGTAAATATTAATGCTGATATAAAAACTAACTTACGGCTTACTGTCAATTTTTTGTTATCAATTTTTACAAAAATTTTTGTTGTTTATTTACAAAGCTATTTCTTTGTGATGATGTGTCTCATAGTAACTGTTTTACAGAGATATTATTCTCTATCTACAGTAACTCACAAAACTATTATTTTTGTTGATGTATTTACATAGCCTTTGTTCTTTCATATTTATATGTTCGTTTTCTTTGCAAAGCATTATTTTCTGATGTCTTAAGGCTATCACAACATTTGTTTCTACTAAAACTAGAAGAATGTAAACACTAAATTTCCCATATAATCATTACATTCAGTGTATCCTGTATTTCTTTCACTATACTTATATTTCAGTCAATCAGTTCTTTCTGTTTACGATGTATATAATATTTACATTTTTTCACTATATCAAATATGTAAATAATGATTTCTGTTTTGTTTTCAGTACATACATGTTGTCTCAAAAGCGCCCGGGTTCCCGGGTTCGATTCCCGGTGGGGTCAGGGATTTTCTCTGCCTCATGATGACTGGGTGTTGTGTGCTGTCCTTAGGTTAGTTAGGTTTAAGTAGTTCTAAGTTCTAGGGGACTGATGACCATAGATGCTAAGTCCCATAGTGCTCAGAGCGATTTGAACCATTTTTTGTCTCAAAAGAAAGTTTATATTCGATGTGTCAGAATAAAATAGATGTTGAAGTGTATGGCCAAAATTGTTATTTATTACTGAAATATGCAGTTCAGATAGTTACTTTGTAAAAGTAGTGTCAGTTAAATGCAATCCAGTATGCTTACAGCACTGATTTAAATGATGAGCAAAATTTTGCATGAAGGCTCAGCTTGTAGACAATGAGATAGCTGGCACTTCACTAGAGGTATTTACTTTCATTTGCTCAAAAGAATTCGGATTATTGACCTGCACTTTAGGTTTGACGTACCCCATCAGAAAAAATCTACGGGGCTCAAATTTTAACTGCATGGGGGCCAGTTTATGTCAGTCCTCATGCAGATCAATTTGCCAGAGAAAATTTCACCAACTCGCAGTAAAGATGCACTGGCCGTGAGTGCTGTGGCTCTGTCTTGCTGTGTTCTTTGGTTATAACCAGGAAAGTTTTGCAACTCAGATACCAAAAAGTTATTTGATATCGTCATATAAAGTGCCTGCTCTCGTAATCGAAATATTTCGGCCCAATTATTCCTCCAGCCGACATCAGAGCTTGAACAACAAATTTTGGTGAGTGAAGGGGTTTCTCATGCTTCTGTTTAGGATTCGTTGAACTCCAATAATGGCAAGTTTGCTTATTGACATGAGTGTTCAAGTGAAAATGTGCCTTGTTAGAAAACAATATGCTGTTAAATAAAGGGCACTCAGTCACATCCTCAACAAACAGTAGCTTATATCTGCCATCCTGAGGCTTTAGTTGTTACACCAATTGGATTCTGTAAGGGTACACATTAAGGTCTTTTTGCATGATTCAGCGCACTGCACATTTAAAGAAATTCCACGGATTTTGCCGAACCCCCTTTTTTTCTAAAGTTCTCGTACACAAAGTATGCGGTACGCTCTGAAGAAGTGCTCCGTATCCACTGAATTCCTAAAGGCCATACAAGCGTTGAATGTACCCCTCCACCCCCCACTCTTCTCCGATTTGTTGTGCATGCACAGTGAGCTCTTCAAATACAAACTTTTTTTAGACACCCCTTCGGAGTTGCTGTGTGTGTGTGTGTCAATATGAATTCCTCATTGCACACTACCTGTGTCTACATATTATGTGTAGGATGTGCACATCTGCACACTATATACTCTTGTAAAAATATTGTATATATATACATATACAATAATTTTTGTATATATATATATATATATATATATATATATATATATATACAATATTTTTACAAGAGTGTATAGTGTGCAGATGTGCACATCCTACACATAATATGTAGACACAGGTAGTGTGCAATGAGGAATTCTTATTGACACACACACACACACACAGCAAGGATAAACGGTTTGTTAAACTATTCCACACATACTTCCACGTACACATATCAACTATTTACAAATAAATACACAGCCACATACCCAGACACTCCAATGGATAGTGCGAGTACAGTAGGATCCCTATCCCGTCCCCTCAGATGAAGCATTTGTCGTGATGATGGGACAGCCCTACTTCCAGCTGCAGTGCAATATATAGCTCATATACCTTGATCGAAAGATTACCTGGGTCCCAATCATAAAGTTGAGCCAACATCCCCTAGAAGGCACCTCTCGTACTCCTTGATCGTCAGAGCCTTCGAGCCCACACTGAACACCCTTAGCCAGCCTCTATGAAGAACAAGCATGTATACAGTATTCACATATCTTAGATCTGAGAACCCCAAATTCCACAATCTGTGAACCATTCGCATCGCCTTTCATCAGGCCGAACAACTTCTTGTTCTGAAGTGTTATTCCATAAGGGCTACTTGGCCACATATTCAGACATGTCGAATTCTTCGTGTTTGTACCCGATTACTTCATATGGACTGCCGCGTTTCACCCAGTAGATGAAACTGTAGACATCCATATAAAATAGCTTCGATTCGACAGAACTTAGGTTTAGAAAAGTCATAGTGAAGACACTGCATGTGCGGTTTGGAGATGTCCAGAAAACACATAGCGATACCTCGCAAGTAGTGTTGGGATAGCGTTAAGGTTGGTTGGTTGGTTGTTTGGGGAAGGAGACCAGACAGCGTGGTCATCGGTCTCATCGGATTAGGGAAGGATGGGGAAGGAAGTCGGCCGTGCCCTTTCAGAGGAACCATCCCGGCATTTGCCTGGAGTGATTTTAGGGAAATCACGGAAAACCTAAATCAGGATGGCCGGACGCGGGATTGAACCGTCGTCCTCCCGAATGCGAGTCCAGTGTCTAACCACTGCGCCACCTCGCTCGGTAGCTTCAAGGAAAACACATGGTAGGTGACCTACATATTTCGTTTGTTGTTTCATGTAAAACAGTTTATTACTTGACAAAAATATTATCATTATAATTATAATATTACAAGAGTCAGAATTCTCATAATAAATACCTGAACAGTCTCAGTTCATTAAAAACCAATTTTAAAAATTGTACCTTAAGAGCAGGGCACGAAAGCGGAAGATCACAGTTCCCGAAAACAAGGAAAGGTCACACCAACTGGGAGTGGCTGGAAGGAGGTTCAACAAACAATTTTATCAAGCAAATGAATTACACGATAGTCATTAAACGCACTAACAATTTGCAAGCTTAGGTGAGAGTTACACAGCTTAATAACATTCATGCAAATACAGCAACGATCACAGGTCACGCGACTGCCTGTGCAGCTCTTGGAAGGCCGCCTAGCAATGTACAACCCTTAACAAAATCTCTTAAGCAATAAAATTAACAGTCCTTCAAGCAAATTAGGAAGGTATAAAATTTACATATAAATCCCAACCTGCACATTCCAGCCAAACATTAAGAATGACCTTTAATAAATATACGATTGCCCAAAAATGCGAGATAAGTTGGAAGTACATACAATTGAAATGTACTTCCAGTTAGTACAAACCAGCAGAAACTTTGACACAATCTTTGATAAATACACAAATGCACAAAATTCAGAGTAAGATGAGAGCCACAGCAGACGGCTATCAAAGCCAACAAGGAACGAGCAGCCAAGTTTCACAGCAAGTGGAGTTAGTTAATGACTGTGGACCAAGATAAGGTACGACAGTTTATATACGAGGGTGAGTCAAATGAAAACCTTAAATTTGTAATAACAAATCGAAATTTCTCGCCGTTATCCTGTAAGATGGTAAGCGTGCTACAAACAGCGTGTAGAATGGCCTGTAGGTAGCAGCATAGTGCAGATGCGCACATACCGTCGAGGTATCAGTATAAAGATGGCCGCCCCACTTGCGACTCGCACCAGGGAAGAACAGCGTCCTGTTATTCGGTTTTTGCGTAGTGAAGGTGTGAGACCTATTGAAATTCATCGACATATGACGGTTAAGTACGGTGGTGTATGTTTGTCACAGCAGCAAGTCTACGAATGAAGTTGAAAGTTCGCAAATGGTGTGACTTCAGTGGAAGATGCTCCTCGTCCCGGTCAGGCACAACGAGTTATGACTCCACAGAACATTGCAGCAGTTGAAGCCATAGTGAAGGCAAACCGGAGAGTGACACTGAATGACATTGCAGCATGAAGTATGAAGATGAAGAGGTACGCCACGCGGTGCATGAGTGGTTGCGTGGACTACCAAAAGAATTTTTTTCTAAAGGAATTTATGCACTTTGTAAGCGCTGGAGGACTTGCACTGAGCGGGTGGGAGATTATGTTGAAAAGTGATACAGCTTTGTACCACTTCTGCACGATAAATAATATTTAAAAAAATATTCAAGGTTTTCATTTGACTCACCCTCGTAGATACGTAATAGGTTTAAACAACGCACTGAGAAGTAGTGATAAGGCTGCAAGGTTTAAACGAGTAGTTACAGAGGTAAAATGAGGAGGAACCTCGGCTTGGCAAAGACGCCTTAACCTCCTGAGCTCTTTAAATTCATCAAATAGTTCCAACTAGAGGTTCGGGCTTAAACGGCGACACTCCCCCGTGGTACGCACGAAACGATCAACTTTACTTAACCTGAGCCACCACGACGCGACTGATAGGGGCGGTAGAACCGCAGCGACAAAAAGCCTCTGCTGCGGGCCCAGGGAACAGGAAAGCGTCGTTTGCTGCCAAAGCAACCCAGACAACACACTTCAAAAGGGAACAGTGATCTGCGGAAATACTTCCCCGAGAACGGCCAAGGGGCAGAAAATGTGAACTAATCTGTCTTTTACTATGGTAAACATTCTCGATTCCATCGATTCGGCCAATCTTTTTGACACATAATCGGTTTCCATTGCTGTTTACTGTAAGTGGAGATATTTTAGATTCCACAGTCGTAGCCAGATTCGTCACACGCTGTGTGTCAACCAATATGTAAATCATGCTCGCACATCTGCAGTAGCAACCTCTTTTTCCCACTGCAGTTTACGTTCATCCTTTGTGGCAACTGTGTTCACCACATGACACTCCAGTTTCCGTTTATTTGTTTCGATCTCTCCAATTTCTAGTTTTCTTTTCCATCCCCACAACGCATTAACTGCGCTTAAAGATGTAATTTCATTAATAGGGAATGGCTTAAGCCTGAGGGATACAATTACTCTTCTTCTTAGGACTTGTGGCATACATTGTTTGTGGGTACCAGTCCTATTTCGACGATATCCTTATCTGACGGTATTGTGGAGAACAATGCCCTGGATTGCGAGAAATATGTTTCTTCTCGTTGAATATTGCACTTCTGTGTTGTACTTACGTCGTCTTTGTTGGGATCAGTGTTACAAATGTCCACATAGTTTACAGGTAGATAATGAAAACCGTATGCCGATATAACAATTTATAAGGTCGTGGGTGCCAGGAAGGTTTAATTTAACACCAATCAATTTTCTGGTATTCTCATTACTGCTGTAGGAAAATGCAGAATGTTGTTAAACACAAAACAACATCTTTTCCACAAGTTATACGCTGCACAATATCGTAAATACTGTTTGTCAGAGTTTAAAACACTTAAGCAGTCTTGCACAGAGTCAAATATAGGGTCCATTCTGGGTTGAATATTGTAGCCTCCAGTCTGGCCATGTACGTTCAATCTGAGCTTTTGATTTGTATTATTTTTTTAATTAATTTATTTAAGAAATTTTGTTTAAGAAAATTCTCTGCCTCTTATTTGTTTTTGGTACTTTTAGTTATGATTTCCAGTGGTTTTATTTAGGTTAAGCTTCAGTCTTTTCAAGGCTAACGAATATAAGTCTTTGGTTTTGGTTACCACAGGAGAGCTAGATGTACGTCCTGCAGCGTCGATCTCGCTGATACTCCTCGTCTAAACTGCTCCACCTGAAATCTCTAAAATGTTTATTTCGCTACGAAGACCGTTCGGCACAACTACGTACTATGTTGTATGATGCGTATGAATTTATGCGTCTAACTTTTTTATCACCGAAAAGTTTATTGCTTCTGAGATATTCTCTCGAAGAATATTGACCGTGAACAGATGCACGCTTGCACTATCATTCCACACTGCACCTCCGATCGTTCTACGTCACGTGATATCTGAAGAATGTTTGTCAAATCTTTTATAAATTGATAAATACACACCTTGAATGCGTATTATTTTCTTGAATTTATTTATTGTGCCATCGACTAACTAAACATTCAAAATGGAGCTTAACAGCGTCGCCCAACAATAGCAAAAATCTCTCCAACATAAAACACGTCCGATCTCCGTAATCGCTTCACACAGAGTCCTCCAATATACATCTTTGGTTACTTATTCCAGAGAGATTCGTCCGTAGCACGGAACTTCCAATTCTCGCAGTCAGTTTATACTACTCTCGGCATTAATAATTTGCTGCACAGGGTGGTACGGGACTTCACGCCACACCCTCACCCGCCCACGCTAGTATGCAGCACCATCACCGTCGGAGGGTGGTACGGGACCACAAGTCACACCGCCACACTTCCAAAGTGAATAGACCGGTGATGCTGCATTGTAACATATCACCCCGGATTACAGGAAAAAGACTCAACGTCGTTCACAATTTACGATGCATTCCATTTATTATACAGGATGTCTCATAAATATTGCAGTAGACATCGAGAAGTTGTAGTAAGTGTCTTGAGGAACAAATCGAGGTTATGAACCTGTCCCGAAAAGTCGTCCAATGACGCTACAGAGTGTCGAAGTTAAGACGCCAATGCCTACCACAACGCCACCCCTCTGGCATCAAACGCGACTATGTATGCTAATGGATCATAGGCGGAACATCTCGCTGTGTTGTCTGTTATTCAGTGGTGAAGAAAATGAAGGTAGCTGCTGCGTACAAAGGTCTTGTCTTCAATGAATGCGATGCCCCATTGTCTTGGTGGGTGACTGTTTTGGACATGAGTTTTCAACTGCAGTTTATTTTTCTCCTTCAGACATGTAAAATATGCAATAATCTTGGCTATAGAGCAGAAAAATTAACTGCAGATGGAAACCAGTGTCTGAAACCATCATCCAGCAAAGACAGAGATCACTGGATTCATTCACTGTCTATACAGCAGCTGCCTCCATCTTCTCCACTGGCGATCGTGGCAGTAAGTCGCGATCAATGAATGATAAAGAACGTTGTTAGGCTAGGCGCGCACAGGCGATTTTTCAGTCGGCGCGACTTAACAATCGCTGTCGCGGAAGTACATTGTGGTGCGCACACAGCGGCAGGAAAATCGCAACTACTCTCAGTACCAGCATGGATTTCATCGAAACAGCTTGTTTGGTGGCGCTTTTACTACGAAGAAGAGCGACCAAACAGCGCAAATTTCGTTACTGGGTGCATCCGATTATAAGTCAAAGACTAGTGAAAGGGCAGTTTTACAAATTTCACGAAGAGTTACAAAATCACCCAAATAAATTCTTTCAATACTATCGAATGAGTAAGAATAGTTTTGATACACTGCTTCAGACAGTAGGACCGAATATAACAGAACAAGCTACGACATGGAGGAAGTGTATACCACCTGAGGAGCGCTTATCAGTGACTTTGAGGTAAGCACACATTATGTCATTCAACAGTTTTATTGCCCTTTTACATTATTGATTAGATACATCAGGAGAATCATTTCATTCAACAATTGTTGTTGCCATTTTACATTACTGATCAGATACATCAAGAAAATCACTACTGCAAGTCGAAACTGACGAACTTGTTTCATGAGAAAACTGCAAAACCATGTTGCACATAGAGGTTTCTGTGGTCTCGTTGCGTTTGTCAGCAGAGGAGCACACGAACAAATTTTGTGGAGGTTCCGTTTCATTTAGGACATTCGAAGAATACAGTTGAACGAATGAAGATGGTGGAGAATAAGTTTCTTGAGTGGTGTTATAAGTCGCTTGAGTTGTGTCATAACACATGTTCGGATGCTGTGGAAAAATCGGTGAAAGATGATAATATCTGGCATTCCTCATCACATTCAGTATTTCTATTTTCGCGTAATGTTTCTGTTCTTCGTTTAACCTTGCCAGCATGGGGACAAGCATTAATATAAAATTCTTATCCTCGTTAACTTCTTCTTTTTGTCTGTCTTTTAATATATTTAATAGAAATTCCTCGTAGGACGTAACCTTCTTGGCTCCTCTTTTCGTAGGATGTCGTACTTTTGTGCTCTGTACAGTATCGTTGTTGTTTTGTGAATACAAACTGGGGGGAGAACCTACTTTCTTGTTTCCTGTGCTACTGGGCATAATTTCGATGTTGCTGGTGGTCGGTCTGTCTTCCATTTGAGGGAGCAGAAATAACATTGCATCGAAGTATAGATATTTCCTCCGTTTTCTTGCAGCCTCGCCAGACGAAGATTTTTTCTGTGATGCTAGTTCTCTTTCGAAGCAGTCCTTCAGTTTTTTCCACTTCCTTTGAATTTCTTTACGTGTCATAAATGAAATTATCACTGAATATAATTTATTGTAAGTATTTACCTTAATACTTCTATGAATAAATATTAATGCTGTTACTGAATATTATTTCTTCCAGATACCTTGCAACTGGAAATAGCTTTCGCTCATTACACTACGAATATCTACTGGGAGCCACTACAATCAGAGAAATTGTTAAGGATACATGCGAGCAGTTGTGGCAATGTCTACAGCCTATTCATATGGCAGAAAAAACTGAAGATGATTGGAAGATTATTGCCAAACAGTTTTTAGACAGAACTGACTTTCCAAATTGCATTGGTGCTGTGGACGGGAAACATGTGAGACTGAAGAAGCCTGCTGACAGTGGCTCAAAGTTTTATAATTACAAGAATTATTTTTCGACAATACATTTGGCCGTAGTGGACGGTGACTGTTGTTTCAGTGTGATAGGCGTGGGCTCGTACGGAGCCAATGGGGATTCTAATGTGTTCAAGAAACCCAACTTCTATCAAAAACTGACATCTAATCAGTTAAACATTCCAAACCCTCAAAAATTACCACATGATGAGGAAGGAGAGCCTCAAACTTTTAATTTTGTAGGAGATGAAGCATTTGCACTGTCTAGACGGATTCTGCAGCCGTACTCGAAGAAAAACTTGACAATGAAACAGCGTGTTTTTAATTATAGACATTGTCGTGCTCGTAGAATTGTGGAATGTACTTTGGAAATTTTGGCTAACAAATGGAGAATATTTCATCGACCTATGGATGAGGATGTTGGTTTTTCAGACATAATCATAAAAGCATGTTGTATTCTGCATAATTTCGTAAGACGAAATGATGGTGTACGAACGGAGGACGAATCGTATGAATGCCTTCTGCAAGGCTGTGAGCCTGTAGGAATAAGAGCTGATGCGTGTGGTATGCAGATAAGGGATTATTTTGCAAACTACTTTGTGACTCTACAAGGATCAGTATCTTGGCAATATGAAAAAAATTAAATTGTTGTAACTGTGATGTCTACATGACTGAATAAAATAAGTGAACCATGAAATACCTTTGTTAGTCTTCTGGTCCAGGCAGTTCAGTCCAGTTCCGAATTAGGCTGCGGCATACTTCTCCCCATAGTTCCTCTTTCAAATTGCGATGCGATCACTGCATTCTTTTAATTTCCTGTTGTAGAGAGCTGGTCGCTTTTCTACTTCTGCAATGAGTCTTTCTGAATCGACAACACAACTTCCAATGTCATCCGTAGCGCAACTCCCGTTATCAGACATACTGTTGGCGCACTGAAATTGTGTGTATGCAACACAGAGCGAGAGCAACTGACTGAGAAATCGCGTCGCTAGCGCGCGCGGGCCCATGCCAGTGCCTGAGAATCATTCCACACCTGCGACAATCGCGTCGAGCGTGAAATAGAGCCGGTTGCGTCTTTTAAATCGCCGCTACTTTTTTGTCGCACGTGCGCGCGCTCCTATTCGAGCCACTGTGTTTCATTCTTGCGACAAATAAATCGCACGACGGAAAATCGCCAGTGCGCGCCTAGCCTTAGACTTCCCTTCTACCGTCCGAGAGCGTACAGGGTCACATTTTCTGCTGTAGGGATGACCTAGCGGCAAGCGGCGTCGGTTATTACGTCGACGCCCTGTAGCGTCACTGGACGACGTTTGCGGACACAGGATCCTGTCCTCTATTGTTCATCAAGACATCCTCTACAACCCAATGATCAATTGTTGAGTAAAAATATACAGGGTGTCCCAGAAATGTTGCGATGTAGGTTTGTCGCAACATTTCGGGGACACCCTGTATATTTTTACTCAACAATTGGAGATCATTGACGTTAAACAGTCTTGCTAATCTGTCTTATCGTTGTTCACAATCACATTGCCGTTTCTCTGGCAGTCTCCTTCCATGCAGAAGTTGTGGTTCGATATTAGGTATTCGCACATCACCATTTTACAAAAAATTCCAGCAAAATCTTGCGTTATGTCCCAAAAGGTAATAGTCGACTACATCTGAGCCTTGGCGGGACTGACGCCAGTGGTATATCTGACATGAGTACGATCGGTTTGGTTCAAATGGCTCTGAGCACTATGCGACTTAACTTCTGAGGTCATCAGTCACCTAGAACTTAGAACTAATTAAACCTAAGGACATCACACACATCCATGCCCGAGGCAGGGTTCGAACCTGCGACCGTAGCGGTCGCTCGGCTCCAGACTGTAGCGCCTAGAACCGCACGGCCACTCTGGCCGGCAGTACGATCGATTTCCTAGTGCAGAGGTTTGGCTTTGGGCTTGGATCGGCTCGAGATATAAGGAGGATGCTAAATTCACCGGACTTGGATATGATGTGACGTCATTATGACGTATACACGCTACATTGAAAACGATAGAAACTGTATATCGACTATTCGACTTTTGTGAACTTTCGAGAGGTTGTGACAGGGTAGCGCTGTGCTCTGTGCCATTCGTTTGTGAACAGTAGACTCCAAACCTGAACTGAGTATATGACGACCAAACACATTGGTTCTCCGAGTAAGAGACCTTTACTGGTGCCATCTTCTGCAAGCTGCATCCAGCAAAAGTAACGAGACTTCTGCATAGTTTAAGGTATCCGCTCATGTTGTGATGCAATTCGTATTTTGCATAATCTTGTCTTAGAAAATTATACTGCTGACATAAACCACATTGACATGGCCAGGTACATGCTAAAACTATTGTGGTTGTATACATGACATAATATACAGTACGTCTGGTTTATCATACCACCACGGAATGCTTTGACACTGCATTCAATCATTTCATACGTCAATCAGTACTAGACACTAACCTTTGGTTAAGATTACAGTGGGAAATCCACTGCCCCTAGTATTTTATCTCCAGTCGACGATTTTTCTCCAACAATGCCTCATATTTTTCTTTTTGAGTACGAAATTCAATCATTCTACACACCAGTCATTACTGGACACTAAGGTACCTGTCTCTGAGATCCGAGTGTAAAATTACTTGGAATTATGGTTGATAAAAGACTATCTTGGGATGGACATATAAATTACTTAGCTAACAAACTTGCACGAGTTCTCTTTCAGCTATATAAATTAAGAAAAAAAAGTCAGCAAGAGTACGCTGCTACAATCTAATATGTACTGACAAGACCAATTGTATGAAACCATACTATGAAAGATTTTAATAGAGAACAAACAATGTATTTACCTTAATAGTTTTGAGAAATCATAATATACATAGCAGTTCATGACATCCAGTCTTACAAATTTCAAAACTCCGCCATTTCTCTCCCCACATCCACCACTGCTGGCGGCTCACCTTCAACTGCGCAACGCTACGTGCTGTTCACAGCCAACTGCCCAACGCTACAATGGCAGACAACAATGCAAACTAGCCACAGACTGCACACAGCACAGCCAGTGACTTTCATACAGAGCGCTACGTGGCGTTACCAATATAAAAACCTAAACAGCCTACTTTTATAGCCCCCATGCTCCCCAAAAAAAATTTTACAAATTGTTTTGGGCAGTGGCCAATAATGATTTGATAAAATTTTCCGTAATTACAATAACAAAGATATCAAATGCACACACTTATTGATACAATTTTGGTCAAAAGCTAAAATTTTCTCACAGTCCATAAAGACAGTCCTGATCATTCATCACAGTAAAACTGCAGTGTTTTTGTGAAAGTCTGAGCAGTAAAAGAAAATGCACACGGAAGTAGTGGATTTCCATGCAGTCTTGAAGAAGTAGTGTTGTCCTTCCAACGGAAAGACAGTGCTGACTCTCGACATGCAGACAGGTAATGGGCCACAACAGAGGAAACCCACAGCAGAGTCAGTCGAAGTTTTGAAGAATATTCGTAGGTAGGTCATCAAAGAGCAGACCCACTGTAGTCCTGGTAGAGATTGTGGTATTGGCGGGCCACCAGAGGTGCAAACCCACTACAGTCCTTGTAGAAATAATGGTACTGGTGAGTCAGCAAAGGTGTAGACTCACTGTAGTCCTTGTAGAAATAATGGTATTGGTGGGTCATCAAAGATGCAGACCCACTGTAGTCCTTGTAGAGATGGCCAGCAGCCATCTGTTGTGACTGTGCAGGTGCACAATCACCATTGAAGGAAGAGTCTTGCGGATAATATAGCAAGTCCATAAACCACCACTTGTGCACTCACAAAGGTTTTGGAATTGTCCTTAGAACCAGCTATGCTGTTAATCAGTCCCTTGCTGAATTATTAACACACGTGCAAACACTAACAGTCCCAGCTTCTAACATATTTTGCATATACTATGACCATCAGAAATTTGATGAACTGGTGTCAATTACAATTTTATAACATGAGAATACAATAACAAAGGTACAAAATACATTATTAAAGAATATAACAATACAGATAAAATTGTAGTAGTACAGGCTTTACAAAAGAATAGAAATAAACAGATACATCAGTGTTACAGGAATTATGACATAAGTACATACATAAAAGATCAGAATAACTTTCGAAACATCAACTTCACACATGAGCAACAAAACAGAACAGATAAATAATGTCTAAGCATCTTTATAAAGAAAATAACATATTATCAGAAAAATTCTACAACATAACTCTTATTAGCTAAACACATTAAGACAGGAAAAACGCAAATTCACATAGTGTAATAACACAAAAATACAGGACAGGGTTTGTTTTCAGTGTGACATTTGGTACTGCAGTCCACCCCAAAACCTCATTCCATATATCTTTCCTCTTATTTCAACATTTGTTTCCACCAAAGAAAATCCTATCCTAGCATGCTTTCTGTATTCTGTTCACATCCTCTTTCAAAAATAGTTTTTCTCCACTGTACACTACTTTTTTGGCCAAACCATTTTCTTATAGCTTCTCAGTGCGTTTCTTCCAATTCATCATAATTAGTTTCTTATATACCCTACCCCATCTACTGAGCTCAGATGCTAAACCAAGGGACGAGGCAATGCAGCAGCACAAAACAATTAACACAAACAGCAATGAAAAAAATTGAAATTGTCAAAGCAAGCAGTAGCGAATCTAAATTAACAGAGCAAATGCAACATTACAACTAATATGAGCCAATGTGCAGCAACAAGAAAAATAAATCAGTAGTAAAACTGGCTTAACAGAGTAATACAAAGTGAATTTCAGTAGCACTATGCCTGGCAAACAGCAGCAGCAAATGCAATAACTTACACCTAAATATGGCAAAGTTGAAGCAGAAAAAATAGTACACAAAAGACAACAATGCATATAAGGGAAATGTTTATTCACATCTTAATGTCTATGTAACAAAAGTGGTGCACCACAACTTATTCTACGAAATAAATTACCAAGTACTTGAAAAGTAAATTATGTATGCAGTTACTGTTATTAGTCCCTTCTTACTCTTATTTCCTTTCCAAGTGCTCCTTTTTTTTGTTTTTTTGAAGAATGTGGATCATAAAATTATTATCTAACAGATCTGTTGACAAAAAGTGTTCACATTAGCAAATGCATTTAATTTTATTTTATAAAAGCAATGCTGCAACACATTTGGAAACCACATATCAAATAAAATAAGCAACTATGTACAAAGTAAAGCATAAAATAATGATTCAGTAGTCATGAGGCATTTCATAAGTTAGTAGAAATTCTCTCAATTCTCGTAGAAAGACACTTGTCATAATCAGGTGTGCAGATGTACGAATATTTCCCATCAATTCATAAGCATTTCAGTAAGTAGCACAAAGTACGAGTAATCATATGTTTTCAAGTAATGAGCGTGTCATATTTGCGATGCTTTCTACAAAGAAATGTCAATAGCAAGGATAATGGCCTCTTTTTTATCTAACTGTGCCTCTGAAAGGCACACACTAAAGGCTTTTTACCAGGCGACTGTCGCACAGCTGGGTGCCCACGACGAGTTACGTGCAGGTGGTCACTTAACTTTCTAACCGAAATATTTACGGCACCAGTTTGCACTACAGTGACAGTCTCATATAAAAAAATTACACAGGTCGAGAATTTGTGTTACAAATGTGTAGAAACAAAATCCTGTACATATAACAGTGTCCAAAAAATTTTCGCCAGCATAGTGATACATTCACGCATATACACACATTTCATAACTCTTAAAGTACGATTCTCGGTTTCCAACACCCTTTTTCACAAACCAGAGTCCCTAACTTCTATTCATTATTCATATACATATAAACACGTAATCACATTCCTCATATAGCATCAGCTAATTGATCATAAACATACCTCAACAGCATAACACACATTGTCATCGTAATAATACCATCATAAAAACTCAGTCAAATCTTAAAATCGTAGTAGCTTTCTGCAATAATTTCAAACCATAAAAAATATTCTCTGCTCATTTCAATAGTGTCATCTATCTCAAATGTACTTTAAAAATCATGATCTCATACCAAATACATCATTCAAAGCCCTTGTAGTATCACAATGGTTCTGAAAAAATATGAAGAGTTCACAAAGTACAGACAAAATACAGTTTCATAAGTGTGAAGTTATCCCACTGTGTAATTGCGTAAACATGTCACTGATGTAGTAAAAAAATGTTTGTTTCTCTGTTAAATAATCAGGTACCTGTGTATTTTGTGTTGGAGAAATATGGTACCGATGTGTAAAGTTGTATAAGCAAATACCATATTAGCTAGGGCTCCTTGTGCTTGCCACACACATGATACACAAAGTAAGCGTGTACCGCCCTGAGGATTAATGGAATTATACCCTCAGGTGTTACAGATTGCACCAATGGAATGAAATGTATCACGGAAAACTTTCTTTGTAATTCAAAAATCTTTAAAAATAAATGTTTTAAGTACAAAATTAATCACTCAAATGCGTGTCCTGTAGCCCTAAATGTGCGTCTTGCTGTAAGATAATTCTGTGGAAGTGTCGTTGTTATCGTCCTCTGTAAGCAAAGTTCTGCTGAAGCCAATGTACTTACCTCATCATAAACGAAAGTGAAATGCTTTGCGTATATATATCGTAGTTATTACGTACCTTACTGTGATCAAGAAAGTACTATAATGTGACGTATGGTTGTGCTACGAAAAAGGCTGTCTCATTGTAGCTATACCACAAAAGTTACTACTAAAACATGTTTTACTATCCAGAAGTATTCAGAAAAACTGTGCAGATATAAAGCAGATACAGCACAAAAGCAACAATGTAAATTGTGTCACACATTAGTAGCATTGTGATATAGTTGTGTAGCTGTCAAAGAAACCAAATGCTAAGTCATCTTTAATCTCACAGAAAGTACTTCAAATAAAGAATGTCTTTTCAAGTAAACCAAAATGTTGCATGAAAATCTCATTAGCAGTGCCGGTACATGTTCGAAGTATGTGAGCCTTATGGTCATTACGTAATCGTGCAACTAACAAGCAAGAATGTACACACACAATAACACCGTGTCCTCTGTTCACTATAACAATGCATTCGTAATTTCTGTTTAAATAAGTTCTCTTGGTTCTTGACTGGATATTTAACTTCAAACATTGTTGCATGTTAACAGATTCTGACAAAGCATACTAGTAACGTGAAGTGAAAAATTTTATGGCAAAGACTAAGTTAAAAAGCAGATTATCTCTCAATAAACGGTTTTACATGTGAAATGTGGTGCAAACCGTTACTCTTCCTAGTACACAGAGTTTCAGTTTCAACTTAATTATCATGTGGTATACGTCGGTAAAGAATACTGGAATTTTTCTCAAGGTTAGCGTCAATGTTATTTTTCTCTGAGCCAGCCGGCGCACGTGGCTGCCTGCGGTGTGAATCACTGTCTGTCTCTTTGTTGGCGCGCGTCGTTATTGGGATTAGGAGACCTAACTTCTACAAATTCGCCTTGCCGAGCCCTGTTTGAATCCCGCCAGTTCTGATGAAATTCAGGTCTGTCGTTATGATTATATCGTCTGTTGTCATGTTGGTAGTTCCTGTAGTTCCTTTCTTGTTGGTTAAGTGGTGGAGAATTTCTCCCTGAATTATCACTGCATGGTGGACCGTTGCGTCTGAAGTTATTCTGTTTCCCGTGATAATAATAGTTCTGGTTGCCATATTGTCTGTTTCTCTGATTGTCTCTGTGATAGCCATTATTGCGGAGAGGTGATCTTTCCCTGTAATTATTACTACTCTGCCAACGGTTGTCATACGGGTGGTGTCTGTTTTGGCCACGATTTGAGTTGTGAGAATAGCCTTGTCGTGTCCAGTTTTTATTTCTTTCATCGCGGAATTGCGACCGATGTGACCTGTAATTGTTGTGTTCCTGTTTTCGCGTTCCGCGATTGTCAGCGTCAATTTCTGATTCTTGTAAGAGTCCGTGAAAAGCTTCAATGTCGTCTTTGCAACGTCCTGCAAAAATAATATGTCGCAAATGTTCAGGTAATTTGATTAAGCAAATGCGGATGAGTTCTGAGGGGCTGTATGGGTTTGACAGGCACTGATTCTTGTGCAACATGTCTTGAAAATATTTCACAAGACTGAAAATTCAGATTGTTCGAAACGTTTCATCATTATGATGCTATGTTTTACTCGGTCTTGTGTAGCTTGAGACCAATATGCTGAGAGGAAGGCATGATAAAATTCTCCTTCACTTTGGCAATCGTGAATGACCGATCGCATTCTTACAGCTGGTTCATTCTCTAAATAGCCACACATAAATTCTAATCTGTGCTCTAATGACCAGTTGGGAGGAAAACAATGAGAGAATTGATGGAGCCACGCTTGTGGATGAATGTCGTTGCCAGAATTCTTAAATGTTTTAAATTTACGTGTAGTAATGAACAGCTTATAGTCAAATTCATCATGTCGGCGAGTCGCATATCGGTCATTGTTACGTCGTTTCGGCGGTTCCATTTCAAAATTCGGTGCACCTTGCCAATTTCTTTCATAATTTCCAAAATGTCCTGTGTTATTATTTTGTGGTTGTTCCGTATTTCTATGTCCCTCTTCCCGTACTGGAGCGCGAGTGTCCTCTGAAATATGTAATTCTTGTATTACTTGTGCCAACTGATCTTGTACTTCCCGGACTCCTCTTTTGTATTGTGTATTGATTTGATTTTGATTTTGTTTGAATTTTCTAATTTGTTCATAGTCTTCAGTGTCCGTGAAGGCTACAGGTCTTGTGTCATTCAGATCATCATCTACCTTTGTAGATAAGTTAGTGAACTGATCTGAAAGTTCGGCTACTTTATCCGATAGTGAAATTATTTCCTCTGTGTGTTTTTCTGAACCAAGTTTCAGAGTGTCCATTTGTGTTGAAATCGTATCTACTGTGTCCTTTAAGTTTTCCTGAGTTTTTGCAAGTTGCGTAACCGAATCGGTAGATGCAACTGAATCAATTTTAGCCCACAAGGTCTCATGATTTTCAGGAACAATTGTTTGCAGTTCTTTTATGGCTGCTTCGTGATTCTGTAATGCATTTTCATGCCGCGAAAAAATAGGTTGAAAACGCTCACAAATTTGTGTTTTTATGTCATTACAGACTTTTTCACATTTCGATTCAATGTTATGTAACTCAGTAGTTAAATCTTCACATGTTTGTTCAAGTGTGGTGTCTAACTTCCGAAGATTTTGTTCAATTGTGTCTAATTGTTGCAGTGTTTGCCTCCGGTGCTGTTCCATTGTGTCTAACTTTTGAAGCTTTTGCTGTGTTTGTCTCTGATTTTGTTCCACTGTGTCTAACTTTCGACGATTTTGTTCCATTGTGTCTAACTTTTGAAGCTTTTGTTGTGTTTGTCCCATTTGTTGTATTAATTGTAATAACAATGCACTGGTGTCCGAAACATGTTCCTCAGTGCTTTTCGGCAGTGAATTTGCACCGGGAACATTCACATTTTGACAAGCAGAAAATGTGTCTTGACTTATTTGAGAAAACGGTGAGGATGCAAAACCTGAATCTACAGTATTTGCAGGATTGTGTCCTGTCATTTCGGACTCCTGAGGCGAGCTGTTGCCAACCGATCGATCGATAATGCTTCCCTGTTCACTAATTGTTTCACTGCCTACACCATTATTTGGAGCCCGCTCCATTTCCCCATGCACAGTTACCAAATTACTACTTTGAACATTAGTTAATTCATTACTCGGCGGCGCTAACACACTGCTTTCGTTTTCACTGTCATTTCTCAGTTTACTTTGGAGCCTAGTATTATGTTTTTCACACACCATTATTGTCACAATATTTCACACGACAACACAGAAAAGCACAATTTGAAGAGCAAAATAAGAAAACACATTAACATAGCACTGAAAATAGTTAATTGCAAGCGCAGCTGCAAAGTACTTGGTGCAAATCTACATGCATGCCACAACAACAATGAAAGACTGCAACTACAAAGGAGATTCTCTCTACAATTATGCGCTACCAATAAACAAAATCTACACTAATTACACAAACTACAAAAAAAAATCAGAAGATTCCAGTTAGGTATCCTGGCAGGGTCGCCATATGAAACGTCCCCTTTGAACAATTATACATGACTGTGTTTAAACTGACACACAATATTTTTTAGCGCAACGCAATCTGACTTTCAATAATCCCTACAAAAGAATGGCCCTGACTAACATTAACCTATACCTTTCACAAATCACTTACCTCACAAAAATCTTCGTTACTCGAAGTACTGCAATACAGCGAGCGCCACTACTGCCAGCTAAATAAAAGATTCAAACTACGGAAGGCACTAACTACTGATAGGTATAGTTAGCAAATGAAAGATTTTAATAGAGAACAAACAATGTATTTACCTTAATAGTGTTGAAAAATCATAATATATATAGCAGTTCATGGCATCCAGTCTTACAAATTTCAAAACTCCGCCGTTTCTCTCCCCACATCCACCACTGCTGGCGGCTCACCTCCAACTGCGCAACGCTACACGCTGTTCACAGCCAACTGCCCAACACTACAATGGCAGACAACAATGCAAACTAGCCACAGACTGCACACAGCACAGCCAGTGATTTTCATACAGAGCGCTACGTGGCGTTACCAATATAAAAACCTAAACAGCCTACTTACAACTAAAATGTTGATAATAAATAAATATTATTTTCGGCGTAAGCATTCAATACAGCAATCACACAATCTAATCTGTTTGGGACATAAGAAGACTTCACTTTTTTACGAAACGTGTTGTCCTTGGTGTTTTCAAGGCCACGGTCAGGAATATTTCTATTAATATCCAGCTCTTTTACTTTAATTTTGGCGAAATAGATATACGCTGCCACACTGAGCTGTTTTCAGAATTGCACGTGTCAAAACAAACCACTAGCTGACGACAGTTTAGAATCTCGAACGATCGCAAAAGTCTATAGGTGTGTTAATCGACTGAAGCGTATGTACGTCATAATGACGTCACATCATATCCAGGTTGGGTGAACTTAGCATCCTCCGAGATATAAGGGTAGAGAGAGGACACAACCCTTGAGAACAGAACACGGCGGTGCGGGAGTCGGCGTTTGGCTGGCGGGCAGAAGCGAAGTCGGCGTGCCTGAGGCCGGGCGGCGGTTGTCACGTGGTTGTAGTGGAGGCGGCGGGAGTTGGCCGGCGCTGTGCATTCTCCGGCAACCTCGTGAGCAGTGTATGTGCCCACGTCCTTGCAGGGACACGCTGTTATGGTCTTGCGAAGCGATGGTCTATCATCTTCGCAAAATCGCCTCAGTATCAAGACACCCAGTTAAGTACGCTAATTACTAAGAGCGCTTAGTTGTGATCCTGATCGCTCTTGGTACAGTAACACGCTGCACGACGTGTGATGTGATGCTCGTTCGATTTCATTTGAGGCCTCCTAATAAGCGTGTGCTCTGCTTCCGCGTAATACTGATGTATTTGCAGACGTGTATCAGTAAGTTCTAGTGAGTGCCGGTTCTCGTGAGCCAGTTCATTTCTCCAAAGTGTTTGTTAATCAAGAACTGTTTCACTTAAAGGAAGCACTTCCTAATGAAATTAATTGTTGTTTAACCTTGATCTTATAGAGTTAATTTACTGATCAATCTTAAATGTTAAGGTTAAGAAAGGTTTTTCTGCCTGTCGGGTGTGGTCTGTGTTTCAGTGAGCTGAGGCACCGGGCATCAAAGCGCGGGACTTCCCTTTAGATTACAAGTTTGGCTTAACGGGCGGTGGACTTCGCCTGAGCGTTTGCTTCGTTCACATTTTGGTGGTCTACTCGACGTGGGGTTGCAAACGGAGCCACGTCTTGGTTCGAAGTTCAGTATTACTTCTCTCAGTCGGGTTCACCGTTCGTGGTTAAACTTCGGCCTTACAAGCTTGGACTTTGCTTCTGTTATTACACATTTATCATTGTGCAAGGTTGTAACTTTCTATGCCCTAAAAGTCCATCTTACAAGTCAACGGACATTTGAATAATTTCGTGATTCGCTCTGCAAGATTGCCCAAGTTAAGTTTAATAAATACGCTTTAAGCATTTGTGTTAAAGTTGAGGCTGTGTGTCAACATTTATTTTGCATGTAATGCTTAAGTTTGAAATTGAAAGGGTATTAAATGGTGTCTTAACTAGAATCGTTTGTTAAAGTTATTTATTAACTTGTTCATGATTTATGAAATGATGCCGGCCGCTGTGACCGAGCGGATCTAGGGGCTTCAGTCCGGAACCGCGCTGCTGCTACTGTCGCAGGTTCGAATCCTGCCTCGGATATGGATGTGTGTGCTGTCCTTAGGTTAGTTAGGTTTAAGTAGTTCTAAGAATAGGGGACTGATGACCTCAGATGTTAAGTCCCATAGTGCTCGGAGCCATTTGAACCATTTTTTTATTTAATGAATGTCTCTTAAATAATCTTGCCCGATGGCGCCTGCCAAATTGTATCTGAGATTGTTTTTGGTAGTTAATAAACCCATTGGAATCGAAATGTTCACTTTAGTGGGCCAGCCCTTCCACCACCTTTAGATTTAAAGGTTGAACAAAACAGCTGTTGAACAAAAGCGTTACAACCGTCCCAACATCAAACTGCTGTAATATTGCAGTCAGTTCTTCCATTAGAACATCCAGTTTATGTGATATAGATACAGGATTTTGGTATAGCCACCGGATTGTTATATCTCCTCTAAATGGTTTCCAGAGCTTACATGCCAATTTTTCCAGTATTCCTCTTGCCGTCATACTGTCGTTCCCGTGTAAGAGAAAAGACCGCTTCGCGAGAAAAGGTAGTTTGGCTTTCACACCATGTCACCGGTGACGAACTTGGAAAATTGATGAAGTAGAGTCCGCATCTCGTGGTCGTGCGGTAGCGTTCTCACTTCCCACGCCCGGGTTCCCGGGCTCGATTCCAGGCGGGGTCAGGGATTTTCTCTGCCTCGTGATGACTGGGTGTTGTGTGATGTCGTTAGGTTTAAGTAGTTCTAAGTTCTAGGGGACTGATGACCATAGATGTTAAGTCCCATAGTGCTCAGAGCCATTTGGACCACTTTTATAAAGTAGACAGAAGTTACACGATCCCCACATCTCGTTCTTTAACATTACAGACCATCCCTTCTGTAATTGCTCCTGTCAGTCAATTTGACCACAGATTTTAATTACAATAATGTTATCCCAGAACGTTTCTGTAAGGGGTGTAAGCAGATTTAAGAACTTTCCGTTAAGGGGCGTGCATTTTTCGGTGTAATGTTTACTACCACAATCAGTAACAAGATTCTCCATGTTATCCAGTAATAACCAGAAACCAAAGCGTTTGTCGGCTATCCTCGTCTGCCTCCCTAATAGCTGAGGGACGTTTGGCACATCAGAGGAAGACATGCTGACATTTTCTGTTGTGTTCTGCCCACTTGTCTAATATAGGGTGGCTAGGAAAGCTGATTTCTTCAATCGTTAGACAACAATTCAAGCAAATCGTATAAATGGAGTTTATTACAATAGGAAAAGATTAATTAACTTTGTGAGATATATATGTGTCGCAAGCAAGGGGCGACAGACAAACATAAGCAAGATCATCAGTATATGCAATTAGTGATACAAGTGAACCAATACAGTTTCTACAGGGTATTTCAAAAATGATCGGTATATTTGAAACGGCAATAAAAACTAAACGAGCAGCGATAGAAATACGCCGTTTGTTGCAATATGCTTGGGACAACAGTACATTTTCAGGCGGACAAACTTTCGAAATTACAGTAGTTACAATTTTCAACAACAGATGGCGCTGCACGTGATGTGAAAGATATAGAAGACAACGCAGTCTGTGGGTGCGCCATTCTGTACGTCGTCTTTCTGCTGTAAGCGTGTGCTGTTCACAACGTGCAAGTGTGCTGTAGACAACATGGTTTATTCCTTAGAACAGAGGATTTTTCTGGTGTTGGAATTCCACCGCCTAGAAGACAGTGTTGTTGCAACAAGACGAAGTTTTCAACGGGGGTTTAATGTAACCAAAGGACCGAAAAGCGATACAATAAAGGATCTGTTTGAAAAATTTCAACGTACGGGGAACGTGACGGATGAACGTGCTGGAAAGGTAGGGCGACCGCATACAGCAACCACAGATGGCAACGTGCAGCTAGTGCAGCAGGTGATCCAACAGCGGCCTCGGGTTTCCGTTCGCCGTGTTGCAGCTGCAGTCCAAATGACGCCAACGTCCACGTATCGTCTCATGCGCCAGAGTTTACACCTCTATCCGTACAAAATTCAAACGCGGCAACCCCTCAGCGCCGCTACCATTGCTGCACGAGAGACATTCGCGAACGATATAGTGCACAGGATTGATGACGGCGATATGCATGTGGGCAGCATTTGGTTTACTGACGAAGCTTATTTTTACCTGGACGGCTTCGTCAATAAACAGAACTGGCGCATATGGGGAACCGAAAAGCCCCATATTGCAGTCCCATCGTCCCTGCATCCTCAAAAAGTACTGGTCTGGGCCGCCATTTCTTCCAAAGGAATCATTGGCCCATTTTTCAGATCCGAAACGATTACTGCATCACGCTATCTGGACATTCTTCGTGAATTTGTGGCGGTACAAACTGCCTTAGACGACACTGCGAACACCTCGTGGTTTATGCAAGATGGTGCCCAGCCACATCGCACGGCCGACGTCTTTAATTTCCTGAATGAATATTTCGATGATCGTGTGATTGCTTTGGGCTATCCGAAACATACAGGAGGCGGCGTGGATTGGCCTCCCTATTCGCCAGACATGAACCCCTGTGACTTCTTTCTGTGGGGACACTTGAAAGACCAGGTGTACCGCCAGAATCCAGAAACAATTGAACAGCTGAAGCAGTACATCTCATCTGTATGTGAAGCCATTCCGCCAGACACGTTGTCAAAGGTTTCGGGTAAATTTCATTCAGAGACTACGCCATATTATTGCTACGTATGGTGGATATCTGGAAAATATCGTACTATAGAGTTTCCCAGACCGCAGCGCCATCTGTTGTTGAACATTGTAACTACTGTAATTTCGAAAGTTTGTCCGCCTGAAAATGTACTGTTGTCCCAAGCATATTGCAACAAACGGTGTATTTCTATCGCTGCTCGTTTAGTTTTTATTGCCGTTTCAAATATACCGGTCATTTTTGAAACACCCTGTAAGTCACTGCTTTAGCGTTCGTAGGTCGGCTCGAATTCAACTCCGGCCGTGGCTAGGAGCGCGGCGCTTGTATTCTTTTGTCCTAGATGCCACTCCTGTCTCGGTGTCCTCCTAGGGAGGGGTCCGCCAACGTACTATTGGCTGACGTCGTCTCTCAGCCCTCTCTGCTGTATCGTTCCTGGCCGACGGGCCGGCGCTTGACGTTACTCCAGAACATTTTCCACTACCACGGAAGATTGATCAGTTGTAGCTATAGAGCTTCCCTTTATACCCTAAAGAGCTAAGATGGCGGCACTCCTGGCCACGTGATCTTCCAATCATTCCTTCTGAAAGTGTTTGTACTTGCAATCCAGTTCTCGCTCCACACACTCCGCGGTTGCAGTTGCTGACGGCGGTGTTATGTATGTATGGAAGGTGACCAGTCGTATTTCATTTGATTCCACCTGCTTTACCCGTAACTAGTACCACCGAATGGAGGTGTTGCAGGAACGGTAAATTTTGGATCAAGTCGGTGGACTCGCGATGCTGGCGGAAATAAGAGAAATTTAGTTACGGTAACGAAATGTTTACGGTACTGTATGTTATAGGAATGAATATTTATATTACTCTGCCTCGTTGCAACCATGGCAAATTCATTCTCATATTGTACATTTTGACAGTTTACACACACACACACACACACACACACACACACACACACACACACACACACACACACAGTATTTAGACGTACTTGGTCCACAAGAAAAAAAAAAATACTACCGATACTACCTATGCAGAATGAGTATGATGATGCTAGAGGTCACAATTTGCCACATCGTCATGTCTGACATGAGGTGCATTGACCCTTTCAGACCGTAATTTTTTCTGGAGAAAGGAAAATTTTTATTTGTGTGGTAATGCTCTTAGGTGATTTTTCAATAATTCTAGATGCAGTATTGATACTAAAATATGTAGCCGTTCTCAAAACATAATTTGTACACTTGGTTTCATTTTATGGACGAAAATAGCTAATCATGGCATATGCTCTGTTGTAATAAATAGTAAAATGATCATTGAATAATTACAATGCAAAATAACAATAACAATATTCAGTTATGCAGTGGAATATAACGAACCAACCATATCCACGTATTCTGGTGGTCGCAAGGTCCTGCGCACTGCAACACGGATATTTTCGTAATGCCCAACAGTTGGCAGAACTCGCACATGATCAAAAGGCTAAACATTTACAAATGTGTACCTCTGGTTTCCATTGGAAAAAAAATATTTCTGCTGCAGATAAGACACAGTAAAAGGTAATGTACACAATTGTAGCCAGAGGGTCTGATAGGGTTAACCTGTAGAATAAAATATTTACCTATGTGTGTAGGTAATGGGCATAAGTGAACTGTGCAAGCTGTAGCTCTTTCCAACTGTTCACTATACACATTTAATAGGAACCGAAAAAGTTATAGGTATATAAAAAGAGCGACTTAGCCTATTTACTAAATAGGACTGAGTTGCTGGAGAATGGGCCACAAATAGGTGACCGCTGAAACCTAAAAGATAGTTGGATCCAGAATGCCGCGAAAATGCTGACTAGAGAAGTTCTGTGCTGATTCAGTTTATTCGTTAACGTTTTATGATGAGAATTTAGCTTGTGAATGTAAATCTCTAACTCTTCAAGAAGATCCGTCTATAAGCCTTTATCCAAAACCTGCCACCGAAACCACTAACATAGTGTTCACGATAGGCAGCGTGTGGCACAAACCTAGACTTGTTCAAATTTGTTTGAGTCGGATGGAATCCATATGTTCCTAATAGCCGGTTGCAAGCTTTCTCCGTGTATGTCCCGTAAGTTATACAGGGTGGGGCAACTAAAAGCGGCTCGGAGAATAGAGTTCCAGGGTATAACAAAACACACCAGAGGAAAGAAAATACAATACTAACCTGTCTGTAGCAGATGTTTAAAGCGACCACCATTCATCTCTTGGCACTTTTGGGTCCTGGTCAGCAAGCTGGAGAAGGCGAATCGAATCTGGACTGCTGGAATTGCTGCAATCACATCCGAAATGTTGTGCTGCAGTTCTTGAAGAACTGAACGCTGTTGAGATACACATTAAACTTCAGGGATTCCTCAAAAAGTCGTCGTACACTGACAGATCAGGTGACCTGCGTCGCTAGCTAGAGGCGCGGCCAAACTGAACTCTGTCAACAACTCTGTTAGGCGTGAAGATTGTGTAAATGTTCTCCATGGTTCGACCGGCTGTATGGCCAGTTACTCTATCCTATTTGAAGTAACTGCAGGTATTTTTCTACTCCGTTAATGCTGCCACAAATTCACGTACAGTCGTATCCACTCGTCCTGGCCACTTTTAATTTCCCCCAGCCGGTCCAAAGAAGGAGACTGGTCATCTAGATCTCTCGTACACGACAGGAATTCGTTCTAGTTTAATATGTCACTCCGTCCATTACTTTTTGGATTTACATTACGTGTGCACTGACAAAAAAATCCCAACACCAAGAAATAAACAATGTACAGTAATTAAATTTTAGGGCCGGCCGCAGTGGCCACGCGGTTCTGGCGCTGCAGTCTGGAACCGCGAGACCGCTACGGTCGCTGGTTCGAATCCTGCCTCGGTCATGGATGTGTGTGATGTCCTTAGGTTAGTCAGGTTTAACTAGTTCTGAGTTCTAGGGCACTAATGACCTCAGCAGTTGAGTCCCATAGTGCTCAGAGCCATTTGAACCATTTTTTTTAAATTTTAGGATTATACACTATGTGATGAAAAGTATCCGGATACCTGGCTGAAAATGACTTACAAGTTCGTGGCGCCCTTCATCGGTAATGCTGCAATTGAATATGGTGTTGGCCCACCTTTAGCCTTGATGACAGTTTCCACTCTCACAAGCATACATTCAATCAGGTGCTGCAAGGTTTTTTGGGGAATGGCAGCCCATTCTTGACGGAGTGCTGCACTGAGGAGAGGTATCGATGTCGGTGGGTGAGGACTGGCAAGGCGTTCCAAAACATACCAAACGTGTTTTATAGGATTCAGGTCAGGACTCTGTGCAGACTAGTCCATTACAGAGATGTTATTATTGTGTAATCACGCCACCTCAGGCCGTGCATTATGAACAGGTGCTCGATCGTGTTGGTAGATGCAGTCGCTATCCCCAAATTGCTCTTCAACAGGGGGAAGCAAGAAAGTGCTTAAACATCCAATGTAGGCCTGTGCTGTGATAGTGCCACGCAAAACAACAAGGGGTGCAAGCCCCCCCTCCATGACAGACATGACCACAACATAACACAACCGCCTCCGAATTTTACTGTTAACACTACACACGCTGGCAGATGACGTTCACCGGGCATTCGCCATACCTACACCCTGCCATCGTATCGCCACATTGTGTACAGTGATTCATCACTCCTCACAACGTTTTTCCACTGTTGAATCGTCCAATGTTTACGCTCCTTACACCAAGCGAGGCGTCGCTTGGCATTTACCGACGTGGTGTGTGGCTTATGAGCAGCCGCTCGACCATGAAATCCAAGTTTTCTCACCTCCCGCCTAACTGTCTTAGTACTTGCAGTGGATCCTAATGCAGTTTGGAATTCCTGTGTGATGGTCTGGATAGATGTCTGTCTATTACACATTACAACTCTCTTCATTTGCCGGCGGTCTCCGTCAGTCAACAGACGAGGTCGGTCTGTACGCTTTTGTGCTGTACGTGTCCCTTCACGTTTCCACTTCACTATCACGTCGGAAACAGTGGACCTAGGGATGAAATGATGATTAAATCGACACCCTAACTGCAAGCAGGCGTTGACATACATCAATGGGGACGTGTTGAAAATGTGTGCTCCGACCGGGACTCGAACCCGGGATCTCCTTCTTACATGACAGACGCTCTATCCATCTGAGCCACAGGGCACAGAGGATAGTGCGCCTGCAGGGACTTATCCCTTGCACTCTCCCCATGAGACCCACATTCCCAACATGTCCACACCACTACGTTCGCAGTGCGCCTAATAGATGTTTGCCCATCACACTCATTACTCGTGGCAGATTAATCTACCAAGTGCCGTACGAGATGGGGCATAGCGTGTGCGTTCGCACACAAAAAGGTCAATGGCCGGGTAGCCGTAATTTATCTATATACACTCCTGGAAATTGAAATAAGAACACCGTGAATTCATTGTCCCAGGAAGGGGAAACTTTATTGACACATTCCTGGGGTCAGATACATCACATGATCACACTGACAGAACCACAGGCACATAGACACAGGCAACAGAGCATGCACAATGTCGGCACTAGTACGGTGTATATCCACCTTTCGCAGCAATGCAGGCTGCTATTCTCCCATGGAGACGATCGTAGAGATGCTGGATGTAGTCCTGTGGAACGGCTTGCCATGCCATTTCCACCTGGCGCCTCAGTTGGACCAGCGTTCGTGCTGGACGTGCAGACCGCGTGAGACGACGCTTCATCCAGTCCCAAACATGCTCAATGGGGGACAGATCCGGAGATCTTGCTGGCCAGGGTAGTTGACTTACACCTTCTAGAGCACGTTGGGTGGCACGGGATACATGCGGACGTGCATTGTCCTGTTGGAACAGCAAGTTCCCTTGCCAGTCTAGGAATGGTAGAACGATGGGTTCGATGACGGTTTGGATGTACCGTGCACTATTCAGTGTCCCCTCGACGATCACCAGTGGTGTATGGCCAGTGTAGGAGATCGCTCCCCACACCATGATGCCGGGTGTTGGCCCTGTGTGCCTCGGTCGTATGCAGTCCTGATTGTGGCGCTCACCTGCACGGCGCCAAACACGCATACGACCATCATTGGCACCAAGGCAGAAGCGACTCTCATCGCTGAAGACGACACGTCTCCATTCGTCCCTCCATTCACGCCTGTCGCGACACCACTGGAGGCGGGCTGCACGATGTTGGGGCGTGAGCGGAAGACGGCCTAACGGTGTGCGGGACCGTAGCCCAGCTTCATGGAGACGGTTGCAAATGGTCCTCGCCGATACCCCAGGAGCAACAGTGTCCCTAATTTGCTGGGAAGTGGCGATGCGGTCCCCTACGGCACTGCGTAGGATCCTACGGTCTTGGCGTGCATGCGTGCGTCGCTGCGGTCCGGTCCCAGGTCGACGGGCACGTGCACCTTCCGCCGACCACTGGCGACAACATCGATGTACTGTGGAGACCTCACGCCCCACGTGTTGAGCAATTCGGCGGTACGTCCACCCGGCCTCCCACATGCCCACTATACGCCCTCGCTCAAAGTCCGTCAACTGCACATACGGTTCACGTCCACGCTGTCGCGGCACGCTACCAGTGTTAAAGACTGCGATGGAGCTCCGTATGCCACGGCAAACTGGCTGACACTGACGGCGGCGGTGCACAAATGCTGCGCAGCTAGCGCCATTCGACGGCAAACACCGCGGTTCCTGGTGTGTCCGCTGTGCCGTGCGTGTGATCATTGCTTGTACAGCGCTCTCGCAGTGTCCGGAGTAAGTATGGTGGGTCTGACACACCGGTGTCAATGTGTTCTTTTTTCCATTTCCAGGAGTGTATGAAGGTAGTATCTGTTCCCGAAAGAACAGATACTATTGATGACCATGCAGTTTCTCTAGAACGAAATGGATGTCTCTCTAGAATGAAATGGATGTTTAGGACTGTGTAAATCTCGTATACAGACGTATGACACAAGTGACACCCAATCATCTGACCACGTTCGAAGTCCGTGAGTTCCGCCGAACGCCCCATTCTGCTCTCACACGAAGTCTAATGACTACTGTGGTCGCTGCTAAGGAGTACCTGGCAGAAGGTGGCAGCACAATGCACCTAATATGAAAACGAATGTTTTTGGGGGTGTCCGGATACTTCTGATCACATAGTGTATTTGCCTAGGTTAATGATTAACGTTGCAAGCTCAGAGGTTAATGTAAGAGCGAAAAAAGCCATCGCAAATGTGAAAAGCTGGTACAATAATAACCAGTGTAACCGCCAGAATGTTGAATGCAGGCACGCCAACGTCAGTGCATTGTTTCGTACGAGTCTCGGATGTCAGTTCCTCGGATGGAGTTCCATGTCTGTTGGATTTGGTCAGTCAGTACAGGGACGGTTAATGCTGTTTGCGGATGATGCTGGAGTTGTCGTCCGGTGATGTACCATACGTGCCCGATTGGAGACAGAGCTGATGGTCGAGCAGGCCAAGACAGCGTGTCGACACACTGCAGAGCATGTTCGGTCACAACAGCGGTATGTGGCCGAGCGTTATCCTGTTGGAAAACACCCACTGGAATGCTGTTCAATAATCACAGCACAACAGGTCGAATCACCAGACTGACGTACAAATTTGCAGTCAGGGTGTCTGGGATAACCACGAGAGTGCTCCTACTACTATCTTAAATCACACCGCAGACCATAACTCCAGGTGTAGGTCCAGTGTGTCTAGCAGACGGGCAGACTGGCGTTCACCTACTCTCCTTCTAACCCACATACGGCCATCACTGGCGCCGAGGCAGAACCGGCTTTCATCAGAAAACACAACAGACCTCCACCATGTCCTCCAATGAGCTCTCGCTTGGCATGACTGAAGCCGCAAATGGCTGTGGTATGGGGATGAGTGGAATGCGCTCTACAGGGCATCTGGTTTCGGAGCTATCCTTTATGGCAAGAAAGGAAGAATGAATTGATTGTTGGTGTTAATAACGATCATTCTCCTTTACCTCCCCTGCATTACTGCTGATGACGTGTCACTGAGCACATTTGTTCTGTGCATGCAGTACACGAGAGGCGCCTAGTTGTTTCCACTGCACCGTGTGGAATACGAAGGTTCTGTTGTAGTTCACTAACCTGCTGTAGCCGGCCGGGGTGACCGAGCGGTTCTAGGCGCTTCAGTATGGAACTGCGCGACCGCTAGGGTCGCAGGTTCGAATACTGCCTCGGGCATGGATGTGTGTGATGTCCTTAGGTGAGTTAGGTTTAAATAGTTCTAGGTGACTGAGGACCTCAGATGTTAAGTCCCATAGTGCTCAGAGCCATTTGAACCATTTTTGAACTAACCTGCTGTCTTCAAGTTGATGTCCCCAGCGCAGAAAACAGCACGCAGGTCGTGGGTTCTGTATCTTGAGGCTGAAACTGACTTTTAGCGAGGTTCTGTTCTGAAATAATGTATCACTCCTTTGGGATGCCACTCGCGTATTTTAATGTAGCCACACGAGAAGACTACATGATCTTAATACAACACCTTCTGATATAGCAAAGTACATGATGAAACACAATGTTTACGAAAATGTATCTTTACACTATTTGTGGCACGTGTCTGTGCCTCATGACTACCGAAGTGAATCTTTTAATACTGAATACTGGCAAAGACATCCTGCCACAGACAACATGACTGTACATCTCGACTGCCTAATCCAGAGTGACGAACAGGAACTTAAATAAAAATTGGAAACACATCCTACGACAGACAAGATGTCTGTTCTTCTCGACTGCCTAACTGAGAGTGACGAACAGCCCGAAACACTTCGCGCGCCATACCAGAAAAGGCGTGGCCCGAACCCTTCCGAAGTGCTTCGTCTGCAATTTCGTCAGTCTTTTGTTTTTGATTTAAATTGTTTTTAATAATTCTAAAATGACTGACTGATAGTCAGCTGTTGAGAGATATTTCTATTAAAAAGTGAAGTCATTCCAATGAATAGTTTGTAACCTCCCCGCAAAATTATACAAGTATTCTTATTCAAATACTAATGGACATAGGGCTAAGTGTAACCTCCCCGCAAATATTTGAAAAAGTCAAAAATTTAAATGTTAACGACAATACAACCTAGTGTAACCTCCCAGCAAAATAAAATGATTTATTGACAATGGCAATTAAATAAAAATTAGCAATCTGACCCAGGTATAAGCTGCCCACAAAAAAATGTAAGTCAATTCAATAAAAAATGAAATCTCAGTGACAATGAAAACGCAAATAGACCGAAATGTCGATCTTAGGCCTTGATTAAACTCAAATTCTTACCTCAGTAAAACTGCATCTGCTCTTATTTTTCGCCATAGCTTGAAGGAAATGCATCGCAAAATATTTTTTTTTTTAAGTTAAAGGGAACTTTTCTTTATGGAAATGTAAGGCAAATATTCTTTCAAAAAAGGATTCTTTGTTAAAAATGGTTGGTTTAAAAACAAAATTATTATTGGGGCGATTCTTGAACAAATTAGTTACAGTTAATTTACATTACATCATCAAATGTGCGCAATGCTGCTTCATTACCTTATTTAAAAATATACCTCGTCCTGAATCTTGACCAGAGTGCCATGTCGACGCCCGCCGACTCCTCACACACAACTGCTACTATCTCTCGCGCGCTACTACCACAGACTACGTCACCTCGCATGCGCTACTACTCTCGAACTCTAACTCGCAACTGAACTGAACTCTCGCGCGGTCAAGCGCAGACTAGGAACGACAAATAGCTCTCTGGTCAGAGACTCTGCAATGCCTCGCCATCGCTGCCACACAACATACGTGTTTCAAGTTTAACTAATAATAATAACTATACCTTATCGTTTTGGCGCCCTTGCTCCGAACACACCAGCCAATCACAGAGCAGTAGCATATGTAGACGGTCTTTCTCACGGGAATGGTACCGAATCTAACATCTGTCACAGGTACTTCACATCACATTTCGTCATCTATATACTTCTTGCATCTCCACTGCTCTCGAACAGCTTCTTGGAGCCTAATATGATGGCTGACTAAGCCAGAAATGTTACACCTTGAACTAACAGTTTTGGAACAGTTCGTTGTGGCACTGTAGTGCTACCTGCTGCTCACATTGCTCCTACAGACGCAGTTCGATGCGCTAGAGCCATACGCCGAACACGATGGTCTTCCCTCTCGGTAGCTCCACGTTGCCATCCAGAGCCCGGTCTTCTTGCGACTGTACGGTCTCGTGATCACTGCTGCCAGTAATCATATACGAGGGTAACTCAATTATTATCCGCAAAGGTAGTTATAAAATTTTATTGTAACCAAATAGGAGACTTACAAGAACATCATTTTTCGTCATGGTCCCCTTGCGTTTCAGCCCACTTGGTCCATCGTTGTACAAGCTTCCTGATACCTTCATAAAAGAAGGTTCTCGGTTGAGCTGCGAGCCAGGAATGCACCGCTTCTTCCACTGCTTCGTCCGAGGCAAATCGACGGCTCCTTAATGCCTATTTGAGTGGACCAAACAAGGGCTAGTCATGAGGGGCAAGATCGGGATTGTATGAAAGATAATCCAGTACTTCAATTTTGAGTTTCTGGAGCTTTTCAGTAGTGTGGGCAGCAGTATGCGGACAGGCTTTGTCGTGCAACAACACAACACGTTTTGACAGCAATCTTCGGCGTCTGCTTGGAATTGCAGGCTTTAGCCTGGCAGTAAGCATCTCACGTAACGTACACAGCTTATTGTTGTGCCCCTTTCCCCATAACGTTCCAGTACTGGACCTTGTGCGTCCCAAAAAACCATAAGCATCAGTTTTCCTGCGGACAGTTGGGTCTTGAACTTCTTGCACAGCGAATTTGGATGTCTCCAATCCATACTCTGCTCTTTATTCTCCGGCTCGTAATGATGGACCCATGTTTCGTCACCTATAATGATTCTGTCTAAGAAGGTACACCCTTCGTTACCACAGCGACCCAAACTTTTTTTTTTTTTTTTTTTTTTTTTTTTTTTTTTTTTTTTTGCAGATGTCCAAGCGCGTTTCTTTATGCAACTGTGTGAGTTGTTTTGGGACCCATCTTGTAGAAACTTTATGAAACCCAAGTCTGTTGTAGATGATTTTGTAGGCAGAGACGTAACTAATTTGCAGACGATGTGCCACTTCGTCAATAGTTAATCGTCTGTCTAAGAGAATCATTTGACGTGAACTCTCAATGCTTTCATCATTATGTGGCGGTAAACGGTCGTCCGGCTCCTTCATCGTGCTTAACACTTGTGCGACCATTTCGGAATTTTTCAATCCATTCGTAGACACTCTGTTGTGGCAAAACACTGTTCCCGTACTGCACCGAAAATCTTCAATGAATTTCGGCCCCTGTTACGCCTTCCGACCACAAAAAACGGATCACTGAACGTTGCTCTTCTTTGGTGCAAATCATAGAGTAAATATCTCTGAAGTGAGCATTCACATGCGCAGTGTTGTCAACATACATTGCCGGCCTGGTCACGTGTTCTTGGGACGTCGTGTGTTTGTCCGTATAGCGCCCTGTATATTTCGAATGTCACTACATCCCTAGTACAGACAGATTCTTTTCGTACGTGTCGTGGATTATTCATATATGTTGCGCAGACATTTTAACAGTATCCATTTGATACCGGGAATAAACCAGCTACGTAACTTTTAAGGGCAAGTGATATTGCATTCTGCTTCTTTGCGGTAGGTGTCACAGTTCAGATGCACTCGATTTTTGGTAGTTTTCGGTATGATACGGCACTTTATAGTATTAAAGAGCCTCGAGTACATTTTTGCAGTGATAGTCTTGCAAAACGACTTGACAGTACGCTAGTACATTAGCGATTATATCCCTTCTAACTCGTCCTTTTTTCTGCTATTTCTGCGTATTTATTTTCTCGTTTTTCAGACCTAAAGCACAATTTTTCTTACTGGTGACACTTTGAAGTGTTTATTTACCGCACTTTACGTACTTGCTCCCAGTTTATTAAATAAATAGTAGACTGAGTAAGAAGGGGGAAAAAAGGTGATCGGAGAATAAATGTACTGTAAAGCAAATACAGTTGGTCATGTAACAGTCAACCCATATAACACCATTAAGGGACTTGGAAAGTGACACAAAGGAAATAGTTTGGGGACATGTTTAATAATATTTTACGCTTCTTAGTCAAATGGTGAAGAAAATAAATTGAAGGCAAAATAAACCAAAGAAGATGAATGTGTACTTTGATTAGCTACACTACTGCGTTTTTTATTTGATTTGTGCAGAAATGTATTTAAGCTGAATGCAGAAATTGGTAGTAGGTGCTGTGGAAAATTAAAAATAGTTGGTATAGCATCTACCTTCGGCCACACACGTCCAAATTTTTCTCTGTCTAAACATTCCTCTTCAAAATGTTTTGAACATACTTTGGAATATTTTGTGGGGACAAAATTACTCCTCCTTATTTTCTGGAGCCACATCTTTACTCGTTGTGCATCCTTGGGGAAACTGAAATATAAATCTCACATTCTCCATATCCTAGACACACTTAACATGGCCCCCTACTGTAACTTTATAGTAAACAAAAAAGTTTGGACACACATATAATACGAAGACATTTACAGATCCCACTCTATTTATCTGTCTCCCGTCTTTCAAATCTATATACATAATCGACAAGTCACTGATAAATGCACGGAGGATAGTATTTGCTGAAACAACTAACCATTCCCTTTCCTGTTCCACTAGCAAATTTACGAGAGGAATCGATTGTTTGTAGGCTTTTGTACGAGCCGTAATATCTATTATGTAGTCATAAAATCGTAGAAAAATAAGTCTACAGAATCAAGCCTTAATTATAATGCGTCTCGAAATTTTTAAACATAGTACCCATGAAAGGTTACTATCCCTCCTTTCACATATTTTTCGTTGCATCCGTAGCAACAACAGTAATTCACCATCGCTATTACACTATCAACAAACGGTGAAAACAGAACAAAAACTCTTTGATATTATAAACTTCAAACTCTGCGGGAAGGACACACGCACAGCGAGATCCCGAAAACACGTAACAATCCTGGTTTAATGTTGACAACATGGGCAGAACGCAATGCTCACTCCAGAGATATTTACTCTATGGTGCAAATAGCGGAACAGCCATGATTAACAGCACGGCAGCGATAACTAAACTAACCTAGTAGCTTGAAAATTGCAAAGATATAACAACAAATAAACAAAGCATGCGTCATCATACGGCAGTACTACCAAAGTAAACAAAAATATAACTAAATTGCGGATAGTAATTGACTTACCCTCGTACATTCTTGTCAAGTCATTCTGCAAAATCACAGAAGGAAGCCCTTGGCCTACTACGCTACCACATTCAAATATAATGAGCTGCTGACAATAGCATCTTCCTCGTCTCGAAGGACCTCTTGATTAACATAAACTAAGTACGTTCAATCTGAAAGGTAACTAACGCTCAAGACCGTTACAGCAATGTATTTCAAGCACACCTGATTTGCATCCTCTTAGGGGCACTACTTGGTGTTGGAATATTTTTCCGTCAGCGTATATTGTCAAAAGATGGAAACACCTCCAGCTTGAAAGGTTCACTTACGTCCATTATCTCAGCATATAAGTATTTTGTTCTATAATTTAATGGATTTTCATTCTCATAGTACACACGCTCAGTGTTTTGTCCACTGTAAATCAAATGCACCTAAATACTGTGTGTCTGTCTGCTGGTGTGTGTGGTGTATGTGTGTGTGTGTGTGTGTGTGTGTGTGTGTGTGTGTGTGTGTGTGTGAGTGTATGTTTGTGGATAGGTGGGTGGGTGGGTAGGTGAGTGGGTGTGTGTAAGCCGACAAAATGTACATCATCAGGATGAATTTGTCATGGATACCACGAGGCAATTATTTACCGTAATCATCTTTCCGTTTCGTGAACATTTCGTTACCGTTATTACATTTCCGTTACTACATTAGCGCCCAGTTGCACTCGATCCAAGACACAAAGTTCTTGCAACGCCTTCATATGATGGTGAGACTGCGATGGCTCTAAAACTAGTTAATGGTACATACGATAGATCACAGGCGTCACCTGCACAAAATATTCTGGGAAAGGGGGGGGGGGGGCAATGACTCAGACCATATACTTCAATGGCACTTAAAACACCTAAACCCCATCAATGTAAGCGTGGATTGAAATGTATTTTGCGATTATCCAGTATAAAAAGTTATAAGTTATATAATATTACCATTTAAATTTATCAACCGTATGCTTATGAATATTGTGAATTATGTCCCAAACCTTTTTCTAGGGGAATTATCTAGGAAAAATAATAGGACTTACGTACAGAAGTAATACGCTATGTTTAGATTAGTGTAAAAAACAGTTGCCAAACCCCTATGCCGCTGTGGCCGGGAGGTTCTAGGCGCTTCAGTCCGGAACCGCGCGCCTGCTATGGTCGCAGGTTACAATCCTGCCTCGGGCATGGATGTGTGTGATGTCCTTAGGTTAGTTAGGTTTAAGTAGCTCTAAGTCTAGGGGACTGATGACCTCAGATGTTAAGTCCCATAGTGCTTAAGAGCCATTTGAACCATTTGAAATTTCTACAACCTACGTATTCTACTAAATTGTAGTAGTAAGAATGAGAAATTTAAATAAATGTTGAAATTAATATTTACTTACAATAATTCATTGCTGTTTTACAAAAGGACAGTACTGATGAGCCCCCTTCATAGGAATTCCTTGTGCCACATACGGAGCGGAGTAGCGCAGTGGTTAGCACACTAGGCTCGCATTCGGGTGGACGACGGTTCAAAACCGTGTCTGGCTATCCTGATTTAGGTTTTCTGTGATTTCACTAAATTGCTTAAAGCAAATACTGGGATGCCTCCTTCGATAGGGCACAGGAGCTTTCCTTCTCCGCCCTTTCCTGATCCGACCTTATACTTCTTAACGACCTCGATGTCGACGAGAAGTTAAACACTATCTCGTCCTCCTTCTCCTCCACCTCTTGGCGCACACACACTTACTGTAACTTTACAACCATACTAACTCAGGATTGTAAGTGAATTTCTCGTGGCGTTCAGTTGTTAGTCGTTTGCCTCGTGGTCACTCCTCCTACAAACTTACAGCAAAACCGAGCAGATTCGTTGTTACACCTGCCCCTGTCCTTCATCACTCATAATCATCTCAAAATAATTAATTAAAACTCAGAATATTGTCTTTTTAGTGAAAACGTAAGTGGATTTGATTTACTGGCTCGTTAGTAGATGCAGTAAACCATTAACTCTTACAGCACAAGAACTTTTAGTACTCATAATTAGTTGATTGTTGAGGGCATTTTCGTTCTGCCGTTGCAAACACAAGAAAATGCGTGTTTTTCTCACCAGACACATTTGGCTTTGGTGAGATAAAGCGTCACCAGTGGTCTGCAACTACAGATATTTACAATTTGACAATTTCTGCTCCACAAATCACCGTCAGTAAAAACTAGCCAATCGTTAACGAACTGCTTTTCGATCATAAAAACAAAACTTTAATTACAGACCGCTGATGATGCTTTAACTCAATGAAGCGAAACGCGTCTGGCGAGAAAAAGACGCGTTTTATTTTAGTTGTAACGACGGAACGAAAAACATTCAGGAACTGTAAAGCCACACAGATGAAGTAATTAGGTAAGCTTGAATGTATTCGTTCAAGGATGTCATTTTTTGTCAACCAAGACTCGAAAAAAATGAAAGTGCTTTTGAAAAAATATTGGGGCGACACGTCCCTCCTGCTCGCCTCCCCCCACTCCACCCCCTCCCCCCTTCTGCCAATGACACCCACGCAGTAGATCATATAGAATTCGAAAAGGGTCTGGCCGCATACCACACCAACATACCTACATTAAAAGGCCGTTGGCAGCCGTGGCAGCGACCGCGTCCTCGTGACGTAACGGGTGGGCCGGTGACGTAACGGGCGGCAGGCGCTGGAGGACGGAGGTTGGCTGCCGGCCGCAGTGGGCGTGGCCAGCGCTCGTGAATCATGGAAGCGCGCAGCCGCGGCCAATCGGCGCCCGCCACGCTATCCACTCGGCGGAGACTTCCAGGCTGCGTCGCTGGAAGCCGGCAGCCTCCATTACAAAGCGTCTGGGGCCAGCTCCCTGCTATCCATTATAACGCCGGCGGTGATGGCAACTTCTTCGTGTAGGTGACGCCGCGCGTCGCGGCTCACTGCGCACCCACTGACTAGCCACGGGTAGCCTTTAACAAAATTACAATCACAACAACGATGCTACGGGGATTTTCTTCTGCACTCTGAGAATCAGCATAAAGTGTGTGGAAGAGGATACATTTCTTACTGCAGCGCATTTTAAGGCTAGAGGGAGACTGCAAGACTGCACAAGCGTGCATGGCCAGGCTACAGTTGGATGCCACATACAGCAAAATGAAAGAAGCTGTAGGACAAAAAAAACAGCACATGTATGAATATTAAGGCCTCAGATAGCAAAAAAATGGTTCAAATGGCTCTGAGCACGATGGGACTTAACATCTATGGTCATCAGTCCCCTAGAACTTAGAACTACTTAAACCTAACTAACCGAAGGACATCACACAACACCCAGCCATCACGAGGCAGAGAAAATCCCTGACCCCGCCGGGAATCGAACCCGGGCTTGGGAAGCGAGAACGCTACCGCACGGCCACGAGCTGCGGACCTCAGATAGCAAGCTGGCATTAAGAACAGGAGGGAAAGCTGAAAGATACAAGGAAGGTACAGGGTGTTAGTGCAGATATTTCTGTCGCTGACTCAGAACGGTGTTCTGAGCTACATTCCGCCAGTATTTACGTCATTTGCAGATTAATAATTGTAGCTATTACAGGTTGTGTGTTTTTACTTTGGTTTATATCACCAAGAAGAATATAATAATTCCAATACCAAAGAAAGCAGGTGTTGACAGATGTGAAAATTACCGAACTATCAGTTTAATTAGTCACGGCTGCAAAATACTAACGCGAATTCTTTACAGACGAACGGAACAACTGGTGGAAGCCGACCTCGGGGAAGATCAGTTTGGATTCCGTAGAAATACTGGAACACGTGAGGCAATACTGACCCTACGGCTTATCTTAGGAGCTAGATTAAGAAAAGGCAAATCTACGTTTCTAGTATTTGTAGACTTAGAGACAGCTTTTGACGATGTTGACTAGAAAACTCTCTTTCAAATTCTGAAGGTAGCAGGGGTAAAATACAGGGAGCGAAAGGCTATTTACAAATTTGCACAGAAAGAAATTAAAACTTGAAGGTTCGCCGATGACACTGTAATTCTGTCATAGATAGCAAAGGACCTGGAACAGCAGTTGAACGGAATGGATAGTGTCTTGAAAGGAGGATATAAGATGAACATCAACAAAAGCAAAACGAGGATAATGGAATGTAGTCGAATTAAGTCAGGTGATGCTGAGGGAATTAGATTAGGAAATGAGACACTTAAAGTAGGAAAGGATGATCGAAGTAGAGAGGATATAAAATGTAGACTGGCAATGGCAAGGAAAGCGTTACTGAAGAAGAGAAATTTGTTAACATCGAGTATAGATTTAAGTGTCAGGAAGTCGTTTCTGAAAGTATCTGTATGGAGTGTAGCCATGTATGGAAATGAAACATGGACGATAAATAGTTTGGACAAGAAGAGAATAGAAGCTTTCGAAATGTGGTGCTACAGAAGAATGCTGAAGATTAGATGGGTAGATCACATAACTAATGAGGAGGTATTGAATAGAATTGGGGAGAAGAGGAGTTTGTGGCACAACTTGACTAGAAGAAGGGATCGGTTGGTAGAACATGTTCTCAGACGTCAAAGGATCACCAATTTAGTATTGGAGGGCAGCGTGGAGGGTAAAAATCGTAGAGGGAGACCAAGAGATGAATACACTAAGCAGATTCAGAAGGATGTAGGTTGCAGTAGGTACTGGGAGAAGAAGCAGCTTGCAAAGGATAGAGGAGCATGGAGAGCTGCATCAAACCAGTCTCAGGACTGAAGACCACAAAAACAACAGTATCTCCAAGTATAAGCGGCAAAAGCAAGCCATTAATGCTTATTTTCCCTTGTGAAGCATGGCAGGTGTTGAAGTATGGATGCATAGGCGCAAAACGGTTAGTCCGTACTGACAGGCGTGCAGTTACAGCCATGCAGAAAACATCAGATCGCAATGTTTGAGAAGCGTCTGTGGGAGGAATGTTCGATGCAGAGGGAAAACAACCAGTACACTGGTATGTGCGTATACATTTAAGATACCACATATAAAAATATCTGGACTGATACACATTTCACCCTTTTCAGAGGCGCTACTGAACGGAAATCAACTTGAAGGCAATGTTACAGAAAGGAAAAAAGAGCTAAAAGAAGATACGATGGGAGGCATGATACTGTGAGAAGAATTTGAGAAGATTACTGAAAGTTCTAGTTCTCTAATTCACAGCAAGGCCACAGGAGTAGACGACATTTCCCCAGCATTGGTTCAAATGGCTCTGAGCACTATGAGACATCTGAGGTCATCAGTCCCCTAGAACTTAGAACTACTTACACCTAACTAACCTAAGGACATCACATACATCCATGCCCGAGGCAGGATTCGACCCTGCGACCATAGCGGTCGCGCGGTTCCAGACTGAAGCGCCTAGAACCGCTCGGACACACCGGTGGCTCCCCAGTATTACTGAGATCCTTGTGACAGCCAGCCATGACAAAACTATTCCACCTGGTGTGCGAAGGCGACATATCCTCAGAGCTGAGTATAATAATTGCGATTCCTAAGGTCCGCCACACACGTTCCGGTATACCTTTAAAGTAAACCTGTATAGATCATCTGAACAGGTAAACTGGACCGTGTGTGCCAGTCGGTTCAGGCCAAACTGTACAGGCATAGCGACCTACACAGGCGACCGGACAAGAATCAAAATTCAATTCTTCCTACCTGCGCAGGCGTGTAGACCTGAGCGTGTGTTTGTGGCACGCCTGTACAGGTTTTTGGTTACCCTGAGTAGAGAGCGTCAGTTCTCTTTGTATTTCCGTGTACAACAGTGTTAACTAGTGACTACACGCACGGTAATGCTCAGCTCTTGTTATCAACATGTCAAATCGAAAACGGAACCAAGTGATTTAATAGTTTATCGAAATGTATAAGTTGGAACCTTGTCTGTGGCAGTGAAAAGTAAAGAGCAGCACGACCGTGAGAAGAGAGATGCAGCCTATGAAAGACTTGTTATCTCACTGAAGGAGTTAGAACACGATGCTACAAAGCAGTCTGTAGTTAATTAACAAATAATTTAAAAAGTAATGTACTTGAAGAGAAGAAGAAACTTGACATGTCAATGAAATCCGAAGCTTCAACAGACAACATCTACACTTAAAAATTGTGATACTTAGATTGGTTGGATTTTCTTGGCGATCGAGATACTTGAGCCGTGGCAAGTTGGTGCCAGTGTTATTTTGTTCATGTATCGCTGAGATCGATTGTGGTTGAGCTAAGTTATCTTTGCTTTTCGCGTGTCTCATCTTCCGGGTTGGCAGGCGAAGGAAGTTGGTTGTTAGCCTTCGACCGGTAACCCTCGAGATCTCGTGATATTCGCTAGGAGAGTGTCAACGGCTGCCGAAGGAGCGTGATGACCGTTACGTGGTGTGAAATTGGTTGGGCGTTTTGGCGGTATGGTCAGCTTGGAGAAAGTTCTGTGACTTCGCTGAGAATTAAATTTGAAGTGAAGCTGTGGAGCCCGCTCCCTCGTATTTTGTACGTGATATGAAATAAGTGGTCGTAATTGTGTTTTGTTGACCGACGCACTCAAAGCGATTTAAACATTATTATTGTGGTGAGACTTTCATAGTCGAACGTTAAGATGGTGTGGAAGAGGTCAGTTGGCCTAGTTAAATGGTGGCCGTTATTTGAAAGTTTTCTCAGAATTTTATTAGTGCTTTGTGTCTCTTGTAATCAAATGATTTTATGTTGGCGTTTTCACAGCCTGCACGCTATTAATACAGTTGTCCATGTGTTAAAATTGCAATTCTGTCAGTAGTGTAAAGTGTTCCTTAACACGCTTACCCATATATCGAGTCAAAGGTTCTGCCGAGTGTTTCTATGTCTCAAAGTTATTGGAATGTCTTTATGATTCGGGCAGAAACTTTTGATTGTGCCAGCGCCATGGCAGGGAGAGAAATGTCGTCCGAGGTCTAGGCATGGCAGTGTTTAAGAACCTGGCCTCTACCGGGAGTTGTTTGCATATCGCCTTCCAGAGTTTAGTATATATCTTCCTTCCGCCAAGGAGGGTTAAGCTGGTAGATATACAGGGTGTTACAAAAAGGTACGGCCAAACTCTCAGGAAACATTCCTCACACACAAATAAAAAAAAGATGTTATGTGGACATGTGTCCATGTTAGAGCTCATTATAGTTTCGTCAGTATGTACTGTACTTCCTCGATTCACCGCCAGTTGGCCCAATTGAAGGACGGTAATGTTGACTTCGGTGCTTGTGTTGACATGCGACTCATTGCTCTACAGTACTAGCATCAAGCACATCAGTACGTAGCATCAAAAGGTTAGTGTTCATCACGAACGTGGTTTTGCAGTCAGTGCAATGTTTACAAATGCGGAGTTGGCAGATGCCCATTTGATGTATGGATTAGCACGGGGCAATAGCCGTGGCGCGGTACGTTCGTATCGAGAATGATTTACAGAACGAAGGTGTCCCGACAAGAAGACGTTCGAAGCAATTGATCGGCGTCTTAGGGAGCACGGAACATTCCAGTCTATGACTCGCGACTGGGGAAGACCTAGAACGACTAGGACACCTGCAATGGACGAGGCAATTCTTCGTGCAGTTGACGATAACCCTAATGTCACCGTCAGAGAAGTTGTTGTTGTACAAGGTAACGTTGACCACGTCACTGTATGGAGAGTGCTACGGGAGAACCAGTTGTTTCCGTACCATGTACAGCGTGTGCAGGCACTATCAGCAGCTGATTGGCCTTCAGGGGTACACTTCTGCGAATGGTTCATCCAACAATGTGTCAATCCTCATTTCAGTGCAAATGTTCTCTTTACGGATGAGGCTACATTCCAACGTGATTAAATTGTTAATTTTCACAATCAACATGTGTGGGCTGACGAGAATCCGCACGCAATTGTGCAATCACGTAATCAACACAGATTTTCTGTGAACGTTTGGGCAGGCATTGTTGGTGATGTCTTGATTGGGCCCCATGTTCTTCCACCTACGCTCAATGGAGCACGTTATCATGATTTCATACGGGATACTCTAGCTGCACTGCTAGAACATGTGCCTTTACAAGTACGACACAACATGTGGTTCATGCACGATGGAGCTCCTGCACATTTCAGTCGAAGTGTTCGTACGCTTCTCAACAACAGATTCGGTGACCGATGGATTGGCAGAGGCGGACCAATTCCATGGCTTCCACGCTCTCCTGACCTCAACCCTCTTGACTTTCATATTTGGGGGCATTTGAAAGCTCTTGTCTACGCAACCCCGGCACCAAACGTAGAGACTCTTCGTGCTCGTATTGTGGACGGCTGTGATACAATACGCCATTCCCCAGGGCTGCATCAGCGCATCAGGGATTCCATGCGACAGAGGTTGGAGGCATGTATCCTCGCTAACGGAGGACATTTTGAACATTTCCTGTAACGAAGTGTTACAAGCCACGCTGGTACGTTCTGTTGCCGTGTGTTTCCATTCCATGATTAATGTGATTTGAAGAGAAGTAACAAAATGAGCTCTAACATGGAAAGTAAGCGTTTTCGGACACATGTCTACATAACATATTTTCTTTCTTTGTGTGTGAGGAATGTTTACTGAAAGTTTGGCCGTACCTTTTTGTAACACCCTGCATATTTTGAGCGAAATCCTATATGGGAGTTTGAATTTCTGAAGCCTGTCAGTAATTCTGTTTTCTTAATAAGGGACTGTTTATTTGAATACCGAGTGCGTTGAGTTTCTAACTGCATTTACAAAGCTTTATCTAGTGGCTCGTCCACAATTTGTAATTGTCAAAATCATTAAAAGGCGTAATGTCAATATATTGTCTTAATTATGAAGTGTGACTACCAGCTATAATTCCATCCCGCTTCCTCTTATATGGTATTTAAGATATGGTGTGGTACGATTAAGGGAAACGCGTACCAATAATCCTGATGCGTCTGTGTCAAACTAGGATGACGAGGATTAATGCGAGATTCATGAAGTAAATACTCAGATTATTTATAATACTCATATAACATAATTTAAACACATTTTGTATTTACAAACGGAAAGTTTATATTTAGAGTCCGCATTTTTTATTAATTAATGCAAAATGTTTTGAACTGTACGAATTATTAACTTTGAAACGCCCTCTTAGAAAAATTAATGAATCACTATGCTGGTTAACCCCTTACGGTATTTGAACATACTCAGACATTTCGCTCTTTACTTATTCTGATCAACACTAAACTGACACACAATACTTTTATCGCAACGCAATCTGAATTTCAATAATCCCAACAAAAGAATGGCCCTGACTAACATTAACCTATACCTTTCACAAATCACTTACCTCACAAAAATCTTCGTTACTCGAACGACTGCAATACAGCGAGCGCTACTACTGCCAGCTAAATACAAGATTCAAACTACTGAAGGCACTAACTACTGATAGGCATAGTTAGCAAATGAAAGATTTTGATAGAGAACAAACAATGTATTTACGTTAATAGTGTTCAAAAGTCATAATATATATAGCAGTTCATGACTTCCAGTCTCACAAATGTACTATCTCTGATGGACCATTATGTTCTTTGGTTCCAAATTGACTTGAGTATGGAACATATGAAATCTGGATGCAATTATTCCACTCTCAAAATTCCGCCATCTCTCTCCCCACATCCACCATGTTCTTTGGTTCCAAATTGACTTGAGTATGGAATATACGAAATCTGGATGCAATTATTCCACTCTCAAAATTCCGCCATCTCTCTCCCCACATCCACCACTGCTGGCGGCTCACCTCCAACTGCGCAACGCTACGCGCTGTTAACAGCCAGCTGCCCAACACTACAATAGCCAACAACAATGCAAACCAGCCACAGACTGCACACAGCACAGCCAGTGATTTTCATACAGAGCGCTACGTGGCGTTACCATTATAAAAACCTAAACAGCCTACTTACAACTTACTAAGACCAAACTTCTTCTTCTAGTCTATTTTTTGTTTCGAAGAACCCTACTGTCTTGCCATGGAACTTTGCCTTCATTCATTAACTATTTAGTGAACCCATTTCTGAGCCGTTTAGCAGCAGACGTTATGTTCCCGTGGTTCAGACATTTCAGTGCCATCATATTTGATTCCGAGGTATCCAAACCTGTAATGGCAGTAGCTCCATCGTACGTCTCTTGATAGATACTGTTTAGAGGAGCGTAAAAGCTTGGATGCTGTTCCATAAAAAAATTATACATTGCCGGTGTTGCCATCACTACTTTTATTATGTTCTTTGGTTCCAAATTGACTTGAGTATGGAATATACGAAATCTGGATGCAATTATTCCAAAACAATTTTCGACAACGTTCTTCCTCTTGAACTGCGGTAGTTGTAAATTTCTTTACTAGCTGAATCTAGTTGCGCTTGTCGAAAACGCGTCATAATAAGTGTAATAAGAAAGACGTCATCAGCCACAAAAACGTAAGGGATATTTTCGAAATTTTCTGTAACATTGCATGGCTTTGGAAGTGTGAGCTCATTACTCTCTAAATTTTCATCAATTTAGTACTCTGAAGAACACCTCCGTCAGAAACACGTCCATTAGATCCAAAATCCACTAAAAGGAACTGATAGTTAGCGTCCACTATTGTAAGAAGTACCACACTGTGTCTGCCTTTGTAGTTGAAGTAAAATGATCTGGAATTCGCTGGGGGAACTGTGTCTACATGTTTACCATCAATGACACCAAGGCAATGTGGGAAATTCCATCTGTCTTCAAATGTTTTAGTAACAACTTTCCATTCCTCAGCGGAGTCAGAAAACTGAAACAACAGCAAATTAATAATATTTTTAACACTGTGGATGTATAGCGATGTCGATTGCAAGAAGGCTTTATAAATTTACGTTTACAAGCAAAATAAAAATAAGATTTAAAATAACACAAAACCAACGTCTGTTTAAAAATTTGGTTATAAAAAAAATAAGAATTAGAATTTTAAAATACTACAGTAAAACTATTTGTTAACCGTTTTTAAGAAGGTTTGTGTTATTTGTATCTTACAGTTTTGTGTTATTTTAAATTATATTCCTGAAATAAACAATAAAACCAGGGTAAATGACGTTTACGATCTAATAATATGCTTCCTTCAGGATGAAATCGAGGATTCTGCCCCACGAACACCTAGCAGTGAAGAACCCTCAGATAAAAATAAGTCCTCAAAAAGAACTCCCGATATCACGACCTAATTTGGCAATAAAAGTAAAAAGAATATAATTGACCAATGACGTCCTGATATCAGTAAGAGATCATTTTACAAAGCCATCGCCCCAAGATGACAGGTACGATCTATTACGAAAATTTATTACAATGAGAATGAGGACACTGGAAAAACGCCAGCGACTGATTGTTGAAAAAACAATCAATGACCTCATATATGACGCTGAAATGGCAAGGCTTAACGTGCCAACGAGTTCATACAGCTCCGAATATCTCAGCGTTCGCAGTTCAAGTACGAGCTCACTGAGTCCTACCGCAGCTGTTTCATATGATCAGTTTACACAACAAACAGCGCCTGCAGCATTTGCAACCCATCAAGAACTTCGACTTCCACACTTACTTAGCTACCTTTAACAATATTTGATTTTTGAGGCATTTTTAATTTCTCTACGGTCTTAATTGACGAATACTACCAAATTTTCAGTTATTATTCTAATTTCGTGTATTACTCATTATTATGCCTCAGTTAAAATTTTGTTTTCGAATTGTAAAAAGAGTTACTAAGAATAAAAATATTTTTAAAAAAATGTGTGTATTTCTTTTACACACCTGAACAAACATTCCTTTCAGCACATTGCAGATGGTGTCACATATCTCTGGAACTATTTTCCCAAGATCTTGGGGTGATATTATAGTAGAATATTTGAGACATTCGTAGTATCGACCTATTGCAAAAAACCACAGAGTAGCTGTCTGTCTTTCATGGACAGCAATAGAAGTTCTCATTACTGTATTTTTCCTTTGTATTAAAGGAGTCACAAGAGACAATAGTTTTTGGTAGACATCTTCATTCATACAAACACTGGTAGCAGTTACTTCTGTAAAATATCTGGGAGTATGCGTGCGGAACGATTTGAAGTGGAATGATCATATAAAATTAATTGTTGGTAAGGCGGGTACCAGGTTGAGATTCATTGGGAGAGTCCTTAGAAAATGTAGTCCATCAACAAAGGAGGTGGCTTACAAAACACTCGTTCGACCTATACTTGAGTGTTGCTTATCAGTGTGGGATCCGCACCAGATCGGGTTGACGGAGGAGATAGAGAAGATCCAAAGAAGAGCGGCGCGTTTCGTCACAGGGTTATTTGGTAAGCGTGATAGCGTTACGGAGATGTTTAGCAAACTCAAATGGCAGACTCTGCAAGAGAGGCGCTCTGCATCGCGGTGTAGCTTGCTCGCCAGGTTTCGAGAGAGTGCCTTTCTGGATGAGGTATCGAATATATTGCTTCCCCCCACTTATACCTCCCGAGGAGATCACGAATGTAAAATTAGAGAGATTCGAGGGCGCACCGATTCTTTCTGGCAGTCGTTCTTCCCGCGAACCCTACGCGACTGGAACAGAAAAGGGAGGTAATGACAGTGGCACGTAAAGTGCCCTCCGCCACACACCGTTGGGTGGCTTGCGGAGTATAAATGTAAATGTAGATGTAGGCAAATAACTACGGTAATCACTAGGATCTGAACATAACGCTTACTAATCCCGTATGTGTCTATTCATCTCTCCTTCACGGCACGTTTTTCGTTTTTGCTTCCTTTTACACTGCATGGCCACCAACAAACTGACCAACGCGATCGCCTCGTCTTCTTGTCTGCTCGCTACACCTCGACGGACTGAGTTAAAATCTTCCGGTTTACCGTAGCGCGTGTGCGCTCCATCTTGCACAGGTATACCTTTCCAGCCGGCCGCTGCGGCGGAGCGGTTCTAGGTGCTTCAGTCCGGAACCGAGCCGCTGCCACGGTTGCAGGTTCGAATCCTGCCTCGGGCATGGATGTGTGTCATGTCCTTAGGTTAGTTAGGTTTAAGTAGTTCTAAGTTCTAGGCGACTGATGACCTCCGATGTTAAGTCATTTGAACCATACACCTTTCCGTCATACCTGTGCAGGTTTACCTGACAGATATACCGGAACGTGTGTGGCGGGCCTAAGATAGCAGGTGCTGACATGTTTGATTATTACCGAACTAATTTCTTGTCCAGTATATGCAACATGTTGTTGCAGTGTCAGCAACTGCAATAGAGAAAATTACTTGGGGGTCAAATAAAAGCACCAGCCCACATGCGGCCCTCCTGATTTAGGGTTTCCATGATTTCACTAAATTGCTTAAGGAAATGCAGGGATGGTCCCTTCGAAAGGGTACGGCCGCTTTCCTTCTCCGCCCTTCCCTGATCCGGTCTTGTGCTTCGTTCGTAATGACGTCGATGTCAACGGGACGTTAAACACTGATCTTCCCTCCTCTAACAGCACCAGCTGCACTAATTTTCGATCAACATGACCGATTTCGGCCAGGAAGACCATTTCCAGTAGTTATGAGTGAGACGTCGTAGCATTAGCGAACAATCAGTTTAATAAGTCATAGCTGCAGAATTAGTACACGAACTATTTACAGAAGAATGGAAAAACTGGTAGAAGCCGGCGCTGTGGATGATCAATTTGGGTTCTGAAGAAATGTAGCAACACACGAGGCGGTACTGCCCCTGTGACAGATTGAAGAAAAACAATGTGTACAGCTTTTGTAGATTTAGAGACAGCTTTTGACAATGTTGACGCGACTGTTGACGGAAAAAAGCCTAAAATGCAGTGAGCCAAAGGTGCATAACGTGTATAAAATCAGACTGCAGGTGTAAAAGTCGAACGACATGAAAGGGAAGCAGTGGCTTACAGGGGACAGAGAGAGAGGGGGGTAGCATATCCCCGATGTTATTTAATCTGTACATTGAGCAAGCAGCAAAGGGAGCCAAGCTGATATTGAAAAGTGGGATTAAAATTCAGGGAGAAGAAAAAAAGCTTACATTTGCCGATGACGTAGTAATTCAGTGAGAGACGACAAAGTACATGAGAGATCAGTTGAAGGGAATGTGTAGTGCCTTGGAAAGTAGTTATAAGATCAATATCAACAGAAGTAAAATGCAGGTAACGGAATGTAGTGGAATTAAATCATGCAAAGGATAAGCTGTCGGATAAGGAAACAAGACACTAAAAGAAGTAGATGAGTTCTGCTTATCTGAGCAGTAAAATAGCTGTTGAAGATCGAAGTAGAGAGGATTTGAAACGCATGCTGGTAATAGCAAGAAAAACTTTTCTGATGAGGAGAAATTTCTCAACATTTCCCTTAAAGGAAGGGATCGGTTGACCGAACACATTCTAAGTCCTTAAGGAATGGATAGTTTGGTTATGGAGGGAAGTGTGAGGGCTTAATAATTGTAGAGGGAGAGCGAGGCTCAAATGGATGCAGGATGCAGCAGTTTCATTGACGAGTGTAGGCCCTGCTATGAAAATCGCAACATTGCAGGGAAATTTCAGTAAGTGAAGAAACCTTGGTGTACGCATTGGCGATCCTTGCACAGCAATTTTTATTCCCTAGCCAGTAAAGAGGATTGTTCGGAGGAACAATTATCCGATTCTGACAATTGTGAGCAGGGACTTTATGCCTGTGATCTATGCTTATAGCACCGCAAGAAATGGTGGAGTTGGCTGTTTCTCTGAGCCCTGACGGGTCACTCTGCAATCAGGAGTCCGCAACTCGTGGTCGTGCGGTAGCGTTCTCGCTTCCCACGCCCGGGTTATCGGGTTCGATTCCCGGCGGGGTCGGGGATTTTTCTCTGCCTCGTGATGACTGGGTGTTGTGTGATGTCCTTAGGTTAGTTAGGTTTAAGTAGTTCTAAGTTCTAGGGGACTGATGACCATAGATGTTAAGTCCCATAGTGCTCCGAGCCATTTTTTTTTTTTTGCAATCAGGACGTGGTGGATTTCGGCTGTAGCGTCCGCCATAGACCGCGGCGCCACATCAGAGCCGGCAGTGCACACCGACAGCAGACGTGTCAGAGAGGCCTCATTGCAATCTGTAACGACGAATAGGAGAGGCTGAAGAAGACCACGCCTCTCTCTCTCTGCACAGCAGCGTCCAACGTCAATACATAGCCAAGTATGGAAGTGCCCTGCCACAATCCGTGGTTTCAGATGAAGCAGTCAACATCATCGAGTGTAATTCAGGTCATAGACAGAAATGTACTTTTGAAAACGTCGAATGTTGTGCTTTAAAAGAAGATTTGTAAATGAGTCAAGTGGTGCTATAAGGGTCAATGACAGTTGCAAATTCTCAAGCACTACCGTGTCAAAGAAATAAAAATGTTTCATATGTTGTAGATCCGATGAGCAATGTCCCACAGCACTCAAACATCTCCCACAGCACTCGAAAAACTCACAGTTATGACCGGAGGATTGCAGTTTCGTCTGGCCATAAAATCGGACGAAGTGGTCAAGGCGTGGTGTGCGCTCTCTAGCAGCGCCCAGCGAAGCACGAGCGTGGTGGAGCGGAGACCGTTCCGGTTTAATGCCTACTACCGGTTGCAGGTACACCTAGCAATTAGGAACCGCAAAGAGTGTTGTTCAGCACTGTGTTAACATGAAATCACATCTGCTAGCCAGATGAGCTAAATGACAGAGTGAGCCGTGCATGGGCCGCCGTCCCACCATTTGGTACTTTACACCCTGTTTTAACGTATTTCCATCTCACCACGTTGATTTAAATGACTGGTGTTACTGACAAGGGAACCTCCGCATCGCACCCCCCTCAGATTTAGTTACAAGTTGGCACAGTGGATAGGCCTTGAAAAACTGAACACAGATCAATTGAGAAAACAGGAAGAAGTTGTGTAGAACTGTGAAATAATAAGCAAAATATACAAACTGAGTAGTTCAAGGCAACATAATCAACAATAAGGACAGCAGGGATGCAGGAGTGCCGTGGTCTCGTGGTAACGCGAGCAGCTGCGGAACGGAAGGTCCTAGGTTCAAATCTCCCATCAAGTGTAAATTTTAACTTTTTATTTTCAGTTTATGTGACAAACTCTTATGTTTTCATCAATTTTTTGGGAGTGATTACCACATCCACAAGAAAACCTAAATCGGGCAAGGTAGAAGAATCTTTTTACCCATTCGCCAAGTGTACAAGTTAGGTGGGTCGACAACATATTCCTGTCATGTGACGCACATGCCGTCACCAGTGTCGTATAGAATATATCAGATGTGTTTTCCTGTGGAGGAATCGGTTGACCTATGACCTTACGATCAAATGTTTTCTGTTCCCATTGGAGAGGCACGTCCTTTCGTCTACTAATCGCACGGTTTTGCAGTGCGGTCGCAAAACACAGACACTAAACTTATTACAGTGAACAGAGATGTCAATGAACGAACGGACAGATAATAACTACGCAAAAATAAAGAAAGTAAAACTTTCAGTCTAGGGAAGACTTGAACCAAGGATCTCTCGTTCAGCAGCTGCTCACGCTACCACGGGACCACGGCGCTTCTAAGCACACTGCCTCCATGATGTTGCTGATGTGGCCCATGGACTACTCAGTTTGTATATTTTGCTTATTTTTTCACAGTTCCACACAACTTCTTCCTGTTTTCTCAGTTGATCTGTGTTCAGTTTTTCAAGGCCTATCCACTGTGCCAACTTATAACTAAATCTGAGGGGGGTGCGATGGGGAGGTTCCCTTGTGAGTTGCTGGTTTGCCTGACGGGTCATGGGCTCTAGTAGCGCGTATCGATATATCCCCTCTGATAGGATCTTTGCTCGGCTGCTATGACTTCCCGGTTGTCATCTGTCGTGGAGGGAATCGGAAGGTGCGAGGAGGAGAGTTCACGGCGCCAGTTCGGGTCGTGAGTTGGGCCCTGGCAGTCGCCGGCTTGCAGCAGCAGTGAGCCCTGCGTGAACATCGTCCGCCCTACCGTTGCCGCCACGCATCACTTAAGCCGAGCCTGACTTTTGGTGGATTGTTGGTCGGTCGGTTCGTCCGAGGACATTTCCGCGCGGCGTAGTCGACTGGGCCGCTGGCGGTCTCTGCGCAGTGTCGGAGTCTGTCTGGAGCTGTCAGATCGGTACGAGTATCGTTGCTCGCCGACCCAGGACGTGAAGGTTAAGCGGTTTTGAGCATCACGTTGTTGGTTCCGGCGCTGCTGTTGTGGAGGTTCTCCTGTGAGCAACAACGAGTGAAGTGTTCGAGATAGCCACCGTCAGGTGGAACTGATTAAATTAATTTATCCATAGTTAAGTGCACCAGCGGAATTTTCTGTCTTGTGGCCGTTAGTGTTCTGGTTACCTGCCCTGGCAGCTAACGTAAATTCACGCAGTGTTCGTTTTGGGTGAAGTTAACCGTATTACCTTCTTTCGTAGTTAAGTGAACCAGTGGAATTTTCTGCTTTGTGGCCGTTAGTGTTCTGGTTACCTGCCCTGGCAGGTAACGTAATTTTTAGGCAGTGTTCATTTTGGGTGTAGTTAACCGTATTACCTTTGATGTGTTGGCAAATGTGCCAACACCTTCTAGATAGAGGAGGCCGAAATGCACGCTACCTAACGCAGACGGGCGTGAATTCTGGAACAGGATAAGTAGTGAATGCTAATAAGAAAAGTATGCAGCTCCTCGAATACCTAACTTTTATTCCTTCATGTGAATACAGCATTCTTGATGAGACATTTCATACGATAACTATCAAACTATGTAAGGCTAATGGCGCCTTGCTAGGTCGTAGCCATGGACTTAGCTGAAGGCTATTCTAACTATCTGCTCGGCTAATGAGTGATGCTTCGTCCGTGTAGTCGCTAGCAAAGTCGTCGTACAACTGGGGCGAGTGCTAGTCCGTATCTCGAGACCTGCCTTGTGGTGGCGCTCGGTCTGCGATCACACAGTGGCGACACGCGGGTCCGACATGTACTAAATGGACCGCGGCCGATTTAAGCTACCACCTAGCAAGCGTGGTGTCTGGCAGTGTAATTTTCTGCCTTGTGGCCGTTAGTGTTCTGGTTATCTGCCCTGGCCGCTAACGTCATTGTCAGGCAGTGTCTTTTCCTCACCTGTTGTTGCTGCCCAACATGGTGTGTAGGTTTTGCAGCTCAGTTCACATACGCGTTTGTTTGGGGATAGTGATACTTGTAACTTTTTTGAGGCCTTGAATTCTCGTGTACTCCGTCGTGGCAAGCAAGCGGTTGGTCGGTCGGTCGGTCCGTGACTGTCCCTTGGTTGGGTTCGGACGAATCGAGTATAGTTGGGCTCAACCCCTGTCTCGTCTAAATGAAGGAGGGCAGACCGATCCCCTGGAGGCTCCTGAGTGCTGTTCCCTTAATTATTCTTTGGCAATGCTAATGTTGTTGTAATTTATTTTAAAAGGTTTTTTGTGGCTTTACTGTATTTTATAGTTTCAACAGGGCAACGTTAATTGAGAACCTTCGGCCCTGGGAACATGTTCTCCGAGTTTCTTTCAAGTCCAAACATTATTGCCTTCTGCTCTTGAAAGGTTATTATAATTTCCTCTGAAAGGTGTCGCAAAAGGAAATTTGTAAACTTAATGTATTGCTTTTACCAATTGTTGCAATATATATATTTCCTCAATTTTCGGAATTTAACTTTGCAGCCTTCAGCCATCTTGCGTTTGTTTATCTCTTTCTGTGCACCTTGCGAGCCATCAGCCCCTTTAGGATCTTAAAACATTGTGACCTTCTGCCTTCAGTAATCATTACAGTATATTTGGAATTTTGGAGATTTAATCCGGCGGCCTTCAGCCGCTCCGCATGCTGATCTCATATATGTATACGATTTATCTTATTCGTAAATTTAACTTTGCGTCATATCTTTTCAAAATTGAACTTATTCTAAAGCATCTGTTTGGAGGCCTTCAGCCACGAAGCAAATTTAATTCTTTCAAAAGCGTATTTGTGAACTAAATGATAATAAATTACAATTGTGAAATGAATCCGACCATAACTTCCTTGGCCCTTTCCACAAACCTAATTACGTGTTAGCCCTGCGCGATTAATTGGGCGTTTCAGAGAGAATGAAATTAGATTCGTCCTGTTATTACCTTCTTCCTCGATAAGTCACGTAGGCAGTCTTCCGTGTTTCTTCCTGTAGGGCAGCGAAGGAGAATCAGCTTCCTAAAGGAGCGCAGGACCCAATCCTCGCGTAAGAAGGTTGGCCTGGCAGATAACGGGATCCGCGCCTCCCGAACAAGTCTAAGTAACCAGCAGGTAGTAGCCCCGAGCTCTCCCTATCTTCTCAGGGTGGTAGTTTGTGGGATCAGGTTTCTGCCTACAGCAGATCGCTTCATAATGAACACGCCAGTTGTGGGATAAAGCGGGAACGAGGACATTTTTTAATATCAAATTAATTATCCTAGTTCTTCAAATCTATCAGTTAGTTACCCTGTCCCCCTGATGATGTCGTGGGTTATCCACAGCTGGCACGTATTCCCTCCCACCATCCCTTTGCGAAATCCCCACCATGCCTCCTCCCCTCCCTCCCTGCTCAGTCTATGTTGAGCTGCTGGGCTGGAAGGATCTCACGACAGTAATATACTGCCAGTCACATTGCACAGGAAAATTGTTTAAACAATGTGTGGATTTCACATTCTACATTCAATTCATTTAAACGTTTTCTTCACACTACAAAGCACTGTTAATTTGGTGGGGAACACATTTACGTGCTCGCAGTATCGACGTTTATTTTCAGGAGCCAATCGTTTATTTAAACAGTTTGCAGGAAGATGTCCCTGCGTGGTAACACCGGGAGCATATTGACTGGTGACCACAAAGTAAATCAATCGGTATTCCGGAAGACTGTAATTACATTCGGCACTAAATATATCTCAGAATCACACAGCTGAAACAGGTGCGCTGCCCAAAAAAAAAAAAAAAAAAGCGTGTGGTCAGCACACCGCTCTCCCGGCCGTTTCCGAGACCGGAGCCGCTACTTCTCAATCAAGTAGCTCAGTTTGCCTCACAACGGCTGAGTGCACCCCGCTTGCCAACAGCGCTCGGCAGACCGCAGGTCACCCATCCAAGTGCTAGCCCAGGCCACATTCAGCCTCTCCTATTCACCCTTACAGATTGCAATGAGTCCTCGCTGACACCTGTGCTGTCGATGTGCACTGCCGACTCTGATGTGGCTCCGCTGTCTATGGGGGATGCTACAGACGAATCCACCACGTCCTGACTGCAGAGTGACCCGTCAGTGCTCAGAGAAACACCAAACTGCACCGTTTCTTGCGGTGCTACAAACATAGATCACAGATATGAAGTCCCTGCACACAATTAAAATCAGAATCGGATAATTGTTCCTCCGAACAATCATCTCTACTAGCTAGGGAATAAAAATTGCGGTACAAGGATCACCAATGCGTACACCAAGGTTTCTTCACTTACCGACATTCCCCTCCAATGTTGCGATTTTCATAGCAGGGCCTAGACTCTTCAATGAAACTGCTGCATCCTGCATCCATTTGAGCCTCGCTCTCCCACTACAATTATTAAGCACTCACACTTCCCTCCATTGCGAAACTACCGATTCCTTAAGGACTTAGAATGTCCAGTTAACTGATCCTTTTCTTTAATCCAGTTGTGCCATAAATTTCATTTTTCCCCAGTTAGCACCTCTCCATCTGTTATTCGCTCTGTCTTTCCTAATACTCAATATTCGTCTACAGCACAACATTATAAAAGCTCTTAATCTCTTCTTGTCTGATCTGTTTATCATCTACCTTCACGTCGTAGGATTAGCGAACAATCACTTTAATAAGTCATAGCTGCAGAATTATCACAAGAATTACTTACATAAGAACGGAAACGGGTGAAGCCATGTGAAAATGAAGACCTCGGCAACTCATAAATTAAATTTGGATGTTGCTGGTTTACGAATACCCTGTGAGAAAGCTGTATTTATCAAAACGCTGTAGTAAAACAGGAACACTGGTGGATATGGGGTAACCTCTCGCAACCAACTACTTATTCAAGTCTGAATGTACCGTCTTGTACTTGGAAGATGCCAGTATGATGTGATTAATATCCGCTACTGCTGTTGTGTGCTTATCGCAGTGTCCAGATGATAATCTAGAACCGGTATAGGTGAGCGGTGTAAGACGCGTCTCCCAGCCTCATGCGAATGACAGAAGTCACATGACGTTTACGAAGCTCCGCCGAGGCGAACCATGGTCGAGAAGAGATGTTCCGTTGTATGGCCGCCCTTAGAGTGTTGAGTGACTTGCCATTCACACTTCCAAGTGTGATAAGCAGCCTTACGTATCGTCTATGTGAGATCCGTGTAAGGGATCAGCGTTGTGCGTAACCGGCCTTCTGTAATACTCCCCTCAGTTTCACTACGAGGAATGCCTTGATGCCCATTAACCATAGTAATTGAACGGCAATGCCCAGGGCCTGCGCGTCTGTTATGGCCGACAGGATGTCCAGAACATACCTGCTGGTCTGTTTATCAAACGCAGGATGTTGCAGTTTCTGCAGAACATTTTGAGAGTCCGTATCAGGACGAACTTGAATGTCCGGGTATCATAATGAATGGCTTCCCTGAGCGACAGTAGCTCCGCCGTGTAGATAGAAGATTCAGGTGGAAGCTTTAACATTTGGTAGGCGCCACTAGAACGGCTGAAGAAGGAGTATCTCACACCCGCCTCAGATTTAGAACCGTCCGTATAGACGTGAGCGTAGTACAGCCATTGTATGCTGAGAAAACGTTCCAGGTCGCGAGTAATGTTGGTCCTGTTCGGAAATCGGACGGCAGATATGCCACTTTGGCTGGAGTGAACAATACACTAAGCGAAAACAGGGGAGTTCTCTGTACAGTAAAACGAGAGGAAAGAGATGGCGACATTTCTCGTAGCTGCGAAATAGTAAAGGAGTTCTGGTCATTCGTCGTCCATGAGGTGCCTGTGAGAGTCTCCAGAATCGAGACACCGCCTTAATAGAGGCACAATCAGATATCGATCGCGTGAGGAGGAAAGTATCAGATAACATCCTCCGTCTTATAGACAACAGCATGATGGATGCTTCCACTAGAAGTACGTCGGTGAGCGTTGATATCATGGCTTCGAGGACAAGACGAGTCACTCTATAATGTACGACATCGAGCTTGCGAAAAGTTGATTGCGTTGCAGTGCCGTAGGCATTGCTAGTATAATCTAAGACAGAACGAATCAAAAACTTACACAGAGTCAAGAGCATAATCTACACTCCTGGAAATTGAAATAAGAACACCGTGAATTCATTGTCCCAGGAAGGGGAAACTTTATTGACACATTCCTGGGGTCAGATACATCACATGATCACACTGACAGAACCACAGGCACATAGACACAGGCAACAGAGCATGCACAATGTCGGCACTAGTACAGTGTATATCCACCTTTCGCAGCAATGCAGGCTGCTATTCTCCCATGGAGACGATCGTAGAGATGCTGGATGTAGTCCTGTGGAACGGCTTGCCATGCCATTTCCACCTGGCGCCTCAGTTGGACCAGCGTTCGTACTGGACGTGCAGACCGCGTGAGACGACGCTTCATCCAGTCCCAAACATGCTCAATGGGGGACAGATCCGGAGATCTTGCTGGCCAGGGTAGTTGACTTACACCTTCTAGAGCACGTTGGGTGGCACGGGATACATGCGGACGTGCATTGTCCTGTTGGAACAGCAAGTTCCCTTGCCGGTCTAGGAATGGTAGAACGATGGGTTCGATGACGGTTTGAATGTACCGGTCACTATTCAGTGTCCCCTCGACGATCACCAGTGGTGTACGGCCAGTGTAGGAGATCGCTCCCCACACCATGATGCCGGGTGTTGGCCCTGTGTGCCTCGGTCGTATGCAGTCCTGATTGTGGCGCTCACCTGCACGGCGCCAAACACGCATACGACCATCATTGGCACCAAGGCAGAAGCGACTCTCATCGCTGAAGACGACACGTCTCCATTCGTCCTTCCATTCACGCCTGTCGCGACACCACTGGAGGCGGGCTGCACGATGTTGGGGCGTGAGCGGAAGACGGCCTAACGGTATGCGGGACCGTAGCCCAGCTTCATGGAGACGGTTGCGAATGGTCCTCGCCGATACCCCAGGAGCAACAGTGTCCCTAATTTGCTGGGAAGTGGCGGTGCAGTCCCCTACGGCACTGCGTAGGATCCTACGGTCTTGGCGTGCATCCGTGCGTCGCTGCGGTCCGGTCCCAGGTCGACGGGCACGTGCACCTTCCGCCGACCACTGGCGACAACATCGATGTACTGTGGAGACCTCACGCCCCACGTGTTGAGCAATTCGGCGGTACGTCCACCCGGCCTCCCGCATGCCCACTATACGCCCTCGCTCAAAGTCCGTCAACTGCACATACGGTTCACGTCCACGCTGTCGCGGCATGGTACCAGTGTTAAAGACTGCGATGGAGCTCCGTATGCCACGGCAAACTGGCTGACACTGACGGCGGCGGTGCACAAATGCTGCGCAGCTAGCGCCATTCGACGGCCAACACCGCGGTTCCTGGTGTGTCCGCTGTGCCGTGCGTGTGATCATTGCCTGTACAGCCCTCTGGCAGTGTCCGGAGCAAGTATGGTGGGTCTGACACACCGGTGTCAATGTGTTCTTTCTTCCATTTCCAGGAGTGTATTCCGCTCCGCATACTCGAGATATTCACAGGGTTATCCAGCTTGTTGATGAGGTACGCAACATGTCACGTCCACGTGCGTTTGCTGTCGATGTACACGCCAAGGAACTTAGCATGTGCCCGAACAGGAAATGTGAACAGGCTAAGATGAAGATCGGATAAGAATTTATTACGCTGTTTCCTCGTGAATATCACAAAAACTGATTTTTTCACGTAACAAAGCAAGCCCAGTTTTGAACTCCCATGCGGTCAACATTTCACATGTTTCGATTAGCCATAGCCCTGTCTTCCAAAGGCACGACGAGCGAGCTTATATACAGACATCTTCCGCATACTGAAGAACTTCAACGGTGATGCTGAACAAAGTCTCTAGGTTGGCAACATACAGGGCATATAGTAATGGACTCAGTTTCGCGCCCTGCGGGACGCCACTAGACACTAGGCGGGATCGAGTCAACACATTGTCCAGATCGCGGATATGCACGGTGCGGCAACCGAGGAAACTTTATATAACCCGTAAAATCACCACCGGGAGATGCAGCAGTTGCGATTTGTTGATAAGTTCAGACATCAGTACAATGTCGTAGGGGATCCATCATTGAGTAGCATAAGTTTGAACTCGTCGAGAATTTCAAGGACCCCGTCACCCAATCTATCATTATAGGCACAGTCCGACAGTGTGTTGTGAGCGTTAAAATAAGAATGGAGGTTCTAACTGCCGAACCAGTGCGTACCACTCTTCAAGGGGAATATACGATCTTTGCCGACTGTAAAGCGCCACGATGGCTAAGCAACCGATTGCACTAGAGAGCCTGGCCGCTATGGCTTGAAAGCTATGGGTAGCCTCGTGGGATATCTGTACTGGGATGTGGTACAATCCATTATTAATGAAGAGGGTGACACCTTGTCGACCACCTTCTCTGACTTGGCGATAAACCTAGTATCCTCGAAAGTAGACAACATAACCCAGTTGAAATGACGTCTCTGAGATGGCAGCCACTGAAGGAGACCTTTATTGGGCATCGCAGATTGTGCATTCCATTGGAGTATCATAAACTGCTAAGTGTAAGCAGGCTCGTTAATAGTTGTAGAAGCTGTAACTGCAAAGCTCCATGTGGCTTTGTCGTCGCGTCTTCCAAGAGGTGCGTGATAAACGAGATAATCTTTTCGATGACATAATAATCTTTTCGACATACTCGTCGTTATCAGAAAGAGGCGGCGGTTGTTGACTGTACTGGATTGGGTGGAAGCAGGGCTTATGGGACATGATGAGACACAGAATTTTCGTGACGAACATCTAAGAATCACTGTCGCCAGACTGGCCTAGGAGCACGCCACTTCGGTGGACCTCTTGTGTCAGAGATGACACCTGATCTGTCTGCGACTGGAGGTCATGTTCACGTTACGCGGCACCCTAAGGGAGAGAGCCTAACTGGAGCGACATCAGTTGGTCGCATAGAAGAATCTCGTGAAGCGACTATTGATTATGGGGAATGCCTTGGAGGTTCAGATGGGATATCCAGGCGATTTTGAGGACTTGAGTGGTGGCGGAGAACAGCGGAGTTACGGGCTACCAATTCTCCTCACTGACATGGAGTAAGCTTTTGGGTGACTTTCTCGAAGAGAGGAACCTTGAAATTTAGTTTTGAAAGCCTTCCCCCTTGCTGTTCAGAAATGGCTGATTAATCATGCCAGGTTGCTTGACGAGGAAGCGATAGGTAAATGTGGTGTCACCGCCAGACACCACACTTGCTAGGTGGTAGCTTTAAATCGGCCGCGGTCCATTAGTACATGTCGGACCCGCGTGTCGCCACTTTCAGTGATAGCAGACCGAGCGCCACCACATGGCAGGTCTAGAGAGACGTACTAGCACTCGCCCCAGTTGAACGGACGACGTAGCTAGCGATGCACACTGACGAAGCTTTGCTCATTTCCAGAGCAGATAGTTAGAATAGCCTTCAGCTAAGTCAATGGCTACGACCTAGCAAAGCGCCATTAGCCTTACATAGCAATTGATAGTTATCGTATGAAGCATGTCTCATCAAGAGCGATGTACCGCAAGGATGGATTAAAGTTAAGTATTCCAGAAGCTACGTACTTTTCTTTATAGCATTCATTACGTATCCTGTTTCAGACCTCACGCCATCCTGCGTGAGCTTATAGCGTGTATTTAGGTCTCCTCAAACCACACTGTGTCGGCACTTCTGTCGACACATCGGTAACAAATTAAAAATATAGGATAGTTTACAGTATCAGAGAAGAAGTGTGGCTAGAAAAATTTTGGCGTGGAAACCTCAGTGGCAATCTAATAGGCAAGGTAGAATTAAAGAGCAGTTACCTTCTTATGTGACTGTCTGTGGTTCAAGTGGTTCAAATGGCTCTGAGCACTATGGGACTTAACTGCTGAGGTCATCAGTCCTCTAGAACTTAGAACTACTTAAACCTAACTAAGCTAAGGACATCACACACATCCATGCCCGAGGACTGAATGTGGTCATGAGGCATATGCTGAGTACAAAAACCAACTCTGCACATGCTACATATAAGCAGGGGGCAATGTATATTCTAGCGCATTCTGTTAGTGTCGAATACATACATTCAGTGGCAAACTTCATTGATTTATGACCTCCTCCCCCTAACCTATTGTATTGATATCTGGTTTAGCACCCACTGAAGATTGATTTATGATCCCCTGGGGATAATCCACCCTTCCAAGAAACGCCCTCTCCCCCTCCCCCTCCACCTCCCTTACCCCTCTGGAAAACACCAACCCCTCCCCCATCCCCACACCAATGCAAGCACACTTTCCATACTAAGTTATTGTAATAGCCCCCTCCCACTCTATACATTTGATGACTAAATAATTTAATTAAATTTACGAATTAATTAACCCTTCCCCTTGCAACCCCTATTTCCTCCTCCCACCTGAAAATTGGCGAGTTGACTGACTATTTGGCGGGGAATCGATTTCAGTCAAAGAACGTCGGTGAAACAATTTCTGGTAGATGAGGAAATGTATGGAATATTATTTATTTAAACAATTTATTGGTACAACGCGGTGTATGCAATATAGTTTATTTATTTATCAAAAAATTTGGCACGAAATCGACTGTATTGTGTGGAATATTGTTTAAACAATTCCTGGTAGACAAGGCAATGTGTGAAATATTGTTTATTTAAACAATTTGTGGGATACAAGGCAGTGATTGTAATATAGTTTATTTATTTATTTAAAGAATTTGTTTGGAAATTGACTGCAGTGTATCGAATACTGACTGTTTAAACATTTGGAAGACGACAAGGCAGTGTGGAATCATTAAACAATTGCGGCGCTTTTTTATTCTGGTCACGCAAGGAATACCATCATGAAACACACGTCACACATAATGACAGTGTTAAAAATCTATCAGTCGTGAAGCACGTCTGTCCATCTAACCGCACCGTGCGCCAGCCACCTTGTGTATTCCAGCACACACAGGCCAGGAGACAGGTCTCCGCACAGTGTCAGCTCGTGCAGCACGCAGACCGGATCACACCAATCCCCCAAACAAACCATCAGGTGGGGGGTCGCTGTTTGATATTGATACCTCAGAAATTCCTGTCGAAACACATTCTCTCCCTCTCTCTCTCCTTCTTCCCCTCTCTCTCTCAAGTGAACGCTTCCTGTTTATGTGTGAGTTAATGTAAGCAAACACACACAGACCAAAGTGTCCACCCCTCCTTCTTTCCAACCCCTCCCCCCCCTAGCCCCCTCGACACTCGTGCATACCTGGGATTGGTAATCAGTACATCCCTTTGTACTCACACTTACACTGTCATGGAAACCTGTAGCAGATGGAAAAAACATTCGAGATGAAGTAGGTAGAATCTGTCATGTGCCACACTAACGCCACCTTTGCCCTGAACAAAGTAGTGGATACCTGGTAAAACACCAGCTGTAGATGTCATGGAAATATTCTCTCGTCTGTCAGATAGATTGACTACGTAATTAAATTGATATACTATGTATGTGGCCAGATTTTTCCTTCCATCCTATTAGTGGAGACTAGAACTGGCATATTTGATCGGGTTAGATTACACAACTACCCAGTTTCCAAACCCTTCTGGGTTTCTTTCCTTTGTCTCCTGCTGGTGGACACAGGCACAGTTAGGTAAATTGGTACGAAGCCCGCTACGTTGGAGGTAGCTGAGAATTTCAGATTTCAGCTCAATTGCATGCTATGCCCTCAAACAGTCTCTGGGAGGGGCTGTACAGACGTGTGCTCCCAGTACTTCTATCGGAAACAATAAACTGATCTATCAGAAATCTGACAATGGGATTGCGCTTTTAAAGCACTATTGAATTCCTTAGGTGTTTCTCCCTGCCTCAATTGAAAGGAAGAGGAAGAGCCTACTGCGTGACAGAATAGAGGCGACAACGCAGACCACTGCAAAACAGAATCCACTGCAATGTAATGAGAAGGACTAAATGTGACACATTTAAACCACGGTCCAATCCGTAACGGGTAGTTGTTATGGCCAGATGATGGAGATAGCTGTCAATTTGGAATTTGACGTTGCGATTGGGTTTCTAAAGCACTATATATTTTCTAAATTGGTTCTCTCCGCTAAATTGGGAAGGAGCAGGAGGAAGGCCTACTCCATGCTAGGATAAAGACAACAACAAATACCACAGCAAGAGAGAGTCAACTGCGATGTACTAGGCAGCACTAAACACGCCACTCTTCAACCCCGATCCAATCCATAAGGTAGTTGTGATGGCTAGATGTTGGAGACTGCTGAAACACTTCTACACACCTTGTGCTCATGCCCCAATTTCCACACACAGAGTGCCCATCCCCTCGTAAACCGCCAGTGCCAACACTCAGAGGTCGGAGAAAACTACCGCCACGACCACAGACGCAGTGGTGGACGCATCTGTGCGCCAGAATGGAAATGAAGGACACCTGGGGATGATTGAAGTGATATGAATTCGGATGTCGTGAATACGTCCAGCGCAAACAGTTGAGTTGGTCAATTTTCCACAGGGAATACAGGCAACACACACGATTGTGGAGACAGCTCAATGCATACAGAGTATCCAACTATCCCGAGAGCGCCTCCACTGGTACTTGTTCCCGCTGCTCCGGGTGAGAAGCAGCTAGCCGGCCGCGGTGGTCTAGCGGTTCTAGGCGCTCAGTCCGAAACCGCGGGACCACTACGGTCGCAGGTTCGAATCCTGCATCGGGCATGGATGTGTGTGATGTCTTTAGGTTAGTTAGGTTTAAGTAGTTATAAGTTCTATGGGACTGATGACCACAGATGTTAAGTCCCATAGTGCTCAGAGCCATTTGAACCATTTTTTTGAGAAGCAGCTAGTCGGCCGGCTGGAATTTTTCTTTGCACCTTCTGCCCGCAACAGCCTTAAGCCAGAAATGTCAATTCGTTCTGGTCACCAGCTACCTCCATCACACACACACGAACAGTCGGCAGAGAGGTCCTAGGAAACCAACCACATATTTATCACTGTAATTACAATTAATTATTGCGGCTGTAACCTCAATTTGGTGACATTCAACAATACGCAAAGTATCAGATGTACCTATTCCTGTCGGCTGCGGCTCCTTATGACTGGACATAATTTTCCATATGAAATATTTCATCCTCCCTACGGCTATCGATGCGCTAAAATCGCAATTTTCGACGTCAAATCCACACATCTCTTATGACGAGAAATAGTCATTTTCTTTGCACATATCTGAACACGAACTACAGTAAGTTTACAGCGAAACATGTACTTAATAAACCTGCTGATTACAACGAATCTATCATCCATCCCCTACTAAGTATAACACTTTGCCAATAATTTAATTGCTAGTGGCAGCAAACAATACTGAGTGAAAATCCGCAGTCAGTGGACATGCACCATTTGTTTTTTTTGTTGTTTTTTTTACGAGTGGTACCAGCGTGTCTTAGGACGGGAGACGTAATCGTCTTATAAGCGACCAGCTATTAAAAATGCTATCACAACAACCATGTTGCTGTCCCCCTGCATAAAAAACCGGTCTTGGTTCTACGTGCTCATACAAGTATCTCAAACGATATCCACGTTAAAAACTGTACATGCTTTATCAACTGAGGTACGGTATTGATTCTGAATGAAGTGCTCTTCCACACAAATACCGCAACAATGAATGTAGATGGTTATAGTGGGGTGTGTATTAACACACTTGAAGTGCAGGTGCATGTCACCATCAGTGTAAGCTCGTAATAAAATCACGCTTCTCACCGAATTTAGTAAGTGATCTGGCTAAGGAACGTGGTATCAAGCCGATATTTGCAACTCCCTCATGCCGATGCTAGATATTTCCCACGCTAATAGACAGTATGTGTAATGAATTACATTGAATCGCCAAAGAAACTGTTACAGGCATACGTATTCAAATACAGAGATATGTAAATAGGCAGAATACAGCGCTGTGGTTGGCGAGGCGTATATAAGACGACAAGTGTCCGGCGCAGTTGTTAGATCGGTTACTGCTGCTACAAAGGCAAGTTATCAAGATTTACGTGAGTTTGAACGTGGTGTTATAGTCGACACACCAGCAATGGGATACAGCACCTCCGGGGTAGCGATGACATGGGGATTTTCCCATATGACCACTTCACGAATCTACCGTGAATATTAGGACTCCACTAAAACATCAAATCTCCGACTTCGCTGCGGCCGGAAAAACATCCCGCAAGAACGGAACCAACGACGACCGAAGGGAATCGTTCAGCGTGACAGAAGTGCAACCCTTCCGCAGATTTCTGCATATTTCAATGTTGGGCCATCAACAAGTGTCAGCATGCGAACCGTTCAACGAAACAACATCAATATGGGCCTCCCGAGCGGAAGGCCCACTCATGTGCCTTTGATGACTGCACGACACAAAGCTTTACGCCCCGCCTGGGCCCGTCAACACCGATATTGGACTGCTGATGACTGGAAACATGTTGCCTAGTCAGACGAGCCTCGTTTCAAATTGTATCAAGCGGAAGGACGTGTACGGATATGGAGACAACCTCATGAATCTGTGGAACCTGCATGTCAGCTGGGAACTGTTCAAGCTGGTTGAGGCTTTGTGATGGTGTGTGGCGTGTGGAGTTGGAGTGAAATGGGACCTCTGATCCGTCTAGCTACTACTCTGACACGTGACACGTACTAAGCGTCCTGTCTGATCAGCTGCATCCATTCCAGCAGGACAATGCGACACCCTTCACGTCCACAACTGCTACAGCTACAGATTGTGAAGGAACACTCTTCTGAGTTTAAAGACTTCCGCTGGCCACCAAACTCCCCAGACAAACATTACTGAGCATATCTGGGATGCCTTGCAACCTGCTGTTCAGAAGAGACCTCCACCCCCTCGAACTCCTACGGATTTATGGACCGCCCTGCAGGATTCGTGGTGTCAGTTCCCTCCATCACTACTTCAGACATTAGTGGAGTCCACGCCACATGTTGTTGAGTTATTTCTGTATGCTCGTGGGGACCCTACATGATATTAAGCAGGTGTACCAGTTTCTTTGGCTCTTCAATGTATCTCGATACCGCGTAGACAGCATAAACAGAGGTACTGTGATGTATCCACAGGATTATAGGCGAGAGTGGATGATGGTTCAAATGGCTCTGAGCACTATGAGACTTAACATCTATGGTCATCAATCCCCTAGAACTTAGAACTACTTAAATCTAACTAACCTAAGGACATCACACAACACCCAGTCATCACGAGGCAGAGAAAATCCCTGACCCCGCCGGGAATCGAACCAGGGAACCCGGGCGCGGGAAGCGAGAACGCTACCGCACGATCACGAGCTGCGGACGGATGATGGTTGACAGAGAATGATCACATATTGCTATGTGAGAAATCACTTAAAAATGCAACACTAGATTGAAGTCGTAAGAAATGTACAAAATCCTATGACCAATACACTGGCTTTTCAGATATACAGTGTTATGCTGTCTGATAGAAACGCTGTCTGTGATTCGCAAGTCTCTCCATTGTGTTGGATCCTACGGAGATGTCTTTTAAACTCCAGCATGGTTTTAGACAGTTTCCCTGCGTAGTGTAACTGTTCCTCAGTGTCAGACCCTACTTCTCTCCAGCTTTGTCCAGGTAGTCAATCCAGTTTAAGTTGGATCCCTCACTACTACATTCATTGGTTGCAATTGTAGTGGTGGCTCAGACCAAATAAGAATCAAATATTCGTCATAGGAGAATGAGTGTACATAAATGTATGATAATTATGGTCCTTTGGGAAGGAAAGTTCTCACAGAACAAATGAAACGGACAAGAAATCGTGTTAGCTGATTACTAATAGCGAAAGTAAATTGGTGGTGATGATTGCATTGGACGATTGGTGAGTAAAGAGAGTGAAATCATACAGAGACCGATTAATTGATTTGGAACAACGCGCCTAACACCTTACACGAATCTCCTTTGCCCCTTAGTTGCGAAACTTACATCCACTGGGAGGTCGCAGACCGAGACGGACGCTGTGCTGGTGCGGCGCATCTGCCCGCAAATCGACTGCTCCTCTCCAAGTCCAGACTTCCAGTCCACATCAGCCCCACGTATCGACTACCTCTCTCCAGCTTCTAGCACTGAGGTGTTCCAGTTTCTATGACTAACACTGAAGAAGTCCCCTGAAACTTTGTTCTGAGGTTCCTGCGTGGTGTTAGCCCACCAAAAACCCCATTTTTGGCCAGTCTGAGAGCACGTACTTTATTTCTCCAATCGAAAAACTCCTAAAAATTTTATTCTGGAAGGTTCGGCGTCGCTTTCCGGAAATTTGCGAGTGCTAGTCTATCGTATTCTCTCGTTCCAAAAACTTGTATGTGCCGCCGTACAGCAAGTCACCGCTCTCAAAGATAGAGCCCGCCGACCTATCAACAGTCGCTCTGTAGCTTTGCCTCTTCAATGTTTATGCTCAAGGCACCGGTGGCCCTGCGGCACGAGACAAAAGACTCGCCTGTGGAGGACCTCGCGGATAGTTTTTTTTTTTTTTTTTTTTTTTTTTTTGCATTCCCTCCTCTGATGGAGGAGGGCGGGCTGTTTGAGGGCATGCTGGCGTCCCTTTTCAGCCGTTGGTTTTTACATGGTTATTTTTATTTTGTACAATTTATTTTTACGCGGTTACTTCACAACAGTGAGATATTATTTTACAGGAGACGCTGTTTGCGCAGATGGCCAGGTTCCTTTGGAGAGAATTCCGTATTCGTATTCGCCACTGTGGCGAGAGCTGGAGGAGTTCATTGAACTCAGCGTGCAAGCGCTTTCTTCCGTTAGCGTTGTCAATCCTGTCAAAGACGCACGCCGCCCTCTGCCGGAGTGAATGGGTCATGGGTCACAAGTGGCTGCTCCCAGGGGCGGCTGCTGTTTATGCCCCGTTGCGCGCGTTCGGTCACTCGCTTCACCTGCTCAAGCCGAGGCGAGCAGAGACTGCAAGGGCCATGCTGTCAGTCCCCGCAACTACGAGAAGAATGACTTCAACATGCATTTTAGAATTAAGAGAAATTAAAGGAAATCCTGTACAATCATCACGTACTCCGACCGATAATACCACTTCTTTGAATATACATCGGAAATTATCAACCGCTTACACCTATCATATCGAGGAATTAAGTAACCTGAGTGAATAAGAATGTAACACAAGGTTGACTACAGCCTGCCGCATATCAAGCGGGATGTTTAAATGGAAATGCCGTGTGGCTAGGGCATCCAGTCGGATAGACCGACGCCTCGCGCAAGTCTTTCGAGTTGATGCCACTTCGGCGACATGCGTGTCGATGGGGATCAAATGATGATCATAAGGACAACACAACACCCAGTCCCTGAGAGGAGAAAATCTCCGACCCAGCCGGGAATCGAACCCGGACCGTTAGGGTTGACATTTCGTCGCGCTGACCACTCAGCTACCAGGGGCGGAAGGCGGAATGTTGATAATAACAGTAAATCAATCGACGAAGAAGCTGTTATGCTCACTGACAACGCATTGAGTGGGGAACATCAGGATCGGCTTATGGAAGGTTAAGAGGATGCCGAGATGACAGCAAACATTAGTGAAATATTCTGAATACACAGAAAAAAATGCGACGACGAATCTCCGACCGATGAAGACACCATATTACAAAAATACACGAAAAATGGACACAATAACAGAACCTCTTCTACACTGCGACAGTCTTCAAGATCATGATTGCGAAAGTAGAAATCAACGGCGGTACCTTCTTCAAAACAGACTAATCAAGTAGCAAAGAAGCTGAGAAATGAAATCAAAACTCCTGTTTCGAATATCAAAAAAACGTAAAAGCAAAAAGAAGTACAATTCAATCGCGCTGATCTCTATGTTGCATGTCAAAGAATTCTGTGAGCTGCAAAAATGAAGCCCGAGGAGCAAAATGTAGAACCCTCGACCTACCAAATGCGGCCTAACTTCGACATCCCTGAGCTGAGTGGGGATACGTCACTGAAATAGCACCAGCTGGCGGGATACAAAATGTAAGGGGTGTCGAAGGGGGCCGGCCGAAGTGGCCGTGCGGTTAAAGGCGCTGCAGTCTGGAACCGCAAGACCGCTGCGGTCGCAGGTTCGAATCCTGCCTCGGGCATGGATGCTTGTGATGTCCTTAGGTTAGTTAGGTTTAACTAGTTCTAAGTTCTAGGGGACTAATGACCTCAGCAGTTGAGTCCCATAGTGCTCAGAGCCATTTGAACCATTTTGTCGAAGGGGTGTCGAAAGGGTTGCGTGTCGTTCTGGCGCCCCGTAATAAGTGGCTGGCTGTCTCCATATGCCTACATTTTTGAAGTGCTCAACGAAGGAGCGTGTGTGGCACCGAGGGTGTCGCTGAACTGGGGTGGGGAGGGCGGGTGTCTCATAGGAACTCTTTGCCGATTTATTCGCACATGGGTCATCGGACGGCTGAAAGAGCGTACACTCCCTTTGGTGCTTCAGATCACTTTCAAATTTCGTCGAATGGTTTTGAACGATCCCTGGTGGTTCCACTCTGTATACGAGACCGAAAATTTCGGTCGCTCTACACACCCCAGGGATGCGATCTCGTCCAGTGCGTTTGCAGGTCCACAACGTGCTTAGAGAAGGGTTGAGTCATCCAAGGGCTGTCAGCTAGGGCTGTCGATAAAATATCGATACAGCTCGATTCTTTTTTCAAAATATATCGATAAATGTTATCTTTCACACACCGATATCGAAATGACAATATCAAGTGACGATATTTTTATTTTGTATTATACTTTTTTCCCAATTTTCGGTAAAGATTTGAAATTGTTCTTTCGAAATTGTAGTAGAACATAATTTTACTTTCACTGCGTGAAGGAGTCTTACTACTTTTTGAGCTTTCATCACGATCAGTCCTTCTCTTTGACAGTGTGAAGCAAGTATGGATGGTACAAAAGAAAATGTCCGATTGCGCTGGGGAGTGGCGGTGTGAATAGAATAACAAGATTACCGATGTGAAGAAATAGCACACCATTTGCGATAACAACAACTTCTAACGCAACTAGTGTGCTACTCCTTCACATCGACATTCTTCTAAAACAGTACTGAAGATGATGAACAAAAATATAAATGACAAGACTCGTGTTTGCGGTGGGCGGACACGTGTGAGGGAAATCCTGACGCAGTCGGCGCTCAACGCCACTAACAGAACCTACAACGTTTAACTTCACCACGCAATTTTGACGCTACAGTTGCTAGGTCGCTGGCGTTTGCAGAAATAAAAAAAAGACACTTAAGTCGACATGAAGTACTCTGGACAAATCGGATATGTGGCGAAACCCAACGACGGACCAATGGGGCACCTCTTCTTGTGCCACTTTTATGCATTACCACTGTTGGCAAAGTTGTTATCGCCAAGCATGAACGTGCATCGTTTTCCTTTCAGTCCTTGCTGCTAGCTTGTTGATGTACAAAATATCTAATAATAAATCAATACTTAAATAAACAGCTCTAGAACCGGCAGCATATTTACAATGTCCCGCGGATATTTTTATAGGGCGATAAGGCGATATTTTTCCCATCGATATATATATACTTTCTTTCGATATTAACGAGTGCCAGTTACTATCCATTTAAAATATCGATTTATCAAACGGAAGTAAGTCTTCTGTTCTCAGTCAGACGATCGTTTTGGTCGTAGATAATAAATTTTATAGAACTGAAAATGTAGTTAAGAAGGAATTAAATAAATTGCCTACATGAATTGCACAAACACTGTAGGATGTATCCTATGGAACAGAAATTGGGATGTGTGGGATAAAGCATTAACAATGGAATTTAATTCAACTGGAGTGAACATTTACCATACTTAATCAGATTACAAGAAAACATAACACTTCTGAATGAAATATAAAGGCTGGTGGTGCCTGGTGTGGACGGTTAAATAATCATAAATGTTAACAAAATGTCTCGACTGAAGCGATCGCGAATCACTGAATATACATAAGGAATGGGAATAGCGTATTAAACGATACATACACACTCTCTACGTCCACACGACGCAAAAGGAAGAAACAGAACTAGAAGAATATAACATGCGCTGCAACACTAATAGAGGCGGCAGAGTTTTGTTCCATCGGCATAACGCCGCGCAGAAAATTCACCCGTAGAATTAAATGAAAACTACGATCCGAAATGTAATTCGGATCGAGAACAGACATTCAATTACTTACAGAAATACGGATGAAGCTAACATGATCATAACAGAATCACATGGCCCGGGCCACAAAAAGGTAAACCAATAAAAAACAAAATTCTGGAAAGAAGACTAATTCACAATAAGAACTACACTCATAAGTAATTTGTTGTTAAACCGTTGCAAGCTAAAGTCGATACCGAGAACTGAAGGCTATCGGAACTATTACTGAATACATGGAACCGAATGACCGAAGGCACACACGCAAAACTGACAGAAAGTGCTGAACACAGATGAAAGAATAGAACAATACAATAAACTCACACACACACACACACACACACACACACACACACACTTATTCAAACACGAGTCCTAACTGGAATCAGGCATAGTCCTCACTTCATGCTCTCACAATTCCAGATTCCGAGAGAACAGTTATGAAACTGAACTGTTACAAAAGCTATCGTTCCCTGTACTGGACAAACCGCTCTGTATGATTATTAGTAGTGTCTGAAGCTGCGAGAGAAATCGGTTAACGCTTCAGATAGACTAGAAGTCACACACATTCAGCTAACGTATTCGACTGCTATGAACCAGCTCCTAAAAGCAACCTCACTCACCAAGTTCCAAGGACCAAGTGAACAGCACACACACGCGTAGTGTAAGTTATCGCCGGCCGGAGTGGCCGTGCGGTTCTGGGCGTTACAGTCTGGAACCGAGCGACCGCTACGGTCGTAGGTTCGAATCCTGCCTCGGGCATGGATGTGTGAGATATCCTTAGGTTAGTTAGGTTTAATTAGTTCTAAGTTCTAGGCGACTGATGACCTCAGAAGTTAAGTCGCATAGTGCTCAGAGCCATTTGAACCATTTGTAAGTTATCAGAAACACCCTGACCGCAGCCGCGCGGGTTTAGCCGAGCGGTCGGGGCGCTGCAGTCATGGACTGTGAGGCTGGTCCCGGCGGAGGTTCGAGTTCTCCCCCGGGCATAGGTGTGTGTATGTTTGTCCTTAGGATAATTTAGGTTAAGTAGTGTGTAAGTTTAGGGACTGATGACCTTAGCAGTTAAGTCCCACAAGATTTGACACACATTTGAACTCACACACACCCTTGCCGCACGTTGCCAACTTAAGCCCAATAGCGCTTCGACCAGAAGGGAACGAAACCACATTGCCGCTGTCTAGTCTCACGCCAAAGTTGGCTAAACTGCCGCAGACAAGAAATTTACATGCTAGCAGACGCTATGAAAACTGAACAGACATACGTATTCAGTCACTCTGTCATTCAAGTTGGTACGAATGTGAAAGAAAGATATATGTTACAATATAATTGCAATTACACGTAGGGAAAGTATAGGAACCATAGATACATATTAAATCAATATATTGATGTAAAACAGACATAGAAGAAATGTGAATTCAAGGAATGTATGCAGCTGTGGCTGATTGGAATATACACAACTGCTGATTCTTTCTCCCAACATGTTTATTGACTGTACTGAAAGTACACTGACGGGGAAAAACCCAAACATCAAAAAATAGATGTAGAGCAATGAAAATTCCGACATATATACGTCTAGGTAACATACGAGGTGTGGCTAGAAAAAAACCGGACTAGTACTGGTGAAACAATAAAACGAATGCAATAAGGCTGAAAGTCGCGTGGCCTGTCACGTGACTCTCGCTCCGCCAACTGCTCGAGTTTCATCTGCCTCCTGCACTCAGTCTGCCCGTGGCGTCTGTTTTAAGTAGTTGACCTTTTGTCTGTGCGTCGGAAAACGTTGAGTGTACAGAAAGAACAGCGTGTTAACATCAAATTTTGTTTCAAACTAGGAAAATCTGCAAGTGAAACGTTTGTAATGTTACAACAAGTGTACGGCGATGATTGTTTATCGCGAACACAAGTGTTTGAGTGGTTTAAACGATTTGAAGATGGCCGCGAAGACACCAGTGATGACACTCGCACTGGCAGACCATTGTCAGCAAAAACTGATGCAAACATTGAAAAAATCGGTAAACTTGTTCGACAAGATCGCCGTTTAACAATCAGAGCAGTGTCTGAGTTAACAGGAGTTGACAAGGAAAGTGTTAGGCAGATTCTTCATGAAAGTTTCAACATGAACAAAGTGTGTTCAAAAATGGTTCCAAAGTGTCTCACAACTGAACAGAAGGAACGCCGAAGAATGATTTGTTCTGACATCCTGGAAAACACTGAAAGTGATCCCACCTTCTTACAAAATGTTATTACTTGCGATGAATCGTGGTTTTTTACTTACGATCCCGAAACTAAACGCCAATCGATGCATTGGAAAACTCCTGGTTCTCCACAACAAAAAAAGCACGAATGTCAAAATCGAAATTCAAGGCAATGATGATTGTTTTTTTTTTTGACATCAAAGGGATTGTGCACATTGATTGGGTACCAGAGGGACAAACAGTGAATCAGCATTACTACATTAGCGTCCTGGCTACCCTACGTGAGCGAGTACGGAGAAAACGGAACGATTTGTGGAGAAAAAAGTCATGGATCCTTCACCAAGACAATGCCCCAGCTCACAGTGCGTTGTCAGTGAAGACGTTTTTGGCAAAACACAACATTCCCATCTTAGATCATCCACCCTACTCACCTGATTTGGCCCCCTGTGACTTTTTTCTTTTCCCTAAAGTCAAGTCAGCTTTGAAAGGAACTAGATTTGAGACTGTTGAAGCAGTAAAAGAAAAAGCGACGGAAGTAATGTATGGACTTACCGAAAATGATCTGCGGCATTGTTATGAACAGAGGAAAATTCGTATGGAGCGGTGTAGAGACCGAGGAGGAGAGTACATTGAAGGAGATAACATGAAATTGTAAATAACTGTAAATAAATGTTTTTTCTAGCATCAGTCCGGTTTTTTTCTAGCCGCACCTCGTATTTAAGAAACGAATGCTGCAAGATTAGAGATTAATGTAACAGCGGGAAAAGCAATTGCAGATGTCAAACGCTCGTACATTAACAATCGCTGTAATAGCCAGAATTTTTCCTTCAAGTATTCAAACGCACATGCATTGTGATGTACAGGTGCCGTATGTCACTTTGTGGGCTTGAGTTCCATGCCTGTTACACTTGTTCGGTCAGTACAGGGACTATTAAAGCTGGTTGTGGATAACGCTGGAGTTGTAGTCCGATGTTGTCCCAAACACGGTCGACTAGCAATAGATATGGTGCTCCAACAGGACAAGGTAAATGAGTCTCTTTATAACAGGTTACGACAGCGGTACGTGGGCGAGCGTTATCCTGTTGGAAAACACTCCCTGGAATGCTGTTCATAAATGGCAACACAACAGGTGGAATCACCAGACTGACGTACAAATTCACAGTCAAGAGGCGTGGGATAACCACGAGAGTGCTCCTGCAGGACATACGAAGTCGCACCCCAGACCGTACCTCCAGGTGTAGGTCCAGTATATCTAGGCCATAGGTTGCTTGGAGCCGCTCACCTAGCCTCCTTTCTAACCTACACACGGCCATCACTAGCACCGAGGCATAACGGGCTTCGCCGGCCGCTCTGGACGAGTGGTCCTAGGCGTTACAGTCGGGAACAGCGCGACCGCTACGGTCGCAGATTCGAATCCTTCCTCGGACATGGATGTGTGTGATGTCCTTGGGTTAGTTAGGTTTAAGTAGTTCTAAGTTCTAGGGGACTGTGACCTCAGAAGTTAAGTCCCATAGTGCTCAGAGCCATTTGAACCATAACGGGTTTTCATCAGAAGAGACAATAGACCTCAACCCCGCGCCCCAATGAGCTCTCGCTTGAGTTACAAACGGCGGTTTCTTGGGGTTAATGAAATACATCCTGCAGTGTGTCTGGCTCAGATCTGTCCTTGAAGTAATCGATCTGTAACAGTTCGTTATGTCACTGAGCATTAGATACACTGTGCATTAAACGCACAAATGCATTATATACGGTACTTACAGGGTGTTTCAAAAATGACCGGTATATTTGAAACGGCAATAAAAACTAAACGAGCAGCGATAGAAATACACCGTTTGTTGCAATATGCTTGGGACAACAGTACATTTTCAGGCGGGCAAACTTTCGAAATTACAGTAGTTACAATTTTCAACAACAGATGGCGCTGCAAGTGATGTGAAAGATACAGAAGACAACGCAGTCTGTGGGTGCGCCATTCTGTACGTCGTCTTTCTGCTGTAAGCGTGTGCTGTTCACAACGTGCAAGTGTGCTGTAGACAACATGGTTTATTCCTTAGAACAGAGGATTTTTCTGGTGTTGGAATTCCACCGCCTAGAACACAGTGTTGTTGCAACAAGACGAAGTTTTCAACGGAGGTTTAATGTAACCAAAGGACCGAAAAGCGATACAATAAAGGATCTGTTTGAAAAATTTCAACGGGCTGGGAACGTGACGGATGAACGTGCTGGAAAGGTAGGGCGACTGCGTACGGCAACCACAGAGGGCAACGCGCAGCTAGTGCAGCAGGTGATCCAACAGCGGCCTCGGGTTTCCGTTCGCCGTGTTGCAGCTGCGGTCCAAATGACGCCAACGTCCACGTATCGTCTCATGCACCAGAGTTTACACCTCTATCCATACAAAATTCAAACGCGGCAACCCCTCAGCACCGCTACCATTGCTGCACGAGAGACATTCGCTAACGATATAGTGCACAGGATTGATGACGGCGATATGCATGTGGGCAGCATTTGGTTTACTGACGAAGCTTATTTTTACCTGGACGGCTTCGTCAATAAACAGAACTGGCGCATATGGGGAACCGAAAAGCCCTATGTTGCAGTCCCATCGTCCCTGCATCCTCAAAAAGTACTGGTCTGGGCCGCCATTTCTTCCAAAGGAATCATTGGCCCATTTTTCAGATCCGAAACGATTACTGCATCACGCTATCTGGACATTCTTCGTGAATTTGTGGCGGTACAAACTGCCTTAGACGACACTGCGAACACCTCGTGGTTTATGCCAGATGGTGCCCGGCCACATCGCACGGCCGACGTCTTTAATTTCCTGAATGAATATTTCGATGATCGTGTGATTGCTTTGGGCTATCCGAAACATACAGGAGGCGGCGTGGATTGGCCTCCCTATTCGCCAGACATGAACCCCTGTGACTTCTTTCTGTGGGGACACTTGAAAGACCAGGTGTACCGCCAGAATCCAGAAACAATTGAACAGCTGAAGCAGTACATCTCATCTGCATGTGAAGCCATTCCGCCAGACACGTTGTCAAAGGTTTCGGGTAATTTCATTCAGAGACTACGCCATATTATTACTACGCATGGTGGATATGTGGAAAATATCGTACTATAGAGTTTCCCAGACCGCGGCGCCATCTGTTGTTGAAAATTGTAACTACTGTAATTTCGAAAGTTTGTCTGCCTGAAAATGTACTGTTGTCCCAAGCATTTTGCAACAAACGGTGTATTTCTATTGCTGCTCGTTTAGTTTTTATTGCCGTTTCAAATGTACAGGTCATTTTTGAAACACCCTGTACGTAATAACATGGAACACACAATGGAAACAACACTATACGATGCACTGAGAGACCAAGATACATGGACACCCTTGAACCCAATCGCCAACAAAATCTCAAAAGCAGAACATGGCATATACAAACAGACTCATCAATACAGAAGGCGCAGAAGACAAAGACAGGCCAACATAGCTCGAGCAGCTCCAGTACAGACGACGAAACGAGTGACAATGACAACACTGACTAACATAGATACACAAAATATACATAACATAAAACATGTTGAACATGTGCAACTACCCACGTAAACATCAATCAAAGACTGAAATTTATATCTTATTATGAATGAATCTAAGTAAAAGTAGAAGCAATTAGAGTAGTCCGTGGATAGTTATTGTTCTGAATCCACGTTAAACCTGTACCCAACGTTGTTAAGTAGTTACATAAATGAACACATCATTGTAAATGTCATAACAACTCAAACAATGTAAATAAACGACGTAAACAGATCATAGATATTACGCAGTTATACAAAATTAATGGATGCACTACTCAAATAAGTCTAGTTTTATTCTACAAAAATGTTTTTACAAGATTAATAATAGGTTAATATTGGCTTGGTATTTCTCCTACAGCTATGTAGGAACAGTATATAGGTTACATTGAGACAGGATCTTGATCCAAAGTCACGCAGAATTTATTTACTACCTAAGCCAATGGTAGTAGTTGGTACGTAACCTAACAGACATCAACTCACACAGAACGCTAACAAACAACACCGACATAGATTAGATTCGTATAGACTGAACAAATCGAGTTTTCAGAAAGAGGGATGGATGTTCATGCGGATTATACTAAAATGTGTAGCACCAAATGTGGACGCTGGACTTGAAGTTCATTATAAAGTCTCCTTCCCCAGGTGGTGATGGTGAAGGGATATCTATAGCTGTTCTTTCCTGTCTTCTTTTATTCTCTTCTTAAATTATGCCATAAATTTATAAAATGGGCTTTGAGCACTGTGGGACTTAACATCTGTGGCCATCAGTCCCCTAGAACTTAGAACAACTTAAACCTAAGGACATCACACACATCCATGCCCGAGGCAGGATTTGAACCTGCGACCGTAGCGGTCGCGCAGTTCCGGACCGAAGCGCCTAGAACCGCTCGGCCACCGCGGCCGGCCATAAAATTATAATTTTCTGCTTCCAAATGCCTGTATTTTTCTTTAAAAAGTACGCCTAATTGGTGTAAGTACATAGAAGATAACACCAAAGTGCAGACAAAAGAACTCCACGCAGCCACTCCTCCACCCACGTGATGCTGCGTGAGCAACAGTGCCTTAGGCCTCAAGTGCGTAGCACAAATTTGCTGCGCGGTGGTGGCCATGGGCAATGCTTAATAGCTCTGTGTCGAGCACTACGGCCAGCATAAAGTAATATCGTGGCAGACCCTAGTAGTCACAATGCAGCATGAAAAATAAACGCAGCTTGTCACTGTAGTGCCAACTGCTGCTTGAATTGCTATTGCCCATGCAGTACGATGCACCAGGGTCATACGCCGAATACAACGGTCTTCCCTCTCGTTAATGCCACGCTGCGGTCCGAAGCCCGGTCTTCTTGAAACAGTACCTCCCAGTCACTATCGCTGCCAGCAATCATGTACAGCGGCTACATTCCTGCCAAGTCTTTCTGCAGTATCTGCAGGAACTTTCAGTTTCTGATAGCCCTATTACAAGATCTCTTTCACACTCAATGAGATGCTGATAATGGCATCTTTGTCGCGTTAAGCCGGCCTCCATGGCCGAGCGGTTCTAGGCGCTTCACTCTAGAACCGCGCTGCTGCTACGGTCGCAGGTTCGAATCCTGCCTCGGGCATGGATGTGTGTGATGTCTTTAGGTTAGTTAGGTTTAAGTAGTTCTAGGGGACTGATGACCTCAGATAGTCTCATAGTGCTTAGAGCCATTTGAATCATTTTTGTCGCGTTAAAGGCATTCCTGAGTGAACATGAACTCAGTATGTTCTGTCTGAAAGGTAACTAACGCTCATCTCCGTTACAGCATGTTCACTACTGGCCATTAAAATTGCTACACCATGAAGATGACGTGCTACGGACGCGAAATTCAACCGACAGGAATAAGATGCTGTGGTATGCTTTTGAGAACATTCACACAAGGTTGGCGCCGGTGGCGACACCTACAACGTGCTGACATGAGGAAAGTTTCCAACCGATTTCTCATACACAAACAGCAGTTGACCAGCGTTGCCTGGTGAAACGTTGTTGTGATGCCTCGTGTAAGGAGGAGGAATCCGTACCATCACGTTTCCGACTTTGACAACGGTCCCATTGTAGCCTATCGCGATTGCGGTTTATCGTATCGCGACATTGCTGCTCGCGTTGGTCGAGCTCCAATGACTGTTAGCAGAATATGGAATCGGTGGGTTCAGGAGGGTAATACGGAACGCCGTGCTGGTTCCCAACGGCCTCGTATCACTGGTAGTCGAGGTGACAGGCATCTTATCCGCAAGGCTGTAACGGTTCGTGCAGCCACGTCTCGATCCCTGTGTCAACAGATGGGGACGTTTGCAAGACAACAACCATCTGCACGAACAGTTCGATGACGTTTGCAGAAGCATGGACCATCAGCTCGGAGACCATGGCCGCGGTTACCCTTGACGGTGCATCACAGACAGGAGCGCCGGCGGTAGAGTACTCAACCACGAACCTGGGTGCACGAATGGCAAAACGTCATTTTTTTTCGGATGATTCCTGGTTCTGTTTACAGTATCATGATGGTCGCATCCGTGTCTGGCGACATCGCGGTGAACGCACACTGGAAGCGTGTAATCGTCATCGCAATACCGGCGTATCACCCGGCGTGATGGTATGGGGTGCCATTGGTTACATGTCTCGGTCACCTCTTGTTCGCATTGACGGCACTTTGAACAGTGGACGTTACAGTTCAGATGTGTTACGACTCTTGGCTCTACCCTTCATTCGATCCCTGCGAAACCCTACATTTCAGCAGGATAATGCACGACCGCATGTTGCAGGCCTTTCTGGATACAGAAAATGTTCGACTGCTGCCCTGGCCAGCACATTCTCCAGATCTATCACCAACTGAAAAAGTCTGGTCAAATGTGGCCGAGCAACTGGTTCGTCACAATACGCCAGTCACTACTCTTGGTGAACTGTGGTATCGTGTTTAAGCTGCGTGGGCAGCTGTACCTGTACACGCCATCCAATCTCTGTATACTCAATGCCCTGGCGTATCAAGGCCGTTATTACGGCCAGAGGTGGTTGTTCTGGGTACTGATTTCTCAGGATCTATGCACCCTAACTGCGTGAAAGTGTAATCACATGTTAGTTCTGGTATAATATATTTGTCCAATGAATACCCGTTTATCATCTGCATTTCTTCTAGGTGTAGCAATTTTAATTGCCAGTAGTATATTTAAAGCGGACATGATATGCGTCCTCATAGTGGAACTACTAGCGCCGTTCTTAGCGTCTAGCGTGAAATTTAAAGAGATGTTATCTTTGAGATGTGAAAACCCGCCTACCACCTTTCGTCGATCTCGCACAGTTCCTACACGGTGTTGGGATATTTTTCCCTCAGTATATAGCATGCTAAATGATAAGTGAAAATGCCATTGAAACATGAAGGGGCTCATATAGACACCCTTCAACTACTACGTGCCAAAAAGCGAGCGCATTTGGCGGTTTTTCCTTTGTAACACGTAAGGTTTAGCACAGTTGTTGCACTGCGAGGAGACTGGCGACAGAGACACACCACATTTCTTGCTAAACCTCCGCGCCTCAGCAATATCGGACGTACCGGGTCCAGCACTAAGGTCCATACTGTGAAACACGTATGTAACATAGCAGCGATGGCGAGGCATTGTAGCATCTGTGACCAGAGAGTATGCGCTTGACCGCGCGAGTGTTGCAGAGCGGTTCTCAGTCTGTCTGTCAGTCGTTGCGAGTCTGTCAGTAGTCGTTGCGAGTCTGTAGCTCTGTCTAGTTGAGAGCAGTACTCTGTCTGTAGTCGTGGCAGTCGGTAGCTCGGTTTAGTCGTCATGCAGAGCGGTCGGTCAGTAGTAGCAGCCCAGTGCGGTTGTGTGATGTAGGCGGTCGGCAACACTGGTCAAGATGGTGAATAAGGTATACTGTTAATTAATATAATTATTAGATAATGAAAAATTTTATTTATTGTAATTATTCTCCAACAAGTTCCCCAATAATAATTTTTATTTCAAAAGCATTTTCTCAAAAATTTAATTTTTTATTGAACTAAAGATTTCGTTGCACTTCCCATTTCATTCCGCTTCTTTTGAAGAAAAATTTCACTAAAATCACAAAAAAAGAGAATATTATTATTTGCAATGCAGTTCCTCCAAGCGGTGCGCAACAACAAGAGCAGAAATTTGACATCCAGTTATTCTGAGGTAAGACTTTAATTCTGATTGTTTTACACAGGGCCAAAGACCGATATTTCGGTTTAATTGAATTTTCTTATCACTGAATGGACTTTAATTTTTTTTTTTTTTTTTTTTTGAAGAACTTATATTTGAGTCAGATTGCGAATTTCACATTTTTGTTGCCATTGTCAGTACATTTCATTGTGGGCAGGTTACGCTTAGCGCAATGTCCATTAGCATCCATAAATAATATTGTTCATTACTTTTAAATTTTTGTGGGGAGGTTACACTTGGCGACACCCAGTCCAGGATCGAATTTCGTTGAGAGTCTTTTGAAAAACAGTCACATATCTGCTCTTATTTGCTTAGATATAATTAGGATTTGGCGCAACGCTTTTATTAACTTGTGACTTTCTTTCTACAGGTCAACGGCAATTCGTTGCTCTGTTGTATTTGTGTGTTGCTTTTGCATTGTGCTTATTTGTTTTGTGAATAATTGTGACTATTGCAAAAATGCCGCGAAAGACTGTGAATAGTGTATCGCGAAGTATTGTGAATGAAATTACCGACTTAAACAACGTGACCGATAGTAATTGTGATACGCAGTGTAATGATGACAATCCTGCGTTCACTAACAATCAGTGCATTCCAACCACTAATGATGACTTTTACCTTAATGATGAACAAACGAACTCAATTGTCTCATCTGTTAACTTGACGACAATTGATGACGCGGAGCGGTCTATAGTAATGAGCGCTGCCGAGCTTAACACACCCGATTTAGAAAATCTAAGTAATGTACAGACAAATTTTTCGAATGAAAATGGTCAGTGTAGTGAGAGTATGACGGATCCATTTAATTCCGAAATAATGCCTGACAGTGTACATCCGACTGACAAACCTTTTTCTAAATTACAGAATGACCAAATGGTCACGGAAAGCGAGAGAGTTCTAGATCCACCACTAAACAGCACAGAGAATATAAACGCTAGTTTTGACTTGGTACGAATTATGAGAAGTTTGCTACAACAGCAAAGTGAGAAAATAGACAACAGTAGTAAATATCTCAAACAAAAATTTAGTGAACAGGACAAAAAACTTAATAAAATTGATGAAAATTTTAGACAACTTAGGGAAGATAACAAACAGCTAAATGAAAAATTAGACGACAATTCTAGACAGCTTAGTGAACAAATTAGAGCTGTTGCCGCGCAGTGTCATGACACTAAGGAACAGTTGCGCACGGAAATTGAGCCTTGTTCACAAAAAAATAGCGAAGAAATTAAGTCTGTTGCGCAAGAATTAAGGGAAATGCAAACAGCCGCAACAGAAACACTCAGAGACGAAATTAGCGGAGTCGCTAAACAATGCTCTGAAAAAGCTACACAATTACGGGACGAGTTTAAAGCAATAACGGTAGAACTTTCGCGCACAATGGACGCAAAGATAGACGCGAAATTCGAACAGCAGAACACTCAGATTAACGAGCGCTTTAATCAGCACATACAGAACAGTGATACGCGTTTCCGCAAATTTATTCAAGATCAAAACAAAGCAAAACGACAAGTCATGGAAACAATCACTGCACAAAGACAAGAAGACAAACGTAAAATGTTCGCGAAAGCGAAGACGTATGTAGACATTAATATTACTACAGTGTCCGACAAAATTAATACCATAGAACAATTGAACGCGGAATTACGGGATGAAATTTCTGACCTTAAATCAAAAACAGATACACACACAGTAAATATTCAAACAGTGACAGACAGATTCGAACAATTAGATCTAACACAGGATTGCGATGTCATCAAAGCTGATGTTAAAAAACTGAGCGAAACTACGCGTAAGTTGCAAAAACAGATTAATGCGTCCGATTCTAAAACCGACGATCAGGTTAAAATACTGACTGAAAAATGTGATGAATTGGCCAGTCGTATTGATGTTATCGAAAATACTAATGACAATAAATCAGACGATACTGCACCGGTTTCATTTATCCAAACACCTGAATTTCAAAATTTACAGCAGACAATTAATAAGATCGATTCATCTAACAACACGTTACGTAGGAAGTTATCAAATTTACAACAAGAAGTAACAGAGATGAAAAACATTTCAGTTAATAACATGCCACAACAGACGCCACTTTTTGAACATGAGTCTGACACACGCAGCGTGTATAATGTGAATAATTTACAGAGACTACGCGAAGTAAAATCCGAAAAGCCACGCGACTTAAAATATGAAAAGCTACGCAACTTGAAATCCGAAATGACACAGACGAACAGATTCACACACAAACCTGAACGTGTTATCAAACCGAGTGACGAGAACGTAGATTTCGAGCAATTTGCATTTGTAAGAAAATGTAAAGAACTTAATAATGACAGCGTACAGGTACACGCTTTGCACTGTATACGACAATTTATCTTTGTACATTCACCGCTATTACCTGTAATGCAAAAGCTAGCTTTGAACCAGATGCGACAATTTATTTTTGTATTTTCATCAGCATTGCCCGTAATAAGGAAACTAGAATTAACATGGATACAACTATTTACTTTTGGAATTTTTCCGCTATTGCTTGCAACGCAAAAGCTAAAATTTATTTGCAGTGCGTAAATGACCTCAGGGGATTCATTACGCTTTAATGAATATGTGCCGTAGCGAGCATAGGGCCCCGAGCTGTGGTAGTGCTGTTTCATCTTTAGTTTTCTGCACTGCTGCCTTTTCTTCTACTATCCTTTATATCTATCCAAACTGCTCTTTAACTATTGCTCTACCTAGTATTAAGAAACATGTAATGAAAACCGGATATGACAAATATTTTACCGAATGTGACAATTTTCAGTAGGCACTCCCGTAATGGCAACTACCGCCGTAATTTTATTAACAGATAAAATCGTAATCATCAGTATGTGTAAAATTATCAGCAATAGGAACCATATTTTTGTAACAATAGATGTTTTTCACCACAGCAGCATGAAAGTCAGCCGCTTAGCATGCCTAACCAACAATGCAGTCTACAAGGTCAACCAAACTTTAATGTTTCGCCGCGTGCACGTATAGTCCCAGCTCCAACAAATAGTAACGCATGGCAGCAAAGAAATAACTACGTACAGATAACACACTATTTCAACTCGTATCGCAATGCGCCGTATAGAAATTACTATCATGACAGACGTAAAAAAAATGATGAGCACAATTTTCAGCGTACATTTAATAACAGTCGATCTTATGAGCAGCAACAACATCAGCAACAACAAATAATCATGAATGAAACAGACAATAGGTGTCATCGATAGCGTAATACGTCAGTAAGAAATAACAGAGCAGTTCAAATAGTCGAAATGCCACAGCATCCTCCCGTAAATAACAGGACGTACGATAGATTTTAACCAGATACAGCACAGATTGCATATTACAGTAACGCAAACATTACTTTTGACACGCAGAATTTTGTTCACGAGAATGTTATTTGAAACATGCTTTGTTGAATCCTCCACTCTTATCGCACCCAGATCTTACCAGAAATTTTTCCATTGCCACCGACAGTTCTAACACCGCTTTAGGCGTACACATTTTCCAGGAAATTGAAGAAGATGGTTCTACAGTAATAAAAAACATCGCATTTGCAAGCCGCATTTTGTCACTTGCTGAACGAAATTATTCCGTTACAGAACTGGAAACATTATGTGTTGTATGGGCTTTTACGAGATTTCGGCACTTTCTTTATGGCAGACATACCACCGTTTACACAGACCATAGAGCTATACAATTTTTGCTTTCAGCTAAATTTACTCACGACAGATTAAGCAGATGGAAACTTTATTTACAAGAATTTAATTTTACAATAGTTCACATTCCCGGCACACAAAATGTTATAGCAGACGCACTATCGCGTTCTCTCGGCAACAATCAGCAAGACGTAGCAACCAACTTCTGCAAAACAAATTTCAGTGTCATGTACATTCGGCAAGTTGCTTTTGAAAATTTTATTTCATCGTCATTACAGGACATAGCACACGAACAAAATAAAGAGAATGTGTGGAAAGAAATTAAACACCTTTGGCAAGATAGAAAAAATGTTACGATTAGAAACCATTACACTGTACGCAATGACGTTCTGTTTCGCCGCTCTCATCCTGACAGCAACAATTGGTTATTATGCATTCCTGACGAACTGGTCAACAAATTAATTTGGTACACTCATTTAAGCTACGCACATTACGGAGCACGAAAATGTTTTCTTATACTGAGACAGAACTGTTATTTTGCCAACATGGAGAAACGTATACGACGAGTTTTAGCGTCTTGTAAAATTTGCCAGAAAGCTAAATCAGACACCACTTCACATATTCCTCCATTATATCCCATTATACCTGTTAAATTAAGACATATGGCCGCAGTAGATATTTTTGGTCCGATTCCGAGAACTAACAGAGGTTTTTGCTACATTTTTGTCGCTGTTGAGCTCACTTCAAAATTTGTTACTTTCACTCCATTACGCAAAGCTACTGCTAAAACTGTTTCGAAAGCATTTGTAAAACATTTTCTATTTCATGTAGGGCATGTAATGAAAGTAATTTCTGACAATGGATCTCAATTTCGTAGTAGCGTATGGACACGCATGTTACGAGCCAGAAACATTTCTCCGATCTATATATCCAAGTATCACGCTTCTTCGAACCCCTGTGAAAGATTAATGAAAGAAATTGGTAAACTGTGCCGAATATACTGCCACAAAAGACATATTGATTGGGACACACACATATTCTCATTCCAAGATGTAATTAATTCCATTCCAAATGAATCCACTATGCTATCTCCGTCTGTTATACTGAAAAATGCTGAACCACCTAACAAAATTAAAGAATTAATAACATTTCCTACATCTCGTCGATTACGACACCACGAAATAATTAACATTGCGCTGAACAACATCAAACGTGCCGCAGAGCGCCGGAGAAGACAGCAAAAACAGGTTTGTACACGCCGCGACTTTCACGTTGGACAGAAGATATTGATACGTACACACTATTTATCCAGTAAATTAAAAGGTAAGTGCAGTAAATTTGAACTTCTATACGCAGGTCCGTATCGGATTCGCAGCATCCCTCACCCCAATGTTGTACACGTCGAAACTTTGAGAACCAGAAAATCGAAAGGCAATCACCATATCTCAAACATTAAACCGTTTATTGAGTGAAACCACTGTATGATTCAACACACTATGATGTCATTTACTAATGCAATTAATTCACCTGACTAATTACTGATGATTATCGTATTTTTTCTTGGCAAGTGCCCGGCAAGGTAAGGTTAGCAGGTCGCTTTTCTTGTCGTTACACATCAGACCGTGCACATTTTCCACTTTTTTTGTGTATATGATTGTACTCCAGTTTTGTTTGTATGTATTGTGAAATAGTTAAGATATAACACACAACAGTCGACTTTGACATTTTTTTTTTTTTGCCCTATGACATCTCAACATCGTGACTGTTTTACATTTTTTTTTGCTACTGCATTGTATTATTCTGTGTACATTTTTGCATCTGAACACTGTCAACGTCTTTAACATATTACGTTTTCTGTCATGTTATGCTGTATGGTTAATTGTGTCACCATAAACCAGTCATTATTTAGTGGGTATATGATTTAAATGCAAGACATTAATCTCTGCTCATCAATTTCAGAAAGAAATGATGCATGTAAGAAATAAATTCAACAGAAATGGGAATTTCACCTACGGGATAAGCGAAAGGAGATGCAATAACTTTATGAGGAAGAGTAAATGGATCAGGATTGGCAGGCATTAACAAGAATATACAATACTCATCACAGAATAGCAGTCTTAACTAATTTTTTCTTTCAGAATACAAGGTGATTGATGCAGGCTGTCAGACTGAACTACACACCTTAGTTTTAGTGATGAAATATGCTAGAGATAAGGAATAGTTGTATAATGAGTAATGAAGTGATTTTTTGCAGATGAAGTTTTTCTTTACAGGTGATGATAATAGTGAAGTTATGATGGTATTGATAATGAAGTTTTTTCTTTACAGATGAGGACAGTGTTGAAGTTATGTATTTATGCTACGTAGTTATTTAAGTATTTGTTGCAGTTTGCTTTGACAGCAGGTGTTATATTGCATAGTAGGATGACAGAAAGTTTTGGAAAGGACAGCTATGGAACACAATTTATACACATTTCACTACCTGTTAATTCGAAGTTCACTACTTTTCAGCATAGTGTGCGTTTCTTCTTTCAGGTCAATAATCCGTTTTTGTATTTTTTCCAGGAGAAGCTTTTCATGATACTTACTAAACCTGTTACTTATTATACCTGTTCTAGTACTTGCATTTTTTTTTTATTACCCATTTGTGTCTATCATTTATAAATGTGATCACATATACTGCCTTGTTACATAACCTTGGTACAGCTGACTCATGACGAATGACGTTACCTATCCTCATTTGCAGCAATAGGTCAAAAGCAAATAGTGTTATGCCTCAGCAATTAATTATCGATCCCAATGCAATGCATTGCAAAAATAAAAAATAAAAAAAAAATAATAATGTATTACCAGTCCCACATAATGTCACTAGTTTATGATAATTCTGAATAATACTGATTAGCTCTGAATAGTATGTCGCTTGAGTAATGACTTCTTAATGAGACCAAAAAAAGTATATATTTAAGATAATGCTTTGTCACTAGCTAATAACTGCCACTGTTTATTGTAATGCCTGTGATTATTAATGCTTTGATTGTAATTAACTGATTTTTAATAATGACTTCGTAATGATCTGAGTAATACTGAATGATGAACTATGTTTTATTCCATTCAATACTTGCTGGCCACTGAGTGCCAATAATTAATGTCGCTCGATGAATTGTTATTAATTATGCCATTAATTAGCTCTTGTTTTCCATGTTGAGTTTTCATGTTTTGGTTAATGGCCAATGAGTGCCAATAATTTGTATCACTCAATGTATTATGTTAATGCTAGGCCAATAATTGACTCTCCTTTTCAATTAAGGCTTCTGATGAACATTATTCTGTCTTACTAAATATACTTTGTAACTGGCCAAGGACTACCACTGTTTATTGTAATACGATTACCCATGATGCCAGCTAGTGATTCTTAATAGATTGGAATGACACATAATTAATTAACTATGGTACTGTTTAATAATGCTTTGTAATTAGAAGAAGACTAATTATTCTTACTATTGGAATGACAAATGATTAATTAACGACAAATGATTAATTAACTGTAATTAGACAAATGATTAATTAACGACAAATGATTAATTAACTGTAATTAGGAGAAGGTTAATGATTCTTAATTACACTCTGTAACTGAAAAGAATGCGATTATTTCATAATGCTTTGTAACCAGGAAAAGAAGGCTACTGATTCTATGTAAAACAATTAATGAACATTTTTCTGTAATACTACATACTTGGTACAGAAATGTTCAATAACTAGGCTATGAATGCCACAAACTACTCATGAAGACTGTAATTGTCAATATTATGTGACTTGATGTCCTTCACCTCATAAGCTGACTACCCTGAATTACTGCAATGTCCATTTGTCCTGTTTATCCTAGTGATCATGGAGCACTATCTTTGGTTTTGCACTAATTCTACGTGGGTGTGCCTTGTAAGAGTGTGGTGTTGACACGACATGCTGTCCACCACCGTGAGCGATGAAGACATTATTATGGTCCCACTGTTTGGTGTACGTAATGTACTGCCAAAATGAAAATATGGAACATTACTACGACAGTTCAGTGTCTTGGCTACACTGATAAATTCTGATGGGAAAAGAGCTTCAAATTGTGTCACTTGGTGTTGTACTTCTGTGGAAAGATATGGACTTTCAGAACAGCTGTGTGCAATCTAAAGTGCTACAACCATGATGCAATCCTTCCGTTTCCTATCCTGATTCTTGTCACATAAAGAAAAAATTTTTTGGTAACATCATTTATGTTCATAGGTTATACATTTTTCGATTTGTTGAACTCCAGTGCGAGTACACTTATGACACTGGTCGACATGATGTTTTGCCATTATGTTTATTTGTTCTGAAAATGCTAAAGACATTTTTTTCAGTGCGTGTGCACTTTGGACATGATTTTTTTTTGCCATTATGTTTATTTATTGCGAAAATACTAAAGACATTTTTTTTATTTGTTCTGAAGTACAGTATATGTACACTCTTGTCTTTTATATTGTATATACATTTTTATTGTAATGATATGTTCTGAACTACAGTGCATGTGCACTTATGTTAGGTGTTAATATGTTTTCTACTGAACTTCAGTGCCTGTGCACTTTTCTCATTTTTCAATATGATTTGTACTATTCTGTATATTCAATACTTAATTGCGTATGCACTTATGTCATTTGTTACTAATTGTATATACATTTCATCATTTGCTGATATGTTCTCAATTGCAGTGCATGTGCACTCATGTCACTTTTCAACATAATATTTTTTGCCAGTCTGTTCATTTGTTCTGAATATGCTAAAGAATTTTTTCAGTGCCTGTGCACTTTGTTATCTGTCAAATAATTTGTATATACTTTTCTGATTTGCTACTATGTTTTGTACTCACATTTTGTCTTTGTCTGATATATTTTGTACTTAGTGCGTGTGCACAACATTTAAATATTCTGTAAGTTGTAGAATTTTGTTAATTAAAGAAAAATTTTGCCGCGCTTGGCAAGTCCAAATGACTCACCATCGCTGCCAAATTTTTGCCCCCCCAGTGGAGGGTTATGAAACACGTATGTAACATAGCAGCGATGGCGAGGCATTGTAGCATCTGTGACCAGAGAGTATGCGCTTGACCGCGCGAGTGTTGCGAGCGGTTCTCAGTCTGTCTGTCAGTCGTTGCGAGTCTGTCAGTAGTCGTTGCGAGTCTGTAGCTCTGTCTAGTTGAGAGCAGTACTCTGTCTGTAGTCGTGGCAGTCGGTAGCTCGGTTTAGTCGTCATGCAGAGCGGTCGGTCAGTAGTAGCAGCCCAGTGCGGTTGTGTGATGTAGGCGGTCGGCAACACTGGTCAAGATGGTGAATAAGGTATACTGTTAATTAATATAATTATTAGATAATGAAAAATTTTATTTATTGTAATTATTCTCCAACAAGTTCCCCAATAATAATTTTTATTTCAAAAGCATTTTCTCAAAAATTTAATTTTTTATTGAACTAAAGATTTCGTTGCACTTCCCATTTCATTCCGCTTCTTTTGAAGAAAAATTTCACTAAAATCACAAAAAAAGAGAATATTATTATTTGCAATGCAGTTCCTCCAAGCGGTGCGCAACAACAAGAGCAGAAATTTGACATCCAGTTATTCTGAGGTAAGACTTTAATTCTGATTGTTTTACACAGGGCCAAAGACCGATATTTCGGTTTAATTGAATTTTCTTATCACTGAATGGACTTTAATTTTTTTTTTTTTTTTTTTTTTTTTGAAGAACTTATATTTGAGTCAGATTGCGAATTTCACATTTTTGTTGCCATTGTCAGTACATTTCATTGTGGGCAGGTTACGCTTAGCGCAATGTCCATTAGCATCCATAAATAATATTGTTCATTACTTTTAAATTTTTGTGGGGAGGTTACAACTGATCTCTCGCTAGCCGCTAGCACCCTGTTCTCGCTAACACAAGAGGCGAACTTGCACAAGCTGGCAGGGATCGCGGACGCACCGAGAGGTTGCTGTACCTGTCCTGAGACCAGACTACACGCCTAAATGAGGACTTAGACTACTGTCTTACTTTGATGACACTACATTTGCGATCTAAACTGTCTAAGGTCGCTGACTTCGCATTTATATACGCTCAATTCACTTTGCACACAAGCCCGGCATTGACTGTAGGCCAGATTGTAGAGCATAAACACACGCACTCCTAAGGCTACACGGTTCTGCACATAAAACACTACAGTGTTAAAACCAAAGATTTGGCCAGATAAAAAAATGTGAAATAATATTTATTTATTTATTTACGCAACTGATAATGCTTATGTTTAGTTCCACGAACAATCACAGGCTTGTAAGAACTGGTGGAAATGGCTTCATAAACGTGCTGGATTTTCTGTCCCTCGTTAATACAACTAATCAACTCTGTCTGTAACTCGTATTACACAACATATCTTAACAGATATTGCTCCTACATTGAGGACATGATACGGAAAGAAGTGATTCGGTTTAATTAGGATCCAAACTGGCTTCATTTAATTTGGATTGTTTTATTATTTCAAAGAAAAACTGAAACTGACACACTATGAGCCTATGTTCTCTGAATTTTCAGGTCACAAAAAATATTTATTTTGGAAAATGATCCCTTAAGCTGAATTCAAACAGACAGAATTGATTCATTTAACCTTGCACAGTACTAATCGGTGGTGAGGAAGTGATAAATATACATGGGTACCGAGAGGAAACATTCATTTCCTCAGATATCCACCGGTTCCCCCTCAGCCTGTAGCACAGATCTAGGTCAATTTGGGTACATACGATGCTGTGGTTCTAACAATCACTCATACTCAAGCTGTGTAGCAAAGCATGCAAGATATCTCTCCCAGACACACTGACCTAGGCTTATGTCACATTTCGACTACACTCTAAGTATGAATGCAACATCACGTTAGGACCAAATTGCTATGTCATCCTTCCTAACATCAGACGAATTGCTATATTATCTTTCCTAACGTCAGACCATGACTTCTGTCTGTAAGAGGAAGGCTACCAGGACCGTGGTTCAAAATGTTCAAATGTGTGTGAAATCTTATGGCACTTAACTGCTAAGGTCATCAGTCCCTAAGCTTGCACACTACTTCACCTAAATTATCCTAAGGACAAACACACACACACCCATGCCCGAGAGAGGACTCGAACCTCCGCCGGGACCAGCCGCACAGTCCATGGCTGCAGCGCCCAAGACCGCTCGGCTAATCCCGCGCGGCCCAGGACCGTGGTGATGCTACTGTAAACAACAATAAGACAGTTACATCTCCTACGGCTCCTGATAGTGGTATTTACTCCCTTTTGTTTTTTCGTGTGCATTTTCAGGCAGCAGGACGTGGGTGGTAACTCAGTGTATCAAATTCATGTCTTTCTTTCTCGCTCTATTTCCCAGTGTGGCATGGCCGCATCTGTCAAATCTTAATAAGTCTGTCATAATGAGTGCAACTGTCACGGAAAAAGGGATTGAGGGTACATACGTTTCTGATTTAAAGAGACTTAAAAGATCCGTCAGTTCCTAAGAAACATAACATCAGTCTCCCGCCTTCGTTCTAATTGATTTATAAGCAGGTCCAGCGGCGGATGTTCACCGACGATACCTTCATGGTGAGGAAGAGCTCGGTCACTTCCTAGGACACCAGAATAGCGTAATCTTACAGTTTGTCACCATGGTGATTGGGGTAGAAAACTCACAGGGTGGTTACATGTCAGATGATGTCCTGCATTAGAGTATTAAGAGCGTTGCGTTTCACATGACTAATATTTCGGAAACCAAAGGCTTTAACACTATAGTGTTTTATGTGCAGAATCGTGTAGCCTTAGGAGTACGTGTGTTTATGCTCTACGACCATTTCCCTCTTGCCGGTACCTTCTTGGTACTGATTCTAGACACTGAAATAATACTCTAGAATTTAGAGCACAGTTGATTTACGTAAACTGTTTCAAAGTCCATCCGTCTGGAACTCAATCATGCATAAACCACACCTTTCTTCTTAACGTCTGTTAAATCACCACAACATTCTTATGTCTACTAGACACCGATAAGGAGTGCTAACCTTCTTAATACGCACGCGTCTGGAGAGATCTCGTGCACTTGGATGGGTGCCATGAGTAAGATTGGTACAGAACAGTCTTCGCTGAACAGCAATTGTGGATTGAGCTCGCTCTGTTCTTTTTCGAGACGTTGAATGTAACGGGTGTAGCACCCTCCTACTTCTGGCCAGCTGCAAATTAAATCGATGATAGCGTTGCAGGGAGGGCTGATCAAGTACAACGCGGGGGGATTTTTCAATCTCTGATTTTATCCTATGAATACGAGAATACTCTGTCTGTGACTCTCATTCACGCAGCGAAAGATGGACGGTGTAATCGTAAATTCCGCACTATGATCGATGTGCTAAAAATATGTAGATAACCTAACTGCATTGGTATAGGACGCTGTATGGCATACTTTGGTGTATATGACCAGATGGAAGTACTGCATAGTCATCTATTTGCATTCGTAATCTATGGTACTCGCAAAGTAGTGGAGAGGTGAATTAGTGATGATACAGAAACTGGGAAACATTCTGCTGTGTCATTGGCTGGCGTTGAAATTACAGCAAAGCTGGCAAAAATTCTAAAACTGATCACGTTATCAATTGCGGTACGTACTACAGTACATCGTCCCATGTCAACGGTGTCTTACCTATCCCAACCGTCCACTGGTACGCTCTTGATTACCACATAATGATTGACTGGCACCAATTGTTTGAGATGGAGAGAGACTTGCCGGCACACTGGACATCTGCTACTTGTCAATGTGGAACATGAGATTAAATATAGAGGTCATCACCTTCAGATAGCTGTTTGGTGATAGTCCTCAATGCTGCAGACTCGTCATATTTCCATATGCTGCGATGCCATCGACATTGTTTTTTCACCAATAAGATAACAGTACCTCTTTTTATTTCTGCTACTCCGTACTTCTCCGTCCGAGAATGGTCAACACCGGAACAGTGATCATGAACATGTCTAATATGAGGATATAGTGCTCTTGCCATCTTCGAGACAGAACACAGATGTCTGTTACCTGTCGCTGTAGCACAGTGATCATCTACTGAGAGTGGCACCCTGCTGGATATGGTCTTCTTTCGTGTGCAAGTCGAAAGGAATCTACTGGGGTACACTTAAATGTAATGATACTAATGTAAACTAAAAAGAAACTATTATATTATAAACGATGTATGTGTCTGATGGGCTGTATAAAGCGGATCGCTGACTGTGCACGATCGCAGAGCCAAAGATTCTGCTCCTGGTCTGAGATTGTATTGTTGGAGTAACAGAGCGCTTGGCGCACAGTTGTGGGTAGCGGGCTGTGAGCGAAAGAGGACGGAGTAGGCAGTTTTTATGGTGTGCTCTATGAAGCCACCAAGTGTTAGATTATAATGTAGGAATTACGAGTACATGTATTATTGACAACAAAAATGTGGAAGCAGAAGTCTTCTCGCAAGCAAGATAAAGATATTAAATATTTACGACTTTAGGTTTTGCCAGCGCGTTAGTGTAGATGTTGGTTGATAATAGGCAATTGTTGATTAACCCCAAAAAGTACGTAAACAGAATTGATTTAAAGGCTAGTTAGATATTTCCATTTTGTAATGTTTCGAATATTTGTTAACATAGGTATTCGAAATGTGATGATTCGTGTTAATGCTTTTTTAGTGAGGTTAGATAATACTTGCAGTATAAATCTCATTGTTTGTAACTCAATTAGTAAAAAGGATGTAATTTTTTGAGTAATGTAATTTCAATTGTCAGATGTCTTGGAAAGCGAAATCTAACATCGAATACAATTTCACTTTGAAAAGGTCAGTGTTGGTAGTTCATCCAAATCAGTACCGCCTCCCTGTCCAGGTCATATGCTTTTCAAAGACATTGATTTTTCTTAAATGTTTCCATTTATCAGCCAAAATAATTTCATGTGCATTTCAAAGTAATACGGCCAGCATTGCACACTTCTGAGCTTGTAGCTAGTATATTTTATTCTTCTTCATGAGAGACCAGAATATATAGCGATCCACCGTTGCTGCTTTAGAGTTAAGACAATTTTATTTATTTGTTATGTGCACAGGGACCAAAGTTAACAGTTTTGAACTGGAATAGACGATTTATTGCCTAAGGGGCTGAATGTATTTTGCAGTGATTGTATTTCATTATTGGTACTGGGAGTTGCATTACCAGTTCGTATAAAGTTTTTGCTAACAATAACACAGTAAGTGTACCGCTTGCAGTTACAACACTCTACATGAAACTCCAGTTTTGTTGCATTCCCAGTTCAAGCACTCATACAACGTAATACAAAAAGATTTTTTAAAGAACGTTACACTCTCATTCAACGTATTACAAAGAATCTTTAAGGAAGCAAAATTTACACACACACACGTAGTCCGTATAAGTGAGTTATGGAGCAATTATGGATGGTGTCAGCACACTGACGGTATTTATTTTTCGATATATTGGAAGAGAGACAAGAGATTCTATTACAAGGAGAGGTATGGCAGGTGAAAGTTTGGATGCAGATAGCTTTTCTTGACGTATTCTTTATGTTACAAAATAACGAAGAGGAATGGTCTCGAATGCAACAGATGACTGATCTGTACTGGTATTTCATATGTCTGAAATGAATGTAATGCCCTCGTGCATGACAATTTGTAATTTGAACACATAGAATGCTCTTAAAAGTAATAGAAATCGATTGTATTTATTATTGTGGTATCATCAATGTTTTTGTTATTACTGTCACAATTTTGTATTTAAAAATACGTATTACCGCAACTCCTGTGTTATTTCATACTTCATAACATCTAATTATAAAGTAGCCACCACTTGAATTATAGCTCATTGTGGAACCCAGATATGATAGATTTTTCCCTAACATGTGAGTAGATTGTATGAAACACACTGTTCTGTGATGACCAAAATGCTTACGAAACTACAACATAAGAATCTGCTGCTATTGCAAATGATGGTCTGCTGGGTGTGGTTTTCTTCTTCTTCAAATATGGGTGACAGAAACTTTACACACAGGTTGGTAGATACGAGCAAAAATTTCAGATGCCAGCACACAGACGGTTTCTATTTTCGATGTATCGAAAGAATGTTATAGGGTTCTCTACTAGGTGACGTTAGGAGATTCTATTACAACTCATGCTCTCAAGATTTCTTTTTTATGTTTCATAAATGCCAGCACGATATAGCATCACATTGGTAAAACAGGCCCTGGCATATTGTACAAAACAACAACCACCTCCTGAATTATAGCCTGTCGTTGCCGAACATAAAATGTTTTTCTTTTCTGTACTGTTATTTCACGTGTCTAAAATGTTTGTAATACATATGTTCATGACAGTTTATTCACAGACACTGATTTGAATGACTGGGACGCTCTCAAACCATGAAATTTTGTCAATCAAATTGAAAGAAGTCGCTAATAAGGGTGTTTCGTTAGAAAGTATGTTTTTTTTTTCTTTCATAGTTTAAATTCTCGCTTTTTCTTTACTCCCATGAAAGTTTCGAAATAAGGAGAACATTCTACAGTGATGGGTAGTTTTTGCAGCAAAATAATGTTTTTTAGATTTTATGCAGGGTGAAGATGTATCGGAAATCTATAGGAGATCTGAATTCTGCAGTTTGCTCATCTGTAATCAACAGCAATGTTGCAGTCTTTTTTTTCACATCATTGGATGTCACAGAATCACGAAATGCGGGAAGACAGAAAGAGATGCGAACTGTACCCTGCAGTCGAACATTAAAGAATGACTGTATAGATGCCATTCTATATTGATTATTCAATTTCCTGACAAGAATGAAATGCCCTCGCGCATAACAATTCATAATTTGAACAGGAGGAATGGTCTCAGACTACAGATTTTGCTCACGAAACTGAAAGAAAATGGACTGTGCCTATTTTCATGTTTGTTATTGACTCTCAATTGTGTTTTTTTAATAAATGCTCGCGAGGTGTGTTAACGTTAAATAAAACAGTTACACTAAAACGTTTCTCACAGAACCCTGGGCGCCAGAGGGAGCAATCGGAAGCAGTCGGCCATGGGAGAGGGAGTGTGGCACAGCTGCCCTTTAGGCAAACAATACATGGTCAGGATTGCTGCCACCCATGTCGCTTTGTTGTGTGGCCCTCTGACTACCCGGACCACCTGCTTGGCCGGAGGGTCAGAGCCTCCGGCTACAGCTTGCCAAAGAATCTGCTCCCAGATACGGCAGGAGCTGTGGCCAGCAGAGGCAGTGGCAGCTGTCAGTTTCCCAAACAGTGGACGTTAGAAAAAGCGTTCTGGAGAATTCTCCAGAAAGTCATTGTTGTTCCAGGGAGGGGGGGGGGGGGGGGCAATCTTTCTATGAAGTAGGTTTAACAGCTTGCAGGAAGCGTCCTTTTCTTGAGTCTTTTTTCCATCTGCGACTGATTTCCACAGACTGTATATCACTGCCACCAGATGGATATAACAGACCTGTATCCCTACCTACGGTGAGGAGAGGATGAGCGGTTGAAGGAGGGGAGGTAAGACCGGCTCTAAACTGGTTAGTCCGTGACCACACATCAAAGTGGGCACACATGCAGCTACCACCCCTTTCTCCTGGTGTGATCAACATTGTTTTGCTTATAACCTCAAAAATACATTTCAAGATGGCGAGTCCGCTTGAAACATATTAGTTGAACAACGTTCTGTTATTGGTTTTTTACTTGCTGGAGGCGAGAAACCAGTGAATATATACTGTAGAATGTCTAAATGTCATGGTGAAGTTTGTATGAATCGTGAAAATTTTTACAACTGGGTAGAGCAGTTCAAAAATGGTCGCGACACCGTGAGTGACGAACACCGTTCTGGCCGCAGTTGCAGTTTCAACTGCCTCACTTGAAACTCGAATTGATGACATTATTCATGCCGACCGCCCTGTGACTGTGGAAATGACAGTTGATAAGGTTCAAGTTAATATTGATGCAGTTCATAACATTATCCGTAACAGGCTAAAGTACCGCAAAATATGTGCAAGATGGGCCCCAAAAGAGTTGATGCGGCTACACAGGGAAACAAGATTGAGAGTGTGCACATAGCTAAAGGAACGTTATGAAAGAGACGGTGAGCACTTCCTCAACAGAAGTTTAACTTGTGATGAAACTTGGGTTCACTATTATGAGCCAGAATCAAAAAGACAAAGCTTGGAGCGGAAGCACACCAACCAACCTGTCAAGAAAAAATTCAAAACCTAAGTATCACAGGAAAAGTCATGTTGACGGTGTTTTGGGATGCTGAAGATCCAGTTTTTGTGATTATCTCGAAGACCAGCGTACAATGTGTGGTGTCACCGCCAGACACCACACTTGCTAGGTGGTAGCCTTTAAATCGGCCGCGGTCCATTAGTATACGTCGGACCCGCGTGTCGCCACTGTCAGTGATAGCAGACCGAGCGCCACCACACGGCAGGTCTAGAGGGACTTACTAGCACTCGCCCCAGTTATACAGCCGACTTAGCCAGAGATGGATCACTGACAACTACGCTCTCATTTGCCGAGACGATAGTTAGCATAGCCTTCAGCTACGTCATTTGCTACGACCTAGCAAGGCGCCATAGCATTTGATATTATTTTATATTGTGGATATAACATGTACCGTCAAGAGAGATGTTCTACAATTATGGATTAAAGTTAAGTATTACATCAACTACGTACTTTATTTGCTACTATTAATTCCTTTAACTGTTCCAGATCTCACGCCAATCTGCGTGAGCTTAACGCGTGCCTTTCGGCTTCCTCTCATTGTGATTTGGCTGTCTTGCCAAGTCACAACACAATGAACAGCCAATGCTATTCAGATTTGCTTTTAAACAAGATGAAGCCAGCCTTGAGAGAGAGACGTCGTGGATCTCAGAGGAGGGATTTGATGCTCCAGCAAGACAACGCACGTCCTCATATTGCTCAACTAACCCGTGAAACCATCGACAAAATGGGCTGGAAAGTACTGCCTGATGCCCCTTACAGTCCTGATTTAGCACCTAGTGATTTCCATTTGTTTGGTGCACTGAATGAGGCATTACGTGGGAAGACGTTCTAGGACAACGAGGACATGAAGAAGTTTGTGGGAAATTGGTTCAAACACCAAGATAAAGAGCTCTTTGCAGCCGGAATAAAAAAAGCTTGTAGCCCGTTGGAGCAAGTGCATACATCCTATTGGATTATGTTGATAAGTAGAAAAAGTACTGTTTTGTAAAAATAAACCCTTTTTTCTCCAGAGCAATTTGTCTAATTATTGAATGACCCTCGTAAATCCATACCTAACGCCCCATATATCCAGCTGACATTTAGACTCGGTTACCTCGCAGATGTACACTGCTCATAGTGACACATAAAGACGCCCGCCTTCTGTGGCCGTAAAAAGCGGAAACTACATTAGTCGACTTCGGGGCATGTAGTGCACGGCGACAAGTGGCGGGTTTGCCCCTTCCCAAATGATGTAAGGCGGTGTACAGTGGGCCAGAATCTTGAAAACGTGGCCAAAAAAGGAAAAGATAAGGTTTCTAGATGGGAATTCTGGTGTATCAGCTTGGCTACAAAAATGTTGGGACTACTGAATACCGGTTGTGCTGACGATCGGCTGCTCATTTTTTTTTTTTTTTTTTTTTTTTTTTTTTTTTTTTTTTTTTTTTTTTTTTTCTCATCAGTCTACTGACTGGTTTGATGCGGCCCGCCACGAATTCCTTTCCTGTGCTAACCTCTTCATCTCAGAGTAGCACTTGCAACCTACGTCCTCAATTATTTGCATGGCGTATTCCAATCTCTGTCTTCCTCCACAGTTTTTACCATCCACAGCTCCGTCTAGCACCATGGAAGTCATTCCCTCATGTCTTAGCAGATGTCCTATCATCCTGTCCCTTCTCCTTATCAGTGTTTTCCACATATTCCTTTCCTCTCCGATTCTGCGCAGAAACTCCTCATTCCTTACCTTATCAGTCCACCTAATTTTCAACATTCGCCTATAGCACCACATCTCGCTTCGATTCTCTTCTCTTCCGGTTTCCCCACAATCCATGTTTCACTACCATACAATGCTGTACTCCACACGTACATCCTCAGAAATTTCTTCCTCAAATTAAGGCCGGTATTTGATATTAGTAGACTTCTCTTGGCCAGAAATGCCTTTTTTGCCATAGCGAGTCTGCTTTTGATGTTCTCCTTGCTCCGTCCGTCATTGGTTATTTTACTGCCTAGGTAGCAGAATTCCTCAACTTCATTGACTTCGTGACCATCAATCCTGATGTTAAGTTTCTCGCTGTTCTCATCTCTACTACTTCTCATTACCTTCGTTTTTCTGCGATTTACTCTCAAACCATACTGTTTATTCATTAGACTGTTCATTCCATTCAGCAGATCATTTAATTCTTCTTCACTTTCACTCAGGATACCAATGTCATCAGCGAATCGTATCATTGATATCCTTTCACCTTGTATTTTAATTCCACTCCTTTCTTTTATTTCCATCATTGCTTCCTCGATGTACAGATTGAAGAGTAGGGGCGAAAGGCTACAGCTTTGTCTTACACCCTTCTTAATACGAGCACTTCGTTCTTGATCGTCCACTCCTATTATTCCCTCTTGGTTGTTGTACATATTGTATATGCCCCGTCTCTCCCTATAGCTTACCCCTACTTTTTTTCAGAATCTCGAACAGCTTGCACCATTTTATATTGTCGAACGCTTTTTCCAGGTCGACAAATCCTATGAAAGTGTCTTGATTTTTCTTTAGCCTTGCTTCCATTATTAGCCGTAACGTCAGAATTGCCTCTCTCGTCCCTTTACTTTTCCTAAAGCCAAACTGATCGTCACCTAGCGCATTCTCAATTTTCTTTTCCATTCTTCTGTATATTATTCTTGTAAGCAGCTTCGATGCATGAGCTGTTAAGCTGATTGTGCGATAATTCTCGCACTTGTCAGCTCTTGCCGTCTTCGGAATTGTGTGGATGATGCTTTTCCGAAAGTCAGATGGTATATCGCCAGACTCATATATTCTACACACCAACGTAAGTAGTCGTTTTGTTGCCACTTCCCGCAATGATTTTAGAAATTCTGATGGAATGTTATCTATCCCTTTTGCCCTATTTGACCGTAAGTCCTCCAAAGCTCTTTTAAATTCCGATTCTAATACTGGATCCCCTATCTCTTCTAAATCGACTCCTGTTTCTTCTTCTATCACATCAGACAAATCTTCACCCTCATAGAGGCTTTCAATGTATTCTCTCCACCTATCTGCTCTCTCCTCTGCATTTAACAGTGGAATTCCCGTTGCACTCTTAATGATACCACAGTTGCTTTTAATGTCACCAACGGTTGTTTTGACTTTCCTGTATGCTGAGTCTGTTCTTCCGACAATCATATCTTTTTCGATGTCTTCACATTTTTCCTGCAGCCATTTCGTCTTAGCTTCCCTGCACTTCCTATGTATTTCATTCCTCAGCGACTTGTATTTCTGTATTCCTGATTTTCCCGGAACATGTTTGTACTTCCTCCTTTCATCAATCAACCGAAGTATTTCTTCTGTTACCCATGGTTTCTTCGCAGCTACCTTCTTTGTACCTACGTTTTCCTTCCCAACTGTGATGGCCCTTTTTTAGAGATGTCCATTCCTCTTCAACTGTACTGCCTACTGCGCTATTCCTTATTGCTGTATCTATAGTGTTAGAGAACTTCAAACGTATCTCGTCATTCCTTAGTGCATCCGTATCCCACTTCTTTGCGTATTGATTCTTCCTGACTAACGTCTTGAACTTCAGCCTACTCTTCATCATTACTATATTGTGATCTGAGTCTATATCTGCTCCTGGGAACGCCTTACAATCCAGTATCTGATTTCGGAATCTCTGTCTGACTATGATGTAATCTAATTGAAATCTTCCCGTATCTCCCGGCCTTTTCCAAGTATACCTCCTCCTCTTGTTATTCTTGAACAGGGTATTCGCTACTGCTAGCTGAAACTTGTTACAGAACTCAATTAGTCTTTCTCCTCTTTCATTCCTTGTCCCAAGCCCATATTCTCCTGTAACCTTTTCTTCTACTCCTTCCCCTACAACTGCATTCCAGTCGCCCGTGACTATTAGACTTTCGTCGCCCTTTACATACTGCATTACCCTTTCAATACCCTCATACACTTTCTCTATCTGTTCATCTTAAGCTTGCGACGTCTGCATGTATACCTGAACTATCGTTGTCGGTGTTGGTCTGCTGTCGATTCTTATTAGAACAACCCGGTCACTGAACTGTTCACAGTAACACACCCTCTGCCCTACCTTCCTATTCATAACGAATCCTACACCTGTTATACCATTTTCTGCTGCTGTTGATATTACCCGATACTCATCTGACCAGAAATCCTTGTCTTCCTTCCACTTCACTTCACTGACCCCTACTATATCTAGATTGAGCCTTTGCATTTCCCTTTTCAGATTTTCTAGTTTCCCTACCACGTTCAAGCTTCTGACATTCCACGCCCCGACTGGTAGAACGTTATCCTTTCGTTGATTATTCAATCTTTTTCTCATGGTAACCTCCCCCTTGGCAGTCCCCTCCCGGAGATCCGAATGGGGGACTGTTCCGGAATCTTTTACCAATGGAGAGATCATCATGATACTTCTTCAATTACAGGCCACATGTACTGTGGATACACGTTACGTGTCTTTAATGCAGTGGTTTCCATTGCCTTCTGCATCCTCATGTCGTTGATCGTTGCTGAGTCTTCCGCCTTTAGGGGCAATTTCCCACCCCTAGGACAAGAGAGTGCCCTGAACCTCTATCAGTTATATTTCAGGTCAAATGCAGCATTTCATTGCTAGCGACGCGTGCAGCCAGCGAGGCTAAAAAATGGTCTTATTGTTAAGGATAAATATTTGTGATCCGTGTAAGTGAAGCGAATATTTTGAATATGGAAAGTGTTCCAGGAAGTATGTACAAGTTAAAAACGTTTGTATCATTATTAAATCATTATACATATTTTTTAAATTAACTTCGCAACGGAAATGCACGAAAGAATTGTAAAACGTGCCTAAAAGATAGAGATAAGTTACGAATTCCATCTCATCCCGCTTTCTTCTGCACTGTGCCCGCCAGTATATATTATTACCTTTGTAAATCATCCCTCAAATCCACCTACCACTACCAGACACGGCTTTGAGCAACGATTTAAACAACACTAACAAAATGACGTTATTGAGACATCTTGAAAAATGACTGTAAAATTAATCAAATGTGAGCTACATTTCTACAATTTAAATTCTACCCGATGCTTAGAAGTATTGTAAAGAATATAATAAGTAGAAAAAGGAGGGAAACAATGCTTTCCCCTTATCAGTGGGATGAATAACTTAGAAAAGGACAAAGGTCGCCGTACCGCGATTACTGTTATCCAATTGCATTCGAGTTTCATATTTTAAACTAAATATTCTGTTTATTTTATAAACAAAATTATCAATGTTAAGTAACTTTTTCATAAATAATTACGAAAAAAGTACCCATTTACTGAAACACAAATGTTGTATTTCCTTCGTGGAGATGCTTTTTAACGCTTTTAAACGCGTGTGAAGAAATAAGTATTAAATAAGTGAATAAATAACTAAATAAACAATAAATATGTAAATAATGCATGAATTAATAATTAAAATTGAAAATGTCGTATATAAGTAAATATTAAGTAGCCTAAATAAATACTAAATAACAAAATAAATTATAAACAAATTTTTGAACTCATAATCTTGATCAGCAACCTCGATAATTCCCAAAAAATTACTTTCATATGAATAAAATAACATCTATCCGTATTTACCCGCCATCTTGGATACGCCATTTTGTGCTTTTTTTTGACCATTTGATATCATACTCTTAATCAGCAACTTCGTTAACCCTTACATGCTAACTTTGCTACAAACTCAACAACTATTTTTATTTTGGCGAGGTTATTCGGATTCTGGCCCATTGTGCGGCGAGAGTAGATGCGGCCGAATGAAGCATTTAATATGGAGTTTTGGTTGCCGTTGTTGGGACAAAAGGTTGTTTTGCGATTTAAGGGTATTTATTTTACTCTGTCAATCAGGTTACCTTGAACATCAGCCGCCAAGTTTACTTCAACATTCTCGGTGGTAAAGTAGGGTCGTTTCTCAATGATTTTCGTGATGAGTATGCGGTAGAGACTTCCGTCTTCCAAGATGTCCACAGCCGTGCACACGCGTGCGTACCTGGTTTAATAAACACTGAGGCACCCTGTTGCACGTCATCCACTAAATTATCCAATCCTAAGGCTCTGGAGAGTGTCTGGCACTACCTGGATAGCGACGGAGCTGTCAAAATTCCCAGAAGTCGGTAGCACCACCGTATCTGACCATCAGCTCGTGGCCGCAGCTAGATTCGGACTACCTAAAGACCTGGATCTGACTGAGTTATCTTGCAAGCAACTGCACTGCACGTTACGCTATGTGAGCGGGTGAAATTAGGTATCTGATGTGTTGTTGTCATTCTAGCCCAAATGAAATTTAGCTGTATTGTCGATTCAGTATCAGATGGCTGCTAAACTTGATTTGAATGACTCAGTCAATGAGTTTTTCTGACAAAGAGTGAGGAAATGCAGGGTGAAATTATAACAGAAATAATTTCTGTAAATGGCTGTCTTCTCAGCTGTTAAATACAGCTCGTTTTCTTTTATTTCTAATTAATAACAATAGCTGAGGTAGTAAGAAGACATACACTGAAGCGCCAAAGAAACTGGTACAGGTATGAGTATTCAAATACAGAGATATGTAAACAGGCAGAATACGTCACTGCGGTCGGCAACGCCTATATGAGACAGCAAGTTGGGTTGTTTTGGAGGAGAAGACCAGACAGCGAGGTCGGCGGTCTCATCGGATTATGGAAGGACGGGGAAGGAAGTTGGTCGTGTCCTTTCAAAGGAACCATCCCGTCATTTGCCTGGAATGATTTAGGGAAATCACAGAAAACCTAAATCAAGATGGCCGGACGCGGGATTGAACCGTCGTCCTCCCGAATGCGAGTCCAGTGTGCTAGCCACTGCGCCACCTCGCTCGGTAAGACAGCAAGTGTCTGGTGCGTTTGCTAAATCGGTTACTACTGCTACAATGACAGGTTATTTAAGTGAGTTTGAACGTGGTGTTATAGTCCGCCGACGAGCGATGGGATACAGCACCTCCGAGGTAGCGATGTAGTGGAGATTTTCCCGTATGACCATTCCACGAGTGTACCGCGAATATCAGGAATCCGGTAAAACAACAGGTCTCCGACATCGCTGCAGCCGGAAAAAGATCCTGCAAGAACGGGACCATTGACGACTGAAGAGAATCATTCAACGTGACAGAAGTGCAACCCTTCCGAAAATTACTGCAGATTTCGATTCTGAGCCATCAACAAGTGTCAGCGTCCGAACAATTCAACGAAACATCATCGATATGGGCTTTCGGAGCCGAAGGCTCACTCGTGTACCCTTGTGTATGGGTATGGAGAGAACCTCATGAATCCATGGACCGTGCATATCAGCAAGGGACTGTTCAAGGCGGTGGAGGCTCTATAATGGTGGGAGGCGTGGTAATGAACCCCTGATACGTTTTGATACGACTCTGACAGGTGACACGTACGTAAGCATACTGTCTGATGACCCGCATCCATTCGTGCCTATTGTGCATTCCGACGGTCTTGGGCAATTTCAGCAGGACAATGCGACACCCCACACGTGCAGAATTGCTACAGAGTGGCTTCGGGAATACTCTTCTGAGTTTAAACACTTCCGCTGGCCAAAAAAATCTCCAGATATGAACATTATTGAGCATATCTGGGATGCGTTGCAATGTGCTGTTCAGCCCTGCATTATCCACTGAGTCAGTTTGTAACCTCCCCACAAAAAATAAAATAAATAATATGAGTATGATTCTAATTTAGTGTAACCTCACCACAAAATTCTTTCTCATTTGTAACCTCCCTGCAAAATTCTTTTCACATTAACCTCCACTCAAAATTATTTCTGATTTGTAACCTCTCTACAAAATTCTTTCTGATTTAATCTAAGCTCAAAATTCATTCACATTTAGCGTAACCTCAAAGCAGAAAAATTCCTAAACCTCTCAACAGTAAAAATTGTAATTATGTCGTTCACATTCAGTATAACATCCCAATAAAAAAATAAATTCAGTAACCTGGTAATAAAACAATGTAACTAACCTCTCAATTAAATTGTCGCTCACTTATGACTTTTCAATAATTCACTGTGAATTTAACCTGGTAAATTTTGGACGACAGCAGTGGTGCGTCATGGCCCTGAAAGATCATTCTGAATAAAAAAAAGGAAAAATTCTTACCTCAATGAAGTCGCCGGATATATCTGCTCTTACAATAAATTTTTCCGGCACAGCTCTGTGCAATGCTGGCCGATATATCTCTCATTTATGAAAGGAAGCAACTGATTTTTTTTTCTTTTGCAACAATCGGGATGATCATGGATGGGAGAAATTAGTAAATTCTTTAAATTGAAATGAATGGTTGTTAAAAGTTACTTTTTATGAGGAAGATTATTATTACGAGAGTTTTAAAACATTTACATGCGGCTTGAGATAACATTACTACATATGCGCGAGGCTGCTTTTTACCTTGTACAATAATACTCAGGCTCCGGCATCGCTGCACCGCGACCGGGCCAGCCAACACGATACACCATACCAGACCACAGTAGACTCCAGACTAGCAACAACTTACTGCTACAGCTACATAGTTCCTACTGCAGTCAACACTGCTCTCTGGTCAGAGATTCTCTTATACCTTGCCTATTGCAGGCAGCGCATGAGCAATACATCGAAATTACATCTGCTCGGACCTCTTACATAACCCTCCACTTGGGGGGGCAAAAATTTGGCAGCGATGGTGAGTCAATTGGACTTGCCATGAGCAACAAATTTTTCTAAAATCTACTTAATTAACTAAGTTTACAGACACAGAGAGTGCAGAACATGAAATGAAATAGAGTGCACATGCACTGAGTACAGAACATATCAAGGAATGACAAAATGTACACGCAATGAGTACAAAACGTATTAACAAATGACATAAAGTGCACATGCACTGTATATATCTCTACCATTTACAAGAACTAGGATACGCAATGATTACAAAACATATTAATAAATGACATAAAGTGCACACGCACTGTATATATTTCTACCATTTTACAAGAACTAGGATACGCAATGAGTACAAAACATATTAACAAATGACATAAAGTGCACACACACCAGTGTGCGATTTGCAGGGGGGAATGGGCGGGATTTCCCCCCCCCCCCCCCCCCCCCTCTGCATCAGACCATCCCCTCCTCTGGTTTTAGTTTTTGCATCCCAACCTGGGATGTTTAGTTCCCACGCTCTGTAGTAAAACTTTACATAAATTTTAAATTTGTGGAGCCGAACGCTGAAAGTTTTTAATAAGTCTTACTATTAATATGTTTCAGTTTTCTATCATCAGAATAAGTACAGCTTTTCACAAATGTGGCTCTACTTTTTTAATTCCCCTTGTATACCTGTATGTAGATGATTTTGTAAATAAGCTTTATCCATAATGTACTTTTAAAGATATAACAAGGGATGGCCTTTTTGATAGTGCATACGCGTGAATAGTGAGTTTCGGCATTAACGTCGATTTATAAATAGCTGTTTAACCATGCGTAACGCCACAGTCCAAGCTAGTAACATACATAATTCTACTAACCCCCTAAGACATCCCCCCCACTGGTAAAAGCACAAATCGCACCCTGACACGCACTGTATATATTTTTTACCATTTTATAAGAACTAGGAAAGGAAAGAGAAGGATTGCATCATGGTTGTAGCACAGTAGGTTGCACGTAGCTGCACTGAAAGTCCACGTCTTTCTACAGAAGCACAACACCAAGTGAGACAATCTGAAGTTCTCTTCCCTGAAGTATTAATCAGTGTACCCAAGACACTGAAATGTCGTATTAATATTCAATGTTATCATTTTGGTAGTACATTAGGTACACCAAACAGTGGGACCATAATAACATCTTCATCGTTCAAGGTGGTGGACAGCATGATGTGTCAACACCACATTCTTGTAAGGTACACCAACGTATATTTAGTGCAAAAACCAAATATAGTGCTCCATGATCATGAGGATGGACAGGACAAACGGATATTGCAGTAATTTCTGGTAATTAGGTCAGAAGGTGAAGGACATTAAATCTTATGCCAGTCAATATAGATAATTACACTAGTCTATCAACCGATTTGAGTAATTGTTGGCACTCATTGCCTAGTTACTAAACATTTCTGAACTATGTATGGAGTATTACAGAACATCATTCATAAGTCATCTGATTACACTAAATATTGGCACTCATTGGCCAGTTACAAACCATTTTTATGCATTATTCAGAAGTCATCATTCAAGACAAGAGTTAATTAATGGCATAGCATTAACATAATTCATCTAGTTATAGTCATCATTGGCACTCATTGACCAGTTACAAACCATCAGAAGTCATCATTCAAAACAAGAGTTAATGAGTGTAGCATCAAGCTACTGGTATTCATATATAATAGCAAGTGACATAAGACAAATTTAAAATATAAGAAACAGTGGCATTCATTGGCCAGTTACAAAGTATTCATATAGTTTTATAAGACATTATTCAGTATTATTCAGAAGTCATCATTAAAAATGAGAGTTAATTATTGGCATAGCATTTATGCATTATTACAAAACATCATTCAGTATTATTCAGAATTCATCATTCAAGTGACATAGGATATATTTAAAATGTAACACACTGTAACTATTACTCAAGGTCCGTGGTTCAATAATACATAGATATAATGGATTCAATACATCCAACAAATCTGCATTATATTTAGTACTATAAATATCTCTTAAACTAGTAGCATTATTTGGGACTGGTAATACATTTTTTTTGTGCTAGCAGTGCATTGCGTTGGGATCGATAATTAATTGCTGGGGCATGAAAATATTTGCTTTTGACTTATTGCTGCAAATAAGGATTAGTAACGTCATTCGTCATGAGACAGCTGTAGCAAGGTTATGAAACAAATAAAGTATATGTGATCACATTCATGAATGACACACACAAATGGGTAAAAAAAATGCAAGTACTAGAACAGGTTTAATAACTAACTGCACATTAATTTCATGAATAGCGTCTCCTGGAAAAAATACAAAATGGATTATTAAGCAGAAAGAAGAAACGCATATTATGCTGAAAAGTAGTGAACTTCGAATTAACAGGTAATGAAACATGTACTCAATATGTATGTACTCTAGTTGTCCTTTCCAAAACATTCAGTCATTATACCATGCGATATAAGACATACTGTCAAAACGAACTGCAACAAATACTTAAATAACTACATAGCATTTCTTAACTAACAGTAAATATATAAACTTCATCATTATTCTCATCTGCAAAGAAAAACGTCATTATTCATATTAGCATATTCTTCATATAACTATTCATCATCATTTATTATCATCTACAAGAAAGACACTACATTATTCATTATTCATATTACCATTTACTTCATACAACTATTCATAGTATACAGTTTCTTATTTCTAGCATATTTCATCACTAAAACTAAGATGTGTAGTTCTGTCTGACAACCTGCATCAATCGCCTCGTATTCTGAAAGAAAAAATTAGTTAAGACTGCTATCATACGATGTGTATAGTATATTCTTGTTAATGCTTGTTAATTCTGATCCATTTACTCTTCATCACAAGGTATTCCATTTTCTTTCGTTCATTCCGAAGGTCAAATTCCCATTTCATAGTAATCCACTGTGGTTTGTTTAAGCTATTTCTTTTACACGTTATTGCTTTCTGAAAATGATGAATAAGGATTAATATCTTGCATTTCAATCATATACCCATTAAATAAAAACTGGTTTCTAGTGATATAATTAAGCATACAGCATAGCATGACAGAAAACGTATTATGTCAAAAACATAGAGAGTGTTCAGGTGCAAAAATGTACACACAGTCTCATAATGCAGTAGCCAAAAGTGTAGAATAGTCAAGATATTGAGATATCATAAGGAAAAATGTTAAAGTCAGCTGGTGTTGGTTATATCTTAAAGATTTCGTAGTGCATACAAACAAAACAGGAAAACAATCATACATACACGAAAAATGGAAAACGTGCACGGTCTGATGTGTAATGACAAGAAAAGCGACCTGCTAACCTTACCTTGCCGGGCACTTCCCAAGAAAAAATATGATAATCATCAGTAAGTGTTCATATAAATATCTGCAAATGGCATTACAGTGTGATAAATCATAAAGTATATTCATTCGGTAAAGGGTTTAATATTGGAGACATGGTGATTGCCTTTACTTTTTCTGGTTCTCAGAGTTTCAACGTGTACTACATTGGGGTGAGGAATGCTGCGAATTCTGTATGGACTTGCATATAGAAGCTCAAATTTACTGCGTCTGCTCTTTCCTCTGTTAGATAAATAGTGTGTACGTACTAATATCTTCTGCCCAATGTGAAAGTCACGGCGTGTACAAACCTGTTTTTGCTGTCTTCTCCGGCGCTCTGCGGCACGTTTGATGTTGTTCACCGCAATGTCAATTATTTCATGGTGTCGTAGTCGACGAGATGTAGGAAAGGATACTAATTCTTTAATTTTGTTAGGTAGTTCAACATTTTTCAGTATAACAGTCGGAGATAACATAGTAGATACATTTGGTATGGAGTTAATTACATCCTGGAATGACAGTATGTGTGTATCCCAATCAATATGTTTTTTATAGCAGTATATTCTACATAGTTTACCAATTTTTTTCATTGGTCGTTCACAAGGGTTCGAAGAAGCGTGATACTTGGATATATAGATCGGAGAAATGTTTCTTGTTCGTAACATACGTGCCCATACAGCAGATCGAAAATGTGGTTCATTGTCGGAAATTACTTTCAATACATGCCCTACATGAAATAGAAAATGTTTTACAAATGCATTCGAAACAGATTTAGCAGTAGCTTTGCGTAACAGAGTGAAGGTAACAAATTTTGAAGTGAGTTCAACAGCAACAAAGATGTAGCAAAAACCTCTATTAGTTCTGGGAATCGGACCAGAAATGTCTACAGCGGCCATGTGTCTCAATTTAACAGGTACAATGGGATGTAACGGAGGAATATGTGAAGTCGTGTCTGACTTAGCTTTCTGGCAGATTTTACATGACGCTAAAATTCGTCGAATACGTTTCTTCATGTTGGCAAAATAACAGTTCTGTCTCAGTATAAGAAAACATTTTCTGGCTCCGTAATGTGCGTAACTTAAATGAGTATACCAAATTAATTTGTTAACAAGTTCGTCAGGAATACATAGTAACCAATTGTTGCTGTCAGGGTGAGAGCGGCGAAACAGAATGTTATTGCGTACAGTGTAATAGTTTCTGATGGTAACATTATTCCTACCTTGCCAAAGGTGTTTAATTTCTTTCCATACGTTGTCTTTATTCTACTCTTGTGCTATATCTCGTAATGACGACGAAATGAAATTTTCAAATGCAACTTGTTGAATATACATGACGCTAAAATTGGCTTGGCAGAAGTTGCTTGCGATGTCTTGCAGATTGTTGCTGAGAGAACGGGATAGTGCGTCTGCTACAACATTTTGTGTACCGGGAATATGAACAATTGTAAAATTAAATTCCTGTAAATAAGTTTCCATCTGCTTAATCTGTCGTGTGTAAATTTTGCTGAAAGTAAAAACTGTATCGCTCTATGATCTGTGTAAACGGTAGTATGTCTTCCATAAAGAAAATGCCTGAATCTCGTAAATGCCCATACAACACATAATGTTTCAAGTTCTGTAACAGAATAATTGCGTTCAGCATGTGACAGAATGCGACTCGCAAAGGCGATGTTTTTAATTACTGTAGAACCGTCTTCTTCAATTTCCTGAAAAATGTGTACGCCTAAAGCGGTGTTAGAACTCTCGGTGGCAATGGAAAAATTTCTAGTAAGATCTGGATGTGATAAAAGTGGTGCATTCAACAAAGCTTGTTTCAGATTGACAAATTTCGACTGCGCTTGGCTATCCCAGGACCAAATAGTGTTTTTGGCCGTCAAAAGCAGAGTAATGAATAAATTTACGAAAAAAGTTAATTAAACCCAAAAAGCTGCGTAGTTGTTTCTTCGTCGTAGGTACAGTAATGTCACGTAAAGCTTGAAGTTTTTCCGTGTCAGGCGCAATGCCTTCTGCTGAAATTACGTGTCCAAGAAATTTTATAGAAGTTTTGCCAAAGCGTGATTTGCTAAGATTAACTGTGAGTCCTTGTGCACGAAAGGTTTGTAACTGTTGTTCAAGAATCAAATTGTGTTCACACCAGTTAGCTTCTGCAATAAGAATGTCGTCTACATACGTTGTGATTCTGTCTTTTATGCAAAAGTGTGTATCGGATGTCGTCAAAAGTAATAACATTTTCGTGAACAAGATTCTCTGTGTCAAAAGAATTGCTTACGTTGCTGGAAGATGCAACCTGTACTGTATCTAGTCAAATTCTTTCTAACGTGCTGTTATTCACGGGAGGATGCTGTGGCATTTCTACTATTTGTACTGTTCTGTTATTTCTTCCTGACGCATTAGGTTTGGGATGATATCGACTGTCTGGTTCATTCACGATAATCCGTTGTTGCGGATGGTTTTGCTGCTGGTAAGGCCGACTGTTATTTAACGTACGCTGAAAATTGTACTCATTACTTTTACGTCTGTCATGATAGTCATTTCTATACGGTTCATTGCGATATGAGTTAAAATAGTGTGTTTTCTGAACGTACTGATTTCCTTGTTGCTGTGCGTTACTATTTCGCGGAGCCGACGCTATACGTGTAGGCAGCGAAACATTAAAGCTTGGTTGACCTTGCACATTACATTGTTGGTTAGGTATGCTAACCGGCTGGTTTTGTTGCCATTGTGGGGAAAAGAATCTATTATTGTATAAATGCGTCTGCGATAGCTGAAAATTTTGTACATACTGATGATTAAAATTTTATCTGTTATTAAAATTACGCTGGTATTTCTTGTCATTTCGATAGTGTCTAACAAGAAACTGTCACTTTCGGTAAAACTTGTCATATCGGGATTTCTTTACTCGTTCTTAATCCTAGATAGATCGACAGTTGAAGAGCTGTTTTGACAGATATAAAGGATAGTAGAAGAGAAGGCAGCAGTGCAGAAAACTAAAGATGAAATAGCACTACTACGGCTCGGGGCCCTGTGCACGCTACGGCACATATTCATCGAAGTGTAATGAATCCCCTGAGGTCTATTACGCGCTGCAAATAAACTTTAGTTTCTACATTACAGGCAATGCCAGTGAAAATTCAAAAGTAAATTTTTGTATCCAGTCCAATTTTAGTTTCTGCATTACAGGAAACGCCGGTGGAAATGCGAAAGAAAATTGTTGTATCCAGTCCAAAGCGTGAATTTGAGTTCTGTCATTATTAAGCACTTTAAATTTTCTAACAGATAGAAAGTGTTTGTAATAAAAATTATCGTCTCTGTATGTGCGAGCAGGTTCAGGATTGCATGAGAATCTGTTTGTGTCTCTTCGGATTCTAACTCACATAGTCTCTGTAAATTACCTAAGTTGTACTGGCTGTGCGAGCGTGAGAAATATTCGGGATGTGGCGTATGCTGTGACGTGTTAGTGACTGAAACATTTTTCATTTCTGTCACTTTAAAACGTTCGTCAATTTGGCTGTTCTGTTATTCAAATTTCTTATCGACTTTCACATCCAGACTGTGTGAAAGTTCTGCTGACATTAATTTAAACTCGTCGCGTAACTGTGTTGCTTTTTCAGAACATTGTTCAGTGACTGCACTACTTTCATCTCTAAGTAATTTCGTTGTGGCTGCTTGCGTATTATTTAATTCTTGTGCAACAGATCTAATTTCTTCATTACTGTTCCTAGCACAAGCCTTAATTTCCTCACATAATTGTTCTTTAGTGTCATAACGTTGCACGGTAACGGCTGTAATCTGTTCACTAAGTTGTTTGTTCTGTTCATTAAGGTTGTCGTGTTTTTCATTCGACTGTTTGAAACTTTCATTAAATTGTTTGCACCATTCAGTAAGTTGTTTATAATTGTTATCTAGTTTTTCATTAAGTTGTTTCTACGATTCTTTAATTTGTAGCAATACTGCCATAACTTGATCCCAGCCAATATTACCTACTCTATTCTCCGTGCTATTTGATGACGTATCTGTAATTGTCACGTTTTGTGTAACCATGTGGTCATTCTGTAATTCTTGAAAAGGTTTGCCAATTGAATGTGCACTGTTGGTCACTACACCGGAATCAAATAAATATGACGTGCTTTGAGTACTTTGTTCACCTTCGTTAGAAACAATTATCTGTTCGTTACGTAAATTTTGCAAATCGGGTGTGTCAAGCTGGGCAGCGTTCATTGTAACGGAACGTCCAGCGTCTTCATTTGCCGTTAAATGAAGTATGGACATAACTGAATGGGTTTGTTCATCATCTGGAATAAAATCATTACTAGTGGTCGGTACGCACTGATTTTGTGTAATTAGAGGATTATCACTATTACACTGAGTTTCGCAAGTATTATCGGTCGAATTATTCGAGTCGGTTATTTCACTCATTGCACATCGCGATGTACTGTTAACAGGTTTCGCGGCATTTTTCACAAATCAAAATTAAGCACAAAATGAAACAAAGTCAAAGCAAAAATGGAACACATACAAATTGCCGATGATCTGTGAAAGAAAGAGTGATAAATTAGTAAATGCGTTGCGCCAGATGCAAACTACATTTAAGTGAATAAGAGCAGATATATGACTACTTCCCCCCATGAACCATGGACCTTGCCGTTGGTGGGGAGGCTTGCGTGCCTCAGCGATACAGATAGCCGTACCGTAGGTGCAACCACAACGGAGGGGTATCTGTTGAGAGGCCAGACAAACGTGTGGTTCCTGAAGAGGGGCAGCAGCCTTTTCAGTAGTTGCAAGGGCAACAGTCTGGATGACTGACTGATCTGGCCTTGTAACAATAACCGAAACGGCCTTGCCGTGCCGGTACTGCGAACGGCTGAAAGCAAGGGGAAACTACAGCCGTAATTTTTCCCGAGGGCATGCAGCTTTACTGTATGATTACATGATGATGGCGTCCTCTTGGGTAAAATATTCCGGAGGTAAAATAGTCCCCCATTCGGATCTCCGCGCGGGGACTACTCAAGAGGATGTCGTTATCAGGAGAAAGAAAACTGGCGTTCTACGGATCGGAGCGTGGAATGTCAGATCCCTTAATCGGGCAGGTAGGTTAGAAAATTTAAAAAGGGAAATGGATAGGTTGAAGTTAGATATTGTGGGAATTAGTGAAGTTCGGTGGCAGGAGGAACAAGACTTATGGTCAGGTGACTACAGGGTTATAAACACAAAATCAAATAGGGGTAATGCAGGAGTAGGTTTAATAATGAATAGGAAAACAGGAATGCGGGTAAGCTACTACAAACAGCATAGTGAACGCATTATTGTGGCCAAGATAGATACGAAGCCCACACCTACTACAGTAGTACAAGTTTATATGCCAACTAGCTCTGCAGATGACGAAGACATTGAAGAAATGTATGATGAAATAAAAGAAATTATTCAGATTGTGAAGGGAGACGAAAATTTAATAGTCATGGGTGACTGGAATTCGAGTGTAGGAAAAGGGAGAGAAGGAAACATAGTAGGTGAATATGGATTGGGGGACAGAAATGAAAGAGGAAGCCGCCTGGTAGAATTTTGCACAGAGCACAACATAATCATAACTAACACTTGGTTTAAGAATCATGAAAGAAGGTTGTATACATGGAAGAACCCTGGAGATACTAAAAGGTATCAGATAGATTATATAATGGTAAGACAGAGATTTAGGAACCAGGTTTTAAATTGTAAGACATTTCCAGGGGCAGATGTGGACTCTGACCACAATCTATTGGTTATGACCTGTAGATTAAAACTGAAGAAACTGCAAAAAGGTGGGAATTTAAGGAGATGGGACCTGGATAAACTGAGAGAACCAGAGGTGGTACAGAGATTCAGGGAGAGCATAAGGGAGCAATTGACAGGAATGGGGGAAATAAATACAGTAGAAGAAGAATGGGTAGCTTTGAGGGATGAAGTAGTGAAGGCAGCAGAGGATCAAGTAGGTAAAAAGACGAGGGCTAGTAGAAATCCTTGGGTAACAGAAGAAATATTGAATTTAATTGATGAAAGGAGAAAATATAAAAATGCAGTAAGTGAAACAGGCAAAAAGGAATACAAACGTCTCAAAAATGACATCGACAGGAAGTGCAAAATGGCTAAGCAGGGATGGCTAGAGGACAAATGTAAGGATGTAGAGGCCTATCTCACTAGGGGTAAGATAGATACCGCCTACAGGAAAATTAAAGAGACCTTTGGAGATAAGAGAACGACTTGTATGAATATCAAGAGCTCAGATGGAAACCCAGTTCTAAGCAAAGAAGGGAAAGCAGAAAGGTGGAAGGAGTATATAGAGGGTCTATACAAGGGCGATGTACTTGAGGACAATATTATGGAAATGGAAGAGGATGTAGATGAAGATGAAATGGGAGATATGATACTGCGTGAAGAGTTTGAAAGAGCACTGAAAGACCTGAGTCGAAACAAAGCCCCCGGAGTAGACAATATTCCATTGGAACTACTGACGGCCGTGGGAGAGCCAGTCCTGACAAAACTCTACCATCTGGTGAGGAAGATGTATGAGACAGGCGAAATACCCTCAGACTTCAAGAAGAATATAATAATTCCAATCCCAAAGAAAGCAGGTGTTGACAGATGTGAAAATTACCGAACTATCAGCTTAATAAGTCACAGCTGCAAAATACTAACACGAATTCTTTACAGACGAATGGAAAAACTAGTAGAAGCCAACCTCGGGGAAGATCAGTTTGGATTCCGTAGAAACACTGGAACACGTGAGGCAATACTGACCTTAAGACTTATCTTAGAAGAAAGATTAAGGAAAGGCAAACCTACGTTTCTAGCATTTGTAGACTTAGAGAAAGCTTTTGACAATGTTGACTGGAATACTCTCTTTCAAATTCTAAAGGTGGCAGGGGTAAAATACAGGGAGCGAAAGGCTATTTACAATTTGTACAGAAACCAGATGGCAGTTATAAGAGTCGAGGGACATGAAAGGGAAGCAGTGGTTGGGAAGGGAGTAAGACAGGGTTGTAGCCTCTCCCCGATGTTGTTCAATCTGTATATTGAGCAAGCAGTAAAGGAAACAAAAGAAAAATTCGGAGTAGGTATTAAAATTCATGGAGAAGAAATAAGAACTTTGAGGTTCGCCGATGACATTGTAATTCTGTCCGAGACAGCAAAGGACTTGGAAGAGCAGTTGAATGGAATGGACAGTGTCTTGAAAGGAGGATATAAGATGAACATCAACAAAAGCAAAACAAGGATAATGGAATGAAGCCTAATTAAGTCGGGTGATGCTGAGGGAATTAGATTAGGAAATGAGGCACTTAAAGTAGTAAAGGAGTTTCGCTATTTGGGGAGCAAAATAACTGATAATGGTCGAAGTAGAGAGGATATAAAATGTAGGCTGGCAATGGCAAGGAAAGCGTTTCTGAAGAAGAGAAATTTGTTAACATCCAGTATTGATTTAAGTGTCAGGAAGTCATTTCTGAAAGTATTCGTATGGAGTGTAGCCATGTATGGAAGTGAAACATGGACGATAAATAGTTTGGACAAGAAGAGAATAGAAGCTTTCGAAATGTGGTGCTACAGAAGAATGCTGAAGATTAGATGGGTAGATCACATAACTAATGAGGAAGTACTGAATAGGATTGGGGAGAAGAGAAGTTTGTGGCACAACTTGACCAGAAGAAGGGATCGGTTGGTAGGACATGTTCTGAGGCATCAAGGGATCACCAATTTAGTATTGGAGGGCAGCGTGGAGGGTAAAAATCGTAGAGGGAGACCAAGAGATGAATACACTAAGCAGATTCAGAAGGATGTAGGTTGCAGTAGGTACTGGGAGATGAAAAAGCTTGCACAGGATAGAGTAGCATGGAGAGCTGCATCAAACCAGTCTCAGGACTGAAGACCACAACAACAACAACATGACTACTTCTCAGAGATTCACAAAGAAATACGATCCTGGCCGGTTCTCGCCAAGTGTAGCCTCCCCACAAAAAATAAAATAAATAATATGAGTATGATTCTGATTTAGTGTAACCTCCCCACAAAATTCTTTCTCATTTGTAACCTCCCTACAAAATTCTTTTCACATTAACCTCCACACAAAATTTTTTCTGATTTGTAACCTCCCTACAAAATTCTTTTCACATTAACCTCCACGCAAAATTCTTTCTGATTTGTAACCTCTCTTCAAAATTCTTTCTGATTTAATCTAAGCTCAAAATTCATTCACATTTAGCGTAACCTCAAAGCAGAAAAATTCCTAAACCTCTCAACAGTAAAAATTATAATTATGTCGTTCACTTTCAGTATAACATCCCAATAAAAAAATAAATTCAGTAACCTGGTAATAAAACAATGTAACTAACCTCTCAATTAAATTGTCGCTCACTTATGACTTTTCAATAATTCACTGTGAATTTAACCTGGTAAATTTTGGACGACAGCAGTGCTGCGTCATGGCCCTGAAAGATCATTCTGAATAAAAAAAGGAAAAATTCTTACCTCAATGAAGTCGCCGGATATATCTGCTCTTACAATAAATTTTTCCGGCATAGCTCTGTGCAATGCTGGCCGATATATCTCTCATTTATGAAAGGAAGCAACTGATTTTTTTCTTTTGCAACAATCGGGATGATCATGGATGGGAGAAATTAGTAAATTCTTTAAATTGAAATGAATGGTTGTTAAAAGTTACTTTTTATGAGGAAGATTATTATTACGAGAGTTTTAAAACATTTACATGCGACTTGAGATAACATTACTACATATGCGCGAGGCTGCTTTTTACCTTGTACAATAATAATCAGGCTCCGGCATCGCTACACCGCGACCGGCCCAGCCAACACGATACACCATACCAGACCAGACCAGACTGCTCGCTAGCAACAACTTACTGCTACAGCTACACAGTTCCTACTGCAGTCAACACTGGTCTCTGGTCAGAGATTCTCTTATACCTTGCCTATTGCAGGCAGCGCATGAGCAATACATCGAAATTATATCTGCTCGGACCTCTTACAAGTTCCCTCCAGCACTGCTTGAGACAAGTTTCGAGTCCATGCCACGTCGTGTTGCGGCACTTCCGCGTGATCACAGGGTTTGAACCGCACGTGTCGCATTATACGCCCGAAATTAGACACTTGTGACTCTTTATTTAAATTGTCTGGCTGATGGCAAGTTTGCGAAATACAAAGTTAATATAACATATAATAACAGTAATAATAATATCGGGAACTAAATTATCGACCCATAAATGATGTACGCCACACAGTAGCGATTTCGTTAGAATAATGTTTATTCAGAAAGCAAATTAATAGCAAAAGTGGTCGTATTTACAGCGCATATCCATTTGACACAGTTCGTTCTTTCAAAATCTCATCGCGAAAGACAATTCCTATACTCCAACTCGTTATTTACACAAAAGGTTAGAGTTCACACCAGGCGCGCGGCTGCTTACCGCTCAAAGAGAAGTCCAGCGATACCACGCAACGCGAAATTTTCTAAGTCGTTTCACTTCCTAGCTACCTAAAGACCGACTGTCCGCTTTCGCGTCTCAATCCGAGCTGTCCACGCGTCTGCACCAACACTGTCCGTCTGCCCGTCTCCGGCCGCGTCCCCCTCGTGCCGAACATCGTCCCTTTTCTGAAGCCGTCCATCTGATTGGCTACAGCTTATTCTACATTGTTTTGCATTTGAACATATTTAAATAATCAAAGCTTGACCACTTTCACGTTATAAATAAAGTAATAATAATATTCATTACGTAATAAACGTTCAATTCCTTTACATAAAACCATCACAATTTATTCTTGATTTTGAATGTCACGGCCAGTAGCCTTGCACCAATGTGCTTTCTGATAAATAAATAAAGATCAAAAGTAACTGTTACGCACTGAACTATACAACAAATCCTCTATTACCTATTGGTTCAATAAGGTGTCATGCTGTAATCGTTCAATGTGTTTTACGTGGAGGAAATGATGATCTGATACTTAACTGAAAATACTGACAATTTAAATTTACTATGTCTCTTAAACAAATAAAGTTACAGGGTTGATATTTACAACATTTGTTATTTTAATGATGGGCTTCTGTATGAAATGTCGATCCTTAATATCGACCAAAGCGTTCAGATTTTAGCATTCAGGTATTTGTTACAAAACTTGTTAATTTCACTTTAACAGTAAATCTGAAACTATTATAGATATGATCAGTATTAATGTTTTACTGTGATCACCATGAAAATTTATGAAGAATGGTAGGTTAAAATTACTGTGGCTTCATTTCCTGAGTTACTACAGAATTAAACAGTTTTCACAAATGTTTCCGTTTATGGCCGATCTTAGGTCCGCCATATTTAACACTGCAACATCTCCTTGGCCACAAACAGCTTCTAATGTGGTTTCCCTATGACGTAGGTTCTCGTTTGTCTCACTTGCACGCTACAGTGCATAGGCCTCATTCAGCACAATAGACAGTTTTCCCATCTCGTGGCGAATCTGCGCTCTTTGTGGCACACGCTCCGGGACGACAGGGTTCGTTTCACAATTCCTGAAGGTTGACTCTTTCAGCCATGTACTTAAATGAGAGCAAAACGCTCGTTAACTTCCACGGTCAATTCATAGATCCCATAAAAATTGTTAACCAGAGATATAGTGTTGGGATGGAACCGGACGGGGCCGGATGAGATTGTGTCAAGTTCTGTCCCTATATTTTTGATGCAAGTAGATTTCAAACTATATATTTTTTCCCCTTGCTTTGCCAGATGGTGTGAGAATACATAAGAAAGACTGACAGACAACAAAGGGATAGTAAATCAACAGAAATGGCAGTTTCAGACGTCTTATCTTCCGAAATGGGACTTTTAAATTCATATAAGGAGTTTAACGTACCGATATCAACGTTGGAAACATACGTTCGTAAAGATAAGCACAATCTCAGCAACAGAATTGAGAAATCACATGGGTAATTTCAAAATGTATTGACTGCAGAGCAAAAAGACGAGACGGTATCGTACATAAAGTAAGATCATTAGCCTATCAGCCAGGAGAAAAAAAAGACTTACCACAGAGATTTGACAAAGTAACTTGTCTAGCTGGCCGGGACTGGGTCGTGAAATTTTTTTACTACGCATCCTATGTTGTTTGTTTGCAAACTGGAAAATTCATTGATACACGGGTGATGGGACTGAATACAATAACAACAACAGTTTTAAAAATAATTACACGTGTTTGAAAATGACATTTATACATTTTCGTATTGTTAGCGATTTTTTTGAATATTCTGAATTCCTTAGTCTAAGGTGTCCATTAAAAACCTCATGCCTTAGTTTTCATATAATATTTGTAATAATTTCAGTGTTTCTGCAATAATTTCGCAAAAAATTGCCTTATCGCATTTTACCCCGTGAGCGGGGCAGAACGGGAAATATGCAAGCATTTCTTGCATATTGCAAATAAGTCGTGGGACGAGGTGGAACCCGAAAACTGAAGTTCAATGAACGTACGGACAGACCATAACTTTGCGAAAACAAAGAAAGTAAACTTGTCACTCAAGGGTAGACTTGAACCAAGGACGTCTCATTCCGCATGTGCTCATGCTAACCGTGGGACCACGGCGCTCCTGAGCTCACATTCTCTTTGATGTTGCCTATCTTGCGCATGGACTAATCAGTTTGTATATTTTGCTTATTTTTTTCATAGTTCCGCACAACTTCTTCCTATTTTCTCGATTGACCTGTGTTCAGTTTTTCAAGGCCTATCCACTGTGCCAACTTAAAACTAAATCTGAGGGGGGTGCAACGGGGAGATTCTCTTGTCAGTATCTGCGGACTCCGAGCGGTGGTGCCAGCGGGGTAGTATTTGCAATCAGATGCGGCAGCCCCCTCTCTCATGACACCCGAAGTGCTCTGCAAATTTTAAATGTCATTAGATTAGCTAGTAGCGGGCAGATTACGCTCACAAGCATCGGGTTAAAAATGGCTCTGAGCACTATGGGACTTAACATCTGTGGTCATCAGTCCCCCAGAACTTAGAACTACTTAAACCTAACCAACCTAAGGACGTCACACGCATCCATGCCCGTGGCAGGATTCGAACCTGCGACCGTAGCAGTCCCGCGGTTCCGGACTGAGCGCCTAGAACCAAGCATCGGGTAATTTGTACACACGTTCCGTAGATATCTTAATAATTTGTATTTGATATCTGCAACGGATTTCGCGTAAGGCTTTTGAGAGGTAAATGCAAGGCCGTTCGGCTTGTTTGCGACAAGTGCCGGTTAGCCATCGCTATTTTTGTGTTCTATGCTGCTCTCCGTTTTTATAAATTAGGCTGCGGTGACGTTTCAAAAATGGCTTCCTACAAGGCAAAAGTTAAAGTGGCCCAGAAAATATCTAATCTGGAGCAATGATTTGCAACGAAGCAGCGGTTTAACATACTCTGAGATATTATTAGTTAAGAAATTCCTCCTTTTCTACTTTATGATATCATATTTCGCCCATCCTCACAAAAACTATACATTAATTGTACATAATCACTCCGCATAAGTACTTGTGCCACAATTCCGTATTGTAACTACTTGGAAATAAACATAACGGTTTGAAGATACGTGTAATCCAGAGGTAATTGCACAGACCGCCACAACGAATCTTATGCACAGGTTAAAATTGCTCAACGGATTGACTGGCAGCAGACACCCAAACTATCCGGTATCGAATTGTCTCATAAATATAAGCGCGAACAAAAAGTTTCAGTTCAAAGGCGTTGCTGCGGTAGGTATCCAACGTAACGCGACTCCGATGAGGGTATATAAGCATCGACATGTGGAATTCGTTTCTGTCCCACGTGCGTGCGGTATTCGTGGAAAAATAAACTTTTTTTGTGAGTCAACAGTCTTGATGCCGCCCGCAAAGAATTCCTCTCTTGAACCAAACTCTTCATCTAAGAGCAGCACTTGCAACGTACATCCTGAATTATCTGCTGGATTTATTCCAATCTCTGTCTTCCTCTACAGTTTTTACCCCCTACAGCTCTCTCTAGTACCATGGAAAATATTCCCTTATGTCTTAACAGACGTACTATCGTTCTGTCCCCTCTTCTTGCCAGTGTTTTCCATACAGTCCTTTTCTCTCCGAGTCTGCGCAGAACCTCCTCATTCCTTACCATACTCCACCTAAATTTCATCATTCGTCTGTAGCAGCACATCCAAAACGCTTCGATTCTCTTCTGTTCTCGTTTTCCCACAATTCATGTTTCTCGACCATACAATGCTGTTCTCCAAACGTGATTTCTTCATCAAATTAAGAGGTATGTTTGATACTAGTAAACTTCTCTTCGCCTGGAAGAGTGTGCTCTTGATGTCCTTTTGCTCCGTTGGTCTCTGTGTTATTTTGTTGCTGTGTAGCAGAATCCCTTAACTTCACCTGCCTCGTGATGTTAAGTTTCTTCTGTTCTAGTTTCTGCTACTTATTACTTTCGTCTTTCTTCGATTTGCCCTCAATCCATTAGACGGTTAATTCCATTTAGCAGATCCTGTAATTCTACTTCACTTTCATTCAGGATAGCAATGTCATCAGCGAATCTCATCATTGATATCTTTTCAACTTGAATTTTAATAGCACTCTTCAATCTTTCTTTTATTTCTGTCATTTTTTCTTCGATGCACAGACTGAACAGAGGCGACGAATGACAACATCCCTGTCTTATACCTTTTCAATGCGAGCACTTCTTTCTTGGTTTTGTACTCTTATTGTTCCCTCTTGGCTCTTGAATTTCGAACGTCTTGCACCATTTGACACTGCCGAACGCTTTTTCCAGATCGACAAATCGTATGAACGAGTCTTGATTTTTCTTCAGTCTTGCTTTTTATTAACACCGACGACAGAACTGCCTCTCTGGTGCCTTCGTCTTTCCTACAGCCAAACTGATAGTCATCTAACACATCATCAGTTTACTTTTCAATGTTCTGTATATTATTCTTGCAGCAACTTGTATGCATGAGCTGTTATGCTGATTGTGTGATAATTCTCACACTTGGCGGCTCTTGCAGTCTTCGGAATTGTGTGGATGATGTTTTTCCGGAAGTCTGATGGTATATCGTCAGACTAATATATTCTACCCACCAACGTCGACAGCTGTTTGGTTGCCATTTCCCCAATGATTTTTGAAATTCCATTAGAATGTTACCTATCCCTTTTGTCTTATTTGACCTTAAGACTTCAAAATCTCTTTCAAATTCTGATTCTAATGCTAGATTCCCCATCTCTTCCGTATCATTTCTTGTTCAGTCACACCAGACAAGTCGTCCACCTCATAGAGTCCTTTAATTTACTCTTTCCACCTATCAGCTCTCTTCTCTGCATTTAATAGTGTAATTCTGATTGCACTCTCAATGTTAGCCCTTTACTTTTAATTTTGACTTTCTGTATGCTGGGTCAGTCCATCCAATAATCATTTTTCGAGTTCCTCGCATTTTTCATGCAGTCATTTCGCCTTAGATTCCCGGCACTTCCTGTTTATTTCATTCCTAAGTGACTTCTATCTCTGTATTCCTGAATTTCCCTCAGCGTTGCCGGCCGCAGTGGTCGAGCGGTTCTAGGCGCTTCAATCCGGAACGACGCTGCTGCTACGGTAGCAGGTTGTCTGTGATGTCCTTAGGTTAGCTAGGTTTAAGTAGTTCTAAGTCTAGGGGACTGATGACCTCAGATGTTATGTAAAACAGTGCTTAGAGCCATTTGATCCCTCAGCATTTTTGTACTTCCTTCTAACATCGATCAACTGAAGTATTTCCTATCTTATCCATGGTTTCATCGCAGTTATCCTCTGTGTACTTATGTTTTTCTTTCCGCTTTCTGTGATTGCCCGTCTTAAGAGAGGTCCATTCTTCTTCAACTGGACTGTCTACTGAACTATTCCTTATTGCAGTATCTGTAGCCTCAGAGAATTTCAAGCGTATCTCTTCATATTTCCGTATCCCACAGTTTTGTACATCGACTCTTCCTGACTAGTCTCTTAAAATTCAGTGATTCAGTGATCTGAGTCTATATCTGTTCCCGCATACGCCTCGCAATCCAGTATCTGATTTCGGAATCGCTGCCAGACTATGATGTAATCTCCATTAAATATTCACGTATCACCTGGGCTTTTCTATATATACCTCCTCGTCTTTTGATTCTTGAACATAGCATTCGCTATAACTAGCTGAAATTTATTGCTGAAGTCAATTAGCCTTTCTCCTCTGTCATTCCTAGTACCAAGCACATATTCTCCCGCAGTCCTTTCTTGTCCTCCTTCCCCTACAACCGCATTCCAAACCCCCGACTATTAGTTTTTCACCTCCGTTTACGTACTGAATTAGCCGTTCAATAACTTCATAGACTTTCTGTATCTCTTCATCTTCCGCTTGCGTCGTCGCCATGTGGATCTGAACTATTGTTGTCGGTGTTGATTTGCTTTCGATTCAGACAAGAAAATCCTGTCACTGAATACTCTTCACAGTAACTCACTCTCTACCCTACCTTCCTATTCGTAGCGAATCCTACTCTTTTTATACCATTTTCTGCTGCTCCTGATATTATCCTATACTCATTTGACGAGAAACCATTGTCTTCTTTCCACTTCACCTCACTGACCCCCACAATATCTAGAAGGAGGCTCCGCATTTCGCTTTTGAAGTTCCTAGTTTCCCTATCACGTTCAAATTGCTGAGATTCCACGTCCAGACTCGTAGAACGTTACCGTTAGATGGTTATTCAATCTTTTTATCATTGTCACCTCCCCTTGGCAAGCCCCTTGAGATCTAAACGGGTGACTAATCCGGAATCTTTTGCCAATCATTTATTTTGTTCATTTACAGGCCACATGTCATGTGGATACACATTAAGTGTATTTAATGCAGTGGTTTCCATTATTTTCTGCATCCTCATGCCGTTGATCGCTGCTGATTCTCCACCTTTTAGAAGCAGTTTCCCACCCCAAGGGCAAGAGAGTGTCTTTGCTCCTCTGCCCTCTTTGACAAGGCCTTTGGCAGAACTAGGGTGACTTCTCAAGCTAGAATTCTTTGGCCGCCATTACTAACGACTTTTATTCAAAATTTAAGTAATGGCGAGGTTCGAACCCGGGGCCGAGAACATTTTGATTACTAATCAAAGACGCCACCCCTAGACCAGGGGCGCAGAGGGCCAGACGAACTATAGCGACGTTATTACGAAATACGCCCAAGTAGGACCCACGTGCTGTCAGCCTTTTCTAGGCAGCCAAAGGGCAAACAACGATAGACATCCGTCGGAGAATGCAGATTCTGTATGGGACTCATGCATGTCTGTGGAAAAAAGGTTTGTGGAATGGTGCGCCAGGAGGTGCTGCTGCTGCATGATTTCGCACGTTCCCATATCTCATATGTAGTACCGCAGAAGTCACGCCAGATCAAGTAGGGTACACTCTAATTCCGCCCTTATAGCCCCGATCTCTTCCCATGTGATTAAAATACAATCGGTCCCTTAAAAACAAAACAAAAAAGAGAGAGAGAGAGAGACCTGAAAAGGTCGGACCAAGAAATACAGCTGGCACTTACGGACTTCTTCTCGCAGCAGGAAACGATGTTTTACAAAACGGGTGTCTTTAGCCTAGTGTGTCGGTGGGATGTTTGCCTCATTATTCACAGTGATTTTGCCTGATAGGCATACCGATTCAGGACTGCACGGCCTTGGAACGGAAACTTTTAATCGCCTCTCCTACATGGCCATACAATCACATAAAACAATCCGACGATTTTTTGCCTTCATGGCACTGAGTCTTGATAGTCATCAGCACATGAACCTTCTCGTACTGGTGTGACAACTATAATTAAACCTTCGCAATACTTACGTGTGAAGAGTCACTTTTTCTCCTTTGACAGATTTCGAATTGCATCTGCAGTAGCAACAGTTCAGCACCTTCACCGTTCGTATACTAATAAACAAATGTGTGGAAACAGAATGAATATGCGAGTTATGTCTTAGCGCAAAATGTTAACAACAGTATCGTACCAGCGCCACGCGAATATTTCCTTTTCGTGTTGACCACATGCGCAGTATACTCCTTTGATGTTGCTAGTCTGTGGTCACAAAATACCACTAGTGTTGTTCCTGCAGTAGCTTTTGTCACTAATAAACTATCTCAACAAATCCATTGTGCAAATAGAAGTGAATAACAAGTACAAATAGATATTACTCTCACTCTCACGAGAAATAGCTTTTCCTCTCCTTTTTCTCTGTGCATGGGGTCTGCAGTGCCACGATGCACTAAAGTTAATTGGTTATGAGAAAGAATGAATTCTTCTGGTTATTATGCAAATCCCCTCGGAGCTATAAAATGAATCTTGTGCTGATCTGATGCTTCTACATTTCAGATTACTTTTTCAGTCAATAACGTAACGCTTGCAAGCAGAAACAGCAAAAGAAAATGCAGATAAAATATTCATTCCTCTGGCTGTACGGAAAATAAGGAACAATCGGTTGCGAAATGGAAAGCACAGTGAAAATCCGATGAAGCTTTGCACAGATGTGTTAGGCAGTGTCTCTAGTATCCCCGTCGATCGCGTCACATGTCATAGGAAAAGGCTTCAAAAACAGAACAATACAAGTAAGTCACTATCAAATTTAAGTGTCGTATGGTGGTGTTAGCTGTGATATCCCACGGGTGGGTTCAGCCGCCTGTGGGAACGGATGTTGTCCTCCGCTCTCACTGGCCGCTTTCCAATTGGATACGTGAGAGATGTGCCGTATGTGTATTTTTTAGAACAGTGCAAGTGAGTGTAATCAAGGACGAAGCCGCAGGGGGGGAAGGGGAGGGGGCAACCGGGGGTTCCGAACCCCCCTGTCACTCAAATAAAATTACATACGACCTGCCGTGTAGTGAAATTCGAAGATATTTTGCTTTTCAATCAGACGACGACAAAGTGATACACACTATCGATAATCAACAAGCTCATCGATAAGCTTAAACTATCAGATGGTTAAAATGGCTCTGAGCACTATGGGACTAAACTTCTGAGGTCATCAGTCCCCTAGAACTTAGAACTACTTAAACCTAACTAACCTAAGGACATCACACACATCCATGCCCGAGGCAGGATTCGAATCTGCGACCGTAGCGGTGTCGCCATTCCAGACTGAAGCGCCTAGAACCACTCGGCCACACCGGCCGGCCTTCAACTATCGATACATCGATAGAACTGTTGGCTATGTTCATCCTTACCTTAGCCAAGACCAGCTACTGTACACTGTTGGCCTTACTTGAGTACAGTTGTTGTTTTGTTAATCATTTTAGTTCTTACTTACAGTTGAATTTCGGGCGACTACTACGGTCGCAGGTTCGAATCCTACCTCGGGCATGGATGTGTGTGATGTCCTTAGGTTAGTTAGGTTTAAGTAGTTCTGAGTTCTAGGGGACTGATGACCACAGATGTTAAGTCCCATAGTGCTCAGAGCCATTTAGTGAGGTGGCGCAGTCGTTAGCACACTGGACTCGCATTCGGGAGGACGACGGTTCAACCCCGGGTCCGGCCATCCTGATTTAGGTTTTCCGTGATTTCCCTAAATCGCTTCAGGCAAATGCCGGGATGGTTCCTTAGAAAGGGCACGGCCGATTTCCTTCCCCATCTTTCCCTAATCCGAGCTTGTGCTCCGTCTCTAATGACCTCGTTGTCGACGGGACGTTAAACAGTAATCTCCTCCTCCTCCCTCCTTGAACAGTTGAATTTAATGCATTTGCTACCGTTTCTTGTTTTTGCGCTGAGTGCTGTTCTGATATTTTCTAATTATGGATAAATTTGCCACTAGAAACAAGAGGAAAACTGATTTTAATTCGTCCACTAGCGTTATGGTAAGTTAAAAATATGTACGCACTACTAGAATAGTCTAATTACCTATTTACAGCACTTCAATGTTAGCTCTGGAGTCATTATTTGGAGGCTGGTAGAATTTTGCGTTTGCAATATTTCAGCATTGCACAAGGCAACGGAGCGCTAAACTTCATCTGAAACAACTCCAAATTAATATCAGTGCCTAAAAGTACACTTGGATTTGTCTGTGCCGCCCAAAAATCGCGTTGATTAACAAAACTATCGGCTAAGCGGCTATGGTTGCATTTCTTTACAAAATACCTCAAATTCCATCATTAGTAGCCCAAAAGGCAAAATATCGCTGAATCTGGTCAACTGGACGACAATCAATTATGAAAACCAGTTCCGATACTGAACCATGGGGAGGGGTTTGTGGAGAGTGAGGTGGCATTTGATCCACATCTACTTCTACATCTGCACGATTACTGTGCAGTTCACAATTAAGTGCCCAGCAGAGGGTTCATCGGACCACGTGTAAACTACTTCTCTTTCCGTTTCACTTTCGAACAGCGCGCGTTAAAACAAACACATAAAACTGTCCGCGCGAGCTCTGATTTCTCTTATTTTATTATGATAATCATTTCTCCCCATGTCGGTGGGCGCTAACGAAGTGTTTTCACACTCTGAGGAGAAAGTTGGTGACTGAAATTTCATGAGAAGATCCATGAGAAGATCCTACGGCAGCGAACAGCGCCTTTATTTTAATTTTTATTTATTTATTTATTGATTTATTTAACCTGGCAAGATTAGGGCCATCAGGCCCTCTCTTACATCTAACCAGGCATTCTACTTATTTTACATTCATATGTTTTAGTAGGCATGTTAAACTACATCTAGTACAAAAAGTGAAATAAGCAATTTGAAAGGTACACCTGGAAAAATACATACATATAGAGTTTATATTCTTAGGTCACAAGTACTGTTATAATTAGACATTATTGAAGAGACAGATTTTAGATAGGAGTGCTGGCAGCAGGGAGTATGAGGGAGACTCATGGTGAAGGGAGGAGAAGAATAGAGACATGATGAAACATAATTAAGGAAATATAAAGGAAAAGAAGATTGCGTGGCTAATAGAGATAGATGAAGAGGAAGGCATCTCAGGAGCAAGATAGGAGACGCTAGCTTTGCTATTTGACAGATGAGGGGATTGTCCTTGAACATTAATTTTGTGGAGAACTTTGTGAGGATGATAGTAGGAAATGCTTCAACTTCTTCTTAAAAGCAGCAGGAGATCGAATTTTGCGCAAGGTAAGGGGCAGTTTGTTCCAGAGGCGGACAGCGGCAACTGAGAAGGAGTCTGCAAAAGTTTTTGTTTTGTGAGTGGGCACCGTTAGGATACCAAATAAGAGTGACCTCGTGTTTCGATTATGATGACATGACAGGTTTTTAATCTCTGAAGCAAGGTACTGGGGTGCTTGCGCGACGAGGAGTCGGTGGAGTAGACATAGAGTGTGGTAGTCACGCAATTTGTCCGGCCGCAGCCACCCTAGCTCGGAGTATGAAGCACTAACATGATCATATCGGCGAATGTTGCAGGTGTAACGCACACAGGCATTCATGGTTAGCTCTAGCCGTCTTTTGTTTTCACTACTCATGCCTTGTTGAATCACATCACAATAGTGGAGGTTCGGTAGAACGAGTGCTTGCACGAGCTGGCGTTTCAAGTCCTGTGGAAATATGTTCCGAAACTTTTTGAGAGCATAGAGACAAGCAGACGTCTTTCGGCACACTGCGACTGTATTCTCCGCCCAGTTGAGATGCTCATCCAAAGTTACACCCAGGTTCTTCACTGTTTTCTGATATGGTATTGGAGTACCGTCGAGCTGCCACCACAATTCGTGTATTGTATTGTTGGCACTCTCTCCCTTATTTCGCGAAAATACAAAACGAGCTCCCCTTCTCTGAACTTTGTTGATGTCTTCCGTCAATTCTGTCTGACGCGGATCCCACATCCCACTGCAGTACTCCAGAAGAGAGTAGACAAGCGTAGTGTAAGCAGTATCTTCAATACACCCGTTACACTTTATAATCGCAGTCTCTGGTTTGCTTTCCCCGCGACATTATCAACGACAACAAGTTCAGTAGTTCGTTCGTTCGTAAAAGAAATTAAATTTCGTACAAAAAGCAATTATGTTGTACACCATAGAGCAGTTCATTACCATCAAAGACTGTACAACCATATTATCATGGATAAATACAACTCATTTATGTGGCAGCATACATTAGAAGTCCAGCTGAAATCAGTGCGTGAATCAGTATTAAGATCCACAACTGTAGCTCATAATAGGGTATTAAAGTATTCCGTTTTGTTTCATAAATAAATTTGGTTGTTGTAGTTTCAAATAGACTGTTGAAACAGTGATTTCACAAAAAGTTCTTGATCACTTAGGAGACTGAAGAACTGTAATGAAATGAAAGATACTTCAATAAAATTTGAGACTGAAATGAAGAACTTGGAATCCTGACTTGGTTTCAGGTAAGTCATAAATTTAAATACAAGATTGTAGTAGGAGAAAAATAGTTATCTTCATTGAACACTTTTAACTTCAACCTTATAAGGGTCCGCCACAGGTAGCTAGCTGAGTGGTTTGCAGGCACGGTAGCTCAGCGTGTTCGGCCAGAGAGCCGGTTGGCCTCTGTAATAAAAAATTGAGTGGAAGAATCAACCACCAAACTTGAACAGGTTGTCTTGCGACGTCCGCAACGACCGAACACAACGATCAACAATGAACAAAATTTAAAAAAGTTGTCAGCGCGGCAGAATGTCATTCTTGAGGGCCCGGGTTCGATTCCCAGCTGGGTTGGAGATTTTCTCTGCTCAGGGACTGGTTGTTGTGTTGTCCACATCATCATCATTTCATCCCCATCGACGCGGCATCAAATCGAAAGACTTGCACCCGGCGAACCGCCTACCCGACGGTAGGCCCTAGTCACACGACATTTACATTTAACTTTATAAGTTACTCAACCTAATAGTAAGATTCTTGCGCTCTGCGATAGTGAACCTTATATTGGAATACAGAGCTGAGTTTTGTTAGCACAGGGCAATACGTAATGTAATAATTTTAATTGGTTTGGCAACGGAGTGAAATTATCGTATTACCCAATAAAGAAATATTACTTGTTCATTTGTGTAGCCTTACTCTCCGTAGTTGCTTCAGAATTCCGTAGTTGCTTTAAGATCGAACTGTTTTTCGATATTAAAGCAAATCAAAATTTAAATAACGTAATTGCAGACCACTGACGATGCTTAACCTCAATAAAGCAATCGCGTTTGGTGCAAAAAAACACGCTTTTTTTTTTTTTTTTTGCAGCGACAGAACCGAAATACCCTCATGAAACTTGCTTGCGCATTGGGTATACACACCAATGACAACAGGTCACGTATTTGGTCTAACGAATGCGTGTGTAGTGTAGCGTCATGTTTCTGTCGTAGGGCTATTAGGAAAGGATGGGGAAGAAAGTCGGCCGTGCCCCGTCGAAAGAACCATCCTAGCATTTGGTTAAATTGATTTTAGGAAATCACGGAAAACCTAAATCAGGATGGCCGGACGCGGGATTGAACCGTCGCCCACCCGAATGCGAGTCCAGTGTGCTAACGACTGCGCCACTTCTCTCAGTCACTGGGGAGAGGCTGATACTTAAACCATGACATCGGTGCACAGACTGGTGAACAGGAATTTTACGGCACCACCCCTCCTCCCGCTGTCGGCCAAATAGTGGCAGTGAAAATTTCATCCACCACCACCAGGATTCGAGCCACGCTACCTCCGATTCAAGCGCCACCGATTTAGCGGCCTCGGCTGCAGAGGCACTGGAATAAAAGGCTTATTGAACTTATAATAATTTCTTTTATGTCAAAATATGTCTATTTTCGTTTGAAAGGTGGCCACACTGAGCCACAGCGCCAGAGATTGCGCCAAAGAATATTATTCAGCCGCCTCCACTGGCAGTGCTTGTCGAGAACTCGTATTGAGTGCTTGCAGAGATGTCGTAGTGAAAAGTTCTTGTCGAGAAGTCGTAGTGGAGAGTGCTTGTTCCATGTTTTATGCAGTTGTTTGATGGGCTAGACAGCAGATGTTGTTCAAATGGAGATATTGTAATGATCAGAGTGCTTTTCGTCAATATATATGAAGGTAAAATATTCCCTGTTTTTTCATTATTTCAGTGTCTTAAATAATGCGTCATTACAGGTTCAGTCAACAAAGCTCGTGTTCTTGTATTAGAGTGTAATTCTGGTTTCCTTACGCAATTATAGTATTTATATATTTTTTTAATTACTTCAGTATAAATGATATTTAAAATTTCTTGTCTTATTGAAGAAGAACCGTGCGAGATGTGTACGTTGAATCACACTTCCACACACAGAACAGCTACACTTGTGTTTTGTTGTTGCGTTGGTTTTATAGCTGCTGGGGACTTAATTAATTAATTGTGTTAACGCAAATTTCGTTTCATTCTTTGTTGTTGTTCTATGCAGTCAGATTGCGTACAAATACTAGTCAGGGCCAACCGTTTACGAGACTTCGTAATCGGACATACAGCGACTAAAAATTTAAAGAATTATTTTCATTAGTTAATTAAGCCCCCATGCACGTGGCGACCGCTGCTTCGGATCGTCCCTTGGAAATCTTCTGATTGTAAAAATAGTAGACAGTAGTATTGTTCTAGTAATTTGTAGTTTAGTAATTGTAGTCTATTTTGCACGTGTAGATTTGGTAATTGTCATTCTTCTAATGGTATTTCAGAATTTAATTTTGTTGTCTTGTATACGCGTTTGACAATTTAGTGCAATTATTTCAATTGTTCGTTAATCGTGTTTGAGGGAAACATTTCGTGTGAATGGTATTGTTGAAGATGAGGAGTCATTGTGTGTAATTTTCGTACAGTGTCGAGTTTTGTATATTTTGTAAATGATTACGCGATCGATGAAAAAGGCAAAAATGATGAATAGTGAGAATGACGAAATTGTTAACATGGCGAACTCGCCAACACAGGAGAACAGAACAGTATGATGAATAATGAAGTGGAAAACAATTTAATAAGTCGGGAAGATAGTCCGGAACCATTTCAAAATTTTTCTCAATCAGAAAATTCACAGAATACAAGATTAACGATAGAAGATTCTGAAATAGTATCGAACATAGATAGCTTTATGGCTATGCAGAAGGAAGTTAGTTTTGCGGGAAATGTTAGGGGCGAAAAGAATTTCGAACCGGCTAATATGGAGCAGTTGATGGGTGCTATATTAAATTTGGGAGCACGAATGGAAACACAGTTTAGATCTGAATTAAAAACACAGATGGGAACTTTGCGATCTGAAATTAAAACTGATGTAGGAACAATTAGAACTGAGATGGGAACAATGGAAACACGGTTAGACTCACAAATAGGGACATGTTTCAAAACATGAAAGATGAATTAAAGGAAGAAATTAGAGAAGAAGTACAACCGATTTTGAATTCTCACAATAATAGATTAATGACAGTAGAAATCAGACAAAAGGAACAGGACAGAGAACACGAGGAAAGAGATCGCGTGATAGTACAAAAATTTTCAGAGTTAAATTTACAACGTGCACACGATAAGGAGGAAATATTTGAGAGAATCGAGGAATCCGTACCAAATGACAGAATAAATAATCTAACACAACAATATGAACAGTTAACTACCAAATGTGTTAACACTGAAACCCGAGTCGCGACACTTACGGAAGACGTAAATAAACAGAAAGAACAAATAGGTGATTTATCGGAAAGAGTTGAGGAGATTTCAGACAAATTGACAAGTCTTAGTTTAAATGGGGACAGAGATTCAGATGATACAGCACCATTGCCATTTGCAGAAACCGAAGAGTACAAGAACATAAATAAGAATGTTGAAATTCAGGGAAAATTTAATTAACGCGTGAAAAGGGAATTTGAGGCATTACGAAAGCAAGTCAAACAAATTGAAGGCGAAATCGTAGGAAAAGACAGCTGAAGAAATTTAGAATCACAGATAGCAGAGGGCTTTGAAGAAAATAATTTATTTCATTTACGAGAAGCAACAAGAGAGCGCCAGGCGAGCGAACTTGACAATAATCGACATTTGGACTGAAACAGTCGCGGTAGGTCTTTGTCGCCACGAGGAGAAAACTTTGACTATAAACACTTCTTGACTGTTCGGAAATTTAAGATCTTTCGTAATTCTAAGAATGACATACATCCATGTTCATGGTTAGATCAATTTATGTACGCACTTCCACCAAATTGGCCACTAAGTCACAAACTGGAATTTATGTGTGGATATTTAGAAAACGAACCGGCGACGCGGATGCGCGCACTTATTAGAGATTGTAATAATCTAAATGATTTTTATCATGCATTTCTATCGGCATATTGGTCCGAAAACACGCAAGATAGAGTCAAACATAGTCTGATTATGCAGCGTAATTTTAAACAGTCTGAGTTCTGCACGCCGGCAGAATACTTTGAAGACATGATGCGAAAGAATCAGTTCCTGTCCAACCCTTATAGCCCGACTGAATTAATTCGCATTTGTTTAACTAAGCTGCCACAACCCATAAGACAAATTGCTTTAGCTGGAAGATGTAAAGACGACATTGAGACTTTTAAGACTTTGCTACAAGAACTCGAGTATGACAATGACGACGGGACTTCCTGTAATTTTTTCAGTAACAGTAATTACAATAGATTTTCAGAGAAAAGGGATAGTGATCGGAACGGGCATTATATGGGTAATTTTGAGAATGACAGACGTAACAGACAGGACAATAGATACCAGCCTTATGACAATAACAGACGTTCTAACAGAAATTACACAGACAATTATAATAACGGTAATTCGTACCGGAATGATCAATCCTACGGAAACAGTAATCGGTATCATCAAGACAGAAATTATTCATACAGTAATAGAAATTCTTACTACAGAAATAACCAGGGTAGTAGATCTAACAGTAATTTCAGAAGTGACAGTCGAAATTACACAAGAAGCAGTCATGCAGACAGACAGGAAAATAGATATTTTAATAACAGACACAACCAAGAATTTGCATCTAACAGACAGGAGGGACCTAATTGGCATCCTCCACGTGACTTGCAGCTTCGGCTTCTGGCAGCAATATAGACGGTTCAGAAAGTAATGACACTACGACTTTACACTACGTACGCCTGGAAACCATGAGAGACATTTTGCTAGACGAAAAGGAAAATAATGTAGACGCATTTTTACATCCTGTTATTGTGGGTAAGACTAAGTTCACTGCAGTTTTAGATTCTGGGAGCCCATTGAATGTCATTAGTGAATCAGTTTTTCGTATATGTGTAAGAACTATTGCTTGTCCTGTGTTACCTGTTTCTAAAACTACAATTCGAGGCGCTATTTCTGGAAAAAGTGTGGAAGTTAAACAACAGACCAACTTGAATTTCATTTGTCAAGGATACGAATTTTCTGCTAATTTTATTATTGTTCCATTACTCAGTACACAAATTATATTAGGTATGGAGTTTCTTAACACACATAAGGCAATTTTGAACTTTAAAGAAGGAAGTGTGAATTTGACTGTTGCCGGAATGCCGAAATGTTTGAAATTTTCCGAGTGTTTAACAAGATCTGAATCAGATACAAAATGTTTAAGGTTTCTTACTTCTGATGTTTTCGTTGAGCATTATGACGACAGTGTGTTTACTCATGACAACGACAATAGATACAGAGACGCGATGGATGATATAATTAATAGCGAAGAATTAATTAATGAAAAGGTTAAGAAAGCTGAAGTGCCAGATGACGTTGCAAGAGAACTGCACCAAATTTTGACTTCACATGCTACAGTATTTAGTGATCACACAGGAACTATACAAGGCTTACAATATTTATTTAAAGTAAAAGAACACACACCATTTCGGGGGAAAACGTACGCTATTCCTTTGGCTTACAGAAACAAGGTTAAGAGTGAACTTCAATACATGTTATATCAGGGCATTATTGAGCCAGCAGTCAGTCCTTATACCACCCCATTACACGTCGTTCTTAAAAAGGATGGGTCAATTCGTTTGGTTCTGGATTCCAGACAGATAAATAATATCATCATTCCTGAAACTGACCGCCCACAAAATTTAGATGAACTTCTTCAACATTTCCATGGAATTAAAGTTTTATCCACGATTGATATGCGCGCAAGTTTTTGGCAAATAGAACTCCACCCTGATTGTAGAAAATACACTGCCTTTTTAGCCTTTGGTAACTGTTACCAATTTCGGAAATTACCGTTTGGACTTACTGTATCTTCAGCAGCATTCATTCGTAGTTTAAACGAAATTTTACCTGTTTATCTTCGTGAAAATATTACTTCATATGTTGACGATATTCTTATTGCTAAACGTTCTTGGAGTGAACACAACAAAATTTTGGATTCATTATTACGTATTTTTGCAAGAGTTGGCATTACTGTGAACTTGGAAAAATCTGAATTTGGTCGTTCTCAGGTAAAATTTCTCGGTCACATTATTTCTACAGAAGGTATTCTTCCTGATCCAGAGAAATTAGACGCTATTCGTAATTATGCTGTTCCTACCACAAAACGTGATGTTCGTAGTTTCCTTGATGTCTGTAATTTTCTTAGACGCTTTGTTAGATTGGACGATTTGGCCACACCTCGATTATGTGAACTATCTGGAAAGAACTCTAATTGGTGTTGGGATGAGGAAGCTCAGTCAGAATTTGAACAGCGTGATGCTTTAGTTGCTGCTTCACTTCTTTCACATCCGGATTTATCTAAAGATTTTTGTTTGGCGACGGACTCATCATACAAAGGACTAGGTGCACATTTATTTCAAGAGATAGAAGAAAACGGCGTTGTAGTACAGAAAACTATTGCATTTGGAAGTCGTGTTCTCTCTAAATCAGAAAAGAATTATTCGATTACGGAACTTGAAGGTTTGGCTATTGTATGGGCTTTCACAAAATTTCGCATATTTTTGTATGGCAGACATACTAAGGTTTACACCGATCATCGAGCTCTGGAGTTTCTTATGTCGACAAAATTAACTCATGGCAGATTGTCACGATGGGCGTTGTACCTACAGGAATTTGATTTTAGTATTGTTTACATACAGGGTTCTTCAAATATTGTTGCTGATGCTTTATCACGTGCACCTATGGGTTTGAAACAAAGTGCTGAAGAGGACTGCAAGGAAAACAATTATTGTTTGATGTATATTCAAGGTGTTGCGTTTGAGAACTTTATTTCGTCTTCGCTCCAGGACATCGCTAAGGAGCAAAATAAGGATCCAATCTGGAAGGACATTAAGAAGAAGTGGAGGAGAAACGAAAGCGTAGCGATTAGACAGCATTATTTAGTTCGCGATGACATTCTTTTTAATCGAAAATCGGTCGACAACTCTGTTTGGTTAGTTTGTATTCCAGATGAGTGAGTACACACATTTCAGTTATGCACACTTTGGTCCCAGAAAATGCTTTCATAAATTGCGAGAAAATTGCTACTTCAGTAATATGGAAAAATGTATTCGATTTGTTCTTGCCAAATGCAAATTATGTCAAAAGGCTAAGCTGCCAACAGTTTCTCACAGAGCACCGTTGTTTCCTATCATTCCAGCGAAATTAAAGGAGATGGCTGCAGTTGATTTGTTCGGTCCAGTGCTTCGTTCTACTAATGGTTTTGCGTACATTTTTGTAGCAGTGGAATTGACATCAAAATATGTGTGTTTTACACCTCTACGCAAAGCAATAGCTCGTTCAGTATCTAACGCTTTCATCAAACATTTTCTTAAAGAAGTTGGTCACGTTGATAAGGCTATATCAGATAATGGATCACAGTTTCGTTCTAAAATTTGGCTTCGTACTCTACGGCGTCGTAAGATTAAACCAATCTTCATTTCACTTTTTCACCCTCAATCTAACGCTTCAGAGGGATGGATGAAGGAAATCAATAAATTGTGTCGTCTTTATTGTCATCAGAATCACAGAACTTGGGATCATAATCTTCATATTTTTCAAAACATTCTGAATGAACTTCCTAATGACTCAACTTCTTTACCGCCTATGCTGATATTAAAAAACAAAGCACCGACAAATCGTATTTCTGAAATCGTTCCTTTTCCGCCTACACGGAAACTGCGGCATTCTGAAGTTGTCAACCTGGCTCTACGAAATACTGCATCTGCGGTTGCTAGAAGAGAGAAATCAGCTAAGCGTCCTGGTCGTTTAAAAATCTTGTCAGTTGGTCAAAAGGTGTTAATTAAGTCTCCTCGTTCGTCTCACAAAGGAAAAGGCTTGTGTCGCAAATTTTTTCTGCTTTATAACGGTCCATATAGAGTTCGCAAAATTATTCATGATAACACTGTCGAAGTAGAAACTCTTAAATCTCGACGCTCTAAGGGAATACATCATATATCGAACGTTAAAATTTTTGTGGAATGACATACTTTCGAGAAACCAACAGTTATACGTAAACATGCAGAGAATACAAGGATACCGCGCCGTGTTACGGCGGCGGCACATACTCAAAGCAACAGTCAAGTCTGCGCGCCGCACAAGGCAGTCGTTGACCGCGAACAATTACTTCCTACGGCACGCGCCTACAGCTGATCGAGCGCTCAGTGCGAATGCACTGACAGCCGTAAACAAATACACAGTCTAATTTCTCCGATTAAATTCAGTATAAAGCTACAGTGACTTGATGAATTATGTTATTAACGTTCAGTATTTTTCAGGATACGGTTGTATAAAATATTTAAGAACTTCAGGTAAATTCTGTGTGTCTCCGACGTTAAGAGGACTTGCTATCGAGAAAATTTCAGGAAGAATGTAATTTCGAAGAAGAAACTAATAAACTAAAAAGGTAACTATTAATTGAGTTTATTTTTCAGGTAACATATTTCCACTTAGGTACGCACTTTAGACATAATTTGCTGCTCGCGATTATGTGACTCATACTTTGTGCTAATTTCATGTTCTATGAATTTACTTGTGAAGCGACGTGCTTACGTACATTAACTGATTTTGACAATGATTGATTAATGAACAGGGTTGTTAATTATGTATATTATGCATCGCTTGGCTGCTATGCTTTTTCACTGATGTCACATTTTTTTTTTTTTATGTGCCTGCTGTGCTTATTTATTTAAACTATAATTGTCACCTAATTAATTGTGCTGACTGTGATTATGTATGTAGGTTATACTTTGTGATTTATCTGCTTGCGCCTTCGTGTTTACTTATTAAGATTACATACGATCATTTATTTGCTTATGCTGATATGATGCTAATGATCTGTTTATTGTGTAAGATATATATTTGCTGCTTTGCGTATGGATTGCATATTTATATATTTCTGTTTTGTTGTCATAACTACTCTTTAATTTGGTATATAGAAATGCTGATATACTGTGTACGAACATAGAGTGTAGGTCACACTATTGTATTAATTATAGATTGTTCGCTTGGCAGAGCCTCGTTGTAAGAATTGTGCTGCATCCACTTGTTGACATTCTGTTCTCTACTGGTATATTTACTCGCTATTGCATGTTTTGCTTACGCTCAGTGCCTTATATTTTTAAGATAAGAAAATGAACTGCTATAATTCGACGAACGACATTAGTACAAGAAACTTCATAGAAGTCACATGACCTGAGGTTTTATGGAAGCTGTATAAATTTATGCTAATAGGAAGGAAGCTAACGACATGACATACCAACACTAGGGTTAGACCATTGACAGTTATTACACTGCATTCTTCGTGAGCAACTGAAATAGTAAGTGACACTTGACACAAAAAATACTCCACATGTTTGCTTCTGCCATGATTCTTGAAGTGGTGTACACACTGTGAAATATTATGATCATTCACAGTCCGTAAACGAACTTAATTACTGAGAGTTGTTTCGAACTAAAGGCTGTTAGAGGTCATGTATGCATTTTTTTTGTTTAATGATGGACAAGGTAACAAAAATGTATTTTATAATTTATAATGAGTAGAAGATTTGGGTCAGATGGATTACACAGAGGTTGTGTGTGGACATTGTGTCTTCGGATTGTATGGGATGATGAACTGAAGTTTGCACTAGGATTTTATCTGTACTTGTTCGAGGAGACTGACTAGAGGAAAGAGTTGTTATGGAAGTGAAATGATATTGGTGCTAAGGTTTATATGTATCGACGTATTGAAGAGGTATTATTGAGGTATTGAGATTATGTGAAGTTGATGATTATTGGAGTTAGGATTTTATCTGTACTTGTTCGAGGAGACTGACTAGAGGAAAGAGTTGTTATGGAAGTGAAATGATATTGGTGCTAAGGTTTATATGTATCGACCTATTTAATAGGTATTATTGAGGAATTGAGATTATGTGAAGTTGATGATTATTGGCGTTTTGATGGACAAGAGGTAAGGTAAATGATATTGATGATAAGGTTTATATGTATCGACGTAAGAGGTATTATTGAAGTATTAAGATTATGTGATGCTTATGATTGTTGGAGTTTTGGTGGATAAGAGATAAAGTAAGTGAGGAGCATATTTTTTTGTTGGTTTATATGGAACAAGGAGGATGAAGATGGCAGACTAGAACACTCAAGTAGAAGGAAGATTGTCTACACACACACTTTGTTAAATCAATAAGCAGTATATACTTTTTTTTGGAGAGAGGAAGTAATTGCATATCTTGGCTCACTGACAGTTGTTCAGCAACCGTACATTTTGATCTGGCTTGGCAAACATTGGTCGTGACATGATGACTATGACGTTGACTAACTATTATTGACTGTTATACATTGCTGCCACTACTACTTGATACATATGATGAACATCAAATTTTGACACAATTGCATTTACACAGTTAACACTATTCAGTTACACAGTAGCACTAATGTGGACGAAAGATGAGTGAGTGTGTTTTGTGTGTTTTCCCTTCCTAATCCCAGAAAAGTGGTACCGACTTATCTCCTAAATATTATTTTACTTGTTTGTTGTGGCTTGCACTGACACCCATAAATATTATAGGTTTACTGATATTTGTGCATTTGTAATAGTTAATATGACAATTATCTGATATCATTTGTGTGTTTATTAGAATTTGTATGTTTAGTGTCAGAGCATTGAGAATAATTTTGTAAAAGCAATTGTGTGTGCATTCAAACTATTGTTCATGCCTGAACTGTCTGATTAGTGATGGTGAATATTATGGACTGTTACCTGCACTTGTTCAACATAATGCGTGCCACTTAGAAATGTTTAATTTCTGCTGATGAATTGTGTGATTAGAGATAGTGAATATTATGGACTGTTACTTGCACTTTTTCTACATGATTGGTGCCACTAGGACATGTTTAATTTCTGCTGATAAACTCTGATGAACAGTGTGATTAGTGATAGTGAATATTATGGACTGCTGACTGCACCTATTCAACATTGCTGGGTGCCACTGTTGGAACTGTTTCTACTGAAATGGTTACTTCTTGCTGTTTGCACCTGTTGACCATTGCTGGGTGCTACTGCTGGAATTATCAACTACTTGTTTTTTTTTTTTTTGAATAATTAAAAGCATTCTATGTGAACATTTGTATAAACTGATTTTTTGTGTATTGTGTAAACTATTATGTAAAGTCACATGTATGAAAGAATTTATATTGCTTACTGTATTTTATATATTAGGTTATTGAAAGGTCAGTGCAAAGCCAAAATTTTATCTAATTATGTGATATTTACGTATTAATATTATCTTTTATTTTTGTCTGTATTTTTTTTTTTTTTTGACGAATTTGGTGGTATTTTCACCACCAATGCTGGCAAAAATACCATCAAATTCTGGCTCGTGGAGGAAGGGCGTATGAAAGGTGGCTACACTGAGCCACAGCGCCAGAGATTGCGCCAAAGATTATTATTTCGCCGCCTCCTCTGGCAGTACTTATTGAGAAGTAGCAGTAGGCAGTGCTTGTTGAGATGTAGCAGTGGTGAGTCGTTGTTGAGAAGTTCCCATGGAGAGTGCTTGTTCAGAACTTGTAGTATTGTTTTGATGGGCTAGACAGCAGATGTTGTTCGAATGGAGATATTGTAATGATCAGAGTGCTTTTCGTCAATATATATGAAGGTAAAATATTCCCTGTTTTCTCATTATTTCAGTGTCTTAAATAATGCGTCATTACAGGTTCAGTCAACAAAGCATCTGGCTCGTGTTCTTGTATTAGAGTGTAATTCTGGTTTCCTTACGCAATAATAGTATTTATATTTTTTTAATTACTTCAGTATAAATGATATTTAAAATTTCTTGTCTTATTGAAGAAGAACCGTGCCAGATGTGTATGTTGAATCACACTTCCACACACAGAACAGCTACACTTGTGTTTTGTTGTTGCGTTGGTTTTATAGCTGCTGGGGACTTAATTAATTAATTGTGTTAACGCAAATTTCGCTTCATTCTTTGTTGTTGTTCTATGCAGTCAGATTGCGTACAAATACTAGTCAGGGCCAACCGTTTACGAGACTTCGTAATCGGACATACAGCGACTAAAAATTTAAAAAATTATTTTCATTAGTTAATTAAGCCCCCATGCACGTTCTACCAATAAATTCCGAACAATATTTATGACCGTTACAGAAAGCGTATCCACCGACAATAGCAGTGAAACATGTTTGTGCGACACAAGAGCAGTAATATTTCTTTTTTCTAACCCTTTTGTAACTGCATTTTCAGTTCGAGAAGGCGATTTTGCATTGAGGAAACATTATCTGTCCCTTCAAAAAGGACATAAAAAAGTGCACCCGACAGGGAAGTAGATTTAGAAGATCGCTCCTGCAGCGGACATTTCCGTGAGGTCGCAGCCGTCGGTAATTGGGAGATTCAGAATCCTGCCCCCTCACGCCGGCAACTTGGACTGTTCCGCAGCTGACGCAACGCCCGAGTCGAGTGGTGGGGACTGCGGCGATTCCCCCTCGCGACAGGAACGCTCGCGGCAAAATGGCGGCCAGCCTGACCTCTCAGCATCTTGCGCCTACTACCGCAGCTGGTCGACGTCGGAGGCGGCAACTGGACTTATCTGTGGGAGCTACAAATATTCCTGGTCAACATAACACTGCAATCTGTGGAATTACGTGAAGCATTTGCTTTAAATAACAATACTGTTCTTGGCACAGGAGAAGCGTGTTTCGAAGCCAGAGAGTAGCGCTTCCCGCGGCAGCCTGTGAAACTATTCGCCGACATTTTGCTGCCGCGCTCGAAATATCCCGGAAATCATTCTTCAAACGATCGACTGCAGTGTGTTAACGTGTAGCATAGCACTACAAAAGGATGCTAAGGAAACGGCACGCGTCATGGGCCACGACTTTTTCGTAAATGATACTGCTCAGCAGCTGCTGAGAACAGACGAAATATTACGGAACAAATGAACGTAGTCACACGCCAGACGGGGACGCCTGAAGACAAAGAAACATTAACCGTTGACGCAATTTCAGTACCGATAGTATCCGAAGCACTTACATGTGAAAGAGCGCTGTATACACATATGATTATGAAATATCCTACAACTGCAGAAGTACTATATTAGGGTCTACCAAACACACGGGAAGCTATGAGAGTGTAATCCGTAAAGAAACGCAGTTCATACACATAAAAATCCGTTTCAGTTTCAACTGTAGATATGGCAATGCATGTCTCAGTAAACATATGGTGTATTGCGTGTAATATCTTACGAGGAAAATCTGTCCAGATAGCTGTGGCATTGAAGCACACGCTACCAGGACGGGGCGGCGAGCCGGCCCCCGTTCGGATCCGTCCGGTAGGTTAACGACGAGGACCAGTATGGCGGCCAGCATGCGCGCTTTTAGGCGGTTTCCCACACCCCACTAAGTGAATACTGCTCTGGTACCGACGTCCCACCTCAGATACACACTACACAAATGTCCAGACAACTTTCTGTCAATGGCATGGCCTCTATAACCAGACAGATGGGGTAGGCCGATGCGTGCTGGGGGAGGTCATAGGAGAGTGATATCCTTAGATGTTTAGTCTCCTTAAACACATAATCATCAGCATTTGAAAATCACTAATGATGCACTATATGAGATCCAATTTCGTGTACAGAAAATCAGTCACAGTGATGTAAATGTATTTCTTAAAGGAGACTGGTACAAACAGAACAACGCTGTCACCATCATGTTACTATGAAAATGTTATTTTTAGGTAGACGATTGTAAATATTGCAACAAAGAAATGTAATACTACAAGAAACGCATCTGTACAAGACTCCACAGAGTTTTTATTGTCCATTGCCAATTTATATATTTATTCATAGGAGAATGATCACTTTAGATGTTTAGTCTCCTCCAACACATAATCAGCAGTATCTGAAGATTCGTCTTCTTTTTTATATACGTTGATATCAGATCTAATTTTGTGTATAGAAAATCAGTTGCTGTGGTGTAAATGTATTTTTTAAAGAAGACTGGTACGAAAACAACAGTGCTATCACCAACAAACTTCTATGAAAATGTTATTTGTAGGCAGACGATCGCAAATACTGCAAGAAAGGAATGTAATACTACAATAAAGAAATGTGTGTGAGACTCCACTGTGTTTCTATTGTCAATAATTGTATAATAATTATGCACACATTTGTGTTGTCATGCACACCAGATTTGCTGTGCAAATTTGTAAACTCGAACACAGAGACTGAAATGGTTAATACTTACATCAATCCTTTGGGAAGCTTTGTTACAGAAGCCGTACGTTTCTAAAATTCAATAAAGATCGCCATAAGACAAGTAGCTCGTCTTATTTGCTTCTGTTTCTTCATGCAACGGAAATGCTGACAGGCCATCTTCTCCCTGTTTCGACGCACAGAAAATGGACATTTCTGCAGTAGTCTGTAGCAACTTTCATACGCAATAACTCGTATACCGCGCAGCAGGAAGTTCATTTAAACTAATGGCAGCGGTTTCCGCGTTGTCTTACTTTGTTCGTATTGCGATAATGGAATGCCTGCGACCTGAGACATAACTATAAAGAGCACAGAAATTTCTTTACGTACGGCCCACCTCCTTCATAGGCTACCATCCTAATACGCGGCGCCAAATATCTACCTTTCTGCTGTAATTCCGGCCACGTTTTGATGAGCTACTAGACCGTTTGCGAAGGTTTAGAAACGTCTGGGACCGGTTCTTTGGTAGCAGTGGCTCCTTCAACTGTTCAGAACACTGGGCCACTTGAACTTCATCGGTTCGTTATTCTACAATATCTCCTTTCCAGGATATTTCAGTTTCGCATTTCTCTCGGTGCATAGCCGTGAAACATTTAAGTTCAGATATCTGCACTAGCATCGATGAGGTAATATATGAGTCATCATATGAGACCATTCTACCTATATGTCGCCAGTGTTAGAGAAAAAGTGAAACTTTAACACAAGACAGATGATGCACTTGTACTGTTTCCCTTCAACCTTACCGTTTATTTGTCAAATAAGAAAGTTCACCGAGCCAGCGTGTCAGGCATCATCTAGCAAATCTGCTCTGCGCCTTCCTCGTTCCGCCCCTCACCGTACTAGAGCAGTGTATCATATAAGTGTCCAGTCCAACTGTTAGATCTCTTTTTAATACTTCTTATGCATACCAGAATAACGGGAATTTGTAAACGTCGAATAAGACAAGGACGATGAACTGATTAACACTTAGGCCAACATCACTCAATGGGGAACTTTTGTTGCAGAAGCTGTATGTTCTCAAAATTCAATAGAGATCGCCATAAGCACAATGTCTCGTTTATTTCTCCATACTACAAAACCGCTAACGGACGATTTGCTCACGGTTTCGATGCACACAAAATGCATCATAGCTATTTCTGCATTCTGCGTTTTTGTTAGTGGCAGTTGATTCATTCTTCCACTAGTCCAGCTTACGGTTCCAGCACCACGTCCCGTGATTTAGCCTCTCCTGAGAAGGTCTTAGACCGCATCCATATACTGCCAAGCTGCCAACAAAACTTTTCCGATTTTTTTTTAAATTTATTCTTGCTGGATGCTTCTTTAGGGCCCAGTAATTCTAGCGCCGAGGTCTTTTTATTGGGTTGGTTAGTAGCGTTTTTGTTTTGGCTATGGGTTTGTTTAACGATTGTCATTTCTTATTTGTAGATTATTGTTGCTGTTTGTCACTTACAGGTAGTAATTGGATGCTAGAAAATGGAGTGCCAAGTAAAGAAATTTTTCTGTTTGAGTTCAATAGAAGGATGGCAGCAACGTAGGCAGTCAGAAACATTTGTGCCGTTTATGGGGACAATGCAGTCATTGGACAGAGCACGGCAAGAAAATACTTTCTCGTTTTAAGGAGGATCGTTTTGATATTAGTGACTCTCCACGATCAGGACGATCTTACGGGTTTGATGATGATCGTTTGCCGGCCTGTGTGGCCGAGTGGTTCTAGGCGCTACAGTCTGGAACGGGGCGACCGCTACGGTCGCAGGTTCGACTCCTGCCTCGGGCATGGATGTGTGTGATGTCCTTAGGTTAGTTAGGTTTAAGAAGCCTGGGTAAACTCTGCCAATATCACGCAGGAATAGGGGTAGAGCGTCACGTGCGTTAACTTTTCCCTGCAAGACCTCAGATGTTAAGTCCCATAGTGCTTCAGAGCCATTTGAACCATTTTTAAGATCGTTTAAACGCATTAGTCCAAAATGATGCACATCAGTGAAATAGAGAACTGGCAACTGTAATTATTTCACCGCGGTGCGACATATGCATGTAATGGGGAAGGTTCAAAATTCGGATGTATAACTACCGCACGCTCTACGCCAAAATCCCAAGAATCAGCGGGTGGACAAATGTACATCTCTGTTTGCTCGTCATCAATTGGTTCGTGAACACTACCGACCATTCCTATCCTGGATCATTACTGGTGGCGAGAACTGGTGTCTTTATGCTAAGATACGGAAAAGAAAGAATGGTTGAATGCAAACATAGCATCAACTCCTCGCAAAACTACCTGCACGTATCCGCAAAATATAATGTTACGCACGTGGGGGAACAACGACAGTGTGATATACTACGAATCGCTTGCCCGTGACGAAACCATTACTGTTGACAATTGTTGTCAACAACTGAGACGTCTTGCAGACGCAGTCCAAAACAACGAAGAGTGCCTGAAAGTGATGCAGCCCGCCCGCATTCTGCTAGACTGACGAAAAACACTATACAGGAGTTGGCTTGTAAAACATTCCGTATCCACTTCATTCGCCTAATCTTGCGCCCTCAGATTTTCAACTTTTCTGTTTGTAAGGTGGTCATGTCATTTCGATTTTCGTATGTCATCGACGTGCACGTCAGAGATAGAGCAGTTATGTAACTGTTAAACAATCTTTGGCGTTGTCGTGGCACAGTCTTTGCCTCTACGCAGTTTGATATATTCTTAGTTGAAGGGTGGTAGGTGATGGACGTATTTAGTAGTGTTGTGTGGACTTGTGACTGTATCTGTTAAATGAAGAAAGGACAGCAAGGATGCGTATGACGTGGACATAGAAATGTGAAAATAATTTGGTAATTTCCAAGAATTGCCTATCGAAGTCGCGGAATCCAAAGGGTACATATCGAACGTGCATCTACATCTACATGGCTACTCTGCAATTCACACTTAAGTGCCTGGCAGAGGGTTCATCGAACCATTTTCATACTACTTCTCTACCATTCCACTCTCGAATGGTGCGTGGGAAAAAGGAACACCTGAATCTTTCCGTTCGAACTCTGATTTCTCTTATTTTATTATGATGATCATTTCTCCCTACGTAGGTGGGTGTCAACAATATATTTACGCATTCGGAAGAGAAAGGTGGTGACTGAAATTTCGTAAATGGATCTCGCCGCAAAGAAAACAGCCTTTGTTTCAGTGACTGCTGCCCCAACTCGCGTATCATATCAGTGACACTCTCACCCCTGTTGCGCGATAACACGAAACGAGCTGCCCTTCTTTGCACTTTTTCGATGCCCTCCGTCAATCCTACCTGGTAAGGATCCCAGACCGAGCAGCAATATTCCAGCAGAGGGCAGACAAGTCTAATGTAGACTGTCTCTCTAGTGGGTGTGTCGCATCTTCTAAGTGTTCTGCCAACAAAGCGCAGTCTTTGTTTCACCTTCTCCACAATATTATCTATTTGGACTTTCCAATTTAAGTTGCTCGTAATTGTAATTCCTAGGTATTCAGTCTAATTGACAACCCTTAGATTTGTGCGATTTATCGTTTACCCAAAATTTATCAGATGTGGATGACCTCGCACTTTTCTTTGTTTAGTGCTAATTGCCACTTTTCGCACCATACAGAAATTCTCTCTAGATTATTTTGTTCAAAATGGCTCTGAGCACTATGGGACTCAACTGCTGAGGTCATTAGTCCCCTAGAACTTAGAACTGGTTAAACCTAACTAACCTAAGGACATCACAAACATCCATCCCCGAGGCAGGATTCGAACCTGCGACCGTAGCGGTCTTGCCGTTCCAGACTGCAGCGCCTTTAACCGCACGGCCACTTCGGCCGGCAGATTATTTTGTAATTGGAATTGATCGTCTGATGATTTTATTAGACGGTAAATTACAGCGTCATCTGCAAACAATCTAAGGGGTCTGCTCAGATTGTCACCTAGATCTTTTATATAAATCAGGAACAGCAGAGGGCGTATGCGATTGTAAATCGATCATGCGACTCTGGTGGCGGGCGTTATGAGTATGTTTACGGTGGTCACTACAGCAACGACAAAAGAAGAGAGTTACAAAAATACTTGTAATTACAAAGGAGACGACTTACCTTACTAGTCGTCGATGCTGTCGTCATGTTTAAGTCCATGTGACGTATACACTATGGGAACAATTCCCTTTTTGCCATAGCCTGGGTAAACTCTGCCAACATCACGCAGGAATATGGGTAGAGTGTCACATGCGTTAACTTTTCTCTGCAAACACAAGTTGTGGAAATAGAGGTACTGAAACAAGTACAGTGCTGGACGCCCTTCTCTTTTAATGGAAGACTTGGCAGTTTTCCATAGCCGCTGGATGTTCTGCGTGTGCACACTGCGGTCATCCGAAGACACGAACTCTACAAAGTTGTTGATGAACTCGTGCTCTAATCCTTCTGCTCTTAGTGTCTTGTAGGACTGAAACCCCTCTGTAATGATTTTACTACCAGGCAGCATGAAGCGCTTTATCAGACGCACTAAAGTGACCTTGTCTCTGGACAATACTCACAACGAAACACTTCCGCGACTCTCGTTATATACCACCGAATAGCAAAATATGAACGATTTCACACTTTGAAGGTCGTCCTCTCCGGTTCTTCCTTCTTGCTATGTGGAATTCGTCGACTTCAACAACTTTACTCGCTCCACCAATCGGCACACTGTCGTTCGTCACTGTTACGTAAGACACTTCTCTGCAAAACCAGAAATAGTCGCACACGGTATCAGCAGGTAAGTTAGTTTCCGGTGCTGTTGCTTGCAAGTTGTAGTCTCGAATCCAGTGAGATACAAGAATTAGGCTGGTCTGGATGGAGAATTTGGAAGAGTCTAACCACGTATTCTTCCTGATACTCGTTCGTTTTCCGCACTCCTCGCATTGGAATTGTAACGGTATTTCAGCATCGAATCTCTTCTTACAAAGTTTTACACACTTCGCAGCACTACAATCTACACAGTCCCTCGTTTCCTCGTCCGGTATTACGCCATATTTGCGACAAAAAGTCAAACAATTTTCTACGCTGGAATTAGATTTTTCCATGTGAGAGAATCCCCCGAAGAAACGCCAACAACACCCAGACATCCCACTCACTACCGACGTAAGTCGTCTGGGTTTCCCTAGCAACTCACAAATAATTCGCGGAGGTATGTAATTTAAAGCAACTAAGGGAACGACAGAAACCAGATAAAAATGACGATAACAAACAGTTGATCATAACGCATGATCGATTTACAATCGCACGTTCGATATGTACCTTTTGGACCCCGCGACTTCGATAGGCAATCATTCTTGGATATTACCGGAATGTATTTTTTTTGAGTAATGTTATTATATTTTAGAAGAACAGCATTGCGCAAATAGAAATCATTATTGTCAGCTAGTTAACTTGCTCAGAGCTAAGAAAAAGATCACCCCCACTTCCCTGAATCATGGATTAACATATTAATTGATTAACCTGTTCGATTTTTTACAGATATTCTGTTACCATTGTACCCTCTTTACCTCATTGTTCACTTTGTTAAGCATAGTATTGTTCAGACCCCTGTTACGTGTGAAGATCACGTGAAGTTTTATTCTGTCTTTTGAATATGCATTTCTTTCTAAAATCGTTATCTAGGAAGATCATTTCATAGAAACAGTTACTCTCCCCATACCACTGCTTGTCATTACGCATCACCACATGCAACAGTTCGAACATATATTTAGGAATAAAAATCTAGCTTAGCCGCTACTGTTGCGCTTTCGAGAAATCTGCAATAATGTTGTCATAACCCGAAGCAAGTGGAAATTTCGATTAGGGCAAGATAATTGTTTCACCTCAGCTGCGCATTTAATATAAGTCAGGTTGCAGTCATATCAGTTACAGATCGGATCAGATAAGGTTCTGTTTGATCAAACGTTATCATATGAGTGTAGGTTGAATAACAGTTCGCGAATACGTAGTTTTGGATATACGTAGACTTTTATAGAGTGGAAGGTAAAGTTGGGCTAAATTTCAGGCAGAAACAAAGACAGTGGGAACTTACATAAGGCGATCTTTCTGCCATGATAGTTCCTAGGTTCCTTTGGTAATAAATAGATAGTGCTGTATTTCTCGAAAGCAAACAAATATACCGCTGCGCTAATTTTACTAATGTTGTACTTCTTTTACAGGCAGTTCATTTAAAATTTTGTATCCAATTTGTGAAATTTTGTGTCGTGTGACGATTATCGATTACTTTGTTCCATCAGCAGTTGGCATAACAGTACAGGGTCTGTAGGTATATTCTTCATTGTTGCGTGCACAATAGTGTAGTTTTGTTTTTGTTTGTTTAGTCACTGTAGTAATTTTGTTTCTTCAAAAATTTGTATTTCATCATGTTTGGTACAACAGAAAACATGACAGTAACAAAATTTGACCCGGTTAAAAAAATGTTAAAAGGAAAACTCACTCGCATTTAATAAATACTTGATCCCGTTAGGAAAAGACGTAGAGAAAAACAAGCGGAATTTTCATTGAAGTTCGACTGTGGCACATACATAACATTAATTGGCAGGAATGCACTACGGAACAGCGACTGGCAGTAAATAATGAGTCACATCACACAAAATATACTGCTGCTACAGCACTAAATTTTGGTCACTTATACAAATGTTGCTGATCGTCCCAGGAATTTGGCTTTCAGTGCAGTGGAATTTTTGGATTTTGGAAGTGAAACAGAGATTGGCGAAACAAGTACACAACTTTGAACACAATCACTTTTACAGGGGGCAGTAGCAGCCATGAGTTGTAAAATGAAAGATTTAGTATCAAGTCTGATGAGATATACAGAGTAACGAAATAGTAGTTATGTTGTCCAAATGGAAAATCTGTTTCGCAAATAATAGTCGTACGATGAACTGCAAGTATATAAAGGATTTCCGACCAGTTCACGGAATAATTATAGGTTGTTAAAGATAAGCTTGAGTTGTCTGAAGGAAATTATCAGTGTCCGAGATAATATGTATTTTGGTGGATATTTTGTTTCCATAATCAGTTGTGCAGTAACGAAGGCTTCTTTTCTCAGTCGTGTTATTTATGAAGTGTGACTGTGGACTGTTCGACATGTGAGAATTGATTAATGAAATAGAGCAGAGAGTATTTACTATTGTCTACTTACGAGATGTGAGGATATTATGCAATGTGAGGTTATGATGATCATGATACAATAGAGATAAATATGTTGAAAGTCTTACTGATTATTGATGATGATTATAGGATGATGATGATAATATAGTAGAAAGATGTTATGGTTGGGAATTATGATGTATTAAGAGGAATGAATAGGTGATGGTTAAGGCATATGTTAGGGATCCTGTTTTTAAGTTGATTTTTCTTTGTATGGATAGATTTCATTAGTTCTCATGTAGTAAGGGAAGGTGATGGACAGTAACGTGGTTAGTAGCACAACAGAGATCTGAAATTGTAAGTAACAGTAATGTGGTAAAAGTCAGTACTATTCTACACTCCTGGAAATGGAAAAAAGAACACATTGACACCGGTGTGTCAGACCCACCATACTTGCTCCGGACACTGCGAGAGGGCTGTACAAGCAATGATCACACGCACGGCACAGCGGACACACCAGGAACCGCGGTGTTGGCCGTCGAATGGCGCTAGCTGCGCAGCATTTGTGCACCGCCGCCGTCAGTGTCAGCCAGTTTGCCGTGGCATACGGAGCTCCATCGCAGTCTTTAACACTGGTAGCATGCCGCGACAGCGTGGACGTGAACCGTATGTGCAGTTGACGGACTTTGAGCGAGGGCGTATAGTGGGCATGCGGGAGGCCGGGTGGACGTACCGCCGAATTGCTCAACACGTGGGGCGTGAGGTCTCCACAGTACATCGATGTTGTCGCCAGTGGTCGGCGGAAGGTTCACGTGCACGTCGACCTGGGACCGGACCGCAGCGACGCACGGATGCACGCCAAGACCGTAGGATCCTACGCAGTGCCGTAGGGGACCGCACCGCCACTTCCCAGCAAATTAGGGACACTGTTGCTCCTGGGGTATCGGCGAGGACCATTCGCAACCGTCTCCATGAAGCTGGGCTACGGTCCCGCACACCGTTAGGCCGTCTTCCGCTCACGCCCCAACATCGTGCAGCCCGCCTCCAGTGGTGTCGCGACAGGCGTGAATGGAGGGACGAATGGAGACGTGTCGTCTTCAGCGATGAGAGTCGCTTCTGCCTTGGTGCCAATGATGGTCGTATGCTTGTTTGGCGCCGTGCAGGTGAGCGCCACAATCAGGACTGCATACGACAGAGGCACACAGGGCCAACACCCGGCATCATGGTGTGGGGAGCGATCTCCTACACTGGCCGTACACCACTGGTGATCGTCGAGGGGACACTGAATAGTGCACGGCACATCCAAACCGTCATCGAACCCATCGTTCTACCATTCCTAGACCGGCAAGGGAACTTGCTGTTCCAACAGGACAATGTACGTCCGCATGTATCCCGTGCCACCCAACGTGCTCTAGAAGGTGTAAGTCAACTACCCTGGCCAGCAAGATCTCCGGATCTGTCCCCCATTGAGCATGTTTGGGACTGGATGAAGCGTCGTCTCACGCGGTCTGCATGTCCAGCACGAACGCTGGTCCAACTGAGGCACCAGGTGGAAATGGCATGGCAAGCCGTTCCACAGGACTACATCCAGCATCTCTACGATCGTCTCCATGGGAGAATAGCAGCCTGCATTGCTGCGAAAGGTGGATATACACTGTACTAGTGCCGACATTGTGCATGCTCTGTTGCCTGTGTCTATGTGCCTGTGGTTCTGTCAGTGTGATCATGTGACGTATCTGACCCCAGGAATGTGTCAATAAAGCTTCCCCTTCCTGGGACAATGAATTCACGGTGTTCTTATTTCAATTTCCAGGAGTGTATTTCGTATATCAAACTTATATAGAATAATTCTGTTTATTAAAGTTGTACCCAGATGATAGAACTACATGTCACCTGTTTCTAAAATATTTACTGCGGTACGGCGCACAGCAACAGTTAGCGATAAACAATACGATTGCACCGCATGTCCGTCGCGCGGCAGGCAACTATTGACAAGTTCAAATGGCTCAAATGGCTCTGAGCACTATGGGACTCAACTGCTGAGGTCATTAGTCCCCTAGAACTTAGAACTAGTTAAACCTAACTAACCTAAGGACATCACACACATCCATGCCCGAGGCAGGATTCGAACCTGCGACCGTAGCGGTCTCGCGGTTCCAGACTGCAGCGCCAGAACCGCGAGGCCACTTCGGCCGGCTATTGACAAGTATCGGGTGACTACCGTCGCGCATAAGAACATGTAAACTCTAATAAATGAACAGTGACAGTATTTTTTTAAAGAAACCAGTTCTGAAAGAACGCACAGGTAATCGGCAATGTGTTGTTCAGCTGAAAAATATTTTTGCCTGTACACTGTGATGATAATACAGAGACATTTAACACTTTCTATCACTTTGATAAGCTATACAGACAGCTAGGATGGTAATTGTGTTTTCTGAAGGAGCAGTTGTAGTTATTTTGATGTAAGAAGTTTCCGAGGAGCCCTGTTTCTTGTTAGTCAGTTTTATGCCACGTGGATGCTTTTCGCGTTTATAATTGTAAAAGAAAAATTTTTGAAAAGATGTGGCTCGGTGACAATAGTGAATGAAAGTAACGTAACTTAAGACAAGATTTATTTCTTTGATTAAAGTTTATAATTCCCTGATGCAAATTATTCAACCTTTATACTAAACGTATACTTTCATTTTCTCATTGGACCAACAAAACATTAAGTTATATGTTACATTAATTCGAGAAGTGTATATTTTTGTCTCCAGTTGTGCACGAAAAACGTTTTAATATATGGTACCTCGCTGAATTTTTTGTGATGTGTCTTTGTGATAGTGTCGATAACAGTCTAGGTGTTTGCGAAATTTTGAATTCTTGGGAAATGAAGATGCAATTCATGACTCAGGAGGTGTGACATGGATAGGTAAAATACCTACTAAGAGAAAGGAGATACAGGAAGTATGGGTGATGATGATGTTTTTCTTACTTTTGGGCTTTATATGATGATTTTTTCTTACTTTTCAGATTTTTTTTGTATTCGTCATGGCATAGCATAAAATTCTTTGGTACCTATTTTTCTACTAACATGTGTCACACGGCAGATTAATTATCTTCCTGTATTTAGAAATGATGTAACATAATACGAGGGCTATCCACAAAGTACATTACGTTTTGGAATTAAAAATAAATAAAGTATTGGAAATTTTTTTTATTATATACAAATGAAAGCCACACTTAAATACCACTTTTCTACATAGTTGCCATTTAAATTAAGGCACTTATCGTAGCGATGGACGAGCTTGGAAATTCCTTCGTCGTAAAATTCGGCCGCCTGCGCCTTCAACCACGTGGTTACCTCTTGTTGAAGCTGTGCGTCGTCATCAAAACGCTCCATAGCCAACCACTTCTTCATTGCTGGGAAAAAGTGGAAGTCGCTCGGTGCCAGGTCGGGACTGTACGGCGGATGAGGAAACAACTCCCACTGAAAAGGTTCGAGAACTTCACGAGTGGCATTTGCCGTGTGGGCCCGGGCGTTGTCGTGAATCAGGAAGATCCTTCAGCCCAACTTCCCCTGCGCTTGTTTTGTATTGCTCTTCTGAGGTTGTGCAGAGTTTGGCAATACCTTTGAGAGTTTATTGTAGTGCCTCTTTCCAGGAAATCCACAAAAATCATACCTTTTCTGTCCCAAAAGACAGTCATTACGTGGTTGAAGGCGCAGGCGGCCGAATTTTACGACGAAGGAATTTCCAAGCTCGTCCATCGCTACGATAAGTGCCTTCATTTAAATGGCAACTATGTAGAAAAGTAGTATATAAGTGTGGCTTTCATCTGTATATAATAAAAAAAATTTCCAATACTTTATTTATTTTTAACTCCAAAACGTAATGTACTTTGTGGATAGCCCTCGTAACATGCATTGATTTAGCTTAGGGAATTTTCAGGCTGTATTTGACTTTTATACTTGCGTCATTTATTGAGTTTCTTCATGCATATTCTCTGTATAAATTGTTACCATAGAATGTGGCGCCATTAATATAATAATTATGTTAAGTACAGTACTGTAGGGAGGTCTGATAAGTAATTTAATATTTGTAAGTAACCATGAAAGATGTGTAAGGAGGAAACAAAGAGAAAAAGGGAAGAAAGAGCAAAGAAATATTTACAAAAATGAAATATGAGAAATGATTCGGTACAGAAAGGAACTAAATAATATGAATCTATGAAACATATGACAGAAAGAAGAAAAGAGTTCAGTAAACAGTGGTATTTATTCAAAGTTTGATGAAATTATACGCAAAAGAATTAAAAGGCGCACGAACTGAAGGATGAAATGTAACTAGATAGCATGCTAATTACTGACCATAGTAGGTATAACAATAGATTGATGTTTGGAAGACTGCATAAAGTATAACCCCTAATCCATGTTTTTCCCAGTTATATATTTGTGTTCTTCTTATGTGTGTGTGTGTGATCACTATCCTTTCATGTTTATTTCTTGTGTGTGATCACTGTCATTATGTGTCTCTTTCTACCTATGCCTCTGCACTTTTGTGTATTTCGCTGAGTCCACACAAACATATTTATTTGAATAGATTTAGACCTTTCTGTTGATCATCCTGTACGCAAATAATAAATGTTTCTTATCATGTCTATTACTGTACACTGTTTCGCATGATTTACTTGACTGATGTTTCTGTAATTCATTAGTGTAAAACCATGATGCTATTATTTTCCTAGTTTTTTATGTAGACGTAGAAATCTGTTGTTAACATTACACTATATGTGCATTCCATATATACAACGATGTAAAATCTTAGCACTGCTGTCTTAACACAGGTAATTGTATATTGCAAATGTAAAAATTCACCTCAGATGATTGAGACTCGCCAGGCTGATGTCTACTGATTATATACTGAAATATTGTGTGCCGCATGTTGGCATACTTCGCTGCATTGGACTTTCATAAGGAACTCTTCATACTAAAAATGGACCTACAGTCTGCTTCGAGCAGATACTACTACATTTTACTGTTTGTGCGTGTGTGGGATCGTTAGTTGAGAACTGTGCTTAGTCTCAATGAGTCTGCTTCCACATAACTTTCCACAATAGTGATATTATTGCAACAAGCTAAAGTAAGTTCAGGTCGTTTGTGACAGAGACGCGCTTCAACTTACTCTCAGCGTGCATATTAATACTGCCATACGTGACTGTGCTTCAGAACTACAGGCTTTGTGTGATATAGACTCTCTGACCTACTTCCTGTGTGCTACAAAAACAGTGCAGGTCACCAATACAAATGTGACATAAAAACTTCCAAAATAGCCCAATGCAGAACGTTTTCATAGACGTCAGGAAAAACTGAACCAGTTGTGTATTCTTTGGATTAACCATTCATATGTTCTTGAACGTCGTATAAATATTTTACTTATTGTTCTTTAGCTCATATTCTTGTAAAAATATTTTTCTCTTTGTATTTGTAACATGTTTTGTTATGTTCCTATCCATAGCATTTAGGATTTTCTCCTCGTCCCATTCCTACTAGAAATGACCCTCGTACAAAATTGTACTGGGGGAAGGTGGAGGATACGTAAGGTGGTCATGTCATTTTGATTTTTGTATGAAATCGATGTGCTTAGAGAGAGAGCAGTTATGTTACTCTTAAACAATCTTTGGTGTTGTCGTGGCACAGTCTTTGCCTCTGTGCAATCTGATACATTCTTAGTTAAGTGTGGTAGGTAATGGACGTATTTAGTAGTGGTGTGTGGACTTGTGATTGTATCTGTTAGACGAAGATAGGACACCAAGGATGAGTATTATGTGGACCATACAAAGCTGAAATGAATGTATATTTCGAGTAATATTATTATATTTTTGAAGAGAAGATATTTGAGCGAAGACTGCAACATTGCTCAGCTAGGAATAATTACTGTCAGCTAGTTAACTTGTTCAGAGCTGAGAGGAAGACTAGCTCGCTTCCCTAAATCATGAATTAACATGTTAATTGATTAAGCTGTTCGATTTTCTCTGGAAATTCTGTTAATATTGTACCCTCTTGGAACCATTGTTCACTTTGTTGAGACCCATGTTATGCGTGAAGATCACGGAAAATTTTACTTTGAATATATATCGCATTCTGAAATCGTCTTGGCGTATCAGTTCATAGAAATAGTTACTCTGCCCATCCCATTGTTTGTCATTACGCATTACCACATGCAACAGTTCGTACATGTATTTAGAAAGTGAAATCTAGCTTAGCCGCTACCTGCTTGCTGTTGTGCTTTCCAGAAGTCTGCAACGATGTTGCCACAACGGAAGGTAAGTGGAGATTTTGATTAGAGGCAGATAATTGTTTTACTTCAGTTGCGCATTTAATATAAAGACAGTCAGATCAGTTTGAGATCGGTTCAGATTAGGTTCTGTTTAGTCAAAGGTAATTACGCGAGTGTAAGTTGAATAACAGTTTGTGAATACACAGCTCTGATTATATGTAGACTTTTATAGAGTGGGAGGTAAATTTGGGCTAAATTTCAGACAGAAACAAATCTAGCGGGGAGGTTACACGTTCTGTATAGAACAACCTTCGAATCTAAAAGTTATGCCAGCGTTGGCAGATTGTTGTGAACAGAGAAGGCGAATATCTCATACGTGACTCATGTCGCTGTTATGTGTAGCCGTTGTGATTAAAGCTATCTGCAGTCGGGAGAATTTTAAGAAAGCGTTGTTCGTGTTTAAAGGAGACCGCATATACACCACTAGTACGACCCATTCTGAACGCTGTCCAAGTGTTTGCGATCACCACCAGGTTTAAAGGAAGGAATCGACGCAGTTGAGAGGCGGACTGGTAGATTTTTTACCGATAAGTTCGAACAACACGCAAGTATTATAGAAATGCTTCGGTAATTCAAGGCTGGATGGAAGGCAACTTTCTTTTCGAGGAACACTATTGAGAAAATTTAGAGAACCGGAATTTGAAGCTGGCTGCAGAACGAATCTACTGCAGCAACATACATTTCGCGTATGGACCACGAAGATAAAAGAAATTAAAACACTTTCGGAAGCATGCAGATAGTCGTTTTTCCCTCGATCTCTTTGCGAGTGGAACGGGGAAGGAAATGACTATTAGTGGTATAGGGTACCCTCCGCCACTCACGGTACCGTCCGTTGCGGAGTATATACGTAGATGTATAACCAGATGTAGATGTACTTTTAGCCTCTTTAGAAGTTAGAAGAGCAAATTCTAGTTGCCACTTGTAAGTACGTTTCTGTCACTACAAAAGTAATTAGATCTTTGTCAAATTTAGGAAGCGTTTTAATGATGATTCTCAGGCGTCAGATGGCTACTGTTGTCCCTTTGTTCCATCTCACTCTGGATTGCTACTCTGAGAGGTTTTCTTTGCCATTAGGGGTTATGGTATAATATTTCTGTCGTAAGTATTTTAGAAGCATGAAGCTAACTGTTGTGTAGCCCTCTTAGCTCCTTGCACCTCCCTTTTTAGAAATTGGTGCTGTATGATTACATATTGTCTGACAAAAAAAAAAGTGAAGCGCCTGGAAGACGAGGAAATGAAATGAAACTTCACAGGTTGACAGAGTGTGTCATGTTATTGCAGTGATTACAAAATCGAGTTACATTTACAAAGACCTAGGCAGTATTAGCCCACTTACAGTACGACGTTGCACGCACTCTGGTTTTGGTGCATCCTCGGATCCGACAGGGAGGGGCCGTTCTAACCTCTCCTGAGACATGCTAGCTCACAGCTGTCAACTGTCCGGAACCTGGCACTCAAATGGAGTTGACATTCGAGCTGGTCCTACACATGTTGAGATAGATGTGGGGATTAGCTGGCGAAGGGAGTACCTTACCGTCACTGAGACAGTTCGTAGAGACAATCACAGTCTGTAGACGAGCATTGTCCTGTTGAAAAGTAGCATCACGATATTCTCGCTTGACAGGTAACACAGGAGGACTCAAGATGTCTGTGACGTACCTTTGTGCCATCAGAGGTTCCCCAGTCACTACCAGTCGTGACCTGAAATCATACACAAAGACTGCCCACACTGTGATACTAGGAGTGACACAGCAGTGCCTCTGGAAGGATAGTACCTCTTTCCAGGCCACCTCCTTACCCGCCGATGGTGTTCATCCTGGTGGTGCACAACTACGATTCGATGCTGAACACAATATGACGCGATTCGTCAGCAGTCATGCTTCTGTCATGTCGCCACGCCAAATGCAGTCATTTTGTGTTACGACGTTAACGGCAGCGTATCCACGGGACAGTAATTCTCTACTACGGCTAGTCTGCAGCTCGTGGTCTCTCGGTCGCGTTCTCGCTTCCCGAGAACGGGGTCCCAGGTTCGATTCCCGGCGGGGACAAGGATTTTCACCTGCCTCGAGATGACTGGGTGTTTGCGTTGTCCTCGTCATTTCATCATCACTCATGAAAGTGGCGAGTTTGGACTGAGCAAAGGTTACGAATTGGTACGGGCGCTGATAACCGCGCAGTTGAGCACCCCACAAATCAAACATCATCGCCATCATCATGATCATCTACTACAGTGGCTGCTAGTCTTTGATCAAAGGTGTAACACGACACATAGTGTTGCACCGAGTCCATTACGTGTTCTAGGATGGCATGCAAAAATGATAAGGTGCTTCGTGTACAATACACCAGTCCTCCTTTAGAATGGTCATATGTGGCTGACTGGAACCTCGACAAGTGTGCCTGCCCTCACATTCCCGTGCAGCCCGATGTCGGGACACTGCCACATCCGATTTCCCCATAAATCTTAATATTGTATGATTTAAGCAAGGGGCCAAATGGAGACACACAAAGAGACCCGCTTCGAGCACTTTCTCAACTGAGTACCGCCATCACCGTATTCTTCACAGTGATCACAAAATACGTGACACTGTTCATGTCTCTTATAAGCTGCATTTAGACTTGGTAACAACACTAAGCTGAACAACACTAATGCACACGGCTGCTGTTCTGTGTGTTATGGAGAACTGCAACTACACTTCTGGCCATTAAAATTGCTACACCAACAAGAAAGGCAGATGATAAACGGTTATTCATTGAACAAATATATTGTACTAGAACTGACATGTGATTACATTTTCGCCGGCCAGAGTGGCCGAGCGGTTCTTGGCGCTACAGTCTCGAACCGCGCGACCGCTTCGGTGCAGGTTCGAATCCTGCCTCGGGCATGGATGTGCGTGATGTCCTTAGGTTGGTTAGGTTTAAGTAGTTCTAAGTTCTAGGGGACTGATGACCTCAGAAGTTAAGTCCCATAGTTCTCAGAGCCATTTTTTTTATTACATTCTCACGCAATTTGGGTACATACATCCTGGGAAATCAGTACCCATAACAACCACCTCTGGCCGTAATAACGGCATTGATACGTCTGGGCATTGAGTCAAACAGAGCTTGGATGGCGTGTACAGGTACAGCTGCCCATGCAGCTTCAACACGATACAACAGTTCGTCAAGAGTAGTGACTGGCCTATTGTGACGAGACAGTTGCTCGGCCACAATTGACCAGACGTTTTCAATTGGTGAGAGATCTGGAGAATGAGCTGGCCAGGGCAGCAGTCGAACATTTTCTGTGTCCACAAAGGCCCGTATAGGACCTGCAACATGCGATCGTGAATTATCCTGCTGAAATGTGCCGGCCGCGGTGGTCTAGTGGGTCTAGGCGCGCAGTCCGGAACCGCGGGACTGCTACGGTCGCAGGTTCGAATCCTGCCTCGGGCATGGATGTGTGTGATGTCCTTAGGTTAGTTAGGTTTAAGTAGTTCTAAGTTCTAGGGGACTGATGACCATAGAAGTTAAGTCCCATAGTGCTCAGAGCCATTTGAACCATTTTATTTTTTTTTTGCTGAAATGTGGGGTTTCGCAGGGATCGAATGAAGGGTAGAGACACGGGTCGTAACACATCTGAAATGTAACGTCCACTGTTCAAAGTGCCGTCAGTGTGAACAAGAGCAGACCGATACGTGTAACCAATGGCACCCCATACCATCACGTCGGGTGATACGCCAGTATGGCGATGACGAATACACGCTTCCAAAGTGCATTCACTGCGATGTCGCCAAACACGGATGCGACCGTCATGATGCTATAAACAGAACCTGGATTCATCCGAAAAAATGACCTTTTTGCCATTCGTGCACCCAGGTTCGTCGTTGAGTATACCATCGAGGGCGCTCCTGTCTGTAATGCAGCGTCAAGGGTAACCGCAGCCATGCTGCTGCAAACGTCGTCGAACTGTTCGTGCAGATGGTTGTTGTCTTGCACATGTCCGCATCTGTTGACTCAGAGATCGAGACGTGGCTGCACGATCCGTTACAGCCATGAGGACAAGATGCCTGTCATCCCGACTGCTACTGATACGAGGCCGTTGGGATCCAGCACGGCGTTCGATATTACCCTCCTGAACCCACCGATTCCATATTCTGCGACCAGTCGTTGGATCTCGACCAACGCGAGCAGCAGTGTCGCGATACAATAAACCGCAGTCGCGATAGGCTACAATCCGACCGTTATCAAAAGTCGGAAACGTGATGGTACGCACTTCTCCTCCTTACACGAGCCACCACAACAATGTTTCACCAGGTAACGACGGTCAACTGCTATTTGTGTATGAGAAATCGGTTGGAAACTTTCCTCATGTCCGCACGTTGTAGGCGTCGCCACCGGCGCCAATCTTGTGTGAATGCTCTGAAAAGCTAATCATTTGCATATCACAGCATCTTATTCCTGTCGGTTAAATTCGCGTCTGTAGCACGTCATCTTCGTGGTATAGCAATTTTAATGGCCAGTAGTGTATAATCAGTTATCTACCTGCCGACAGTGTGTACAGTCCACGCAAAAGACTGTTACCAGTAGATACACAGCCGACAAATGGCGCAAATGGCTCTGAGCACTATGAGACTTAACAACTGAGGTCATCAATCCCCTAGAACTGAGAACTACTTAAACCTAACTAACCTAAGGACATCACACACATCCATGCCCGAGGCAGGATTCGAACCTGCGACCGTGGAAGTCGCGCGGTTCCAGACTAAAGCGCCTAGAACCGCTCGGCCACCTCGGCCGGCCACAGTCGACAGGGCACGCATGGGAAGTGTGGTAGTGGTCGGGGTTACAGGCGGGCGCTGTAGGGGAAATGCCGAGTAATGGAGGGGAAGTGCCGTTCTAAACTGAAGCTCACATTTTTTGTAAGTATCAATTGGAGCCCGCCACACCCACACTTGTATGGTGACCACTCCAAAAGTTTTGTCACCTCCGGTTTGGTTATCATCTAAAAATAATTGCGCTGAAAATTCAACGATTTATTTTCGCTTGTCTTGTTAACCATTTGTAAGTTTCAAATAACCGTCAAGAGTGGCGTATTTTAAGTAAATACTACACATTTCTCTTGTTGCCATATTAAAATTTGTTTCTTTTGCCAAAACACAGCAGAATTTCCAAAATGTCACCTCACTAACATATTGTACCAAATAATTGCAAGAGAACTCTTGAACAGTGGCTTATTAAGTTTATTAAGTGAGGAACTGAGGGAAGTAAGCTCAGAAAAAGCATACCCTCAGTACAAAATAAACATATCTTCACTTAAGTTGTTACCTAACCAATAGCATTCTTCGTGCCAACTGCTATCAATCGCCCTTAAAATTACATTCTTTCATTGAAACAGTCTGTAGTTAGTGGCATAACAAGGTAGATAACGAAGTTTTGCATAATAAATATATGCTAAATAGTCTCCTCTTTGGGTACTATCGTTTGCCAAAATCTTTTTTCGATATTTCAAACCGTTTGTGAAATATGAGGAATCTTGTGAATATTTCTCTCTGGTTTTATCGCTGGCGCGGGCGCGATCGTAAATGAGTGTGCTACGTTAGATAAATTTTCCCGAGACTGGTGAAAGGTAGAGTCCTCCATCCAAGACTTAAAAAAATCAATGTTAGCTAAATTTTGTATTCAGCAGCATATTATATAAAATGCACAAATCGCAAAATCATAGCAACCCCTACTTTTTATTGCAAACTTTTTCGAATTTCTCGCAGTGTCTTAGTTCGATTAACGAAATGATGGTGACATCCTCATGAACCTGACGTATAAAGCTGTAAGTAACGCAAGAATGAAATTTTTGTATCGAATAGTTTCCATTATATCGTTTGAGAAAGACTGCATGGAGTGCACCTCCAGTATGTCTTCGGCTGAAAGGTGGCAAACACTATCGGCCTCCCCTTCTGGACAAACGAATGAACTCGCCCACCGCTTTGGATGAAAAATGGCCACTGTGTATCAGCCACCGTATCCTGTGCCGGACTCTTCGTGTACGAAGTTAACCCACTACATCCCATCGTATGATTCATCATACGCTTGCTCTTCTCAGGCATATTTGTTTTCAGAAGCTCTTTGTCAACGACTAAAATATTTCTTTTACGTTTTATTGTTAGTTTGAAAGTCCACCATTGTACAAACTGACAGTAGGAGTGGAGCTCAGGATTGTTTATTTCCTGGTGGAAAGCATTTGTTCTAGTGCCATTGACTCTGTTGCATCTCGTCATGGGCAGGCGGTAAGTAATTATAAATTTATGATATGTAGGTTCATAATTCCGCTCATATTATTACAGATTAGTAATTTGAATACTTAAATGTAATATATAGCACAAATTGGAAAACAGGACGTTATCTGCTTTGCTGTGGCACTGGCTTATATCTTTACGTATGAAACATCATACGGTGGGCAGTAAGGGGTCATTTCCTCGCAGTTCGTCCGATTTATTTGAGATGTATTTTGGAAAAGGAGAGGGACTTCGAAGAGGTTCTAAATATTCTGTTCTTGCCAGAAGAAGACAATGAAACTTTGTCTGACATATTTGATACATGTCAGGAGCATGAATTTGTACTTATTCCGCCACGTGATGGTAAGGACACTGGTAAAGATGATGCAGGTTGATGCAGAAGGACAACCTGCGACTGTTCCTCGCTTTGAGATGAAGTCTCTGGGACAAATTGCGGGGACAAGATCAGTAAATACTGACGGCCTCGTCGAAAATGTTACATCTTTATCCACTCAAGAGGAAAATCCCTGCTGTTCCAAATCACGGTCGCGGTTCCGAGTTAGGAAAGCAAGACACTGGATAGAAGGAAGACCAGACTCTTCACAAAAATTTGAGGTATCTTGTGATCCTACACCTGATATAATAGAACATGTCTGCACATCAAAGTGGACTCCAATAGATCTTTTTCGTAAAGGTTTTCATGCTGATTTGGTTGGGATTCTGACGACAGAGACAGTAAAAAAATTCTATCAAAAGGAACACAACATACAAATAAGAAGTCATGATGACATCTACAAATGCATCGCCATTTTGCTGTTATCTGGATATTGTAAGGTCGTGCATAGACGTATGTACTGGAAGATCAGACCTGACACAAACAATTTCCATATTTCAAATTCTATCTCCAGAAATATTTTTGACAAAATTCATATATTCTTCCATGTCAATGATAATGAGAGCATTGAAAAAGAAGATAAAATTTATATGGTTCGGCCATTAATTTGACAACTAAATAAGAAATTTCAAGATATCACAGAGCCTCTAGTGTCAAACTTCTCCTTGGATGAGGCCATGGAGCCTTATTATGGCCATCAGTTTATAAGAGGCAAGCCAATTCGCTATGGTTTCAAATGGTGGTGTTCAGCGACATCTAATGGATATCTCATCAAATTTGTCATTTGTCCTTTATTATTACAATGTCTTACTTTATTCACGTAATGCAGTACAGTTATTTTGTTGAGTCTACTATATGAATTTGCCATGTATACTTGATGTATAAATAAAAAATGTAACATTAAAATATAAGTAAAATGAACTTTACAATACCTGGAAATTATTATTGTACTTTTTCTTCATTTATTCGTGTAACAAATGATAAACACAAGAAATTCAACATATTACTTGTGGTAAAATTGTGTAAGGAATTATACCCCTTACTGCCCATCGTATGGTAAATCATACCTCAATTATTTTGCCCTTTACCGCCCATCGTATGATATATGATAAGTTAAAAAATTACGAATTTAAGGCCATCATCATAAATTAACATTGATAATGTGATTATTAACCCATGTGGGTAGTGGATCAGAAATTATATCAAAATCTAAAAAAAAAAGTAATAATAATAATAATAATGGGATATAGTGGGTGGAGTTGACATCCGACCATGTCTCCGGCGTGCTTTCCTTTTTTGACAGGCAGCGTAGCTTCTTCAAAATCCTCAAACAGTTCTCCAGTTACAGAGGAATTTCTCTGTTGTTGTTTCCATCTGTCAGCTACTTGATTGTCCTCCGTTATTGCATTTTTATGTTTGCGTTTTTGAGACTTTTGTCTTTCTTAAAAATATTTGCGGACTTGTCAGTCGCCGCTTTTAATGTTTGTCTGTCTCTTGTCAGTGAGTTTTTCGATTGATTTTAGGTCCTCTTCAATTTTGGACAGAACTATTGAAGGAACTTGCATAAACAGCTTCGGCAGTATACAGTCACTCTACGTTAACCCTCTTCCAACGTAAAATTCCCTCGTGTATTTTGACCGTAAGTAATACCTTCAGTGGCTTCAGTACTTAACTACACGGCGACATCCCTGCATTACGCTATTTCGCCACACATAGCTCACACAGAAAAAAATATCCTGTGTTTAAGTAAGGAATTTTCATTGCTCTTGTTTTTAATTACTGCACTATGTTAGCTAAGTAGAGCATGCTATGTTTTCCGTCTGGTTCCCTGAGAAGCGATTGTCGGAGTTTTTTCGTATACTATTTCATTCCGATTAAAAATTAAATGACATTCGAAGCTATATTGCTTGTCTGCTTGTCTCTCTTTACGACTTAACTACAGCTGCGCACACCACTGCAGGTTAGTTGGACCAGCCGGCTGGCCTGTGCTGTCCAAGTGAATATACGCCGGTTATCGCCGTGTTATCGCTCAGTCGACGTGCGCGTAACGCACAGCATAAAACAAATCTTTATTACAGTTCTTGACTCTACCCTAGATAGCTAGGCTTCTGCTCCACGTGTAACGAAATCGAATGAGATTCCAGCAAATGCCGAAGAATGCACAATGCAACGTTTACAACAGGTTTATTCTTACGATGAATGCAGCATAGCGTCTGCGAAAACCTGAGACAAAATGAGGGAGAACGAACGGGAGCTGGCGGTTCTGTGGACGCGCGGATCGAATTTTCCGTTGAGGAACGTGTCATCGTAGAGATGTTAAACATACACTGTATTGCACATGTCAGCTCTGTACTTAGCCACATTTGTAATTTTTCATCTAATAATGTTCGGTTTCCTGAATGATTAAAATACACAGTAGTAAAGCCGCTTTATATAAAGGGAGAAAGGGATAATGCAGACAATTTTAGACCTACTTCTATGCCATCAGGGTTTGGTAAAGTTATTGGAAAGGCTGTGTGCGTAACGATAATTGATCATTTTATTTCACATAATTTGCTGTTAAATGTACAGTTCGGTTTAAGAAGTGGTTTAATAACTGAAAATGCTATATTCCCTTTTCTCTGTTAGTTACTGAATGGATTAAAGAAAAGGTTTCGAACGCTAGTTGGTTCACCTCTTACTTTAACAACAGATAGCAAAAGACCATTATCCACATTGCTGGGAATGGCCATGATGTGGGGTCTGAGTGGGGTACGGTCAAAAGGGGGGGGGGGCAGGGGGTGCCCCAGGAATCACTGCTCGGGCCACTCCTGTTCCTTATACCCTCTAGTATTACAGGTGATTCTAAAATATTTCTCCTTGCCGATCACACTAGCTTGGTAGTAAACGATGTTATGTGCAACAATGGCACTGTTTCAGATAGTGTAGTTCATAACATAAGTTCGTGGCCTGTAGAAAATAAATTAACGCTAAATCAAAGTAATACTCAGTTTTTACATTTTCTAACACACAATTCAACAAAACCCGACGTTTTAATTTCACAGAATGGGCATACGTTTAGTGAAGCAGAACAGTTCAAATTTCTAGGTGTTCGGATAGATAGTAAACTGTCGTGGGAAGCCCACGTCAGGACCTTGTTCAAACGCTTTATGCTACCATTTTTACTATTCGAATGATATCTGAAGTATGTGATAGTTCGACACGAAAAGTAGTCTACTTTGCTTATTTTCATTCGCTTATGGCGTATGGTATTACGAAGTAACTCTTCCCATTATCAAAGAATATTTTTGGCTCAGAATAGGATGGTTTGGGCAATAAGTGGTGTAAGTTCACGAACCCCTTGTCGAACCCTGTTCATTAGTCTGGGTACTGTGGCACTGGCCTCTCAATATATATGATTTTACTGTGGTTTCCAGTTGACAATATCAGCTTATTCCCAAGAATTAGCAGCTTTTATTGGGGTAATACTTGGCACAAATCCAATTTGCATTTGGATCGCACTTTCTTGAGTCTTGTGCAGAAAGATGCGCAGTATAATGCTGCATCGATTTTGAATAAACTGCCATAAGAATTAAAGATCTTAGTAGTAATACACGCACTTACAAATCGAAACTGAAGAGTTTCCGCATGGATCACTCCTTCTATTCTGTCGAGGAGTTCCTTGAAAAATTAAGCTGATTCCTGTGTTATATTGCTGATTGCGTTTACATAAACTTATGACATGTCTTTTTTGGGTTCATAAACATTTTATTTTATCTGTTATTATTTTCATGTTGTAATTTCACCTACTGACACGTTCCATGACCTTAGAGATATGCTCCTCAACTTGTACCTAAGAACCTACACGCGTAAAATAAAAATAAAAAATATGTGCTGCATTCATTAATAGTAGCCACTAGTAAACCAAGACAAGAAGAAAAGACGCACAATGAAGGAAATATTCGAATGGGATGGAAATCATATGAACATACCAATAAATAATTGTAATTTCATAATAATTGAATGTTTCATTCAAGTGTATGAGCTTAACAAATCGAGTTAGTCAACAACGCGATGGCCGGCCGCTGTGGAAGAGCGGTTCTAGGCGCTACAGTCTGGAACCGCGTGACCGCTACGGTCGCAGGTTCGAATCCTGCCTCGGGCACGGATGTGTGTGATGTCCTTAGGTTAGTTAGGTTTAGGTAGTTCTAAGTTCTAGGGGTCTGGTGGCCTTAGAATTTAAGTCCCATAGTGCTCAGACCCATCTGAGCCATCTGTTTATCACATTATTAAATGCTACTCTCAGATCTGTATAGTGAATAATAATGGTCTGATACCGTGTGAATGAAAATTCCACCTTGTTTCGCAAGGATCTGTTAGTTTAAATCCCCTTTCCCTCAGAAGTTTAATTCTTTTACTGGAACTGATAAAATTACCTGAAATACTGACATTTATCAGAGAAATTTTTACTTGCATAATTTTTTTTACAGCCACTGGGGGGGACTAGGTTTAACTGATGTGCGTGGCAGCGTATAAAGAGAACATGAGGATATGCGTCTTTTGCAACAGACTCTACACCCAAATAATGTTCTCTGCCATTGGACTGCAGCCGTCGTATGTTTGCGATACTAACTCACTTTTATCAGTATTCCAGCTACTTAGCACTTGCAACAAAACAGTGGCTATGCCTTGTGCAGATTGACTATGGTATCTCACACGTCACAGGGCGCACCGAAATATACTTCTCCAATCTGTTAATCACTACAACTGCTTTCTACATTTTACCTACAAAATTTATATTTCACCGCAAGCACGTCTAGTACTATACATATGAAAACCTACACGCTGTAGAACTACCAACGTTTGAAATCAGTAAGACTACTAAAGATTAATCTGAGGAATAATGAAAATACACTACTGCCCATTAAAATTGCTACACCATGAAGATGACGTGCTACAGACGCGAAATTTTACCGACGGGAAGAAGATGCTGTGATATGCAAATGATTAGGTTTCCAGAGCATTCACACAAGGTTGGCGCCGGTGGCGACACCTACAACGTGCTGACATGAGAAAAGTTTCCAGCCGATTTCTCGTACACAAACAGCAGTTGACCGGCGTTGCCTGGTGAAATGTTGTGATGCCTCGTGTAAGAAGGAGAAATGCATACCGTCACGTTTCCGACTTTGATAAAGGTTGTATTGTAGCCTATCGCGATTGCGGTTTGTCGTATCGCGACACGGAATCAGTGGGTTCAGGAAGGTAATACGGAACGCCGTGTTGGATCCCAACGGCCTCGTACCGCTAGCAGTCGAGATGACAGGCATCTTATCCACATGGCTGTAACGGATCGTGCAGCCACGTCTCGATCCCTGAGTTAACAGATGGGGACGTTTGCAAGACAACAACCATCTGCACGAATAGTTCGACGACGTTTGCAGCAGCACGGACTATCAGCTCGGAGACCATGGCTGCGGTTACCATTGATGCTGCATCACAGACAGGAGCGGCTGCGATAGTGTACTCAACGACAAATCTGGGTGCACGAATGGCAAAAAATCATTTTTTCGGATGAATCCAGGTTCTGTTTAAAGCATCATGATGGTCGCATCGCGTGTTCGGCAACATCGTGGTGAACACACATTGGAAGCGTGTATTCGTCATCGCTATACTGGCGTATCACCTGGCGTGATGGTATGGGGTGCCATTGGTTACACGTCTCGGTCACCTCTTGTTCGCATTGACGGCACTTTGAACAGTGGACGTTATGTTTCAGATGTGTTACGACCCGTGGTTCTAGCCTTAATTCGATCCCTGCGAAACCGTACATTTCAGCAGGATAATGCACGACCGCATGTTGCAGGTCGTGTACGGGCCTTTCTGGATACAGAAAATGTTCGACTGCTGCCCTGGCCAGCACATTCTCCAGATCTCTCACCAATTGAACACGCCTGGTCAATGGTGGCCGAGAACTGTCTTGTCACAATACACCAGTCACTACTCTTGATGAACTGTGGTATCGTGTTGAAGCTGCATGGGCAGCTGTACCTGTACACGCGTTCCAATCTATGTTTGACTCAATGCCCAGGCGTATCAAGGCCGTTATTACGGTCAGAGGTGGTTGTTCTGGATACTGATTTCTCAGGATCTATGCACCCAAATTTCGTGAAAATGTAATCACATGTCAGTTCTAGTATAATATATTTGTCCAATGAATACCCGTTTATCGTCTGCATTTCTTCTAGGTGTAGCAATTTTAATGGCCAATAGTGTACTTAGGATATTTCCTATAATATTGCAACGACGTCCAATGACGCATTCACTTTTACTTTCTATGAGTTAAGGATGTCTTCCTGTTCTTTGTGTTTTAAAGAAACTCTTAAATTAAGAGTGAATGGTTTCTCACTCTGCCCGGCTTGCTGCTTACGCGCTAGACAATGCGAAGTAGCGCTGCCTGTTAGGGAACTGCTGAATGACTTGTCATTCCACTTAGACATGTATCCACCTGCTTTTAAAAACACTATCCACGCTATAGAAACTCCTCTCCGCCACGTCAAAGAAACAGTCTTACTGCGCATGTTCGTAATAAGCACAGAATTCCGAGATGCTCTCGGTTGCAAAACTAGAGGAGCGATGTATTGTACTGCCCGGTCCATATACGAAGTTCAAACGTAAAATACTTGACAGAAATGTACGATGGTACTTGGTCAGATGGCATTAAATTCAGTTTGCACGAATTATTTTGGATTTTTTTCGGGTAGGCTCAGCGTTAGAGCCTTAATGGACGCTTCGCCACTGAATACCAATCAGGTTTCTGTAAACATCGTAGCACAACAACGGCCTCAATAAAAACGGTTCAAATGGCTCTGAGCGCTATGGGACTTAACATCTATGGTCATCAGTCCCCTAGAACTTAGAACTACTTAAACCTAACTAACCTAAGGACATCACACAACACCCAGTCATCACGAGGCAGAGAAAATCCCTGACCCCGCCGGGAATCGAACCCGGGAACCCGGGCGTGCGGCCTCAATAAAAGCAGCATATGACCTGAAGCTTGCCATGAATGCACAAGAGGCAACTAGCATGTGCTTCTCGGTCTTCAGCAAAGCTTCTGACACTGTCGACTTCGATATTTTACTTGCCAAACATAGCAGCCTAAATTTCTCGCCAAGTGCAATGCAGTGGTTTCGCTCATACATGACATCTCGTCGGCTATGTGTCATGTCCGGCACGCTATGGAGGCATGCAGTATCAAGTGTCCCCAAGGGGCAGGTATTAGGTCCTATATTCTTTTCATTGTATGCCAGTGATGTGTTGGATGATTGGCTGATTTGGGAGAGGGTACCAAACAGCGAGGTCATCGGTCCCATCTGCTTAGGAAAGGACGGGGAAAGAAGTCGGCCGTGCCCTTTCAAAAGGACCATACCAGAATTTGCTGAACCGATTAAGGCAAATCACGGAAACCTAACTCAGGATGGGTGGAGGCGGACTTTAACCATCGTCCTCCCTAATGCGAGTCCAGTGCGCTAACCACTGGCCAATCTCGCTCGTCCAATGATGTGTCATCAGTTTTGTCCAACTGCAAATACCACGTGTATGCTGATAGGCTCCTGTTGTATTTAAGTGGAAAACCATTAAACCCGAAGACAGCATCGAGAGTCTCAATACCGACCTGTGCGCACCGTCAAAATGGGTGCAGGACACAGCGGTACTGGTTGGTCACTCTAGGGTGATTAGCCCGAAATATCGGGAATCCCCATGATTTTTAATTCTAAATGGGATGAGTATCAACTTCCCTCCCTCAGCAACGAGTCTAGGAGTAGTAACAGGTCACACTGGACTGAGCACGTATTGCAGTGTGGAAGAAGTCACCTCTCCCTGCCCTAGAAAAACATAAAAACCTATTCTCTCTTGACCTGAAAAAGAAACTTGTACAAATACTTATACTTTCAATTATTCATAACATTTATGTTTTCTTGCAAGACCTTTCTGAGGACATCTCACGGCACCTGGAACTGGTTATGAATGTCTGTGTTTGTTATAACTGCGATGTTTGAAACTCTGGTCATATTTCACAGTCATATGCACAGCTGTCTTGGTTGTGCAGACAAGTGCAAGGGCTTCCATACACTGTCTTTTCTTCTGTTTTGTCAACAAACACTTTCCTCTTATCTCTCCTCGACTTTAACGCTTTTATCTGAGCAATATGGTAGAAACACCAGTTCTCATCAAGGGAAATCACTCTGCAGTGGAGTGTGCGCTGATATGAAACTTCCTGGCAGATGAAAACTGTGTGCCAGACCGAGACTCGAACTCGGGACTTTCGCAGGCAAGTAGTCGACCGACTGAGCTACCCAAGCACGACTCACGACACTTCCTCACAGCTTCAATTCCGCCAGTACCTTGTCTCCTACCTTCATATCACCGCACACTCCGCTGCAGAGTGAAAATTTCATTCTGGAAACATCCCCCAGACGGTGGCTAAGCCATGTCTCCGCATTATCCTTTCTTCCGGAAGGTAGGAGATGAGGTACTGGCGCATTTGAAGCTGTGAGGACGGGTCATGAGTCGTGCTTGAGTAGCTCAGTCGGTATAACACTTGCCCGCGAAAGGCAAAAGCCCCGAGTTCGAGTCTCGGTCCGGCACACAGTTTTAATCTGCTAGGAGATTTCAGAGGAAAATCCTACCTTCTTACTCCATCGTTCAGCCACTTTCTCGAAGATCTTCTCTAATGTACTCGCCCAGTTTGGTATGACCTGTCCTTACCACACACGGATAGCTCTGGCAAGATTAAAGTGCCTGTGAACCCAAGCCATGTCAGGCAAGGAGCACCTAGACACAGTGACATGCAGACATGAGAATAATAACTGTCATACATGACTGACGATATGTTGATGATGAAGGTATAACCTCTACTTCAGATCAAACAAACGAACTTTCACCTGTACTAAGTATTTTTATTATGATAATCACCATACGCACTGGGTTCAAGTTGCACATTTGGCAATGAACTAAAAATTCCTATGAACTTAGGAAGATCCTATAAAATTAACATAAAAAATCTTAATGAACCTAACTTCATGCAACATAAGCATATGGAAATTTACCAAAACAATTCTTACACCAGCATAATCTCAAGAGAAAAACAAATACTAACGTAACTTCAAGCACACTGAACATAAGAAAATTTACCCTAAAAATATTTCATTGACAGTTTTACAAACGCACACAATTGACTGTACGCTGATTACTCTATTGTAGCTGGAAAGTGTCGTCTATCTATATCTGAAGGTAGTATCTGTTCCCGAAAGAACAGATACCAATCATCAATGGTAACTGTTCTTTCGGGAACAGATACTACCTTCATGTATAGTTAAAATATGGCTACCCGGCCATTGACCTTCTTGTGCAAACACACACTCTATGCCCCAACTCGTACAGGACTTGGTAGATTAATCTGCCACGAGTAATGAGTGTGATGGGCAAACATCTGTTGGGCGCACTACGAATGTAGGGGTGTGGACATGTTGGAAATGTGGATCTCACGGGAGCGAGCAAGGGATAAGTCCCTGCAGGCGCACTGTCCTCTGTGCCCTCGGTGGCTCAGATGGATAGAGCGTTTGCCATGTCAGCAGGAGATCCCGGGTTCGAGTCCCGGACGGGGCATACATTATCAACATGTCCCCAACGATGCATATCAACGCCTGTTTGCAGCTAGGGTGTCGATATAATTATCATTTCACGTCGTCTATCTGTCGAATGCCTTCCTCGAAGTTAAGGTATTTACCTTCAGCAGACTGCAGTGATAAGGATAGCCGTGGTCGGCTGTGGCGGTTGTCCGCGGCAGATGCGTCAGTGCCTTCTGAAACGGTTACCTGACAATTGTGCTGTGGCCTTGACTGGATATACAGTCGTAAACTGTAATGTTTTACGTGAGACGGAAAACTATATTTTTCTCAGGCTAAATCAACTGGCTGTGTTCATTCACTAAGGCTGTACACTGTTGCCCCCAAATGTTGTGCAGAGCTTCACTAGCATAGCTCGTAGTTCGTAATCTCCAATTCGGAGATATTATGAATTGTTGACCCAAATATGGGTGATACCAGAGCCTCGTTAACACACGACAGAGCGGGATGCGCTTCATCCAGCGCACGGCCCTTCAGGGTGGAGAGTGCCCCCAATTACTCAATCGTAACTGCATATATTGTTGCAGACTTCCCCCACTGTAGCACATGTTCAGCTCACGCCACAACTAATGTCTGCCAGAGCGAGTATTTGCTGCAACTTACGTCGTTTCTTTGCCCAGTGAGGTTTCAGAAACAAACTTGTGCATACACTGGTTATACCCCGTCCAATGAGCGTTCGCCATTCTTTCACTCAGTAACAAGCTCTGCCCAAACAGGAGCTTACCACGTGGACTTGATGCATTCTTCACGCCCCTACTTCGTGATATTTGAATGTTTACAAAAATCCCGGTGACTAATGCTGTTGTGCTCCTTTCTACGTGCCAAAAGTTGCCTCCCGATGCTATCCTGAATGTTTTCTTAAGTTAAAAGGCTTTCGTAGAGCTTGATGTGCGTCTCGCGCCCCATAGATGTAAGTGTCACGTGAATTTTGTTTATGTGAAGCTGACGACACAGTTTCTGCATTCTTACGTTTTCGCGTAAATGGAAGGACTGTGTTCTACTTTGAGGCCACCGAAATGAATCCCCTGCTGCGTTAAGATGTTTACTTCAGCACAGGTGTGAGTCAGAAGACTCTCCCAAAGTGACTCATCGTTGTGCCGGTATCTCCGCCGAAAATGCCAGGTGTGGTCCGTGTGTTGCATCCCTAATTGAGCTCCCACTTGAGGGTACGCTCGTTTACGGCTTTCCTAAGTTGAGTTCCTTCTCGCTGTGCTCGGCTGAGAATCCTTGCTTACACTTCAGTCCACTGCTGCATGTCTGTCAACATGCAAATTAGGTGGACTTCGTTAGCATTGCGTTCATGTAGGTCACAAATAAATTGATTACTCCGCGATAGGCCCTACTGTGCAAGTAACGTGATTCTAAGCAAAGTATGGCTTTTGGACTATGACTTGAATCGATTTGTCGGTATAAAAATTAGGTTAGGTGGTAAAAATTATCCTGCCACCTCACACAGCTTATGTTAGTACCAGGCACCCGACTCTGTAATAATCTCCGGCAATGCATTAGACAACTGAATAACATCTCCATACAATTAATAACGTGTCTACTAAAGCAAAAATAAGGGTTACCATTGTCCCCGTATGTAAACGTGACCCTAGTACATCTTTCTTTCCAACCTGATCTTCCTGATGGTACGGTCTCCTCAGATACCATTTCCCCAGAATTCACTATACAAAAAACATCTATTTGTACATCTATAAATTCTTTTTCTATATTACACTGACATTATTATTACTACTATTATTACTCGTGCTATCACTATTAGTATTACAGCTACTAGTGGCAGCAGGTGCAGTAGTGCAGGTTCTGCCAGGATTAACTTTATAAGTCCATTATATCGTATTGTATGTGAACTTGGGACCTAGAAACGACGGAGAGGCTCCGTCCCCGCCGCAGCCGCAGTGGTCCACAACCCCATGACGGCTACCGCAGTCCACTTCACCCCTCCGCCGCAACCACACCGAACCCCCGAACCTAGGGTTATTGTGCGATTCGGTCCCCGGTGGACCCCCCCCCCCCCCCCCCCCCCCCCAGGGAACGTCTCACACCAGACGAGTGTAGCCCCTATGTTTGCGTGGTAGAGTAATTGTGGTGTACGCGTTCGTGGAGAACTTGTTTGCGCAGCAATCGCCGACATGGTGTAGCTGGAATAAGGGGAACCAACCCGCATTCGCCGAGACAGATGGAAAACCGCGTAAAACCATTCACAGACTGGCCGGCTCTCTGGACCACGACACAAACCCGCCAGGCGGATTCGTGCCGGGGACCAGGCGCTGCTTCCCACTCCACTGTGCGTTAGACTGCTCGGCTAACTGGGCGGGCCTTATAAGTCCATAGTCAGTATTATTTGCTCACATTTCCACTTGAGGTAATCAAATCAGTTTAATAGCATCTGACATAGTAAAATTGTCATTTAATTTGGAATTATGATGTAAAAAATGAACTGTACGTCCCAAAATCTGATCCGATGATAGAAACGGTCTGATAGACTTAACCAGATCACGTTAAATAAACAAATAAAACAAAAATAAAAAAGTATGGGATCATTAACATTGAGATGCGTAAAAAATAGCTTTTCTTAAAATAGAGCGCATATTATCCACAAGAACTTTATATCTCCGTCGACAGGTTTTTCCTGTTTAAATTCAAGTATTTAACACATGAAGCAATCAAATAATGTTTCAAATGGCTCTGAGCGCTATGGGACTTAACATCTGTGGTCATCAGTCCCCTAGAACTTAGAACTACTTAAACCTAACTAATCTAACGACGTCACACACATCCATGCCCGAGGCAGGATTCGAACCTGCGACCGTAGCGGTCACGCGCTTCCAGACTGAAGCGCCTAGAACCGCACGGCCACACCGGCCGGCTATGAAGCAATCGGTAGAGTAATAAGACGGTTGAATCTGTTTTATACGACCTAGTTATTCTTTGAAGAATTGGGGATGGCGGGGGTTACTCCTATCTACGAAAATAGTCTGCTAACAGTCTACCACGGACAATAGTAAACCAGTCCATGGGAAACTACGTACAGCATAACTCAGCACTTTGTATGAAGCGACTCAGAATAAAAACAAGTGAGTTCTCGCAAGTTGTGGAAATGTACTCAGACGTCCTTTGCCTCTACAGTGCACCGAAATTGCAGGCGCTGTTCGGAAGCGGCGTGGCTTGTGGATGCGCTGTGATCACCGCAGAGGTGAGCGAATCTGACCAGCTGTATTCGCGTGGCGTCTCAACCTCTTGAAAATGCATAGGCGCACACACTTTATTTGTAACTAGCTGTTCCAGGCCACGAGGTACTGTGGCTCAGTCTGGTTAAATTGAATAGAAAAAAAAAAGAGCACACGTTTCTAATATGTATGGGAGTTGGTCATCCGCCCAGTCTCCCTCCGTCGCCAGTGTCTGTCCATCTCTTTCTCCCTCTCTCTTTGTGCACCTCCTCCTCCTTCTCCCCTCTCTCTGTCCATCATCATCTCCACCCTTGCTAGGTCCATCTTCTCCTCCCTCCGCTCTCCCCTCTTGCCCCTCCCTCTACCCTCCCCTCTCTCACTCTCTCTGTTTATCTCCTGCTTTCCATTTGGTACCTCAATTTCTTCCCATCCTTCTGTCCATTTCCCCTTTTTCTCTCTCTGTGACTTCAAGCTTTGTTTATTGTTATTGCAAATTCAGATTATGTAGTAGTATTTTAATCATAAGACCATTAGCCATAAATATAACTTTTCTGTTTGCTAACAACGTTTTATATGCATATATTTATACACTGAAGCCCCAAAAAAACTGGTACAGCGATGAGTATTGAAATACAGAGATATGTAAACAGGCAGAATACGGCGCTGCGGTCGGCAACGCCTATATAAATCAAGTGTCTGGCGGAGTTGTTAGATCGGTACTGCTGCTACAATGGCAGGTTATCAAGATTTAAGTGAGTTTGGACGTGGAATTATAATCGGCGCATGAGCGATGGGACACAGCATCTCCGAGGTAGCGATGAAGTGGGGATTTTCCCTTACGGCCATTTCACGAGTTATCGTGAATATCAGGAATCCGGTAAGACATCAAATCTCCGACATCGCTGCGGCCGGGAAAAGATCTTGCAAGAACTTGACCAACGATGACTGAAGAGAATCGTTCAACGTGACAGAAGTGCAACCCTACCACAAACTGCTGCAGATTTCACTGCTGGGCCATCAACAATTGTCAGCGTGCGAAACATTCAGCGAAACATCATCGATATGGGCTTTCGGAGCCGAAGGCCCATTCCTGTATCCTTGATGGCTGCACGACACAGAGCTTTACGCCTCGCCTGGGCCTGTCAACACTGCCATTGGACTGTTGATAACTGGAAACATGTTGCCTGGTCGGACGAGTCTCGTTTCAAATTGTATCGAGCGGACGGACGTGTACGGGTATGGAGACAACCCAATGAATCCATGGACCCCGCGAGTCAGCAGGGGACTGTTCAAGCTGGTGGAGGCTCTGCAATGGTTTGGGGCGTGCGCAGTTGGTGTGATATGGGACACCTGATACGTGTATATACCAGTCTGGCAGATGACACTTACGTAAGCATCCTGTCTCATCACCTGCATCCATTCATGTCCACTATGCATTCCGACGATCTTGGGCAATTTCAGTAGGAAAATGTAACGCCGAAACGTCCATAATTGCTACAGAGTGGCTTCAGGAACACTCTTCTGAATTTATACACTTCCTCTGGCTACCATCCTCCCCAGACTTGAACATTATTGAGAATATATGGGATGCCTTGGAACGTGCTGTTCAGAAGAGACATCCACACCCTCGTACTCTTACGGATTTATGGACAGCCGTGCAACATTCATGGTGTCAATTCCCTCCAGTACAACTTCAGACATTAGTCGAGTCTATGCTACGTCCTGTTGCGGCAATTCTGTGTGCTCGCGGGTGCCCTACACGGTATTAGGCAGGTGTACCAGTTTCTTTCCCTCTTCGGTGTACATTTCGTACATATATTAAAAATATGTAGACTCTGTCTGTCCGAATGTACATCAGAGTAGTATGTAAAAATTTAAAGTAAATCGGTCAAGAACTTTTCGACATTTTTAGTAATACATTTCCTCTTTGTAGATCACATATTTATTTACATGTAGCTTATATTTTAAGAATAGGCATGCAAAAAACACACGCATCGTGGAATGTAACTTTCGGTGTTTTAAGATTTTGTACAAACGAAAAGAAGTAATTGTGGCAAGAACTGACTCAGCATACAGAAAAGTCAGAACAGCCTTCAGTGAAATTAAAAGCACGGATGGTAACATTAAGAGTGCAATGGTAATTCCTCTGTTAAATGCAGTGGAGAGAGCATATAGTTGGAAAGAGTACCACGGAGACCTCTATGAAGGAGAGAACTCATCTGATGACGTGATAGAAGAACAAACGATAGGCAGGAGACAGGAGATCCAGTATTATAATCAGAATTTAGAAGGGCTTTGGAAGAATTAAAATCAAATAAGGCGAAATCTAAAATCATTGGGGGAATGTAGCAACAAAACCATTAATAACAAAAGAAGGGTCAGCATTGATTGTTGAAGTAGAAATCTTCTGTTGCAGATCGATTTGAATCACTCCGTGACAATCATCAGTGCTAGTATTAAAGCCCAGTGGACTCATAAACACGAGAAGTATAATTGCAGTATCTGAATAAAGTGCTTGTCAGACAGTGTGTCATGGTCGCGGTGTACGCAACTCTTGATGGAGTGCTCATTCAGATAAAACCATTATTCACGTTGGTATGCAGAATGTATGAGACAGGCGATATGCCGTTAGACTTTCGAAAAAATGTCATCCTCACAATTTCGAAGATTGCAAGAGGCGACAAATGCGAGAATTATCGCACAATCAGCTTAGCAGCTCAGGCATCCAAGTTGCTGACAAGAATAATTAACGAAAGAATGATATAGAAAATTGAGAATCTGCCAGGAAAGGATCACTTTCACTTTAGGAAAGGTAAGGGCACCAGAGCGGCAGTTCTGACGTTGTGATTGATATTGGAAGGAAGACCGAAGAAAAATCAAGATACACCCATAGGATTTGTCGACTTGGAAAAAGCGTTCTACAGTGTCAAATGGTGCAAGGTCTTCGAAATCCTGAGAAAAAATAGGGGTAAGCCATAGGGAAAGACGGGTAATACACAATGTGTACAAGAGCCAAGAAGGAACTATAGGAGTGGGAGACCAAGAACCAAGTGATCGGTTTGAAAACGGTGTAAGGTAGAGATGCAGCCTTTCGCTCCTCTTGTTCAATCTGTGTGTCGAAAAAGCAATAACGGAAATTAAGAAAAAAAGCTTCACTAGCGGACTTAAAGTTCTGGGTGAAAGGATATCAGTGTTTAGATTCGCTGATGACAATGCTATCCTCAGTGAAAGTGAAGGAGAATTACAAGACTTGTTGAGTGGAATAAACATTTTTATGGGTGTAGAATATTGTTTGAGAGTAAATCGAAGAAAGCCGAAAGTAATGAGAAAGCAGAAATAAGAACAGCGAGAAACTAAACATCGTACTTGGTGATCACGAAGCAGATAAAGTTGACGAATTCTTCTACCAAGGCAGCAAAATAAGCCGTGACGGACGGACTAAAGAGGACATTGAAAGCGGACTAGCACTGGCCAGAACGACTTACCTGGCGAAGAGAAATCTATTAGGATCAAACATAGCTCTTCGTTTGGGGACAAAATTTCTGAGAAGGTACGTTTGGGGCACACTATTGTGTGGCAGTGAGACGTGGACTGTGGGAAAGCGGAACAGAGGAGAATAGACGCATTGGAGAAGTGGGGCTACAGAAGAATGTTGAAAATGATGTGGACTGATAAAGTAAGGAACGAGGAGGTTCTCTGCAGAATCGGAGAGCAAAGGAATATACGGAAAACACTGATAAGAAGAAGGAACAGTATGATAAGACATATGTTATCTGGAAATAACTTCCATGGTATTAGAGGGAGCCGTAGAGAGTAAAAACTGTACAGGAAGACAGAGATTTGGATATATCCAGCAAGTAATTGAGGACGTTAAGTTGCAAATGCTACTCTGGGATGAACAGGTTGGATCAGGAGAGGAAATCGTGGCAGGCCGTATCAAACAATTTAGAAGACTGGAGACTTAAAAAAAAGAAAAAGTACATTTACATTTTCATTTATTTTCCTTATAATTTTACATATATATACCGGTGTCCAAAATTAAAGCAATAAATGGAAAATTTTGCAAGGTTGCGTTTATTTTGTCACAAAACAGTATAAAGATGTGGTAGTAACGTAGAAACAATGTAAAAAATACAAAACATAAATAGCTTCTGTATGCATACGGTAGACAAAAATGTTGTTCCTTTCTTCCAACTTAAAGGATTTGCACACACATTCTGATAACTGATTAACGTGCTCAGTATCGAGTGACCACTTTAGGCAGCAATACAGGCCCCAGACAACGACGCGGGGTGCTGTGAATGATGTCATCGATCTCATTTTGAGACAATAACGCCCATTGTACAGCTGCTCGCAGTGTTTGGCAGTGGTTGGTGGATGGTGACGTGATCCAACGTGTCTCCCTAGTGCATCCCAGGCATGCTCTAAGGGATTCAAACCGGGAGAGCGAGCAGGCCACGCCATGCGTGGCAATATCTTCCGTTTCCCAGGAAACAACAATTACCCGTTCTCTATGAGGTCGAGCATTATCGCCAATAGTACGAAGTCTGGATCCACACCACTTCGCAACAACCACACATGAGGTCCCAAGATCTCGTAACGATACCTTGCCGATTCAACTGTACAATTTCATGAAGAGGTTTTCGAGTGGTCCACATAATCCCTGCCCACACCATTAGGGATTCTCCTCGATGTCGGTCTCTTTCCACAATGCTTGGATCTTGAACTCGTGCTCCACGTTCCCTGCAGATGCGAATGCTTGGAGAATCACTCTCCAGACCAAATCGTGACTCATCTGCTAAAAGAACACTCGCCCAATGTTCGACGTCCAGGTGCTATGTTGACGACTCCACTCTAGACGTTCACTTCTGTGAAGACGTATCAGAAGCACACACACAGCAGGTCTCCGAAAATAAAAGCCACCCTGACGAATCCTTCTGTACACCGTTTTCTCGCTACAACACGTCCAGTGGATGCTACGAGGTCAGATGCCGGTAGCCGTGGAGTACTGAGGCTGTACCGTCGCGCCCTTAAAGCCAAATGACGGCCTTCTCTTTCTGATATCACACATGGCCCTGGTCTGGCCTTCGGTCTCTGTAAACTGTCGCCACATCCGAGAAGAGGTGCCCTGATGTAATTGTTGATATGGCTCTGCATTGATGGGAATGCCACCTTCCGTGCAGAACACGGCTGTATAGACATCTGTTGACAGATTGTATAATATTATCGTGAATTAGACACAAGACGAGGAAATAGCGTTTTTCTTTCTTTTTTTTATTTTTGCTTAATTTTGGACACCAGAGTATTTATAGCTTACATATGGCACTGTAGTAAGTATATCAAAACACCTCGTATTGGAATTGCATCATTCTGAAGAAACGATCATTTACATTTTCATTTGTATAGATGAGCCGCGAGCGAGAGTTTGGCGTACGGTCGACCTACCAAGAACAGTTTACTGTCGTAGCACTAGGGATAGCAAATCGCTAGCAACGCTCGTTAATAACCAAACTGGGCGCTTAGAATACTCGAAGGTTGTGATTGATTGCGCTGAGTCAAACTAGTACAGGTTCCTTTCGTCTGCTTCAGCACGTTACATTACAGTTATATACATTTTGTAGAGGGACAGCTTGTGCGCAAGAGTCCATGTTGACAAATCCTACGAACGTGTCTTGATTTTTCTGTAGTCTTGTCTCGATTGTGAACCGTAACGCCAGAACTACCTTGCCCCTCTGATGCCTCTACCTTTCCAAAAGACAAACTGATCGTCATCTAACACATCCTCAATTTTCTTCTCCATTCTTCTGTATATTACTCCTATCAGCAACTTGGATGCCTGAGCTGTTAAGCTGATTGTGCGATAATTCTCGCACTTGTCAGATCTTGCAGTCTTCGGAATTGTGTGGATGATATTTTTCCGAAAGTCAGATGGTATATCGCCAGACGCATATATTCTACACACCAACGTGAATGGTCGTTTTGTTGCCACTTCCCCCAACGATTTTAGAACTGCTGATGGAATGTTATCGATCTCTTATGCCTCATTTGATCTTAAAGTCCTCCAAAACTCTTTTAAATTCTGATTCTAATACAGGATCCCCTACTCTTCCGTATCGACTACTATTCCTCCTTCAATTACACCAGACAACTCTTCCCCCACAAAGAGGCTTTCAACATACTCCTTCCACCTATCAGCTCTAGCCTCTGTATTTAACAGTGGAATTCCCATTGCAATTTTAATTTTTGCACCTTTAGTTTTTAATAACTGAAGGTTGTTTTGACTTTTATACAAACATGAAAAAAAAGTTTTGCATCACCCCAGTTCCCAGAACTCCTGAAGACAGACGTTGACTGTGGATATTGTATCACAGACAGAGTCCCTTTGACTGTTCAGAGATGTCACTAAACCCGCCCAAAGATGTAAACAACCATACTTGAGCAGCGCCTATTAGACGGACGGGGGTCCGACAGCCGATAAGTTCCAAAAAAAAATGGCTCTGAGTACTATGAGACTTAACATCTGAGGTCATCAGTCCCCTAGAACTTAGAAGTACTTAAACCTAACTAACCTAAGGACATCACCCCACATCCATGCTTTAGGCAGGATTCGAACCTGCGACCGTAGCGGTCGCGCGGTTCCAGTCATTCCACCAGGACGAAGGTACACTGCTCGTGTTGTTTGTAGTTCAAGCATGCCAGGACAAACAATACCGTGGTTCGATCGCGTCCGCATTGTTACTTTGAGCCAGGAAGGGCTCTCAACAAGAGAAGTGTCCAGGCATCTCGGAGTGAACCAAAGCGATGTTGTTCGGACATGGAGGAGATACAGAGAGACAGGAACTGTAGATGACATGCCTCGCTCAGACCGCCCAAGGGGTACTACTGCAGTAAATGACCACTACCTTTGGATTATGGCTCAAAAGAACCCGGGAAGCAACACCATCATGTTGAATAATGCTTTTTGTGCAGCCACAGGACGTCGTGTTACGATTCAAACTGCGCAATAGGCTGCATCATGCGCAACTTCACTCCACGTCCATGGCGAGGTCTATCTTTGCATCCACGACACCATGCAGCGCGGTGCAGATGGGCCCAGTAACATGCCGAATTGACCGCTCAGGATTGGCATCACCTGCTCTTCACCGATGAGTATCGCATATGCCTTCAACCATACAATCTTCGGAGACGTGTTTGGAGGCAACTTGGTCAGGCTGAACGCCTTAGACATACTGTCCAGCGAGTGCAACAAGGTGGAGGTTCCCTGATGCTTTGGGGTGGCATTATGTGGGGCCGACGTACGCCACTTGTGGTCATGGAAGGCGCTTTAACGGCTGTACGACATGTGAATGCCACCCTCCGACCGATAGTGCGACCATATCGGCAGCATATTGGAGAGGCATTCGTCTTCATGTACGACTATTCGCACCCCCATCGTGCACATCTTGTGAATGACTTTCTTCAGGATAACGACATCGCTCGAGTAGAGTGGCCCAGACTTGAACCCTATCGAACGTGCCCAGGATAGATTGAAAAGGGCTGTTTATGGACGACGTGACCCACCAACCACTCTGAGGGATCTATGCCGTATCGCCGTTGAGGAGTGGAACAATCTGGACCAACAGTACCTTGATGAACTTGTGGATAGTATGCCACGACGAATACAGGCATACATCAATGCAAAAGAACGTACTACTGGGTATTAGAAGTAGTGGTGTGTATAGCAATATGGACCAGCACCTCTGAAGGTCTCACTGTATGGTGGTACAATATGCAATGTGTGGTTTTCATGAGCAATAAAAAGGGCTGAAATGATGTTTATGTTGATATCTATTCCAATTTTCTGTACAGTTTTTGGAACTCCAGGAACCGAGGTGATGCAAAACTTTTTTTTTTTTTATTTTTGTATATGCTGAGTCAGTTCTTCCGACAATCATTTCTTTTTCGATTTCCTCACATTTTTCGTAGAGCCATTTCGTCTTAGCTTCCGTGCAGTTGCTGTTTATTTCATGCCTAAGCGAATTGTATTTCTGTATTCCTAAATTGTCTTGAACATTTTTGTACTTCCTTCTTTCACCAGTCAAATGAAGTATTTCTTCTGTTATCTGTCGTTTCTTCACAGGTACGTTCTTTGTACCTACCTTTTTCCTTCCATCGTCCGTGATTGCCCTTTTTAGAGATGCTCATTCTCTTCAACTGAACAGCCTACTGAGCTATTCCTAATCGCAGTATTATAGTCTTATAGAACTTAAAGCGCACTTCTTCATTACTTATCCCTCTTCTTTCCTCATAGGTTCTTCCTGACTAATCTCTTTAACTTCAGCCTGCTTTCATCACTACTGCATCGTGGTCTGAGTCTATATCTGATCCTGGGTGCACCTTATTTCGGAATCTCTGCCTGACCATGATGTAATCTAACTTAAATATTCCCATATATACCTCCTCTTGTGATTCTTGAACAGATATTCGCTATTACTAGCTAATATTTATTGTAGAACTCAATTAGTCTTTCTCCTCTCATTGCTAACACCGAACCCATATGGTTCTGTTACCCTTTCCTCTGCTCGTGTTCCTACAATCACCCATGACTATTAGAGTTTCATTTCCCTTTATGTATTGAATTACCCGTTCATTATCCTCATATAGTTTCTCTATCTTCAGCTTACCACTTCGGAATGTACACCAGAACCATTTCTGTCGGTGCTGATTTGCTGTCTATTCTGACAACAACAACCACATCACTGAAGTGTTCACAGTAACACACTGTCTGTCCCACATTTCTATTCGTAAGGAGTCCTACTCCCGTTATACCACTTTCTGCTGCTTTTGATATTACCCTACACTCATTGACTGCCGGCCGGAGTGACCGTGCAGTTCTAGGCGCTACAGTCTGGAGCCGAGAGACCGCTGCGGTCGCAGGTTCGAATCCTGCCTCGGGCATGGATGTGTGTGATGTCCTTAGGTAGTTAGGTTTAATTAGTTCTAAGTTCTAGGCGACTGATGACCTCAGAAGTTCAGTCGCATAGTGCTCAGAGCCAATTGAACCATTTGAACACTCACTGAACAGAAATCCTTGTCATCCTTCCATTTCACTTCACTGACATCCACTACATCTAGATTGAACGTTTGCATTTCCCTTTTCAGATTTCCTAGCTTCCCTATTCCCTACCACGTTCTAACCTCTGACATTCCACGCCGTGACTCGTAGAGCTTTATGTTTTCGTTGGTTATTCAGTCTTTTTCTCATGGTCACCTCCCCCTTGACAGTCATCCTCCCAGAGATTCGAATGGGGGACTATTCCGGAATTTTTTGGCAATGGACAGATCATCATGACACTTTTTCAGTTAAAGGCCACATGTCCAGTGGATACACATTATGTGTCTTGAAAGTGTAGTTTCCGTTGCCTTCTGCATCCTCATGCCTTTGATCCTGCTGCTTCTTCCGCCTTCAGTGGCCATTTCTCACTCCAAGGGCAAGAGAGTGCGCTGAACCTCTGTCTGCTCCTCGGCCCTCTTTGACAACGCCTTTGTCAGAATGAGGGTGACTTCATTTGCCGGGAGTCTTCGACCGCCAAAACTGATGATTTTTATTCAAAATCTAAGCAGTGACGGGGCGTTTCCATTACTAATCGAAGACGCTACCCTTAGACTACGGGTCTTAAATGTACTGTACAAATATGCAAAGCAACTGTCAGCGAGGCATCGATTCAGTAGGACAAAATTCAAAATACAAGGGTCACTCCAAAAGAAATGCACACTATTTTTTTTAATCCATCTTTTATTCTACATGTTTGAAAGTTTTACAGTGTGTAGATACATCCTTTAGAAACAATATTTTCATTTCTCCACATAATTTCCATCCCTCTCAACTGCCTTACGCCATCATGGAACAAGTGCCTGTATACCCGCACGGTAGAATTCTGTACCAACCTGTTGGAGCCACTGTTTGGCAGCGTGCACAAGGGAGTCATCATTTCAAACCTTGTTCCACGAAGAGAGTCTTTCAGTTTCCGAAAGAGATGATAGTCACATGGAGCCAGGTCAGGACTGTATGGCGGGTGTTTCAGTGTTGTCCATCCGAGTTTTGTGATCGCTTCCAGGTTTTTGACTGGCATGTGGCCGTGCATTGTTGTGCAACAGCAAAACATCATGCTTTTGCCGATGTGGTCGAACACGACTCAGTGGAACTTGAAGTTTCTTCAGTGTCGTCATATATGCATCAGAATTTATGGTGGTTCCACTTGGCACGATGTTCACAAGCAAGAGCCCATCGGAATCGAAAAACACCGTAGCCATAACTTTTCCAGCAGAAGGTGTGGTTCTGAATTTTTTTTCTTGGGTGAATTTGCATGATGCCACCCCATTGATTGCCTCTTCGACTCTGGTGAAAAATGATGTAGCCATGTTTCATCACCTGTCACAATTCTTCCAAGAAATTCATCTCCATCACTCTCGTACTGTTCCAAAAGTTCGCTGCTTACCGTTTTTCTTGTTCCTTTGTGAGCCTCTGTCAACAACCTGGGAACCCACCTGGCACAAACTTTTTTTAACACCAACACTTTCAGTATTCTGCAAACACTTCCTTCCCCTATCCCAACGTAGCGTGACAATTCGTTCACTGTGATGCGTCTGTCAGCAGTCAGCAATTCGTTAACTCTCTTACACTGTCTGGAGTGTGTGCAGTACGAGGTCTGCCGCTACGAGGACAATCCTCAATATAGCCGTGCCCGCTTTCATGACTTAACCTGCTTGCCCACCGACTAACTGTACTGCGATCGACTGCTGCGTCTCCATACACCTTTTTGAACCTCTTGTGGATGTTTCCCATTGTCTCGTTTTCACAGCACAGGAATTCTATGACAGCACGTTGCTTCTGACGAACGTCAAGTGCCTCAGCCATCTTGAAGACATACTGTGACGGCTCCACTCAAGGGAACAGGTTGAACTAAGTTTGAAAACAAGCGGCAACGATGTATCTACACAATGTAAAACTTTCACACGTGCAGAATGAAAACTGTATTTTTACAAAAATAGTGTGCATTACTTTTGGAGTGACCCTCGTGTTTATCAAAATATTTACGGCTGAGGACGTGAATTTACAGCGAGCAGCAGGTTTCAGCAAGGAACAACGTGACAGATGCTTTAATATACTATGGGAGTTGATGGACAAGTTTACAACCGTTCACGAACCAAATGAAACTTTTTTTTTCAACAAAAACTACTTTTTCACGCATTAGAATTTCATGTGCGTTAGGGATCTACAAAAAATTTAGAAGATCGAAATGCAAAGGCTAGGAAAACACATTGCTGTGCAAAACTGAAGGACGAAAGCGACTTTAGCGAGATGGGTCACTGCCAAGTAACATACGTCGATGACTTCAGCGTGATGGGTGACTGCCAAGTAGCGTACAATCAACTTGGACCATATTGAGAAGCCGGCCGCTGCGACCAAGCCGTTCTAGGCGCTTCAGTCCGGAACCGTGCTGCTGTTGCGGACGCAGGTTCGAATCCTGCCTCCGGCATGGATGTGTGTGATGTCCTTAGGTTAGTGAGGTTTAAGTAGATCTAAGTCTACGGGACTGAGGACCTCAGATGTTAAGTCACATAGCGCTTAGAGCCATTTGAACCATGTTGTGAAACAGCTGCTACAGTACACTACAGAAGATAATTAAAAGAAATACCCATTAAAACGGACAGCAATTACACTTTTTTTCAAAGACAATAGTTACAGTGAAGTCACCGCGATTTACTATGGTCTCCTGGCCATTACAAAAGGCGGGACATGGATGTTAATAGGGGTGTTCCACAACGTGTTGCCATGTTGGCCACAACGCTGGAAAGGAGTTCTCGTGGTAGGGCCAACCATTCCTCCACCAGCGCTATTGACGACAGTCTGATGGTCTTTGGACCAAATGGACGTCTTGCAGTTCGTCTCCCCTCAGAGTTTTTATTTCTTCTCCATGGATTTTAATTCCTACTCCGAATTTTTCTTTTGTATCCTTTACTGCTTGCTCAATGTACAAATTGAATAACATCGGGGATAGGCTACAACCCTGTCTCACTCCCTTACCAACCACTGCTTCCCTTTCACGCCCCTCCACTCTTATAACTGCCATCTGGTTTCTGTTCAAATTGTAAATAGCCTTTCGCTCCCTGTATTTTACCCCTGCCACCTTTAGAATTTGAAAGAGAGTATTCCAGTCAACATTGTCAAAAGCTTTCTCTAAGTCTACAAATGCTAGAAACGTAGGTTTGCTTTTCCTTAATCTTTCTTCTAAGATAAGTCGTAAGGTCAGCATTGGCTCACGTGTTCCAACATTTCTGCGGAATCCAAACTGATCTTCCCCGAGGTCGGCTTCCACCAGTCTTTCCATTCGTCTGTAAGGAATTCGTGTTAGTATTTTGGAGCCGTGGCTTATTAAACTGATATATAAATAAACGTCGTGTGACTAGGGCCTCCCGTCGGGTACACCGCTCGCCGGGTGCAAGTTTTTCGATTTGACGCCACTTCGGCACTTGCGAGTCGAATTAAACTGATAGTTCGGTAATTTTTACGTCTGTCAACACCAGCTTTCTTTGGGATTGAAATTATTATATTCTTCTTGAAGTCTGAGGGTATTTCGCCTGTCTCATACGTCTTGCTCACAAGATGGAAGAGGTTTGTCAGGGCTGACTTTCCCAAGGCTATCAGTAGTTCCAATGGAATGTTGTCTACTCCCGAGGCCTTGTTTCGACTTGGGTCTTTAATTGCTCTGTCAAACTCTTCACGCAATATCATATCTCCCATTTCATCTTCATCTACATCCTCTTCCATTTCCATAATAATGTCCTCATGAATATCGCCCTTGTATAGACCCTCTATATACTCCTTCCACCTTTCTGCTTTCCCTTCTTTGTTTAGAACTGGGTTTCCATCTGAGCTCTTGATATTCATGTAAGTGGTTCTCTTTTCTCCAAAGGCGTCTTTAATTTTCCTGTAGGCAGCATCTATCTTACACCTAGTGATATACGCCTCTACATCCTTACATTTATCCTCTAGCAATCCCTGCTTAGCCATTTTGCACTTCCTATCGATCTCATTTTTGAGACGTTTGTATTCCTTTTTGCCTGATTCATTTACTGCATTTTTGTATTTTCTCCATTCATCGCCACCCGCTAATTAACCTGAATTGATGAATGCAATAACTCACTGCTTGATTCGCGCCGTTAAGCAGAGTCCACTTCGACGCTTTCGACGTAAAATTACTTCACAACTGTATAAATCGCCATTATTATTGCAACGGTGGGCAGTTAGCGGGCGGTAGGTAAAAACTGTTGACTACTCTTTTGCTAGAGCCTAAAGGTAGTCGATCTGTAGGGCTGTGTGTGGGGGTATATCGCACACATCAGTGTGTGGCTGTATAAACTTTCCCACCAGTTCCTCTAACAGGTGGACAGAGACTCGCTTTCCGGCCAAATTTTCTTGTAACTTAGGGAACAGATGATAGTCACTGGGCGCCACGACAGGACTATAGGGTGGGTGGGTGATTATGTTTCACTGAAACTGTTGCAGGAAAGCAACGGTTTGCCACACGGGATTAGTCGAGCGGTCTGGGGCGCTACAGTCATGGACTGTGCGGCTGATCTCGGCGGAGGTTCGAGTCCTCCCTCGGGCATGAGTGTGTGTGTTTGTCCTTAGGATAATTTAGGTTAAGTAGTGTGTAATCTTAGGGACTGTTGACCTTAGCAGTTAAGTCCCATAAGATTTCACACACATTTGAATATTTTTGAGCAACGGTTTACCGAGCGATGTGTGGGCGAGCGTTGTCATGGAGAATGTGTACGCCCTTGCTCAACATTCCTCTTCTCCGGTTCTGAAATGCCTGTTTGACTTTTCTCAGAGTCTCACAGTACCTGTCAGCGTTAATTGTGGTCCCAGCGATTCAGCTCCGACGACGAGGTGAAAGAAGAGGTTCATAACTTTCTGAACAGCATGGCGGCAAGCTGGTATGACTTGAGGATACAATAACTGCCACAGCGTCTACAAAAATGCATCGATAGAAATGGCGATTACGTCGAAAAATACCTAAATGTTCAAGCTGTAAACTGATCTTAACCATTGTAGAAATAAACAGGTCTATGTACTGGGATTACCCTCGTACAATATTGCAAATACCTGCAGAGGTTGTTGACCTCTATATTTTCTTTCTGTCTGAAATTTAGCGCAACCATACAGAACCTACTATGAACTGGACTGTAACTGATCTTAAAGCAGCTTCACTTTGTATTAAATGCGCTATGGAAGAACAACAATTATCTAGCCCTAATTAAAAGTTCCACTTACCTCGTGTCTTGACAACATTGTTGCAGATTTCTCGAAAGCAAACAGCAAGCAGGCAGCGACTAAACTAGATTTCTGTTTCTAAATACGTATTCAAACTGCTGCATCTGGTAATCTGTACAGATAAACAGTGGGGTGGGGTGAGTAACTGTTCCTATGAAATGATATTCCAAGACAAGATTTTAGAATGAAATATGTATTCAGAAAGACAGAGCGAAACGTCGCATGTGTTTCACACATAACATTGGTCTGCAGAATACTAAGATTAACAAGTTGAACAATGATTTTAAAAAAGGGTATGAAATTAACAGAGCATTTCTATTAAAATCAAAGATCTTAATCAATTAGTATGCAGATCCATGACTCAGGGAAGTGGGTGGTTTTACTCTTAGCTCTGAGCAATGTTAACTGGCTGACAATAATCATTCCTAGCTGCGCAGTGCTGCAGTATTACCTCAAACTTCTCTTCAAAAATAATATATATTCTTTTCACCTTTCAATCTACACATCATATTCATCCTTGCTGTGCTTTCTTCATCTAACAGATACAATCAGAAGTCGACGTACCACTACTAAATACGTCTATCTCCTGCCACACTTCAACTAAGAATGTATCTGACTGCGGAGAGGCAAAGACCGTGCCACGACAAGACCAAAGATTGTATAACGGTAACGTAACTTGCTCTCTCTCTCAGGCGTGCATATCGACAATATACAAAAATCTAAATGACATGACTTTCTTACAATGTGTGGATACTATCTGCAAACTATGTTCTGAATAGAGTTGGTAGTAATGTCCGATGCTGAAATTCCACTGCACGAACAGCGAAAATAGTGTAAGCGATAAACTTTTTTTGCTTCCCTCATTTTCTGTGTGATGCCACCGGGAGAAAGCTGCGCAAGGGTTTGGAATCATATGTAAAGTTTGTTGGGAGTCACTAAGTGCTATCATTATCGTATACTGGGCGAATTAAGCCGGGGTATTTGCGAGCCGTCAATTATACTGCCTCAAGACAAATACGCAGTTTCTGACCATGGTATCTGCCCTATTGTGTTAAACTTTTCACGTAAGATTTTATTTCTTAATAATTAGTTTATGACAGCGTTTTAAATAATTGCATCACCAATTACATGAAATACTCAAATTGATTATCTGACGGGTTGGAGCCCGTCATATAGGCAACCTGCAACTGGGATCGGGTTACCGTGGCCCGGGTTAATCGCTTAGTAACACACAGTGAGGTGATAATAGTCATTCCGTAACTCCTAAGATGGTATAGGACCTCCTTTTGCCCGGCGTAGTTCGGCAACTCGTCGTGACATGGACTGGACAAGTCATTGTTAAGTCCCCTGCAGAAATAATGAGCTACCATGCCTCTATAGCCGTCCATTACTGCGTAAGTGTTGCCGGTGTATAATGTATGAACGTACCGACCTCTCGGTTATGTCCCATAAATGTTCCGTGGGATTCATATCGGGTGACCTGGGGGGCCAAATCATTCGCTGGAACTGTCCAGAATGTTTTTCATACCAATCTCGAACAATTGTGCCACCGTAACATGAAATCGTTGTTTGGGAACATGAAGTCTACGAACCGCTGCAAATGATCTCCAAGTAGCCCAGCATAACCATTTCCAGTCAATGATCGACTAGACCAGAGGACCCAGTCCATTCTACACTCCTGGAAATTGAAATAAGAACACCGTGAATTCATTGTCCCAGGAAGGGGAAACTTTATTGACACATTCCTGGGGTCAGATACATCACATGATCACACTGACAGAACCACAGGCACATAGACACAGGCAACAGAGCATGCACAATGTCGGCACTAGTACAGTGTATATCCACCTTTCGGAGCAATGCAGGCTGCTATTCTCCCATGGAGACGATCGTAGAGATGCTGGATGTAGTCCTGTGGAACGGCTTGCCATGCCATTTCCACCTGGCGCCTCAGTTGGACCAGCGTTCGTGCTGGACGTGCAGACCGCGTGAGACGACGCTTCATCCAGTCCCAAACATGCTCAATGGGGGACAGATCCGGAGATCTTGCTGGCCAGGGTAGTTGACTTACACCTTCTAGAGCACTTGGGTGGCACGGGATACATGCGGACGTGCATTGTCCTGTTGGAACAGCAAGTTCCCTTGCCGGTCTAGGAATGGTAGAACGATGGGTTCGATGACGGTTTGGATGTACCGTGCACTATTCAGTGTCCCCTCGACGATCACCAGTGGTGTACGGCCAGTGTAGGAGATCGCTCCCCACACCATGATGCCGGGTGTTGGCCCTGTGTGCCTCGGTCGTATGCAGTCCTGATTGTGGCGCTCACCTGCACGGCGCCAAACACGCATACGACCATCAATGGCACCAAGGCAGAAGCGACTCTCATCGTTGAAGACGACACGTCTCCATTCGTCCCTCCATTCACGCCTGTCGCGACACCACTGGAGGCGGGCTGCACGATGTTGGGGCGTGAGCGGAAGACGGCCTAACGGTGTGCGGGACCGTAGCCCAGCTTCATGGAGACGGTTGCGAATGGTCCTCGCCGATACCCCAGGAGCAACAGTGTCCCTAATTTGCTGGGAAGTGGCGGTGCGGTCCCCTACGGCACTGCGTAGGATCCTACGGTCTTGGCGTGCATCCGTGCGTCGCTGCGGTCCGGTCCCAGGTCGACGGGCACGTGCACCTTCCGCCGACCACTGGCGACAACATCGATGTACTGTGGAGACCTCACGCCCCACGTGTTGAGCAATTCGGCGGTACGTCCACCCGGCCTCCCGCATGCCCACTATACGCCCTCGCTCAAAGTCCGTCAACTGCACATACGGTTCACGTCCACGCTGTCGCGGCATGCTACCAGTGTTAAAGACTGCGATGGAGCTCCGTATGCCACGGCAAACTGGCTGACACTGACGGCGGCGGTGCACAAATGCTGCGCAGCTAGCGCCATTCGACGGCCAACACCGCGGTTCCTGGCGTGTCCGCTGTGCCGTGCGTGTGATCATTGCTTGTACAGCCCTCTCGCAGTGTCCGGAGCAAGTATGGTGGGTCCGACACACCGGTGTCAATGTGTTCTTTTTTCCATTTCCAGGAGTGTATATGAACACAGTTCACAACATTATCGAGCCACTACCGGCTTGCACAGTGCCCTGTTGACAACTTGAGTCCACGGCGCCGTGGGGTCTGTGCCGAGCCAGCCGAAACCGGGGCTCATCTGACTAGGGCGCGGTTTCCCAGTCATTCAGGGTCCAAACGACATGATCACGAGTCCAGGAGAGGCGCTGCAGAGGGCGTCGTGCTGTTAGCAAAGTCACTCACATCAGTCGTCTGTTTTCAGTCGTCTGTTTTCATTGGCCATTAACGCCAAATTTCGCCACCTGTTCTAACTGAAACGTTCGTCGTACGTCTCACATTGATTTCTGCGGTTATTTCACGCAGTGTTGCTTGTCTGTTAGCAATCACAACTCTACGCATAAAGCCGCTGCTCTGGGTCGCTAAGTGAAGGCGTCAGCCACTGCGTTGTCGGTGGTGAGGGGTAATGGATGAAATATGGTATTCTCGGCACACTGTTGAAACAGTGGATCTTGGAATACTGAATTTCCTAACGATTTCCGAAATGGGACGTCCCATAAGTCTATCTCCAATACAGTTCCTCGTTCAAATCTGCTAATTCGCGTCATGCGGCCATAATCACGTGGGAAACCTTTTCAAATGAATCACCTTAGTAGAAATGAGAGCTCGGCCAGTGTACTGCCCTTTTATATCTTGTGTGCGCGTTACTACCGCGTTCTGTATAAGTGTATATGACTACCAAATTCGAATGGCTCGAAGCACTATGGGACTTAACATCTGAGGTCATCAGTCCCTTAGAGTTAGAACTACTTAGACCTAACTAACCTAAGGACATCACACACATCGAACCTGCGACGGCAACAGCTGCGTGGTTCCAGACTGAAGCGCCTAGAACCGCTCGGCTAAAACCGGCCGGCTATGTGACTATCCTCTGACTTTTGTCACCTCAGTGTACAGGATGTTTCAGAACTACTTCTGTCCCTTACACGAAAACGAGAAAAAAGTCTAGCAAGGATGGGTTCCAAAATCCTTAACTTAAGATCTATGAACCATTGCTCATCTTCGCTACTCGAAAAGCATCTCTTCTACTGAACAACTGCTCAGAGCTCTTAAGATATGCATTTTTCACTCCATATTTACTGGACTTTTGTCCATAGTATCTCCCCCCAAAATACGACAAGCAAAGAATTTGGAGTAGATATGGTGGGTTTCACAGTATCGTAAACAAACAAGCTCTCATAGTTTTTAAGGTACGAATTTTGGAGCCCATGTTTACTAGCCCCCCCCATGAACCATGGACCTTGCCGTTGGTGGGAAGGCTTGCGTGCCTCAGCGATGCAGATAGCCGTACCGTAGATGCAACCACAAGGGAGGGGTATATGTTGAGAGGCCAGACAAACGTGTGGTTCCTGAAGAGGGGCAGCAGCCTTTTCAGTAGTTGCAAGGGCAACAGTCTGGATGATTGACTGATCTGGCCTTGTAACAATAACCAAAACGGCCTTGCTGTGCTGGTACTGCGAACGGCTATAAGCAAGGGGAAACTACAGCCGTAATTTTTCCCGAGGGCATGCAGCTTTACTGTATGATTAAATGATGATGGCGTCCTCTTGGGTAAAATATTCCTGAGGTAAAATAGTCCCCCATTCGGATCTCTGGGCGGGGACTACTCAGGAGGATGTCGTTATCAGGAGAAAGAAAACTGGCGTTCTAAGGATCGGAGCGTGGAATGTCAGATCCCTTAATCGGGCAGGTAGGTTAGAAAATTTAAAAAGGGAAATGAATAGGTTGAAGTTAGATATAGTGGGAATTAGTGAAGGTCGGTGGCAGGAGGAACAAGACTTCTGGTCAGGTGACTACAGGGTTATAAACACAAAATCAAATAGGGGTAATGCAGGAGTAGGTTTAATAATGAATAGGAAAATAGGAATGCGGGTAAGCTACTACAAACAACATAGTGAACGCATTATTGTGGCCAAGATAGATACGAAGCCCACACCTACTACAGTAGTACAAGTTTATATGCCAACTAGCTCTGCAGATGACGAAGAAATTGAAGAAATGTATGATGAAATAAAAGAAATTATTCAGATAGTGAAGGGAGACGAAAATTTAATAGTCATGGGTGACTGGAATTCGAGTGTAGGAAAAGGGAGAGAGGGAAACATAGTCGATGAATATGGATTGGGGCTAATAAATGAAAGAGGAAGCCGCCTGGTAGAATTTTGCACAGAGCACAACATAATCATAGCTAACACTTGGTTTAAGAATCATGAAAGAAGGTTGTATACATGGAAGAACCCTGGAGATACTAAAAGGTATCAGATAGATTATATGATGGTAAGACAGAGATTTAGGAACCAGGTTTTAAATTGTAAGACATTTCAAGGGGCAGATGTGGACTCTGACCACAATCTATTGGTTATGACCTGTAGATTAAAACTGAAGAAACTGCAAAAAGGTGGGAACTTAAGGAGATGGGACCTGGATAAACTGAAAGAACCAAAGGTTGCACAGAGTTTCAGGGAGAGCATAAGGGAGCAATTGACAGGAAGGGGGGAAAGAAATACAGTAGAAGAAGAATGGGTAGCTCTGAGGGATGGAGTAGTGAAGGCAGCAGAGGATCAAGTAGGTAAAAAGACGAGGGCTAGTAGAAATCCTTGGGTAACTGAAGAAATATTGAATTTAATTGATGAAAGGAGAGAATATAAAAATGCAGTAAATGAAGCAGGCAAAAAGGAATACAAACGTCTCAAAAATGAGATCGACAGGAAGTGTAAAATGGCTAAGCAGGGATGGCTATAGGACAAATGTAAGGATGTAGAGCCTTATCTCACTAGGGGTAAGATAGATACTGCCTACAGGAAAATTAAAGAGACCTTTGGAGATAAGAGAACGACTTGTATGAATATCAAGAGCTCAGATGGAAACCCAGTTCTAAGCAAATAAGGGAAAGCAGGAAGGTGGAAGGAGTATATAGAGGGTCTATACAAGGGCGATGTGCTTGAGGACAATATTATGGAAATGGAAGAGGATGTAGATGAAGATGAAATGGGAGATATGATGCATGGGGGCTTATTTAAATATATGTGATTGAGAATACTTTTGTAACTGTCTGTCCGCTTAGGTAAGTCTCGTAAACGGTTGGCCCTGACTAGAATTATTACGCTATCTGACTGCAACAAACAATGTAAGAAAATTTCCGTAAACACAGTTAATTAATTAAGTCCCCAGCAACTATAAAATCTACAAATCCTAGCACAAATGTAACTGTTCTGTATGTGGGAGTGTGACTCAACGTCCACATCTGGCACCGTTCTTTTCCAACAAGACAAGAATTTTTAAATACCAACTATACTGGCGTGACAAAAAAAATTTAGAAAAACTATAATTACGCAAGAAAATCAAAATTCACTCTAATACAAGAACACGAGCCAGATGCTTTGTTGACTGAACCTGTAGTGACACATTATTTCAGATACACAACTAATAAAGGAACATTATAAATTTTACCTTCATATATATTGACGAAATGCACTCATTACAATAACATCTGCTATCTCTCCCATCAAATAACTGCATAAGACATGGAACTACACTCTTTACTACAACATCTTGCTCCAACTTCACAACAACCACGAGCTCTGCCCACGCACACACTGCTACGAGCTCTCGACAAAACTGACTCTATGAGTTCTCAACACGCACTGTCCTCTCCGAAGTCACAACAAGCACTGACTTCCACGAACCCTAAACAGGCACTGTGGAGGCGGCTTAAAAGTACTCTTTGGCGCAATCTCTGGCGCAGTGTAGCCACCTTTCATATGCCCCTCCTCCACAGGCCAGAATTTGATGGTATTTTTGCCAGCATTGGTGGTGAAAATACCACCAAATTCGTCCACAAAAATACAGACAAAAATAAAAGATAATATTAATACCTAAACATCACATAATTAGTTAAAAATTTTGGCTTTGCACTGACCTTTTACTAACCTAATATATAAAATACAGTAAGCAATACAACTTCTTTTCATACATGTGACCTTACATAATAGTTTATACAATATACAAAAAATCAGTTCATACAAATGTTCACATAAAATGCTTTCAATGATTAGTTTATACAAAAAAAAGATACTAACAGGTGACATCTTTTCAGTAGAAGCAGTCCATCAGTTGCACCCAGTAAAGTTTAGCAGGTACACCCAGCAACAAGTCACATTAATTCAGTAGAAGCAGTTCATCAGTTGCACCCAGTAAAGTTTAGCAGGTACACCCAGCAACAAGTCACATTAATTCAGTAGAAGCAGTTCATCAGTGGCACCCAGCAATGTTGAATTGGTGCAGACACCAACAAGTGACATCATTTCAGTAGAAGCAGTTCACCAGTTGCACCCAGCAATGTTGAGAGCAGGTGCAGACACCAACAAGTGACATCATTTCAGTAGAAGCAGTCCATCAGTGGCACCCAGTAAAGTTCAAGAGGTACACACAGCAACAAGTGACTTCATTTCAGTAGAAGCAATCCATCAGAGGTACCCAGTAAAGTTCAAGAGGTACACACAGCAACAAGTCACATTAGTTCAGTAGAAGCAGTTCATCAGTGGCACCCAGCAAAGTTGAGAGCAGGTGCAGACACCAACAAGTGACACCATTTCAGTAGAAGCAGTCCATCGGTTGCACCCAGTAATGTTGAGCAGGTGCAAACACCAACAAGTGATATCATTTCAGTAGAAGCAGTCCATCAGTGGCACCCAGCAATGTTGAGTAGGTGCAGACAGCAACAAGTGACTTCATTTCAGTAAAAACAGTCCATTAGTGGCATCAGCAATGTTGATCAGGTGCACACAGCAACAGTGACTTCTCTCAGCCGAAGCAGTTCCACAAAATTCACTAGCACTGATCACACAGTTCATCAGCAGAAATTAAACACGACCAAATGTCACACATCATGTTGAAAAGTGCAGGTAACAGTTCAGAATATTTATCTTCACTAATCAGACAGTTCAGGCATGAACAATAGTTTGAATGCACATACAAATGCTTTTACAGTAACATACAAATCATAACAAACACACAAATTATGTCAGATAATTGTCCTATTAACTATTACAATACACAAATACCAGTAAACCTATAATATTTATGGGTGTCAGTGCAAGCCACTACACACAAATAAAATAATATTTAGGAGATAGGTGGGTAGGATTAGTAAAGGAAAACACACAGAACACACTCACTCATCTCTCATCCACATTAAGTACTACTGTGTAATTGAATAGTGTTAACTGTGTAAATGCAATTCTGTCAAAATTTAATGTTCATCATGTGTATCAAGTAGTACTGGCAGCAATGTATAACAGTCACTAATAGTTAAGTCAACGTCATAGTCATCATGTCAAGACGAATGTTTGCCAAGCCAGATCAAAATGTACTGTTGTTGAACAACTGTCAGTGAGCCACGATATGCAATTACTTCCTCTCTCCAAAAAAAAGTATATACTGCTTAGTTATTTAACAAAGTGTGTGTATAGACTATCTTCCTTCTATTTTAATGTTCTAGTCTGCTATCTTCATCCTCCTGTTCCATAAGACCAACAAAAAAAATATGCTCCTCACTTACTTTACCTCTTATCCACCAAAACTCCAATAATTATCAGCATCACATAATCTCAATAATACCTCAATAATACGTCGATAAATGTAAACCTCAGCACCAATATCACCTTACCTCTTGTCCACAAACAACTTCATATACTCTCAATACCTATAATAATACATCGATAAATATAAACCTCAGCACCAATATCATTTCACTTCAATAACAACTCTTTCCTCTAGTCAGTCTCCTCGAACAAGAACAGATAAAATCCTAATGCAACTTCAATTCAGCATCCCATACAATCCGAAGACACAGTGTCCACACACAACCTCTGTGTAATCCATCTGACCCAAATTTTCTACTCATTATAAATTATAAACAAAGAAATGCATACATGACCTCTAACAGACTTAGTTCGAATAACTCTCAGTAATTAAGTACGATTACGGAGTGTAACCTCAGCACCAATATCACCTTACCTCTTGTCCACAAACAACTTCATATACTCTCAATACCTATAATAATACGTCGATAAATATAAACCTCATTGCCAATATCATCTCACTTCCATCACAACTCTTTCCTCTAGTCAGTCTCCTCGAACAAGTACAGATAAAATCCTAATGCAACTTCAATTCAGCATCCCATACAATCCGAAGACACAGTGTCCACACACAACCTCTGTGTAATCCATCTGACCCAAATTTTCTACTCATTATAAATTATAAGATACATTTTGGTTCCTTGTCCATCATTAAATAAAAGAAATGCATACCTGACCTCTAACAGACTTAGTTCGAATAACTCTCAGTAATTAAATACGATTACGGAGTGTGAATGATCATAATATTTCACAGTGAGTACACCACTTCAAGAATCATAGCAGAAGCAAACATGTGGAGTATTTTTTGTGTCAAGTGTCACTTCCTATTTCAATTGCTTACGAAAAATGCAGTCTAATAATTGTTAATGGTCTAAACCTAGTTTCGGTCTGTCATGTCGTTAGCCTCCTTCCTATTTGCATAAATTTATACAGCTTCCATAAAACCTCAGCTCATGTGACTTCAATGACTTTCTTGTACTAATGTCGTTCGTCGAATTATAGCAGTGAATTTCCTTATCTTAAAAATATAAGGCACTGAGCGTAAGCAAAACAAGCAATAGCGAGTAAATAGACCAGTAAAGAACAGAATGTCAACAAGTGGATGCAGCACAATTCCTACAACGAGGCTCTGCCAAGCGAACAATCTATACTTAATACAGTAATGTGACCTAAACTCTATGTTCATACACAGTATATCAGCATTTCTATACACCAAATTAAAGAGCAGTTATGGCAACAAAACAGAAATGTGTAAATATGTAATCCATACGCATAGCAGTAAACATATATCTTACGTAATAAACAGGTCATTAGCATCATATCAGCATAAGCAAATAAATATTCATATGTCATCTTAATAAGCAAACATGAAGGCACAAGCAGATAAATCACAAAGTATAACTTACATAACTAAACTCATCAGCACAATAAATCAGGTTACAATTATAATTCAAATAAATAAGCACAGCAGGCACATAACTAAAAAAACAAAATGACATCAGTGAAAAAGCAGTGTAGCCAAGCGATGTATAATATATACAAGTCACAACCCAGTTCATTAATCAATAATTGTCAAAATCAGTAAATGTATACAAGCACGTCGCTTCACAAGTAAATCCATAGAACATGAAATTAGCGCAAAGTATGAATCACGTAATCGCGAGCAGCAAATTACGTCTAAAGTACGTACCTAAGTGGAAATAGGTTACCTGTAAAATGAACTCAATTAATAGTTACCCTTTTTTAGTTTATTAGTTTCTTCTTCGAAATTACGTTCTTCCTGAAAATTTCTCGATAGCAAGTCGTCTTAACGTCGGACACGCACAGAATTTACCTGAAGGTCTTAAATACTTTATACACCGTATCCTGCAAAATACTGAATGTTAATAACACAATTCAACAAGTCCTTATAGCTTTATACAGAATTTAGTCGGAGAAATTAGACTGTGTATTTGTTTACGGCTGTCAGTGCATTCGCACTGAGCGCTCGATCAGCTGTAGGCGCGTGACGTAGGAAGCAATTGTTTGCGGTCAACGACTGCCTTGTGCGGCGCGCAGACTTCACTGTTGCTTTGAGTATGTGCCGCCGCCAAAACACAGCGCGGTATCCTTGTACTCTCCGCATGTTTACATGTAGCTGTTAGTTTCTCACAAGTATGTCATTCCACAAAAATTTTAACGTTTGATATATGATGTATTCCTTTAGAGCGTCGAGATTTAAGAGTTTCTACTTCAACAGTGTTATCATGTATAATTTTGCGAACCCTATATGGACCGTTATAAAGCAGAAAAAATTTGCGACACAAGCCCTTTCCTTTGTGAGACAAACGGTGGGACTTAATTAATACCTTCTGACCAACTGACAAGATTTTTGAACGACCAGGACGTTTGGCTGATTTCTCTCTTCTAGCAGCCGCAGATGCAATATTTCGTAGAGCCAGGTTGACAACTTCAGAATGCCGCAGTTTCCGTGAAGGCGGAAAAGGAACGATTTCAGAAATGCGATTTGTTGGTACTTTATTTTTTAATATCAATAGAGGCGGTAAAGAAGTTGAGTCATTAGGAAGTTCATTCAGAATGTTTTGAAAAATATGAAGATACTGATCCCAAGTTCTGTGATTCTGATGACAATAAAGACGACACAATTTATTGATTTCCTTCATCCATCTCTCTGAAGCGTTCGATTGAGGGTGAAAAAGTGAAATGAAAATTGGTTTAATTTTACGACGCTGTAGAGTACGAAGCCAAATTTTAGAACGAAACTGTGATCCATTATCTGATATAACCTTATCAACGTGACCAACTTCTTTAAGAAAATGTTTGATGAAAGCGTTAGATACTGAACGAGCTGTTGCTTTGCGTAAAGGTGTAAAACACACATATTTTGACGTCAACTCCACTGCTACGAAAATGTACGCAAAACCATTAGTAGATCGAACCACTGGACCAAACAAATCGACTGCAGCCATCTCCTTTAATTTCGCTGGAATGATGGGAAACAACGGTGCTCTGTGAGAAATCGTTGGAGGCTTAGCCATTTGACATAATTTGCATTTGGCAAGAACAGATCGAATACGTTTTTCCATATTACTGAAGTAACAATTTTCTCGTAATTTATGAAAGCATTTTCGGGGACCAAAGTGTGCATAACTGAGATGCGTATACCAAATCAATTTATTGACCCACTCATCAGGAATACAAACTAACCAAACGGAGTTGTCGACCGATTTTCGTTTAAAAAGAATGTCATTGCGAACTAAATAATGCTGTCTAATCGCCACGCTTTCCTTTCTCCTCCACTTCTCCTTAATGTCCTTCCAGATTGGATCCGTATTTTGCTCCTTAGCGATGTCCTGGAGCGAAGACGAAATAAAGTTCTCAAAAGCAACACCTTGAATATACATCAAACAAAAATTGTTTTCCTTGCAGTCCTCTTCAGCACTTTGTTTCAAACCCATAGGTGCACGTGATAAAGCATCGGCAACAATATTTGAAGAACCCTGTATGTAAACAATACTAAAGTCAAATTCCTGTAGGTACAGCGCCCATCGTGACAATCTACCATGAGTTAATTTCGTTGACATAAGAAATTCCAGAGCTCGATGATCGGTGTAAACCTTAGTATGTCTGCCAAACAAAAATGTGCGAAATTTTGTGAAAGCCCAAACAACCGCCAAAGCTTCAAGTTCAGTAATCGAATAATTCTTTTCTGATTTAGAAAGAACACGACTTCCAAATGCAATCGTCTTCTGTACTACAACGCCGTTTTCTTCTATCTCTTGAAATAAATGTGCACCTAGGCCCTTGTATGATGAGTCCGTTGCTAAACAAAATTCTTTAGATAAATCCGGATGTGAAAGAAGTGGAGCAGCAACTAAAGCATCACGAAGCTGTTCAAATTCTGACTGAGCTTCCTCATCCCAACACCAATTAGATTTCTTTCCAGATAGTTCACATAAACGAGGTGTGGCCAAATCGTCCAATTTAACAAAGCGTCTAAGAAAATTACAGACACCAAGGAAACTACGAACATCACGTTTTGTGGTAGGAACAGCATAATTACGAATAGCGTCTAGTTTCTCTGGATCAGGAAGAATACCTTCTGTAGAAATAATGTGACCGAGAAATTTCACCTGAGAACGACCAAATTCAGATTTTTCCAAGTTCACTGTCATGCCAACTTTTGCAAAGATACGTAATAATGAGTCCAAAATTTTGTTGTGCTCACTCCAAGAACGTTTAGCAATAAGAATGTCGTCAACATAGGAAGTAATGTTGTCACGAAGATAAACAGGTAAAATTGCATTTAAACTACGAATGAATGCTGCTGAAGATACAGTAAGTCCAAACGGTAATTTCCGAAATTGGTAACAGTTACCAAAAGCTAAAAAGGCAGTATATTTTCTACAGTCAGGGTGGAGTTCTATTTGCCAAAAACTTGCGCGCATATCAATCGTGGATAAAACTTTAATTCCATGGAAATGTTGAAGAAGTTCATCTAAATTTTGTGGGCGGTCAGTTTCAGGAATGATGATGTTATTTATCTGTCTGGAATCCAGAACCAAACGAATTGACCCATCCTTTTTAAGAACAACGTGTAATGGGCTAGTATAAGGACTGACTGCAGGCTCAATAATGCCCTGATCTAACATGTACTGAAGTTCATTCTTAACCTTGTCTCTGTAAGCCAAAGGAATAGCGTACGTTTTTCCGCGAAATGGTGTGTGTTCTTTTACTTTAAATAAATATTGTAAGCCTTGTATAGTTCCTGTGTGATGACTAAACACTGTAGCATGTGAAGTTAAAATGTGGTGCAGCTCTTCTCTTGCAACGTCATCTGGCACTTCAGCTTTCTTAACCTTTTCGTTAATTAATTCTTCGCTATTAATTATATCATCCATCGCGTCTCTGTATCTGTTGTCATTATCATGAATAAACACATTGTCGTCATAATGCTCAACGAAAACATCAGAAGTAAGAAACCTTAAACATTTTGTATCTGACTCAGATCTTGTTAAACACTCGAAAAATTTTAAACATTTCGGCATTCCAGCAACAGTCAAATTTACACTTCCTTCTTTAAAGTTCAAAATTGCCTTATGTGCGTTAAGAAACTCCATACCTAATATAATTTGTGTACTGAGTAATGGAACAATAATAAAATTAGCAGAAAATTCGTATCCTTGACAAATGAAATTTAAATTGGTCTGTTGTCTGACCTCCACACTTTTTCCAGAAATCGCACCTCGAATTGTAGTTTTAGAAATAGGTAACACAGGACAGGCAATAGTTCTTTCACATATACGAAAAACTGATTCACTAATGACATTCAATGGGCTCCCAGAATCTAATACTGCAGTGAACTTATTCTTACCCACACATACTTCAATAACAGGGTGTAAAAATGCGTCTACATTATTTTCCTTTTCATCTAACAGAATGTCTCTCATGTCTTCCAGGCGTACGTAGTGTAAAGTCGTAGTGTCATTACTTTCTGAACCGTCTATATTGCTGCCAGAAGCCGAAGCTGCAAGTCATTGTCGATTGTTTGCGTCACGTCTTTGAGTATTCGCGTCATTTCGCGGATCCATTTCTACGATTTGCACTTGTCTCTCTGAAGTTCTGTCACGTGGAGGATGCCAATTAGGTCCTTCCTGTCTGTTAGATGCAAATTCTTGGCTGTGTCTGTTATTAAAATTTCTGTTTTCCTGTCTGTCTGCATAACTACTTCTTGTGTAATTTCGACTGTCATTTCTGAAATTATTGTTGTATCTACTACCCTGATTATTTCTGTAGTAAGAATTTCTATTACTGTATGAATAATTTCTGCCCTGATGATACCGATTACTGTTTCCGTATGATTGATCATTCCGATACGAATTACCGTTGTTATAGTTGTCTGTGTAATTTCTGTTAGAACGTCTGTTATTGTCATAGGGCTGGTATCTATTGTCGTGTCTGTTACGTCTGTCATTCTCAAAATTACCCATATAACGCCCGTTCCGACCACTATCACTTTTCTCTGAAAATCTATTGTAATTACTGTTACTGAAAAAGTTACAAGAGGTCCCGTCGTCGTTGTCATACTCCAGTTCTTGCAACAAAGTCTTAAAAGTCTCAATGTCATCTTTACATCTTCCGGCCAAAGCAATTTGTCTTATGGATTGTGGCAGCTTAGTTAAACAATTGCGAATTAATTCAGTCGGGCTATACGGGTTGGACAAGAACTGATTCTTTCGAATCATGTCTTCAAAGTACTCTGCCGGCGTACGGAACTCAGACTGTTTAAAATTACGCTGCATAATCAGACTATGTTTGACTCTGTCTTGTGTGTTTTCGGACCAATATGCCGATAGAAATGCATGATAAAAATCATTTAGATTATTACAATCTCTAATGAGTGCGCGCATCCGCGTCGCCGGTTCGTTTTCTAAATATCCACACATAAATTCCAGTTTATGACTTAGTGGCCAATTTGGTGGAAGTGCGTACATAAATTGATCTAACCATGCACATGGATGTATGTCATTCTTAGAATTGCGGAAGATCTTAAATTTCCGGACAGTCAAAAAGTGTTTATAGTCAAAGTTTTCGCCTCGTGGCGACAAAGACCTACCGCGTCTGTCCCAGTCCGAATGCCGATTATTGTAAAGTTCGCGCGCCTGGCGCTCTCTTGTTGCATCCCGTAAATGAAACAAATTATTTTCTTCAAACCCTTCTGCTACCTGTGATTCCAAATTTCTTCTGCTATCTTTTCCTACAATTTCCCCTTCGATCTGCTTGACTTGCTTTCGTAATGCCTCAAATTCCCTTTTCACGCGTTCATTAAATTTTCCCTGATTTTCAACATGCTTATTTATGTTCTGGTATTCTTCGGTTTCTGCAAATGGTAATGGAGCTGTATCATCCGAATCTCTGTCCCCATGTAAACTAAGATTTGTCAGTTTATCTGAAATTTCCTCAACTCTTTCCGATAAGTCACCTAATTGTTCTTTCTGTTTATTTACGTCTTCCGTAAGTGTCGCGACTCGGGTTTCAGTATTGTCACATTTGGTAGTTAAGTGTTCACACTGTTGCGTTAAGTTATTTATTCTGTCATTTGGTACGGATTCCTCGATTCTTTCAAATATTTCTTTCTTATCGTTTGTACGTTGTAAATTTAACTCTGAAAATTTTTGTACTATCACGCGATCTCTTTCTTCCTGTTCTCTATCCTGTTCCCTTTGTCTGATTTCTACTGCAATTAATCTATTATTGTGAGCATTCAAAATCGGTTGCACTTCTTCTCTGATTTCTTTCTTTAATTCATCTTTCATATTTTTGAAACATGTTCCTATTCGTGAATCTATCCGAGTTTCCATTGTTCCCATCCGTGTTTCCATTGTTCCTATCTCTGTTTTAATTGTTCCCATCTGTGATCCCAGTGAGTCTAACTTTGTTCCCATATCAGTTTTAATAGTTCCTATTTGTTTTTCCATATCTGTTTTTAATTCAGATCGTAACTGTGATCCCACATTTAATATAGCACTCATCAACTGCTCCATAGTAACTGATTCAAAATTCTTTTCACCCCTCACATTTCCCACAAAACCAGCTTCCTTCTGCATGGCTGTAAAGCTATCTGTGTTCGATACTATTCCAGAATCTTCTATCGTTAATCTCGGATTCTGTGGATTATCTGATTGCGAAAAATTTTGAAATGGTTCCGGACTATTTTCCCGACTTATTACATTGTTTTCCACTTCATTATCCACCGTACTGTTTTCCTCTGTTGGCGAGTTCGCCATGTCAACAATTTCGTTATTCTCACTATTCATCATTTTTGCCTTTTTCATAGATCGCGTAATCATTTACAAAATACACAAAAAATTCGTCACTGTTCGAAAATTACACACAATGCCTCCTTATCTCCAACAATACTATTCACATGAAATGTCTCCCTCAGACACGATCAATCGAACAATTGAAATAATTGCACTAATTTGTCAAACGCGTGTACAAGGCAATAAAAATTAAATTTTGAAAAATACCATTAGAAGAATGCCAATTACCAAATCTACACATGCAAAATAGACTACAATTAATAAACTACAAATCACTACAACAATACTACAGTCTACATTTTTCACAATCAGAAGAATCCAAGGGACGATCCGAAGCAGCGGTCGCCACGTGCATGGGGGCTTATTTAAATATATGTGATTGAGAATACTTTTGTAACTGTCTGTCCGCTTAGGTAAGTCTCGTAAACGGTTGGCCCTGACTAGAATTATTACGCTATCTGACTGCAACAAACAATGTAAGAAAATTTCCGTAAACACAGTTAATTAATTAAGTCCCCAGCAACTATAAAATCTACAAATCCTAGCACAAATGTAACTGTTCTGTATGTGGGAGTGTGACTCAACGTCCACATCTGGCACCGTTCTTTTCCAACAAGACAAGAATTTTTAAATACCAACTATACTGGCGTGACAAAAAAAATTTAGAAAAACTATAATTACGCAAGAAAATCAAAATTCACTCTAATACAAGAACACGAGCCAGATGCTTTGTTGACTGAACCTGTAGTGACACATTATTTCAGATACACAACTAATAAAGGAACATTATAAATTTTACCTTCATATATATTGACGAAATGCACTCATTACAATAACATCTGCTATCTCTCCCATCAAATAACTGCATAAGACATGGAACTACACTCTTTACTACAACATCTTGCTCCAACTTCACAACAACCACGAGCTCTGCCCACGCACACACTGCTACGAGCTCTCGACAAAACTGACTCTATGAGTTCTCAACACGCACTGTCCTCTCCGAAGTCACAACAAGCACTGACTTCCACGAACCCTAAACAGGCACTGTGGAGGCGGCTTAAAAGTACTCTTTGGCGCAATCTCTGGCGCAGTGTAGCCACCTTTCAATGATACTGCGTGAAGAGTTTGACAGAGCACTGAAAGACCTGAGTCGAAACAAGGCCCCCGGAGTAGACAACATTCCACTGGAACTACTGACGGACTTGGGAGAGCCAGTCCTGACAAAACTCTACCATCTGGTGAGCAAGATGTATGAAACAGGCAAAATACCCTCAGACTTCAAGAAGAATATAATAATTCCAATCACAAAGAAAGCAGGTGTTGACAGATGTGAAAATTACCGAACTATCAGTTTAATAAGTCACAGCTGCAAAATACTAACACGAATTCTTTACAGACGAATGGAAAAACTAGTAGAAGCCAACCTTGAGGAAGATCAGTTTGGATTCCGTAGAAACACTGGAACATGTGAGGCAATACTGACCTTACGACTTATCTTAGAAGAAAGATTAAGGAAAGGCAAACCTACGTTTCTAGCATTTGTAGACTTAGACAAAGCTTTTGACAATGTTGACTGGAATACTCTCTTTCAAATTCTAAAGGTGGCAGGGGTAAAATACAGGGAGCGAAAAGCTATTTACAATTTGTACAGAAACCAGATGGCAGTTATAAGAGTCGAGGGACATGAAAGGGAAGCAATGGTTGGGAAGGGAGTAAGACAGGGTTGTAGCTTCTCCCCGATGTTGTTCAATCTGTATATTGAGCAAGCAGTAAAGGAAACAAAAGAAAAATTCGGAGTAGGTATTAAAATCCATGGAGAAGAAATAAAAACTTTGAGTTTCGCCGATGACATTGTAATTCTGTCAGAGACAGCAAAGGACTTGGAAGAGCAATTGAATGGAATGGACAGTGTCTTGAAAGGAGAATATAAGATGAACATCAAACAAAATCAAAACGAGGATAATGGAATGTAGGCGAATTAAGTCGGGTGATGCTGAGGGAATTAGATTAGGAAATGAGACACTTAAAGTAGTAAAGGAGTTTTGCTATTTGGGGAGCAAAATAACTGATGATGGTCGAAGTAGAGAGGATATAAAATGTAGATTGGCAATGGCAAGGAAAGCGTTTCTGAAGAAGAAAAATTTGTTAACATCAAGTATAGATTTAACTGTCAGGAAGTCATTTCTGAAAGTATTTGTATGGAGTGTAGCCATGTATGGAAGTGAAACATGGACGATAAATAGTTTGGACAAGAAGAGAATAGAAGCATTTGAAATGTGGTGCTACAGAAGGATGCTGAAGATTAGATGGGTAGATCACATAACTAATGAGGAAGTATTGAACAGAATTGGGGAGAAGAGAAGTTTGTGGCACAACTTGACCAGAAGACGGGATCGGTTGGTAGGACATGTTCTGAGGCATCAAGGGATCACCAATTTAGTGTTGGAGGGCAGCGTGGAGGGTAAAAATCGTAGAGGGAGACCAAGAGATGAATACACTAAGCAGATTCAGAAGGATGTAGATTGCAGTAGGTAGTGGGAGATGAAGAAGCTTGCACAGGATAGAGTAGCATGGAGAGCTGCATCAAACCAGTCTCAGGACTGAAGACCACAACAACAACAACAAACAACATGTTTACTAGACATTTTTTCTTGTTCTGCTGTCGTTAAACTGTCCGCAAAGTTTGTAAAAGTGTTTTCGAAACAGTACAGGCCCGCCTCAGAGTCGATGCTCGAATTACGCTTGTTGTAAGTTTACAGAGTGTGCGGCAAGAATTCGTCGCCAAACGTTCTTCAACGTGGACGCTCGTCGTACACCACAAATCATTGCATTCTCGTCTCATTGCTCTAGGCTGTCTTCTAGCTACACTGTGACCAGAGATTTCTGGCGGCGCCTTCTTGTCTGTCGTCGTTCAGCGTCCCAAGGACGGCAGTGCAGCTCTCCACACTAGGCTTATCTCTGACCTGTTTGCTTGTCCAGTCAGGCAAGATAAGCGCCATGAAGCCCTGTCTTTCAGCTAACCCGGCGCGCTTCGTTCGTTATCATTACTTTGGTGATGATACACGTGTTTACAAAACAAGTCTGATGTTAGGTACAGATTCAGAGCAGTTAGAAGCAGAGAAAGGGTAAAACCACTAATAGCTAAAGCAGAGGAAAATAGTTTGCCTGAGGAGGGTAGAACACGATCATTCACCGGCGGCTGGATGTAGAATGACGACTATGGCAACAGCAGACGTGAAGGAACACATGACAGAGTGAGTGGGCAATAGACGAACGTGAGAAAGTAAAATAAACTCCGTCCATGGGCACCGACCGACCGCCGTGTCATCCTCCACCAATGGCGTCACTGATGCGGTATGAAGCGCCGTGCTGTTAGCACACCGCTCTCCCGGCCTTTTTATGACCTGCAGCCGCTACTTCTTGGTCAAGTAGCTTCTTAACTGACATCACTAGGCTCAGTGCATCTCTCTGCAATGCTCTCATCAAGGACAAATCTCAAGGCAATGTCGGGAATCGAATCAGGGTCCTCTGAACGCCAGCGAGCCGCGCTGACCACTAAACCACGGAGGGGGATAACGTCGGAAAGAGGTGAAATACAAACAAGAGAGAGATGAAATAGGAAAAGCGAATGAGGTAACTCATTGAAAGGCGAAAAGAGGCAAGGGAGTAAATCGATCAAGAACTGTGTATATTTACCTTACTGTTCCACAGTGGGAAATTCCCATAGATGTTGATAGTCTGGAGAAAAAGTATAAAGCTCACGAGACGGAATGGTTCAGCAGTTTCTTAAAACTGACATGATGTGGAAAAGAGCGTAGGGTGCAGCATACCTTATTACAGAGGAGGACAACAGCAGTGGAAAAAGAATGTGAGAAAATTTTTTGTGTTATAAATAGGTACAGGTACAATACTAGACAAGTGAGAATCTTAGGTATTATTGTAATTATCGCGACTAGTCACTTTTGTTTCGTTGTTGTTTATTTTGAATGCGTTACTGATTTCAACTGGGTAACCACCAATCTTCTGATGCTCAGAACATTTTTTTTTTTTTTCGTAGATATGTTCAAAGCGTTCCAGCTAACTGCCATCCCACTGCGGTAAAGTGGACAGTACAAAACATCAGTCCTGATGAAGTTTAACGAAGCAACAGCTGTGCTTCAGGAGCAGTTAGTGTGGTTGTTTGGTACAACTGGACAGAAACATCACTCAACGCACCGAATCTTCACGAAATAATTCACAGATGCAATGATGCACCTTTTCCACTGAATAAACGTACTTGAGACATGTTTCTCTGAGATGTTTCGAGCTAAACATGGAAATGAGTGGCACGAAACGGAAGTCAGCACGAGTTTAACATACCGTTTACATATTACAGGAAATTAAAGAAAATATGTGAAGGAAAAAGTGCTCGTGTGTCGAGAGTCTTTACAAAATTTATAATTTTCTTTAAAAGATTACATAAATCGCAGGTACTCGTTGAAGAAGGGTTCTTCTAACTTTCAAAGGTCCTTTATTCGAGCTAAAATAAACACTACACATATAATTTAGTAAGTTGTATAGTTTTATTAGATTTTTATTTTGCAGTTATGATGGAATAATAGGTGCCTGACCAGTGATGTCAATGGCACGCAGTGAGGGGTTTCAAGCTGAATTATATGCTAAATTATCTTCCTTCGTGCGTCCCGCGCAGCACGCAGTGTTTAATTGACGGCTGCGTTACCGAGGTGCTCTCAGAGCGGATGCACACATTCGGCGCGAAGTGATAACCAGAAAACAGAAGAACGAAGCAGTAACAACTTTGTTTTGTTCCCCTGGAAGGTCGGGAAAATTTCCTTAACACAGCTTGGGCGCTCACAATTCCACTACAATGAGCGAAACTACAAACGTTATGTGCTGGAACCCAGCCTCAGGAAACGTAGATGATACCTGCAGAAGGATTCCCTCGTGGTCCCTCCACGTCACGCGACTGATTACGTTCAGTAAACACAGATGGGACGTCAGTCTGTCTTCTTCTTCTTCGGTAGCGCTACAGCCCTTGATGAGCCTTGGCTTCTTCAACAATCTTCCTCCACACTTCTCGGTTATTTACTGCTCTTTTCCACCCCCGGATTCCCATACTGGTGATATCCATTATTACCTCGTCGATCCATCTTCTTCTAGGTCTCCCTTTTCGCCTAACTGAACGGTTCATACCTTTCATCATTTTCTTTGGAATTCTATCCTCTGCCATTCTCTCCAAGTGTCCTAGCCATCGTGTTCGCTGTGATTTCACAAATTTTACTATATCCCTGACTTGTATTAACTCTCGTAATTCGGCGTTGTAGCGTATTCTCCAGCTTTCTTCCTCCCTTATTGGCCCATAGATTTTGCGTAGTATTTTCCGCTCAATGGTTCTTAGTTCATTTTTATCGTGTTCTGTCAACGTCCATACCTCTGAGCCGTATGTGATAGCTGGGCGGACTAGGGAATTATATATTAGCAGTTTAGTTTATCTTGTAACAAGGCTATTTTTGAAAAGTTGCATATTTGCAAAGTAAGCTCAGTTTCCTGCATGTATTCTTTCCCTTATAGCCTTTCCAATACTGTTATAATTTGTTATTAGGGCTCCCAAGTAGTTAAAAGAGGACACTCCATTGAAGCATATCCCATTGATGTTTAGGTTTTTAGGGGTTCTTCTGGCCTCAGATTGTGACATTACCATATATTTTGTTTTGTTTTCAATTACTATGAGGCCAATTTTTAAGGCTTCTGTTTCCATTGCCCGGTATATTTCTAGCAGTGTATTGTTATTTCTTCCTACTATAGCAATGTCATCAGCGTATGCGCATATCTGGCTAGTTTTCATAAATATGGTGCCTCTTTTGTTGATTTTATTTACTACACTATGCTTAGCTGTATTGAATAGGACAGTGGAGAGACTATCACCTTACTTCACACCTTTATTAAAGTCAAAGCTTTCACTTGTTCTGCTAAGGACCTTTACTTTTGCTCTTGTCTCTGTCATTGTCATTCTGATTAGCCTTATTAATTAAGCACATATACCAACTTCTTTCAGCTCTGTATAGTTCTTGCCGATTTATGCTGTCAAAAGCTTGTTTGAAGTCGACGAATAGGAAATCCAGATCTATATCATAATCATAGAACTTTTCCATCATTTGTCAGTCTGTGGTCTGAGAATACAGAGCTAGCGGACCTCGGACCACTTCTTGTAGCGCCGCCTTCACACAGCTTCGTACACTGTGGATAACTCGGTAAAAGTTACAAGCAAGGGATTCACAGAGTTTCAAAAACTTTACTTATATTGTGTTGGTGCTTAAGTTCGTAACGTTTTTCCATAAGCTCAATAATCACCACAGATACACATAACAGAGACTTTAGCCATCAATAACATATTCTTCTTCACTATTTAGAACAGTCTGCCACCTTTGGGGTAACTTCTCGATTCCGCGACTGTGGAAATCACGTGATTTTGAGGTGAAGAATTCGTCGAGCCATGTTCCGAGCGCATTTTCATCCGGAAAGGAAGTTCCTTGAAGGCTGTTCTGTAGAGAGCGCAAAAGGTGAACATCTGACGGCGCAAGATCAGGTGAATAAGGTGGGCGCGGAATGACTTCCCAGCCCAGTTCCTGTGTAGTGGCCGGCCGCTGTGGCCGAGCGGTTCTAGGCGCTTCAGTCCGGAACCGCGCTGCTGCTACAATCGCAGGTTCAAATCCTGCCTCGAGCATGGATGTGTGTGATGTCCTTAGGTTAGTTAGGTTTAAGTACTAAGTCTATGGGACTGAAGACCTCAGATGTTAGGTCCCTTAGTGCTTAGAGCCATTTGAACCATTTTGAACCTGTCTAGTGTCACTTGTATGTCCAGCAGAACGCGGCTGGATGCGTTATCGTGGAGTAACATCACGCAGTCATCCTGTTAGTTGTCCTCGCACTGCGTCTGCAAGACATCTCAGTTGTTGACAATAAATGTCGGCAGTAAGGGTTACACCCCGGGGAAGCAATTCGTAGTTCACCACACCGTCGCTGTTCCACCAGATGCATAAGATTATCATCCGTAGTAGCGCGCGGGTCTTCATACGGGCAGTTGCTGCTTTGTTTGGGCTGAACCATTCCTTTCTCCTCCTTATGTTAGCATAAGGACACCATTTTTAGCCACCAGTAACGATACAGGATAGGAATGGTCGGTGTGGTTCTCGAGCTAATTGATGACGATCAAGCGCAGATGCACGTATGTGTGCAATTTTGGCTTACAGCATGTGGTACCCATACAGCGGATTTTTTAACCTTCCCCAAACGTCGCACGAATGTGAAATGATCACATTTGCCCGTTCTCGGGCTCACTGATGTGAATCATTGCGGATTAATTCGCTTAAACGATCCTCGCTAAACACCTAAGGTCTCCCTGAACGTGGAGGGTCATTAACGTCAAAGCGGGCCTCCTTAAAACGAGAAAACCATCTTCTTGCGGTGATCTGTTCAACGTGTAAGAGGTCCAGGATTAAGGAATTTGTTGCTAGCGCGCTCGAGCAGATGTAATTTCGATGGATTGCTCACGCGCTGCCTGCGATATGTAAGGTATAAGAGAATCTCAGACCAGAGAGCAGTGTAGTATGCAGTAGGAACTGTGTGGCAGTAGGAGTAAGTAGTAGCGAGCAGTCGTGTGTATGGAGTTGTCTGGGCCGGTCGTGGGGAGCGATGGCGGTGCCTGAGCGATGTAGTATAAGGTAAAAGCAGCCTCGCGCAAATGTAGTATTGTTGTATCAAGTCCCATGTAAATGTTTTAAAAAATCTCTTAATAATAATCTTTCTTATAAAAATTAACTTTTGACGATCATTCATCTCAATTTAAAGATTCTACTAATTTCTCCAGTCCATGGTCATCCCGATTACTGTAAAGAAAAGTCAGTTGTTTCTTTTTATACATGACCAAGCTATCGGCCAGCATTGCACTGAGCTGTGCCAGAAAAATTTCTTATAGGAGCAGATATATACGCGTTATCCGGCGATCTTATTGAGGTAAGAATTTTCATTTTTATTCAGAATGATCTTTCAGGGCCATGACGCAGTTCTGCTGACGTCCAAAATTTACCAGTTTATATTCACAGTCAATTATTGAAAGGTTATAAGTGAGCCACAATTCTACTGAGAGATTAATCACATTTTTATTACTGGTAGGTTACGGAATTTATCTGTTGGCAGGTTATGCTAAATGTGAATGCTATATAACAATTTTTTTGTTGGAAGGTTACGCTAAATGTCAATGCTATAGATAATTATTTTTGTTGGGAGGTTACAAACGGCATTATCCTCATACACGTCGTAAATGTTTGTGACTGCCTCCGCTGCTGCCAACCCTCTAATGAACTCAAACAGAAGAATATGTTCACGGCAAATGATAACAGCCAAACAGTTGCGGGATAAAGATTTATTGAAATCCATGACCACGATTTCCGTGTATCTAAATATACCTTCATCAGAAGCAAAAATCGCTAAAATCACATCCTGCAGTGGAGATAAAACAATCGTGCCAAAGGCGTCGTCAGTGATGCCTTTGGCACGATTGTTTTATCTCCACTGCAGGATGTGATTTTAGTGTATTTTTGCTTCTGCTGAAGGTATATTTAGATACACCGAAATCGTGGTCAAGGATTTAAATAAATCTTTATCCTTCAACTGTTTGGCTGTTATCGTTTACCATGAAGATTTTCAACAGTTGCTGCTTCAGTCATGTTTAAAAATTTTGAGAAGAATATGTCCGAAATGTTCCGAATTCTCCATTTGTCACTCACTACATATTGTAGCGTCCACGGCTCCACTTATTGTCTCCAAATGACAAAATGACAGTATGTGTACTCAAATAGCAACAATGAACTACAAATAAAAATGACAATCCATAAATAAACCTACAGGAACCGGAATACCAACATGAAAAATAAAAACATTAGGAACCTATGCGCCAGCCTGATAAATGCAGATAACTGCGACCAGTCGCTTATGAAATACTTGTTTATTTATGTTACACAATTTGGAGATCTATACGAACACTTCCTGAGAACAGGGCGCTGATGCAACATACGCTAGTGTACTGGAGAACACATACGTCCCTGCCCCAGTGTCTGTTAGACTTCATCAGACGAGTAAGGAATTCGAAACTGAAAGATATCCGACGAGGGGATTCCGTGTGACCGAGGCAAATCTTAGCAATCCCAGAGGTAGTTCTCAGACCTTTCAACTGTGAACTGCCAAAACAAAGGAGGAAATCGTGTTAATGGTAGGTGGTTAAATTACCTTCGTTGTACTGATGATGTTCAGCTGTTTGCCTCCAGTTTAGCTAAAGAACGAATGGATGACATTAACAGAGCAAGTTTGAAACTAGCCCTGAAAATCAACTGTTAGAAGAGTAAAACAATGTTGAACTGTCACATCGGAAAGAAAACTATAGAAGTTAACGACAAGTCATTAAACCCACTGGTAAGCTTTCTATGTTTTCGGCGAATGAAAATTACTGCATAGGTATCTAAACAAATAAACAGAATGATAAAACAGTCTGGGGTACTTTTAGGAAAAGTAGATAGGGTTTTCATACCAAAGTTTCCAGTGTTTCTGAAAATAAAAGTTTACAGTCAGTGTCAGCGAGACATCTTGCGAAACTCGGCTCGCGCTATTCGTCCATGAAATCCAGAGCGCCTGCACAATGGCGGTCAGGTTGACGCCGTGTTCCTCGACTTCCGGAAGGCATTCAATATGCACAGACGGAAAAAGAATCGCAGCACCAAAAAGTAATTACTATAAAGTAAAGAAATTTACGGAGTACATTTGTCTAGCTAACAGATCTAAGTGATGAACATTGCAAAATCATAGGTTAAATGTAAGGGTGAGATAGGCCACTGCAAATGTGAAATGTTGGTACATTAATAACCTGTGTAACAGTAAGAATGTTGAATTCGAGCATTGCAAACGGGCTTGCATTGTTTTGTGCAGTTGCCAGTAATCAGTTTGAGGAATGAAGTTCCAAGCCTGTTGCACTTGGTCGGGCAGTACAGGGGCCGTTAATTTTTTTTTTTTTTTTATTTGCTATCGTTTCGGCCTGCTATGGACCAGGAAGATTTTTTCCTCTTACCTGATTGTGTTTTCCTCTTTTGCCAGTAGATTTTCATTTTCGCTGACTGTGCTTCTTTTCTCTGTTTTGACCATTTGCAGGCAGGACGTGGAACTGGCGTAGTAAGCGAAATAAGGTTTTTAGTAATTTTGACTTTTTCTCTAAAAACTTCTCGAACCTGAATGTCATCAAATGAAATTTCACCTTCCTGTAAGTCCTTTTTAACTTGGCTTGCCCATTTTGAATACGATTTTGGTTTTGAAATTGATGAATGTATGCGATGAGTAAGTCTTTGCGGGTTCATTCTTTCCAGATGACCAAAAAACATCATTCTCCGCTTCCTCATGTTGGTAACAATGTCTTCTGTATGTTCGTATAATTCACAGTTGTGTCTTCGGCGGAATTCTCCGTTTTCTTTGATGGGGCCAAGGATTTTCCTCAAAATTTTCCGGTCTTTTATTTCAAGTTTTCGTAGTGGCCCTTTCTTCGTCGTGTTTAAACATTCTGATGCATACAAAGTTTACGGTCGAATTACGGTGTTATAATGACAAAGTTTTAGGTTTAAAGACACGCTTTTGCTTTTGTATAAGTCTTTGCATAGATGAAAAGCACCTTCTAGTTTAGAACACATACTTTCTACAGCTGCATTTTCTGAACCGTCTGGTGTAATTGTGTCTCCAAGATATTTAAATTTCTTCGACTGCTTGATTTTCACTTGTTGCATTTCAGTATCAGGAGGATCGTGTTTGATGTTTGTGATGAATTCAGTTTTGCTAAATGCTATTTTTAGGCCAGTCTTAGCAGCAATTGATTGTAGGCTGGACACTTGAACCTTAGCTTCGTCAATATTATTTGCAATGAGTGCCAGATCATCAGCAAAAGCCAAACAGTTTCCACTGAGACCATTTCTTTTGTGTCCAGTTTGAATCCCATAACCTGGCGGTACGGTTGTTTTCCACTCTCTATCTTTTCCAGGACACAGTTGAAAAGCAATGGAGAGTGCAGGTCACCTTGTCTCACCCCTGTACAGATTTCAAATGGTTCTGATAGGTCGAATCTGAACTTGACCTTTGACGCTGTGTTATTTAAAGTGGCGCTTATCAGATTGTTTCTCGATCAATTCAATCATACGCTTTCTGAAAGTCGACAAAGGTCACAACAAACGTTTCTGATCTTGATTTTGCGTATGATATAACGTTAATGCTGTTTGTGGATGACGCTGCAGTTGTCTACCGATGATGTCCCTTATGTGCTCGACCGGAGACACATCTGGTGACCGAGCAGGCCAAGGCAATATGTCGACACTCTGTAGAGCATGTTGGATTACAACAGTGGTATGTGGGTGAGCGTTATCCTGTTGGAAAAGACTCTCTGGAAAGCTATTCGTGAATAGCAGCACAACAGGTCGAATCACCAGACTGACGCACAAATTTGCAGTCAGGGTACGTGGCGTAACCACAAGAGTGCTCCTGCTGTCATACGAAGTCGCACACAAGACCATAACTCCAGGAGCAAGTGCAGGGTGTCTAGCATGCAGACATGTTGGCTGCAGGCCCTCAATCAGCTTCCTTCTAACCAAAACTCGGCCATCGGTGGCACAGGGGCAGAACCAGCTTTCATTAGAAAACACAACAGGCCTTAGCCCTACCCTCGAATGAGCTCTCTGACACCACTGAAATCGCAGATGGCGGTGGTTTGCGTTCTCCAGACTGCACGCTACGCGGCGGCTAGGTCGGAGCTGTCCTGGAAGTAACCGATTTGTAAGTGTTTGCTGCGTCGCTGTGGCGCCAGCTGCTGCTCAGTTTGCCGCTGAAGATGCAGTACGATGCGCCACAGCCACACAACGAACAAGATGGTCTTCTTCTGCTTACAAAATGTTAAAGACATATCGCTGGTGGATAACGCTGGAGGCTCCGTGAAGCTATTCGTCGACGATGTTGTCTATAGGACGGTTGCAACAGCAGAGCGCAGCGAAATGTAGGACGATCGGCAGAGGATCGCTGTTTGGCGCTTGGACTGTCAGTTGACGCTGAGCGTAAATAAATATGACGTACTGCGCACGAACTGGAGCACAGAATTACTGCTGTTCAATCACGCTATTGCTGATAAATCACTGTAAACAGTTGAGCCGTGGCAGCTGGCGCTAGGGTGTTTTACTTGCATTGCTGATATCGATATTCGGCTGTCTTGCTAGCTTTAACTGCTCCGCCCCGGCGGTTTTCCGGGTGAATGTGTGATGAGGGAGTCTCCGGTCGCCATCCAACGAGCCAACTTGTGCTGAAAACCAGCCCGCGTCCCTAACCGTGGTGCACGGGCCTCGCCGTGCTCGCCGCCCGTGTCTTTTTTCGCGCCGGATGTACGGTGCCGATCACTGGGCGCCTTGGCGTGCAAAATTGTGGTGGGTTCGTCGTCTCATGCTGAACAGCTTCCCAGCTCGTAATTTGAAAGCTCCAAGTTACGTATGACTTTTATTCTGTGTGTAAGTAAGAAAATTGTTGAAATTTATTGTGGCATGGATAGCTGCCGGAGATGGTTCTGAACTTGGTTCCAGAGTATGCATTGCAAGAAGAGTAGGAAATCGTATTTGTCGTTCCCAGAACAAACCTCTCGCGCAGTGATTATGACGAGAAGACCAGACGAGTTAGATGCCATACGGAACTTTATTTACAATATTTCTTCCCAGGCGCTAGTCGTGAATGGAACAGAAAAGCTGGTACAGACTGTTGTACCAGAAGTACCCACCGCCAAACACCGCAATGAAGCTTGCGGAATACATGTAGAAAACTGAGTGCTTCTCAGCGAGCAATAGAGTGAACTGCCAAAAAGAGCGTAGCGTTCCAAAGGATTGGTAAAGGGCACAGGTCATCACCGTTTTCAAGAAGGGATGTCGAACAGATGTGCAGAACTATAGACCTATATCTCTAACGTCGATCAGTTATAGAATTTTGGAACACGTATTGTGTTCGAGTGTAATGACATGTCTGGAGACTAGAAATCTACTCTGCAGGAATCAGCATGGGCTTCGAAAAAGACGATAGTGTGAAACGCAGCTCGCGCTGTTCGTTCACGAGACTCAGAGGGCCACAGACACGGGTTCCCAGGTAGATGCTGTGTTTCTTGACTTCCGCAAGGCGTTCGATACCGGTCCCCACAGTCGTTTAATGAACAAAGTAAGAGCATATGGACTATCAGACCAATTGTGTGATTGGATTGAAGAGTTCCTAGATATCAGAACGCAGCATGTCATTCTCAATGGAGAGAAGTCTCCCGAAGTAAGAGTGATTTCGGGTGTGCCTCAGGAGAGTGTCATGGGACCGTTGCTATTCACAATATACATAAATGACCTTGTGGATGACATCGGAAGTTCACTGAGGCTTTTTGCGGATGATGCTGTGATATATCGAGAGGTTGCAACAATGGAAAATTGTACTGAAATGCAGGAGGATCTGCAGCGAATTGACGCATGGTGCGGGGAATGGCAATTGAATTTCAATGTAGACAAGTGTAATGTGCTGCAAATACATAGAAAGATAGATCCCTTATCATTTAGCTATAATATAGCAAGTCAGCAACTGGAAGCAGTTAATTCCATAAATTATCTGGGGGTACGCATTAGGAGTGATTTAAAATGGAATGACCATATAAAATTAATCGTCGGTAAAGCAGATGCCAGACTGAGATTCATTGGAAGAATCCTAAGGAAATGCAATCTGAAAACAAAGGAAGTAGGTTACATTACGCTTGTTCGCCCACTGCTTGAATACTGCTCAGCAGTGTGGGATCCGTACGAGATAGGGTTGATAGAAGAGATAGAGAAGATCCATCGGAGAGCAGCCCGCTTCGTTACAGGATCATTTAGTAATCGCGAAAGCGTTACGGAGATGATAGATAAACTCCAGTGGAAGACTCTGCAGGAGAGACGCTCAGTAGCTCGGTACGGGCTTTTGTTGAAGTTTCGAGAACATACCTTCACCGAGGAGTCAAGCAGTATATTGCTCCCTCCTACGTATATCTCGCGAAGAGACCATGAGGATAAAATCAGAGAGATTAGAGCCCACACAGAGGCACACCGACAATCCTTCTTTCCACGAACAATTCGAGACCGGAATAGGAGAACCGATAGAGGTACTCAAGGTACCCTCCGCCACACACCGTCAGGTGGCTTGCGGAATGAGTCACGAGATAGACAGGAGTGAACGCTGTAATTATTAGGCTAAGCGAAGAGGTAGAAGATGGACCGAGGACGTCCTCTGCTGAGTTCGAAGAGGAAAGCAAAGGCCGAGACGACGACCACCCAGTAGGTGGGAAGCTTGCTTAGAAGTAGAAGCAACATGGAAAAGTCCTTAAGAGGGTTCCCACCAGCAGCGCATGTCGACCGGCTGGTGGAGATATCTTTTCAGTCACTCATTCGAGTTTTGCGCTGCGAACAGCGGTAGAATCTGCCTCTTCTACACCTACACTCTACGAATCACTCCTTTGGTGGGCAACTAAGCACCACGCGCCAATTTCAGTTCCTTATTCTTTGTTCTCATCCTTTCTTTCAGTACTCTTTCATCTGTTCCGTACATTTCTTCTTTCTGTCTTCTGACCACATCAGAACAGTTTTTTTTCACTCCCCTACCTTGGAATCCTTCCATATTCAACATTTTTTCCTTAAACGCTTATCTGTCAGTTGTTTTTTTGCTCGGCTTTTATATTATTTGTTCATAAATCTTTTTTTTTTACTTCATGGATCCAAGTTGTTGTTGACCTCTTATTCTACGGATATTTGAAGATCTTCTTTCTCTCATTACTTCTGATATATTTTCTATGGTATTGTTTGATGAGGTAAAAAGCTTATTTTTATTTTTGTAGACTTCTGTTGTTGGTCCACTTCAGTCTCGTCACAGTCGAGGTTTTGATAATTATTCTACTGATTCATTTTCTGAGTTAATTTACTGTACTGTGGAAGTTATTAAATTAAATGAATTTTCATATTAGAGTCAATTTTTTTTATAAGTTCTTTCCCAACTGAAATTTCAGAACCTAAAAGGTTTCCTTGGCATTCTGTGTCAAGATTATGAACCCAGTTTCTCTGGACCAATTGTAGTTAGGTTTTAGAAGTATTTTTTTAGCTGTTTCGAAGCCTTACTGTGTCGCTGTTTCTGCCAGTACTCCATTTTGCAGGCGAGAGTCATAATACTTGTTTCGTTTCCTTTGCGCAATGGAGGTTCTGTCAGTTTCTTTATTTTACCAGTGCAGAAGTTTTCGTGTATTTCATGTAACTTTCTTATACAAGTCCACATTACAGTTTTTTACACAGCTGTTTTTTTTCTAACAGTTGCGTTCGGCCGCTGTGACCGAGCGGTTCTAGGTGCTTCAGTCCGGAACCGCGCTGCTGCTACGGTCGCGGGTTCGAATCCTGCCTGGGGCATGGATGTGTGTGATGTCCTTAGGTTAGTTAGGTTTAAGTAGTTCTAAGTGTAGGGGACTGATGACCTCAGGTGTTAAGTACTATAGTGCTTGGAGCCATTCGAACGATTTTCAAACTGCTCGAACTGACCGAGCCTACTGAGTGAGAAATTATTGGTTTGCTCATTTATTTGCTTATGAATGAGATCGGTTTTTACACACACAGGATTCTCTTCAGTTTCATGTACCTGATGTGGCTCTGAGCTCAGTAGCACATTTAGGTTGTCAGTTCAAACTCCCAGAGTTGTACTTACGGTAACACAGCAGAAGTAAACGCTACTCACACCCCCACGCCAGTGGGGTCAAAAAATACGGTCAGCATGACTTGCACATTGTTGCAGTCATGCCTAGCTTTTTTGCGTCAAGGACATGATGGATGCTTCTATCGCAATGACCAGAATTTTGTTTCTGCGTTGTACCCATAAACGAAGGACTCATCACCAGTGATCAATGTGTTCACAGTATCCGGCATGTTCTGTACTATCTCCAGATTAAGTTTCTTCTGCTCACTTGTTAGGAACTTTAGCACAAATTTTGCTGAAGTCCACCTGAGGTCCAAATGAATGGAACCAATACTAATTTTAACCCCGTCTACAGGTTCTCTCATCGTGATTCGTCTATCCTGCGCCACCTGGGCACTTATATGGTCAATAACAAACAACCTCATTCGAGGATGTTGAGGGCCTACCTGAACGTGCTTCACTCATCACTGATGAACGGCCATCTCTGAAGCGGTTGTACCACTCCAGTATCTCTGTGATATCCCTTGCTTCACTCTCAAACATTTGTCCAGTCTTGCGGATTGGTTCTACTTGAGAATCGCCAGGCTTAAAGAAAATATGATGCAATACCGTTGTTCCTCTGTTTCAGTCATTTTGCCCGCAACACAAAATCCGACGACTACTATTTACACATGTTCAGTTGTCAACGGTTAGCTAGCGATTGGTTGCTTTATTTCCGCAGTCGTTAATTTTTTTTTTTTTTTTAATCAGGCATGCGCAATATGTATGTCTATGTACAGAGCTGACAAACCCCAATTCCATTGTTGGTTTGAACGATAAAAAAAAATGTCGGGTACTTTTCGATCATCCCTCGTAAGCGATTTCCGATTGGAAAAAGCATTTTAATAAAAATTATATGCGATTGAAAAATAAACTTATTGTAGCTTACATCGACCTGTTTTAAAATTTATATAAAAGAAACAAATGAGAAACATTTTTGGGTACTATACTGAATATGAATGCTAAATCTGCATACGCATTTAAAAAAAAAGGAAGTTAAACATCTAGCAAAATTCTGCCTCCGGTCCGGAGCTACTCGTGCAGCGAGACAGGATTCTGGTTCGGGAGGTGAGAAGGCTGCGGCACTGCAACGTTGCCACCACCTCCGCGAGGTACAGGTCACGCGCTGGCCTGATGTTTTTGGAACGGGGTGCACAGCCCACGCCGTGCCGGAGTTAAGCGCCACGTCTGACGAGACGGTATTATACAGAAGACCTCGTTTGCAAGGGAATGTCGCGCGGGACCGCTTTGCTCGCCTCTATCGGAGATTAGGGAGCGGATGTTTTTGAGATGGTCTATATTGGCCCTGCCGTGCCGAGCCGGTGACGTGCCCGATGCCAGAGGCACGCGCGCCGCGTCCGGCCGTGCCGAGCCGGCGCCACATAGCGCTTCCGCTGCGACCACGAAACGCGTCTGCCACAGCGACGGAGAGAAGAAACGCCGAAAACGCACGCCCTGTTAAGAATGTTGTATAGCTCTGTCTCCGACAATTCTGAGAAACACTTAACGTCGTATCTTAATGGCTCTTTCTGCCGGAGGGGGCCATATCTAGAACTGCACGCAGCAAACCACAGCGAGATAAGGAGACGCCTTAAATTATAAGTGCGCTTTAACTGCTTCGTATATAGTGCACCTAACGGCCTCCGTACTGAAATCTGTCGTCAACAGTTTCTGAAGGTCGTGAACGCCAAAGGTAGAAAGAAGAGGAAGAAATTAATGTGAGGCAAAAATATTAATAAAAATGTTCACTTTGTGCACTTAGCAAATTCTCAAGTGCCCAGTTATTTCCTCTTCTTTCGGTACCGCTGACAATCCGAAAATACTGACTACATTTGCACCACTTGGCTTTTTAAGTGAACGTTGTTAAGATTTACTGGCGTCCTTATTGTATTTAATTCCGTGACTACAAAAGCACACTCGTTATTAACGAGTGAACACCGAATAAATATTCTTCCTAGATGTTACTGCATCTTATTTGCACTGTCTTCGTATGACAGTCAAGCAATAGTCACCTTAAAGTTCTGGTGAAGAAGAAGCAGCATATCAAAATGTATATTCGAGGAAAAAAACGCAATCGCCACATAATCCAGGGGATTAGTCATCTAAATTTTAGCACTAACAGAAAGTTCTACTATAACAGGTGACTCACTTCTATAGGATTTGCAATTAAAAAATCTTCGGGACATGCAATACCATGTTATTTACAAAACGAGTGTAGGTACAGCATAATTTTTACGAATTTGTGTGACAATTTGCGAATGAATGTGAATTGCCGAAAAACTCAGTGCAATAAAAGGAAACGTGTGCCTCAAAAAGCCGAAAAAAGCGAACAGCGGATGTGAAACTGGGTTTTGTTGTAGTAACGACCGGGGAAAACAGTTCGCACTCTTGCTACAGTTTCGTACCAACAACTCGAAATGTCAGGTTTTCCACAAGTCAAGAAAAACGTTTTTGGCGTTAACGAAACATTATTAAGACAAATAAGTGTATTAGCACTAACGAGAAGGCACTTAACACCAGGATCAAATGGTGTTTTCGTAATTTCTACCATTAACTCCAAAGAATTGCTCTTGTTTTAGGTATGTCACTTTTAATGTCTATCAGATATATTGCTGTTGATTATATTTAGAGTTCTGACACTTTTTCTAGAGTAAAACATAAATATATTACTTTTGATGTTCAATTTAAGCTTATTAATAATATTTTATTTATGATTAAGTCATACATTGTGTAGTATAGTTTTGACTAATAGGTTTTTGGTGTCCATTGCTGCAATCAAATTATGTGTATGAAAATTACATTTATTTAATAAGAACTTTCACAAACTCAGAAGTATAAGTTAAATAACAGTAACATTTAGCACATCCAACAATTATGACATTAAAAAGGTGGAATCATAACGAACAGTTCAAATATTCAACTAGTACTGAGAACATATTTACAATAAGAATTCTAATAGTTCTTTGGAATGATTTTTTTATCGAGATGTTGAATATGATTCTTCTTGTTTTGAGGCAGAGGAAACTGGTTAGGGTAAGCTTTATACAGTCTACTCGCTGATCTACGTGCAACAATATGTCACTTCTGTCTCCATCAGAACTTGTAGCAGGGACAATTGATCCCATTTAATTACAGGATTTCATTATGGGTTATGTATACCTATGACAGTGTAGTTCAACAAGTATTTTATGAAGTTCTCCCTTTCCTATGTCATCATTTCATGGGCTTCCTTTTCTGATTAGCAGAATGTTAGTCCTCCGTATTATCCTGTAATATGACAGGCTAATACCCTGATGACTATATCATTATTCTGTATGAAAAGAGAACAGAAAAGGATGAGTATATTATTGAAGAATGACACAACTCAAAATACCTTAATCTACTTCTTCAAAACCAACACAGGTGAGATCGTCAGCAAATAATTATTCTATAGTGAAGCAACTCATAATAACAACAACAAATTATTGCAAATAATGCAATGCACACAATAATCAAGGGTAACATGTTTGCTTGGAAGATCTAAAATGGTTAAACTAGAAAATAACGAACTTCCTACAACAAGACCACAGAAATGGAAAATTTCAGTTTATTTACCCTTTTAACAGACGTAACACAAAATTCCATGAAATGATTCTTTTAAACTGCCATAATCCAAATCATTTAGCCGTTCTACGCTTACTTTGATTGTATCACACTGCTTTCTTGTGACTTTAATTCCAAACGAACAATACCGCTCAAAATAAAACAGAATTGAACTTCTAAACACTGCCCAACCAACGATGCAACGCTTTTGTTGTCATGAGCACGTTCCTACCCCTCTGGCGGTGAAATTATGAAATTATGGAAAAACATATTTGATGACTGGTCTAGTACCGTTTCTTCATCGCTGAAAGAACTCATTACTTTTGTAGCAAGGGTGGGCGTTGTTTACGAAACGTGAGGAATGGAGTAACAAACGCTATTGGTGACAAACAGAGCACTACAAGAGCGTGACCTATGGGCGTGGTCTGCACGTACTTGCATTGTGCAAGAGAGAGGGCCAATACTCTTCGTGAAAGTCTGCGGAAATTGCCGAAGGTGAGCCATTGCTTTCTCTGAGAGTGGGTGCTTGTCCTCGAACATGCAGATGTCCCGTTCTCGCACTCACTTGCGCATTAAGCTGGATATTTGCAGTGTGGGAATGTTCGATGTACTCCGCTTTACTAACTCAGTTTGCCCACGTTTATTCAAATGACGAGTGACGAATACACACTAAAAATAATTTTGTCTCATAACAAATAAAATTATTACTGCATCCGAAATATTAATCATTCTCACGAACAAAAACATTTATTCTTCACATGCGAATAAAAAACGTTGTGAATAATAGTTAAATTTGAAATTCAGTGACATTTATTGCTCCAATTCTTTGTCCATTATCAAACAAATGTACTGTACTTTTCGTTACATTTAAATTTGTTTCCAGAACAACTCCTTTTTTCCAACATGACAGCAGGAAGTTTAACTGATTTGCGAAGGTTTGCCGTTTAGACACGATAAAGAAAATACGTTCCTACACATGTAAAAAGGATATCCGTAGGTTTCATCTCCTGAAATCGTCTTCATTTTAGGATAACGATACAAGACTTTCATATCATTATCATATTTAGCAAAAACTGTGATACCATCAATTATGCAGTAGTTTTCTGCACTGTGATTCGACGTTATTTAGCTTCACCTTCCAAGTTAAGTTCAAAATAGCATTTTCTTTTTACGTCATAACATCATTTGAAACTCTTACTAAATGTCAGTAGTTTGTTGGAAGCGTTATGTACAGCAATAATGTTTAACTAATTGTTTTTAAATCTAGGTAATGCAGTGCTGTTATAATTGCAGTTGGTGTAGAAGACGAATAAAGCCTTCCAGTCATCTCTTGACACTTTCTCGATGAAAAAGATGCTGACACTGGGCTGCAATATTATAAACTCTTTTATCTTCCAAAATCCACTGCCTCTTTTGAAATTTTTCAATCTCGTAGCTCTATGTAACTGCATAGACGCGTATCTCATCAAAAAACTATTCCACCTCCTATCGCAAAGCTTATACTGAGTTAATTCTAAATTACTTTGAGCGTTCAGCAGCAGTCCATAAACGTTTTCGGAGAGTTTAGGTTAAAAGTCTGTTTGTTGTTGCTAGTCGTTAGCAGCCACTGAGTTCTGCAGTGGTTCACTCAGTTTGCAGCACTACAGACACGAAGAAAACTGCGTAGTTATATCGAGGAGACACTCATATTTGATAGTGTTAGGAATCTACGGAAGATATTGCAGATTAAGTGTGGCCTGTAATTGTCCTCGGGCAGCGAAACTTGGTAGTTATGTAAGTGCGTTAATGCAGAACCGCTTTACGTTGGAAAGACGGTTAGTTTCAGTTTTGACCATCAGGAGCAAATGGAGCGCTGTGAATGGAATAAAGACGTATAGAAATGTTTTCACACGTAATTGATTATGAACGGGAGGGGGACAGATACGGTCGAACAAGTGAGAAAGGCATAACAGTTACAGTGGAATCTGAGAAACGTGTTCCTGAATACTGGCCATCAGTTCAAGTGTAAACCCAACGTGTCCCTCGTAAACGTGTTCTTTTAGATATCCCGGAGCCAGAAGTCACATGGGTTCAGAGCAGAGATGTTGCAGACCATGCAGCTGGGAAACCTCTGGAGATAACACGTTCGGGAAGGCTGCATTAAGAAAATCTTTCACTCGGGGACCGGTATGAGGTGATTAGCCGAGCGGTCTAAGGCGCTGCAGTCATGGACTGTGTGGCTGGTCCCGGCGGAGGTTCGAGTCCTCCCTCGGGCATAGGTGAGCCGGCACGGTAGCTCATCGTGTGCGGTCAGAGGGCTGCGTGCTCTCTGTAATTAAAAAAAAAAAAAAAAAACTGAATCAAAGAATCAACGATGAACTTGAACGGATGTCTTGTGACGTCCGCCCAGACCAAACGCAACGAACTATATCGGACAAAATGAATATAAAAAAAAAGCAGTCTAGGGCGCTGCAGTCATGGACTGTGCGGCTGGTCCCGGCGGAGGTTCGAGTCCTCCCTCGGGCATGGGTGTGTGTGTTTGTCCTTAGGATAATTTAAGTTAAGTAGTGTGTAAGCTTAGGGACTGATGACCTTAGCAGTTAAGTCCCATAACATTTCACACACATTTGAACATTTTTGGTATGAGGTGTTTCCCATTTTGCATGAAAACAGTATTTTCCACACATTTGCGCTTTCTCAAAGCAGGAATCACAATCTGTACAATGTCTCCATAGCGCTCGGGAGTCGTTGTACACCTAACAGATCCTCTGGGTGTGTTCTCTTCAAAGAAGAACGGACTGAGAATAAAGGCGGCTTTGAATCCGCAGCACACAGTCACATACGGCGAGTGCAGTGGCTCTTCGTGCTCAACCCGCGGTTTAACAGCACCCCAAATTCAGCAGTTCTGTGCATTCACTGCACCCTGTTGTGTAAAATGTGCCTGGTCACTTGAGACAATAATACCCGCCCACATGTTACCTACTTCGATCCGTGCCAGAAACCGAGGAGCAGGTTCAGAATGTTGCTGCGGATTACGGCGTTTCAGTTGCTGCACCGTCTGTATCGGGTACGGATACCACTGTAGCATGGACCCCAAAAGTTTCCACACCGTTGATCATGGGATGGAAAGTTGTCGTGATACTGCGTGAGTGCTACGCTCACTCTGGTCAGGCTGCTCAAGTCACCAACTTTATCCCCACTCTACACTATACACGCCCCCCCCCCCCCCCCCATACTTCCTTGCAAGCACACTGCACAGTCAACAGCCATTGCCGCTTAACTAAGGTACCAACAATAATAAGCATTGTCGGTTTTCGGAATTAATTTATTACACTTTAATGAACTTAGTTTCGCACATTGCCATATGCTTATGCACGACTCTAGAGATTATTCCGCTACAATAATTATATTACTAACGTGAAAGAACACTGTCTCCACGTACGCGTACACCATAATTACTCTACCACGCAAACATTGGTGTTACACTCGGCTGGTGTGAGACGTCCCGGAGTCGGGGGGTGGGGGGCAGTGGGGTGTCACTGGGGGCTGAACCGCACAATAACCCTGGTACGGTGTGGGGCTGTGGTGGGGGTTAAGGGGGGGGGGACTGCTGTAGCCTATTGTGGGGTTGTGTACCACTGAGGCTACGGCGGGGACGAAGCCTCTCCGTCGTTTCTAGGTCCCCAGTTCAATACAATACAGGGTGATTCAAAAAGAATACCACAACTTTAAAAATGTGTATTTAATGAAAGAAACATAATATAACCTTCTGTTATACATCATTACAAAGAGTATTTAAAAAGGTCTTTTTTCACTCAGAAACAAGTTCAGAGATGTTCAATATGGCCCCCTCCAGACACACGAGCAATATCAACCCGATACTCCAACTCGTTCCACACTCTCTGTAGCATATCAGGCGTAACAGTTTGGATAGCTGCTGTCATTTCTCGTTTCAAATCATCAATGGTGGCTGGGAGAGGTGGCCGAAACACCATATCCTTAACATACCCCCATAAGAAAATATCGCAGGGGGTAAGATCAGGGCTTCTTGGAGGCCAGTGATGAAGTGCTCTGTCACGGGCTGCCTGGCGGCCGATCCATCGCCTCGGGTAGTTGACGTTCAGGTAGTTACGGACAGATAAGTGCCAATGTGGTGGCGCTCCATCCTGCTGAAATATGAATTGTTGTGCTTCTTGTTCGAGCTGAGAGAACAGCCAATTCTCTAACATCTCCAGATACTGTAGTCCAGTTACAGTAGCACCTTCGAAGAAAAAGAGACCAATAACTTTATTGGCTGAAATGGCGAACAAATGTACAACTAAATGAAACTTTATAGCTCCCTTAATTCGCCGACAGATAGTGCTTAGCTCTGCCTTTTGTCGTTGCAGAGTTTTAAATTCCTAAAGTTGTGGTATTCTTTTTGAATCACCCTGTACAATACAAAGTGAAAGAAAAAGAAAAACTTAAAATTAACCCACTAAATAGAAATTATAGTGCGAGGACATGATCCTCACTACCTTCGCCGTCACTAAAACCGTCGCCACTAACTTCATGTAGATTTATTACAATGTTCTGAGAGCATCTCGAAATCCTTTCTTGACCAAGTCTTCTTGCAGCCGCTGCACATGGGCAACGCATTTCTGACAATCTTCTATTATCCCGTGTTTAATGGCGTCCTCCAATAATTTCCTGACATCTTTAATTTTACATGTAGAGTTCTTGTCTGATACCTCTCGCTTTATTTGAGTCCATAGTAGTTGAATGAGATTATACTGACAGTGATATGGAGGATGCGGTATTACTTCATGCCCCGTTTCTGCAGCTCTGCTAGACCATCAAGCTCATATCGCCTGTAACCGCCGCTGTGTTGCCTAATAATGCAAAGTAGTTCGGCTGTCGTGTGTGTGGGAACATGAGATATGCTTTTGCTTTGCAGCCATTCTAACATGTCAGCTTTGTTGGAATTTATGTCGGGAATTTTTTCGTTAAACATGGAATGGCAGCTTGCGTTGCCAACGAATATCACACATCCTTCTTCCAGGCTTCAAAGGAGATCGGCAAACCATTCTCTAAAATCTACATTATTTATCTCTTGATGATAGTCAACACCGCTTTTAGATTGAAGCACCAATTCTGGTCCCTCTATGAAACCGTATTTGGCCGATCCGGCATTGCAGGTTATCAACCGTGATCCTCTACACAACCTTTAGACCACCGTTTCTTTTAGAATACTACCAGATAAAACTTTTAGAGTGGTTCTGATTGACCCAGGTTTTGTCGATGTAAATGTTAGGACGGCGATGATTTTCATTCCTTATCTCATGCATTCTTCTTAAAAATGAGGCTCTCGCGGCTACATATCTTTTCTCTCCATCAAAAATCTCCGACCGTCATTGACTTTTCGATATTTAAAGTCAAATTTTCTTAAAATTTTATGCAAACAAGTAATAACCTCCTGCATATCTATTTTAGCTTTTAAAACAGCTTTAAGCTTTTTAAGTGTTGGGTATTCACCTTTATCCAGAAAATTGGTGAACTGAGTGACGGATTACGTCTTTCTGTTATTCATCTAACCCTGTGATAGGTTTTTGACGTGTAATGTTTTTCTTGGAGAGAAAAAGCTTGGCCGTAGGGCATCTTCATCTTCGACTTTATTAGCTTCCTCACAGATGCACTGCACTGCTTTCACCGAGACCTGACATGTTTCTGCAGCTGTTTCTTGCGTATCTCTGGAAAAATCACAAACCTTTTCCTGGCAGTTTTCCAGCGCTTTGAAAGAATATTATATACTTCATACACAATGTCCTTCGATTGTCGCGTAATACCTTTCAGATTCTACATTATCTACAGTTTAAACGTAAACGCATAGACTCAATCCCGCACTTTTGTTGTATAACTGCAGATTCAATGGATATTGCAGTGGGAGAGAGAGGAAAAGCCATTGTGGAGGGAGTGGTCACGTCAATCGAGCCGTGCGGTACAAATGACCTTGAGCCGCGCTGCCTCAGTGAAGAAAAAGTATATGGCACTACCCGGGGCAAGCGCTGAATGGTCGGTTACAGCTACTCGTCTCTAACTTCCACCGGTATAGGACGCCTTGCTTTTCCGGGTGCCACACCAAACTTACCCGTGTTTTGGAATTTCATTATTATCTTTTTTAAACCATTTAATGACGTCGGGCCTCTACTCGCACCTCTCTGTCGGCGATACTGTTCCAAAGTTGCACTGTAATTGCTGCCCATCACATAAACCAGTTTCACTAACAGAGTACGGTCTCTCTTCGAGACAGGCGTACCGTTCAGTCACGTTACGGCTTATCAAATGACAGCATGAAAATCAAACCGTCATACAAACCTTGTACAGCGCCAGATTTTCACCTGGTGCCCAAAACTGGAAGTAATGTTTCCCAGTGCAAAACAGTTCCGCATTAACGCATTACCATATCTACCAAGTATCTGATAATTACAGCCCATACTGGACTTCTGTGAGTAGCTGCACTTTAATTATAACCACCTGGTATTAACCATGTGTTAATACGTATTACAGAACTGTGGTTTCCAATGAAATGGACAGTGTCTTGAAAAGAGGATATAAGACGAACATCAACAAAAGCAAAACGAGGATAATGGAATGTAGGCGAATTAAATCGGTTGATGCTGAGGGAGTTAGATTAGGAAATGAGACACTAAAAGTAGTAAAGGAGTTTTGCTAAGTGGGGAGCAAAATAACTGATGATGGTCGAAGTAGAGAGGATATAAAATGTAGACTGGCAATGGCAAGGAAAGCTTTTCTGAAGAAGAGAAATTTGTTAACATCGAGTATAGATTTAAATGTCAGGAAGTCGTTTCTGAAAGTATTTGTATGGAGTGTAGCCATGTATGGAAGTGAAACATGGACGATAAATAGTTTGGACAAGAAGAGAATAGAAGGTTTCGAAATGTGGTGCTACAGAAGAATGCTGAAGATTAGATGGGTAGATCACATAACTAATGAGGAGGTATTGAGTAGGATCAGGGAGAAGAGGAGTTTGTGGCACAACTTGACTAGAAGAAGGGATCGGTTGGTAGGACATGTTCTGAGGCATCAAGGGATCACAAATTTAGTATTGGAGGGCAGCATGGAGGGTAAAAATCGTAGAGGGAGACCAAGAGATGAATACACTAAACAGATTCAGAAGAATGTAGGTTGCAGTAGGTACTGGGAGATGAAGAATCTTGCACAGGATAGAGTAGCATGGAGAGCTTATCAAACCAGTCTCAGGAGTGAAGACCACAACACAACACCCCTGAAGGAAATCAGATGTGCAATTTCCAGAACAAATTTTATAATCTAATCATGTACCAGACTGTAAAAGATTAACATTGATGTTCTTAAAGTAACAAATCATTTACAAACATTTAGTTAACGTTCAAACAACTGAAACTCACGTGTCTTCCACGTATTTTAGTAAAACAAGAAATAATAAGTGACTGCCGTGTCTGTTTCTGTTTATTTCTAAAAGTCATACTTTTATATTTGGTTTGGTGACCGCTTCTGCACATCGTTGAGTGATGCTTCATGTTCATTTATTCTTCACTTTCCTTTTTATTACTGTCATAGTCGAACGTTTACCGCCACCACTATTCAGTTGCGGCGAATGGAAACAGTACCCTTAAGAGTTCCTCTAATATTACTGGAGACTAACCACCGACCATTCGCTAAAATAATGTTTCATGAAAAAAAAATAGTGTATTTCCTTCTCGAGGTCCAGGAAACTGTACTTCCACCAAAATTCCGCTGTCTGAACATTCTTTCATTCACAGAAATTGGCTTTAGGAATCTTTCGTTTACTTGCGAGTTTTTCAAATCAGAAAAGAGTTTGCATTAGAATTGACTACCGATGAGGCCTGATAGCTAATAACACTGGAACAGCAAAAGGTATAAACATAAGAGTTAAACTAAGCGACCTTTCAAAGCGAAGTGTTTTATGCGTATGAAACGGAACGTTTACGGACCATTTGTATGACCAGTTTTTCACTAGTGACAGTGGGACGTGTTGGGATATGTCTTTCAACAAAAGGCTATTCAAAATGCGGGGCGGTTCAACGACCAATGGAGAGATGGACGTTGCAGATAACTGGCAGGGACAGGAAAACAAGTAAATGAGTTAGTGGACAGAGAAGTGAAAGCTGTGGCTGGAGGGGTAACTGAAGAAAGCACCCTCCCCCCCTCCCTACATTCCCCTACTGGTATTCTCGCCACACGTCACAAGTTGGCCCGCATGTGTCGAGCCCATCAAACTATGCTATGGGACAATGCTGCCTGGCACATGTATACTCAGTGCATTACTAGACGCTCACTTGAAAATGATACGCCGGCCGGTGTGGCCGAGAGGTTCTAGGCGCTTCAGTCTGGAACCGCGTGACCGCTACGGTCGCAGGTTCGAATCCTGCCTCGGGCATGGATGTGTGTGATGTCCTTAGGTTAGTTAGGTTTAAGTAGTTCTAAGTTCTAGGGGACTGATGACCTCAGATCTCAAGTCCCGTGGTGCTCAGAGCCATTTGAACCATTCTGAAAATGATACGACATACGAAATCTGGAGTTAGCACGTTGCGATAAAGATTTTATAATCAGAAGCGGACAATAACTTATTTTAAAGAATTTGTTACTGTTGCAGAACCGTACATAAAGAAAATTCTTAGAAAATACAGTACATAAACAACAGCCTCCGCGTGTTGACGTATTCTCGAGTGTTTTAGAAGGTATTTTGCAGTCGAACACATTATTGCTGCTTATCCATTAAGTTAGAAAGCTACTGCAGTTTTGGTTATGGGAACATTTAAGCATTCTGTGGCTCCGAATGTTAGTTTTAAACTCAGTGCAAAGCCGAAAACAAAGGGTCTTCTGTTCTCCACAAATAACACCGACAAAAATGCCAGCACAGGGAATGAATGCCCAGCCGCTGCTCTGCTTCGAAATGAGAAATTATTTTAGGAAAGGGGGGGGGGGGAGGGAACAGGAAGGAGAGGGAAAGGAAATGGAGGACGACAGGAAGAGGGCTGGAGAAAGGGGACTGCGTTCACAACATTTTATGCAACAGACTGCTGGTTAGTTGTCCTGTTTTGAAGACTCATTATCTGAGAAGTCGTTTGAAGCAATTATAATGCTTTCAACGATTTTTTCTCGAATGACTTCTTTCAGAAAGTCGCCTTCTTGAAGATTTCCAGCGTGCTGCACGCACTTCATCCAGTCTTCCGTCCGCCCCCGGTAGCTGAGTGGTCAGCGCGACAGAATGTAAATCCGAAGGGCCCGGGTTCGATTCCCGGCTGGGTCGGGGATTTTCTCCGCTCAGGAACTGGGTGTTGTCCTAATCATTATCGTTTCATCCCCCTTGACGCGGAAGTCGCCGAAGTGGCGTCAAATCGAAAGACTTGCACCCGGCGAATGGTCTACCCGGCTGGAGGCCCTAGTCATACGATACCAAGTCTTCCACGTGAGATCACCAGTTGCTTCGTCAAATAAATTCTGCACATCTTTCATTCCAAATGTGTAATTTCTGGATGCGACGTTGTCTTTCACTAGGCCCACATATTTTCTGCGCTGCTGTACTGGCAGAGATGAAAGAGCAGTTGAAAGGTGGCTACACTGAGCCACTGCGCCAGAGATTGCGCCAAAGAGTATTATTAAGCCGCCTCCACAGTGCTTGTCGAGAGCTCGTGGTAGTCAGTGCCTGTCGAGGACTCGGGGTAGTCTGTGCCGAGATGTTGTAGCAGAGAGTGTTTGTTGAGATGTGCTAGTAGGCAGTGCTTGCCGAGATATGATATTGGAGAGTTCTGGTTGAGATGTGATAGTAGAGAGTCGGTGTGAGATGTAATGTAAGGATTAGAGTGATTTTCATCAATATAAATGAGGTAACTAACTCCGTTTCTTTTTATTTCAGTGTCCTAAATAATGCGTCATTACAGGTTCAGTCAACAAAGCATCTGGCGTGTGTTCTTGTATTAGAGTTTAATTCTGCTTTCCTTACGCAATTATAGTATTTCTAATTTTCTTTTATCACGTCAGTATAATTGGTATTTAAAAATTCTTATCTTGTTGAAGAAGAACCGTGCCAGATGTACGTTGAGTCACACTCCCACATACAGAACAGTTATACTTGTGCTTTGGTTTAGTAGGTTTTATAGTTGCTGGGGACTTAATTAATTAACTGTGTTTATGAAAATTTTCATTTCATTCTTTGTTGTTGTTTTTTGCAGTCAGATTGCGTAATAATTCTAGTCAGGGCCAACCGATTACGAGACACAGCGTAATCGGACATACAGCTACTAAAAACTAAAAAAAAAGTATTTTCAATCATGTTTAATTAAGCCACCATGCACAGTCTCACAACCTCGCCGCGTATTTTTGCTGCTAAGCTGTCAAGCTCATGTTGGTCATAAGGGCCCTTTTATATGGGAGACTGCGAGCCGGCTGTAACGAGCCGCTCACGACAACTGAAGAAGGTGATTGTGGCGCCAGACTTCCTTCAAGATATCCGCTTTTGCAATGCGTGCTGAAATTGAAATACCTTTCTCTTTTAGCCACAGTGCAATTTCTTCCTTCTCTGTACTGAATTAGGAACTTCCTCCTTTTTTCTTGAATGACGAGTGGCGTTATCCATGACAATCATAAAACAATCTTGTAAACCACTTTCTTTGTTTTTTCTTTTCTTCTTTTGTTAGTCACCAATTTTTTGATTGGTTTGATGCCGCCCGCCACGAATTCCTCTACTGTGCCAGTCTCTTCATTTCAGAGTAGCACTTGCAACACACGCCCTTAATTATTTGTTGGTTGTCTTCCAGTCTCTGTCTTCCTCTACAGTTCTTACCCTCTATAGCTCCCTCTAGAATCGTGGATTTTATTCCCTGATTCCTTAGCATGTATCCCATCATCCTGACCCTTCGCGTTGTCAGTGTTTTCCATGTACTCCTTTCCTCGCCGAATCTGTGGAGAACCTACCCGTTCCTCACCTTATCAGTCCACCTAACTTTCAACGTTCTTGTATAGCACCACATGTCAAATGCTTGGATTCTCTCCCGGTTTTCTCACCGTCCATTTTTCAATCATACAAAGCTGTGCTTTAGACGTACGCTCTCAGAATTTCTTCTTCTGTGTTTGATATTCGTTAGCTTCTCTTGGCCAGCAATGACCTTTCTTCCAGTGCTAATCTGTTGTCTTTGTCCTCCTTGCTCCGTCCGTCATGGGCTGTTTTGCTGCCTGGATCTATTTTGCGATCCCCAATTATGATATTAAGTTTCTCGTTGTTCTCATTTCTGTTACTTCTCATTACTTTCGTGTCGTCCGCCCCAATAGCTGAATGATGCCGGCACGGTAGCTCAGCGTGTTCGGTCAGAGAGCCGGTTGGCCTCTGTAATAAAATACTGAGTGGAAGGATCAACCACCGAATTTGAACATGATGTCTTGCGACGTCCGCAACGACCAAACACAACGATCAATAACGAACAAAATGCAAAATAAATAAATAAATGGTCAGCGCTATGGAATGCCACATACGGGGGCTCGGGTTCGATTCCCGGCTGGGGCGGCAGATTTTCTCCACTCAGGGACTGGCTGTTCTGCTGTCCTCCTCATCATTCCATCCCCATTGTCGTCGCGCAAGTAGCACAATGTGGCATCGCACACAATAAGACCTGCCCTTGGCGGCCAAACTTCCCGCCTGGGAAATCCCGGCCAGTGACCCAATACGCTCATTTCCACTTCCACTTTAGTATTTCTTGGATTTACTTGTAATCCATACTCCGTAGCCATTAGACTGTTCAATAGATCCTGTAAGTCTTTTATACTTTCACTCAGAATAGGAACGTCATCAGCCATTCTTATCACTGATATCCTTTCATCTTAGATTCTAATCCCGCACTTGAATTTTTCTTTTATTTCCATCATCGCTTGTGCGATGCGCAGATTGAACAGTAGGGGCGAAAGACTACATTCCTGTTTTACACTCTTGTCAATTCGAGCACTGTTATTTTTCCCTCTTAGCTCTTGTAGATATTACATATTACCCGTCTTCCCCTATAGCTTAACCCTACTTTTCTCAGAATTTCAAATATATTTATATCTTACATTGTCGAACGCTTTTTCCAGGTCGACAAGTCCTATGAACGTACCTTGATTTTTCTTCAGTATTGCTTCCAATACCAACCGCACCGTCTCTGCTGCCTTTAGGTTTTCTGAAGCCAAACTAAACGCTATCGGACAGATTCTCAGTTCTCTTTTCCATTCTAGTGTATATTACTCTTTTCAGCAATTTGGACGCATGGGGTGTTAAGCTGATTGTGCGATAATTCTTGCACTTGTCGGCTCTTGCAATCATCGGAATTGTGTGGATGATGTTTTTGCGAAAGTCTGATGGTATATCGGCAGACTCATACATTCCATACAACAACGTGAACAGTCAGTCGTTTTGTTGCCACTTCCCCAAATGATTTTAGAAATCCCAATGGAATATTATCCTTCCCTACTGTCTTATCTCAACTTAGATCCACCAAAGTTCTTTTAAATTCTGACTCTAATAGAGGGTTCCCTATTCTTCCCTATAGACTCCTGTATCTTCTTCTATCTTGTCATCAAACAAATCCTCTCCATCATAGAGGCGTCCAGTGTACTCTCTCCACCCATCTGCTCTCTCCTCTGCATTTAATAATGGATTTCCCATTGCGTTCTTAATGTTACCACCCTTGCTTTTAATTTCACCAAAGGCTATTTTGACTTTTCTATACGCTGAGCCAGTCCTTCCGACAACATTTCTTTCTCGATTTGTTCACATTTTTCATGCAGTCATTTCGCCTTATCTTCCCTGCACTTCCCAAAAAAATGGTCCAAATGGCTCTGAGCACTATGGGACTTAACATCTGAGGTCATCAGTCCCCTAGAACTTAGAACTACTTAAACCTAACTAACCTAAGGACATCACACACATCCATGCCCGAGGCAGGATTCGAACCTGCGACCGTAGCGGTCGCGCCGTTCCGGACTGAAGCGCCTAGAACCGCATGACCACCGCGCCCGGCGCTGCACTTCCCACTTATTTCATTCCCAAGAGACTTGCATGTCTCTATTCTTGAATTTCTCTGAACATTTTTGTACTTGCTTCTTTCGTCGATCAACTCCAGTATTCCTTCTGTTACTCATGTTCTACTCGCCGTTACTTTGCTTGTACCTATATTTTTTTCCAACTTCTGTACTGCCCTTTCTAGAGCTGTCTATTGCCCTTCAACTGAACTGCCTACTAAGTTATTCACTATCACATTCTCTATAGCCTCAGACAACTTCAAGCCTATCTCTTTATTCCTTAGTATTTCCACATCCCACTTCTTCGCGCATTGATTCTTCCTGACAAGCCTCTTAAACTTCAGCCTACGCTCCATCATTATTAAATTGTGATCTGAGTCTGTATCTGCTCCCGGGTACACCTTACAAAACAATATCTCATTTCGGAATCTCTGCCTGACCATGATGTAATCTAACTGAAACCTTCCAGTATCTCACAGCCTTTTCGAGGTATACCCCCTATTCTTGTGATTCTGAAGAGAGTACTCGATATTAGCAGCTTTAATTTATTCTCTATCTCTTCATATTCTGCTTGCGACGTCCACATGTATACCCGAACTATTGTTGTCGGTGTTGGTCTGTGTCGATTCTGATGAGAACAGCCTGTCACTGAACTGTCCACGGTAACTCGCTCTCTGCTCTACCTTCCTATCGTTATACGATTTTTTGCTGCTGTTGATATTACCCTGTACTCATCTGATCAGAGATCTTTGTCTTCTTTCCATTTCACTTGACTGACCCACACTAAATCTAGACTGAGCCGTAGAATTTCCCTTTTCAGATTTTCTAGCTCCTTCTGGCATTCCATGCCCCGACTCGTAGAACGTTGTCCTCTCTTTGATTATTCGATCTTCTCAGGGCCACCTCCCTTTAGCAGTCTTCTACTGGAGAACTGGTCCGTAATCTTTTGCCGACGGAGAGGTTATTATGGCAATTTTTCAATTACAGGCCACATGCCCTGTGTCCGAAATCCAGTTGCTTCCTGTGCCTTCTGCATCCTCATGTCGTTGACGCTGATTCATCCACCCTCTGCCAGACACTTAAATGTGATTTGCAGAGTATCCATGTAGACGTAGATGTAGGGGTAGTTTCCCACTGCAAGGCCAAGCGACTGCCCTGGACCTGTGTCCTCCATTCTCTCTAACAAGGCCGTTTTCAGAATGAGAGTGACTTCTTATATCGAAAGTCTTTGACCGCCATTGCTGGTTATTTTTATACAAGATTTTTGCATTGGCGGGGTTGAACACGTGACCAAGGACGTTTTGAAAAGTAGTCAAAGACTATACCATTAGACAATGGGTGCTATCAAACCGTGGCATGCATCTAAAAACCAGCTTTTAAGTACAGGATGTTCCGAAAGGTACCCTGTAACTTCAGTGTTGGGGGCATCCAAAGATATTACCACAGCGTTCTCAAGTGACAGGTAAACTCACAGAGGTTTGATTTTGTATGTGCCAGATTGTCATGAATGAAGCATAATGACAACGGTCAAAAAAGAAAAAACAAGGCTCAATGTGTTGAATGGTTTACTCACACCAAACAGAACACGCATGTTCAAAGGAACTTCCAAACAAGGTACCGGAGGCACCGCGTTTCCAAGCAATTACGTTGCGAGGTGAGACGTTCTAATTTCAGGATCAGTTTGCTACGAAAATTGTCAACGCAGAAGGACCATTTCATAAACAGCATTATTAGGCAGATCATTAATGCACAGGGACCATGTTGTTTAATTACAGAGATTAATAGTAAAGTTCATCATTTAATCAGTTCGCTCATTTTTTCAGATAGTTTATAAAACAGGGCCTAATTCATGTTGTACTCTGGTAGGCAGATATTTTTGGTTTCTCTCGTAGCTGGAAATGCACAAAGTTACCCAAAGCTAAACAACATTAAAGTTACAACCAACCAATAAAGCCAGTACAAAGTTCAAAATCTAACGAGACAAATTTTTAAATGAAAATTTCAGTGTGAGAAATGTTTCCTCTGAATATTATATTTATTTGCGATAATTGTACTTCCTTGTGAAAATTATGTTTAGTGTTTCTCTCATATTGCTGATAAGCAGATAAACTATGCGTGTATGAAGTGAAATGTGAAGCTTCTAGAATAGTTTGTACCAGAAATGCTTGGTGTACTGAACGTTAGTCCAGTAGTAAAAGCAAGCCCTATATTGTGAATGGGCTCCAGGTTGATTATATGAAGTGCAATTACTTACACAGAATGTAAAGACACATATGGAAAACTGGTATTTTTCGTAGTGATGTTTGATATGGTATTCACACACTGCAAATTTATTGTACTTTGATGCATATGTTGTATCAAACATTTTTACATTTTGATCGGGATGTTTGGTTAAAAAAATATTCTGTTATGAAATGTAGGGTTTAGTCACATGAAAGTGACCTCTTGAAGTTCCCTAAACTGGACCCCTTCACTTTAAAGTCTTCCCCTCTTAGTGCACTCTGTTATTCCCTTGGAATTCTCTAGCTGTTCCAAGAGCGTAATGGGGAGGGTTGAATGAAGAGTCTGTCCAAAATGAATAACGCTGTTGATATAGTTCAAAAACAGGTGAGTTGGGAGAATACCAGTGAACAGTTTACCGTTCCAGATAAAAACTCTTATGAGCATGTCCAATATGAAGTAAACTAGACCTGAAGAAGCAGTGAAAACAACATGAGCCAGACCTACACTTTTGGGTAAAGATCATGAAGAAGAGCTCGTTTAGTCTTGTCTTGCTATGGAAGCTTATTTTCTCATGCTTACTCGTGATGACTTGTGAAGAATAACTATAGAAATGGCAGAGAGAAATACTATTGAACACCCTTTCAAAACCGAAAGTGCTGGGAAACGGGGGCGGGGGGGGGGGGGGGGGGGGGGCAGTTCTTAAACGTCACAGTACCAAACTGTCAGAAATAAACCTTATAGGAACATGATGTAGCAGGGCTCTTGGATTCAGCAAACAGTATACAGAGAAATTCTATAACTCTCAGGAGGATAATATATTATACCTACTTTGAAACGAAATCACATTTTCTCCTGTTTAATACCTTCTTCTAATTTTGTTTAGTGTTATTCTGATTATTTGTACATGGGATCCGATTTTGGCAGCTATTTTTGGAACTCGCGAAGTCTAAAGTCTTTTACAATATCTTTTCGTTTATTTCGTGTTAGTAAAACGTAAATGGTACATAACATTATAAAGTAAAAATTACATGCTATTAAAACACAATTTCAACTATTTCCTATTTTTAAAATGAAATGGGGTCCGCTTTTAAGCACTTTCCTCTCCATATGTCATTGCCACTCGTTTGGTCAAAGCAGCTTAAGCTGTAGTCTTAGGTTGCTGCCTAACCACACCCATGCAAATGGCGACATAGTCAAAAAACCGTAAAATATTTGTAACAAGTAACAATACAAATATCATTGCGAGTCTCAGAATCCGTCACAGACGCGAAGATGAAAAAAAAGGTTAGCATACAACAAGCCGTGAGCCTGTGACCTAGACTCGGTAACATGATGCTTCTAACTAGACAACCAAGCGAAACGTTGGATACGAAGTAATTAAGTTATTGAAACTTCCTGGCAGATTAAATCTGTGTGCCGGACCGAGACTTGAACTCGGGACCTTTGCCTTTCGCGGGCAGGAGAGCTTCTGTAAAGTTTGGAAGGTAGGAGACGAGGTACTGGCGGAACTGAAGCTGTGAGGACGGGGCGTGAGTCGTGCTTGGGTAGCTCAGTTGGTAGAGCTCTTGCCCGCGAAAGGCAAAGGTCCCGAGTTCGAGTCTCGGTCCGACACACAGTTTTAATCTGCCAGGAAGTTTCATATCAGCGCACACTCCGCTACAGAGTGAAAATCTCATTCTGGAATTAAGTTATTGTTCATGTTACGATCTCTTGATGACTTTCTCCGTCGATGTGTCGTTATCTGATATTTAATTATAAGAAATCCTACCAAGGGCGACATATTTGTGATAAATCTTCAATGAAACAACTTTAGTGAGGAAACGAATAAAAACCTGGACGCAGGTGAAACATAGCGCTTTTCGATTGGCCTTCCAGTTCAGGTTTTTTGTCGGTCGCTCGGTTAAAGCTGGGACGACGTGGTAGGTGTAGAGTAGAACCCTATGTCGTTTCTTCTCACACGTGGGCCACGGCTGCTCAAGTCGTGAGTCGACCACGCACTACACTGTTGCCGGCGCGAACGATGTCTCTGTGGACCGCTTGCAAGTAGTTTTTTACTTCACACAGCATCTACCGACACATTACAGTGAAATAACTAATGCCTGTATTAGCAGAAACAAGATGGTCACTTAAATTTACACCATTGCTTGTAATTCTTAAATCAACTCGTTGTTATGTGCATGCGATAAATCTCTGTACCATTCAATGCCATGAAAATAGTTAATTTTGTTAAAGATCGTCCTACTAATATCGAATTTTTTGTAGTACTGTATGAGGAAATGGCAGGTATTTAAAAGTTTTTATGACGCACACGAAAGATAGATGATTACATCATGGCAGAACTGTTCTCGTATAGTATAAACTTTTTCTGACCTGGAACAGCTTCCCCAAGGCAAAGTCTGGTTTCAGAATGCAGCATTTTTGACAGACATTTTCTTACAAATTAGCAGTTTAAATTGACTACTTCGGAGACCAAACTCAAACCTGTGAAATATGCAAAACACTACCGAATCGTTTATTAAAAACCTTATTGTATGGGATATCTGTTTAAATTCCAATCAGATTGAGTGCTTCCAAACTCTTCACGATTTCCTAGTACAAATTCATTGTGCTTCGGACTAAAATGTCTAGTAATAACATTTGGATTCGCTGTAGCTTGGAGAAGAAGTGTAAATTAAATTAAAATTTCCATTGTCTTTAAGTTACAGAAAGTTAACAACTATCTAGGTAATTCATACAGGTACAGGTTCCAGTGCTACCAAATAAACCAATAACAAATGTATTACCTGTCTCGTCCACATATTTGTGCGAAAAGGTTTTCCTTCTTACACTTACATAAAAATAAATCCAGAAACAAACTTCTTAACGACGGTAATCTGACACAACACTATGTGATCAAAAGTATCTGGACACCCACCAAAAATACGTTTTTCAGATTAGGTACATTGTGCAGCCACCTACTGCCAGGTAGTCCATATCAGCGACCTCAGTAGCCATTAGACATCGTGAGAGGGCAGAATAGGGCGCTCAGCGGAACTCACGGACTTCGAACGTGGTCGAGTGATGGGGTGTCATTTGAGACATACGACTGTACGCGAGCTTTCCACACTCCTAAACATCCCTAAGTCCACTGTTTCCTATGTGATAGTGAAGTGGAAACGTGAAGGGACACGTACAGCACAGAAGCGTACAGGCCGACCTCGTCTGTTGACTCACAGAGACCACCGACAGTTGAAGAGTGTCATAATGTGTAATAGGCAGACAACTATCCAGACCATAACACAAGAATTCCAAACTGCCTCAGGATCCACTGCAAGTACTATGACAGGTAAGCGGGAGGTGAGATAACTTGGATTTCATGCTTGATCGGCTGCTAATAAGCCACACATCACGCTGGTAAATGCCAAACGACGCCTCGCTTGGTGTAAAGAGCGTAAACAATGGACGTTTGAACAGTGGAAAAACGTTGTGTGGAGTGACGAATCATGGTACACAATGTGGCGATCTGATGGCAGGGTGTGGGTATGCTGAATGCCCGGCGAACGTCATCTCCCAGCGTGTGTAGTGCCAACAGTAAAATTCGGAGGCGGTGGTGTTATGGTGTGGTCGTGTTTTTCATGGAGGGGGCTAGCACACCTTGTTGTTTTGCGTGGCACTATCACAGCACAGGACTGCATTTATGTTTTAAGCACATTCTTGCTTCCAACTGTTGAAGAGCGATTCGCGGATGGCGATTTCATCTTTCAACACAATCGAGCACCTGTTCATAATGCACGACCTGTGGCGGAGTGGTTACACGACAATAACATCCCTGTAATGGACTGGCCTGCAGAGAGTTCTGACTTGAATCCTGTAGAACACCTTTGGGGTGTTTTGGAACGCCGACTTCGTGCCAGGCCTCACCGACCGGCATCGATACCTTTTCTCAGTGCAGCACTCAGTGAAGAATGGGCTGCCATTCCCCAAGAAACTTCCAGTACCTGACTCAACGTATGCCTACGAGAGTGGAAGCTGTCATCAAGGCTAAGGGTGGGCCAACGCCAATTTTTAGCAAACAAATGTTTACTATTCCTTGATTTATAAATAAATACACACGTTCAAAGACTTACTTAGCTGTTTTTTGTGTACCTTATTTACCACAAATTTACTGTTGTTCTTCTTTTCAGCGATCACGGTCCCTGTAGACCAAGCGCTGCATCCACGATCTGCTTTCATCTTCTTCTGTCTCTCGCTGTCTCTCTCCACCGAGCGGGGATTCCTAATGCTGCGACGTCATTCTCTTTGTCATCTTTCCACCATGTGCGAGGTCGGCCTGATGGTCTTGTCGCTTGGAGGATGTCCTCAGTGCCTTATTAGGAATTCTGCTGGTCTCCAGTCTGACCACACGCCCAGCCTATTGCAGTCTTCTACTTGTTAATTTCTGGACGACGGTGGGCTGCTCCATCAACTAATAAATTTCAGTCTTACTTCGAACTTTTCATGTGCCATTCTCCAACAGATGCCCTTCTCATCACTTTTCTTTTGAAAACATTCGGTTTTTCTCTTTCTTTCTTCGTAAGCGTCCAGTTTTCCGAACATACTGTGCTATTGGGCAAATGATGGTGTTGTATATCTTCATCTTAGTGGTGACTGACAAAGCTTTACTTTTGAGTGGGCTGCTTAGAGCGTACAGACGTCTTGATTCTGAGGCTACTCTCTCGTTTATGTCTAGAGTTATGATATTTTTACTGTTGAAGTGCGATCCAACCCATTTAAACTGATGAAATTTTCTGAATCTAGATTGTTGGTCTATTTCAAGGTGTGGATTTGCGTTTATGTGTCGACCTATATTATGTTTTTTAATAGTTTATCAAAACTTCCATTTTGCTAGCACTGTGATTGAGAGATCTGTACAAGTCCTTCAGTTCTTCGTCTGTTTCAATGTGTAAGACTAAATCATCTGCATATGCCAGGAGTTTTACTTCACTGTGTTCGAAGCGGAGACCATTGTGTAGCCGTAAATTACTCTCTCGAACCACTTTCTCTAATGCAGGCTGAAGAGAAACACATGAAAGAGCATCTCCATGTCGTAAGCTTGTTTTGAGTGGCCTGTTGCTGCTAGTTACAAAATGTATTATTCAACATTATAGAAAATTGCTAACGATATACTCTGAAGAGCCAAAGAAACTGGCACTCCCGCCTACACATGTAGGGCCCCAGCGAGCTCGCAGAAGTGGTTCAGCACGACGTGGCATGGACTCGACTAATGTCGGAAGGGGAGGGAGTTGACATAATGAATCCTGCAGGGCTGTCCATAAATCCATAACGGTACGAGGAGGTGGAGGTCTCTCCTGAACAACACGTTGCAAGGCATCCCAGATAAGCTCAATAGTGTTCATGTCTGAGGGGTTAGATGGCCAACGGGAGTGTTTAAACTCAGAAGACTGTTCCTGGAGCCACTCTGTACCAATTCTGGAATTGTGGGGTGTTGCATTGTCCTGCTGGATTTGCCCAAGACTGTCGGAATACACAAAAGACGTGAATGGATGCAAGTGATCAGACAGGTTGGTTACGTACGTGTCACCTGTCAGAGTCGTATCTAGACGTATCAGGTGTCCCATATCACTCCAGCTGCACTTACAGAACCTCCACCATACTGGCATACAGAATTCATGCATTCTTGAGGTTGTCGCCATATCCATACACGTCCATCCGCTCGATACAATTTGAGTCGAGAATTGTCCGACCATGCAACATGTTTCCAGTCATCAACAGTCCAGTGTCGGTGTTGACGGGCCCACGTGAGGTGTAAAGCTCTGTGTTGTGCAGTCATCAAGGGTACATGAATGGGCCTTCGGCCCCGAAAGCCCATATCGATGATGTTTCGTTGAATGGTCGGTACGCTAACACTTGTTGATGACCCAGCATTAAAATCAGCAGCAATTTGCGGAAGGATTGCATTTGTGTCACGTTGTACGATTCTGTTCAGTCGTCGTTGGTCCCATTCTTGCAGGATCTTTATCCGGCCGCAGTGTTGTCAGAGATTTCATGTTGTACCTGATTCCTAATATTCACAGTACACTCGTGAAATGGTCGTACGGGAAAATCCCCACTTCATCGCTACCTCGGAGACGCTGCGATAATAGCACGTTTAAACTCACTGAAATCTTGATAACCTGCCATTGCAGCTGCAATAACGATCTAACAACTGCGCCAAACTCTTGTCTTATATAGGTGCTGTAGACCGCAGTGCCGTATTCTGCCTGTATTTGAGTACGCATGCCTATACAATTGCTTTGGCGCTTCAGTGTATTATCAGCGGTAAAGAGACGATTACTGTATTACTTGCGTCAGTGTGAGAACCAATTTCTCTTCCGCTGTAAAACATTGTGTCGATTCATGGCATATCTCGTTTTACATAGCCAAACACCCCGTAAAACAACGATTTCGACATTCTAGGGGACTGAAAAATTTATTGTCGTCCGCCGTTAAATCGTCTAACAGCGTGTAATACATTCCTGTGGTCAGTCGGCCGTATAGGCCTACATTGATTTTTTCTTATTTTCCAACCCTGTGCAGTTTTTTTTTTTTTTTTTTTTTTTTTTTTTTTTTTTTTTTTTTTTTTTTACGAGAAGTAATTTTCCATGCGTCTTCTTTGAGCTCACTGTTTCCCGATGGGAAATCAGTTATTATTAAAAACTGGTGCCATAAAACCTCCGACAGCTAGCGGAGCCACTGTTGACGTCACGAATGGTACCAGTACTATCCTTCGGCTAAGAGCGGCCTAAATTTGTGGCCTACCACTGCCCACCTTCTACTACCACGGTAGCAACGAGAATGTCCTTATCAGATTTCAGTCTAGTGCTATCACATTTATGTAATTTATGATGGTCTCGTCTGCCGACATCAACAATCTTGCAGGCTACAAACAAATAGAGTGCTCTAAGCCGACGCTATCTTTCGAACTGAAGAGAAGTAATATTATTTCACCGTTCAGATTACTGCAGCGCCTACGAGAAAGTAGCCCAAGGGGGAGAGGGAAGCATTTGCAAACAAGGCTAGAGGCAGACACGACCTGGTCATATGAAATACCAGAGGGAAAATGCTGCTGTCGGACCACAAAAAAGGCTCTGACTCAAAAGTGGCGCACATGCTGCTTTATTCTACCTTCCTCGGCACATTTAAAATATTCCCAAAAGTTTTGGCATACGAACATATTCCACTCTTTTTAACATACAGTTCACTTCTCATTCCAATAAAGCTATCTTAACTGTTAATTCCCTCACACTCTCTGTCTCACCTAAGTGAGTGAGGGCAGACCGACCCCCTGGAGGCTTCTGATCGCTGTTGTCTTTACTGAATTTCTCACTGGTGTTCAATTATCTGTTTATAATCTATCATAGCCAATGATAAAAAAATTCTTGGTTATACTGTGTTTTATGTAAGTAAGTCTGAATTCCGGCAAGTGGATATTTGTTGAAAGGTTATTGCTCTTGTGTTGTCTTTCTTTTAGTCCGCGTTCAGCTACTTAAAACTTAAGGCTTATGGTTATATTTTTTTTAATTTTGGAAAAGTAATTGTGGGCCTTCAGCCTTAGGACCTTATTGTTAAAATTACCTTTCAAGCTTAAACATTGCGGCCTTCTGCCTTTGAAAGGCTATCGTAATTTATTTTAAAATCTTCAAAGTTTATTGTGTGCCTTCGGCCGTTTGTATTGCATCTTGTTTATGTTTGTCTAGCCACCTTTCCTTGAGGCGTTCAGCCTAGCTGTGTAATATGTATATTTCACCCCCCATGAACCATGGACCTTGCCGTTGGTGGGGAGGCTTGCATGCCTCAGCGATACAGATAGCCGTACCGTAGGTGCAACCACAACGGAGGGGTATCTGTTGAGAGGCCAGACAAACGTGTGGTTCCTGAAGAGGGGCAGCAGCCTTTTCAGTAGTTGCAAGGGCAACAGTCTGGATGATTGACTGATCTGGCCTTGTAACAATAACCAAAACGGGCTTGCTGTGCTGGTACTGCGAACGGCTGAAAGCAAGAGGAAACTACAGCCGTAATTTTTCCCGAGAGCATGCAGCTTTACTGTAGCATGGAGAGCTGCATCAAACCAGTCTCAGGACTGAAGACCACAACAACAACAACATTTTAACTGCCTTTTTATCTTGTTGATTTTTAAGATTTCTTGTTTGGAGGCCTTCATCCGTGAAAGATTTGGAGTTTGATGTGTTATTGAATTACAATAAATTACAATTTTAAGGTGAAACTGACCCCAACCTTATTCGGCTCTTTCCACGATCCTAATAACCTTCCGGCATAAGAAGTCAGCCTCATTCTGCCAACGGCCTTGTCAAAGAGGGCGGAGGAGCGGATAGAGGTTCAGGGCACTCTCTTGCCCTAGGGGTGGGAAATTGTCCCTAAAGGCGGAAGAATCAGCAATGATCAACGACATGAGGATGCAGAAGGCAATGGAAACCACTGCATTAAAGACACGTAACGTGTATCCACAGGACATGTGGCCTGTAATTGAAGAAGTGTCATGATGATCTCTCCATTAGCAAAAGATTACGGAATAGTCCCCCATTCGGATCTCCGGGAGGGACTGCCAAGGGGAAGGTTACCATGAGAAAAAGATTGAATAATCAACGAAAGGATAACGTTCTACGAGTAGGGGCGTGGAATGTCAGAAGCTTGAACGTGGTAGGGAAACTAGAAAATCTGAAAAGGGAAATGCAAAGGCTCAATCTAGATATAGTACGGGTCAGTGAAGTGAAGTGGAAGGAAGACAAGGATTTCTGGTCAGATGAGTATCGGGTAATATCAACAGCGGCAGAAAATGGTATAACAGGTGTAGGATTCGTTATGAATAGGAAGGTAGGGCAGAGGGTGTGTTGCTGTGAACAGTTCAGTAACCGGGTTGTTCTAATCAGAATCGACAGCAGACCAACACCGACAACGATAGTTTAGGTATACATGCCGACGTCGCAAGTTGAAGATGAACAGATAGAGAAAGTGTATGAGGATATTGAAAGGGCAATGCAGTATGTAAAGGGGGACGAAAATCTAATAGTAATGGGCGACTGGAATGCAGTTGTAGGGGAAGGAGTAGAAGAAAAGGTTACAGGAGAATATGGGCTTGGGACGAGGAATGAAAGAGGAGAAAGACTAATTGAGTTCTGTAACAAGTTGCAGCTAGTAATAGCGAATACCCTGTTCAAGAATCACAAGAGGAGGAGGTATACTTGGAAAAGGCCGGGAGATACGGGAAGATTTCAATTAGATTACATCATGTAAGACAGAGATTCCGAAATCAGATACTGGATTGTAAGGCGTACCCAGGAGCAGATATAGACTCAGATCACAATATAGTAGTGATGAAGAGTAGGCTGAAGTTCAAGACATTAGTCAGGAAGAATCAGTACGCAAAGAAGTGGGATACGGAGGTACTAAGGAATGACGAGATACGTTTGAAGTTCTCTAACGCTATAGATACAGCAATAAGGAATAGCGCAGTAGGCAGTACAGTTGAAGAGGAATGGACATCTCTAAAAAGGGCCACCACAGAAGTTGGGAAGGAAAACATAGGTACAAAGAAGGTAGCTGCGAAGAAACCATGGATAACAGAAGAAATACTTTAGTTGATTGATGAAAGGAGGAAGTACAAACATGTTCCGGGAAAATCAGGAATACAGAAATATAAGTCGCTGAGGAATAAAATAAATAGGAAGTACAGGGAAGCTAAGACGAAGTGGATGCAGGAAAATGTGAAGACATCGAAAAAGATATGATTGTCGGAAGGACAGACTCAGCATACGGGAAAGCCAAAACAACCTTTGGTGACATTAAAAGCAACGGTGGTAACATTAAGAGTGCAACGGGAATTCCACTGTTAAATGCAGACGAGAGAGCAGATAGGTGGAAAGAATACATTGAAAGCCTCTATGAGGGTGAAGATTTGTCTGATGTGATAGAAGAAGAAACAGGAGTCGATTTAGAAGAGATAGGGGATCCAGTATTAGAATCGGAATTTAAAAGAGCTTTGGAGGACTTTCGGTCAAATAAGGCAGAAGGGATAGATAACATTCCATCAGAATTTCTAAAATCATTGGGGGAAGTGGCAACAAAACGACTATTCACGTTGGTGTGTAGAATATATATGAGTCTGGCGACATACCATCTGACTTTCGGAAAAGCATCATCCCCACAATTCCGAAGACGGCAAGAGCTGACAAGTGCGAGAATTATCGCACAATCAGCTTAACAGCTCATGCATCGAAGCTGCTTACAAGAATAATATACAGAAGAATTGAAAAGAAAATAGAGAATGCGCTAGGTGACGATCAGTTTGGCTTTAGGAAAAGTAAAGGGACGAGAGAGGCAATTCTGACGTTACGGCTAATAATGGAAGCAAGGCTAAAGAAAAATCAAGACACTTTCATAGGATTTGTCGACCTGGAAAAAGCGTTCGACAATATAAAATGGTGCAAGCTGTTCAAGATTCTGAAAAAAGTAGGGGTAAGCTATAGGGAGAGACGGGTCATATACAATATGTACAACAACCAAGAGGGAATAATAGGAGTGGACGATCAAGAACGAAGGGCTCGTATTAAGAAGGGTGTACGACAAGGCTGTAGCGTTTCGCCCCTACTCTTCAATCTGTACATCGAGGAAGCAATGATGGAAATAAAAGAAAGGTTTAGGAGTGGAATTAAAATACAAGCTGAAAGGATATCAATGATACGATTCGCTGATGACATTGCTATCCTGAGTGAAAGTGAAGAAGAGTTAAATGATCTGCTGAACGGAATGAACAGTCTAATGAGTACACAGTATGGTTTGAGAGTAAATCGGAGAAAGACGAAGGTAATGAGAAGTAGTAGAAATGAGAACAGCGAGAAACTTAACATCAGGATTGATGGTCACGAAATCAATGAAGTTAAGGAATTCTGCTACTTAGGCAGTAAAATAACCAATGACGGACGGAGCAAGGAGGACATCAAAAGCAGACTCGTTATGGCGAAAAAGGCATTTCTGGCCAAGAGAAGTCTACTAATATCAAATACCGGCCTTAATTTGAGGAAGAAATTTCTGAGGATGTACGTCTGGAGTACAGCATTGTATGGTAGCGAAACATGGACTGTAGGAAAACCGGAACAGAAGAGAATCGAAGCATTTGAGATGTGGTTCTATAGACGAATGTTGAAAATTAGGTGGACTGATAAGGTAAGGAATGAGGAGGTTCTACGCAGAATCGGAGAAGAAAGGAATATGTGGAAAACACTGATAAGGAGAAGGGACAGGATGATAGGACATCTGCTAAGACATGAGGGAATGACTTCCATGGTACTAGAGGGAGCTGTAGAGGGCAAAATCTGTAGAGGAAGACAGAGACTGGAATACGTCAAGCAAATAATTGAGGACGTAGGTTGCAAGTGCTACTCTGAGATGAAGAGGTTAGCACAGGAAAGGAATTCGTGGCTGGCTGCATCAAACCAGTCAGTAGCCTGATGACAAAAAAAAAATCACCTGTTCAGCCCAGCGGGTTTAGCGGGCATCTCAGCCAGAGATGGACCGACGCCTTAATGTCTTCTTCAATTTGTGATGCACATTCTCTTTAATAAATCAACGACGTTTTCTGAAATTGTAATCATTTGTTTGTCTGTACATGTACATAACATCAATCGATTTACGTCCCATTCGGAAAATTCCTTCGCGGTGTGTCTTTTACTCATCTTACGAATAAATGAAAATTATGCAGTTAATTGTGGAACAAGTCCGTCAGACTAGCATTGCCATTTTTAATACTGAAATGTGAATATGTCCAGAAAACAAAATACGTGTCCAGCATTGGTACATGCAGAGTCTGACAAGGAAAGAAACCAGCGGAAAGTCATGCACAGAATCGTAGACAATAGCGGGCGTGGTTACATCGACGTCTGGTCCTTAGCATGAACAATTTTAACGCTAGAGTCGTTTCGGGTCGTGTAGGGAGTAGGGGTGGGAGGGAGGGAGTTCGTGAGGTAGGCACCCCGTCTCCCTACCAAGAGCCCAAAAACTGACAAAAGGAGACAAGGAAGAAGGGCGATTTCAGAAATTTTATTTCATTTTTAGGTGACGGTGACAATACAACCAGTAATAGCTATAACAGTACAGAGTTTGAATTAAAACCAAATGGCAGAGTAGCTTAGCTTTATGGATAGCACAAAATATACAAAGGACATAACATTACATACAAGTCTATTCTTACAATGGTATCGTATTCAAGATAGTTTGAGTGTACGTAAGTACATACAAGTTCTTAATTTAAAAAGTATACAATGGAACTATAATTTAAGTCTTTATATAAAAATGTATGCTCTTAATTGGTGTGTGCACAAAGGTACAACGCTTATTCTAATGGGATTGCTTTCATAAGGTTACTTGAGCCACGTGCCAAGTTTAAATCTGTATATCAACTTCTTGTAAGCTTCTTTCAATAGAATTGTTGTTATTTACATCTTATCTTTAGATTAAAAAGGTAACGCTTGCATGTAGGTGAAAACACTTTGCACCACTTTCCTGTACAGTACTTCTTGTGCTTCTGTGTGCTTAGTGCCTGCCAGTATTACATGATTCAGATCGGCAACCTCGGTTTGGTCCTGATCACGAAGTCCAGAAACTAGAATTTGTATTGGATGTAAATGAGCAGGGTAACATCTGTATCTCAGACTCATACGAATGATAGACGTCAGATGATGTTTACTTAACTTCCCGTAGTCGAGCGAGATATCTGCCAACCGCTTTATTTTGTTGACGGATCGTGATCCTGCGCTGGAAAAACAGCTGCATGAAGAACCGGAAGTGCAAAATGGCTAAGCAGGGATGGCTAGAGGACAAATGTAAGGATGTAGAGGCTTATCTCACTAAGGTAAGTTAGATACTGCCTACAGGAAAATTAAAGAGACCTTTGGAGAAAAGAGACCACTTGCATGAATATCAAGAGCTCAGATAGAAACCCAGTTCTAAGCAAAGAAGGGAAAGCAGAAAGGTGGAAGGAGTATATAGAGGGTCTATACAAGGGCGATGTTCTTGAGGACAATTTTATAGAAATGGAAGAGAATGTAGATGAAGGTGAAATGGGAAATATGATACTGCGTGAAGAGTTTGACAGGGCACTGAAAGACCTAAGTCGAAACCAGGCCCCGGGAGTAGACAACATTCCATTAGAACTACTGACAGCCTTGGGAGAGCCAGGCCTAACAAAACTCTATCATCTGGTGAGCAAGATGTATGAGACATCAGACTTCAAGAAGCAATAGGCAATAGTGACCGTACGACTGATCTTAGAAGAAAAATTAAGGAAAGGCAAACCTACGTTTCTAGCATTTGTAGACTTAGAGAATGCTTTTGACAATGTTGACTGGAATACTGTCTTTCAAATTCTAAAAGTGGCAGGGGTAAAATACAGGGAGCGAAGGGCTATTTACAAATTGTACAGAAACCAGATGGCAGTTATAAGAGGCATGTAAGGGAAGCAGTGGTTGGGAGGGGAGTGAGATAGGGTTGTAGCCTATCCCCTATGTTATTCAATTTGTATACTGAGCAAGCAGTAAACGAAACAAAAGAAAAAATTCGGAGATGGAATAAAAATCCATGGAGAAGAAATAAAAACTTTGAGGTTCGCCGATGACATTGTAATTCTGTCAGAGACAGCAAAGGACTTTGAAGAGCAGTTGAACGTATAATGGACAGTGACTTGAAAGGAGGATATAAGATGAGGATCAACAAAAGCAAAACGAGGATTATGGAATGTAGTCGAATTAAATCGGGTTATGCTGCGGGAATTAGGTTAGGAAATGAGACGCTTAAAGTAGTAAACGAGTTTTGTTATTTGGGGAGCAAAATAACTGATGATGGTCGAAGTAGAGAGGATATAAAATGTAGACTGCCAATGGTAAGGAAAGCGTTTCTGAAGAAGAGAAATTTGTTAACATCGAGTATAGATTTAAGTGTCAGGAAGTCGTTTCTGAAAGTATTTGTATGGGGTGTAGCCATGTATGGAAGTGAAACGTGGACGATAAATAATTTAGACTAGAAGAGAATAGAAGCCTTCGAAATGTGGTGCTACAGGAGAATGCTGAAGATTAGGTAGGTAGATCACATAAATAATGAGGAGGTATTGAATAGAATTGGAGAGGAGACAAATTTGTGGCACAACTTGACTAGAAGAAGGGCTCGGTTGGTAGGGCATATTCTGAGGCATCACGGGATCACTAATTTAGTATTTGAGAGCAGCGTGGAGGGTAAAAATCGTAGAGGGAGACCAAGAGATGAATACACTAAACAGATTCAGAAGGATGTAGGTTGCAGTAGGTACTGGGAGATGAAGAACCTTGTACAGGATAGCGTAGCATGGAGAGCTGCATCAAACCAGTCTCTGGACTGAAGACCACAACAAGAAACAATGAAGAACCGGTCAGCTTCCAACACCCAACAACAACAGTGCATCATGAGCTGAAACCACCACCAACCGTGTTGGAAGTCAAAGACGATTACAAACTATTCCTGGCCCGTCTGAAGCAGTGGACAAGAGCGGGCTGTACACTGCGAGGATTCAGCTGGCCAACGGTGAAGATTTCCGGTGGGTGACAAAGGAGGTGTCGGATCCTTCGATGCCTTCCCACACACACGCCATCGTGCCATAACGACCGCGTGAGGCAGTCTTCAAGGGATTTCCGCGATCGGCAACCCCAGACTTCCTCAGAAAAGAGCCGCAGGACCTCATCTTCATGCTGTGCACTGTCTCTTGCGTCAGGGGTCTCCAATCACCGTCGTAGCTGTAGACAGCTTGGAGAACCGGAAGGTCTTCTACCTGACGAAGGTGGCACGCACTAGTCAGTGTTGAAAATTTGTGGTAATATCTTACGAGACCAAACTGCTGAGGTCATCGGTCCCTAAGCTTACACACTACTTACTCTAACTTACACTAACTAACGGCAAGGACAACACACACCCCGATGCCCGAGGTAGGACTCGAACCTCCGACGGGGGGAGCCGCGCGCACTGTGACAAGACGCCCAGACCGCGCGGCTAATCCGTGCGGCGGTCAGTGTTGACCCACTACGACAGAATAGAGGAGCTGCCCAGTGCTTTCGCTGTAAATGGGCGAGGCATGTGGCTCGCCACTGAACCTTCCCCGAAGTGTGCGTGAAGTGCGCAGGCAACCACACCTGCGCTCCGTGCCCGCTGCCGACGACGCGCGAGCCCACGTGCAGCAACTGCGGCGGGGCGCACACGGCGAGTTACCGTGGCTGCAGATGTCTTAAGCTCCTTTCACACGATCGACTTTCATGTCTCGATTGACTACGCGCGACGTGTGCGTCTACTGGAGCGCCTCTAGCGTTTTATTCGCGCACTGAGTCTCGTCTGATTTGAGTACTGATTGCCGTTTACACATCAGCGCCTAAATTGCCGGTGTTGAAAGAGTGCTCTGTTGTGTAGTTCGACATCTGAATGGAGAACGTGAAAGACCATCCTTTTTATTGAAAAATCGAAATAAATGTAAGAACAAGCAATGGTAATGGAGTTTATTAATGACTGCAGCAAAAGTAGTGGAAGTTCTCAAAGGGCGTGTGGTAAATTCTTTAAGTTCTGAGAACTGAAAAAATAGGAAAAGTATCATCCAAATATTTCAGAAGATATGTAAATATTTGGCAACGGCCTTGCCGCAGTGGATACACCGGTTCCCTTCAGATCAACGAAGTTAAGCGCTGTCTGGCTTGGCCGGCACTTGGATGGGTGACCATCCGGGCCGCAATGTGCTGTTGGCATGTTTCGGCGTGCACTCAGCCTCGCGATGCCAATTGAGGAGCTACTCGACCGAATATTAGCGGCTCCGGTCACAGAAAACCATCATAACGACCGGGAGAGCGGTGTGCTGACCACACGCCCCTCCTATCCGCGTCCTCAGGTGAGGATGACAAGGTGGTCGGATGGTGCCAAATGGGCCACTTGTGCCCTGAAGACGGAGTGCTTTATATAATTACTTGCTCGATATAACATGTATTTGCAAACCCATGAGCCAATATGCAGAACGCAGTAAATAGCCTCTTTTTGTTTTATCTTTTGCATCTTGTTTTCTTGCTAAGTGCCTAATGAGGACAAAAATTATTTTTCTCGTCCAATAGTTCTGACTTTTTCACTGTTGAAATAATTTTTTTTAAAACACGTATATCTATCTACGTTTTTATTTCGGCACGTTGTAGGTTTTTTCTGTATAATATTTCGTGTCTTCTGTTGGAGAAAAGTAGTAGGAAAAAACACCAGGCCCTTGTGTAACTTTTCAGTGTGCCACGAAAACAAAGCAAAAAACCGAAAATTAAGAAGACACGAAAGCACAGAAAGCATTTCTACTATAGGAGGGAGCTCGACCAGAATAGGTTCTAACTTCCGACGTTAGCAGACGCCGCCATAGTCCCTTATCTCTGCTCACGAGCAGCGAACAGTATAGTCGGAAATTTTGAATTCCACACTCGGCACAATGTATAGATCACTGACCGGCCGCTGTGGCCGAGCGGTTCTAGGCTCTTCAGTCCGGAACAGCGCTGCTGCTACGGTCACAGGTTCGAATCCTGCCTCGGGCATAGATGTGTGTGATGTCCTTAGGTTAGTTAAGTGTAAGTAGTTCTCAGTCTACGGGACTGATGACCTCAGATGTTAAGTCCTATGGTGCTTAGAGCCATTTTTTTATGGATGGGTGACGACTTGGGCACACTCACGTCGTGGCTGGTTGCTGATATACCCGCAGGCACGAAAGGCACACGCACTTCGAGTAGTCGACTTCGGCCATAAAGTCGCTCCTGTGAAACAGTCTTAAAAGCAGTGCCAGTTCGATAGCGCAGCGTCCCGTACAGCCGAAGACTGCCTGTTGCAGACGACAGCCGTATCCAGGCACGCGGGCGAGCACCGACGCTATGAAAACTGACAGCAGCGCCTCTGGATGAGGGAGCGGAAGAAGAGGGCGTCTGCGCGCCAGAAAGCACGTGATGGCATGCCGGACCGCCTGTGAGTCAACTTCGCAGGCAAACAGAAGACACCAGCGCAGCCGCAGGCGGCAGGGTAGCGCGCGCACTTCTGTCTGAACCAGTGCTGGCGGGAACTGACACCTTGAATGCTGCAGGGGTGCCCATAAATCCGTAAGAGTACGAGGAGGTGGAGGTCTCTTCTGAACAGCACGTTGCAAGGAATCTCAGATATGTTCAATAATGCTCATGTCTAGGGAGTTTGTTGGCCAGCGGAACAGTTTAAACTCGGAGAGTGTTCCTGGAGCCACTCTGTAGCAATTCTGGACGTTTGGGGTGTCGCATTGTCCTGCTGGAATTGCCCAAGTCCGTCGTAATGCACAATGGACATGATGGACACTGGTTATCAGACAGGATGCATACGTACGTGTCACATGTCAGAGTCATATCAAGGGTATCAGGGTTCCCATATCACTCCAACTACGCACGCCCCACACCATTACAGAGCTTCCACCAGCTTGAACAGTCCCCTGCCGACGTGCAGGGTCCATGGATTCAAGGGATTGTCTCCATACCCATACACATACATCCACTCGATACAATTTGAAAGGAGTGTCGTCCGACCAGGCAACATGCTTCCAGTTGAAACGTCCCCTTTGAACAATTATACAAGACTGTGCTTAACCTGACACACAATATTGTTTTCTTATTGGCAACGTTACGTAGCGCTCAATATGAAAATCACTGGCTGTGCTGTGTGCAGTCTGTGGCTGCTTTGCATTGTTGTAATTCTCGCCATTGTAGTGTTAGGCAGCTGGATGTGAACAGCGCATAGCGTTGCGCAGTTGGAGGTGAGCCGCCAGCAGTGGTGGATGTGGGGAGAGAGATGGCGGAGTTTTGTAATTTGTCATGAACTGCTATATTTATATATGATGATATCAAGGTAAATACATTGTTTGTTCTCTATTAATATCTTTCATTTGCTAACTATCCCTATCTGTAGTTAGTGCCTTCCATAGTTTGAATCTTTCATTTAGCTGGCAGTAGGGGCGCTCGCTGTATTGCAGTAGCTTGAGTAGCGAAGATTTTTGTGAGGTAAGTGATTTGTGAAAGGTATAGTTTAATGTTAGTCAGGGCCATTCTTTTGTAGGGAATTTTGAAAGTCAGATTGCGTTGCGCTAACAAAATATTGTGTGTCAGGTTAAGCACAGTCTTGTATAATTGTTCAAAGGGGACGTTTCATATGGCGACCCTGCCAGGATAGCCTACTTACATAGAGAAAACATAAACAGCCTACTTACACAGTCACCAACAGTCCAATGTCGGTGTTGACCGGACCAGGCGAGGTGCAAAGCTTTGTGCCGTGCAGTCATCAGGTATACACGAGAGGGCCTTCGTTGAATGGTTCTCACGCTGACACTTATTGATGACCCGGCACTGAAATCTGTAGCAGTTTGCGGAAGGGTTGCACTTCCGTCACGTTGAACGATTCTCTTCAGTCGTCGTTGGTCCCGTTCTTGCAGAATCTTTTACAGGCCGCAGCGATGTCAAAGATTTGGTGTTTTACCGGATTCATGATATTTACAGTACACTGGTAAAATAGTCGTAGGGGAAAGTCCATACTTCATCACTAGCCCGTAGATGGTGTGCCCTATTACTCGTACGCCGACTATAACACCACGTTCAAACTCACTTAAATCTTGATAACCTGCCATTGTAGCAGCAGTAACCGATATAACAACTGCCTCAAACATTTGTTGTCTTATGTAGGCGTAGCCGACCGCAGCGCGGTATTCCGCCTGTTTGCACGTATCTCTGTATTTGAAAACACATACCTATACCAGTTTCTTTGACGCATTGATATATATACTCATATACCCACATTCAGTTTTTTTTACGAATAGTAAATCGTACTTCACTTGTTCCATGCGACATCGAGTACATAGAATAAGCATTCGAGCCTATAATAATTTTTTAAACGAAAATAATGGGCTTGCTTCAGTGGTCAACTGAAAAACATTTTAAAAAATTGGTACACAATATTTCTAATATTTCTAGCTCAGTCCCTGTACTGATTAGATGTATTTACACATTCACACATATAACAATTCATCACTGTCTTCAGTATCAGTGTCATTTCAAGTAATATGTTACAAAACTGTTTGAAATGTTTTTGAACAAAGAGAGGTGGATGGGAGGAATAGAATGTAGCGAATCCAACACATTCTCCTTCTTTGCGATCGTAACTGCACGTCGCTGCGTATACAGACGGTCCTACTCTAGTGGCTGTCGTGCTCAACTTCCTTTACCTTTCTTTAACAAACTAACTACATCAAGTTGTACGTCAGAATTGCGGCTGGTCTTGTATTTTAGTGAAAATTCACATCCCTTTTCGTACTTCAGCCATTGAATTCCCGGCCAATTAATTTTGCTTTACTGTGGTTTCTTCCAATGTCTTGGTAGATAAAAAGTGAGTACGTTCCATTCGAACTATTTTAAAAGCATTTTTCTTTTTGCATTCTTTAACAGTGGTTACCCTATCATCTGGAAAATAATTATGTGTTGCTTTTCTACTCTTTGCTTCCTTCAAGCCAAAGTCAGCATCATCTGGTGGCAAGCATGATCTGATAAAGAAAATTATGATTCATGATTTCTGTTTCCAAACCAGGTTCTGCTAACAGTCTTTTCAAGACAAGTGCCTTTTATACGTTCCGATTTTTCCAGCGGAGCTGTCGCATTGTGAAACCACACGTTTGAAGTGTTCTCCATGCTCCTTCAGACGCTTAACTAGGCAAGATGCAAGGTCTCACGACCGTCTTCACGCTTCCGTTTCATTCCACATGTGCATAAAAGTATTCCTTTGATCAAACGAATGTATTCCAAAGTTGTACAAATTGGAACTATTCTCATAGTATTATAATGATATGGACAGTTTTGGCAAAGAGACATCTTCTGCAGATCACAAGCCAGCACGTAAAATCCATCGGAAACTTCTTTAAAGTCAGTATCGCCATTGGACTGTTGTTTATTTACAGTGTTACATTCACACTTACTCAATCATGATTTTGGCTTCAAAGTGCCATTATCAAGTGTTTTAGGTGTTATAAATTGCCATCTTCTAGGCAATTTATAACACTTTGAAGCCAAAATCGTGATTGAGTAAGTGTGAATGTAACACTGTAAATAAACAACAGTCTAATGGCGGTACCGACTTTAACGAAATATATTATGACTGTGGCCCCGAATTACGAAAAAATTATTCTAAAAAATTATCATCGGAAATATTTTCTGCGTCCAGTTTCAAATTCTTCCTAGCCTGAGCAGCTTTTCTTCAGTGCACTTCCCTTTCTTGGTTCATGGACAGCAATTTAGTTTCATTTTGTTCCACTGAAATCTTTGTATTAGTCACATCACATGAATTACATGTAGCTTGAAATGGAAATTAAATTTTGTTGAAAAAATATTGTAACAGTATTTACCTTTTGCTGGTGTTTTACGTTTTTCACCACTTTCCTAGACGTACATCTGCATATTTTGGAAATTCAGAAAGCTGGGTTTAAATATTTTCTTTCACGATGTTTAATTCTCGGGTAATGACTTGATACACAGAGGTTTGAATATTTTCTGTTAGGGTTTTATTTCTTGCGTAGTGACTCTCATAGCCAGGAAATGATCTCATACGATAAATAGCATTGGTGTCATAAATTTTATTGCGTGGGGTCTTCTTGCTTTGGTATGCAGGACACAGTCGTCCATCAGATACTTAAAACGTGTTCAGAAAAAATGGTCTACAAACCTGAATGCTATCGTTTTCCACCCGTAGAAAGTATCGAAATGATGTCGGTTACTTATTTCCAGCAGCATTTGGCGGCCGTTTGTATTGAACGTTGAATGACTGCACTGTTCCTCGAAGATAAACATTTTGTAGTGAAACAAACATTTTGTTGTGAGTAGTCGCTGAGCCGTGGGAGGCTCGCAATCGATTTCGCGTGGCTTGATGTGGGGCGTTATTCACTGGCGCTACTGCTGGTAGCGCGAATCGATTGTAGCTTGCCTCTAATTGTCTCTGGCAGAGCGGATCCTGAAGTAGGCCTCGAGCAGCGTTGGTGGGGCAGTAAGAGTGCGGCAGCGAGTGACAGCGGACTAAAGATGATCACGGCCTGACTTTCGGCAACACCGACTTAAAGGAAGGCCTCGGCGCTTGCTCGTGACGTCACGTCAGCTAGGCACGTCGAACGCCAGGTCTGTTGCAGGCATACTCATAAAGGTGGTGTCTCCCTCCCTGACACAGGAAATTGTGAAACTATTGGCGGTAGTTGACCAACACACATTGTTCTCAGAGATTTCTGCAATCAATTAATTGTGCAGTTCATTACACTTCTTAACAAACAGTGTACTCCTGAACTTAAATTTCCACCTGTTTTGAGGATTGACATGTAAAAACAACTTCATGGTCCAGCAGCAACAGAATTCGTGCTTCTTTACCTTATTTGTAAATCTGAGGACGTTACGTTTGTACTGGGTTGCTTTTACAAGAAACTGTGAACATATTGGTGCTCTTCTTTAGGTATCTTGATTGACTATGGGGTGAGGAGCACTGAATGTTAATGAAATATCTTGCGATTGTACACGTTGGGGGAGCGGGTGGGGGACAGAAGAAGAGGCAAAAGAGAGATACTTGTTTTATCAAATAATTTTTTTTTATCTTATAAACTTTCTTCTTTCAGTTGCAAGAGGGGAATATTTATCATTTCTAATGCTCATGTTTAAAAAAGTTTAAGCTCAGCAGTCTTTTCGATGTATGAAGCTGTTTTGATTCCTGTTTAGAATTCCTTTCGTTGAAAACGACTGTAATCTAATGACTGGCAACAGTTGGACGTTTACACATGTAAATTAGTTCACACTTCCAGTGACGATGTCAAACGAAAATAAATAAATAAATAAAAGAAACGAGTTAATTGTAAAGGGGTTGGGGTAAGTTTCGATAGCAAAATGGATCAAGTAAATATAGTTACTTGAATGTGAACTTTCCGAAGCTTGCAATGGGGCAAAGCATCTTCTCATATTGATCTACGTTTGTTTCAATAGGATTCAGTAACACAGAACTATGATCTTCATTTGTAGCTGTACGATAGTAGTGAAATCTTTCATCTAAATAAAACTGCAAAATCCAAAACAATACCAAAATCCAAACATAAGAGATTTATAGTGATACGCACGCCCAGGCGTTTCTGCCTGCAACAGACCTGGCGTTCGCCGTGCCTAGCTGACGTGACGTCACCAACAAGCGCCGAGGCCTTCCTTTGAGTCGGTGTTGCTTTCGGACATGGCGGGTCATTCGGCCGTTAGCTCTGTGTATGATCAGAGTTGGTGTCGCTGGTGAAATCGGAGTTACCACACTGAGCTGAGAACGGTATCCTTCTGTACGCGCCCGCTGATATTTTTATCTTCGAGGAACAGTGCAGTCATTCAACGTTCAATGCAAACGGCCTCGAAATGTTACTAGAAATATGGAACCGACGTCATTTCAATACTTTCTACATGTGGAAAACGATAGCATGAAGGTTTGTAGACCATTTTTTCTGAACACGTTTTAATTATCTGATGGACGACTGTGTCATTGCATATCAAAGCCAGAAGCGCCAAGAAGACCCCACCCAATAAAACTGATGACACCAACGTTATTTATCGTATAAAATCATTTCCTGGCTATCAGACTCAACACACAAGAAATAAAATCCTAACAGAAAATATTCAAACCTCTGTGTATCATGTGTATCAAGTCATTATGCAAGAAATAAACCTCCAGCGTTGATATTCCATGCTGTGCGGGACTTAACGCTGGGAGCTGTACAGTACGTTTCCAGGGTTATCAGATATCTGCCAACACATCGTTCATTGACGGTCAGTACTACGATACGTCCACATCTATTGCCTGCTTTTGATGGTTTACTGAAATATTTGTTTGAGCGTAATTATCTGGGCTATGGCTCTGTTGCTTCAGATTATTAAGATTTCTAATCAGTCGAATGTTTGGCTGTATATGCAATTGTGGCTATATTGGGGATTTCTGAGTACCACTGAGAGCTTCATTGTAATGTATTTGTATTGGCTACTGTGGCGAAATAAATAAGAAAATTAAATTTATTAAATTTTTTGAAAAGAAAAAAAATAGGGACATGGAACTTTAACTTCAGAGTTTTTGAAAGGCTTTTTTACGGACTGTATTGAGCGGCTTGAATGCGGACAAATTCAGTGCTGCATGAAATTTGCCTGTAAAATAGTTTACAATTCCGATTAATAATATTTTTGAATTCTACGTATTTGTTGATTTATTCAGAGTTCTCACCTTAAACGTAGAATTAGTCCTTCTGCCACAATATTAATTCATTAGCCGCCATCAATTTTCTTCTGTTTGTTGACCGTGCGTATCTTCCTAAGTTGGCATCGGTTTCCTTCACGAAGACGGTGGAAACAAAATACAATGCTACGTCGCTTTAAATAATTCTCGTAAAAGTTACATACTTTTCACTATTTTTTATTCACAAGACAATAAGACTTGCTATGCTCGTCGCACAAATCATAAATACTAACAAGATGGCTGCCTTTAAGCACACACCAAAAATTACGTCCATCCCCTACAAGGTAGCAATCGAGAGTGTATCTTAACTGCTTCTTGGAGTATGAAACAAAAGAGAATCAGATGTGGACATTACAGAGATTATGTCCTACAATCCTCTCAATTTAATCTTTGGCGCGGAATTTAAAGTATTGTATCTCTCTGCGTCGTAATGTGTCATTACACTATGCACAGTATGAAAGACTAAATTCATTGGTAAGCCTTAATGTTAGATTTTCCCACTGATATAGCCGGCAGCTTCCTTGTGCCGTAGTATTCTTGGGTTTTGGCAGTAAGCCGTGTCAAAAATTCTGTAGGTTAAATTGTGACCTTAAGGCTTAAATATTTTTAAGGTTTTTGCATTTAATCTTGTATTTAAGATTTTGTTTTCTTGAACAGAATTTCCTGTATTTTATATGTGTTAAAATTTTGTTGTAGATTTCCATCTAAATACCACAGAAGGAACCACTGCTTGTAAGATCTAAGCATTAAACAACACAACATTTTCCTTACATAACTGCTTGGTTCACCCAAGGTTCCTTGCTGTGTGGTTTAGCTAAATTACAATTATACCTTATTCTCTGGGCATTTATTAAGTTTTCCTGTATCAATTTTTGTTCAGCTAAATGGCTTAAGAGACATAACCTTCGCCAATAGTATGTTTTCTCGATATTTTGTAAATTTGGTTAAAGATAAGTTTTTGAAATTTGGTGGCACATTAAGAGGCTTTATGATGACCATTTATCGAGAAGGAGGCCATTGATATTTGCTTAATTTGTTTGTTTGGCCTATGTCTAACCCAAGTGGTGTCTCCTAACAGCCCTAATTATTTTTTTTAGTTTTGCGGCCGGTTTTTCAGCGGCTGGTGACCGCGCGGGCTTGGTGTTCATTGGCTGCCTTTGAGGCGGCGTCCGCGATTGTTGCCTGTTAATAAATTTTAAGTTATGAGTGACTTAAGTTCTGACCTATAGGACCTTGTTTAAAGTTTCACTTAAAGCTGTACACGCCCATGTTGTGAATTTCGGCTAACTAAGTTTTTTCTAAACTTGCTCAAGCACAAGGTACTCTCTTGATTATTATGTTACGCGAATATTTTCAAATCATTTAACCGTATTTACTGGTTTGAGCCTAAACTGGTACGGTGCTTGCATCACGTGTGGACAAGCTTAATCTAGTTAGCTGTTTCTGTACTTGATAAAATTTTCAGTAAATTTTATGCTGATTTTAGCAGTGTGTTTGCCCGCTTGTGTTCTAAGGGGCTATTGATTACAAAAAAAAATTCTTCACTGTCTTACTTTTATTCTGGCTCTGTGCTTTGTGGCTTGTTGAGATAAAATCATTTATTAAAGTCAGTTGTTACTGTTAGCAACTAATTAGCCTTACCCTGTCACTCATAATTATATGTGATTATTGTATTTATTTATTCACGCTATTATGTGGTCGTTAAATAAATGTAACCAATGAAACGCTGCTCTACTGGGTTCGCCCTCTCACGCTTTCCTTGTCCTACCACATCCTGTGTTTAGGGATTTCAGTCACCTACCTTCCGGCAGGAATCAAACCGTCTCCTGAACTGTTCTTCGCCTATTCTTGAAGAGCATTTTAATCAACATGAGCAGACTCTGTCGATAAAAACTTCTCCTTTAATCAGTTTTTCTTTTCTTGTTGTATAATATTGTCCAGTATTTCGGAGGCACTTCCTTCTATGTGGCTTCCAGGCTTCGAAGTTTCTTGTACGTTTTCTTCCTCTCTGTTTCAAAGATGACTCACTGTTCTCTGCAGTTTCCTCTCTCTGCACTGTGACGAAAAATTTATGATAAAAATAGGTGCTGCAAATACAAGAACTCCAAGTGGAAAGAAATCAAACTTAAATTTAACACTGAAGTCAAAAAATCAAATATGAACTCCATGAACATAGAATAATAAAAGCTTTCGAAAAAGAGCAAGTGGAAATAAGTAACGTTAAAAAAAATGTAAGCAGTCAAATTTCGACCTTGGAAACTGATGTTGATACTGATCTGGCACTTGTTGAAAGCAGTTTTGTCGAACAGGTGAAGAGAGTAGACGACAAATCCACAGAAAGTTTAATATTAAGTAACAACAAAACCAGCACCCTAGAAAATAGTGTTTCTATTCTGTGCAAAAAGGTTGAAGAATTGTCCAACGATGTAGTTAATAGAAATCTTGTTACCAATGTTGATGCCATATTTTACGACATTCCAGTGATAAACTTTTTACGTGAAGGTAGTTTACATCCTGTAGTTTTTCTGCAGTGTTGTAGAAATAATTTTGTGTTCTAATATGACTGACATTCGGAAAATTAAGTTTGTTAATTAATTTGTACGACGTGAAGCATTAACTTGGGCTAAACAGCATACTAATGATGACCCATCCTAAGCAAATTTTGAGAAAGGATTTTAGATGGGTTTTGTTCAGAGACTAAACAAGCTAGAATAAAACGCGAGTTTCTCAGTGGACCAATAAGTGAGGAAATGTGTAGTAGTGGCAATGCTACTGTAGAGGTATCCAATGACACTGTTAAAGGATTAAGGGACGTTAATGATAATATCACAGCAAATGAAACTATTGATTTAATAGGCATTTATAAATGATCGTGTTAAATCAGTTACCAGTTACGACAGTAGGCTGCTTAATGGAAATGAATCCTTATTATAAAATATGTGATTCAATAATGACACTTTTGAGAAAGATGAAAGGCTTTAGAAAGGTGATTAGAAATCTGTATTCAAATTTATATCCAGACTGGTGGCGTAAAATTAAATATGTTATTGTAAGACATAGTGGTGATGTATTGAAACAAGTAAGTGTACATTGATAAATGAAATTCTCAGCGAGGTTAATAATGATGTCCCTGTTAATTTAATGAAAGTGTGCCAAGGCAATGAAAATGGTAAGAACAACGTATGTGTCAAAGATGATTTCGCATGAATACCTTGATATATGATAGTATTTTCTTTCCTCCATGTTGTTACAAGTAAATTCGTGCTGTTGTTCAGTATGAGTAAGCGTCTGAGATATTTATGTGGTGAGTTAGCATGGAGGTTGAACTGGTTGCAGTTGAAGTGAAATAAGTAAAAATATATCTGTTCGACAACAGAAATTCAAACAGTGTTCACATCATTTAAGAAAATGAAGCCCAGCATCCCCTAGAATAGAACAAGAAGATGCGTTTCAGAATCTGGCATGAACAGGGATTATAAGCCTACAACTTCCGACAACAACGAAGAACAGAAACAGATGAGCACTACGAAAGTTGACTATTTAAATTCTACCGTTGCTACCTCTCTACACTGTGTCACTATATCAGTCTGACAAGTGTTGTGAAACTGTGACCAGCCGCCCAAATGTGAACGCCCTTCAGATATACTGAATATACACTACTGGCCATTAAAATGGATGCACCAAGAAGAAATGCCAATGATAAACGGGTATTCATTGGACAAATATATTGTACTAGAACTGAAATGTGATTAGATTTTCACGCAGTTTGGGTGCATAGATCCTGAGAAATCAGTGCCCAGAACAACCGGCTCTGACCGTCATAACGGCCTTGATACGCCTGGGTATTGAGTCAAACAGACCTTGGGTGGCGTGCACAGGTACAGCTGCCCATGGAGCTTCAACGCCATACCACAGTTCATCAAGAGTAGTGACTGACGTATTGTGACGAGCCAGTTGCTCGGCCACCATTGACCAGACGTTTTCAGTTGGTGAGAGATCTGGAGAATGAGCTGGCCACGGCAGCAGTCGAACATTTTCTGAATCCAGAAAGGCCCGTACAGGACCTGCAACATGCGGTCGTGCATTATCCTGCTGAAATGTAGGGTTTCGCAGGGATCGAATGAAGGGTACAGCCACGGGTCGTAACATATCTGAAATGTAAAGTCCGCTGTTCAAAGTGCCGTCAATGCGAACAAGAGGTGACCGAGACGTGTAACCAATGGCACCCCATACCATCACGCCGGGTGATACGCCAGTATGGCAATGACGAATACACGCTTCAAATGTGCGTTCACCGCGATGACGCCAAACACGGATGCGACCATCATGATGCTGTAAACAGTACCTGGATCCATCCAAAAAAATGACGTTTTGCCATTCGTGCACCCAGGTTCGTCGTTAAGTACACCATCGCAGGCGCACCTGTCTGTGATGCAGCGTCAAGGGTAGCCGCAGTCATGGTCTCCGAGCTGATAGTCCATGCTGCTGGAAACGTCGTCGAACTGTTCGTGCAGATGGTTGTTGTCTTGTAAACGTCCCCATCTGTTGACTCACGGATCGGGACATGGCTGCACGATCCGTTACAGCCATGCAGATAAGATGCCTGTCATCTCGACTGCTAGTAATACGAGGCCGTTGGGATCCAGCACGGCGTTCCGTATTACCCTCCTGAACCTACCGATTCCATATTCTGCTAACAGTCATTGGATCTCGACCAACGCGAGCAGCAATGTCGCGATACGATAAACCGCAATCGCGATGGGTTACAATCCGACCTTTATCAAAGTCGGAAACGTGATGGTACGCATTTCCCCTCCTTACATGTGGCATGATAACAACGTTTCACCAGGCAACACCGGTCAACTGCTGTTTGTGTATGAGAAATTGGTTGGAAACTTTGCTGATATCAGCACGTTGTAGGTGTCGCAACCGGCGCCAACCTTGTGTGAATGCTCTGAAAAGCTAATCGTTTGCATATCACAGCATCTTCTTCCTGTCGGTTAAATTTCGCGTCTGTAACACGCCATCTTCGTGGTGTAGTAATTTTAATGGCCAGTAGTGTACTTTGGGTTATAAGAAGGTGGTCATGGTGCGTGGCCAAGACGGTGTTAGTCACCAGTCGCGAGGGGCCGTTTGGATCCGACGTGGCATTGATTATGCTCATCCTGAACCCATAGATTTCGTATTCGCAAGAGGGTCGCCGTACCTTCACCAACGCCAACAGCAATATTGCGGAACGATACGCTGCACTCTCGACAGCCCAGCACAGATCTGCCTCTCTGGAATTCCGACGCTTGATGCTGGATATTTGTACTTCTTACACGAAGGATAACAGGAATTTCTCGTGAACAACTGACATTCAACTGTGATGTCTGAAAGAGAAACCCGCTGAGAACGGACCAGGATGTTGTATCGTCTCACAGGCGCGTTATGTTTGGTTTTGAAGTTTGTTGTTCTAACAAGGGAACCTCCCCATCGCAGCCCCCTCAGATTTAGTTATAAGTTGGCACAGTGGATAGGCCTTGAAAAACTGAACACAGATCAATTGAGAAAACAGGAAGAAGTTGTGTGGAACTGTGAAAAAATAAGCAAAATATACCAACTGAGTAGTTCATGGGAAGATATGCAATGTCAAGGATGCTGGGAAATCAGGAGCGCCGTGGTCTCGTGGTAACGGGAGCAGTTGCGGAACGAAAGGTCCTTGGTTCAAATCTTCTATCGAGTGAAAAGTTTAATTTCTTATTTTCAGTTTATGTGACAAACTCTTATGTTTTCATCACTTTTTTGGGAGTGATTATCACATTCACAAGAAAACCTAAATCGGGCAAGGTAGAAGAATCTTTTTACCCATTCGCCAAGTGTACAAGTTAGGTGGTCGACAACATATTCCTGTCATGTGACACACATGCCGTCACCAGTGTCGTATAGAATATATCAGATGTGTTTTCCTGTGGAGGAATCGGTTGACCTATGACCTTGCGATCAAATGTTTTCGGTTCCCATTGGAGAGGCACGTCCTTTCGTCTACTAATCGCACGGTTTTGCGATGCGGTCGCAAAACACAGACACTAAACTTATTACAGTGAACAGAGACGTCAATGAACGAACGGACAGATAATAACTACGTAAAAATAAAGAAAGTAAAATTTTCACTCGAGGGAAGACTTGAACCAAGGACCTCTCGTTCCGCAGCTGCTCACGCTACCACGTGACCACGGCACTCCTGAGATCACGTTGTCCACGATGTTGCTTATGTGGCCCATGGACTACTCAGTTTGTATATTTTGCTTATTTTTCCACAGTTCCACACAACTTCTTCCTGTTTTCTCAATTGATCTGTGTTCAGTTTATCAAGGCCTATCCACCGTGCCAACTTATAACTAAATCTGAGGGGGGTGCGATGGGGAGGTTCCCTTGTAAGATAAGTTCTTTATTCATGTGATTATTAGGCATTTAAATAGTAAGCTATGTTTTTCTGACATTAACTGTATTGAAAGAGTGCTTAGTTCGCGACAAATTCCCATGGCGACTATTTCTCCACCGGTGGCCGCCACCAACAACTTTAGTGGAGGCAGGCACGACAGCCAGCCAGTGGCTGATGTACCCACTTTGAACTAAGACTTGTCTCCTTCCACTTTTTACGGTTTTTTATGTGAACAATTTTTGAACGTAACTATCTTAAACTACGAATCAGAAAAAATAATAATATTAATAATTAACAATAAATGTAATAATTACCTATAAATAATCATTATTATCAAATAATAAAATAATTTATTTTTTTCCCTAGTTCAATAAAGTACATGTACATTATCTACAAGTACATTATGTACAACGTACAGAGCAGACGGCCATTCACGTCATCCATGTGACCGAGCGACGTGGCGCAGTGGTTAGCACACTGGACTCGCATTCGGGAGGACGACGGTTCAGTCCCGCGTCCGGCCGTCCTGATTTAGGTTTTCCGTGATTTCCCTAAATCGCTCCAGGCAAATTCTGGGATGGGTCCTTTCAAAGAGCACGGTCGACTTCCTTCCCTAATCCGATGAGACCGATGACCTCGCTGTTTGGTCTCTTCCCCCAAACAACCCAACCCATCATCTACGTGACATGGAAAGAGCAATAAAAGCAGTGAATAACGGCGTGACGTTCAAAATTGCTCGAAGTACCTTTAGAGTTCCACAGAATACATTGAAGAAAAATCTATATGCTGCTAACAAAGAGAAGGCATCTGAAGAAATTCAGTCCTTTTGTATCTCAAAACAAGAAAAGGAACTTAACAGCCATTTCCTGTTGTTGGAGAGAAGATTTCTTCGCATCGCAGTTAAGGATCTGCTATGCTGTTCATTTGAACTGGTCAGGAGAATAAATCTTCCTCATAATTTTAATAGTCGTACCCGACTGGGTGGAAAGGCGCCTACTGCTTGTTTCCGAAAAAGGTTTACAACTCTGAGGCTGAGTTCGAGTGCCCAGGATGTGCAACGTGGATCCACGAATAATGCGTGGCGTTTGGTAAGAAATAAAATACCCAAATGTGCGATAACTGAGCGTAGAATATAGTTTTTCTCTTCAGTAATAATAAACTTTTTCTTGAAAAAATAATTGTTATACTACGTAATTAATTTTTTACTCTCAATGCGTAATTTGGACTGGAAGTACGTACAAAGGCGGACCGATACTTAATTCACTATTGTAAGTAAATTCTTTATTGTCTCAGTACCCTTTTTTGAAAGTTAAACTGTTTTTCTCAGTTCGTTTATTCCGTTTTAACTACCGTGTTTACGAACTATAAGATGCTACGGACTGTGGTGTCACCGCCAGACACCACACTTGCTAGGTTGTAGCCTTTAAATCGGCCGCGGTCCGCTAGTATACGTAGGACCCGCGTGTCGCCACTGTCAGTGATTGCAGACCGAGCGCCACCACACGGCAGGTCTAGAGAGACGTACTAGCACTCGTCCCAGTTGTACAGCCGACTTAGCCAGAGATGGATCACTGACAACTACGCTCTCATTCGCCGAGACAATAGTTAGCATAGCCTTCAGCTACGTCATTTGCTACGACCTAGCAAGGCGCCATAGCATTTGATATTATTTTATATTGTGGTTATAACATGTACCGTCAAGAGAGATGTTCTACAATTGTGGATTAAAGTTAAGTATTACATCAACTACGTACTTTATTTGCTACTATTAATTCCTTTAACTGTTCCAAACCTCACGCCAATCTGCGTGAGCTTAACGCGTGCCTTTCGGCTTCCTCTCAATGTTACTTGGCTGTCTTGCCAAGTCACAACACGGACTATTCCTTAATTTTTTAAGGAATTAAAAAAAATTTACCATTTTTCTTATTAGATTAGTTTATAAAACCGAACTGACCTGAAAGTCGTCACTTCCTACATTCTTCTTCCTTTTCCTCCTCTTCCTCTTCGTCGTCATCGTTGTCCTCTTCATATTTAAAATGGTCTTCACGGCTATATAGAGCGTCACTTACGCTGCACATCTTGAATGATTTGACAATAATATCTTATGTTACTCTAGGCCTACTGTTTTATCTACGGACACACTTGTTTGGTCGTAGGTCGTTTTAAGGCTCCCGTCGACGTGAATTCATCTTGGGTTCCATCTGTCATCCATTTCTTCCATTGCTCCCTCATATACATATTAAATGGTTTATTTATTGAGACTTCAAAACAGTGCAGTTGTGAAATAAGTCCTCCCGGAATAGCAGAAGCTCTGTGTTTTCCTGTCTCAATTTCTCTTTCACAGAATTTTTCAAATGACTACTAAAATGATCTAGCACAAGAAGAGAATTCTTTTTCAATAAAACACCTTTTCTTCTCTCCCACACTCTGTTAATCCATAATTTCGTGCCAGCCTCGCCCATCCAAAACTGTCATGTACGTGAACAACACCACCTGGCGGTATTTCAGAAGGTTCTGACATTATTTTGCGCTGTCAGGACAACGTGAAAGGACAAGGGCGTACTGCATTTTTTCATATCCACTTGTTTTTATAGTTACAGTTTTAGCATCTTTCATGGTGACAATTCTGTCGCTCAGCACATCAAACGTCAGAGGATTTTCATCCATAGTCACTATTTGGCTTAGTTTCACACTGGTTCGAGTCCTCTCTCGGGCATGGGTGTGTGTGTTTGTCCTTAGGATAATTTAGGTTAAGTAGTGTGTAAGCTTAGGGACTGATGACCTTAGCAGTTAAGTCCCACAAGATTTCGCACACATTTGAACATTTCACACTGGTTTTCTTTAGATGTTGAATAATAAATGGTTCAAATGGCTCTGAGCACTATGGGACTTAACTTCTGAGGTCATCAGTCCCATTGAACTTAGAACTACTTAAACCTAACTAACCTAAGGACATCATCCACATCGATGCCCGACGCAGGATTCGAACCTGCGACTGTAGCGGTCGCGCGGTTCCAAACTGTAACGCCAGATCCGCCCGGCCACCCAGACCGGCGATATTGAATAATAAAGCGGTGGAAAGATAATATTGTCTTTTCATACTCTTGTGGCATTTTCGGAGATATTTTGGTTTTGGTTCGCATGCGAAGTCCGTGAAGGTTCGTAAACCTGTAGCACCAACCAACGACACTCTCAAAGTCTGTTAAATTTCGCTGTTGCGCTAGCTTACGAGCGCGTTTGAATCATTTTTGTATTACTTCCAATATCATTTTGACGCTGTCCTTGAATCCATTTCAATACATCGTCTTCTAGTTTTGGCCATTTTGCTTTCAGTTCTCTATTTGCACATTCAGTCTTCCTCAATTTTTTCAGTTCTTCTTTACTAGGCCGCCAATCGCGAATGGTATTTTCTGTTGGTGGAGGACCGAAATGGCGCTCAGCTGCAATGTTTCCATGTTCTGACGCACATGCTGTTACTTTCGATTTATAGCCCGCATTATATGAATACTTTTTATTTTGTTTCAATTACGAAAGTAGCTACCAACAAAAATATCGTGCTATTACCGATAACACAAATCACTTTCAGTTGAAGTTCACTGGCACCGTAGACTGCAATGACGCATCATAGGCTAAACAGTGTTCTGGGTTTGTGATGGCGTGGCAGGAGGGAGACGGTGTTAGTAAGCTTGTGAGTCTATGCAACCCACGTTCGTCGCATCGGTGCACTGCCGCTGCCCGTTGAATTCAGCGTTACTGGATAGGTTGCCCGAGGCATCGAATATATGGCCAGTTTTAAGACTGGTGGTAGTTTTAAATCAAACACTGGACATTTTTGTATTAATTTCGAGTATAAGATGCACCTGAATTTTGGCGGGAAGTCGAGGGTGCAGCACGTCCAGGGACCACCACAGACAACCCAACCCTCCCAGTCGCCAACGTACTGTACAGCGTCTCGCAGCCGTTGCAAAAGTCGCACAAGAATGCTATGTGATTTAATTACAACGGGGACTGACGATGGGGCTCACTTCTCAGTTTGTGGGCGTGCCATGAAGTTGGAGATTTCACAATCTTATGTACATCCAAACGCTAAATTTTCAGACGTAGTTCCTTATCACAACTTTTGTAATATTTCTGGCTTAGTCAGCCACCATATTAGGCTCGAAGAAGCTGATCCCAGAGCAGTGGAGATGCAAGAAGTATATAGATGACGAAATGTGGTGTGAGGTACCTGTGACAGATGTTAGATTCAGCACCATTCCCGTGAGAAAGACCGCCTGCATAGTGCTACTGCTCTGTGATTGGCTGCTGTGTTATTAGTTAAACTACTCATTGGAGTGACTACACTTTTTAACATAAATATCTCTCAACAGCTATCAATCAGCCATTTTAGAATTATTAAAAACAATTTAAATCAAAAACAAAAGACTGACGAAATTGCAGACGAAGCACTTCGGAAGTGTTTGGGTCACGCCTTTTCTAGTATGGCGCGTGAAGTGTTTCGGGCTGTTCGTCACTCTGGATTAGGCAGTCGAGAAGAACAGACATGTTGTCTGTCGTAGGATGTGTTTCCAATTTTTGTTTAAGTTCCTGTTCGTCACTCTGGATTAGGCAGTCGAGATGTACAGTCATGCTGTCTGTGGCAGGATGTGTTTGCCAGTATTCAGTATTAAAAGATACACTCCGGTAGTCATGAGGCACAGACACGTGCCACAAAGAGTGTAAAGATACATTTTCGTAAACATTGTGTTTGATCATGTACTTTGCTGTATCAGAAGATGTTGTATTAAGATCATGTAGTCTTCTCGTGTGGCTACATTAAAACACGCGAGTAGCATCCCAAAGAAGTGATACATTATTTCAGAAGAGAACCTCGCCAAAAGTCAGTTTCAGCCTCAAGATACAGAACCTACGACCTGCGTGCTGTTTTCTGCACTGGGGACATCAACTTGAGGACAGCAGGTTAGTGAACTATAACAGAACCTTCGTATTCCACACAGTGCAGTGGAAACAGCTAGGCGCCTCACGTGTACTGCATGCACAGAACAAATGTGCTCAGTGACTCATCATCTGCAGTAATGCAGCGGAGGCAAAGGAGGATGATCGTTATTAAGACCAGCAATCAATTCATTCTTCCTTTCTTGCCGTACTTTGTCTACTAACTTCCGTCTTCAACCTCCAGAAGATTGTAACAAGAATTATGAAACACCCTGTATAGCTGATAGGGGAATCACTATGTGTACTTTGAGTTCCCAGTACAATCCCAAAGAAAGCAGGTGTTGACAGATGTGAAAGTTACCGAACTATCAGTTTAATAAGTCACAGTTGCAAAATACTAACACGAATTCTTTACAGACGAATGGAAAAACTAGTAGAAGCCAACCTCGGGGAAGATCAGTTTGGATTCCGTAGAAACACTGGAACACGTGAGGCAATACTGACCTTACGACTTATCTTAGAAGAAAGATTAAGGAAAGCCAAACCTACGTTTCTACCATTTGTAGACTTAGAGGAAGCTTTTGACAATGTTGACTGGAATACTCTCTTTCAAATTCTAAAGGTGGCAGGGGTAAAATACAGGAAGCGAAAGGCTATTTACAATTTGTACAGAAACCAGATGGCAGTTATAAGAGTCCAGGGGCATGTAAGGGAAGCAGTGGTTGGGAAGGGAGTGAGATAGGGTTGTAGACTATCCCCTATGTTATTCAATCTGTATATTGAGCAAGCAGTAAAGGAAATAAAAGAAAAATTCGGAGTAGGTATTAAAATTCATGCAGAAGAAATAAAAACTTTGAGGTTCGCCGATGACATTGTAATTCTGTCAGAGACAGCAAAGGTCTTGGAAGAGCAGTTGAATGGAATGGACAGTGTCTTGAAAGGAGGATATAAGATGAACATCAACAAAAGCAAAACAAGGATAATGGAATGTAGTCGAATTGAGTCGGGTGATGCTGAGGGAATTAGATTAGGAAATGAGACACTTAAAGTAGTAAAGGAGTTTTGCTATTTGGGGAGCAAAATAACTGATTATGGTCGAAGTAGAGAAGATATAAAATGTAGACTGGCAATGCCAAGGAAAGCATTTCTGAAGAAGAGAAATTTGTTAACATCGAGTATAGATTTAAGTGTTAAGAAGTCATTTCTGAAAGTATTTGTATGGAGTGTAGCCATATATGGAAGTGAAACATGGACGATAAATAGTTTGGAGAAGAAGAGAATAGAAGCTTTCGAAATGTGGTGCTACAGAAGAATGCTGAAGATTAGATGGGTAGATCACATAACTAATGAGGAAGTACTGAGTAGGACTGGGGAGAAGAGAAGTTTGTGGCACAACTTGACCAGAAGAAGGGATCGGTTGGTAGGACATGTTCTGAGGCATCAAGGGATCACCAATTTAGTATTGGAGGGCAGCGTGGAGGGTAAAAATCGTAGAGGGAGACCAAGAGATCAATACACTAAGCAGATTCAGAAGGATGTAGGTTGCAGTAGGTACTGGGAGATGAAAAAGCTTGCACAGGATAGAGTAGCATGGAAAGCTGCATCAAACTAGTCTCAGGACTGAAGACCACAACAACAACTTTGAGTTCAGGAGTCAGTGGTCGCAATGGATATTTGTTTTTTAGTTGAGTTGTACCACTGCACGTTGGAGACATAAATTCTGTCCTACGCATCTGAATGGTCACTGCACAGTTTTTTTTCTACTCTGCGATGCCGTCTGGCTACGGCTCAGTAGAACACGTGTCCCTCTCGTGAGCAACAGCCAATGAGGTATCGCGTCCGGCCTGCATGTAGAGGGCAGCTGCAAGAGCGGCAGCGGGTCGGGGCAGGCCGTTCTGTTGTCGAGTTGAGAGTGGGCCTCTCGCATTGTTCCAGCAGGGGGCGTGCTGCCAGCCACCCCACACCGAGGGGAGTGGTGGGGTGCCGGCTTGGGGTGTGGGGTGTGGGGGCAGGGCCTCCAGGTGGACGCTGGTCAGCCGGGGGCGGGAAGCCAGCCACGCTGGGGGCAGGGAGCGGCGTTTGATTCAGCGTGGCGCAATGGCCTCCTTCGTTCGCTACTTGCACTGGGGGTTCCTCTGTCACACGTGAAGCTACGAATGCCGGACATTTGGCACGCCGGACATTTGTTACGCTTGTCCCTTCGCCAGGTAGCGATCCCTCAGGTAAGGGACGCCCTTCCTCGTACTTCTGTCCGCTTTCAAACCGCCGTCTCCACATCTTACTAGATACAACCCGTACGTCAGGGACCTTCTTCTTCGACATCTTGGCGAAATACAGAGCTTTATTACCGAAATCGAAATATTTCTTTCTTTTGGGAAACGAAACCAATTCCGACGATTATGTCAGTATGTAATTAGTTCTGCCAAGTATAAATATAGATCCCTCTGTCTGTACGGTAGCTTCCTTTCACTCTTACTGATTGCGATAGAAACAGTCCATCACCATGGGAGCAACAAGAAAGGAACGATATGAAGAGAATGCGAATGTACGCTAATCATTTCTTTTTGATCGCTGCATTTGTGCCTACTTTAATTACAACAGCTGCATGCCCAAAAGACAATAAGGAAAGAAGAAATGGGTATGTGAATGTTTGAAAAGAAGAACGACATACTCTCTAAAATCCGATATCCCTTGCGGCGAAACATTAGTTAATAAAGTGCAGCGGGACAATGTTCAAAACATGACTGAAAGTGCGTTCATAAACAGATGTAAGAACATCTATGATTGACATCTCATCTAAAGTCGACGTTCAATTTTAAAATGTTAGAAATAAGGAAATGAAGTAATAACGTACATTGTTTTTCTACATTGTTTACCTCTGGTATTTACAGTGTCACAGAGAAAGCATCCTAGGTTTTGGAGGGAAAAGCCGTAACTGTAATGATCTCCACTACAACAGAAACAAGAAGCACAAGTTGAGGAAAAATTATGTAATGTGTGTTCCAGCTCACAAGCGACATTGAAGCAGGTAGTTCAAATGGCTCTGAGCACTATGGGATTCAACATCTTAGGTCATAAGTCCCCTAGAACTTAGAACTACTTAAACCTAACCAACCTAAGGACATCACACACACCCATGCCCGAGGCAGGATTCGAACCTGTGACCGTAGCAGCCTCGCCGTTCCGGACTGCAGCGCCAGAACCGCACGGCCACCGCGGCCGGCGAAGCAGGTAGTTCCTGTGACTTAGTATGAGCAGAGGTTATATCCAACAACCGGAATAAATTAATAACTGGCTCCTTTTACCGACCCCAGGTCTCAGATGAAACAGTTGCTGAACACTTCAAAGAAAACTCGAGTCTCATCGCAAATAGGTACCCTACTCATACAATTATAGTTGGCAGTGACTTCAATCTACCTTCCGTATGTTGACAAAAATACATTTTCAGACCCTACTGTAGATAGAAAACAACTTCCATAATTGTTCTAAATGCTTTTTAGGCCATTCAATTGTAAATGGTTACGAAAACACACTTGACCTCTTAGCCACAAATAATCCTGAGCATCACGACGGGTACAGGCATTAGTGAACACACAGTCGTAGCGAGGCTCAATTCTGTGACAAAGAAATTCACCAAAACTAAACGCGAAATACACTCCTGGAAATTGAAATAAGGACACCGTGAATTCATTGTCCCAGGAAGGGGAAACTTTATTGACACATTCCTGGGGTCAGATACATCACATGATCACACTGACAGAACCACAGGCACATAGACACAGGCAACAGAGCATGCACAATGTCGGCACTAGTACAGTGTATATCCACCTTTCGCAGCAATGCAGACTGCTATTCTCCCATGGAGACGATCGTAGAGATGCTGGATGTAGTCCTGTGGAACGGCTTGCCATGCCATTTCCACCTGGCGCCTCAGTTGGACCAGCGTTCGTGCTGGACGTGCAGACCGCGTGAGACGACGCTTCATCCAGTCCCAAACATGCTCAATGGGGGACAGATCCGGAGATCTTGCTGGCCAGGGTAGTTGACTTACACCTTCTAGAGCACGTTGGGTGGCACGGGATACATGCGGACGTGCATTGTCCTGTTGGAACAGCACGTTCCCTTGCCGGCCTAGGAATGGTAGAACGATGGGTTCGATGACAGTTTGGATGTACCGTGCACTATTCAGTGTCCCCTCGACGATCACCAGTCGTGTACGGCCAGTGTAGGAGATCGCTCCCCACACCATGATGCCGGGTGTTGGCCCTGTGTGCCTCGGTCGTATGCAGTCCTGATTGTGGCGCTCACCTGCACGGCGCCAAACACGCATACGACCATCATTGGCACCAAGGCAGAAGCGACTCTCATCGCTGAAGACGACACGTCTCCATTCGTCCCTCCATTCACGCCTGTCGCGACACCACTGGAGGCGGGCTGCACGATGTTGGGGCGTGAGCGGAAGACGGCCTAACGGTGTGCGGGACCGTAGCCCAGCTTCATGGAGACGGTTGCGAATGGTCCTCGCCGATACTCCAGGAGCAACAGTGTCCCTAATTTGCTGGGAAGTGGCGGTGCGGTCCCCTACGGCACTGCGTAGGATCCTACGGTCTTGGCGTGCATCCGTGCGTCGCTGCGGTCCGGTCCCAGGTCGACGGGCACGTGCACCTTCCGCCGACCACTGGCGACAACATCGATGTACTGTGGAGACCTCACGCCCCACGTGTTGAGCAATTCGGCGGCACGTCCACCCGGCCTCCCGCATGCCCACTATACGCCCTCGCTCAAAGCCCGTCAACTGCACATACGGTTCACGTCCACGCTGTCGCGGCATGCTACCAGTGTTAAAGACTGCGATGGAGCTCCGTATGCCACGGCAAACTGGCTGACACTGACGGCGGCGGTGCACAAATGCTGCGCAGCTAGCGCCATTCGACGGCCAACACCGCGGTTCCTGGTGTGTCCGCTGTGCCGTGCGTGTGATCATTGCTTGTACAGCCCTCTGGCAGTGTCCGGAGCAAGTATGGTGGGTCTGACACACCGGTGTCAATGTGTTCTTTTTTCCATTTCCAGGAGTGTATGTATATTTATAAAAGCAACTAAAAATTCGGTTGACGTCTTTCTAAGAGACAGTCTCCAATCCTTCCAAACTATGTAAGTGAAGACCATATGTGGCTTAAGTTCAAAGAAATAGTATCAACAACACTCGAGAAATTCATACCAAATAAATTGTCAGACGGAACTGATCCCCCATGGTACACAAAACACGACAGAAAGCTGCTGCAGGAGCCCCGAAAAAGGCACGTATAATTTAGACGAGCGCAAAATCTCTAAGATTGGCAAAGTTTTACAGTGGCTCGATATTTGGTGCGGATTTGCATGCGAGATGCATTTAATAGTTTCCACAACGAAACTCTCTCTAGAACTGTGGCGAAAAATCCATAGAGATTCTGGTCCTATATTAAGAAAACCAGCGGAAAGGCCTTTACTGCGGGTCGGGCGGCGAGTGAGGAGGAGAAGGAGGAGGAGGAGGGGGAGACATGGGTCCCAACCCTTCGGAACAGGTAAAATCGTGGCAAATGTCCGGCGTGGCAAATGTCCGCACACCGCGGAGCTGTCTCGCAGGGCGCACGTCTTACGTTCGAGCAGACAGTGCGCGACTCTCGCCCGAGCGTCGAGTTCTCGCCGGCGTCTTGCACGGTCCTTTGCACACATCCCGTCTCCCGCGTACACGTTGAAAGGTGGCTACACTGAGCCACAGCGCCAGAGATTGCGCCAAAGAGTATTATTCCGCCGCCTCCACTGGCAGTGCTTGTCGAGAACTCGTAGTAGGCAGTGCTTGCTGAGATGTCGTAGTGAAGAGTTCTTGTCGAGAAGTCGTGGTGGAGAGTGCTTATCGAGATGTGGTAGTAGTGAGTCGGTGTTGAGATGTTGTAGTAGGGAGTGCTTGTTCCATGTTTTATGCAGTTGTTTGATGGGCTAGACAGCAGAGGTTGTTCGAATGGAGATATTGTAATGATCAGAGTGCTTTTCGTCAATATATATGAAGGTAAAAAAATTCCCTTTTCTTTTTATTATTTCAATGTCTTCAGTAATGCGTTATTACAGGTTCAGTCAACAACGCATCTGGCTTGTGTTCTTGTATTAGAGTGTAATTCTGGTTTCCTTGCGCAATTATAGTATTTCTATTTTTTTTTATTACTTCAGTATAAATGGTATTTAAAATTTCTTGTCTTATTGAAGAAGAACCGTGCCAGATGTGTACATTGAATCACACTTCCACACACAGAACAGTTACACTTGTGCTTTGGTTTCGTACGTTTTATAGTTGCTGGGGACTTAATTAATTAATTGTGTTAACGGAAATTTTCTTTCATTCTTTGTTGTTGTTCTATGCAGTCAGATTGCGTACTGAAACTAGTCAGGGCCAACCGTTTACGAGACAGCGTAACCGAACGGACAGCTACTAAATCAAAAAATTGAAATTATTTGCATTATATATAATTAAGCCCCCATGCAACGTCGGGTGAATGCTGTGCGGTGTATGCGATACGGCTGTATCCCGTAGCAGACTGTAAAGACCGTTCGACGCAGCGATGGCTACAGAGTACGCCGCAGCGAACGTCCCGGAAACAACGGCGGTGATACGCGAGAAAAAGGAGACCACCGTAATTACGTGTCAGAAGAATGTAGCCGACGTGCCAGAAATCGGGTGAGCGTTTGCTGATTCCGAAACAGACGTCTTGATTACCATTACATGGCACCGTATTTATACGAAAGCGGACTTATTGATCCCAGTTAGTTGCCATCTTATTTTTCCACAGCCTACATATTGATTCTCATGAGCTATCAGCAGTGCCATAACATTTCCCTTCCCATTTTAATCTGACTTACGACTGTCTGCGTGGAGTAGGTATGAAAAATTTTTGACTTTTTTATATTCTCAGAATGTCAGTACAGTACAAGCAAAGTAGCAATTGTCAAGAATAAGTAATAAAATTATGTAGGTGGGAGTGACTTGTAGCAAAATTTTGAAGACATTCTTACTGAGTAACGGTTGAATTAGACAGCTTTTCCGTTTGTCATTTTATTTAGTTTTGTTAGTCGCGTTATTGTTTTTTTTTTTTTTGGTGGGGCAGGGTTATTAGTTTTTTTGTCACCTCTAATCTTAACGTAACTATATATATATATATATATATATATATATATATATATATATATATATATATATACTGGGTGATCAAAAAGTCAGTATACATTTGAAAACTGAATAAATCACGGAATAATGTAGATAGAGAGAGAGGTACAAATTGACACACATGCTTGGAATGACATGGGGTTTTATTACAACCAAAAATATACAAAAGTTCAAAAAATGTCCGACAGATGGCGCTTCATCTGATCAGAATAGCAATAATTAGCATAACAAAGTAAGGCAAAGCAAAGATGATGTTCTTTACAGGAAATGCTCAATATGTCCACCATCATTCCTCAAAAATAGCTGTAGTCGACGAATAATGTTGTGAATAGCACTGTAAAGCATGCCCGGAGTTATGGTGAGGCAATGGCGTCGGATGTTGTCTTTTAGCATCCCTAGAGATGTCGGTCGATCACGATACACTTGCGACTTCAGGTAACACCAAAGCCAATAATCGCACGGACTGAGGTCTGAGGACCTGGGAGGCCAAGCACACGATCATCACCAAACGACGCGCGCAAGAGATCTTTCACGCGTCTAGCAATGTGAGGTGGAGCGCCATCCTGTATCGTACATCGTACGTTCCAGCAGGTGTTTATCAGCCAGGCTGGGGATGATGCGATTCTGTAACATATCGGCGTACCTCTCACCCGTCACGGTAGCAGTTACTAAACCAGAATCACGCATTTCTTTGAAGAAAAAAGGCCCGATAATGGTAGATGTGGTGAATCCAACCCATGCCGTGACGTTCTCGTCGTGCAATGGAGTTTCCACGACAGTTCTAGGATTTTCGGTAGCCCAAATTCTGCAGTTGTGGGCGTTGACAGACCCTCGGAGCGTGATACGAGCTTCGTCGATCCACGACACGTTACTCAACCAATCGTCATCTTCCGCCATCTTTTGAAACGCCCACACCGTAAATGCCCTCCGCTTCACTAAATTGGCAGATAACAGTTCATGATGCCAATGGATCTTGTACGATAGCATCAGAGGGTACGCCTAAGTGCCAACCAAACAGTAGTGTATGGAATGCCGGTGCGACGTGCGACTGCACGTGCGCCGACTTCCCTGAGCATAGACGAACCCGCTACAGTCTCAGCAACATTACGCCTTGTGCTCGGTCGGCCACTACTGGGTCTATTGTCTAAATAACCCGTGGCTTCGAACTTCGAAATCATTCTCGCCACAGCTGCATTTGTCAACGGACTTTTACCCGTTCGAAACCCCTTCCTATGGCGATAGGATCGTAACGCTGAACTAGCACATTCCCCATTCTGATAACACAGCTTCTGTGACTGGCGCATCTGATTCTCTCTCTAATTACAGCTCCTTTATACACGATTTTCATGCGCAGTCACTGACGTTTTGCTGTCCAGCGCCATCTGTCGAACATTTCGTAAACTTTTTTTTTGTTCTAATAAAAACCCATGTCATTCCAAGCATGTGTGTCAATTTTTACCTCTCCATCTACTTTATTCCGTGGTTTATTAAGTTTTCAAATTTATACTGACTTTTTGATCACCCAATATATTGTGAACGCCCTTTAATATATCTAACACATGGAATATGACAAGATGGGAAGAGTGAAAGTTGGACGTTCACGTTTTTGGAAAGATGGCCACTCATTCTGCTGTGGCGTGGATACATAAACTCTAACCCTGAGATACTATCATCGCGAGTGGTAGCGAGCGAACAGTTGTTGAGAGTAGTCAGACGCCTGGCGTGGAGAGAAGTCGGGCGTCATGAGAGGTCGCAGCCTGCCCTGACTGTGCTAGTGGCACCGGAGGAGACTTTGGTATTAATCGAGGATTTTTGGTAACTTCTCTTTTTCTGCATGCTGTTATTGCTTGCTTGCGCTCTGGAAGGATTTTGTCAGATTCGTATATGCATACATTGAGAGTAATATTCGTATCTTTGTTGTGAGCAGATACGTGATTATTGACTAGAGATATTGTGGAATAATTGAAGTTTTCAAACTGTTCAAGGGAAAGAAAGGTCTGACTAAAGTTTCTCAATGTATGAATCTTCATTTTCAGAATATAGTAAATTAAAAGTTCTTGTTGATACCGTTCACTTTTCTTTACAACGTTTAAGGCTTGTTGACCAGACCCCTCCTCATCATTCAAGTTCTCTATAAAAAAGCCATAAGAGTTGTTGCATGGGGGCTTAATTATATCATCATCAATGCTCTTACACTAAACACAAAAATAATAATAAACACACAAATGATATCAGATAATTGTCATATTAAATATTACAAATACACAAATATCAGTAAACCTATAATATTTATGGGTGTCAGTGCAAGCCACAACAAACAAGTAACATAATATTTAGGAGATAGGTCGGTACCAATTATTTGGGATTAGGAAAGGAAAACACACAAAACACACTCACTCATCTTTCATCCACATTAAGTGCTACTGTGTAATTGAGTAGTGTTAACTGTGTAAATGTAATTCTGTCCAAAATTTTATGTTCAACTTGTGTATCAAGTAGTAGTGGCAGCAATGTATAACGGTCAATAATAGTTAGTCAACGTCGTAGTCATCATGTCAAGACCAATGTTTGCCAAGCCAAATCAAAATGTACGGTCGCTGAACAACTGTCAGTGTGCCAAGATATGCAATTACTTCCTCTCTCCAAAAAAAGTATATACTGCTTATTGATTTAACAAAGTGTTTGTGTAGACAATCTTCTTTCCACTTGAGTGTTCTAGTCTGCTATCTTCATCCTCCTTGTTCCATATAAACCAACAAAAAAAATATGCTCCTCACTTACTTTACCTCTTATCCACCAAAACTCCAATAACCATCAGCATCACATAATCTTAATACTTCAATAATACCTCTTACATCGATACATATAAACCTTATCATCAATATCATTTACCTTACATCTTGTCCACCAAAACTCCAATAATCATCAACTTCACACAATCTCAATACCTCAATAATACCTCTTCAATACGTCGACACATATAAACCTTATCGCTAATATCATTTCACTTCCATAACAACTCTTTCCTCTAGTCAGTCTCCTCGAGCAAGTACAGATAAAATCCTAGTGCAAGCTTCAATTCATCGTCCCATACAATCCGAAGACACAATGTCCACACACAACCTCTGTGTAATCCATCTGAGCCAAATCTTCTACTCATTATGAATTATAAAATACATTTTGGTTACCTTGTCCATCATAAAATAAAAGAAATGCATACATGACCTCTAACAGCCTTCAGTTTGAATAACTTTCAGTAAGTAGGTGCGAGTACGTAGTATGAAAGATCACATAAGACTTTGAGTGAATAAATCATAATATTTCACAGTGTGTACACCACTTCAAGAATCACGGCAAAACAGAAGCAAACATGTGGAGTATTTCTTGTGTCAAGTGTCACTTGCTATTTCAATTGCTCACGAAGAATGCAGTGTAATAACTTTCAATGGTCTAAACCTAGTGTTGGTATGTCATGTCGTTAGCTTCCTTCCTATTAGCATACATTTATACAGCTTCCATAAAACCTCCAGCTCATGTGACTTCAATTAAGTTTCTTGTACTAATGTCGTTCGTAGCATTATAGCAGTTCATTTTCTTATCTTAAAATATAAGGCACTAAGCATAAGCAAAACATGCAATAGCAAATAAATGTACCAGTAGAGAACAGAATGTCAAGCACAATCCCTACAACGAGGCTCTGCCATGCAAACAATCTATAATTAATACCATAGTGTGACCTAAACTCCATGTTTGTACACCGTATATCAGCATTTCTATATACCAAATTAAAGAGTAGTCATGACAACAAACAGAAATGTATAAATATGCAATCCATACGCAAAGCAGCAAATATATTTCTTACGTAATAAACGGGTCATTAGTATCATATCAGCATAAGCAAATAAATGTTCATATGTAATCTTAATAAGTAAACATGAAGGCGCAAGCAGATAAATCACAAAGTATAACTTACATACATAACCATATCAGCACATCTAATCAGGTGACAATTATAATTTAAATAAATACTCACAGCAGGCACATAATAAAAAAAATATGACATCAGTGAAAAAGCAGTGCAGCCAAGCGATGCATAATATACACAAGTAACAACCCTGTTCATTAATCAATCATTGTCAAAATCAGTTAACACAAAGTATAAATCATGTAATCGCGAGCAGCAAATTACGTCTTAAGTACGTACCTAAGTGGAAATATGTTACATGAAAAATAAACTCAATTAATAGTTATCTTTTTAGTTTATTAGTTTCTTCTTCGAAATTACATTCTTCCTGAAAATTTCTCGATAGCAAGTCCTCTTAACATCGGACACACACAGAATTTACCTGAAGTTCTTAAATATTTTGTACAACCGTATCCTGAAAAATACTGAACCTTAATAACATAATTTATCAAGTCACTATAGCTTTATACTGAATTTAATCAGAGAAAACAGACCGTGTATTTGCTTACGGCTATCAGTGCATTCGCACTGAGCGCTCGATCAGCTGTAGGTACGCGTGACGTAGGATGTAATTGTTTACGGTCAACGACTGCCTTGTGCGGCGCGCAGACTTGACTGTTGCTTTGAGCATGTGCCGCCGCCGAAACACGGCGCGGTATCCTTGTATTCTCAGCGTGTTTACATGTAACTGTTAGTCTCTCAAAAGTATGTCATTCCACAAAAATTTTAACGTTCGATATATGATGTACTCCCTTAGAGCGCCGAGATTTAAGAGTTTCTACTTCGACAGTGTTATCATGAATAATTTTGCGAACTCTATATGGACCGTTGTAAAGCAGAAAAAATTTGCGACACAAGCCTTTTCCTTTGTGAGACAAACGATGAGACTTAATTAACACCTTTTGACCAACTGACAAGGTTTTTAAATGACCAGGACGTTTAGCTGATTTCTCTCTTCTAGCAGCCGCAGATGTAATATTTTGCAGAGCCAGGTTCACAACTTCAGAATGCCGCAGTTTCCATGTAGGTGGAAAAGGAACGATTTCAGAAATGAGATTTGTCGGTGCTTTATTTTTTAATATCAATATAGGCGGTAAAGAAGCTGAATCATTAGAGAGTTCATTCAGAATGTTTTGAAAAATATGAAGATACTGATCTCATGTTCTGTGATTCTGATGACAATAAAGTCGACACAATTTATTGATTTCCTTCATCCATCTCTCTGAAGCGTTAGATTGAGGGTGAAAAAGTGAAATGAAAATTGGTTTAATCTTACGACGCCGTAGAGTACGAAGCCAAATTTTAGAGCGAAACTGTGATCCATTATCTGATATAACCTTATCAACATGACCCACTTCTTTAAGAAAATGTTTGATGAAAGTGTTAGATACTGAACGAGCTATTGCTTTGCGTAGAGGTGTAAAACACACATATTTTGATGTCAATTTCACTGCTACCAAAATGTACGCAAAACCATTAGTAGAACGAACCACTGGACCGAACAAATCGACTGCAGCCATCTCCTTTAATTTCGCTGGAATGATAGGAAACAACGGAGCTCTGTGAGAAATAGTTGGCGGCTTAGCTTTTTGACATAATTTGCATTTGGCAAGAGCAAATCGAATACGTTTTTCCATATTACTGAAGTAGCAATTTTCTCGTAATTTATGAAAGCATTTTCTGGGACCAAAGTGTGCATAACTGAAATGTGTGTATCAAATCATTTTATTGACCCACTCATCTGGAATACAAACTAACCAAACAGAGTTGTCGACCGATTTTCGTTTAAAAAGAATATCATTGCGAACTAAATAATACTGTCTAATCGCTACGCTTTCCTTTCTCCTCCTCCTTAATGTCCTTCCAGATTGGATCCTTATTTTGCTCCTTAGCGATGTCCTGGAGCAAAGACGAAATAAAATTCTCAAACGCAACACCTTGAATATACATCAAACAATAATTGTTTTCTTTGCAGTCCTCCTCAGCACTTTGTTTCAAACCCATCGGTGCACGTGATAAAGCATCAGCAATAATATTTGAAGAACCCTGTATGTAAACAATACTAAAGTCAAATTCCTGTAGATACAGCGCCCATCGTGACAATCTGCCGTGAGTTAATTTTGTTGACATAAGAAATTCCAGAGCTCGATGATCGGTGTAAACCTTAGTATGTCTGCCAAACAAAAATGTGCGAAATTTTGTGAAAGCCCATACAACAGCCAAAGCCTCAAGTTCCGTAATCGAATAATTCTTTTCTGGTTTAGAGAGAACACGACTTCCAAATGCAATAGTTTTCTGTACTACTACGCCGTTTTCTTCTATCTCTTGAAATAAGTGTGCACCTAGGCCCTTGTATGACGAGTCCGTCGCCAAACAAAAATCTTTAGATAAATCCGGGTGTGAAAGAAGTGGAGCAGCAACTAAAGCATCACGAAGTTGTTCAAATTCTGATTGAGCTTCCTGATCCCAACACCAATTAGATTTCTTTCCAGACAGTTCACATAAATGAGGTATGGCCAAATTGTCCAATTTAACAAAGCGTCTAAGAAATTACAGACACCAAGTAAACTACGAACATCACGTTTTGTAGTAGGAACAGCATAATTACGAATAGCGTCTAGTTTTTCTGGATCAGGAAGAATACCTTCCATAGAAATAATATGACCAAGAAATTTCACCTGAGAACGACCAAATTCAGATTTTTTCAAGTTCACTGTAACGCCAACTCTTGCAAAAATACGTAATAATGAATCCAAAATTTTGTTATGTTCACGCCAAGAACGTTTAGCAATAAGAATATCGTCAACATATGAAGTAATATTGTCACGAAGATAAACAGGTAAAATTTCGTTTAAACTACGAATGAATGCTGCAGAAGATACAGTAAGTCCAAACGGTAATTTCCGAAATTGATAACAGTTACCAAAGGCTAAAAAGGCAGTGTATTTTCTACAATCAGGGTGGAGTTCTATTTGCCAAAAACTTGCGCGCATATCAATCGTGGATAAAACTTTAATTCCATGGAAATGTTGAAGAAGTTCATCTAAATTTTGTGGACGGTCAGTTTCAGGAATGATGATATTATTTATCTGTCTGGAATCCAGAACCAAACGAATCGACCCATCCTTTTTAAGAACGACATGTAATGGGCTGGTATAAGGACTGACTGCTGGCTCAATAATGCCTTAATCTAACATGTATTGAAGTTCACTCTTAACCTTGTCTCTGTAAGCCAAAGGAATAGCGTACGTTTTCCCCCGAAATGGTGTGTGTTCTTTTACTTTAAATAAATATTGTAAGCCTTGTATAGTTCCTGTGTGATGACTAAATACTGTAGCATGTGAGGTCAAAATCTGGTGCAGTTCTTCTCATGCAACGTCATCTGGCACTTCAGCTTTCTTAACCTTTTCATTAATTAAATCTTCGCTATTAATTATATCATCCATCCCGTCTCTGTATCTATTGTCGTTGTCATGAATGAACACATTGTCGTCATAATGCTCAGCGAAAACATCAGAAGCAAGAAACCTTAAACATTTTGCGTCTGATTCAGATTTTGTTAAACACTCGAAAAATTTCAAACTTTTCGGCGTTCCGGCAACAGTCAAATTCACACTTCCTTCTTTAAAGTTTAAAATTGCCTTATGTGCGTTAAGAAACTCCATACCTAATATAATTTGTATACTGAGTAATGGAACAATAATAAAATTAGCAGAAAATTCGTATCCTTGACAAATGAAATTTAAGTAGGTCTGTTGTTTGACGACCACACTCTTTCCAGAAATAACGCCTCGAATTGTAGTTTTAGAAACAGGTAACACAGGACAAGCAATAGTTCTTACACATATACGAATAACTGATTCACTAATGACATTCAATGGGTTCCCAGAATCTAAAACTGCAGTGAACTTATTCTTACCCACACATACTTCAATAACAGGATGTAAAAATGCGTCTACATTATTTTCCTTTTCATCTAGCAAAATGTCTCTCATGTATTCCAGTCGTACGTAGTGTAAAGTCATAGTGTCATTACTTTCTGAACCGTCTATATTGCTGCCAGAAGCCGAAGCTACAAGTCATTGTCGATTGTTTGCGTCATGTCTTTGATTATTCGCATCATTTGGCGGATCAATTTCTACGATTTGCACTTGTCTCTCTGAATTACTGTCACGTGGAGGATGCCAATTAGGTCCCTCCTGTCTGTTACATGTAAATTCTTGGTTGTGTCTGATATTAAAATTTCTGTTTTCCAGGCTATCTGCACGACTACTTCTTGTGTAATTTCGACTGTCACTTCTGAAATTATTGTTATATCTACTAGCCTGGTTATTTCTGTAGTAAGAATTTCTATTATTGTATGAATAATTTCTGTCTTGATGATATCGATTACCGTTTCCGTATGATTGATCATTCCGGTAGGAGTTTCCGTTGTTATAACTGTCTGTGTAATTTCTGTTAGAACGTCTGTTATTGTCTTAAGGCTGATATCTATTATCCTGTCTGTTTCGTCTGTCATTCTCAAAATTACCCATATAACGTCCGTTCCGATCACTATCCCTTTTCTGTGAAAATCTATTGTGATAACTGTTACTGAAAAAATTACAAGAAGTCCCGTCGTCGTTGTCATACTCAAGTTCTTGTAACAAAGTCTTAAAAGTCTCAATGTCGTCTTTACATCTTCCGGCTAAAGCAATTTGTCTTATGGATTGTGGTAGCTTAGTTAAACAAATGCGAATTAATTCAGTCGGGCTATAAGGGTTGGACAGGAATTGATTCTTTCGAATCATGTCTTCAAAGTATTCTGCCGGCGTGCGGAACTCAGACTGTTTAAAATTACGCTGCATAATAAGACTATGTTTGACTCTGTCATGCGTATTTTCGGACCAATATGCCGATAGAAATGCATGATAAAAATCATTTAGATTATTACAATCTCTAATAAGTGCGCGCATGCGCGTCGCCGGTTCGTTTTCTAAATATCCACACATAAATTCCAGTTTGTGACTTAGTGGCCAATTTGGTGGAAGTGCGTACATAAATCGATCTAACCATGAACATGGATGTATGTCATTCTTAGAATTGCGAAAGATCTTAAATTTCCGAACAGTTAAAAAATGTTTATAGTCAAAGTTTTCGCCACGTGGCGACAAAGACCTACCGCGTCTGTCCCAGTCCCAATGTCGATCATTGTCAAGTTCGCGCGCCTGGCGCTCTCTTGTTGCTTCTCGTAAATGAAATAAATTGCTTTCTTCAAACCCTTCTGCTATCTGTGATTCTAAATTTCTTCTGCTGTCTTTTCCTACGATTTCGCCTTCAATTTGTTTGACTTGCTTTTGTAATGCCTCAAATTCCCTTTTAACGCGTTCATTAAATTTTCCCTGATTTTCAACATGTTTATTCATGTTCTGGTACTCTTCAGTTTCTGCAAATGGCAATGGAGCTGTATCATCTGAATCTCTGTCCCCACTTAAACTGAGACTTGTCAATTTATCTGCAATCTCCTCATCTCTTTCCGATAAGTCACCTATTTGTTCTTTCTGTTTATTTACGTCTTCGTAAGTGTCGCGACTCGGGTTTCAGTATTGACACATTTAGTAGTTAATTGTTCATACTGTTGTGTTAGGTTATTTATTCTGTCATTTGGTACGGATTCCTCGATTCTCTCAAATATTTCTTCCCTATCGTGTGCACGTTGTAAATTTAACTCCGCAAATTTTTGTACTATCACGCGATCTCTTTCTTCCTGTTCTCTATCCTGTTCCTTTTGTCTGATTTCTATTGAAATGAATCTATTATTGTGAGCATTCAAAATCGGTTGTACTTCTTCTCTAATTTCTTTTTTTAATTCATCTTTCATGTTTTTGAAACATGTCCCTATTCGTGAGTCTAACCGTGTTTCCATTGTTCCCATCTCTGTTTTAATTGTTCCTATTTGTGAGTCTAACCGTGTTTCCATTGTTCCCATATCAGTTTTTAACCGTGTTGCCACAGTTCTCATCTCTGTTTTTAATTCAGATCCTAACTGCGATCCCAGTGAGTCTAACCGTGTTTCCATTGTTCCCATCCGTGATCCCACTGTTTTTAATTCATATCCCAAATTAAACATTGCACTCATCAACTGCTCCATATTAACTGGTTCGAAATTCTTTTCACCCCTAACATTTCCCGCAAAACTAACTTCCTTCGAAATAGCCGTAAAGTTATCTGTGTTCGATACTATTCCAGAATCTTCTGTCGTTAATCTCGAATTATGGCAATTTTTTGATTGTGAAAAATTTTGAACTGGTTCCGGACTATTTTCCCGACTTATTGTTTTCTACTTCATTATTCATCATACTATTCTCATGTGTTGGCGAATTCGACATGTTAACAATTTCGTCATTCTCACTATCCATCATTTTTGCCTTTTTCATCGATCGCGTAATCATTTACAAAATATACAAAACTCGTCACTGTACGAAGATTACACACAATGAATCTTTATCTCCAACAATACCATTCACACGAAATGTTTCCCAACAAACGCGTCTAACGAACAATTAAAACCTTCACAATTGCACAAAATTGTCAGACCTGCACACAAGACATCAAAAATTAAATGCTGCAAAAATACCATTAGAAGAAAGACAAGACAACTACAAATGTTCAATTAGCAAATCTACACATGCAATATTCTATTACTATTACTACAACAATACTACTGTCTGCTACTTTTACTATCAAAAGAATTCCAAGGGACGATCCGAAGCAGCGGTCGCCACTTGCATGGGGGATTAATTATATAGAATGCAAATATTTTTAATTTTAGCAGCTGGCTGTCCTGTTACGCTGTCTCGTAACCGGTTGGCCCTGACTGGTATTAGTACGCAATCCGACTGCATAGAATAACAACAAGAAATGAAAGAAAGCTTCCGTTAACACAATTAATTAATTAAGTCCCCAGCAACTATGAAAGCTACGAAACAACAAGGCACAAGTGTAGCTGTTCTGTGTGTGGAAGTGTGATTCAACGTACACATCTGGCACGGTTCTTCCTAAAAAAGACAAGATATTTTAAATACCATTTACACTGAATTAATTAAATAAAACTGAAATACTATACTTGCACATAGAAACCAGAATTACACTCTAATACATGAACACAAGCCAGATGCTTTGTTGACTGAACCTGTGACGAAGAGGCATTATTGTGTAAGACATTTGAAATAAAAATAAAAAAAATTTATTATCTTCATATATATTGAGGAAACATACGCTCTGATCATTAGAACATTCGCAATCGAACAGCATCGGCTGTCTAGCCCATCAGAACAACTGCATACAACATGCTCACAACTAGTCACGGCTACATCGGAACTCCAACTGCCCACTTCTCAATATGCACTCTCCACCACGACTTCTCGACAAACACTCTCCACTACCACATCTCAACAAGCACTGCCAGTGGAGGCGGCTGAATAATAGTCTCTGGCGCAATCTCTGGCGCTGCGACTCAGTGTAGCCACCTTTCATTGTTCCATCAGTAGGTGTAACCACGAATTGCACTCTGTATGTTTGACTGCATGTATTTTGAATTATTTTAATATGGCGCTGGTGAAGCAGTTGCAGCGGCAAGAAGAGGCAAGTTGTCTGTTGTGTATAGGAGCATAGCAGTATAATTGTTATGAGACGCTGGAGAATGTTTTGAATTTCTCAATCAGATACTAGCGAATTGTTTTTTCATGATTTCTAGGAAGAGCGATTACTTTCTGTTTTCTTTTCTCTATCAGAATACTGACATGTCCGATATTAGGAGGTTCCAGCAAAGGTTTGAATACTGACGCGTCGGAACAAGGGTTTTCGTAATACAAATTGTACGACTACATATCAATTTTTGTGATAATCATAATAATCTTCCACTAGACTTCCTTACAAATATAGAGAAATAAGCTTTACACATTTCCGCAAGTCTTTCACCAGGCTAATAATAATTATTACAGTTTTGTATAGCTTAAAGGTAAAACTTTCATCTGTCAACCTGTTTGTCAGGTTTTCGTTTTGTTGGATGATTTTACTCTTAGACATTCTTCGTCTTGCTATTGCATTTGCAAAAATTTACGCAATAGTAGTTGGACAGTAGTTGTTGCATAGCATTTTTGTTGCCTGCGCACTGCTCCTCAGCAATTCAAAATTTTTTATTCTAGCAATTTTTTGGTTAAGAGTTTGTTTATTTATTTTGTAATAGTGAGGTTAACAGTTATGTTTAAGTATTGTTTTGCATGTTCATGTTATTTTATTTATTGGTACAATAACAATGAAAATTAGAGCACAGGCAGGAATGGTTAAGACTGTAGAAGTAGCTTCAAACAAAGTTTCGGAAAATTTCGGACATAGTGTAGGAAATTCTTGTCGGGATGATGAAGTCAGGGAACTTTCGAACAATACTATTAATAATCAGAGTGTAGGCTATTATTTGCCAATCATTCTTGATGAACTGTGGGGAACTAGACGTATTTCAGAAGGGCAAAATAACGTGATACAATCCGATTTTGTTATAGAGATTCAGGTATTGCTTCTACTTCTACAGAACAAAGTAATTTTGTTTTCCTCTCTTTCAGTAATAATGCTACATAATTAATACTAGCTCAACCTGGTGAGATTAAAAAATTAATTGACGAACTTCGTGGCGTGATTAGAGAATAAAGTTGCAGAAAGAGAATTTCAGATTGTTTCCGGAAGAGATAAATGTCAATTTAAATCATAAATTCCGGAAATGTCAGAACTGTTGAAAACTCAGGTACGTGAGGAACTCAAGTCTGCTATTAATGGTCTCGAGTCCGGCCTTGACCATTTTTATTTTTTTTTTTTTTTTGTCATCAGTCTAGTGACTGGTTTGATGCGACCCGCCACGAATTCCTCTCCTGTGCTAACCCCTTCATCTCAGAGTAGCACTTGCAACCTACGTCCTCAATTATTTGCTTGACGTATTCCAGTCTCTGTCTTCCTCTACAGTTTTTGCCCTCTACAGCTCCCTCTAGTACCATGGAAGTCATTCCCTCATGTCTTAGCAGATGTCCTATCATCCTGTCCCTTCTCCTTATCAACGTTTTCCACATGTTCCTTTCCTCTCCGATTCTGCGTAGAACCTCATCATTCCTTACCTTATCAGTCCACCTAATTTTCAACATTCGTCTATAGCACCACATCTCAAAAGCTTCGATTCTCTTCTGTTCCGGTTTTCCCACAGCCCATGTTTCACTACCATGCAATGCTGTACTCCAGACGTACATCTTCAGAAATTTCTTCCTCAAATTAAGGCCGGTATTTGATATTAGTAGACTTCTCTTGGCCAGAAATGCCTTTTTTGCCATAGCGAGTCTGCTTTTGATGTCCTCCTTGCTCCGTCCGTCATTGGTTTCTTTAGCAGAATTCCTTAACTTCATTGACTTCGTGACCATCAATTCTGATGTTAAGTTTCTCGCTGTTCTCATTTCTACTACTTCTCATTACCTTCGTCTTTCTCCGATTTACTCTCAAACCATACTGTGTACTCATTAGACTGTTCATTCCGTTCAGCAGATCATTTAATTCTTCTTCACTTTCACTCAGGATAGCAATGTCATCAGCGAATCGTATCATTGATATCCTTTGACCTCGTATTTTAATTCCACTCCTGAACCTTTCTTTTGTTTCCATCATTGCTTCCTCGATGTACAGATTGAAGAGTAGGGGCGAAAGGCTACAGCCTTGTCTTACACCCTTCTTAATACGAGCACTTCGTTCTTGATCGTCCACTCTTATTATTCCCTCTTGGTTGTTGTACACATTGTATATGACCCGTCTCTCCCTATAGCTTACCCCTACTTTTTCCAGTATCTCGAACAGCTTGCACCATTTTATATTGTCGAACGCTTTTTCCAGGTCGACAAATCCTATGAAAGTGTCTTGATTTTTCTTTAGCCTTGCTTCCATTATAAGCCGCAACGTCAGAATTGCCTCTCTCGTCCCTTTACTTTTCCTAAAGCCAAACTGATCGTCACCTAGCGCATTCTCAATTTTCTTTTCCATTCTTCTGTGTATTATTCTTGTAAGCAGCTTCGATGCATGAGCTGTTAAGCTGATTGTGCGATAATTCTCGCACTTGCCAGTTCTTGCCGTCTTCGGAATTGTGTGGATGATGCTTTTCCGAAAGTCAGATGGTATATCGCCAGACTCATATATTCTACACACCAACGTGAATAGTCGTTTTGTTGCCACTTCCCCCAATGATTTTAGAAATTCTGATGGAATGTTATCTATCCCTTCTGCCTTGTTTGACAGTAAGTCCTCCCAAGCTCATTTAAATTCCGATTCTAATACTGGATCCCCTATCTCTTCTAAATCGACTCCTGCTTCTTCTTCTATCACATCAGACAAATCTTCACCCTCATAGAGGCTTTCAATGTATTCTTTCCACCTATCTGCTCTCTCGTCTGCATTTAACAGTGGAATTCCCGTTGCACTCTTAATGTTACCACCGTTGCTTTTAATGCCACCAAAGGTTGTTTTGACTTTCCTGTATGCTGAGTCTGTCCTTCCGACAGTCATATCTTTTTCGATGTCTTCACATTTTTCCTGCAGCCATTTCGTCTTAGCTTCCCTGCACTTCCTATTTACTTCATTCCTCAGCGACTTGTATTTCTGTATTCCTGATTTTCCCGGAAGATGTTTGTAATTCCTCCTTTCATCAATCAGCTGAAGTATTTCTTCTGTTACCCATGGTTTCTTCGCAGCTACCTTCTTTGTACCTATGTTTTCCGTCCCAACTTCTGCTGATATTGTTGAATTGAGATAACAGACGTTACAACAAGAATTGCAAATAGAGGAATTAGCACAAAAGTTCGAGTCATTAAAGTTATAGACTAACACTGAAGTTTCAAAGACGCAAACTCGGTTGATAACAGTTGCAAGTCGAGTCGAACAATTATCCGAGAGAGCGATGCGAACGAATGAGTCAGATAAAGGGTCAGACGACGCTCAGCCGGTTTCGTTCACTGATAGCGAAGAATTTGTCTCTGCAACGTTTTAAAGAAGGACAGATGACGATACATCAGAAAAATAAACGTGACGTGAGAAAGACACAGGAGCAATTTGCTAGTACCGGTACCGAATATAAGATCAGTCGCGACAACGATACCAGTAGTTTCAATAATTGTGTTGGAAATAATGAACGCACTAATTTTAGAAATGCTGATCACTTCTCTCGTGAACGTGTTATGTTTTGCAGGGCTAAATAACTGGAATGTGAGTTACGGTATGAGATAAAACTCATCTACTCAGGAAAATGATGATTTTGATTACATACATTTTCTTACGGACAGGAAATGTAAAATTTTTCGCAATGCCAGCAATGAATTTCACCCAAGTGAGTGGTTCAACAATTTTACTGTTATTTGCCACCAACATAGCCGATTGGCCACGAACTTGAATTCATTTGTAGTTATCTCGAAGGAGGACCTGCGAAAAGGATGAGATCGATAGCACGCGAATGTCACACGTACGGTGATTTTTGTCACGCATTCTTGTCCGCTTACTGGTCTGAAACAATTCAAGATCGCGCGAAACATAATATTATCATGGTGCAGATTTATGAGAACTCGAATTTCTCAACTCCTGTGCAGTACTTTGAAAACATGATGCGCATGAACAGACTAAATTACCTATCAGATTACGCCGCATAGTTTTGAAAGGACGTTGTAAGAGTGACTTGGGAGCTTTTCAAGCTCTTTCGCAAGAACTTGAATTTGACAATAATGATTACAAATACAGAAACAATAATAATCAGTATTGGTAAAAACACCGCCTGCCGCGTAAGTGAAAACGTTGATTGAATTGACGTGAACGGTTTGGTGAGAGAGGCGAGACAACAGGCATGATATGAAACATCAGACATACAATACAGATAACAGACGCTCGAGAAATGATTCTCGTGATCATGTAAATTACGAGTATAGGAATAGAGATCGCGGATCGCGTGAACATAGACGTTATGGCAATGAAGACGATTTTCGATGCAATGTTAATGACAGAGTAAATCGAAATTGGCGTGAATGCACAAATTTTGACTCCAATCGTGGTGCTCAGGTTGTAAAAATCAGGGCATCGAGGCAACGGAACAACAATACTAATAACAATGAAACGTCTGTGTTAGATCCTCTTCATACCATTTAACTTGTATTTCGTGTTGTCACGCTCAATCATTTGCTGTTTAGTTTTGTACTTTATATTTGTTCCCATTCAGTGGTACACAACTACGTTAAAGCATGAATGTTTCCAGTCGCCCTAGTGTTCTACCCCTCATAACGGCATCAATATGTGTTCTTTGAGCCATTTTCAACACACAGTAGCCATTAGCACGTCTGATAACGTCAGCACACTTACTCGCTGCACCGTATTCTGACACCACCAACACACCTCTGCGTATGTGGACTGCTGCCAGCGCCACCGTGCGACGACCGCCGGTCAAATGCACCGTATGTCATAACCCGAGGTGATGTAAACCCGCAAACCGCCCGCCAGAGCGTTGTTTCACCATGTGTCAGCATGATCCTTAATTTATGAGCATGAGTGTACATTACCTACATTTTGTGTTACCAAATTTCCTTTCTCTCTTCATTATCTGTATGAAAGAGTGAGTGCGTATGTTCAATTTGTGTTATACCTGCCGCGGTGGCCGAGCGGTTCTAGGCGCTACAGTCCGGAACCACGCGGTTGTTACGGTCGCAGGTTCGAATCCTGCCTTGGGCATGGATGTGTGTGATGTCCTTAGGTTAGTTAGGCTTAAGGGGCTCCGGAACGCCCTATACTTGCAATGTTAAAATAACGCTTATAAATTACATCTTTCCTCACAAAGTAATTGAGGTAGGAAGTTGAACTTTTTACAGATTATTTATTGGAATATGGGCTACAACTTAACACAGGGATTTTAAAAAATTTTAGTTCAGTTATTAAAGACGATTTTTTTTTCAATTGTAATGAAAATTTACAACATTTTTTTGCAATTTTTTATTTATATATTGAAAATATACAGTTTTTTTGGAAAAAGGCTGTGTTAAATTATGCAGAAGGTACTGTGTAACATTTACTGAAAGTTTGAAACAAATATGTTTGGAAGATCCTTAGAAAACATGTAATTAGTATGAGAAAATAAAAGTTTTGGGAATCGAGCGACAAAGATTGGATTAACTTTTTAGTGCATTCCAGGTCCATAGGATGGATTATCTTCATCCTCTGCAAACTCCTCCTCCAGCTTCCTCTTGTTCCTCCTCCTGTTTACTCTTGCTTGTATTTCTACACTCTTTACAGCCCTGTCTGCAGACCGAAGGCGTTTCTTGTCTAAAGCAAGCATCGCTCGTTGTTGTGTTCGTAGATTTTGCTACCATTTTCTTCAGTTGCAGTTACTGCAACACTGTTCCAAAAGGTGGTCATGTATGAACACTTATCACATTTCAGTTGTATTTCACTAGCAAGTCCTACGTGCTTTATTATGGAGAGTTCCAGACCAACTTCACTACAATGAATACATCTTACACAGTTTGAAAAAATTCCTTTGAGAACCGACATATCAAATATTTCATTCACATCCGATTCGCCCATAAAACATTCATAGTTTTCACTCATTGAACCAAGCTTCTTCTGTGAAGTATTTTCTTTCCCACTTTGACTGCTATGGGCAGGTGTACTTGAGAGGTTAGGTTCACTCACTTGGTTATCGTCTTTATTGTTTACAGTAATAACACATACCTTTGGCTTTCCAACATTTCTCCTTTCCTTAAAAGCCTTCAGAGGATTTCTAATAACTTTACTTTTACTCATTATTATACTTCAACAAAACAGAGACTCAAGAAACAGAATTAATTACGAATATTTTCGAGATAACGACAGAGTAAATAAACATGAAACAATCGACAATCACACCATCGATATATATTGAACCATCACAGGTTAGCCACAACACATACTTTATCTCACATCACTAAAATGTACCTGATGAACACGGACGTTAATAATAACACCATTTGACAGCAGTTTAACAGCGCCACAGTGGGTCACGCCCATGTAGAACACATTTCAAAAAAAAATTAAAAATAGTTGTAGTATTCGGAATTGAATAAATTATATATCTATTAAAAGGTAATAGTGTGCAGATTCAGGAAACGCAAAAAAGTAAAAATTGAACTTTTCATGATTTTGAGCCTTTCCGGAGCCCCTTAAGTAGTTCTAAGTTCTAGGGGACTGATGACCTCAGAAGTTAAGTCCCATAGTGCTCAGAGCCATTTGAACCATTTTGTTATACCTGGTAGCAGTACAGCATCTGGCTGTCTGCTGTGGTAGCAACATTGTAGCCAACGTACTCAGTCAATGCAAAAATGGAAATGAGCGTATGGCGTCGCTGGCCGGGAGGCCCCATCGGGGGAAGTTAGGCCGCCAACTGCAGGTCTTATCTCAGTCGACGCCACATTGGGCGACTTGCGCGCCGATGATGAAGATTGAAATGATGGTGGGGACACACAACACACAGCCCCCGAGCGGGAAAATCTGCAACCCGGCCACGAATCGAACCTTGGCCCACTTGCATGAGAGGAGAGCACGTTACCACCCAGCTAAGCAGGCGGACTTCACTCAACGGACAGAGCTTAGATAGCCGGAAGTGGGCAGAGAGATTTCTACGCTTTTGGTAGTCATTTGACATGGAAAGGAGTCCTCTGGTCTCTCCCGGCTACCTTGGTGAAGTTTGTTGCAGGAACACGTCGGAGCTGGGGATGCTTGTGGAAAATGCGGTGGCACAGGTACCGGAGCGTATTAGCGGCCGGGTGGACGCTAACAGCGAAGCAATCCAGGTATTGGAAGCCGAGGTCGCAAGCATGGTCAGCAAGTTAGGGGACTTGTTGGTTAGCGAAAATTGCGACAAGCAGGCACTGATCAGCGTACATGAGACGTTAGGGAGGAGAACGTCACTGAAAACTCGGCAGGGTCAGTGGGAAGGAAATATACAACACAGGGTCATTACGACAGAATTGTGTGAGAACTTAGGAGCAATGCAGAGGCTAGCCTGTAAACATAGACGGGAGGGTACAGATCGAGACTCTGGACACGGTGCTGATTCGGACGAAGTTAGGAACAGAAGAAAACGAAATCTGAGCGTTTTTGAGCGGTCTCCACGAGAGGAAATGCGTGGATTTGATTTTAAACATTTTCTCTCGGTGAGGAAGTGTACCCTGTGCTTGGGTACAACAGTTCCAATTCTCCCTTCCTCCTGCCTGGCGACAAGATTGAATAAATCTTGAGAGTGAGCCAGCTGTCCGCGTGAGGGCGGCATCAGGCTACTGCAACTCATTCAGAGAGGTCCAACAGATTTTTCTCTCAGCTTACTAGTCTGAGGCGGCCCACGTGAGCATTAAACATGGGATAATTATGATGGCGAACTTACATCATCGCTTCCGGCGCCCGGGTTCCCGGGTTCGATTCCCGGCGGGGTCAGGGATTTTCTCTGCCTCGTGATGACGGGGTGTTGTGTGTTGTCCTTATGTTAGGTAGGTTTAAGTAGTTCTAAGTTCTAGGGGACTGATGACCATGGATGTTAAGTTCAATAGTGCTCAGAGCCATTTGTACCATTTTGAACCAACTTGCATCATTCACGCTTTTCAAGCCAGCTTAGGTATTCCTAGGTATGCTATACAAAAAGCAGTTTTTGTAGGTCCCTTACGAACCGGTAGCACTAATTCGCATTCTCATTATGAAGTTACCAATGAACTTGCACCACACCACATTGCAGGTAGATGTAAAGATGACATAGGAGGTTTTAGAACCATGTTACAAGAGCTGCAGCACGATGTAGGTGATGGCGCACAGCGTTTCATATGCGTATGGACAGAGACGTCGCGACCGTAGTCGCGGACGCAGAGAAAACAAGGGACAGCACGCGGAGGCGAGACCGATATGAGAATGAAATAAATCAGCCAAATCAGAACTGGTTTCATAATGACAGGAAACATGGGCATCGTTACGGTAATCAATGAAATTACATTAGCCAACAAAATTGCGTTAACAGACAGCATTACGGGAATGGAGGAAATTACAGCGACCACGACAAACACGTAAACCGGTATGAATATAATAGCCACAGAACCGCTACCGATCTCGTAGTGAAAGACGTGCTAACATCGGTGTAACAGATCCTCCTCCAGGAGTTGAGATCAGGCCAGCAAACCCCAGGCACAATCAGCCGTGCACCAGCGACCACAATCAGCAATATGGCGATTAGCAAATGCGGAGGACAAGGCTCTGGAGGACAACGCGGCAAGGCTGCACAGATATGTACTGGTATACAAAAGGATGACATTAGGGAGGAACTTTTGCAGGAAGTCTCCAGTGCGAAGGTTACAGCAGTCAGCTCGGTAATTACAACAGCGATCAGGTAAGAGCGACTTAAGTGCATTATCGACACTTGTAGCACTTGCTCAGTTATCAGCGAGGTGGCATGTCGGATATGTTAGAAAAACGGTGGTTCGCCTATTTTTTCGTTGAGGGAAATAAAAGTAAAGGGAGCAATACGTGGAAAGAACACTGAAATACGCAGGTAGACTCTATTAAGTTTCACATGTCAGGGGAAAGAGTTTTAGTATAATTTTTATGTTGTTCCCCTATTAAATGTGGCTGTTATAGTGGGAACAGGCATTACGTATACGCACCACGCAGTGATTGATGTTGGTGGAGGACCTACACTATGTGATCAAAAGTATCCGGACACCTGTCTGAAAATGGCCTTACAAGTTCATGGCGTCCTCCATCGGCAATGCTGGAATTCAGTAGGGTGTTTGCCCACTCTTAGCCTTGATGACAGCTTCCACTCTGGCAGGCATACGTTCAGTCAGGTGCTGGAAGGTTTCTTGGGGAACGGTAGCCCATTCTTCACAGAGTGCTGCACTGAGGAGAGGTATCGATGTCGGTCGGTGAGGTCTGGCATGAATGTTTCCAGTCGCCCTAGTATTCTACCCCTCATAACGGCATCAATATGTGTTCTTTGAGCCATTTTCAACACACAGTAGCCATTAGCACGTCTGATAACGTCAGCACACTTACTCGCTGCACCGTATTCTGACACCACCAACACACCCCTGCGTATGTGGACTGCTGCCAGCGCCACCGTGCGACGACCGCCGGTCAAATGCACCGTATGTCATACCCCGAGGTGATGTAAACCCGCAAACCGCCCACCAGAGCGTTGTTTCACCATGTGTCAGCATGATCCTTAATTTAATGAGCATGAGTGTAGATTACCTACATTTTGTGTTACCAAATTTCCTTTCTCTCTTCATTATCTGTATGAGAGAGTGAGTGCGTATGTTGAATTTGTGTTATACCTGCCGCGGTGGCCGAGCGGTTCTAGGCGCTACAGTCCGGAACCACGCGGTTGCTACGGTCGCAGGTTCGAATCCTGCCTTGGGCATGGATGTGTGTGATGTCCTTAGGTTAGTTAGGCTTAAGTAGTTCTAAGTTCTAGGGGACTGATGACCTCAGAAGTTAAGTCCCATAGTGCTCAGAGCCATTTGAACAGCGTTGCTACCACAGCGTTCCAAAACATCCCAAACATATTCTATATGATTCAGGTCAGGACTCCGTGCAGGACAGGGATTGATACCGCCACAGGCCGCGCATTTGAACAGGTGTTCGATCGTGTTGAAAGATGCAATCGCCATCCACGAATTGCTCTTCAACAGTGGGAAGCAAGAAGGTAATTAAAACCTCAATGTAAGCCTGTGCTGTGATAGTGCCACGCAAAACAAGGGGTGCAAGCCCCCTCCGTAAGAAATACAACCACACCATAACACCACCGCCTTCAAATTTTACTTTTGGCACTACACATTCTGAAAGATGATGTTCACCGGCCAGTCGCCATACCCACACCTGCCATCGGATAGTCACATTGTGTACCGTGATTCGTCGCTCCACAAAACGTTTTCCCACTGTTCAGTCATCCATAGTTTACGCTCCTTACACTAAGCGGGGCGTCCTTTGGCATTTACCGGCGTGAGGTGTGGTTTATGAGCAGCAGTTCGAAATCCAAGTTTTCTCACCTACCTCCTAACTGTCATAGTACTCGCAGTGGATCCTGACGCAGTTTGGAATTCCTGTGTGATGGTCTGCATGGATGTCTGCGTATTACACATTACGACCCACTTCAATTCTGTGAGTCAACAGACGAGGTCGGCCTGTACGCTTTTGGCTTGGTTCAAATGGCTCTGAGCACTATGGGACTTAACAGCTGTGGTCATCAGTCCCCTAGAACTTAGAACTACTTAAACCTAACTAACCTAAGGACATCACACACATCCATGCCCGAGGCAGGATTCGAACCTGCGACCGCAGCAGTCGCGCGGTTCCGGACTGCGCGCCTAGAACCGCGAGACCACCGCGACCGGCTGTACGCTTTTGTGCTGTACGTGTCGCTTCACGTTTCCACTTTAGTATCATATCGGAAACAGTGGACCTAGGGATGATTAGGAATGTGGAAATCTCGCATACAGACGTATGACACAAGTAACACCCAATCACCTCACCACGTTCGAAGTCCGTGAGTTGCGCGGAGCGCTCCATTCTGATCTTTCACGATGTCTAATGACTACAGAAGTCGCTGATATGGAGTACCTGGCAGTAGGTGGCAGCACAATGCACCTAATATGAAAGAAGTAATTTTTGGAGGTGTCCGGATACTTTTGATCACGTAGTGTATGATGGTCCAGGTTGATGGTAAATTTGTAGATATTGTATTTAATGAATGCGTATTGTGTAGTGAATCTGAAGTCAGGTGCCTGAGTTTTCGTGTTCTATCCGACGCTCGACCGGGTCTAGAGGTCCCAGTTTTCCGAGTTAACGGGTCAAGTTGCCCGAATAAGGAACACGAAACTCGTTGATAATTTGAGTTGGATTGTTGCTGATTTGGGTATCACAGTCGATGCCCGACGGGAATTGTTTCGGGTCTTGGGGGAACAAGACTCGGTTCTCCCCGAGGCACCAGGTGCAATTAAAGGATTTTTCTACAGGTTTAGAATACGTGAATATCAGAAGTTCTTATCTCGCTCGTATCTGATTTCCTTAGCATGTAAGGAGCAGGTTGAGCGTGAGCTAAATAAAATGTCGCATGCTGGTGTTATAGAGACTCTTAGCCGGAACTAAGCGTGATGGCGATCGTTTTGTCTTGGATTCTAGACAGATAAATATGGCCCTCATGCCAGAGATGGACATGGCAGAGAGCTTGGACGAATTATTACATCGTTTCCATGTTGTCAGAGTTTTGTCATCGATCGATCTCTGTGGCAGCTTCTGGCACATCGTTTTGGATCCTTTATGTAGACAGTACGCGGCCTTTGTCTGTTACGATAAGTGCTGCCAATTCCGGCGCCTTCTGTTCGGACTGCTCGTAACTTCAGCCACATTTATTACAGGGCTAAACAGCATTTTGCCAGAAGATTTACGGTCACTGGTGACCGTGCTACGAAGTGTTACGTAGACTACTGGAGATTTTTGAAAATACAGGTATTACTGTGAATTTGGAAAAGTCTCTATCTGGACAGAAAGACATAAAGTCCCCAGTTCTGCCCGAAATTCCTTATATCCCCAATTCGAATCAGTACTACTTCATTATTTACTTGATCTACCCATCCAATCTTCAATATTATTCTGCACCACCAGAATTCAAAATCTTCCTTTATTTTATGGTCTGAACTGTTTAGCGTCCACGTGCGGTTCCGTACAAAGCTACACAGCGTGCTGTGTCAGACAGTTGAACATCCCAGGTACGGAAGGTGCTTCGAACCATTCTCAAATGGTATCTGTACAAGATCCATAACGTACAGCAGCTTGCACTACAGGACGGACAACGACGTGTTGACTTCGCTCTCCACTTTCTCGCAAGGATTGAAGTTGACGAGGGCTGGCACCGGACCATCCTAAGGACAGACGAAGCCCAATTTTCTCTGACGGGTGGGGTGAAGATGCAGAATTGCCGACTTCACTTCCAGTCACTGTGCATGACGTTCTTCTGTATGGTAAAATTGTCACCGGGTAGTGTGGCTTAACGGCTACGTTTATCATTGGCCCATTCTGTTTTGAACATCTTGGCGGTCAGTGACGAAAGACGTGCAGAGTGACTGGCCAGCATCACTGCGATATGCTTCGCCAGCATGTCATACCAGCCCTAATGGAGAGAGACGCACTGAACTCAACAGTTTTCATGCAAGATGGGGCCCCAACGCACAGCTTCTCAGAAACACTTTTCGAAACGATCGAAGTATCAGCCGATGGTTTCCAAATGCATGGCCGGCGCGACCACCTGATCTCACCCCCTGTGATTTTTGGTTGTGGTGCTATCTGCAGAACAAGGTTTACCAGGGGAGCATTCACACATGTGCTGATCTGAAGCGCAGCACATCAAGAGAAGTAGCCAACATATCTGGATATGCTTCGATCTGCTGTGCAGAAGGCACTCCTACGCTTTCAGACTCTTCTGGGCACTGATGGGCGCCATATTGTGCCCCTTTTGCAGCAGTAATGGTACCGGTATGTAATGGTATGATGTACCGTAGCAGCACATTAAAAGTGTTTCATTTGAAATGATTCTGCATTATTTCTCTTCCACATGACCTTGACATTAATGCTACCAAATTTGGTACTCGTACGGTAATCAGTTTCCATGTCATAACGTTTTAAAGAGGGAAAGTTTAATTATAACAACCTGGTATGTCTTTTTCGCAGTGGAGCTCACATCGAAATTTGTGTGTCTGATGCCACTACGCAAAGCCACAGGGAAGGCAGTTGCAGTTGCATTCTCCAATCAGTTGCTGCAAGAGGTGAGTTCAGTGAAGAAAGTCATTTCTGATAACGGACCACAATTTAGACCGAAACTCTGGGAGCGTATGCTGTCCAGGAGAAAAATTAAACCAGTGTAAATCTCACTATACCATGCTTCCTCTAATCGTAGCGAACGCTGGATGAAGGAAATTTGGAAACTTTGTCGTATATACTGCAGTGGTGACCACCGGTCGTGGGACACACAAATAAACCAATTTCGGGACATACTGAATGAGTTCCCGAACGGGACGACTATGCTCCCTCCTGTTTTGGTACTCAGAAACAAAGAGCTGCCAAGGAAAGTAAAGTATGTGGTTCCTTGGCCTACTGAACAGAGGTTGAGGCGCACTGAAATTACACACTTTGCAAAACGTGCAGCCGAATCAAAGCTTGCAAAAACAACATTAGAAAGATTTGGTTTCATATTGGGCAAAAGATTTGGATCCGGAACTATAAAGTGTCCAACAAGCGATTTGCCCTGTGCACAAAATTTTTAATTTGTACCGTGATCCATATCGCGTGAAATGCATCCCACGTGGAAACGCACTGGAAATGGAGACGCCCAGGACGCTAAAGTCGAAAAGCATCCATCACATTTCAAACTAGACCATTTATTGAGTGAACAGTGTAGCAAATGAGAGAACATTGTCATTGATGAGTAATTTGATGTTTATGTATGACAGTGCTCTTGGGTCCAATTCTTTATTTATAGTGTAAAGTGGTTTTCATTTCTATTTTTTCTGTAATTTGCATTATGTCAGTATGGTACATAATCTGACTATGATTCCATGTATGACTTGTATGAATTTTTTGTCTCTGAGTAACCATAATTTTTTGCGAGATGTTTACATACAGATGTTTGAGCAACTTTCCATAAACCAGCAGGCATGTACACCACAGAGGAATGGTAGCATCGGTTCTAGGTATCAAGATAATGGATTTCCTCTTTGCTTATCTGTGGGTATCATAGTGGTTACACCTGTTTGTAGTAAATTGCCCTAATTCTGTATGTCGTTGTGTATGGAAATGTAGTTATTGGCAGATAACGCTGTGTGTCTGTAGATAGCACCGACACCGAATCCTCTCCATTTCCTTACCAAATGTTGTAAAGACATATACTGACCAGTTTCTCAATATAAATAATAAATTTTATGTATATTATGTGAGAATTCACTTTATTGCCAATATTTTGAGTCTCACTCCAGTAATGGTAAAACAGGTTATAAATGAAATTTGTTAGCGTTTTGCACATACAAGTAACCTTCTAAGGAGTAAATTCATTTCTTTTTCTCGTTGAAATGTCTTAGAAAACTTGATAATTCAGTCATATAAGTTTTCTTAATTCTTTCATTTCATTTTATTAAGAAGGCACATCTTGTAAATCAATTTTTGGGGCTGTTCGTCATGTTAGTAGTAGAAATTTCCGTTGCAAATTCTGTACTGCCTGTATGATGTTATTGTGAGATGTTTCTCAGTGCATTTTGAAATGGGTTTAATGAGCTGCCAGCATCAGCCGGAGGTTCTGCGGTTAACATCATGGCATCCGCAGCTAACGAAGGACTTCCCTGGTGCACTTATAGCTGGCGGGATCCGTCAAGTGGCGAGAAAAGCAGACCTGAACGAGAGGACTGCTGAGCCCACCCACCCGATTCCCAATAACGAACGATGGTGGCAGACTTCAGGGTCGTGGCTACCTGAGGAGCCGAGGCCTACGCCCGATCCCGTGTCCGCAGGAGGGGATGTCAACTGGCACACACAACCACACAAACTCGGACGCCCTCAACGGCGACTGCACCTCGAGCGATGTCAGAGTGACACACAGAAGAGCCAGTTCGTGTCTGCTTCGCGCAGAGATATCATAGACGATCGAAGGAGGAATACCATTCGATGTCACAGTCGACGCGTGGAGGCGGCACATCACGCGACCACGAGTTGCGTAATTGATAGCGGAGGCGACTGAAGCATGGAGATGGCGCGTAGCAATTGAGTGTACACTTCATGAACAGGAAAAACGACTCGATACTCTTGCTTCGAATGTCAATATTATGCGACGACTGAGTGGAGAAAAGTGCACAAATGTTGCTCATTTCTGTGCAACGTAAACAGAACCTATGAGCAAATTTTCAATCATAGACATCAAATGATTCTTCGAAATAATTATTGGTTTCCAATGTTTGTCGATTTATTGACACTTTGGGCATGGCCAAGATATATTGTAACGGTTTCTTATTATCTGATTCTATGTTTTTGATTATGCACCATTATGTCAAAAACGTCTCGCTAACATTTTCAGCAAAATGCGACGATGGAACATTTCCAGTGCAAACTTATTTTTTTCTCAAATTAATTTTTGATGCTACTGTCATTTCTCATGTATAATGTATTACCTATGTTGATATTTGGAAGTGTGCACAACGATGCCATGAACAATTTTCTTTCATATTCATATTTTTAAATACTTGCGACAACCTTTGAACTTGTTGTGGTACTTTTTTAAATTATTGATCTCTTTATGCAGTACGTACTTCTGTAACCAATTTCCTTATGTCCTTGCTTAGGCTATATTCTTATTCCGATAAAATTCTGATGTATTATAATTGCCATTCATGTTCCAAACTCAGATTTTTCGGGTGGCACTTTTCTGTTCACTACAATTACTTGCATTCTCAGTTTGTACGTATAAAATAAGTGTATTTTGTCTTGACTCTTCTATTGAGCATCACGTGCTGGGCTCCTTAAGAGTCCCATCCACCTTTTTTCTTATTTTAAGCTCGTCAGCTGAACGTTACATTAATCTTGGCGACCAGATGAGATCCATGTTTAAATCAGTATATTGCTGGGTTACAGTGCAAATTCAGCTTGCATATATATGACTTAGCTATAGATTGTTGGTGTTTTGTCCTTTCTTAATGTGTTCGTTGCCTATTTTCTCAGTGAATTCATAACTGGTCTACTTTGTAGTGTGTTATTTTTTCTACTTGTTTTTTCTCAATGTTTTTTAAAAATCTTTTCACCGGACATGAGTGTTATGAAAAGTCTCTGTTACAGTCACTTCATACTATTTAACTTGTATTTTATGCTGTGATAATCATTCATTTGTAATATAGTTTTGTACTTCGGGTTTGTCCTCATTCAGCGGTACATTACTACATTAAAGTATCAATGTCACCAGTAACCTTCTAATCCCATGGGCATTACGTACATTTTGTACTCCCAAATTCCCTTTCTCTCTTTTTTCATCTGCATCAATGAGTGAGTGAGTGTGTATGTTGAATTTGTCTTTTATATGGTGGCAGTACAGCATCTAGCTGTCTGCTGCGGTAGCAACAGTGTAGCCAACGTAGCTTTCTCAGTCAAGGCAAAGAGATTTGCATCCTTTCGACAGTCATTTGACAGTTGTTTAGTTGGTGGCGGAAAGCACTCCTCTGGTCTCTCCTGGCCACCTGGGGGAAGTTCACTGCAGCGAGAGAGTGCTCTCCTCACTTGGGACTAGATCTCTGGTGAATGAAGACGGTACCATTGAGGGCAACTTGGCGTTAGTGAGTGTGTTAATGTGTGATGGTGTGTAGCTATTCTGACGTACATCTTTGATTTGCTAGTCAATTCTGAAGTTAGATAGTCCAATATTTATATTTTTCAGAGTGTAGTCACAAGTATATTACTTGTATTTACTGTTTTTCTGGTCCTTACTTTGTGTAACCAGAACACGTGGTGTAGGGAAGTCCGTTACCCCAGACCAGGTTTAAAATTGGGTAGCCTGACATCTCTCATAAATGGAATGTATATGTGAACTTTTACCATGTGTGAATGTGTTTTATTTCTTCTACTTTTCATTTCGTTTCAATTTTAAGATTGTGTGGCTTTTTTCATGCCACATAGTGGTGATTTCTTCATGTGTAATTTCAGTACTATCTTAAATAAGTTTTATTCTTAATTCCGTGTGATATTTATTGGTACTTGTGTCTATATGGATTACATCTACGTTCTTGAAATTTTCAGAAATGCTAGTAATTTTACTTTGTTCATGAATATTCATGGCGTTTGAGGGTTTTCCAAGACAGCATCCCTTAGTTTGATGTATAGGTGATGCAGATAAATTTATCTGTCAGAAAGTGTTCCTAAGTGTTCCTTAGTATTCTTCTTCACAATAATTGAATCACAGTAATAGGGATGAACCTCTGACTTATTGTGACAGGCAAAATTCGTTTTATCTCTATTGTTATATGTGTGAATGGTGTAAGTTTGTGTGAACTCTTCCCGTGTGCACCTAAGATTTCCTTTTCATTTATCACTGCAATGTACCTCAGCACTCAACATAATGATAATATAAGTGAGGTAATTACTTAAATAGCAGGCAACGACAGATCACAGTTTAGAATTACTTTGTGAATTTTTGATATAATGTTTTCTTTTAATAAACTGTGTTAAATTCTGGCGACGGTTTCTCAGTCAATTCTGACTCCTTTACTAAGATTATTTTTAATGCTTCCCACCTGGAGTCCATGAAAAGCAAAAGGCAGGAGGCCTTGTATTTGTAGACCTTTATCTAATTATCTTATTCATTTTGTTGAGGCTTAACTTCCTGCTTGCTCTGAATTATTTAATTTAAAGTTTTTACTGAAAATACTCTTTCCATTTATTGACTTGGATCTTTTCATTAATATTAACATGTTAGTTGTACTTACCTATTAAGTGATTAATTCAGTTCTTATATTAAATTTTCCCAGTTTTAATTAAAGTGGGTGTTGACCAGAAAAATTTTGTGGCACATGAAACTTACAGTAGACTGCAGAGTTCCACATTGGCTAATTGTCCCCAATTTCTGTTTGCAAATCAATTTCCAGATAACCATTCATCCACTAATAACAATTTAACAGTTAGTTAAGATGAAATAATTATGATGATAGATCAAATCAAAATTGATGTGATCATAGAAGTTAAAATGCTGAGCTTAGTGCACCTGTAGAGATCAGACCGCCAAACCCACACAACAACTCCAGGGAAAACGGATCTACACAATAATGACTGGCAGCCACGCTTGTAAACGAACCGTTTGCAGATGCAAACGGTCTGTATGCAAACCATATTAACTTTGTAGGTTTTTATGACATTAGAGACATTGTTACAAGAAAATGGCGACTGTGAAAATACACTTGTACATCCAATGGCAAAAATTTCCATAGGAAACGTTTCACTTTCTGCTGTATTTGATTCTGGTAGCCCAGTTAATATGATTTATTAGATGGTGTTTAGTAAATGCGCTCAATCATCTGTTTGTCCAGCTTTGCCACTATTAAAAACTAAATTGAAAGGAGTGATTCAAGGAAAGAGTGTAGATGTGCGTAATCAGACTTTGTTAGTTATCTTGTGTCAGAGAAGTCTTCTGCGAATTTTCTGATTGTTCCTCTTTTGTCAACAGAAGCAATTCTGGGTGTAGAGTTTCTTTGTGAATATAAAGCTATGTTCTCTTTTCGCAATGCTGAAATAATGTTACAAGTAAATCATGCATGTGTAATGCTTAAATTACAAGGATGGTTGACAAAGGAAGATGAGGATGTGAGCTGTTTGCGTGTTCTCTTTCTGCTCAAGGCACAAAACTCACTGAATCTGTCTGACAGCTGTGTAAATGAGACAACAACATTTCATTGTGAAGTGAACAATATCATAGCACAGAACAATTAATTAAAAAGAAAATATACAGAGATGAAGTACATTCATATGCAGACAAACATGAATTATTCGAAACTTTGAAAACAATTTTTATAGCACCTTATGTCATTCTGTTTACATACAGAGAAACAAACAGGAGATACAGTCGATGCTAGATTAGGGAAGAACTGAGCATTCTGTGAGTTCATACAACAGCCCTTTACGTGTTGTTAAAAAGAAGAATGATTCTATAAAGCTTGTTCTCGATCCCAGACAGATCAACATTATAATACAACAAGAAGCAGATCGACCTCAAACACTAGATGAATTATTACAGAAATTTCATGGTGTAAGGGGTATGTCTTTTCTAGACTTACTATTGAGCTTTTGGCAAATCGAATTGCATCCTGAATGTAGGTAATACACAGCCTTTCTCTGTTTTGGAAACTCCTACCAAGCATTTGGTCTCAATGTTTCATCAGCTGTGTTTATCTGAGATTTGATTACTATCTTACCAAAGCATTTGAGAGACAGGTTCACTACGTATATTGGTGACATTTTAACTGCTGAAAATTCGTGTACAGAACAGAACCAAGTACTCAGCAAACTATTACATACGTTTCTTAAACATGGCATTACAGTCAATTTAGAATTTGGTAAAACTCAAATTAAATTTCTTCACCATACTGTCTCTACAAAAGGTACCTCATCGTACTGTGCTGATTAATGCACCCATATTATCACAGCCTGATTTACCTCTTGATTTTTTTTGCCTTTCAGCAGATAGCACAAATGCTGGTGATGGTGTACACTTGTTCCAAGATGTTGTATAGAATGGAATTCTTATACAGAAAATATCTTTTGCCAGCCAAATCTTAAATAAAGGTGAATGTAACTCAACTATTCTGTCACCGTGTTCGGAGCATTAGCCATTGTTTGGGCATCTGGTAATTTTCGTTACTTTCCACAAGCTTAACACACTAAAGTATATACTGATCATCGGGCACTTCATTTTCTTATGACATATAACTAAATATGATTGTTTAAGACGATGGGCTTTGTTCCTTCAGGAATTCAGTTTCATTGTGCTTTACATTCCTGGTCCAGAAAATTTTACTGCTGATGCACTGCCTTGTGAACCTGTTGGTTTAGTCCAGAGTAATGAGAAAGATTGCAAAGAAAATAGTTCCAGTTTGTTATATTTGCAAGAAGTAACCTTTGAAACTTGATTTCATCTTCATTATGTGACATTGCTCATGAGCAGTAGAAAGATCCAGTCTGAAAAGACATAAAAGAAAAGTGGGGAAACAAATCAAATACTGCTATAAGACAGATTTGCATTGTACATAACATTTTATTCAGACGAAGATGTCCTGAGAGTCCTACTTGGGTACTGTACACTCCATACGAACTTGTCAACAAACTCATTTTGTACACACATCTCTCTTATGCACACTCTGGTGTAAAGAAATGTTTTTAGAAATTACAGGATACATGTTACTTCTACAATATAGAAAAGCGAATTTGTACAATCTTGGCAAAATGCAAACTGTGCAAAAGGCGAACTAACCTCCCAATAGTTATAAAACACCACGATTTTCGATCATTCCCATGAAGCTAAGAGAACTGGCTTCTGTTGACATTTTCGGTCTAGTTACGAGATCTAAACATAGTCGTTCATTTGTTTTTGTAGGTGTTAAGTTTACTGCTAAATTTGTGTCATTCACACCTTTATGGAAAGTAATTGCAAAATCTGTTTCTATAGCATTTGTAACTTCCTGAAAGGAGTAGAACGTGTTGACAAAATATTCTTCTAATATACGGCTATAACCTTTGAGATGTAAAAAAATTAAAACCAATATCTAAATCACGTTTTATGCCATTATGAAAGAATTACGTAAACTTTGCAGATTGCATTGCTGTCATCTACTCAGAAACTGAGATTTGCATTTGTCAAGTTTTTGCATTTGTCAGATTTTCGAAATATCATTAACGAACTACCAAATGATCCTGCAACTTTGCCTCCACTGTTTGTATTAAAGAACAAACAACCACTAGATCGTATGAAACAGTTAATAACCTTCTCTACACATCGATGTTTAAGACACCGTGAGGTAATCAATTTAGCACTGGAAAACATCAAGAAAGCCGCTGAGAAAAGGAAGGAGCTGCAGGACCCACGAGTGAACATAAAGAGTTTACAGGTAGGTCAAAAAGTGTTTTTCAAATGTCATCGTTTATCTCATAAAGGAAAGTCTTTAAGTAGCAAGTTTTTCTAGGTGTATGAACGTCCTTCTCGCTTATGGCAATCGCACATGCGAATACTGTAGAACATGAAACCATATGCACTCATGAATCACGAGGTCTTCATCAGGTATCTAACATCAAAGTATACAAAGAATAGTACCCTAAGGGATTTACTGTTCTTTGGTGAACATATGCAGTGTCGAACATAAGTGCCTCAGCTGTAGTAGTGCATTTTCTTACTTTAGCTTTCAGCACTGTTTCGTACTCTTCAACTAATCTGTATATCTGTTAATGTATCTTTTAGTGTCAAAGTACTTAATAGGGAATTTTTGTGAATAGTGGTGATCTATCATTTGTGTTGTCTGAAGAGAAGTACTTTGAATTTGCTAAGCAAAGTTTGATGAGGTGATAATACAGTGGAAGTAACAGCTTTTTTGCCTCTTTATTTGTATTCATCTGGTATTATTCTGAGTTTATTGGTGAAGTATCTGACTGAAATGTAATGCTGTTGCCTTATTTTCTGAGGGCAGGGGTGCGGCCTCTGCGTCTACGTGTGCCCACGCTGACTTCCACAGAAAACGTTTCCTCTCGCTGCTTGTCTCACCTTCTGCTCATTGACATGCATTATATAGGAGCGGTGTGTTAATACCGTCGACACAGTGTCATCCCTTTTGCATTACCTACTTATAGGCAAATGCTCATTACTGCCAAAGTAAGTTAGGTGTCATATTCATCTTGTCGTTACGGTGTATAATACTCTTATGTAAGGTGTGAAATTGACCTTCATTTATTCTGCCAACTTACGAAGTTTAGTGGTTATCTTTAGCTTTAATTCTGTATGCTTAACGTTAGATCTGTTCCGATATGCTTTCGTTTTATTATTAAGTAAATCACGACAGAACGCAGCTTACAAATACGTATTTAATTTGCATAGATTAAGAGGTATTGGCTCTTTACTACCCAGCGTGGAAGGCGGAGGCCGACAACGACAAGAGCGTACGTTGGAAGCTGCGAAACAAATTCTGGATCGCATCCACGAAGATCCTACTCAGAGTACTAGAAGCATTGAATCTGTACAAGCGTTGGAAGAGCAACATTTCCCTCCACGACGACAATTCTCAAAGCGGTTTTTGTTAAAAACTACACAGCACGATTTTGTAAACAAAATACTCTTTCTAAATGAAGCGTGTTTCTCTTGCAATGGAATAACCAATTTCCATAACATGCATGCTTGGAGTTCACACAATCCGCGCCAATTAGCAGCAACACATTTCCAGCGCCGCTTTTCCATAGATGTATAGTCAATGATTATCTTACGTTTTGCTGCACGATTGACTGGTAACAGTTACCGAACCTTTCTAGAGGAAACATTGATACCAAGTTTATTAGAAAATATTCCATTAATCGTACGTCATAACATGTGGTTCCTCCAGCATGGTGCTTCACCCCAAATTGGTTACAGAGTACGAAGGTTTTTGAATAGACGATTTCCAGGTCGATGGATAGGAGAGTTTGGTCCACGACGTTAGCCAGCACACAGTCCTGATTCAACTCCATTTGATTTTTACTTTTGGTGAAGGAACTTACTTATGCTCAGCAACTAAACAATGCGGGCGAACTTTTGCAGGAGATTTTCGATGCTGTCAATAAAGGCAAATGTTCGTGTGTGTGTGAACGAGTGCAACAAAACTCGGTTCGCCGTGATCAAACATGTATCGAATCGAATGGTTGGCATTTTGAACACTTACTGTAGTATTGGTGCAACAGGAAACAAAGTAATGTGAGTTTCAATTTCGTAATGGTTCTGTCGTAGAAAAGGAAAATAGTCTGAATTTTATTATCGTTGGGTATTGTTGTAACAAGAGGAAACTGTTGATTGTAATTAACACATAACAAACAAGTTACATCGTAATTGGTTGATTTTGTATTAAGAGATACGCATTTTATTTGATGTTAGCTTTTCTTTACTACCACGTCCTTCGTCGTGGTAATGTTGTAAAAGAGAAAAAGAGTGGCTCTACTTAACTCATTATTTATGTAAAACGAATGACACGTTCTTGGCAACCCAAGTACTGTTTACATTCCTTGTTTCTGTAGTACCTAGCCGCCGCGCCGTGTAGTTGTACACGTGCAATGTTTACACTGCTCTGGTTCGTCCCTTACCTTTGTCAGACCACCGCTCCAATCAAACTTCCTGGCAGATTAAAACTGTGTGCCGGACCGAGACTCGAACTCGGGACCTTTGCCTTTCGCGGGCAAGTGCTCTACCAACTGAGCTACCCAAGCACGACTCACGCCCCGCCTTCACAGCTTTAATTCCGCCAGTACCTCGTCTCCTACCTTTCAAACTTCACAGAAGCTCTCCTGCGAACCTTGCAGAACTAGCACTCCACACCCCAGGCTGTGGCTAAGCCATGTCTCCGCAATATCCTTTCTTCCAGGAGCGCTAGTTCTGCGAGGTTCGCACATCTTCTGTAAAGTTTGGAAGGTAGGAGACGAGGTACTGGCGGAATTAAAGCTGTGATGGCGGGGCGTGAGTCGTGCTTGGGTAGCTCAGTTGAACTGATACATACTCAAAAGGCATGGATAAAAATCATAGGTGAAAATCGCAAAAATTCCTTTATTGATTACTAGTGACAGTTCATTGATGACCCATCTTCAAGCTGAGACCAACTGAACTGAATGAATTGACACTAGTAATCAATAAAGGAATTTTAGCGATATTGACTTAGTATTTTATTTTAACATAAGAGATCGCCTGTCTATCGATTTGACAGTGTCAAATAACAGCATAATATATACTCTTTGATTTAAAAACAGTCTTGGTTGAGACTTATTCTTTCGTTAACAGCGCGTTTCGCCTTCGTGAAACACCATGGGATTGTCTAACAATTGTCCTTTTACAACTACAAACCATGAAACGAGTGTGGTAGATCGAAGCATGCCTCGAATCAGTCCTGCACAAAGTCGTTCTATGGTTTTTAATATGTTGTGAAAGGAAAATTTTAAGATAATCTAAGGATGTCCCACGAAGGAGAAACGTGTTGTTGATGGAACAATGAACTGCGACCATGGTTGTTTTTAATTCAAATGTTCTACATACTGTTTCCGTACCAGAAAGCCTAATAGAGTGGAAGAAATGTGTGTCTCCTTTCTTCTACTGTAGTTGCTGTTGCTTTCCACTATTGATTGAAATGGTTAAAAAAAATGTTGGTAGAGCACTTGCCCGCGAAAGGCAAAGGTCCCGAGTTCGAATCTCGGTCCGGCACACAGTTTTAATCTGCCAGGAAGTTTGATATCAGCGCACACTCAGCTGTAGAGGGAAAATTTCATTCTAGAAACACCGCACCAATGTCTGTAATACACAAGCCAAGTTCCTGTGCCGTCAGTTGACAATGTAAACAGAAATGCGTTTACTACCAAACTTACAAATATCTGCCTTCTAGGAATACAAAAGTAAAGAACATGATACATTTCATTCGACTTTTTTTGTAAAGCACACCGAGATGTACCGTCTGTATAATTTTGGCAGCTTATACCGTTTACCATGCATATAAAAATTTATACCTCGGTGACGTCCGATTGTACTGGACAATCATTTGCTATGGTTTACAATGGCCCACACTTTACTTTACAGAAGGCAAACAATTATTTATTGTCCACATCCTACAATTAGTAGAATGTGTATTTCGTATTCGTTACTAGAAGAGTAAATTAATCTAAGATATGACTTCGCTGTAGATGTTCTGCAACAAAAGCTTACAACATTCTACGATTATTGTTATTATAATATTAATTGTATTATTTTTTATTATCTGCCTTTTTCATCTCCAACTAGAAAGGAATTGACCTTTCTAATTGGAGAAGAAAAAGGCAGATGATAAAAAATATGATTACGTTTACAGATGTTTCTACGTCTAAATTTGACTAATACGCAAGATATTCATTTCTGGTATTTTGGCTTTCGTAGTTGTTGGAAAGTGTAGTACCACAAGGTGTAAATAATACACGCTTTAGATCGACTCTATCTCCACTTTTAAATAACTGTGCGTAGCTCTTACGAATAGTATTTATTTTAGGGAATTAAAGTAATGAAACCAGGGCTAAGAGGGACGGCTTTTATTGTCCTGATAGTAAGCTGAAATAAGTGGCTGTTTAGAATCGTCACTCATAGTTGTCAGTGAATTGTCTCCACAGCCCCGCGACAAACAAAACTGTGTGCGGTTTGGTCCCGAGAAACGGCGCTCAACCAACAGGCGAACAGCAGTGACACACGGCACTGCTGGAATGGTCTTGAAGCTGCCAATCACGACTCTTAAGTTTCACGCCATACGGCAACGGTCGCAGTGCGAAACACATACCAGATCGATATCATCGCCTGGATCGTAGCCGGCAGCGACGGAGCACATTGAATGGGCCGGTAAGGCGCGGCGGATCTACCACGACAGCGGGCAGCGTGGGGGCCGCATAAACACGCCCTAATGCAAAATCAATAGGGAAAGTGGAAGGAACAGCGGCACGTGCTGATACTTCGCTGTAAACTCCGAAATACGGTTCATCCCGACTTCAAACGGGTCGGTGAGAGTGTGGGGCGGCGCGGCTAACGAGACCGCAACTGCCTCGCGGGGGTGGCTGGCAGTCTACAGTCGCCGTGACGAGTTCGGGTCATTGGCGACTTCAGCAGGAAGCCAGCCAGTGGCGGACGGCGCTTCTACATTGACTTCTACGTCTATATAGAGAATCCGCAAGGCACCTTACGGTACCACTACTTGTCATTTCCTTTTCTGTTCCACTTGCAATAGAGCGAGGAAGAAACGACTGTCTGTATACCTCCGCATGAGGCCTAATTTCTCGTCTCTTATCTTCGTGGCCCTTACGTGAAATGTACGAGGGTAAGTCAACTATTATCCGCAGTTTAGTTATCTTTTTGTTTATTTTGGTAGTACTGTCGTTTTACGTTGATGATGCATGCTTCGTTTATTTGTTGTTACATCTTTGCAATTTTCAAGCTGTTACGTTAGTTTCGTTGTAGCTGCCGTGCATTTAATCATGGCTGCTCCGCTGTCTATTTGCGTCAAAGAAGAGCAACGTTCAGTAATCCTTTTTTTTGTGGTCAGAAGACGTACCAGCGGCCGAAGTTCATCGAAGACTTTCGATACAGTACGGGAACAGTGTTTTGCCGCAACGGAGTGCATACGAATGGATTGAAAAATCCGGAAATGGTCGCACAAGTGTTACGCACGATGAAGGAGACGGACGACCGTTTACCGCCACAACTGAAGAAACCATTGAGCGTTCACGTGAAACGATTCTCTTAGACAGACGATTAACTACTGACAAAGTGGCACATTGTCTGCAAATTAGTCACGGTTCTGCCTACGAAATCATCCACGACAGACTTGGGTTTCATGAAGTTTGTGCAAGATGGGTACCAAAACAACTCACAGTTGCATAAACAAACGCGCTTGGACATCTGCAAAAAGCATGTGGATCGCTATGGTAACGAAGGGGACAACTTCTTAGACAGGATCATTAATGGTGATGAAACATGGATCCATCATTACGAGCCAGAGAGTAAACAGCAGAGTATGGAATGGAAACATCGAAATCCGCCGTGAAAGAAGAAGTTCAAGACCCAACCGTCTGCAGGAAAACTGATATTTACGGCTTTTTGGGATGCACAAAGTCCGGTACTGGCACATTATGGGGAAAGGAGCACAGCAACAAACAGTGTACGTTACAGTGAGATGCTTACTGCCAGGCTAATGCCTGCAATTCGAAGCAAACGCCGAGGATTGCTGTCAAAAGATGTGTTGTTGCACGACAATGCCCGTCCGCGTACTGCTGCCCACACTGCAGAAACTCAAATTTCCCCCCGTCGGAGGTACGAGTCCTCCCTCGGGCATGGTTGTGCGTGTTGTCCTTAGCGTAAGTTAGTTTAGGTTAGATTAAGTAGTGCGTACGCCTAGGAACCGATGACCTCAACAGTTTGGTCCCATGGTCCTAATCACAGAAAAAACTCAAATTTGAACTATTGGATCATCTTCCATATAGTCCCGATCTTCCCCCTTCTATTACTTGTCTGACCCACTCAAATAGGCATTAAGGGGCCGTCGATTTGCCTCGGACGAAACAGTGAAAGAAGCGGTGCATTCCCGGCTCGCAGCTCAACCGAGAACCTTCTTTTACGAGGCCATCAGGAAGCTTGTACAACGATGGACCAAGTGCGTTGAAACGCAAGGAGACTATGTCGAAAAATAATATTTTTGTATGTTTCCTATTTGATTACAATAAAATTTTATATCTACTTTGCGGATAATAATCGACGTACCCTGGTATGTTGGCGGCGACAGAATCGCTCCGCAGTCAGCTTCAAATGCCGGTTCTCTAAATTTTCTGAATACTGTTTCTCGAAAAGAACGTCGCCTTCCCTCCAGGGATTCCCATTTGAGTTCCCGAAGCCTCTCCGTAACACTTGCATGCTGATTGAACCTATCGGCAACAAATGTAGCAGCCTGCCTCTGAACTGATTCATTGTCTTCCTTTAGTCCAACCTGATACGGACCCCAAACACTGGAGCAGTACTCAACAACAGGTCGCACCAGCGTCCTATATGCAGTCTCGCTTATAGGTGAACCAGTCTTTCCTAAAATGCTCCCAATAAACCGAAGTCGACCATTCGCCTTCCCTACCACAGTTATCACATGCTCGTCCCATCTCGTATCCATTTGCAACGCTATGCCCAGATTTTTAAACGATACCAGTAAAACTGTATCCGAACAGTAGAGCTTTGGTCTTCCTATTCATCGCTGTCAACTGACACTTTTCCACATTTAGGGCTAGCTGCCGTTCATCACACCAACTTGAATCTCCAACTTCGACACCTTACCGTACACCACGGCATCATCAGCAAACAGTCGCGGATTGCTGCCCACCCCGTCCCCCAAATCATTTATGTATATAGAGGACAACATCGGTCCTATCACACTTCCCCGCCGCACGCCTGACGATACACTTGTCTCTGATGAACACTCGCCGTCGAGGACAACATACTTGGTTATATTATTTAAGAAGTTTTCGAGCCATTCACATATTTGGGAACCTATTGTCTCTGATGAACACTCGCCGTCGAGGACAACATACTTGGTTATATTATTTAAGAAGTTTTCGAGCCATTCACATATTTGGGAACCTATTCCATATGCTCGTACCTTCGTTAAGAACCTGCAATGGGGCACCGTGTCAAATGCTTTCCGGAAATGTAGAAATATGGAAACTGCGTGTTGCCCTTCATCCATAGTTCGCAGTATATCATGTGAGAAAAGGGCAAGCTGAGTTTCACATGAGCGATGCTTTCAAACGCCATGCTGATTCCTGGACATAAGCTTCTCAAATGGTTCAAATTGCTCTGAGCACTATAGAACTGCTGAGGTCATGAGTCCCCTAGAACTTAGAACTACTTAAACCTAACTAACCTAAGGACATCACACACATTAATGCCCGAGGCAGGATCCGAACCTGCGACCGCAGCGGTCGCGCGGTTCCAGACTGTAGCGCCTAGAACCGCTCGGCCACAGCGGCCGGCCATAGGCTTCTCAGTCTGAAGAAAGTTTATTATATTCGATCAAAGATTCTGCAACAAACAGAAGTTAAGGATACTGGTCTGTAATTTTGCGGGTCCGTGCTTTTTCCCGTCATATATACCGGAGTTACTTGCGCCTTTTTCCAGTCGCTTGGGACTTTGTGCTGGGCGAGAGATTCTGATAAATGCAAGCTAGGTAAGGGGCCAATGCTGTAAAGTACTCTTTGTAAATCTGAACTGGTATTGAATCCGGACCTGGTCATTTATTTTCTTTCCAATCTTCCAGTTGTTTCTCTACGCCAGCGATGCCTATCGCTATGTCGTCCATACGGGAGTTTGTCCGACGGTCAAATAACGGCATGTTTGTACGATTCTCCTGCGTGAACGATTTCGTGAAAGTGAAATTTAAAACTCAGGCTTTCGTTTCGCTATCTTCAATTGGCACAACAGACTGGTCAACGAGGGACTGAATGGAAGCCTGAGACGCGCTTACTTATTTTACGTAAGACCAGAGTTTTCTCGGGTTCTGTGCCAGATCTTTCGCTAAATTGTATGCTATATGCTTCTGGCGTAGATCGTTCCACAGACTCACGCAGCAGTAGCAGAAGATTGGCCACGCTGCGGACCTGTGTCGCGCGCGTGTGTTAAACTTAACAATGAGTTTCGTAACCTGTCGCTACTGCTGTCGTTTTGCTTTGTTTAACTTCCCAGGTGCGGTCCCACAGACTGCAAGCGTTTATTGTTACTCTGTTGCTGATGCATAATGGTGAGGTAAGAAATTATAGCTTTGTCTAGTTGTTCTTTCCCGAAGTTGCCGTGGTTTCCCTTTGTCAGTAGCCACATGAATGTGACGTGGACCAATACTACTACTGCTTCTTTCGTGCTAGCGGAGCCCGCACCAGGGACTTTGCGTTGCGGATTCAGTAAGCAAGTCATCATCTGCTGTTCACGTTTAACGGACCCTGACTTCGAGGATACTGTTTTGAAATGGTTTTAGCACAGTCTAGGAAGCGATGTTGTATCAGACAGTGACAACGAAATTGGAAGTTAACATAATACACCATAGGAACAGTGCGAAAGTGAAGAATTTATTTTGCCATCTGTGAATTCCTTGAATGAAACAAGTGGTCAAAGTGATGGAGACACAAGAGTGGAGAGTGAATCTTTAGCTAGAGGCTCTGCCAGAAATACATTATGTCGAAACAAATATCGCTGCTCGTCGGAGCCTCTTCCAACGATGGCCAATAGCATTATTTTTCCCCTTGTTGGACATAAACGGCGTGAATGGGTCTGTCCTTCACAATTCCTACAAAGACAATACTCAGGTCAACAGCCTTGATTTTTGAAGAAGCTTGTAAACTCGTTGGTGACGCCACAAATAACAAGCGAGTCAGCAAGTATCACATACGACGTGAACGTCATGCATCCTCCACCGTGTTTTGGGTGTAGCAGAACCAGGACTAGAAGTCGTTGTAGAAGGATTGGGAAAACGCAAAACATGCTCCACCTGCGACCCAAAAAGAAGAGAAAGACACCTTATATTTGCCATTGTTGCTAGAAGCCAATCTGATTTGAAACCTATACAAAAATTTCTAACGAGTGCAAAGGAAACTTCTGAGAAGGAAACTAAACACCTAAAAAGTACCAGTGTGATCTTTATTTTTTTGAATGTTTAGTGAGAGTTTCCTACATTTTCGCCGTTACATTTGTAATAAGCAATAAAAAATATGGCAAAAAGTAAAATTTGGAGTCCAGGATGTTCGAGTTTTCATAGCACTAACATTATAATGTGTTCATTTTGTGTAGTACCCTGTTTCAATTTATTTTTTCGTAAAATAAACTTTAAAATTTATTTGAATATATATTTTTGTGTAGTATTAATGTGGCCTTTTACGTAAAGTCAGAAGTGTTCCACTGAAATACCTGAATCCAATTATTATGGCTATTTAAATATAGCGTTCACTGAAACTGCACTTGAGACAGTGTGTGACCAAAAGGGTTAAACTGAAACCTTCGTGAGCACTGCAACTGAGGACCGTTTTCACAAAACTCAACAACGATAAAACTCACAAAAATGGTTTATATGTATATTCGTGTGCTTTTAAATGAAACGAATCCACCAAAACTGTGAAATTTTTCTGATCCCGATATCTACAAAAACGAGATCTGAGGTATTTTAAACCATGAAAAGGAATTGAAAAAAACTTGAAACCATAAGCTATCATGATGTTCAGAGCCCCCATGGCACCTGTATTGCTCTGGGCAGGGCCTGGCATGTGTACCATTTCAGGAACACCACTAATAGATTAATAAAAAGAATCTGCTACTCAAAATGTCTGGAGCCAGAATTCTTATCCATATAAAAACAAACAAAGGTAATGCCGTCCACAAAGTCTAAACTGCATATTTGTTCCTTTCGAGTCATTGTTGAAGTGAGGAAACCTAGCAGAGATAACTTCAAACACATTGATCAATCAACTGTAGTAAAACCTTGATACCACGTGAGTGTAAAAAAAGTGGCAATACATAGAAACGAAAGAGATTTTTTGATACATCGTCAGAAGAAGCCCAAGAGTTTTATGGGGAGGCCCTGGAGTGTTACAATGAAGCTAACAATGACAATAATAAATTACAGTAACTTAATGAACCTGTCTATTAAATTATTATTTTTTCAGTAGATTAAAATAAACTAGAAGGTTAGCGCTATTAAATAAGTAATCTGTAGATGTTGAGTTTCGGAAAAGATTCATGATTTTTCCATATTTTCTTTTCCAGCTGAAGCCCATAAAAGTGTTTTTCCACCGTTGTTTTATGTTTCTAGAGTTTATTTGCGAAATATAATTTTATAACGCATCAACAATGTATACTGTGCAAGTAATTCTATAAAATGTTTTTTCTGGAAGGTTTTTTTTTTTTTTTTTTTTTGTAGATCTTGAATTTTGTGAAAACAGCCCTCAGTTCGTCTTTGGTGTTTCTTCTCCTCTATTTCGCCTCGCACTACGTACAGTGCGACGCCTAGTGCAAGGCCAACACTCGTACTGAGACGGAGGAAGCATTGCGTGCTAAACAAGCTCGCCTCCGGATCCGTGTTGTCGGTGAGTGAGCACTTTGAGAAAGAAAAGCAGAAAGTCGAGCCGTTATTCCCTGTGGCTCAGGTGCTGAGTAGGACTGCAAGAGCTTCGAAAATCAGCAAAAACTGTGTTGGAAAACAATGGGGAAAGAACGTCGAAACGCAACGAGACTGGCGCGCCTCAGCTACAGACAGCGGACACAAGTCGGCCGGAGGAAGAAGCACGTCACAGCCTCAGAGCGTATTCTGGACGACGCCATTCCTTTTTAAATACAGGCTGAACCAAAACTCGTGCACTCTGGCGGCACACCGCTTGCAAACGGTACAAAAATATCTGCAAAAGAATTACGTCCAGTGCATACTTTCGGTGGAAAAGTAATTTTTTAGTAGAAAACTGTGTAGCTGTGCTGCCCAGTTAGCACAGTGGTTAAGAGTTCTGCGATGGAGTACTTAGGTTCGTGATTGGGTCTAGGTGTGATGTATTAATTTTTGGTTCTCTGGTTGTAGACTGTGGTATACGGTATCTGGGTTCTTACCTGTACTACAGCAGGAAGAAAAAAATGGCTCTGAGCACTGTGGGAATCAACTGCTGTGGTCATAAGTCCCCTAGAACTTAGAACTACTTAAACCTAACTAACCTAAGGACATCACACACATTCATGCCCGAAGCAGGATTCGAACCTGCGACCGTAGCGGTCGTGCGGTTCCAGACTGTAGCGCCTTTAACCGCTCGGACAGCAGGAAGAGACGAAGGAGGATAGGGTTAGAGTCACTGTTATTGGTGAATGAGTGTAAATGAAGAAAACGGGAGTAATGTTGACAAAAACGATTGTACTACCTTTAGCCTGTTACTTCTAAATAATAACACGTATTTTGTACAACACCGGTTGTGTAACGATTGAGAAGCGAGATACGATATTACGAAGTCTAAATTTAGAAAATAAAAAAAAGTGCGCTCCCGAACTGAAACAGGCCTATTGCAACTATATTAAATAAAAATGTTTATTTGTTGTAAAATAAACCTATACTGGTTTCCTGGTATTAAACTTCACCTATCTGTTGTACCGAACAATGCAAGTGCTGCAATTACAAAAACGGTATTTAACAAAATAAGTCGCCAAACCATCTGAAACTGTGTAACTAAAATGTAATTAGCTTCTACCAAATCGATTAGAAAACCGAAACTGTAAACCAAAGAAACGATCCTGTGTAATTCTGTATCGTGTAGCGCAGCGAACAGTGCTAGACTGCGTAACGTCACAATACGTGACAAGCTATTTCAAGACGCAGATCTAATAGAATACAAATGCTACATACAATTATCAGTCGAATTTTGAAAGAATAAATAACCCAAAATGCTTCCGCGAAAATGTCCTGTAACTTTACAAACGCATACTGACAGATCAAATTTCCAAACGCTACATGATACACACGCAGAACAAACCTGTCTGCGTTAGATACGAGATCTGAACTGAACTGTACCTCTCTGACCCGATCCTAGCTGATAAAGAAAAACTAACCCTAACAAATTTTATGTGGCTTACCTGTGTCAAGGGGTACTCGCTACTGCTCGAAATGACAAACACAAAAAATGCAGCGAAGCACGAAAATAGGTACGGGAAAGGAAACCTTGCACAGTGCAACGCAAAGACTTGCAGCGATGATAAACAGATGATGTTTCACTTTTAACCAGTTGGTTCCTCTCACTGCAGTACGACAACATATACAATAAAAATAAAAACTTTTGTGGTCGGACGATGGCACATTTTAAACTTGTTCAGTAAATGAAAGGAAACTAACTTTTAAAAACTACACTGGTGTCCAAAATTAAAGCAACAAGCCGCTGTTTCCCCGTGTTGCATTTAATTCACAGTATAATCATACAAAATGTCAACAGATGTCCGTACAATCCTGTTCTGCACGGAAGATGGCATTTCGGCCAATGGACAACCACGTCAAATATGACATCAGAGCGCCTATCAAATGGCGTAGTGTTTGCCAGTTAATCTCACACCCTCAATGTCTCTGTAAACAGTCACAAACAGTGCAGTGTGACACAGAGAAGACTCCTACCACAGAGCCACAAGAAGAATGGAAGCAGGACAGTCGCCAACTGATGTGGCCCGAAGGCTAAATGTGGATCGTTCTGTTGTTGTTTCTCGGTTGTGGTGACAGTTAATAGAGACCAAATCAGTATCCTGAAGACCAGAGCAGGGCCGTCCATGTGTGATATCAAAAAGAAAGGACCGTTATTTGGCTGTAAGGGCTCGATGGTACCGCCTCAGTACTGCACGGCAACTGGCCTCTGACCTCGTAGCATCCACTGGACGTGTTGTATCGAGGCAAGAGGTGTACAGAAGGCTTCGACAGAGTGGCCTTTATTGTTGAAAATGGAAATGTCGTGTGGCTAGGGCCTCCCGTCGGGTAGACCGTTCGCCTGGTGCAGGTCTTTCGATTTGACGCCACTTCGGCGACCTGCGCGTCGATGAGGATGAAATGATGATGATTAGGACAACACAACACCCAGTCACTGAGCGGAGAAAATTTCCGACCCAGCCGGGAATCGAACCCGTGCCCTTAGGATTGACAGTCTGTCACGCTGACCACTTTTTTTTTTTTTTTTTTTTTTTTTACTCGGTACCTTTACCTTTCCCTGGCAATTGCTCTACCAACTTTTTTTTTCTTTTTTTTTCTATCCATCTTTTTTTTTTTTTTTTTTTTTTTTTTTTTTTTTTTTTTTTTTAAATCCAATGTCAGGCTTACCACCTTTGCTGACATACATGTTGTTGTACTATAGCATAAATAGTGCCCACAAAGTCCACATGTTGACAAATAGTGGCTAATTAGAAAATTAATTAATTAAGGAAATGAATAAAACTGAAAATTCCCAAATGAAAGACATGAAGACATTGCGGATAGTACAAATACAAAAGAAACATGCTCCTGTGGCAATGAAATAAAATTCGTGTCGGGGGCGACACCTGCTCACGACCCGACGTTCGATAGAGCAAGAGAGCCATCTATCGACTCGTTCTCCAGACGTTGGTGTAAGACTGGGTCGTCTTCTCGAAATTAACTAAGGGTCCGTAAGTGTGATCGATGTCTGTCTCGGCTTCTTCGTCTATCTCATCTCTCACCCGTCACACCCCATCTGGCCGGCGGGTCGGTAAATGTAAGTCGCAAGTAATTAGCGAAGTCTTGTCTATATTTCTTATGCTGTTGCAGCTTCGTATGTCCATCCAGGAGAAAATGCCAAAAATCAATTTTGTCCTTTTCCGATTCGTTATACACGTAGCCCACCACCATTCCCCGCACCCATGTCACTGCATTGGTTTTTTGGACCGGGAAATAATAGTCTTGGGGGAAAAAAAGTGTGTCTGCTGAAATTGTGTGAGGGGCGGAGCGTAACAGGAACGCCAATATCTGTTGTGCCAAGTGCCACACTGGAGCCGTCCCACTACATGTTAAACGATGTTCATCAGTGTCCACTGTTGCGCAGCCTAAACATAGTGGAGTGTCTGCCAAATGAATCGCGTGCCGCCGTTGATTCGTTGCGAACTTCCTATTTATCACCACATACCATGTTGAGCGTACCGACGTTGGGAGGTAAACGTTCCGTATAACGCGCCATATCTGTCGCCAGTTCTTGTCTGGGTACTTCTTTTCCAGGGTATTCCTGGGGCACCGGCGCAGTAAGAGTTGGTATACGTCTCGCGTCGTCGGTAGTCGTGTTGTTGGGAAGGAATCTCTGACATAGCTAAGCTCCAAAAAAAAAGACTTGAAATGTGACAGCTTCGGTGAAATATGGCCCACATCGACTGGGGGCAGCATTGAAGTGGGCGCTAGTACATCGGCCAACGCACCCGAGACATTGCGAAATTGACCGCGCCACTGTCGGAAAATCGTACTGACGAATAACGCCCGTGCCTTTTCATATACGTTCACTAGACCAAGTCCACCCTCTCCAGGTGGTAGCGTAAGCGTTGTGTATCGGATCTTAAACAGGTGTCCCACACTCACGTAGGTTCCGAAAGTGGCTTGTATCCGTGATGCCATTGTGCGCGTTAAAGGCAGGACATGCGCTACGTGAGTGAGTCTCGGTGCTAGGTATACGTTAACATAGGTCACCCTCTGAATCATATCCAACGCTCTTAATTTCTGTAACAGCACCATTGTCCGCATCAGCTTCAATATGCGTCGGTAGTTATCCGCTGCTGTCCGCTGCACATCCGTGTGGAACGTAATACCTAGGCATTTTATGGTCTTAACCAAGATGAGCGGGCCTTCCTCCCCCGGTTGTAATCCTCGACCGACATTCATGCAGCGTGTTTTTTGAAGATTAAGCACGCTTCCTGCCGCCATCCCATATCGCTGTATCTATGCCAACGCCGTACGTACTTCTTCGCCTGTCCGTGCCACCAGCATCATATCGTCAGCATAAGCGCGGCAATGAAAGGTCAGTTGTGGCAACGGCACTCCCTCCAACCGTCTTCGGAGACCATATAGACAGGGTTCCAAAGCCATTGCATACAAAAATATCGAAAGAGGGCAACCTTGACGAACTGACCTTGAAATAACAATGTAGTCAGTGCCCCGCCCATTCACCGAGACCTTTGATCGTACGCCGTGTAACAGTCGCATGATCACTAGGATGAAGGCCTGTGGGATTCCCAATCTGCCCATCACCGCATGCAAAAAGGTATGATCCACTCTGTCGAACGCATGATCGAAGTCAATAGCGACGAGTGCCCCACGCACTCGGCATGCCGCCGCTAATGCAATGATATCTCGGTAGTCACTGAGCGCCGTATGTACGTTGCTCTTACCGCCGAGGCAAGTTTGGTCTATGAGGAGTCTATCAGAAAGTGAAGACCGCAGGCGAGCCCCAAGGATGCGCGCGAAAATCTTATAGTCGCAGTTCAAGAGAGTGAGTGGTCTATAATCTCCTGGATTTCTGCCACCGCGTGGTTTGGGTATTGGGATGATGATACCCTCCGTGAATTCGGCAGGTATCTCAGTCTGCGGTAACAGGAGTTCGTTGTACATCTGAATCCAGGTCCGTCCCATGAGGTATGCAAAGGCGCGGTAAAATTCAATTGGGAAACCGTCCTGTCCTGGGGACTTGTTCGGAGCCCCCCTGGCAATTGCGTCTGTCAGCTCGTCCTCTGTTATCGCTGTGATGAAAGTCTCTGCATCCAGTGGTGATCCTCTATCTGGCATTTCCGAGATGACATCATGTAGTGTCTCGTAGTTCACATGTACAGGTCCATATAACTGGCGGAAATAGTCGGTAAACACATGCGCAATATCACTCTGGTGCACAACTTGCTGGCCAGTTTCAGAGATTAGTTCCCTGATCAACGTCCTACGTCGTCGTTGGCGTTCACGTACCACGTGGTGCATGGAGGGGGTTTCGGCAGCAACTGTGTCCGCCAATCTCGCCCGGACCATTATACCTTCCATTCTTAGTCTCGTCAGCTGTAATAACTTGGCTTTTATCCTGCGCATGGCCGTGTGCCTTTCCGGCGATGGTTCTTGGGTCATCAGCTCCCTCAAGGCTGTAAAATAAAAATCAGCCGTTGTGCGGTTCCACTGCGATTTGTCCTGCCCGTATCGTATCAACGTTCTCCGTAACGTTGGTTTTGCGCATTTAATCCACCACTGGAGAACCGAGGTGTATGCTCGTTGGCGGCGTACGCAGGTCTCCCAGGCCGCCTCTATCGACCGGTGACATTCAGTGTCACGTAAAAGTGCCCAATTCATTTTCCAGTGACCTTTACTCCGCCATATCTTCTGACGCGTTAGTGAAATCGTACAGACGTACGCCATATGATCCGTAAAAGCCGCTGGCCAGATTTCGGCATCCAGTATCGTCGTCCGTAGAGCTCGTGTCACGTACACTCTATCAAGTCTACTCGCCGAGTGTCCCGTGACAAACGTATAACCCGGTCTTTCACCATGCTGCAGTTCCCAGGTATCCAGAAGCGCCATCTCGGTAATCAACGCACGCAGTTCCATGCAAGGCACATAATGAGGTACTTGGTCCTTTTTGTCGACGACACAATTAAAGTCGCCGCCCACTATATAGTTATCAAAGCGTCCAGCGAACAACGGTGCTATCTCTTCGGTGTAAAAAGCCGCCCTTTCTCTTCGTTTGGTGGAGCCAGATGGCGCGTATAAATTGATGAAACGAACGCCGTCGACAGTGATCGCTATGCCGCGTGCCGAAGGGACAGACCTGACGTCCTCCACTCCTATTCCTTCCCTGGTGAGAATTGCCACACCGCATCCACTTTCATCGTGCACTGAATAATGTGCCTCGTAACGGTAGAACTCTGGCGGCGATGTGAAGCGCACTTCTTGTAGGAGTACAATATCCACGTCCGCAGCGCGTAACATATCTTTCAGCATTTGAATTTTAAGCGGTGTCCGTATGCCATTAATGTTTATCGTGGCAATGCGGTACGCCTGGCTTGTGTTCATCAGTTGTAGGGCGGTGTCATTAAGCGTCCATCTGCACCCCCGGCGCTCCTCAACACACTAAGTTGGTCAACATTGCCCGACCCCTCCCGGTCTCTGGCCAGGACTGTCCTCAACCGTCGCGTTCGTATTTTCATCCTGTTCCTGTTGGTCCATTTCTTGCGCCCAGTCCCCCAGCATATTTCCGGAACTGGTCGAAGGATGGGAGGTAACGTTGTCATCGCTCTGATGTTGGACTGTTGTCATCTCCACTTCCGCCTTCCGGTCACCAGAAGGAGAGTTCAAGTTTTCGTCGCTGTGTAGTTCCTGCATCGACATCTCGGTATCTGTTGAATCCACTGGTCTCAGGTCGATACTGTCGTTGTCGTCCACTGTCCCCTCGGGACTATGGCTATCGTCAGCAGAAGTCAGTCGACGCTTCTTTCTTCTCTTCGGCGAACGCTGTTTCCGTTGCCTTGCTTCCGCATCGGCTGTTGGGGTTGCGTATCCTCCGTCTTGGGCCTGGCCTATCACGCTCTCGGTGGAAGCACTGGCAGCCACCAAGGATGAGCCTGGAGCGGCCGTCAGCTGCATCTCTTGTGCGGTGTCCTGTGCCTGCTGTGGTGGAACCGGTGGTCGGAGTTCCAGTCCGTTGGTGTCCATGTTCTCTATAGGGGGCAGCTGCTGGTGCCCAACGGAAGTCTCCCTCACGTCGCCTCTCAGGGCTTCCACAAAGGTCAACGGTAAGACAGTCGTCGGTTGTTGCGCCTGAACGTCATCCCGTGGAGTCTGCACTAAACGTCGCTGGAGGCATTCCGAGCGGACGTGACCTTCTTTCCCGCACCCCGAGCAAGTGCGAGGTTGCCCATCATAGATTGTAATCGCTCGACAACCTCCTATGTACAAATAAGAGGGGACGTGCTTGCGCAGTTCTATCCGTATTTGTCTCACCCCATTTAAAACGGGGTACGTAGTAAAACTCGTCCATTTTTCGGCCACATGGGATAGAACTGTACCGTATGGTCGAAAGGCGTCGGTAACAAGTTCAGACGGGACCTCAAACGGAAGTTCGAAGACTCGTATAGTGCGGATCCCCATTCCCGCGTGATCGACTGTAACCGCACCAACATTCCCGTCGGCATGGCAGAAACGATACCCGTTCGGTGATCGTTGTAGAAGTCTTTCGCAAGCAGCCTCGTCAACAAGCTTGACATAGACGACGCTTGAAACGAGCGATAAATTGATTCCCACGATTTCCTGTGGATCGATTTTTACCTCTTCTCCGAAGAAACGTTCAATCTCGTGTGCCTTTGGTCGTGTATAGTCGTTCGCAAAACTGAACTTCAAAGTCGTTTTTCTGTACGAGTGTGCCATCTCGTTCTAGACTCACAACACCGCACACGCGAAGCTGCTCCGGCGTAAACAAACAGGTGCGCGCACCACAGCGCGGCCGGCAGGCAACACGGTCCGCACTGTGTCACTGCCGAAGGCAGACTGACCACTCAGCTACCGGGGCGGACGCCTTTGTTGTAGGAGACCTGCTGTATGTTTACCTCTGACACGTCTTCACAGAAGGGAACGTCTAGAGTGGTGTCGTCAACATGCCACCTGGACGGTCGAAGAGAGGGCCAATATTCGTTTTACGGATGAATCCCAATTTGGCATGGAGAGTGATTTTCGACGGATTCGCATCTGAAAGCCACGTGGAACACTATTTCGGAATCCAAACATAGTGTAATGGGACCGATATCGAGGAGTGTCCCTTATAGTGTGGGTGGGGACTATGTTGACCACTCTAACACCTCTTTATGAAATTGTGCGGGTGAATCGGCAAGGTTTAACTCCTGACAAGCACCGTGACGAGATCTTGGAACCTCAAGTACCGTTGTTACGAGGTACTGTGGTCTCAGAATTCGCATTCAAAGACGATAATGCTCGACCTCATCGAGCATGAATTGTTGGAAACTGAAGAAATTGCACACATGGCGTGGCCTGCTCGCCCTCCCGAACCCATACATCATGCTTGGGTGCGCTAGGGACACAGGTTGCACCACGTCAGCATTCACCAACCACTGTCCAAGACTTGCGAGCAGCTCTGCAGGAAGAATGGGCGTTATTGCCTCAACATAAGACTGATGACGTTATTCACAGCATGCTCTGTCGTTGTCAGCCCTGTATTGCTGTCAGAAGTAATCACACCCCATGCAGAGCACATTAACCAGTCGTCGGAACGTGCTTGCAACTCCGTTAAGGGGCTCCGGAACGCCCTATACTTGCAATGTTAAAATAACGCTTATAAATTACATCTTTCCTCACAAAGTATTTGAGGTAAGAAGTTGAACTGTAGGCCGGCCGCGGTGGTCTAGCGGTTCTAGGCGCGCAGTCCGGAACCGCGCGACTGCTACGGCCGCAGGTTCGAATCCTGCCTTGGGCATGGATGTGTGTGATGTCCTTAGGTTAGTTAGGTTTAAGTAGTTCTAAGTTCTAGGGGACTGATGACCACAGTAGTTAAGTCCCATAGTGCTCAGAGCCATTTGACAAGTTGAACTTTTTACAGATTATTTATTGAAATATGGGCTACAACTTAACACAGGGATTTTACAAAATTTTTGTTCAGTTATTAAAGATGATTTTTTTTTCAAGTGTAATGAAAATTCACAACATTTTTTTGCAATTTTTTATTTAAATATTCAAAAATATACAGTTTTTTGGAAAAAGGCTGTGTTAAATTATGCAGAAGGTACTGTGTAACATTTACTGAAAGTTTGAAACAAATATGTTTGGAAGATCCTTAGAAAACATGTAATTAGTATGAGAAAATAAAAGTTTTGGGAATCGAGCGACAAAGATTGGATTAACTTTTTAGTGCATTCCAGGTCCATAGGATGGATTATCTTCATCCTCTGCAAACTCCTCCTCCAGCTTCCTCTTGTTCCTCCTCCTGTTTACTCTTGCTTGTATTCCTAGACTCTTTACAGCCCTGTCTGCAGCCCGAAGGCGTTCCTTGTCTAAAGCAAGCATCGCTCGTTGTTGTGTTCGTAGATTTTGCTACCATTTTCTTCAGTTGCAGTTACTGCAACACTGTTCCAAAAGGTGGTCATGTATGAACACTTATCACATTTCAGTTGTATTTCACCAGCAAGTCCTACGTGCTTTATTATGGAGAGTTCCAGACCAACTTCACTAGAATGAATACATCTTACAGAGTTTGAAAAAATTCCTTTGAGAACCGACATATCAAATATTTCATTCACATCCGATTCGCCCATAAGACATTCATAGTTTTCACTCATTGAACCAAGCTTCTTCTGTGAAGTATTTTCTTTCCCACTTTGACTGCTGTGGGCAGGTGTACTTGAGAGGTTAGGTTCACTCACTTGGTTATCGTCTTTATTGTTTACAGTAATAACACATACCTTTGGCTTTCCAACATTTCTCCTTTTCTTAAAAGCTTTCAGAGGATTTCTAATAACTTTACTTTTACTCATTATTATACTTCAACAAAACAGAGACTCAAGAAACAGAATTAATTACGAATATTTTAGAGATAACGACAGAGTAAATAAACATGAAACAATCGACAATCACACCAGCGATATATATTGAACCATCACAGGTTAGCCACAACACATACTTTATCTCACATCACTAAAATGTACCTGATGAACACGGACGTTAATAATAACACCATTTGACATCAGTTTAACAGCGCCATAGTGGGTCACGCCTATGTAGAACACATTTTCAAAAAAAATTTAAAAATAGTTGTAGTCTTCGGAATTGAATAAATTATATATCTATTAAAAGGTAATAGTGTGCAGATTCAGAAAACGCAAAAAAGTAAAAGTTGAACTTTTCATGATTTTGAGCCTTTCCGGAGCCCCTTAAGTTGTAAGAAACGAAGAACGTTTTTGTCTAACGTTATTGAGACCTGGGACTTAGGTAAAGGCAGGACTCGGTGTGGACGGGGCCGTTCTCTGTTACTGTTGCTTGTTCAGTTTTTGTTTTTAACACGTACACTTCATTTGGGAGCAATTGCAAATAAGGTTGACAACAAGGAACAATTATCAAATTTTGCTGTTAAGACACAATGTCTAATAAAAAAAATTCTTAAACAGGTTGCACTCACGGCTGAAGGCCGTATTGACCAGAAATTCGGCTGAAGGTCCCAACAGTAATAACTCAGAAAACAATTTGACGGCTGAAGGCCTGGATAGAAAATTCTTAAGAACCAGTTAAACTTCTCCAAGAGATACTAAAGTATTTTTTAAAAAAGGACAACCATCAAATTTTCACTATTAAGAGACAATATCTAATTAAAAATTCTTAAGACATGCCTGAGGGAGGATTCGAACCTCCACTGGGAACAGCCGTACAGTCCACGACTGCAGCGCCTTAGACCGCTCGGCTAATTCCGTGCGACTAGTAATAATGCAAAATTAAAATATAAAAAAAACAATCATCACAATGTAACCAAATAAAGAGAGAAGTGAGCTCCAGACAGTGCTCCAAGGATCGACCTGGGAAAGTCGCTCAACTTCGTAAACGATGAGACAGGCAGTCAAGAGTTGTATTCACTTAACTGGAGACCAACTCTAACCAGAGACAGTTTAAACGCAGACCAACACTCGCAAATTCTACCTTAAGTCTGATAACCAATACAATGATGGAATAACCAGGCGAGGCGGAACCGGCGGACAGTACTGCGTCTTCAGAATCCAGTGTTTAGAACATCCAGAAGCAGAAGGAACCACTATGACCAAATTAGTCCAAAAGAAACAAAGTATCCGAACCACCATCAAGGAGACTGCCGAGCTACACACCTTACGGGACAGCAGCGGCAAGGCGAGGAAAGGTACACTGCCGCAAAAATACGCTAACATCCAGGGCAGGTAACTGTGGCATTAGCGGCCACTAGGCAGAAAAATACCGCTGGTTTAACTTCATCAATAAACACAAGAAATTCAATGATTAATAATAAGAAGTGGAGGATGGCTAATTAATTTCGCCAACTCCAAACACTCCACTCGTTGCTCTTCGTCTCAGCGACCCTGCGAGCAGCAACGCTCGAACAAACGGCGTGATCTCAAAATAGTGGAGGTTTCACTACTGGGTTGATGTTCACTCAACTCAAACGTCCTGGCTCCGGTGGACAACGAGGTTGTGGCCCTCGCAACTACAGCCCCTCGATCCGGCAATTCCTGCGTGCCTCCAGTGCTCCCAGCATGTTCTCGCGCTGCCGAATCTCACTGCCACTCCGTGCCAACCGAACTCTCTGACACACCCGACACGGAAAACACTTGACATCCATGGTACTAGTTATCAGTAACTGCTGCTGCTGCCACTTGCAGCCAGACAACGCTAGCAAACGTAGTGGTGCCAGTAAACACAAGAACAAAACGAGATGCCACTATCCCTATTACACGATGTCAACCTACTAATGGCACCAATGGTGAGCTGCAACACAGCTCAGTTATTCACATTGCAGTTTTTTACATTGTTTCTGCTTTACTATCACCTCTTTACGCCGTTTTGTGGGAAAATAAACGCAACCTCGTAAAATGCCCGTTTTTTGCTGTAATTTGTTTACAGTGAATACCGCGACTCTTTCTTTGGCAGTTTCAATGATTTTTACAAACATTACTTTTTATGACAAATATCACTGTACCATGGAATTAATTACAGAGATGGTAAAGGAGTGGTCGATCTATTACTTTTGAGTGCAAGCCATATGCATTGTAACTCTGCTTAATCACGTCTGAATAATGAATAAAAATACCCAGACCAACAGAGAAAAAAAAATCACACTAAGTTCCCATTTTCCAAACAAATCATAAGTTACGCGCAGGCAAGGATGCAGCAACAAGAGTACCTAGAAATCTTCACTTGTCTTTAGCAAATCATATTTCCAAATTTCAACATCCCCTGTATCTTTATCTCTATGCTCTGGTAGCTTTTTCCGGACGGCTCAGCAGTGTGACCAACACTAGACTCACTCACTAGCTTCTCTTACACATTGTTTAGCGGGCCGAAGTGGCCGTGCGGTTAAAGGCGCTGCAGTCTGGAACCGCAAGACCGCTACGGTCGCAGGTTCGAATCCTGCCTCGGGCATGGATGTTTGTGATGTCCTTAGGTTAGTTAGGTTTACCTAGTTCTAAGATCTAGGGGACTAATGACCTCAGCAGTTGAGTCCCATAGTGCTCAGAGCCATTTTCTTACACATTGTTTACATGGGCTCCCAAAACCGGATTTCGTTAACTGACTTTCCACTACCTCTTTTGGTTACTCACGCAAACATTCCAAAATCGATGTGGAAATCCGGTTCATGCTGCCGGTTTTCCACTTCCAAAATCGATTTTTGCTATCTCGTAAACGCACAATCGTTTCTGAAACCAGCTTGGCCTTTCAGGTTACGACTTGATTTAAAAAATTTCGTCTAATAGGGACGGATTGACTTTTTACACAGTGAAGGAGAAGTATGAATATTACACTGAGCATGAAGCTCTTTACTTCTAATGTTTAACTGAAAAAACATAGCGATTGTACTGACTGAATCAGAAACTGGAACAGCTGATTTACAGAAGCCATATTTGACTGGACTAACAAATACTCTTCGGGCCTTAACATGTAAACATGACAACGAAGAACGGCTTCCGGGATTCAATTTTCGTTTTCCGGAAGACGTATCGCTTGTAAACGTGGTGTTACAATGCTACAGCAACGACAATACAACTAACAAGCAAAGATTGCTTTGCTTGTATTCAGAACCTCTGCAGAGCAACACATCGACTATTGAAAATCTCTGTTTCAAAATATGCAGTATGCAGATGCAGTATGCAGATGCGAAATGTGACACATAGAATGAAAATGGGGATTACTTGACTTTTGTTGTATACCAAAAATAAGCTAGAAACCTTACGCGTTTCTACTGTAAAAGTCGACTCACTGCAGTAAATGGACAGAGCAGCTAGACTTAATTGAATGAAGAGACTTGTCATGCACGTGATTGCATTGTTGCTAAACTGCACACCTTTGAGGTCTACTTCCTACTGAAAATATGTGAGGGTTGTAAATTTTATAGGGATATATTTTTACTCCTTGGCGATATAAATGATTCGCAATCAGGCGCTGACAGCGATGAGAGCTGAGTTTTCCCTTTGTCATAAATTCAACGCAGGAATTTCAAAGGCGACTGTGTTGTTGAGAGACATACACAAAAGGTTCAAATGGCTCTGAGCACTATGGGACTTAACTTCTGAGGTCATCAGTCCCCTAGAACGTAGAACTACTTAAACCTAACTAACCTAAGGACATCACACACATCCATGCCCAAGGCAGGATTCGAACCTGCGACAGTACTTCGGCAGTGGAGTGAAATTTTCCACCGGTTTTCGAGTTGTTGGTTGTCACGTTTAACCACGGACACTATGGTGGGGGCGGTAATATTTTGTGTTCGGCTTGTATGGGTGATCTTGGTAGAGTTGAGTCTCCTCTTTCGGACACGGCAGGTTACAAGACTGAGCTCTCGCTGCTCTGGACAGCCTGCCTTCAGTTGGCTGGCTAATATAATTTCATTAAATTATAACTGTTTGACGAAGTTGCTGAAGTTCCGACTTCAACGTAACTTTCCGAGTACAATTGGCAATTGAGCGTTCTGCGTACAAGCGGCCTATGTTGTCCGTCTTGAGCAGTTTTGGTTAAAGTTGACTGTATCGGAGTTACTGTGTGACTTCGCTTGTTAAACTCAATCACTGTACCGTCAGTGGTTGTGTGGCGAGCGTTCTTCGTCTCCCTCAGAGGCGCATTTGTATTGATGGGAAGTCTTTAGTCTGGAACAACCAGGCCAAGATAATTTGTTTCGGGCTATACTCGCGACATTATCATCACCACGACAGGACGGCGAAGCAACCAACCATCGCCTCCGGTACGCCAGATCGTGTCCTTGCAGTTAAGAAGACAGCTTGGTAATTTATGCTTGGTAATTTATGTCCGCAGCACCGGCAGTTCAGGGAATTTTGCTATGTGATAATCAGAGCTCAGCAGAGCGCGCCTGTTCCTATCTTATCTTATGTGGTTCTGTCTTAGATGTTCATTGTCTGAGTTCTCACTACTGTAGCAGCAATTAACGTTGGGTTGGCTGGGTGTTTCTCTTAAGATTTGAGTTGCAAGGAATTGGCTCCACATACCACGTGGACATAAGTGTCACAAGCTAGTTTATGGACAACTTCACCTTCACAGCATTTATTTGAGTGTCAAATTTGACGTGTTGTAAATGTTTCATGTGTTTTGTTTATTATTTTGAGTTTAGCCATAATAAATCACATTGTTAGTTTGGACAGAACTTTCAATCTGTAGATCGGTAGAGCAACCCTTCATTTCTCACCACGTTAATGAAACTCTTTTTATAAAATTACTTTCTGTCAAATTATATTATTGCAGGTGCCAAACTCTTTTCTACTCCACTTGCAGGGTCGATTAGAGTCAGTTCGCGTTTCTTTTTAATCCATGTGCAACAGAAAAAGTCGGAGTAGGAAACGGGGGGGGGGGGGGGGGGGGGCTTAGAGCATCATTTCCATATGAAGATTCTAGAAGAATTTAGTGTTAAATACATTGCTAGCCCCGGCACCTCGCAACATTAACTGTGTGACCCCATTAAGCTGTACCTCTACTAGTTTCCAAGTAATTTGCTACAAACTAAATTTGGAACAAAAACGTCGCTAGTGGTGATAGATTAAGTGGAATGGAAATAAAACCCCATGCTTTTTTACAGAGCATAGGGGAACGATGCTGGAGACACGCACCGCCGTACAAGGCAAGGTCCTAGTGGAGGTGGTTTGCCGCGGCCTCCCTCCAACCGTAGTGAGGATGAATGATGATGATGAAGACGAGACAACAACAAGGAGTCATCTCGGGCAAGTGAAAATCCCTAACCCCGCCCGGAATCGAACCCGAGACCCCGTATTTGGGAAGCGAGAAAGCTACCGCGAGACCACGAGCGGCGGACAATAGATTAATTATTAATCACAAAAGGTTCTGATTACAGCACTTGATTACATCCATTAAATAATAAAGCCATAACATTTTCGAGATTTTTGAAGTAAATAACAATCAATACGAGGGTAAGTCAATTATTATCCGCAAAGTAGCGATAAAATTTTATTGTAATCAAATAGGAAACTTACAAGAGCATCATTTCTCGACATTCTCTCCTTGGGTTTCAACGCACTTGGTCCATCGTTGTACAAGCTTCCTGAGGCCCTCATAACAGAAAGTTCTCGGTTGGGCCGTGAGCCAGGAATGCACCGCATCTTTCACAGCTTCGTCCGAGGCAAGTCGACGGCCCCTTAATACCTATTCGAGTGGACCAAACAAGTGATAGTCAGAAGGGGCAAGATCGGGACTATATGGAGAATGATCCAGTACTTCAAATTTGAGTTTCTGAAGCGTTTCAGCGGTGTGGGCAGCAGTACGCGGACGGGCATTGTCGTGCAACACCACAACACCTTTTGACAGCAATGGTTCAAATGGCTCTGAGCACTATGGGGCTTAACTTCTGAGGTTAGAACTAGAACTTAAAACTACTTAAACCTATCTAAGGACATCACACACATCTATGCCCGAGGAAGGATTCGAACCTGCGACCGTAGCGGTCGCGCGGTTCCAGACTGTAGCGCCTAGAACCGCTCGGCCACCCCGGCTGGCTTTTGATAGCAATTCTCAGCGTTTGCTTCGAATTTCATGCTCTATCCTGGTAGTAAGCAACTCACTGTAACGTACGCTGTTTATTGTTGAGCCCCTTTCCCCATAATGTTCCAGTACTGGACTTTGTACGTCCTAAAAAACCGTAAGCATCAGTTTTCCTGCGGACGGTTGGGTCTTGAACTTTTTCTTGCATGTTGGATGTTTCCATTCCATACTCTGCTGTTTACTCTCTGGCTCGTAATGATGGATCCATGTTTCGTCACCAGTAATGATCCTGTCTAGGAAGTTGTCCCCTTCGTTACCTTAGCGATCCAAATGTTTTTTGCAAATGTCCAAGCGCGTTTGTTTATGCAACTGTGTGAGTTGTTTTGGGAACCATCTTGTACAAACTTAATGAAACCGAAGCCTGTTGTGGATGATTTCGCAGGCAGGACTGTGACTAATTTGGAAGACGATGTGTCACTTCGTTAGTAGTTAATCGTCTGTCTAAGAGAATCATTTCACGTGAACGCTCAACGGTTTCTTAATTTGTGACGGTAAACTTGTGCGACCATTTCGGAGTTTTTCAACCCATTCGTAGACACTACGTTGTGACAAAACACTGTTTCCGTACTGTACGGCCCCTGATACGCCTTCCCATCACAAAAAATGGATCACTGAACGTTGCTCTTCTTTGGTGCAAATAGATAGCGGAGCTGCCATGATTAACAGCACGGCAGCGGTAACGAAACTAACCAAGTAGCTTGAAAATTGCAAAGATATAGCAACAAATAATCAAAGCATCCGTCATCGACGTAAAACGACAATACCTCCAAAATAAACAACAATATAACTAAATTGCAGATAATAATTGACTTACCCTCGTACAAGGACTCTTGAAGTAGTAGTTCAGAGGCCATGTTCTACTGTCGGTTCCGGTCTAAAAATTTTAAGCAGCATATTTTTAATGCAGTCGAACTACAACTTTTTCTGTAATTAGATTCATCTTAACTCCATTCATGTAAAAATTACGAACATGTAAAGTGATTTATGGTGGAGTTATTAAAATTACACTCCTGGAAATGGAAAAAAGAACACATTGACACCGGTGTGTCAGACCCACCATACTTGCTCTGGACACTGCGAGAGGGCTGTACAAGCAATGATCACACGCACGGCACAGCGGACACACCAGGAACCGCGGTGTTGGCCGTCGAATGGCGCTAGCTGCGCAGCATTTGTGCACCGCCGCCGTCAGTGTCAGCCAGTTTGCCGTGGCATACGGAGCTCCATCGCAATCTTTAACACTGGTAGCATGCCGCGACAGCGTGGACGTGAACCGTATATGCAGTTGACGGACTTTGAGCGAGGGCGTATAGTGGGCATGCGGGAGGCCGGGTGGACGTACCGCCGAATTGCTCAACACGTGGGGCGTGAGGTCTCCATAGTACATCGATGTTGTCGCCAGTGGTCGGCGGAAGGTGCACGTGGCCGTCGACCTGGGACTGGACCGCAGCGACGCACGGATGCACGCCAAGACCGTAGGATCCTACGCAGTGCCGTAGGGGACCACACCGCCACTTCCCAGCAAATTAGGGACACTGTTGCTCCTGGGGTATCGGCGAGGACCATTCGCAACCGTCTCCGTGAAGCTGGGCTAGGGTCCCGCACACCGTCAGGCCGTCTTCCGCTCACGCCCCAACATCGTGCAGCCCGCCTCCAGTGGTGTCGCGACAGGCGTGAATTGAGGGACGAATGGAGACGTGTCGTCTTCAGCGATGAGAGTCGCTTCTGCCTTGGTGCCAATGATGGTCGTATGCGTGTTCGGCGCCGTGCAGGTGAGCGCCACAATCAGGACTGCATACGACCGAGGCACACAGGGCCAACACCCGGCATCATGGTGTGGGGAGCGATCTCCTACACTGGCCGTACACCACTGGTGATCGTCGAGGGGACACTGAATAGTGCACGGTACATCCAAACCGTCATCGAACCCATCGTTCTACCATTCCTAGACCGGCAAGGGAACTTGCTGTTCCAACAAGACAATGCACGTCCGCATGTATCCCGTGCCACCCAACGTGCTCTAGAAGGTGTAAGTCAACTACCCTGGCCAGCAAGATCTCCGGATCTGTCCCCCATTGAGCATGTTTGGGACTGGATGAAGCGTCGTCTCACGCGGTCTGCATGTCCAGCACGAACGCTGGTCCAACTGAGGCGCCAGGTGGAAATGGCATGGCAAGCCGTTCCACAGGATTACATCCAGCATCTCTACGATCGTCTCCATGGGAGAATAGCAGCCTGCATTGCTGCGAAAGGTGGATATACACTGTACTAGTGCCGACATTGTGCATGCTCTGTTGCCTGTGTCTATGTGCCTGTGGTTCTGTCAGTGTGATCATGTGATGTATCTGACCCCAGGAATGTGTCAATAAAGTTTCCCCTTCCTGGGACAATGAATTCACGGTGTTCTTATTTCAATTTCCAGGAGTGTATATAGTACATGTGTCCAAGAAAGCGGCGATTTAGATGCTGCTACCTAGGCATAGCAGATGACGGCAGATGTTCCCTTCGGCCGTCCGTTGCTCTCCTATATAAATACGGCCTGAGAGGCAGTGATGGACTCACTTCGCACCCAACTATGAATTTGTCCGCGTCACTCAAACGCCGTCTTAAGCTGTCTCAGATGACGTCACAGCCATGCTGCTGCTAAACGCATGTTTTCGGTACAGACAGGAAGTGAACAGGAAGTGAACTCGCGAGGACTGTCCTGGATCACTCACATTTCGCGGAAGCAACTGTTTGTGCGCCGCCCGTAATGTTAACGAACAGCGTGGCAAGTGATGAGATTATTTTCCGCTTTTTTGGCGAGCAATTAGATTATTAAAGTCAGTGCAAAAGACCATTTAATGGGAACTTACCGTAGAGGACGGCTCTGAACACCTCATAGTGCTGTTTGTTAAAGAGACATTATGATTATTGTTGTTATCAGGAATATTACTGTATTGTGCGTCTGAAATATTATCAGCTACGTGAATGAGTTAGAACTCAGAATTTTCACTTATAATTGTAGTTCCTGATCCCGTTGGGTAAACAGAGAGTAGAAACATTTCTTTCAGAATGAATACATGGCTTCGCGGCGATCTGAATTAATAAAATTTTCCCGGGCTTCCAGCCGCGTCAGGTGGTTAAAATCCCACGAGCTTTCGACCGATCTCTCCTCAGTCATTGTCAAGTGGTAAGACTGACTGCTGTGTCGCCGTGGCCGCACTGCTGGCTGTGACGTCACTGGTGCTCTCTTCCTCGCCATATATGGCAATGTTTTCATCCCGCGTCCGTCGCGCCCGTTTTTAACTTTGTCAACAGAATTAAAAAACTGCTTCTTACCCACGGAGATGTAATGGTTAGTTTTGATGTGGTCTCCCTGTTTACACGTGTTCCGGTCAAAGACTGTATAGATCTCCTCTCCCAGTTATTTGATAGCACAATTGTGGGACTGTTTAAGCACACGTTGACATCGTCATACTTCCTACATGGCGGCCAGTATTTTGACCAGTTGGACGGCGTGGCCCATTAGCTCCATCCATAGCCAAGCTGGACACGGCTCGAGCTAAGCCAAGTTGCTTTAATCGTTACGTCAATTATCTGGCCCCATGGGCGTGAAAAACTGGGAGAATTCTTAGAACACCTGAACAACATTCAAAGCCACATCACGTTTACGGCGGAAGTCGAGACAGATGGTGCATTGCCCTTCCTTGACGTCCTCGTTCAACGGAAAACCAATGGGCACCTCAGCCACAGTGTCTACAGGAAACCGACACACACAGATCGGTATCTGCACGCTCTCAGCCCCACCATTCGGCACAAAAACGTGGCGTTCAGAATACCCTCGTCCATCGTGCTAAAGTCGTGTCAGGCGCTGAGAGTCTGCCACTAGAGCTGAGGTACCTCCGAAAAGTATTCCGGGAAAACGGGTACAGCCACGGACAGGTGTCGCAGGCTATATCTGGTGTGACATGCAAGAAACACACCAACAGAGAAGAGAGCACCACCGAAGAATAAAGCAAGAAACTTGTGTTTTTGCCTTTCTGTAGTACAGTGACGGGAAAGATTTTCCGGCTCCTGAAGTGATATAACATTTCATCGGTGTTCAGGCCCCAAGCAAAAATTCGACAGCTCATGAGGCCTGTGAAGGACGATCTAGGGCTTAGAACACCTAGAATGTGCAAGATACCATGTCAGTGTGGCTGTTACTACGTCGGCCAAACAGTACTGGCACACGCTGTGGAGCAACGCCGGATGGAACACGAGAGGTGCTTACGCCTACGCTATCCAGAAAAATCAGCTGTGACAGAACATGCCTTAGAAAATGGACACCGAATTCTATTCAACGAAACATCTATCGTTATGAGGACGAAGGGATTTTGGGATAGTTGTGAGCGGCGTGGGTTGCTATTTTGTCATTCTGCGCAACGGATTAATCTGGGATGTACCCTTTACCCTGTCGCCCCTGCAAGATGCAATTTCCATCCCCACACTACTACAGAAGTCAGACAGACACTCCTAACGTTCTAAAGAGAAATGCCTGAAAAACTTTCAGCAAAAAATATCTTCTGGAGTCGTCCGCTGCAAGGAAATGACACAAAAATTCACAAAATTTCTTGTGTAACTAGTGGGATACTTGGGTATTGGGGTAGTGTTAGTTACTGTAAGAAAAACATGAAACTCACGAAAGTTATTATTTATTTTTGAAAAAATTCTGAGAAATCACAATGGCACTTTTAGTTATGAACTTAACACGTTATTTCTCGGTTCTTTTCGGAATGTGAAGTTACCTCTTAAGGATAGGATTCGCTAATGAAATTTCTATACAAAGTTTAAGATTGTTATTGACTTGGCAGAATGGCTGAGAGCCGCACCTACTCAACTTGAATAATTATCTGTTAGAATGTTGTTAGATTCAGTCGAGGCTGTTGCGTGTGAAATGCAGTGAAGTATACTGTTGTGGAGGAAATATGGGGCTCACAAGAGCTGAAGCGCACAATACCATAAGCTGCGATGACTGCTGTCTGCACCGCTCGCTGCTGACAAATAAGATAAATCTCGTTCTATCTGGATTGACCTTCGCCAATCGAACTCTCCCTATGCCTTGATGAAGTCAAGGACTCCTATTCGCCCCTAGTCTAACTATTGGTGTGGTACACCGGTCAGATAACCAGTCCACCGCGATGCCACTCAAAATTCGCTCGCAGGCGTTTAACTATAACTCTGTCCGTTCACACCGCACAATAAGTGTGGCGGCCAACACAGTGATCAACGCTTAATCGCAAGGACTCAGTATAGAGTCACACTTCGATTCGCTCTCGACAGAGGTGCTCTCCCAGTGAAGTACTGAGGAGAGACTTGTTACTCGCTCTTTGAGTACACGTATGAGCGCGGACGCTCTCGTTACGTGTTCTCGCTCCAGGAGCGACAACTTAACGGCCCCTCTCGACGCCAGACGTGAAGGGATAGATCTTTTGGTCTCTTCCATTCAGCTCAAGGCGTCAGAAATATCGTCTGCCAATCAGCATTGCTCTTCTAAAACGGCAGAATGACGTTTCGTTTAAGGCGACCAATCTGGAAACCTGTAGTATCGGCGTTTGGCGTTTGCTGTCTCCCTGTGAAAATCTCTGAAACTGCGTGCTATGTGTGAAGAATGCGTAGGCTGGCCGCTCCCACACAATGTAGCGGAATTTGCTTTTAAGCCGAACACGGGGTCGTCCTTTCATTCAGGCAAATGCTGTCTGCTCTACGGGCGGTCACCGGCCTACGTAGATGGGTTGGGACCGGCCTCTCTCGAACTAGAAGCTCCTGTGACTGTCGTGTCTGGAATGTATGTGTGTACGCCAGCCTCGAGTATTTCAACCACGGTGCGCACTTGCGATTTATTAGTTATTTGCAAATCATTTACATGAATTCATACAACATTGACTTTATCTTATCGAGTTTGGGTTCGAATGAAGCGTCTTGATGTGCGGAATATGATTGTGAGGGCGGAATATGTAAGCAATGAAGGTCAGGAGACTACGACGTCTTACATAGTGTCATAAATAAAAAATAGCGATCAAAGACTGAAATGCCAGATTTTATTTTATTTATAAAAGAAGCTGTTGAAATAAAAACCTCTGAAAACACCATCAACAAGGACGGCGGTTTGCAGCTCAGCACAGCCTGGGACCCGGCCATCGCGAGGTTAAAACGGGCGCGACGGTCGCGGGTGAAAACATTACCATATATGGCGAGGAAGAGAGCACCAGTGACGTCAGAGCCAGCAGTGAGGCGACGCGGCCACGGCGACACAGCAGTCATTCTTACCACTTGACAATGACTGAGGAGAGCTCGGTCGAAAGCTCATGGGATTTTAACCACCTGACGCGGCTGGAAGCCCGAGAAAATTTTATTAATTTCTTTCAGTGAGTACAAGAAAATTTTATTAATTTCTTTCAGTGAGAGAAGAATGTGCACGTGCAGACTGTAAATTATGGTCAGTATGTTCTCCATCGCTTACTGGCTGACCACAAAAACAGTTTTCCGGCTCTCGTAAATGACGGAGAATATTCTTATATTTATTACTACTATTAACCCGCCGCCCCACAATGGTGACGATGTAGGTAAGTGCATGAGGCCACGTTAGCGAGCCGGTCGGAGAGACCGAGTGGTTCTAGGCGCTTCAGTCTTGAACCGCGTGACCGCCACAGTCGCAGTTTCGAATCCTGCCTCGGGCATGGGTGTGTGTGTCGTCCTTAGGTAAATTAGGTTTAAGTAGTTCTAAGTTCTAGGGGCTGATGACCACAGATGTTAAGTCCCATTGTGGTCAGAGCCTTAGCGCTCTCTCGGTCGTTGTGCTGCTTCCAGGCCTTGGCGACGCTACTTCTCATTCAAGTAGCTCTTCAGCTGGCGGCTGAGTGCACCCGTTCCAGCGCCTACAGTGAGGACAAATCCCTGGCACTGCCGGGGATTACAAAAAATGGCTCTGAGCACTATGGGACTTAACGTCTATGGTCATCAGTCCCATAGAACTTAGAACTACTTAAACCTAACTAACCTAAGGCCATCACACAACACCCACTCATCACGAGGCAGAGAAAATCCCTGACCCCGCCGGGAATCGAACCCGGGAACCCGGGCGCGGGAAGCGAGAACGCTGCCGCACGACCACGAGCTGCGGACCCGGGGATTGCACCCGGCTCCTCTGCATAAGAGTCATACGCACTGACCATTCAGCTAAGGAAGCGGACATTTATGGTAAACTTATTGTAATTACCATTGACGAAAGCACTTCATCTGTTCTGCAGCATGGTGAGAAACCACATCACAAGGTTTAGAATGTGAAGAGGCGATTCTGGAGCCTGAGTTCTACGTGCATAATATTTCCTGGAAACCCATCTACTTACGAAAAACAGAGCGGCAGCAAGCTCCAACATCGACGCTACCCTTACAAGCTGGTCTACTTGTAGGTCCGTTCAAGACTGGGAAGTCAACTCAGGAGAGACAAGTAGCGATCATAGTCTGATAAAGTACTGCCTCCCTATGGAGGCTCAAGGAGCTGCACAGAATTCTCGCGTTAAGAAGGTAAGAAATTTTAGAAAAGCGAGCTGGGAGCTTCTGCTAGCTGAGTGCGTCTCCCCAGCCCTCACGGAGCCGAGGGACGAGGATGAGGAAGATCACTTCGAATTATCGACAGCTGTCTGGCTGTGACACAGAAGGAACATGTTGAAGCAGTACAACTGACACCTTGGATCTCAGAACTTACTCACCTTAGAAGATGAGCTTAGAAGGCTAGAAGGGAGAAAGAAAGCTAGGGTTTAGCGTCCTGTCGACATAGAGGTCGTTAGAGAAGGTGGAAGGCTAGAAGAGATATCAACGAAGTTGGTACGACAGAGATGTTCGACCTGTGCAATACAGGCAACTGAAAGAGAGGTATTAATCTGAGGCAAGGTCTGTCAGATGAGCTAGCTGAGAGAGGTTTGTTCTACTAAACCTGGCAGCAAGCCCCTGGGGCAAGACCTGTAAAATTATAACTGAGAAAATGAGCCCCCCCCCCCCTGTTCTACCCATAAACCAGGCTGAAGGTGGGGTGACAACGAATTGGAAGGAGTCCAGGGAAGTTCTCCTTCATGTTGTTGTTCGAGATGACGAAAAGGCTGGCACTGAATATCACAAAAAAAAGACAGGGAGAAGAGCTCGATGAGGCTTATGAAAACACAGCCGCCATACACTTGATAACGGATATATAGCTGGCTGAAACCATGTGCTAAATGGAAAAGAACGGAGATGCTGGTGTCGATGGCAACCAGCGGAGGTGGTACAGTCATTACACCAGTTCAAATGTTCAAATGTGTCTGAATTCCTAAGGGACCAAATTGCTGAGGTCATCCGTTCCTAGACTTACCCACTACTTAAACTAACTTATGCTAAGAACAAGACACAAACCCATACCCCCGGGAAGACTCGAACCTCTAGAGGGAGGGGCCGCACAATCCGTAACATGGCGCCTGGAACCGAACGGTTATTAAATCCGTACTTACCAGAACAAATTACATGACTCAGGGGCGTTTCCCAGAATACTAGAAAAAGACAGAAGCAGTCATTATAAAACAAAAAAGGGGGGGGGGGAAGATAAAGATCCCATGCTGCCCGAAACATACCAGCTTCACTATTACATCCGTACTTAACAGGACAATTGCATGACCCAGGGGCGTTTCCCAGAATACTAGAAAAAGACGGAAGCAGTCATTATAAAACAAAAGGGGGGGGGGGCGGGAGGAAGGTAAAGATCCCATGCTGCCCGAAACATACCAGCTTCTCTGTTTAATGCATGTACCTACGAAATTTTGGGGAAAGCGCAAATAAATATATTAAAATCCCACGGGATTTTAACACGATCAAATAACGCTCAATATGAATTTACGAGGGCAGTTCAATAAGTAATGCAACACATTTTTTTCTGAAACAGGGGTTGTTTTATTCAGCATTGAATTACACCAGGTTATTCCCCAATCTTTTAGCTACACAACACTATTTTTCAACGTAATCTCCATTCAGTGCTACGGCCTTACGCCACCTTGAAATGAGAGTCTGTATGCCTGCACGGTACCATTCCACTGGTCGATGTCGGAGCCTACGTAGTACTGCATCAATAACTTCTTCATCATCCGCGTAGTGCCTCCCACGGATTGCGTCCTTCATTGGGCCAAACATATGGAAATCCGACGGTGCGAGATCGGGGCTGTAGGGTGCATGAGGAAGAACAGTCCACTGAAGTTTTGTGAGCTCCTCTCGGGTGTGAAGACTTGTGTGAGGTCTTGCGTTGTCATGAAGAAGGAGAAGTTCGTTCAGATTTTTGTGCCTACGAACACGCTGAAGTCGTTTCTTCAATTTCTGAAGAGTAGCACAATACACTTCAGAGTTGATCGTTTGACCATGGGGAAGGACATCGAACAGAATAACCCCTTCAGCGTCCCAGAAGACTGTAACCATGACTTTACCGGCTGAGGGTATGGCTTTAAACTTTTTCTTGGTAGGGGAGTGGGTGTGGCGCCACTCCATTGATTGCCGTTTTGTTTCAGGTTCGAAGTGATGAACCCATGTTTCATCGCCTGTAACAATCTTTGACAAGAAATTGTCACCCTCAGCCACATGACGAGCAAGCAATTCCGCACAGATGGTTCTCCTTTGCTCTTTATGGTGTTCGGTTAGACAACGAGGGACCCAGCGGGAACAAACCTTTGAATATCCCAACTGGTGAACAATTGTGACAGCACTACCAACAGAGATGTCGAGTTGAGCACTGAGTTGTTTGATGGTGATCCGTCGATCACCTCGAACGAGTGTGTTCGCACGCTCCGCCATTGCAGGAGTCACAGCTGTGCACGGCCGGCCCGCACGCGGGGGATCAGACAGTCTTGCTTGACCTTGCGGCGATGATGACACACGCTTTGCCCAACGACTCACCGTGCTTTTGTCCACTGCCAGATCACCGTAGACATTCTGCAAGCGCCTATGAATATCTGAGATGCCCTGGTTTTCCGCCAAAAGAAACTCGATCACTGCCCATTGTTTGCAACGCACATCCGTTACAGACGCCATTTTAACAGCTCCGTACAGCGCTGCCACCTGTCGGAAGTCAATGAAACTATACGAGATGAAGCAGGAATGTTTGAAAATATTCCACAAGAAATATCCGGTTTTTTCAACCAAAATTGGCCGAGAAAAAAAATGTGTTGCATTACTTATTGAACTGCCCTCGTAAGAAGGGTAAATGTACGAAGGAAGCAATTAATGTGGCGAACAATTACTGTAGACATAAAATACTGAATAGATATAATGACAGACTTATTTCAGACATTCGATAACTCATGGTACACTTCATTTTATAGAAGGAAACGGGTTGTCCAAGAATGTTGCACGATGGTCTATCGGATTACTACACAAACCGATACGTGACACTATGAGGTTCTACAGCAACAGTTACCAAACGTATTACGAAGAGATACCCACAGGAATCTGTTTGCGGTTCCGTATCCGGTGGTGTTGACTTACAACCACTTGTGGATACATTACAGAGCAGTCACGAATTGTTAGGAGCTGAAGCGTATTCTGATGACTTGTTACTCTTACTGCACGCGAACAGTCGAAATTCGCTAGAATATACAAGGAACCATCAATAAGTAATGCACACATTTTTTTTCTAAAAGCGGGTTGGTTTTATTCAGGATTCCAATTCACCTTACTGTTCCCACTCTTGTGGCTATAAAAACCTATTTTTCAACATAATCTCCGTTCAGTTCGACTGCATCACGGCACGTTGCTGGGACGGCCTGTGTACCCACATACGAGGGCAGTTCAATAAGTAACACAACACATTTTTTTTTTTTTGAAACAGGGTTTGTTTTATTCAGCATTGAAATACACCAGGTTATTCCCTAATCTTTTAGCTGTATGCCTGCACGGTACCATTCCACTGGTCGATGTCGGAGCCAACGTCGTACTGCATCAATAACTTCTTCATCATCCGCGTAGTGCCTCCCACGGATTGCGTCCTTCATTGGGCCAAACATATGGAAATCCGACGGTGCGAGATAGGGGCTGTAGGGTGCATGAGGAAGAACAGTCCACTGAAGTTTTGTGAGCTGCTCTCGGGTGCGAAGACTTCTGTGAGGTCTTGCGTTGTCATGAAGAAGGAGAAGTTCGTTCAGATTTTTGTGCCTACGAACACGCTGAAGTCGTTTCTTCAATTTCTGAAGAGTAGCACAGTACACTTCAGAGTTCATCGTTTGACCATGGGGAAGGACATCGAACAGAATAACCCCTTCAGCGTCCCAGAAGACTGTAACCATGACTTTACCGGCTGAGGGTATGGCTTTAAACTTTTTCTTGGTAGGGGAGTGGGTGTGGCGCCACTCCATTGATTGCCGTTTTGTTTCAGGTTCGAAGTGATGAACCCATGTTTCATCGCCTGTAACAATCTTTGACAAGAAATTGCGACCCTCAGCCACATGACGAGCAAGTAATTCCGCACAGATGGTTCTCCTTTGCTCTTTATGGTGTTCGGTTAGACAACAAGGGACCCAGCGGGAACAAACCTTTGAATATCCCAACTGGTGAACAATTGTGACAGCACTACCAACAAAGATGTCAAGTTGAGCACTGAGTTGTTTGATGGTGATCCGTCGATCATCTCGAACGAGTGTGTCCGCACGCTCCGCCATTGCAGGAGTCACAGCTGTGCACGGCCGGCCCGCACGCGGGAGATCAGACAGTCTTGCTTGACCTTGCGGCGATGATGACACACGCTTTGCCCAACGACTCACCGTGCTTTTGTCCACTGCCAGATCACCGTAGACATTCTGCAAGCGCCTATGAATATCTGAGATGCCCTGGTCTTCCGCCAAAAGAAACTCGATCACTGCCCGTTGTTTGCAACGTACATCCGTTACAGACGCCATTTTAACAGCTCCGTACAGCGCTGCCACCTGTCGGAAGTCAATGAAACTATACGAGACGAAGCGGGAATGTTTGAAAATATTCCACAAGAAATTAACGGTTTTTTCAACCAAAATTGGCCGAGAAAAAAAATGTCTTGCATTACTTATTGAACTGCCCTCGTAGTACCGCTCTGCTGGTCTACGTCGGAGCCATCGTTTTGCCGCATCAATAACTTTCGACGCATCCACGTACTGCTTCCGGTGCAGTGCATCTTTCATTGGACCGGACAATAAGGAAGGTACAAAATCTGACCTGTGGGGTGGGTGAAAGAGAACAATCCAGTCAAGTTTTGTGAGGTCATCTCAGATGTGCAGAATTAAGTGAGGCATTGCGTTGTCATGCAGATGGAGAACTTCGTTTGCATTTTTGTGGCTACGAAGACGCTGAAACCGTTTCTTCAGTTTCCTAAGGATAGCTAGATACGCTTGAGAATCGATCGTTGAACCATGATGGAGGACATCAGTATAGCCCCTTGAGAGTCCCCAAAGACCGTCTCCATGGCTTTACCGGGAAAGGGTTGAAAGGTGGCTACACTGAGCCACAGCGCCAGAGATTGCAGCAAGAGTTTTATTCCGCCGCCTCCACTGGCAGTGCTTGTCGAGAACTCGTAGTAGTCAGTGCTCGCTGAGATGTCGTAGTGAAAAGTGTTTGTTGAGAAGTAGCGGAGTGCAGTGCTTGTCGAGATGTGGCAGTAGTCAGTTCTTGTTGAGATGTGGTAGTAGCGAGTCGGTGTGGAGATATTGTAATGATTAGAGTGCTTTTCATCAATATAAATGAAGGTAACAAAACTCATTTTCTTTTTCTTCTCATTATTTCAATGTCCTGAATAATGCGTCATTACAGGTTCAGTCAACAAAGCATCTGGCTTGTGTTCTTGTATTAGAGTGTAATTCTGGTTTCCTTTCGCAATTATAGTATTTCTAATTTTTTTATCACTTCAGTATAAATGGTATTTAAAATTTCTTGTTTTATTGAAGAAGAACCGTGCCAGATGTGTACGTTGAATCACACTTCCACACACAGAACAGCTACACTTGTGCTTTGTTGGCTTCATAGGTTTTATAGTTGCTGGGGACTTAATTAATTAATTGTATTGACGGAAATTTTCATTTTATTCTTGTTGTTGTTCTATGCAGTCAGATTGCGTACAAATACTAGTCAGGGCCAACCGTTTACGACACTTCGTAATCGGACATACAGCTACGAAAAATAAAAATTATTTTCATTTATTTAATGAAGCCCCCATGCAGGGTGTGGCGATGGACTTTTTCTTCGGAGAGCTGGTGTGGCACCGCTCCATAGATTGTCGTTTTGTTTCCGGTTCGAAGTGATGAAACGACGTTTCATCGCCTGTGATGACATTCAACAAAAAATTGTCACTACCAGGCTCGTAACGCGGAAGCAGTTCCGCATACATGGCGCTTCGTTGATCTCTGCGTTCTGTTAGGTGGCGTGAAACACAGCGGGCACACACCTTGAGTACCCCAAGCGGCGGACGAGTGTGTCAGCACTACAAACAGAGACGTCCAGTCGAGCAGCGAGATGTTTGACTGTGATCCGTCCATCACCTCGAAAGAGAATGCCCGCACGCTCAGACATTGCAGGAGTCACAGCTGTGTGGGGCCGGGCGGCCCGCTGGATATCGGACTGGTTTGTGCGACCTTGTTGGGATGACGGCAGCCGCCTCGCCCAACGACTCACCGCGCTTTTGTTCAGTGCCAGGTCGCCGTAGACATCCTGCTAGCGCTTATGAATGTCTGTGATGCTCCGGTTTGGCGCCAAAAGAAACTCAGTGACAGCTCTGTGCTTGGAACGCATCTCCATTACAGACGCCGCCTTGAAGACTACATACAGCTCCGCTATCTATCGAAACTTCATGAAACTAAAAGGGCTGAAGTGGGAATATTCCAGGAGGCCCCAGAACGAACTCTGCATTTTTTCAACGAAAATTGATAGAGAAAAAATGTGTTGCATTGCTTATTGTCCGCCAACCGTAATTGCGTCAGACTCCTTGACATCGCGCGTAAGTGGTGCACGCAGGTAGAGACCCGAAAATCGACAAACTTAACTTGTAGGAAGACTTATTGCGTACCCATCGATTAAAAAAAAAAAAAACACTACAATTCGAAAGCATCCTGTCAACAGGTACTTTTAGGTGTGTACATAGACGAACATTGGGCATTTAGTGTCCACATAGATTACGCAGCAAGGAGAGACAGTTGTACAATGAATAAAGTTATTACGGAACAAACCCTGAATGTGGTTAGACGGCACCACGAGTCCATATCACCTGCAGCTCTGGACTCGGAGTCAGTCTTTGCTCACACAGGTTACCGCTGGTCAGACCAGCTGCTGCACTGCTGTTGTTTCTTCCCAGTCTCGTTTCCATAAGTCGTATGTCGTCCCTTCGCGATAACGTATGTGGTCAGATCCATTGAAATCGGGTTGTCTGACGCATCTTTTGTGAGAAGATCACTATATATAGTGACCTCCTCAGCGTCAATGGATGCGTATGTGAAGGCCCGTGGGGTCGCTACACCCTAGCCTGGGCCAGGTTTCGTGACATGGTGCCGCTACCTCTCAAACTAGCTCCTCAATTGTCCTCACAAGGGCTGAGCGCACCCCGCTTGCCAACAGCGTTCGGGAGCCCTGGGCGATTACCTATCCACGCCCAAAGGTGTTTAACTTCCTGATCTGACAGGAACCAGTGTAACCACCGCGACAAGGCCGTTGGCTGCGGGTTAATATGCGTGACTGACGGAAAAGCTAGGCACGAGGAAGGAAGGAAGGAGGGAAGGATGATAGGGGGTTAACCTTTATGTCAATATCTACACTACTGGCCATTAAGATTGCTGCACCAAGAAGAAATGCAGATGATAAACGGGTATTCATTGGACAAATATATTATACTAGAATTGACATGTGATTACATTTTCACGCAATCTTGGTGCACAGATCCTGAGAAATCAGTACCCAGAACAACCACCTCTGATCGTAATAACGGCCTTGATACGCCTGGGCATTGAGTCAAACAGAGCTTGGACGGCTTGTACAGGTACAGCTGCCCATGCAGCTTCAACATGATACCACAGTTCATGAAGAGTAGTGACTGACGTATTGTGACGAGCCAGTTGCTCGGCCACCATCGACCAGACGTTTTCAGTTGGTGAGAGATCTGGGGAATGTGCTGGCCAGGGCAGCAGTCGAACATGTTCTGTATCCAGAAAGGCCCGTACAGGACCTGCAACATGCGGTCGTGCATTATCCTGCTGAAATGTAGGATTTCGCAGGGACCGAATGAAGGGTAGAGCCACGGGTCGTAACACATCTGAAATGTAACGTCCACTGTTCAAAGTGCCGTCAATGCGAACAAGAGGTGACCGAGACGTGTAACCAATGGCACCCCACACCATCACGCTGGGTGATACGCCTGTATGACGATGACGAATACACGCTTCCAATGTGCGTTCACCGCGATGTCGCCAAACACGGATGCGACCATCATGATGCTGTAAACAGAACCTGGATTCATCCGAAAAAATGACGTTTTGCCATTCGTGCAGCCAGGTACGTCGCTGAGTACACCTTCGCAGGCGCTCCTGTCTGTGATGCAGCGTCAAGAGTAACCGCAGCCGTAGTCTCTGAGTTGATAGTCCATGCTGCTGCAAACGTCGTCGAACTGTTCGTGCAGATGGTTGTTGTCTTGCAAACGTCCCCATCTGTTGACTCAGGGATCGAGACGTGGCTGCAAGATCCGTTTCAGCCATGCGGATAAGATGCCTGTCATCTCGACTGCTACTGATACGAGGCCGTTAGCCTCGAGCACGGCGTTCCGTATTACCCTCCTGAACCCACCGATTCCATACTCTGCTAACAGTCATTGGATCTCGACCATCGGGACCAGCAATGTCGCGATACGATAAACCACAATCGCGATGTGGTACAATCCGACCTTTATAAAAGTCGGAAACGTGATGGTATGCATTTCTCCTCCTTACACGAGGCATCACAACAGCGTTTCACCAGGCAACGCCGGTCAACTGCTGTTTGTGTATGAGAAATCGGTTGGAAACTTTCCACATGTCAGCACGTTGTAGGTGTCGCCACCGGCGCCAACCTTGTTTGAATGCTCTGAAAAGCTAATCATTTGCAAATCGCAGCATCATCTTCCTGTCGGTTAAATTTCGCGTCTGTAGCACGTCATCCTCGTGGTGTAGCAATTTTAATGGCCAGTTGTGCATATATGCATAAAGATCTCTACTCTGCAAACCATCATAAGGTGGGTGGCACACAACCATTGTCATAGTAACGCAAACCAGGCCTTCATCCCGTTCCATTCAGGTAAGGAGCGCAGGAAGAATGGCTGTTGAAATTCCTTTGATTTCGTCTTCGAGATCTCTACAGGAACAATATATAGAGGCTCACCTCACTTAACTGTGGTTCTCTGAATTTTTCAAGCAGGTTCTCGTGAAAGAATTGGCGTCTATATGGGGGCCCCAGCGAGTGTCTGCGTTCAGCTCTATCTGTAGGTCAAGCAAATCTGAGAACATTCGTGACGACCTTCTGACTGTTCGTTCTGTCCGCTGCTGACCGATTCGTCTGAGTCACGCACAGTTGAGCAATATTTGCGATGGGTAGCACTAGTTTCTTGTGAGTAATCTCTTTTGTGGATATATCGCAATTTCCGAATCTTCTACCAATGAACGAAGGCTGTTACCAGTATTACCTGCGAATGATTCTACGTCATCATTCGACTTTACATTCCTACAAATTGTGACACCCAGGTATCCGTATGAGTTGATCGACTCCTATTCTGACTCATTGATATTTTACTGATAAGATACTAAATTTATGCTATTTGGGAAGTTACAGTTTTACATTACTGAAGAGTTAAAACAATTTGCGATACAATATCGAGATCGAATTTAACATATCTGCACTTTTCTTTTCTTGTTCCATTGCTAACTACGATGCTAAAGCGAATTCTTATGTATTAATGTACTACACAGCAACTCAGTTACAAATCATCTACACCAGTTATAATTAATGACCAAACGTTCAAATGAATAGATGCTGGTGGATTCTGATTTGGTTACATACTTTGTTATAATCTTTTCATTCTCGACTCCAAAGAGCAGAGGGACTTTCCAGTTTCGGCCCGTGAAAGAATGATTGTTCTATTCAGCGAAGTATCAACAAGTTCATAGTGGGGAAGCCCAATTGGTATTAAATGAGAGGGGCTTACCAGTACCGGAATTCGCCTTAACTCCGAAGGCAGCCTCCCAATAACCATATTTGTCGGAACTGAGGGAATGGATCCTGTAAATCACATGTGGGATATCGTCCTCACGTGGAATGTGTCGTCCTGGACAAAGATTAAAATGTGTGTGTGAAGCGTGTATGTACTATGTAAGGGACATGTGTCGTTGTGTATCTTTTACTAAACAGAGTGTAGTGTGTGTACGGTACTTGTTGCACACTCTTTATCATCACAAACTTTGGATTAAACAGCTGCGAGCAGATGACGATGAATAACTGTTTCAGTATCTAGCCACCCACCAGTTGTTCAGTACTTGCGTCTACATCTACACGCTGTAAACCACTGTGAAAGGGATACCAGTGGACACTTCCCATTGTACCATGTGTCAGGAATTCTTCTCGGTCCACTCGCACATGAAGCGTGGGGATAGTAAACGCATTAAACGCCTCACTGGACGTTGTGATTCGTGTAATCAAACGTGATTAGTGTAACCACAGTGTGGTTACACTTCGCGATCCACAGGGAGCCACAAGCAGGGGGCTGTAGAAAATTATTGGATTCTTCACTTAAGATCTATTCTTGAAATGTTCCTGGTCTGTCACTTCATGTTTTCCAGCATATCAGAGACACTCTCCTGTGGGTTAATAAAACCTGCTACGGCTCTATATTTTTGCAATTTTTCTGTACGTTTCCATTAGATATCTCTGAAGTTACATTTGTCGTTTGCCCTATTCTAAATGTACAGCCGATGGACAAAAATATGGAAGCACCAGAAACACATTACCATGCCAAATATGGTGGAGAAAAGCCGTTGGCATTCAAAACAACTTCCATTAGTCTCGGAATGGGTAAAAACAGGTTCTATATGTTCTTCAATGGGATCTAATACCATTCTTCCTGCAAAATAATGATAAGTTACGGTAACGATTCTAACATGTGAGATTGTTTCTGATCTGTCTTCGTAACTCAGTTGCACAAGGACGATCTGTGAGTATTTTAGGTTCAAAATGGTTCAAATGGCTCTGAGCACTATGGGACTTAACTGCTGAGGTCATCAGTCCCTAGAACTCAGAACTAATTAAACCTAACTAACCTAAGGACATCACACACATCCATGCCCGAGGCAGGATTCGAACCTGCGACCGTAACGGTCGTGCGGTTCCAGACTGTAGCGCCTAGAACCGCTCGGCACTCTGGCCGGCTAGTGTTTTAGGAATTTGGCGTTGAACCTACGGCCTGCAAGGTAGGAAGATACCATCTTATCTCGTGCAGAATTCAGAAGAGCGCAGCAGTATGGACAGTAACGTAATCAGACAATGCTGGATCCACTACATTCACTGTAAAGGAAACGTTATCGCTAGCAGAAATTAGTGTACGGGTTCAGGCGTAACTACATGTCAGATTTTCGTTATTAAGGTTTATTTTTGCTCTAAGTATGACTTCATGACATATTATAATACGTACAGAATGGTAAAATATTGATATGGGCTGTTCACAAGTGTGAAGCGAAATTCCTAACTATTGTAAGGTTCTTTAATAGTACGAGGTGCATTCAAGTTCTAAGGCCTCCGATTTTTTTTCTACGGACTGGAAAGAGATAGAAACATGCGCATTGTTTTAAAATGAGGCCGCATTCATTGTCAATACGTCCCAGAGATGGCAGCACCGTACGGCAGATGGAATTTTACCGCCAGCGACGAGAATGAGAACTGTTTTAAATACTTAAAATGCCGACGTTTTCCTTACTTGAACAGCGTGCAATCATTCGTTTTCTGAATTTGCGTGGTGTGAAACCAATTGAAATTCATCGACAGTTGAAGGAGACATGTGGTGATGGAGTTATGGATGTGTCGAAAGTACGTTCGTGGGTGGGACAGTTTAATGAAGGCAGAACATCATGTGACAACAAACCGAAACAACCTCGGGTTCGCACAAGCTGGTCTGACGACATGATCGAGAAAGTGGAGAGAATTGTTTTGGGGGATCGCCGAATGACTGTTGGACAGATCGCCTCCAGAGTTGGCATTTCTGTGGGTTCTGTGCACACAATCCTGCATGACGACCTGAAAATGCGAAAAGTGTCATCCAGGTGGGTGCCACGAATGCTGACGGACGACCACATGGCTGCCCGTGTGGCATGTTGCCAAGCAATGTTGACGCGCAACGACAGCATGAATGGGACTTGCTTTTCGTCGGTTGTGACAATGGATGACATGTGTATGCCAGTTTTCAATCCAGAAACAAAGCGCCAGTCAGCTCAATGGAAGCACACAGATTCACCGCCACCAAAAAAATTTCGGGTAACCGCCAGTGCCTAAAAAAATGATGGTGTCCATGTTCTGGGACAGCGAGGACGTAATCCTTACGCATTGCGTTCCAAAGGGCACTACGGTAACAGGTGCATCCTACGAAAATGTTTTAAAGAACAAATTCCTTCCTGCACTGCAACAAAAACGTCCGGGAAGGGCTGCGCGTGTGCTGTTTCACCAAGACAACGCACCCGCACATCGAGCTAACGTTACGCAACAGTTTCTTCGTGATAACAACTTTGAAGTGATTCCTCATGCTCCCTACTCACCTGACCTGGTTCCTAGTGACTCTTGGCTTTTTCCAACAATGAAAGACACTCTCCGTGGCCGCACATTCACCAGCCGTGCTGCTATTGCCTCAGCGATTTTCCAGTGGTCAAAGCAGACTCCTAAAGAAGCCTGCACCGCTGCCATGGAATCATGGGGTCAGCGTTGTGAAAAATGTGTACGTCTGCAAGGCGATTACGTCGAGAAGTAACGCCAGTTTCATCGATTTCGGGTGAGTAGATAATTATAAAAAAAATCGGAGGCCTTAGAACTTGAATGCACCTCGTAAGATGGTTGAAGACCATGTGTGGGGGGATCGATAAAGTACAAACAAATTCAATACAATTGAGGCCAGAGGTATCGATTAAGACGAAATGCACAATTAAAATAACTAATTAATATATGGGGATCGTTAAAGAGCAATCAGAAAGTATACATTTAAAATAATGCCATAACAGTAGGTCTTTTCCTTAAATCGGACATCTCGTGTTTCTGCTTCAGTTAAGCCTGACAATCGTGAATATGTTTAACTACAGGTCATGGTTGACTGCACAAAAAAAGAAAGGAGAGATGGAAACGACCGCAGTTCTAAGTGTTGATTGAATATCACTTGCTAGTGTAATTCGAGCGCACGGTTGGCGACTGTTGGCGCGAGCTGTGAAACTGAGAATCTATTCTAAATCTCTCTCGACTCTTAAACACCAGTCTGATACAGTTCCTACGTCTTCAGTGAAGGCGAGACTCCTAGTTGTTCCATAGCGAAGTTAATTTGCATGGCACACGCTATTTGGCTGGAATAGCGCATACATCGTTGCCCTCAACTGCTAGGAGACTTTGCAATTTAACTCCTTACGAGTTAAGATGAGCCTGTGAACAAGTGCTCACACAATGACTCTCGCAATCGTCTTAGCTCGGCTCGAGTCGGCTTACTCAAACACTCAACGATTTGCTGCAAGAGAAAAAGCAAATATTTCTCTCTACAATATGCCTATATCAAAGCTGCTGGCCACGCGTTCCTTTTTTCTGGCCAATCATAGCATTCGTACTTGTTGTAACTCCACCTACTAGAGTTTTTGTAGCCTATCACAGGCATCGTTTCTCTTGTAATGCATTGTTTGACTTCTGCTACGTAATACTGACATAATACGCTTTTTCTTTCATGCGAGTTTTAACACAGGTGGCTACAGCGAGTTACCAGTGTTCTGACTTGGAATTCTCAGGACGTTTATCTGGCATCTCCAGCCGCGTTCCTGTATAAAGGCTTTCCGAGAGGCAGCCGGTTAAAAGCAGGGATAAGGAGCGGCACTGTAACGTAGCAAGTTGTTCCGAGCGAACGTTTGTTTTAGGATAGCTCGCTGTATGGTACTTCGGGGGCTGACATCTAGCGGCCTACCCGGGAGACACACGTGCATCTGTCGCTGCGTGCCGTGGGCGAGCTATTCAGTGTCTCTTACTGAACGCGTACATTCACCGCCTATAAGAATCTAAATAAAGGAGAGTAGTTTTTGTGTAATCGCTTTCAAAATTTGTATACTGCACTTTGTGATTAATAGAAAGGCGATGTGAAAATCTCAGCTTTCTAGCGGGAATATTTTCGGGGATAGAAAAATTTACTTTAAAGTTAGAAAAACTACACTTAAGAAAGGAAATTCGCCTGGGAACATTTATGACTTGCTTTTGATTGTCAATTGAAATACTCACCTGAAGTATCAGGGTATAGAATCATTTAATTGAAAGTCAATTTAAAAATTTCAAATATCTTACAATTTTCGTAGTATGAAATCTAGAATAACTTCAGACAGAATTATTAAAATCAATATTTATTTTATTATGTGTTACGTGAGCCTGTGAGTAAACGAGAGTGTGTATGTGGGACATTCGTCAAATTTTAGTATTGCATTATGTACCATCTCAAGTAATGTGTAAGAGTTACACAAGCCTGTCGTGGGAAAATGATCCTAGGTGATTTACCCACTTTGCTGATGACGTATGTCTAGGTGTGATTGTTATTGTAATAGAGCAGCCAGAAAGTCAGCTGGAGTACGAGGGTGAGTCAAATGAAAACCTTAAATATGCAATAAAAAATCGAAATTTCGCGCCGTTGTCCTGTAAGTTGGTAAGCGTGCTACAAACAGCGTGCAGAATGGCCTGTAGGTGGCAGCATAGTGCAGATGCACACATACCGTCGCAGTACCAGTTTAAAGATGGCCGCCCCACTTGCACCAGGGAAGAACAGCGTTCTGTTATTCGGTTTTTGCGTAGTGAAGGTGTAAAACCTATTGAAATTCATCGACGAATGAAGGTTCAGTACGGTGATGCATGTTTGTCACAGCAGCAAGTCTACGAATGGGGTAGGAAGTTCGCAAATCGTGTGACTTCAGTGGAAGATGCTGCTCATTCAGGTCAGTTGTGACTCCACAGAACAATGCAGCAGTTGAAGCCATAGTGAAGGAAAACCGCCGAGTGGCACTGAATGACATTGCACCATGTTTACAGATTAGTCATGGGTCAGCGCACCACATTGTGCATGATGTGCTCCAGTTTCACAAAGTGTCTGCAAGATGGATGCCACGGCAGCTGACTCCTGGAGTGAGAGAACGGCGTGTTTATGCTTGTGAAGAACTTCTTCTGTGTTTTGAACGAGAAGGTGATGGCTTCCTTGCAAGAATCGTTACTGGGGACGAAACCTGGGTTCGCTTCCACCAACCGGAAACGAAGAGAGCGAGCAAAGAATGGCGCCGTTCCACATCACCAAAACCAAAAAAGTTTCGAACAGAACAATCAGCAGGGAAGGTTATGCTGACTCTCTTTTGGGACGAAAAAGGCGTCATTTTGGAGCCCTACATGCCTAGAGGGACCACTGTCACCAGTGCATCATACACAGATCTCCTAAAAAATCATCTGTGGCCTGCAATCAAATCAAAGCGACGTGGATTGCTGTCAGCAGGTGTCCTTTTGCAACATGACAATGCAAGGCCCCACACTGCCCGTATAACAGTTGCAACAATCACAGGCCTGCATTTTGAGTGTCTTCCTCTTCCACCGTACCCATCAGACCTTGCCCCAAGTGATTTCTATATGTTTGGACCACTGAAAGACGCAATGGGAGGAGAGAAGTTCCGTTCTGATGAAGAGGTACGCCACGCGGTGCATGAGTGGTTGCGCGGACTACCAAAACATTTTTTTTCTAAAGGAATTTATGCGCTTTGTAAGCACTGGAGGACTCGCACTGAGCGTGGGGGAGATTATGTTGAAAAGTGATACAGCTTTGTAGCACTTCTGCGCAATAAATAATATTTAAAAACGTATTTAAGGTTTTCATTTGACTCACTCTCGTAAAATCTGTATCTAAGGAATATTTCCAGCATTATTGTCTTTTCGTTTTCGTTTATTAAACATTATTATAATATTTGTATGTCAGATTGACGCAAATGCGTCTGTATATAAGGATTGGTGCAGACCAATTTTGGCGCACGTATGATCATGAGCGAGTATTCTGATTGGCAGTCAGTATGGTCAGCCAATCAGAATTGAGACGGTTCCCTTTCGTTATCTGATAGTTATACTGGCAGTGAGGCTGGAAGAAGAAAGTTGCTCGCTAGCTTTGAACGCAGATGGTCATGTTAAAAAATGGTGCTAATGGCTCTGAGCACTATGGGACTTAACTTCTGACGTCATCAGTCCCCTAGAACTTAGAACTACTTAAACCTAACTAACCTAAGGACATCACACACATCCATGCCCGAGGCAGGATTCGAACCTGCGTCCATAGCGGTCGCGCTGGCAAGGTTATGTTACTAGTGCCAGTAAAAATAATGGGTAAGATGAAGAATTACTTAGTGTTTGAGTTATTGGTGAGCTACGTCAATAGCAGTTGTTGTTGAGGACTGCTTGGCGAAATTTCAGAGGTTTTGACTTAATCTGTTGGACAGATATTCGCGTGTGAAAATTTGGCCTCCACAGTATCCGCTTGTCATGTTTCATTTAACTATTGAGCACTTTTTGGCGAGCAGTTCTTTTTTCAGAAATCCACAAGAAGGACCGAATGTAATAACTCATATCAGTGGTGAAATCAATGACTGTGAAAACGTTGTTTAATTTGCATTGGGTTTAGACAGATTTCTGGTTGCTGTGCGTGTGAAATGCGTGTATGAATCGTGAGCTGGAAGGAAACAGCCAATAGTTTAAATGTGGACTGTATAGTACCTTTTCTTTGGTTATCAAGAACAAAATAAACATTTCTGTGTGGAAATTTTGGACACTATTTTCCAGAAGCTAATCCATTTTCTTACTGCCCAATAAAATTGGATGACAGTATTTCTACAGAACTTTCATTCATAACTAGAGTTGCGTGGCCTCAGTAATTGTAGATATTAGGTGATGTTTTCTTATCAATGCTGCTTTTACATCACCTTGTAAGTATCTACGTTTCTAAGAGAAGGGACATTGAGCAGACGCCATTCTGAGGTAGGTGAATTTTAATTTGCAGCTTGCACAGTGACAACGACGAATGTTGTTGTTGTTGTGGTCTTCAGTCCTGAGACTGGTTTGATGCAGCTCTCCATGCTACTCCATCCTGTGCAAGCTTCTTCGAGTACTTTCTGCAACCTACATCCTTCTGAATCTGCTTAGTGTATTCATCTCTTGGTCTCCCTCTACGATTTTTACCCTCCACACTGCCCTCCAATGCTAAATTTGTGATCCCTTGATGCCTCAGAACGTGTCCTACCAACCGGTCCCTTCTTCTTGTCAAGTTGTGCCACAAACTCCTCTACCCCCCAATTCTATTCAATACCTCCTCATTAGTTATGTGTACTACTCATCTAATCTTCAGCATTCTTCTGTAGCAGCACATTTCGAAAGCTTCTACTCTCTTCTTGTCCAAACTATTTATCGTCCACGTTTCACTTCCATAAATGGCTGCATTCCATACAAATACTTTCAGAAACGACTTCCTGACACTTAAATCTCTTTTTCATGAGGTATTTTTATGGTTCTTGGCTCATGGAAACGGCATATTGGGAGCTGAAAGCAATTGGCGGTGAGCCCATCCCTGAGTAAATCTTGCTGGACAGGCCTACAGCCGTACGGGGCAGACAAGAGTCGAAGGCTGGGCTGGGGGTGGCGGACTGAAAGGACTCGTCTACACAGTGGAGTCGTGAAACAGGCACTGTGTGCAGAGCCATGCGTAATAAAAATTCACAAGTTTTCGTGTTCGCCGATACTGCAAATAGGCCTGTGACCCACTTCCATCGGCTGCCTCGTTTGTATAAGAAACTCCGGCGTCTGAGAAACGTTTAGAGATGGAATCTTTATTACGCCTCATAGCTAGGACTAACAAGGTCCAAGGCACAAGCGGTTTAGATAAAGATCTTTAAGACTGTATATGTTCGCTTGTTGCCATGGGAAGCGACTTCGGAGGATAACATCTTCCCCCTCTGCGAAAACTTAAAAAAAGCCAGTAATGTTTTTTTTTTTTTTTTTTTTTTTTTTTTTTTTTTTTTTTTTTTTTGCAGAGGTGCAGGTTTCTTAACTCTTGCCCCGGTTCGACATAAGTTTGTGCTGCCGTGTGGGAGGGAAAATTTAGCGCCTCTAGACCGTATGATTGGCTCAAGACGGTGTGAAGGCGGTGTCGTTCACGCACTTTGCGGGAAAATAGATTTTTTTTCTGAAGAGGTGCGAGGCAGTCGGGTGCTGGACTTTGGTCTGGTAAGAGGGCTTCTGGTCAATGCTCTGGCATGTGATGTTGGTACTTGGGACCTAGCCAGAGACTGACTTCACTTGCGAGTAGTTTAGACTGGGGAGCCTGTGGTGAAGTTCTTACTGTACTGACAGTGTGAGTTCAAACGTCTCAGACTACTCATTTGCCGAAGGCACACTTATTCGTTTTTGGTTTACCAGTCTTGACGTTTGGTATCCTTGTGCACTCCGTCGTATAAGTGAGTCAAATTGGTCCTTGGTACGACCAGCAAACGGGATGTGTCACACACTGAAATCTACTGTGATTTCAAGGCTCTGGTAGAGAATAAATTGCGATCCGTCTGCCTGATCGGTAGACCGTGAGATTTTTGTATTTCTTTCGTGGCCGCGACCGATTCACAGGTGCCGCCTCAAGTCTCGCTCTCACCGCACACATCTCGCTAGCTGCAAGTTAAATCGCTGCACGAAGCAAACAGGGTAACGTGCTGCTGCTCTGGCCCTGTCAGGGCGTACAGATCTCAATCGCCACTTGCTCTCAGCTGCATCTATATAGAGAAAATCCTGTACATTTGAACAATCAAAGTCTGGTCTACGTCAGATCGGATTGCGTTATCCACATTTTTAGGGCCAGATTACTTGACTCACTTCTGCCACCCAGAATCTTTGTCCATTGCGATCTTAAACTACCTGTTAGTTGTTTAAGATATTCAATCACAACTTGTTTAGCATGGTTTATGTCTGTCTTTGTTTTGGGAAAATAAATGTTGTTAGAACTCTAGTAAATTTTGCTTCATTCTCAATCATTTTTATACAACAGCCCCATGGGTTAACCTTCAATAACTAATGATATGGTACAAAAAATCTTGTATCAAACCACAACAGGTCTATCTTAGTGTTTCCACAGGTATAATCGCAAAATTTGTTAAATTAGGGGTCTTGTATACTCCTATTGGTTTTTTTTGTCGCCTTTGACGATGCAACCATGCAACAAAGAAATTCCTCAGGACTGTAATATTACGTTCGTTGCACAGAAGTCCGCAGCTCCTGGTCTCATGGTGGCGTTTTCGCTTCCCGATCACGGGTCCCGGGTTCGATTCCTGGCGGGATCAGGGATTTTCACCTGCCTCGAGATGACTGGGTGTTTGTGCTGTCCTCATCATTTCATCAACATTCATGAAAGTGGTGAGACTGGACTGAGCAAAGGTTGGGACTTTGTACGGGCGCTGATAACCGCGCAATTGAGGGCCCCACAAACCAAACATCATCATCATCATCATCATAAGCACAGGAAAACAAGTTTCCTGATTATCTCAGTACAGCAAAAACTTATGGTGTCCACGATGATTCGTCTACATCCAAATTTACATAGTATATGCTGCAAGCCGCTTTATACTGCATGACGGAAGGTATAATGTTCCAATTTTATCGATTTCATCCCTATCCAGTTGTGTGTACTGTGTGTGGGAAAAATGACCGTTGTGATCTCCGAGCGAAATATACAGATCTTCCAGCACAGATCATGCAAGAGAAATCCGTGGCAATGATGTCGTCTGCCTTCTAAGGATTCCCATGTTAATTACCACACTTTCGCATGGGCTATGCCAACCTGTTACGATCCTCTGGTATCGCGTCTCTAAAATCGCCCGATGTCTAGGCGATAACGACTCCAAACACTGAAATAGTATTACGGGATGCACCAGCATCTTGTACGCCGTTTTCATTACAGATGCACTGCATCTTCCAAGAATTTTTCCGACAAATCTAAGTCATTCATTCTCCTTTCCAGTTACGTGACGAACCATTTCGTATTGCGTTCTATTATTACTCTTAAAGTAAATCACTAAAGACTAAGGCTCTGAGCACTATGGGACTTAACTTCTAAGGTCATCAGTCCCCTAGAACTTAGAACTACTTAAACCTAACTAACCCAAGGACATCACACACATCCATGCTCGAGGCAGGATTCGAACCTGCGACTGTAGCGGCCGCGCGGTTCCAGACTGTAGCGCCTTTAACCGCTTGGCCACCACGGCCGGCACTAAAGGCTAAGGCTCTCGTTGATACGACGGGGTATCTAGTAGTACCGTTCTGCATATGTTAGCTAGTACTTAGCCATATCTGTAACTTTTCCTTTCGGAATGGCCAGTTTTCTGACCGATTAAAGTACTCGATAGTGAAGCCACTTTATAAAAAGGAAGAAAGAGATGATGTAGATAATTTCAGACCCATTTACATGCCATCGGTGTTTGCTAAAGTTATTGAAAAGGTTCTATATACAAGGGCAAATGATCATTTCAATCAGCACAATTTGCTGTCAAATGTACAGTTTGGTTTTAGAAGTGGTTTAACAACAGAAAATGCTGTATTCTCTTTTTTCTGTGATGCTCTTGGCGGAAAAATAAAAAGTTACGAACGCTGGGGTCTTCTTTGGTTTAACTAAGGCGTTTGACTATGTCGATTACGAAATATTACTGCAGAAGCCTGACCATTATGGAATAAAGGGAGTGGCGTATGACATATGGTATTATTATTTGGGGTAACTCTTCCGATTCAGAAAGGGCTCTAACAATATGTGGAGCAAGCACGCGAACGTATTGTCGATCCATGTTCAGTAGTCTGCGAATTCTGACATTAGTCTCTAAATATATATTTCCTTTAACGTCATTTGTTGTTATCAACATCAGCTTATTCCCAAGAGTTAACAGCTTTCACTCGTTAATACCAGGCAGAAATCCAATCTGCATTTGGAACGCACTTCCTTGACTCTTGAACAAAGAGGCGTGCAGCATTCTGCTACGTCCATTTTCATAAAACGCCACAAGAATTCAAAATTCGTAACAGTAATCCACGCCCTTTCAAGTCTAAAGTGAAGAGTTTCCTCATGGCTCACTCCCTCTATTCTGTCGAGGAACTCCTGGAACAATTAAAAAATTAAACTAGTTGCTATGTTACGTTGTTGACTATGTTTATTTAAACTTACTGTTTGTCGTCTGCATAGGACTCATTTTATCTATCATTACTCTTCTGTTATTATTTCATGTACTGACTTGTTCTATGACCAGGGAGACTTACTCCTCTACTTGATCTCACGGAACATGACATATAAAATAAACTTAATAGCTACTTACACGATGTGACGCGCTTAAGATGTACACTGCTCTAGTAATTAGATACTGTTATTATTGTTGCAGTCTTCAGACCGAAGACTAGTTTGATGTAGTTCTCCATGCTGCTCTCTGATGGGCAAGTCTCTCGCTACAACCTACTTCCACCGAAACCATCTCTTGTTATCCCTCTATAATTTTTACCTCCGGCGCTCTTTCCTCCAACATTAAGTTGATGATTCCTTGATGTAGCATCATAATTTGTCCTATCAACCGATCCGTTCTCTTAGTCAAGTTGTGCCACAAATGTCCTTTCTCCTCAATTCTGTTCTGTCCCCCATCATTGGTTACAACATTCTTCTGCAGCATCACATTTCCAAAGCTTCTATTTTCTTCTTGTCTGAACTTTAGTTTATAATTATTGTATATATAAATGACAACAAATCCAATACACATTTGAACTAAGAAAATACACAATATGTGCAGCTATTTACATTATATAAATATCAAACGGCCCAGACTATACACGAAAATCGGAAGACTCAGTCCAAATCAGTCCAATAGAGCGCCTCGTTGGATCGTCACCTAGACTCTTGATGCATCCGGGGAAACGTCTATTAGAACAGTCATGTACAATGTGACTCATTGTCTGAATGTCACACGTGCTGTCAGTGGAAAAGTCATACGTATGCGAGTTGTATTTGCGCATACCTCCTCCAGACCGAAATCCGTTGAGCTGCACCCACACTTCTCACAGATGATGAAAGCTTGGAGCTTTACCAGTTGAGGTGCCAGTAACTCCGTGGTTCCGGGTTTCCGTGGCTTGCCACCCAAGTTTCCGTTCAGCGTAGCGGTTGAACCCAGTAGAGCATTTGGACTCCTTCGTCATATGCAGGTCTTACGGAGTTGAGGCACTTCTTGGGCAGCGAGAGTAAACCTTCCTTGAAGAGGAATTGACTCATTTTTTTAAACTTATTGGTAAAGGCTGTAGAGAGCCGTCTTTCGACGAAGATGAGCTGGGCAGATGTTCGATAGTATTATCTCAACTGTTTTTTGCTCACGTTTCACTTCCATACAAGCTTATACTCCAGACAAATGTTTCACAAGAGACTTCCTAACACTTAAATTCGTTTTAGATGCTAGCAAATTTCTCTTCTTGAGAAACTTCTTTTTTCTATTGCCAGTCTGTATTTTATATCCACTTTATTTCGGTTCAAAATGGCTCTGAGCACTATGGGACTCAACTTCTGAGGTCATTAGTCCCCTAGAACTTAGAACTAGTTAAACCTAAGGACATCACAAACATCCATGCCCGAGGCAGGAGTCGAACCTGCGACCGTAGCGGTCCTGCGGTTCCAGACTGCAGCGCCTTTAACCGCACGGCCACTTCGGCCGGCTTTATTTCGGTAGTCACGCGTTGTTTGTCATGTCACTGCCCAAGTTACAAAACTCATCCACTACTTATAGTACCTCATTTCCTAATCTAATTCCCTCAGCATCACCTGGTTTAACTCGACTGGGTTTCATTACCCTTGTTTTGCCTTGTTGATGTTCATTTTATATGCTAGTTTCAAGACACTGTCCATTGTGTTTAACTGCTCTTCGAAGTCCTTTCCCATTCCTGACGGAATTAGAGTGCCACTGGAAAACTTCAAAGTTTTTGTTTCTTCTCCGTGAACTTTAAGTTTTTTTCAAATTTTTCTTTCGTTTCTTTTCCTACTTGCTCAAGTAATAGGTTGAGAAACACTGGGATAGGCTACAACCCGTCTTACTCCATCCTCAAACACTGCTTCCCTTTCTTGCCCTCCGACTTTTATATTGCCGTGTGGTTTCGGTGCAAATTTTTAGACAACCTTTCGCTAGAATGATTTATTGACTCTGCAGCGGAATATGCGACGATATGAAACTTCCCTGGCACGTTAAAACTGTTGCCGAGCTGACACTCAAAGCACGACTGAAACCTGTCCTGCCAGCTTTACTGCCGCCAGTATCCCATCTCCTACTTCCCAGACTCCACAGAAGTTCTCCCGCGAATTTTGTAGGACAAGCACTGCTGGAAGCTAAGACCGTACAGAGATATGGCTTACACACGGCTCAGAGGATGTTTCCGCAGTGAATTTTTTACTCTGCAGCGGAATGTGTGCTGATCCAGCACTTTCCTATCAGGTTACAATTGAGTGGTAACATCCACCAGGCTGTGGTTAAACCATATTTGTGGAGCATCCTTTCTTCTAGGAGTGCTGGTCCTGCAACTTTCGCAGGAGAACTTCTGTAGAGTTTGGAAGGCAGGCGACGAGGTACTGGCGGAAATAAAGCTCTGAGGACAGGTCGCGAGTCACACATGGGTAGATCAATTGGCAGTCTGCTCTTGGCAGTGGTGAGGCGTGGACGACTTGTTGGCGTCCTGCCAGCAGGCAGCTGTTTACTGCCTATGCTCTCCTGTAGACAGGCCACAATCAGCATCACTTTTCAACAGGATAACACCAGCTTCAAAAATGGCTCTGAGCACTATGCGACTTAACTTCTGAGGTCATCAGTCGCCTAGAACTTAGATCTAATTAAACCTAACTAACTTAAGGACATCACACACATCCATGCCCGAGGCAGGATTCGAACCTGCGACCGTAGCGGTAGCTCGGCTCCAGACTGTAGCGCCTAGAACCGCACGGCCACTTCGGCCGGCCTATCACACCATGCCACAAGTATATGAGGTTGAAAGATTTCTACAGGATTCCCTGGACATCAAGGGCAGCTGCTTCTCAATTACAGCCACCTTCACTTATGAAACTTCCTGGCAGATTAAAACTGTGTGCCAGGCCAAGACTCGAACTCGGAAACTTTGCCTTTCGCGGGCAAGTGCTCTACCAACTGAGCTACCCAAGTACGACTCACGCCCAGTCCCCACAGCTTTACTTCTGCCAGTACCTCGTCTCCTACCTTCCAAGCTGTGAGGACGGGGCGTGAGTCGTGCTTAGGTAGCTCAGTTGGTAGAGCACTTGCCCACGAAAGGCAAAGGTCACGAGCTCGAGTCTCGGCCTGGCACACAGTTTTACTCTGCCAGGAAGTTTCATATCAGCGCACACTCCGCTGCAGAGTGAAAATCTCATTCTGGCACCATCACTTATGTCAAGATGATAAATGCCAAGGCGTGAACGACTGTGGTGAACAAATTGACAAGCTCATTTCAGTTAAAACACTCCGATGGTCACATCAGGGCGGTTACAATGGACCACATGGACCTGGGCTTGTCCACTATTAGAGCCTTTGAACTCCCCTTCGAGGTGCCGGCTGAGATCATAACTGCAGCATTCTCACCATATAGAAACGTGATCAGCCACGTGACTGAGAAATGGTGTAAGTTTGAGAGTTTTAAGGTGTACAGTGATGTGCACCAATAAAAACATAACCAACTAATATGTGCCTTGCTACGTGCTCATTGCCATGCAATAGTGATAAACTATGGCCAACCATCTACGTGTTATGGCTGTGGCTGGAAAGGCAATGTCGCTTTGGAGAGTATTCAACACTGACTGATGGAAACTCTAGCAGAAAAGTGGTGCCACCGATGGTGGTAACGATCTTCCTCCTCATCTATGTCAAAGTGGCGAAGAAATCCTCCCTGGATGAAGAAACCACAGATCGCCTGTGGATGCTGACGTTCTGCGAACATGATCCAGATCACACCACCACTCCAGGTGACAAAAACCTCCAACCACCATCACTGGACGAACCTCAAGAAAAAAAAGGTTCCCAATAACAGGATCATGCTGACCTAAGCCTTCCTTAGTGAGGGAAAGATGGAAACCGATCAACTCTCACATTCTGACACAGGAAATCATGTCTGAAAGCAAAGCTCACCTCGTAAGCATAGACAGCGATTGCACATACCTTTCGACTATTGTCTCCTCTGTACGTCAGAACAGGAAAGTGACGGTGTCATGAGGGCACAGACGAATGCCGACCAGACACCTTCCATGCTCGAGATGCAGTCTCCTTGTCTCCTCTCGACCTGCTGGTTACGACACCAAGGAAAGCTGACCCTCAATCAGCTGCCTGTTGGAAAGACATATGTGATCGGACATTTGGAATTTCTACACACCAGCAGCTGGCAATTTATAGACCATAGGCACACAGTGTGGAATGCGACACACAGACAGAAGAAAGGGAAGAAGATTGGGATGATACCCAGTGTGCTCCTACTGCTCTTTCGGCCAAGTAAGTGGCAGCGAGTCATCGGTATTTAGGTTACGATATCCCATTTTATCATTTTCACGACGACACCACTTGAGACTCCAAATGGAGGCCGTCTGGTCCTGGGGTCTTGTTGGCCACTCCACTGTCGATAGCATTGGGCACCTCTTCTTCAGTCGTGTCCTGCAATTAAGTCTGCTTCCTGTGCTTGTAGTATGGGGCTGCGGACCAACCCTGAGATGTTCATAACGATCACCGTATCCATTTGCAATTGACAAGGCAACAAACATTTCCGTTGGGAATAATCAACCTCATCACTATCAGAATGTGCCATAAATTTTCCATGCTGCAAGACATGCTTCATTCTGTGGACATCAACATCGCTGTCCTGCAAGAGGTCCACGTAACCAGCTTCGTGACCTCTTCAGTTACACAGCTAATGTCTCCCACGCCTCGCTCACGGGTAACTTCGTCACCATCCTACTTAGAGAGGGCTTGCAAGCTCATGACGTTCGTTATCTCCCCATTGCCACTGTGAACAGAGTCTGACTCGTCAATGTTATGCCTTTTCTCCTACAGATCGACGGAGGGAACACTTACACTTTTTTCCGGACGACACTGCGCTGCTCTACCAAGGTCAACTTGATGATCAGCTGATTGGCAGGGACTCTACACAACGACTTGAATCCAGCTACCACACATTTCCCCACGTGCTGAGTTTGACAAACTCATCTGTGATCTTCAACTGCTGGACATATGGGATCATATCCATGGTAATAGACATTGCTATATTCACTTCAACAGTCACTCATCCATCTGACTCTACTAGATTTACGTCCCCCATTCCGCCACATGGCGATATGCTTTGTGGAGCTATGGCTAACAGACTTTTTGGACCACTCAGGCTACACTTGTGCCATAGATCTCAGTCCCCTCATGATATAGCGAAGCAGAAGCCTATGGAAGCTCATCACCACCCACGTGACCTCTCCAGTCTATCAAGTAGCCATGGAAAATATTTAGATTAAGTGTGTCCGCCATCACTCTCATTAGCCTTCGACCCCTAAGATGGTGATCTGACTGTGCAAAACCTGTAACTCAGACAAACCTTCATGGGATATGGCAGAGAAGCAGCTGAGCGGTACAGACACACAGTGGGCTTTTACTTTACCGTCCTCGGAGAATGTTACGATCAGCCATTCTTGTTGGACAGACAGGCGTCAGTCGGCCTCCATTTGGAAGAAGCCATAGTATTCATGTACACACAAGACAGCCCGCCCATGGAATCATCTTCAATGTATCACACACTCACAAAAAAGAAAAGGCAGCGACAGGCACTGGTCCATATTATCGACATGGAGGATGGTAGACATCTCAGTGAACAACTGGGAGTAGCAAGGTGTTCTATGACCATTATGCTCGACTGTATTCATTGCAGCAACTAGATGCAGCAGTTGCTACATATGTCACAGGGTTGGTCCACAGCCTCGTACTGCAGGCACTGGAAGCGGACTTGATGAGGGACAACCGCCTTCGAGGTGCCTTCTGAGCACAATGAACTTTCAGATTACAATTGAAACAAATGAACCCTCGGTCACAATTATTTTTAGTCTTATTGACCAGGTTTCAACACTTCTTAGAGTGCCTTCATCAGAATTAAAACAATTCAATTGACCTGTAAGATACTTACAAATTTATAGGAAAAGACGTTATTTATATAAAAAGTGTAAGTACTGACTAACAATAAAAGACCGAGGCAGTACTTACATGTCACATATAAAATAATTAACAGGCCAGAAGGGCTTTAGTCACAAAAAATATAAAAAGAAATGCGTGAAAGCGAGCCACTATGGGCTGCACGTACCTGTACAGCCACAGGTTGCAACGGAGTCCGTGCTGCGGAACACGCCAGTGTAACAACACCTGACAGTCTTCGCAACTTTTGCCGTGAAAACTGGAGACAAGCGCACTATACATACACTGAAGACCCAAAGAAACTGCTACACCGAGCTAAATATCGTGTAGGGGCGGCGCGACCGCGCAGAAGTGCCGCAACACGACGTGGCAAGGACTCGACTATGAAGTACTGCACAAGGAACTGACACCGTGAATCCTGCAAGCAGAGTACGAGAGGATGGAGATCTCATCGAGTATACTGCAAGGCATCCCAGATATGCTCAACAATGTTCATGTCTGGGGAGTTTGGTGGCCAGCGGAAGTGTTTAAACTCAGAAGAGTGTCATTGGAGCCTCTGTGTAGCGATTCTGGACATGTAGTGTGTCGCATTGTCCTGCTGGAATTGCCCAAGTCCTTCAGAATGCGCAATGGACATGAATGGATGCAGGTGATCAGACAGGATGCTTACGCATGTCTCACCTGTCAGAGTCGTATCTAGGGTCCCATATCACTTCAACTACACACGTCCCACACCATTACAGAGCCTCCACCAGCTTGAACAGTTCCCTGCTGACATGCATGGTCCATGGATTCATGAGGTTGTCTCCATACCCGTACACGTCCATCCGCTGGATACAATTTGAAACTAGACTTGTCCGACCAGGCAACATTTTTCCAGTCATCAACAGTCCAGCCGCGCGGTTTGAGGCGGCATGTGGCGGGTTACGCGGTCCCTCCTGCCGGATGTTCGATTCCTTCCTCGGGCATGGGTGTGTGTGTGTGTGTGTGCGTGTGTGTTGTTCTTAGCGTAAGTTAGTTTAAGCTAGTTTAAGTAGTGTGTCACTCTAGGGACCGATGATCTCAGCAGTTTGGTGCCTTAGGAATTCACACACACACACCCACACCCACCCACCCACCCACCCACCCACACACACACACACACACACACACACACACACACACACACACACACACACACACACACACACACACAAACAGTTGAATATCGCTGTTGACGGGCCCAGTTGAGGCCTAAAGCTTTGTGTCATGCAGTTATCAAGGGTACACGAGTAATCCTTCGGCTCCGAAAGCCCATATCGATTATGTTTCGTTGAACGTTTCGCATGCTGACACTTGTAAATGGCCCACCATTGAAATCTGCAGGCCGGTCGCTCTGGCGGAGCGGTTCTAGGCGCTTCAGTCCGGAACCACATGGCTGCTACGGTCGAAGGTTCGAATCGTGCTCGGGCATGGATGTGTGTGATGTCCTTAGGTTAGTTAGGTTTACGTAGTTCTAAGTCTAGGGGACTGATGACCTCAGATGTTAAGTACCATAGTGCTTAGAGCCATTTGAACCTTTTTTTTTTTTAAAAAATCTGCAGAAATTTCCGGAAGCGTTGCACTCCTGTCACGTTGAACAGTTCTCATCAGTCGTCGTTGGTCCCGTTCTTACAGGGTCATGTTCCGGCGGCAGCGATGCTGGACATTTCATGTTTTACAGGATTCCTGGTATTCATGGTACACTCGTGAAATGGTCGTACGGGAAAATCACCATGTCATCGCTACCTCGGAGATGCTGTTTCCCATCGTTCGCGCGCCGATTATAACGCCACGTTCAAACTCGCTTGAATCTTGATAATCTGCCTCTGCAGCAGCAGTAACCGATCTAACAACTGCGCCAGACACTTGTTGTCTTATATGGGCGTTGCCGACCACAGCACCATATTCTGCCTGTATACGTATCTCTGTACTTGAAAACGCAAGCCTATACAAGTTTCTGTGGCGCTTAAATGTACGACACCACACGTCTCCGCTAGACGACTATGAGCACTACACCCTTCAGCATCGACGTCTTTATCACATACTCTGGCGTGCGAAACTGTAGGAAGAAAGTAACTTCCGCGTGATATGCCACTGATTACTTCGATGCATCTTGGAGAATACATAGAATTGCTACAGATAGTACAGTATAGAAGCTAACTGATAGAAATACGCAGAGAAACTAAAAGAAATGGCTCTTTTATTCAAAGACGATAAAGACACTGAAGTCACCGCGGTTCATGATGGTCTTCTGGACACTGCCAAAAGTGCGACATGGTTGTTTCCAGGGTGTGTCACCACGAACGGTAGTGGAGGCTCTGCAACATACTCCCATACTGGCCACAAGATTTCTAAGGAGTTCTTATGACAGGGCGTTCCATTCCTTGACCAGCGCGTCTGACAACTGCTGCGAACCCATCACACACGTGCTCAAAGTGATTACAGTCGGAGGAAGGGGCAGGTGCGTCCATTCGCCGAATGTCTTCTCATTCCAAGAGTTCCTCCCCCTGCTCTGTTCACTGTGGTCGCGCACTGTCACCCATAAAAATTAAATTTCCAGGTAGGTTAAAAATGTGCTCTGCACAGAGATTCGAACACGGGACATTTGCGTTTTGTGAGAAAGTCCTCTACTCGCCTAGCTCTGAGCACTATGGGACTTAACAGCTGTGGTCATCAGTCCCCTAGAACCTAGAACTACTTAAACCTAACTAACCTAAGGACATCACACACATCCATGCCCGAGGCAGGATTCGAACCTGCGACCGTAGCAGTCGCGCGGTTCCGGACTGCGCGCCTAGAACCGCGAGACCACCGCGGCCGGCACCAGGACCTCACCTCGCACCTTTGCAAACTTCACAGAAGTTCTCCTGCGAAACTGCGGCACAGCCATGTGTCAGCATTATCCCTTGTCCTTGGAGTGCTAGTCCTACAAGTTTCACAAGAGAACTTCTGAGAAGTTTGCAAGGTAGGCGATGAGGTACTTCTTGGTTAGACCATCAGCGAGAGCGCACAGCTAGGCTCTGAGCACTATGCGACTTAACTTCTGAGGTGATTAGTCGCCTAGAACTTAGAACTAATTAAACCTAACTAACCTAAGGACATCACACACATCCATGCCCGAGGCACGATTCGAACCTGCGACCGTAGGGGTCGCTCGGCTCCAGACTGTAGCGCCTAGAACTGCACGGCCACTCCGGCTGGCGTGCACAGCTAGTTCCTTCTACTAATAAGCCGAGTATACCGTTAGCTTGTTACATATTTTTACGAGCTTCAAACAGGAGCGACTACAGTAATCGATAGGAACTGTAATTGTTGTGTACAAATGCGAGCTGAGTTGGCGACGCTTCGCTCACAGCTCCAGGCTGCTTTGGCTTCCGTCACACAGCTTGAGGCTGCTGCCAAGAGGCGTCACTGTGGGGGATCGGACGCGGGGATGTGAAGGACGTTGAGCACGTTCCACGTGTCCTCCGATCGGTCCACTGCTGTGACCGCCCTGGGTACTGCCTGCACTGAGGTTGACCCCTCACCTGTGGTCCAGTGGGGGATCATTCCAAAGTCTGGCAGGCAACGAAAAACTTTCTGAGGGGCCGATCGTATGGCCTCCCCAGTTCGTTTGACGAGCAGTTTTCGGGCGTTATCTGTGGCTGACGCTGTCTCTAAGCCGGATGCAGTCGTCCACCCTGCGACAAGGTTTCGTGAGTCAAGCTCGGGTACGTCAGTTGGTACAGCACTTGCTAGCAAAACGCAAATGCCCCTTGTTCGAGCCTCTGACTGGCACACGTTTTAATCCGCCGGGAAGTTTCATTTTTGTGGATGATAGTGGACGACCGCATCAGACAGAACAGGTGGAGGAACTCATAGAACGAGAGCATATTCGGCGAATCGACTGGCCTGCCCGTTTCCGCTGTATGAGATGGGTTCGGGAGACGTATAGCACCACGTCCATATTTCATCAACAACCATATAGCAGCTGTCAAACGCACTGGTGGTGAAATACAACGCCCTATCCTAAGAAATCCTTAGAAATCTGGTGGCCAGTATGGATCCATGTTGTACAGCATGCAGTGTCGTTTGTGGTGATCGCACACCTTACAAATAACCGTGTCGCGCCCTTTGTAGTGTCCAGGAGACCACCATGAACTGCGGTGACTACAGTGTAATTATTGTCTTTGGATAAAAGTGCCATTTCTGTTCTTCTCAGTGCATATTTCCTTCAGTTGCCTTCTGCACTATGCTGTAGCTGTTCTTTCCATGTACAGTCCAAGTTTCATCGAGAAGTTGTTTGGCAGTGACGCAACATTGTAATGTTACTTTCGGCCGGTCACAATTACATCATCCACTCCATCCTGTTCCCCAACAATTTATCTCGCTTATTAATTGCCAGCGTGCATTTCCGCACACCTTGGCTAGCTTCCTCGATCCTGCAACGGTTTTTGCAGCCCAAAAGCAGATCCCTCTTCCGTGCATTGACCGCAATCGCCGGCCGCTGTGGTCGAGCGGTTCTACGCGGTTCTGTCCCGAACCAAGCGGCTGCTACGGTCGCAGGTTCGAATCCCGCCTCGGGCATGGATGCGTGTGATGTCCTTAGGTTAGTTAGCTTTAAGTAGTTCTAAGTCTAGGGGACTGATGACCTCAGATGTTAAGTCCCATAGTGCTTACAGCCATTTGAATCATTTGACCATAAATCTTGGAACGATAATTCTGAAAATGTGTTTTATCTAACAAAACCACTCGAAACCACTTTCTGTTCTTATGTTTTTTTTGTTTCGTTGCCCTTCAATCAATCTTTGTGCTCAATAGCACAACAGAACCAGGAATATTAAGAAATGTCCTTGGAATCGGAAATCGAGATCGTTGGCTGGTTGGTTGAGTTATAGAACCCAGTACGTTGTGCTCGATGGCGAGTGTTCATCGGAGGTGAGAGTATCATCTGGAGTGCCCCAGGGAAGTGTGGTGGGTCCGCTGTTGTTTTCTATCTACATAAATGATCTTTTGGATAGGGTAGATAGCAATGTGCTGCTGTTTGCTGATGATGCTGTGGTGTACGGGAAGGTGTCGTCGTTGAGTGACTGTAGGAGGATACAAGATGACTTGGGCAGGATTTGTGATTGGTGTAAAGAATGGCAGCTAACTCTAAATATAGATAAATGTAAATTAATGCAGATGAATAGGAAAAAGAATCCCATAATGTTTGAATACTCCATTAGTAGTGTAGCGCTTGACACAGTCACGTCGATTAAATATCTGGGCGTAACATTGCAGAGTGATATGAAGTGGGCCAAGCATGTAATGGCAGTTGTGCTGAAGGCGGATAGTCGTCTTCGATTCATTGGTAGAATTTTGCGAAGATGTGGTTCATCTGTAAAGAAGACCGCTTACAAAACACTAATACGACCTATTCTTGAGTACTGCTCGAGCGTTTGGGATCCCTATCAGGTCGGATTGAGGGAGCAATTCAGAAGCGGGCTGCTAGATTTGTTACTGGTAGGTTTGATCATCACGCGAGTGTTACGGAAATGCTTCAGGATGTCGGGTGGGAGTCTCTGGAGGAAAGGAGGCGTTCTTTTCGTGAATCGCTACTGAGGAAATTTAGAGAACCAGCATTTGAGGCTGACTGCAGTACAATTTTACTGCCCCCGACTTAAATTTCGTGGAAAGACCAAAAAGATAAGATAAGAGAGATTAGGGCTCGTACAGAGGCATATAGGCAGTCATTTTTCCCTTGTTCTGTTTGGGAATGGAACAGGGAGAGAAGATGCTAGTTGTGGTACGAGGTACCCCCCGCCACGCACCGTATGGTGGATTGCGGAGTATGTATGTAGAAGTAGATGATTTGGGGGGGGGGGGGGGGGGGGGACCAAACAGCGAGGTCATCGGTCCCAACGCATTAGGGAAGGATGGGGAAGGAAGTCGGCCGTGCCCTTTTGAACGAACCATCCCGGCATTTGCCTGAAGCGATTTAGGAAAATCACGGAAAATCTAAGTGAGGACGGCCGGACGCGGGTTTGAACCATCGTCGTCCCGAATGCGAGCCCAGTGTGCCAACCACTGCGCCACCTCGCTCGGTAATCGAGATCGCGTGAAATAAGTTGTGAAAATAGGCGAAAGAATGTGTTTGTTAGTGACAGTAGAACTTAAGCCCGCCTACAACGTGGCTAGATGTGACGAGCATTCACGTAGCGTCATATAACTCTAGGACACGGCCGTCTCACAACCAACCTACTTGTTCAGACATCAGCCGTTGCAGTTACACCGCCCGCTCTGAAGGTTCCAACAGTTGCCCCATTCGGTTCCCGCCGGTTATTGTCTAGAGTCTCGTTACAGTTTTACTGTCCCTTACGTTGCATAGAAACGCATAACGACGACCGCGATAAAGCGTCACTGCTTTAACGCCCAAGAACGGCTGCGGCAGCGTGCTGGATGCTGCGGGCGACCTTCGACCTTCGATATCGCCATGTAGTGAGAAGACATCGTAACATCTCCCCCCATCCCCCCACGAATGCAATTATCTCCCTGGTTTATCTCGAAAGCTTTCTCCCAAAATATCTGCAGTGCAGAAAATGAAGTACTGATTTCTGTTTGGACATGAATCTCAATTTTTTCTTCCTTTTTATTACAAAATATAGATGTTCATAGCGACATTAATAAATCATCCGGAGTAACTTAACTGATTAAAATTTCTTTACTCTTTTAAAATTCATCAAATGTTCAAATGGCTCTGAGCACTATGGGACTTAAAATCTGAGGTCATCAGTCCCCTAGACTTAGAACTACTTAAATCTAACTAACCTAAGGACATCACACACATCCATGCCCGAGACAGCATTCCAACCTACGACCGTACCAGCACCGCGGTTCCAGACTGAAGCGCCTAGAACGGCGGGCTTCAATAAACATCTAAGACACTGGTCGTCAGACTTTTTTGCTCAAGACCCAACACTGACATTGGGAGGCAAAATCTCGGGCCACATAATTATCATTCTTATTGTTAATTGATGATCTTCTCAAATTAGTATGTTATGAGCCCTCAGTAGTAAGAGTACGGCCCCACGAAGTGTTGTTGTATTGTCTGTGTGAATGGATGATTAATTGTGAGAGCAGTTGTATTTAAACTCATTATGCATTGTGAGACACCATCAAAAACGTATACTAGACGTTTTAAATGTCTTTTTTCCGCTACTCATTTTGTTGTCTTCCCACACTCGTAATTTAATTTCAAAGTCCTTGCTACAAATGCACGGATGGAGAAAAATAAGGAAACAACAGTTGTTTTGTAAATAAAACCGCATTTTCGTTCTGCAGGTTAATTTATTTTTCCCAGACTCCTATTTCTTACTCCAAGGCATCGTCAGTGGGATCTATATCGATACAGTTTTGTTATTTTCAGATTATCAAACAGTTCATGTCGCGTTTTTTTATGTAAATAAGTAATTACTTGCAGTTTCCTGGCCTCTGCGATTCCTTTCATCTGGATTGGAGGTCGCACTACCATTTTGTTTACGAAACAGCATGATTTTGTATTCTGAACTTTAGGCGAAAAAGTAATTTTCTTGTGTGTAGGTTTTTGAACGAGTGGACGATACAGTAAACTGGCGCGAAAGGTAAATAAGTCTTTGATCCCAAATGTAAAAAGTGACCTAGAGTTTAATGTGCATGCACGTAAAATATGTTACGTTGGTGTGGTATTCATTCCGAAGACTGGTTTAATTTAGTCCCTTCATCTCTGCATAAGTACTGCAGTATACTTTCATTAGAACTGCTGACTGGATTCGAGGATTGGTCTTCTTCTATGATATTTACCTCCCCACGCATCCTTCCACTACCCATCTGACGATTTCTTGATGCCTCAATATGGTTCATTTTAGTCAAATAATTGGGCAACTCTTTTCCTTCCCCAGTACTTCATTTATTATCGATGTAATCTTCAGCGTTCTTCTGTAGCACCATATCTGAAAAGCTTCTGTTCTCTTCTTATCTGAACTGCTTATCATCATCCATGATTCACTTCCTCACAAGGCTACACTCCAGGAAAAAACCTTCACAAATGACTTCCTAGCACTTAAATTGATATTGTATTTAAAAAATTTCACTTTTTCCACAAATGCTTTTCTTGCTGTTGCGCCATGACTTTATATTCCTTTACTTCGACCATCATCAGTCATTTTTCTGCCCATCTACTGCTTTCAGTGTCTTATTTCCATATCCGATGCCCACAATATCGCCTGATTTAATTCGACATATTCCTTTACCCTTGTTTTACTTTGTTTCATGTTGATCTTACAATCTCTTTTCAAGTCTCCACCGTTTCTCTTCAACAGCTCTTTCAGAACGTTCACCGTCTCTGCCAGAATTACACTACACTGTCATCAGCAAACCATGAAGTATTTATTTCTTGTCCCTGAACTTTCATTTCGTTTCCAAATTTTTCCTTGGTTTTCTTTGCTGCTTCCGCAATGTACAGATTCACTAACATCAAGAAAAGGCTACAATTCTGTCTGGATTCCTTTTAAATTATAGCTTTCCTTTCCTTTCCCTCGACTCTTATAACGGCAGTCTGCTTAGCATACAAGCTGTAGTTAACTTTTTGCTCCCTGTATTTTACCCCTGCTGCCTTCAAAATTTCAAATAATGTACACAAATTTCTCAAAACTTTCCAAAATCTACAAATGCCACAAACGCAGCTTTGCGTTTCTTCAATCTATCTTCCAGGTGAAGCTATAGTATCATTTAGCCTCGCATATTCATACCTCTTGTACTGATCGAAAATAATCTTCTCAAAGGCCAGCTTCTACCTGCTTTTCTAGACTTCTGTAGATAGCTCATGCCAATATTTTCGAGACGTGGCTTATTAAACTGATCGTCGGCAGTATTCACAACGGTCAAAACTCCTGTTTCTTTTCCAATTGGAATTGCTACGTTCATCTTGATGTCTGAGGCAGTATTGGGACAACAGCGCTATGAGCGCAAAGTACCATTATTCAAGATGGCGGTGATGACGCCATCCAAGATGGCGGCGATGACGTCAATCAAGTTTGCGGATTTTGGTGGGAAGTTTGAATTTTGGTGGGAAAGTGCCACGCCCCCTTCTCAGATCTCTAGTGTTACGCTATATGTTCGAAATGATGTCAATCATTTGGAATCACCTCTCTCCATTCAAACACATACCTGCATCGGATTACAACCACTACTCAACCATATTTGAAGCACTCTCATATCTCGAAACGAGTCACCTTTCCCGAATCTAGCTTCTACACTAAAATTCCAACGTGGTTTTAGTCACCCCCTACACACCGTGCAACTGATCCCATTTCTACAGCTTCGGACATGTGATCGATCCAATTTAAGTCTGAACTGAGCAGAAGTTGGAGAAAGACGTATCCACCACCTTCAGCAAGCTCTATAGAAACAGAACGACCTGAATTACTGCAACAGGACCGTGTTTTGACGCAATGTGGTACGTCCCCAAACTAGATTCAACTACTACAGATCCATGTCCATTCAAATCAATCAGCCCAACAGATAAAAATTACGAACTATAAAAGCTCATACAAATTAGAAGCCACCTAGGCACCGATGCGTGCCCAATGACACACAGCTGCGGTCGGCCTGATGTAAAAGGGGTGATTTTGTGTGGTGGGGGATGTGAACTGTATGTTTACTAGATCGACACAGTACTCGGTGATGCATTGCTGGGATGGTGATCGGTTTCACGCTTTAATATTCTTGCGAATCTGGTATGTATTTGATGATCTTTAGACAGTTTTGCGAGCTTTAGTTGTCGGTGCGAAATGATGATCAGTATAAAGTAGTTTATTACCGCTGTATGTCGTGTCTGTAGAATGACAGAAAAGGCTGACGGTGCTTCCCTAGGACTGGGGGGGGGGGGGGGGGGGGAGATCGCGACATATAGACGGTGTGAGTGTAGGCGTACTATAATGTTTTGGGGTACTGTACAAATATAAAACATAACTGCAGTGTTTGTCTAAAATGCATATACGAGTATCTTCTATTGTACAGTTACTGTGGCTTACACTGTGTAAACTGTGTATATACTGCATTGTCTGGTTTATTGTTATGGCATGAGTAGAGGGGATGAATGTGTGTCCTATCGTGAGGGACGTATAGACTGAGCAGATTGATAATGACGAGGGTATGAGATAGAGTTTTTAGGTGGAAAATTTTATGCGCTATTGATACTGAAGCACAGTCGTCAAGAGGAGAGATTGCCTGTACATTGATTGGTGTCAGAGTGTAGCAGCAATCGTAATATTTAATTGTAGTTACAATGGTAAATATGTTCCTGGCTTCCAATATTCTTGTGAGTCTGGTATGTACACTCCTGGAAATGGAAAAAAGAACACATTGACACCGGTGTGTCAGACCCACCATACTTGCTCCGGACACTGCGAGAGGGCTGTACAAGCAATGATCACACGCACGGCACAGCGGACACACCAGGAACCGCGGTGTTGGCCGTCGAATGGCGCTAGCTGCGCAGCATTTGTGCACCGCCGCCGTCAGTGTCAGCCAGTTTGCCGTGGCATACGGAGCTCCATCGCAGTCTTTAACACTGGTAGCATGCCGCGACAGCGTGGACGTGAACTGTATGTGCAGTTGACGGACTTTGAGCGAGGGCGTATAGTGGGCATGCGGGAGGCCGGGTTACGTACCGCCGAATTGCTCAACACGTGGGGCGTGAGGTCTCCACAGTACATCGATGTTGTCGCCAGTGGTCGGCGGAAGGTGCACGTGCCCGTCGACCTGGGACCGGACCACAGCGACGCACGGATGCACGCCAAGACCGTAGGATCCTACGCAGTGCCGTAGGGGACCGCACCGCCACTTCCCAGCAAATTAGGGACACTGTTGCTCCTGGGGTATCGGCGAGGACCATTCGCAACCGTCTCCATGAAGCTGGGCTACGGTCCCGCACACCGTTAGGCCGTCTTCCGCTCACGCCCCAACATCGTGCAGCCCGCCTCCAGTGGTGTCGCGACAGGCGTGAATGGAGGGACGAATGGAGACGTGTCGTCTTCAGCGATGAGAGTCGCTTCTGCCTTGGTGCCAATGATGGTCGTATGCGTGTTTGGCGCCGTGCAGGTGAGCGCCACAACATGGACTGCATACGACCGAGGCACACAGGGCCAACACCCGGCATCATGGTGTGGGGAGCGATCTCCTACACTGGCCGTACACCACTGGTGATCGTCGAGGGGACACTGAATAGTGCACGGTACATCCAAACCGTCATCCAACCCATCGTTCTACCATTCCTAGACCGGCAAGGGAACTTGCTGTTCCAACAGGACAATGCACGTCCGCATGTATCCCGTGCCACCCAACGTGCTCTAGAAGGTGTAAGTGAACTACCCTGGCCAGCAAGATCTCCGGATCTGTCCCCCATTGAGCATGTTTGGGACTGGATGAAGCGTCGTCTCACGCGGTCTGCACGTCCAGCACGAACGCTGGTCCAACTGAGGCGCCAGGTGGAAATGGCATGGCAAGCCGTTCCACAGGACTACATCCAGCATCTCTACGTTCGTCTCCATGGGAGAATAGCAGCCTGCATTGCTGCGAAAGGTGGATATACACTGTACTAGTGCCGACATTGTGCATGCTCTGTTGCCTGTGTCTATGTGCCTGTGGTTCTGTCAGTGTGATCATGTGATGTATCTGACCCCAGGAATGTGTCAATAAAGTTTCCCCTTCCTGGGACAATGAATTCACGGTGTTCTTATTTCAATTTCCAGGAGTGTATTTTATAATGTGGAGAGAATTTTGTTGGTTTAACTGTCAATGCAATCTGTGTAAAATAACCACTGAAGTCCGAGAAAGAATAAGAGGATGGTGCTTCGATACCGGCGGCATCAGTAATTCGGCGAGTAAATTGGATTAGAGCAAATGATAATGTTAGATTCATTAATATGGTTTGTGCTGGGATATGGGAGCCTTTACATAGCTGTGAGAAAATTTGCGTATGTTGAGAGCAGGATGAGTATCACGTGATGGGGTGGGGATCACGCTAGGCTCGCGAGGAAGTCTACATTGGACGTTATTGTACGTCATTTTCGTAATGAGTTTCTGTTAGGACATGAATTTCCGTGCATAAAAGCTGAGAGAAGACGAAAACTAGTACAAAAGCGCACGTTAAGTATTTCTGGAGGGCTATGGAATTTACTAGATTTAGACTTGGTTATTATTTTGGATAGCAATGTGACTTGAGTATGATTGATAACGCTGCTAGATGCGTTTGCGATGGTATGTAGCTACAAGTGGTGAAGCGTCAGTCAAACATGATGTATGGTCCGTTAGAATCATTAAGGAGAAAGCAGGTTCTGCTGTTGTGGAATGGAATTCTGCAGCGTCTTCACCGGACCGCAGTTAGAGTGTGGGTAGCGAGGAACGCCCCACGCGCGCGGCTCTGCTTGGAGGGCGCACTCTGTAAATAAGCCCCCAGTCATTAATGGCGCCTACATACAACTTTCGCCTGCATTCGGCTGCAGCTCGCGGTTACGCAACCGCCCGATCACATCAGCACGTGTGTCTAGGTAAACACGTATTTGGATAGGGATTTCTCAGGAATGAAGTATGAATGAGATGTGGCTGCTTGCAGGAGCCTGGCGTGGGGCCTGTGAGTGGTTTGACAGCTGACAGCAGCGCCACATCGTTGGGGCTGTGGACAAGATCTGGCGGGGGGTGCTTGCGTGAGAACTATTTTGCGAGCAGGTCTGTAGGCAGTGCTATAAGTTATTTGGACAGTTTACGAGAACTGAACGTGTCTAGGCATAACTGTTCTGAATTATTTAGGAGTAGTCTGAATGTCTGTACTTAAATTATTTGCATAAATTAGGAGTTGTTTGCGTGTCTGCAGACTGTGTATTGTGAGCGCAAGCATAAGGTGTAGAGTGTTTTGCCTCAGTGTGATAAATGTATTCAATCTCTGATTAAATGTTCGAAAGTAAACAGGGTGGACTCCTTCCTTACTCTCCCCAGCAGCCTAGCGCAGCCTGAGTAATTTTAGCATAATTCTCTCCCCTACAGACCACCATTTGGGAATAGTCATAGGAGGGATGACAGTAGGATCTGATGGCAGTAATGTGTACTATGTCAGTTGGACAGTAAACCTCGTGGTGGAGACACCGCCTGCAATATAAAGACTTGTGTTCAGATCTGTTCGCCCCATGATCTTGATGACGTCATGAGCTGTGCACGTTAGTACAGGTTAGTGCATATTAGCCCGCCAAAATGGGTCGGCAGGGGGGCATAGTGCTGGGTTATAGTGGTGGAGAATTTAACTATTTCATTCCAAGTCCAGGTGGGTGTGGTATTGGTGAAAATTGATTCCAAGTCCTATGCTCTATGAAGTCGAATCACGTGACTAATGCAGTAGCCAATAGGAATGCAACATTCTAGGGGTGGGGGATGCTAGGTCATGAATGAACGTGGCGCTGACAGTGGAAAAATGTGGAACTTCTCATTTGATCATTGAATATCAAACTTGTAAATTGACTTTTTGAATATGATTAAAATTGACATAGAATTAAGTACTTTGGTAATTGATAGGTTAGATGCGTGATGTGGGTGTTACTTTAGTTAGCATATTTACAGAAGACTACGTCCGGTGCATGTATGGAGGTGACGGCCGAGGGTGTGTGACGTAAGCGGTCGGACGCCCGCGGGCTGGTGGCACGTCCCGCGAGAGAGCAGAGGATCTTGCGCCATCATGTGACTTCACGGTGGCGCCCTCTGGTGGCCACGATATGAACGAAGTCATTTGGGCTCTGGAGCTCGCGGTGAACGCAGTGGGTGCCATCATCTTGAATACCATTACTTTCGTCATGATCTGCATCAGGACATGGGCACTTACACGTTAGCTTACCAACATTAGTATTAGTAATAAAGGGACTCGCAAGAGCATCAGATCATGACTCTATTGAATTATGATAAATATGAGGCACTCTCGAGCAGTACTCCCTGCATGTCTCCAGGATTGAGCCACTAACTTAAAGCGTTGGTGAAAAGTGTCGGAAGTTGAGAATTGTGGAATGTAAAGTCTGCAGATGGCCGTAGCTCGCCGGGCCTCCGTGGGCGGCAGGTAGGGTCACTGGAAGCGCGGGACAATACGGCGCTTATGGGGATAGCCCGGCATCCGGAGCCACCTGTGCTGGACAACACGTGGCGAAGACGGGAATTTCGTTTGCCTAGGGGCGTTATGACCTACTCGATCATTGGCTAGATCTCCGTGGAGGGATTTCGGCGATGATAGAGCGTTCGACATTGGCCGAAACTGAGTATTTTTCCACCGCGTTTTCGTACGCGTGGGAGACGGGAGAATTGTGGAGAATGTGGATTTCGCCTTCAGCCATCGAGCGGTACGGACTTGGAAACGGCGTCTTGACCATCGTCTTCGGAGGGACATATACGGTGTGTATCGCAGCATTGCACCAACGAGTGTTCCGTGCAGAGTTCTGCGGTTAGAGCTCTTTGTGTGCTCAGAAGCGAGATTTTCACCAACGCCTAACCACTTCCAACAACTTGTAACGCCGGAAATGCATATCCTCCTATTTCCATCTATTGTACTAAAATTTTTTTTCCTTGGTTTGTTACCTCAAGATATGACATTTCTGTCTCTTTATATATTGTAATTGCTTTACTGTTTATATATATATATATATATATATATATATATATATATATATATATATGTCGACGTATAATTGGTTTGTTTCGTAAATATTATTTGTATTTTACGCTGGGTCTTGCCTAGGGAAAACTGCTATCGAACGATTACATCGATAGGTCGTGTGAATAATCAAAGTGTGTAGGATCTTTGGTAGTGTTAACTCGGCAGCGTGGAGCGCGGGCAAAGCAGAGAGGGTCTGGTTGGGGTGGTGGAGTAGAGCAGGTGTGTGGTGTGAAGCTCCCGCGAGTTGCCGCGCTTTCGGGGTTTGGCAGCATGTAATTGCGCTCGACTTGCGATGGTAGTTTCTGACATGGTGTCGCGGACGGGAAGCATTAGCTGGCGCACGTCAAGAGCCCGTTTCGTCTGGTGACCGTGTCGAGAAGAAGGCGCGCCAACATCCAGCTTCTGCAACAGCGACGGCCGACAATGAGTGACCGTCACCACATTCTCGATCGACGGCTTCAAACCTTCAATCAAACAACAAGGAAGACTGGAAGCACGTAAAGTTTTAGAACTGTATGGCAGACCTCAGCTTTTCAAACTTTTAAAATTGTTGCATCACAAAATTACAGCTACTTAGCATGAACCTTTGTTGCTCATTGTCCCAATTGCATTACCAAGCAGGGTCCCTTCCTTTTCCGAAATGAACCCGAGTGTCGTTGAAATTCAAACGCCAGCATAATTCCATTTCAGTGCTTTAATTTCAAAGTTCAGTTAAAGTATTCATAGCTGGCTACAATACTTAGATTACACAAGCACAAATTAAGAGTGCTAGTTTTGTTACCATATTTTAGCTTACCTGTGACTGCAGCTCAGCTTGGTACGTACTAAATTTTACTATTGTTAATTGTTCAGAATCATTTAATTCAAGTTCAAAGCTAAATCTCTTATTTCTAAATTGCGTAGATTCAAGCAGCTTTTGAAATGATTGTTGAGGTAGTCCAAGACTAACCGTATTTTACTGAATTTCGATGTGCTTCAGAAAGAAAGCTCACTATTAACTTCAGTCACTAAATTAACTTTCGATTTTCCGGTTTCGTTAATTCTTTTTCTAAATGAAGTCAGAGTGTAGCGAAATTTATTACTTCTGACAAACTTTCAGTTTTCACACTACACGTGTCAACCTCCAGTTGCCACGCTTCTAGTGCTAATTATATGTGTAATAACCTTTCTTTTTCAGTTACTATAGTAATTGTCCTTAGGACTGGCGACCGTAATTTTCCCCAAATCTCAAATATCTAATTACCGCTAGTTAGTTGTTAACGTAACGGCCGCACATTTACTTTCTTTATTAACTTTACCCCTTTTCAAAATTAATTTCCACCAATTTCATTTGCTTTTTTCCTTTCATTTAGATGTAACCCTTTCCTCCCTCTTTACCGACAGATTAACTTCGGTGACGATTGCTTTTCCCAAATTTCCATTAGGTACACGCGGTTTAATTTTTCACTGTCATTAAGGTCGATAAGTGAGGGGGAGGTTACAAACTCACCTAATATTCGCGATCTAGAAGTTATCCTTGCGAGGTGCCGAGTATTTGTCAACGCAGCTGCCGGTAATAGGGGCGCGTAATTGCAAATTGTTAATGTGCCATTCTCAGGAGTGTGTGGATGGACAAAGAGATTCACATTTTTTTGTGAATTTTGTCAGTTGTGGGGAATATCAAATTAAAATGCTAATATTACGATCGAATTATTGACTTCATCGTCCCAGTAAGATTTACATGTACTCTAGTCACTGCACAGCTTGCCCAGACGGGAAGGAAAGAAGGTTTACAGTCTTCTATGTCAGCGATGGACTGATAAGCTTACAAGCGCCCTCTGGTGGCAGCCAGTTGGGCTCTGGAGCTCATGGGGGATACACCGGGTGCAGCTATCTTGAATGACGGTACTTGCGTCATGATATGACATCACGGTGGCGCCCTCTGCTGTCACTGATATGAACTAAGCCAGTTGGAGTGCAGACCCAGTGGAGAACACATGTGCTTGAAATTGGTTAAATAATAAAGACAAGTCCTTTTTTCTTTGCTTAGTAGAGATAACGGGGGTGTGATGCATTATCATGGTGGAATTTCAACTTCGCGCCATTTTATATGGGTGAGGGGGAGTGGCACTTTCCTGCCAAAATTCAAACTTCCTGCCAAAATCTGCCATCTTGATTGACGTCATCGTCGCCATCTTGTATTTTGGGGCCATACTGGCCTAGCCCCAATACTTACACAGCTTAGAACTTTTAGTGTATGGGAGGAGGAACGAGTTCCCCGAACAGCAACATCGTGGAAAATAAGATTTTTTTGGATTTCAGTGGTTTATAGAAGATTACGAAGAATTCCTTTCATTCCGGAAGTTACCCTCAGTTTGCCTGACAAGCGCTGAGTGCTCCCCGCTTTCCAACAGCTCTCGGCAGACCAGATGGTCACCCAACCAAGTGCTAACCCAGCCCGACACTGCTTAACTTTAGTTATCTTACGGAAACCGGGGTCACCACAGCGGCAAGGCCATTGGCATATCCCGAGAATCTGTGACTGTAACATGTAACGATTCTCACAATCCGCGAACACGTCGTTGTCGTCACAAACAAAAGTTCTGCATAAAATTGGTGGTAAAATTCGGAATAGCTGACCAAATTTTACGGGATACATTACTGTGAGACACGATTTGCGAACCTAAGACTCTCAGTTTCGTACTTAACTTATGCTGAGACAACAAAGACATGTGGAAACTACATTTCGAACTGAAATCGAAATTAGCGAAGTTTCAGAAATCTGCTCAGTTATACTGTACTCGTGGGATCACCAACGAACTAGATAACTGAGTCCACACGTCTGATCAGAGGTAGAGCAGAACAATGGTTTGCATGGGAGGTGAAGTGCAGCTGGTTATAATGTTCCTAAATTAATCAGAAAAATTCCGTATCCCGCTGAACGCGCAATGAGCGATGAGAGCAAAACGTTAATTTTGACTGGAGCTGAAATGTACAAAAATAATGAATGAACTATGAATTGGCATACTCACACGTAGTCGGTGTCACCCGTCTCGCATCTCCCGAAACATTGGCAAGCGAATTCTTTTGCAACCCAAGCGTACCGTTCCTCCGGAAGTTTCCAGAGATCTCGCTATTGTGTGGTGCCAACCTATACAAGAGCTTCGTCCAAGGCGAACAGAAACCTCTTTGCTACCTGGTACGTCCTTTATGGTGTTGGCTATTCTGCCACAGTAGCAGACTACTTTTACTCCCGCAGATCTAGATACTGAAATTTATCTTGTACGCTCTCATTCATGCTTTTCATTCACCAGGTGAGAGGAGGAAAGGATGTACCAGGCGTAGAAGTATGAAACCGGAATTTCTCTATAGATGGTGCTACGCATCAGTGTAGGGCCCTGAGACCGCGTCTGCAGCGCCATCTGCTTCCTTTAACGGCTGATGACAAATGTCAACACACAGTAACCGAAGTTCCATACATTGGTATCTGTTTCAAACCCGTAAAAATGTCGAGTTTTGTGCCTTCGAACTACTATTTGCGGACATCATTTGAAGAACACTGCTGCTTAAGCGCATCGGATGATTGTCGAAACTTTCGGCGAACATACTCTTGGGAAAAGAGAGTTTCGAGTGGTCTAAAAAATTCAAAAGTGATGATTTTGACTTGAGAAACGATGAGGGCGGGAAGCCACCGAAAAAGTTCGAAGACAACGAAGTGCAGGCCTTATTGGATGAAGATGATACTCAAACAGGAACTAGCGGAACAATCGAATGTGACGCAGAAAGCCGTTTCTCTTCGGTTGAAAACTATGGGAAAGGTGCAGAAAGTGGGAAAATTTGTTTCACATGATCTGAATGAAAGACGGCAAGCAACTTGAAAGACCACTTGTGAAATGCTGCTCGCCAGATACAAAAGGAAGTCGTTTCTCCACCGAATAGTGACAGGTGTTGAAAAATGAATAGTAAGCCTCGCAAATCATAGGTGAATCCAGGCAAACCATTGACATCCACTGCAAAACCAAATCGTTTTTGAAAAAAGACAGTGCTCTGTGTTTCGTGGGATCAGTAGGTTGTCATCTATTATGAGCTGCTAAAATCAATTGGAACTGTTAACACTAACCGTTACCAACAGCAGGTGATCGATTTAAATCGAGCATTACGTGAAAAACGACCGGAATATACGTGAAAAACGACGGGAATATGGAAAAAGGGAACACAAAGTCATATTGCTCCACGATAACGCACCATCACACAAAGCAAATAGGGTCAGGGAAACGATGGAGGCGTTCACTTTGTAAATACTAGGGCATGCGGCTTATTCTCCAGACTTGGCTCCGTCTGATTATCATCTATTTGCATCACTGGGACACGCTCTCGCTGAACGACGCTTCAATTCGTATGAAAATGTACGAAAATGGCTCACTGATTGGTTCGCTTCAGAAGAAGATCTGTTTTTTTGGCGTGGCATTCTTAGCCTGCCCGAGAGATGGGAGAAATGTACAAGCAGCAATGGAGATTATTTTCAATAAAATACTTTTTATCAGTTTCAAACAACAGACGTGTTATTATTACAACCAAATTCCGGTCTCATACTTCTGCACCTGGTATATACTGGCATATTGCACACAAATGTATTGAATATGCGTCTGCGGCTTCGATAATTACCAAATATCTCAGTAAAATGTGAAGTGAAATAAAGATTATATAGGTTGTAGCCGTTACAGACACACTCAGCTGCTCAGCCTTTTTTTTTATGTTGTTGACAGTCTGCACAAACTGAGGTGCCAGAGGTGGGCATTAAGTTACATGTGAAGCAAAATCACGAAGAGGCTCATGTACAGATAATTCTGTTAGGTCCAGAAGGTTGGTTGACTTGTTTTGTTCAGTGTCTATTGTGAATTTTATTTTAGGGTGTAAGCTGTTCATTTTTTGAAGGATCACTTGTATGTCATTTTAGCTACCATTTACAAGTAATAAGGTGTTTTCTATGCATGTGTGATTCCATCTAAGTGTTTGTAAATTTTGCTCTCAAATTCGAAATAGCTTTGTTATAGGGTTAGTTCCAGAAACTCATTTATTTTACTTGATTCGATGATAGATACTTTTCTGTGGCCTCTAAGGCTTTTCTTTATTGCGTAATAACATTAAAAACCAGTTTCGGTGACTCAATACATCATCTTCAGGCCTTAACTAAGGCTGAGGGGAAGAATTCCGAACGTATACACGATCCCATCAGTGGCTAAATTTATGTATAGACTTCCTTAAAATACAATAAAAGCGATGTTGTATCTCCAATCATCAACTACGACTTGACTGAGTTCACCCCCTCAGAGTCAGTTAAGGCCTGAAGATGGTGTATTGAGTCACTGAAACCGGTCCCAATATAGTAAAGTAACATCAAAACGACGGCCGCAGATGTTTCATTTCATTACGTAAGTGAGCAGCCGGAGTGCCGCAGACCATCGGTCACACGGACGGACATACAAAAACTCTGAGAATTATCGTACACGCAACAATACAGCTGTTGTACAGTTCACAATAAATGTTCGAACATTCTGTGGTGTCACCGCCAGACACCACACTTGCTAGGTGGTAGCCATTAAATCGGCCGCGGTCCGGTAGTATACGTCGGACCCGCGTGTCGCCACTATCAGTGTTTGCAGACCGAGCGCTGCCACACGGCAGGTCTAGAGAGACTTCCTAGCACTCGCCAAGTTGTACAGCCGACTTTGCTAGCGATGGTTCACTGACAAATTACGCTCTCATTTGCCGAGACGATAGTTAGCATAGCCTTCAGCTACGTCATTTGCTACGACCTAGCAAGGCGCCATTATCATTTGCTATTTATCTTGTGAAGCATGTACCGTCAGACCTATGTTCACCAATTATGGATTAAAGTTAAGTATTCCAGAAGCTACGTACCTTTTTTGCTAGTCTCTATTTCTTTAACTGTTCCAGACCTCACGCCAGCCTGCGTGAGCTTAAACGCGTGCCTTTCGGCTTCCTCTCATAGTGGCTTGGCTGTCTTGCCAAGTCACAACACATTCCATCCTCAACTGCAATGGATATGTGCACTCTTGGGAGAGTATGTCGTGCTGCTAGTCTGAGTGTCTCTGCACGTTCCCTAATGAGGCAGCAGCGTCCATGATGCGTATTCAGCTGTCGTTAGTGCACTTCAGATTTCATCCTACGCCACAAACAAAAATGTAATGGCGTAAGATTTGGTAATATCGGTGGCCAGTCAGCTATGTTATCACGAGCAGTTCAGCGATTATGGTAACTGTGGTTGAAATGTTCCCTCACACGTCTGGTAAAATGTGGGGGGAGGGCTCCGTGATGCCGGAAGTACATTGCACTCTGCATGACCAAAGAAACGTTCTCAAGATGTTCAACAAATGAAATGCAAATAATTCTTCTAAAATGACTGCTGGACCTATGAACATATTAGCGACATTGACGCACAGAACAGTGACGGAAAAGCGAGCTGCGGGATTGGTTTCCACTCTGGCACGTGCATTTTCCTGCGACCATCACTGATTATTAATTGTATTGTTGATTCCATTCCTTGTAAATGTATCTTCATCAGTGGATAGTATTAATGGGACGGAATGACGATGTCATTTAACCGGTGACAAAATTCAGCTCGTGGGCATTGAGGCAAATGTGAACATTGTGGACATGCTGTATGTGAAATGAGCATAAGTTCTCCGCATGTAACGTTCGCCATACATGTGTTCATGCGACACTGATATCTGCAGAAAATCGCCGTGTCCTGGTAGCAGGACTGCGCTGCAGCATTTGAACAATGTGTTGCTGTTCCGGCATACGGACGGAAAACGAAAACCGCAATGTGTCGAATACCTGTTTCACGCAATGTGCTGCATACTCTGCTGAACTCTACGGTCACGAATTCAACGGTATTCTCCGACAGCGGTAGGAGCACTACCGTAGCGGAAGTCATAAACATACATCACTGTAGATGTTGCATGGGGGCTTAATTAAATATAGGATTGAAAATATTTTTTAGTTGCTGTATGTCCGATTACGTAAGTCTCGTAATCGGTTGGCCCTGACTAGAATTGTTACGCTATCTGACTGCAAAGAACAATGTAAGAAAATTTTCGTAAACACAATTAATTAATTAAGTCCCCAGCAACTAAAAAAAAAACCAACAAAACCAATAAGCAAAAGAGTCACTGTTCTGTATGTGGGAGTGTGACTCAACGTCCACATCTGGCACGGTTCTTTTCCACAAGACAAGAATTTTGATACCAATTATACTGACGTGACAAAGGAAATTTAGAAAAACTATAATTATGCAAAAAAATCACAATTACACTCTAATCCAAGAACACAAGCCAGATGCTTTGTTGACTGAACCTGTAGGGACACATTATTTCAGATACACAACTAATAAAGGAACATTATAAATTTTACCTTCATATATATTGACGAAATGCACTCATTACAATAACATCTGCTATCTCTCCCATCAAATAACTGCATAAGACATGAAACAACGCTCTTTACTACTACATCTCGCTCCAACTTCAGGACAACCACGAGCTCTGCCCACGCACACACTGTCTCTATGAGTTCTTAACACACACTGTCCTCTCCGATCTCTTAACAACCACTGACTGCCACGAACTCTAAACAGGCACTGTGGAGGCGGCTTAAAAGTACTCTTTGGCGCACTCTCTGGCGCAGTGGCACAGTGTAGCCACCTTTCATATGCCCCTCCTCCACAGGCCAGAATTTGATGGTATTTTTGCCAGCATTGGTGGTGAAAATACCACCAAATTCGTCCACAAAAATACAGACAAAAATAAAAGATAATATTAATACCTAAACATCACATAATTAGTTAAAAATTTTGGCTTTGCACTGACCTTTTACTAACCTAACATATGAAATACAGAAGGCAATACAAATTATTTTCATACATGTGACTTTACATAATAGTTTACACAATATACAAAAAAAATCAGTTTATACAAATGTTCACATAAAATGCTTGCAATGATTAGTTTATACAAAAAAAAGACACTAACTGGTGACATCTTTTTAGTAGAAGCAGTCCATCAATTGCACCCAGTAAAGTTTAGCAGGTACACCCAGCAACAAGTCACATTAGTTCAGTAGAGGCAGTCCATCAGAGGCACCCAGCAATGTTGAGTAGGTGCAGACAGCAACAAGTGACTTCATTTCAGTAAAAACAGTTCATCAGTTGCACCCAGCAATGTTGAGAGCAGGTGCAGACACCAACAAGTGACACCATTTCAGTAGAAGCAGTCCATCAGTTGCACCCAGCAATGTTGAGCAGGTGCAGACAGCAACAAGTGACTTCATTTCAGTAAAAACAGTTCATCAGTTGCACCCAGCAATGTTGAGTGCAGGTGCAGACAGCAAAAAGTAACATCATTTCAGTAGGAGTAGTCCATCAGTTGCACCCAGCAATGTTGAGCAGGTGCAGACAGCGACAAGTGACATAATTTCAGCAGAAGCAGTTCATCAGTTGCACCCAGCAATGTTGAGCGCAGGTGCAGACACCAACAAGTGATACCATTTCAGTAGAAGCAGTCCATTAGTGGCATCAGCAATGTTGATCAGGTGCACACAGCAACTAGTGACTTCATTTCAGTAAAAACAGTTCATCAGTTGCACCCAGCAATGTTGAGTGCAGGTGCAGACACCAAAAAGTCACATTTCTCAGCAGAAGCAGTTCCACAAAATTCACTAACACTGATCACACTGTTCATCAGAGTTTATGAGCAGAAATTAAACATGTCCTAATGTCACACATCATGTTGAAAAGTGCAGGTAACAGTTCAGAATATTTATCTTCACTAATCAGACAGTTCAGGCATGAACAATAGTTTGAATGCACATACAAATGCTTTTACAGTAACATACAAATCATAACAAACACACAAATGATATCAGATAATTTTCATATTAACTATTACAAATACTCAAATATCAGAAAACCTATAATATTTATGGGTGTCAGTGCAAGCCACTACCAACAAATAAAATAATATTTAGGAGATAGGTGGTTAGGATTAGGAAAGGAAAACACACAGAACACACTCACTCATCTCTCATCCACATTAAGTACTACTGTGTAACTGAATAGTGTTAATTGTGTAAATGTAATTCTGTCAAAATCTGATGTTCATCATGTGTATCAAGTAGTACTGGCAGCAATGTATAACAGTCAATAATAGTTAGTCAACGTCATAGTCATCATGTCAAGACCAATGTTTGCCAAGCCAGATCAAAATGTACTGTTGTTGAACAACTATCAGTGAGCCAAGATATGCAATTACTTCCTCTCTCCAAAAAAAAAGTATATACCGCTTAGTGATTTAACAAAGTGTGTGCATAGACTATCTTCCTTCTATTTTAGTGTTCTAGTCTGCTCTCTTCATCCTCCTTGTTCCATAAGACCAACAAAAAATATGCTCCTCACTTACTTTACCTCTTATACACCAAAACTTCAATAATTATCAGCATCACATAATCTCAATAATACCTCAATAATCCGTCGATAAATGTAAACCTCAGCACCAATATCACCTTACCTCTTGTCCACAAACAACTTCATATACTCTCAATACCAATAATAATACGTCGATAAATATAAACCTCATTACCAATATCATCTCACTTCCAACACAACTCTTTCCTCTAGTCAGTCTCCTTGAACAAGTACAGATAAAATTCTAATGCAACTTCAATTCAGCATCCCATACAATCCGAAGACACAGTGTCCACACACAACCTCTGTGTAATCCATCTGACCCAAATTTTCTATTCATTATAAATTATAAGATACATTTTGGTTCCTTGTCCATCATTAAATAAAAGAAATACATACCTGACCTCTAACAGACCTAGTTCGAATAACTCTCAGTAATTAAGTACGATTACGGAGTGTGAATGATCATAATATTTCACAGTGTGTACACCACTTCAAGAATTATGGCAGACAGAAGCAAACATGTGGAGTATTTCTTGTGTCAAGTGTCACTTCCTATTTCAATTGCTCACGAAAAATGCAGTGTAATAACTGTTAATGGTCTAAACCTAGTTTTGGTCTGTCATGTCGTTAGCTTCCTTCCTATTAGCATAAATGTATACAGCTTCCATAAAACCTCAGCTCATGTGACTTCTATGACTTTCTTGTACTAATGTCGTTCGTCGAATTATAGCAGTTCATTTTCTTATCTTAAAATGTAAGGCACTGAGCGTAAGCAAAACAAGCAATAGCGAGTAAATATACCAGTGGAGAACAGAATGTCAACAAGTGGATGCAGCACAATTCCTACAACGAGGCTCTGCCAAGCGAACAATCTATAATTAATACCACAGTGTAACCTAAACTCTATGTTTATACACAGTACATCAGCATTGCTATACACCAAATTAAAGAGCAGTTATGGCAACAAAACAGAAATGTGTAGATATGTAATCCATACAAAAAGCAGCAAACATGTATCTTACGTAATAAACAGGTCATTAGCATCATATCATCATAAGCAAATAAATGTTCATATGTAATCTTAATAAGTAAGCATGGAGGCGCAAGCAGATAAATCACAAAGTATAACTTACATACCTAAACACATCAGCACAATAAATCAGGTTACCATTACAATTTAAATAAATAAGCACAGCAGGCACATAATTAAAAAAAAAAAATATGACATCAGTGAAAAAGCATAGTAGCCAAGCGATGCATAATATATACAAGTCAACCCAGTTCATTAATCAATAATTGTCAAAATCAGTAAATGTATACAAGCACGTCGCTTCACAAGTAAATCCATAGAACATGAAATTAGCACAAAGTATGAATCACGTAATCGCGAGCAGCAAATTACGTCTAAAGTACGTACCTAAGTGGAAATATGTTACCTGTAAAATGAACTCAATTAATAATTACCCTTTTTAGTTTATTAGTTTCTTCTTCGAAATTACATTCTTCCTGAAAATTTCTCGATAGCAAGTCGTCTTAACGTCGGACACGCACAGAATTTACCTGAAGGTCTTAAATATTTTATACAACCGTATCCTGAAAAATACTGAATGTTAATAACAAAATTCATCAAGTCACTATAGCTTTATACTGAATTTAGTCGGAGAAATTAGACTGTGTATTTGTTTACGGCTGTCAGTGCATTCGCACTGAGCGCTCGATCAGCTGTAGGCGCGTGACGTAGGAAGCAATTGTTCGCGGTCAACGACTGCCTTGTGCGGCGCGCAGACTTGACTGTTGCTTTGAGTATGTGCCGCCGCCAAAACACAGCGCGGTATCCTTGTACTCTCCGCATGTTTACATGTAGCTGTTAGTTCTCCAAAGTATGTCATTCCACAAAAATTTTTACGTTAGATATATGGTGTATTCCTTTAGAGCGTCGAGATTTAAGAGTTTCTACTTCAACAGTGTTATCATGTATAATTTTGCGAATTCTGTATGGACCGTTATAAAGCAAAAAAAATTTGCGACACAAGCCTTTTCCTTTGTGAGACAAACGGTGGGACTTAATTAATACCTTTTGACCAACTGACAAGATTTTTGAACGACCAGGACGTCTAGCTGATTTCTCTCTTCTAGCAGCCGCAGATGCAATATTTCGTAGAGCCAGGTTGACAACTTCAGAATGCCGCAGTTTCCGTGAAGGCGGAAAAGGAACGATTTCAGAAATGCGATTTGTTGGTGCTTTATTTTTTAATGTCAATAAAGGCGGTAAAGAAGTTGAGTCATTAGGGAGTTCATTCAGAATGTTTTGAAAAATATGAAGATACTGATCCCAAGTTCTGTGATTCTGATGACAATAAGGACGGCACAATTTATTGATTTCCTTCATCCATCTCTCTGAAGCGTTAGATTGAGGGTGAAAAAGTGAAATGAAGATTGGTTTAATTTTACGACGCTGTAGAGTACGAAGCCAAATTTTAGAGCGAAACTGTGATCCATTATCTGATATAACCTTATCAACATGACCAACTTCTTTAAGAAAATGTTTGATGAAAGCGTTAGATACTGAACGAGCTGTTGCTTTGCGTAAAGGTGTAAAACACACATTTTTTGACGTCAACTCCACTGCTACGAAAATGTACGCAAAACCATTAGTAGAACGAACCACTGGACCAAACAAATCGACTGCAGCCATCTCCTTTAATTTCGCTGGAATGACGGGAAACAACGGTGCTCTGTGAGAAATCGTTGGAGGCTTAGCCATTTGACATAATTTGCATTTGGCAAGAACAGATCGAATACGTTTTTCCATATTACTGAAGTAACAATTTTCTCGTAATTTATGAAAGCATTTTCGGGGACCAAAGTGTGCATAACTGAGATGCGTATACCAAATCAATTTATTGACCCACTCATCAGGAATACAAACTAACCAAACAAAGTTGTCGACGGATTTTCGTTTAAAAAGAATGTCATTGCGAACTGAATAGCATCTAGTTTCTCTGGATCAGGAAGAATACCTTCAGTCGAAATAATGTGACCGAGAAATTTCGCCTGAGAACGACCAAATTCAGATTTTTCCAAGTTCACTGTCATGCCAACTCGTGCAAAAATACGTAATAATGAATCCAAAATTTTGTTGTGCTCACTCCAAGAACGTTTAGCAATAAGAAAGTCGTCAACATACGAAGTAATATTGTCACAAAGATAAACAGGTAAAATTTCGTTTAAACTATGAATGAGTGCTGCTGAAGGTACATTAACTCCACATGGTAATTTACAAAGTCACTTTTGGGCAAAACAGTCACATCCGGTTATTGATTACTTACTCACTAGATAGATTGATAGTAGAAGAGCTGGTTTGACAGATGCAAAGAATAGTAAAAGAGTAGGCAGCGGTACAGAAAACTAAAAGAGAAATAGCACCACTACAGCTCGGGGCCCTATGCTCGCTACGGCACATATTCACATAGAGTAGTGAATCCCCTGAGGACTTTAATAACTGCACATAATTTCCAGTTTGTGACTTTGTGGCACATCTGGCGGAAGTGCGTACGTAAATTGATCTAACCATGCACATGGATGTATGTCATTCTTAGAGTTGCGAAAGATCTTAAATTTCCGGACAGTCAAAAAGTGTTTATAATCAAAGTTTTCGCCTCGTGGCGACAAAGACCTACCGCGTCTGTCCCAGTCACAATGACGATTATTGTAAAGTTCGCGCGCCTGGCGCTCTCTTGTTGCATCCCGTAAATGAAACAAATTATTTTCTTCAAACCCCTCTGCTACCTGTGATTCCAAATTTCTTCTGCTATCTTTTCTTACAATTTCCCCTTCGATCTGCTTGACTTGCTTTCGTAATGCCTCAAATTCCCTTTTCACGTGTTCATTAAATTTTCCCTGATTTTCAACATGCTTATTTATGTTCTGGTATTCTTCGGTTTCTGCAAATGGTAATGGAGCTGTATCATCCGAATCTCTGTCCCCATGTAAACTAAGATTTGTCAGTTTATCTGAAATTTCCTCCACTCTTTCCGATAAGTCACCAAATTGTTCTTTCTGTTTATTTACGTCTTCCGTAAGTGTCGCGACTCGGGTTTCAGTATTGTCACATTTGGTAGCTAGCTGTTCATATTGTTGTGTCAGGTTATTTAATCTGTCATTTGGTACGGATCCTTCGATTCTCTCAAATATTTCTTCCTTATCCTTTGCACGTTGTAAATTTAACTCTGAAAAATTCTGTACTATCACGCGATCTCTTTCTTCCTGTTCTCTATCCTGTTCCCTTTGTCTGATTTCTACTGCAATTAATCTATTATTGTGAGAATTCAGAATCGGTTGTACTTCTTCCCTGATTTCTTTCTTTAATTCATCTTTCATATTTTTGAAACATGTCCCTATTCGTGAATCTATCCGTGTTTCCAAAGTTCCCATCTCTGTTTTAAATTCAGATCCTAACCGAGTTTCCATTGTTCCCATCCGTGTTTCCATTGTTCCCATCTGTGTTTTAATTGTTCCCATCTCAGTTTTAATTGTTCCCATCTCAGTTTTCATTGTTCCCATCTGTGTTACCATTGTTCCCATTTGTGATCCCAGATTTAATATTGCACCCATCAACTGCTCCAAGGTAGCCGGTTCGCAATTCTTTTCGCGCCTAACATTTCCCGCAAAACCAGTTTCCTCCGTCATAGCTGTAAAGCTATCTGTGTTCGATACAATTTCAGAATCTTCTATCGTTAATCTCGGATTCTGTGAATTTTCTGATTGAGAAAAATTTTGAAATGGTTCCGGACTATTTTCCCGACTTATTACATTGTTTTCCACTTCATTATCCATCATACTGTTTTCCTCTGTTGGCGAGTTCGCCATGTTAACAATTTCGTTATTCTCACTATTCATCATTTTTGCCTTTTTCATTGATCGCGTAATCATTTACAAAATATACGAAAGATTCGTCACTGTACGAAAATCACACACAATGACCCCTTGTCTCCAACAGTACTATTCACACGAGATGTTTCCCTCAAACACGATTAACGAACAATTGAAATAATTGCACAAAATTGTCAAACGCGTATACAAGGCAATAAAAATTAAATTTTGAAAAATACCATTAGAAGAATGCCAATTACCAAATCTACACCTGCAAAATAGACTACAATTACTAACTACAAATTACTACAACAATACTACAGTCTACAATTTCACAATCAGAACAATTCCAAGGGACAATCCTGGCAGGGTCGCCACGTGCATGGGGGCTTAATTAAATATAGGATTGAAAATATTTTTTAGTTGCTGTATGTCCGATTACGTAAGTCTCGTAATCGGTTGGCCCTGACTAGAATTGTTACGCTATCTGACTGCAAAGAACAATGTAAGAAAATTTTCGTAAACACAATTAATTAATTAAGTCCCCAGCAACTAAAAAAAAAACCAACAAAACCAATAAGCAAAAGAGTCACTGTTCTGTATGTGGGAGTGTGACTCAACGTCCACATCTGGCACGGTTCTTTTCCACAAGACAAGAATTTTGATACCAATTATACTGACGTGACAAAGGAAATTTAGAAAAACTATAATTATGCAAAAAAATCACAATTACACTCTAATCCAAGAACACAAGCCAGATGCTTTGTTGACTGAACCTGTAGGGACACATTATTTCAGATACACAACTAATAAAGGAACATTATAAATTTTACCTTCATATATATTGACGAAATGCACTCATTACAATAACATCTGCTATCTCTCCCATCAAATAACTGCATAAGACATGAAACAACGCTCTTTACTACTACATCTCGCTCCAACTTCAGGACAACCACGAGCTCTGCCCACGCACACACTGTCTCTATGAGTTCTTAACACACACTGTCCTCTCCGATCTCTTAACAACCACTGACTGCCACGAACTCTAAACAGGCACTGTGGAGGCGGCTTAAAAGTACTCTTTGGCGCACTCTCTGGCGCAGTGGCACAGTGTAGCCACCTTTCAATGTGTGGCATTTATAGCAGCGCGTGTGCGCAGTTAACCCAAGCACTGTTAATACCTTGCTGGTGGCTACAATTGGCGAGCATCACTTACTCGGCAAGTGTGCAGGATAAACATTAAACTACTCTCGGTGTAGAGTTATGTTTTACCTGAAGAGCCGGATTGGCCTCAGGTAATGTACAGATGACTTCCTCACGCTGCCGCAGAGAAAATTATTCTCGGGGCGAGACGAGACTGTTCTCTGATAATGAGGGGGTGAGTTTACTTCAGGCTCCTGAGGGGGGAATTAACCTTGCTGCAGGTCTCAGTACTTCACACAACTTCATTCACAACATAGAATGGGCAACGGCACGTTCAAAGGGTTGGTTTAATTCCAGAAAGACGTCCCGAGCAAAGGGGCTGAAAGCACCGATGCAGGCTGGCCTAGAATCAAGTTTCAAAGAGACTGGGTAGGTAAGACACATACATGGGCGCCAGTAGCCCGAAAACGAACGTGCGTTAAGTGTATTCTATCGCGGAAACCATTCGAAATAAACCATACGAGTCTGTTCAAAAAATTTTGGAAGATTCGGAATTTCGCGGCAATTGTGTGTCGGAGCGAAATGCGGTTGGCATTCCCCCCCTAGCCTGTATTTAATGTCTAACTGCCGGAAGTTTCGTTGTTGTATGTCTATTACACTACTGGCCATTAAAATTGCTACACCAAGAAGAAAAGCAGATGCTAAACGGGTATTCATTGCACAAATATATTATACTAGAACTGACATGTGATTACATTTTCACGCAATTTGCGTGCATAGATCCTGAGAAATCAGTACCCAGAACAACCACCTCTGGCCCTAATAACGGCCTTGATACGCCTGCGCATTGAGTCAAACAGGGCATGGATGGAGTGTACAGGTACAGCTGCCCATGCAGCTTCAACACGATACCACAGTTCATCAAGAGTAGAGACTGGCGTGTTGTGAGGAGCCAGCAGTCGAACATTTTTTGTATCCAGAAAGGCCCGTGCAGGACCTGCAACATGCGTTCGTGGATTATCCTGCTGAAATGTAGGGTTTCGCAGGGATCGAATGAAGGGTAGAGCCACGTGTCGTAACACATCTGAAATGTAACGTCCAGTGTTCAAAGTCCTGTCAATGCGAACAAGAGGTGACCCAGACGTTTAACTAATGGCACCGAATACCATCACGCCGGGAGATACGCCAGTATGGCGATGACGAATACACGCTTCCAATGTGCGTTCACCGCGATGTCGCCAAACACGGATGCTGTAAACAGAACCTGGATTCATCCGAAAAAATGACGTTTTGCCATTCGTGCACCCAGGTTCGTCGTTGAGTACACCACCACAGGCGCTCCTGTTTGTGATGCAGCGTCAAGGGTAACCGCAGCCATGGTCTCCGAGCTGATAGCCCATGCTGCAGCCAACGTCGTCGAACTGTTCGTGCAGATGGTTGTTGTCTTGCAAACGTCCCCATTTGTTGACTCACGGATCGAGACGTGGCTGCACGATCCGTTACAGCCATGCGGATAAGGTGCCTGTCATCTCGACTGCCAGTGATACGAGGCCGTTGGGATCCAGCACGGCGTTCCGTATTACCCTCCTGATTCCACCGATTCCATATTCTGCTAACAGTCATTGGATCTCGACCAACGCGAGCAGCAATGTCGTGATACGATAACTGCGATCGCGATAGCCTACAATCCGACCTTTATCAAAGTCGGACACGTGATGGTACGCATTTCTCCTCCTTACACGAGGCACCACAACAACGTTTGACCCGGCAACGCCGGTCAACTGCTGTTTGTGTATGAGAAATCGGTTGGAAAATTTCCTCATGTCAGCACGTTGTAGGTGTCGCCACCGGCGCCAACGTTGTGTGACTGCTCTGAAAAGCTAATCATTTGCATATCACAGCATCTTCTTGCTGTCGGTTAAATTTCACGTCTGTAGCACGTCATCTTCGTGGTGTAGCAATTTTAATGGCCAGTAGTGTGGTTGTAGTTCAGTGCTGTATTCAATAGAGTGTTGTGTCGCACAGTTTGCGAATTTCGAAACGGCAGAGTTAGAGCAGCAACGCGTCTGCATTAAATTTTGCGTGAAAGTCGAGAAAACCTTTAGAAACACACATAATTATGCAGGAAGTTAAAGATGACCCTCGATCAGGCCGCCCTTCCCTTCGGCGTCTAACGATGGCAGTCATGTCTGGAATGTCAACGAAATTGTGCCTGCCAACCGAACACTGAGTGTCTGAGATGTTGCAGAAGAATGTAACATTTCAGTTGGATCACGCCTTGAAATCCAGACACAGCATCTTGGAATGCATCGTGTTGCTATCAAGTTCGTCCCACGGCTCACGAGTCAAGACCAGAAAGACCTTCGCCTCGCAATCTGTGAAGAGCTTTTGGATCGCGTGAATGAGATGTTCCTTAATAGGGGGTAGGACGTCAAACGGGCCGACTTGGAGCAGGGAAGGCAGCACAGGACATTTTAATTTCCACTGTCTATACTTTTACAAATAAATTCATAAAACTTTGTCAGCATGACCAGGAAAGATTCAGGACTCACACTCATAGCAGTGGAAGTTCAGAAACATGCTTACTTACTTTACGCGATCAGGTCCAGTGGACCGCGCGATGCATTGAGAGATTGCCTCCACTTCCGCCTGTCTTCGGCTCCTTCCTACCATCCTTCCAGAAATCCTACTCTCTGAAGCTCTCTGGATACGAAGTCGCTCTATCGAGTTCTAGGTCTTCCTACAGGCCTTCTGCCGATTGACTTGGTGTTGAGTACAGTTTTCGGCCAACGGTTGTCCTGCATTCGAGCGACATGCCCAGTCCACTGGAATCGTTGTGTCTTCATTGTAGCCACGATGTTCGGCTCTTTGTAAATATCCTACAACTCTGTATTGTGACGAATCCTTCATTTTTCACTCTCGTTATCGTAAACTGCTCCAAAAATCGTCCGAAGGACTTTCCTTTCAAATATCATCACTCTGTTCAGACCTTGCTTGGTTGTACTCCAAAAATGGCTCTGAGCACTGTAGGACTTAACTTCTGTGGTCATCAGTCCCCTGGAACTTAGAACTACTTAAACTTAACTAACCTAAGAACATCACACACATACATGCCCCAGGCAGGATTCGAACCTGCGACCGTAGCAGTCGCGCGGTTCCGGACTGTAGCGCCTAGAACCGCTCGGCCACTCCGGCCGGCGGTTGTACTCCAGGTAGCACATCCATACAGGGTGAAAAGTATTTAAACCGACAAACTGTGGAAGGTTGTAGCGGACATCAAAACAAGTATTTTTCCCTAATGTCGTTTTTTCCTGTGAGGAGAGTTAAACCGGTAGAGGAAGATTTATCTGGCGGCAAATTAATTAAACCAACAAACACTTTTCCATTTTTTGTGAGCAAGAGACAACACATTAACACAACCCAATTTCAATTACAATAGATTTTCAAAAATGCATCCATTGACACGTAAACAAAGGTTACACCGTCGGATCATGTTCTGTCTGACACGGGCAAAAACCCCAGGAGTATCCTGAATTTTTCCTGCTGCTGCTACTATCCGGGCAACCAGATCCTCTTCTGATGCAACAGGAGTTGCGTAAACAACGTTGCGCATCTCTCTCCACACAAAAAAGTCCAGAGGGGACAAATCTGAGGATAGAGCAGGCCGTGGTACAGGACCACCTCAGCCCATCCACGTTTCTGGGAACCGTCGGTCCAGGAATCGACGCACACGACGACCGAAAGGTGCCGGCGCCCCTTCATGTTGGAACCACATGTGTTGTCTTGTAGGGAGCGGGACGTCTTCCAGCAAATTCTGGCAATGCTCTGGTGAGAAAATTGTAATAGTGCCTGCCATTTAATGGCCTAGGTAGCAGATACGGCTCAATTAAACAGTACCCAACAACACCGACCCACACATTAACGAAGAACCGCACTTGATGAGCGCTAGTAACTGTGGCATGTGGGTTATCCTCGCTCCAAACATGCGAATTGCGCATGTTGAAGACTCCATCACGCCCGAACGTTGCTTCATCGGTGAACAACACACAGGATGCAAATGTAGGACGCATTTCACACTGTTCCAGGTAACGCTGCGAAATCTGTGCTCTGGGTGGATAATCAACTGGTTCCAGATTGTGGACACGCTGTAAGTGAAATGGACGTAACAACTGCTCTCGAAGGACTGTTCTTACATTCGTCTCATTCGTCCCCATGTTACGTGCAATTGCACGAGTGCTTATTGAAGGGTCCCGCTCCACATGCTGCAAGGCAGCTTCCTCAAATTGCAGCGTTCTTACCGTGCGACGGCGTCCCTGTCCAGGTAATCTGCTAAATGACGCGGTCTCACGCAGACGTTGGTACACAGCAGCAAAGGTCGTATGATGCGGGATACGGCGATTAGGATATTGTTGTTGATAAACCCGCTGTACAGGTCGTCCGTTGTAGTGCGCTACGCCGGCCGGGGTGGCCAAGCGGTTAAAGGCGCTACAGTCTGGAACCGCGCGACCGCTACGGTCGCAGGTTCGAATCCTGCCTCGGGCATGGGTTTTGTGTGATGTCCTTAGGTTAGTTAGGTTTAAGTAGTTCTAAGTTCTAGGGTACTGATGACTTTAGAAGTTAAGTCCCATAGTGCTCAGAGCCATTTGAACCATTTTTTGGTGCGCTACGTAGTACGCACCAAACATGTCAGTGTACTAAAAAAAAAAATGGCTCTGAGCACTATGGGACTTAACATCTATGGTCATCAGTCCCCTAGAACTTAGAACTACTTAAACCTAACTAACCTAAGGACAGCACACAACACCCAGCCATCACGAGGCAGAGAAAATCCCTGACGCCGCCGGGAATCGAACCCGGGAACCCGGGCGTGGGAAGCGAGAACGCTACCGCGCGACCACGAGATGCGGGCCTCAGTGTACTCACTCCAGGTGTATCGATCCATTAGTAAACAGAGACAATGCACTATTACACTGGTGGACACCAGTTGCCTACAACTGAAGAGGGTAATACGCCCTCTAGCAACTGTAGATCGTAATACGGCCTCTAAAAACTGAAGAGTGTAATATGGCCTCCACTGGTTTAAATAATCCTCATAGGAAAAAATGACATTAGGTAAAAATATTTGTTTTGATGTACCCTACAACCTCCGAGAGTTTATCGGCTTAAATACTTTTCACCCTGTATAGTACTACTGGCTGTAGCAGTTTTTGTAGATGTTTATTTTGAAATGTCTTGACAAACTTCCGGTTTTGAGGAGAGGATTAAGGCCGTGGTAACAGCGATTACCTGCCTGTAGTCTTGCCTGTATTTCCATTTTACTGGACGGTTCGTCTCTGAATACTGCGCCCAGATATTTGAACTCCCTGATTTGACGATAAGAATCTTCAGTTGTCTGTAAGGGTGGAAGTGGTTCTTGAGTTTCATTATGTTTGCGGTGTAGAACCATGTGTTCCGTCGTGTCACGATTGATTTGAAGTCCAATTTTTCTCGCTGTTGTTTCCAGAATGTCAGGCATTTCCCCTAATTCTTCTTGCGACCCAGATACTAGCACTCTATCATCGGCATATCCGAGGTACTTGATGTTCACATCCTCGGCCTGGACTCCTGTGAGTTCATTAGATGACATCTCTCACATTACCTTCTCTAATGCGAGATTGAAGTTCAGAAGCATAACAAAATAATTTTTTTTATATGTGAAATTTCATCATTTTTCAGTTACTATTGGCTGCATTTTTTGCCGGAGGTACACTTTTCTTTATAAGTAAGAGAGATTCTTCGATGAATTTTGCTCAGCATACAAATCATACTTACAGGTGTATGAAACTCTAGAATTTTCCAAATCTATTAAAAACTATGGTAAAAACTGATATTAATTAACTATAAAATTTGAGTTTTTTCTGAACATGAAATTTAAAATGTAATATCTCATTCATTTTTTCAAAAATTAAATAAATTCTAACGTTTCATACACCTGTAAGTTTGGACTGTATGCTGCGCAAAATTCATCCAAGAATCTCTCTTACTTATGAAGAAAATTGTACCTATAGCAACAAAGGCAGTCAAAAGTAAGTGAAAAAACGATGAAATTACACACGTAAAAAAATTATTTTGCTATGTTTTTGAACTTCCACTGCTATGAGAGTGAATCCTGAATCTATCCTGGACATACCGATAAAGGTTTATGAATTTGTTTGTCCAAGTATAGACAGTGGAAATTAAAATGTCCTATGGTGCGTCTCCTGCTCCAAGTCGGCCAGTTTGGCTTCCTACCCCCCTTAAGACAAACCTAACTGGTGATGAGACATGAGTCTACGGTTATGTTGTTGGGACCAAGGTTCAGCCTTCACAATGGGTCGGGAAAGATTGGTTCAAATGGCTCTGAGCACTATGGGACTTAACATCTGAGGTCATCAGTCCCCTAGAACTTAGAACTACTTAAACCTAACTAACCTAAGGACATCACACACATCCACGCCCGAGGCAGGATTCGAACCTGTGACTAGCAGCAACGCTGTTCCGGACTGAAGCGCCAAAACCGCTCGGTCACTGCCGCCGGCTCGGGAATGGTTCTTCGAGATCAGAAAAAGCTCGTTAAGTCAAATGTCGATGCCATGCTGATAGTTTTCTTAGACTTCAAAGGATTAGTTCATCATAAGCTCGTGCCACAGGGACAAACTGTTAATCGATAGTACCGTCGGGACGTGATTCGACGCCTGCTACAAAATGTGAAAAGGAAACGGCCTGAACCGTGGCGAGAGATTTAATAGCTCTTGCATCACGAAAACGCACTCGCGCATTCATCCCTGTTGGTGCGTGACTATTTCACAAAGAAACGAAATTACTGTGCTATCTCATCCTCCGTGCGCTCCAGATCTGGCCCCTGTGGAACACTACATCTACATCTACATACATACTCCGCAATCCACCATACGGTGCGTGGCGGAGGGTACCTCGTACCACAACTAGCATTTTCTTTCCCTGTTCCACTCCCAAACAGAACGAGGGAAAAATGATTGCCTATATGCCTCTGTACGAGCTCTAGTCTCTCTTATCTTTGTGGTCTTTCCGCGAAATATAAGTTGGCGGCAATAAAATTTTACTGCAGTCAGCCTCAAATGCTGGTTCTCTAAATTTCCTCAGTAGCGATTCACGAAAAGAACGCCTCCTTTCCTCCAGAGACTCCCACCCGACATCCTGAAGCATTTCCGTAAAGCTCGCGTGATGATCAAACCTACCAGTAACAAATCTAGCAGCCCGCTTCTGAATTGCTCCCTCAATCCGACCTGATAGGGATCCCAAACGCTCGAGCAGTACTCAAGAATAGGTCGTATTAGTGTTTTATAAGCGGTCTCCTTTACAGATGAACCACATCTTCCCAAAATTCTACCAATGAGCCGAAGACGACTATCCGCCTTCCCCACAACTGCCATTACATGCTTGTCCCACTTCATATCGCTCTGCAATGTTACGCCCAAATATTTAATCGACGTGACTGTGTCAAGCGCAACACTACTAATGGAGTATTCAAACATTACGGGATTCTTTTTCCTATTCATCTGCATTAATTTACATTTATCTATATTTAGAGTGAGCTGCCATTCTTTACACCAATCATAAATCCTGTCCAAGTCATCTTGTATCCTCCTGCAGTCACTCAACGACACCTTCCCGTACACCACAGCATCATCAGCAAACAGCCGCACATTGCTATCCATCCTATTCAAAAGATCTTTTATGTAGATAGAAAACAACAGCGGACCTACCATACTTCCCTGGGGCACTGCAAATGCCGATGAACACTCACCATCGAGGACAACGTACTGGGTTCTATTACTTAAGTTTATTTCCAGAGTTGAAAACCCCGTTGGAAGGACGAAGATTTGCAATGATAGGCGAGATTAATGAAAGTCCGCAGACGGCGCTTCGCAAGATCCAGCAAGGGGCGTACCAAGACTACTTCCGATAGTGGAAACGACGTTGGGAGCGGTGTATCAATTGTGGAGGATCGTATTTCGAAGGAGACCATGCACAATAAGTAAAATGTGAGCGTAGAAAAATTTTGTGGACGAAGTCCTGGAATTTTTTGTCCATATGAAGTTTTTTTTTTTTTTTTTTTTTTTTTTTTTTTTTTTTTTTTTTTTTTTTACTTCAAATAAGCATACCTGTTATATCTTTGAATATTCTCCGTTCCTCCTGCGACACCTGTACAGTGAATTAAAAATTAATAGGAAGGTCAGCGTTGGCCGTAATATTGATGTTTTATTGATAGCAAAATCGATTTTCAATCACGTAGTGATCATCTTCAGTGCTGTTGTGTACAAACTAAGCTCAGACACTGGTATCAAGTCACCAATAACCAAAACTGAGAAGCGATCACAATAATTGTGATCGCTTCTCAGTTTTGGTTGCTGGTGACTTGATACCAGTGTCTGAGTTTAATTTGTACACAACAGCACTAACAGCACTGAAGATGATCACTATGTGATTGACAATAGATTCTGCTATCAATAAAACATCAATATTACGGCCAACGCTGACCTTCCTTTTAATTTAACATATATGGTCGTTGTGCAGACAGCACTCCGTGGAGTCGCCAGTCAACCTGTACAGTGGTCGGAGGCACCAAACGCTACATACAGGGAAGCAAGTTGTTTAATGTTTAATAGAAAAGACAAAACATATGATGGAGGCAGGTAGCTGCCCGGAGTTCTGGAGCGTTCCCCGTGACCGCCGCGACGGCTGGCTCGCCGCTTCTTTGTGCCCGGGCCAGCCAATCGGCCGCAGTCGCTGGGACTGGTTTGCTGCTCACACCTGCCGTCTCGCCACAGCCTGGCGCGCCAGACCAAAATGGCCGCGCGGCCGAGCCCCGGCCACACACACTCTGGAGGACTCTCCACTCTCCAAACACACGCTGCCGCACGCCTGCAAACCTCGCACTGTAAGGCCTCCGTTCCCTGATACCGCTGTAATGGCGCTGTCCCCACTCGGCGACTCCGGGTTCGCAAGTGTCGGAGCACATACCATAACCACTCGTTAGTAGTTGCTGACGGATATTTATGCTGCACTCTGTCCTAAATTACTTCAGGACTGACGCTTCTTCAGTGGGCGCGGAACGGAGCTGCCACGCCCCGCACGTAACACACGCGTAATGTTCCATTTCATTCAACTCGCTCAAACAGGCAAACTACTCACTTTATAAATGTGGAAATTTCATCAATATGTTCTGGAAGACATTCTCTATGTTTTGATTTTAGTTTCGTCTGCGGCAACAAATTATGAAGACGATATACCGACAGTTTACGAAAATGCATTTTCTCATGACCTTATGAAGTTAGGTGAATACATTATGCGAATGAAATCTTAAGGATACATCACATTTTCGTTTGTTCGAAACGAGAACTCTGTCGGAAATCTCTAATGTGAGATAATTTGAGTTAAAAATGACGCACAATGGTCCACTCGCGCGTTAAGGCCCGAAAAAAGCATGTTCCTTGAAAAAAATTTTCTCTGGATCTATTATAGATATCAATGCCAAATCATGTCAAAATGTTTATTGATATTTCCTATACGAACTGGAATTTTTTCGACCGGAAACGTCGAAGATCAAAGGTGGAAGTGCCGTCGGAACGAAACAAAATTTCGATGTAGACCTCCACGCGCGATATGTCACAGGTCAGCCGACTCGTCTGAAATCAAAATTGAGTTGACGTTAGCGAAATATATAAGATTCTTTAGGAGTTGTACTTCGTTTAAGTTATTTGGACCATAGGAAACAAAATGTCGGCCATTTGAAAAAAAAAACGGTTTTTTTTCATCGATTTTTCGACTTTGTCGGCCAAGTAAAAATATTTATAATTGATGGATCGGAATAAAAGTGGTACAACTCCTATTTCTCCAAGGTTCGCAGGAGAGCTTGTAAGTAGGCTGTTTAGGTTTTCTTATTGGTAACGCCACGTAGCGCTCTGTATGAAAATCACTGGCTGTGCTGTGTACAATCTGTGGCTAGTTTGCATTGTTGTCTGCCATTGTAGTGTTGGGCAGCTGGATGTGAACAGCGCGTAGCGTTGCGCAGTTGGATGTGAGCCGCCAGCAGTGGTGGATGTGGGGAGTGAGATGGCGGAGTTTTGAGAGCGGATGATCTGGACAGAGACAGTAAATTTGTAAGACTGGATGTCATGAACTGCTATATATATTATGACTTTTGAACACTTTTAAGGTAAATACATTGTTTGTTCTCTATCAAAATCTTTCATTTGCTAACTATGGCTATCAGTAGCTAGTGCCTTCAGTAGTTTGAATCTTTTATTTAGCTGGCAGTATTGGCGCTCGCTGTATTGCAGTAGTTTGAGTAACGAAGATTTTTGTGAGGTAAGTGATTTGTGAAACGTATAGGTTAATTTAGTCAGGGCCATTCTCTTGTAGGGATTATTGAAAGTCAGATTGCGTTGCGCTAAAAAAATATTGTGTGTCAGTTTAGTGTTGACCTGAATAGGTAAAGAGCGAAATGTCTGAATACGTTCAGTTTTGCTCAGCTGTCTGAAAAGCAAATAATGTAAGAGGTTTATCAGCACAGTAATTCAATAATTTTTCTAAGGAGACGTTTCAAGCTTCTGTGAAGTTTGGAAGGTAGACGACGAGGTACTGGCGGAATTAAAGCTGTGGCGACGGGGCGTGAGTCGTGCTTGGGTAGCTCAGTTGGTAGAGCACTTGCCCGCGAAAGTCAAAGGTCGCGATTTCGAGTCTCGGTCCGCACACAGTTTTAATCTGCCAGTAAGTTTCATATAAGCGCACACTCCACTGTAGAGTGAAAATTTCATTCTAGGAACTCCTAGACAATTTAGTTAGCTTCGTCGGAAACAAACAATCATGTCAATCGGTTCAGTAGATTTAAAGTTACCGTACTGCGCGATAAAAAAAGTCATTTCGAGAAAAACCCGTTTGAAGATTTGACTAAATGTAAATGCAACATTATGCAGCTTACGCTCAATCTGCTATTCCGGGTCCATAAACTAGTCCTTCCTCTTCCACATAGAGGGCATTCTGCTCGATCTGAGCCATCCTGCGCTGCTCCAGAGCCGCTCGTACGGCCGGAGACAAGCGGTTTTCGGCCGCTTGAATCCGGTGGTCGTCAGAATGCTTGGCGAACTGCGTCGAATAGAGTCCCAGGATGACGTCCATCGTTATCATGGTCTTCAGAAGTGCCGAATACCCTTCGTCGAAGCTTCTCACTGCCAGGAAAGTCGCAATCTCCACAGTCTTCGCACCAGAATGCAAATGCTTGGGAGCTAACTTCCAAACACACGCGTTCAAACTTTCATTTAAATTTTGTGTGTTTCCTCCCAAGCACCGGTACAATAACTCTGAAAGGGTACAGTACCGCCCGACATTGAAAATAGGTACAACATATTTCATTATTTTTGTCAGAAGCACACATTTTTTTTGTAAAATAACTCAATTTCAATTAATACAGCGAAGCCGGATACCAGTGTGGGAAAGAATGACAATTTATTTATTTAATTGATCACATGTGCACTCCCACAAAGTAAATCCCTACATCCAGTTTGGTGAGATCTGTGAAATGAATGAATGTATGGTCGTCTGCTAACCGCAGATAGTGAATGTGAATATATGATCATCTTTGAGTCGATCCTTTGGCCACCTTTGGTGGGACCAAAGAGATGTAATTTACCAGAGCTTTGAGCGCCTGAAATGTGGCTGACCAATACGGTAAGAAGGTGCTCCCCCCACTTCGACAGAGGTGCGAGAGCACCTCGAGAACGGCCATATTTCAGCTCTCTGCCGCTGGATCTTGTGCTGTTAAGACCTGTTTTTGTTGTGCTCCGTAATGACGAAAGAGTGGAGACATGGTATGCATGTGGAATATTTAAGAGTAGTTTGAAATATTAATTTGTCTATTTCAGGAACTTTTGTGGGGAGAATTAAATGTCAGGCAGGTAATATTAAAGGGATTGTAGGAATCTTCGGAAGTGACCAACGGTCACAATGAAACCACGTGTAGCAATAAGTTGAAATACTTCCGTGTGCTTAAGTTAAGCTGAATTACTAGCGTGTGCACAATAAGTTGAAATATTTAAGAAATAGCGTGTGTACCATAAGTTGAAATATTTAAGAAATGGCGTGTGCAGGACTTGAAATTAGAGACGAGTACTTCCACGTGGTGAGTACTGTGTGAGTCTCAATCTGTGTATGAGACAAAGGATAAAGAGAAGTACTCGTCCATGGTATCAGTTGAGGGCTCGCGTGTGTGATGTTCTTAATGTTAAATTGTGTGATATGATTCCGTGTGACGCTTGATTCAAACTCTGAGAGAGAAGCAAGGTGAGTCGGCCGTCTATCCAGCAACGCCACTTGGCTTGCATTGCACAGGAAGACGTGCAAATATCTCCAGAGTTCATAGTAGGAAAGTGGAATTATGAAGTGGGGCAGTGTCGTGTGAAACTGGGATAAATATTGATTGAAGTGGGAAAGCTGAAAGTGATAATGTTGTGACTATTCTCTGTGTAGTATTTCATGTTGTAGTGTGGTGTATGTCATGTAATTTGGGTATGTGTGGTTTGCATGGGAGAGTAGCGAGGTAGTTTCAGAAGATTAGTGGGTTATGCTTGTTCCTTCGGTACCGCTCGGTCTGGAGGAAAGTTTAGTGATGATGATTGTGAGAGTCGAAGTGTGAGGTATAATAAAAGATCCACCATCCTATCCAGAAAGTGCACTGTAGCCTTAAATAAATTACGAGACCATAATATAGAGATTCACTAATGTAAAGCCATGCCCACTGGGCGGAATTTCTCATGTGATATTGTTGTGGGTTGTAGAATTTGTGTGTTTAGGAATAAATCAGATAGTGAAAAGAAAGAGATTGGTGGCCTTTTTCATTGAATTGTATGTTGTCATAATGTCCCGAATTTATAATGTGTGCGCCATTCGTATTCAGTGGGATGGCCACGTGTTAATAAAAGCCGTTAAATAAAAAGACAAAAAGTAAATGTGGTATTGCCAGTGCGTAGTGTACAGTCAGAGTTCTATAAATCACTGATAGTCAGATGCGTGTTTCCGTTGCGTATTATTCATACAGGAGAGTAATTTGTAACTAAATAGTAAGATACGAGAATTCATGTTACTCGATAAATTAAGGAAGAATCCACTCGCTTGGCAAACCACTCATCTTGCAGGCCTGACTGCTTGATGCCACAGTATGAGCAAGGCAAGTGGGTGCCTCTCAACTCATCCTCCGAAAGGGCTTCGTAGATCGGATGAATCACTTTTTGAACTTCTTTGGAGAGCGGCTGGTCGTGTTGATATTCGTCCAGATGTCCGGTAGCCTCTGCAATGCGCCACTTGCACCAACTAGTTTCCCCAGCCGGACAATTTTGGTGTTGTGGGTGATCATCCGTCGAACACTTGAGGAAATGCGTTGCACAAATTGTCTGCTTAATCTGTTCCACCGAATTGAAATGCCGTCGGATTTCCAAGTCGTAGACTTTATCAGTTTTAGTCATGGTTAAGCACATACAGTAAAACTGCCGCATATGGCACGGCGTTTTAATTTATTGCTTCTTCACTACTAACTGCATTCACGACACGTTCTGCAACCAGTATCCACATACACTGATGAATTTACCTGCGAAATAATGTAATTCTATGGCACATTGTTCAGGAGTTATGATGTGATAAGCATTGAGGAGCGTCAGTCCTTGACCCGAATGATTGATACGAGCAGTTTAGGCCCTCTCTCTGGGCATGTGTAAGATTAGATGATAGTGGCAAATTTATAGGAAGAAGAAGCCGACCAGTCGGGAAAAGTTCTTTTGTGATCTCCTTTGTTGTAGTTTCAGCCCATTCTCTTTCCCGACTTTCTTTCGCAGTGCACCCTGATTTTCTTTTGGTCGCTGATGCAGAAATTTTCTTCTACCTCTATGTTGACGTTTTCTCGAGCTACTTGTTTGACGATCTTGCCTGCAAACTCATTCACAGGAGTTCCTGCGAGCGCTTTCGTTAGTTCGAAGCCAAGGCACCGTTTCATCTGACGCATTTCCCTAGTTCGGCCATTGAGCCATTCTAGTTCTCATTTCTTTATAGTTTAAGGAATCCATTATAACTGGACTGTCTGTTGGTATTGTAGGTTCCTTTTGAACTTATTTTTCGAAATTCACCTAGTTTCTCTAGGGCTGGCAAGGTGACCAGCTGCACTGCTTGATTGTTTGTGTACTCAGTTTTAATCCGTATTTTAGGTGAAAGTCAGTTGTACTCCAACTGAATATGTTTCGTCTTCCAAGTAACTACCATCTGTAGAGACGTCTACTGGATATTACATGAGTTTGTAACTTTACTGCAGGGCACTCTCACTTCTAATTAGGAGTTACGCCACTTCTCGTTCTTAGGGAAGATGATATTCATAACAATTTGACTTCATACATCATGATGAAATGGCGGGCAGTAGTTAATGCTCTTGCTTGCGTGCTCTAGGGAAGGAATAACGGTAAGCTTTACCTGAATTCAAAAGAATAGGGCGCCGATTTAAACGACCGCAGTAAAAGTACAGTGACAGTGAGCCAAGGGAAGAGCTTTTTTTCTGCGGAACCTGTGTGGAAACACTTCAGGACGGCCGAGTCCTGCGGTCTCATTGTGCAGACAGGTTGGTTGGTGCCGGTCGGGAGGCAACCACGTCCAGGTAGACTGACTAGTGTGGAGAAGTCGCCGCTGCAATGTCCAGCGCATTGTAGACCGGCAATAAGGCAGAGGATGGGCCCTTGTTAGGCAGGAAGCTGACAAGACAACTGTGAGTGTTCTGTGAATTTCTGTGGCACAGATCACTGGCGCCCAGACGTACAGACTCTGTTACAAAACTTATTTGTGAAAGCATGAGGCTTTTATAGAGTTTATGGCCGTTCTTTGGAAACTTCGAAATGGACACAACAGGGGAGATAACAAGCGTTTTATGGAGGGGTGTGGTTCCATCCTTGTCATGTTGTTAGGAAAAGACATGGTGTAAATGCGTGGGAAAGAGGCTGCGAAGCTGAATCTTTTTTTCCTTTTCTGCCAATTAACTTTAATGTCTCTGATTGGTCAAGTCGTGTATGCAGAGCAAGGGGCACCCTCCGAGCTTCGAATGCTGCGCTCCAGCTCATGATTGTCTCGTACTAAACTGGGGAAAGTCTAAGATATAAATAGGCTTTTGCTACCGAGGTGAGGAGGTAAGCGGACAGAAAGAGAAGATCACTCTTGTTCTGGCGCTTCGCTAGTAAAGAACTGCAGGTCTCGACCTAACGGTAAAACTTGTGTCCTTTGCTAGTGTGCCACTTAGAGCCTGTGCCAGTCAGCTTCTGAACCGTCAGAGGTACTGCTTCTAGCATCACGCACACAACCAGTGATGCGTGGGTGTACTTATTTGTCTGAGTCTGCTGTCTAAACATTTGCCATATTCCGTTACATGGCCGAGCGGTTAAAGGCGCTACAGTCTGGAACCGCACGACCGCTACGGTCGCAGGTTCGAATCCTGCCTCGGGCATGGATGTGTGTGATGTCCTTAGGTTAGTTAGGTTTAAGTAGTTCTGAGTTCTAGGGGACATATGACCACAGCAGTTGAGTCCCATAGTGCTGAGAGCCATTTGAACCATTTATTCCGTTACACATAGTCGTGGCACGGAGTCAGATTGGTTTGGCAGACCGGCAACCGGGTCCACCTGCACACTGGAATCCACCAGGGTTTCAGAGGCTCATAGGAAAGTACCTGCGTTCCGAATTAACTGAACGAGAGAGCGTGTACTTGCATTCTTCGGGCGTGCGCCATTAATAACAGATTGCGGCCGTCCAAGACTTCAGTAGCCGAACGCATCGTGGTGTGCCGCCCTGACCAGCTGGAGGGTAAAGTATTCGCTGCTATGGCGTAGGGCTCCAATATATGTTTCTCAGCACCCTGTTCTTTCGAACCTTATTTTTCTTTTTGAGATGGTTGAATATAGATGCTTGATTGTTGAGTAGTTGTTGTGCCATATGCCGGATTCACGTGTATGAAGTCAGATAAAACGATTAGTGTTCTGGTTAGTGTCGTGTGTCGATCCCCAGCTGATCATTTTGTCCACCATAGACCCCATGTTAGTGAAAGTGTTTGTCAAATAAAGCTGCTTGTGTGACGTTTCTTTAGTCATTTTTGTTGTCATGTTATGTTACGATTGAATAAATCTATTGACATTTAGATCACAATTTCTTGTGTGTTCTGAGTAACATTACCGTGCCATTTCTATTGAAGTCCTGATTCTAAAAGAGAGTTGCAAGCTTGCAAATGGATACCTATCCCTCTGACTGACCTGTGTTTGTTCGTTTCCTGTTGCACATGTGGCACACAACTGTAATCCATCAGGAAAGTCAGCAACGTAGCCGGCCGGGGTGGCCGAGCAGTTCTAGGCGCTACACTCTGGAACCGCGCGACCGCTACGGTCGCAGGTTCGAATCCTGCCTCGGGCATGGATGTGTGTGATGTCCTTAGGTTGGTTAGGTTTAAGTAGTTCTAAGTTCTTGGGGACTGATGACCTCAGGAGTTAAGTCCCATAGTGCTCAGAGCCATTTGAACCATTTCAACAACGTACTTATCACGATTACCTCGCTTTTCTGAGCTGTCCATGTTATTGGTACAACCCCTCCACTGTTTATACTGATACGAGCTACTTACTAACAGGTTGCATGGTATTATAATCTGTCGCTAATGACCAAAATGACGCCGAAAGATAAAAGGAATTTCATGTTGTGAATAGATGTGTGTCTTACCCACGCAGCGAACCTTTCAATTACACGGTCATAATAAAGCAAAGACAGGAGTCGCGGAGCTTTCTGCTGCGACGTTAACAATTTTCAGTGAGGTTTAAAAATTTATGGCTTACCTTTTTTCGAAAAAATCATGATTCTTATGGCCAAATACATCGCTTTCTGGCATTATCGTTGTCGTAATAAATATACTGATACATCTGTGCTTTCTAGCTCTAGGCGACACATTATCATTCAGAGGATACAATTGTCGTCCTTCAAATAAACAAGATATTATATAAAAGCTTTATTTATAAATCACAAATACGATGGATCACGACCTACATGAAATACTTTAGTCGTATACCTTTAGCCCCAAAAAAGAACACAGACTGATCGATTGGTTCCTATCGGGGAAAAAGCGACGACAACAAGAGGTGAAGTTTTAACTATTTTCCACCGAAATCCGATTGCCTTCATACAGGGAAGCAATCCAGAGCCCCCAACAATGAGGAACATAATAGATAGGAGCACTGTGATAAGGGTAAAAGATGAAGAACACGCAACTAAATTCACGTTAGTCCTTTATTACACGTAGTTCGGGTTGTGCAGTTATACCTGTCATGGGTATAAACGGTAGCCTTCCAGAAGTAGAATTTATGACAATAATTATTCAAAACAAGAATTAGAGGTAAGTGTGACCCTTCATCGTGAGGATTGGTTTGATCAGCATGATGGAAAAATACATCCGGTGATTCGATTGGTGTGTTCCTGAAACTTAAAGATACTCTGGAGAAATATAATGTCCGAATGACACACATAACTATAAAGGGATAAAACTAAAGGCAAGAGATACTCTCAAAAATGTCTCTGAGCACTGGGACTCAACATCTTAGGTCATAAGTCCCCTAGAACTTAGAACTTAGAACTACTTAAACCTAACTAACCTAAGGACATCACACACACCCATGCCCGAGGCAGGATTCGAACCTGCGATCGTAGCAGTCCCGCGGTTCCGGACTGCAGCGCCAGAACCGCTAGACCACCGCGGCCGGCAAGAGATACTCTCAAGTGTGTTCAAATGTCTGTGAATTCCTAAGGAACCAGACTGCTGAGGCCATCGGTTTCTAGACTTAAACAATACTTAAACTAAGCTAACATATGCTAAGAACAGCACACGCACCCATGCCCGAGGGAGGACTCGAACCTCCCGCCGGAGAAGCCGCGCAATCCGAGACAGGGCGCTTCAAACCACGCGGCCAAGAGATGCGCAGTACAGGCTATATTAAGTGCACCATCTGTGACTTCGAGCTACTTCACAAGTGATTAACCTTCAGAAAAGCCAACGAGTACATTACAAGTTTGCCGACACAAATGCCTGGTCGACGTGACTGAAGAAATTTTGGAAACAACGAGAACCATCGAAAACTAATCGTCGAGTAGGGTACTTCAATTCTTTGCTGAGTATTAGTCAACTCTGTCCAGCCCCATTGTGTAGTTACAACGAGGAAACAGACTACAATCGGCCACGAGCCACACTGTGCAGACACGGGAATATTGAACCGAAAACCACTTTGCCACAGCGTGGGTTTCGGTCGCTTCAAGGATCTGTGTGTGTGTGTGTGTGTGTGTGTGTGTGTGAATTCCTACGGGACTAAACTGCTGAGGTCATCGGTCATGAAACAAAGTCATGGTGGAAGGATATAAAACAAGATGAAAGACAATTAAATGGACTTCTTTCAATAGATTTGTGTGAGGCAATGATACTTCGTGTCGGGGGTGAGCGATGAGCTGTACATGACTTAGAGATCGAGATGCCCCTCCACAATTGCGCATGCTCATGCGTTGAAAGACATCACTAAACATGATCGACGCCTCAATTATCGTGTTTGAAATGGTCACTAAACACTCCATGTAGCAAAATGTGTATTCGATGAGTTCCACGAATCATTCTAGACCACGAGAGAAAATTTGAAATACACATCACAGTTCTTGATGAGCCAGGAGCGTGAAGGCAAACGTGTTCGTCGATCCAGTTGGGACAAGGAATATTTTTGAGTGAAGGTCTGGCAGTAAAGTACCATTATTTCCATTGGCCTGTCGAATTTCCAGCCGCAAATAATGCCTTCTGTTTCGAGGAGAGTCAAAGACCTTTTATAACCGTTGTAATGCTACGCAGAACAGTCATACTGTAAGTAGGCTGTTTAGTTTTTTTTTATGTTGGCAACGCCAGGTAGCGCTCTGTATGTGCTGTGTGCAGTCTGTGGCTGGTTGGACTTATTGTTGGAATATTCGCTTGTGTAGTGTTGGGCAGTTGGATGTGAACAGCGCGTAGCGTTGGGCAGTTTGAGGTGAGCCGCCAGCGGTGGTGGATGTGGAGAGATAGATGTCAGGGTTTTGCGATGTTAATATGAACGGGCGATCTGGACGTATGTCCGTCAGAAAAAGGAAATTTGTCAAAACAGATGTCAAGCATTTATATATATATTATGACTTTTGAACACTATTAAGGTAAATACATTGTTCTCTATCAATATCTTTCATTTGCTAACTATATGCCTTTCAGTAGTTAGTGCCTTCAGTAGTTAGAATTTTTTATTTAGCTGGCAGTATTGGCGCTCGCTGTATTGCAGTAGTTCGAGTAGCGAAGATTTTTGTTTGGTAAGTGATTCATGAAGGGTATAGGTTATTATTAGTCACGGCCATTCTTTTGTAGGAATTATTAAAAGTCAGATTGCGTTGCGCTAAAATATTGTCTGTCAGCTCAGAAGTGATCAAAATAAGTAAAGAGAAAACTGAGTACGTTCAGTTTTACTCAGCCGTTTCTGTATCAAATAACTTAGAAGTTTACCAGCATAGTCTTTCTTTACAAGCAAAGGGGAAGTGTCATAAGTATGTTCCATTTTGTGAACTTGCCAGGGAACATTAATCAATCAACTACAGTTTAGCTGAATATGTCACTGGCTGATTCGCACAGTAATTCAGTATTTATTTCTGCATACATCAAAAAATCTTCCCAGGTCTCGGGATTCAACATTCCTCCACAATAGTTGTATATGCGTGTGTAGACATGCATACACACACACACACACACACACACACACACACACACACACACACATGCACGCACGAAGAATTACATGAAGTACAGAAAAATTGATAGTAAAACTGCAGAAAATAAATGACTTTTTTGGGTTATCTTCAAGACACCTTGCGCTATTTACAGTAGGAGAGTTTAAGCTTCCTTGTTTCAAGACTCTTGTGTTTCATATATTGTACCTAGTGGAAGCAGTGAACTCATAATAATGCTCTTGTTGTCTTGCAAACGTCCCCATCTGTTGACTCAGGGATCGAGACGTAGCTGGACGATCCGTTACAGCCATACGGATGAGATGCCTGTCATCTCGACTGCTAGTGATACGAGGCCGTTGGGATCCAGCACGGCGTTCCGTATTACTCTCCTGAACCCACCGAGAATAAAGACTATAAGACTATAAGTTTGTATCGTACTGTTTCTAACGCAAGCATTAAAAGCTGATGTCCTTCCTCACTGGACATGGCATTTTTCTTTTCTAGTTGTATCACGTTCATGGATGTGGAAATTTGTACGTATTGATACTACTGACAGAAGATAGCTACATTGTGAACAAAGGAGCAAAAGTGCGTTTCCTTGGAGCCAGAAAAGATACACTACTGGCCATTAACATTGCTACACCACGAAGACGACTTGCTACAGACGCGAAATTTAACCGACAGTAAGAAGATGCTGTGATATGCAAATGATTAGCTTTTCAGAGCATTCACACAAGGTTGGCGCCGGTGGCGACACCTACAACGTGCTGACATGAGGAAAGTTTGCAACCGTTTTCTCATACACAAACAGCAGTTGACCGGCGTTGCCTGGTGAAACGTAGTTGTGATGCCTCGTGTAAGGAGGAGAAATGCGTACCATCTCGTTTCCGACTTTGATAAAGGTCGGATTGTAGCCTTTCGCGATTGCGGTTTATCGAATCACGACATTGCTGCTCGCGTTGGTCGAGATCCAATGACTGTTAGAAAAATATGGAATCGGTGGGTTCAGGAGAGTAATACGGAACGCCGTGCTGGATCCCAACGGCCTCGTATCATTAGCAGTCGAGATGACAGGCATCTTATCCGCATGGCTGTAACGGATCGTGCAGCCACGTCTCGATCCCTGAGTCAACAGATGGGGACGTCTGCGAGACAACAACCATCTGCACGAACAGTTCGACGACGTTTGCAGCAGCACGGACTATCAGCTCGGAGACCGTGGCTGCGGTTACCCTTGACGCTGCATCACAGACAGAAGCGCCTGCGATGGTGTACTCAACAACCAACCTGGGTGCACGAATGGCAAAACGTCATTTTTTCGGATGAATCCAGGTTCTGTTTACAGCATCATGATCGTCACATCCGTGTTTGGCGACATCGCGGTGAACGCACATTGGAAGCGCGTATTCGTCATCGCCATACTGGCGTATCACCCGGCGTGATGGTATGGGGTGCCATTGGTTACACGTCTCGGTCACCTCTTGTTCGCATTGACGGCACTTTGAACAGTGGACGTTACATTTCAGATGTGTTACGACCCGCGGCTCTACCCTTCACTCGATCCCTGCGAAACCCTACATTTCAGCAGGATAATGCACGAACGCATGTTGCAGGTTCTCTACGGGGCCTTTCTGGTTACGGAAAATGTTCGACTGCTGCCCTGGCCAGCATATTCTCCAGATCTCTCACCAATTGAAAACGTCTGGTCAATGGTGGCCGAGCAACTGGCTCGTCACAATACGCGAGTCTTTACTCTTGATGACCTGTGGTATCGTGTTGAAGCTGCATGGGCAGCTGTACCTGCACACGCCATCCAAGCTCTGTTTGACTCAATGCTCAGTCGTATCAAGGCCGTTATTACGGCCAGAAGTGGTTGTTCTGGGTACTGATTTCTCAGGATCTATGCACCCAAATTACGTGAAAATGTAATCACATGTCAGTTCTAGTATAATATATTTGTGAAATGAAAACCCGTTTATCATCTGCATTTGTTTTTGGTGTAACAATTTTAATGGCCAGTAGTGTACTTAACGTGCGTCCCTTTTTGTAAATAAACTGTGTAAGTTGTACGTCGGATACAGCCAATGACTGCCTCTGGGGAGCACCGTAGACGCATATCACGATGGGAAGCACGTCACGTTCCGTGTGAAGCACAGACTCCATTCTGAGCGTGCCCAAGCCACGACAGAGACAATGTATTACGATGAGGAACGGCGGCTTTACTGCTCCTTGTCCCGGAAGCGTGGTCCAGATCTGGGTGTCGGGAGTGGAAAGCCTCTCTTTGAAGAGAACTTGCGTTACCCCTACTTTTAATGTGCCAAATATGCTTAGGTGTTACTTAATAATAATGATAAAAATAGAAAACATTTGAACTAATTTTACATCAGTACTTGGAAGAATATGATTATAATTTTCCTACATTTCTGCAAAATTGTGTTTACAATTTTCGGTTTCTTAGGCTAACTCAAAGTCACAAGTCAATGTCGCAAAAGCAGAAACAATAACGTACGAATTAAGAAGGTGTTATTTACACAGATGATACAAAAGATACTAAATTAATGACATGTAGAGTGTTTAAAAGCGGAAGTATTACAGGTTCTGTCGTTCAGAAATAGTTACATTAAATAAAAACAAGCAGGTACAGTTAACTACTGACGAAAAATTTTGAGCTTACAATTTCAGTCTACTGTTAGTAACTTTAAGTGATTTAACGGAGAGAGGAAATGGAAACAGAGTTTCGTCGATAAATTCACATTCTGCGTCATGTGAGTGATTTTCCGCTAAAAGATCATTAGCGAAGACTGAATCTACATGAACATCTACGTCTGTACTCCGCAAGACACCTCGCGGTGTGTGGCGAAGAGTACTTTTGTGTGCCACTGGCACCTTTCCCCTTCCGCTGTTGCAGTCGTGTGTCGCGCGGCTACCCCCGTCGGGGGTTGGAGTCCTCCCTCGGGCATGTGTGCGTGTGTTGTCCTTAGCGTAAGTTATTTGGATTAAGTGGTGTGAAAGCCTAGGGACCGATTTCCTCAGCAGTTTGGTCCCATAGGAACTTACCACCACTACCACCGCAGTCGTTTGTGGTTCTCGGATAAGCATCCGTGTGGGCTCGAATTTTATCTTCACGGTCTTTTCGCGAGATGTTGAGAACGGTGAAGGGTCTCTGCTGAGCCTCTTCATGATTTTGCCATACCACACAGCTTCGTTTGTTTGGCACCTCAATTGTTGGTGCAAATGGTCTATTAACCTAGATGTAAAGAAGAAAAGGGAAAAGACTGAGCAACTGAGTGTGTATGTGGTGGCCACAGTACATTATGTTGTTGGTACTTGTCGGAGTCCCACACGCGTGTTTCATACATTTAAGTGCCATATTTCAGTGTATCTATTCTTTCCTTTTCTTGTCCGAACAATTGATTGTATGAATGAGGTTGTGCAAGGATTTCAGTGTGTAGATCCGTGGGAGTATAGTAGTCTGTCACTGTGTCAGAGCAGCCAACTGTAGGAAACAGGTACCAGGTAGCAAAGAGGTTTCTGTTTACCTTGGACGAACCTTTTGTATAGGTTGGCACCATAACAGGGGTTCCTCTAACCACTTCAGTAGGTACAGGGAGCGGTTTTTGGTTGGGGAGCGCATGCTCGCGGGGTATTCCGTGGGACGCGAGACGGGTGAAACTCACTTTTCGATGAGAAGTTAATGCTGCGTTTTATGTAAGTTTTTCAAAGCTAGTCAAAGTATATATGAAGGTAGTATCTGTTTCCGAAAGAACAGATACCATTGATGACCATGCAGCTTCTCTAGAATGATATGATTATCAAATCGGCACCCTAGCTGCAAGCAGGCGTTGATATACATCATTGGGGACATTTTGAAAATGTGTGCCCCGACCGGGACTCGAACCCGGGATCTCCCTGTGAGCCGGAGATCCTGGGTTCGAATCGCGGTCGGGGCACACATTTTCAACATGTCTCCAATGATATATATCAACGCCTGTTTGCAGCTAGGGTGTCGAGTAAATAATCATTTCATTCTAGTCAAAGTAACTGATTCCATTCGTCGTTCATAGTTTATTATCGTGTGTGACAAATTTTGCTTCCTAAATCGCGAGCGTTAAATACGTTAAAATCCAGGCACGGTGTAATCTATTGTTCAGTTGAACTGTTAATCAATCACGTGGAGCCGTGTTGAGTTTATCGTGATTTAGTTCATTTTGTTTAGTATCCCTTTCGCGAGAGCATGTATATTACGTTTGATTTTCGTGACTCTATGACTGAACTTTGTGCAATTCGTCTCACTTGGTAACTTTCTTTCTGCACACTTTTGTTTGTGAGGACCACGTCGTCGTGATCTAGTGAGAAAGTTTACGGTGCCAAGGCCATAGTGATCTTTCGCTGTAGAATATCTGAATTAATCATGATTCTTAATTATGCTTAATTTTTATAGCAATTCACTTCAAATAGAAATTTTATTCATTACCCCGCATGTTTAAATCAAGGGAGCAGCCCATCTTGCTACCCACTTGTGCTGTGGTGAACATTTTTAGTTGTTTTCCTTCCTGTTACTCTTTCAAGTGTTTGTGAATGTAAGTGTTCTTGATTAAACCATCCTTTGACTATTCCTCTTCTATAGATCATAGATCTTGCAGGGTACTCCGAAGTACATGGGTTGTTTGGGGGAGGAGACGAGACAGCGAGGTCATCAGTCTCATTGGATTAAGGGAGGACGGGGAAGGATGTCAGCCTAGGAACCATCGCTGTATTTGCCTGGAGCGACTTAGGAAAATCACGGAAAACGTAAATCAGGATGGCCGGACGCGGGATTGAACCATTGTCCTCCCGAATGCGAGTCCAGCGTGCTAACCATTGCGCCACCTCGCTCGGTCTCCGAAGTACAGTTCTAGGGTTAATTAATAGGCGACGTTATAGATTGCAGGCAACAGCAATCTTATTACTCACTATAGACGTTCATGCGTGTAATTAAATTTAGCGGTCTGACAGATGTTCCATTGCCAGAATTTTTGTGTACGCTCTCACTGCTAAAATTCGACTCCGTGCTTCATCCAGCTCTGATGTACGGCACATCCTACAGCATTCCGTTTACGCGACAGTTGTATTGACGCCATACTTTACTCCCCATATTCAGATTAATTGTAAAGATACTCCTTAATTGTAAAGATACCTTTCAACGTGAAGCATTATATTGGTTGACTCTTCTAGGATCATATGCTCTCGTGAATTTTAACAGTAGAACATACCATGTTGCAGAATGCCTCTCTTGCGGCGTCTATTACTGGAGCTTTTTGATTGTCTCTGTGAAGCTTTCTTGCTTGTTAAATGATGCACCTGTAACGAAGCGTGCTGCTCTTTTTTCCTACCTTCTCTATTCCCTGCAACATCGGTACAGTGAGTCTCATCGTGGTCACTACTGTATAAGCTGGAGTCTACTTCTTGCTATATTACTTGTAATAAGTACTCGAATGCTTGCAGAAATGCAGGTTGAGTTAATCTTCTGTTTGTTGTGTGATCTTGTTCACTAATCATTTCAGATCCTGTCCAGCTTTCCTACGGCAACAGCTGGCGCACGCCTCTGTAGCCCACCTCTGCTTACCGTTGTGTACAAGTCGAACGCAACACTTCCAGTGACTGGTCTGCAGTTGTGTACTCACACATTGAAAGGCCTTTCTCTTTATGTATTCGCAGTACGCTACATTAGATTATGTTACACATCAATTGCCTTTCCCTGCACCAAGCCTCAGTGTTCTGCAGGTCCTCCAACATTTCGGTACATTTTTTTAGATTAGCGTCTTCTCTGTATACAACACCGTCATCCCCAAAAAGTCTCGTAAAACTCCCGACAATATCTACTACTGCTTTCTTAATCTCCAGGTTGTCTCATGTTTACTAATCTAATTTTCGCAGGTCTGAACACAATAAGAGGCAACGGCCGTACCGCAGTGAATACACCGGTTCCCGTCAGATCACCGAAGGTAAGCGCTGTTGGGCGTGGCCAGCACTTGGATGGGTGACCGTCGGGGCGGCCATGCGCTGCTGTTGCCAATTTTCGGGGTGCACTCAGCCTCGTGATGCCAATTGAGGAGCTACTCGACCGAACAGTAGCGGCTCCGGTCAACGAAAACCACCATAACGACCGGGAGAGCGGTGTGCTGACCACACGCCCCTCCTATCCACATCCTCAGCCGAGGATGACACGGCGGTTGGATGGTCCCGATGGGCCACTTGTGGCCTGAAGACGGAGTGCTTGCTTTACTTGAATACAATACGAGACACGCTCCAGATCAGTCCCCTGAAAGAAACTGTGGAGCAAGACATTGCTTCGTGTTTTCGCAGAAAGCTGATTTACTATAGCATCTTTCAATCCGTGTCACCTCGCTGTTAGATGACGACTTGTTTATTCTACATGTACATGTATACTCTAAGAAGCACTGTGAAGTACAAGACAGAGTCTGCTTCCTATTTTACATCGTATGGTTCCATCCAGCCCAATCCGCGTGTGGGGCGAGGGATAAATAAATGCCTTTGTGAGCGGTGATCCGTGGTCCCTACGACAGGTATTCTTAAGGGCTTGTAGTATGCTTTTACATTCTTCACTTAACAATGGTTATAAGGTTTCGAACGATAGTTTGGCGTCCATGTTGAAACGTCTGTCAGTTCAGTTTGTATAGCAAGTCCATGACGCTCTACAAACATGTAACCATTCGTAATGCCGTTCAGTGTATACGGTGAGTATCCCTTGTTAGCCCTATTTCCTATGAGTCCCAATATTGGATCAGTATTCTAGGATGAGCAGTACGAGTGTTTTATAAGCAATCACCATTCTACACTTGGCATATTTTTTACCAATGCTGCTTTACCTACAAATGAGCGCGTGTCATCGTTTCACTTCATATTCATACAATAGTAAGATCCAGGTGTTTATATGAGTTGCGGCACCAGTTGTCATCACAGGATACTGCGTTTTTACGTCTCATGAAATCAAACGCATCTGAACATTCCAAGTAAGTTAGCAGTCTTTGCACCACTTCGGAACATTATCCAGATCTCATTGTTATTTGTCGTGATATCTTGTAAACCAAATGCTGTAGACAGGATAGCTTTTTCTGAGAGCGTCCTTGCTAGTCTTGTAAGGTGGCTATAATTTCGCACCTGCACCTTACGAGCACTCATCCACATACTTGGCCGCAATCTACAACCACATTAGGTATTATTTGATAGGTAGTACATCGTATATATGAATATTTAAAGGAGACATTGTCACGTACGCCTTGTAAATAATTGTTAACGCTTATTGCATGAAAGGTGACGGAGTATCTTTATTAACATACTAGTAGAGGTTGCAACGACAGTGGAAATGAAACGGCAGACGGTTTCGGTGGAAGGCCCACACAGGTGTGTTGGTCCTGCTTAAACACAGGAAGCAGGAGATGGACGTCGTAGCACCTAAGCGCTGGAGCACAATAGAGTCGCGACAGGCCGTTTTGTAGCAGAACCGGAATGATTATACTTCTGAAACTACGGAAATCTTGGACGCAGGTGAGAGGAACGAAGAAGCGGCACCTCGGAAACCACGCAGGCTGGGTTATTTCGAAGGATTTTTAGTCGGAAGCGTTCCATTGTACGAGTATAGGTTTTTACTCGCAAACTATCCGCGCTGGACGACAAAGACTAAAATATGGTTGGTCGGCGTTCGGAAGAATCTGTAGAGAGGGAGAATATTCCATGGTTTCGCGAATACGATTCGTTTTCGGAATTACGATGGTGGGGAGCCGAGCCTTGCTGGGAAGACAGCAGTGGAGAGACGAGGTCTTCCGTTGTGAGCGCCCTTTTGTGACGGTCGCCCGGTATTATCTCTATTAGTACACACGGACTTGCTGTCTCTGCTCTCAGGAGAGTTTATAGTTAGATCAGTTGGGCACGCCGGCCGGTGTGGCCGTGCGGTTCTAGGTGCTTCAGTCTGGAACGGCGTAACCGCTACGGTCGCACGTTCGAATCCTGCCTCGGGCATGGATGTGTGTGATGTTCTTAGGTTAGTTAGGTTTAAGTAGTTCTAGGTTCTAGGGGACTGATGATCACAGATGTTAAGTCCCATAGTGCTCAGAGCCATTTGAACCATGCAGTTGGGCACTGTACTGTTGCGAACCTGTACGATTCTGGACTTCACCTCCGGGTTGGAAGTCGTCGTTGAGTACGCAGCGTTCAGTAATTGAGAGCACTTCCTCTACCTATACTTAACGTTGGGACGTTATCTGAACTCCGTCCTAGTGGTTGGGAGTTCGCTTTTCTCGTGAGGTAGAATTCAGAGAGGAGAAGACAATATTAGAGTATATTAGTCAGAGGACCGCCTTCTGCCGTCCTAGTGTTTGAAAGACTTTATTTGTGGCTGGAGTTCTTCCATAGTCGCAAACAAGTACGAGAACCATCACTCCGACGCACCGGACGCAGTACATACGGTGGTATCGCAAATTGCTTCGGCTTATTAGGGCTGTAAAAGCTAAACAGCTGTGATCACGTTAGTTTATTTCCACTGAGGTTCCACACCACCGTAGATCATCTTCGAAAGTAGTGTCTTGTAGTGTTTGGTACGTAGATGATGTCAGTCATTCCCCGTTATTGATATTAGACCGCGCAGTCATAATAAGGGGCAGAGTTGGGCAACAGATCAGTAATTTTACTCATGAAATGTAAACTTTGTAATATAAAAGTTTTTTTTTAATCTATAATAAATATATAAGCAGGAACAACGTTTATAACTTAGTAGGATTAGTTGCCTTCATCATTCATTTATAGATTGTAATTTATACGCTAAAGTCCATTAAGAGATCCTAAGATCTGCTTCAGGGTGTAGTCAGACAGGGCCAAATCTTCATTTTAACGTTTAATATTTTCCGTTGCGCATATTCATTTTACACCCACCTGGAGTAGCGTCTTGTAGTCTTTACGCCCAGTTCTGCGCAAGAAAAGCTGTGAAGGTTTGGTAAAGTTGTTGTTCCTTCGTATTGCTCACAATACACCAGAGATTGCAGCGAAATAACAAGTCTGTCCGTGTCGTCAGTGCGATACTGATTGTGTACTTTGCTTTGTGTTTGGGGCAGATACTTGAGTGCCACAAGGCTCAGAATCGTGTGCCTTATTCCGTAACCTGCGCGCCATCGACTGACGCAGCTTTAACGTTTTGCTTGTCCGTTCCCTCACCTTCACCGTCAGCGCTTTCCCCCCTCTTGTCCTTCGGCTCGCCGATAAATTTAATATCCTTAACTGCGAGCCAACTCGGCTGCCGGCGAAATCGTTTTCCGCGATCGATTTCCATGCGCGCACTGTGTGGCAATTACGTACACCGCCTTGAACTGCGTCTTGACCGTACCTCGTCACCAAGCCGGGTTTACGGCTCACGTTGACGAGTAATGTGTTAAATATCACGAACCCAGCCTTTCTCCAATTCCGCCATTTTCCCATATCGAGCGATGCTGAGACCTATCTATACAGTTATTTTGGTCATAAATATAGAGTCTACATTCGATTCTCAAATACCAAACTCCCGTAGCTAATGGCCATTAAAATTGCTACACCATGAAGATGACGTGCTACAGACGCGAAATATAACCCACAGGAAGAAGATGCTGTGATATGCAAATGATTACCTTCTCAGAGCATTCACACAAGGTTCGCGCCGGTGGCGACACCTACAACGTGCTGACATAAGGAAAGTCTCCAACCGATTTCTCATACACAAACAACAGTTGACCAGCGTTGCCTGGTGAAACGTTGTTGTGATGCCTCGTGTAAGGAGGAGAAATGCGTACCATCTCGTTTCCGACTTTGATAAAGGTCGGATTGTAGCCTATCGTATCGCGACATCGCTGCTCGCGTTGGTCGAGATCCAATGACTGTTAGCAGAATATAGGATCGGTGGGTTCAGGAGGGTAATACGGAACGCCGTGTTGGCTCCCAACGGCCACGTATCACTAGCAGTCGAGATGACAGGCATCTTATCCGCACGGCTGTAACGGATTGTGTAGCCAAGTCTCCATCACTGAGTCAGCAGATGGGGACGTTTGCAAGACAACAACCATCTGCGCGAACAGTTCGACGACGTTTGCAGCAGCATGGACTACCAGCTCGGAGACCATGGCTGCGGTTACCCTTGACGCTGCATCACAGAGAGGAGCGCCTGCGATGGTGTACTCAACGACGAACCTGGGTGCACGAATGGCAAAACGTCATTTTTTCGGATGAATCCAGGTTCTGTTTACAGCATCAAGATGGTCACATGCGTGTTTGGCGACATCGCGGTGAACGCACATTGGAAGCGTGTATTCGTCATCGCCATACTGGCGTGTCACCCGGCGTGATGGTATGGGGTGCCATTGGTTACACGTCTCGGTCACCTCTTGTTCGCACTGACGGCACTTTCAACAGTGGACGTTACATTTCAGATGTGTTACGACCCGCGGCTCTGCCCTTCATTCGATCCCTGCGAAACCGTACATTTCAGCAGGATAATGCACGACCGCATGTTGCAGGTCCTGTACGGGCCTTTCTCGATACAGAAAATGTTCGACTGCTGCCCTGGTCAGCACATTCTCCAGATCTCTCACCAACTGAAAACGTCTGGTCAATGGTGGCCGAGCAACTGGCTCGTTACAATACGCCAGTCACTACTCTTGATGATCTGTGGTATCGTGTTGAAGCTGCATGGGCAACTGTACCTGTACACGCCATCCAAGCTCTGTTTGACTCAATTCCCAGGCGTATCAAGGCCGTTATTACGGCTAGAGGTTGCTGTTCTGGGTACTGATTTCTCAGGATCTGTGCACGCAGATTGCGTGAAAATGTAATCACATGTCAGTTCTAGTATAATATATCTGTCCAATGAATTCCGGGTTATCATCTGCATTTCCTCTTGGTGTAGCACTTTTAATGGCCGGTAGTGTATATTTGTCGATTACAGCATCATCTACCACGAATGGAAATAATGGTTTAAGTAATCCGTATATACTTCTTGGCGTAGAGTCAGACATGCAATAAAAATGGGTGGTTCCGCCTACGCAGGAGAGTTGTTTAGGAGGTGGTCAATTGTAGCACAGGCAGATGTCTCCTTTACTAATATTAACCTTCCACCTAGAACTTTTTTTGGACTATGCGTCGTTTTCGAGATTTTTAGTAGTCTCAAGTTAAAAGCAAACATACTATACATAAATACACAAGCGGTGTTCAGTAAGTAATGCAACACTATTTTTTTCCGAAAAGAGGTTGGGTTTATTCCGGATTTCAATACACCATATTACTCCGTAGAATTTTGGCTACGACACCCCAGTTTCCAACATAATATCCGTTTAATGCGACTGCCTTACGCCATCTTACTGGGAGGACCTTTATGCCGGCAATCATCCACGTATTGCTTCCCTCCATTGGACCAAACAAATGAACGTTGGTAGGTGCTGCTAGATCTGGGCTGTAATGTTGATGAGGAAGAAGAGTCCAATGAAGTTTTGCGAGTTCCTTTCGGGTGCGTACACTTGCGTGAGGCCTCGTGTTGTCATGGAAACGGAGAAGCTCGTTTGCGTTTTTGTGGCGACGAGCACTCTGAAGATTTTTTTTTTTTTTTTTTTTTTTTTTCCCCGAGGGTAGCACAACGCAGTTGATCGTTGGACCTTGACGCAGGACATCAGACAGGATAACCCCTTCAGAGTCCGAGAAGCAGCGGCTGAGTGTGCGGCGTTGAACTTTTTCTCCGTGGGAGCGGTGGTCTGGCCCCGCTCGTTGGAGTGCCGTTCGAAGAGATGAACCCATTTTTTATCGCCTTTGATGATTTTTGACAAAAAATTGGCAGCCTCCTAAGACGCAAGCTACTCCGCACCTATGATCCTTCGTTGCTCCTTATGGCCTCCTGTTCGGCGGGGAACCCAGCGGGCTCACATCTCTGCGTATCCCAGTTGGTGGACGACTGTGTCAGCACCATCATCACCAGAGACATCCAGTTGTGCAGCGAGGCGTTTGATTATGATCTGTCGACCATCTGGAATGAGAGTGTCCACACGTTCGTACATCGGAGGAGTCACGGCTGTGTGCGGCTGGTCAGCAAGCGGCGGATCAGACAGGTTTGTTTCGATGCCGACGAGATCCTCGGCCAACGATTCACCGTGCTTTTGTTCATCGCTAGGTCCGGATAGACATTCTGCAAGAGCCTGTGAACGTCTGCTGTGCTCTGGTTTTGCGTCAAAAGAAACTCAGTGACAGCTCTCTGCTTGGGACACACTTCAATGTATGTTGCATTACCTCAGATATTTATGAAGTGAGACAAAATATGAAAAATACGGTTTTCCAGGGATGCACCTATGAAAGAAGCGCACACAATTCGCAGGAATGCGCAGCCCATAAATATAAAGGAACATCACTTTCAACGAAAAGTTAACTTCTTCTAAATGTCACAAGTGTGTTTTTGCTACCCAAGTGAAAACAAGAGGTATAAGTAGTGATTGCAAACTTGGTTTCAGTCCTATAACCTTATGTCTTCTGAAATACTTAGACAGTAAAAAAATGGAAACGGCGCCATAATAAGAAATTTTAGCATATTGTAGCCCCGTCAGCAACTGTGATAGACTAATACATTGAAAAATCCGCCTCAGTTGCGAAAATTTTCTGGTCTTTACCCAGGTTTCGGTTAGACTAATCTAGCCTTCTTCAGAAGCATAAAACGTAGTTGCCGCTGCCAACCGACCGCGTGGTGAAGTGATGCCGGGACTGGACTTCAGTTAAGTAGTTTTAATTCGACATAGTACCACTGTACTATAGATTTTAATGTTTAATGTTGACTATGCCTTACTCTGGCATGTTGTAGTAATTTTATGCTTCTGAAGAAAGCCGAAACCTGGATAAAGGCCAGAAAATTTTCGCAACTGAGGCGGATTTTTCAAAATATTAGGTGCCACAGTAGTGTTGTATTGCCGTAATGCGGGTTGCCTGCACAGGCCTCCTGTAGGCAACCTTTGCTCTGCATATTTACGGTAGAAACTGTGGAGCCGTTGCCATGCTTTAAAATCTATGCACTTCAGAAGGTATAATGTTTAGAACAGGAAAATAAGTCTGAGGTTCCCTTTTAATAGATAGTCGAACTTGAGTAGTCATGATTTTCCCTTGTTCCTTGTTCCTCTCAAATTCTCTTCATACGCTAGGTGGGTTTTCTCTTGCGTTCTTCTGACTGTTTATTTCCTGTTCTCTTTCCCGTTGTTTAAGTGTGTGTTTCCATGATGTTTCTGAACTGTTCTCGATTGTTTATGCTATCTTGTGTGATTTTCTCTTCTTTAATATCTTCTTATCTTTCACTGATCCATTCCCGCTAATTTTTGCTATCTAGAAGGTTTACCTTGACAGTCCTTTCTTGTTAACTCAGTGGATACGTCCCTAAAATTTCATCCTTCATTTTCTAAATGCGTCCGTTATTTTTTCTGTTTGCAGATCTCTCCTCAACAGAAGTCCGCCAGATCGTGGTCTCGCGGTAGCGTTCTCGCTACTCGAACACTGTGTCCCAGGTTTGATTCCCGGCGGGGTCGGGGATTTTCACCTGCCTCGAGATGACTGGGTTTTGTTGTGTCGTCTTCATCATCATCATTCATCCCCATTACGGTCGCCCGAACACTGTGTCCCGGGTTCGATTCCCGGCGGGGTCGGGGATTTTCACCTGCCTCGATATGACTGGGTTTTGTTGTGTCGTCTTCATCATCATCATCATTCATCCCCATTACGGTCGGAGGAATGTACGAGGTGCATTCAAGTTCTAATTAACTACTCACCCGAAATCGATGAAACTGGCGTTACTTCTCGATGTAATCGCCCTGCAGACGTACACATTTTTCACAACGCTGACGCCATGATTCCATGGCAGCGGCGAAGGCTTCTTTAGGAGTCTGTTTTGACCACTGGAAAATCGCTGAGGCAATAGCAGCATGGCTGGTGAATGTGCGGCCACGGATTGTGTCTTTCATTGTTGGAAAAAGCCAAAAGTCACTAGGAGCCAGGTCAGGTGAGTAGGGAGCATGAGGAATCACTTCAAAGTTGTTATCACGAAGAAACTGTTGCGTAACGTTAGCTCGATGTGCGGGTCCGTTGTCTTGGTGAAACAGCACACGCGCAGCCCTTCCCGGACGTTTTTGTTGCAGTGCAGGAAGGAATTTGTTCTTTAAAACATTTTCGTAGGATGCACCTGTTACCGTACTGCCCTTTGGAACGCAATGGGTAAGGATTACGCCCTCGCTGTCCCAGAACATGGACACCATCATTTTTTCAGCATTGACAGTTACCCGAAATTTTTTTTGGCGGCGATGAATCTGTGTGCTTCCATTGAGCTGACTGGCGCTTTGTTTCTGGATTGAAAAATGGCATCCACGTCTCATCCATTGTCACAACCGACGAAAAGAAAGTCCCATTCATGCTGTCGTTGTGCGTCAGCATTGCTTGACAACATGCCACACGGGCAGCCATGTGGCCGTCCGTCAGCAATCGTGGCACTCACCTGGATGACACTTTTCGCATTTTCAGGTCGTCATGCAGGATTGTGTGCACAGAATCCACAGAAATGCCAACTCTGGAGGCGATTTGTTCAACAGTCATTCGGCGATCCCCCAAAAGAATTCTCTCCACTTTCTCGATCATGTCGTCAGACCAGCTTGTGCGAGCCCGAGGTTGTTTCGGTTTGTTGTCACACGATGTTCTGCCTTCATTAAACTGTCGCACCCACGAACGCACTTTCGACACATCCATAACTCCATCACCACATGTCTCCTTCAACTGTCGATGAATTTCAATTGGTTTCACACCACGCAAATTCAGAAAACGAATGAATGCACGCTGTTCAAGTAAGGAAAACGTCTCCATTTTAAGTATTTAAAACAGTTCTCATTCTCGCCGCTGGCGGTAAAATACCATCTGCCGTACGGTGCTGCCATCTCTGGGACGTATTGACAATGAACGCGGCCTCATTTTAAAACAATGCGCACGTTTCTATCTCTTTCCAGTCCGGAGAAAAAAAATCGGAGGCCTTAGAACTTGAATGCACCTCGTAATGGCAAACCACCTCCGCTAGGACCTTGCCTAGAACAGCGGTGCGGGTCTCCCGCATCGTGCCCTACGTTCTGTCAAGGAGTATGGGACTTCATCATGATCATCACCTTAACGAAAAACTGGTCCGTTTGGCCATGAAACACCATACTTTCTGCAGGGTGGAGTGCTTCCAGTATGACTCCCGTGTTGCAACGCCTTAGTTTTGCTTTGAAAGAGAAAGATTTTTCATTTCAGTGGCTCTTTGTGAGCTTATATGCTTTTTGTAACTTTGAGATCCTTTCTTGAGTGGCTGTCGTGTTCAATCCTAATGTTTTGGTTATCTTTTCCAAATATTTAGAGTGCGAACTTGAGACATTTCCCTGTACCCGATTATGGAGAGATTATCTGCACCCTTCCTTTCCTGAGCTTTCTCGTAGCGGATTTATAATCTAGTAGCTGCGAGGTTCCATTAACCTTCTCCTAGACAAGTCTGACTTCTCCTCTACTATTTCTAAGAATAGCAAGATTGTTTGCGAAAGCCACACACTTCACGTTGATTCTCTGCTCGTATTTAATGCCGAGTTGGATTCCCCTTAATTCCTTTTCCTACTTATTCACAATTTTTTGCAGAATTGTGTAAGGGGGGGGGGGGGGAGGCGGAATAGTGTGTCTTCTTCACGAACACCGGTGTGAATTTGAAATGCTTATGAAGTTACAGCCATGAATTTAACTTTGGAGGTTTTACTCATTAATATCTCTTGGATAATTTCCCTTGTTTTCCTGTCGGTTCTGAATTCTTCTAAAGTACGAAATAATGTTTGTCTATCTATCTAGTCATAATCCTTTTTGAAGTCGACAAAAGCTACCACAGTATTTCCACGTCTTCTAATTTGCAAAACTGTCTTTTGGTTCCATATTATCTCTCATCACCCTTTTTGCGAAATCCTGCCTGATACCCTCCTATTATTAAGTCTGCCTGCTATTCCAATCGACTTAACAGAGCTTTTGAAAGAATTTGGTACATAGTAGTGAGCAGTGAAACTCGTCTCTTACACAGGTAGGTTTTATTTCCGCTCTGCAGGTATTTTCCAAGTTTCCAATGTCGTTACAGTTCTGTGATTTGCTTATGTGTGATTACTGTCACTTAATTTCCATGTTTCCGTTACGATTCGGTATCCCTCGGAAGATTGTTTCCATTATTTCCTCAAGAGCTTTTGGTTCTGAATTATGTTTTGGACGGAAGTTTTTAAAAAAATGTAGGTTTTCTATCGGGGGTTCACAGCTGAGAAGTGAATGAATGTAGTTGGCTAAAATTTGAAAGTTATTTTTTTTTGTTGGTTTCTAGTGATCCGTTGGCCTGGGAAAGCACAGGTTAGGTGGCTGATACCCTTCTAAGTTTTCTCTTAAAATTTGGTATAAGTTTCTCGTGTTATTATCGACAAAGCCTTGTTTAATTTCTTTAAGCCGGTATATGCTGATGAGTCAAAACATTATGACCACCTGCTTGACAGCTTGTTTGTCAGTCTTTGCAACGAAATGCATCACAGGTATCAGGTTCAAATGGCTCTGAGCACTATGGGACTTAACACCTGAGGTCATCAGTCCCCTAGAACTTAGAACTAGTTAAACCTAACTAACCTAAGGACATCACACACATCCATGCCCGAGGCAGGATTCGAACCTGCGTATCAGGGATCCGACAGCTTGTTGGTAGGTTTGTGGGGGTATGTGACATTAAAAGTCTACGCACAGGTCCTGCAGTTTGCGTAAATAACGGGTCGCTGATTTCCGTACGCGGTGATGGCGACCGATAGGTTCCATGGGATTTACACTCCTGGAAATGGAAAAAAGAACACATTGACACCGGTGTGTCAGACCCACCATACTTGCTCCGGACACAGCGAGAGGGCTGTACAAGCAATGATCACACGCACGGCACAGCGGACACACCAGGAACCGCGGTGTTGGCCGTCGAATGGCGCTAGCTGCGCAGCATTTGTGCACCGCCGCCGTCAGTGTCAGCCAGTTCGCCGTGGCATACAGAGCTCCATCGCAGTCTTTAACACCGGTAGCATGCCGCGACAGCGTCGACGTGAACCGTATGTGCAGTTGACGGGCTTTGAGCGAGGGCGTATAGTGGGCATGCGGGAGGCCGGGTGGACGTACCGCCGAATTGCTCAACACGTGGGGCGTGAGGTCTCCACAGTACATCGATGTTGTCGCCAGTGGTCGGCGGAAGGTGCACGTGCCCGTCGACCTGGGACCGGACCGCAGCGACGCACGGATGCACGCCAAGACCGTAGGATCCTACGCAGTGCCGTAGGGGACCGCACCGCCACTTCCCAGCAAATTAGGGACACTGTTGCTCCTGGGGTATCGGCGAGGACCATTCGCAACCGTCTCCATGAAGCTGGGCTACGGTCCCGCACACCGTGCAGCCCGCCTCCAGTGGTGTCGCGACAGGCGTGAATGGAGGGACGAATGGAGACGTGTCGTCTTCAGCGATGAGAGTCGCTTCTGCCTTGGTGCCAATGATGGTCGTATGCGTGTTTGGCGCCGTGCAGGTGAGCGCCACAATCAGGACTGCATACGACCGAGGCACACAGGGCCAACACCCGGCATCATGGTGTGGGGAGCGATCTCCTACACTGGCCGTACACCACTGGTGATCGTCGAGGGGATACTGAATAGTGCACGGTACATCCAAACCGTCATCGAACCCATCGTTCTACCATTCCTAGACCGGCAAGGGAACTTGCTGTTCCAACAGGACAATGCACGTCCGCATGTATCCCGTGCCACCCAACGTGCTCTAGAAGGTGTAAGTCAACTACCCTGGCCAGCAAGATCTCCGGATCTGTCCCCCATTGAGCATGTTTGGGACTGGATGAAGCGTCGTCTCACGCGGTCTGCACGTCCAGCACGAACGCTGGTCCAACTGAGGCGCCAGGTGGAAATGGCATGGCAAGCCGTTCCACAGGACTACATCCAGCATCTCTACGATCGTCTCCATGGGAGAATAGCAGTCTGCATTGCTGCGAAAGGTGGATATACACTGTACTAGTGCCGACATTGTGCATGCTCTGTTGCCTGTGTCTATGTGCCTGTGGTTCTGTCAGTGTGATCATGTGATGTATCTGACCCCAGGAATGTGTCAATAAAGTTTCCCCTTCCTGGGACAATGAATTCACGGTGTTCTTATTTCAATTTCCAGGAGTGTATTAAATGCGCAAACAAAGTTGACACTAGACGCGGTGGCTGATGGGAGCGACCGTAAAGGCATTCGCCATTTACGGCTGCTCCCATCAGCCACCGCGTCTAGTGTCAACTTTGTTTGCGCGTTTAATACATTAGACAAGTTTTGTGGCCGAGAAATCGACGAGAGTTCGCTACCACTGTAGCACGGTTCTGGCTCCGAGACACGGGCAATTATACTACTGAAAAATGACATCGCCGTAGCGGAAGACATCAAGAGTGAAGGAATGCAGATGGTTCGCAGCTGTCAGTGTGTCTTCGATTACTACCACAGCTCCCACGCAAGCGCAGGAGAATGTCTCCCATAGCATAATACTGCTCCCACCAGTCTGCGTCACGTTTCGAGCCGTCGTTCACCTCGATGAGGCGTTTGTGGAGACGACCATTGTCCCAGTGCAGCGAAATGTGATTCACCCGAAGAGCCGACACGTTTCCATTGATTGTCGTTCGAATCCCGATTGTGCGGTGCCCACTACAATCGTACCTCACGATGTCGTTCGGTCAGCATGTGAACACGGCGGGATGGTCTGCTGCGGAGCTCCATGTTCAACAGTGTACGATGAACGGTGTACTCCGAAACACGCGTGTACCAGCATTGTGCTCTTTCGGCAGAAATGCCACAGTTCACCATCTATCCTACGAGGGTCACTCCAAAAGAAACGCACACTATTTTTGTAAATATGCAGCTTTCATTGTGCATGTGTGGAAGTTTTACAGTGTGTAGATACATCCTTCCCGCTTGTTTTCAAACTTAGTTCAACCTGTTCCCGTGAGTGGCGGCGTCGCAGTATGTCTTCAAGATGGCTGCTACACTTGACGTTGGTCAGAAGCAACGTGCTGTCATAGAATTCCTGTGCTGTGAAAACGAGACAGTGGGAAACATCCACAAGGGGTTGAAAAAGGTGTATGGAGATGCTGCTGTCGATCGCAGTACAGTTAGTCGGTGGGCAAGCAGGTTACGTGACGAAAGCGGGCACGGCTATATTGAGGATTGTCCTCGCAGCGGCAGGCCTCGTACTGCACACACTCCAGACTATGTGCAGAGAGGTAACGGATTGCTGACTGCTGACAGACGCATCACAGTGAACGAATTGACACGCAACGTTGGGACAGGGGAAGGAAGTGTTTGCAGAATATTGAAAGTGTTGGTGTTAAAAAAGATTTGTGCCAGTTGGGTTCCCAGGATGTTGATAGTGGCTCACAAAGAAACAAGAAAAACGGTATGCAGCGAATTTTTGGAACAGTACGAGAATGGTGGAGATGAATTTCTTGGAAGAATTGTGACAGGTGATGAAACATAGCTCCATCATTTTTCACCAGAGACGAAGAGGCAATCAATGGAGTGGCATCATGCAAATTCACCCAAGAAAAAAAAAATCAAAACCACACCTTCTGCTGGAAAAGTTATGGCTACGGTGTTTTTCGATTCCGAAGGACTCTTGCTTGTGGACATCATGCCAAGTGGAACCACCATAACCACCATAAATTCTGATACATATGTGACGACACTGAAGAAACTTCAAGCTCGACTGAGTCGTGTTCACAAAAGCAGGATGTTTTCCTGTTCCACGACAATGCACGGCCACGTGTCAGTCAAAAAACCATGGAAGCGGTCACATAACTCGGATGGGCAACAGTGAAACCCCCGCCTTACAGTCCTGACCTGGCTCCATGTGACTATCATCTCTTTGGGAAACTGAAAGACTCTCTTCGTGGAACGAGGTTTGGAGATGATGACTCCCTTGTGCACGCTGCCAAACAGTGGCTCCAAGAGGTTGGTGCAGAATTTTACCGTGGGGGTATACAAGATGGCGAAAGGCAGTTGAGAGGGATGGAAATTATGTAGAGAAATGAAAATATTGTTCCTAAAGGATGTATCTACACACTGTAAAACTTTCAAACATGTAGAATAAAAGATGGATTAAAAAAAATAGTGTGCATTTCTTTTGCAGGGACCCTCGTACTTCACAGAGCAGACAAACATCCGAACTCCACCTTCTGTGAAGACTGGTGGTCGTCCAACCATTTAGCGCCTAGTGGTAGTTTCACTGTCGTTCTATCTGTTTCCATAGATGCTCACGACAGTAGAGCTTGAACATTCGACCAAATTCGCCGTTTTAGAGGTACTCGTTCAAGGCTCTGCGTAATAATAATCTACCCATTGTCAAAATAGCCTGTCTCAATCGATTTCGCCATTCGCAGCCCGTATATTCGTTGAGGTGATCCCCGTATGTGTCTGCTCTGTTTACGTACTTTTGTTACCGCGTCACGTGCTCGGAACGCCACCGGCGGCATCAGCGTTGCGGTTGGCAGTAGTCATAACGCTTTGCGTCATCAGTGTATATCATATCTTTGCTTTTCTATTCGTATTGCCTTGAACGATCTTCTTTGCATCCTTCCCTTTTTTCCGGGCCTTTGTTGCTGCTGAAATTTTTCCATTCTTGTTGTATTCTCTCTTTCGTCAATGTTGTCTCTGATTTCCATTCGATGTTCTATAACTTGTGTTTTCTCTTTCTTGGGTGTTTGCCTAATCTCAAAGTGTTTTTCAGTACGTCTGCAAGTTTCTTCCCATATGTGGTATTTGACTGTCTAACTTCCGGAACAATTTTGTTCCTGTTTAATTTCAGGTATTATTTATCAGTTTCGAGCGTTTCGTTCATTTGTGGTTTTTTCTGTCAGGTTGAAGTCTAACTTTTATTTTCAGAAAATGGTGATCCCTTCTTCTTGAGTATTTCGTCGGTATTCCTATTCGAAATAGCAAAGTGTTCTACCTGAAACTCGTCTACAAAGGAGTTAGGAAGTTTTATGTTCTAAATTCGTTTGCGGTTTAAGCAACTGCATGGAGATGAATTGAAGACCAGATTATTTGCAGAATTTTGTTAGTCTCTCGCCTTTTTTATTCGTCCCCTTGCGTGCCGTGTGAACTATCGTTTTCCTTTGCAGAGCTGACCGTTGAAATCTCCTAACAGAAGCTTCACGTAATGTTTAGGGTCTGTATTATTGGTTTTCAGGCGTCGTCTATTAGCCGCCGATATCTTCTAGTGTAGTCCTTTGTGGGAGCGTGTGCAGCCATCAGTATGTACGCGTTCGTTCCAGATTTTACAAGAATTGTGGAGATTCTTGCTTGTGTGGGGCTTGGATTCCAAGGTAACGTATCTCGTAAGTTATCGATGCATTTGTATCATCGTCTTAATTAGTTGATATTAGTTGGAACATTGTCTTTTGAATGTAATAACTTAGCTGTAGCGACGTACATGAACCCTGTACACTGATTTTAACACTTTAGTTACTTCACAGACTTTCAAACAAGATTTCGAGAAGTAGGTTGAGCAGTGTTCTCCCGTGATGCTATTAAGGATAAGTACATGGAAAGTATAATCCACGAAACCTGTCATGCCACTGCACGTAAGAGGTGGTCCGGAACTCCAGCGAACGTGAGTAATCCTGGGGTAATTATTATATGTAAAACCAAATAGGAAAACTTGGAGCACTCGGAAAAAGCTGAGAGAAAAAACGGTCGATGTTGAAATAATAGGACAATTTAAAATAATTTTATAGAGGAGCCGAAAGCGTCTGTTACGTTTCACCGGAACGAATTTTTATCTCGCGAAATTTCAGGTTATAATGAACAGAAAGAACCGAGTGCTCGCACTCGTGATGTGATTTACGAAAAAAGTGGAGAACCGAAGGGAATTGTGTGTCAGTGCCTCTGTCTACTCCCCGCTTCGTCGTCTCATGTCGCTGCTAAGTGACTCAGCGTTTGTATTCACACTGACAAGAGGGCGCGTGGGCTGCAGATTAAAGAGTGCCGCTACTCGGACAGAGCAGCCTTACTGCCGGTTGGGATTCAGTGGTTTGTGTCTCCCGTTTATCTCTTTCTCTCCTTCTCCCCCTCCCCCCCTATCTCTAATCCTTACCCCCCCCCCCCCCCCGCCGCCCTCGTTCCCGCCACGTCACGACACGCTACCGCGCTCCGACCCTCCCCACATTCCGGCCGCCAACGCGCCCCTCTCTCTCCCCCAGCCCTCTCTCCAACACCCCTCATCGTCTCCTCCACCCCTCACCATCATCCCTCATACAATTCTCATCGATCCGTCCGTCCCCTTTCCACCCTCCCGCATTGACTCGGTCCCCCTCTCGCCGCCCTCGGCACACACAGCTCTCTCTCTCTCGCACACACGCAACACACACACACACACATGTGCGCGTGGTTTCCGCTCCGCATCCAATTAGGCACAGCTCCCCTTTCTGCTCGCCCCTACACCAACTCACAGGTGAATATCGACCCGTTGCTGCGTGCAGTTACCGCTACCGTTTCAGAACTTCAGCCTGTTGTACGACGGGCAGCCACACACTTTTGTCACCTCGAAAAAAATAGAACCTCGTATTTCTTTTTAGCTGATTGCATAGTACCATTCTTATCCATCGTCTATCAGAGATCATTGGAGCAGCGAAAAGTTCCACGGGACTGGAAGAAGGCCCACGTCATAGCAATCTATAAAAAGGTAGAAAATCGGATGCACATAATTACCGGCCAATTTCACTGACGTCGATTTGTTGTAGAATCATGGAACATATTTTGTGTTCAGACATAATGACTTTTCTAGACTCTGAGACACTCATCTGCAGAAACCAGCATGCTTTTAGGAAACAGCGGTCATGCGAGACACAGCTGGCCCTCTTTGTGCATGATATACAACAGGCTCTAGATACCGACTTTCGGAAGGCGTTCGACTCAGTTCCGCACTGTCGCTTGCTACAAAAAGTGCGCGCTTACGGTCTATCCGATGACATATGCGGTTGGATGGAAAGTTTCCTAACAGACAAAAATCAGTATTTCGTCCTGTTTCTTCATCAGAAACAAGAGTAATTTCAAGTGTGCCTCAGGGCAGCGTAATAGGTCCTCTGCTTTTTACGATTTCCACAAACGATCTGGTTGGTGGTGTTCAAAATGGCTCTGAGCTCTATGGGACTTAACATCTGACGTCATCAGTCCCCTAGAACTTAGAACTACTTAAACCTAACTAACCCAAGGACATCACACACATCGATGCCCGAGGCACGATTCGAACCTGCGACCGTAGCGGTCGCGCGTTCCAGACTGAAGCGCCTAGAACCGCTCGACCACACCGGTCGGCGTTGGTAGTATTGACAGCGGCCTTAGACTGTTTACCGATGATGCTATAGCCTACAGGAAAGTAATATCACACGGAAGTTGTGAACAAATCAGAGGATTTGCAGAAAATAAATGCGTGGTGTAACGACTGGCAGTTATCTCCCAATATAAGTGTAACCTACTGCGTATAGCAAGGCGAAAATCCCTATTAACCTACGAGTATAAAATACATACCCAGTCTTTGGAAGCGGTAACGTCCGTCAAGTATCTGGGTGTGACTATTCGAAATGATCTCAAATGGAATGATCAGATTACACAAGTAACGGGTAAGGCGAACTCTACATTGTGGTTTATTGGAAGAATCGTGAAGCGATGCAGTCCTTCAACAAAGGAAATAGCTTACACTACGTTAGTTCGTCCAGTCTTGGAGTATTCTTCGTCTGTGTGGGACCCTTATCAGTTGGGTCTGATTCAAGAGATTGAGAAGATCCAAAGAAGAGCGGCAGGATTCGTGACTGGTACATTTAGCCATCGCGAGAGTGTTACAAATGTCATTGAAAGTTTGAAGTGGGACACACTTGAAGATAGACGGCGCGCTAAACGGAAGGGCCTGCTCACTAAATTACGATAACCGATCTTCGCTAAAATGTAGTGCATATATTATCACTACCAACTTTCAAATCGCGCAATGATCAGCATTCGAAGATAAGGGAAGTTAGAGCTCGTACTGAGGCGTTCAGACAGACGTTTTTCCCTCGCTCGATCCGCGAGTGGAAGAGGGGGGGGGGGGTAATATGACTTTGGCGCCAATTGTGCCCTCTGCCAGACACCGCTTTGTGGCTAGCGGAGTATATATGTAGATGTACGTGTCCGTTGTCCCGATGAACAACAAAATACTTCCTGCCTGTGATTCAGCGTACGACTCGGCTCTGATTACACACACACACGTAAAATATCTGTGTTTGAATCTTTCAGTACAACTCCATTTGAATGGAGCCGGCCGGAGTGGCCGTGCGGTTCTGGGCGCTACAGTCTGGAGCCGAGCGACCGCTCCGGTCGCAGGTTCGAATCCTGCCTCGGGTATGGATGTGTGTGATGTCCTTAGGTTAGTTAGGTTTAATTAGTTCAAAGTTCTAGGCGAATGATGACCTCAGCAGTTAAGTCGCATAGTGCTCAGAGCCATTTGAACAGCGCCCCGGTGTCAACACGTGGACTTGCTATCCGGTGAGCAGCCAATATACAGGGTCGTCCGTCCATTCATCGTGACCGGGCCAAATATTTCACGAAATCAGCGTCAAGCGAAAAAACTACAAAGAACGAAACTTGTCTAGCTTGAAGGGGGAAACCAGATGGCGCTATGGTTGGCCCGCTAGATGGCGCTGCCATAGGTCAAACGGATATCAACTGCGTTTTTTTCAGTAGGAATCCCAGTTTTTATTACATATTCGTGTAGTACATAAAGAAATATGAAGGTTTTAGTTGGACCACTTTTTTCGCTTTGTAGTAGATGGCGCTGTAATAGTCACAAACACATGGACCACAATTTTAGGCGAAGAGCTGGTAACAGGTACGTTCTTTAAATCAAAATACAGAACGTAGGTACGTTTAAACATTTTATTGCGGTTGTTCTAATGTGAAACATGTACCTTTGTGAACTTATCATTTCTGAGAACGCATGCTGTTACAGCGTGATTACCTGTACATACCACAGTAATGCAATAAAAGCTCAAAATGATGTTCGTCAACCCCAATGCATTTGGCAATACGTGTAACGACATTCCTCTCAACAGCGAGTAGGTTGCCTTCTGTAATGTTCGCACATGCAATGACAATGCGCTGACGCATGTTGTCAGGCGTTGTCGGTGGATCACGATTCCAAATATCCTTCAACTTTCCCCACAGAAGGAAATCCTGGGACGTCAGATCCGGTGAACGTGCGGGCTTTGGTATGGTGCTTCAACGACCAATCCACCTGTCGTCAAATATGCTATTCAATACTGCTTCAACCGCACGCCAGCTCTGTGCCGGACATCCATCATGTTGGAAGTACACCGCCATTCTATTATGTAGTGAAACATCTTGTAGTACCATCGGTACAACATTACGTAGGTCATCAGCATACATTGAACCATTTAGATTGTCATCGATAAAATGGGGGCCAATTATCCTTCCTCCCATAATGCCGCTCCATACATTAACCCGCCAAGGTCGCTGATGTTCCTCTTGTCGCAGCTATCGTGGATTTTCCGTTGCCCAATAGTGCATATTATGCCGGTTTACGTTACCGCTGTTGGTGAATGACGCTTCGTCGCTCAATAGAACGCGTGCAAAAAATCTGTCATCGTCCCGTAATTTCTCTTTTGGCCAGGGACACAACTGTACACGACGTTCAAAGTCGTCGCCATGCAATTCCTGGTGCATAGAAATATGGTACGAGTGCAATCGATTTTGATGTAGCATTCTCAACACCGACTTTTTCGAGATTCCCGATTCTCGCGCAGTTTGTCTGCTACTGATGTGCGGATTAGCCGCGACAGCAGCTGAAACACCTACTTGGGCATTATTTGTCGCAGGCCGTGGTTGACGTTTCACATGTGGCTCAACACTTTTTGTTTTCTATAATAACAAATAATGTTTCCGGCGAACGGTCCGGACAGTTGGATGATGTCGTCCAGGATACCGAGCAGCATACATAGCACACGGCCGTTGAACATTCTGGCCACAATAGCCATACATCAACACGATATCGACCTTTTCCGCAATTGGTAAACGGTCCATTTTAACACGGGTAATGTATCACGAAGCAAATACCGTCCGCACCGGCGGAATGTCACTTGATACCACGTAGTTACACACTTGTGACTATTACAGCGCCATCTATCAAAAAGCGAAAAAAGTGGTCCAACTAAAACATTCGTATTTCTTTACGTACTACACGAATATGTAATAAAAATGGGGATTCCTATTTAAAAAACCGCTGTTGATATCCGTTTGACCTATGGCAGCGCCATCTAGCGGGCCAACCATAGCGCCATCTGCTTTCCCCCTTCAAGCTAGACGAGTTTCGTTCTTTCTAGTTTTTTCGTTTGATGCTTATTTCGTGAGATATTTGGCCCGGTCACCATCAATGGACCACCCTGTATGTAGAAACTCCATAAAGTACGTTACGCATTTCGTCTCAAAGTATGACCATTTTCTAACAAGCGTGTCGGAAGAGAGCACACGTTCCGAGTTTCCTGCAGATACAGTTTTGCTGCGATACGGATAACAGGTGTATCACAAAATTCAAATGGCTCTGAGCACTACGGGACTTAACAGCTGAGGTCATCAGTCCCCTATAACTACTTAAACCTAACTAACCTAAGGACATCACACACATCCATGTCCGAGGCAGGATTCGAACCTGCGACCGTTGCGGTCGTGAGGTTCCAGACTGAAGCGCCTAGAACTGCTCGGCCACAGGTGTATCACAGTGCGCGACTAAAATGGCGTGGCAAATGCAGACGTAATGCAGTATCCGCCTTGCATAAAGTGGCTAACATCAGCAGGAATGAGAAAGTTACCATGGAAGCAATGGTGACGCCGGCCGCTGTGGTCGAGCGGTTCTAGGCCCTTCAGACCGGAACCATGCGGCTGATATGGTCGCAGGTTCGAATCCTGCCTCGGGCATGGATGTGTGTGATGTCCTTAGGTTGGTTAGGTTTAAGTAGCTCTAAGTGTAGGGGACTGATGACCTCAGATGATAAGTCCCATAGCGCTTAGAGCCATTGGAACAATTTTTTGCAGTCGTGACGCTATGCCATCGCACACCCATCAGATTTAATGGTAAGAGGGCCCAGTGGACAACTCGTCAAAAATTGGAAGCAGGTCAAGCGTGAAAACAGAAAAATGGTGTACTGAACTGTGAGAAAAAAAGCAAGATAGAAACAGTATACGCTCTTAGCTCAAGAAGAACAAATCGAACTAAGTCGCAGAGCCATTGTGTCGTTGTTGTCTCGGGTTTGGACTGGAAAGCAGGCAAGCCGTCTTCAAATCCCCCTCCTGCCCCTTTTTTTCCCACAAAATTCCGAACTGTCCGTCCGGTCATTGACGAGTCTGTTCTCTGTGAGTCTTCCGTTTGCAGCACGAAGTGTAAGGAAGGGGCATATATTGAGGAGTTGATCGTACACAACTACTGTTTTAGCAGCTGAAAGGGAGTGGCTTTCTTAGGGGAACCGCAAAAGTTTGATGACAAGTCAACCGAATCCCCCACTTGGAAACACGCCTGGTGTGCCATACACAGTGCTAATCACAGTACGTGTGTCATATGATAGGAATCTCTTATTGACGCACCTAACTTGTATACCTGGTGAGTGAGTGAGATATGCCTCCTGGCCGGATTTAAGTGTTCGTATGAATGTGAATGTGATCACTCCCAAGGAAATGATGAACACGTGATAGATTATCACATAAGCTGCAACAAATGAACGCAACAGTTTCACAGTTTCTCTGTGCTCTGTCAAAACATGTTTTTAATGTTTTTGAAGTTGGTTCTGGTTTGGAAGTTTTGGCTGCTAATTCCCTTGTTGTGACATAGTTCACCCCCGTTAATTTGTTGTCTTCATTTCTGTGAGACGTCTATGAAGTATCTCGCCTGCTCTCACTATTAATCACATTTACTTGCGATGGTAACGTATTCTTACCACATGACTCATTCTATAACCAGTGAATAGTATGACAACTGCCAACAGTGTAGGAAGAGAGTAAACATTTCAATTACCGGATGGACAGTTCGTAATGTTGTGGGAAAAAAAAAAGTCAGAAGTAGATTTCCAACTCGGCTCGCCCGCATAGTAGTGCAACAGAATGACCACTTACCCACGACGCCTTTACTTTTACAGGCGGCTCTTTGTTGCTCTTCTTGTTCTTGGATCGAACATTGTTTTATTTATTTGCTTATTTATACGTCAAGTTCCGCAGGACCAAATTGAGGAACGAATCTCCAAGGTCATGGTTCAAATGGCTCTGAGCACTATGGGACTTAACATCTGAGGTCATCAGTCCCCTAGAACTTAGAACTACTTAAACCCAACTAACCTAAGGACATCACACACATCCATGCCCGAGGCAGTATTCGAACCCGCGACCGTAGCGGTCGTGCGGTTCCGGACTGAAGCGCCTAGAACCGCTCGGACACCGCGGCCGTCCTCCAAGACCATGGAACGTGGCAGTACGGGAAATTACAACATAAAAGTAATAACAGATGAAAATAAACGTTTATGAACCCGAAAAAATTCAGTCCATAACTTTAAGTTCAAAAATGTTCAAATGTGTGTGAAATCTTATGGGACTTAACTGCTAACGCCATCAATCCCTAAGCTTGCACACTACTTAACCTAAAATATCCTAAGGACAAACACACACACCCATGCCCGAGGGAGGACTCGAACCTCCGCCGGGATCATAACTTTAAGTAAACGCAATCAACAATACAACAAGAATCAGCTTAATTTTTCAAGGAACTCCTCGACAGAATAAAAGGAGTGACCCAAGAGGAAACTCATTAGTTCCGATTTGAAAGCGCGTGGATTACTGCTAATATTTTTGAATTCGAGTAGTAGCTTATTGGAAATGGATGCAGCAGTATACTGCACAGTTTTCTGCACAGGAGTTAAGGAAGTCAGATCCAAATGTAGCTTCGATTTCTGCCAGGTATGAACTGGGTGAAAGCTGCTTATTCTTGGGAATAAGCTAATATTGTTAACAAGAAATGACAGTAAGAAATGTATATACTGAAAGGCCAATGTCAAAATACTCAGAGTCGTGAGCCTACACCACTTGTCCTGAGTCATAAATATCCTTTTAGAATGGGAAGAGTTACCCCAGAATATAATACCACACGACATCAGCGAATGAAAATAAGCAAAGTAGACTAATTTCCGTGTTGAACGGTCACTCATTTCAGAAACCGTCCGAATAGTAAAAATGGCACCATTAAGTCTTTGAACAAGATCCTGAACGTGGGCTTTTCACGACAGTTTACTATCTATTTGTACACCTATAAATTTTAATTGCTCAGTTTCACTTATCATATGCCCATTCTATGAAATTAAAACGTAAGGTTTGGTCGAATTGTGTGTTAGAAACTGTAAAAACTCAGTCTTACTGTGATTTTGCGTTAGTTTATTTTCTACAAGCCATGAACTTAGGTCATGAACTGCACTATTTGAAACCGCGCCAATGATGCACACAATATCCATTACTACCAAGCCAGTCCCATCAGCAAACAGAAATATGTTAGAGTTACCCCTAATACTAGAGGTCATATCATTTATGTAATTGAGGAGCAGGAGTGGCCCCAACACTGATCCCTGGGACACCCCCAACTTGACCGTACCCCATTCAGACCCCACATCTCAGCCATTCTCAACATTGTGAATAATGACCTTTTGCTGTCTGTCGCTAAAGTAAGAGGTGAACCAGTTGTGAGCTACTCCCCGTATTCCGTAATGGTCCAACTTCTGGAGCAATATTTTGTGATCAACACAATCAAACACCTTATTTAAGTAAATATATAGCGTTAGAAACCTTTCCTTTAACCCATCCAGTACCTCACAGAGAATATAGCATTTTCAGTTGTTAACTGACTTCTAAAACCGAACTGTACGTTTGATAATAAATTGTGTGATATAAAACGATCAATTATTCTTTCATACACAGCGTTTTCAATAGCTTTAGCAAACACTGATGGCATAGAAATAGGTCCAAAATTATCTAAATTATCCCTTTCTCCCTTTTTATAAAGTGGCTTTACTACGGAGTACTTTAATCGCTCAGAAAACTGACTATTCCTAAAGGAAAAATTACAAATATGGCTAAATACAGGGCTAACATGTGCAGCACTATACTTTAATATTCTGCTAGGCAGTCCATCATAATCATGAGAGTCCTAAGCCTTTAGTGATTTAATTATTGACTCAATATCCCTCTTGTCTGTATGACTGAGAAGTATTTCAGACATCAATCTCGGAAAGGCATTTGCCAAGAAAGTCATACGATTCACTGTAGAAACAAAATTTTTTATTTAGTTCACCAGCAATTCTGAGAAAATGATTGTTAAATACTGCACATATATCTAATTTATCAGTAACAGAAATATTTTTACTGCGATCTGACTTTATATCGTCGATCTTGTGCTGCTGACCAGACGCTTCCTTTACAACTGGTTTCTAATTTTATCCTGTGATTTTTCTTTTTTTTTCATAGTACATTACTACTGCACCCTGTTTTCGTGCTTGATCCCTGTTTAGTGTTTGACGGGATATCCACTGGGCCATGTTACCACTAAATCTGACGGGGATGCGATGGGGAGTTTCCCTTATTAATAATGGAAGAATGAATAAAAATCAGGGCGTTTTCCTAGCATTTGCTGTCTTAGCGGAAGAGTTCACTGCTGGTAGGTTTAAAAAGACGTTCCCAATCCTTAAAAGACTGAGGCTATAGCACGGACACAGACAGATAATCTACAGTATTCACAAAAGTCATGTGGAAGTAATCAAGGTGCAAAGTTGAAAGACGGCAGGTGCTTTCGTCCCGCCTTTCTTCTAGTTTCTTTACTCAGTCAGGTTGGTAGTCACAGTGAAATCTGGTTTCGCAGGACAGAGCGGATCAGGTTGTGGAAAGGGTCCAAAATCAGTTACTGTTAAGTACACGAGGACACAACTTTATTCCTCGAAAACCAATGTACAGTTTTCTCTTCAAAACAACAAGAATCAATTCACGGCTGAGGGCACAAGTAACTTCTCTATAATAATGTTTAAATAATTCCTTTTAAAACGCGAGGATTTAGAGAAACGGCTGAAGGCCTTACTTAAGTAAAATAAAAATATCTTCTCGGCTAAAGGCCCAATTAATATTTCAGATATGAGCAAAAGAAATTCTTTAAAAGGCAAGCATTTACAAATTTCGGCTAAAAGCCATATTAAGGAAAATTTAAATTAGTTAAAAAAAATGGTTCAAATGGTTCTGAGCACTATGGGACTTAACTTCTAAGGTCATCAGTCCCCTAGAACTTAGAACTACTTAAACCTAACTAACCTAAGGACATCACACACATCCATGCCCGAGGCAGGATTCGAGCCTGCGACCGTAGCATTTAAATTAGTTCCTCGGCTCAAAGCACAATAGTTTTACAACATAATAAAAGGCAACATTTAAAGACAAGCATTTACACAGTACAACAGAAAACAATCTGAAGAAAACTCGAAATATCTTGACGCCTGAAGGCCCAAACAATTATTCAAAATAAAGACAGACCTTAAGAGCCGGTCGTGGTGGCCGAGCGGTTCTAGGCACTTCAGTCCGAAACTGCGCGATTGTTACGGTCGCAGTTTCGAATCCTGCCTCGGGCGTGGATGTGTGTGATGTCCTTAGATTAGTTAGGATTAAGTAGTTCTAAGTTCTAGGGGACTGATGACCTCAGATGTTATGTCACATAGTGCTCAGAGCCATTTGAACCAAACCTTAAGATAAGCATTTACACAGTTCAGGTGAAGGCCATTTTAAGAATTCAAGATAATTAAAGAGAAACCTTACAGACAGGAATTTACACATTACGGCTGAAAGCCTCAGATTTTAAAACGACGCGGCTGAAGGCCTAAATACGGAGCAAACAAGAATTTTAAATAAAACACGGCTGAAGGCCTAATCTTAAAATACTTCATATAAGGTTCTGCTCAAGTCCATATACTGAACATAGAACAGACAAAATTAATACACAGCTGAAGGCCTAGCACAATACTAGCGACAAAAGAAAATCACAATCACAAACAACAGAACTGTGGTGCTCCGAAGTGTTGCAAGGGTCGGCCTGGGGAGGAATAACAACAGTTTAGGTTCAAATGGCTCTGAGAAGTATGGGACTTAACTTCTGAGGTCATCAGTCGCCTAGAACTTAGAACTGATTAAACCTAACTAACCTAAGGACATCACACACATCCACGCCCGAGGCAGGATTCGAACCTGCGACCGTAGCGGTCGCTCGGTTCCAGACTGTAGCGCCTAGAACCGCACGGCCACTCCGGCCGGCTCCCTAGAACTTAGTACTACTTAAACCTAACTAACCTAAGGACATCACACATATCCATGCCCAAGGCAGGATTCGAACCTGCGACCGTAGCGGTCGCGCGGAGCCGGACTGTAGCGCCTAGAACCGCTCGGCCACCTCGGCCGGCACCAGTTTAGGTGAGACAGGCGGCCAAGCGTTACACTAAATAATCAGGTGGCAGCACGACCTAGGGACGGCTGAAGAACCAACCAACAACCCAATCAATTCCCTTCCACCCGACCAGCGGCACGACAACCGAAAATATCAGCTGCTCTGTCGCAACCGACCGATTGGCTACTCCAGTACGCAGACAGCGGAAATCACAGAAGCTACACACAGTTCCACGTAAACACTTGCACCAAGAACCCAGACAATCCTAAAACCAATCACGGTGGAACAACAGGGAGAAATGAGAAGTCGACACACACAGAGTTTCCGTAAGCGGTCGGCGACGAAATACACGCCGACCGATGAGACGACAGACCGAACGTCCAACCAAGGTCGTCCCCACTCAAATTACATGTGTCGGCAACGGTCGGGCGAGTCTTGGCTGTCCGGAGCTCACTGCACCTCCAACCCGACTCAACTTCATGTCCGTTCGGAACTCAGGCGACCCGGGCACACTGGCTAGGACCCAACCATGCAGAGGGAACACTTGCCCATTGGCCATCCGACATCTGTGCACAAGGGAGGAACCGAACCACGTTCCACAAGATGACCAATGGAAGGGGCCCAGAAGCCGTCGGAAGACCAAATACACGTCGCCCGCTGAGACGACCGACCGAACGACTAACAACAGGTCATCCCGCTCCAGTCTTCTTCCAACGGACAGTTCATGTGTGTGGCCAGCGGTCGGCAAGTACTGGCTGTCCGCGCCTCACTGGCGGACCGTCTCCGACTGAACTCCCGACAGACGACGGCCCAGAAAAACTAGCGCTCGCTCCAGAGATAGTATGACAGTGCACTTACAGATAGGCGCTGCTGCTGCCACTCACGGTGTAACCTCCCAACAGAAAAGTTCCGAAACCTCCCAACAGTAAAAATATAATTATTTATATCATTCACATTCAGCGTAAACTCCCAAAAAAAAAAAAAAAAAAAAAAAAAAGAATTCCGTAAGCTACCAATAATACAATGTGACTAATCTCTCAGTAAAATTGTGGCTCACTTATAACCTTTCAATAATTGACTGTGAATCTAAACTGGTAAATTTGTACGTCAGCAGTGCTGCGTCATGGCCCTGAAAGATCACACTGAATAAATTGAGAATTCTTACCTCAATGATGTCGCCGGATAACGCGTATGTATCTGCTCCTGTATGAAATGTTTCTGGCACAGCCCAGTGCAATGCTGGCCGATAGATTTGTCATGTATAAAAAGAAACAACTGATTTTTCTTTATAATAATCGGGATGACCATGGATTGGAGAAATTATTAAATTCTTTAAATTGAGATGAACGATTGCCAAAGGTTAATTTTTATAAGAAAGATTATTATTAAGAGATTTTTTCTTAAATTTACACGGGACTTGATATAACAATAGTACATATGCGCGAGGCTGCTTTTACCTTATACTACATAGCTCAGGCACCGCCATCGCTCCCCACGACCGTACCAGCCAACTCGACACACGGGACTGCTCGCTACATACGACACTGCTCTCTGGTCTGAGATTCTCTTATAGCTTACATATCGCAGGCAGCGCGTGAGCAATCCATCGAAATTACATCTGCTCGAGTGCGCTAGCAACAAATTCCTTGCCCGCAGCTCGTGGTCGTGCGGTAGCGTTCTCGCTTCCCACGCCCGGGTTCCCGGGTTCGATTCCCGGCGGGGTCAGGGATTTTCTCAGCCTCGTGATGGCTGGGTGTTGTGTGATGTCCTCAGGTTAGTTAGGTTTAAGTAGTTCTAAGTTCTAGGGGACTGATGACCATAGATGTTAAGTCCCATAGTGCTCAGAGCCATTTGAACCATTTTTGAATAAATTCCTTAATCATGGACCTCTTACAACGGGCAAGCAAACCAGCAACTTAGTGACGCCATCAAATCGAATAAAGAAGGAGGTGACAGTACCGTAAAGACAAGATGACTAGCAAGAAACGGACTGAAGAGGAGCCGCGCACAGCTCACACATGTTCTATAGTCGGTGAGAATACTAGAGGGGATTGACAGTGGTCGTAATGCTGTATTGAATCGCAGCCACGCAGTTACTTCAGTTGTAGGAGAAGAGCGGGTTGCGGCAGGTGGGGCTTAATGTTGCCAGTTCTGAGAAGGGCAGCTGGGCAGGCGCTTTTGCACGGCAGAAGCCACCGCCGTGGACGCGGAAGTCACTGGCTACAGGAAGTGAAGAGCCAGGAGCAGGGGCCTCGGCGCGTTGCCCCTATAGCTGGTGTGGCGCTTGCACACTCTAACCTTGTTTACCAGTAACACAACCAGTTTGTAGTTACAACACTTCTTTACTGATTACACATACACATGAATTCATCAGCAGTAATAATCAATTAACAACGTTTGCGTATCAAGGCCCTATCCACAATTAGTATTTACAATATTAACCGTCACATTTGTGACATCAGCCCCTTCACGTACCCGTAACAACAACCAACATGAAATGGATAACCAAATGTTTAAAGTGTCGGCTATATCCTTTCTCACTCAGTTTTAGACTTACTTTTTGTGGTGTCACCGCCAGACACCACACTTGTTAGGTGGTAGCCTTTAAATCGGTCGCGGTCCGTTAGTATACGTCGGACCCGCGTGTCGCCACTATCAGTGATTGCAGACCGAGCGCCGCCACACGGCAGGTCTAGAGAGACTTCCTAGCACACGCCCCAGTTGTACAACCGACTTTGCTAGCGATGGTTCACTGACAAAATACGTTCTCATTTGCCGAGACGATAGTTAGCATAGCCTTCAGCTACGTCAATTGCTACGACCTAGCAAGGCGTCATTATCAGTTGCTATTGATATTGTAAAGAATGTACAGACAAGAGCTACGTTCAACATTAATTGATTAAAGTTAAGTATTCCAGAAGCTACGTCCGTTTTTCTAAGTTCTCATTTCCTTGTCCTGTTCCAGACCTTACGCCAGCCTGCGTGAGCTTAAACGCGTGCCTTTTGGCTTCCTCCAAACTCTGTGGGTTGGCTCCTGCCAATCCACAACACTTTTCTTTCTTTCTTTCTTTTGCTACTGCCTTCAACCCGCATTGTGCGCAGCGTCGGCAGGGTTAAGTACGGATGTGGCAAGGTTCATTCAAATGGTTCAAATGGCTCTGAGCACTATGGGACTCAACTGCTGAGGTCATAAGTCCCTTAGAACTTAGAACTACTTAAACCTAACTAACCTAAGGACAACACACACATCCATGCCCGAGGCAGGATGCGAACCTGCGACCGTAGCGGTCGCGCGGTTCCAGACTGTAGAGCCACAACCGCTCGGCCACCAGCGGCCGGCCAAGGTTAATTGTAAGGGGTGGCCGGATGCCCTTCCTGCCGCCACCCCATACCCCCCCGGGACGGAATTAGTGTACCCCAGCTGTCTGCGTCTATAATAAATCGTGAAATAGTCTGAATGTGTTGCAAATGTTTGCGAGTCGTGTAACTGAGGCGGGACGTGGGGACCAGCCTGGTATTCACCTAGAAGGATGTGGAAAACCGCCTAAAAACCACATCGAGGCTGCGCGTCGTTAATCCGCCGGGCGGATTCGATCCGGGGCCGGCGGGCCTACCCGAGTCCAGGAAACAGCGCTCTCGGCTATCCTAGCGGGTGCTAAGTTTCACACTTACTGAAAAGGTAAAATTAATATGATGCTATCTGACCTGAAGGGTACTATTAATTGCTCTGTTTACTCTTAGCATTCTGCTACACTCAACGTCCGGAAGATTCTAGACTTTATGAAAGCTTAAGGAAAAAAGTGAATTTGACGAACATGTGATGGACGCGAACGAACGTTAATCTACTACGATTTCACAAGCACACGATCCAAAAGGTGAACTTATACTCAACTTTGGGCAGTAGGAAATCTTCTGCCTAAAACAAGCCTTTCGTTGAATGGAATAGAGAAATCGCGCGTTAACGGGCTCCCGACGGCCCTGAGTTCAAATCCTAAGATTTCCGTCACATAGCAAGCTCGCGGGGCGAGGTTTGCTCGCGTCGACCACTATACAGGTTTCTAAAACCAGGAAAACATGAACAGCAAACACAATGTAGTATACCGAACGAGGTGGCGCAGTGGTTAGACACTGGACTCGCATTCGGGAGGACGACGGTTCAATCCCGCGTCCGGCCATCCTGATTTAGGTTTTCCGTGATTTCCCTAAATCGCTCCAGGCAAATGCCGGGATGGTTCCTTTCAAAGGGCACGGCCGACTTCCTTCCCCCTCCTTCCCTAATTCGATGCTACCGACGACCTCGATGTCTGGTCTCCTTCCCCAAAAACAACCAACCAACCAACCACAATGTAGTATATACAAGTTACACAAATATATGTATAGAAAAGCAATACCTTAATATGAACACATTACAAGTTAACCAGTGAACAGAATTACGGAGCTTAGTTTCCTTTGATCCAAATAAAAAATATCTAGATACTACGTGAAAAGATGTGTCAGTCCACACCCAATGACTTAAGGTCCACCTTACAAGATAATCTGTCTTTGCTAAATGGCTGACACCACATAAATCAAAAGTGCAGTACGTAACGTGACAATCAACCTTTAGATAGGTATTTGAAATTGCAATAGAAAACTAATGTCACTTCAATAGGTCGCTAATGCAATAAGCACGGCCCCTATGGCCTCAGACCAAAATACACCCGGCCTCTAACAGACCATAAAACGCAGTGTGAACTGTATTTCTCATGGCCACTTGCCTTCCACACACACAAGAAATTATTAAGAAACAACAACTACCATTCATAAAACCAGAAAATTCTAAATCTATAACTTTCTAGTGAACCAGCTAGCTTCAGCGTGCTACTAAGTACCAAATCGAAACTTACAAATCCGAGGAGCTATTTCTAGCCACTTGAGTAACATAATTTCATGGCCGTTCCAGAACATAACTCGCCTCGCCACCGCTGCAGTGAATGTTTTGCTGGCCATTAGCACGAGCAATTGCAACAGTCAACAGTCCTTAAGTACACAATAATATTCACTACATATAGAAGGAGGAACCCACCACGAAAGCTTGCCGATTAATGTTTTCTTCTTCATGTGAAATTCACACGTCATCCATCCACATAGCTCTCGAGGTATTAGCAAATCCTGGTCGCCACTGGCCAGCCGTGTCAATACAGCTTTAATACTTTCCGGCAGCGGCCCATGCTTTTTCGTTGCTGCAACTCAACCCACCTACGGCATACGGCCGTGCCACGTGACATGGTGTCGCCAACTCCCCACAACGACAACATCGAAAGCACGTCACGTCACAGACTGACTCGGCTCGTGCGCGGACCCACCCTCCTCGACTTACGCACGCGCGCCACCATAAATAGCCTGCCTCAAAGACGCAAAGAGAACAAGGCACAGGGACAACGATCAAAGATGGAAGTAAGAATCGATATCGCCTGGTGCCAGAAACCCACCGGCTCAATGGCCAGGGGAAAACACACAGAGCATGCATCTTCCATCGCAGGGATGCGTAGGAATGTGAAAGCCGCACTTGTTCCCGGACAAGAAGAAGCGCAGTCCACCGTTTCGGCAACGGGCCTCATACTGTATCCTGCTTCCGCTAACATCGGCATCAGCCTGCCCTCGCCGGACCCCGGGTGGTGAAGTCGCAGAGCCACGGCGTGGTTGGTAAGTGGCCCCGCTTATTTCCACCTCATGTAGACACACCGGACTGCACGGTTTCCCACGTGCGCAAAATAACAGTGTGTTGATTGGGACGTGATCCGTGATGTCAGACCGTCACTGAGGGTGCCTGTCGATGGACTGCGATCAGAGGAACAGTTTTTTCCGCTTCTCATGCAGGGAGGGAGGCTGTAAAGTGTGCGAAGTGATGCGCAGTTGCCGCACGAGTTTTTAGTTGGCGGTTTTAGTTTTCTTGGTGAAAACTCCATGTAGAGTTTTCCACAGCCTGGCATATAGTATGAGGAGCACTAGATTCGCGCGGGGCAGTGCGGACGAGATTTGGTTGCGTCCTCCAGGGGAGAAAATGGTTCAAATGGCTCTAAGCAGATCTGAGGTCATCAGTGCCCTAGACTTAGAACTACTTAAACCTAACTAACCTAAGGACATCACACACATCCGTGGCCGAGGCAGGATTCGAACCTGCGACCGAGTGGTTCCGGACTGAAGCGCCTCCAGGGCAGATTTTTTTTTTTTTTTTTTTTTTTTTTTTTTACTTTGAGTCTTGGTGTGAAGGCTAATCCTAATGAGAGGGGATAATGGAGGTCGACTGTCCGACACGACGCCAAGACACAATGGGCAATGCATCTCGAATTTTCTACATTTGTACTGTAAGCATTTTGGAGTATCTGCACTAGTAATCTTATCCCTAGCGCGCCCACAGCAGCGGATGTTGTCCAATTCAAACGTACAGTAGTAGTTCGCTTCCAGGTTGATTTCACAATCACTGTCATTCGTATTAATCGCAGTTAGATCGCGTCATCCATTTAGAATCACAACTGAAGTCCAGCCATCGCTCTTGGTTCAACTTTGCCAACAGTCAATCAGATCCTTTTACTTTACGAATACCAGACAGAGTACAATCGATGTATCGAGTGATCAAAAAGTGAGTATAAATTTGAAAATTTAATGAATCACGGAATAATGTAGATAGAGAGGTACAAATTGGCACACATGCTTGGAATGACATGGGGTTTTATTACAACCAAAAATATACAAAAGTTAAAAAAATGTCAGACAGATGGTGCTTCATCTGATCAGAATAGCAATAATTAGCATAAAAAAAGTAAGACAAAGAAAAAATGATGTTCTTCACAGGAAATACTCAATATGTCCACTATCATCCCTCAACAATAGCTGTAGTCGAGGAATAATGTTGTGAACAGCACTGTAAAGCATGTCCGGAGTTATGGTGAGGCATTGGCGTCGGATCTTGTCTTTCAGCATCCCTAGAGATGTCGGTCGATCACGATACACTTGCGACTTCAGGTAAACCCAAAGCCAATAATCACACGGACTGAGGTCTGGGGACCTGGGAGGCCAAGCATGACGAAAGTGGCGGCTGAGCACACGAGCATCACCAAACAATGCGCGCTAGAGATCTTTCACGCTGTAAGTAGGCTGTTTATGTTTTCTTATTGGCAACGTTACGTAGCGCTCAATATGAAAATCACTGGCTGTGCTGTGTGCAGTCTGTGGCTAGTTTGCATTGTTGTCTGCCATTGTAGTGTTGGGCAGCGGCAGCTGGATGTGAACAGCGCGTAGCGTTGCGCAGTTGGAGGTGAGCCGCCAGCAGTGGTGGATGTGGGGAGAGAGATGGCGGAGTTTTGTAATTTGTCATGAACTGCTATATTTATATATGATGATATCAAGGTAAATACATTGCTTGTTCTCTATTAATATCTTTCATTTGCTAACTATCCCTATCAGTAGTTAGTGCCTTCAGTAGTTTGAATCTTTTATTTAGCTGGCAGTAGTGGCGCTCGCTGTATTGCAGTAGCTTGAGCAGCGAAGATTTTTGTGAGGTAAGTGATTTGTGAAAGGTATAGTTTAATGTTAGTCAGGGCCATTCTTTTGTAGGGAATTTTGAAAGTCAGATTGCGTTGCGCTAACAAAATATTGTGTGTCAGTTTAAGGACAGTCGTGTATAATTGTTCAAAGGGGACGTATCATATGTCGACCCTTAGCCGAGGATACCTCACTGGAATCTTCTGATTTTTTTTTTTCTTGTAGTTTGTGTATTTAGTGTAGCTTTTGTTTATTGCTAGCGCGTAATTGTAGAGAGAATCTCCTTTGTAGTTGCAATCTTTCATTGTTGTACTGTAAAACAGTTGTGGCATGCATGTAGATTTGCACCAAGTATTTCGCAGCTGCGCTGGTAATTAACTAGATATTATTTTCAGTGCTATGTTAATGTATTCCCCTATCTTTGCTCTTCAAATTGTGCTTTTCTGTGTTATCGTGTGAAATATTGTGACAATAATGGCGTGTGAAAAACGTAACACTCGGCTCCAAAGTAAACTGAGAAATGACAGTGAAGACGAAAGCAGTGTGTTGGCCCCACCATGTAATGAATTAACTAATATTCAAAGTAGTAATTTGGTAACTGTGCATAGGGAAATGGAGCGGGCGTCAAACAATGGCGTAGGCAGTGAAACAGGTAGTGAACAGGGAAGCATTATCGATCGATCGGTCGGCAACAGCTCGCCTCAGGAATCCGAAATGACAGGAAACAATCTCGCAAATACTGTAGATTCAGGTTTTGGTTCCTCACCGTTTTCTCAAATAAGTCAAGACACATTTTCTGCTTGTCAAAATGTGAATGTTGCCGGTGCAAATTCACTGCCGAAAAGCACTGAGGAACATGTTCCAGACACCAGTGCATTGTTATTACAATTAATACAGCAAATGGGACAAACACAGCAAAAGCTTCAAAAGTTAGACACAATGGAACAAAATCTTCGAAAGTTAGACACAGTGGAACAAAATCTTAAAAAGTTAGACACAATGGAACAACATCAGAGACAAACACAGCAACAGTTAGACGCAATGGAACAAAATCTTCACACCACGCTTGAACAAACACGTGAAGATTTAACTACTGAGTTACATAACATTGAATCGAAATGTCAAAAAGTCTGTAATGACGTAAAAACACAAATTTGTGAGCATTTTCAACCTATTTTTTCGCGGCATGAAAATGTATTACAGAATCACGAAGCAGCCATAAAAGAACTGCAAACCATTGTTCATGCAAATCACGACACCTTGCAAGCTAAATTTGACTCAGTTGCATCTACCGATTCGGTTACGCAACTTGCAAAAACTCAGGATAACTTAAAGGACACAGTAGATTCGATTTCAACACAAATGGACACTCTGAAACTTGGTTCAGAAAAACACACTGAGGAAATGTGTTCATTATCAGAGAAAGTAGTTGAACTTTCGGATCAGCTAAATAATTTATCTACGAAGGTAGATGATAATCTGAATGACGCAAAACCGGTAGTCTTTAATGACACAGAACAGAGCGAACAAATTAGGAAACTGAAACAAAATCTGAATCAAATTGATACGCAACACCAAAGAGAAATCCGGGAAGTACAAGATCAGCTGACACAGGTAATACAAGAATTACGTATTTCAGAAGACACTCGCGCTCCAACACGGGAAGAGGGACTTAGAAATACGCAAAAGCCACAAAATAATAACACAGGGCATTTCGGTAATTATGAAAGAAATTGGCAAGATACACCGAATTTTGAGATGGAACCGCCGACACGACGTAACTATGACCGAGATGCTACTCGCCGACACGATGATTTTGACTATAAGCTGTTCATTACTACACGTAAATTCAAAACGTTTAAGAATTCTGGCAACGACATTCATCCACAAGCATGGCTCCATCAATTCTCTCATTGTTTCCCTCCCAACTGGTCATTGGAGCACAGATTAGAATTTATGTGTGGCTACTTAGAGAATGAACCAGCTGTAAGAATGCGATCGGTAATTCACGATTGCCACAGTGAAGGAGAATTTTACCATGCCTTCCTCTCAGCATATTGGTCTCAAGCCACACAAGACCGCGTAAAACATGGCATCATAATGATGAAACATTTCGAACAATCTGAATTCTCCAGTCTTGTGAAATATTTTGAAGACATGTTGCACAAGAATCAGTACCTGTCAAACCCATACAGCCCCTCAGAACTCATCCGCATTTGCTTAATCAAATTACCTGAACATTTACGACATATTATTTTGGCAGGACGTTGCAAAGACGACATTGAAGCTTTTCAGGGACTGTTACAAGAACTGGAAAGTGACACTGACAATCGCGGAACACAGGAGCACAACAATTACAGATCACATCAGTCGCAATTCCGCGATGAAAGAAATAATAACTGGACGCGACAAGGCTATTCTCACAACACAAATCGTGACCGAAACAGACACCACCCGTATTACAACCGTTGGCAGAGTAGTAATAATTACAGGGAAAGATCACCTCTCTGCGGTAGTGACTATCACAGAGACAATCAGAGAAACAGACAATTTGGGAACCAAAATAATTATTATCAAGGGAGACAGAATAACTTTAGACGCAACGGTCCAACGCGCAGTTACGATTCAGGGAGAAATTCTCCACCACTTAACCGACAAGAAAGGAACTACAGGAACTACCGACATGACGACAGACGATGTGATCGTAACGACAGACCTGAATTGCATCAGAACTGGCGGGATTTAAACAGGGCAGGGCCCTCTCGTCACGGTGAATTTGTAGAAGTTAGGTCTCCAAATCCCAATAACAACGCTCGCCAACAAAGAGACAATAGGTAATGACTCACACCGCTGGCAGCCACAAAACGTTCTTATGACACTAACGACGCAGCTGCCGTAGCTAGTAATTACGTAAAAATGGAAGACATTAGGGACATCTTACTCCAGGAACACGACATAAAACATAACAATACTGCATATCCTGTGATTCACATTACAGTAAATGATGTAAAATTTACGGCAGTACTTGACTCTGGCAGTCCCATTTCAGTAATTAGTGAAACAGCCTTTAGCAAATGCAACAAATCGAACGATTGTCCCACACTTCCGTTACGTAAGATTAAATTACAAGGTGCAATCTTTGGAAAAAGTGTAGATGTACGCCAACAAACCAACTTAGAATTCTATTGTCAAAGCCACAGCTTCTCTATGAGCTTTCTCATTGTTCCATTATTGTCGACGGAAATTATATTGGGAGTAGACTTTTTGAATGAATACAAAGCAATCTTAAACTTTCACGATGCTGAAATAGGTTTAGAGAAGGAAGGTAAGTCAATAGCTTTGAAATTTGAAGATTGGCTCTCAAACCATGACGAAGAAATCAATCGGCTTTACCTTCTGTTAGACAACAGTTCGGAATTTTCTACGGAACTAGACACTAACAATCACTCTGCAAGTACTGACAGGGATGATGTCGACGGCGCATTTGACACTAATAAGTTAATTCAGAATAAAATTCAAACAATTGAGAATTGTAATGACACTGATAGGCAGGACCTTTTTGAGATTTTACAAGAACATTCCACAGTTTTTACTCATAAAACAGGAACAATCAAGGGATTTCAATACCAATTTCGTGTTCGTGAGCATACTAAAATTTGTGTTAGACCATATGTAATTCCAGCACATTATAGGGACCGTGTTAGAACAGAAATACAATCTATGCTCGACGAGGGCATTATTGAGCCTGCAGTAAGCTCATACAACAATCCATTACATGTTGTTGAGAAGAAAAATGGATCGATCAGGCTTGTCTTAGATTCGAGACAAATCAATACTATCATTATTCCTGAAACAGACAGGCCGCAGACGATGGAAGAACTTCTTCAAAATTTTAATGGTGTAAAAGTGTTGTCTTCCATTGATCTCAGATCCAGCTTTTATCAGATCGAACTTCATCCAGAATGTAGAAAATACACAGCTTTCCTTTGTTTCGGCGTTTGTTATCAGTTTCGGAAACTTCCTTTTGGTTTGAACATTTCTTCAGCAGCATTCATTCGCGGGCTAAATTCGATATTACCTGAGTTCTTAAAACGTCACATCACCTTATATGTGGACGATATTCTAATAGCAGAAGCTTCATGGGAACTACATAATCGCATCCTCAACAGTTTGTTACGTATTTTTGCAGAATCTGGAATCACAGTTAACTTGGAAAAGTCTGAATTCGGTAGGACAAAGGTGAAGTTTTTGGGACATATTATTTCTTCTGAAGGCATTCAGCCGGATCCTGAAAAGTTAGAAGCAATCAGAGCCATTCCAGTTCCATCCACAAAAAGACAAGTCCGCAGTTTTCTAGGTCTCGTAAATTTTTACCGTCGTTTTCTGAATATGCAAATTCTTGTTACACCAAAACTTTGTTCTCTCACTGGAAAAAATGCTATTTGGAACTGGGACGAACAAGCACAGTTGGAATTCAATTCTTTGAAAGAAGCGTTACTTCACGCGCCAATCTTAGCTCATCCAGATCTGTCACAAGATTTCTCCCTTAGCACGGATTCTTCTAAAGTCGGTCTTGGTGCCCATTTATTTCAAGAAGCCATAGAAAATGACACTACCGTTCAGAAAACCATTGCTTTTGCTAGCCGAGTGCTAACAAAATCTGAAAAAAATTATTCCGTTACTGAATTAGAAGCTTTAGCTATCGTTTGGGCATTTAACAAATTCCGTTTCTTTCTTTCTGGTAAGCACGTAAAAGTATACAGTGATCATCGTGCATTACAATTTCTTATGTCTTCAAAATTAAATCATGACAGGTTAAAACGTTGGGCATTGTTTCTGCAAGAATTCCGCTTCACAATAGTCTACATTCCCGGCAAGGAGAACATTGTTGCGGACGCACTGTCACGCGCACCGGCTGGGCTTGAGAAAAGTAACAAAGAAGGCAACCTCGAGAAAAATTTCAGTATTCTTTACATTCAGAAAGTCGCCTTTGAAAACTTCATCACCACATCTTTAAAAGACATTGCTCATGAACAAGATAAAGATCCAATTTGGAGAGACATCAAAAGTAAATGGCATGAAAAGACACACACTCAGATTCGGCATTATTACCTGGTTAGAAACAACATACTCTTCAAACGCTGCACTGTTGATGACAAGCTATGGGTACTTTGCATTCCCGACGATTTTGTTAATAAGCTCATTTGGTACATTCATTTCAGCTACGCACATTTTGGCCCACGAAAATGTTATCATATTCTTCGAACGACTTGTTATTTTAACAATATGGAAAAGAGAATTCGAAGAGTCTTGTCTATTTGTAAACTTTGTCAAAAGGCGAAACCATCTACTATCTCCCATAGTGCTCCGCTGTTTCCTATCATTCCTTCTAAATTAAAAGAATTTGCTGCTGTTGATCTCTTGGGACCGCTTGTCAGAACATCTAATGGATTTTCGTACGTTCTAGTCGCTGTTGAACTTACTTCAAAATTTGTTTCTTTCACACCGTTACGTAAAGCCACTGGACGGTCTGTATCCAACGCCTTTGTTAAAAATTTCTTACGTGAAGTTGGACACGTTAGTAAAGTCATTTCAGATAACGGACCGCAATTCAGATCTGCTGTTTGGTCACGCATGCTTCGCAACCATAAAATCAAACCTGTTTTTATTTCATTGTACTCACCACATTGTAACCCGTCTGAACGGATTATGAAAGAAATCAATAAGCTTTGCAGACTTTATTGTCACAGAAAGCATCAGCATTGGGACAGATATTTACACTTATTTCAAAATGTGCTGAATGAAATGCCTCATGATTCCACTGCTTTACCACCTACTCTTGTACTAAAGAATGAAGAACCACCGAACAGAATCAGAGAGCTTGTACCTTTCCCAAATACACGTAAACTTCGACACAAAGACATAATTGATTTGGCTCTTAAAAATATAAAATCTGCAGCAGTCAAAAGGAGAAAACTACACGGTAAAGCAAATGCAAAGAAATTGTATATTGGTCAGAAAGTTCTCATTAAAGCTCATTCATTGTCACATAAGAAGAAACACTTGAGTCACAAATTCTTTCTGGTTTACAATGGACCTTACAGAATCCGACGTATACCACATGATAATTGCGTTGAAGTTGAAACTCTGCGTACTAGGAAGAGTAAAGGTTTACACCACATTTCACATGTAAAACCATTTATTGAAAGATAATCTGCTTTTTAACTTTGTCTTTGCCATCAAACTTTTCACTTCACATTTCTAGTATGCTTTGTCAGATTTAGAATCTGTTAACATGTAACAATATTTGAAGTGAAATATCCAGTCAAGAACCAAGAGAACTTATTTAAACAGAAATTACGAATGCATTGTTATAATGAACAGACGACACAGTGTTGTTAATTGTACATTCTTGCTTGTTAGTTGCACGATTACGTAACGACTATCAGGCTTACGTACTTAGTACACATACTGGTACTGCTAATGAGATTTTAATGCAACTTTTGGTTTACTTGAAAATACATTCTGGGTTTAAAGTACTTTCTGTGAGATACCAGAGGACACAGTGGTTAGTTTATGTGACAGCTACACGATGTTATCACGACGCTACTAATGAGTGACAATTCACAATGTTGCTTTTGCAGTGTATCTGTTTTATATCTGCACAGTCTTCTGAATTCTTCTAGGAAGAAAAACATGTTTTAGTAGTAACTTTTGTGGTATAGCAACAATGAGACAGCCTTTTTCGTGGCATAACAATACGTTACTGTACAGTACTTTCTTCATTACAACAATAAGCGTAATAACTACGATATCTATACGCAAAGCATTTCACTTTTGTGTATTATGAGGTAAGTACATTGACTTCTGCAGAACTTAGCTTTCGGAGGACGATAACTACGACACTTCCACACAGATTATGTTGCAACAAGACGCACATTTAGCGCTACAGTACACGTATTTGAGTGATTAATTTTGTACTTAAAACATTTATTTTTAAAAATTTTTGAATTACAAAGAAAGTTTTCCGTGATACATTTCATTCCATTGCTGTAATCTGTAACACCTGAGGGTATAATTACATTAATCCTCAGGGGGGTACATGCTTACTTTATGTACCATGTGTGTGGCAACCACAAGGAACCCTAGCTAATATGGTATTTGCTTATACAACTTTACACATCGGTACCATATTTCTCTAACACACAAATTACACAGCTATCTGATCATTTAACTGAGAGATAAACTTTTTTACTACATCAGTGACACATGTTTACGCAATACACAGTTGGATAACTTCACACTTATGAAACTGTATTTTGTCTGTACTTTGAGAAACGCTCATATTTTTCGGAATCATTGTGATACTATGAGAGCTTTGAATGACGTATTTCGTATGGGGTCATGATTTTTAAAGTACGTTTGAGGCAGATGACACTTTTGACATGAGCAGAGAATTTTTTAATTCTTGGAGGAAGCTACGACGATTTTGAGATTTGACTGAGGTGTTATGATGTTATTTTTTTACGACGACAATGTGTATTATGCTGTTGAGATATGTTTATGATCAATAAGATGATGCTACCGTATATGAGGAATAAGAAGTATGCTGGAAACCAAGAATCGTACTTTAAGAGTTATTAAATGTGTGTAAATGTGTGACTGTATCACAATGCTGACGAATTTTTTTGGACACTGTTATATTCATAGGATTTTGTTTCTACACATTTGCAAAGTAAATTCTCGACCTGTGAAATTTTGTATATATGACTGTCACTGTAGCGGAGACTGCTGTCGTAAATATTTCCGTACGAAGGTTAGGTGACCACCTGCACATAATGCGTCGTGGGCACCCAGGTGTGTCAGACGCCTGGAGAACAAGCCATTAGTGTGAGTGCCTCGTCAGAAGCACAGGTAGAAAAAAAAGAAAGGGAAGGCCATTGTCCGCGCTACTGACATCTCCTTGTTGAAAGCATACTGTGGAGCTCGTAATTTATGATATTTACTGAAATGCCTAATGAAACGATGAGAAACATTTCACAGCTATTGCCTTGCTAGTTAAGAAAAATGCCATATGGCTTGCTTTATGTATTTATTTACACATTTTGTTTAATATCAAGTTTCTAGCTGCACTGCAGCATTGGTTAAAATAAAATTTTATAGATGTACTAATATAAATATTTTCTGCCTACAGATCGAGTATATAATAATTTTTTTCAAAAAAATGAGGGAGCACAAAGGGACATTTACCTTCACAGGAACTGCATTCATAATTTTCTTTTCAAGTACTTGGTAATTTCTTTTGTAGAATAAATTGTGATGCATCACTCTAATGTTAAGATGTGACATAGGTATTAGACATGGCCATTTTAGTGTAATATTTTTTCTGCTTGTGCTATGTCATGTTTAGGTATAAGTTGCTGCTGTTTGCCAGGCATAGTGTTATTGAATTTGACTTTTGCTAATTAATACTGTAGCTTGCTTTGCAATTTTCCATTTTTTCATTGCTGTTTATAATAATTGTTTTACGTGCTGCTGCATTGCCTCGTCCCTTAGTTTAGCATCTGAGCTCAGTAGATTTAAGTTAGCTTAAGAGGGGGTAGACTATATGAGAAACTGACTATGGAGAATAGGTAAAGAATGCATTGCGAAGTTATATAAAAAGGATTTGGGCCCAAATGAGTATTGTACAATCAGAAATAATTATTTTGAAAGAAATATGAACAGAATACAGAAAGCATGCTTGGATAAGATTTTTTTGGTGGAAGCAAAGGTTGAAATAAGACGAAAGATCTATAGAATGAAGTTTTGGGATGGACTGCAGTACCAAATGTTACACTGAGAACGAACCCTGTCCTTTCCTTTTGTGTTATCCCAGTACGTGTTTGTGTACCTTTGTGTATTTGTTTTCTTCCTGTCTCTGTGTAGTTTCATAGAATTTTTTTCTCTTTTAATATTAAGCTACATTCACTATGATGAGGAATACTGTTATCCTCGAATATAATTGGCATTAATAATATGTTATTTACCTTGTAAATATGTTTAGACATTATTAATTCTGTTCTGTTTAATGCTCATGTGTGAAGTTGATGTTTCAAAAGTTATTGTAATCTTTTATGTATGTACTCATGTCATAATTCCTGTAACACTGATGTATATGTTATTTCGATTCTTTTGTAAAGCCCATATTACTACAAATGTTATCTGTACTATTATGTTCTTTAATGATGTATTTGTACCTTAAGTAATTGTATTCTTATGTTATAAAATTGTAATTGACACCAGTTCTTCAAATTAAGTTACATTTTATTGCACACGTTTCTGTTGGTCATAGTATATGGACAATATGTGAGAAGTAGGGACTGTTAGTGTTTGTACGTGTGTTAATGATTCAGCAAGGGACTGGATAACAGCATTGCTGGTTCTAAGGACAATTCCAAAAACTTTGTGAGTGCACAAGTGGTGATTATGGACTTGCTATATTATCCGCAAGACTCTTCAATGGTGATTGTGCACCTGCACAGTCACGACAGATGGCTGTTGGCTATCTCTACAAGGACTACAGTGGGTCTACATCAACCATCAATACCATCATCTCTACAAGGACTACAGTGGGTCTGCACCTCTGGTGGCCCACCAATATCGTAATCTCTACCAGGACTACGGTGGGTCTGCTCTGTGATGACCTACCTACCAATATTCATCAAAACTTCGACTGACTCTGCAGTGGGTTTGCTCTGTTGTGGCCCATTACTTGTCTGCATGTCGAGAGTCAGCACTGTCTTTCCGTTGGAAGGACAACACTACTTCTTCAAGACGGCATGGAAATCCACTACTTCCGTGTGCATTTTCTTTTACTGCTCAGACTTTGAGAAAAACACTGCTATTCTACTGTAATGAATGATCAGGACTATCTTTATGGACTGTGAGAAAATTTTAGCTTTTGAAAAACATAATATCAATAAGTGTGTGCATTTGATTTCTTTGTTATTGTAATTATGAAAAATTTTATCAAATCATTATTGGCCACTACCCAAAAAAATTTTGTAAAATTTTTTGTGGGGAGCATGGGGGCTATGTAAGTAGGCTGTTTATGTTTTCTTATTGGCAACGTTACGTAGCGCTCAATATGAAAATCACTGGCTGTGCTGTGTGCAGTCTGTGGCTAGTTTGCATTGTTGTCTGCCATTGTAGTGTTGGGCAGCGGCAGCTGGATGTGAACAGCGCGTAGCGTTGCGCAGTTGGAGGTGAGCCGCCAGCAGTGGTGGATGTGGGGAGAGAGATGGCGGAGTTTTGTAATTTGTCATGAACTGCTATATTTATATATGATGATATCAAGGTAAATACATTGCTTGTTCTCTATTAATATCTTTCATTTGCTAACTATCCCTATCAGTAGTTAGTGCCTTCCATAGTTTGAATCTTTTATTTAGCTGGCAGTAGTGGCGCTCGCTGTATTGCAGTAGCTTGAGCAGCGAAGATTTTTGTGAGGTAAGTGATTTGTGAAAGGTATAGTTTAATGTTAGTCAGGGCCATTCTTTTGTAGGGAATTTTGAAAGTCAGATTGCGTTGCGCTAACAAAATATTGTGTGTCAGTTTAAGGACAGTCGTGTATAATTGTTCAAAGGGGACGTATCAATGCGTCTAGCAATATGGCGTTTTTTTGTTCTAATAAAACCTCACGTCATTCCAAGCATGTGTATCAATTTTTACCTCTCTATCTACATTATTCCGTGGTTTATTAAGTTTCCAAATTTTTACTTTTTTGATCACCCGGTATTATGCTGACTCATTTTTACGTACATAAAATAGCGTAGTAAATTAACATACACCAATCCACTTAAAACCATAGCCCACATGTGGAGGTATTTATGAGAACTTAAGAGAAGTATTGGAAATTTGTGGTAAGGTCTTATGGAACCAAACTGCTGAGGTCATCGGTCCCTAAGCCTACACATTACCTAATCTAACTTAAACGGAGTTACTCTATGGACAACACACACACACACCCATGCCCAAGGGACGATTCGAACCTCCGACTCCGACGGGGGGAGCCGCACGGACGGTAACAAGGCGCCCTAGCCCGCGCGGCTACCCCGCGCGGCTAAGAGAAGTATAAAATAGTCCCTTCAGAGGACAGAGTTTGAACTGATAAGCAACTTCTACAGAAATGAACATGTTTTACAACAAAAAGATGTTAAATGTACGTAAATGTACAGGTCCACTTCCGGTTTTTATAATACGAAGCTATAACATCAACAAAAGCAAAACAAGGATAATGGCATGTAGTCTAATTAAGTCGGGTGATGCTGAGGGAATTAGATTAGGAAATGAGACACTTAAAGTAGTAAAGGAGTTTTGCTATTTGGGGAGCAAAATAACTCATGATGGTCGAAGTAGAGAGGGTATAAAATGTAGACTGGCGATGGCAAGGAAAGCGTTTCTGAAGAAGAGAAATTTGTTAACATCGAGTATTGATTTAAACATCAGGAAGTTGTTTCTGAAAGTATTTGTGTGGAGTGTAGCCATGTATGGAAGTGAAACATAGACGATAAATAGTTTGGACAAGAAGAGAATAGAAGCTTTCGAAATGTGGTGCTACAGAAGAATGCTGAAGATTAGATGGGTAGATCACATAACTAATGAGGAAGTATTGAATAGGATTGGGAAGAAGAGAAGTTTGTGGCACAACTTGACCAGAAGAAGGGATCGGTTGGTAGGACATGTTCTGAGGCATCAAGGGATCACCAATTTAGTATTGGAGGGCAGCGTGGAGGGTAAAAATCGTAGAGGGAGACCAAGAGATGAATACACTAAGCAGATTCAGAAGGATGTAGGTTGCAGTAGGTACTGGGAGATGAAAAAGCTTGCACAGGATAGAGTAGCATGGAGAGCTGCATCAAACCAGTCTCAAGACTGAAGACCACAACAACAACAACAACAACAACTTTTATATCAAATGTCACATCTTAACTTATGAGACATATTCCACGTAAATGCACTGTCTTACAGACGTGAATATGACAGCAATGACAGCTGAATCTTTTTTATGCGATCTTGCCTTTTGAATGGTTTTTAACAGTTAAGACAAATCACCCTTCAATACTCTGAAAATGAGAAAATTTGTCGTTGTTTGTGACACATTACATGCTTTGTAATTTCTGATGTACAGGGACCTGAAGATGACAATAATGTAGTGTCGAAACGAGTCACGCAATTAATGTATCTTCTAAAACTTACGGCTATTCGTGTTCCTTTATTTTACAAGTTTTTGATCAGCCACAGTCTCACTTCAAAGATGGATCATCTAAAATTGTGTAAGAACGTACGATTAGCTAGCCTCTCTCTCAGAAGGGAAACTCCCCATCGCGTCCCCCATCAGATTTAGTGGTAAGAGGCCGCAGTGGACAGCCCTTAAAAACTGAACACAGATCAAGATGAAAGCAGGAAGAAAGTGTATGGCGAATGCCCGGTGAACGTCATCTGCCAGCGTGCGTAGTGTTAACAGTAAAATTAGGAGGCGGTCGTGTCATGGCGTGGTCGTGTTTTTCATGGACCCCTTGTTGTTTTGCGTGGCACTATCACAGCACAGGCCTACATTGATGTTTTAAGCACCTTCTTGCTTTCCACTGTAGAAGAGCAATTCGGGTATGGCGATTGCATCTTTCAACACGATCGAGCACCTGTTCAAATGGTTCAAATGGCTCTGAGCACTATGGGACTCAACTGCTGAGGTCATTAGTCCCCTAGAACTTAGAACTAGTTAAACATAACTAACCTAAGGACATCACACACATCCATGCCCGAGGCAGGATTCGAACCTGCGACCGTAGCGGTCTCGCGGTTCCAGACTGCAGCGCCAGAACCGCGCGGCCATTTCGGCCGGCGCACCTGTTCATAACGCACGGCCTATGGCGGATGGTTAGACGACAATAACATCCCTGTAATGGACTGGCCTGCACAGAGTCCTGACCTGAATCCTATAGAACACCTTTGGAGCGTTTTGGAACGCCGACTTCGTGCCAGGCCTCACCGACCGACATCGATACCTCTTCTCAGAGCAGAACTCGGTGAAGAATTTGCTGTCATTTCCCAAGAAACCTTCCAACACCTGACTGAACGTATGCCTTCGTGAGAGGAAGCTATGATCAAGGTTAAGGGCTGGCCAACACCATATTGAAGGCATTGCCGATGGAGGACGCCACGAACTTTTAAGTCATTTTCAGCCAGGCCACACTATCACATAGTGTATGACAGATGATTCTGCATATTAGTCTATTAGCATACGAAAGGAAGTAGCTTTCGAAAGGGAACCGCAAGAGTTTGGTGACAAGGCTATACATCAACCGATTCCCCACCGGAAAACACGTCTGGTGTGTCTCACACGGCATTAGTTACAGTACGTGTGTCATATGACAGGAATCTCTTATCGTCGCACCTAATTTGTCTGGCTGGTAAGTGAGTGAGACATGCCTCTTTGTCCAATACAGGCATTCCTATGAATGTGAATGTGATTACTCCCAAGGAAATGATGAACACGTGATAGTTCATTACATAAGCTGCAACAAATTAACACAACAGTTTCTCAATTACACAGCTTTTCTGTGCTCTTCCAAAACATATGTTTTTAACATTTTTGAAGTTGCATTCCGTTTTGGAAGTCTTGACTCTTGAATTACAGTGTTGTAACATCTTTCACACCTATTTATTTATTATTTTCATTTCTGTGAGGCATCTGTGTGGTATCTCGCCTGCTGTCACTATTCATGACTTTTATTTGTGAAGGTAACGTATTCTGAAAGACTATCAGTTTAATGAGCCACGGCTGCAAAATACTAACACGAATTCTTTACAGACGAATGGAAAAACTGGTAGACGCCGACCTCGGGGAAGATCATCTACGATTCCGTAGAAATACTGGAACACGTGAGGCAATACTGACCCTACGACTTATCTTAGAAAGTAGATTAAGTAAAGGCAAACCTACGTTTCTAGCATTTGTAGACTTAGACAAAGCTTTTGACAACGTTGACTGGAATACTCTCTTTCAAATTCTGAAGGTGGCAGGGGTAAAATACAGGGAGCGAAAGGCTATTTAGAATTTGTACAGAAACCAGATGGCAGTTATAAGAGTCGAGGGGCATGAAAGGGAAGCAGTGGTTGGGAAGGGAGTGAGACAGAGTTGTAGCCTATCCCCAACGTTATTCAATCTGTGTATTGAGCAAACAGTGAAGGAAAGAAAAAGAAAATTTGATGTATGAATTAAAATCTAGGGAGAGTAAATAAAAACTTTGAGGTTTGCCGATGACATCGTAATTCTGTGAGAGACAGCAAAGGACTTGGAAGAGCAGCTGAACGGAATGGACAGTGTCTTGAAAGGAGGATATAAGATGAACATCAACAAAATCAAAACGAGGATAATGGAATGTAGTCGAATTAAATCGGGTGATGCGGGAATTAGATTAGGAAATGAGACACTTAAAGTAGTAAAGAAGTTTTGCTATTTGGGGAGCAAAGTAACTGATGATGGTCGGAGAGAATATAAAATGTAGACTGGCAATGGCAAGGAAAAAATTTCTGAAGAAGAGAAATTTGTTAACATCGAGTACAGATTTAATGTCAAGTAGTCGTTTCTAAAAGTATTTGCATGGTGTGTAGCCTTGTATGGAAGTGAAACGTGGACGATAAATAGTTAAGACAAGAAAACAGAAGCTTTCGAAATGTGGTGCTACAGAAGAATGCTGAGGATTAGATGGGTAGATCACATAACTAATGAGGAAGTATTGAGTAGGACTGGGGAGAGGAGAAGTTTGTGGCACAACTTGACCAGAAGAAGGAATCGGTTGGTAGGACATATTCTGAGGCTTTAAGGGATCACCAATTTAGTATTGGAGGGCAGCGTGGAGGGTAAAACTCGTGGTGGGAGACCAAAGGATGAAAACACTAAACAGATTCAGAAGGATGTAGGTTCCAGTAGGTACTGGGAGATGAAGAGGCTTGCACAGGATAGAGCAGCATGGAGAGCTGCATCAAACCAGTCTCTGGACTGAACACCAGAAGAACAACAACATGGTGGGAGACCACGTCCATACATGTGGCGTTGTACCTGTAGAAGTCTGAGCCTAGTTACTGAACGGCGAGAAAGTGTCGTACAAAGAAAAATGCAAATGACAGAATCATGGAGTACAAACATGACTGAAGTCCTGCATGGTTCACAGTAGGGGATACGACAGGAATAACTTTACGACAATGACAGTATACCATACGGCGGTTAGTAGTTGAAGAACTGTATAGAACGAAATAACGACAGGAATAACATTACTACAATGAAGCAAACCAACGCCGGTTTGTTGAAGAATTGTATAGAACGAGATAACGATCAAAATCAAAAATACGGTATAACGCCATAGTGGGCATAATAACAGAAGAAATAGGTATGAAACAAGTTCAGCAACCTATAACTCATTCGAAACTATTCCTATTAAAATGGAAATCTATCAAGCCTAAAATAAATCTCTGAAACGCAAGTAACGAAAAACATTGCTGTACGTCATAAATCTACGTCTGTATTTCTAGATAAAACGCGAAAAGGGACACGTTAACTGTTCGATCGATACAAAGGGGAGAGGGGAGCGCCAGGGTTTATATTTTTCTTTTTCGACACTGTCTTCCCAATCAATGACTAGACTCCAAACTTTTAAACATACAACGCGACACGTACAGACATGTTCTTTCATCATACAATTTACCTTAACAAAAATAAATAATACTCTTATGGCCTGTTATTTGCCGGATACTGTAGTAGTAGTATTTCACTTTCAGGCCCGTATATTATTAAAAAAATATTTTAATTTGCACTTATATTCACTGCAGCGCCAAAGAAATTGGTGTAGACATGCGTATTCAAATATATGCTATGTAAACAGGCAGGATACGGCGTTGCGGTCGGCAACGCCTGTATAAGGCAACAAGTGTCTGGCGCAGATGTTAGATCGGTTACAGCTGCTACAATGGGAAGTTATCAAGATTTAAGTTAGTTTCAACGTGGTGTTGTAGTCGGCGCACAAGCGATGGGACACAGCATGTCCGAGGCATCGATGAAGCCGGCCGGGGTGACCGAGCGGTTCTAGGCCCTACAGTCTGGAGCCGTGCGACCGCTACGGTCGCAGGTATGAATCCTGCCCCGGGCATGGATGTGTGTGATGACCTTAGGTTAGTTAGGTTTAAGTAGTTCTGAGTTCTAGGGGACTAAATACCTCAGAAGTTAAGTCCCATAGTGCTCAGAGCCATTTGAAACTTTTTTTCTTTTTTTTTTTTTTTTGGTACCGTGAATGTCAGGAATCCGCTAAAACGTGAAATATCCGACATCGCTGCGGCCAGAAAAAGATCCTGCAAGAGCGGCACCAACGATGATTGAAGAGAATCGTTCAACGTGACAGGAGTGCAACCCTTTCACTAATTGCTGGGCCGTCAACAAGTATCAGCGTGCGAACCGTTCATCGAAACATCATCGATATGGACTTTCGGTGCCCAAGGCCCACTCGTGTATCCTTGATGACTGCACGAAACAAAGCTTTACGCATCGCCTGGGCCCTTCGACATCAACATTGGACTGTTGATGACTGAAAACATGTTGCCTGGTCGGACGAGTCTCGTTTCAAATTGTATCGAGCAGATGGACGTGTACGGGTATGGAGACAACTTCATGAACCCATGGACCCTGCATGTCAGCTGGGGGCTGTTAGAGCTGATGAAGGCTCTGTAATGGTGTTGGGCGTCTGCAGTTGGAGTGACAAGGGACCCCTGATATGTCTAGATAAGCCTCTGACAGGTGACACGTACGTAGGTATCCTGTCAGATCACCTGCATCCATTCATGTCCATTGTGCATTCAGACGGACTTGGCCGATAGTAGCAGGACAATGCGAGACCCCACACGCCCATAGTTGCTACAGAGTGGCTCCAGAAACACCTTTAAACACTTCCGCTGGCCACCAAACTCCCCAGACATGAACATTATTGAGAATATCTGGGATGCCTTGCAACGTGCTGTTCAGAAGAGATCTCTACCCCCTCGTACTTTTACGAATTTATGTACCGCACTGCAAGATCCATGGTGTCAGTTACCTCTAGCACTGCTTCTGGCATTGGACTAGTCCATGCCACGTAGTGTTGCCGCACTTCTCCGTTCATCTGTTCATTTGTCTGATGTGGTATTTCACCTCTCTCGTTTTTTCAGTGTATTACATCTCTTTTGTTCCAACAATACCTAACATTATCGAAGCAACAGCTTTTATACATACAGGTAGTGTTTACATAAGTACAGATATCTGTTTATACATGTGCTTTAATGGTTTCAAACAACCATTGTAAGGTACCTCATTTTATTATTACAGTATTATCAATCTTTGTGCATTTGCTGTATGATTTCTGACATACTGGGGCCTGAAGATCACCATAATGCAGCGTCGAAACTGCTCATGTAGTTAATATATTTCGTAAAGAGTACAGTTGTTTGTACTCGTTATTTCTACAAAATCTTATACACGTGGACAGCGGCGCTGCCTGCGCCAGCCAAGAAGGCCGTGGCCACGGCGTGGCCGTTGGTTGACGGGCGGGGGTGGTTGGTGTGCGGCTGCCTCTGGCGGCAGTGCTCGCACTGTCTGCTGCCACCCTCTGAATACGTGTCGTGTCTGTGGCGGACGACACCACAGTATTAAACTGCGAATACAAAGGGAAGGACTAGTACTATCAGAATTTGTCATGGTCATAGCTTTTATGGCGCCACGTGGTGAAGCGCTCAGCGCATAAAAATAATTACTTGTGTGTTATACTTCGAAAGCCACCTTACAGTCTGTGAAGGAGGCGTCTTCGTCTACCGATGTCGCTTCTCCCCTTTCCTACCTCAGACACCAAAAGTGCTTAAGAAGTACGACCCCTCCAAACTACACTCATTCTCATAAATTAAGGATAACTGCAGAATGTGGTGCCACACAACGTGGCACTGCACAAAACTGGCGCTAATAGCATAGGCACATAGGAAACACTCACGACACAGACCTGTAAGTCCACGGCATTCGTGGTAAGTTGAGAAAACCGTCCCGTAACACATGTACTACAAAACGCCACTGTTTCCAGCGAATGTACCCCGACATCAATATGGGATATGATCACCACGTACACAGACCGCACAACGGGATGGCATACTGTGGATCAGGTGGTGGAGTATCTGCTGGGGTTTAGCCTCCCATTCTTGCACCAGTGCCTGTTGGAGCTCCTGAAGTGTTCTAGGGGTTTGAAGACGTGCAGTGATACGTCGACCGAGAGCATCCCAGACGTGCTCGATAAGGTTTAGGTCTGGAGAACAGGCAGGCCACTCCAGTCGCCTGATATCTTCTGCTTCAAGGTACTCCTCCACGACGGCAGCTCGGTGGGGCCGTACGTTATCATTCATCAGGAGGAAGGTGGAACCCACTGCAACCCTGAGAAGGCACACATACTGGTGCAAAATGACGTCCCGATACACCTGATTTATTACAGTTCCTCTGTCAAGGACATGCAGGGGTGTACGTGCACCAATCATAATTCCACCCCACACCATCAAACCACGACCTCCATACAGGTCCCTTTCAAACGACGTTAAGGGGTTGGTATCTGGTTCCTGGTTCACGCCAGATGGAAACCCGGCGCGAATCACTATTCAGACTATACCTGGACTCGTCCGTGAGTAGAACCTGGGACCACTGTTCCAATGACTCTGTACTATGTTCTCGACACCAGGCTTTACGGGCTCTCCTGTGACCAGGGGTCAGTGAAATGCACCTTGCAGGTCTCCGGGCGAATAAACCATGTCTGTTCAGTCGTCTGTAGACTGTGTGTCTGGAGACAACTGTTCCAGTGGCTGCGGTAAGGCCCCGAGCAAGGCTACCTGCGGTACCCCGTGGCCATCTGCGGGCACTGATAGTGAGATATCGGTCTTCTTGTGATGTCGTACACTGTGGACGTCCCGTACTGTAGCGCCTGGGCACGTTTCCTGTCTATTGGAATCTTTCCCATAATCCTAAGATCACACTTCGTGGCACACGAAGGGCCCGTGCTGGGACCTGCTGTGTTTGACCAGCCTCCAGTAGCCCTAGCATTCTACCCCTCACAACGTCATCTGTATGTGTGCTTTGAGCCATTTTCAACACACAGTCACTATAAGCACGTCTGAAAACGTCTGCACACTTACAGGGTGTTTCAAAAATGACCGGTATATTTGAAACGGCAATAAAAACTAAACGAGCAGCGATAGAAATACACCGTTTGTTGCAATATGCTTGGGACAACAGTACATTTTCAGGCAGACAAACTTTCGAAATTACAGTAGTTACAATTTTCAACAACAGATGGCGCTGCGGTCTGGGAAACTCTATAGTACGATATTTTCCACACATCCACCATGCGTAGCAATAATATGGCGTAGTCTCTGAATGAAATTACCCGAAACCATTGACAACGTGTCTGGCGGAATGGCTTCACATGCAGATGAGATGTACTGCTTCAGCTGTTCAATTGTTTCTGGATTCTGGCGGTACACCTGGTCTTTCAAGTGTCCCCACAAAAAGAAGTCACAGGGGTTCATGCCTGGCGAATAGGGAGGCCAATCCACGCCGCCTCCTGTATGTTTCGGATAGCCCAAAGCAATCACACGATCATCGAAATATTCATTCAGGAAATTAAAGACGTCGGCCGTGCGATGTGGCCGGGCACCATCTTGCATAAACCACGAGGTGTTCGCAGTGTCGTCTAAGGCAGTTTGTACCGCCACAAATTCACGAAGAATGTCCAGATAGCGTGATGCAGTAATCGTTTCGGATCTGAAAAATGGGCCAATGATTCCTTTGGAAGAAATGGCGGCCCAGACCAGTACTTTTTGAGGATGCAGGGACGATGGGACTGCAACATGGGGCTTTTCGGTTCCCCATATGCGCCAGTTCTGTTTATTGACGAAGCCGTCCAGGTAAAAATAAGCTTCGTCAGTAAACCAAATGCTGCCCACTTGCATATCGCCGTCATCAATCTTGTGCACTATATCGTTAGCGAATGTCTCTCGTGCAGAAATGGTAGCGGCGCTGAGGGGTTGCCGCATTTGAATTTTGTATGGATAGAGGTGTAAACTCTGGCGCATGAGACGATACGTGGACCTTGGCGTCATTTGGACCGCAGTTGCAACACGGCGAACGGAAACCCGAGGCCGCTGTTGGATCACCTGCTGCACTAGCTGCGCGTTGCCCTCTGTGGTTGCCGTACGCGGTCGCCTTACCTTTCCAGCACGTTCATCCGTCACGTTCCCAGTCCGTTGAAATTTTTCAAACAGATCCTTTATTGTATCGCTTTTCGGTCCTTTGGTTACATTAAACCTCCGTTGAAAACTTCGTCTTGTTGCAACAACACTGTGTTCTAGGCGGTGGAATTCCAACACCAGAAAAATCCTCTGTTCTAAGGAATAAACCATGTTGTCCACAGCACACTTGCACGTTGTGAACAGCACACGCTTGCAGCAGAAAGACGACGTACAGAATGGCGCACCCACAGACTGCGTTGTCTTCTATATCTTTCACATCACTTGCAGCGCCATCTGTTGTTGAAAATTGTAACTACTGTAATTTCGAAAGTTTGTCCGCCTGAAAATGTACTGTTGTCCCAAGCATATTGCAACAAACGGTGTATTTCTATCGCTGCTCGTTTAGTTTTTATTGCCGTTTCAAATATACCGGTCATTTTTTAAACACCCTGTACTTGCTGCACCGTACTCTGACATGCACCAACACACCTCTGCGTATGTGGACTACTCCCAGCGCCACCGTGCGACGACCGCAGGTCAAATGCACCGCATGGCCATACCCCGAGGTGATTTAAACCCGCAAACCGCCCACCAGAGCATTGTTTCACCATGTATCAGCATTATCCTTCATTTATGAGCATGAGTGTAGAGAGACCCTCTCTAATTTTACCTTCAGGGCCTCTTCTCGAGATGCGTATAGAAGGAATCAATATTTTGACTGTCTGTTTTATGTACGGATGTTCTCGAACTTTTAACAAACTGCATCATGACACACCGCACCTCTCTTGCAGCGATCGCCACTGAAGTTCAATGAGCATCTACATGATGCTTTGGGGCTTACCCAACAGAGCTGTCACGAAATGGGCTACTCTTCTGTGGTTCCTCTCTGTCGATCCTAACTGGTAAATGACTCAGACCGAGGAGCAATACCCAAGTATCTGTCGGTCGTCAGTTTTGTAAGCTACCTTCATCGTAGGTGGCTCTGCTCTTCCTGGGGATTATTCTAATAAACTTTGATCTGGCACCTGTCTCTCAGTTTTATATCTTCTCCACTTTAATTCGCTCCATATCCCTAGCCCCAAATATTTTATTGATACGACTGAAGTGCTTCCTTGACAATTGTGTGATTATACGATAATAAGCATTTCGTCGTATTTATATTTTCTTTATATCGATCGTCAACTGCCCTTCCTCACCAAGCTTCGACTCTGTAAAGATCTTCTTGTATTTGCCTATAATTTTCTAACTTTGTAACTTTTCTACATAGAACACCATCATCCACGAAGGCTTCGCAAACATTATTATCAGCAAAGTAATTATACAGGGTATTCCATAGTTCATGTTACGCACTTTTAGAGGTTGTAAAGGGGACCTGATGGGTCAAGTGTTACACAGGAACTCGTGTCCGGTAACGTCATCCAAAGACGCTACAGAGAGTGTAAATGTATGAATATACACAAGGTGATGTGGCCGAGCGGTTCTAGGCGCTACAGTCTGGAACCGTGTGACCGCTACGGTCGCAGGTTCGAATCCTGCCTCGGGCATGGATGTGTGTGATGTCGTTAGGTTAGTTAGGTTTAAGTAGTTCTATGTTCTAGGGGGCTTATGACCTCAGAAGTTAAGTCCCATAGTGCTCAGAGCCATTTGAACCAATACACAAGGTGATTCCGTGATGATGTTACACACTTTCTAGGGTATTGGAGAGGAATAAATGCATCAATTTGAAGCAAGGGTCACTGTATCGGAAACGAACGAGTCGAAAGTTCTAAGCGAAAACCGTTCTGATACATTTGACAGTGAAATACTGTTGTTGCTAAGGTTGTAGGGCAGGAAATTTTCAGAGGGGGCAGTATGTACTTAAACAAGGAAAAAATGTCCCGCAAACATGGGCTCAAAAATGCATACCTTAAGTGCTATGAGGACCTGTTGAATAGCCGAGATGTCTTTCTCAGTAGCGAAGATGAACAAATGCTGATAGCTCTCTACGTATGCATTTTGAGCCCATTTTTACCGGGCCTTTTTCCTTGTTTTGGTCCATACTACCAGCTCTGGAAGTTGTCTATCCTACAGTCTTGGCAGCAACACTACCGTGGCAGGTATTCCACTGTCAGAAGCATCAGGACGGTTTTCGCATGTAACTTTCCACTCGTTCGTTTCCTGCCCAGCGATCCTTGCCTCAGATTGATACATTTATCCTTCTCCATCATCCTAAGAAGTCTGTAACATCACCACGGAATCATCCTCTATATACATACATTTAACAGACGCCGGAGCCTATAACTTTGAAGGTCTTTAGCACCGTTGGGTGACTTTCCAGACACAAGTTCCTATGTAAAAGTTGATCCACAAATTGCCGTCTACAACCTCTAAAAGTGTGTAACATGAATTGTGAAACGCCCTGTATATCCATACAACGGATATTAATCTCCCTATAACACTTTTTTTGGTAAAATGGTTAAAAATGGCTAAGCAAGAATGGCTAGACGACAAATGTACGGATTTAGAAGTATATAGCAATAAAGGAAAGATAGATACTGCCTAAAGGACAATTAAAGAGACCTTTGGAGAAAAGAGAACCACTTGTATGAATATCAAGAGCTCAGATGGAAAACCAGTCCTAAGCAAAGAGGGGAAAGCAGACAGGTGGAAGGAGTATATAGGGTAGCATTATGGAAATGGAAGAGGGTGCGGATGAAGTTGAGATGGGATATATGATACTGAGTGAAGAATTTAACAGAGTACTGAAAGATCTAAGTCGAAACAAGGCTCCGGGAATAGACAACATCTCGTTAGAACTACTGATATCCTTCGAAGAGCCAGCCATGACCAAACTCCTCCATCTTGTGAGCAAGACGTATGAGACGGGCGAAATACCCTCAGTCATAAAGAATAATGTAATAATTCCAATTCCAAAGAAAGCAGATGCTGAAAGGTCTAAAAATGACCGATGTACCAATTTAATATGTCATGGTTGCAAAATACTAACACGAATTCTCTACAGACGAATGGAAAAACGGGCAGAAGCCGACCTCGGATTCAGAAGATTTGTAGGAACACGAGAGGCAATGACCCGCGACTTATTTTAGAAGATAGGTTAAGGAAAGCCAAATCTACGTTTACGGCATTTGTAGACACAGAAAAAGCTTTTGATAATGGTGGGTCGAATACTCTAGTTCAATTTCTAAAGAATGCAGGGGTAAAATAGAGGGAGCGAGAGCCTATTTACAATTTATAGAGAAACCAGGTGACAGTCATAAGAATCGAGGTACATGAAAGGGAAGCATGGTTGGGAAAGGAGTGAGACAGGATTGTAGCCTATCTCCGATGTTATTCAATCTGTGTATTGAGCAAGCAGTAAAGGAAAGAAAACTAAAATGTGATGTAGGAATTAAAATCTGGGGAGAATAAATAAAAATTTTGAGGTTTGCCGATGACATTGTAATTCTGTCAGAGACAGTAAAGGATCTGGAAGAGCAGCTGAACGGAATGGACAGTGTCTTGAAAGGAGGATATAAGATGAACATCAACAGAAGCAATACGAGGATAATGGAATGTAATCGAATTAAGTCAGGTGATTCTGAAGGAAAGAGATTAGGAAATGAGGCACTTGAAGTAGTAAAGGAGTTTTGCTATTTGGGGAGTAAAATAACTGTTGACGGCCGAAGTAGAGAGGATATAAAATGTAGACTGGCAAAAGCAAGAAAGGCGTTGAAGAAGAGATAAATGTTAACATCGAGTACAGATGGATGATAAACTGTTTAGATAAGAAGAGAATGGAAGCTTTTGAAATGTGATGCTACAGAAAAATGCTGAAGATTAGATTGGTACACCACGTAACTAATGAGAAGCTAATGAACAGAATTGGGGAGAAAAGAAATTTGTGGCACAGTCCGACTAAAAGAAGGGGACAAGTCGGTTGGTAGGACACATTCTGAGACAGCAACAGATTGTCAATTTATTACTGGAGGGAAGCATTGGGAGGGGGGGGGGGGTTATCCTGCTGGGAAAAAATTCGTAATACAACTCTAAACTAGTGGCAGACATACTCAAACTGTAGCCTTCACCTACATCCTGGCAGGGAAAAGGTTGGGGTGCAAGATACTATCTTTTTTTTTGCGGGAATCACTTTCAGCTGACATGATGCTGCTGTTGGATGGAGAGCAGTTTCATAAGTCTATTACCTGTAAGCACACAGCAGAGGACTGTACCTATCGATTTTTGACATCAGAGTTGGCTACAGACACCTGCTCGACAATCACCCTCCAGTCCAGGCAATCAAAGCCAATACATGCAACTATAACTGATGGAAACTGCTTCATTGCTGTGATTACGTATCGAAATTGTCACGAAAAAAAGAAACAGCACTCGTAATCAACGGATCATAATGCAACACATGTACTGAGATTGGGAAAAATCATCGTAATGACACAACTACCACAAAAACTGACCCCAGAAAATTGCAGAGGGGCAGCAACTGCAGCTGTGTCCTCCTTGATGTGCAGTCACGAACTAACCAACTTGGAGCCAGTCTTACCATCCCGCTCTACCAACCCCCATCCCTCCCTCTCCTCATCGTAGGTAGGGATAGAGGCCTGTTCTGTCTTGTCACTGACGGTCTACAAAGAGATTCTTCTGATGGCATTGATATACTGTCTTCAGTCTGTAGAAATCAGTCACAGATAGACAAAAGACAAGAACAAGACACTTCATCAATCTGTTAAACGTAGACGTGACCTGACTCTCCTCCTGGAACAACAAAAAAATTCCTGAGAATCCTCCAGATTGCTTTTATCAAATGTCCACTGCTTAGAAAACAGGATGCCCTCTGCCTAAAGCGACCACAGACCCCGGAACAGCGTCTCACCGATCTGGCTGCAGAGTCTTCAGTACAATGCGACCCCGAAGAGCGTGTGGCTGGGCAGTCAGCGTTATTGACGCCGACAAAAGCCACACAGACCATAGAGCGCGATGCCGACATCCCATGGGACAAAACCGAGATAAATGAAGGCTATCCTGACCGTGGGTTGTTTGTTTGAAAGGACAGCTGTCACCTCCTATGGAACTCACCCATCACGCCTCCAGAGGCCCGAGAGCAAGCGCACGTCGTTCTGAGGGGAAAAAACACTGCGCTGTAACAATTGTATTAAACATCTCTTCTACTCAAGCATCTATCGTGACGATAATAAATGTCCTCTTTCCATGAAAACAGGCAACGGCCTTGCCGCAGTGGATACACTAGTTCCCATCAGATCACTGAAGTTAAGCACTGTCGGGCGTGGCTGGCACTTGGATGGGTGACCATCCGGGCTGCCATGAGCTCTTGATATTTTTCGGCATGCACTCTGCCTCGTATTGCCAACCAAGGAGCTACTCGACCGAACAGTAGCGGCTCCGGTCAAAGAAAACCATCATAACGACTGGGAGAGTGGTGTGCTGACCACACGCCCCTCCGATCCGAATCCTCACCTAAGGATGACACGGCGGTCGGATGGTCCCGATGGGCCATCAGTGGCCTGAAGACGGAGTGCTTTTTCCATGAAGATAGGAAATTAGTTTTATGAGCAAAATTGGTATAGGTGTTGGACTGCAGGTCGCAATTCGCATTTCAATATTTTGCGACATCCAACAAAATGCACCGCCGCCGATTACAGATGACCAGACTGCATACACATGTCCACCCCACGTAAAATCGGAAAAAAACTTCCACTATTTTCCTGTGGAAACTACCGATCACTGCAGAATGTCCTCATTATTTCGGAACCATCTCTGGAGTAAAGAAAAAGAGAGAATTTAAACTCTGAAGAAAAAAATGTATGTTAAGCATGTCTTTCAGCCTCATGGACAAATTACACGACCTAAGAGAATCTTTCACGGTCAAATCAGCGTCTTTAAATAAAGTGTCATGCACATGTGTATTACAAACATTTCAGATAGTTGAAATAACATTACAGAATACAACCTTTCATGCCATTTGCTCACATGTCGGAAGAAAACACTGTCATTTTACATTCGACAACAACATGCTATAATTCAAGAAAATATTATCGTTTTGTACACTGTAGCAGGTCCTGTTTTACCAATGAGATGATATACTACACTGGCTTTTAAGAATCAAATCATGAGAGCCTGTCTTGTAACAGTACATTCTGTGGTGTCACCGCCAGACACCACATTTGCTAGGTGGTACCCTTTAAATCGGCCGCGGTTCGTTAGTATACGTCGGACCCGCGTGTCGCCACTATCAGTGATTGCAGACCGAGCACCGCCACACGGCAGGTCTAGAGAGACTCCCTAGCACTCGCCCCAGTTGTACAGCCGACTTTGCTAGCGATGGTTCACTGACAAATTACGCTCTCATTTGCCGAGACGATAGTTAGCTATGTCATTTGCTACGACCTAGCAAGGCGCGATTATCAATTGCTATTTATATTGTGATGCATGTAACGTCAGACCGATGTTCACCAATTATGGATTAAAGTTAAGTATTCCAGAAGCTACGTACCTTTTTAGCTAGTATAATTACTTTACCTGTTCCAGACCTCACGCCAGCCTGCGTGAGCTTAAATGCGTGCCTTTAGGCTTCCTCTCCTAGTGGCTTGGCTGTCTTGCCAAGTCACAACAGTTTGGCGCCGAGGATTGGCGACGAACTAAATCGCGTTTGTACCACTTCTGCCCTGATTTACTTGTGTAATGGCTTCGCCACCATCTCCAGATGTACTGTCCGAATTTTATCGCTTACGGAATCAGCAGACGCAGGCCTTACTGGATGCCCTTGGACAGCTCGTCTAGGGTCAACGTGCAATGCAAAACGATGCGGCCGCCGCCGCTTCACCGCTCACGCAGCCACAACACGCAGTTGCACCACCTTTTCTTCCTTTTGATGCGGCACTGGAAAGCTGGACGGAGTGGTCACGCCAATTTGGATTCCACCTCGCCGCCTACAGAATTCAAGGTAACGAGTGGCAGCCTTTCTTATTATCGTGCATCGGCGTGTCCACGTACCGTGTGATAGTCAAATTGTTTCCCCAACGCGACGTAGCAACTCTGTCCTACGACGAAATTTTGTCTGCATTAGATGCATATTTCAAAGAATCAGTCAATGTAGTTGCAAAAAGGTATACCTTCTTTCGTACAAAACGTACGGCCGGTCAAACTAATCGGGAGTGGGTTGCAACTTTGCAAGGCCTTACTAGGGATTGTGCTTTTGCGTATGAATGTGGACTCCCTTATTCAGATACCATGGTACGTGATGCTATTGCACAGAACGTTTCTGATGTTCGTGTAAGGGAACAGATTTTGAAACTAGTCAGTCCCTCCCTTCAACAAGTGATGGACATATTGGATCGGCAGGACACACTTGACTTTGCTCAGGAATCATTTGAAACTTCACCACCCGTGTGTCAGGTTCACCGGACCGCCGGGCGCGCTGCACGGAACAGTAAAGTCCTAGCGCCCGGCCGCGCCAAAGCCGCCTAGCTCTCAGCCACGTGTCCCGCGCCAGCAAGCAAATGCAGTGAAATCATGCCCGCGGTGTGCTACTAGACATTCGCGTGAGAATTGCCCGTCACGCCGGACTATTTGCTTTTTCTGTAATAAAGAAGGACATGTTCAAAGTGTTTGCCAGAAAAAGCTCAGAACGGACACTCACAACCATTCCAGACCCTTTGCTTCGCGCCGGAATCGGAATCGAACCCAGAATACTCAGGCTCGTGAACCTTCGCCCATGGAAATTCATGTAGTTCATTCCACTCCGCCCAGTGCCACTCTCTCTAACAGTGACTGTGTTCGCCCCATAAATAGTGCGCCGACATCGCCGGAAATCCCGTCAAGTACCCAGTGATTCTGTACCAGTGTCAGTTCACGTTGCACGAGACAGTCGCTCTTGTCGTCAGCAGGACAATAAACTTGACTTGGACATTAATGGCCACGTGATACCATTCCAGCTCGATACCGGAGCTGCAGTTTCACTGATCAATCACGACACGTACAAACAGCTGGGCACACCTCCGTTGCGTGCTGCCAATGTTAAGTTACATAGTTATTCAGGACAAGCGATCCCTGTGTTAGGACAGTGCAGCCTTCTTGCAACATACAAAGGGCAAACGAAACTTGTGTCATTGCACGTCCTTCGTTCTTCTTCTGCAGTGAACTTGTTTGGTTTCGATTTATTTCAGTTGTTTAACTTGTCTATAGTCAATCAGGTCCTATCAGTGAACCAGACTGTGCCTTCAGACAGAGTTTCTCGTCTATGTGACGAGTTTACAGACATTTTTGCACCGGGCCTTGGTTGCGCTACGAACTATAAAGCACATTTGGAACTGAAAGTAAACGCGCAACCGAAATTTTTCAGAGCGCGCAATGTTCCCCACGCATTGCGTGATAAGGTCGCAAGAACATTACACGATTTGGAATCACAAGGTGTGACTGAACGTGTACAGGCTTCTCTCTGGGCATCACCCTTAGTAATTTTGCAAAAACCTTCCGGAAAATTGAGACTTTGTGTGGACTTCAAGGCAACAGTGAATCCACAACTAGTGATTGCAACTTTTCCTTTACCCCGCCCGGATGATCTTTTTGACAAACTGTGCCGGGGTAAATACTCTTCGAAGTTGGACCTAGCAGATGCGTACTTGCAAATACCGGTGGACGAAGACTCCCAGCGCGTTCTGGTGGTTAACACGCATCTTGGTTTGTACCGATTCAAAAGACTGCCATTCGGGTGTGCATCCGCCCCTGCCTTGTTTCAGCAATATCTACAAACTGTTTGTGCGTCCGTCCTTACTGCGGCTAACTATCTGGACGATATTGTGATCTCCGGAAAGACGGAAGAAGAACATTTAGCCAGTCTCAGAACATTATTTCAGGTCTTGCGACAAAATGGTCTTCGCTTGCGGAAGGACAAATGTGTGTTTTTTGCTCGGGACTTACCCTATCTGGGCCATGTACCCAATGCCCAAGGCATACATCCCACTCCAGAGCACCTCCGTGCCATACAAGACTTGCCTTCGCCGCAGAATTTGAAGCAGCTACAGAGTGTGCTGGGAAAAATCAATTACTATCATAAATATGTGCGTCACGCCTCTTCCATTTCAGCGCCGTAAAGGTGTTCCGTTCGTCTGGACGACGGAATGCGAACCCCTCTTTCGCCAGTTGAAATCGGTGTTGCTTTCCAATACTTGCCTTACGCCATTCGATCCCCAGAAACCTCTTTTGTTGATGGTGGATGCATCGGAATTCGGGATCGGTGCTGTGCTTGCGCACAAAGATGGTTCGCACGATCGCCCTATTGCCTTTGCGTCCAAATTGCTCTCGTCTGCGCAAAGAAATTATTCACAGGTCGAGAAACAAGCATTGGCTCTCGTATTTGGTGTTACAAAGTTTCATGATTTCTTGTATGGTCGTCACTTTACAATCATCACAGACCACAAACCTTTGACATCGCTTTTTCATCCGAACAAGCCTGTACCTCCACATACAGCGCAGAAATTCATTCGCTGGTCAATTTTCCTCTCGCAGTACCGCTACGATATCTTGTATCGGTCCACTGCTAAGCACGGAAACGCCGATGCGTTGTCCCGTTTACCTGTTGCTAAGGATAGAGCATTCGATTCCTCCGAACTTGCTTGCATGTTCGTTGATGCGGAAACCGATGACGTGGTCGAATCGTTTCCGATTGAGTTTCGTCGTATAGCTACAGCCACAGCTGCTGACCCTGTCCTTGCTACCGTGTTGCGTTTTGTTGCCACGCAATGGCCCTTGTCAAAGTCACGGATCGGGGATCCGTTGGTTCGCCGAATTTTTGCTCACAAGGAAAGACTTTTTGTACGACGTGGTGTTTTGCTGTTGCGTTCTGATAATGATCAGTCCAGGGTCGTGGTCCCACGTTCGTTACAGTCCACTGTCTTACGGCTTCTCCACCAAGGACATTGGGGTATAGTGCGAACGAAACAACTTGCTCGTCAGCACTGTACTTGGTTCGGAATCGATGCTGCGATTACGAATATGTGCTCTTCTTGGATGGCGTGTGCCGAACAACAATCCGCACCACCGCGGAAATTCTTTGCATGGCCGAAAGCCAGTGCCCATTGGCAACGCTTACACATCGATTTTGCTGGTCCATTCTGGAATGCTCGATGGTTGGTTCTGGTCGATTCATTCAGCAATTTTCCTTTTGTTGTCCGGATGCCTTCCACGACGTCATCTGCCACCATCCGAGCGTTATCCGCTATCTTTTGCATTGAAGGTCTTCCACAGGCTATTGTTTCCGACAATGGCCCACAATTCATGTCCGCAGAATTTCAGTCATTCTGCAAGGCCAATGGTATTCAACATCTGACGTACGCGCCATTTTCGCCACAGTCAAACGGTGCCGCTGAACGTTTGGTCAGGACTTTCAAGTCACAGATGTTGAAGTTGAAAGAGTTGCATTCTCGGGAGGACGCGTTATTGCTCTTTTTGTCCTCGTATCGCTCTCAACCCCGAGATGGTCGCTCGCCGGCTGAGTTGCTCCACGGTCGTCCTCATCGAACCTTGATGTCTTTGCTACATCCGACGCATCAGGTTTCTGTGCAGCGGCAGACACCTGCTTTTGCCCTAGGCGACGTTGTCTACTATCGTAACTATCGAGGTTCACGGCGTTGGCTCGAAGGGCGCATTCTTCGCCGCCTCGGCCGCGCTATGTATCTGGTTTTGGGGGTCTCTGGTGAGGTGCGTCGGCATCTCAATCAGCTGCGCCTCTGTCGTCACACGAGTTCTGCCGCTCCCCGTCTGCTTTCAGCGACGGTTCCGTCCGGTCAGCGCCCTGGGGACCCATCCACTGGCTCGCCTCAGCCCCAGGTGTTAGCGACGCTGCCTTCCATTTTGCCCCATGGCGACGTGCCGCCGCCTGTTCTCCCGCCGGCGACGCCCGCAGTGGACGCGTCGCTGCAACCGCCGGGCACCTCCCTGGATCACGCGCCGCCGATCGCTTCCCGTGACCCTTTGTCCTCCGCCATGGAACCCTTGCCCGCTCCGGACCACATGGCGTCTTCGCCCGTCGGGTGCCCCGACCCGATGGAGGTCGACCCTTCGGCCTCTCCTGTCTCTCTACGGGCGCGTACACCGCATGTTGGCGTGCAACCTGGACTAGGTTTTCAGGCGTTTCCTAGCTCCCCTCGGACCGAATGGCAGGGTGCGGGTGGGACAGCCTCGCCTGTTGTTAGGCTCCCCACCTCGTCGCATACGCCAACATGGGGTCCTCTCCACGGCGGGCGGAAGCCTTATACCACAACCGTCCGCCGATTTGCGGGGGAGGAATGTGGTGTCACCGCCAGACACCACACTTGCTAGGTGGTAGCCTTTAAATCGGCCGCGGTCCGTTAGTATACGTCGGACCCGCGTGTCGCCACTATCAGTGATTGCAGACCGAGCGCCGCCACACGGCAGGTCTAGAGAGACTTCCTAGCACTCGCCCCAGTTGTACAGCCCACTTGGTTCACTGACAAATTACGCTCTCATTTGCCGAGACGATAGTTAGCCTAGCCTTCAGCTACGTCATTTGCTACGACCTAGCAAGGCGCCATTATCAATTGCTATTTATCTTGTGATGCATGTAACGTCAGACCGATGTTCACCAATTATGGATTAAAGTTAAGTATTCCAGAAGCTACGTACCTTTTTTGCTAGTATAATTGCTTTACCTGTTCCAGACCTCACGCCAGCCTGCGTGAGCTTAAACGCGTGCCTTTCGGCTTCCTCTCCTAGTGGCTTGGCTGTCTTGCCAAGTCACAACACATTCTATAAAATTTTACCATGTCTTTCTCTTCTGATACTTCGATTCTTGCATTCTAGTTTTGTAAGCAATTCGATCATCACAACCTGTTTCACGCAGTCTACTCACATGTCATTATTATTTGAAGGTTTCACAATGAGCTATAATTCAAGTGGTGTCTACTTTACAATAGTGACAATAATAATAAAAACAGTCAAAATTCCACAGAAATAGATACAGCCGATTTCTACAGTTTTAAGAGGAAAATTAGTGTAGTTTTGATAGAACTGTAAGCATCAAAACTTTGACGACTTATACTTCTCCTTGTAATAGAAATTCCTATAATATTTTATTACGTCTCTCTCTCTCTCTTCCAATACATGGGAAAAACAAATACCGTCTGCATGTTGACATCGAACATACTACGTATACATGTATTGTTCCATTGGAGCTGAGGCCAGTGTTCAAAGTCACTTGCACAAATCTGCACTACGTTTTGTCGACAGTACTAAGGAAGACCATATCCTACAGACTATCCATCACAAGAGAGGGTTCCTGTGTTGTTCCTCCGTAACTAGTTTAATATATTTCTCTTTTTCGGGCTGTAACACATCCAAGCATTGTATGACTACATTTTTGTACACCGAGATACACTTCGTCTTTCCTACAATGACTTTGAAATCTGCATCAGGCGCTAAACTGCCGTTAGCATGTTTGGCTCTCACAGAAAGCTGATCATTGCATGGTATAAACTATGCAGCTCACACAACACACAGGACGGTAGAAATAAAACACAGAGACGATGTTCCTCACTGAAAAAAATGTGGAAAACATGACAACATATGGAAGCTGGAAGATTTTGTGGCATTCTAGAGCGCTTCCGACAGCTATTCGAAGGTGATGGCTTATACAGTTAATCTCGTCTTCCAGAGCGACAGTATAGTGGATGTCTCAGTGTCCCATTTTGAAGAGCTTTGTTTCCTCATTTTGCAGTCATGTACATGATTACTGTTCCTGTCTTGACCATCGCCAGAGGGTGCTGTCCACAACATGTGTGAGGTGGTAAAAATAAAAAGAGGTACTATTATCTTACTGGTGAAAAAGAAAAAAACATGTGGAGGGCATCACAGCATATGGAAATAGAACAAGTCTACAGCATTGAGGAACGCTTCCAAACAATTACGTGTAATCCTGTGTTCCACAGTTATAAGTAACAGTGACAATATCCGGTGTTCCACCAAGGCTCCTTCCATCTCAACCAAGTAGTGACAGTCAATCATTATGTGGTAACCAACAGCATACCAGCGGATGGACAGGATGGAAAACACACCATTGATATGGGACAATGTTCGTACCACAGTTCATGGTGCGATAAGTTTTACCAATTTTACCACATATTCTGTAATTTCAAGGCCAGCCAATGACACAGCAGATTGCTTCCCATTTTCTGTATCATCACTAAATGACCCCTCCGCTACTCTGCAGGTACCATGTACTAGATTGCGACCGCAGACAGATGAATGTGCAGTATGTCCATTTAGCCATATATACCAAAGTATACCAGACAGTGTTGTATCCCAATGCAATCAGGCTATCTACATATTTCCAGCACATCGATCGTAGTGCAAAATTTACCATTATGACTGGCCATCTTTCCCTGTGTGGATCGTTATCACAATTCTCGCATTCCTTGGATAAAGTCAGAGACTGACAGATCCCTCCCACACTGTCCTTGACCAATCCTCCCTGCAACACCGATCTTACTCAAGGCACCAATCCAAATGCAGTGGAAATTTTGTAGATAACTTAATTGCATTGATATAGGATGCTGTCTAGTATACTTTGGTGTATATGGCTGAATGAATGTACTGCACAGTCATCGATCTCAATTCTCAATCTAGTATACAGGGTGAGTCACCTAACGTTACCGCTGGATATATTTCGTAAACCACATCAAATACTGACGAATCGATTCCACAGACCGAACGTGAGGAAAGGGGCTAGTGTAATTGGTTAATACAAACCATAAAAAAATGCACGGAAGTATGTTTTTAACACAAACCTACGTTTTTTTTAAATGGAACCCCGTTAATTTTGTTAGCACATCTGAACATATAAACAAATATGTAATCAGTGCCGTTTGTTGCATTGTAAAATGTTAATTACATCTGGAGATATTGTAACTTAAAGTTGACGCTTGAGTACCACTCCTCCGCTGTTCGATCGTGTGTATCGGAGAGCACGGAATTACGTAGGAATCCAAAGGGAACGGTGATGGACCTTAGGTACAGAAGAGACTGGAACAACACATTACGTCCACATGCTAACACCTTTTTATTGGTCTTTTTCACTGACGCACATGTACATTTTTTTATGGTTTGTATTAACCAATTACACTAGCCCCTCTCCTCACGTTCGGTCTATGGAATCGATTCGTCAGTATTTGATGTGGTTTACGAAATATATCCAGCGGTAACGTTAGATGACTCACCCTATATAGTACTTATAAAGTGGTCGAAGCATTGTTTAGCAATGGTACAGAAATTGGGAAGCATTCTGCTGTGTCATTGGCTGTCATTTAAATTACAGTACGGGGAGGGACTGGGAGGGGATGGGGACAGACGTGCTGGTTGAGGGAAACTCATGACATCATCCGGCAGCTTTGGGTAATTAATTGATCGAGTTAGTTAATTTGCACATCAGTTTGACATTAAAAGTGTCCTAGCACCGCCCTTACCCTACTATTCCTGTATGGTGATGTCTACGATACAGACCTATAGTTGCGTACATCTGTTCGATGTGTGAACTGCACTTGGTATCGACAGTGAACTTTGGCAGACTGTTGCTAGAAGAAGAACAAGTTCTTGAACATATGTACAATCGTATAGGTAGGGAGAGAAACATATCTTCGGCTTGTACAATGAGCAGACTGCAGCTGTAAGTGTCGCAGAAGTTGAAAAGGAATCAGAAGTTGAGAAAAGAGTGAGTTGAGTTTGTAACTTATACCTGACGTTATTTAATCGCTACATTGAGCAAGCAGCAAAGGAAACTGATGAGAAGTTTTGGATGGGTGTTAAACTTCAGGGAGAAGAAATAAAATCTTTGAAGGCTGCTGATGACATTGCAATACTGGCTAAGAAGGAAAACAATGTGGAAGAGAATTTGAATGTAATGCATAGTATTTCGAGATGAGATTGTAAGATGAACAACATAAATAATTTGACAAGGGTTGAGAAGTTCCAGGGCACTCCTAATTCGGAGAATACTCTGTGAGGCCTATCCACACAGGGAAAGATGGCCAGTCGTAATCGTAAATCCTGCTCTATGATCGATGCGCTGGAAATATGTGGATAGTCTGATTGTATTGGTATATGACACTGTCTGGTATACTTTGGTATATATGGACAAAGAGACATACTGTATATTCATCTATCTGCGGTTGCGATCTAGTACATGGGACAATGAGACATCTACTACACTGTCGCTGTGGGAGATGCCATTAACTGTATAAGTCATCACCTTCGGACAGGTGTCGGAAACGCTCTAGAATGCCAAATGCCACGAAATCTTCCAGCTTCCATATGTTGTGATGTCTTCCACATTTTTTTCAGTGAGGAGCATCCTCTCTGCGTTTTATTTCTACCATCCTGTGTGTTGTGTGAGCTGCATAGTTTATACCATGCAATGCTCAGTGGCAACATTTCCAGACGGCCGAGTTTTGCGAGCTAATTGTGCAGGCAGTTTTGTTGGCTCCGGTCGGGAGGCAGCCACGTCCAGGTAGACTGACAAGCGCCGAGAAGTCGCCACTGGAATGGCCGGCGCATTGTATACCAGCAATAAAGTAGAGGATGGTCCCTTGTTAGGAAGGAAGCCTACAAAACAACTGTGAACGTTCTGCGAATTTCCGTAGGACATGCCACTGGCGCCCAGACGTCCAGGCTCTATCACAAAACATATTTCTGAAATCACAAGGCTTTTACCGAGTTTATGGCCGTTCTTTGGTAACTTTGAAATGGACAGAACAGGGGAGATAACAAGCTTTTTATGGAGGGGTGTGGTTCCATCCTGGTCATAGTGTTAGCAAAAGACACGGCGAAAACGCACGGGAAAGAGGCTGCGAAGCTGAATCTTTTTTTCTTTTCTCGCAATTAACTTTAAACTCTCCGATTGGTCAAATCGGTGCATGCAGAGCAAGGGGCGCTCTCCGAGCTTCGAATGCCGCGCTCCAGCTCGTGATTGGCTTGTGCTAAATTGGGTGAAGTCGAAGATGTAAATTGGCTTTTGCTACCGAGCTGAGGAGGAAAGCATATAGAAAGAGAAGATCACTCTTGTACTGGCGCTTCGCTAGTAAAAAACTGCGGGTCTCTACCTAAACGGTGAGACATGTGTCCTTTTCTAGTGTGCCACTTAGAGCCTGTGCCAGTCACCTTCTGAACCGTCAGAGGTACTGCTTCTAGCATCACGCACACAACGAGTGATGCGTGGGTGTACATATTTGTCTTGGGTCGGCCGTCTAAACATTTGACATATTCTGTCATGCATAGTTGTCGCACGGAGTCAAATTGGTTTGGCAGACCAGCAAACGGGCCCACCTGCGCACTGGAATCCACCAGGGTTTCAGAGGCTCATAGGAAAGTATCTGCATTCCGAATTAACCGAAGACGAGACCGCATACTTCCATTTTTTAGGGGCGTGCCATTAATAACAGATTGCGGCCGTCCATGACTTCAGTCGCCGAACGCTTAGTGGTGTGCCGCCCTGACCAGCAGGAGGGTAAAGTATTCGCTGCTATCGCATAGGGCTCCAATATATGCTTCTCAGCACGCTGTTCTTTCGAACCATATTTTTCTTTTTGGAATGGTTCAAATGGTTCAAATGGCTCTGAGCACTATGGGACTGAACATCTGAGGTCATCAGTCCCCTAAAACTTAAAACTACTTAAACCTAACTAACCTAAGGACATCACACACATCCACGCCCGAGGCAGGATTCGAACCTGCGACTGTAGCGGTCGCGCGGTTCCAGCCTGAAGCGCCTATAAGCGCTCGGCCACTCCGGCCGGCTTTTTGGAATGGTATAGATGCTTGATTGGGGGGGTAGTTGTTGTGCTATACCCCGGATTCACGTGTATGAAGTCAGATAAAGCGATTAGTGTTGCGGTTAGTGTCGTGTGTTGATCCCCAGCTGAACACTTTGTCCACCATAGACCCCATGTTAGTGAAAGCGTTTGTCAAATAAAAATGTTTGTTTGACGTTTCTTTAGTCATTTTTGTTGTCTTGTGATGTTAACGATGAATAAATCTATTGTCATTTTGATCACAACCTCTCTCTGATTTCTGATTATCAGTACCTTCCCATTTTATTATTAAAGTCTATATTTGAAATGTAAGTAGAACGCTTTGAGGGTAATGAAATGTAGTCTAAGTAAATCAGACGATTCCGAGGGGATTTCATTTCAAAATGATACGTTGATTCTAACCATTCCATTCACCTATTCTGTCCAGTCCCTTGTCGACTGTGACAAGACTACAATGCCACCATCAAACCACGAGGTGCAGTGCAGACAAAAAGAGAATAGAATAAACAGCGAGAGCTTCTTTTTCAGTTTGTCAACTATTGCACTGAGTATGAGTTAACAACTCCGAGGCAAAAGCAATGGCTCTCTCTTGTGCACCAATTCTGTCCGAAAACACAACGCCGATTCCGTAGGAAGAAGCATCGACTTGCAAAACTACGGACTAAGTAGGATCAAAATGTGTTAATATCTGTCACCAACCAAAGCATTTTTGAGTTCCTGAAATGCATCCTTGCAGTCATTAGTCCACAAAAAGGTACATTTTTGCGACGCAGGCGATGCAATGGAGCCGCGATCTGAGCGACATTCGGTATGAACCGAATATAGTACGTAATCTTGTCTAGTACTGACTGCAGTTCAGACGCATTGCGAGGAACAGGCAGGTCTCGGATTGGAAGCAAATGAGATTGGAGTGGGTGCACATCCTGCCTGTTTATCACATGACCTAAATACTGTATTTCAGTCTAAAAAAGAAGGCCACACTTTTCGAGAGGACACTTGAGTCCTTCATCTGAAAACACTCGAAAAAGAGTACGCAAATTGACAATGTGGTCATCTGGCGTACGACCTGAGACGACAATATCGTCAAGGTAGTTCGAACAAAATGCAGTCAGCTGTTCCAAGTAACGTTGAAAAATGGCGGGTGCGGAAACACTGCCAAAAGGCAAACGCAAATACTTGAACAGTTCTACAAGTATTCAATGAACTGTGGATGAAGCCCGACCAACAGGTATTACATGTACTGATCAAAAATGATAGTGCATTGTCAATGACTAGTTTCTAGCTGAAATCTAGATCTGCCAATACAACTGATAGCTGAAGTTTATTATTTACAAGTCCTACAAGTGTATTTACAACAAACACTTTCCTTGATTTTTCATACAATGGAATTTGCAAGTAGGGACATTGAGTGCTATTGCATCACATATCATTAAATCACTGTAAAAGTTGCAACTACACTTAAACTTACACTTCCTAGCCATGCCCCTTGATTCTGTGTACCACTGGCGGTACGTCTGTTTCGGCTTTTTCTGCAAGCGAAAGAACTGATCTCTAGCTGCAGCTACTTGGGCTTATTGGTGACAGTATTTAGTTAATGCTGCGATTACTTGGTCACAGACGAGTTCGTCAGGAAACGCAGTTGGGAATAGTTTTTGTATTAACCCGGACATCGGGGATTTCGCAATCGGAAAAAAGTATTGTACTTTGTAGTACCTTGAACATGATGAACTTGACAGTGTTCTTGGAACTGAATCACGTATTCAATCAATTACTCCTCTGTTTCCTTTAATTGCCGGAACAATTGGTATACTGGTCGGCGGCACTTGTTGGGCTGGTTGGTTGGTCGGTTGTGGTTGTGCAGCCGACGCAGCTTGTGCAGCAGTAGTTGTTGTACCGTCGACAGTTGGGTAGCAATTTGTTCATTCTGAAACTGAAAAGCTTGTCTCAGATCCTTTACATTGGCCGTCTGCGATTGAGGCGTGGGGTCAGGGGGTGGAGAGGGGTTGGAATTCATGGTTTACACAAATACGTTATGTCAAAAAGCAATCAAAGCCTCTGAAAAGAGGTATTTGATTAGTTCTGCGGCTCCCCTCCTGGAATACATGCAAGAACACAACAACCAATTAACAAATAAAACTTGAACACGATCACCCCTGCAAGCTGAAACACAAGCAAAATCTTCGGCCAAGTTGATTAGCTTCGATCGCCACTGTAGTCTTGTACCGCAAGGGAGCAAGGCAGAGGATATTGTGGGGGGGGGGGAGGAGGTGGGGGGGGGGGAGGAGGTGGGGGGGGGGGGAAGTAGCCTCTTTCTACATCACAATTGCACACGTGGATTAATACAGTTCTTTATTTACAGGAACAAGAAGCTGTTACTTAGCTTGAGTAGAGTCCCTGTTTTGGTATACTGGTCGGCGGCACTTGTTGGGCTGGTTGGCTGGTCGGTTGTGGTTGTGCAGCCGACGCAGCTTGTGCAGCAGTAGTTGTACCGTCGACAGCTGGGTAGCAATTTGTTCATTCTGAAACTGAAAAGCTTGTGGTCGGCGGAGCTCCACGATTTGCAGCGGTCGGGGAGGCCATCCACGGCTGTCACCTGACGTGTTACAGCGAGCTGATCTCATTCGCGAGGACAGACATTACGACTCGGCAGCTGGAGCTGTATCTGTCAGTCAGCAAAGGAAGTGTGGATGTAATTACCCGCGCTCTTGGATATTCAGAAGTGTGTGCAAAATAGTCCCGCGAGGTCTAACGGTGGATCACAAATTGCATAGAAAACACATTTTTCTTGATTTGTTGCAACGTTTTGAAACTGAGGGTTGGTTGGTTGGTTTGAGGAAGGAGACCAGACAGCGAGGTCATCGGTCTCATCGGATTAGGGAAGGACGGGGAAGGAAGTCGCCCGTGCCCTTTGAAAGGAACCATCCCGGCATTCGCCTGGAGCGATTTAGGGAAATCACGGAAAACCTAAATCAGGATGGCCGGACGCGGGATTGAACCATCGTCCTCCCGAATGCGAGTCCAGTCTCTAACCACTGCGCCACCTCGCTCGGTCTGAAACTGAGGGGAAGGGCTTCTTGTCCTGGATTGTGACAGGTGATGAAACCTGGGTTCACCATTTTGAGCTCGAAACTAAACGTCAGTCGATGGAATGGTACCATTCCCACTCCCCACAGAAGAAATTCAAAGCAACTGCTTCCGCCGGCAAGGTCAAAAAATGGCTCAAATGGCTCTGAGCACTATGGGACTCAACGTCTGAGGTCCTCAGTCCCCCAGAACTTAGAACTACTTAAACCTAACTAACATAAGGACATCACACACACCCATGCCCGAGGCAGGATTCGAACCTGCGACCGTAGCGGTCGCGCGGTTCCAAACTGAAGCGCCTAGAACCGCTCGGTCACACCGGCCGGGGCAAGGTCATGATCACCATGTTTTGGGACTGTGAAGATGTGATTGTCATTGATGTGATGCCAAGAGGAGGCACCATTAATTCATAAGCGTATGTCAACACGGCGCGTTTCGTCACAGGGTTATTTGGTAACCGTGATAGCGTTACGGAGATGTTTAGCAAACTCAAGTGGTAGACTCTGCAAGAGAGGCGCTCTGCATCGCGGTGTAGCTTGCTGTCCAGGTTTCGAGAGGGTGCGTTTCTGGACAAGGTATCGAATATATTGCTTCCCCCTACTTATACCTCCCGAGGAGATCACTAATGTAAAATTAGAGAGATTCGAGCACGCACGGAGGCTTTCCGGCAGTCGTTCTTCCCGCGAACCATACGCGACTGGAACAGGAAAGGGAGGTAATGACAGTGGCACGTAAGTGCCCTCCGCCACACACCGTTGGGTGGCTTGCGGAGTATAAATGTAGATGTAGATGCAGATTAACAAAACTCGGGACGCGCTTCCGGCGACTTCGGCGCCACAGCCACCCAGGAGATGTTTTACTGCAACACGATAAAGCTCGGCCCCGCACATGTCTGAGTACTACTGAACACATCACATAACAGTGTTGGACAGTGTTACCCCATCCACCCTACAGCCCTGACCTAGCCCCCTCGGCCTTCCACTTGTTTGGGACATTAAAGGATGCCATTCGTGGAAGACATTTGGAGGTCGATGAGGAGGTGATTCACACAGTGAAGCATTTGCTCCGCCACCGGGGCAAGGATTGGTACCGACAGGGGATACACGCCCTTGTTTCGCGCTTGAGGAAGGCCGTAAAATGGGGTGGAGATTACGTGGCAAAATATGATATGTAGACTGAAACGCCTGGTTAAATCCGCAGGAGAGAACAGGGGGTTGGAATTGTGAAAAGGGGCCAAAAATGAGCGGCTGTTAGTTACACTGGTACACATATAACTTTATTTAGTTGCCCAAACGTTACAGCGCAAATTCCGAGCTTAACTATCGACTGAATATGTCACACAATCTTATAGGTTAAGGGCACAACCTCTTTCATTTTTAAAACGGCTGAAGGCCCATGATTTAAAACACAACTACAATAAATTTTCAAAAGGGCAGAAAACGCAAGGTTTTGTCCTTAAATGATATTTCAGATGAGGCTGAAGGCCCAAACAATCTAAAACTTGACAAGTAAGGAATTTTTTAGCCCGCATCTCGTGGTCGTGCGGTAGCGTTCTCGCTTCCCACGCCCGGGTTCCCGGGTTCGATTCCCGGCGGGGTCAGGGATTTTCTCTGCCTCGTGATGGCTGGGTGTTGTGTGCTGTCCTTAGGTTAGTTAGGTTTAAGTAGTTCTAAGTTCTAGGGGACTGATGACCATAGATGGTAAGTCCCATAGTGCTCAGAGCCATTTGAACCATTTGAATTTTAATTTTAAAATGGCTGAAGGCCCATGATTTAAAAACACAAGTATAATAAATTTTAAAATGCAGAAGGCCCAAAGCTTTATCCTTAAATAATTTTAAAAAAGGAGGCTGAAGGCCCAAACAGTCTAGGACTTAACAGTAAGGAATTTTACTTTTAAAACGGCTGAAGGCCTATGATTCAAAACACAAATACAATAAATTTTTACAAAGCAGAAAGCCCAAGGCTTTATCCTTAAATAATTTTTTTAAATGAGGCTGAAGGCCCAAACAGTGCAAGACTTGACAAGTAAGGAACTTCCAATTTTTAAAACGACTGAAGGCGCATTATTTAAAACCCAACTAAAAACATACAAATTGAAACCGTCGGCTATGAGCCATTAAAATACACAATAAAACGCCAATAAGAAAAGGCAGTACAGTCAGCGGCGCTCCTCAGAGGTTTTCGGGGGTCGGTCTGCACTCGAAATATTAACGTTCGCTTAGGGGAGACAGGTAGTCGGCCCAACTATATCCGATCCGCCGGCAACCCAACCAAGAGACAGTCAACGGACCCACCGACAAGACGACTTGCTTTCCACCCGACCAGTACACAAGGAACTCCAATGCCAAAACGCAAAAGGCGTAGCCGCCCACAACCAAGTATGCATAAGCTGTCACAACTACACATACACGTGTTGGACAGCGACAACACGATAAGGATAGGACACTGTCTGAATTTTACGTCAGCGGCCAGGGCAGGTAACCGGAACGCTAACGGCCACAAGGCAAAAAATTCTACTGGTGCACTTGGACTTCAAATAACCAAAATACAGTTAAACTCCACCGGATGGTGGTCACACTTTCGCCAACTCTAACACTTGCTGTTGCTCCCGGGAATACCCCCAACAGCCAACCATGAAAACCAAGGGTACAATGTGAACAGAATGGCTTCGATAACTAAATCACCACTAAAGTTTGATGCCCTGGGTCGGTGAGCCACGAACCTCGCAGCAATCTGAACAGCTCCCACACACTCCGACACTGCGTAGAGACCGCCAGCGGACCCGGCCCACTGCGCCGCGCGGAGATTTCCTGGCTGATCCACACCGACCGACCGACTGCCGCAAACCGGCTAGCCGGAAACTGTAAGCACCAGACCAAAGATAGTACAAGGTGCGAATATCGATACACACCGCTGCTGCCACACGTAGAAAGAGGAAGAACCACGGCATAACCGCAATAACCGCGGGAGACCAAACGCAGAGTAACTGTCAAGGTTTAAACCAACGCATAAGCCGGGGCCAGCACGACTCATAGAAAAAGCACGATTCTTTCGTGTGTGTAATTCTCATTATGTTCAATAAAGAATTGTTGGAGAAAAACATGTTGTGCATTACTTTGTGGGCAACACTCGTCCTGTCGTAGCCTATGACGAACTAGACCCGCTCTGCGAGTAAACTGACGGACACCAAACTGGATAACAGAGTGAGCTCCACAGAGGGCGTTGTCACTGTGTTGTTTGTAGGTGTGTCTCTGGCCTCCCTCGCGGTAGGTGCGCTTGATCTCGACTAATCGATCTTCGCGCTTCAGTTTTGCCGATCGGTGTGCTGGCGACAGCTTACGCCAGCACAATTATTATTAGTTCAGTAGCAATGGTTGGCATGTATAAGAGAATCAGTAATTGTCAGTGATGAGATTCATAGACCATACAGGAAGCTACTGACGCTGTTAATAACAAGCTAATGTGCAGTGTTCCTCAGTCTACTTTAAGAAGGACAGTAAGTGGCAAGAATAAGCAAAAGAATTACGTCGATTCCAGTAGACACTTCTAATACAGCCAGAATCTGAGCTCTTATAGGACATTAAAGACTTTGAATCTTGGCTTTTTGAACTTAACAATGAACGACGTAAGGAAGCTGACATTAGCCAAGAGGAATCTAATTGGCAATCGATTCTGCAAACAGACCTCGAAAGCAAATAAATACTTGTTTAATTTAATCAAATAAATTGTGACTTAGGAAGTCGGGATGAGGGATACACTTAGCATGGAAGGACAAGGCATCTATAATGTAACTCCTTCAACACAATTACCAAATGAATAAATTGACAATTTATTTAAAGACAATATATGTAAAACAGCAAAGAGTCAATCAACAAGTGGCTGTCTTTAAGACAATACCAAAATATCACAGGTATCTTGCTTCTCAAGCAAGGCAACAAATTACTATTACGAAAACTGATTTAAAGAGATGAGCCACAGAGATTCCAATACTTAAAAGAACAATAAATTACAATCAGAAAGTGATTTAAAGAAATATTGCACAGATAATTTATTTAAAGGAGGAATAGTTTTCAATACGAAAGTGATTTATGAAACGCACACTAGTTCGTTAAGAACCCAAATAACACATGCAGCACAAAATTTACAGTTTAATAAAATTCACTTCCAAGCAAATAAAAAACTTTTTTATTTTTAATATACATGAAACACATTAAATGTTTACCATACGGGCAGTGACGCCAGGCTGCCCTAGGCAAAAGGTGACGTAACTTAAAATGCCGGAAGCAGCAGACCCGCCGCCCAAAACAACAGCTAAACCCCGGGACCCAACCGGGAGTCACTTCCCATTAAACGGCACGTCACACCTTCTGTGCACCGAAGCGGAACGTGACGTAGCTCCCACACACCTCAACTCTCAGAAAACTGGAACACAAACAGACCACAGAAGACACGGCAAACATCAATTTATATAAGTTAAGAGATCAATAAACAACAAATAAATGAAGAATCTATGGCTCTTTTATTAATACTGAGTGAGTGCTTTCAAATAAATGCTCGTGTATTGAAACGTCCCCTTAGAAAAATTATAAATGAGTGTGCTTAAACTGACAGACAATATTTTTAGCGCAACGCAATCTGTCTTTCAAAAATCCCTACAAAAGAATGGCCCTGACTAACAATAACCTATACCTTTCATGAATCACTTACCTCACAAAAATCTTCGTTACTCAAACTACTGCAATACAGCGTGCGCCAATACTGCTAGCTGAATAAAAGATTCTAACTACTGAAGGCACTAACTACTGATAGGCATAGTTAGCAAATGAAAGATTTTGATAGAGAACAAACAATGTATTTACCTTAATAGTGTTCAAACGTCATATATATATATATATATATATATATATATATATATATATATATATATATATCAGTTCATGAAAATTCGTGAATGACTCGTTCATTTGAACGACTCTAAATAAAGAATCGTAGGAATCGAATCGTGATACGGACGAATCGTCGTTCAAAAGAATCGTAAGAACGATTGCGTGTTTCCGAGTCGTGACGATTCCAAGTTCAACGATTCATCGATTGTTAGTACGCTATGCTTCGAAGGCAACTTACGAATCATGCCGAGTCGTGCCGAATGATTACAACCGCCAGATGGCAGTCAAGTGGAGGATGCGTGTGAACAAGGGAAGCTCGGAACGAACAAAAGAAGTTCGTGGGCCGTAATATTACTCGTGAAAACCAAGCTGACACTTGGCGGTGTCGTCTTCTCACGTAAATAGTAGTGACAGCGGCAAGTTCTCAGACAAATTAAAAGCAAAATACCTATGCTTTGTATTTAGAGGAAATGAAAGTTAAGCTAAATTTGCCTTGTGTGTGTGTGGGGGGGGGGGGGGGGCTGTCAGCTGCGTTATGAATTACAAGGGTGATGTGGACTTGGAAAGACATCTTAGCACAGAAAAACATAGGATGATATGAGTCAAACCTCGTCTGCCTCGCTGCTAGATTTTGTTACTATAAAACAGACGTCTGTAGTTAGATACGTTGAAGCCACACAACCAAACTGGCATACCACGTAATTTTGCTTCACCTTTCGCACAAATCGACTCCTCTTTCCTGGCATACTGAAATAAAACAATAGATGCAATCAAATCAAACGTGACCTTTCATCAATTAAGGCATTAGACGTATAAGTCGAGAATAACACTCTTAACGCCAAGAAAATGGCTCTGAGCACTATGGGACTTAACATCTATGCTCATCAGTCCCCTAGAACTTAGAACTACTTAAACCTAACTAACCTAAGGACATCACACAACACCCAGTCACCACGAGGCGAGAAAATCCCTGACCCCGCCGGGAATTGAACCCGGAAACCCGTGCGTGGGAATCGAGAACGCTACCGCACGACTACGACCTGCGGACTGTAACGTCATATGCATGTTTACTCATAAATAAACTATTTCTGGCATATCTTATCATGGCACAGTTCGATTCTAACCCCATTGACAATTTCAGACTTCTCCTGCCATCTGTGAGTAAGACGTAGAACTTTTTGCATTCCGTAAGAATCGTGCCATCGCAGACTAGAATGAATCGTGAAAGAATCGTGAACGAATCGTAGGAATCGATTCGCAATGTGATATTGAATCGTAGGAATCGAATCGTGAAAAAGAATCGTGTTGCCCAACTCTAATGGACACACGTCCAGATCATCCGCTCTCAAAACTCTGCCATCTCTCTCCCCACATCCACCACTGCTGCCGGCTCACCTATAACTGCGCAACGCTACGCGCTGTTGACAGCCAACTGCCCAACACTACAATAGCAAATTCCAACAGTGCAAACCAGCCACAGACTGCACACAGCACAGCCAGTGATTTTCATACAGAGCGCTACGTGGCGTTACCAATATAAAAACCTAAACAGCCTACTTACAGTATAAAGGAGCTACGCACAAATGACTACCTTTACAGAATACGAATCTTTGCTAATAACTGAGCACGTGCTTTCAATAGAACTGACGAAAATTTTACAGCAATATACAAGGTACGTCGATTTGATGGCAATGAAAATACAGTGAAAATCTCATACAGACAATACATTAACTTCTGGATACTGCCCTATATATATATATATATATATATATATATATATATATATATATATATATATATGAAACACGCACACCTTCGAGCTAATCAGCTTCCTAATAGTAATCCAACCAGCAGTTTTTAAAAAGAAATAGCAGCTGCTGGTTTCCATGCGGTTACACTCTCTGCCGGCTACTCTTATTTCAACAACACGCACATTAGGGCAAAAAAGCAACAAGTACACTGGCTGCAACGCAAATCGTTCAACGAAACGAAGCCACCAAAATCACTTATACATTCGATGGAGAGTATTGCTCGAGATGGTCTCCAGGGATGGGTCTCTCCGAGGAAACGGGTACCAAAGCAGTGCGACGAACAGCTCCCGGAGTTGACATCATGCAGGTCCACCACAAACTCGCGACCTCCTTGCGAGGTAGATCCGCCGTGCCGCTGCTGGCCGAGCACGTGTGTTTTCCTCTTTCGTCCACGCAAGCTCGTCCTTGCTCCTCGTAGCGAGTCCAACACCAACTGCCACGAGTGCGAAAACACCAGCGAGATCACAACAGGGGCAAAGGTACTAGTACAGCCGGGTAATCGATAGTATCGCTCCAAAGGGCTGGTGTGACAGAAAAGGCGCACCACGGCTCACAAATAATGAACATTTGAAGGCGTTACTATACTTCGACAAACCACACTTTTTTGATATTTACTTATGACGTTTGCAAGAAAAGTGAATCTCTTATAGATGGCATAAGCGTTTGAATCTGGTGGTGTCTATTCTTTCGGACATGTTCGAAAGAAGAGACACCACCAGCTTCATATAAACGATATGCCTAGATGGGCTATGAACCCACAACCATCAGTGCAGATGCACTTTTACATTCGACCTCCAGCAGAATCTAAAATTAACGAGCACCGACAACATGGACGGGGGTTGCGAATGAGTGGTGTCGGTGGAGGTGCGTGCCGGGTTAGCCCGCACATTTGCAGTTAGCCCTACGTTCGGGTGGCGCAGAGGTTAACGCAGCTGCTTACAAGGGAAGCTCCCCATCGCACCCCCCTCAGATTTAATTATAAGTTGGCACAGTGGATAGGCCTTGAAAACTGAACACAGATCAATCGAGAAAACAGGAAGAAGTTGTGTGGAACTATGGAAAAAAATAAGCAAAATATACAAACTGAGTAGTCCATGCGCAAGATAGGCAACATCAAGGAGACTGTGAGCTCAGGAGCGCCATGGTCCAGTGGTTAGCGTGAGCAGCTGCGGAACGAGAGATCCTTGGTTCAAGTCTTCCCTCGAGTGAAAAGTTTACTTTCTTTATTTTCGCAAAGTTGTGATCTCTCAGTTCGTTCATTGACCTCTCTGTTCACTGTAATAAGTTTAGTGTCTGTGTTTTGCGACCGCACCGCAAAACCGTGAGATTAGTAGACGAAAGGACGTGCCTCTCTAATGAGAACCGAAAACATTTGATCACAAGGTCATAGGTCAACCGATTCCTCCACAGGAAAACACGTCTGATATATTTTATACGACACTGGCGACGGCATTTGCGTCATATGACAGGAATATGTTGTCGACCCACCTAACTTGTACACTTCGCGAATGGGTAAAAAGATTCTCCTACCTTGCCCGATTTTGTCACATAAACTGCAACAAATGAATGCAACAGTTTCACAGTCGCACAGTTTTCCCTGTGCTCTGTCAAAACATATGTTTTTAACATTTCCAAATTTTTCCGTTTAGGTGTAGCGTCCCCATACTATGGCGCAGTTACCTCGCATCGGACGGACGGACGGACGGACAGATAATAATTGTCTGAAAATCAAAAATTAAACGTTTCTTTCGAGGGAAGACTTGAACCAAGGACCTGTCCTTCCGCAGCTGCTCACGCTAACCACAGGACCACGGAGCTCCTTGGCTCACATTTCCTTGATGTTGCCTATCTTACGCATGGACTACTCAGTTTTTATAATTTGCTTATTTTTTTCATAGTTCCACACAACTTCTTCCTGTTTTCTCGATTGATTTGTGTTCAGTTTTTCAAGGCCTATCTACTGTGCCAACTTAAACTAAATCTGAGGGGCGTGCGATGGGGAGGTTCCCTTGTTAGTAATAGGGAGCTCCTGGGTTCGAGTCTGGGACACATTTTCCCTCATCACCGCTGATCCCGCACGAATCCCTGATTCAGATGATATCATCAGTTCCTCCCCTTTCCCTTCATTTCTCCTTCTTCCACGTTCAATTTGTATAAGAGTCCGTCATTTTGGCCAAAGGCTCTCATGACACTGCCTAAACTTTCCAACAACACACTGTAATAATCTTGTAAGCTATGATATAGTTTTCTTTACTGAGTCGCTATGTAGTTAATAGTTTTTTATGTTAACTCTCTAAAAATAAACCCTGTAATTAAACAAACTAACCCACCGTAGAATTTTTCCCTTACGGTGCAGCAGTTTAGGACACGTTCCTCTGCCTTGCCGTAGTGCTAACACCAGTTCCTGTCAGATCACCGAAGTTAAGCGCTTTCGGGCTGGGCTAGCACTTGGATGGGTGACCATCTGGTCTGCCGAGCGCTGTTGGCAAGCGGGCTACACTCAGCCCTTGTCAGGCAAACTGAGGAGCTACATGATTGAGAAGTAGCGGCTCCAGTCTCTTAAACTGACATACGGCCGGGAAAGCGGTGTGCTGACCACATCCCTCCATATCCGCATCCAGTGACGCCTGTGGGTTGAGGATGACACGGCGGCCGGTCGATACCGTTAGGTCTTCCATGGCCTGTTCGGACGGAGTTTACTTCAGTTTAGTCCTCTATTGATAAACGTAGAAGCTCAGTGTCAAAATCGGGAGAGTTCACTGTTATTTTTGTTCTTAAATTAACTGCATGACACAGCGACTCCTAAAATTTTCGGTCTATGCTTTCAAAGTCTATATTTTTCTGAATTGCAATTTCCCGGCCCTTATGCTAAAAAAAATGTGCTATTCATGATGTAAACCGATTATTATTATTATTATTAAGTTCAAATATTTTATTTTACACATACTGCGGCACTAAACTGTCACTTATTTATCATTATATTCAAACATTTTGTGTATTTTATTGTTATTACTATGAATACAGTAACCATATGATGGACGTTAAAAGCGAAGGTGACGGCAAGTTGTATTTGCGGGAAAAAGGATGGCAAGGGGCGGATAGGGGACGGGACGGGGGGGGGGGGGGGGCTGCAGACAGAACTGCTCCCCATCTCCTGCCTCCAGAAGTGTATCCTAGATCCGTGCCTGGATAGACAAGGAGAGGTTTCACTTACCACAACACATTAAAAGTAAAAAGAACGAATTATGTCGTCTGTTTACCAGATTGTGCTCCACTGGATATCAAACAACAATGAGAAGACTCAGTGTTACACATAGGATATACCTCTCAACGACACATAGGCACTAGTAGAAAGCTAGGACACATGGATACTGTTGTAGATCACCTCACTCACTGGAAGCGCCCCGCCAGAAACTTCTTCGGTCCGCGCGTGGTGCTACCCGGTACCAATGTATCCAAAAAAGCTGCGGGCGAGAATGCGATTTTTTCAGAGGGTCATTACTCGGATTCTACAGATCACAGAGACAATCGGTCGGATGTTTTTGACAACCCTTGGTCTAGCGACCTATTGGAACAACAGACGTACTGTACCTATCCAAAAACTACATTGTCAAAAATTTAAACATGACACATATCCTCAAACCGAGCCAAACTGAGAAAATCGGTTGCTTCTTTTGCATTAGTTGTGGTGTAGGGTGGACCTGAGGAGGCTTACAAAATAACCATATGTTCTTGTTCGGTCCCGAGAAAGTCCCAAAAAACCATGATTTTTGGGTACGTAGATCCTAGAAACTTTTTTCGATAGCCTTATCCGTTAACGAGATCCAGATGTTCATAGTTACCGTACTCTTGCACGTAATATTCTGTTTGATACATGAATATAGCTTCAACCGTCGTAATGAACACATGGTAAGGGTCGAGGGTCATCGCAGGGGTATGTTTTTACTCATCATGCGCTTTTGTACACGATTGTATCATCGTTAGCTGAGGGCAAGGAAATGCAGAAATGACAGGACAGAGAATGTATGGTTTATGTAATGCAGTACAGTGATATTGAGAAAGAGAAAGAAGCTGGTAGTATTGGATTATAAGATCAGTGGTCAACATCATGAACATGTTACACTGTATACGCATTTGGGGTTAATACCCAGAAGGATAGTGAAATATGAGGAGTACTTAATATTGGTGTTGAGGAATGCGAATGGGAGATTGATCTGTTTGGAAGAATTCTGGGAAAGTACGGTGCAACTGTGAAGAAAACCACGTACAGTACGTTGGTGCGACCAATTCTAGACGAATGTTCCAGTGTTTGGATTCCTTCTCAAGTAGGCATGACGACAGACATCGCCAAATTCATGGGCATACTCTTAGTATATCGTAATAGGTCGGAACAGCATACACGAAAGTGTTTTCGAGGAAGCTGAATGCAAAGTATTGGAAGAGACACGACGTACTTACGCTTCACGGAAGTTTGTTGAGTAAATTTAGGGAATTTGTACTGGAAGAAGATCGTGCGACCATTACGCTGCCACCGTCGTACATGTTGTACAGGGATTATTCGAGTCCGGTAAGAGCGATTAGGGGAGCGTACAGGAAGGCTTCCCTCTCTGAGTAGGCGAGTGCACCGAACAGAAAATCGATTACGTCAGTACGACGTACTCTCCGCTATGCATCAGCAAAGAACTGACGCAGATGTAGAACGTTTTCAAAAGTCAGCTGCACGACACCCATTACGTCGTCGTGTCGGTCTCCCGTTTATCTCTTGCAGTCTAGTAAAGAGATTACTCCGTCCGTTTATCACCCATCCATTCGTCTGGCTACAATCGCTCTGTCCCCCGTTCCGTTTTCATTGCGGTCGTAATCTCGTCTTCCAGCCGCATTCTCTTCCGTTATCCTGTTGCTTGTATATCTCTCTCCCAGTAATTCCCAACGTTAGTGTTTAGATTGCTCCCTGAGCAACCCGGAATATCAGCTTGATTTCTGCACTAAAAATCCGTGCCTCGCTACTTCATCTTAAAACTCGCACACTCATTTGCAAAATGTCCATGTCAGACACGGCGGATACTTTAATCCAACATATCTATAAAGTTCCTGTCATTGTCTAATTGAAAGTCCCGCTTTCGTTTTAAAATGTGCCAGTACCTTCTAACTTTAGACTATCAGTACATATTACTTCCTGTCTCCGGTTTTAATGCCCTGCAAAACGTTCCCCTATGCAGGAAATTTGATAACGCCGTATGACTATTTTTAGTGAAATACGAGGGTCCCTCTAAAAGAAATGCACACTATTTTTGTAAAAATACAGTTTTCATTCTGCATGTGTGAAAGTTTTACAGTGTGTACATATACCCTTTCCGCTTGTTTTCAAACTTAGTTCAACCTGTTCCCGTGAGTGGCGCCGTCACAGCATGTCTTCAAAATGGCTGCTACACTTGACGTTCGTCGGAAGCAACGTGCTGTCATAGGATTCCTGTGCTGTGAAAACGAGACAGTGTAAAACATCCACAAGAGGTTGAAAAAGGTGCATGGAGATGCTGCTGTCGATCGCAGTACAGTTAGTCGGTGGGCGAGGAGGTTACGTGATGAAAGCGGGCACGGCAATGTTGAGGATTATCCTTCTTTTTTTTTTCCTTTATTGATTTCAATTCCCCCCGAAGGGGGCGGGCTGGCAGCAGCTTAGTATGCCGCTCTTCAGTCTACAGACTTTGTGAGAAAGATGAAGAGAATAAATAATAAAAACAGGCGATAAAATCGGAGACTTAAAGAGTAACATGGCGAAAAGAAATCGTGGAACTTAAAACAAAGAACAGAGGGATGATGACGCTAAGAAAATACATACAAAGCAGACAGGTAAAACAATAGACAGACAACTAAAAAAAACACGGCGACAGTCTGGTTGCTGTTCGCAAAAGACACAAAATTCACACCCAGCGACAGCATGGTTTCTGTTCGAAACATGAGAAAGACGAACAACACTGAACAGTCACTGGAACACTGCACTAAAAAGTTGGCAAATTTGATATACCACAGCCGAGAGCAAGTGGAGGGAAACTGGACAGATGATGGGAAAATAAAAAAGGGGAGGGGAGCCGGGAAAGGAGCTGATGGAGGATGAGGCCCATAAGAGGGGTGGGGGGCGCTGGGCAGACGCGACAGGGAGTGGGGTAGGCAGAGGAGGGGAATACAAAAGGACTCGGGGGGGGGGGGGGGGAGAAGGGAGGTAGGGAGAGGTTTAGTGGGGAGAAAACAGGATGGAAGGGGGGAAGAGGGAGCCCAGGGAAAGGACAGAGGAAAGGAGGGGGAGTGAGGATCAGAGTTGATAGGAGGGATAAATGGAGGGAGAGAGGGCATCATCCGGGAGGGGGAGTTGATGGAAGCCACCTTGGGAAAGGAGATGGAGGGTGTAGAGATGCAGGGTAGAGGGGGGAAACAACAGTGAAGATGTGGCAGGGGGCGGGGATGGGAGAGGAGAGGAGCAACCAGGGGGTGAGGGGGTTCAAGACGGCGGGAGGTGTAGAGGATGCGGATATGTTCGAGGAATAGGGGCAGATGGAGGAAAGGAATGAGATCATAGAGGATCCACGTGGGGGACGGGAGGCGTATACGGAAGGCGAGGCGGAGTGCATGACGCTCAAGGATCTGGAGGGACTTATAGAATTTGGGGGGGGGGGCAGATATCCAGGCAGGACTGGCATAACAGAGAATGGGACAGATTAAGGATTTGTAGATGTGGAGGATGGTAGAGGGGTGCAACCCCAATGTCCGGCCAGAGAGGAGTTTGAGGAGTCGGAGGCAGTTGTGGGCTTTGGATTGGATGGAGCAGAGATGAGGGATCCAGGTGAGGTGACGGTCAATGGTGAGGCCAAGATAGGTGAGGGTGGGGGTGAGGCGGACAGGACAGGTGCAGACAGTAAGGGAGAAATCCAGGAGCCGGAAGGAGTGAGTGGTACGACCTACGGTGATTGCCTGGGTCTTGAAGGGTTGAATTTCAGGAGCCACTGGTTACACCATGCAGCAAAAAGGTCAAGGTGATTCTGGAGAAGGCGTTGGGGCCGTTGGAGGGTAGGAGCGAGGGTGAGGAATGCAGTGTCATCAGCATATTGCAAGAGGTGTACTGGAGTGGGGGGGGGGGGGGGTTGGGGCATATCTGCCGTGTACAGGAGGTAGAGGAGAGGGGAGAGGACAGAGCCCTGGGGCACACCTGCAGAGGGGTAGAAGGTGTGGGAATTGGCATTATGGATGGTAACATAGGACGGGCGGTGGGAGAGGAAGGAGGCCACCAGACGGATGTAGTTGATAGGAAGGGCGTAGGTTTGGAGTTTAAACAGGAGACCGGGATGCCAGACACAGTTGTAGGCCTTTTCGAGGTCAAGGGAGACAAAAATGGCGGAGCGACGGGAGTTAAGCTGGAGGGAGAGGAGATGAGTGAGGCGGAGGAGTTGGTCATCAGCAGAGAAGGAAGGTTGAAAGCCACATTGGGTGTTTGGGAGGAGGTGGTTTTGGTGGAGGTGGTGATGGATGTGCTGGGAAAGGATGGATTCCAAGAGCTTGCTGAACACTGATGTGAGACAGATAGGACGATAGGAAGAGGCATCAGATGGAGGCTTGTTGGGTTTGGAGAACATCAGGATGAAGGAGGTTTTCCACAGGTCGGGATAGAAGCCAGTGGCAAGGATGACATTGTAGAGGGTGGCAAGGATTGAAAGGAAGGAGGGAGGGCAGTGTTTGAGGTGGCGGTAGGTAACGCAGTCGTGGCCGGGAGCAGTGTTGCATTTAGTGCGGAGTGTGAGGCTGATGTCCTGTGTAGTGATGGGCGTCTTAAGTTCAGATGGTGGTGTGTGGCCCAAGTACTGGAAGCTAGGAGTGAGGGGAGGAACAGAGGTATTCGTACGGTCCATGATGTCAGGGAAGAGGGAATAATCAAAGTGGGGATCATCTGGGATGGAAAAAACATAAAAAAAACGGAGAGGTGAGAGGCAAAGTGGTTGGCTTTACTGAGGTTGTCAGGAAAGGGACGGTCTTTAAGGAGGATAGGGTACTGGGGGGGTGGGGCGGTTCCCAGTAAGGTGGTGGAAAGCAGACCAATACTTGGAAGAGTTTATGGGGAGCATGGTGTTGAGTTGTGTACATGTCTGGCGCCAGGCACGACGTTTCTTCGCAGTAAGCAGGTTGCGGATGTGTCATTGTAATTGCCGGTGGCGGGTAAGTGTATCCCGGTCACGAGTGCAGAGAAAAGAGCGGTAGAGGAGGCAGGACTCTCGAAGGAGAAGGACGGCCTGTGGAGGCAGGGCAGGGCGGTGAGGGTGGATGGCTTTGGCGGGGATACGGGTGGCGACGGCGTCAGACAAGGTCTGGTGCAGGAAGGCAGCAGTGCGAGAGATCTCATCAGGAGATTGGAGGGTAAGGGCATGGCCGTCAGCCTGGGTGTGAATGGAGTCCCGGTAGGCATCCCAGTTGGCATGGGAGTAATCATGGACAAGTTTAGGAGGGACGTCAGGGCGAGGGGCGTTGCGGGGATGGCGACCATTAGAGATAGTGAGGAGAACAGGAGCATGGTCACTGCCAATGAGTTCAAGGACTTCTGCAGTGATGCACCCAAGGAGGTTGGGAGAGGCAAGGACCACATCAGGAGTGGTGTTGGATTCGGGTCGGGTGTGCTGAGGCAGGGGAACCAGGTCTCCCCGCAGAGTGGTGAGAAACTGATGCCACCGCTGGAGGTCGGCAGGATCACGGCTGTGGATATTGAGGTCGGCGGCAATCACGTAGGTGGAGAAGGTGCAGTCAATGTGGGCCAGAAAATCGTATGGGATGGGGGTGCGAGGGCGGACATAAATGGTGGCACAGGTGATGGTAAGGGTGGGGAAGAAGAGGCTGAGGGTGAGATGCTCAGCAGGATTGTTAAGGAGAGGTTGGGGCCAGACAGGGAGGTGCTTGAGGTGGCCTATAGCAACTCCGCCATGCGCCAGAGGGTATGGGTTATCGGTGCGGTGTAGGGTGTAAGGAGCCATGGAGACGGAGATACGGTGTTGAAGGAAGTTTTCATTTAGGACGAAGGCGTCCACGCAGTGCTGACGGAGGGTGTGCAGGAAGAGGAGTTTGTGGGTGGGCAGGGAGCGAATGTTGTGGTACAGGAGATGGTAGGGTTCATGTACCATGGGAGGGGAGAGTTAGACAAGGGTGGTGAGGGGGTGAAGGTGAAGTGGGCCTGGTTGTGGGAGTATGTGGTATAGGTGGTAAGATGGAAGATGGAACGGGCAGCGAGGGTGATTTGGGAAAGAGTGTGTGAGTGCTGGAAGGGGTGGATGTTTTGGAGCACAATGGTGGTGAAACGGGTGATGTCCTCGGCAGTAGGGGGAGGGTGGAGCAAGTTGTTGTGGTGGATGGGGTCATCAACATGACGGACAGGGACGGTGAGCTCAGGGGTGACTGGTGGAGGTTTCGCTTTACACTTCGAGGAGTAGGTAGGATGTGGTTCGTTGCAAGTGTTGCAGGAGGGGGAAGAGGTGAGGTTGGGGCAGTTCTTGAGGAAGTGTGAAGCTTTGCAGTGGGGACAAGTAGGGGGGTTCTTGCAGGTAGAGGTAACGTGGTCGTTGTAGGTGAGACAGCGTTGGCAGCGGTAGGATTGGACTGGGGAACGGGAGGGGTCCACCTTATGACGGAGATTGTAGATGAGGGCTCCCTTGGTGAGGAGGCGGTCAATGGAGGAGGTGGATTTGGTGAATATCCGCATGAGAAAAGTCGGCCTGGCATTATTTAAGATGCAACGGGCCAAGCGGATTTCAATGTCGGGCTGGGAGTTGAGTTCCGCCAACACCTCAGCCTCCGTGATCACGGGGCTAAGCGGTCGTCGGGGAGGTTGAGGCTGATGGGGAGAGGATGGGGTGTGGTAGGGGGTGAGGGTTGCATGTTGGCCAAATTGGATACGGGGGATGCGGGAGAGGAGATCGGTGTGGAAGGAAGCATTGGGGGATTTAATGAGGACCGAGTCCTTGCGAGGAATCAGAAGGAAGATGGGAGCATTGGGGTAGTATTTCCGGATGGTGAGGGTGAGGGAGCGGGCATCAAGGAATAGAGGGTCAGGATTGGAGAGGACAAAGGTGTGGGTAGCAGGCGTGGCGAGGGGGGGGGTTGGGGTCACGTCCATGTGGGTGGGTGGATCACGGGGATTGGGGGTTTTCTTGGAGGAGACTTCGGGGGAAGGGTCAACATTCGGGCGCTTTGAAGGTTTCGTGGTCACGACCGGGTGTAGATGGGGCAGGGGGAGGGGTTGCAGGGGGAGATGGCGTGAGGCAGGACCACCCTGAGCAGCGGATGACGCAGACGGGGGGGGGCGTGGATTATCCTCGCAGTGGCAGGCCTTATACTGCACACACTCCAGACAATGTGCAGAGAGCAAACAAATTGCTGACAGACGCATCACAGTGAACGAATTGTCACGGTACGGTGGAATTAGGGGAAGGAAGTGTTTGCAGAATACTGAAAGTGTTGGCGTTGAAAAAGGTTTGTGTCAGGTGGGTTCCCAGGATGTTGACAGTGGCTCATAAAGAAACAAGAAAAACGATATGTAGCGAACTTTTGGAACAGTCGAGAATGGTGGAGATGAATTTCTTGGAAGAATTGTGACAGGTGATGAAACATGGCTCCATCATTTTTCAACAGGGACGAAGAGGCAATCAATGGAGTCGCATCATGCAGATTCACCCAAGGAAAAAAAATTCAAAACCACACCTTCTGCTGGAAAAGTTATGGCTACGGTCTTTTTCAATTCCAAAGGACTCTTCCTTGTGGACATCATGACAAGTGGAACCACCATAAATTCTGATGCATATGTGACGACAGTGAAGAAACTTCAAGCTCGAGAGAGTCGTGTTCGACCACATCGGCAAAAGCAGGATGTTTTGCTGTTGCACGACAATGCACGGCCACATGTCAGTCAAAAAACCATGGAAGCGATCACAAAACTCCGATGGACGACACTGAAACACCCGCCTTACAGTCCTGACCTGGCTCCATGTGACTATCATCTCTTTGGGAAACTGAAAGACTCTTTTCGCGGAACAAGGTTTGAAGATGATGACTCCCTTGTGCCCGCTGCCAAACAATGGCTCCAACAGGTTGGTCCAGAATTTTACCGTGCAGGTGTACAGGCGCTGGTTCCAAGTTAGCGTAAGGTAGTTGAGAGGGATGGAAATTATGTGGAGAAATGAAAATATTGCTCCTAAAGGATGTACCTACACACTGTATTACTTTCAAACGTGTAGAATAAATGATGGATTTAAAAAAAAAAAAAAAGAGTGCATTTCTTTTGAAGTGACCCTTGTATGAGGTAGTCAAACAGCTTTCAAAGCGCAACGCAGCAGCAACCGGGCATTTAACAAGAATTAAACCAAGATAAATTGCCACCAAAATCTTGGACCATTCTACTACAACCTATTAGCGTTAATGTATCAGTCATCTGGAGGTGATACGTGCCACGCAGATGTAGCTGCACATAGTATTTTCTGACCTTACCGAATGGAAAACCCCTCGGGCATGGATGTATGTGATATCCTTAGGTTAGTTAGGTTTAAGTAGTTCTAAGTTCTAGGGGACTGATGACCACAGATGTTGAGTCCCATAGTGCTCAGAGCCATTTTTGAATGGAAAACCACTTATTCGGAAGCAAAGTCTCGACGTGTTCTTCGCTGCAGGACGTGTCTTGACGACCACTGTAGCCACATTCACCTCAGTTACCTGGAAACTGCATGTTGCTGCAGACAGTTTAAGAAATGTTACTTCTGCTAAAACGAGTTCAAGAAATACTTGAAATACGTTGCACGTGAACGTGGTACTTCCGTGAATGTTGCGTGAATAACTAATGTGCGGACGAGAGTCAAACCTGGGAGGACTGCAAAAGGAAAATAATATATGAGAAACCCGAAATTAATCTAACTTATTAGTCAGCAAGTGGATACAAAAGTTCACGAATAACACATTACAAATCTCCTCTAACAGACCGCTTGGGCACATAGGACCACACATGTACAAAAGACAAATGTTCCGTCACATTCATAATAATCTTCGTCATATTATTTAATGATTTGGAAAGTAATGTGATAAGCCGCTGATATGCCCCTATTACTCAGTGAAAAGCACTTATTGAACTCCATGCATTTTAACAAAAGATGTGAATCGCACGAAGAACTAACATTGCTTACGTGGGCCAACTGCTAATCACCTCCTGATAAGCCGGCGCGAGTCAACGTTAACACTTTGCAGTCCGCACGTCTCGTACAAATTTATTGGCTTGGCTCCGGCAGCGCTAATTCGGATTACTTGGCTTGTCGCCGGCCGCTTGCCACCTTTCCGTTGATGACAAGCTTCAAACACATTGACTTTTGCGCGCTTTAATTTTGCCGTATCGTTCCAAAAACTCGAATTTTCTTTTCAAGTAACTTCTCTGCAAGTTTGCACTGTTATAATAATCATCCATGCAGAGGTGATGCCACTTTCCATCAGAAGGTGTCAATACCTCCATCACTGTTTTTGCTAAAGGCTGTCCAGCGCCAGAATATAGAGGAGATGTATCTCGTACTCGAATCACATAGCATCCGAATGAGTCTGCCGTATTTCGTAATTTTCGACAGATTGTTAACTTTCAAATTTACCCGTCCACGCCACTGTATCAGTCCTTCATCTATTGAGATGTTTTGATTTAGATTAAACGTTTATTTAAACTTTTTGGAAAAATAATCAATTATGAATTGCATTTTGACAAGCAGGTCGGCATTATCCCGTTTATTCTTGCTGTTGGAAAAATGTAAAGATGATAATATTTGTCTGAATCGGTTGCGAGACATCATTTGCGAAATATCGGTGCGTCTATCAACAGATTCGTCGACCAATAATAATCGATCCTTGCTTTTTTTACAATTCCCATAAAGATAGAAAGCCCAAACCATTTTCTAAGTTCAGGTCCCGTAACGTCGACAAATTTGGCATTTTTTAAATCCAGTTTCCTTCTATTGTAATTTTGACTGTAGTACTTGTTGGTTTCATTGCAAATATAATATTCAAACAAATCGTTCCCAAAATATGGTTATACGATATCCTCGATGTTCTTTGTATCTTTGGGATATACGTTTGGACCCGGGGATCCTTCAAATTTATTATTGGTCCTCGGTAAATCAAAGTCTGAGCACCGTGCACTGTCTTCTTCGTCTGATTCAGCCGAATCAGTTGGCAATCGTAGCGTTCGCCGAATTCTTCTTGGACGTATTTCACTATCTTCCTACTATTCTGTTCCACTTTCATTTTTTTTTTAAATACCCAATGTCTTCTTCCCAATCGGACAAGTCGTCCAGAACGTCAGACAAGACGTCTGCGCATTCATCGTAAATAATCCTATTGTCTCTTTCGTCCGCCATTATGAAAGGGCGCAAGTACTTATAAAAACAAAAAACTTGTTGACGTGTGTAACTTACTGTTACCTGATCAAAACACCAACAGAATGCAAAAGAAAGTGCTGTCGCCGGCCACTGATCGATACCATGCACACGACACCACTGTGGTGTCGCTGGCCACTGATCGATACCATGCACACGACACCACTATGGTGTCACTGGCCACTGAGCTATACTATACACACGACACCACTGTGGTGTCGCCGGCCACTGACCGTAAGCGGTCGCGCGGTTCCAGACTGTAGCGCCTAGAACCACTGTGGTGTCGCCGGCCACTGAGCTCAACCATGCACACGACACCACTGTGGCGTCGCTGGACGGCATAGTGTTAAGATTAATCGGAAGAGACCTGCTTTCCACTACTCAACAAAGGTTAAGCCGCTCTTAGCAGACGCAGTTAATGACTATAGTCAACAGTTCACGAGTGCTTAGCAACTCGCGTATGGACACATGACATGAATGTTGCTAATAGGTGCCGGCTTTGATGTAGGATATCTTTTGAACTTTGCTCTCTTCGTAGTTGCAACATGTAACGTCTGCATAAGTATATTCATTATACAGCGTGGGGCAAATAATAGTGGGCCGGACAAGTGGAAACCACTTGTGGCATCATTAATGAAGGAGGTAAACACCTACAGTTACTTCCAACAGGACGGAGCAACTGCTCATACAGCCGGCCAGTCCTTGGAGCACATTTATCTTCACACCTGACAGACTTGTTAGAAGGGGTCAGTCTGGTCGCGGCCCTAGTTGGCCACCCACGTCACCTGATCTGTCAGTGTGCGATTACTCTGTGTGGGGATCCCTCAAATCTAAGGAGTACCGCATCAACCTTCATAGTCTTCAAGAATTGCAGCAGAACATTACGAATGAGGTTGGAGCAATTCCAGCAGTCCAGCTTCGATCCGCCTTAAGCAACTTGCTGACCAGAGCCCAAAAGTGATGAATGGTGGTCACTTTCAGTATCTGCTGTAATCAGCTTAGTACTGTATTTCCTTCCTCTACTTTGTATCTTTGTATCCTGGAACTCTGTTCTCCGGGCCATTTTATTTGCCCCACCTTGTATAATTACCCCCCTCCATTTACGTCTGTATAATGTAAATTTTCTACCAAGTTCAGTCTGTTATTTCATTTCAAATTCATCTGATATATAATAGTCCTCCCTTAAGGAGCGAGTTAAAACACAATCAATTTTCATCCTCTTTTTTTCCTGTGCAGTATACCGCAATGTGTGAGACTGTGAAACTTTTCACAGTAATGGCCAACCCAGAATCCGTCACACTCCCCTTAAGACTATATATTAACTGAAAATTAGGCAACGGAATCGCTGTCTCGAAATGCCCTAACGTAGAATAATAGGGTGGGAAATTGCAGTAATAATATTATATAACTATCCATTCAGTCACTAGAATCCCAGCTGCACAGTACATCATCAACCCAATACAAGCCAACGATTAATTTAGAAACTGAACACCACAATAAACAATATGAATATGTGAATATGATATGTCCGAAAGAACAGGCACCCAACAGAATCCGCAACTGTTATACATTATAGGAAAATTGAAGGTGGAACAAGAAAGGGAAGGAGAGGGGAGGGATCATTGCTGTCGGCTGTATTGGGACCTTACGCGGTACACATTTTCACTCGTCGCCGCCGATTGTGAGCGTGGGACAAGGAATGGGAGACGAGAAAGACTAATTGAGTTCCATAATAATTTGCAGGTCGTAATAGCGAATACTCTGTTCAGTAATCACAAGTGGAGAAGGTATACAGGAAGATTTCAGTTAGATTACATCTTGGACGGACAGAGATTCGGAAATCAGATACTGGATTGTAAGGCGTATCCAGGAGCAGATGTAGACTCGGATCACAGTATAGTAGTCATGAAGAGTAGGATTAAGTTTAAGACAGGAAGAATCAATACGCAAAGAAGTGGGACACGGAAGTACTAAGAAATGACAAGATGGCAGCAGTAAGAAGTAGTTCAGTAGGCAGTAGAGTTGAAGAGGAATGGACATCTCTAAAAAGGACCATCACAGATGCTGGAAAGGGAAGCATAGGTACAAAGAAGATAACTGATAATAAACCATGGGTAACATATGAAATACTTCAGTTGATCGATGAAAAGAGGAAGTACTAAAATGTTCCGGGGAACTCAGGAATACAGAAATATAAGTCGCTGAGGAATGAAATAAATAGAAAGTGAAGGGAAGCTAAGACGAAATTGGCGTACGAAAAATGTGAAGAAATCGAAAAAGAAATGATTGTCGGAGGGACTGACGCAGCATCTATGGAAGTAAAAACAAAACAAGGGTGGTAACATAAGAGTGCAACGGGAATTCAAATGGTTCAAATGGCTCTGAGCACTATGGGACTTAACTACTGAGGTCATCAGTCCCCTAGAACTTAGAACTACTTAAACCTAACTAACCTAAGGACATCACACACATCCATGCCCGAGGCAGGATTCGAACCTGCGACCGTAGTGGTCACGCGGTTCCAAACTGACGCGCTTAGAACCGCACGGCCACAACGGCCGGCAACGGGAATTCCTGTTAAATGCAGAGGAGGGAGCTGATAGATGGAAAGAGTACATTGAAAGCCTCAATGAGGGGAAGATTTGTCTGATGTAATAGAAGAAGAAACATGAGTCGATATACTAGAAGAGGTAGGGGATCCATTATTAGAATAAGAATTGAAGAGAGCATTGCAGGACTTAACATCATATATGGGACAAGTGATGGCTAACATTCTATCAGAATTTCTAAAATCTTTGCGGGAAGTGGCAACTAAATGACTGTTCAAGTTGGTGTGTAGAATGTATGAGTTTGGCGACATACCATCTGACTTTCGGAAAAATATCATCCACACATTTGCGAAGACTGCAAGAGCTGACAAGTGCGAGAATTATAGCACAATCAGCTTAACAGCTAATGTATCGAGGTTACTTGCAAGAATAATATACAGAAGAATTGAAAAGAAAATTGAGGATGGATTAGATGACGATCAGTTTGCCTTTAGGGAAGGTAAAGGCACCAGAGAGGCAACTTTGACGTTGCGGTTGATAATGGCAGCAAGACTAAAGAAAAAAAGTTCGACAATGTACAATAGTGCAAGATGTTCGAAATTCTGAGAAAAATAGGGGTATGGTATAGGGAGTGACGGGTAATGTACAGTACGTACATGAGCCAAGAGGGAATAATATGAGTGGACGACCAAGGAGGAAGTGCAGGGATTAAAAAGGGAATAAGACGGGGATGTGCTCTTTCGCCCCTACTGTCCATTGAAGAAGCAACGATGGAAATAAAAGATAGGTTCAGGAGTGGAATTAAAATTCAAGGTGAAAGGATATCAATGATACGATTCGCTGATGACATTGCTATCCTGAATGAAAGTGAAGATGAATTACATGATCAGCAGAATGGAATGAAGTCTAATGTGTACAGAATGTGGATAGACAGTAAACATAAGAAAGTCGAGAGTAATGAGAAGAAGAGTAAATGAAACAGCGTACAACTTAACATCAGGATTGATGGTCAAGAAGTGGATGAATTTTAGGAATTCTGTTACCTTGGCAGCAAAATAACCAATGACGGAGAGAGCAAGGAACATAAAAAGCTGACTAGCAATGGCAAAAAGGACATTTCAAGTCAAGAGAAGTCTACTAGTATCAAGCATAGGCTTTGGATTGAGGAAGAAATTTCTGAGAATATACGTTTGGAGCACAGCATTGTATGTATAGACTGTGGGAAAACCGGAACAGAAGAGAATCGAAGCATTTGAGATATAGTACTACAGAAGAATGTTGAAAATTAGGTGGACTGATAAGGTAAGGAATGAGGAGGTTCTGCGCAGAATGGGAGAGGACCGGAATATATGAGAAACACTGAGAAGGAGAAGGTAGAGAATTATAACACATCTGTTAAGAGATCAGGGAACGACTTCCATGGTACTACAGGGAGCTGTAGGGAGTAAAAATTGTAGAGGAAGAAAGAAGTTGGGACACATCGAGCAAATAACTGAGGAAATATGATGCAAGTGTTACTCTGAGATGGAAAGGGTAGAGCAGGAGAGGAATCTGTGGCGAGCCGCATCAAAACAGAAAACTGCTGATGACTCAAAAAAATAGAGAGAGAGCTCTTCAGAAAAAGGCAGTTCATTTTGAGTTATTAGCTGCAAGCGCGAATTATTGCTATGCGAGGATTTCATTGAGTCTGATAATACCTATGCTGATAATCAGGAAGAACTATCAATCATTTATTCAGGATTCTAATTAGCCTTACCCATTTAGATTAGTTGAACAGTCCTGCGTTACGAATTCAAGGAAAGAGATATTTGTAATAGAAATATTTTATAGAAGCAGACATTATCGAGTATGATAATGCAGAGAATGTTGAGTAAACGGAAGAATAAGCTATCTGGCTTTCATTCTAAGTTAACATTTAAGACGTTTGTAGTTCGTCGCTTATTAACGTGTTCTTTTAGTAAAGAAAGCAGTCAAATATTAAAAAAATAAACTTAAGACGTTGGTTGTTATCCAAGCCTTACCGTAAACGGTGTCATTGTCCAAAAGTCAGGCCGCCCGGGGTGGCCGAGCGGTTCTAGGCGCTACAGCCTGGTACCGCGCGATCGCTACGGTCGCAGGTTCGAATCCTGCCTCGGTCATTGATGTGTGTGATGTCCTTTAGGTTAGTTAGGTTTAAGTAGTTCTAAGTTCTAGGGGACTGATGACTTCAAATGTTAAGTCCCATAGTGCTTAGAGCCATTTGAACCATTTTGAACCCAAAAGTCAAGGATAGAATTCGAATATATTTTATAAACCAACGGAAAAGTGCTCTTATCGGAGTACAGGAAAGGCCAATACTTTACTCTCTCAAAAACTCTGTCAGAAAAATGGGGAACCAGCTGCCTCCGTCCTCACCAGTAATTTTGTCATGCGAACATATTCGCACTCTCTTAACACAGAACATTCGAAATCCTTTTACCCAATCTTAACTTGTAGTTATGAGTTCTTATTCAGCATCTCTCTCTCACTGCCACTGAACATGTCTCTTTCCTATTGCCTGTTATTCTCTGCCATTGATTTACGATGTATCCCACTCCCACACTCTCCTCTCTCACTTACACTGTCTACTTTACTCTTTGTTTCCCACTGCCACCGACTCCACCATACCTCGCAAGCACGAAAATTCTGTGGGTCAAATTTATTTTTTCCTTTACCCCTACATGTTTAAATTATCAGTACAAAACGAGCCCTCCCCTATACCTATGTGTTAAAGTTCGCCGTTCTGGGAGGGTTCAGACACCTCAAGCCAATGTATTATCTCCACTCATCTGTATTTTTCATTTCCACTTTCTACTCTCTCTTTTGCTTCCACTGCCACTATCTCTAACCGTCGACATCTCCTCTTTCTTTGGCTCTCACGGCTATTGCCTTCATCCATTATTGCTTCTCTTTCACTGCCAATTCTGTCTCCCACCCTCAGTGTCTCCTTTGTCTTTCTCTTTCACCGCAGTGCCTCATCTCTCTTTCACTGTCACTGTTTCTCTGCTACTCTCTTTCAGCACAAAAAAGCGCAGAGTCTTTTATACAGAAACATATTCTCCTTTTTCTCCCTTTTCTGACTGGTTTGATGTGGCCCACTACAAATTCTTTCCTATGCTAACATTTTCGCTTCAGAGTAGCTTCTGCAGCCTATTGCTTCAATTATTTGCTTCACGTATTCCAATCTCTGCCTTCCTCTACGGTTTTTACTCCTTGCAGCTCCTTCTAGTACCATGGAAGTTATTGTTCGATGTCTTAACAGGTGTCCTATCATTCTGTCCCTTGCTGTTGTCGGTGTTTCCAATATATTACTTTCTTCACTGATTCTGCGAAAAATGTCTTCATTGCTTGCCTTATCAGTCCATCTGTGCTTCTCATATAAAACGAATTCTATGGGCCAGTAGATTATTGGCAATTTTTTTTCAACGTATTTACATACTTTGACACGTACTGTATATACAACAAATAGTACGCATAATATACGGTTTGCACCAAACCGTTTCCTTTACATTCCTTCCGGATACTTTGTTCATCAGTCTCAATTCACTGAAAACCACCGGCTTGTGATTTGTATTCCAACCGACTAAAATTTTACTGTATTTGGAGTCTTTCCAGTTTTACATAATTTTTGGTAGTCATTTTAAGTTCTTTTCAGGCATGATAATACGCCTTTTAGCCCGCTTTTGTCACTGCGGTACCATTCTGGGCAAAACCGTTTACGTGTGAAGTGCCCATTGCACAGAGACAGCGCGTCGTAATGATTTCTTGGTGAAAAATGCTGAGTAAAAACATATTTTGGTGACCATAGAACGCCGGCCGGGGTGGCCGAGCGGTTCTAGGCGCTACAGTCTGGAACCGCGCGACCGCTACGGTCGCAGGTTCGAATACTGCTTGGGCATGGATGTGTGTGACCTTAAGGTAGTCGGGTTTAAGTACTTCTAAGTTATAGGGGACTGATGACCTCAGATGTTAAGTCCCATAGTGATCAGAGCCATCTGAACCATTTTTTGACCATAGAACACCTTGCGATGACCCTCGACCCTTACCATGTGTTCACTGCGGCAGCTGAAACTATACTCATTTCTCAGATCGGATATTATGTGCACCAGTACGGTAACTGTGTAGCACTGCGTCTAACTAACGGACAAGGATATCGAAAAAAGTTTGTAAGATCTATGTACCCAAAATTTATGTTTTTTTTTTTGGGGGGGGGGGGTTCCGCGGGGACCGCCCACGAACAAATGGGTCTTTTGTAAGCTGACGAAGATCCGCCCTATACCACACATAACGCAAAAGCACCCACAGATCTACTCAGTTTGCCTGGGTTGGAAGAGCTGTGTAGTTTTTAAATTTTTGACCATGTACTGTGGGATAGCTGCGGTGCGGCTGTTGTCCCAATAGCTATACAAATGTTCGCTAGGCCAAGGGCTGTGCAAAACACTCGACCCCTTGTCTCCGCGATCAGTGGAATCCGGTCAAAAAATCGCATTTTTGTGAGCGACTTTTTGGGACACACTGGGAGCGGACATTACCACGGACGGACCAACGAAGTTTCTGGCGGCACGTTTCCAGTGTATGAGGTGATTTACAATGGTACCGAAGTCTCCTAGGTTTGTAATAGTGCCCATGCGTCGTTGAGAGGAAGACGGTATATTTCTACAGTGTCGGAACATCCTAAGTGCAGTACTGTAATACTGTGTAAAATAAATATTCTTTTTAACGAAACGTCGTTTCATGTTGAACGTACGCGAGTAACAACAGTATTACCAGCTACGTGCAACAGATGCTGTAGACTTATTTGATCCTGCAGTTTAATTTCATACACTCGTAAATGAATTGAACCATTTACCAACAATGATTTGGTAGCCACCTGTCGTATCGGCCGCCGCACAGCAGCCGTCAACTCGTCGCGGCGTGCTACAACACGCGCGGCACACAGCGAGTACCGTTGGCGCCGCACACGATGTCAACAACCGGCGCAAGTGAACGCGTCGTCGCGGGGTTAGCGGCAGCGTACACACCACTATCGATACGGATTACCCTGGCGGCGCTGCCCCCGCCACCAGAGTGACCAACCGTATAAGGGCTCCATCTACCAACACTCTGATCGGCCGGACCTCCGGATTTAAGCGAGCTCCCTGAGCCCGTTTAACCAGTTCAATCTTCACCGATGACTGTGTTACTACCCGGCTGCTGGATTCACGACGACCGGACCGTACTGTGGCCTCCCTGGCTGGAAACTTGCGACGCGTCGGTATCGGCTGGTTGGCAGTGGTTTGGACTTGTATTCTCTACTAGTGACTGATTTCTCCTTGGCGCTACAGCCAGCGAAGTGTTGTGTAGTCGAACTTTAGTTTTGTTTTGAGTGACAGAAGGTCAAATAAATTTGGTTATCACGGAATGTTTGTTGTGTTATAGTGCGGCCATAGCACCACCCAAATCACCTAACATAAGTTTTGTCTCCCAAAAGAATAACTTTATCCTCTATTTAAGCTTGTGTTGAAAACTGATGACCGTGGACAGAAAGGCACATCTGCAATCGCCGTTCGAAAGAACAATGAACAGATGTAATTACAGTGTTAATATGGTAGAGCATGCACTGGCCATTCGACGACATATATGGTCTGGTGTAGTTGGGGCTTCGTCATAGACAGCAGCTTTGAGTGTTCACCAAAGAAAGAAATCAAGAGGAGTCAAATCGGTGAACCTCACAGGCCATTTGAAAGCAGAATTTTGTGCTATCCAGCGTCCTGGAAAGTTCTCCTCCAGAATTTGCGTTGCAGCACGAGTGAACTGAGTATTGCAGCTACAAACGCTGTCGAGTATCCTGTGGTGTCTGTACCATAAGAACCGGCAGAGTGTTTGTCAGAAAGTGGGCGTACGAATGTCCACTTAGAACGCCTGAGATCAAGTGAGATCCCACAAAGTAATTTCTTATGATACCGCACCACACGTTTACCGTCCACAGCCGTTGATGTTGCACCTGACGGAGCCAATCTGGGTTTTCGGCTGCTCAGTAGTGGATGTTATGCAAATTTCCGTTATCGTAGTAATTAAACGTTGCTTGATCAGTAACGAGCACACGTTGGAAAAACGTTTCGTTGTCTCTCAGTTGCTGAAGGCCAAACCGACAAAATTCTGTACGACGTTCGAAATCACCGTGGTCGCGTGCCTCTTGTAGTGTTAGATGATACAGATTGAAATTCTGTCAGCCGGCCGTTGTGGCCGTCCGGTTCTAGGCGCTTCAGTCTGGAACCGCGCGACCGCTACGGTCGCAGGTTCGAATCCTGCCTCGGGCATGGATGTGTGTCGTTAGGTTAGTTAGGTTTAAGTAGTTCTAAGTTGTAGGGGACTGATGACCTCAGATGTTAAGTCCCATAGTACTCAGAGCCATTTAAACCATGTTTGTATCATAATTAATGTCGTAAACGCATACAGTTGAAAGTACACGATACTAGAAGCAAAAAAGTGTCAGTAAACATAGGGTCGAAGCTACGAGCAATTTCGTCGAAGCTACGAGCAATTTTTCATCTTCAATACTGTGAAACAAATCTCTCCTACTGCAAGCTCTTTGCTTTCCATATTTTGGGAAGTGGCAGTATGGACCAAAACAAGAAATAAAAGTCCTTTTAGGCATGTGCTCTAAAATGCATACGTTAAGAGCTATGAGCACTTTTTCATCTTCGCTACCTTGAAACATAACTCTTATAATGATACGTAAGTTTCTCAGTAAGTTTTGCAGACTGGTGTATAATATTATTACATTCTGAAGCATGAGTTTCTCTCCTTTCTTTCATTCTTCCCCTAGCATCGTATACAGACACACACACACACACACACACACACACACACACACACATTGGTCAGGTGATTGGGTGTCCCTTGTGTCATACGTATGCACGCGAGATTTCCACACTCCTAAACATCACTAGATGCACTGTTTCCGATGTGATAGTGATGTAGAAACGTGAAGGAAAACCATATTGAATTCCAGCATTACCGATGGAGGGTGCCACGAACTTGTAAGTCATTTTCAGCCATGTGTCCGGATACTTTTGATCACAGAGTGTATCCTTCCACCTTGGGTTTTAATTCCAGTCCTGAACCTTTCTTTTATTCCCATCATTGCTTCCTCAGCGTACTGACTGAACAGTAGGGAGAGGGGGGGGGGGGAGGAGGGGAGAAGGACTACATCCAAGACACTTTTTAATCCGAGCCCTTCGTTCTTGGTCGTCCACTCTTATTATTCCCTCTTGGCTCTTGTACATATTGTATATTACCGTTCTCTCTCTACAGCTTAATCCTATTCTTCTCTGAATTTCGAACATCTTGCACCATTTTACACTGTCGAACGCTTAACCAGGTCGACAAATGCTACGACGGTGTCTTGATTTTTCTTTAGTCTTGCTTCCACTATCAATTGCAACGTCAGAATTGCCTCCATAGTGCCTTCACCTTTCCTAAAGCCAAACTGATCGTCATCTAGCACATCCTCAGTTTTCTTTTCTATTCTGCTCTCTATTATTCTTGTCAACAGCCTGAATGCATGAGCTGTTTGGCTAATTCTGCGGCCCTTGCAATCTTGGGAGTTGTATGGATGACGTTTTTCTGAAAGTGTAATGATATATCGCCAGTTTCATATATTCTGCACACCAACGTAAACAGTTGTTTTGTTGCCACTTCCCCCCCAATGATATTAGAAATTCCGATGGAATGCAATCCATCCCTTCTGCCTGATTTGATTTTAAGTGTTCCAGAGCTCTTCTAAATTCTCATTCTAGTACTGGATCCCCTATTTCTCTTCCCTGTCGACTCCTGTTTCTTCTTCTGTCACGTCATCAGGTAAGTCCTCCCTCTCATCAGTGTTCTCTTTCCCCTTATCCGCTCTCTCCTCTGTATTTAACAGTGGAATTCGTATTACACTCTTAATGTCACCGTCCTTGCCTTTAATTCCATTGAAATTTGTATGGACTTTTTCATGTCCTGAGTTAGTCCTCCCGACAATCATTTCCTTTTCAATTCCTTTACATTTTTCATGCAGCCTTTTTGCCTTAGCTTCCCTACACTTCCTACTTGTTTTATTCCTCAGTGACTTGTACTTCTGTATTCCTCAATTTCGCGCAATGTTTTTGCCCTTCCTCCTTTCTTCGATCATGGGTAACTCCTGTTACCCATGTTTCCTTCGCAGCTTCTTTGTTTCTACGTTTTTCTCTCCAACTTCTGTGATTGCGTTTTTAGAGACGTTCATTCCTCTTCAACTGAACTGCCTAATGAGATATTCATTCTTTGAGATCTATAGCCTCAGAGCACCTCATTCCTTAGTACTTGTATACGTGAACTACTGTTGATGGTGTTGGTTTGGTGTTGGTTCTTGTGAGAATAACCTTATCACTGAAATGTTCACACTAACACACTCTCTGCCCTACCTTCCTTTTTCATAATGAATCGTACCACCATTATACCATTTTCTGCTGATGTTGATATTACGCTATAGTACTCGTCTCACCAGAAACCCTTGTCTTCGTTCCATTTCGCTTCACTGACACGCACTATTTCTGAATTGAGCCTTAGAATTGTCCTTTTCAGATTTTCTAGCTTCTCTGCCATGTTCAAATTTCTGACATTCCACGCGCCCACTCGTAGAACGTGTTACCCTCTCATTGGTTATTCAACCTTTTTCTCAAAATCGCCGACCCTTGGCAGTCCCTCCCAGAGACCCTAAAATTGGGACTAGTCTGGAATCTTTTGCCAACGGAGAGATGATCGTGACATTTTTTTTTTTTTTTTTTTTTTTTCAGTGGAGCCTTCATGTCTTGTGGATACACGTTATTTGTCTGTAATGCTGTGTTTTCCATTATCTTCTGCATCCTCATGTCGTTGACCATTGCTGATTCTTCCGCCTTTTATGGGCAATTTCCCGCCCTAAGGGCAACAGTGCCCTGAAACTCTGTCCGTTCTCCCGCCCTCTTTGACAAGGCCGTTGGCAGATTGAGGGGGCCATCTTATGCCGGAAGTCGTCAGCCGCCATTGTCGAATATTGTTATTCAGAATTTAAGCAGTGGCGGACTTCGAACCCGTGGCCGAGGACTTTATGACTGCTAATCAAAGACAGTATCCCCTTCTTTTAATTTTTTTACGCTAACCCCGCCCCCTTGCTTTGCACATGAAGGGTACATAGCAGAAGAAAACAAAAAGAGCAGTACTAACGCTATGGGGCCCCACCTCCTGTGACCCTACCAAACAAAAATAAACTTACCCTTCTTCAGGTGTTGCCATCCTAATTGCACCTTAACCTCCCCCCACCTAGGAAACTAAACTAAGATAGCAAAAAGTGGCAGTTCTTCGAGCGCCAGTTTCTAAGGACGACAGGAATGAGGGTAGTATAACACCACAACTCTGTGGATGGTCATACATTTTCTACGTGTTTTACGGAGTTTGTTTTATTTGTTGTGCTGAATACTATTCTCGTAAATATTTTGTCAAGTTACAAATGCTATTTGTTATTTAAGAAAGAGAATAGGCATTGAATGCTAACATGTCGTAAGTAGACACGCTGGCCTAGTCAGGGAAAAGCTATTGTCAAAGAGTGTAATAAACTGTAAATGCAGTATCGCTGGGCGTGGGAGCGCGCCGAAAAAGAAGCAGTTCGGATTCGCGAGGAGACGATTGGTGTCGTTGGTTGTGTGTATTCGCCGATGTGGCTATGCAAAAGTGCGGAGACAAAAAGTCTGTTTCCGAAGTGCGGAGCAGTGAAAACTGAAATGGTTGCTTTAGCGGATGTTTAATATGGGCGAGCTGTGTGGATTTCAGTTATTGGGCACAGTACAAATGCTGCAAGAGTAATTCACGTAACACCGAGAGTACTTTGGGGCCTTGTCATTGGCCATGGTGTGGCAAGAACATCAACCTGTGTCTTATTTCACCGCTAAATGAAGCAGCTCAACATACCAACGGCATCATAAAATGAAGTAAGATCTAGGCCTTTTATAACTAGAAGTGTAATAGGCTGACCAGCGTAGTTGGAATTTTATTGCTTAAATTACATTGTTGTCGTGCGTATTGTCATGTAAATAGTTTTCCTAAATCATTATCCAAGTAGTATCCATCCTAGCCTTTGTACGACCCGAGATAATCAGAAAATGAACTGAACATGAAGTGAATATTAATTTATTAGATTATCAAAACATAATTTTTCCAACTTTTGGTCAATTACGTAATAATGAAATCTTCGGCTGTAGTATGAATAATGTCAGAAATAGAATGATGCATAAGCCAGTATTAATTCATTTGCTAAAAATAGAGTAACTTTCATAACAAAAAAATTGGTGGTAAAACTTACGTAACTTGGACACTGAATTTCACAGTCAAAACACAGTTTCTAATGTATAGCTCGTGGCATAACTTTTAACTTTTATTACAAAGAAATATTAGAGTAATTGCTAGGTAAAAGAAAGTCCTTACCGATAGGTAAATTCAGACAATCTTTCTGCTTGCTGCGATTACAACAGCCGGTATTACGGTGAGTTAAGTAACAAAAAGTTTCTGTCCGCAGCCAGTAAATTATCTTCCTTCAACTGATCTTCAAAAATTAATATAATTTGTTTGCTATTAGATTATTATCTGACTACTGTGACATGTGTGGTGTGCAGTACTTGAAAGTGTGTGTTAGGTACTGTTTCTACGTCATGAGGCCAATAACTATTCTTGCATAAGATTGCTTACGAGTATGAAGTCCAGTTTCAGTTTAATTATTCTTGTTACGGTGAGGAACTTTGAAGACCTTTTTTTCCAAATTTTCCACTAATTCATGTTAGTTAAAAATTAGTTTACATAATAAAAATACATAAAGTTAACCGAACTTTGTTTCTAATTGGCATTGTTAAAGTACTGCGTAATAGCGATTCGCTTACAACTTCATCTGCTTCTCTCGGTTTTGCATTATTCTTCGAAGTAGATGCCTTTTCCCGACACATTAGGGACTCTAGGCACACGGTCATATAGAAAAGCCTAATTAGCCGGAAAGGTAGAAGGCTTATAGTAGGAGATCACCAACAGCCATTAAACAAGTTTTTTATTGATTTAGTTTTGTGTTTTATTTATTTTTTATTTTTCTTATTATGTTTGTTGACCCGTACTCGTTGGTGCACCACAACGTGGAGGGTGATCACAGGTGTGTCATGAAATGGGGGACAGGGCACTTTCCAACCATAGGGGGAGGGGGGAGGGCCCAGAAAGACACTGTTGGGATATCCTGCAAAGGTTCGTCGGTAATGGAGCGACCGGGTGAGTGTACTTGTGACTCAGGAAGTCGGGATGAGGGGTACACTTAGCATGGAAGGCCAAGGCCCCTATAACGTCACTCCTTGAACACAACAACTACCAAAACAATAAATTAACAATTTACTCAAAACAACAACTAAGAGACAATCAACACGTGGCCATCTTTAAGACAATACCAAAATGTCACATAGCTTGCTTCTTAAGCAAGGCAGCAAATTATAACTTCCAAGACTAACTTAAAGAGATGAGCCACAAAGATTTCAATAGTTAAAAGAACAATAAATTACAATCTGGAGGTGATTTAAAGTTACCAATTAATACAATTCATTCCTAAGCAAATGAAGAAACTTTTTTTAAAATATACATCAAACACGTTAAAAGTTCACCAAACGGACAGTGACGCCAGGCTGCCCTGGGCAAAAGGTGACTTAACGTAAAATGCCTGCAGCAGACAAGCCGTCCAAAACAACACCTAAACGCCGGAGTCCAACCGGGAGTCACTTCCCATTAGACGGCATGTCACAGCTTCTGTACACCGAAGCGAAAAGTGGCGTCACTCACACACACCCCAACTTGCAGAAAACGGGAACACAAACAGACTGCAGAAGACACGGAAAACACCAACCAAACATCAATTAATATAAGTTAAGAGATCAATAAATAACAATATAAATGAAGAAGCAATTGCTCTAATACTGAGTGCATTAAAATAAATGCACGTATACAGGGTGTTACAAAAAGGTACTGCCAAACTTTCAGGAAACATTCCTCACACACAAATGAAGAAAAGATGTCATGTGGACATGTGTTCGGAAACGCTTAATTTCCATGTTGGAGCTCATTTTAGTTTCGTCAGTATGCACTGTACTTCCTCGATTAACCGCCAGTTGGCCCAATTAAGGGAAGGTAATGTTGACTTCGGTGCTTGTGTTGACATGCGACTCATTGCTCTACAGTACTAGCATCAAGCACATCAGTACGTAGCATTAACAGGTTAGTGTTCATCACGAACGTGGTTTCGCAGTCAGTGCAATGTTTACAAATGCGGAGTTGGCAGATGCCCATTTGATGTATGGATTAGCACGGGGCAATAGCCGTGGCGCGGTACGTTTGTATCGAGACAGATTTCCAGAACGAAGGTGTCCCGACAGGAAGACGTTCGAAGGAATTGATGGGCGTCTTAGGGAGCACGGAACACTCCAGCCTATGACTCGCGATTGGGGAAGACATAGAACGACGAGGACACCTGCAATGGACGAGGCAATTCTTCGTGCAGTTGACGATAACCCTAATGTCAGCGTCAGAGAAGTTGCTGCTGTACAAGGTAACGTTGACCACGTCACTGTATGGAGAGTGCTACGGGAGAACTAGTTGTTTCCGTACCATGCACAGCGTGTGCAGGCACTATCAGCAGCTGATTGGCCTCCACGGGTACACTTCTGTGAATGGTTCATCCAACAATGCGTCAATGCTCATTTCAGTGCAAATGTTCTTTTTACGGATGAGGCTTCATTCCAACGTGATCAAATTGTAAATTTTCACAATCAACATGTGTGGGCTGACGAGAATCCGCACTCAATTGTGCAATCACGTCATCAACACAGATTTTCTGTGAACGTTTGGGCAGGCATTGTTGGTGATGTCTTGATTGGGCCCCATGTTCTTCCACCTACGCTCAATGGAGCACTTTATCATGATTTCATACGGGATACTCTACCTGTGCTGCTAGAACATGTACCTTTACAAGTACGACACAACATGTGGTTCATGAACGATAGAGCTCCTGCACATTTTAGTCGAAGTGTTCGTACGGTTCTCAACAACAGATTCGGTGACCGATGGATTGGTAGAGGCGGACCAATTCCATGGCCTCCACGCTCTCCTGACCTCAACCCTCTTGACTTTCATTTATGGGGGCATTTGAAAGCTCTTGTCTACGCAACCGCGGTACCAAATGTAGAGACTCTTCGTGCTCGGTCGCCCGCATCTCGTGGTCGTGCAGTAGCGTTCTCGCTTCCCACGCCCGGGTTCCCGGGTTCGATTCCCGGCGGGGTCAGGGATTTTCTCTGCCTCGTGATGGCTGGGTGTTGTGTGCTGTCCTTAGGTTAGTTAGGTTTAAGTAGTTCTAAGTTCTAGGGGACTGATGACCACAGAAGTTAAGTCCCATAGTACTCAGAGCCATTTTCTTCGTGCTCGTATTGTGGACGGCTGTGATACAATACGCCATTCTCCAGGGCTGCATCAGCGCATCAGGGATTCCACGCGACGGAGGGTGGATGCATGTATCCTCGCTTACGGAAGACATTTTGAACATTTCCTCTAACAAAGTGTTTGAAGTAACGCTGGTACGTTCTGTTGCTGTGTGTTTGCATTCCATGATTAATGTGATTTGAAGAGAAGTAATAAAATAAGCTCTAACATGGAAAGTAAGCGTTTCCGGACACATGTCCACATAACATATTTTCTTTCTTTGTGTGTGAGGAATGTTTCCCGAAAGTTTGGCCGTACCTTTTCGTAACACCCTGTATAAAGGAACTAGGTATAAATGATTAGCTTTACAAATACGAGCCTTTACTACTAACTGAGTGAGTGAGTTTAAATAAATGCACGTATATAAGTGACCCAAATTTTACAGCAATATACAAGGGACGTCGACGTGATGGCAAAATACACTGAAAATCTCATACAGACAATACATAAACTTCTGGATACTGTCCCTAAAAGTCTGGAACCGCGCGACCGCCTCGGACATGGATGTGTGTGATGTCCTTAGGTTAGTTAGGTTTAAGTAGTTCTAAGTTCTAGGTGACTGATGACCTCATAAGTTAAGTCCCATAGTGCTCAGAGCCATTTGAACCATTTTTCTCCCCAAAAGCCAAAAATATAACACACAGACCTTCCTGCTAATCAGCTTCCTAATAGTAATGCAACCAGCCGAATTAGTAACTGCTGGTCTCCATGCAGTCAAGCACTTTGCCGGCTGCTCTTACTTCAACAAAGTGTACATTAGGACAACCAAGCAACATGTACACTCGCTGGAACGCTAATGGTTCAACGAAACGAAGGCACCAAAATCACTTACACTTTCGATGGAGAGCGTTGTTCGAGATGGTCTCCAGGGATGCGTCTCTCCGAGAAAACTGGCACCACGGCAATGCGACGAACAGCGCCTGGAGTTGACATCATGCAGGTCCACCACAAACTCGCGGCCGTCTTACGAGGTAGGCCCGGCGTGCCGCCGCTGGCCGAGCACGCCTGTTTTCCTCTTTCGTCCACCCAAGCACGTCCTTGCGCCTCGTAGCGAGTCCAACATCAACTGCCGCGAGCGCGAAATACCCGCGAGATCACAACAGGGGCAATGATCCTAGTACAGCCGGGTAATCGATAGTGTCGTGCCAATGGGTTGGTGTGTCAGAAAAGGCGCACCACGGTTCAGTACTGTCCGCTATCACAACCCAATTCCAGAAGTCGAGGACTCTATGTGGACGATTGAGAAAGAAGTATTCTAAAGCCAATGGTCGAAACCAGATGAATGCGGGATATTTTGCAAGAGGGTAGTCTGGGGCAGCAGCAGCGACTCGAGGGTAACAGAAGTTGGTGGGGCGCACAGGTAACCGGTCATGACGCATTGGAGTCAAACGACCCATTTCAGGGGGCACGTAAGAAAATGCTCAATGTTGTCGTCGAGTTGGCAGTCAGAGCAAAGTGGCGAAGTAGCCAGTCCCATGTGAAGTCGATGACTGATCGGTAATTTACTGTTGACAACGACAGAGTGCAGCCACGTTTGATGGTAAAAAAGGTTCCTGAACTCATCCCCAAACCATCCTCCAGTTGACATCTGGGTTATGTATGTCAACTGCATTGCAAGGGATGGGCAATGCGAACAAAAGATAGTCGTTCGCATAGGGAGGACAGATGATCAGAAGATCGTTCCAAATATGGCTCAGTTCGATGAAGTAAGTTATGATATGGTACAATAACGGTGAGAAAAGTAATAATATTGAGAGGTGGCATGAGCCCCCTCTCATATTTCTATCTTACGATTTTCCTCTCTAATTGCATGCAGTGAAAAGTCGCTATTCCTTCACACGCGAACTTCCCACGAAGTGTCTCTCGTCACCCGACAGGCGGGCACTGCTGATCTGGAAAGGGTTAAGCCAACGGGTGTGAGGAAGTCGAGTGAATGCTTTGCAGACGCCGACATTGTCAAAAGACACGCCCGGAGGGGTCTGAAGTAGCGGCTGGGCTAGAGGTTCCGTTACTTCACAGAAACTTAGCGAAAACACTTTCTGGCGGGCTACCAGTGAGGCGTGGGAATGACTTGTGTACCCAGGCAGTTGTGGCGGGAAAATTCCCGCGCTTTCTGCAAAATAGTAACTGTGATTGGCTTGCTCAGGGCATAGCTCCGTGACGTAGCAAAATCAGCGCAGAAATTGGCGCCAAGAATCTCCATTGGTGGAATGGTAGTGCTCCGGCAATAGAGTGGAATTTTCCGCCGGTTTTCGAGTTGCTGATTGGAACGTTTAACCACGATCACTGTCGTGGGGGCGGGAATGTTGTGTGTTCGGCCTGTACGGGTGCTCTAGGTAGTCGGCTCTCGCCTTTCGGTCGAGGACGTCAAAGCAACCAGCCATCGCCTGCGGTACGCTAGATCGTGTTCTTGCAGTTAAGAAGACAGTTTGGTAATGTATGTCCACAGCACCGGCAGATAGGGATTTTCCTAGGTGATAATCAGAGCTCAGCAGAGCGGACCTGTTCGTCTTCTTCTAACTTTGTTCTGTCTTGGGTAGCAGCAATTAATGTTGGGTTGGCTATGTGTTTTCTCTTAAGATTTGAGTTGCAAGGAGTTGGCTCCACATACCACTTCGTCATAATCCTTACAATCTACACTCCTGGAAATGGAAAAAAGAACACATTGACACCGGTGTGTCAGACCCACCATACTTGCTCCGGACACTGCGAGAGGGCTGTACAAGCAATGATCACACGCACGGCACAGCGGACACACCAGGAACCGCGGTATTGGCCGTCGAATGGCGCTAGCTGCGCAGCATTTGTGCACCACCGCCGTCAGTGTCAGCCAGTTTGCCGTGGCATACGGAGCTCCATCGCAGTCTTTAACACTGGTAGCATGCCGCGACAGCGTGGACGTGAACCGTATGTGCAGTTGACGGACTTTGAGCGAGGGCGTATAGTGGGCATGCGGGAGGCCGGGTGGACGTACCGCCGAATTGCTCAACGCGTGGGGCGTGAGGTCTCCACAGTTCATCGATGTTGTCGCCAGTGGTCGGCGGAAGGTGCACGTGCCCGTCGACCTGGGACCGGACCGCAGCGACGCACGGATGCACGCCAAGACCGTAGGATCCTACGCAGTGCCGTAGGGGACCGCTCCGCCACTTCCCAGCAAATTAGGGACACTGTTGCTCCTGGGGTATCGGCGAGGACCATTCGCAACCGTCTCCATGAAGCTGGGCTACGGTCCCGCACACCGTTAGGCCGTCTTCCGCTCACGCCCCAACATCGTGCAGCCCGCCTCCAGTGGTGTCGCGACAGGCGTGAATGGAGGGACGAATGGAGACGTGTCGTCTTCAGCGATGAGAGTCGCTTCTGCCTTGGTGCCAATGATGGTCGTATGAATGTTTGGCGCCGTGCAGGTGAGCGCCACAATCAGGACTGCATACGACCGAGGCACACAGGGCCAACACCCGGCATCATGGTGTGGGGAGCGATCTCCTACACTGGCCGTACACCACTGGTGATCGTCGAGGGGACAATGAATAGTGCACGGTACATCCAAACCGTCATCGAACCCATCGTTCTACCATTCCTAGACCGGCAAGGGAACTTGTTGTTCCAACAGGACAATGCACGTCCGCATGTATCCCGTGCCACCCAACGTGCTCTAGAAGGTGTAAGTCAACTACCCTGGCCAGCAAGATCTCCGGATCTGTCCCCCATTGAGCATGTTTGGGACAGGATGAAGCGTCGTCTCACGCGGTCTGCACGTCCAGCACGAACGCTGGTCCAACTGAGGCGCCAGGAGGAAATGGCATGGCAAGCCGTTCCACAGGACTACATCCAGCATCTCTACGATCTTCTCCATGGGAGAATAGCAGCCTGCATTGCTGCGAAAGGTGGATATACACTGTACTAGTGCCGACATTGTGCATGCTCTGTTGCCTGTGTCTATGTGCCTGTGGTTCTGTCAGTGTGATCATGTGATGTATCTGACCCCAGGAATGTGTCAATAAAGTTTCACCTTCCTGGGACAATGAATTCACGGTGTTCTTATTTCAATTTCCAGGAGTGTAGTTTAGGGACAACTTCACATTCACAGCGTTTGTTTGAGTATCCAATTTGAGCCAATTTGATGTATTGTAAATGTTTCATGTGTTTTTGTTTATTATTTTGTGTTTAGTCTTAATAAATCATATTGGTATATTGGACAGAACTTTCATTCTGTTAATCGGTAGAGCAACCCTATCATTCCTCACTATGTTAATGAAACCTTCGTTTATTTAACTTATTTATCAAATTAAATTATTGCAGGTGCCAAGCTCTCTTCTACTCCACTGGCAGGGTTGATTAGAGTCAGTTCGCGTTTTTTTTTTTAATCCTTGTGCAACTGCAAAAGTCGGAGTTAGGATAGGGGGGGCTTAGAGCATCATTTACATATGTAGATTCTAGAAGAATGTAGTGTTAAATACTCTGCTAGCCCCAGAACCTCGCAATATGTCAGTCGGCGGTTGGAGAAAAGTTGGTCGAAGAACATCCAAGAGGCTGCGAGCTAAAGATGAGGAGGACCCCCGCCACTGCTACAACACAGTATGTACTAACTGCATAGTGTATCATGCTCGCCTTTCAGAGAGGGCAGTGTTAGAGACTTGTAGCGGACTTTGAAAAGAATTCCTGCTGACACGAAGTATCCAAATACCGATTGGAATTAGCACCCAACGAGTATCAGCATTGGCAAGATTTGGGCTACATGTATCAGTTTACGGGCCACATACATAGGACACACATTGTAGTTGGTTTGTGCTACAGAGAGCATGGAAGCAAACATAATGTTATATGGACTGCTAAAGCCGGTAGTAAGCCAATGTCATAATGTGGTGTTTGGAGCCCATAAAGTCGATCCCTAAGTAACAAAGGGTGGTTCTGATGGGGAGTAAATCCACTGCCACTATGTGGAGTCCATGTCCAACATGAATCATCATCGACTTGCGGACGTTAAAGATGCTACCCAAAATATATTCGAACTGGTGGAGTCATTGGAAGGGGTTATTGAGTTCCAGTTTGGAGTGGGCAGGAAGCAGGAGATCATCTGCATAGGCCTTGCAGCGATAGCTACAAATGTGCAAGGTGAGACCCTGTAGGCGAGTTGTAGGACCAGTGACGAGGGTTTCTAGTGCAATGGGATACAGAAGCATGGACATGGGGCATTCTTGATAGGAATCAGTTCAGCAAGTCTCCCATAGACCTGGATTATGGAGGTGCCAGGATACAATAACTGGCGAATGGCGAATGACATCCACAAGGAGTGGCAGGAACCCAATATGCATCACGACCATGAGGAGGAATGAGTGTTGAACTTGATCGAAGGCACTCGTAAGATGAATGGAGACAAGTGCCATGTGTTCTTCACCCCCTTTTCGATCACGTCTCACGCCTAGTCCGTGGTGATCGTAGACATCATTTGCGCTACAGTCTGGAGCCGAGCGACCGCTATGGTCGCAGATTCGAATCCTGCCTCGGGTATGGATGTGTGTGATGTCATTAGGTGAGTTAGGTTTAATTAGTTCTAAGTTCTAGGCGACTGATGACCTCAGAAGTTAAGTCGCATAGTGCTCAGAGCCTTTTGAACATCATTGGCGTCGACTCTGCAGTGGTGAGGGTCCATTAAGGAGCGGGGGGCAGATCCTCATGCTGTCGAGATTAGGTCATGGTGTTCTCCCAGAGCTGTTTGAAGGGTAGCTCCACAATCACAAGCAGTTTGTTTCAATGAAAGGACAATAGGTAAGACTGTGCATTAGCGCGCCACTAAGAGGAGCGTATAGGTTTTATAATGAACATTCGGTAATATAAGAGAGAGGATTGCGGAGACATTTGTTCCTCTTGATTGCCTAGGCATTGGTAAAAGAACGCCAGTCACAAATTTGGGTGGTATCAGGAAGGACAGAATAAAGAGTTCCTTATGCGTCTGGTTCCAGCTTTCCTTCTTTCTTTCTTCTTTTGCTTGTGCCGGTTTTCCTGCGGATACACAGGTTCGGCATGGTTAATCAGATGTAGCAATGTTAGTTGAAGGGGTGGCTGGATGCCCTTTCTGCCGCCACCCCGAACCCCCTGGGAAGGAATTAGTGTACCCCAACTGTCGGCGACTAGTGTAATCCATGGAGTAGTGTGAAAGTGTTCAGACGTCTGCGATCTGTGTAACTGAGGCGGGACGTGGGGACCAGCCCTGTATTCACCTAGGGGGATGTGGGAAACCGCCTAAAAACCACATTAGGCTGGCCGGCACACCGGCCCTCGTCGTTAATCCGCCGGGCGGATTCGATCCGGAGCCAGCGCGCCATTTTGTTCGTTTTCGTTCGTTGTATCTGCTCCGTGCGGACGCGAAAGACACCCGTTGCAGTTCGCTCAGAGCGATCGATTCCGCCGTTGAAACGTGAGAGGAAGTTAGCGTATCGCAGTAATGTTCCAAAAGGACCCAATGCGAAAACCAATCGCAGTCTCTACCCCAAATTCCAACGGACAGGCAGTTTGACTGATGATCAATCGGGGATGTTGAACCTGGGCAAACTGTAGTTATGGTTTCTGGAATTTTTCAGCAGTATCCAAGGATATCCGTCCGAAGACTTGCAGCAGAGACTGGTTTGGAGTCTTCCAGCATGCAGAAAATACTGAGACAGAAGCTACACTAGTTGCCATTCAAAACTCAAAGCCACCAAGCCACAAGAGCTGTACGATACATGACTGAGTTTGCGAAACAGATTCTCACAATGACTGATAATGAAGGATTTGATGTCGGCTGCATCTGGTTCACAGATGAAGCTCACTTCCATCCGAGGGGAGTCGTGAGTAAACGAAACTGGCGATTTTCGGATTCCGAAATTCTCTATTTATGTGAAGCGAAACCACTGTATTCTCCAAAAGTTGCTGCTGGTGCTGGGGCGTGCAGCACAGGCATTATTTGTCTTTTCTTGATGCGAGAAACGAGCTCTAGTGAAAGTTACGCTGGGATTTTGGAATAATTTGTCGCTACACAGCAAGCATTGGAGGATCGAATAGACACCGAGTCGTTCGTGCAAGATGGGGCCAGACCACATCTCAAAATGGTTCAAATAGCTCTAAGCACTATGGGACTTAAGATCTGAGGTCACCAGTCCCCTAGACTTAGTACTACTTAAACCTGAGTAACCTAAGGGCACCACACATCCAAGCCCGAGGCAGAATTCGAACCTGCGACCGTAGCAGCAGCACGGTTCTGGACTGAAGCGCCTAGAATCGCTCAGCCACATCGGCCGGCACCACATCTCACCGAATATGTGTTTCGCTTTCTTGACTAATACTTTGGGGAATGTGCCATTACGCTGGATTATTGCAAATTTACTGGCGCAGAGATGGATTGGCCTCCATATTCGCCCTACCCGACTCCTTGTGATTACTTTTGTGTGTGTGTGTGGGAGGGGTGGGGGGCGCCGGGCATTGAGAGACATTGTCTACCGGAACATGGCCGGCCGGTGTGGCCGAGCGGTTCTAGGCGCTTCAGTCCGGAACAGCGTGACCGCTACGGTCGCGCGTTCGAATCCTGCCTCGGGCATGGATGTGTGTGATGTCCTTAGGTTAGTTAGGTTTAAGTAGTTCTAAGTTCTAGGGGACTGATGATCTCAGCTGTTAAGTCCCATAGCGCTCAGAGCCATTTCTACCGGAACTATCGCAACCCGCTGGACTGTGTGACATGTGAAATGGAAATGGAAATGTCGTGTGGCTAGGGCCTCCCGTCGGGTAGACCGTTCGCCTGGTGCAGGTCTTTCGATTTGACGCCGCTTCGGCGACCTGCGCGTCGATGGGGATGAAATGATGATGATTAGGACAACACAACACCCAGTCCCTGAGCGGAGAAAATTTCCGACCCATCCATATCCGTCGTGACACTGCAGGACGTGATGACAAATTTCATTGTTCATTTGCGCCATCTCCTTCCTGCGAATGGTCAGTATTTCGAAAAGATTGTGATGTGACGGCAAAGACGATTCGCACAGGACAGTATTCAAATGTGCACGCCGATTCTATACGAGCTGCATAGCGTACCACGCCATCTATTAACAGCTTTTTGAACTGTTGCCAAACTTATGTACAGAGGATAGGCAAAATATTGTGAACAGTGGTAGTAATGGGATGGTTGTGTTTGACGGTCAATAACGCAGGTAAGACACGTGTCACGCTGTACCGTGCGTGTTCAGTACGGACTAGGCACCAGTGCAGCTTGGTTACGAGTAGTGCACACTTCGTATTTGCGTTCAGAGGCCGAAGTCGATATGCAATGAAAGATGTAACAGAGTTCCAAAGAGGGCAGACTGTGGCAGCCCGATTAGCTCGAGCACTAGTAACCGAGACAGCCGACTTGTTGAATGTTTCAAGAGCAGCTGTTTCAACAGTCATGACAGCCTGCACAAAACATGGAAAGACATCATCGTGTAAACATAATAGTGGGCGCAAATCGTAACTAAATGACAGAGATGGTCATACGCTAACAAGAATGTTGTCAGTACAACACAAAACCGCGGCGGCTAAAGTGACTGCAGAGCTCAAAAGCCATCATGGAGACCCCGTATCTACTGACACTGTTCGTCGAGGACTCCATAAAGCGAAAATTCATGGGCGAGCTGCTGTACCGAAACCATTAGTGACGACAACCAATGCAAAGAAGCGTAAAACATGGTGTCAGGAGCATAAATCCTGGACGGCTGATCACTGGAAACTTGTCGTATGGTCCGACGAGTCACCGTTTTCGTTATTTCCAACGTCGGGCCGGGTTTATGCCTCGAGAACGCCAAAAGAGGCCTACAATCCTGATTGATTCGAACGGTTAAGCATGGAGGTGGAAGTGTGATGGTGTGGGCAACCATATCATGGTATTCTGTTGGTCCCATCATTACTCTCAAAGACCATCTTATAGCCAACGATTATATGAACATTTTAGGTGATCAGGTGCGCCCCGTGAGTAAAATGTTGTTCCTCAACGATGATGCCTTATTTCAGGACGATAATGCACCCACTCGCACAGCCGGTACAATCGTGGTATGAAGAGCCTGCAACTGAACTGCAGCGTCTTCCGTGGCCAGCACAGTTCGCTGGACTTGAAAATTATTGAATCCTTGTGGGCAGTATTGGAGCACAGACTCCGGAGCAGATTTCCGTCTCCATCGTCGCTACAGCAGTCAGAAAAGGTCCTCATCGAAGAGTGGTATAAAATTCCATTGGAGATTATACAATCATTATATGCCAGTACTCCAAGAAGAACCGCAGCTGTATTACGGGCCATCTCCTGGTCGTGCGGTAGCGTTCTCGCTTCCCACGCCCGGGTTCCCGGGTTCGATTCCCGGCGGGGTGAGGGATTTTCTCTGCCTCGTGATGGCTGGGTGTTGTGTGCTGTCCTTAGGTTAGTTAGGTTCAAGTAGTTCTAAGTTCTAGGGAACTGATGACCATAGATGTTAAGTCCCATAGTGCTCAGAGCCGTTTGAACCATTTTTTGTATTACGGGCAAATAGATATCCAACCCCTTATTAATAAACCATTCCCAAGTTAGCACAGGTATTCACATTATTTTGCTTATCCTCTGCACAATTTTTATATAAAATTCTTACAGTTTTCACAATAAATATACTTTTTGTAACACTTGCCTATCGAGCTTAGTTTCCGAGGTATTTAATTTTGAAATCAGGGACTTCACTGGACACAATGTATAACACAGATATACGCACAATATGGCACCCCCTTCAGGGCATTTTAGTTTATTATACCCATGAGTCTCCAACTGCACAGCCCTTTTACCTTGTATAGCAAGATCTTGCTGACACGTTTTCACACAAAGCACTCTTCATTAGACTATGTGTTTGCTACTGATGTTCACTAATCACTACGTTTTGACACTTGTGATGCTACTTCACGGTTAGCCCACACTCTACAGTGTATTCGTCAATAGATAATGAATACGCTGCCGTGTGACAAATAGTGCTCACATTGAAAATTTATAAGATTCTTGGTAAAACTGTTTGTGGTGCTCTTTCATTTGACATATCATTTATAACTGTAAGTTTAATATGATAAATATTATGAAGCGTTAAAACCCCGCTATTCATTTATAAACACCCTGTATATATTTATTCAACAATCTCTCCATATTGTAGGATACATGATTCACTTGTAAATATTGTGAATGAATTTGAACACACGCAAGCACAAACACACACATATGCAATGCATATATACAGGATGATTCAAAAAGAATACCACAACTTTAGGAATTTAAAACTCTGCAACGACAAAAGGCAGAGCTAAGCACTATCTGTCGGCGAATTAAGGGAGCTATAAAGTTTCATTTAGTTGTACATTTGTTCGCTTGAGGAGCTGCTGACTAGGCGTCACCGTCAGTTGATGCTAAGATGGCGACCGCTCAACAGAAAGCTTTTTGTGTTATTGAGTACGGCAGAAGTGAATCGACGACAGTTGTTCAGCGTGGATTTCGAACGAAGTATGGTGTTAAACCTCCTGATAGGTGGTGTATTAAACGTTGGTATAAACAGTTTACAGAGAATGGGTGTTTGTGCAAAGGGAAAAGTTCTGGACGGCCGAGAACGAGTGATGAAAATGTAGCACGCATCCAGCAAGCATTTGTTCGCAGCCCAGGAAAATCGACTCGCAGAGCTAGCAGAGAGCTGCAAATTCCACAATCAACTGTATGGAGAGTCCTACGAAAAAGGTTAGTTATGAAACCTTATCGTCTGAAATTGGTTCAAGCACTGTCTGCAGCTGATAAGATTAAAAGAATCGATTTCTGTGATTTTATCCTTGCTCAAATGGAAACAGATGAATCTTTCGTTTCAAAGATTGTGTTTAGTGATGAAGCAACTTTCCACACTAACGGGAAAGTCAACCGTCACAATGTCTGTATATGGTGCACTGAGAATCCGCGGGAAACAACTCAGTATGAACGTGACTCGCCTAAGGTGAACGTTTTCTGTGCCATTTCGGCCAATAAAGTTTTTGGTCCCTTTTTCTTCGAAGGTGCTACTGTAACTGGACTACAGTATCTGGAGATGTTAGAGAACTGGCTGTTCCCTCAGCTCGAACAAGAAGCACAACAATTCATATTTCAGCAGGATGGAGCGCCACCACATTGGCACTTATCTGTCCGTAACTACCTGAACGTCAACTACCCGAGGCGATGGATCGGCCGCCAGGCAGCCCGTGACAGAGCAATTCATCACTGGCCTCCAAGAAGCCCTGATCTTACCCCCTGCGATTTTTTCTTATGGGGGTATGTTAAGGATAAGGTGTTTCGGCCACCTCTCCCAGCCACCATTGATGATTTGAAACGAGAAATAACAGCAGCTATCCAAACTGTTACGCCTGATATGCTACAGAGAGTGTGGAACGAGTTGGAGTATCGGATTGACATTGCTCGTGTGTCTGGAGGGGGCTATATTGAACATCTTTGAACTTGTTTTTGAGTGAAAAAAAAAAAACCTTTTTAAATACCCTTTGAAATGATGTATAACAGAAGGTTATATTATGTTTCTTTCATTAAATACACATTTTTAAAGTTGTGGTATTCTTTTTGAATCACCCTGTATTACTGCAGAAGATTAAACAGTAATTTCAGTTCAGTTTTCGCTTTCACTGTGCAACATTGCAACTGCTAACCATTTCTTTTGATATTTTTTTCGGTAAGAAAATGAAAACAGCGTCAATGAGAACGGACCACGTGCGAGTGCGGCGCCACTAAAGTAGATATACCGCGGGCAGTCGTGTCGCGTCAGTTGCGCGTGTGGAGTTGCAGTAACACAACAGGACCCAGAAAGATGGTAGGTGACCGCGCGCCGCAAAGTAGGCCGCGGTGCGGGCAGGCCAGCACGTGGCCACCAGCGAAGCGGAAACCGCCGCCAGTGGCCAGTGGGACCCGTCTTCCGCGCGCAGGTTTACACTGCCTGTACACGAGGGACCTGTCCGAGGGGAACCGGTTTCGCCGCAGCTCGGCCCTCGCCGCGACTTCGGCGGGTGGGCTCGCACTGCTCGCGGAAAACGCCGCTGTCCGCTTTCCGGTGCCGTCTGCCGTCTGCTGCAAAGCGGCGCTGTGTGGGACTGCCCCTCGCCACCCGGGGAGTTCTGAGGGTGATTTACAGCCGCCTGCAGGGCGGGTCTCGCCTCGCAACACGCCCACAGAGGTGGGCGGGAGGACCGCTGATAGCCTCGCCAGCGCCTTCCTTCCCACCGAGGCTGACCCCCCGCAGTGCCCTCGATGCAGCCTCCCCCCCGCGTGCTCGTGTGCCAGTGTTCACGTATCTCTGTGAGACTCGGCGCTGTCATTTCTCAGCTGACGCTGCTGCGCAGGATTAGCCGTCTTCTACACCTACATCTACATGATTACTCTGCAATTCACATTTAAGTGCTTCGCAGAGGGTTCATCGAACCACAATCATACTATCTCTCTACCATTCCACTCCCGAACAGCGCGCGGGAAAAACGAACACCTAAACCTTTCTGTTCGAGCTCTGATTTCTATTATTTTATTTTGGTGATCATTCCTACCTATGTAGGTTGGGCTCAACAAAATATTTTCGCATCTGGAAGAGAAAGTTGGTGACTGAAATTTCACAAATAGACGAAAAAGTCTTTACTTTAATGACTTCCATCCCAACTCGCGTATCATATCTGCCACACTCTCTCCCCTATTACGTGATAATACAAAACGAGCTGCCCTTTTTTGCACCCTTTCGATGTCCTCCGTCAATCCCACCTGGTAAGGATCCCACACCCCGCAGCAATATTCTAACACACACCGGTCTGGCTACAGCTTAACGATGTACAAATGAGAAGACGTGGTGGATTCTGCGCACGACACGATCTTGTCGACCTGGAAAAGCGTCAGCGTCAACAGATGCTGGATGAGGGAAATTCTCAATAGTAATGAAGTCTGAAAAAAAGCGTAATACATACATTACTGGCCATTAAAATTGCTAAACTAAGAAGAAATGTAGATGATAAACGGGTATTCATTGGACAAATATATTATACTAGAACTAACATGTGATTACATTTTCACGCAGTTTCGGTGCATAGATCCTGAGAAATCAGTACCAAGAACAACCACCTCTGGCCGTAATAACGGCCTTGATACGCCTGGGCATTGAGTCAAACAGAGCTTGGATGGCGTGTACAGGTACAGCTGCCCATGCAGCTTCAACACGATACCACAGTTCCTCAAGAGTAGTGACTGCCGTATTGTGACGAGCCAGTTGCTCGGCCACCACTGACCAGACGTTTTCAGTTGGTGAGAGATCTGGAGAATGTGCTGGCCAGGGCAGCAGTGGAACATTTTCTGTACAGGACCTGCAGCATGTGGTCGTGCATTATCCTGCTGAAATGTAGGGTTTCGCACTGATCGAATGAAGGGTAGAGCCACGGGTCGTAACACATCTGACAAGTAACGTCCACTGTTCAAATTGCTGTCAATGCGAACAAGAGGTGACCGAGACGTGTAACCAATGGCACCCCGTACCATCACGCCGGGTGACACGCCAGTATGGCGATGACGAATACACGCTTACAATGTGCGTTCACCGCGATGTCGCCAAACCCGGATGCGACCATCATGATGCTGTAAACAGAACCTGGAATTGTCCAAAAAAATGACATTTTGCCATTCGTGCACCCAGGTTCGTCGCTGAGTGCACCATCGCAGGCGCTTCTGTCTGTGATGTAGAGCCAAGGGTAACCGCAGCCATGGTCTTCGAGCTGATAGTCCATGCTGCTGCAAACGTCGAACTGTTCGTGGAGATGGTTGTTGTCTTGCAAACGTCCCCATCTGTTGACTCAGGGATCGAGACGTGGCTGCACGATCCGTTACAGCCATGTGGATAAGATGCCTGTCATCGCGACTCCTAGTGATACGAGACCGTTGGGATCCAGAACAGCGTTCCGTATTACCCTCCTGAACCCACCGATTCCATATTCTGCTAACAGTCATTGGATCTCGGCCAACGCGAGCAGCAATGTCGTGATACGATAAACTGCAATCGCGATAGGCTACAATCCGAGCTTTATCAAAGTCGCAAACGTGATGGTACGCATTTCGCCTCCTTACACGAGGCATCACAACAACGTTTCATTATGCAACGCCGGTCTACTCCTGTTTGTATATGAGAAATAGGTTGGAAACTTTCCTCATGTCAGCACGTTGTAGGTGTCGCCACCGGCGCCAACCTTGTGTGAATGGTCTGAAAAGCTAATCATTTGCATATCACAGCACCTTCTTCCTGTCTGTTAAATTCAGCGTCTGTAGCACGTCATCTTCGTGATGTAGCAATTTTAATGGCCAGTAGTGTATTTTAAATTCCTATTACGGGCTTCTAGGAGACTTGGCAGACCAAATTTTGATAAGGAATCTGTGGTGTCACCGCAAGGCACCACACTTGCTAGGTTGTAGGCTTCAAATCGGCCGCGGTCCGTCAGTACACATCGGACACCCGAGTCGCCACTGTCGACGCTAGCAGACCGAGCGCCGCCACTCGGCTGGTCTTACGAGACAAGCTAGCGCACTGGCCAGTTCTACAGCCGACTTTGATAGGAATGGTTCACTTGTTATAGCTTCAGAGATCTCATTTGCAGAGACGCTAGCTAGCTAAGTCAGTTGCTACGACCCAGCAAGGCACCACATACATTTTATGCAATAAACAATTGATCTATATGTGTGAAGCATTCAGAATTGTAAATAAGTATTCGCAGTTCAGTCTATAACTGCACTTGTAAATAGTATTGTACAAAGTCAAGACAGACGCTCACCGCTGATGCTGAATTAAAGCTAAGTATTTAATTGTATTCCTGTCTATTAACTATGTAATCACCTAAGATGTACCAGATACACCCCGTCAAGTACAGTTCATTGATCCTCACGTCAGCCTACGTGATCAACGCGTGCAATTAATGGCCACACCTCGTGATCAGACTAAGAGTCGGAAATGTACCGCTTCGGTGTAAAATGAGTGTGAGAATCGGATCAATTCAACGAGTTCTGTATTAATTATGCGTCCTTTGGTAGTCAGATCTGGAAGGTGGAGAGATTGAATAAGAGTCTCTAACCGTTCGTTCCACCAACCTGCCGCCTTCCTAAGTTGTGTCCCCAGCGCAGAAGACAGCTCGTCGGTCGTGGGATTTTCTTCGGCGGAGGCTGCTACGCTGTTAACTTGAACCTGTGAGTGTGCTTTTCTTTTTATGGGATGCGACTTGCCCAGCTTAGTCTCTGTATTTACACAGGGCAAGATCTGTAGTACTGACGAAGATGGTAGGCGACGCTTCTTATTAATGTATCCTGTTTGGTTATTATTTAAATATTCACATATTTTACACTGCCCTTTACAACACTCGAGATGGCTTTCTTAATTGAACCGTAACTTTTCCATCCAACTTCCGATACAGAGTACGACATGTGCGTACCTTCAAAACGCCCAAAACAGATTTACGTGTGATTCCCTCCAGAACGCCCGAAACAGAGTTACGTGTCCGGCTGTGAAGAACACCCGAAACAGAGTAGCGCAACCGAAGTACTTCGTCTCCCAGGCGCGCCAAAGCGATCCGAAGGCGTCAGAACGAAGCACTTCGGTTGCAATATCGTCACTCTTATATTTCTCAAAACTAGTGAAATTTAATATACGAAAACGAGAGACTGGTAGGGTAACCATGAAAGATTGTCATACTAAAAACTGGGTTAAATGCAATGAAAAGTATATAAATAATTAATAAGAGAAGTTAGGAATGTTGGCACCTAGCACTCGAACGTGCCGACCAATCAGAAGCAAGTTCAGTACAATTGGCGGACTCTCCCACTGGACTGGTACATACAGTACACCTGTCGCTTGTACCTCACTCCACTTTTGTACCATATGCTACTTCACGCGTATCAAGCTGCATCAAGGCGAGCTTCTAGCAAAATAAAATACTGGCGACCACAGCCAGGAGTATCACATCTGACTTGTGTGCTGCAGGAGCCCAAGGCACGGACAGTGTCTCGAGCGCTGTCTTCTGCATGACGAAGGGCGTGCTCTTCAACGTCGATATTGCGGCGCTTCCTTGGACAACCCCTCCAGTTTCGATTCCTCGCACCCGTTGTTGTAGTCGGGTGAAGGTGTTACGTGACGTCGTAATTACAACGGGGAATGACGGTGGTGCCCTCTTCTCAGCATGTGTGCGCACCGTGAAGCTGGAGATCTGAAACTGATCCGATCATCAGAGCTTACATCCATCAGTTTCTTATCAAAACTTGAGCTACTAAGCTCCTTCTACATCTCCAGGAAGACTATAATACGAATTCTGAATCGCCCTGTACACAATTAAGACTCAACAAGGAACAATAACCATACAAGCATTAAAATGGGTGTAAGACAGAGATGTAATCTTTTTCACGTACTTTCGTAGCCTTACATCGAAGAACGAGTGATGAGATTCGCTGATGAAGTTGAAAGTGAATGTAAATGTGAAAGTGAGGAAGAGTTACAGGAACAGATGAATGAACAGCCTAATGCGCACGTAACTAGGAATTCAGCGAGAGTCAACGAAAGCAAAGAGCAGCAGTAGAAACGAGATTTGCGATAAGCTTAACATCACACTTTGGATGCACGAAATAGACGAACTGAAGGAATTCTGCTACCTTGGAAGTAAAATAACGACGAAACAAGGGGTATATACGACACACATAAACACAGTCAAAGAGGACATTCCCTTGAAAATTGCTGGCACATTAAAACTGTGTACCGGGCCAAGACTCGATTTCGGGACCTTTGTCTTTCGCGGGTAAGTGCTCTACCAACTGTCCTACCCAAACACGACTCACGACGAGTCCTCACAGCTTTACTTTCTCATCTCCTACCTTCCAAAAGCGCAGGTAGTTCAGTCGATAGAGTACCTGCTCGCCATAAACGAAGTTCCCGAGTTCGTAACCCTGTTCCGCACACAGTTTTAATCTAAGCTTCATACCTGCGCACACTGCAGAGTGAAAATTCTTTCAGGGGGTTCCTTACCAACAGAAATCTATTAGTGTCAAACAATGGCCTCTGTTTAGGCAGGAAGTTTCAGAATGTACGTTAGGAGCCCAGTATATTATGGACTACGGCACTATGGAAAAACAGAAAAAGAACATAATTGAAGCATTAGAGATGTGGTCATACAGAAGGATGTTGCAAAATAGGTGTTATGATTAGATAAGAAATGAAGAGATTCCCTGCATAATCGCCGAGGACAGGATAATGCATAAAACACTGTCAACAAGAAAAACAAGCCTTAAGACGTCAATTAGTAACTATGTTTCTTGACGGAGCTGTAGAGGCAAAATCTATAGGGTAAGACGGAGACCGGAAAGTATCGAACAAATAATTGGGGACGATGAGTGAAACTGCTGTTCTGAGATCCAGAGGTAGGCACAAGAAGAACTACTTAAACCTAACTAACCTAAGGACATCACAGACATCCATGCCCGAGGCAGGATTCGAACCTGCGACCGTAGCGGTCGCGCGGTTCCAGACTGACACTGTAGCGCCTAGAAACGCTCGGCCACTACGGCCAGCGACTGATTTTTCGCATCGGTCCTTACTACGGCACTTTGTCACAACTTCAAAGAAACTGTCATTCAGAGAACTAGAAGATTCAAGAAGTACGCGCTTGCGTTGCAAATTATTTAAGGACTACGAAAGCAACAAAGACACAACTTTGACAGTCTCCTAATTTACACCACTTAAAATGGAACTGTTCTCTCAAGAGTGACAAATTTGTCTTTGCCACTGCGATTGCGAAGGCAGGTTTGTAGCAGGTTGCTGTTTATTCCCGCCCACGTTTGGTAGAGTCAACCTTCCTGTTAATCTTTTTTTCTCAGTGGATGTTTTTTCCTTGTGTCTCGTCTTATTCAACTTCCTCTGGTTGACGTTTCTAGCTGCGGACTGAGGAACCCTGTCAGGTTTGCTGTTGACGGCAACCTGTGAATGGAGCATGTACTTGACTGGTCTACTTCTGCTGCCGGCCGATCATCAAATCCATCCACGTGGACAGTTGTGAAGTATGCTGCTGAGAAGTACCTTGTGATAAACAGAGTTTGTAATTACTGAGAGTACTTTGACGTTTCTGAGATTCTCCGTTTCGATACTGCTTCATTCTTCGAAGGTTAACTGAAAAATTATGAAATTTCTATATTTAAAAATATAAATCTTCTAATAAAAAAAAAATTCTCCGTGAAGAGGGGCGACCACCCTTGGATCCGCACCTAGTCCGTTGGCTACCACATTGAATATTATACAAGGTGTCCCAGCTATCTTGTCCACCCAAAATATCTCTGAAACAATAACAGCTATTGGAAAACGACTTTCACCGGTATCAATGTAGGGCTGGGGCCCATGAATGTACATATTTGGAAACATTCTAAAACGAAAGCATATATGTTTTTAACACAAACTTTTTTTTAAATGGACCTCCTATATTTTTTCTTCAGCAATCCATAGCATGACAAAGCACATACACAATGGCGTTGATTGCATCGCAATATTCCCATTACATCCCGAGATATTGAGACGCAAAGTTGACGCTTGAAACACCCGACATGCGCTGCTAGCTCACGTCCTGAAGCTCAGGCGTGAACCCCAATTGCCCGTAATCACGATGTGATTCACATGTGTAATCACACCTCCATACTTATCGAGAGGTCCGAAACGAATAATACGGTCTGCTGCCATCAACTCTCATAAGCACATAATGGTTTCCCTCTTGCACGTTTTACGTATCTACGAACACAATATGAACCAGTGCCGATCGGTGTACACCCGTCAGGTTGTCTTATTTATCCTGCACACCCAAAATGAGGTTTATCTAATGCGTTATATGACCCATTGTGCCTGTCGCGCAGGGCTCTACCAAGTGTCCAACGTAGTTCCCACTACTGCCACAGTTACCACTTCGCCTTGTTTATGATTTGCGACCCATGAAAACTCCTGTACTCCACCACCCTCCGAGCATCCCATTTGTTGTTGCTTTGGCTTGCAGTACACCGCTTGCCAGTATAGTCGTGCATCAGAGTAATCTAGTGACGGCACGGAGGTAGTACACATTGTGAATAAACGTTGTGTTGTGGAACTTATACTGTACAGTATAATGTACACACATGAAGATATGGTAGAAATGCTGCTGATCTATGGAGAATGTACGTTGACGGGAAATACGTTATGAGATTGCTTGTTTGTTGATAGTACTGTTAGCGAACATTATGATTATTAAGTTAATACGAGTATGTCTGTTTTCTACCCTACTCTACATACCTGTACTGTACTCTGTTGTAGGTGGACGAAATGCTGTTCAGGCCGAACGACTGTACAGAAGACGATTCCCTGACAAGCCATCGCCTTCGCGCCGGATGTTTGGTCGTCTCACATCTCGTCTACGTGAAACGGGAAGCTTAAATCCAAGACCTCGACATCGTCCTAGAACACGCACAGATGGACGTGCTGAAGTTGCTGTGCTCGCTACCATAGCTGTGAATCCTCAAATCAGCACACGTCAAATTGAACGTGAAGTTGGTGTGTCGAAATCAAGTGCACAGCGTATTCTTAAACGTCATAAATTTCATCCTTACCATGTTCATTTACACCAGGATCTCCATGGAAATGACTTCCGCAATAGGGTAACAGTTTGTCGGTGGGCTCAGCAAAAACTTCTGACTAATCCAAATTTTTTTGCAGATGTTCTCTTTACCGACGAGGCTTCATTCTCCAACATTGTCAATATGAGGAATATGCATTATTGGTCCGCAGACAATCCAAAATGGCTCCGTCAGGTAGAGCATCAACGTCCGTGGAAAGTTAATGTTTGGTGTGGGATTTTTGGAGATACCATTATCGGACCTTTCTTTATAAATGGCATCCAAAATGGCAGACAATACTCCAGATTTATACGACACAATCTTCCTGTTCTCTTGGACACCGTACCTCTGAACCGGAGAATGGTCATGTGGTATCAGCATGACGGATGCCCTGCACATAACGCCTTACGAGCACGACGACTTCTGAACCGTAAGTTCCCTGGTAGGTGGATTGGACGAGGTGGCCCAGTTAGGTGGCCTGCCCGATCTCCGGACCTTACACCGCTGGATTATTTTCTTTGGGGAGCAGTGAAGGATGCTGTTTACCAACATGAACCAACAACACCAGAGGACATGAAGCAACGCATTATTGATGCTTGTACAGCCATCAAAGAGGAAACAGCAGCACGAAGTAGGGCATCCTTCATCCGCAGAGTGACCCTATGTATGCAAGCCAATGGGCATCACTTTGAGCATGAGATGTGAACGCTATGTTTAGTATGTAGTGCTGGTATCACAGTGGAAGTTTCTACAAAGGGCCATTTTACCCAGTGACGTTAAGAAACATTTGTTTGCAACAATTTGTCATTTAACGCATTAGATAAATATAACATTGATAATTATGTGATAATAAAACTAATTGGTTAAACATGTTTACATTCATCTTCTATGTCCTAGCTGAACTTCCCAAATCAAAACATTTTTACCTAAACAACGGTAAAACTTTTAGTACACTTGCTCGTTTCACTAAAACCATCAACATGAATTTTACTATTACGAGTGAATGATTAACTGTCACATGCGCTAGATCTACAGTAAAGTAAAGTTTTAACGTTGAACGGCATTACCATTTTAGTAACAGATTAACGATAAGCGAAGTTAACTTTGTGACTAACGTTGCGGTACACAGATATGTTACAGAACCGCATCACCCCTAGCCTATGGGATAAATACCTGCTGGAATGTACGACGTTAATGCAGGATGGCAGCAGACCGTATTATTCGTTTCGGACCTCTTGATAAGTGTGGAAGTGTGATTACGCATGTCAATCACATCGCGATTACGGGCAGCATGGGGTTCACGCCTGAGCCTCAGGACGTGGCGCTAGCAGCGCATGTCGGGTGTTTCAAGCATCAACTTCGCGTCTTAATATCTCGGGATGTAATGGGAATATTGCGATGCAATCAACGCCATTGTGTATGTGTTTTGTCGTACTATGGATTGCTGAAGAAAAAAATATAGGAGGTCCATTTAAAAAAAATAAGTTTGTGTTAAAAAACACATATGCTTTCGTTTTAGAATGTTTCCAAATATGTACATTCATGGGCCCCAGCCCTACATTGATACCGGTGAAAGTCGTTTTCCAATAGCTGTTATTGTTCCAGAGGTATTTTGGGTGGACAAGATAGCTGGGACACCCTGTATATTATGAACGGTAAATGAAAACTTGGACCTCAACATAATTGAAAAAGTACACCGGGGATGTATGAGTAGGGATGTTACACTTGTACCATTGTAAAATCAGATAGTTCATTTCGAATTTAAAACGAAATCCACTGCAGTCAGCAAGATAAAATTCATCCCACACATCCGTCGTGATTTTTATAGAAGACGTGGTGAATTCAAATGAATCTGCTTGAAACATTCTCTACCAGCCACATAAGTGTGGAGCACAGACTAGTCATGTAGTTGTAGATGCAGATAAAAGAAGTCGTATGACTGGTTTGATGCGGACCACTATGAATTCCTCTCCTGTGCCAACCTCTTCATCTCAGAGCACCACTTGCAGCCTACGTTCTGGGTTATTCGCTGGGCGTATTCCAACCTCTGTCCTCCTCTACCGTCTTTACCATCTACAGCTACCTCTAGTACCATGAAAGTCATTCCGTGATGTCATAACAGACGTTCTACCATCCTGTTCCTTTTTCTTGGGAGTGTTTTCCATACGTTGCTTTCCATGCTGACTCTGCGGAGATCATCCTTATTCCTCACCTTATCAGTCCTTATAATTTTCAAACTTCTTCTGTAACACCACATATCAAATGCTTCGATTGTCTTCTCTCGCGGTTTTCCCACAGTCCATATTTCACTGCCGTGCAATGCTGTGCTCCTAACGTGCATTCTCACGAATTTCTTCCTCAAATTGAGGCCTATGTTTGATACTAATAGAATTCTCTTTGCCAGGAATACCATTATTCCAGAGCTAGTCCGTTTTTTATGACCTCCTTGTTCCGTCCTTCATGGGTTATTTTGCTGCATAGACTGAAGAATTCCTTAACTTCATCTACTTTGTAATTGCTAATCCTGATGTTAAGTTTCTCGATGTTCTCCTTTTTTGCTACTTCTCATTACTTTCCTCTTTCTTCGATACACTGGCAGTCCATATTCTGTACTCATTAGACTGTTCATTCCATTCAGGAGATCTTGTAATTCTTCTTCACTTTCACTGAGAATAGCAATCTCATCAGCGAATCTTAACACTGATACCGTCCCACCTTCAATCTGAATTTCACACTTAAACCTTTGTTTTATTTCCGTCATCGCTTCTTCGACGTATGAATTGAACAGCAGAAGCGAAAGAGTAATTCGCTTTCTCACATACTTTTTAATCCGAGCATTTCTTTCTTAGTCTTCCATTCTTATTGTCTCCTCATGGCATTTATAGATATTGTACATTACCCGTCTTTCACTATAGCTAACCCCTATTTTTCTCAGTATTCCGAACATCTTGCACCATTTGACGTTGTCGAACGCTTTTTCCGGATCCACAAATCCTATCAACAAATCTTTATTTTTCTTTGGTCTTGCTTGCAGTATCAACTACAAACATAGAATTGCCTCTCTAGTGCCTTTACCTTTCCTAAAGCCAAACTCATTGTTACCTAAAACACCCTCAATTTTCTTTTCCATTTTGCTGTATATTATTCTTGTCAAAGCCCGGGGTCATGAGATGTTAAGCTGTTTCTTCGGTAATTCTCGTACTTGCCCTTGCAATCTTGGGAATTTTGTGATTAATGTTTTTCCGAAAGGCAAGTGGTATCTTTCCAGTTTCATATATCCTGCACACCAATGTAAATAGTCGTTTTGTTGCCACTTCCTCCAACTACTTTAGAAATTCCGATGGTATTTTTTTCCATCCCTTCTGCTATATTTGATTTTAAGTGTTCCAGAGCTCTTCTAAATTATGCTTCTATTACTGGATCCCCTATCTCTTCCCTGTCGACTCCTGTTTCTTTTTCTGTCACGTCGTCAGATAAGTCCTCCCGCTCACAGAAGACGTCAGTGTATTATTTCCCCTTACCCGCTCTCTCATCTGCATTTAACAGTTGACTTTGTAATACACTTTTAATGTTACTGCCCTTGCTATTAATTCCATCGAAAGTTGTAGTAACTTTTCTATATCCTGAGTTAGTCCTTCCGACAATCATTTCTTTTTCAGTTTTTGATGTAGCCATTTCGCCTTAGCTTTCCTGCACCTCCTGTTTATTCTATTCCTCAGCGACTTGTATTTCTGTATTCCTGAATTTCCCTGAACATTTCCATACTTTCTTCCTTTCGTAAGGTATTTCTTCTGATACCCGCGGTTTCTTCGCAGTTACCCCTTTTTTACCTATGTTTTTGTTTTTAGCTTCTGTGATGGCCCTTTTTAGAGATGTCCATTCCTCTTCAACTGTACTGCCTACTGCGCTATTCCTTATTGCGGTGTCTACAGCCTTGGAGAACTTCAAACGTATCTCTTCATTCCTTATTCCTTCTGTACCCTACTTCTTTCCGCACTGCCCTTCTGACTAGTCTCTGAAACTTCAACCTACTCTTCATCACTACTAAATTGTGATCTGAGTCTGTATCTGCTCCTATATACGCCTTACAATCCAATATCTGATCTCGGAATCTCTGCCTGACCACGAGGTAATAGAACTGTATTCTTCCCGTATCTGCCTGTCTTTTCCAAGTGTACCTCTTATGATTCTTGAACAGAATAATACCTGTTACTAGCTTACATCTATTGCAGAACTTTCTCCTCATTCATTCGTACTAACGAGGCCATATTCTCCCGTAATCCTCACTTCCACTCCTTCCCCTACAACCACTTTCCAGTACCCCATGACTATTAGATTTTTAAGTCCCTTTAAGTGCTGAATTATCCGTTAAATATCCTCATATACTTTATCTAATTTATCTTCGGCTTGAGACGTCGGGATGTATGCCTGAACTATTGTTGTTGGTGTTGGTTTGCTGTCGATTCTGACGAGAATAATACCATCACTGAACTTCACAGTAACTCACTCTCTGCCCCACCTTCCTATTCGTAACGAATCCTACTCCCCGTTATACCATTTTCTGCTTCTGTTGGTAGTATCCTATACTCATCTGACCAGAAATCCTCATCTTCTTTCTTTTTCTCTTTACTGGCCGCCACCCTCTATACGCAGACGAAGCCTTAGCATTTCCTCTTTCATATTTTCTATTTTCTCTGCCATGTTCAGACTTCTGACATTGCACGTCCTGAGTTGTAGAACGTGACGCATTCATTGGTTACTCAGTGTTTTTCTCATAGTCAGTTCCCCCCTTGGCAGGCACCTCCCGGCGATTCGAATGAGGGACTTGTCCGCAATCTTTGGCAATGAAGAGATCATCACGAGAGTTTTTCAAATTCAAGCCACATACCCCGTGGACAAACATTGTGTGACTTTAATGCAATGGTTTCCATTGCGTTCTACCTCCGCATGCCGTTGATCTTTGTTGATTCTTCCACCGTTAGGGGCAGTTTCCCACGCCAAGGCCGAGAGAGTGCCCTGAACCTCTATCCGCTTCTTTGCCCTCTTTGCAACGCCGTTGGCTGAATGAGAGTGACTTGTCATGCCGGAAGTCTTCGGCCGGCATTGCTGATGATTTTTATTCAATAATCCAGCGGTGGCGGGATTCGAAGCTAATCAAAGACACTACCCTTTGACTACGGGCGCGGGTAACAATAGCGAAAAACTTTTTTTTCTTAATAGTAGGCTACAAACGTTAAAAGAAAGTAGAACGAGTGACTTTTACGTATGTACATCTACATCTACATCCATACTCCGCAAGCCACCTGACGGTGTGAGGCAGAGGGTACCTTGAGTACCTCTATCGGTTCTCCCTTCTATTCCAGTCCCATATTGTTCGTGGAAAGAAAAATTGTCGGTATGCCTCTGTGTGGGCTCTGTTGTTGTTGTGGTCTTTAGTCCTGAGACTGGTTTGATGCAGCTCTCCATGCTACTCTATCCTGTGCAAGCTTCTTCATCTTCCAGAACCTACTGCAATCTACATCCTTCTGAATCTGCTTAGTGTATTCATCTCTTGGTCTCCCTCTACGATGTTTACACTCCACGCTGCCCTCCAATATTAAATTCTCTTGATGCCTGAGAACATGTCCTACCAATCGATCCCTTCTTCAAGTTGTGCCACAAACTTCTCTTCTCCCCAATTCTATTCAATACCTCCTCATTAGTTATGTGATCTACCCTTCTAATCTCCAGCATTCTTCTGTAGCGCCACATTACGAAAGCTTTTATTCTCTACTTGTCCAAACTATTTATCGTCCATGTTTCACTTCCATATATGGCTACACTCTATACAAATACTTTCAGAAACGACTTCCTGACAAATCTGTACTCGATGTTAACAAGTTTCTCTTCTTCAGAAACGCTTCCGTTCCCACAGACAGTCAAATTTTATATCCTCTCTACTTCGGCCATTATCAGAAACTTTGCTTCCCAAATAGCAAAACTCATCTACTTCTTTAAGTGTCTCATTTACTTATGTACTTCCCTCAGCATAACCTGAATTTGATTCGAATACACTCTATCATCCCCGTTTTGCTTTTGTTGATGTTCATCTTATATCCTCCTTTCAAGACACTGTCCATTCCGTTCAACTGCTCTTCCAAGTCCTTTGCTGTCTCTGACAGAATTACAATGTCATCGGCGAACCTCAAAGTTTTTATTCCTTCTCCATGGATTTTAATACCTACTCCGAATTTCTCTTTTGTTTCCTATACTGCTTGCTCAATATACAGATTGAATAACATCGGGGAGAGGCTACAACCCTGTCTCACTCCCTTCCCAGCCACTGCTTCCCTTTCATGCCCCTCGACTCTTATAACTGCCATCTGGTTTCTGTACAAATTGTAAATAGCCTTTCGCTCCCTGTATTTTACCCCTGCCACCTTCAGAATTTGAAAGAGAGTATTCCACTCAACATTGTCAGAAGCTTTCTCTACGTCTACAAATGCTAGAAACGTAGGTTTGCCTTTCCTGAATCTATTTTCTAAGATAAGTCGTAGGGTCAGTATTGCCTCACATGTTCCAGCATTGCTACGGAATCCAATCTGATTTTCCCCGAGGTCGGCTTCTACCAGTTTCTCCATTCGGCTGTAAAGATTTCGCGTTAGTATTTTGTAGCTGTGACGTATTAAAGTGATAGTTCGGTAATTTTCACATCAACAACACGTACTTTCTTTGGGATTGGAATTATTATATACTTCTTGAGTGTGGGCTCTAATCTCTCTGAATTTATCCTCATGGTCTCTTCGCGAGATATACGTAGGAGGGAGCAATATACTGCTTGACTCCGTGGTGAAGGTATGTTGTCTACACTTCAGCAAAAGCCAGTACCGAGCTACTGAGCGTCTCTCTTTCAGAGTCTTCCACTGGAGTTTATCTATCATCTCCGTAACGCTTCCGCGATTACTAAATGATCCTGTAACGAAGCGCGTTGCTCTCCGTTGGATCTTCTCTCTCTCTCTTATATCAACACTATTTGGTAAGGATCCCACACAGGTGAGCAGTATTCAAGTAGTGGGCGAACGAGTGTACTGTAACCTACATCGTTTGTTTTCGGACTGCATTTCCTTAGAATTCTTCCAATGAATCTCAGTCTGGCATCTGCTTTACCGACGATTAATTTTATATGGTCATTCCATTTTAAATTACTCCTAATGGCTACTCCCAAATAATTGATGGAATTAACTACTTCCAGTTGCTGACCTGCTATATTGTAGCTAAATGATAAAGAATCTTTCTTTCTACGTATTCGCAGCAAATTAAACTTCTCTACATTGGGATTCAATTGCCATTCCCTGCACCATGCGTCAATTCGTTGCAGATACTGCTGCATTTCAGTACAATTTTCAATTGTTACAACCTCTCGATGTACTACAGCATCATCCGCAAAAAGCCTCAGTGAACGTCCGATGTTATCCACAAGGTCATTTATATATATTGTGAATAACAACGGTCCTACGACACTCCCCTGCGGCACACCTGAAATCACCCTTACTTCGGAAAAGGAAATAACGTAGAACATTACATAGACGCCCCATCGCGGTCGGTGAGAGCGGGTGGCCAAGGACTCGGGGTGCAGGTAGGCTGTGACGCAGTGAGCAGGCAGTTTCCAGGTTCAGTGGGTGCAAATTTACGGTTGGGTGCAATTTTCACTGAGTGCAGCTTTCATACATCATATGTCGTGCCCGGCTCTCCTAAGGATATGATTAATTCCGATGGAATATAGCGTACTCCAGGGCCTCGCGCAGGTTAGAATCCTGCCTCGGGCATGGATGTGTGTGATGTCCTTAGGTTAGTAGGTTTAAGTAGTTCTAAGTTCTAGGGGACTGATGACCACAGCTGTTAAGTCCCATAGTGCTCAGAACCATTTGAACCATTTTTGAACCAGGGCCTCGGTTCGTTGAGGACTCTCAGTACTTTGTCAAATTCATTTCGTTGAGTTGTATCTCTCATATCATTCTCATACAGTTCCCCTTCTTCTTCTAGAGGGTGCAAATGATAATTGATTACAACGTATCACTTTGTCCAGGAAGTGGGGATAAACAGGTGGATACAGGACACTTGCGATCCATCAGGTTGGGAAAATATCACAAACTGGCCTACAAAGACTACCTAAGATATAGCAACTTTTTGTAGGAAACTTATTGTCTCTATTTATTTATCGCTCATTTACTGTAGTTTAATTTCGTACTGGAAAACGTTTTCGCTAGAAGCAGCAGTTTTCGATTTATTAACAAAATAAAAAAAGCCATACACAAGGGACATTCAAACACACCCCTCCCCTCCCTCCCCAATTTGTCGGGACTTTAGAAAGTTGTTCAAGGAACTCATCCTACAATTGTACAAGAATTGTTGACTATACGAATTGTTTCCCATATTCCACCTTTTTTGGTTTTAGTTTTTGGGCTGAATTTTTGCAGCATGAAATTGACAATTAATTCATTTTGTTTGGATGGTTTCCTTACTACGAAACTGCTGTGTTGGTAGGGGTTAAGTTGAGATCGAATTGTAAACGTAATTAGCTTTTGCATAGCGTTTACAAAAGTAGTTTTTCTTTCAATGCGCTCAAGGGAAAGCTTTAATCAGTAATGGTAACGAAATAACCGACTAATCTGGTGGCGTAATAAGCCAGTCAAGGAAGACCATGAACAACATACTAAAAATCCTGACCGATGGCTGGCAACTGTGGTGGTGGGGGGTGTTTGGAGACAACTTCTGTACGTTTTTCTTGAATAACTCAAAACCCACGGCGTCTAGCGAAAACATATCCGAGTACAAAATTAAACTACATTAAATTTACTACAAGAAACATTGCATTAATTTTTTTTCTCTATGATCAATAGATTGCCATCTGAGAGCGGGAGACTGTTCACATCTCGCGCCACACGCGTGCTCTGTATATTAGATGGGTTTTGTAGGCCACTTTGAGGTTGTTTCCCGACTTGAAGGACTACAAGAGTCCCATATCGCATCGGTATCGACTTCCTCCTCGCCAGTGTGGTATCGTATTACATTGCATTTCTTTTTCCTTTTGTACCCTTACTACACGTTCCTTCCACCTTCCAGCTTTCCCTTCTCTGATTAGAGTACGAGCTCTCGGCATTCTTGCTGCTGCTTCTCTGACCACCTCCAAAGTGTCTGTTCCGAAACGGCCTCAACTCGGAAGCGGCCGCTCGCTGCCGCGGCATAGACCGCAGGCCGCAGGGGGCGAACGCGCTTTGTCTGATCCGCCGCGGGTCGATAACTCACGTCAGGTTGGCGGCCCTGTGATGTACGGCCGACAGGTGGGGTGGGGAAGGAGAGGCGCGCACGCCCACTACTCGGGGGATTCACCGCGCCGTCCAGGCATGCTGAGCTGTCTGCGGAACGCTGCCTGCCGCATTTCACCCCTTCTCGCAATGGCTTACTCTCCCTCTGCGTGTGTCCCCCCTTTCCGCTTAAGCACGGATCACCTCTGCCAGAATGTGTGTGTGTCTGTGTGTGTGTGCGTGTGGAGAAGGACGGAGCGTGGGGTGAGTCGAAGTGTGTGTGTGTGTGTGTGTGTGTGTGTGTGTGTGTGTGTGGAGAATTACGGAGCGTGGGGAGAATGGAAGAGGATTGCCAGTAGTAACTATCACGCGTTTACTTTCTCCGTTTCGTCGGTGGAGGTCAAATACTTTTTTGACGATAGAATGAAGGCTTTGAAGACCGGATGACATTGCAGCTGGTAAACTTTTCAGGGTATAAGGTCGCGATCCACGAAATTCTCTTGTTCCTAACGTTTCGACCAGCACTGTGCTGGACATCTTCAGAGGCGTTACTCCTCCGCTGTCTTGCCGACTGACGGGCGGGTTGTCTGATAGCGACATGTATATTGTAGAAAAAGGGGCGTGGTCGGAGCTATACGTGATAAGCAGATATCATCCTTGTCAAGGATAAAACTTAACTCTCGATTGTCGTCTTGTCAAAGATGAAAAAACCGTTATCGATCCTGCATAGCTACTGCCCATACGTCGCCAAGTTTCATGGTCTCTTCTTTTCCATTAAATTATCCCAATGTTTATAGATTTCAATGGCCTCTCTACATAGACATTGACAGTAGTTCGTCGTTACAGATACAATTTTTGTTTCAGAAAACTCCACTTCGTGAGTTCCTGGCTCAAGAGCATGCTCTGCTACAGACGATTTATCTATTTTTCCTAGTCGGCAAAGACTTTTGTGTTCCTTTTAACAAGTATTCACACTTTTCTTGTTTGTTCCAATATAAACTGTACCACACGAAACGGAATTTTATATGCGACACATGCTGACAAAGCGGGGCGCTTAATCTTTACAAATGAAATGAAATGACGGCGTGCCATTATTGGCCGGGAGACTCCACCCGGTGAAGTTCGGAGTGCTTGTTGACCTTTTTTCTTTGTTGGTCTTGAATCTGGACTAATGTCGTGTTTCTGGAACTACGGCAGCAATTTGAGCAGAGTTGACACTACAGTGACACAACGAAGTGTTACAAATCGGTTACTCCAAGGACATCTTCGAACCAAACACCCTGTATCGCGCGTTCCACTGACCCCAAACCACCGCCATTTGTGACTTGAGTGGTGCCAAGCGAAGATAACTGGTGGGCAAAATGGAGGTCTGTTGTGTTTTCTGATGAAAGCCGGTTCTGCCTCGGCGCCAATGATGGCCGTGTGTTGGTTAGAAGAAGGCCAGTTGAAGGCGTACAGCCAACCTGTCTGCATGCTGAACACGTTGGACCTACACCTGGAGTTATAGTCAGGGGTGTGATTTCGTATTACAGCAGGAACACAGTCGTGGTTATCCCAAGCGCCCTGACTGCAAATGTGAAGTCTGGTGATTCGACCTGTTGTGCTGTCATTCAAGAACAGCATTCCAAGGGGTGTTTTCCAACAGGATAACGGTCACCCACATTCCGCTATTGTAACCCAACGTGCTCTACAGAGTGTCGACGTCTTGCTTTGGCCTACTCGATCACCATGTCTATCTCCAATCGACAAATACTGAACGTCATCGGCCGACAATTCCAGCGTCATCTACAACCAGCATTAACCGTCCCTGTATTGACCGACGGCGTGCAACAGGCATGGAACTCCATCCCACAAACGGACATCCTGCATCTGTACGACACAATGCATGCACGTTTGCATGGTTGCATTCAACATTCTGGCTGTTACTGTGGTGTCACCGCCAGACACCACACTTGCTAGGTGGTAGCCTTTAAATCGGCCGCGGTCCGTTAGTATACGTCGGACCCGCGTGTCGCCACTATCAGTGATTGCAGACCGAGCGCCGCCACACGGCTGGTCTAGAGAGACTTCCTAGCACTCGCCCCAGTTGTACAACCGACTTTGCTAGCGATGGTTCACTGACAAATTACGCTCTCATTTGCCGAGACGATAGTTAGCATAGCCTTCAGCTACGTCATTTGCTACGACCTAGCAAGGCGCCATTATCATTTGCTATTTATCTTGTGATGCATGTACCGTCAGACCGATATTTACCAATTATGGATTAAAGTTAAGTATTCCAGAAGCTACGCACTTTTTTACTAGACTCAACTCCTTTAACTGTTCCAGACCTCACGCCCGCCTGCGTGAGCTTTAACGCGTGCCTTTCGGCTTCCTCTCATAGTGACTTGGCTGTCTTGCCAAGTCATAACAGTTACACCGGTTGATAATGTGCCAGCATTTCACATTTGCAATGGCTTATCTCGTGCTTCCACTAACCTGCGATCCTGCAATGTTAATCACATATGTTACCTAGACAATTCCCGAAATTTCATTACTCTACATTAATTATTTTTTGGTGGGGTGATTTTTTTCCCGTCGTTTAGACGCTGTGCGATCCTCATTGTGTCTTCCAGACGAGTAGAGAACAAATAACGACGTTTATTTTTCAAGTGGAAAACGATGCTTCAAAAAGGTAAGTTGAAGAAAATAGTGTTAAAATAAATTGTCGACGGTCTCGTAAATTTTTATAATTTTTATAAAATTAATTTTTATAATTGCTAGGCACACATCTTTAAAATCCTATGTACTCTTGTTTTTCACGATGTAAGTTGAACTTCAAACTGTTTGTGGTTTCGAAGTTCGATTACCTCATTGTCAAGCGACTTTTATGATACCCAAACTAGCAGAAAAATTTGAGGTCATCACGTTCAACATGCCAAGGATTCTCTACAAGAATGCAACAGGCTACGATTTTTCTAACGTCTGCCATTCTTTTCCTTCAAGTTCATTTACATACAATTGCAGTTTGGCTTGAAATGCAAATATTTCATTAGTCATTTGCCTAATTATCTTATTTTATATCTTTAATTCCAAATGAAATTTATTGAGTTTATGTGTAATATCGGACAAAAAAACTGTAAGTGCCCACCATTGCGGATACACGTTACTGTAAAATACGGCTCAGATCCGCGGGTCGCAGGCTGCCACCGGTCAGCAGTTTGACGACCACCTGCTCTATATCCTGTGTACTTAATGTCGTGTGACGAGGGCCTCCCGTCGGGTAGACCGTTCGCCGGGTGAAAGTCTTTCGATTTGACGCCATTTCGGCGACTTGCGCGTCGATGGGGATGAAATGATGATGATAAGGACAACACAACACCCGATCCATGAGCGGAGAAAATCTCCGACCAAGCCGGGAATCAAACCCGGGCCCTTAGGATTGATATTCTGTCGCGCTGACCATTTTTTTTTTCCATTTTGTTCGTTATTGATCGTTGTGGTTGGTCGTTGTGGACGTGGCAAGACATCCTGTTCAAGTTCGGTGGTTGATCCTTCCACTCAGTTTTTTATTACAGAGGCCAATTGGCTCTCTGATCGAACACGCTGAGCTACCGTGCCGGCTAATCACTCAGCTACCGGGGTCGGACATGAATACCAGTATAACAGTTCGAACTTAGAATCGGACGTGTTTTTGGTCCTGGCACTAACAAATACTTCCGATCTCCAAGAACTGTGTCTGCCTTTCACAATGCGGCCATTGTCCGGCACTGAAGACGGCGCGCGTAGTGCTTATGGTAGAAAATTTAAAGTAGCAAAGGCCAACACAATCATGACAGGACAGCTAATCGTAGCCTGGAAGCTTTTCGTTCTGTTCAATATATTACCGAAAGAAATTACATTATTCCATCGTATTCCGAATCAGGCCTTGCCTTGCAAAAGGACACCAACGTCGGATAAATGAGCTACCTCATAGCACGCAGAACAGTAGACGTACCAAGTAAAGTTCAAAACAATAAACGGCAAGTTAGAATGTACTGGATCAAACGTCACTGTGCAATAAAAGGGAACGAAATTGCAGATCGTCTGGCCAAGCACGCAATATATGATGGCAAAGGAAAACATCCTAAAGCATCGGAAAATCACTGTATACAAAAATATAGATGACTAATAAGAAGTGAATGGAATGAAGTATGGATCCAGTCACCTAACTGACCAGCAGTACCGAGGATTCCCCGGTACATGTAGCGATGGTACGGCAGAAAGTTTGTGTCTGCTGCTACCTCACGATTTAGCTTAAAACATGTGTGCTTCAGACAGCATCTACACCGCATTTGTGCTGTCGAGTCGTCACTTTCTGAATGTGGAACCAGGGAATATGTGAACCATTTGTCTCTGAATGCGAAAATCGAAGACAACAGACGCAACATTGATTCGGCGCGTGGTGGCGTTAAAATGTCTTTCCCAGCATCTGTGCTGACATTTCTGACAACGAGAAACCACAGGTTAAACAAGGAACTCCTTCTCTTCCCGTGTGCAAACAAAAAAAAAAAAGTCTTTCATATAAAAACTCCGAAGCTGCAAAGAAACTGGTATAGGCTTGCGTATTCAAATACAGAGATATGTAAACAGGCAGAATACGGCGCTGCAGTCGTCAACGCGTATATAAAGGTGCGTTTACAATGCGATTTGTATCGGCACATGTATGATATACATGTATATGCGACTTGCGACATGCATCGTGACTTGTCTGAGTTGGCAAGTATCAACCTCATACATATATGAGCGTGCGTTTACACTGGTTGATTCGTATCACTGTGCGATGGCTTCCGACGACGATTTGGAAGATTTCACATTTTTATGTGCTGGTACACTTGCCCCTTTGGAAGATGATGGGAAGAAGAGGCGAAGGAAGCGTAGATGGTGGCAGAGAGAGTTTCTTCGCAAACGCAATACTCACGGAGCTTACGCAATGCTCGTTCAGGAATTAACGCTAGAGGATGGCGCATATTTTAGAAATTATGTTAGGATGAGTATGGAGGATTTCCGCGGTTTGTTATCTCTTGTGGCTCCTCTTGTGTCCAAAACCAACACAAACTTTCGAGAAGCGATTCCACCAGAGGATCAGTTGGCAGTAACACTCCGTTTTTTGGCCACTGGGGATTTCTTTTCGACGTTAATGTATCTGCATAGAATATCAAAAAGTGCCATATGCAACAGTATTCGTGTTTGTGAGGCCATTGTGCAAGTTTTATCCCAAGAACTGAAGGTAAAAGTTTTATATACATCAGAGTATGTAATACATTATATAATTTTTTCATGCATCTGCCACGTATATCAATTTTTTGCTATTATTCCGGCGGCCTCGTGCGATAATGTTGACAACGGATGCTAATGCCGACAATCGTGTGTGAGACGGTGGCATTAGCAATCGCGCGACAATGCAAATGTTTTGTCACGAAATCTTCATTTTACGAGGGCAATTACTTTTAACGAGCGGACGAGGAAAACTGTCAACCAGGAACAGCAGCACAAATTTTCTACCGCGTCGTTGATGTTGCCAACAGAACCACTTGGGGCTGTTGGGATAGGAACTAAAATTTTAACGGCACATACATTTTGCACTATAAATTTCTCAAATTTTGCTGAAATGGATTAGTTTTTAGTTCTTTGGAACGACTGACATGCTTCACTCAGTAATACAGTATCACAATTTCTGAGGATACTTTCTGCACAGTAAAGATATCCAACAACATTAATTTGTATTTAGTTTTATTAAGTAGTACTTGACAGCACATGACATGCATATCTCAACATTTATACATGTTTTTAAAGAATCCATAAATTATGTTGCATTTGCACCAATAGTTCATCGTTAGCCTCCTGCAAACATTTGTACATTCCGTTCTCAAGTCTTGCCATAATTCTAGTATGGCCATTTTCATAAAGAAATCTGAGCTTATTGGCGACAAAGTCACCCAAGTGGGTAAATTGGTCCCTTATTCTGCCTGCTAAATTGTCGCCAACTTTTCTTAAGGTCCGTAAAAGACATTCTCGGTCTTCATCTAGGTCTCTCCTGGCTCTCTTCAGTGCACTTGATCTACCACTTCCACTCGGACTTGGAGTGGTACAGGGTGACACGGCTGCACATCCACTTTCATGTGGAGGCACAGAGATGACTGGAGTGGTTTCCACTTCCACAATGTCTTGTGGGTGCATGGCAAATGTCACCTCCTCCATTTCTGTTACATCGAAAGGGAAACTAATGCTTCCTTCTCCTTCTCCTTCTCCTTCACCATCTCCTTCTGTGACTGGGGCTTCCATGACCTTTAAAATACATAACACATTTCTAAGGCAAAGTGAGCTATATCCTATACATACATTATAATCAAAGTATCTTAATGTATTGAGAATTTTTTGAGTGTCCATGCGTAAATTACATTAAAAAAGTAACAATTTTCTTTCCAGCTTCCTGCTACTGAAGAGGAATGACTTAAAATTGCCAAAGAATATGAAGAAAAATGGAATTTCCCCAGATGTTTGGGAACTATAGATGGGAGGCACATTGACATTGTGGCACCACCCGACAGTGGAACAGTTTATTTTAATTATAAAGAGCGCTTCAGTATTGTTTTGCTGCCAATTGCTGACTCTAATTATAGAATAATTTACGCTGATGTTGGCACACAGGGGAGGATTTCAGATGGTGGTGTCCTTAAAGACACAACATTTTACAAAATGTTAGAAACCAAAACTCTAAATATACCACCATCAACTCCTCTTCCTGGTAGGAGCAAGCCTGTTCCATATGTTTTCGTCGCTGACGAAGCCTTTGTCCTAGAGGAAAATATTGTGAAACCATTTCCAGGTCTGCATGAAAAAAAAAGTTGGCAACGTATTTTTAACTATAGAGCATGCAGAGCAAGAAGAGTAATAGAAAATGTATTTGGGATTATAAGTGCTCTTTACAGAGTGCCGATAAGCAAATGTTTTTCAATCCGGAATAGAGTACAGTGGTGGCACTAGCCTGTGTTTATTTACATAATTTTCTTCAAAACAGAAAATCTCAAAGTTATTGTCCAGCAGGAACATACGACAGAGAGGGAGATGATGGCAACGTAATACCTGGGTCCTGGAGGGACACCCCTACTGTGCTGCAGCCACTGCCCAGAACTGGCAGAAGAACTTCATTGCTGAATGACAACAGAAGAGAATATTCTGAATACTTCTGCAGCATTCAGGGCTCCATCCCATGGCAGTATGGAAAATAAGTTCCACATCATTGTTAAATGATGACATAAAGTATTATGCTCTATTCTTCTGCAGTATTCATTGACTTCAAACCATAGCACTATGGAGAATCATGTTTTTCAGTGAAATAGTAAATAATTGTAAATATTCACATTATGTAAAGCATTAGCACGAAGAAATGTTGCCAAACATATGATTAATAAAATAATATAACAAATTTACTTACTGATACTACTTCATGTGTGCTCCTATGAGAGAGTGGTTTGTAATTGTCTCTAATGAACTGCACACTTTCAAAAGCATACCATGTAGAGTGGTACACATTGCTTGTAGCACTTCCAGTTCCTTTGCTGCTCTTCCTTTTCGCTAACTCGCGACTACATTGGCTTTTTAAATTATGCCACTTGTCCTCACATTCCTTCCTTGACACGTTACAGGCCTTCAGAATTTCCTCCCACTCGTCGTACCTTTCCTGAGTGTTCTTATAGTCTCCTAGTTTCACATCCCATATACAGGGATGCCTGCGCACTGCCTCTATAAAATGCAGTGTATTTTGTTTTGACCAAGAAGTCATGGCAAATTTTAAAGTATTACACGCGGGCACAACATACGACACAATACACAAATACCTACACAACAAACGACAGCCGGCACCTCCAAAACTCAAACAGCCGCCAAAGAGCCTGGTACTACGCATGGGCTAACCGTCAAAATAAGCGGCAGGCGACAAGTCGACCGGAAATAATAGTACTGTCGCTCATACATGTCGCGTATATGGCGAAAAAGCGATATACAAAATGTATACGCGACATGTATGAGCTCGAGGGTCCGCATACAAGTTCCGTGAATTTCTGTATGAGGTGTTGTATCGCGACATGTCAAATTGACATGTAGCTCATTCATATCGCGATACATGTATCCCAGTGTAAACGTACCTTAACAGAACGAGTGTCTGGCGCAGTTGTTAGATCGGTTACCGCTGCTACAGTGGCAGGTTATCAATATCTGTGTGAGTTGAACGTGTGGTCTTCTAGTCGGCGTACGAGCGATGGGACACAGCATGTCCGAGGTAGCGATGAAGTGGGGATTTTGCCGTACGACCATTTCACGAGTGTACCGTGAGTATCAGGAATCCGGCAAAACGTCAAATCTCTGACATCGCTCCGTTCGGAAAAAGATCCTGCAAGAAATGGACCAACGATGACTGAAGAGAATCGTTTAACGTGATGGAAGTGCAACCCTTCCGCAAACTGCTGCATATTTCCTTTTCTGGGCCATCAACGAGTGTCAGCGCGCGAACCATCATCGATATAGGCTTTCCGAGCCGAAGGCCTACTCGTGTACCCTTGATAACTGCATGACACAAAGCTTTACTCCTCGTCTGGACCCGTCAACACCGTCATTGGACTGTTGATGGCTGGAAACATGCTGCCTGGCTGGACGAGTCACGTTTCAAATTGTATCGAGCGGATGGACGTGTACTGATATGGAGAGAGTCTCATGAATCCATGGACCCTGCATGTCACTAGGGGACTTTTCAGGCTGGTGGAGGTTCTGTAATGGTGTGGGGCGTGTGCAGTTGGAGTGATATGGAAACTCTGATACGTCTACATACGTCTCTGACAGGTGGCGTAAGCATCCTGTCTGATCACCTGCATCCATTCATGGCCATTGTGCATTCCGATTGATTCGGGCAATTCCAGCAGGAGAATGCGACATTGCACCCGTCCAGTATTGCTACAGAGTGGCTCCAGGAACACTCTTCTGAGTTTAAACACTTCCGCTGGCCACCAAGCTCCCCGACATGAACATTAATGAGCATATTTGGGATGCATTGCTACGTGCTGTCTAGAAGAGATCTCCATGCCCTCGCACTCTTACGGATTTATGTACAGCCCTGCAAGATTCGTGGTGTCAATTGCCTTCAGGACGACTCCAGACATATGTCGAGTCCATGCCACGTCGTGTTGCGGCACTTCTGTGTGCTCACGATTTTAGGCAGGTGTACCAGTTTCTTTGGCTCTTCAACGTATATGCAATCAGATGAATCACTGTTAAATTGAGGTAGAAGGAACTGTGGATTCGAATCTACAAAGTAACATACACAAGTTATTACAGTTAAGTGTAACTGACTCTTCTAGGGATTATGTAGCAAGTATACTAGTAGTACTTCTATCAGTAATGTAGGAAACAATAATATGGTAAACAACTACTGAGACAAATGGAGGAGTCAAGGAAAGCAACCCGCACCTTCTGTCGGCAGACAAGGTTTCTGGAGAGGTATTTACAGACCGCAAACTTCAACCCTAACGGATGATGGGGAAAGAGTATTTCCTTCAGTGGAGTAAGCAGATGTCTTTGGAAAATATTTTGACAAAGTACTAAATCATGACGAGGCAGAGGCAAAAGAGCTGGAGAGATTAGAAGGGAGAGAAGAAAAGTTCCTGAGCCACCATCGGTTGAGATACAACCCATCCTGGTGGCACTTAAAATAATAAGGTTCCAGGCGGTAGTGATATTAAGGCATCTTTGTATCGATACAGGTGATAAGCGGTAATAGGAGGTCTCAGACAGCTTATGGTCTAAATGTGGTCAGCAGAGGAGATCCCTGAGGATTGGAAAAAGGCAATCACATGCCCAATTTTTAGAAAAGGCGATGTCGGATCTCGCTGCTGCTGATAGGATACAAAATATCTAAGACAGTAGACTAAAACTATAGCTCGGAGAGGCACATACCAGTGTAGATTTACCCCTGGACGTTCAACAAAATGGCTCTGAGCACTATGGGACCTAACATCTGTGGTCATCAGCCCCCTAGAACTTAGAACTACTGAAACCTAACTAACCTAAGGACATCACACACATCCATGCCCGAGGCAGGATTCGAACCTGCGACCACAGCAGTCACGCGGTTCCGGACCGAGCGCCTAGAACCGCGAGACCACCGCGGCCGGCAGGACGTTCAACCACCGACTACATCTTCACATTGAAACAAATGATGGAGAAGTTTTATGAATTCGATAAAGACCTATACCTTATGTTCACTGACTTCCGGCAGGCATACGACAGCAATAATAGGACCGCCGTCTGAAAGATAATGCTGGAGTTCAGGATACTAATGAATACATTAAGCTGATTGTGTAGTGTAAGGACGTATAGATTTTCATTTGACATATGACCACGTGTAGACTTCGTCACCTACGTCAGTTACAACCCACTTCAAAATTATTTATATATATATTTTTAAATTGTCTCAGAATGGTTCTTGAACGAAACTGTAAAACATCATTTGAGTCGTATGCACAGAATTACGTCACTCGGGCCAACTGGTTTGCGTAAACTTTTTCAATTTTAGATGTCGTTTGTTTCTCCTCAGAAATTATATTGATACACGTTATCTGATTTAATCGATATTAGAACCACATTGAATAAACTTTTTGAGATTCAAAGTCGCGATGAACGCTGTCAAAATCCAATAATCTTGTCAAATATATTATTAATTCATTCACATAATTCTTCATAAATAAATCCTCGGAACACGTATTTCAACTTTAGTAACATCCACTAGTTTATTATCTTCCTACATACAGACGTGAACCTGAGCCTTGACGAGACAAAACTAACATTATTAATAAGATTAAACTCTCTACGACGTCATTGTTGTACAAAACATTACAAATTATTCATTTTCAATTTTTAGAAGCACGACGCAACAAATCGGTTTCAGAATCTTCTGTCGCTCTTTGGCTGTCGACCCGCGACGTATAGTGGCCAGCAATTTTCTCTCTGGTCTCTGTTCGTTGCGCCGCCCTCTCCGTACATGAAGCATAAAAAATAAATACAAAACTTTAGACAATTCACAAATACTACAAAAATTACATAAACAAAACTAAATTAAACTTATATTCACCTGCAAACTGGGCTGACACTGGTGGATGGGTGACGCTTCAATTTCGCGTCCCACTACAATTGCACCTTGTTGCAGCGGATCAAACTGTCCAGCACGCTTTGCAGATCAATTGTCGTTACCCTTCACAGTTAAGAATGCGTTGAGATAGGGCGACCCTCTCTCACTGTTTCCGTTAAACATAGCACCGGAAAAGGTGAGACGTGCAGTTGGTCGTAATAGGGTGATGGAGATTGTTGAAAGTGATACGATCCTTGCGTATGTATATGATGTGGTGATTTTGGGCGAAACTTTGCATGAGGTGACAGCAGATACCTCTCGATTGATTGCTGGAAGTGAACACACTAGGAATATAGATCAACAATAACAAAACAAAGTACATGGTAGTCTCACGTCGACAAAATGATATGGACGCCGTCAGTATAGACGAACACAATTTTAATAGAGTTGAAAAATTCAACGACCTGTTATCAATATTGTCGAATAAAAGTGTGGTGGAGAAGGATTTTAGACAAAAAATAATAAATGCAAACCGGGTGCACTAAAATTTAAAGCGCGCGTCACGCGTCGTACCTCAGCAAAACAAAATACAGCTGTATCTGTCACCAGTGCGACGGGTTGTATTGTATGGCTATGAGACGTGGGCAGGTACACAGACAATGGAAGAGCGCATTCGTGCATCTGAGAGGAAGATTTGAGGAAAATGTATGGCCCGGCGTACAAGACAGAAACTGCAAGGTGGGAAAGAAGGTACAATGAAGATCCGTATCGGCGGTTTAAGGAAGCTGATACTGGGAGAGTGATTGCAACAAGAAGGCTAAAGTGGGTATGACATATTCTACGAGCAGAGGGCACTCTCCCTAACAGAGTATTTCCACACCGGCCAACTGGTAGACGTCTAACAAGGGAACCTCCCCATCGCACCCCCCTCAGATTTAGTTATAAGTTGGCACAGTGGATAGGCCTTGAAAAACTGAAAACAGATCAATTGAGAAAACAGGAAGAAGTTGTGTGGAACTGTGAAAAAAATAAGCAAAATATACAAACTGAGTAGTTCATGGGAAGATAGGCAACGTCAAGGACACTAGGAACGCAGGAGCGCCGTCGTCTCGTGGTAACGTGAGCAGCTGCGGAACGAAAGGTCCTTCGTTCAAATCTTCCATCGAGTGAAAACTTTAATTTTTTATTTTCAGTTTATGTGACAAACTCTTATGTTTTCATCACTTTTTTGGGAGTGATTATCACATCCACAAGAAAACCTAAATCGGGCAAGGTAGAAGAGTCTTTTTACCCCTTCGCCAAGTGTACAAGTTAGGTGGGTCGACAACATATTCCTGTCATGTGACGCACATGCCGTCACCAGTGGTGTATAGAATGTATCAGATGTGTTTTCCTGTGGAGGAATCGGTTGACCTATGACCCTGCGATCAAATGTTTTCGGTTCCAATTGGAGAGGCACGTCCTTTCGTCTACTAATCGCACGGTTTTGCGATGCGGTCGCAAAACACAGATACTAAACTTATTACAGTTAACAAAGACGTCAATGAACGAACGAACAGATAATAACTATGCAAAAATAAAGAAAATAAAATTTTCACTCCAGGGAAGCTTTGAACCAAGGACCTCTCGTTCAACAGCTGTTCTCACTACCACGGGACCACGACGCTCTTGAGCTCATGTTGTCCATGATGTTGCCTATGCGACCCGTGGACTACTCAGTTCGTATATTTTGCTTATTTTTTCACAGTTCCACACAACTTCTTCCTGTTTCTTCAATTGATCTGTGTTCAGTTTATCAAGGCCTATCCACTGTGTCAACTTATAACTAAATCTGAGGGGGGTGCGATGGGGAGGTTCCCTTGTAAGAGTTCGAGGTGGAGAGACAAGACCTCAGTGAACCCGCAAGAAGCAGAGCCAACAGCCAGCACTGAAGATACCCGATAGAGGAGTAGACGGACAATCATATGTGATAAATTTCTGAGATGTTACGACTAGGCCGACCGGAGTGGCCGAGCGGTTAAAGGCGCTACAGTCTGGAACCGCACGACCGCTACGGTCGTAGGTTCGAATCCTGCCTCGGGCATGGATGTGTGTGATGTCCTTAGGTTAGTTAGGTTTAAGTAGTTCTAAGTTCTAGGGGACTTATGACCACAGCAGTTGAGTCCCATAGTGCTCAGAGCCATTTGAACCATTTGTTCCGACTATTTTGTCATGATTAGTGGACTTCATATGTTACTCTTTTCATTATGTTCTATGTATGGTATCTGTATATATTTGTCTCCTGCCATGGGCCTAAATAGTCTGTGTACGTACAATAAATGAGGATGAAAATGGTGATGAGATGTATTAATTGTCTAACTACGCAGTGTGTACCTTCCATTACGGTTTTATCTCTCTCCGATTTACTCCCTATTTTGCTTTTAACTGGCCCAAAGGAATACAAAATGTTTTTCATGCTGGACCATCGTTTCTAACTCGCTACATCTCTTAGTGCATTTCAGCAAAAACATTATATCTGACCCCCCTTAAACCTGTTAAGAATGTGCTAAGAAACTGTAAGAATTATGATAGATTAAAAACTGAGTGTAGCTGTATAGTTAGGGACTTAAAAGCCAATAAATAAGAATAGAAAAAATGATTGCCGTTTCTTTTCGTTCCTCGACCTATCTCTTCACCCCTCTTCCCCTGCACCTCAAGGAAAGATACAGAGACGTTCAGACCGTGAGTTAGTACAGTAGTCTAAGTAACCACCAAATTTTAGTTCGGCACTGCACTATCAGATCTAAAATTGCTCCATTTTATCAGTACAGAAAACACAGTTGCAGTCAAAGGAGTGAAATTAAGACTTTTCTTGAACTTAAACGTCGTTGCTGCCTAAGAGCAATGCTGCTGGGTTAAAAACTAAAGAGCCCGAAACGCTGGCCACGCCACTGCAATCTGCCAATCTCAGAGTTAATAGGTACAACATAGAGATGAACGATTATTTCAATATGTGAGATTTTAATCTTTGTAAAGGGAAGACGAAACAGAAATTGCGATGATAATAGAATGTTTACACGTGTATTTAGAAATGTGTATTAATTTGCGAATAAGTTTGCCTGAACTGCTTTTGCGATAAATTATTTGATTGCAACGGTTTTTTTTCGTCGGCTAGTCTCTTCAAGACAGATGAAACAAGTTTAAGAATATCTGTAGAGAGAACAGAATTCATTACGAACAAAAGAAATTCACCAAAAATTTTAGGAAGAGGTGTCACCAAATAGAAAAAGTGAAAAAATAAAATTTCTCGGCCATTTCGTTCAATAAGACTGTCGCGAAAAATCTAGTACAGAGGAAAACACACTCATTATGTAGAGTCTATGGCATCTCGAGAAATGTTCAAAACGAAAGCTGCTTATATAACCATCTTAAGAGGAAGCTGTTAGCTGGTTTTCAAGAGATAAAGGTGTAGAGAAACGACGACCACATGAAAAGTGGGTGGGGTGACATTAGAAGACTTGCAACGGCGACATGGATGTGTATGCCTGAAGAGTATAACGTGCAGCCTGTGGGGTCTCGAGGAATCTTCAGAACCAAAGCTGTTTGCCTAACCATCATAAGAGAAAGTTGTTTGCTGATTTTCTAGAGGTAATAATATACCGAAACGACGACCACATGAAAAGTGGGTGGGTGACGTTAGGAGACTTGCAACGGCGACATGGATGCGAATGCCTGAACACCCTAACGTGCGATATCCAGTAGGTTGTAAGTAGGCTGTTTAGGTTTTTATGTTGGTAACGCCACGTAGCGCCCGGTATGGAAATCACTGACTGTGCTGTGTGCAATCTGTGGCTGGTTGGCATTGTTGGAATATTCGCTATTGTAGTGTTGGGCAGTTGGATGTGAACAGCGCGTAGCGTTGCGCAGTTGGAGGTGAGCCGCCAGCAGTGGTGGATGTGGGGAGTTAGATGGCAGAGTTTTGAGAGCGGAAGGAGATTTGTAAGACTGGATGTCATGAACTGATATATATATACTATGACTTTTGAACACTATTAAGGTAAATACATTGTTTGTTCTCTCAAAATCTGTCATTTGCTAAGTATGCCTATCAGTAAAAATGGTTCAAATGGCTCTGAGCACTATGGGACTCAACTGCTGTGCTCATAAGTCCCCCTAGAACTTAGAACTACTTAAACCTAAGGACATCACACACATCCATGCCCGAGGCAGGATTCGAACCTGCGACCGTAGCGGTCGTGCGGTTCCAGACTGTAGCGCCTTTAACCGGTCGGCCACTCCGGCCGGTGCCTATCAGTAGTTAGTGCCTTCAGTAGTTATAATCTTTTACCTGGCAGTAGTGGCGCACGCTGTATTGCAATAGTTTGAGTAACGAAGATTTTTGTGAGGTAAGTTATTCATGAAAGGTATAGGTTATTGTTAGTCAGGGCCATTCTTTTGTAGGGATTATTAAAAGTCAGAATGCGTAGCGCTAAAAAAAAAAAAAAAAAAAAAAAAAAAAAAAAAAATTGTGTCACTTTACTGTTGATCAGAATAAGTAAAGAGAGAAATGACTGAGTACCTTCAGTTTTGCTCAGCTGTTTGAAAATCAAATAACGTAAGAGGTTTTCCACCACTGTCATTTATAAATTTTTCTAAGGGGGGTGTTTCAAGGTGAGACCAAATAGCTTATGATGGTTATCAATAATGGGCGAAGGAAGGGGAAATGTCGGCCATTAGTAAGTGACACTCTGCCGAACCGCTAGAATTATGTAGGAAAAACGTAGAAAAACAGTTCATCAGATAAAGGAGATTGTACATGAAGAGCTTCCGTACTTACTAGTGCGCGCCATGACTGGTAGTTATGGTGACAAGTCACTGAGAAATGAACAGTACTGTCTGCTGTTCCGTGCATTTCAGAGAATTACACTGATGAACCAGGCGAGTGTTCGGGGTTAGCCTGGACTTTAGGCATTGGTTAGGGAACTCTCAAGGCGAGGCACCCTTCTGTGGCGGGACAAGCGCACATCTTGTAACGTGAGGCAGCGTGTAGGGTAGAGGCTATACTATGCTCTGATCAAAATTGCTTTGTGACTGACAGATTGCAGTGACGGGGATTAGTGATGCGGCGTACAGTCAGCCTTGCTGCACAGGGACCTGTACGTACTTACGAACCAGGTAGTATAGCGAGTGTGTGGCGCGCGAGAAAGAAATACGATCTGGTGGCGACTGGCTCTCTGAGATGTCAGTCACAAAGTAATTTTAATCGGAGTACAACGCGACTAGGGACACTGCACCAACATATCCTTGTCTCCTAAAGGTATCGGGCAGTCTACTACATCGTCCAAGATGCAGAAACAAAGAAATGTATCCACATCAAAGGGAATGATAGCAACGATATCAACTTCAGACAACGAACGGGAGAGGAGGGTGTAATCTTCTCCCTCCTTCCTTCTTCCGTATGTTGTCTACATTAAACAATGCCCAGTCCAAGTAATTAATAAGCAAAGTCTTTTATGATGATTTGAGAGGAGCGAAGAGTACAATAAACTTTCAGGCTTACTTAGCTTGTCATGATGAGATTGCTCCAGTTCTTCTTGTCTAGGGATCTGATTCTTGAAGCTTAAAATCTAACATCAGGTCCTCATGGTTGGTTTGAACTGAATACATTGGAAGATTGTTTTTACAGAATTTTTTATGTAAATATATCTTCCACCGATTTTCTGACTTTTAGTATATCATAAAGTATTTTGATTTTTCACATTGAAAAAGCCGAAATTACACTGTTGCAACTTTTATGCAAAAATGTATCCGATCACACCGGAGGCAAGCTTACGACTCTCACACTCTGCGGAAATAACAATATTCCAAAGGGTTTACAATTTTTCTTAATAAATGAATTCCTACTAGTTTTCGTAACGTTATTAATTTCGATCATTATTTCATAAACGAGTCCAGAAATAAACATAGTAAACAGTACAGGATTGCGTAATTAATAAAAGAAATTTTAAGTCTGCAAATAATTCGTAATTTCAAATGTTTCTTAAAAAAAAGTAATTTTAACTGTACATTCAGAACTACTATTTATCGATTATTATGACGTCGGAAATAAAACATTTTATATAGTAATTCCTTATCATAAATTTCAGCTTGAAATATAACATACTGTGTACAAAATTATATGACAGTTTTCAGAAAAGCAACAGAGATAATACTGTCCTCTCCAAAATTCGAAAAATAATGCTGGCATCGACAATTGCTGTTGAGGAAAAGTAAAGCTAGAGGAGGATGTCCCGGTACAAGAGACACTCTTATAGAGCGGAAAGGATTCAAACCCGAGACATGGAAGCCCACAACAAGACAGACGAAGAAACACATCAGAAGAGGAAGAGATCTGGTCTCTAAGTCGGTCGAACACATCTGATTCCGAGGTCGACTCTTCGTCTTCGCCAGACGTCATAGATGACGAGCACAGTGAAAAAGAAGAAGTAACCTTGGACAGTGCAGCGCCAACGTCAGCACATGACTCCGCATATCTAACAGCAGACTCGAAACCAATGCTGCCGAAGGCGATCACACGCTGGTCTCAGGCAAGAGGAGGAGAGCTGACAACGATGGAAGAGAAGACATTCGTACCAGCAAGAAACACCACGAGTAGCTCATCTGCTATATCCCAACGGAGGACCCCTTCTCTACCCTAGCGTCAAGACGACGGCGACAGTATGGACAGGCAGACGGCGACACCTAGCTACAAGACACAACAACGAAGAAATCTCACGGGATCTCCCCGGGTAGTACACCACACGACAAAACAGTTTCAACTGAACAAAGCTCTGAAAGAAGCAGTCTCAGGATCCTTGCGAGCAATATACAAGGGAGATAAAATCAAATACCATTTTAAGTCTACTGACGATTATGGAATCGCCAATAATTTAATGGAATAATAACATGCTTTCCTTCACTCACCAAGGCCAGAACAACGCGGGTTGGAGGTGCTAATGAAGAGCTGTCCTGAAGAAAACCCACCGGATGAAATCAAGGCTGAACTAACGCAAAAAGGATATCAAACGACTTTCATCAGTACAAACGAAGAGATCGAGACACAAGCGAAATGATCGCATTGGCAATCTGTGTCATCGCATTACAAAAACGCGAGAATCTGGAGCAAATTTACGACCAGAGATACATTCTGCAGGAGTATAGTGCGAAATACTGAACCAAAATCGGCTCTGCCACTGTGGAAAAATTGCTAGTTCCTCGACAATACCACCACATGTTACTGCTACATACTGGGAAGCTGCACGCTGCGTCGGGACAGCTTTTTCCAAGTCGACAAATCCTATCAACGAGCCTTGATTTTTCTTTAGTCTTGCTTCCGCAACGTCATAATTGCCTCTCTGGTGCCTTTACCTTTCCTAAAGCCAAACTGAGGGTCCTCTAACAAATGCTCAGTTTTCTTTTCCGATCTTCTGTATATTATTCTTGTCAGCAACTGGGATTCATGAACTATTATGCTGATGTTGCGATAATTCTCGCACTTGTTAGACCTTGCAGTGTTCGCAATTGTGTGGATCATATTTTTGCGAAAGTCAGATGGTATTTCGCCAGAGTCATACATTCTACTCACCAAAGTGAACAGTCGTTTTTGGCACTTCCCCCAATGATTTTAGAAATTCTGATGGAATGTTATCTATCCATTTTGCCTTATTTTATCTAAAGTCTTCCAAAGCTCTCTTAACTTCTGATTCTAATACTTGATCCCCCATCTCTTCTAAATCGACTCCTGTTTCTTCTTCTATCACATGAGACAAATATTCCCCCTCATCGAGGTCTTCAATGCACTCTTTCCACCTATCCGCTCTCTTCTCTGCATTTAACAATGGAATTACCTTTGCACTCTCAATGCTACAACCCTTGCTTTTAATTCCACCGAAAGTTGTTTCCTGCATGTTGAGTCATTCCTTCCGAAAATCATTTCTTCACATTTTTCATGCAGCCATTTCGTCTCAGCTTCCCTGCACTTCCTATTTATTTCATTCCTCAGCGACTTGTATTTCTGTATTCCTGAATTTCCTCGAACATTTTTGTACTTCCTTCTTTCATCGTTCAGCTGAAGTATCTCTTCTGTCACCCATCGTTTCTTCGTAGATACATTTTTTGGAACTATGTTTTTTTTCCAACTTCGATGATTGCCCTCTTTAGAGATGTCCATTCCTCTTCAACTGTGGTGCCTACAGCTATTTCTTATTGCAGTATCTACAGCCTTACGGAACTTAAAGCGTATCTCTTCATTCCTTAGTACTTCTGTATCCCAGTTCTTTGTGTATTGACTCTTCCTGACCAATCTCTTAAGGTTCAGCCTACTCTCCATCACTACTATATTGTGATCTGAGTCTATATCTGCTCCTGGGTACGCCTTATAATCCAGTATGTGATTTCAGAACCTCTGTCTGACCATGATGTAATCTAACCGAAATCTTCCCGTATTACCCGGTCTCTTCCAAGTGTATCTCCTCCTCTTGTGATTCTTGAACAGAGTATGCGACCATTAGATGACAGAACTGACAGAAGCCGTAAGGAAAAATTCAAAGAAGGCCAGCTGGTTTGGTGTTATCAAGAAGACAGACTAGAATGGATATGCTGGGTGAAGAGTGGCAGTGATTAAAACAAAGACGTTTCCGGTCGCGACGAAATGTTATCAAACAAAAAATTTCTTCTCCGATTGCAAAACTTTTGTTAGCACGCAGTTACATAATCAGGAATGAACATCGCGATAAGCTAAGTGAAATTAGACCTCACCTGAGAAGAATTAGAAATTTGTTTTCCCTAAACGCCTTTCGAGGGTGGAACAGTACAGATATATTTTGAAAATGGTGTCTTGCGTTCTCTGCCAAACATTCGCGGAGAGTTGCCGAGTAATCAAATAAATGTAGGGGCCATTAAATTGAAAGCTGAATGTGGGAAATTCTCTACTTTTAAATGTAACAGTATTGACGTTTTGCCGGCCGCTGTGACCGAGCTGTTCTAGGCTCTTCAGTCCGGAACCGCGCTGCTGCTACGGTCGCAGGTTCGAATCCTACCTCGGGTATGAGTGTGTGTGATGTCCTTAGGTTAATTAGGTTTAAGTAGTTCTAAGTCTAGGGGACTGATGACCTCAGATGTTGAGTCCCATAGTGCTCAGAGCCATTTGAACCATTTATTGACATTTTGTAGGAATCTTCACGAAGAAGTGTGTCTCAGGAGAGCTTACCATCCACTCTCAGTCCCCGCTGTGTGGAGTCTTCTTCTTCCCCAACCGTAGCATTTCGTAAAAATGTTGAATATCAGTACGGACAGAATTTTGTTCAGCAGACTTGTTGTAACGTGTATGAAATGTGCTCGGTCTTCTTGCCGATAAGCTAGCATAAGAACATGAGACTTCCGTCTATTGCCCCCATCCCCTTCGTCACGAGCAGTTGATTGTCGTTGATACGAGACGCCGCGCAAGGGTAAGAACAATTTTCACCTAACGTTGTGCGGTACACCAACGGCAGATTAAAAATTGAGATTTCAAAAACCGAGCTGTTACTGAGCACAGTTTGACGAATAAGATTAAAAGCACTCCGTCTTCAGGCCACGAGTGGCCTACCGGGACCATCCGACCACCGTGTCATCCTCAGTGGAGGATGCGGATAGCCGGGGCGTGGGTTCAGCACACCGCTCTCCTGGTCGTTATGATGGTATTCTTGACCGAAGCCGCTACTATTCGGTCGAGCAGCTCCTCAATTGGCATCACGAGGCTGAATGCACCCCGAAAAAGGGCAACAGCGCATGGCGGCCTGACTGGTCACCCATCCAAGTGCCGACCACGCCCGACAGCGCTTAACTTCGGTGATCTCACGGGAACCGGTGTATCCACTGCGGAAAGGCCGCTGCCACGAATAATGTTAAAAGAACGAATAAAAAAATCTTGTCACATATATTTTTCTGCTATGACCGTCATTGAAGAGGCTACAAAGATAAGGTTGAGTGAGAACAACCTTGAGTGGAACTGCGCTGTATGACAACCAGGATCTCCTGACGAAGACGATGGAGACAATCGTCGAAACCTAGAGATCTTTTTTGTTACCTTATCTGAATTGGCGATGAAACTGGGAATACGATGTACGAGGACTTCGTCGCGAGGATCTTCATTCCAGTACGTGTACTGTGTTTAATGTAGCTAACACCGTGCCAGTTATCAATGTACCAAGCGTTGCTTCTGTCCTTGGTATGTCTTTACAGTATCTGCTGCATTAGTATGCATATATAATCCGCAAGTATGACAGCTTTAGAGTTAACTGCTACACTTGAAAGTAAAGTCATTACTGTATATGAAAAACAGAAGCGACAGCAACGCTAGTATACAGCGTTGAGGAACTGCCCATGTTTTAGTACGACAGTTCGATACACGCTCATTTCCTGTCATCTGACAATGCAAAAAAAAAAAAGTTTTTACAGCTCAGATAAATCTGAAACAAGTTGAATGCTCGGCATTGTCCAGGTATTTACTTACAGCTGTATTTCCACGCCCTACCACGCAGCTTCTGGCCTCGTGCTTAATGTTTATTATTTGCATCTACTGAACTATGTAGCGTACAACGATATAATTTTGTAGCTACATTCGGTGGCATATATGAATACTGTCTGCGAAATTTATTGCGAATGGAGTCAATAGCAAAGAAGCAATGAAGTTAAACATCGTGTATTACGCGGCAGTTTTCAATGCATCTAATTGTTTATGACGTCTTATATCCTAAACTATGGGTCCAACAATGACAAAATTTTTTCACTTACATTCAGTGTCACACGTGCATTATGTCTGTAAAATGTGTCACAAATGTCGTAAAGAAGACAACGTGATGTCTCATGTGATACACTTACTGGATTAACAGCGGAAAAATAATAAACGATAAACATTTTTCTTTTCATCATTTTTCAGGGGTTGCCAGAGAGAACAAAATTCAGGTTTGGAATTATACGTAACGTTTGTTGCAACTCGCTAAGTGGTCTCGGTCTCATTTACTGGATAGACGAAGTCTGGGAATTCATACGTCGTGAGTTATGCTTCTTTTCTCCGTCCCTCCCACCCTCCCCCGCCCCAGTATCCAGTGGTTTACGAGGAGATGTGGAACACACACAGACACACCACACACACACACACACACACACATATATATATATATATATATATATATATATATATATATGTTCAAATGGCTCTGAGCACTATGGGACTTAACTACTGTGGTCATCAGTCCCCTAGAACTTAGAACTACTTAAACCTAACTAACCTAAGGACATCATACACATCCATGCCCGAGGCAGGATTCGAACCGACAATACGTGTTTTTCAACAAAACATCTAGAACACTACTGACACCAACATATAATATGTTGGTGTCAGTAGTGTTCTAGATGTTTTGTTGAAAAACACGTATTGTCGGTTCGAATCCTGCCTCGGGCATGGATGTGTATGATGTCCTTAGGTTAGTTAGGTTTAAGTAGTTCTAAGTTCTAGGGGACTGATGACCACAGTAGTTAAGTCCCATAGTGCTCAGAGCCATTTGAACCATTTTGAACGTATTGTCGTAGGCAACATGCCTTCTTCGAATCTCAAAGATTGTAGGTGAAGTTTGAATTGAGGTCATCCGCCTCAGACTTGTGAGAGGCTACATGACTCGAATGTCAGCCTAAGGAGGTAGATGTGTTAACGAAGATACAGGGTTGGTTTGTGGTCTGCTTTTAATGCTTTTTCGCGTGTTAACATGAACATGTCGATGAGCAGAGCCACTGGGTTGACACTTGAGTACTAAAACCCACTTAACGAACGTGTAAAACACAGACAAGGTTTGTAACCTCACGGTGTTATTAATCAGTTACCAGAATATTCGGCTGCACTATGACACAGCAACTTCTGACAATGGTGTTCCAGACAACGAATGGTGAAAAGGACTCAGTTCCTATCGCCGTAGCCGAACACCTCGTCACGCGTCACAGTGGGAGTGACAAACGAATGCAGGTAAATGCAGGTGTGTTTTACTTTTTCGTGTACAAGCTTAAGCGAGTAAAATTCTCACTCACACAGTTTCTGCTGTTCGCTGTTGATCATCCGACGCACTGGCGGGATCGAACTTAGCTGCGACCGTGTACTGAGATGGTACCTTACGTCCCCGTCTAATTCACCAGGTTGGGCTGTTAGTATTCATACCTAGATGATTATTTTATTTTTTTGGCAACCCTTCACAACTGGCTCGTTACAGTGTAAAGTTTTTACTATGTACCATGTGTTTGCTTTCTGTCTTGCAAAAAAACATTTCTTTATTTTATTTGTTTCAGTTCAGTCACGTATTTTTCAACTGCTCAGGTACGTCGGATGAAGAACGTCAGTCAATATGCCAGTAAAACTGAATGTCTGAAGCGACCTAAATGGAGTGGTGAGTGGTAATATATATCTAATAGTTTCAACCTACTATTATTACTGTTTTTATACTTCGTTTTGTTTCCATGTGACGATATTTCCATTGTGTGTACCGAATTGTATTCCTCCCTAGATATTGTGCTGTCTCTATCACTGTACAATACGCTCAAAGGATGAACAAATACTGTTATCCATATTTATCATGTTAGTCCACTCTAAGACAAAAAAAAACAAGACACCACGAAGGAATTATCCCAATAGGATGGAAATTCATAGATGTGTTGTACAACTACAGAGAAAGAAATTATCACGATTTCAGGAAAATTAGTGGATTTATTCAGGAGAAAGACCGTCATAAATTCAGCAAGTCAATAACGCGTTGGTCCACCTTTGACCATTATGCAAGCAGGTCGGGTCTAACGCGCCAGTTGGACAGAATTTGGCACGATATCCCTCAGAAGATATCAAGCAACTCTATGAATCAATGCCAAGCCGAATAACTGCGTGTATAAGAACCAGAGGTGGACCAAAGCCTTACTGACTTGCTCAATTTGTGAAGCTCCTTCTCTTGAATGAACCGTGAACTTTTTCGGAAATGACAATAATTTGTTTGGCCGTACATATACGCCGTAGCTATCGATTTCCGTCCCGTTCGGCTACTTTCTTCGAGGTGAGTCGTTTTTTTTTTCTTATTATGCATGTTCTTGGTTGGATCACGTAACAGATTTAATTCCTGTTCTTTCTTTCTTGTTTCCTATTTTCTGGTACTCCTTCGTCTTCTCCCCATGTTGCCCTTGCCTTGCTTCTGCCCGTGTTCTTCCCGATTTCTTATTTCTCCTGCCTTGAGTGCCCTCCAAATTTAATATTTTATTACTGTAATGGTTTTCGCCTGTTGTTTCCGAGTCTTTCATGTTATTTCCTTCCATTTATTTATTTATTTTTACTTCTGCAATGCATGCTATTTTTGATTTATTTTTCTAGAAATGCAAAACGATTTGTTTCGTTAGCCTGTTCTCATTCCTTCGGTAGAGGTGTCCAAAGAATATTAGTCTTAGCTTTGGCATTACTTCTTTTATTTTCTGTTTGTTTTGGTAGATATCCTTATTACTTCTCACTTTTCAACCAGCTGTAGTTTGTATTAATCCCTTCGTTATTCTACTAATTGGTCTTTCAAGTATTTCTATTCTGTTCAGCTAATAGTTCATCGTTTATAATAATAACAATAATAATAACGCCAAGATTAAACACATAACGAAGGTTTCTTGATTCACGGGCAGATGTGGCACATAGTTTTGGTTAAATAACGACTATAACGGCAAGAAGGATCTCTGGCCACAAAGTTAAAAAAAAAAAAATACTAACCTGCTAGATCATGAAATAAAATGCTATTCCCGTAACCATGGAACAGCTCTGTTAAGAAGAACGATGCAAGATAGTAGTTATCACGACGTCTTTCCCCTCTTTCTCGTGCAGAGGTCTCAACTAACATGCCAGGGCGGCGCACTCTGAAATCTGCAACGGTTTCAAACAAAATGCGAATTCTACGGCACAGGCAACGCTAGTCGGCATTCATTTGCCTCCCTTGCAGCGTTTCTTAATTTTGTGATGGTGGTGTTTTTGTTTGTTGGGGCGTGATGGGATGGAGGGGGGGGGGGGGGGGAAGGGGCGAAGTGGCGAAGTGGGCAGGAGTGGGAGAATAGCGGACAGACGCACGGCTCGTTAATTTCGCTCTCTCCCCTTCAGTGCGGAGAATATTACAGTTACAGCTACGATGCTCTCAGAAGTTATGGAGGGAGCAGACGCCGGAGTAATGACTCGATTGTTTAAGAGCTCGTCTCCAGTTAACGCTCGCTGGCAGACTTTCATTCTGTAGGCAGCTGCCAACCAGCAGGAAGTTACGCCGCATTTCTCTCTCAGCGTCTGAGTAACTCTCGCTTTCTGATGTTCCATACCCTGTCGTTTTTGTAGCACAGCTACTGTAGTTCGAAGATTTTCTGTTGCGATTTTCTTTAACATTCGCACAGAATGTTCACTGCGTTGTACAGTCCCTGTTACGACTCCTGACCACAATCACAATAACTCGCTTTTAATCATGAGCAATGCCGAAAGTATGGTCGAACCAGGTCGCGATTAAAAACGTGTTACTGCGACTGCGTTTAGTTTCAAAGAAGTGAAAATAACTACGTTTCACGCTTGCCGATTACTTTCATTCATAGAATGCAATTTTTTTCCAAATATTCACGGCAACTGAAAAAAAAATCTATTCGCTTATTCTCCATTTTTCATACTGATGTTCGAGATGTTTTGTTTAACGTTTTACTTGACTCATTTATTTACTTCGAGAACTGCTATTAACGTTAATTTCGAAATCTTAGTGGAGAATTTTTCTATTCTGCGCAACAGTAATTGCCGACCGCTGGTGGCCGAGCGGTTCTGGCGCTACAGTCTGGAACCGCGCGACCGCTACGGTCGCAGGTTCGCATCCTGCCTCGGGCATGGATGTGTGTGTTGTCCTTAGGTTAGTTAGGTTTAAGTAGTTCTATGTTTTAGGGGACTTATGACCTCAGCAGTACAGTCCCATAGTGCTCAGAGCCATTTTTTTTTAGCAACAGTAATTGTTTCGGGGTGTTAACAGCAGCTGGACATCAATAGCATTATGCAGTTTGTTTTTCTTCTTTTTACCGGGTTCAGATAATTTCAGATAAACCTTCAGTACCACAGAAACAAATTTTTATGACACTGCTTTGTCAATATATACTGAAGCGCCAAAGAAACTAGTATAGGCACGCATATTCAAATATACAGATATGTAAACAGCTAAAATACGGCACTGCGGTCGGCATCGCCTACGTGAGACAAGTGTCTCGCACAGTTGTTAGATCGGCCACTGCTGCTACAATGGCAGGTTATTTGGAAATTTGTGGTACGCTTCTGTGAGAACAAACTGCTGAGTCATCGGTCCCTAGACGTACACACTACTTAATCTAACTTAAACTAACTTACGCTAAGGACAACACACTTCCATGCACCAGGGAGGACGCGAACCTCCGACAGGAGGGAGCCGCGTGAACTGTAGCAAAGCGTCCTAGACCGCGCGGCTACCCCGTGCGGCTGACAGGTTATCAAGATTTAAGTGGGGTTATAGTTGGCGTACGAGCGATGGGAAACAGTATCTCCGAGGTAACGATGAAGTGTGGATTTTCCCGTACGACCATTTCACGAGTGTACCATGAATATCAGGAATCCGGTAAAACATCAAATCCCCAGCATCGCTGCGGCCGGAAAAAGATCCTGCAAGAACGGGACCAGCAACAAATCAAGAGAATCTTTCAACGTGACAGAAATGCAACCGTTCCGCAAACTGCTGCAGATTTTAATGCTAGGCCATCAGTGTCAGCTTGCGAAACATCCAAAGAAACACCTACATCTACATCTACAGCTACATCTACATGCGTACTCTGCAAATCAAATTAAAGTGCCTGGCAGAGGGTTCATTGAGCCACCTTCACAATTTTCTATTATTCCAATCTCGTATAGCGCCCAGAAAGAACGAACGCCTATACCTTCCCATGTGAGCTCTGATTTCCCTTATTTTATTATGGTCTTCTTTTCCCCCTATGTAGGTCGGCGTCAACATAATATTTTCGCTTTTGGAGGAAAAAGTTGCTAATTGAAATTCCATAAGAAGAGTCCGCCGCAACGAAAAATGCCTTTGTTTTAATGATGTTCACCCCAAATCCTGTATCATTTCATTGACACTCTATCCCCTACTTTGCGGTAATACAAAACGCGCTTCCCTTCTTTGAACTTTTTCGATGTACCCCACCGGTCCTATCTGGTAAGGATGGCACACCGCGCCCCGGCTGTTGTGAACGAGCGGTTCTAGGCGCTTCAGCCCGGAACCACGCGGCTGCTACGGTCGCAGGTTCGAATCCTGCCTCTGGCATGGATGTGTGTGATATCCTTGGGCTAGTTAGGTTTAAGTAGTTCTAAGTCTAGGGGACCCGTAGTGCTTAGAGCCAGTTTCGCAAACCGCACAGCAGTGTTCAAAAAGAGGACAGACCGGCATATTGTAAGCCGTCTCTTTAGTAGAACTGTCTCATTTTCCAAGCGGCCTGCCAATAAAACGCAGTCTTTGGTTAGCCTTCCCCACAACCTTTTCTATGTGTTCTTTCACATCATCGATATGGGCTCACATCATCGATATGGGCTTTTGGAGCCGAATGCCGACTCGTGTACCCTTGATGGCTACATGGCACAAAGCTTTACGCCTCGCCTGGGACCATCAAGACCGACAGTGGACTCTAGAGGACTAGAAACATCTTGCCTGGTCGGAAGAGTCTAGTTCCAAATTGCATCGAGCGAACGGACGTGTTCGGGTATGGAGACAATCTCATGAGTCCATGGACCCTGCATGTTAGCAGGGAACTGTTCAAGCTGGTCGAGGCTCTGTAATGGTGTGGGACGTGTGCAGTTGGATTGATACGGGACCCCTGATACGTCTAGATACGACTCTGACAGATGACACATCCGTAAGCGTTCTGCCTGATCACTTGCATCCATTCATGTTCATTATGAAATCCGACGGACTTGGGCACTTCCAGCATGACAATGCGACACTCCACACTTCCAGAAATGCTAGAGATGGGCTCCAGGAACACGCTTCAGACATGAACGTTATTGAGCATATCTAGGATGCCTTGCAACGTGCTGTTCAGAAGAGATCTCCACCCCCGCGTACTCTTACGGATTTATGGACGACGCTGCAGGATTCATAGTGTCAGTTTCCTCTAGCTCTACTTCAGACATCAGTCGAGTCCATGCCACGTTGTGTAGTGGCACTTCTGCGTGCTCGCGGGGGCGCTACACGATATTTGGCAGGTGTACCAGTTTCTTTGGATATTCAGTGTAATACATAAAACATATAACCTTGAGCTTCAATCGATCATTATGCTGCAATGGTTGTGCACAACAACAACCAGTAATGTGTTAAAAATTTCCCAACCACGGTTTGTTTGTGTTGTAAGACGGCAAGAACTATGTCCCTTACATGAAGTCATTAAAGATCAAACTCACGTTGAGCGAACAGTAGGGCTGAACAAAAAATGACTGACATGGCACAATGCATCTTGTAGAGGGTATAGTATGGACGTATTGGAATAATTAATGTAGGGTGATGGTTGTAAAGTAATCCATACGACATGAAAACTTTGTGGAAATGCGTCGATTTACTGGAGGCTAGTTTACCCCAGGGAAGTATTCGAGTTGACCACCGTGGCCGGCGGGGGAGCGGTGAAGGGAAGCGACAATAGTCAGCTTAGGGCGGCTCAAGCTCTGAGAAAGCGGTAACGGTGTGTGGCCTCCAGCCACCTTAAGATGAGTGACAGTGAGGGGGTGGTTGACACCGATTCCATGCTGGTGTACCGGGAAACAGACAGAGAACTTGTACGCCTGTTGATAAATGTCCGTTGTCCCGTTTTCTGTGAAACATGCGAGAAAGCCGTGCAAAGCTACGGTGGAGCAGTCAACAGAAGTCAAAATATGCGTGTTCATGACTGTAGCAACTTCATGCTGAATTCACGATCTGCAGAGCCTGAAGTAAATCAGCTGAAGAGCGACAGCATGAAATACCTCCAATGGGAACATAGGACCGAGGAATTTGAAGTACTCTCCTGGGAGTCAGAATTCCGGAAAAATTGGTGTTTTGTGCAGATGCTAACCTTGATGGGTGGCCTGGGAGCAGCTAAATAACAGAAGTTGAGAGGAAGGGAAATTTTGTGGGAATTTGTTCACTTCCCAGAGCAGGCACTGGTCGGCGCTGGGAAACGACGCATAATTAACGCGACTTGCGCTGCAATTGGCGTAAGTGATTTTGCTGGAGGGGAAACCGAGGTGAAGAGCAGACTGGCAGAACTCTCAGTAGAGGTCTTCTGTTCCCAGCTTGCCTAGAGTGCGAACGTGGCGTTCTTTACTCAGCTTGCCTGAGAAAGAGTGAGCATCTCTGCAGTTTAGGACTTAGCAAATGGAACGATTGAGCTTGGAGATAGAAAGTTTTGGTTCAGCTATGTACTGAGCAAGATAGCTAGGAATGAATAGACGAGCGAAGCCTTGCAGCACCATGAGGTCGGCCGATGTCCACACAACGACGCCGCTCCGCCACGCTGTATTCGGTGATATTGCGCCCGCTCCGGCCACTGATTAATTTGTTGGATCACGTCCGCAAAGTTTCCATGAGGGTTACATAGGCCGTGTATAGTAGAATTCTTCTCGCACTTCGCATTACACCTGGGTCAGTCGATAGGAATTACTTTTGAGTTATCGAGCTTTACTCCATGCAAACGCAATTTATTACCACTGCCTGTTAGGAGAGTCATGTAATGTGATGATTGAAGGTCGTGAGTTAAAATAAATTTGTGATAATCGACTGCATCTGTTTTCAATCAAGTAGTTGAAATCTCAGGTCACTTTCTTAATTAATTTTATGTTCAACATTTGCATCTGGTGTTCAATAGCGGCATATAACATCAATGTGCACCCCTTTTTAATTAAAAGTGATCAATTCTGAATCAATTAATGTCAACACTGCCACCGCAGTTCAATCAGGAGTCACAGGGCCTTATTACTTTCTTTGCGTTATCCGATATTGCGGTAGTTTTGCACTCTCTGTTGATCTGTTAGTCAATTACTTGGGGTGAACACACGCCAAAACCAGATTAGTGACGGTTGGGGTGTTACAGTGTGTGTGTGTGTGTGTGTGTGTGTGTGTGTGTGTGTGTGTGTGTATGTGTGTATGTGTGTGTGTACTTGTGTGTGTGTGTGTGTGTGTGTGTGTGTGTGTGTGTGTATGTGCTTGTGTGTGAGAGAGAGAGAGAGAAAAGAGAGAGTGATTGCTGAGCAGGACTAAACGATGAAACAGAAAAAGAGGGGATCGACAGAAAATCGGAAATGAAGTTGGTGTTGAGGACTGGTTTGTTGCAGCTCTACCAGCTAATCCATCCTGGACAAACATTTTCATTGTGCAAACGACTGCCTCCTATATCCTTCTAAATCACCTTACCCTATTCTAGTCTTAGTCTCCCTCTACAAATTTTATTCCCATACTTGCCTCTAATACTAAACTGACTACTCCTTGAGGTCTCAGCATGTGTCCCATCAACCGATCGCCCCTTTTAGTGAAATGGTGCCACAAGTGACATTTTCGCCATTAGCTTCAGTATCTCATAATTAGTTATTTGACCTACTCATTTAATATTAAACTTTCTTCTGTAGCATCACATTTCAAAATCTTTTATTTTCTTCTTGTCTGAATAAGGCTATACTACAGACAAATATCTTCAGAAAAGAGTTTCTGACACTTACATTCACATAAATGATGGGAGCACTCCGCGGTGTTACCCGCGGTTAAACAGTTATTTATAAACGAAACGCTAATGCCGAAACTCACTATCCACGCGTGTGCGTCATCACAAAAGCTCTCTTTTGAAGCTATTGAGGCGAGAATCGCCCGCGGATCAGCTAACGGAGTGACATCGGTGAAAAACACCGAATTTTGAGACGATGGGAGACGCTGACAGAATACATGTCTCTCACAACTCACTCATTTACTTAAGGAAAAAAATTTACGCGACCAAGTAGTCAATTACAGGATGTTCCAAGAAATGGAGTAAGCAATTTCACCACTGCGAATTACCTGGTACAGAAAAGATCAAAATTGTCTTGTTACGCATGGAGAGCCAGAAATCACTGTAATACTTCTCTGTAAACAACATTCCGAGTCTTCTTGTTCTCTGCGTATATGTAGAGATTTCTGGTTCTCGATACATGCGATCAGCCAACGTAGATCTGTCCATGCAAACAATGTGATGTCCCCAGTCTTTTAATGTTTGTTGGTTGGTTGGTTGGTCGGTAGATTATAGCGGCAGAACTGCAAGGTTATCAGCCCCTTCTTCCTTAGTCACACAGGTCTCCGATTAAAACCATACCCCAAAAGAATCCTATCACCTGAAATCCGCGGAAGGAACAAAATGCGTAGAACTATGTCTGTAACCACAATGAAGCAGAATTCCAAAGTATTAAGCCAAAACTGAAAACATTAATAAAAAGGAAAAGAAAGGGTAGAAGGTGCTAAAACAATTTATCACACAGCTCTGGCTGGCTGATCGCAAGAATTAAAATGGATGAGCCAGCCACTCTGCAACACACTAAAATGTCCAGCCTAAAAACACAAGGCAAGATAAACACGGATGGTGAAAAGATGAACACCAAGCGAAGAGGCAGCACCAGAGAGAGCGAGGAAGAGTTAAAATGCAGGTAGGGAGAGGGAATGAAAGATGAGGCTGTGGCACCCGGCTTAAACAGAATGATAAAAAAATCCCTTCACAGATAAAACTAACCGGCGCGGCTGGCAGATTATCAAGATTTAAGTGGTGCTACAGTCGGCGTACGAGCGATGGGAGATAGTATCTCCGAGGTAGTAATGAAGTAGGGATTTTCCCGTACGACCATTTCAAGAGTGTACCATGAATATCAGCAATCTGGCAAAACATCAAATCCCCGACATCGCTGCGGCCGGAAAATGATCCTGCAAGAACGGGACCAGCAACGACTGAAGAGAATCGTTCAACGTGACAGAAATGCAACCGTTCCGCAAACTGCTGCAGATTTCAATTCTGGGCCATCAACCAGTGTCAACGAGCGAAACATCCAAAGAAACATCTACATCTACATCTATATGGATACTCTGCAAATCACGTTTAAGTGCTAGGCAGAGGAGTCATCGAACCACCTTCATAACAATTCTCAATTATTCCAAACTCGAACAGCGCTTGGAATAAACGAATACCAACATCTTTTCGTACGAGCTCTCGTTTCCCTTATTTTACTATGATGCTCGTTTATACATAATCAGGAATCCCTATGCAGGTGGGGGTCAAAAAAATATTTTCCCATTCGGAGGCGAAAGTAGGTGTTTGAAATTTCGTGAGAAGACTCCGCCGCGAAAGAAAAATGCCTTTGTTTTAATTATGTCCACCCCAAATCCTGTATCATGTCAGTCACACTATCCCGCCTACTTTGCGATAGTAGAAAACGTGCTGCTCTTCTTTGAACTTTTTCGGTGTCCTTCGTTAATCCTATCTGATAAGGACCCAGACCACGCAGCATTGCTCCAACAGAAGACGGACAAGCGTAGTGTAGGCAGTCTCTTTAATAGGTCTGTCGAATTTTCTGTGTTGTGCCAACAAAACGCAATTGTTGGTTCGTCTTCCCCACAACAGTGTCAGTGTGTTCTTCCGAATTTAAGTTGTTCGTAATTGTAACTTCTAGGTATTTAGTTGAATTTACGGCCTTTAGATTTGATTGATTTATCGTGTAATCGAAGTTTAACGGATTCCTTTTAGCGCTAACGCAGATGATCTCACTATTTAGGTCCAATTGGCAATTTTCGCACCATACAGATATCTTTCCTAAATCGTTTTGAAACTTATTTTGATTTTCTGGTGTCTTTACTATACTATAAACGACTGTATTATCTACAAATAACTTAAGGCGGTTGCTCAGATTGTCTCCTAAATCGTTTATACACGTAAGGAACAGCAGAGGGCCTATAACACTACATTGTGGAATGCCAGAAATCACTTCTGTTTTACTCGATGACAATTACTACAAACTGTGACATCTCTGACAGGAAATCACGATTCCAATCACATAACTGAAACAATATTCCATAAGCACGCAATTTCACTACGAGTCGCTTGTGTGGTACAACGTCAGAAGCCTTCTGGAAATGTAGAAACACGGAATCAATCTTAAATCCCCTGACAACTGCACTCAGCATGTCGTATGAGTAAAGAGCTAGATGTGTTTCCCAAGAACGATGTTTTCTAAATCCGTGTTGACTGTGTGCCAATAGACCGTTCTCTTCGAGGTAATTCATAATGTTCAAACACAATATATGTTCCAGAATCCTGCTGCATATCGACGTTAACGATATGGGTCTGTAGTTTACTGGATTACTCCTAGCCGGCCGGAGTGACTGTGCGGTTCTAGGCGCTACAGACTGGAACCGAGCGACCGCTACGGTCGCAGGTTCGAATCCTGCCTCGGGCATGGATGTGTGTGATGTCCTTAGGTTAGTTACGTTTAATTAGTTCTACGTTCTAGGCGACTGATGACCTCAGAAGTTAAGTCGCATAGTGCTCAGAGACATTTGAACCATTTGAACTCCTACAACCTTTTTTGAGTACTCGTGTGACTTCTGCAACTTTCCGATTATTGGGTACCGATCTTTCATCGAGAGAGCGGTTGTATATGATTATTAAGTATGGAGCTATTGCATCAGTATATTCTCAAAGGAACCTAACTGGTATAGAGTCTGGACCGGAAGACTTGCTTTTTTTAAGTGATTTAAGTTGCTGCACTATCCGAGGATGTCTACTTCTAAGTTAGTCGTGTTGGCAGCTGTTCTTGATTCAAATTCTGGCATATTTACTCCGTCTTCTTTGGTGAAGGGATTCCGGAAGTCTCGGTTTACTAACTGTGCTTTGGCTGTATTTTCTTCCAGGTTTCAAGACAAAGTTTCGTTGTTGAAACTGTTATCATCTCGCATTGAAGCATGTGCTAAATTTCGAACTTCTGTAAAAGATCGCCGGTCTTGGCGGTTTTGCGTCCTTTTAAGTTTGGCATGCTTTTCTAGTTCTTTCTGCAACAGTGTTCTGACCCGTTTTGTGTGTCAAAGGGATCAGCTCCATCGTTAGTTAATTTGTTTGATAAAAGTGTATCAGCTGCTGTTGATACTACTTCTTTGCAAGCCACATCCGGTTTATACTTACATAGTTAATTTGGAAGGACTGGAGATTATCTCTCAGGAAGACGTCAAGTAAATTTTTATCTGCTTTTTTGAATAGACATATTTTTCGTTTATTTTTGGGGGCTTTGGGGGTTACGATATTCAGTTTCGCTATGACAACCCTGTGCTCACTATTACCTGCATCCATTTCTATGCTTGTTACTAACTCAGGATTATTTGTTGCTAAGAGGTGAAGTATGTTTTCACAACCGTTTACTATTCGCGTAGGATCATGAACTGACAGCTATAAACGATTTTCAGAGACTGCGTTTAGCACAATTTCGGATGATGCGTACCTCTTGATTTAAACATGTATTTTTGCGAACACATGGAGGGTAAATTAAAGCGACCATCAACTGTAATCGTATGAGTCGGTAACGTGTTTGAAATTAAACAGGTTCTTTGCACCTTTCACCAATTGTGTCATTTGAGTTGGAGTGCCGGCAAAAGCATCAAATTATTATTTTATCCCAGTTGCGAAAAATGACCTCTGCCCATACTAACTCACAGAAACTATCTGCTTCAATTTCGCTCCAAGACAAACTACTTAAAAAGGCAACAAACACGCCACCGCCTCACGAGTTTAGCCTATCCTTTCTGAAGACTGTTAGGTGCTTCGTAAAAATTTCTGCTTAACTTATCTCCGGCTGCAGCCAGCTTTCAGTACCTACAGCGATTTGAGCTTCAGTGCTTTCTATTAGCGTTTGGAAGTCTGGTACCTTCCCAACATAGCTACGACAATTTACAACTGTTACACAGATGGTTCCTGGATCTAAGTTCTATTTGTGTTGGACCTGTTCTCTTTGAGACTGAAGCCTAAATCTTCGATATAATGGCTCTTGAAACACTAAACAGTCCGGCTTCCTTTCACACGGGAGTACCCACCGTACGAACAGCAACAGTTTCGCCACGTTGGAATGCATTCAGCTCCGACATAATGCACTCACAACTACACTCCTTAATTTATGAGCATAGATTAAGGATAATTGCAGAATGTGGTGCCACACAAAGTGGCACTACACAAAACTGGCGCTAATAGCAAAGGCACGTAGGGAACACACACGACACAGCCCATGGTATTGGTGATAAGTTGAGAAAACCGTCCCGTAACACATGTGCTACAAAACGGCACTGTTTCCTGCGCATGTACCCCGACATCAGTATGTAACATGATCACCACGCACACGTACACAGGCTGCACAATGGGTTGCCATACTCCGGATCAGGTGGTCGAGCAGCTGCTGGAGTGTAGCCTCCCATTCTTGCACCAGTGCCTGTCGGAGCTCCTCAGGTGTCGTAGGACTTTGAAGACGTGCAGTGATATGTCGACCGATAGCATCCTAGACGTGCTCGATGGGGTTTAGGTCTTAAGAACAAGCAGGCCACTCCATTCGCCTGATATCTTATGTTTCAAAGTACTCCTAGACGATGGCAGCTCGATGGGACCGTGCGTTATCATCCATCAGGAGGAAGGTGGGTCCCACTGAACTCCTGAAAAGGAGGATATACTGATGCAAAATGACGTTCGATACACTTGACCTGTTACAGTTCCTCTGTCAAAGACATGCGGGGGTGTACGTGCACCAATCATAATCCCACCCCACACCATCAAACCACGACCTCCATACAGGTCTCTTCCAAGGACATTATGGGGTTGGTATCTGGTTCCTGGTTCACGCCAGATGAAAACCCGGGCGAGAATCTCTCTTCGGACTATACCTACCCCACACCATCAAACCACGACCTCCATACAGGTCTCTTCCAAGGACATTAAGGGGTTGGTATTTGGTTCCTGGTTCACGCCAGATGAAAACCGGGGCGAGAATCATTCTTCAGACTATACCTGGACTCGTCCGTGAACATAACCTGGGACCACTGTTCCAATGACCATGTACTGTGTTCTTGACACCAGGCTTTACGGGCTCTCCTGTGACCAGGGGTCAGTGGAATGCACGTTGCAGGTCTCCAGGCGAATAAACCATGTCTCTTCAGCCATTTGTAGACTGTGTGTCTGGAGACAACTGTTCCAGTGGCTGCGGTAGGTCCCGAGCAAGGCTACCTGGAGTACTCTGTGGCCGTCTGCGGGCACTGATGGTGAGATATCGGTCTTTTTGTGGTCTTGTACACTGTGGACGTCCCGTACTGTAGCACCTGGACACGTTTCCTGTCTGCTGGAATCGTTACCATAATGTTGAGATCACACTTTGTGGCACACGGAGGCCCCTTGCTACGACCTGCTGTGCTTGACCAGCCTCCAGTCGCCCTAGTATTCTACCCCTCATAACGTCATCAATATGTGTTGTTTGAGCCATTTTCAACACACAGTCGCCATTAGCACGTCTGAAAACGTCTGCACACTTACTCGCTGCACCGTACTCTGACATGCACCAACACAAAAATGGTTCAAATGGCTCTGAGCACTATGCGACTTAACTTCTGAGGTCATCAGTCCCCTAGCTTAGAACTACTTAAACCTAACTAACCTAAGGACATCACACACATCCATGCCCGAGTCAGGATTCGAACCTGCGACCTTAGCGGTCGCTCGGCTCCAGACTGTAGCGCCTAGAACCGCACGACCACTCCGGTCAGCGCACCAACACACCTCTGTGTATGTGGTCAGCTGCCAGCGCCACCGTGCGATGACCGCAGGTCAAATGTACTGCATGGTCATACGCCGAGGTAATTTAAACCCGTAAACCCCCCAACAGAGCCTTGTTTCAACATGCATCACCATTATCCCTAATTTATGAGCATGAGTGTACGTGGTGCATTGTCTGACAACGACTGACACTCGCAACCTAGTGAGGACATTCTACAGGTGCCGTTGGTTGCGAAATACGACAGTGCGGCCTGCAAACTTGGCTAGCAGCTGCACTTGTGTACAGGCATGTATTTCTCGAGGTGTCTCCACATTTTTGTACAACCTCTGTATTTTGACTGTTGTAGCATGGCTTTGCCTACTCAGCTGAAGAAGTTAGTTCCCACTACCTGCCCGCATCTCGTGGTCGTGCGGTAGCGTTCTCGCTTCCCACGCCCGGGTTCCCTGGTTCGATTCCCGGCGGGGTCAGGGATTTTCTCTGCCTCGTGATGGCTGGGTGTTGTGTGCTGTCCTTAGGTTAGTTAGGTTTAAGTAGTTCTAAGTTCTAGGGGAGTGATGACCATAGATGTTAAGTCCCATAGTGCTCAGAGCCATCCCACTACCTCCGGTTTACTGTTTGGTTTGCCGAGTAACAGCGTATCGTGGACGGCAGTACACCGTACCTTTGCATTTTCCGTTTGAAACCTGTGTCTGTAAACAATGCAAGCGGTGAGAAAGCGTTGCTGCCGTACAAAGGCGGAGTTACTAACGACGGCGGTCGAGCTTAGGCTTGGTGTGCGCACTTACGTCACGCATTCTCCGGCGCCTAATGAGTGTTCAGTAGTATTCTGACAAGGGAACCTCCCCATCGCACCCCCCTCAGATTTAGTTATAAGTTGGCACAGTGGATAGGCCTTGAAAAACTGAACACAGATCAACTGAGAAAACAGAAAGAAGTTGTGTGGAACTACGAAAAAAATAAGCAAAATATACAAACTGAGTAGTCCATGCTTATGATATGTAACATTAAGGATAGTACTACCTCAGTAGCGCCGTGGTCCTGTGGTTAGCGTGAGCAACTGTAGAACCAGAAGTACTTCGTTCGAATGTTCCCCCGACCGAAAAATTTTGATTTTTTATTTTCAGACAATTATCAAAGTTCAGGCACACACACATACAATCAACTTCGTTCTTCAAAATTCCAGGACATGTTCAGATTTGCTTGGACATATGCAGGATTTGACGGTCTGCACACGGAAAAATTTGAAAGCGGTAAAAACATATGTTTTGACAGAGCACAGGGAAAACTGTGCGACTGTTGCAGTCATTTGTTGCAGTTTATGTGACAAACTCTTATGTTTTCATCACCTTTTTGGGAGTGATTATCACATTCACAAGAAAACCTAAATCGGGCAAGGTAGAAGAATTTTTTACCTATTCGATAAGTGTACAAGTTAGGTGGGTGCACAACATATTCCTGTCATGTGACGCACATGCCGTCACCAGTGTCGTATAGAATATATCAGACGTGTTTTCCTGTGGAGGAATCGGTTGACTTATGACCTTGCGATCAAATGTTTTCGGTTCCCATTGGAGAGGCACGTCCTTTCGTCTACTAATTGCACGGTTTTGCGGTGCGGTCGCAAAACACAGACACTAAACTTATTACAGTGAACAAAGACGTCAATGAACGAACGGACAGATCATAACTGCGAAAATAAAGAAATTAAATTTTTCACTCGAGGGAGGACTTGAACCAAGGATCTCTCGTTCCACTGCTGCTCACGCTAACCACGGGACCACGGCGCTGCTGATCGCAGAGTGTCCTTGATGTTGCATATGTTGCACATAGACTACTCAGTTTGTATATTTTCCTTATTTTTTCATAGTTCCACACAACTTCTTCCTGTTTTCTTGATTGATCTGTGCTCAGTTTTTCAAGGCCTATCCACTGCGCCAACTTATAACTAAATCTGAGGGGGGTGCGATGGGGAGGTTCCCTTGTGAGTGCTCTGTTGCGGACGTCAGAGCCTTTGCAGGTTAGCGAGTTATTTAGTGCATTTTTTTCCACTTGTTTTTCGAGTTGCCATCGCCGATAGTGGTGGTACGCGGCATATTCTGCATAAGCAAGAGAGACATAGTTTCCAGAGCACACGATTTCTTCAAGCGCAAAGCACGGGCATCCGCGAATTGCAACTGTCGCCTGCATACGGGGACAACGCAACTCCCGTTCATTCCTCCATGTGCGTGAACCGCCATCTTTCGTGGAGCGGAGTGTATCTGCGCTAGTTGCCTCCTGCGAGTTGTATCGCTGCTTCTACATCTACATCAACATGGGTACTCCGCAAATCACACTTAAGTGCCTGGCAGAGGGTTCATAGAACCACCTTGTAACTAACCACGTTACTACGGGTTATTCCTTATTATTGGGAATGGAAATACTTATTGCTTATGAAATCAACGTGAGAAGAATAGGGTCGCCACCGACTCAAACCATACAGCTAATCAAAGATTTGGTCGAGTCGGAAAATAAATTAATTTGATCACAGACCAAAAACTCACAAAAAATGCATACGTTGTGAGGTCGCTCACAGCGGATACGATGTAATTAATAGTATTGCCCGTGCGCTGTTCACGACAATCAAACATTTAAAATAAAATAGAAAATGCATGAACACTGCATAAGATCAGCTCCCAGCAACACACCTGAAAATATGACTTAATCTAAAGCATTTGTTATAAAATACAAGAGGAGACTAATCACTGGACCTGTGCATAAGGAAACGCATTGGATGTGCTAATGGGAAAGCTACGAGGTGAGTGGCTTAGGCGCAAAAACGTAATCTCGGAACACAAGAGAAAATTGTAGATAAAATCATTTATTCCTAAACTAAAGATGTGAGGCATGTACACGATTCCTGATAACACGTGGTTTGTGGAGGCACAATTTCTAGGTATAGTGCCAAATTCCAACAATATCACATCATACAATCATGTTAACATTTTCTAAAACAAACATGCGATCGGACAGTTAGTGATGCCGGTAGCCCAACAACTATAATGTTCTACCACGTGGTTGGCTCCCCACGGACGAAAGACACGGAAAGCAAGGACAATTTACGAGAAGGCAAGGCTCTAAATATTTAGAAAGGTGAAAGCTTATACAGGCACAGCTGAAGGCAAACAGACATTCATACAGAAGCGAGTGCTCACTTCTTATCGACACCTTTGTGTGGCGCTCTTCCGGCGGATCCAAGTCTGCTACAGAAATTTGCTAAAAGAAAAATCTGCCAAAGTTTTGCATTCCTTGCTGCGACAATGCAAAGCAATCTTCCAGATTTGAAAAGCGAGACCAAAGGCTAACAGCTCTCCCCTCGCCAAGTAACAACGCGCCACGCGGTCAGTCTAACTCACCCTTCTTCGACTGGAGCACAGCTGTGGACGCTTCCCGTACCGGCGGCAGACTGCCTCCCGCTTCTCCAGCCTCTTCCACGCTCCGCGTGGACCGGAAAACCCAAAGATGCCATTTCCGCCACCAACCTAACGCAGGTGGATTTCTCACAAGTAGCGCAAACCTCTTTGCCGACTTGACCACTACGAGAGTTGGCTATTCTGTACAACTGCTGCTGAATCTGTACGACTATCGCAGACCTTCTGCAGCAGACTACGCCACCGTCTAGCAACGTGACACACAACCACATTCATTCAATCACACCACTATAAGAGTTATGAGAAAAGAGAAACAAGGAAAAGAAAGAGAAATGATAATGAAAATGGGCTACCGGACTAATGAAAGGTGGCTACAGGACCCTTTCAACCTTCACAATAATTCTCTATTATTCCACTCTCGGACAGCGGGTGGAAGAAAACGAACACCTATACCTTTCCGTGTGAGCTCTGATTTCCCTTATTTTATTATGATGATCCTTTCTCTCTACGTAGGTCGGCACTAACAAAACATTTTTGCATTCGGAGGAGAAAGTTGACAGAAATTTCGTGACCAGATCCCGCCGCAAAGAAAAACGCCTTTGTTTTAATTATGTCCACCTCAAACCCTGTATCATATCCATGACACTCCCCCCCACCCTCCGCCTATTTTTCGATAATACAAGAAATACTGCTCTTCTTTGAACTTTCTCGATGTACCCTGTTAATCCTATGTGGTAAGGATCTCATACCGCGTAGCAGTACTCCAAACGAGGGCCAGCACGGTTAGTGTAGGGAGTTTCTTTAGTGGATCTGTTGAATCTCTTAACAATAAGTGTTCTGCCAATAAAATGCAGCCTTTGGTTCGTCTTCCCCACAACGCTTTCTGTGTTTTCTTTTCAATTTAAGTTGTTCGTATTTATAATTCCTAAGTATTTAGTTCAATTTACGGCCTTTAGATTTGATTGAGATAGCGTGTAGCCGAATTTAACGGATTGCTTTTAGCACTCAAGTGGATGACCTCACACTTTCATTATTTATGGTTAATTGCCAAGTTTTGCACCAGTTTTAGATATCTTATCTAAATCGTTTTTCAATTTGTTTTGATCTTCTGATGACTTTACTGGACGATAAATGACACCGTGCGGTTCGGGCGCTACAGTCCGGAACCGCGTGACCGCTGCGGTTGCAGGTTCGAATCCTGCCTCGGGCATGGATGTGTGTGATGTCCTTAGGTTAGTTAGGTTTAAGTAGTTCTACGTTCTAGGGGACTGATGACCTCAGACGTTAAGTCCCATAGTGCTCAGAGCCATTTGATAAATGACAGCATCGTCTGCAAACAACCCAAGACGGCTGCTCAGATTGTCTCCCAAATCGTTTATGTAGATAAGAATCAGTAGGGGGCCTATAACGCTACCTTAGTATAACGCTTGCTTAGTTAGTTGCTTAGTTAGATTGTTAGTTACTTGCTTATTTCATAGATCATATCGACGGTAGGCGTTACGGTGTGGAACGCGTCGGTATAAGTGTTAAAAGATGTCAGTGAGGCACGCCGTCCGATACAAAAGGAGGCAAGGAGTATTCGGTAGTCAGTAGAGGAGGAGTAACTGTAGAATAGGTCGAACGCGGACTGGTCGTTGGATGTCGCACTCATACTGCTGTTTATGCGCTTATCAAGCTGCCAAAGTCGTCGTTGGTGATGTGATTGCGAAGTAGAAATGCAAAGGAACAACCACAGGTTGTTATCAATGGAGAGACGTCTACAGACGCTAAAGTAACCTCTGGCGTGCCACAGGGGACTGTTATGGGACCATTGCTTTTCACAATATATATAAATGACCTAGCAGATGGTGTCGGAAGTCCCATGCGGCTTTTCGCGGATGATGCTGTAGTATACAGAGAAGTTGCAGCATTAGAAAATTGTAGCGAAATGCAGGAAGATCTGCAGCGGATAGGCACTTGGTGCAGGGAGTGGCAACTGTCCCTTAACATAGACAAATGTTGTGTATTGCGAATACATAGAAAGAAGGATCCTTTACTGTTTGATTATATGATAGCGGAACAAACACTGGTAGCAGTTACTTCTGTAAGATATCTGGGAGTATGCGTGCGGAGCGATTTGAGGTGGAATGATCATATAAAGTTGATTGTTGGTAAGGCGGGTACCAGGTTGAGATTCATTGGGAGAGTCCTTAGAAAATGTAGTCCATCAACAAAGGAGGTGGCTTACAAAACACTCGTTCGACCTATACTTGAGTATTGCTCATCAGTGTGGGATCCGTACCAGATCGGGTTGACGGAGGAGATACAGAAGATCCAAAGAAAAGCGGCGCGTTTCGTCACAGGGTTATTTGGTAACCGTGATAGCGTTACGGAGATGTTTAACAAACTCAAGTGGCAGACTCTGCAAGAGAGGCGCTCTGCATCGCGGTGTAGCTTGCTTGTTTCGAGAGGGTGCGTTTCTGGATGAGGTATCGAATATATTGCTTCCCCCTACTTATGCCTCCAGAGGAGATCACGAATGTAAAATTAAAGAGATTAGAGCGCGCACGGAGGCTTTCTGACAGTCGTTCTTCCCGCGAATCATACGCGACTGGAACAGGGAAGGGAGGTAATGACAGTGGCACGTAAAGTGCCCTCCGCCACACACCGTTGGGTGGCTTGCGGAGTATAAACGTAGATGTTGACAAGGACCAGATAGATTTCTCGTACTGAACAAGGGACCCTCGAAGGTTGCGGAGCGTGGATCTCAAAAATTGAACCAACTGAACGGACGGAATCATTCGTGGCTTCCGCTACAGCAGTCCAGCTAGCAAAATGACTGTGCGTAGGGACTTCAAGAGAAAAAAAGGAGGTACAGTAATGGAGCAGCTCCTCATACTCAACACTTTTCTGCAGTCAGTACTAAACGAGACTTGACGCCAATGGGCAGTCTCTGACTGGGAACGAGTGATTTGAAGTAATGACTGACCCCACGACCTGTGGCAATCCCATGGACGGGTCTCTTTTTGGAGAATACCTGAAGAACGCCAGTTGCCACCGTGTGCAGTGTCAACACTGAAATACGGAGGAGGCGGCGCTGCGGTGTGCACGTGTTTCTGGTGGTCAGTGGTGGTCCCCTTCTGTACTCCGTGCAGCAGCTTGAGAGTACGGGGATGAGGATCGTTTGTATTAGCATGACAGTGTCATAAAGCTGCATCAGCGAGGCAGTGGTTTGTGGACAAAAACATTTCTGTAGTAGACTGGCCTGCCCCTGAGTCCCGTCCTGGACCCAATGGATCACCAACTGTGATGGGTCAGAATGTCAACTGCTTTCCAGACCCCAGAGTCCAACGCCATTACCTCCTCTAGTTCTTCCTCCGTTACAAAGATGTGTAAAGCAGAACTATTTCTTTTTGTTTCCAAATAGTATACTACATTTTTTATTCTGTAAGTCACTTCCTCTCCTCAAGACATGTTCTAAAACGTGCCATTCCGTAAACATGAAATCATAAAAACGTAACAGAAAATTGACTTTGTCTCTCCTGCACTACCACATATTGCAGGTAACCGGGGGTAAGTTAACTCGTCCTCTTGCTGGACCCGACAGTAAACAAATGGAAACACAAGGAAAATGCACATACGTCATTGAATCAACCGTCCAACCATCTGTAGTTGAAGGTTTGTGTGAGTACAGTGTCACGAACGAAGAGATGTTGGAATTGCTACTCATATATCGGTCCCCGATAAGAACAGTGACACAACTAAAAAGTGCATTAGTTGAGAAAAACAACTTAAACAATTATATAAAACTTACATTGAAACGGTATAAGCTTGCTTAAATTTCAAGTAAGTATTTTTGGCAATAAATTCTATCATAAGAAGGTTGTATGCATGGAAGAGATCTCGAGACACCGGAATATTTCAGATCGATTACATAATGCTTAAAAAGATAATTAGGAAACAGATTTTAAATTGGAAGACATTTCCAGGTGCAGATGTGGACTTTGATTATAATTTGTTGGTTATGAACAGCAGATTAAAACCGAAGAAACTGCAAAAAAGGCAGGAATTTAAGGAGTTGGGACTTGAATAAATTGAAAGAACCAAAGGTTCTAGAGAGTTTCAGAGTGAGTATTATGGAACGTGTGAACGTCTGACAAGAACAGGGAAAGAAATACAGTAGAAGAAGAATGGGTAGCTTTGAGAGATGAAGTAGTGAAGACAGCAGAGGATCAAGTAGGTTAAAGAACGAAGGCCGGTGGAAATCCTTAGCTAACACAAGAGATACTGAATTTAATCGATGAAAGGAGAAAATATAAAAATGCAATAAATGAAGCAGGTGAAAGGAAACAAACATGTCCAGAAAAGGAGGTCCACACGAAGTGCAAAATGACTAAGCAGGAATGGCTAGAGGACAAGTGTAAGGTTGTAGAAGCATATATCAGTAGGGATAAGGTAGATTCTGCATACAATAGAATTAAAGAGACCTTTGGCGAAAAGACAGCCACCTGTACGAATACCAAGAGCTTAGATGGAAAACCAGTCCTTACCAAAGAAGGGAAAGCAGAAAGACGGAAGGAGTATATAGAGGGTCTATACAAGAGAGATGTACTTGAGGGTAATATTATTGACATGGAAGACGACGTAGGTGAAAATGAGAAGGGAGAAGTAATATTGCGTGAAGAATTTGACAGACCGCTGAAAGACTTAAGCCAAAACAAGGCCCCGTAAATAGACAACATTGCGTTAGAGCTATAGATAGCCATGGGAGAACCAGCCATGACAAAACTCTTCCATCTGATGAGTAAGATGTATGAGACAGGCTAAATATCCTCAGACTTCAAGAAGAATATAATGATACCAATTACAGAGAAGGCAGGTGCTGACAGGTGTGAAAATTGCCAAACATTAATAAGTCACGGCTGCAAAATACTAACACGAATCCTTTACATAAGAGGGGAAAAACCGGTAGAAGCCGACCTCGAGGAAGATCAGTTTGGAAAAATTTAGGAACACGCGAGGCAATACTGACCCTACGACTTCTCATAGAAGATAAATTAAGGAAAGACAAACCTACGTGCATAGCATTTGAAGACTTAGAGAAAGTTTTTGGCAGTGTTGACTGGAATAATCTCTTTCAAATGCTAAAGACGGCAGGGGCAAAATACAATGAGCAGAGGACTATTTACAGTTTGTACAGATACCAGGTGACAGTCATAAGAATCGAGTTAACAGAGTCGAGGGGAACGAAAGCTAAGGAGTCGTTGAGAAGCGGCTTGCCGGCCGCGGTGGTCTGGCGGTTCTGGCGCTGCAGTCCGGAACCGCGGGACTGCTACGGTCGCAGGTTCGAATCCTGCCTCGGGCATGGGTGTGTGTGCTGTCCTTAGGTTGGTTAGGTTTAAGTAGTTCTAAGTTCTAGGGGACTTATGACCTAAGATGTTGAGTCCCATAGTGCTCAGAGCCATTTGAACCATTTTTTTTTTTTTTTTTTTTTTTTTTTTGAGAAGCGGCTTGACACAGGGTTGTAGCCTATCCCCTATGTTATTCAATCTGTATATTGAGCAAGCAGTAAAAGAAACAAAAGAAAATTTGGTGTAGGAATGAAAGTCCAGGGAGAAGAAATAAAAACCTTGACGTCTGCCGATAACATTGTAATTCTGTCAGAGACAGCAGAAGACTTGGAAGAGCAGTTCAACGGATTGGACAGTGTGTTGAAAGTATGATTTAAAACGAATATCAATAAAAGCAAAACGAGGATAATGGAATGTAGTCGAATTAAATCAGGTGATGCTGAGGGAATTAGATTAGGAAATGAGACACTTAAAGTAGTAGATGAGTGTTGCTGTTTGGGAAGCAAAATAACTGATGGTGGTCGATATAGGGAGGACATAAGATATAGACTGGCAATGGCAAGAAAAGTATTTCTGAAGAAGAGAAATTTGTTAAGACCGGGCGTAGATTTAAGTGTCAAGAAGTCCTTTTTGGAAGTATTTGTATGGAGTGTACGCATCCATGGAAGTGAAACAGCGACGATAAACAGTTTAGACTGGAACAGAATAGGAGCGTTTGAGATGTTGTGCTACCGAAGAATGCTGAAGATAAGATGGACAGACCATGTAACTAATGAGGAGGTACTGAATACAACTGCGGAGAAGAAAAATTTGTAGTACAACCTGACTAGAAGAAGGGGCACATTCTGAGGCATCACGGAATTGGAGGGAAACGTGGAGGGTAAAAATCGTAGAGGAAGACCAAGAGAAGAATACACTACGATTCAGAAGGATATAAGTTGCAGTAGTAACTCGGAAATGAAGAGGCTTGCAGAGGATAGAGTAGCATTGAGATCTGCATCAAACCAATCTTTGGACCGAAGACCACAACGACAACAACAATAACATATTCCATCCACAACAAGTACAACAACCATATGTTATATAGAAGACTAATATGGAAATGTAGTTCTGTTCTTGTCGAATGCGAGGTGTTATCAGGAGTTCTTTGAGCTGCGTCACTTTTCTTGCTTTTCTAAAAACGTTTTTGTTTTTGTTGTGAGCGATCGTATAATACTTTTGGCACATTTGCACAAAAAAATATATGTATGTACTACTTACTGCTTACTGTAATATATGTATGTACTACTTACTGCTTACTGTAATATAATACAATGTTTAAACCTACATCAGGCAAAAATAGTACTTAAGTTGAAGAAAAAATTAAAAATAAGTGGATATTGTGTTATTAGAAAAATACATAATGCAAAATTATAATTTATGAATATCAATACAATTTACTAAGGAACATTGTTGTTGTTGTTGTTGTTGTGGTCTTCAGTCCTGAGACTGGTTTGATGCAGCGCTCCATGCTAATCTATCCAGTGCAAGCTTCTTCATCTCCCAGTAGCTACTGCAGCCTACATCCTTCTGAATCTGCTTAGTGTATTCACCCCTCGCCGGCCGGTGTGGCCGAGCGGTTAAAGGCGCTACAATCTGGAACCGCTACGGTCGCAGGTTCGAATCCTGCCTCGGGCATGGATGTGTGTGATGTCCTTAGGTTAGTTAGGTTTAACTAGTTCTAAGTTCTAGGGGACTAATGACCTCAGCAGTTGAGTCCCATAGTGCTCAGAGCCATTTGAACCAACCATTTGAACCATTCACCCCTCCCTCTATGATTTATACCCTCCACGCTGCCCTCCAGTACTAAATCGATCATCCCTTGATGCCTCAGAACATGTCCTACCAACCGGTCCCTTCTTCTTGTCAAGTTGTGCCACAAACTCCTCTTCTCCCCAATTCTATGTAATACCTCCTCATTGGTTATGTGATCTACCCATCTAATCTTCAGCATTCTTCTGTAGCACCACATTTCGAAAGCTTCTATTCTCTTCTTGTCTAAACTATTTATCGTCCGTGTTTCACTTCCATACATGGCTACACTCCATACACATACTTTCAGAAACGACTTCCTGACACTTAAATCTATACTCGAAGTTAACAAATTTCTCTTCTTCAGAAACGCTTTCCTTGCTATTGGCAGTCTACTTTTTATATCGTCTCTACTTCGACCATCATCAGTTATTTTGCTCCCCAAATAGCAAAACTTCTTTACTACTTTAAGTGTCTCATTTCCTAATCTAATTCCCTCAGCATCACCCGACCTAATTCGACTACATTCCAATATCCTCGTTTTGCTTTTGTTGATGTTCATCTTATACCCTCCTTTCAAGACACTGTCCATCCGTTCAACTGCTCTTCCAAGTCCTTTGCTGTCTCTGACAGAAGTACAATGTCATCGGCGAACCTCAAAGTTTTTATTTCTTCTCCATGGATTTTAATACCTACTCCGAATTTTTCTTTTGTTTCCTTTACTGCTTGCTCAATATACAGATTGAATAGCATCAGGGAGAGGCTACAACCCTGTCTCACTCTCTTCCCAACCACTGCTTCCCTTTCATGTCCCTCGACTCTTATAACTGCCATCTGCTTTCTGCAAAAATTGTAAATAGGCTTTCGTTCCCTGTATTTTACCCCTGCCACCTTCCGAATTTGAAAGAGAGTATGCCAGTCAACATTGTCAAAAGCTTTCTGTAAGTCTACAAATGCTAGAAACGTAGGTTTGCCTTTCCTTAATCTTTCTTCTAAGATAAGTCGTATGGTCAGTATTGTCTCACGTGTTTAAGGAACATTAATTATGTATAATGCAAGGAAGGCAATTTTCGGACACATAGAATCAGAAATGGACTTATAAAATGTGAGAATACTTTTCGCCCAGAAAAATGATTCAGTATGAACTTTATTTATAGCAGAAATTCCCATTTTGTTCTCGTTCTCTGAAACGCACAAACTTTCGTAATAGTCCAGAATGATATTTTCACTCTGCAGCGGAGTGCGTGGTGATATGAAACTTCCTGGCAGATTAAAACTGTGTGCCCGACTGAGACTCGAACCCTTTGGCTTTCGCGGGCAAGTGCTCTACCATCTGAGCTACCCAAGCACGACTCACGACCCGCCCCCACAGCTTCAATTCTGCCACTACCTCGTCCCCTACTAAACCAAACTTCACAGAAGCTCTTCTGCGAACCTTGCGTATTTCGTAATAGTGAATTTACTAGAGCTTTAATTGTCAAAACAGTGTTTGTTGCTTCAGACGCGCATGGATATAGCACATTGTAATGTAAAACACAGACACTGTATAAACACAGACATTGTAATAATCAGTTGTATTAAAAATTACACTAATCTTACCTTATACTGTACTTGAAAAGTGCCACAACTCAGAACACGCCGCTCTTCTCGAATGAGCCATACGCACCTACCAGCAGCAACGGCGAAGTGACGCCGCACTTGCGATGGCGAATCGTGAAGTAGGCTACGCCAGAACCGGGACACCTGCCCTGACGCAGACAAACTGAGAGACAGAGATTTGACGTTTCTTGTGCACGCGGGGGCACTTCACACGTATTTTTCTGTGACATAAACTGAAAACTGCCTATTTTTCACACGTGTCACTTTTCTTGCCGGGGTGCGATAAGGAGAATTTAAGTGTGCCTTTTCCTTTGCGTTTCTATGAGTATTTGTATAATGCCGACTGCAGTAAGTGGACAAGTTACGTTAGTCGGAGTAAATGCGTCGTGTGCTCGTGCACGAGAGTCAAAGTCAGTTCTGTGCTACCTTTTTATGACTTGATGTATACTTGAACTGTATAGTGTGATACGTTTTTGAGCTGTCATGGACTGTGCGGCTGGTCCCGCCGGGGGTTCGAGTCCACCCTCGGGCATGGGTGTGTGTGTTTGTCCTTACGATAGTTTAGGTTAAGTAGTGTGTAAGCTTAGGGACTGATGACCTTAGCAGTTAAGTCCCATAACATATCACACACATTTTTTTTTTTACGTTTTTGAACAAGTCTTGAGGAGAGGAAATGGATTACCGAATAATAAAATTTGGGGTGCTGTTTAAAAAATGACGTGTTCTTTGTTCCTTTGTAATGAATATACACTCCTGGAAATGGCAAAAAGAACACATTGACACCGGTGTGTCAGACCCACCATACTTGCTCTGGACACTGCGAGAGGGCTGTACAAGCAATGATCACACGCACGGCACAGCGGACACACCAGGAACCGCGGTGTTGGCCGTCGAATGGCGCTAGCTGCGCAGCATTTGTGCACCGCAGCCTTCAGTGTCAGCCAGTTTGCCGTGGCATACGGAGCTCCATCGCAGTGTTTAACACTGGTAGCATGCCGCGACAGCGTGGACGTGAACCGTATGTGCAGTTGACGGACTTTGAGCGAGGGCGTATAGTGGGCATGCGGGAGGCCAGGTGGACGTACCGCCGAATTGCTCAACACGTGGGGCGTGAGGTCTCCACAGTACATCGATGTTGTCGCCAGTGGTCGGCGGGAGGTGCACGTGCCCGTCGACCTGGGACCGGACCGCAGCGACGCACGGATGCACGCCAAGACCGTAGGATCCTACGCAGTGCCGTAGGGGACCGCACCGCCACTTCCCAGCAAATTAGGGACACTGTTGCTCCTGGGGTATCGGCGAGGACCATTCGCAACCGTCTCCATGAAGCTGGGCTACGGTCCCGCACACCGTTAGGCCGTCTTCCGCTCACGCCCCAACATCGTGCAGCCCGCCTCCAGTGGTGTCGCGACAGGCGTGAATGGAGGGACGAATGGAGACGTGTCGTCTTCAGCGATGAGAGTCGCTTCTGCCTTGGTGCCAATGATGGTCGTATGCGTGTTTGGCGCCGTGCAGGTGAGCGCCACAATCAGGACTGCATACGACCGAGGCACACAGGGTCAACACCCGGCATCTTGGTGTGGGGAGCGATCTCCTACACTGGCCGTACACCACTGGTGATCGTCGAGGGGACACTGAATAGTGCACGGTACATCCAAACCGTCATCGAACCCATCGTTCTACCATTCCTAGACCGGCAAGGGAACTTGCTGTTCCAACAGGACAATGCACGTCCGCATGTATCCCGTGCCACCCAACGTGCTCTAGAAGGTGTAAGTCAACTACCCTGGCCAGCAAGATCTCCGGATCTGTCCCCCATTGAGCATGTTTGGGACTGGATGAAGCGTCGTCTCACGCGGTCTGCACGTCCAGCGCGAACGCTGGTCCAACTGAGGCGCCAGGTGGAAATGGCATGGCAAGCCGTTCCACAGGACTACATCCAGCATCTCTACGATCGTCTCCATGGGAGAATAGCAGCCTGCATTGCTGCGAAATGTGGATATACACTGTACTAGTGCCGACATTGTGCATGCTCTGTTGCCTGTGTCTATGTGCCTGTGGTTCTGTCAGTGTGATCATGTGATGTATCTGACCCCAGGAATGTGTCAATAAAGTTTCCCCTTCCTGGGACAATGAATTCACGGTGTTCTTATTTCAATTTCCAGGAGTGTAGTTACAACGCTTGTCCGTCCTTTTTTAGAACACTGCTGCGCGGTGTGGGATCCTTACCAGATAGGACGGACGGAGTACATCGAAAAAGTTCAAAGAAGGGCAGCACGTTTTGTATTATCGCGAAATAAGTGAGAGAGTGTCACAGAAATGATACAAGATCTGGGTTGGACATCATTAAAACAAACGCGTTTTTCGCTGCTAGGAAATCTTCTCACGAAATTCCAATCAACTTTCTCCTCCGATGCGAAAATATTTTGTTGACACCGACCTACATTGGGAGGAGCGATCTCCACGATAAAATAAGGGAAATCAAAGCTCGTACGGAAAGGTATAGGTGTTCGTTCTTTCCGCGCCATACGAGATTGGAATAATAGAGAATTGTGAAGGTGGATCGATGAACGCTCTGCCAGGCACATCAATGTGATTTGCAGAGTATCCATATAGATGTAGATGAATGAAGGCAGTCATACAGGGTAATGGCCTCTGGTAGCTAAACAACGTTTGTTTGAGTTCTTTTTCATCTTGCTCCTGGACAAAATGTTATTTGATGTGATCAAGATAAATGACACGGACATCCTATGTATCGTCTAGGGATGATTTGGCCTCTGTAGATGCGCTGAGTCTTTCAAAAGGATTACAGCAAAGGTCTTTGCAATCATAGTTCGACTTGTGTATTTTATAAGCAAGTACTACGGTGACCTTCCTAGGTAGTTTTTTTCACCACTTTCTTATTAGAAAAAAGAAAAACAAACAATAAAAACACTATGTGAAGAACTGTAATTAAAGTAATGCTTTAAAGTTTGGCTTCATAAATGTAAAAAGGAGTAATTAGCCACAAAGCTCTTGCGTTATCATAGCAAAATGTTCCCCACCTAGGAGTAATTACCCCCTGAGGCATGAAATGAAAGTTTCTGAGGGGTAAAAACTAAACGATTCGGTTCTGTTTCAGTCACAAAACTAAATTATTGTCAAAAGATCATTACTATTATCGCTATTTTGTAATACTCTAGTATTGTTTATGTAAGGTATCAACAATTATTTTTTGTCGGGTAGCTGTATTAACCCAGTGGAGGTTACAGGTTCCTCACGTAGCCAACCCACTACACACATATGCTGTGCTTTGTCGGGTACATTGCTGATGATAAAACTGAGACATGTACGTTATAAATGCCAAATATCTCCATAAAATGTCTTCTCCAAGTTGTAGAGAGTATCTGCAGCTGTCCGAAAATTGCTGCACCATTCGCTTCTAAACAGATAAATGAACTAATTCACAGCACGACACAGCAGTAACTTCATAAGGCTGTAGCAGTATAGTTATTATTAGACTGTTTAGACACAAGACATTAACAGCCTGAATTCGTCCAGTTTGTGCCAGTTCAGAAGTAAGCGGTTCCAGCAATCAGGTGATTCATAATCAGTAAGTATAGTGCTCACACCTGAACTCGTTTCTTTTTAAATGGGGTTGCAGTGCGCAGGTGAAGCAGGTGTCGCACTGAAGAGGAGTAATGCAGGTGAAGTATGTTTCGTAGCAAGTGTCTGCTCTCACTAGCTTCCTCGTCTGAGAAAGAGTTGTGGCTAACACTAGCGATGTACTGCTAATTCGCTACGGTCGCAGGTTCGAATCCTGCCTCGGGCATGGATGTGTGTGATGTCCTTAGGTTAGTTAGGGTTACGTAGTTCTAAGTCCAGGGGACTGATGACCTCAGATGGTAAGTCCCATAGTGCTCAGAGCCATTTGAACCATTTTTTTGCACTGCTAATTGCTTCATCATTCATTCTAACACGTACACACACACACTAAATTTAATTCACCTTTTACATCTTCCATCATTTTAAAAATAAAAAGTATTCCAAGAAAAGTCTTTCTTTCGATAGTTAGGTGCTAGAGTTGGTCGTAATGTGGGGTAGGGAGGGGAGCAACAGATGGCAGAATGGTGGGGAGGTGGGGGGTGAAGGGAGGGCTGGGGTATTAGCTAATGTCTAATTTCACTCGGGAGTAATGGTCTAAGGAAGGTTGGGAACCGCTGCCGTAGCAGAAGCATTGTCAGAGCGCCCCACGCAGCCGCGAGCGGAAAGCGCGTTCCCTCAACAGAGCCGTTATCTGGCGTCGCGGAAACCTGGCAGAGCGCTGAGTAATGGCAGAGCTCAGCGCAGGCAGATAATACACAGCACAAGACGAACGGGCCGCGCGTGGGCTGGACAGGGGACGCGGCACGTGTGTGTGTGTGTGTGTGTGTGTGAGAGAGAGAGAGAGAGAGAGAGAGAGAGAGAGTGAGAGAGAGAATGAATGTAGACGCACACTGATCGATGACGTGGCGCATGCGCAGCAGGTGTTGGGCCTCGTTAGCAGCTCCGCACAGGCAGTTTCACGTTACAGACGCGTGCAGGGCGAACCTGACGCGGCAGCGAGCCAAATAGCTGCGGGCGGGTTCTCTGGCTAGCTGACCGCAGAGCTAAGATACGACGCTCACTTCACTTCAGCGTTACCCAGTATTAATGCAGCGCAGGTGTGCAACGTCCGTGACTACGTTAATATTACACAGAAACAAGCGTCTGCATCGAAGACAGGTGCTCGTTCTTTCTAACAAACAGTATAGACTGTGTATACAAAGTGATCCATTGATCGTGACCGGGCCAAATATCTCACGAAATAAGCGTCAAACGAAAAAACTACAAAGACGAAACTTGTCTAGCTTGACGGGGGAAACCAGATGGCGCTACGGTTGGCCCACTAGATTGCGCTGCCCATAGGTCAAACGTATATCAACTGGTTTTTTTAAAAATAGGAACCCCCATTATTTATTACATATTCGTGTAGTACGAAACGAAATATGAATGTTTTAGTTGGACCACTTTTTTCGCTTTGTGATAGATGTCGCCACAAACATATGGCTCACAACTTGAGACGAACAGTTGGTAACATGTAGGTTTTTTAAATTAAAATACAGAACGTAGGTACGTTTGAACATTTTATTTCGGTTCTTCCAATGTTATACATGTACCTTTGTGAACTTATCATTTCTGAGAACGCATGCTGTTACAGCGTGATTACCTGTAAATACCATATTAACGCAATAAATGCTCAAAATGATGTCCGTCAACCTCAATGAATTTGGCAATACGTGTAACGACATTCCTCTCAACAGCGAGTAGTTTGCACATGCATTGACAATGCCCTGTCGCATGTTGTCAGGCGTTATCGGTGGATCAGGATAGAAAATATCCTTCAACTTTCCCCACAGAAAGAAATCCGGGGCGTCAGATCCGGCGAACGTGCGGGCCATGGTATGGTGCTTCGACGACCAATCCACCTGTCACGAAATATGCTATTCAATACCCCTTCACACGCAAACGAGATATGTGCCGGACATCTATCATGTTGGAAGTACGTCGCCATTGTGTCATGCACGGAAACACCTTGTAGTAACATCGCTAGAACGTTACGTAGGAAATCACTCCACCATTTAGATTGCCATCGATACAATGGGGGCCAATTATCCTTCCTCCCACAATGCCGCACCATACATTAACCCGCCACTGTCGCTGATGTTCCACTTGTCGCAGCCATCGTGGATTTTCCGTTGCCCAATAGTTCATATTATGCTGGTTTACGTTACCGCTGTTGGTGAATGACGCTTCGTCGCTAAATAGAACGCGTGCAAAAAATCTGTCATCGTCCCGCAATTTCTCTTGTGCCCAGTGGCAGAACTGTACACGACGTTCAAAGTCGTCGCCAAGCAATTCCTGGTGCATAGAAACATGGCACGGGTGCAATCGATGTTGATGTAGCATTCACAACACCGAAGTTTTTGAGATTCCCAATTCTTGCGCAATTTGTCTGCTACTGATGTGTGAATTAGCCGTGACAGCAGCTAAAACACCTACTTTGGCATCATCATTTGTTGCAGGTCGTGGTTGACGTTTGACATGTGGCGGAACACTTGCTGTTTCCTTAAATAACGTAAATATCCGGCGAACGGTCCGGACACTTGGATGATGTCGTCCAAGATACCGAGTAGCATACATAGCACACGCCCGTTAGGGTTTTTGATCACAATAGCCATACATCAACACGATATCCACCTTTTCCGCAATTGGTAAACGGTCCATTTTAACACGGGTAATGTATCACGAAGCAAATTCTGTCCGCACTGGCGGAATGTTACGTGATACCACATACTTATACGTTTGTGACTATTACAGCGCCATCTATCACAAAACGAAAAAAGTAGCCCAACTAAAACATTCATATTTCTTTACATACTATACGAATATGTAATAAAAAAATGGGGGTTCCTATTTAAAAAAACGCTGTTGATATCCGTTTGACCTATGGCAGCGCCATCTAACGGACCAACCATAGCGCCATCTGGTTTCCCCCTTCAAGCTAGACTAGTTTCGTTCTTTGTAGTTTTTCCATTTCATGCTTATTTCGTGAGATATTCGGCCCGGTCACTATCAATGGACCACCCTGTACATTCGCTATAAAGAACAGTTTCATTATCAAAGAAATATAAAAAAAAACGTTTCGGGTAACAAAGACCCGTCTTCAGGTATACAATTCATGCAACGATCACTTCCGACGGTACATCTTGCTTAACAAGTGTAAATCAAGGAAAGAGCTCGTTCTTACTTTCAAGTGCGTGTCAAGCAAAGAATTTCTACACTCATTACTCAGTAATTAAGGAAATACATCTGCCGAATCAGACCGCAATCACTGAGAATATTTTGTGAATAAGACTATTTAGATTTCTTTGTTTCTGATGTCATTTGGAGCCCTGCTGTCATCAGATCTGTAGTTAAGATTATGAAGAATGTAACTAAAATTAAAGGAACATCGGAACCAGAGGTGTCTGTCATAGAGTATCAGGCTCCAAAAGATGAAAAATTGAAAAGTCCATACAACAAGGTTCGGTATCAGTATCACGTCCAGTTAGGGGCAGGTTTATTGACACCGACACCGAAGCTTGTTTTAAAAGTTCTAAGATTTGGTGACTGAAGTTTTTAAAAAATTTTCTACTTTTCAATTTTTCTTCTTTTGTAACCTGATAACGCGTAACAAACGTCTGTCGTTCTTACATTTCCCTAGTCTTAGTTAAAAATCGGACGATGGCAATAGCAGAAACGACGTTGTAAATTAAAGAGTTAGAGGGGATGGATAAAAATACAGGAACACAGCGAAAAATGCGTGCTGAACATAAACGCCGCAGATGACAGCGAAGCCTGCAGGTTGCGCTATTGTGTTTGACCATGAACGCCCCATGTACAGTGTCCTCAATTCGTTGCACGTGTCGGTTATGGTGCGGTAACAAAAGGGTTCTGTGTATTTGTGAGTGCTTTATGTCGGAGCTAAGAGAATCGGAACGTGGGGAAACAGTCGGTGCACACGTGTAGGAGCTCCCACAACCAGCGTAGCCGTGGCGTTTGGTGTTTCAAAAAGCACCATAACAAAGATTTATACTGCTTACAGGAAAAGCGGAAAAACATCATCCGCTAAGTCACAACGCGAACGAAAATGTTTGGTGCGTGGTGGTGGCACACGTTCCTCGAAGAGTTCTGTGGCGAAAAATAACAGCGCGACAGCTGCAGAAGTCGCTGCAGAACTAAAAATGTCGCACACGCGAAACCTGTCAGTACCAAAGCAACACGAAGGCAGCTCCGTAAGCAGGGAGCTGCAAGGGGAGCTGGGATTCCAGAACCAGGCATCAACACCTTTCTACATGACCACATCTCAAACGCTTTCTCTTCTTTTCCGGTTTTCCCATTGTCTATGATTTATCACCGTGAAATACTCTGCTACAAACGTACATTCACGGAAATTTCTTCCCTTAATTAAGGCCTATGTTTGATATTAGTAGACTTCTTTTGGCCAGAAATGTCCTCTTTGCCTGTGCTACTCTGCTTCTTCGTCTTCCTTCCTTCGTCCACCATGTATTATTTTGCTTCCGAGGTAGCAGAATTCCTTCCCTTCGTCTGTTTCGTGGATCTCGTTTTTAATGTCAACTTTATCGCACATCTCCCATCTGCCGTTTCTTATTACTTTCATATTTTTTCACTTTATATTCAACACACTGTATATTCTTCACACGTTAGAGGGTTCGTTTCATTCAACAGATCCTGTAATTCTTCTTCACGTTCACTACGGATAGCAATGTCATCAGCGAATGTTATCACAGATATTCCTTCCCCCTCAATTTTAATCCCACGCATGAAACATTCTTTTATTTCTGAAACTGCGTTTTCGTTGTATAGATTCAAAAGCAAGGGGGGGGGGGGGGGGCGGGACACTTCATTCCAGTCTTACACTATTTTTAATCCGAGCACGTCGTTCTTTGCCTTCCGTTCTTATGCTCCCTCTCGGTTCTTACGCTTATTGTGAATTACATGTCTTTACCTACAGCTTACTCCTCTTTTCCTCATAATTTCGTACATCTTGCAACATTTGACAGTCTGTAAAGCTTTTTCTAAGACGACAAATCCTATGAACAGGTCTCGATGTTTCGTGAGTCTCGCCTAGATTATCAGGCACAGCGTCCGCCCTGCCTCTGTGCTGCCTTTGCCTTTCCGGAAACGAAACTGATCCTCATCTAACAGTCTCTCAACTTTCCTTTCCTTTCTTGTGTACATTGTTCTTGTCAGCAACTACGACGTATGAGCTATTAAGCTGATTAAGTAATAGTACTCGCACTTATCTACCTACTTTCCCATCAGCTCCCATTTCTTCTTCTATCATGCCATCGGACAAGTCCTATTTCTGGTGTAATCATCCCACCTATCGGTCCTCTCCTCTGCATTTAGCGGTAGAATTCCCACTGCACTCTTAACATTGACGTCTTTACTCTTCATTTTACCGAGGGTTATTTTGACTTTTCTGTACATTACACTACTGGCCATTAAAATTGCTACACCACGAAGATAACGTGCCACAGGCGCGAAATTTAATCGACAGGAACAAGATGCTGTCAAATGCAAATGATAAACATTTCAGAGCATTCACACAAGGTCAGCGCCGACATGAGGAAAGTTTCCATGAGGAGAGTTCTTATCCGCATGGCTATAACAGATCGTGCAGCCACGTCTCGATCCCTGAGTCAACAGGTGGGGACGTTTGCAAGATAACAACCATCTGCACGAACAGTTAGACAACGTTTGCAGCAACGTGGGCTATCAGCTCGGAGGCCATGGCTGCGGTTACCCTTGACGCTGCATCACAGACAGGAGCGCCTGCGATGGTGTACCCAACGACGAACCTGAATGCACAATGGCAAAACGTCATTTTTTCGGATGAATCCAGGTTCTGTTTACAGCATCATGATGGTCGCATCCGTGTTTGGCTACATCGCGGTGAACTCACATTGGAAGCGTGTCTTCGTCATCGCCATACTGGCGTATCACCCGGCGTCATGATATGGGATGCCATTGGTTACACGTCTCGATCACCTCTTGTTCGCATTGACGGCACTTTGAACAGTGGGCGTTACATTTCAGATGTGTTACGACCCGTGGCTCTACCCTTCATTCCATCCCTACGAAACCCTACATTTCACCAGTATAATGCACGACCGCATGTTGCAGGCCCTGTACGGATCTTTCTGGATACAGAAAATGTTCGACTGCTGCCCTGGCCAGCACATTCTCCAAATCTCTCACCAACTGAAAACGTCTGGTCAATGGTGGCCGAGCAACTGGCTCGTCACAATACGCTTGTCACTACCCTTGATGAACTGTGGTATCGTTTTGAAGCTCCACTTCCCGGGTTCGATTCCCGGCGGGGTCAGGGATTTTCTCTTCCTCGTGATAGCTGGGTGTTGTGTGATGTCCTTAGGTTAGTTAGGTTTAAGTAGTTCTAAGTTCTAGGGGACTGATGACCATAGATGTTACGTCCCATATACACGCCATCCAAGCTCTGTTTGGCTCAATGCCCAGGCGTATCAAGGCCGTTATTACGGACAGAGGTGGTTGTTCTGGGTCTGATTTCTCAGGATCTATGCACCCAAATTGCGTGAAAATGTAATCACATGTCAGTTCTAGTATAATATTTTTGTCCAATGAATAACCGTTTATCATCTGCATTTCTTCTTGGTGAAGCAATTTTAATGTCCAGGTGTGTATATCTGCTCTCCAGACGAGCATTTCTTTTTCGATTTATTCACATTTTTCTTTCAGCTATTTCCCTTTAGTTTCCCCCTAAGTTCCTGTTTGACTCGTACTTATACAGGATGTTACAAAAAGGTACGGCCAAACTTTCAGGAAATATTCCTCACACACAAATAAAGAAAAGATGTTATGTGGACACGTGTCCGGAAACGCTTAATTTCCATGTTAGAGCTCATTTTAGTTTCGTCAGTATGTACTATACTTCCTCGATTCACCGCCAGTTGGCCCAATTGAAGGAAGGTAATGTTGACTTCGGTGCTTGTTTTGACATGCGACTCATTGCTCTACAGTACTAGCATCAAGCACATCAGTACGTAGCACCAACAGGTTAGTGTTCATCACGAACGTGGTTTTGCAGTCAGTGCAATGTTTACAATTGCGGAGTTGGCAGATGCGCATTTGATGTATGGATTAGCACGGGGCAATAGCCGTGGCGCGGTACGTTTGTATCGAGACAGATTTCCAGAACGAAGGTGTCCCGACAGGAAGACGTTCGAAGCAATTGATCGGCGTCTTGGGAGCACGGAACATTCCAGCCTATGACTCGCTACTGGGGAAGACCTAGAACGTCGAGGACACCTGCAATGGACGAGGCAATTCTTCGTGCAGTTGACGATAACCCTAATGTCAGCGTCAGAGAAGTTGCTGCTGTACAAGGTAACGTTGACCACGTCACTGTATGGAGAGTGCTACGGGAGAACCAGTTGTTTCCGTACCATGTACAGCGTGTGCAGGCACTATCAGCAGCTGATTGGCCTCCACGGATACACTTCTGAGAATGGTTCATCCAACAATGTGTCAATCCTCATTTCAGTGCAAATGTTCTCTTTACGGATGAGGCTTCATTCCAACGTGATCAAATTGTAAATTTTCACAATCAACATGTGTGGGCTGACGAGAATCCGCACTCAATTGTGCAATCACGTCATCAACACAGATTTTCTGTGAACGTTTGGGCAGGCATTGTTGGTGATGTCTCGATTGGGCCCCATGTTCTTCCTCCTACGCTCAATGGAGCACGTTATCATGATTTCATACGGGATACTCTGCCTGTGCTGTTAGAACATGTGCGTTTACAAGTACGACACATGTGGTTCATGCACGATGGATCTCCTGCGCATTTCAGTCGAAGTGTGCGTATGCTTCTCAACAACAGATTCGGTGACCGATGGATTGGTAGAAGCGGACCAATTCCATGGGCTCCACGCTCTCCTGACTTCAACCCTCTTGACTTTGATTTATGGGGGCATTTGAAAGCTCTTGTCTACGCAGCCTCGATACCAAATGTAGAGACTCTTCGTGCTCCTATTGTGGACGGCTGTGATACAATACGCCATTCTCCAGAGCTGCATCAGCGCATCAGGGATTCCATGCGACGGAGGGTGGATGCATGTATCCTCGCTAACGGAGGACATTTTGAACATTTCCTGTAACATAGTGTTTGAAGTCACGCTGGTACGTTCTGTTGCTCGGTGTTTCCATTCCATGATTAATATGATTTGAAGAGAAGTAATAAAACGAGCTCTAACATGGAAAGTAAGCGTTTCCGGACACATGTCCACATAACATATTTTCTTTCTTTGTGTGTGAGGAATGTTTCCTGAAAGTTTGGCCGTACCTTTTTCTAACACCCAGTATAACTGTATTCCTGTCGTTTTCTGAACATTTCCTTACTTCATTCGTTCTTCGATCTACAAGTACTTCTTCTTTAAGTGAGCAGCGATGCGGGCAACGATTCTCTAACGGAGATGAACGCGGGTGCGGCAGAAGGCAACTCGTGGATACAAGAAGCCATTTATTGCTGTTCATTCAGTTTTCGAGGCTGCTATCGTCGATCCGTGGTGAGTAACGCCAGGTACATCAGCACGTCCTCACCTCCGAACGCCGGCCCAGTCAGCGGCAGCGAGCACCAACAACCAATGCTTGGAACTATCGTGCTGATGCTGGCAGGCCACGGCATTGGCTGCTGTCACCAAAAATACGACAGTCGACGTCTTGCCCCTCTGGCAAAGTGCGGAGGAGTCCTCAGCTTAAACATCGGCACCTGCAGAAATGGCTGGATGCCACTCATAGATGGTGAAGGCAGCACAACTACTTGGACGGATGTCGAAGGCTCGAGACCAGGCCACGGTGACCGCCACTGCGCCATCTGCATGGCGTTGTCTGGCACGGACCGGATGTCATAGCAAACCCCAGTTGTTCGAAGATGACAGCCAGGCCCTGGGAGGTTTAAATACAGCTGCCTGCGGCTGACCGTGGGGAAGGTGTCGCGTTGCTATGTTACGCGCAAGTTTTCCAGGGTCCAGCGACCTCGGCACGGCCATTGCTACTCGGCAGTGGGTGGAACGGTGGAAGCGCGCCGGGCGAAGCGGCCGTGCGGTTAAAGGCGCTGCAGTCTGGAACCGCGAGACCGCTACGGTCGCAGGTTCGAATCCTGCCTCGGGCATGGATGTTTGTGATGTCCTTAAGTTAGTTAGGTTTAACTAGTTCCAAGTTCTAGGGGACTAATGACCTCAGCAGTTGAGTCCCATAGTGCTCAGAGCCATTTGAACCATTTTTTTGGTGGAAGCGCTCAGTTCCATCCAGCTCAGTGCTGTGTCGGCAGGTCGGTGATTGCCGCTGACGGGGGCGGATGCTTGTATACTAAGTACTATTCTGAGCTGCGACTGTGGCTCGTGCCATTGCACTTCTGTTAAACATGGCGTCTTTTCAGCTACCAAATTCGTAGCATCCCAAATTTAAAATAACGCAAAATCCAAGATTAGAAAAGTTCTAAGAAACCCCAAATTTATCTTGAACTTCAATACGAGATGATTGTATTAGTTGCCACAATGAACTTTTGTCTCGAAATATGACAGATAATCCGAAGACATCGTGGTTGTATATGAAATACACTAGCAGCAAAACGCAATCAACACCTTCACCGTGAAATAGCAATGGTTATGTTAGTGATGACAGTGCCACTAAAATGGAGTACCTAATTACAACTTTCCGAAAGTCGCCAAAGAGACGAAGTAAATATTCCAGAATGGCAACCAAACCTGCTGTCAACATGACTAACTTAGAAGTAGTTATCCTCGTTGTAGCAAAATAGCTTAAACCATTCAATAGAAGCAAGTCTTCCAGTCCAGATTATTCAGGGTGGTTCATTCATCGTAACCGGGACAAATATCTCACGAAATAAGCGTCAAACGAAAAAACTACAAAGAACGAAACTTACCTAGCTCGAAGGGGGAAACCAGATCGCGCTATGGTTGGCCTGCTAGATGGCGCTGCCATAGGTCAAACGGATATCAACTGCGTTTTTTTAAATAGGAACCCCCATTTTTTATTACATATTCGTGCAGTACGTAAAGAAATATGAATGTTTTAGTTGGACCACTTTTTTCGCTTTGTGATAGATGGCGCTGTAATAGTCACAAACATATGGCTCACAATTTTAGACCGACAGTTGATAACAGGTAGGTCTAGGGGTAGCGTCTTTGATTCATAATCAAAACGTCTTCGGTCCCAGGTTCGATCCCCGCCACTGCCTAAATTTTGATAAATAATCAGCATTGGCGGCCGAAGACTTCCGGCATAAGAAGTCAGCCTCATTCTGCCAACGGCCTTGTTAAAGAGGGCGGAGGAGCGGATAGAGGTTCAGGGCACTCTCTTGTCCTAGGGGTGGGAAATTGCCCCTAAAGGCGGAAGAATCAGCAATGATCAACGACATGAGGATGCAGAAGGCAATGGAAACCACTGCATTAAAGGCACGTAACGTGTATCCACAGGACATGTGGCCTGTAATTGAAGAAGTGTCATGATGATCTCTCCATTGACAAAAGATTCCGGAATAGTCCCCCATTCGAATCTCCGGGAGGGGACTGTCAAGGGGGAGGTTACCATGAGAAAAAGATTGAATAATCAACGAAAGGATAACGTTCTACGAGTCGGGGTGTGGAATGTCAGAAGCTTGAACGTGGTAGGGAAACTAGAGAATCTGAAAAGGGAAATGCAAAGGCTCAATCTAGATATAATAGGGGTCAGTGAAGTGAAGTGGAAGGAAGACAAGGATTTCTGGTCAGATGAGTATCGGGTAATATCAACAGCAGCAGAATATGGTAAACAGGTGTAGGATTCGTTATGAATAGCAAGGTAGGGCAGAGGGTGTGTTACTGTGAACAGTTCAGTGACCGGGTTGTTCTAATCAGAATCGACAGCAGACCAACACCGACAACGACAGTTCAGGTATACATGCCGACGTCGCAAGCTGAAGATGAACAGATAGAGAAAGTGTATGAGGATATTGAAAGGGTAATGCAGTATGTAAAGGGGGACGAAAATCTAATAGCCATGGGCGACTGGAATGCAGTTGTAGGGGAAGGAGTAGAAGAAAAGGTTACAGGAGAATATGGGCTTGGGACAAGGAATGAAAGAGGAGAAAGACTAACTGAGTTCTGTAACAAGTTTCAGCTAGTAATAGCGAATACCCTGTTCAAGAATCACAAGAGGAGGAGGTATACTTGGAAAAGACCGGGAGATACGGGAAGATTTCAATTAGATTACATCATGGTCAGACAGAGATTCCGAAATCAGATACTGGACTGTAAGGCGTACCCAGGAGCAGATATAGACTCAGATCACAATATAGTAGTGATGTAGAGTAGGCAGAAGTTCAAGACATTAGTCAGGGAGAATCAATACGCAAAGAAGTGGGATACGGAAGTACTAAGAAATGACGAGATATGTTTGAAGTTCTCTAACGCTATAGATAAAGTAATAAGGAATAGTGCAGCAGGCAGTACAGTTGAAGAGAAATGGACATCTCTAAAAAGGGCCATCACAGAAGATGGGAAGGAAAACATAGGTACAAAGAAGGTAGCTGCGAAGAAACCACGGGTAACAGAAGAAATACTTCAGTTGATTGATGAAAGGAGGAAGTACAAACATGTTCCGGGAAAATCAGGAATACAGAAATACAAGTCGCTCAGGAATGAAGTAAATAGGCAGTGCAGGGAAGCTAAGACGAAATGGCTGCAGGAAAAACGTGAAGACATCGAAAAAGATATGATTGTCGGAAGGACAGACTCAGCATACAGGAAAGTCAAAACAACCTTTGGTGACATTAAAAGCAACGGTGGTAACATTAAGAGTGCAACGGGAATTCCACTGCAGGGGAGAGAACAGATAGGTGGAAAGAATACACTGAAAGCCTCTATGAGGGTGAAGATTTGTCTGATGTGATAGAAGAAGAAACAGGAGTCGATTTAGAAGAGATAGGGGATCCAGTATTAGAATCGGAATTTAAAAGAGCTTTGGAGGACTTACGGTCAAATAAGGCAGAAGGGATAGATAACATTCCATCAGAATTTCAAAATTCATTCGGGGAAGTGGCAACAAAACGACTATTCACGTTGGTGTGTAGAATATATGAGTCTGGCGATATACCATCTGACTTTCGGAAAAGCATCATCCACACAATTCCGAAGACGGCAAGAGCTGACAAGTGCGAGAATTATCGCACAATCAGCTTAACAGCTCATGCATCGAAGCTGCTTGTAAGAATAATATACAGAAGAATGGAAAATTAAAAATGCGCTAGGTGACGATTAGTTTGGCTTTAGGAAAAGTAAAGGGACGAGAGAGGCAATTCTGACGTTACGGCTAATAATGGAAGCAAGGCTAAAGAAAAATCAAGACACTTTCGTAGGATATGTCGACCTGGAAAAAGCGTTCGACAATATAAAATGGTGCAAGCTGTTCGAGATTCTGAAAAAAGTAGGGGTAAGCTATAGGGAGAGACGGGTCATATACAATATGTACAACAACCAAGAGGGAATAATAAGGGTGGACGATCAAGAACGAAGTGCTCGTATTAAGAAGGGTGTAAGACAAGGCTGTAGCCTTTCGCCCCTACTCTTCAATCTGTACATCAAGGAAGCAATGATGGAAATAAAAGAAAGGTTCAGGAGTGGAATTAAAATACAAGGTGAAAGGATATCAATGATACGATTCGCTGATGACATTGCTATCCTGAGTGAAAGTGAAGAAGCCGGCCGAAGTGGCCGTGCGGTTAAAGGCGCTGCAGTCTGGAACCGCATGGCCGCTACGGTCGCAGGTTCGAATCCTGCCTCGGGCATGGATGTTTGTGATGTCCTTAGGTTAGTTAGGTTTAACTAGTTCTAAGTTCTAGGGGACTAATGACCTCAGCAGTTGAGTCCCATAGTGCTCAGAGCCATTTGAACCATTTGAAAGTGAAGAAGAATTAAATGATCTGCTGAACGGAATGAACAATCTAATGAGTACACAGTATGGTTTGTGAGGAAATCGGAGAAAGACGAAGGTAATGAGAAGTAGTAGAAATGAGAACAGCGAGAAACTTAACATCAGGATTGATGGTCACGAAGTCAATGAAGTTAAGGAATTCTGCTACCTAGGCAGTAAAATAACCAATGACGGATGGAGCAAGGAGGACATCAAAAGCAGACTCGCTATGGCAAAAAAGGCATTTCTGGCCAAGAGAAGTCCACTAATATCAAATACCGGCCTTAATTTGAGGAAGAAATTTCTGAGGATGTACGTCTGGAGTACAGCATTGTATGGTAGTGAAACATGGACTGTGGGAAAACCGGAACAGAAGAGAATCGAAGCATGTGAGATGTGGTGCTATAGACGAATGTTGAAAATTAGGTGGACTGGTAAGGTAAGGAATGAGGAGGTTCTACGCAGAATCGGAGAGGAAAGGAATATGTGGAAAACACTGATAAGGACAAGGGACAGGATGATAGGACATCTGCTAAGACATGAGGGAATGACTTCCATGGTACTAGAGGGAGCTGTAGAGGGCAAAAACTGTAGAGGAAGACAGAGATTGGAATACATCAAGCAAATAATTGAGGACGTAGGTTGCAAGTGCTACTCTGAGGTGAAGAGGTTAGCACAGAAAGGAATTTGTGGCGGGCCGCATCAAACCAGTCAGTAGACTGATGGCCAAAAAAAAAAAAAAAAAAAGGTTTTTTTTTTTAAATTAAAATACAGAACATAGATACGTTTCAACATTTATTGCGGTTGTTCCAATGTGGTACATGTACCTTTGTGAACTTATCATTTCTGAGAACACATGCTGTTACAGCGTGATTACCAGTAAATACCACATTAATGCAATAAATGCTCAAAATGATGTCCGTCAACCTCAATGCATTTGGCAATACGTTGTAAGACGTCGTGGTCTCCTGACCTTCATTGCTTACATATTCCGCCCTCACAATCATATTCCGCACATCAAGTCGCTTCATTCGAACCCAAACTCGATGAGATAAAGTCAATGTTGTATGAATTCATGTGAACGATATGCAAATAACAAGCAAATCGCAGGTGCGCACCGGGGTTGAGATACTCGATGCTGGCGTACACACACACATTCAAGACACGACGCTCGCAGGGGCTTTTAGTTTCGGAGAGGCAAACCACATGCCGGGGGGCCGGTCCCCTCAGAGGACAAGTCAACCTATCTACGTCAGCTGCTGACTGCCTGTAGAGCAGACAGCGTTTGCCCGAAAGGAAGAACGGCCACGTGTTTGGCTTAAAAGCAAATTCTGTTACATTGTGTAGGATCGCCCAGCCTACGCATTATTTACAAACATGGCACGCAGTTTCAGTTTCAGAGGTTTTCACAGGGAGACAGCAAACGCCAAACGCCAATGCTACAGATTTCCGGATTGGTTGCCGTAAACGAAACGCCATTATCCCGTTTTAGAAGAGCAATGCTGATTGGCAAACGATATTCCTGACGCCTTGAGCTGAAGGAGTAATGGAAGAGACTGAAAGATATACCCCTTCATGTCTGGCATGGAGAGGGGCCGTTCCCTTGTCGCTCTTGGAGTGAGAACACGTAACGAGAGCGTGCGCGCTCGTACGTGTACACAAAGAGCGAAGAACAAGTATCTCCTCAGTACTTCACTGGGAGAGCACCTCTGTCGAGAGCGAATCGGAGTGCGACTCTATATTGAGCCCTTGCGATTAAGCGTTGTTCACTCTGTGAGCCGCCACAGTTATTGTGCGGTGTGAACGGACAGAGTTATAGTTAAACGCTTGGTAGCGAATTTTTGAGTCTCATCGCGGTGGGCTGGTTATCTGACCGGTGTACCACGCCAATAGTTAGACTAGGGGCGAATGGGAATCATTGACTTCATCAAGGCGTAGGGAGAGTTTGATTGGCTAAGGTCAATCCAGATAGAACGAGAGTTACCTTATTTGTCAGCAGCGAGCGGCGCAGACAGCAGTCATCGCAGCTTACGGTATTGCGCAATACAGCTATTGCGAGCCCCAGTATTTCCTCCACAACAGTACACTTCACTGAATTTCACACGCGTCAGACTCAACCGTACCTAGCAACATTCTAACGGATAATGATTCAAGTTGAGTAGGTGTGGCTCTCAGTTGTTCTGCCATGTCAATAATGGTTCAAATGGCTCTGAGCACTATGGGACTCAACTGCTGTGGTCATAAGTCCCCTAGAACTTAGAACTACTTAAACCTAACTAACCTAAGGACAGCACACAACACCCAGCCATCACGAGGCAGAGAAAATCCCTGACCCCGCCGGGAATCGAACCCGGGAACCCGGGCGTGGGAAGCGAGAACGCTACCGCACGACCACGAGATGCGGGCGCCATGTCAATACCAAACTTAAACTTTGTATAGAAATTTCATTAGCGATTCCTATCCTTAAGAGGTAACTTCACATTCCGAAATGTACCCGGAAATAACTTGTTCAGTTCATAACTAAAAGTGCCATTGTGATTTCTCAGAATTTTTTGCAAAATAAATAATAATTTTCGTTAGTTTCATGTTTTTCTTACACTAACTAGCACTGCTCCAGTACCCAAGTATCCCACTAGTTACGTAAGAAATTTTGTGAATTTTTGTGTCATTTCCTTACAGCGGACGTCTCCAGAAGATATTTATTGCTGAAAGTTTCTCAGGCATTTCTCTTTAGAACGTTAGGAGCGTATGTCTGACTTCTGTAGTAGTATGAGGGTGGAAATAGCATCTTGCAGGAGCCACAGGGTAAAGGGTACATCTCAGATTAATCCGTTGCACAGAATGACAGAATAGCACCCACACGCTCACAACATGTAACGACATTCCTCTCAACAGCGAGTAGTTCATCTTCCGTAATTTTCGCACACGCATTGACAATGCGCTGACGCATTTTGTCAGGTGTTGTTGGTGGATCATGATAGCAACTTATCCACAGAAAGAAATCCGGGGACGTCAAATCCGGTGAACGTACGGGCTTCGACGCCCAATCCACCTCTCATAAAAATATGCTACTTGCCGCTTCAACCGCACGCGAGCTATGTGCCGGACATCCACCATGTTGGAAGTACATAGCCATACTGTCATGCAGTGAAACATACTGTAGTAACATCGGTAGAACATTACGCAGGAAATCAGCATACATTGCACCATTTAGGTTCCCATCGGTAAGATGGGGGGCAATTATCCTTCTTCCCGTAATGCCGCACTATACATTAACCCGACAAGGTCACTGATGTTACACTTGTTGCAGCCATCGTGGATTTGCCGTTGCCCAATAGTTCATATTATGCCAGTTTACGTTACCGCTGTTGGTGAATGATGCTTAGTCGCTAAATAGAATGCGTGCAAAAAATGTGTCATCGTCCCATAATTTCTCTTGTCACCAGTGGCAAAACAGTACACGACGTTCAAAGTCGTCGCCATGCAATTCCAGGTGCATAGAAATATGGTAGGGATGCAATCGATGTTGATGTAGCATTCTCAACACCAACGTTTTTGAGATTCCTGATTCTCGCTTAATTTGTCTGCTACTGATGTGCGGATTAGCCGCGACAGCAGCTAAAACACCTACTTTGGCATCATCATTTGTTGCAGGTCGTGGTTGACGTTTGACATGTGGCGGAACACTTGCTGTTTCCTTAAATAACGTAAATATCCGGCGAACGGTCCGGACACTTGGATGATGTCGTCCAGGATACCGACCAGTATACATAGCACACGCCCGCTGGGCATTTTGATCACAATAGTCATGCATCAACACGATATCGACCTTTTCCGCAATTGGTAAACGGTCCATTTTAACATTTATAATGTATCACGAAGCAAATACCGTCCGCACTGGCGGAATGTTACGTGATACCACGTACTTATACGTTTGTGACTATTACAGCGCCATCTATCACAAAGCGAAAAAAGTGGTCCAACTAAAACATTCATATCCCTTACGAACTACACGAATATGTAATTAAAAATTAGGGTTCCTATTTAAAAAAACGCAGTTGATATCCGTTTGACCTACGGCAGCGCCATCTAGCGGCCACTCATAGCACCATCTGGTTTCCCCCTTCAAACCAGACGAGTTTCACTCTTTGTAGTTTTTTCGTTTGATGCTTATTTCGTGAGATATTTGGCCCGCTCACTATCAATGGACCACTGTATACTAAGTACGATTCTGGGCTGTGATTGTGGCTTGTGCCGTTGCACTTTTGTTATGCAAGGCGTCTTCTCAGCTGCCAAATTCGTAGCATCCCAAACTTAAAACAACGCAACCATGCTCAATGTTTAAAATGAACATAATTTAGTGCAACTGTGGGCTGTTCTTCATTCGAGACAATTTCGTAACGGTTGCTGCTGTCACTACCATAATGAAAATAATGACTTTTGACCTTTTATACAGTTCCTCACAACCGGCTTCTACTGAAATTGCTTCCCTACAGAGTATCGTCTCAGTTGTACGATTGGGGTTGCCATTTCCTGTCAGAAAGGACACAGTTCGAAGTAAGAGAAGGAAAGTCATCGAGTAAAATAGAAGTGATATCTTCTAGCGTTGCCCAAGGAAATGTTATATGCGGTCTGCTGTTTCTATATACAGGGAGGTCCATTGATACTGAGCGGGCCAAATATCTCACGAAATAGGCGTCAATCGAAAAAACTACAAAGATCGAAACTTGTCTAGCTTGAAGGGGAAACCAGATGGCGCTGCCATAGGTCAAACGGATATCAACTGCGTTTTTTTAAATAGGAACCCCCATTTTTTATTACATATTCGTGTAGTACGTAAAGAAATATGAATGTTTTAGTTGGAACACTTTTTTCGCTTTGTGATAGCTGGCGCTGTAATAGTCACAAACGTATAAGTACGTGGTATCACGTAACATTCCGCCAGTGCGGACGGTATTTGCTTCGTGATACATTATAAATGTTAAAATGGACCGTTTACCAATCGCGGAAAAGGTCGATATCGTGTTTATGTATGGCTATTGTGATCAAAATGCCCAACGGGCGTGTGCTATGTATGCTGCTCGGTATCGTGGACATCATCCAAGTGTACGGACTGTTCGCCGGATGGTTACGTTATTTAAGGAAACATAAAGTGTTCAGCCACAAGTGAAACGTCAACCACGACCTGGAACAAATGATGATGCCCAAGTAGGTGTTTTAGCTGCTGTCGAGGGTAATCCGGGACGATGACACATTTTTTGCACGCGTTCTATTTAGCGACGAAGCGTCATTCACCCATAGCGGTAACGTAAATGGCTCTGAGCACTATGGGACTTAACATCCATGGTCTTCAGTCCTCTAGAACTTAGAACTACTTAAACCTAACTAACCTAAGGACATCACACAACACCCAGCCATCACGAGTCAGAGAAAATCACTGACCCCGCCGGGAATCGAACCCGGGAATCCGGGCGTGGGAAGCGAGAACCCTACCGCACGACCACGAGATGCGGGCGGTAACGTAAACCGGCATAATATGCACTACTGGACAACGCATAATCCACGATGGCTGCGACAAGTGTAACATCAGCGACCTTGCCGGGTTAATGTATGGTGCGGCATTATGGGAGGAAGGATAATTGGCCCCCATTTTATCGATGCCAATGTAAATAGTGGAATGTATGCTGATTTCCTACGTAATGTTCTACCGATGTTACTACAAGATGTTTCACTGCATGACTGAATGGCGATGTACTTCCAGCATGATGGATATCCGGCACATAGCTCGCGTGCGGTTGAAGCGGTATTGAGTAGCATATTTCATGACAGGCGGATTGGCCATCAAGCACCATCCCATGGCCCGCACGTTCACAGGATCTGACGTCCCCGGACTTCTTTCTGTGGGAAAAGTTGAAGGATATTTGCTATCGTGATTCACCGACAACGCCTGACAACATGCGTCAGCGCGTTGTCAATGCATGTGCGAACTTACGGAAGGCGAACTACTCCCTGTTCAGAAGAATGTCATTACACGTATTGCCAAATGCATTGAGGTTGACGGACGTCATTTTGAGCATTTATTGCATTAATGTAGTATTTACAGGTAATCACGCTGTAACAGCATGCGTTCTCAGAAATGGTAAGTTCACAAAGGTACATGTATCACATTGGATCAACCGAAATAAAATGTTCAAACGTACGTACGTTCTGTATTTTAATTTAAGAAACCTATGTGTTAACAACTGTTCGTCTAAAATTTTGAGCCATGTATTTGTGACTATTATAGCGCCATCTATCACAAAGCGAAAAAAGTGGTCCAACTAAAACATTCATATTTCTTTACGTACTACACGAATATGTACTAAAAATGGGGGTTCCTATTTTAAAAAACGCAGTTGATACCCGTTTGACCTATGGCACCGCCATCTAGTGGGCCAACCATAGCGCCATCTGGTTTCCCCATTCGAGCTAGACAAGTTTCGTTCTTTGTAGTTTTTTCGTTTGACGCTTATTTCGTGAGACATTTGGCCCGCTCACTATCAATGGACCACTGTATACTAAGTACGATTCTGGGCTGTGATTGTGGCTCGTGCTGTTGCACTTTTGTTATGCAAGGCGTCTTCTCAGCTGCCAAATTCGTAGCATCCAAATTTAAAACAACGCAAATCCGCAAGATTGTCAAAGTTGTAAGAAACCCCAAATTTAGCACCAAGTTCAATGCGAGATGCTTGTATTAGTTGTGAAATGTGATAGAAATTCCGACGACATTGTCGTTGTATGTGCACTACACTAGCAGCAAGATGCAATCAACATCTTTACCGTGAAACAGCGATGGTAATGTTACAGATGACAGTGCCACTAAACTTGTTGTTGTTGTGGTCTTCACTCCTGAGACTGGTTTGATGCAGCTCTCCATGCTACTCTGTCTTGTGCAAGCTTCTTCATCTCCCAGTACCTACAGCAGCCTACATCCTTCTGAATCTGCTTAGTGTATTCATCTCTTGGTCTCCCTCTACGATTTTTACCCTCCACGCTGCCCTTCAGTACCAAATTGGTGATCCCTTGATGCCTCAGAACATGTCCTACCAACCGATCCCTGCTTCTAGTCAAGTTGTGCCACAAACTCCTCTTCTCCCCAATTCTATTCAATACCTCCTCATTAGTTATGTGATCTACCCATCTAATCTTCAGCAGTGTTCTGTAGCACCACATTTCGAAAGCTTCTATTCTCTTCTTGTCTAAACTATTTATCGTCCATGTTTCACTTCCATACATGGCTACACTCCATACAAATATTTTGAGAAACGACTTCCTGACACTTAAATCAATACTCGATGTTAACAAATTTCTCTTCTTCAGAAACGCTTTTCTTGCCATTGCCAGTCTACGTTTTATATCCTCTCTACTTCGACCATCATCAGTTATTTTGCTCCCCAAATAGCAAAACTCCTTTACTACTTTAAGTGTCTCATTTCCTAATCTAATTCCCTCAGAATCACCCGATTTAATGCGACTACATTCCATTATCCTCGTTTTGCTTTTGTTGATGTTCATCTTGCACCCTCCTTTCAAGACACTGTCCATTCCGTTCAACTGCTCCTCCAAGTCCTTTGCTGTCTCTGACAGAATTACAATGTCATCGGCAAACCTCAAAGTTTTTATTTCTTCTCCATGGATTTTAATACCTACTCCGAACTTTTCTTTTGTTTCCTTTACTGCTTGCTCAATATACAGATTGAATAGCGTCGGGGAGAGGCTACAACCCTGTCTCACTCCCTTCCCCACCAATGCTTCCCTTTCATGTCCCTCGACTCTTATAACTGCCATCTGGTTTCCGTACAAACTGTAAATAGCCTTTCGCTCCCTGTATTTTATCTCTGCCACCTTCAGAATTTGAAAGAGAATATTCCACTCAACATTGTCAAAAGCTTTCTCTAAGTCTACAAATGCTAGGAACGTAGGTTTGCCTTTCCTGAATCTTTCTTCTAAGATAAGTCGTAGGGTCAGTATTGCCTCACGTGCTCCACCATTTCTACGGAATCCAAACTGATCTTCCCCGAGGTCAGCTTCTACAGTTTTTCCATTCGTCTGTAAAGAATTCGTGTTAGTATTTTGCAGCTGTGACTTATTAAGCTGATAGTTCGGTAATTTTCACATCTGTCAACACCTGCTTTCTTTGGGATTGGAATTATTATATTCTTCTTGAAGTCTGAGGGTATTTCGCCTGTTTCATACATCTTGCTCACCAGATGGTAGAGTTATGTTAGGCCTGGCTCTCCCAAGGCTGTCAGTAGTCAAATGGAATGTTGTCTACTCCCGGGGCCTTGTTTCGACTTAGGTCTTTCAGTGCTCTGTCAAACTCTTCACGCAGTGTCATATCTCCCATTTCATCTTCATCTACATCCTCTTTTCCATAATATTATCCTCAAGTACATCGCCCTTGTATAGACCCTCTATATACTCCTTCCACCTTTCTGCTTTCCCTTCTTTGCTTAGATCTAGGTTTCCATCTGAGCTCTTGATATTCATGCAAGTGGTTCTCTTTTCTCCGAAGATCTCTTTAATTTTCCTGTAGGCAGTACCTATCTTACCCCTATTGCAATAAGCCTTTACATCCTTACATTTGTCCTCTAGTCATCCGCGCTTAGCCATTTTGCGCTTCCTATCGATCTCATTTTTGAGACATTTGTATTCCTTTTTGCCTGCTTCACTTACTGCATTTTTGTATTTACTCCTTTCATCAATTAAATTCAGTATCTCTTCTGTTACGCAAGGATTTCTACTAGCCCTCGTCTTTTTACCTACTTGATCCTCTGCTGCCTTCACTATTTCATTCCTCAAAGCAACCCATTCTTCTTCTGCTGTATTTCTTTCCCCCATTCCTGTCAATTGTTCCCTTATGCTCTCCCTGAAACTCTCTACAACCTCTCGTTCTTTCAGTTTATCCAGGCCTCATCTCCTTAAATTCCCACCTTTTTGCAGTTTCTTCAGTTTTAATCTACAGTTCATAACCAATAGATTGTGGTCAGAGTCCACATCTCCCCTGGAAATGTCTTACAATTTAAAATCTGGTTCCTAAATCTCTGTCTTACCTTTATATAATCTATCTGAAACCTTTTAGTATCTCCAGGGTTCTTCCAGGTATACAACCTTCTTTCATGATTCTTGAACCAAGTGTTAGCTATGATTAAGTTATGCTCTGTGCAAAATTCTACCAGGCGGCTTCCTCTTTCATTTCTTAGCTCCAATCCATATTCACCTACTACGTTTCCATCTCTTCCTTTTCCTACTGTCGAATTCCAGTTACCCCTGACTATTAAATTTTCGTCTCCCTTCACTACCTGAATAATTTCTATTATCTCATCATACATTTCATCAATTTCTTCATTATCTGCAGAGCTAGTTGGCATATAAACTTGTGTGAGGTGGATTCAAGTTCTAAGGCCTCCGATTTTTTTTCTCCGGACTGGAAAGAGATAGAAATATGCGCATTGTTTTAAAATGAGGCCGCGTTCATTGTCAATATGTCCCAGAGATGGCAGCACCGTACGGCAGATGGAATTTTACCGCCAGCGGCGAGAATGAGAACTGTTTTAAATACCTAAAATGGCGACGTTTTCCTTACTTGAAAAGCGTGCAATCATTCGTTTTCTGAATTTGCGTGGTGTGAAACCAATTGAAACTCATCGGCAGCTGAAGGAGACATGTGGTGATGGAGTTATGGATGTGTTGAAAGTGCGTTCGTGGGTGCGACAGTTTAATGAAGGCAGAACATTGTGTGACAACAAACCGAAACACGTCGGGCTCGCACAAGCTGGTCTGACGACATGATCGAGAAAGTGGAAAGAATTGTTTTGTGGGATCGCCGAATGACTGTTGAACAGATCGCCTCCAGAGTTGGCATTTCTGTGGGTTCTGTGCACACAATCCTGCATGACGACCTGAAAATGTGAAAAGTGTCATCCAGGTGGGTGCCACGAATGCTGACGGATGACCACATGGCTGCCAGTGTGGCATGTTGCCAAGCAATGTTGACACGCAACGACAGCATGAATGGGACCTTCTTTTCGTCGGTTGTGACAATGGATGAGACGTGGATGCCATTTTTCAATCCAGAAACAAAGCGCCAGTCAGCTCAATGGAAGCACACAGATTCACCGCCACCAAAAAAATTTCGGGTAACCGCCAGTGCTGAAAAAATGATGGTGTCCATGTTCTGGGACAGCGAGGGCGTAATCCCTACCCATTGCGTTCCAAAGGGCACTACGGTAACAGGTGCATCCTACGAAAATGTTTTGAAGAACAAATTCCTTCCTGCATTGCAACAAAAACGTCCGGGAAGGGCTGCGCGTGTGTTGTTTCACCAAGCCAACGCACCCGCACATCGAGCTAACGTTACGCAACAGTTTCTTCGTGATAACAACTTTGTAGTGATTCTTCATGCTCCTTACTCACCTGACCTGGCTCCTAGTGACTTTTGGCTTTTTCCAACAATGAAAGACACTCTCCCTGGCCGCACATTCACCAGCCGTGCTGCTATTGCCTCAGCGATTTTCCAGTGGTCAAAACAGACTCCTAAAGAAGCCTTCGCCGCTGCCATGGAATCATGGCGTCAGCGTTGTGAAAAATGTGTACGTCTGCAGGGCGTTACGTCGAGAAGTAACGCCAGTTTCATCGATTTCGGGTGAGTAGTTAATTAGAAAAAAATCGGAGGCCTTAGAACTTGAATACACCTCGTACTACTGTAGTAGGCGTGGGCTTCGTGTCTATCTTGGACACAATAATGTTTTCACTATGCTGTTTGTAGTAGCTTACCCGCACTCCTATTTTTTTATTCATTATTAAACCTATTCCTGCATTACCCCTATTTGATTTTGTATTTATAAACCTGTATTCAACTGACCTAAAGTCTTATTCCTCCTGCCACCGAACTTCACTAATTCCCCCTATATCTAACTTTAACCTCATGGGGGGATGCGAGATGCCTGTATTAGTTGTGAAATATGACAGAAATTCCGAAGACATTGTCGTTGTATGTGAACTACACTAGCAGCAAAATGCAATCATTATCTTTACCCTGAAATAGCGATGGTAATGTTACCGGTGACAGTGCTACTAAAGTGGAGTTACTAAATAAAATTTTCCGAAATTAAACATTGGTTCAAATGGTTCTGAGCTCTATGGGACTTAACATCTGAGGTCATCAGCCCCCTAGACTTAGAACTACTTAAAACTAACCAACGTAAGGACATCAGACACATCCATGCCCGAGGCAGGATTCGAACCTGCGGCCGTAGCAGCAGCGCGGTCCCAGACTGAAGCGCCTGTAACCGCTCGGCCACAACGGCCGGCTTATTGTTTGCAGACGACGCTGTCATTTACCATCTAATAAAGTCATCAGAATTTCAAAGCCAAACGCCAAATGATCTAGACAAGATAACTGTATTGTCCGAAAAGTGGCAGTTGACCCTTAATAATAAAAAGTTTGAAGTCATCCACTTGAGTATTAAAAGGAAATTTCGGTTACTCGATAAATCACACAAATCTAAGGGCTGTTAATTCAAGTAAATATCTAGGAATTCCTATTAGGAACAACTTAAATTGGAACGACCACACAGACAATGTTGTGGGGAAGGCAAACAAAAGACTGCGTTATATTGGCAGAACACTTAAAAGATTCAACAAGTCTTCTAAACAGACTGCCTCCTCTACACTTGTCCGTCCTCTGCTAGAGTACTGCAGTGCGGTATGAGCTTGACGAAGGGCATCTAAAAAGTTCAAAGAAGGGCATCGCGTTCTGTATTGTCGCGAAATAGAAGAGACAGCGTCGGGGATATGATGCGACAGTTGGGGTGGGACTCATTAAAACAAAGGGAGAGATCTTTTCACGAAATTTTAATCTCGAACGTTCTCCTCCGAATGCGAAAATATTTTGTTGGTACCCACCTACATAGGAAAAATGACCATTGTAAGAAAACAAGAGACATCAGAGCTCTCACGGGAAGATTTAACTGTTGGTTTTTTCCCCGCGCTGTCGAGAGTGGAACATGGAGGAGTAGAATAAGGGCACTTAATGTAAATTGCAAAGTAGTCATGTAAATGTGGTTACCTTACTTGTACCCAAATTTCTCTTTCCGTCGTCTGTGATGGACTTTCCTTTTCTTTCTTTTTCTTTTTTCTTCAACTGAAATGGTTACTGCGGCGCTCCAAATGGCACTACGACAGTATCCCACTCCTTCCATACTGACTGTTCCAGACGATTCTGTTAAACTTCAATCTACTCTTCATCTTTTCTAAATTGTCATTCAATGTACATCCTCTACTGGATACGCCCTACAATCCAGTATCTGCTTTCGATATCTATGTCATAACATGATGTAATCGAACAGGTATCATCCCGTGTCACCAGACCGTCTTCCATATATACCTCATGCTCTTGTGATTTTTTTAAACAGTGTTTTCGAATTTACTAGCTGAAATTTATAAGAGAACTCAATTAGCCTTTCCCCCTCTCTCATTCCTATTGTCGTAACCTTACTCCGTAGCAATTGTGTATTCTATTCCCTCCCCTACCACCGCACTCCAGGGCCCCATGATCATTTAATCATCGTCTCTATTTACACACTGAATTACCCTTCAATATCATCATAAACTTTTTCTGTCTCTTCCTCTTCTGCTTGTGACGTCGGCGTCAAATATTGTTGTTGGCGTTTCTTTCCGTCGGTTGAGCGAGAATAATTTTTTCACTCAACTCCTGACACTAATTCAGTCTGTGCCCTGTCTTCTTATTCATGATAAATCCTATCCCCATTAGACCATTTTCTGCTGCTGTTGGTGTTACCATATATTGCTATGACCAGAAGTCCTTATCTTCCCTCCGTTTCTCTTCACCGAGCCCCTTTACGTCTATGCTGAGTGTTTTAATTTCCCTTTTCAGATGTTCTAGCTCAATTCAGAGTTCTGACATTCCACACTCCGTTTGTAGCATATTGCCCTACTACTGACATACACATAAAATTATGTCCCGTAAAGGCGTTAATAATGCAGATGTCTTCTGCCACATTCGCAGTGAGTCACATTTCCTACTAGGTAACGTTCAATTATAAAGAAGCTTACTTATTGTATTCTTGCAGACAGTTAGGAAGGAGAGGGAAATACAGGCGCCCCACTACCTGTTTGTCCAAACTCAAGAGAATGGATAAGTGTAAAAGGGCGTCATTCACTGTCTGGCTTGCCGATGATTGGGATAGTGGTCACTAGCAAACTAATGACTGGACCTGTGAACGTCCTTCATAGTAGGAACGAATAGCGAAGAGTAAACAGCCCAAGATTCTGCTGAACTATGAGATTTTTACCGAACGAAAACTGCCGCACCGTAATGCTAAAGGAAACATAGCGCTCTGCCGCGTTCTTCCGGGAGGGACCGAACAGAGCAGAGTGACAGGCCGTCCTCGGCCTGCGCGCGTGTAGTAGTACGAGGAAGGGCGTCCCTTACCTGAGGGATCGCTACCTGGCGAAGGGGCAAGTGTGGCAAATGTCCGGCGTGGCAAATGTCCGGCGTGGCAAATGTCCGGCGTGGCAAATGTCCGCCATTCCACGCCGGACATTTGCCACGCCGGACATTTGCCACGCCGGACATTTGCCACGCCGGACATTTGCCACACTTGCCCCTTCGCCAGGTAGCGATCCCTCAGGTAAGGGACGCCCTTCCTCGTACTACCTCTGTCCGCTTTCAAACCACCGTCTCCACATCTTACTCGATACAACCAGTACGTAAGGGACCTTCTTCTTCGACATCTTGGAGAAATACAGAACTTCTTTTCCGAAATCGAAATATTTACAACTTTTTGGAAAACGAAAGCAATACCGACGATTATGTCAGTATGTAATTAGTTCTGCCAAGTACAAATATAGATCCCTCTGTCTGTACGGTAGCTTCCTTTCTCGCTTACTGACTGCGATAGAAACAGCCCATCGGCAGGGGAACAACAAGAAAGGAACGCTGTAAAGAGGATGCGAATGTACGCTAATCATTTCTTTTTGATCACTGCATTTGTGCCTACCTTAATTACTACAACTGCATGCCAAAAGACAATAAGGAAAGAAGAAATGGAATGTGAATGTTTGAAAAGAAGAACGACATACTCCATATTAATTTACTCTCTAAAATCCGATATCCTTTGCGGCGAAACATTAGTTAATAAAGTGTAGCGGGACAATGTTCAAAACATGACTGAAAATACGTTCACTAAATAGAATTAAGAACGATTGTGATTGACATGTCATCTCAAGTCGACGTACAATTTTAAAATGTTAGAAATAAGGAAATGAAGTAATACAAAATGCTACGCTTGTAACGTACGTTGTTGTTCTTCATTGTTTAGCTCCGGTATTTACAGGGTCACAGAGAACGCATCCTAGGTAATACAAAATGCTATGCTTGTAACGTACGTTGTTGTTCTACATTGTTTAGCTCTGGTATTTACAGGGTCATAGAGAACGCATCCTAGGTTTTGGAGGGAAAAGCCGTAATTGTAATGATCTGCACTACAACAGAAACAAGAAGTACAACTTAAGGAAAAATAATGCAATGTGTGTTCTATCTCACAAGCGACATTGAAGCAGAGAGTTCCTGTGTCTTAATATGGGCAGAGGTTATATTCGTCAACCGGAATAAAGTAATAACTGGCTCCTTTTACCGACCCTCGGTCTCAGATGAAACAGTTGCTGAACAGTTCAAAGAAAACTTGAGTCTCGTCACAAATAGGTACGCTACTCATACAATTATAGTTGGCAGTGACTTCAATCTACCTTCCGTATGTTGACAAAAATACGTTTTCAGACCCTATTGTAGATAGAAAACAACTTCCATAACTGTTAAAAATGCTTTTTTAAAATTATTTTGGACAATTAGTTCACAAGGCCATTCACATTGTAAATGGGTACGAAAACAAACTTGACCTCTTAGCCACAAATAATCCTGAGCATCACGACGGATACAGGGATTAGTGAACGCACAGTCGAGCGAGGCTCAATTCCATAACAAAGAAATTCACCAAAACTAAACGCGAAATATATCTATTTATAAAAGCAGCTAAAAATTTGGTTGACGTCTTTCTAAGAGACAGTCTCCAATCCTTCCAAACTAATATAAGTGACGACCATATGTGGCTTAAGTTCAAAGAAATAGTATCACCAGCACTCGAGAGATTGATACCAAATAAATTAATAAGAGACAGAACTGATCCCCCATGGCACACAAAACACGACAGAAGCTGCTGCAGGAGCACCGAAAAAGGCACGTATAATTTAGACGAACGCAAAATCTGAGGCTCGAAATTTGGTGCGGATTTCAATGAAATGTCTCTCTAGAAATGTGACGGAAAATCGAAAGAGATTCTGGTCCTATGTTAAATAAACCAGCGGAAGGGCTCAGTAAGTAGGGGGAGACAAGGGACCTAACCCTTTGGAGCAGGTAAAACCGTGGCAAATGTCCGGCGTGGCAAATGTCCGCAAACCGTCTGGCACGCCGTGGCCGGGTCTGCAGTAAAGCTTCAGCATCAGACACGACGTCTTGCTTTTTGACATATTTAGTACGAGGGTGAGTCAAATGAAAGCCTTAAATATTTTTTTAAAAATTATTTATTATGCAGAAGTGGTACAAAGCTGTATCACTTTTCAACATAATCTCCCCCACGCTCAATGCAAGTCCTCCAGCGCTTACAAAGTGCATAAATTCCTTTAGAAAAAAATTCTTTTGGTAGGCCGCGCAACCACTCATTCACCGCGTGGCGTACCTCTTCATCAGAACGGAACTTCTTTCCTCCCATTGCGTCTTTGAGTGGTCCAAACACATGGAAATCACTTGGGGCAAGGTCTGGTGAGTATGGTGGATGAGGAGGACACTCAAAATGCAGGTCTGTGATTGTTGCAACCGTTGTACGGGCAGTGTGGGGCCTTGCATTGTCATGTTGCAAAAGGACACCTGCTGACAGCAATCCACGTCGCTTTTATCTGACTGCAGGACACAGATGATTTTTTAGGAGATCTGTGTATGATGCCCTGGTGACAGTGGTCCCTCTACACATGTAATGCTCCAAAACGACGCCTTTTTCGTCCCAAAAGAGAGTCAGCATAACCTTCCCTGCCGATGGTTATCTTCGAAACTTCTTTGATTTTGGTGATGAGGAATGGCGCCAATCCCTGCTCGCTCTCTTCGTTTCCGGTTGGTGGAAGTGAACCCAGGTTTCGTCCCCAGTAACGATTCTTGCAAGGTAGCCATCACCTTCTCGTTCGAAGCGCCGAAGAAGTTCTTCACAAGCATCAACACGTCATTCTCTCATTTCAAGAGTCAGCTGCCGTGGCACCCATCTTACAGACACTTTATTAAATTGGAGCACATCATGCACAATGTGGTGTGCTGTCCCATGACTAATCTGTAAGCCAGCCGTTGTGGCCGAGCGGTTCTAGGCGCTTCAGTCTGGAACCGCGCGACCGCTACGGTCGCAGGTTCGAATCCTGCCATTTGGCATGGCTGTGTGTGATGTCCTTAGGTTAGTTAGGTTTAAGTAGTTCTACGTTCTAGGGAACTGATGACGTCAGATGTTAAGTCCCTTAGTGCTCAGAGCCATTTGAACCGACTAATCTGTAAACACGCTGCAATGTCATTCAGTGTCACTCGGCGGTTTTCCTTCCCTATGCCTTGAACTGCTGCAATGTTCTGTGGAGTCACAACTCGTTGTGCCTGACCTGGACGAGGAGCATCTTCCACTGAAGCCACACCATTTGCGAACTTCCTACTCTATTCGTAGACTTGCTGCTGTGACAAACATGCATCACCGTACTGAGCCTTCATTCGTCGATGAATTTCAATAGGTTTCACACCTTCACTACGACGGTATGTGTGCATCTGCACTATGCTGCCACCTACAGGCCTTTTTGCACGCTGTTTGTAGCACGCTCACCAACTTACAGGATAAAGGCGCGAAATTTCGATTTGTTATTACAAATTTAAGGTTTTCATTTGACTCACCCTCGTGCTAACACTGTTCCCGACACAGTTCTGTAGATAGTACTGAGGTACGTGCAGAGTTATACCACTATAGTGCAGCAGATATGACGTCATAAACGTTAAGGTGCGTGAGGAACTGGCTTTTCTTAAAATTGATTGTAAATCAGACTATATTAATCTAGGGCTTGATAATGCGGGCATTCAGAAAATTGCACGAAACATACACTACTGGCCATTAAAATTGCTACACCACGAAGATGACGTGCTACAGACGCGAAATTTAACCGACAGGAAGAAGATGCTCAGGTATGCAAATGATTAGCTTTTCAGAACATTCACACAAGGTTGGCGCCGGTGGCGACACCTACAACGCGCTGACATGAGGAAAGTTTTCAACCGATTTCTCATACACAAACAGCAGTTGACCGGCGTTGCCTGGTGAAACGTTGTGATGCCTCGTGTAAGGAGGAGAAATGCGTACCGTCACGTTTCCGACTTTGAAAAAGGTCGAATTGTAGCCTATTGCGATTGAGGTTTATCGTATCACAACACTGCTGCTCACGTTGGTCGAGATCCAATGACTGTTAACAGAATATGGAAACGGTGGGTTCAGGAGGGTAATACGGAACGCCGTGCTGGATCCCAACGGCCACGTATCAGTAGCAGTCGAGATGACAGGCATCTTATTGGCATGGCTGTAACGGATCGTGCAGCCACGTCTCGATCCCTTAGTCAACAGATGGGGACTTTTGCAAGACAACAACCATCTGCACGAACAGTTGGACGACGTTTGCAGCAGCATGGACTATCAGCTCGGTGACCGTGGCTGCGGTTACCCTTGACGCTGCATCACAGACAGGAGCGCCTGCGATGGCGTACTCAACGACGAACCTGGGTCCACGAATGGAAAAACGTCATTTTTTCGGATGAATCCAGGTTCTGTTTACAGCATCATGATGGTCGCATCCGTGTTTGGCGACATTGCGGTGAACGCACATTGGAAGCGTGTATTCGTCATCGCCATACTGCCGTATCACCCGGCGTGATGGTATGGGGTGCCATTGGTTACACGTCTCGGTCACCTCTTGTTCGCATTGACTGCACTTTGAACAATGGACGTTACATTTCAGATGTGTTACGACTCGTGGCTCTACCCTTCATTCGATCCCTGCGAAACTCTACATTTCAGCAGGATAATGCACGACCGCATGTTGCAGGTCCTGTCCGGGCCTTTCTGGATTCCGGAAATGTTCGACTGCTGCCCCGTCCAGCACATTCTCCAGATCTCTCAGCAATTGAAAACGTCTGGTCAATGGTGGCCGAGCAACTAGCTCGTCGCAATACGCCAGTCACTACTCTTGATGAACTGTGGTATCGTGTTGAAGCTGCATGGACTCTGTTTGACTGAATGCCCAGGCGTATCAAGGCCGTTATTACGGCCAGAGGTGGTTGTGCTGGGTACTGATTTGTCAGGACCTACGCACCCAAATTGCGTGAAAATTTATCACACGTCAGTTCTAGTATGATATATTTGTCCAATGAATACCCGTTTAGCATGTGCATTTCTTCTTGTTGTAGCAGTTTTAATGGCCAGTAGTGTAATTACGGTTTTGCATCTTCAATCGTAAATGTTTCGCATGCTTACGGTTGAGTATTTAACAGTTTAACTCATTTCTAAAGTAATCAGACTTTGTAGATGGCAAGTTCTATTCTTTAAAGAATTTGGGTGGAAGGGGGGGGGGGGGGGGGGCGGGCTGTTACACACTGATGACAGGACTCAGAGGGTAAGACATGATGTGGAGCCACGACTGGGTAAAGTAGAGGCTTCGAGTATAATTTATCGCCCGCTCTTCGGAAGAGATTCAGTTTCGTTCGTGATCTTGAGGCCATCATCAGTCGTGCTCGGAGCCGGCTGTTTATACGCTGTTTACGGGGGGCGCACAGCCGCCGGCCGGTGCTTAATGCCGGGGAAACAGGCGCGGCGCCCGGCCAGGAGCTCGCGTGGCAAGCAGCCGTTTGCTCGTGAGCGGCCATTATGCAAATAAGGCCGAGACGCTAAGCAGCGGCGGCGGCGGGCGACGCCGAACACGGACCGACGTCACGCGAGACGCGGCCGCCTTCCAGACGGCACGGAACTGCGCGCCGGTCCAGGTGTCGCATGCACAACCGCATAACGTTCTGGTCAAAGAGCTATTATTATATCTGCTACGCAGTGGAAGCCTTTAATGCAAAAGGAAACTATGTGGCGCTTAGCCAAAAGTTCTTCAGTGTTGGGTAATCAGTCTCATCGGATCGGAGTAGGGAAGGACGGGGAAGGGAGCTGGCCGTGCCCTTTCAAAGGAACCATCCCGCCATTTGCCTGGAGCCATATAGGGAAATCACGGATGGCCGGACGCGGAACTGAACCGTCGTCCTCCCGAATGCGAGTGCAGTTTGTTAGCCACTGCGCCACTTCGCTCGGTACAGTTCTTGAGTTGACACATTTACACAATTAAAGAATTAGTTAATATCCCCCAAAAATGTGACTGAGGTCAGGATATTAAATGTGGTTCCTTTGCTACTGAAATGATAATGGGTTTCAGTACAACCATGAGATTTATTAACTTAAAATATAGAAATCAAATGAAATAAAAAACATATGCATGTAGATGCACAAATAAATAGAATTGGTATCAAAGAATGATCAGTTGGCAATGTTGAAGTGGATGCCTAACAAATGACTTCTGTCCTCTATCATCTGTTGTCAGAAGGACGATAATTCCTAACTGAAGTACCACTATTGTGGAACAGTTATTTGGTGCCAAAGCAAGTAAATAGAGTCCACGTGCAAATAACGTCTGCTGCGGCCACAATGCAGACTTGCACGCTGCTGAGGGCGTCAGGGTGACTCCTCGAAGTGCTTACTGTGCCGGAGCTGCTAATACTGCAAGTAGGCTGTTTAGGTTTTTATGTTGGTAACGCCACGTAGCGCTCTGCGTTGAAATCACTGACTGTGCTGCGTGCAGACTGTGACTGGTTTGCATTGTTGGAATATTTGCTACTATAGTGTTGGGCAGTTGGATGTGAACAGCGCATAGCGTTGTGCAGTTGGAGGTGAGACGTCAGCAGTGGTGGGTGTGGGGAGAGAGATGGCAGAGTTTTGAGAGCGAACGATCTGGACGTGTGTGCATCAGAAAGAGTAAATTTGTAATACTCAATATCATGAACTGAGATATATATATATATATATATATATATATGATGACTTTTGAATATTATTAAGGTAAATACTGTGGTCACCGCCAGACACCACACTTGCTAGGTGGTAGCTTTAAATCGGCCGCGGTCCATTAGTACATGTCGGACCCGCGTGTCGCCACTGTTAGTGATCGCAGACCGAGCGCCACCACACGGCAGGTCTCGAGAGACGGACTAGCACTCGCCCCAGTTGTACGGACGACTTTGCTAGCGACTACACTGACGAAGCCTTTCGCTCATTTGCAGGGCAGATAGTTAGAATAGCCTTCAGCTAAGTCAATGGCAACGACCTAGCAAGGCGCCATTAGTAGTTTATTGCCTGAATCTACAGAGTCTCACTTGTATCGTCAATAGCGATGTACAACAAGGATGGATTAAAGATAAGTATTCCAAAAGCTACGTACTTTTCTTTATAGCATTCATTACGTATCCTGTTTCAGACCTCACGCCATCCTTCGTGTGTTTATAGCGTGCGTTGCGGTCCCCTCAAATCACACTGTGTCGGCACTTCTGTCGACACATCAAATACACTGTTTGTTCTCTATCAAAATCTTTCATTTGCTAAGTATGCCTATTAGTAGTTAGTGCCTTCAGTAGTTAGAATCTTTTATTTAGCTGGCAGTATTGGCGCTCGCTGTATTGCAGTAGTTTGAGTAACGAAGATTTTTGCGAGGTATGTGATTCATGAAAGGTATAGGTTATTGTTATTCAGGGCCATTCTTTTATAGGGATTATTGAAAGTCAGACTGCGTTGCGCTAAAAATATTGTGTGTCAGATTAGTGTTCATCAGAATAAGTAGAGAGAGAAATGTCTGGGTACGTTCAGTTCTGCTCAACTGTTTGAAAATCAAATAACGTAAGAGGTTTATCAGCACAGTAATTCATTAATTTTTCAAAGGGGCTGTTTCATAATACGTTGTCAGTAACTCATCGCGATGCGTGTGCGGACAGCTATCGGCACCGGGTTGGCCTACAGGCTGCTACCAGGGTTGCTGACCACCGTCTCAAGCTGCGAACCTCGGCTGACATGCACGAACGAATCACGTCTCCAAAATATTACTTCCATCAGCTGCCCGGATGGTAATCCACGAAATCCGCCTGGGCTACCGAGTCGGTAATAACACTTAAGTCGACTGGGACATCGGTTCTTACTCCACACCTTACATCTCTGGCGCTCTGGGTGAGAGTCTCCAGAAAAGTTACTCATTGCAGAGAAACTCCGAAAAATTGGTCGCGTCGATTCCGCCAGGTTTCAAGACTGCCAGTACTGATCGGCCACGGGTCATAATCCCAATCACGCGCATACAAATCGCCGCGCAACAAGTCATCCAAAACGCACCGCAAAATCCTCCCCCAGTCGACAGGCTTGCCGCCATGAATTAAGCCGTGCCTTGTTACGTCAGCAAGCGTCACTGCCTCTCCTCCAATGAGCTTAGGCGCCTTTTGGGCGCGCGGGAAAGCCACAGGCGGCTATACACTGTAATATTTCTCGCTTAGTCAGCCAGCATATTAGGCTCCAAGAATCTGTTCCCAGAGCATTGGAGATGCAAGGAGTATACAGATGACGAAATATGGTGTCAGGTACCTGTGACAGATGTTAGATTCGCTACCATTCCCGTGAGAAAGACCGCCTGCATAATGCTACTACTCTTTGATCGGCTGCTGTGTTCGGAGCAAGGGCGCCAAAACGTTAAAGTATAGTTATCATTATTAGTTAAACTACTCATTGGAATGACTTCACTTTTTAATATAAATATCTCTCAACACCTCACTATCAATCAGTCATTTTATAATTATTAAAAACAATTAAAAACAAAAACAAAAGACTGGCGAAATTGCAGACGAAGCACTTCGGAAGCGTTCGGGTCACTACTTTTTCTGGTATGGCGCGCGAAGTGTTTCGGGCTGTTCGTCACTCTGGATTAGCCAGTCGAGACGTACAGTCATGCTGTCTGTGGCAGGAAGTGTTTGCCAGTATTCAGTATTAAAAGATTCACTCCGGTAGTCATGAGGCACAGACACGAGCCACAAATAGTGTAAAGATACACTTCCGTGAACATTGTGTTTGATGATGTACTTTGCCGTATCAGAAGGTGTTGTATTAAGATCATGTAGGCTTCTCGTGTGGCTATATTAAAAAAATGCAGATCGGCGTGTCTACGTGGCCGCCACGGAGAAGCACACCCCGATTTGCCCAACAAGGCACAGTTGGAGACAGGCACCTTTGCATTCTGCAGTCAAAACGCCAAAAAGCAGCTAGCAGGAGCTTGCCCTGCCTTAAAGCGATTAAAGGTAGATTCCCACTTGGCGGAACGTCACCGTCACGTAACCGTCACGGTTTTGAACGTTGACGGTCTGAGGAATTCCTGTGCATTCACACCACGCGGCACTCCAACATCGACAGAACGTCGTGACTTTACAGTTGTCTCGTAAAATCCTCACCACAGGTGCTATTTTGTAAATCATGGTAGATCACCATAAAATGCCGAAATATAGTTTAATGCAGTTTGCTATGATTGTTGTTGTACTTGATGAAAAAAAAGAGCAAAACGAGTCTGAGTTCGAAAAATGTAAAAAAATCGAGACTATGAAAGACAGTTCCACACTCTTTACAAGGAGCTGGAAGAGGAGAAGTCATCATTCTGTAAATACAGGGTGAAAAGTATTTAAACCGACAAACTCTGGGAGGTTTTAGGGGACATCAAAACAAATATTTTTCCCAAATGTAATTTTTTCCTATGAGGATTATTTAAACCGGTGGAGGCCGTATTACGATCTTCAGTTGTTAGGGGGCGTATTACGTTCTTCATTTGTAGGCAACTGCTGTCCACCAGTGTAGTTGTGCATTGTCTCTGTTTACTAATGGAGCGATACACCTGGAGTAAGTACAGGCCGTAGTGCGTATTACGCTCTTCAATTGTAGGCAACAACTGTCCACCAGTGTAGTGCATTGTCTCTGTTTACTAATAGAGCGATACACCTGGAGTGAGTACACTGCCATGGTTGGTGCGTACTACGTAGCGCACCACAACGGACGAGCTGCCCAGCGAGTTTATCAACAACAATATCCTAACCGCCGTATCCCGCATCGTACGACCTTTGCTGCTGTGTACCAACGTCAGCGTGAGTCCGGATCATTTAGCAGATTACCTGGACAGGGACGCTGTCGCACGGTAAGAACGCTGCAATTTGAGGAAGCTGTCTTGCAGCCTGTGGAGCCGGATCCTTCAATCAGCGCTCGTGCAATTGCAAGTAACATGGGGACGAATCAGACGGATGTAAGAACAGTCCTTCGAGAGCAATTGTTACGTCCATTTCACTTACAGCGTGTCCACAACCTGCAACCCGTTGATTGTCCACCCAGAGCACAGTTTTCGCAGTGGTACCTGGAACAATGTGAAATGCATCCTACATCTCCATCCTGTGTGTTGTTTACCGATGAAGCAAAGCTTGGGCGTGGTGGAGTCTTCAACATGCACAATTCGCATGTTTGGAGTGAGGATAACCCACATGCCACAGTTATTATCGCTCATCAAGTGCGGTTTTTTGCTAATGTGTGGGTCGGTGTTGTTGGGGACTGTTTAATTGGGCCGTATCTGCTACCTCGGCTATTAAATGTCAGGCACTATTACATTTTTCTCGCCAGAGCTTTACCGGAATTGCTGGAAGACGTCCCGTTCCCTACAAGACAACACATGTGGTTCCAACATGACGGGGCGCCGGCACATTTCAGTCGTCGTTTGCGTCGATTCGTGGACCGACGGTTCCCAGAATCGTGGATTGGCAGAGGTGGTCCTGTACCATGGCGTGTTCGATCCCCAGATATGTCCCCTCTGGACTTTTTTTGTGTGGGGAGAGATGCGCAACCTTGTTTACGCAACTCCTGTTGCATCAGAAGAGGATCTGGTTGCTCGGATAGTAGCAGCTGCAGGAACAATTCAGGATTGGTTTTTGCCCGTGTCAGACAAAAATGGTTCAAATGGCTCTGAGCACTATGGGACTTAACTTCTGAGGTCATCAGACCTAACTAACCTAGGGACATCACACACATCCATGCCGAGACAGGATTCGAACCTGCGACCGTAGCGGTCGCTCGGTTCCAGACTTAAGCGCCTAGAACCGCTCGGCCACACCGGCCGGCCCGTGTCAGACAGAACATGATCCGACGGTGTAAGCTTTGTTTACGTTTTTGAAAATCGACTGTAATTGAAATTGGGTTCTGTTAATGTGTTGCCTCTTGGTCATAAAAAAATGGAAAAGTGTTTGTTGGTTTAACTAATTTGCCGCCAGAGAAATCTTCCCCTACCAGTTTAAAAATTCCTCATAGGAAAAAATCACATTAGGGGAAAATATTTGTTTTGATGTCCTCTACAAGCTCCCAGAGTTTGTCGGTTTAAATACTTTTCACCCTGTATTTCAGAATGTCTAAAAACCAGTTAAGCAAGATGCAAATAAAAATTACGAAGAGAAATTCAAGATTTAGGCGCCTCCAATATCACCTCGACAGAAGGTGATCGTTCGCCTACGGTATGTCTAGCTGGGCCGTTTTAAGGTACTTGAACTATATTTACGTATATTTCTGCTACCTGTTGTTCGTCATGGATTTATTACGAATCTTATATTAAACTTCTGCGTATCGCATCAGCTTTATTTCCGGTTTTTCATATCGCCATTTCACTGGAAAAATCGTCAGTAAAGCAGGTATGTATCGTTTATTGTCCAATGTATTCCTTCAGTCTATAAAATAAACTACTTTAACATAGTATTGTCTTCCAGTACAAATCAAATGGCTCTGAGCACTATGGGACTTAACATCTGAGGTCATCAGTCCCCTAGAACTTAGAACTACTTAAACCTAATTAACTAAGGACATCACACACATCCATGCCCGAGGCAGGATTCGAACCTGCGACCGCAGCAGCAGCGCGGTTCCGGACTGAAGCGCCTACAACCGCTTTTTTTTTTTTTTTTTTTAATCTCGTTTTGTTCGCTTTCGTTCGTTGCATCTGCTCGGGGCGTTTAAGTTCATTGTTGATCGATTAAGTGAGATGTTTTATTACAGAGGGCTGCTAACCGTCTGACCGAACACGCTGAGCTACCGTGCCAGCTATCCGCTCGGCCACAACGGCCGGCTCTTCCAGTACATATTAAGACATCTTCACAATAGCAGTCAGTACTAATACTTTCGTATTAGTTCACATTGTGTACTTAATATAACAGTTGGTCCGTCGGAACATTCTTCCCGAGGAACCTCGACGTGACGCTGACGTGACGTGACGTGTCGTGTCGATGACGTTCCGTTGACTGCGAGTGTGAATGTTAACATTTGAATACAGAGGAGAATGAATCTTTTGACGTGACAGTGACGTTCCATGAGGCGTGAATCAACCTAAACGCGACGCCAGACCGTCGCGTTTAGCCAATTCTGAAAGCCACGCGGTCCTTCATACACCTGGCGACGCAAAAGCGACCGGCTGGCCCTCGCTGGCTGCCACGGAAGACTCGTCTGTCAACAGGCCTCCTCGCTTCCCCCCCCCCCCTCCCCCCCGCCCCGCCGCGGAACTCCAGCTCACTGTCACCGGCCTGCGTCCTTACGGCAACTCACCCAGCATGCAAAAACTGCCGCGTCCAGCGCGCTTCGAGCGTGCCAAGTGGTCACGAAACAGACCCTGGAAAAATATACAGGAATGAAGCTAGCACCATCACCCTATTTAATCAGAGCGATAAGAAGTTAAAGCTCTAGGAACCTGAGCAGTTGTTAAGTCATCTTCTTAACTGACGTACTCTCACCGAAAACAGCTCGTGAGGGCAATAAAAAACGAAAGGGGGTGAACAAAGTGGGCTTGGCATCTTTCAGTATCTATTTCGTCGAGAGCCATTCTAGTGTTACGTACAAAATATACAGGTAGGTTAGCTCCTACAACAATTAATTTGCTGTGAGTTCAGCTTAAGGGAAGATGGAAGGCAGTTTTTATCCCTATTCTGCCACTGCTATTATACCCTTTGAATAGGTACACTTTTCAGAAGAACTATAAGTGATATATATATATATATATATATATATATATATATATATATATATATATATATATATATGCCTCAATTTACGAGTAAAATAAACGTAATACCTGTTATGGTTTTGAAGAACAAAAATTTTCTTTCATTAGTAAAATTTTACTTTTTTTGTACATTGATTATTATAAAACAGTTTCTGATTGTTTGGTGGTTCTCAATTTCCTTGCAATAACTTATTACCATCTGCAGCACAAATTGACCAAATTTCGTGTTTCCAATCCCATTAATTTATCAAATAATGGCACCTGAAAGTAAAATAATGTAGTTTTGAGAAAACTCCATTTAAAGTTTAATATTGCAATTCTAGTATAGTTATTGGTGAGAATTACTTACCACTAAATTTTCCTGCACCATATTGAACATCATCTGAATCATACTGATCTTTTCTTCTCTTGGTCTCTCTTCTCTTCTGTCTGGCTCCTTTTGGGCATTTTAACTTAGCAATATCTCCTTTTATGCCAATAATTCCAAAACATTTAGTTTTCTAATTACAGCATCACTGAAGCATAAAATAGCATCATAAACACCAAATTTGAGGGTTGTAAATTGAAAAAATACAGTTTTCAGTAACCGGTTCCAAATGACAAAATTCACACATTCATTTAAATTTTGGGTTTAACCATGAAGACATTTCTCCAACAAAATATATTTACAAAGATCTCTAAATGTGGGTTTAATTTCATTCATTACTAATGCAGGTAGAAATGTTTGTGGTCATATCTCGCACGTCTCCTGTACTTGCACCAGGATCCTTCGGGCAAAGAAAGTGCACTGGATTTTCATTTGTGGAAAGCATAATGAAAAAGATAACCCATACAGCTTTTTTCATGTTTTCTAAATTCCCTACATTTCTTCTCATGGCCAAGCCATAATAATTCTGTAATCTGTCTATTTCAACATTTGTCAGGCGACCTTTACCACCTATCTTCTTACCATCTTCCAATACTATTTTTGACTTTTCTTTCAATAATCTTCTCAACCTGGACCCCATTCTCTTCTGGACACACCCAATGCACTCTAATTTAGAAATTGTGAGATTACGACCATAGGGTTGTACTACACATACCCGATCATAAACGTTCCTATCATCGTCCCCAGATTGCACAGAGCGTCAGGAAAACCATCATATCTCGCGAAAAAATTGTCGTATTTATGTAAAACAAAAACTGCTTCACGCAGGAAAGACCAGACATTTCAAATGTGCTAAAATCTAAAAATCGAATTTTTGAAGCCCACTTGCCTTCCGTCTCCCCTTAAGAACAATGAGCGTTAACTTTCGATAGCTCATATGAATACAGAAAGCAAAAACAATGATACCACAGCAATTTAACGAATGTTAGAAACCTCTCTACTGGCGAATTATCATTATACACTCCAATTTCACAGTTCAGTTGCCTTTCGAATCCGAAGATTTCGTTATTGCTTGTTCAAATCGATTCTCTGAAGTGACTTTTATGAGAGACTTTTGGGAATGATATATCGTAACAGGTATTCATTTACAACGGCGCGAAGAGTTTCCTCTAGAAAGGAGGATTGAGTATCTACAACCATGTTTGATCATCGTTAAATGGTTTATTGCATTGTGGAGATTACTGCAGTGAATTTTCAGATATGTTAACTTTCAGCCATCCATTTGTGCCTTGTTACGGCCCCTTCTGCATGAATGATGTTCTTGTACCGGTGACATATTTCAATATTATTTATGTATTATTATACTATATTACCCTCGTAAGTGGTGGAATAGTAACCAAGAGCTAAAACATGCAAATTATGTAGGATAAAGAAGAGTGAGATGGTCATTGTTTCAGAACATCCATTGTTTTTTTTTTCTTTTTTGGTCATCAGTCTACTGACTGGTTTGATGCGGCCCGCCACGAATTCCTTTCCTGTGCCAACCTATTCATCTCAGAGTAGCACTTGCAACCTACGTCCTCAATTATTTGCTTGACGTATTCCAATCTCTGTCTTCCTCTACAGTTTTTGCCCTCCACAGCTCCATCCAGTACCATGGAAGTCATTCCCTCATGTCTTAGCAGATGTCCTATCATCCTGTCCCTTCTCCTTATCAGTGTTTTCCACATATTCCTTTCCTCTCCGATTCTGCGTAGAACCTCCTCATTCCTTACCTTATCAGTCCACCTAATTTTCAACATTCGTCTATAGCATCACATCTCAAATGCTTCGATTCTCTTCTGTTCCGGTTTTCCCACAGTCCATGTTTCACTACCATACAATGCTGTACTCCAGACGTACATCCTCAGAAATTTCTTCCTCAAATTAAGGCCGGTATTTGATGTTAGTAGACTTCTCTTGGCCAGAAATGCCTTTTTTGCCATAGCGACTCTGCTTTTGATGTCCTCCTTGCTCCGTCCGTCATTCGTTATTTTACTGCCTAGGTAGCAGAATCCCTTAACTTCATTGACTTCGTGACCATCAAGTTAAGTTTCTCGCTGTTCTCATTTCTACTACTTCTCATTACCTTCGTCTTTCTCCGATTTACTCTCAAACCATACTGTGTACTCATTAGACTGTTCATTCCGTTCAGCAGATCATTTAATTCTTCTTCACTTTCACTCAGGATAGCAATATCATCAGCGAATCGTATCATTGATATCCTTTCACCTTGTATTTTAATTCCACTCCTGAACCTTTCTTTTATTTCTATCATTGCTTCCTCGATGTACAGATTGAAGAGTAGGGGCGAAAGGCTACAGCCTTCTCTTACACCCTTCTTAATACGAGCACTTCGTTCTTGATCGTCCACTCTTATTATTCCCTCTTGGTTGTTGTACATATTGTATATGACCCGTCTCTCCCTATAGCTTACCCCTACTTTTTTCAGAATCTCGAACAGCTTGCACCATTTTATATTGTCGAACGCTTTTTCCAGGTCGACAAATCCTATGAAAGTGTCTTGATTTTTCTTTAGCCTTGCTTCCATTATTAGCCGTAACGTCAGAATTGCCTCTCTCGTCCCTTTACTTTTCCTAAAGCTAAACTGATCGTCATCTAGCGCATTCTCAATTTTCTTTTCCATTCTTCTGTATATTATTCTTGTAAGCAGCTTCGATGCATGAGCTGTTAAGCTGATTGTGCGATAATTCTCGCACTTGTCAGCTCTTGCCGTCTTCGGAATTGTGTGGATGACGCTTTTCCGAAAGTCAGATGGTATGTCGCCAGACTCATATATTCTACACACCAACGTGAATAGTCGTTTTGTTGCCACTTCCCCCAATGATTTTAGAAATTCTGATGGAATGTTATCTATCCCTTCTGCCTTATTTGACCGTAAGTCCTCCAAAGCTCTTTTAAATTCCGATTCTAATACTGGATCCCCTATCTCTTCTAAATCGACTCCTGTTTCTTCTTCTTTTACATCAGACAAATCTTCACCCTCATAGAGGCTTTCAATGTATTCTTTCCACCTATCTGCTCTCTCCTCTGCATTTAACAGTGGAATTCCCGTTGCACTCTTAATGTTACCACCGTTGCTTTTAATGTCACCAAAGGTTGTTTTGAGTTTCCTGTATGCTGAGTCTGTCCTTCCGACAATCATATCTTTTTCGATGTCTTCACATTTTTCCTGCAGCCATTTCGTCTTAGCTTCCCTGCACTTCCTATTTATTTCATTCCTCAGCGACTTGTATTTCTGTATTCCTGATTTTCCCGGAACATGTTTGTACTTCCTCCTTTCACCAATCAACTGAATTATTTCTTCTGTTACCCATGGTTTCTTCGCAGCCACCTTCTTTGTACCTATGTTTTCCTTCCCAACTTCTGTGATGGCCCTTTTTAGAGATGTCCATTCCTCCTCAACTGTACTGCCTACTGTGCTATTCCTTATTGCTGTATCTAGAGCGTTAGAGAACTTCAAACGTATCTCGTCATTCCTTAGTACTTCCGTATCCCACGTCTTTGCGTATTGATTCTTCCTGACTAATGTCTTGAACTTCAGCCTACTCTTCATCACTACTATATTGTGATCTGAGTCTATATCTGCTCCTGGGTACGCCTTACAATCCAGTATCTGATTTTGGAATCTCTGTCTGACCATGATGTAATCTAATTGAAATCTTCCCGTATCTCCCGGCCTTTTCCAAGTATACCTCCTCCTCTTGTGATTCTTGAACAGGGTATTCGCTATTACTAGCTGCAACTTGTTACAGAACTCAATTAGTATTTCTCCTCTTTCATTCCTCGTCCCAAGCCCATATTCTCCTGTAACCTTTTCTTCTACTCCTTCCCCTACAACTGCATTCCAGTCGCCCATGACTATTAGTTTTTCGTCCCCCTTTACATACTGCGTTACTCTTCCAATATCCTCATACACTTTCTCTATCTGTTCATCTTCAGCTTGCGACGTCGGCATGTATACCTGAACTATCGTTGTCGGTGTTGGTCTGCTGTCGAACATCCATACCTATAATTATCTGGGAAGACTAGAAGTAAGACACTGACAGAAAAAAATCGCAGCACCAAGAAGGAGTTGTGCGACAAGTATGTAGGTGTGTTCTTATAGCTGAAAGATGATGTGCGCTCAAATTTCTCGCTAGCCACATTAAGAGTGGCGCTCGTAGCGACACCATCACGATGCAAATCCGATTTGCTGTAAATACACGTTGTAACGGTTGTGAGTGTTAGTTACCTTTGAGGCTGAACGTGGTGAGCTGATGTACCTGAAGAATGACTTTAAGGAGATAAAGACGCCATTTTCAGCGCCCCACTGAGTTTGAACGAGGTCGCATAATAGGTCTACGAGAAGGTGGATGTTTCTTTTGCAGTAATGCTGAAAGACTTTACAGGAATGTAGCCACTGTACATGATTGCTGGCAGTGGAGATCACGAGAATGTACGGTCACAAGAAAACCGGGCTCCGGTTGATCACGTAGCACTGCCAATAGGGAAGACTGCTGTGTTCAGCGTATGGCTCTGGTGCATCGTACTGCGTCAGCTGCTGTAGCAATCTGAGCAGCTGTTGACACCACGGTGACACAACGAACTGTTACAAATCGGTCACTTCAACGATAGCTCCGAGCCAGACGCACGGTAGCGTGCTTTCGACTGACTCCAAACCACCGCCATTTGCGATTTAAGCAGTGTCAAGCGAGAGCTCATTGGGGAACAGGGTGGAGGTCTGTTGTGTTTTCTGATGAAAGCTGGTTCTTGGACAACATGGTTGTGGAGGTGAAGCAGCGATTAGTGTGATTAATCAATAATTCAAAAACAGTCTTAAGCGCATTTATTATTATTATACCGCCAACCGATTTCAACCCGACGTAGGGATCACCTTCTGGGCGTTTACACCATTGGTAGACTGCTGGTGGTGTCACTCCTGTCTACATAACGGCGGGAAACTATGGTGTAGAAACATCCCCTTAGAAAAATTAATGAATTACTGTGCTGATAAACCTCTTACGTCATTTGATTTTCAAACAGCTGAGCAGAACTGAACGTACCCAGACATTCCTCTCTTTACTTATTCTGATCAACACTAAACTGACACACAATATTTTTAGCACAACACAATCTGACTTTCAATAATTCCTACGAAAGAATGGCGCTGACGAACAATATCCTATACCTTTCATGAATCACTTAACTCACAAAAATCTTCATTACTCGAACTACTGCAATAGAGCGAGCGCCACTACTGCCAGCTAAATAAAATATTCTAACTACTGAAGGCACTGACTACTGATAGGCATAGTTAGCAAATGAAACATTTTGATAGAGAACAAACAATGTATTTACCTTAACAATATTCAAAAGTCATCATCTGTATGTCAGTTCATGATATCCAATATTACAAATTTACTCTTTCTGATGGACACACGTCCAGATCGTCCGCTCTCAAAATTCTGCCATCTTTCTCCCCATATCCACCACTGCTGGCGTCTCACTTCAAACTGCGCAACGCTACGCACTGTTAACAGCCAACTGCCCAACACTACAATAGCGAATATTCCAACAATGCCAACCAGCCACAGACTGCACACAGCACAAAAAAATGGTTCAAATGGCTCTGAGCACTATGGGACTCAACTGCTGTGGTTATCAGTCCCCTAGAACTTAGAACTACTTGAACCTAACTAACCTAAGGACATCACACACATCCATGCCCGAGGCAGGATTCGAACCTGCGACCGTAGCAGTCGCACGGTTCCGGACTGCGCGCCTAGAACCGCGAGACCACCGCGGCCGGCACACAGCACAGCCAGTGATTTTTATACAGAGCGCTACGTGGCGTTACCAACATAAAAACTTAAACAGCCTACTTACAGTGTAAACGCCCAGAAAATGACCCCTACGTCGGGTTGAAACCGGTTGGCGGTATAATAATAATAAATGCGATTAAGACTAAAAATGGCTCTGAGCACTATGGGACTTAACTACTCAGGTCATCAGTCCCCTAGAACTTAGAACTACTTAAACCTAACTACCCTAAGGACATCACACACATTAATGCCCGAGGCAGGATTCGAACCTGCGACCGTAGCGGTCACGCGGTTTCAAACTGAAGCGCTTAGAACCGCACGGCCACACCGGCCGGCGCGATTAAGACTGTTTTTGAATTATTGAAAGCCGGTTCTGCCTCGGTGCCAGTGATGGCCGCGTGTTGGTTGGAAGGCCAGTTGAGGGCTTGCGACCAGCCTGTGTGCGTCCTAGACACACAGGAGTTATGGTCTGGGATGCGATTACGTATGACAGAAGGAGCACTCTCGTGGTTATCCCAGACTTGCTGACTAAAAATTTGTAGTCAGTCTGGCGATTCGACCTGTTGTGCTACCATTCACAAACAGCATTCTAGAGGCTGTTTTCCAACTGGATAACGCTCGGCCAGATACCGCTGTAGTAGCCGAACATGCTGTACAGAGAGTCGACGTCTTGACTTGGCCTGCTCGATCACATGGTCTACCTCCAATCGAGCATATATGGGACATAATGGGACGAAAATCCGCCATAATCCAAAACCAGCGTTAATCGTCTCCGTATTGCCGGACAAAGTGCAAAGGGCATGGAACTCCATTCCACAAACTGACATCCGGCAGCTGAACAACAAGTTGAATGTTTGCATTCAACATTCTATCGGTTGTACCGGTTAGTAATGTACCAGCATCTCACGTTTTGCAATCGCTTCTATACGCTTATATTAACCTGTGATCTTGTAATGTTAATCACTTAAATGTGTTACGTACACAAATGTATTCCTGGAATTTCATTACTCTACATTAATTATCTTTTTGGGTATTGGGATTTTTCCGTCAGTGTATTTTATACACTCCTGGAAATGGAAAAAAGAACACATTGACACCGGTGTGTCAGACCCACCATACTTGCTCCGGACACTGCGAGAGGGCTGTACAAGCAATGATCACACGCACGGCACAGCGGACACACCAGGAACCGCGGTGTTGGCCGTCGAATGGCGCTAGCTGCGCAGCATTTGTGCACCGCCGCCGTCAGTGTCAGCCAGTTTGTCGTGGCATACGGTGCTCCGTCGCAGTCTTTAACACTGTTAGCATGCCGCGACAGCGTGGACGTGAACCGTATGTGCAGTTGACGGACTTTGAGCGAGGGCGTATAGTGGGCATGCGGGAGGCCGGGTGGACGTACCGCCGAATTGCTCAACACGTGGGGCGTGAGGTCTCCACAGTACATCGATGTTGTCCCCAGTGGTCGGCGGAAGGTGCACGTGCCCGTCGACCTGGGACCGGACCGCAGCGACGCACGGATGCACGCCAAGACCGTAGGATCCTACGCAGTGCCGTAGGGGACCGCACCGCCACTTCCCAGCAAATTAGGGACACTGTTGCTCCTGGGGTATCGGCGAGGACCATTCGCAACCGTCTCCATGAAGCTGGGCTACGGTCCCACACACCGTTAGGCCGTCTTCCGCTCACGCCCCAACATCGTGCAGCCCGCCTCCAGTGGTGTCGCGACAGGCGTGAATGGAGGGACGAATGGAGACGTGTCGTCTTCAGCGATGAGAGTCGCTTCTGCCTTGGTGCCAATGATGGTCGTATGCGTGTTTGGCGCCGTGCAGGTGAGCGCCACAATCAGGACTGCATAGACCGAGGCACACAGGGCCAACACCCGGCATCATGGTGTGGGGAGCGATCTCCTACACTGGCCGTACACCACTGGTGATCGTCGAGGGGACACTGAATAGTGCACGGTACATCCAAACCGTCATCGAACCCATCGTTCTACCATTCCTAGACCGGCAAGGGAACTTGCTGTTCCAACAGGACAATGCACGTCCGCATGTATCCCGTGCCACCCAACGTGCTCTAGAAGGTGTAAGTCAACTACCCTGGCCAGCAAGATCTCCGGACCTGTCCCCCATTGAGCATGTTTGGGACTGGATGAAGCGTCGTCTCACGCGGTCTGCACGTCCAGCACGAACGCTGGTCCAACTGAGGCGCCAGGTGGAAATGGCATGGCAAGCCGTTCCACAGGACTACATCCAGCATCTCTACGATCGTCTCCATGGGAGAATAGCAGCCTGCATTGCTGCGAAAGGTGGATATACACTGTACTAGTGCCGACATTGTGCATGCTCTGTTGCCTGTGTCTATGTGCCTGTGGTTCTGTCAGTGTGATCATGTGATGTATCTGACCCCAGGAATGTGTCAATAAAGTTTCCCCTTCCTGGGACAATGAATTCACGGTGTTCTTATTTCAATTTCCAGGAGTGTACTTTCGCATATACTAACAATGTCCAGATCTATACAAAAAGAAAAGATCGAAATACTGAAAAAAAATTATTTTCAATTGACAAAAAAATGTTTTAGGTTGCCATCAGTTCCTATCCAACCTGTTGTGTTGATCAATGCAATCTATGCGAGACAGACACAAATAATTGGTAATAAAATAATACAAAACAGGCTTGTTGTTTTTGGGAGTTGCTGTATAACTTGTTTCACATCCTACACATACGGCCTCACAGTCAACTTCAACGATAATTTCCCCATTAATACTGGAACTGTGTATCCTCATCCTCCTCTTCTGAACTTGACGATGCTGTGCGACTTGTCTTTTGAGCAAGTCCTTCTCCTACTATTTGCTTCACTGCATTTTTTACTTACTTTTGACCTTCATTTTTAACAAGTCCTGGCGAAGTTATTAGAGCAGTCACGGACATTGCCTCTTCACTTTCGGAAGGGACAAGCTTGGGCTGTAATAAATTTGTTGCGGAAGCTTTCATGAAATCAAACGTGGAACAAATGTAGGCTTATCCGACAATGGCGTTTTGCGTTGAATGTTGGCAACTCTTCGTGGAATGCCTCACAGTCTGGAAGCCTCGTCTGTGAATAGGATGAATGACAGAAATCCCAGTACGCTGATGCTCTGTGCGACTTTTTTCGTTTTAAATGGCATGTTGGATACAATTTCGTAAATGATCTACGGATGAATAAACGACTAAGTAGCTGACTCGTATTTGTCATCAGATGTCACTGGTTGAAAAGGGCACCAGTCTAGGAATACTTCGTAACATATAGAATTGCACCAGGAGGCTGACACACTTGACGGTGTTAATTGTGTACCATGTAGCATGGGGTGTAGTGTAACCTGTAGCGTAGCCTGTTGTGTGGACCACCATGTAGACTTTAGTGTAGTTTTAGTGTAGGATGTAGTGTAGACTGTAAGGTAGGCTTTAGTATAAACTGTGGAGTAGCCTGTAGTTTAAGCTATAGTGTAGGCTGTGTGTTACACTGTAGTGTAGGTTGTGGTGTAGGCTGTATTGTAGGCTCTAGTTTAGACTGTAGTGTAGGCTGTAGTGTAATCTGTAATGTAGCCAATAGTGTCAACTGTAATGTACCCTTTAGCATAACCTTAATTGTAGGCTGTCTTTTAGGCTGTAGTGTAGACTGCATATGTAGGTTGTAGTGTAGGCTGTACATGTAGGTTGTAGTGTAGACTGTAGCACAGATTGTAATTTAGAGTTCAGTGTGACCTGTAGTGTAGCCTGTATTGTAGGCTGCAGTGTAGACTGTATTGTAGGCCATTGTATAACCTGTAGTGTAGCCTTTAGTTACGACTGTATTGCAGGCTTTAGTGTAACCTGCAGTGTAGCCTGTGGTAAATAAAATGGAAATGTCGTGTGGCTAGGGCCTCCCGTCGGGTAGACCGTTCGCCTGGTGCAGGTCTTTCGATTTGACGCCACTTCGGCGACCTGCGCGTCGATGGGGATGAAATGATGATGTTTAGGACAACACAACACCCAGTCCCTGAGCGGAGAAAATCTTCGACCCAGCCGGGAATCGAACCCGGGCCCTTAGGATTGACAGTCTGTCACGCTGATCACTCAGCTACCTGGGCGGACGTAGCCTGTGGTGCAGGCTGTAGACAGCATCTTGATGTGTAGCTGCAGGCTGAGGAGCGACAGTGCATCTCCCGATCAGTATAAATCACGGTGGAAATGTATGCTCCCCAAATGGTCAACTGTGCTAGTTACATTAGATTGTCTTACTATTTCCCTAAGGGCATACGGAAGGAAGAGGTGCAATGGGATGACACTGGACCAGTATTTGGGAAAACGTCTGTTCAAATCCCTGTCCTCCCATCCACAGGTACATGTTTCAGTGTTTCATTAAGACACTTAAGACAAATGTCAGGACTGTCCCGCTGAAAAGCATACAGTCGATTTATTTTCTCGTACTTCCTCACTCTAGCTTGTGCCTTGTCCCTTCGCCATCCACGGGATCCTAAACCACAACCTTCCTCTCTTCTTAAAATGCTTCTATGATAGTATAAAGTATCTGATAAAAGAGAAAAGTGAGGAATGTTGTCTCGAATAAGTTTAGAGGAACAAAAGCTTTGCTTCAGACATGATGTCTCCCTCCAATTCTTGTTATATGTTTCATATGCTCTTACTAAATGGACATTTCATTTATTATTTATTTAGTTATTCGGCATGTAGCGCAGGATTTGGTGGGAGTGGAGTTTGTCTGGGATTATCCAAGTGTGAGCTTTTAATCAAACTTTACTCTATTTAAAAACTATTTACAGTACCACCTCAGATAAAAATTCAGCAAACGCTTGTGTGCAACCTTTTGGAATAATTAACTTCAGAAAACGAATAACATATGGAAAACACAAAACAGTTATTCCTCCACGGTAATAAAATAATCTGATCTCCAAAATGGGCAACAAGACATAGAGTAAAAACTTATCCTAAGATACAGCCATACATTACATAGATGAAACAGTACTGCTCCATCTCCCAGACAGACAACAGACTGGAGAATGTAATATACAAGGATATACAAACTACTACAGAATATACGGAAAATGGCATAAGCAAGCGGAAGGTAGAATGACTTATCGCTGCTACACAGTGATCTCATGACGTCCTTGACTTGTTCAAATGGCTCTGAGCACTATGGGACTTAACAGCTGAGGTCATCAGTCCCCTAGAGCTTAGAACTACTTAAACCTAACTAACCTAAGGACATCACACACATCCATGCCCGAGGCAGGATTCGAACCTGCGACCTTAGCGGTCGCGCGGTTCCAGACTGAAGCGCCTAGAACCGCTCGGCCCCTCCGGCCGGCCCTTGGCTTGTTCTCAAGTTCTAAACAATAATGCTATCTTCAGATAGCACCAAGGCCAAATACACTTAAGTACAATAGTGTTACGCTTAGATAACCACGCCATGCTAATATACTTAAATACACTTACGGCAGAATCAAATCCCTCGCGGCCTTGCCGTGATACTTCATAACAACAAACAATAGCAGGGCCGCTTCACCGCACACTGACAGACACTATTTCCGTCAGTGAAGACACTGGCAACTACTAATGCCCGCCAACTGCAATTATGGCACACAAAAAGCCCTACGTACTTCTCTATGGTAAGAAGTGGGTACAAAGACTACGGTTACTTGCCTCCTTCTAATAATGGAAACACTGCAAATGCTATAAAGAAGAAAAGGGAAAGAATTACGCGAGAGAAGTCGTTTTGCTGCGTATCTGTCTAATTTTTGAAGTAATCACTTCATTTCGCGATTTAGCTATAAGGTAATTTCATCTCTTCGACGTTATCGGGGTACCTGTTGGTGAAAACAGTACCAAATGTTAGAGCAACTACAAGAAGAAACAAGAAATAAAATTTAAAAAAAACACATACGAGGGCTATTCAGAAAGTAGGGCACGTTTGGCATTAAAAATACTAACAAGGGAACCTCCCCATCGCACCCCCCTCAGATTTAGTTATAAGTTGGCACATTGGATAGGCCTTGAAAAACTGAACACAGATCAATTGAGAAAACAGGAAGACGTTGTGTGGAACTGTGAAAAAATAAGCAAAATATACAAACTGAGTAGTTTATGAAAAGATAGGCAACATCAAGGACACTGGGATTGCAGGAACGCCGTGGTCTCGTGGTAACGTGAGCAGCTGGAACGAAAGATCCTTGGTTCAAATCTTCCATCGAGTGAAAACTTTAATTTTTTATTTTCAGTTTATGTGACAAACTCTTATGTTTTCATCACTTTTTTGGGAGTGATTATCACATCCACAAGAAAACCTAAATCGAGCAAGGTAGAAGAATCTTTTTACCCATTCGCAAAGGGTACAAGTTAGGTGGGTGGACAACATATTCCTGTCATGTGACGCACGTGCCGTCACCAGTGTCGTATAGAATATATCAGACGTGTTTTCCTGTGGAGGAATCGGTTGACCTATGACCTTTCGATCAAATGTTTTCGGTTCCGATTGGAGAGGCACGTCCTTTCGTCTACTAATCGCACGGTTTTGCGATGCGGTCGCAAAACACAGACACTAAACTTATTACAGTGAACAGAGACGTCAATGAACGAACGGACAGATAATAACTATGCAAAAATAAAGAAAGTGAAATTTTCACTTGTGCGGAAACTTGAACCAAGGACCTCTCCTTCGGCAGCTGCTCACGCTACCACGAGACCACGGCGTTCCTGAGCTCACCTGCTCCTTGATGTTGCCTATATGGCCCATGGACTACTCAGTTTGTATATTTTGCTTATTTTTTCACAGTTTCACACAACTTCTTCCTGTTTTCTCAATTGATCTGTGTTCGGTTTATCAAGGCCTATCCACTGTGCCAAGTTATAACTAAATCTGAGGGGGGTGCGATGGGGAGGTTCCCTTGTAAGTACATGAAATACATTTTATTATATATATCTGAAAGAGCGACTGACATACTACTTTTCCACATAGTCGCCAAACACATTGAGGCACTTATCACAGCGGTGGACAAGCTTTGAGAGACCTTCGTCGTATAACTCTGCCGCCTGAGACTTCAGCCAGTGAGTCACGCCGGCTTGGAGTTCGCGTCGTCATCAAAGTGCTGCGTTGCAAGCCAGTTCTTGGGAGACAAGTGGAAGTCATTTGGTGCAAGATCGGGGCTGTAGGGCGGATGAGGGAAAATTCCCCATTTGAATGAATTAAGGAGTTCTTTAATGTCGTTTGACGTGTGAGATGGGGCATTGTCGTGCAAAAAGAAAATTTTGGACGTCAGCTTTCCTCGGTGTTTGTTTTGAACTGCTCTTCTAAGGCTGTGCAAAGTTTGACAGTAATGGGCAGAATTTGTGGTTGCTCCACGTTCGAGGAAATCAATAAGAGGCACACCTTGCCTATCCCAAAACACTGTCACCATGAACTTCCATAGGGATAAGGTTTGCAAACATTTTCTTGGATTTTGCTGGGACCTTGTGTGCCCCCACTCCATGGACTGTAATTTGGCTCGCAATTGACGTATTTCACCCAAGTCGCGTCACCGTTACGATTCGATCCAATAATGAATCACAGTGATTGTGGTAGGCCTTCATAAATGTCAACGTTGCCCCATTCGCTGTTCTTTATGGTGCTCTGTAAGTATTTTGGGCACCCATCGTGCAAAAAATTTGTGGTAGCCTAGATTTTGAGTGACAATTTCAAACAACAAAGTCCTTGAAACTTGTGGAGAAGAAAGCGAAATCTCCGTTATTGTGAAGCGACGGTTTTCATGAATCGTTTCGTCAACTTTAGCGACAAGATCGTCAGTCACAATGCTCGGGCGTCCACTCTTCTCTTCATCATGAACATTTATTCGGCCATTTTTAAACTGAATGCACCATTTCCGGACGGAACATTCACTCATTACGTTGTTTCCGTGCACTCCGCACAGTTCACGATAAATTTCTATAGGTTTTGGGTTTCCCGCCAAAGAAAACCGTATCACAGACCTCACCTTTGCACTGGCGGAATTTTCAGTTGCAGCGCACATTTCAAATTCGAATACCGAAAAAACCAGACGCGTAGAGACGTTCCCGCTGTCGCGGATGAATGCCGGCTGAGCTACTGTAACTAGGCTGTTTAGGTTTTTATGTTGGTAACGCCACGTAGCGCTCTGTATGAAAATCACTGACTGTGCTGTGAGCAGTCTGTGGCTGGTGGGCATTATTGCAATAGTCGCTATTGTAGCGTTGGGCAGTTGGCTGTTAACAGCGCGTAGCGTTGCGCAGTTGGAGGTGAGCCGCCAGCAATGGTGGATGTGGGGAGAGAGATGGCGGAATTCTGAGAGCGGACGATCGGGACGTGTGTCCATCAGAAAGAGTAAATTTGTAATATTGGATATCATGAACTGACATACAGATGATGACTTTTGAACACTATTAAGGTAAATACATTGTTTGTTCTCTATCAAAATCTTTCATTTGCTAACTATGCCTATCAGTAGTTAGTGTCTTCAGTAGTTAGAATCTTTTATTTAGCTGGCAGTAGTGGCGCTCGCTGTATTGCAGTAGTTCGAGTAACGAAGATTTTTGTGAGGTAAGTGATTTGTGAAAGGTATAGGTTATTGTTAGTCAGGGCCATTCTCTTGTAGGGATTATTGAAAGTCAGATTGCGTTGCGCTAAAAATATTGTGTGTCAGTTTAGTGTTGATCAGAATAAGTAAAGAGCGAAATGTCTGAGTACGTTCAGTTCTGCTCAGCTGTTTGAAAATCAGATAACGTAATGGGTTTACCAGCACAGTAATTCATTAATTTTTCTAAGGGGACGTTTCACTACCGAGCAAGCACATGCCAAAATATACGCGATCGGCGCATTTAGCGGCGTCAGACGGAAACGTTTCCTACTTTCTGAATAGTCCTTGTATGTAAAAATTTAGACACCTCTTGTTACTTGCTTCACAGTGAAAAACTTGTAAGCATATAGTATAAAATATTCCAAACATCTGTGTGGAGGAAGCGATATGTGATTGGCGACAGTAATAATGTTTTCGCACAGTCATGGTAGTTACTGACACAACCTTTTATACATCACTATTCAACATTTTTCACTATCATACCATAAAAATATAAAATTGACATGATGTTACAGTCAAAAGACGTTAGGACATACTGTCTCAGACGTGAAATCCAAATGCAAAAAAAGGAAAAATGTAGCCTTTATGCGATTTTCGTCAATGTGGCAGCGCATAACGCGTTAAAATACATGCAGTGTAACATCTGAAAAATTTCACTTGGCGTGGTCAGCGTCCTAAAATCAAGTGGAGTGCACGTCAAAGAACTTAACAGCACGACAGTACCATCAGAGATATTAGAAACCTACACAAAACAAATACACAGTTGGTGAGCAACGTAACTACGTAAATATGATTAATCTTAAACATTTTACAGAAATTTTCGTAAGAGAAACATAGTTGTATCGGAAACATACAAAACTTTAAAATAAGGGAAGATAGGGATGTGTAAGTTGTTATTTATTAAGTGCGTGGGGCCCAAAAAACAAACTAATTTACAATTAAAGTGTTACAAAAATACTAGAACCTGGCTCGACCATCAAAGTACTGTAATACATGTGTGGAACGAAAGTCCTTTCCTTTCGAGACTTCTGACACCTCGACGACAGGCTTCGTGTAATACTGTCACAGCCAGTGAGGTCATTTTATGTGTTTGTTGCATCGGCGTCTTGCAAATTAGGACCCATTGAAACTGTTGTAGGGGACAGGGCTGTGTCTCGGACTTTCGCCCTTAGCGCTGCAATAGAAGTTTAACATGTTTTCCTTAATCCATTATGAAATAACGGTATTCAGTTTCACGTTTTTTCCGAATGGTCATGTATCTAGGAGTAAAGATTCTAGTCAAATTTAGAAGTGTTGCAATCGAGAAAAACTTAACAGTCTATATGTTACATTATTACTCTACTACACCCAATAATCAGTAAGTGAAATCAAATTAAGAAGTGTTATTAAGAACCAGTTGCGAATAAAATGCATTTTGAAATACAAGCTATTGGAAACTGAACACAAATTTCCATTTTAAAGATAGGGAAAATTGTTAAGAAATTAAACAAGCCAAGTTCATTTGCAAATATCACATGTTCCAGGTAGAAACTTTGTTCTGTTTCAAGGTACAACACGACGCACGAGCGACGAAGAGGACTTAACTGCTCACACGTTATACAGTACTGTAAAAAGACTGTCTAAAATTTTACTCACCATGAAATTCTGTAACTGAACTGTTAACAATACCCTCAAAGTAACTTTAATATTCTATACAGGGCTTAAATATATAGAACTCGTAATACAATCGCTGCACAGAACACAAATTCATGTCAGGCAAATTCTATTGAGCCTCGCTTTATGCGTTTCTAAAATCAGTCATGGACTGGAACGCTGGCCAGAAAACATGTGTACTCAGGTAAAGGTACCTGTCCTCCTGTTTCAACACCCTCCACAACATATTAACAAAGTGGACACTGGAACAAGAAGGTATGTACCGGTTTAAAACAGTGTAATGAAGTTAAAATGATTAAAATGGTCTCCATATATCTTAAAAAACATAAAAGATGTGACTTAATATCCGCTACAAAACTACCATTCATCCCTTAGCCAATTAGTTAAAAATTTTGACGGTTTTGACCGAAATAGAATATTATTAAAAGTTACTGATTGCCTGTTTCGATTGACTAGCAACCATCCGCAGATCATGGCTTCTAAAAATTCAGAACCTAAGTACAAAGTTGGCTGCACCACCATCGTTACTAACTCGTCAACATTAAAAAGTTGGTCAAAGCGTGACCGTTAACGTATAATACCAGCAGAAGACGTGGATAATGAATGAAAACTACTCGAAACGTGCCCAGTTTATGCTGTGTTAATACCAATAGTTGTCACTGAAGGCCTAACTAGCATAAATATTAGATTAGTAAAAAGCTCGTTATTAACAAACACGTACAGCTGGCATCTACAGAGGTGATGGACACACTGCTCTAGGAAAACAGCGGCCGACTGCAACGTTCAATGTTCTAAGAATGTGACGTAACCCGGGTGTTCGGGAGAGGACGTCACGTCCGGTCTGGAAACAGTAAGCCTACGGAGGCCAGCCGCCGCGTGGGCAGAATTCCAGGAACCGGCTTCTTGCTTAGCGAAGCTTCATCACAGAAATGACGTAGGCACAAGGCGATGCACTAGCAAGACCAACCAGGATACGTATGGTACAGTTTCTGGTGAAGCATAGCTCCGAGAACTAGTTACTTCTGTCTTCATTTTATCCGTTTCACCGTTTGTAGGCTTTATTTATTTAGAAAGGACTTGCGACAATGTAGGCTGACGAAAAGTGAAACAAAATTTAATGCGCGTTAAGTTGGAACACTCAGACAATTAAATAATCCAGCCATTTGGCAAGAATCAGACAGTAGTCGTCAAAATGAACGACAGTGAGACGAAATTTGCCATACCAAGGAAATGCGATCCGCAGGGAGGCAGCCCGTCCCCGTTATTCTTCCATTTATACATTTAGGATGCAATAAACAAATGTAAAGCTGCATATGTTGAAGGAATATCCACAGATGGCGAAAACATAAAAATGGTTGCACTAACAGATGATGTCGCAGTGTTAACCGTATCTGAAAACAGTCTCCAAAAAGCCATGGAGCCGGCCAGGGTGGCCGAGCGGTTCTAGGCGCTACAGTCGAATCCTGCCTCGGGCATGGATGTGTGTGCTGTTCTTAGGTCAGTTAGGCTTAAGTAGTTCTAAGTTCTAGGGGACTGATGACCTCAGAAGTTAAGTCCCATAGTTCTCAGAGCCAAAGCCATGGAAGGCACGGACAAAGAACTTTCAGAAAGACGCAATACGAAATAAATAAGAAGCAAATCGAAATCAATGTATGTAGTAACATTTCAAAAGCAGGAAACGTGCGTCTGGACGGAGACAATCTGAGACAAGCGAGAAGATTTAAGTACTTTGGTAGTAGAATAATAGAAGACGGAAGACGACACTAGGAAATTAAGTGCAGAATTCCACTAGCTAAAATAGAATTCAACTACGAGACGAAGTTATTGACACAGAAAAATATTAATACATACGCCATGGAACATTAGGTAAAAACTTTTGTTTCAAGTGTTGCCCTACATCGTTCGGAAATATGGACAGACGGGGGGCTGAAACGGAACAGATTACAGGCTTCTGAGACATGGTTTTGGAGAAGAGTTCTAAAGAACGACCGACGAAGATGTCTTCAACAACAAAGGCGAGAAAATACCGTTGCGCAGGACTACCGAGGAAACGCAGGGATCGATGCTTTCGGTATGTATACGCACGGTGTCCCATCACTGCGGAATTACTAAAGAAAAAATGTCCGGTGAGAAACACGAGGAAGACCAAGTCTTCAGTACATTAGACGGATAAAACAAGATCTGAGACTGACAACAGCGGCTTGAAGAGGCCTGCAGAAGATAGGGAAATTAAAAAAAAAAAAAAAAAAAAAAAAACGGTGAAAGGGGGATGTCTATTTGCCAAGACGAATTCCTGGAAGTTTCGGCCACAAATGTGAATGAAATTTCTAATTTGATAAATGTAGTCAACCTCTGTAATATCGATATAAGCACATTCCTTTAAGACTGGGTTCGAGACCAAAGATGTAACGTCAGAGAGGTTAACTTCGTCAGAGAGTGGCAGCAGCAGAGTATATTGGACAGTCTGGCAATGTACTTGGTTTAAAAACGGTGGAAGCTTGCCGCGCAGTAGAGGCAGCATTATTTAAAAAGGATTTTGCAGTAATGTTCTTTTAGGAAAGGTATTGAGCAAACGAGATTGTATTAATGGCAGAATGATAAAAGCCAACTTTTAAGATAATCCAATTTTTTTTACATTTTTAACTGTGTAACTTTACGTTGTTAGAACATTGCGTGTGGTTGAAATTTGCTGTAGAAATTTTGTAATGAAGCGTATGGTCTTGTCTTATAGTTGAAACAAGTGTGAAGGGAGGCGACTGTACACAGGAGGATTGTTAAGAAATATTTTAATAACTTATCTAGGCGTGAGAACTTTATGATAAGATGTGTTGTTCTTACGGCTTAGTGAAGTGCAATTAAACTTGTAGTCTTTCTTCTCGTTTATCGGCCATTAAGATTAGTTCACAGTTTTCATTTACTTTCATGACTGTTGGCACACTCATACTGCACATTGCGAGTTGTGTACTGAGAGGAATATGTCAAGATTGGTAGGATACAGTCTTAGGTTGCACATCGCAAATACGGCAAATGAAATTTGATTTTTGTCAATCACATCATTATTCCTAATAGCAACTAGCTGCAGAGAACACTAGCGTTCCGTGTGCACAGGTAGGCCAATATATTTAATCATTATCAAAGTTCATGTCAACTGTAACGCACAGTGGTTGGTTGAGCTTGTTTGTGAAAATAATATCAGTACCAATTCAGAGCCTTAATACCCGTAAAAGATTTCAGTAAAGTGCTATCTTGTGAACTGTAAAGCAGTTTTATCAGAAAGAAAGATGCGTTAGTTTCTATGTTTATTTGCTGTGTAATTACAATAACAGTTCTGGTACAGTGATTGTTTGCAAGGCTAAAGATAAAGATTATCAGTGCTCAGAGCCAACATATTAAACTGAGTCATTTGGTTTTGCTCAGGTGGTGTATGTAAATTTCATTGAAAACGGATTGGTTTCTCGCGGACGAATTGTTTGATGTACCGGGTAGCCTGGATTTCGCATTGTGTAGCTTGAGCACCACATATTTCCGATCAAAAATAGATTTTCGCATAGTGTTCTGTTGCCCTGTGCGGAGCTTTACATACCTCTATATCAAAAATAAATTTTACTCCTTTTCTCAGATAAAAACTTGACACTTACGAACACGGGTTTAAATATACAAGAAACTTTCAACGCCTTTGAATGATGCTCGTAATCGGGTACGGCAAATGGGTTGCCGATTGAGAAATTATTCAACGTTTAACTAAGAATCTTGAAATAGTACCACAGGATATTTATTAGTAGACTAAACACTGAACTTTAAATTCTTCGTCGGCGCCTCACTTGCTGTACGTGATTTGGAGAATCATTCACATGCGCCTCTGATGTTGCTCTAATTTTTAAACAAATCATTTGACAAAACAATTGCTCATCTCTTGATTAACATTCCAGTGTACTGTAATGTAATTATTACGGTAACCGCGAAACAAGCCACAGCAAATGTGCAATGGTGGTACGTTAATAACTGGTTTAGCCTCCAGAGTGTTGAATGCAAGCATGCAGTCGCGAATGCGTTTTGTTATACAGGTACAGAATGTCCGTTTGTGGGATGAAGTTCCATGCCTGGTGGACTTGGTCGGGCAATACAGGGACGGTTAACGTTGTTTGTGGATGACGCTGAAGTTGTTGTCCGATAATTTCCCATACGAGGGGCGTTTGAAAAGTAAAAACTGCTTACGTGTTTCGGGTAAACCTTTTTCTATTTTTCCACATAGTCTCCTTTTAGACTTATACACTTCGTCCAAGGCAGTTCTAATTTGTTGATCCCTTCTGAATAATAGGAATTGCCCAAGTATACAAAGTAACTATTAGTTGCTGCAATCACCTCCTCGTTTGAATAAAATCTTTGTCCCGCCAACCATTTCTTCAAATTGGGGAACAAATAGTAATCTGAGGAAGCCAAGTCTGGAGAAAAGGGAGGATGTGAAACTAATTGGAATCCTATTTCCATTAATTTTGTGACCACAACTGCTGGTGCATTGTCGTAATGGAAAAGGACCTTTTTGCTGTCCAATCGCCGGCGTCTTTCTTGCAGCTCGGTTTTCAAGCGGTCCAATAACGTTAATAATATGCACCCGTAATAGTTTTGCCCTTTTCCAGACAGTCGATGAGGATCATCGCTTGCGAATCCCAAAAGACAGACGCCATAACCTTTCCGGTCGAAGGAACGGTCTTCGCCTTTTTTGGTGCAGATTCTCCCTTGGTAACCCATTGTTTAGACTATTGTTTGGTCTCAGGAGTATAGTAATATATCCATGTTTCATCCACAGTGACGAAACGATGCTTAAAGTCCTGTGGATTCTTCTTGAACAGTCTCAAACGATCCTTGCAACACTTCACACGATTCCGTTTTTGGTCAAGCGTGAGCAATCGCGGAACCCATCTTGCGGATAGCTTTTTCATGTCCAAATGTTTATGCAAAATATTATGTACCCGTTCATTCTAGATGCCCACAGCACTAACAAACTCACGCACCTTAACTCTTTTGTCATCCATCACCATGTCATGCATTTTATCAATGATTTCTTGAGTCGTAACCTCCACAGGGCGTCCAGAACGTTCAGTATCACTTGTGACCATATGGCCATTCGGAAAATTTTGAAACCACTTGTAAACTGTTCTAATCGAAACTGCAGAATCACCGTAATGTTTATCAAGCTCTTTAGTCTCCTGAGGTGTTTTGCCTTTCATAAAATAATTTTTAATCACCACACGAAATTCTTTTTCGTCCATTTTTTGACAATCACTCGACTTCCTTGATTCATACGAATGCCAAACACAAAGAAGTAGACCAATATTGCTGAACCTTGGTGTGTGTTCTTTCCAAAGATGCTGCTAACTAAGCATGACCTCGATACGCGCCGATGGTGCCATCTCTCAGACTTTGCATGGGCTTTTCAAACGCCCCTCGTATCTGCTCGATTGGAGATAGATGTTGTGATCGATCAGGCCAAGGCAACATGTCGACACTCTGTTTAGCATGATGGGTTACAAAAGCGGTGTGGGACGAGCATTATCCAGTTGTAAAACACCCCTAGAATGCTGTTCATAAATGGCAGCACAATAGGTCGAATCGCCGGACTGACGTACAAATTTACAATCAGGGTCCGTGGAATAACTTCGGAGTGCTCCTATGGTCATAGGAAATCGCACCACAGACCATACATAACTCCAGGTGTATCTCCAGTGTGTCTAGCAGGCAGACAGCTTGGCTGCAGGCTCTCAACTGGCCTCCTTCTAACCAACACACGGCCATCACTGGCACCGAGGAAGAAACATCTTTCATTGGAAATCGCAACAGGCCTCCGACCTGCCCTCCAACGAGCTCTCGCTTGACGCTACTGAAGCCGCAAATGGCGATGATTTCGGTGATTTGGGGTCAGTGGACTGCACACTACACGGCGATTGCCTCGGAGCTGTCCTTAAAATAACCGATTTGTATCAGTTAGTTACGTCACTGTGGTGCCAGCTGCTGCTCAGTTTGCTGCTGCAGATGCAGTACGAGGCGCCACAGCCATGAGCCGAACACGCCAGTAACAAAATACAGTGGCTACATTCCTGCCATGTCTCTCTGCAGTATCGCAAAGGGAACAATGCTCAATTTATAGTCCCTTTTCAAGACACAATCCATTCCATTCCACTATTCTTCCAAATCATTTGCCGACTCTCTCAAAATTACGATGTCATTGGCACACCTCGAAGTTTCAGTTTCATCTCACTTACAAATCTCTCCTTGATTCCCTTTACAGGTCATTCAACGTGCAGGCTGACTAACATCGAAGGCAGGCCCTTACAATCCCGTCTCACTCCCTTCCCCACTATTCCTTCCCTTTCACACCCTTGCAAAAATTGCAACCGCAAAATTGTTTCCTGTGCAAGTAGCAGGTAGTCGTTCGTTCCCTAGATTGCATTCTGCACCATTCAAAATTTCCTAGACTGTATTCAAGTAAACATTATTAATAGATTTCGCTTAAATCTACAGATGCTACACTACTGGCCATTAAAATTGCCACACCACGAAGATGACGTGCTACAGACGCGAAATTTAACAGACAGGAAGAAGATGCTGTGATATGCAAATGATTAGCTTTTCAGAGCATTCACACAAGGATGGCGCCGGTGGCGACACCTACAACGTGCTGACGTGAAGAAAGTTCAAAAATGGTTCAAATGGCTCTGAGCACTATGGGACTTAACATCTATGGTCATCAGTCCCCTAGAACTTAGAACTACTTAAACCTAACTAACCTAAGGACATCACACAACACCCAGTCATCACGAGGCATGAAGAAAGTTTCCAACCGATTTCTCAAAGAGCAGTTGACTGGCCTTGCCTGGCGAAACGATGTTGTGATGCCACGTGTGAGGAGGAGAAATGCATATCATCACGTTTCCGACTTAGATAAAGGTCGAATTGTAGCCTATCGCGATTGCGGTTTATCGTATCGCGACATTGCTGCTCGCGTTGGTCGAGATCCAATGACTGTTAGCACAATATGGAATCGGTGGGTTCAGGAGGGTAATACGGAACGCCATGCTGGATCCCAACTCCTCGTATCACTAGCAGTCCAGATGACAGGCATCTTATCCGCATGGCTGTAACGGGTCATGCAGCCACGTCTAGATCCCTGACCAGCAGATGAGGACGTTTGCAAGACAACAACCATCTGCACGAACAGTTCGACGACGTTTGCAGCAGCATGGACTATCAGCTCGGAGGCCAAGGCACGGTTACCCTTGACGCTGCATCACAGACAGGAGCGCCTGCGATGATGTACTCAACGACGAACCTGGGTGCACGAATGGAAAAACGTCATTTTTTCGGATGAATCGAGGTTCTGTTTACAGCATCATGATGGTCGCATTCGTGTTTGGCGACATCCCGGTGAATGCACATTGGAAGCGTGTATTCGTCATCGCCATACTGGCGTATCACTCGGCATGATGGTATGGGGTATCATTGGTTACACGTCTCGTTCACTTCTTGTTCACATTGACGGCACTTTCAACAGTGGACATTACATTTCAGATATGTTACGACCCGTGGCTCTACCATTTATTCGATCCCTGCGAAACCAATCATTTCAGCAGGATAATGTACGACCGTATGTTGCAGGTCCTGTACGGGCCTTTCTGGATACAGAAACTGTTCGACTGCTACCCTGGCGAGCACATTCTCCAGATCTCTCACCAATTGAAAACGTCTGGTCAATGGTGGCCGAGCAACTGGCTCGTCACAATACGCCAGTTACTACTCTTGATGAACTGTGGTATCGTGTTGAAGCTGCATGGGCAGCTGTACCTGTACACGCCATCCAAGCTCTGTTTGACCCAATGCCAAGGCCAGAGGTGGTTGTTTTGGCTACTGATTTCTCAGGATCTATGCACCCAAATTGTGTGAAAATGTAATCACATGTGAGTGCTAGTACAATATATTTGTCCAATGAATACCCGTTTACCATCTGCATTTCTTCTTGGTGTAGCAATTTTAATGGCCAGTAGCGTAAAAGGGAACAGCCTCAGTTACGGAAAAAGGAAAGAACTATTTCTTTAGACAGTAGAGAATAAAATCTAGTGCCTTAAGGATTACAATTAAGGTCATCATAAATTTGATATCTCCAAGGGCGAAACAAAGTAAGAACAGGATGCATCGCAAATGAAAAATGGATTAACCTGTTTTTGTTGTTAACGAAGGCGTAGGATCCATCTTACAAAGTGACATATGCCACAGAGAAGTGGTTATTTTTTTTCTTTTCTTCTCCTGTGTCTGTAAATTTATCTTCATGCGGCACGCGATGTTTTCATTGTTTTATACCTTCTCGTGTATGATTATTGAATAACAAATGCTTAAAAATTCTGACTCGAATGTGCTAATCTGCGGAAATACATGAACAATGCGGCAACAGTGTAAACAGCAGGTTGAAACGGCAGCATGGCTGATAAGAGACTCTCAAGGGGTTCGCTCCTACTCATCATCACCATCAATTTCGTCCAAATCTTGACAAGAAATGAAAGTAACAGAAATGGGAGATCCAGATGATCAGACATCTAAAAAATCATTTGTGGCGCGGGTCCGGCTATATACGACCCATTTATGTTAGTACAGTTCCCGGGTAGTGGTTCGCGTAGCGAAGGGAGTACATAACGGCAATACGAGGATCATGGGGGCGAATCTCTATGTGGAAACATTTTTTTATTTCCGATTTTCACTTTACTTACGCTGCAAGTGAACAAGTAAAACGAAATAATGCTCACCATATTGCATTTATTAGTATTTCCATAAAAGGCGTGATAAAAAAGGCAAAGGAAAATTTGCGGCTGCAAAGAAATGAAATGATCGTATGGCATTGTTGGCTGAGAGGACCGACCCATCCAGGGAAGTTCGGCAGTCGAATGCAAGTCTTTATTTCAGTCGACGCCACATGGGGCGACTTGTGCGCCGGGGATGAGGATGAAATGATGACCAGTCCACACACGGGAATCGAACCCGTCCCCGCTACATAGGAGACAAGCACGTTACCATTCAACTAAGCAGACGGACGGTTGCAAAGGAATTTCCAGGAAGAGACTGTAAGGTATCGACGATAACTTCGTATAGAAAATTAGATTCTCTTACTATTTTACAGTTGAAGGTTTACCAGTGCTGGAGTAACATACGTCAGGAAAGCAGAATACTTCCGACTGGCGTGAAGCGGCCAGTCACAAAGTCCTTTCTTATGTTACAATCTCTTTCTACCTCTATAGTTTTTACGCTCTACAGCTCCCTCTACTACATGGAAGTCATTTCCTGATCTCTAAAACACATGTCCTGTTATCCGATACTTTCTTCTTGTCAGTGTTTCCCACACGTTCATTTCTCCACCGATTCTTCGGAATGCTTCCTCATTCCTTATCAGTCTACGTAATTTTCAAAGTCCTTCTGTAGCACCACGTATTAAACGCTTCGATTCTCTTGTGTTCCGGTTTTCCCACAGTCCCTGTTTCACAACCATACAATCCTGTGCTCCATATATGTACTCTAGGAATATTCTTAGATTATGACCAATCTTTGACTCGGCGCCCAAAGAGACACACACACGGAGATTTGCGGACGGACACCGGTGATGTGCGGAAAACTACCTCTTGGTCGGTACTTTGCCACCGTCCCCGCCCCTCAACAGCTATGTCAACGTCGCGCTGGTGGAAACAGAAATCCCTGTGTTAACTTAACTTACGATGCAAGGGCGGGACATAACATGAAGAAGGCAAATTTTTCAAATGCTAGTCCACGTTTTCTAATCTATAAACAAGCAGGAAACATTGTTTGGCATCAGGATATGCCTGACGTAGCATTTAATACACCGTCTGGCTAGGGTCTCCCGTAGGGTGGACCGTTCTCCTGCTGCAGGACTTTCGAGTTGACACCACTTCGGCGACTTGCGTGTCGATCGGGATGAAATGATGATTGGTCGCGGCGGAGGTTCGAGTCCTCCCTCGGGCATGGGTGTGTGTGTTTGTCCTTAGGATAATTTAGGTTAAGTAGTGTGTAAGCTTAGGGACTGATGACCTTAGCAGTTAAGTCCCATAAGAATTCACACACATTTGAACTTTTTTTTCATTTTTTTTTTTTGAAATGATGATGATAAGGACAACACAACATCCAGTCCCTGAGAGGACTAAATCTCCGAGCCAGCCGGGATTCGAACCCGGGCCGTTAGGTGTGACATTCCGTCGCGCTGACCACTCAGCTACCAGGGGCGTAGCAGTTATATGCATCGATCCATACATGTCTTCGTACTATACATATAAAACAAACAAATACTTAGTTCCTCAGTAATTTCTTATGTAGCGTAAGTTTATGCAATAGCAGTTATATTGGAGATTTCAAAATGTTGTATATAAGTGATTCTCTGGGACAATGCTTTCATTTTAAAAGTTAAAACGGAGTTTTAGCTTGTCGAATTAAATTACAGCCGTATTCCACATTGAACTGGAGAAAACTGTTACCATATCGACTATCTGTATATTAACTAGTAGTCTGTAAGTGCAGTTTAGTTTTACAAATGATTACGGAATCTGGACATACAACTCTAGCAATATTTAGTTACGGACTGATGAAAATGTAAACCTATAAGTACTTAAGACTTTCATCCCTATTTGTTTGTATTTACAAACTGCACTAAAATAGTATCTATTGGTCGTCATGCCATGCGAAATAATAATCACAAAACAGAATCGTTTCTTTGCTTTCCTTTAATTAACTGAAGACGTTATTACACGGAATGTGCAATTGCTTTGCAGGTTTTCATGACAGTCGTATTGCTGACATATTACAATCCTAAACTTCACACAAATAACTTCCTGTTGGCAGAAATTTCAGTTACTTCTGATCTTTTTTCAGCTGCAAATTCCTCTGCAATTACGATGTTTATATTCTCTCTCTCCCTGATCTGTTCCATGACATAGTAAGTAATAATTTTATATGAGTCGCAAGAGACATCGTATTTCAGTGAGCTATATATAACTGTTCTTTTGTAAACCATTACATATTATTTTTTCTTTCGTTGTTGTCGAACCGCGCTGCTGCTACGGTCGCAGGTTCGAATCCTGCCTCGGGCATGGATGTGTGTGATGTCCTTAGGTTAGTCAGGTTAAAGTAGTTCTAAGTCTAGGGACTGTTGACCTCAGACGTTAAGTCCCATAGTGGTTAGAGCGATTTGAACCATTCTTCGTTGTTGTCTTTTTGCCAGTCACAGTTAATAATATAACGACAAACGCTTAATCGTTCTTCGACATCTCGCCATCCTAAAATCGTTCTACATTGACGTAACTATTGAGGGTGTGATGGCGGCTGCAAGATACGGAAAGCCTGACACTATAATGTTGGTCGACAGGAAACCCTTTATGTAGCGGTCATATCGGGAAAAAAGTGTACACAGCGGCATAAAAGCGGAGATCCGCAGACACTGCCATCTCTAAGAATGGATGGGTTCCCAAACTACCTGTCATAGGTGGTGTTCGCATAATTCCGTGGCCGCGTTTCTCCGGCGTTCTTTGGTACTAACAACCTTCTTTTGGCCAGGAACGGCCTGTTTGCAAGTGCGAACCAGTTTTTTATGGCCTCCTAGCTTCGGCCGTCTGTTTTGTGTGAAAGGTACCAGAATTCCTTTACTTCGTCTACTTCACAGTCACCAATTTCGATAGTAAGTGTATCGCTAATCTCGTTTCGGGTACTCCTCATTACATTTGTCTTTCTTCGGTTTACTTTCCATTCATATTCTCTACTTATTATACCGTTCGTTCCATTCAACTGGTCTTGTAGTTCTTCTTCACTTCACTGACGATATCAATGTCATCAGTGAATCTTATCATTGACCTACGGTCGCAGGTTCGAATCCTGCCTCGGGCATGGATGTGTGTGATGTCCTTAGGTTAGTTAGGTTTAAGTAGTTCTAAGTTCTAGGGGACTGATAACCACAGCAGTTGAGTCCCATAGTGCTCAGAGCCATTTGAACCATCTTATCATTGACAACCAGTCCCCCTCAGTTTTAGTCCTACTGTTCAGTCATTGCTTTCTCGATGTATAAACTGAAGAGTTGGGGCCAAAGACCGCTTCTCTCTCTTAATCCGAACATTCCGTTCTCGAACTTCCATTCTGATTGTTCCTTCTTGGTTCTCTTACATATTGTATATTACCCGCCTATAGCTAAAGCTTCGTCCTAATTATTCTCAGAATTTTGAACATCTTGCACCATCTTACACTGTCGAACACCTTTTCCATTTCGACAAATACTATGAACAACTCTTGAGTTTTGTACATGCATAGCACACTAGCAATTATTCAGTCTTCTTCTTCTTTTAGTGTTCACCCCTGAGGTTGGTTTGCAGCAGAGCGCTATTCCTCTCTTCTGTCTGCCTTCCTCTTCATTTCCACGTATGTGTTACATCCATCGTCATTCATGATCTGTTGCATGTATGATATCCTTGGTCGCCCCCGCCGATTCCTTCCCTCAATAGCTCCTTCTGCTATTGTTCCAATTATGTTGTGTCGTAGGATGTGCCCTAGAAGTTTGTCTCTTCTTGTCTGGATGTGTCTCCACAGAAATCTGGTTTCCTGTACTCTTCTAAGCACCTCTTAATTTGTTACTTTGTCTGTCCAGCTGATCTTCATCATTCTTCTATAGCACCACATCTCCAGGGCCTCTAGCCGTCTTCTCTCTTCCAATTGTCCGAGTTTCACATCCGTATAGGGCCACACTTCAAAGGAAACCTTTCATGATACGTTTCCTTATTTTCAGACTGATGTTGTTGCTGATGAGTAAGTTCCTTCTCCGATTAAATGCAATTTTGATCTTTTGTATTCTGGTCGCAATTTCCTTCCGGCTTCTACTATCTCTTGTGATTTTGCTTCCCAGGTAAGTAAATTTCTCTATCACTTCCAGCTCCTCTCTTCCAATTCTCATTCTCAGAGGTTCATATTCTGCTTCTGTACTGCATACCATCACTTAAGTTTTTTCTTGTTTATTCTCATTCCATACTGATTGCATAGAATTTTTTCCATTGCTCTGAGGACTTCCTCTAGATCTTCTTTTGTCTCCGTGACTATAGCAATATCATCTGCATAACGTAACGTGTCTATCTTCTGCCCATTAATGTTGATCACCACCTCAGTTGTTTCTCGAACTTGGTCTATAGCTTCCTGGATGTAAGCATTGAATATAAGAGGAGAGAGAGCACATCCTTGCCTTACCCCTTTTCTAATATTTGCTTCTTGTTCCTGGTGACAGTTCCTAATCACTGCCACCTCATTCTTATAGATACTATCACACGGATGTCTTTGTACGTCATTCCACTTTTCCTCAGCGCTCTGAACATCTCTTGCCAGATAACGTTATCAAATGCCTTTTCCATGTCTACAAAGGCAATATAAGTTGGTTTATTTTTCTGTAATTGCTTTTAGATAACGAGTCTCAGTCCTAGAATAGTCTCTCTTTTCCCAATCCCCTTCTGAAACCAAACAGATCTTCACTCAGCATATCCTCCACCTTCTCTTCAAAACTATTTTTATGAGAATTTTTGATGCATGTGATATTAGGCTTAGAGATCGGTACTGTTCGCATTTTGTAGCTGCTGCCTTCTTTGGTATAGGAACAATGATACATTTCTGGAATCTGTCGGTATCTCTCCTGTGTTATAGATGGACCTAATAAGTTTAAGCAGCATCCTTTTCATGCTGTCACCAGCATTCATTATTAGTCCTGCAGGGATGTCATCAATACCCGTTGCTTCGTTGTCCCGTAGTTCTTTTAGAGCTCTGTCAGATTCTTCTTGCAGAATGTCATCTCCCTGGTCATCTCCATCTACTTGTTCTTCACTTCCTATTACTTCCTCCGAAAGAGGTGTTCCGGCACACAACTCCTCTATGTATTCTTTCCATCTCTTCATCACGTCTTCACCAAACAGCATTTTCCCCTCTTTATTTTCTGTTGTGCCTGAGAGTGTTGTTTTACGTTTGTTAAAAAATTGATTTGCTGTTCTGTAGGCTAAATCAGTTCTTCCGTTTTGCATATTTTCTCCGACTTCTCTGCATCTACATCTACATCTACATCCATACTCCGCAAGCCACCTGACGGTGTGTGCCGGAGGGTACCTTGAGTACTTCTATCGGTTCTCCCTTCTATTCCAGTCTCGTATCGTTCGTGGAAAGAAGGATTGTCGGTATGCCTCTGTGTGGGCTCTAATCCTCTGATTTTATCCTCATGGTCTCTTTGCGAGATATACGTTGGAGGGAGCAATATACTGTTTGACTCCTCGCTGAAGGTATGTTCTCGAAACTTCAACAAAAGCCCGTGCCGAGCTACTGAGCGTCTCTCCTGCATAGTCTCCCACTGGAGTTTATCTTTCATCTCCGTAACGCTTTCGCGATTACTAACTGATCCTGTAACGAAGCGCGCTGCTCTCCGTTGGATCTTCTCTATCTCTTCTATCAAGCCTATCTGGTACGGATCCCACACTGCTGAGCAGTATTCAAGCAGTGGGCGAACAAGCGTAGTGTAACCTACTTCCTTTGTTTTCGGTTTGCATTTCCTTAGGATTCTTCCAACGAATCTCAGTCTGGCATCTGCTTTACCGACGATCAACTTTACATGATCATTCCATTTTAAATCACTCCTAATGCGCACTCCCAAATAATTAGTGGAATTTGCTGCTTCCAGTTGCTGACCTGCTATATTGTAGCTAAATGATAAGGGATCTTTCTTTCTGTGTATTCACAGCACATTGCACTTGTCTACATTGAGATTCAATTGCCATTCCCTGCACCATGCGTCAATTCGCCGCAGATCCTCCTGCATTTCAGTACAATTTTCCATTGTTACAACCTCTCGATATACCACAGCATCATCCGCAAAAAGCCTCAATGAACTTCCGATGTCATCCACAAGGTCGTTTATGTATATTGTGAATAGCAATGGTCCTATGACACTCCCCTGCGGCACAACTGAAATCACTCTTACTTCGGAAGACTTCTCTCTATTGAGAATGATATGCTGCGTTCTGTTATCTAGGAACTCTTCAATCCAATCACACAGTTGGTCTGATAGTCCATATGCTCTTACTTTGTTCATTAAACGACTGTGGGGAACTGTATCGAACGCCTTGCGGAAGTCAAGAAACGGCATCTACCAGGGAACCCGTGTCTATGGCCCTCTGAGTGTCGTGGACGAATAGCGCGAGCTGGGTTTCACACGATCGTCTTTTTCGAAACCCATGCTGATTCCTACAGAGTAGATTTCTAGTCTCCAGAAAAGTCATTATAGTCGAACATGAAATTTTATTTCAATTTGTTATAAAAACATTTCTTCAAGAAAATTACTCAGTATCAGCCCATTAATGACAGTGGTCACCCACTCTAAAATGTCTGTGACGCGAATCTATATCGGACGAAAAGAGAAGTATTCGTTGCCGTTAGTTTACGACGCGCTGTTGCAGAGCGACGTGCCGCGCGCGGGAGAAACGGGCCGAGGCAGTGAATGCCGCAGCGGCGTCGTGATTCATTCAGTCCGCCGGCGCGCGAAGGCCGGGTCTATTTGCGTCTCACCACGTCCTCCCATTTCGCACTGCCGACGCCCGGCCTCTTTTGTAAGCTGGTGGGTGCGCGGCGGCGCGGAACAAGAGCGCGACTCATCAGCAGGCGAGCGGCGGCGAGAATAAAAGAAGGTCCGGCTGCGTTTATTATTGCGCGAGCTTTGTGCCCGTCTGAATTCCGGCCGCGGGAGACACTCTGTTGAGTTGTGGAAACGGTAGCCTTGGGTGCGAAGGGAAAGGGAAGGGGCGAACTGTGGAGGGGTGGATGCTGTCCCTCCCTCCCCATGCCACTCCTCACTGTCTCTGTCTCTTTCCCTCTCTCCCTCCCGCCTCTCTCTATCTCTCGCTCCCTTGCATTCCCTCTCTATCTCCCTCCCTGCCTCTCTCTCACTCTCTCTCTCTCTCTCTCTCTCTCTCTCTCCCTCTCTCTGTCGCTTTCCTTGACATTTCGCAGGCCTGCTGCGCCACTCCCTGGCTTCTCGCACTGTCGCTTCAACACACTGCCCGCACACAGCGGCTAAAAGCGCCAACTCGGCGGCTCAGTTGCCTTCAACAGCGACGAAATCCCCGTTTTACACTGCAACGCCAAAGAAACTGATATAGGCATGTGTATTCAGATACAGAGATCTGTAAACAGGTAGAATACGGCGCTGCGGCCGCCAACGCCTATATAAGACAAGTGTCTGGTGCAGTTGTTTGATCGGTTACTGCTGTTGTTATTTCAGGTGGGAGGGCCTCGGCCTGTCCCACCTGAGTAGCGTACAAAATTATGTCTTCTTACGTCGCTAAATGAAACACATCATGCGTGCCTCTGCATGTGTTTGTTTCTACTGACTAAGAAACTATTAGTACTTATTACATCTTCTATGTGCTTACGCAGTGCATATCCATTTCACTGTTTGTGTTGCTACATCTAGACGTACTTCTGCATGTTGTATGTGTGCTGTTACGCTGTATATTTGTGTGCAAGATAGGGTTTCTTTTAACCAGTGCCATAGGCGGGAGGGGAACTCTACAACTTCGAGTCTCGACTCCTCTTATGGAGTATTCTTTAGATGTAATAATTTTCTCGTTGTTTATATTATTCATTTTCCTTTACATTATTTAGTTCTCACACTTAAAATGCCGTTTACATGCAAGAATCAGTCACATATTATGTCTAATCTTCTTGGAAGAGCAGTTGAACGGAATGGACAGTGTCTTGAAAGGAGGATATAAGATGAACATCAACAAAAGCAAAACGAGGATAACGGAATGTAGTCGAATTAAGTCAGGTGATGCTGAGGGAATTAGGTTAGAAAATGAGACACTTAAAGTAGTAAAGGAGTTTTGCTATTTGGGGAGCAAAATAACTGATGATGGTCGAATTAGAGAGGATATAAAATGTAGACTGGCAATGGCAAGGAAAGCGTTTCTGAAGAAGAAGAGAAATTTGTTAACATCGGGTATAGATTTAAGTGTCGGGAAGTCATTTCTGAAAGTATTTGTATGGCGTGTGGCCATGTAATGAAGTGAAACGTGGACAATAAATAGTTTGGACAAGAAGAGAATAGAAGCTTTCGAAATGTGGTACTACAGAAGAATGCTGAAGATTAGATGGGTGGATCACATAACCAGTGAGGAGGTATTGAATAGAATTGGGGAGAAGAGAAATTTGTGGCACAACTTGACTAGAAGAAGGGATTGGTTGGTAGGACATATTCTGAGGCGTCAAGGGAACACCAATTTAATATTGGAGGGCAGCTCGCGTGGAGGGTAAAAATTGTAGAGGGAGACCAAGAGACGAATACACTAAACAGATTCAGAAGGATGTAGGTTGCAGTAGGTACTGGGAGGGGAAGAATCTTGCACAGGATGGAGTAACATGGAGAGCTGCATCAAACCAGTCTCTGAATTGAATACCACGACAACAACATCTTATTTATCTATTTAAGAAGTTATATTCCGTATGTTATTAGTCTGTGTCTGATATTGTTGCGTTCGTGTCATTTTTTTGTCTCTTCACCAGTGCCTATGTCTGATTTTGGGTCCTCCCAAGGATCCTGTAGTTGTGTTTGTTGTGCAAGTGTTCGAGATCTGTCTTATGGAGTTTCTTGTCCTGCAGTGTTCTTGAAAGCTTATCAGTAATGTTGCCTAGAACACATAATTTTTTCGGGTTTCGTAACATTACTTTGAGGTCATTGTATTCTTTTACATGTCTTACACGTGCAAAGAGTAGTAATGTAATGCCACTTTTTTAGGAGAACCACAAGCCCGGCATGTGCACATAGCACTATGGCTAAGAACCACACGATTCATATGTGCTGGCCCGACAGAAAATGAGCCATCCCGCAGCTTGGATCCACATGCTTTTCAGCGTCAGCCGTTTCCCTGTGTTGGAGAAAAACGAGGAAACGCCACTGCCTTTGTTGGTCGTCTTTCTAATCCAGTTGGCCTGAGTCAACGCGTCAGCTGTTTAACTGAAGCATGTCTAGGATGTTTTCCCCTGTTATTTCTCGAGCCTTGTCGTGTCTGCCCCTCTTTACCTAGAATGCCACTGCAAGTCCCCAGAACCGCAAACAAGTCTTCTACGCATGTGTTGCCGAAAGCACCCGACATTCTGGGTAGTACGCACCTCTGACCTCGCCTCGCTGTGTTTCTATGGATCACTAGACACAGACGGAGCGCCCATGCACTTGCCGCAAAGCATTCTATGGCTTCCAAGAGAACTGTGTGATACGTTCGGAGCGTCTTCAAAGATTGTCGGTATTGTGTTGTGTTTATCCTCGTAAGTTTGTGCGTGAGTCTGATCGCTTTGTCAAATGCCAGTCTGGTGTGCACATTGAAAGTAATGCGGCTAATGTGAATATTACCTAGGTAAAAATTGTAAAATTCCTGGTTCCGCACATCAATGGAGTAAATTAGCTGATCAGCTGGATAATGTACACGTTAACGGCTTTTCAGCTTCAGTGGTACAGATACATTATTTATTCAAGTTTATAAGCCAGCATCAGATGCAAACGAAGAGGAAATAGACAAATTACACTAGGAGATTGAGCACGCATACGGAGAATGTGGGAAAGGACAAGTAAGAACTTTAACGATCGGAGACACTGAATTAGCATAGTGGAAAAGGGAATAAGAATCAACGTAGCTGGAGATCATGGAATATAAAGACTAATGAAAGGGGAAAAAATACGGCAGTCTTCTGAGAACGATTTCACCTCTGGATTGCTAATACTGATGCTGGTTATGCACATGGAAAGCTCCAGGTATCAAATATGTGTTGTTATAGTCAAAGATTCAGAAACAACATTAAGATGGAAGAAACATTTCCAGGTGCAGATATTGACACAGATCATAATTTACTCGTAGCAGATATTAGGACAAGATTAAAACCTATTAGGAAAAGATTAGAGACAAAAAATGCGATACTGAAAAATTGAAGACTGACAACTTTACAAAGGAGTACGGTCATTATGTTAAAAATAAATTGGAACACAAGAGCAGAAGACAGTGAAGAGTGGAATACCACTAGAAATACGATGTTGGAAGGATTGAAGATAGAAAGTGGGGAGAACAAGAAAGTGAGCAGAAGAGGAATTAGGAAATAGTGGATAACAGGAAGTATGTTGATAAAGTGGACGAGTGCAGAAAATGGAAAAATGACAACCCTGAAGAAGACAGAAGACAGTACAGAAAACGCAACAATGAACTAAGAAAATTAATTGACTATGCATGAGAGGACTGGATAAAGTAACAATCCGAGGAACAGAAGAATTGTAAAAGAAAGGAAAATTATAAGAAATGTACAAAACTGTTAAATAAACGTGGCAGGTAGACGGTATGCATAGAAGAGGAGAAGGAAGGTTGGCTGGATTATGTGGAGGAGTTATATGATACACAGGCTGATAACACCAGATTGGTTTTGGAAGATCGAGATCCTAAGATTTTGAAATGGAAATTCGAGAAAGCAATGCAAGAGCTATGGGGAAAGAATGCGCTGGGCTTTGACAGAGTAGCATATGAGTCAATGAAAGTCTTAGATTCAAATTCAATAGCCAGGTTGACTGAGGTACTAAACAAAATTTACGACACCGGTATTTGACCTCAAGATCTACTCAAGACCATTATAGTTCCCTTACCTAAAAAGTGCAAAGCAAAAGAATGCGAAGACTGTAGAACAATTTGTTTTATCAGTCATGTTACAAAGGCTGTAGCGAGAGGCATAGTAAAGAGAACTGAAAATAAAATTAAAGAAAATACTGAGCTAGATCAGTTTGGGTTCTACACGGTAAAGGAACAAGAGATACTGTAGGTTGTCTGAGGATTACTGGAGAAAGACTGATGTAAACGAACAAGGTGTGCATTTGTTTCATCGACAGTGTAATAGGACAAGTTACAGGGTAGTTAATGAATACTTCGATACTATTACAAGTTTAGCAGATTGTATACTACCCAATCCACAATATGTAATGGACAAAAGTTAGAAAGTATGGCTCTGAGCACTATGCGACTTAACTTCTGAGGTCATCAGTCGCCTAGAACTTAGAACTAATTAAACCTAACTAACCTAAGGACATCATACACATCCATGCCCGAAGCAGAATTCGAACCTGCGACCGTAGCGGTCACGCGGTTCCAGACTGAAGCGCCTTTAACCGCACGGCCACACCGGCCGGCTAGAAAGTATGGTTTTTCTTTACTTGTATCAGCAAATTAAAGGGTATTGTTCACTTATATACCGAATCAAAACCATTAACATTATTTTAGATCATTTAACTGTAATTAACAAAAAATATAATTTATTAGAAAACCTGCTGTTATGGATTAACATACTGTCGTAAATTTCAGCAAAATTAAGAATTTCATTCTCGTGATTGCATTATTACATTCACGTAGAAATGTTAGGAGAAATATTTATGTCGTAATTATACCAATAATTAATTGGCAAATTTTGCAAATTTCAGCTTATCTAAAAACTGTCTTTTGGAACATTTATGAGCCATCTAATGTATTTAACGTGACTTGTGCAATTTATGTACCATGTCACGTATCATGTCAGTTATAATTAACTTTTTCATAAACGATTCACGAACATTCTGATGTAAACACTATTGATTTTCAGTCATTTTGATACTACGAAATTATCGTACAGAACTTTATAAGAGGTCCGAGCAGATGTAATTTTATGTAAGAGGTCCGAGCAGATGTAATTTCGACGTATTGCTCATGCGCTGCCTGCGATATGCAAGGTATAAGAGAATCCCTGACCAGAGAGCAGTGTTGACTGCAGTACGAACTGTGTAGCTGTAGCAGTAAGTTGTTGCTAGTTGCTAGTCTGCGCTTGTCTGGAGTCTGCTCTGGTCTGGTATAGCGTATCGTGTTGGCTGGGCCGGTCGCGGTGCAGCGATGCCTGAGCCTGAGTATTATTGTACAAGGTAAAAAGCAGCCTCGCGCATATCTAGTAATGTTATCTGAACTCCCATGCAAATCTTTTAAAAATGTCCTAATAATAATCTTTGTCATATAAAGTAATTTTTAACAAGCATTCATTTCAATTTAAAGAATTTACTAATTTCTCCAATCCATGATCATTCCGATTGTTGCAAAAGAAAAATCAGTTGCTTCCTTTCATAAATGACAAATCTATCGGCCAGCATTGCACAGAGCTGTGTCGGGAAAAGTTATTTTAAGAGCAGATAGTTGGAGACTTTATTGAGGTAAGAATTTTTGCTTTTTTATTCAGAATGATCTTACAGGGCCATGACGCAGCACTGCTGTCGTCCAAAATTTACCAGGTTACTGAATTTATTTTTTATTACGAGGTTTAGGAATTTTTCTGCTTCGAGCCTACATTAAATGAGAAAAGAATTTTGTGGGTACATTAAATGGGAACCAATTTTGTTCTGAGGTTACACAAAAATTAGAATCATTAACCAAATAATATTTATTTAAATTTTGTGGGGAGGTTACACTTCGAGACAACCGGCCAGGATCGTACTTCTTTGTGAATCTCTGAGAAGTAGTCATATATCTGCTCTTATTTACTTAAATGTAGTTTGCATCTGGCACAACGCATTTACTAATGTGTCACTTTTTCTATCACAGATCATCGGCAATTTATTGCTCTTTGTTGTAATTGTATGTTCCATTTTTTTTGCTTCGTCGTTGTTTCATTTTTGTGCTTAATTTTGATTTGTGAAAAATGCCGCGAAAAACTGTTAATAGTACATCGCGATGTGCAATGAGTGAAATAGCTGACTCGAATAGTTTGACCGATGATATTTGCGACACTCAGTGTAATAGTGATCATCCCCTAATTACAGATAATCAGTGCATGCCGATCACTTGTAATGATTTTGATCCTAATTATGAACAAACAAATTCAATCATGTCCGCAGTAAATTTAACAATTGATGACGGGGCACGTTCCGATACAATGAACGCTGCTCAGTTTGACACACCCGGTTTTCCAAAATTTGCATAGTGAACAGTTAAATTTTTCTCATGAAGATGAACAATGTAGTCAAAATACGTCAGATTTATTTGATTCTGAGGTAGTGACTAATAATGCACATTCAATTGGCGAACCTGTTCACGAATCATAGAAACACCAAATGGTTACACAAAACGCGACAATAGCAGATAGAGCATCACACAGCACAGAGATTACAGTAGCTAATTTTGGCATGGATCGAGTTAGCATTAATGCTACAACTTAATGAAAATTTCAAACAGTCGAAGAAAGAACAAGACAACAATCACAAACAACTTAGTGAAAATCTCAAACAACAAATTAATGAAATTAATGAAAAACAAGATAACAATTCCAAACAGTTGAATGAAAAACTCGACAACCTAAATGAACAGAACCAACAACCTAGTGAACAGATGACAGCCGTTGCCGTGCAATGTCACGATACAAAAGAACAATTACGTGAGGAAACTAAGGCTTGTGGTAGGAGCAGTAGTGAAGAAATTAGATCTGTGGCACAAGAATTAAATAATACCCATGCAGCTACAACTAAATTACTTAGAGACGAAATTAGTGCAGTCGCTAAACAATGTTCTGAGAACGCAACACAGTTACGCGACGAGTTTAAATTAATGTCAGCAGAACTTTCACATACAGTGGATGCAAAAGTAAACACGAAATTTGACCAACAGAACAGCCAAATTGACGAACGTTTTAATCACCACCTACAAAACAGTGAAACGCGTTACCGTAAATTTATACAGGAACAGAATAAAGTAAAGCAACAAGTCATGGAGTCAATTACTGCACAGAGACAGGAAGATAAGCGTAAATTGTTTACGAGAGCAAAAACATACGTAGACAACAATATTGTTACAGTATCAGACGAAATTAATACTGTCAAACAGTTGAACACCGAATTACATGAAGAAATCTCTGATCTTAAAACAAAAACAGACACACACACAGTAGACTTTCAGACAGAGACCGACAGACTTGAACAATTAGAACTAATACAGGATCCCGATGCCATCAAAGCAGACGTTAAGAAATTAAACAAAACCACACATAAAATACAAAAACAAATTAATGCTTGTGATACTAAAAACGACGATCAGGTAAAAGCACTGACTGAAAAATATGATGAATTGGCCAGTCGTGTTGACGTTATCGAAAGTAATAATGAGATCAAATCAGACGATACTTCACCTGTTTCGTTTAATCAAACACCCGAATTCCAAAATTTGCAGCAGACGATCAGTGAGATAGGTTTGTCCAATAATACATTACGTAGAAAATTATCAACTTTACAGCAAGAAGTGACAGAGATGAAAAATGTTTCAGCCTTTAACACATCACAGCATACGCCACTTTGCGAACATTTGTCAGACTCACACAGCCAGTATAATTTAGGTAATTTACAGAGAGTATGTGAGTTAGATTCCGAACAGTCACAGACAAACAGATTATCATACAATCCTGAACCTGTTCAGGTATACAGAGACGATAATTTTGATTACAAGCACTTTCTATCCGTGAGAAAATTTAAAGTTTTTAAAAATGACAGAACACAGATCCACCCCTTGGACTGGATACAACAATTTAGCTTTGCTTTTCCACCGACTTGGCCCGTAACACACAAACTTGAATTTATTTGCAGTTTTTTGGAAGGCGAACCGGCAACTCGTATGAGACTGATCGCGAGACAATGCTATTCGGTAGAAGAATTTCAGAATGCTTTTCTGTCAGCGTATTGGTCGAAGACCACACAGCGCGGAATCAAGGATCAATTAATTAGTTTACCGAATTATGAGAACTCAAATTTTTCCACTGTCACGCAATTTTTTGAACACATGGTCCAACAAAACCAGTACTTAAGTGAACCATACAGTGAATCTGCACTTATTCAATTATGTATTTCTAAATTACCACGATCATTAAGAGTGTCTCTTTTAACGGGTCAGCAGAAGGAAAATATTTCGGCATTCAGAGACCTGTTACAGCTTTTAGAAGTGCAGCAATCGGATTATTCCTTTATAAACAAAAATTTTTCATATAATAACCAAGGTCAACAAACATACTGCAATTACGATCAGCCACGCTATTTCAATAGCAAAGGTAATAGATGCTACAGGAACGACAACCACCAGAACTTTAATAACAGACAAAATTTTAATTATCGGTATCGTCAAAATTATCAGCAACAGGAACCACATTTCATCTACATCTACATTTATACTCCGCAAGCCACCCAACGGTGTGTGGCGGAGGGCACTTTACGTGCCACTGTCATCACCTTCCTTTCCTGTTCCAGTCGCGTATGGTTCGCGGGAAGAACGACTGTCTGAAAGCCTCCGTGCGCGCTCTAATCTCCCTAATTTTACATTCGTGATCTCCTCGGGAGGTATAAGTGGGGGGAAGCAATATATTCGATACCTCATCCAGAAACGCACCCTCTCGAAACCTGGCGAGCAAGCTACACCGCGATGCAGAGTGCCTCTCTTGCAAAGTCTGCCACTTGAGTTCGTTAAACATCTCCGTAACGCTATCACTGTTACCAAATAACCCTGTGACGAAACGCGCCGCTCTTCTTTGGATCTTCTCTATCTCCTCCGTCAACCCGATCTGGTACGGATCCCATACTGATGAGCAATACTCAAGTATAGGTCGAACGAGTGTTTTGTAAGCCACCTCCTTTGTTGATGGACTACATTTTCTAAGGACTCTCCCAATGAATCTCAACCTGGTACCCGCCTTACCAACAATTAATTTTATATGATCATTCCACTTCAAATCGTTCCGCACGCATACTCCCAGATATTTTACAGAAGTAACTGCTAAACAATTGGTAACAATAGAGGTTTTTCCCAACAACAGCGACAAAACCAGCCGGTTAGGATACCTAACCAACAATGTAATGTGCAAGGTCAACCAAGCTTTAATGTTTCGCCGCCTACACGTATCGCGTCGGCTCCACCAAATAGTAACGCACCGCAACAAAGAAATAACTACGTACAGAAAACACACCATTTCAACTCATATCGCAATGCACCGTATAGAAATGACTATCATGACAGACGTAAAAGTAATGAGCACAGTTTTCAGCGTACGTTTAATAACAGTCGGTCTTACTAGCAACAAAATCATCCGCAACAACAGGTTATCATGAATGAACCAGACAGTAGATATCATCCCGAACGTAATACGTCAGGATGAAATAACAGAACAGTACAAATAGTTGAAATCCCACAACATCATCCCGAAAATAACAGCACGTCAGAAAGGATTTGACTAGATACAGTACAGGTTGCATCTTCCTGCAACGCAAGCAATACTTTTGACACAGAGAATTTTGTTAACGAAAATGTTATTACTTTTGACGACATCCCAGACACTCTTTTGCAGGAAAAACCAGTTATCCAAAAAACCATTTCCCACCCTGTCATTGAAGTAAAGATTAGATCGTCCAAATTTTCAGCGGTAGTCGATTCTGGATCACCTATGTCAGTTATAAATGAGGAAACTTTCAACGAATATAACAAAGAGAATACCTATCCTAGGCTACCATTGGGCAAAATTAAAGTAAAAGGAGCAGTATCTGGTAAAGGAGTAGATGTAAAATTACAGACACATTTATCATTTTGTATTGCAGGTCATACATTTCACTCAAATTTTTGGATTGTTCCCTTATTGACAACAGACGTTATTTTAGGTACGAATTTTCTGGTACAACATGACGCAATTATTGACTTTCAAAATTCCTATTTAATGTTAAAGGATGAAAATGTACAACTAGCATTAGAATTTCAGCGCTCTTTATCTGCAGAAGAACAAACAATTAATCGTACAGAGGTCATTTCCGCATCACGTAACATAGACTGTCATCCCACATTGTTCACAGATACGTACGTACACTACTATAATGCTCCAGACGAAGCCGACTATGACGTCATACAGATGATTTCTGATAAAGTTAAACAGAGCAGTGCAAACACAGACGACGAACGCACGCAACTACGCAAAATTCTTTTACAGCAAGCTCCAGTTTTTGACAACGTCCCTGGTACTATGTCCGGTTTTATGTATGAATTTGAAGTTAAACAGCACGACACATTTAAAGCCAAACGTTATCCCATTCCGTATATTCACAGAGAACAAGTTAAGAAAGAATTGCAAGCTATGCTTGACCAAGGAATTATTGAACCGGCAGTTAGTCCGTACATAAACCCGCTCCATATGGTTAAAAAAAAGGATGGTTCACTTCGCCTCGTACTTGATTTGCGTCACATCAATGACATTATTATTAATGAAACAGATCGCCCACAGACACTAGAAGAACTTCTACTGAAATTTCATGGTACTCCTATTTATTCCACATTAAATTTGAAATCGGGATTTTGGCAAATTCAGCTCCATCCGAACTGCAGAAAGTACACAGCTTTTCTCTGTTTTGGTGACTGTTATCAATTTTGTAAATTACCGTTCGGTTTAACTATTTCTTCAGCAACATTTATTCGCGGTTTGAATACTATACTTCCGACATAATCAAAAGACAGATCACAACGTATGTAGACGACATTCTTATTGCAGAAGCCAACTGGTCTGAACACAATCTGATTCTTGAACAACTGTTGCAAACTTTTCGTGCACAAGGACTCACAGTTAATCTTAGTACATCGCACTTTGACAAAACTTCTATAAAATTTCTTGAACACGTAATTTCAGCAGAAGGCATTGCGCCTGACCCGGAAAAACTTCAAGCTTTACGTGACATTACTATTCCTACGACGAAGAAACAACTACGCAGCTTTTTGGGTTTAATTAACTTTTTTCGTAAATTTATTCATTACTCTGCTTTAGACACCCCTAGATTATGTCAATTGACGGGTAAAAACACTATTTGGTCCTGGGATAGCCAAGCACATTCTGAATTTGTCAATCTGAAAGAAACTTTGTTGAATGCACCACTTTTATCACATCCAGATCTTAATAGAAATTTTTCCATTGCCACCGACAGTTCTAACACCGCTTTAGGCGTACACATTTTTCAGGAAATTGAAGAAGATGGTACTACAGTAATTAAAAACATCGCCTTTGCGAGTCGCATTCTGTCACCTGCTGAACGCAATTATTCTGTCACAGAACTTGAAACATTATGTGTTGTATGGGCATTTACGAGATTTCGGCATTTTCTTTATGGAAGACATACGGCCGTTTACACAGATCATAGAGCTATACAGTTTTTAATTTCCGCTAAATTTACACACGACAGATTAAGCAGATGGAAACTTTATTTACAGGAATTTAATTTTACAATAGTTCACATTCCCGGTACACAAAATATTGTAGCAGACGCACTATCCCGTTCTCTCAGCAACAATCAGCAAGACATCGCAACCAACTTCTGCAAAGAAAATTTCAGCGTCATGTATATTCAACAAGTTGCATTTGAAAATTTCATTTCGTCGTCATTACAAGACATAGCACAAGAGCAGAGTAAAGACAACGTATGGAAAGAAATTAAACACCTTTGGCAAGATAGGAATAATGTTACCATTAGAAACCATTATACTGTACGCAATAATATTCTGTTTCGCCGCTCCCACCCTGACAGCAACAATTGGTTATTATGTATTCCTGACGAGCTTGTTAACAAATTAATTTGGTATACTCATTTAAGTTATGCACATTACGGAGCCAGAAAATGTTTTCTTATACTGAGACAGAACTGTTATTTTGCCAACATGGAGAAACGTATTCGACGAGTTTTAGCGTCATGTAAAATCTGCCATAAAGCTAAGTCAGATACGACTTCACATATTCCTCCATTACATCCCATTGTACTTGTTAAATTGAGACACATGGCCGCTGTAGATATTTTTGGTCCGATTCCCAGAACTAATAGAGGTTTTTGCTACATCTTTGTCACTGTTGAATTCACTTCGAAATTTGTTACCTTCACTCCGTTACGCAAAGCTACTGCTAAATCTGTTTCAAATACATTTCTAAAACATTTTTTATTTCATGTAGGGCATGTATTGAAAGTAATTTCCGACAATGGATCACAGTTTCGATCTGCTATATGGACACGTATGTTACGAGCTAGAAACATTTCTCCGATCTATGTATCCAAGTATCATGCTTCATCGAACCCTTATGAACGACTAATGAAAGAAATTGGTAAACTGTGTAGAATATACTGCCAAAAAAACATATTGATTGGGACACACAGATACTGTCATTCCAGGATGTAATTAACTCCATACCAAATGAATCTACTATGCTATCTCCGACTGTTATAATGAAAAATGTAGAACCACCTAACAAAATTAAAGAATTAGTATCCTTTCCTACATCTCGTCGACCACGACGCCATGAAATAATTGACATTGCGCTGAACAACATCAAACGTGCCGCAGAGCGCCAGAGAAGACAGCAAAAACAGGTTTGTACACGCTGTGACTTTCACATTGGACAGAAGATATTAGTACGTACACACTATTTATCCAATAGAGGAAAGAGTAGATGTAGTAAATTTGAGCTTCTATACGCAGGTCCATATCGAATTCGCAGCATTCCTCACCCCAATGTAGTACACGTCGAAACTCTGAGAACCAGAAAAAGTAAAGGCAATCACCATGTCTCCAATATTAAACCCTTTATTGAATGAACATACTTTATGATTTATCACACTGTAATGCCATTTCCTGATTTTTATATGACCAATGATACAATTATATTTGTGTGACTACTTACTGATGATTATCATATTTTTTCCTGGCAAGTGCCCGGCAAGGTAAGGTTAGGAGGTCGCTATACCAGACTGTGCACATTTTTCCATTTTTCTTGTAGTTATGATTGTTTTCCTGTTTTGTTTGTATGCACTACGAAATCTTTAAGATATAACAAACACCAGTTGACTTTGACATTTTTCCTTATGATATCTCAACATCGTGACTATTTTACATTTTTTTTGCTAATACATTATGATACTCTGTGTACATTTTTGCACCTGAACACTGTCTATGTTTTCGACATAATACGTTTTCTGTCATGCTATGCTGTATGCTTATATAACTAGAAACAAGTTTTTATTTAATGGGTATATGATTTAAATGCAAGATATTAATCCTTATTCATCATTTTCAGAAAGCAATAACGTGTAAAAGAAATAAATTAAACAAACCACAGTGGATTACTATGAAATGGAATTTCACCTTCGGAATGAACGAAAGAAGATGCAATACCTCGTCACGAAGAGTAAATGGATCAGAATTAACAAGCATTAACAAGAATATACTATACACATCGTATGATACCAGTCTTAACTAATTTTTTCTTTCAGAATGCGAGGCGATTGATGCAGGCTGTCAGACAGAACTACACATCTTAGTTTTAGTGATGAAATATGCTAGAAATAAGAAACTCTATACTATGAATAGTTGTATGAAGTAAATGGTAATATGAATAATGAATAATGAAGTGTCTTTTTTGCAGATGATAATGAATGATGATGAATAGTGATGAAGAATATGCTAATATGAACAATGAAGTTTTTGTTTGCAGGTGGTGATAGTGATAAAATTTATATGGCCACTTAACGCACTACTTTTAAGTTTTTCTTTGCAGATGAGAATAATGATAAAGTTTATATATTTACAGTTACTTAAGAAATGCTATGTAGTTATTTAAGTATTTGTTGCAGTTCGTTTTGACAGTATGTCTTATGTCGCATGGTTTAATGACAGAATGTTTTGGAAAGGACAGCTAGAGTACATACATACTGAGTAAATGTTTCATTACCTGTTAATTCGAAATTCACTACTTTTCAGCATATTATGCATTTCTTCTTTCAGCTTAATAATCCATTTTGTATTTTTTCTAGGAGAAGTTATTCATGAAATTAATGTGCTATAAACAGTTAGTCATTAAACCTGTTCTAGTACTTGCTTTTTTTTTACCCATTTGTGTGTGTCATTCATGAATGTGAACACATATACTCTACTTGTTTCATAACCTTGCTACAGCTGACTCACGACGAATGACGTTACCTATCCTCATTTGCAGCAATAAGTCAAAAGCAAATATTGTTATGCCCCAGCAATTAATTATCGATCCCAATGCAATGCATTGCTAGCACAAAAAAATGTGTTACCAGTCCCAAATAATGCTACCAGTTTAAGAGAGTTCTGAGTAATACTGAATGATGTTTTCTAACCACAGACCTTGAGTAATAGTTACAGTGTGTTACATTTTTAAATATCTCGTATGTCACTTGAATGATGAGTTCTGAGTAATACTGAATGATGTTTTGTAACAATGTATAAATGTTATGCCAATAATTTCTGTAAATAATATTTTTGTTATACTTTATAAATGCTATGCCAATAATTAACTCTCATTTTGAATGATGACTTCTGAATAATACTGAATAATGTTTTATAAAACTATATGAATACTTTGTAATTGGCCAATGAATGCCACAGTTTCTTATATTTTAAATTTGTCATATGTCACTTACATGCTATTATATATGAATACCAGTAGCTTGATGCTACACTCATTAACTCTTGTTTTGAATGATGACTTCTGATGGTTTGTAACTGGCCAATGAGTGCCAATGATGACTATAACTAGATGAATTATGTTAATGCTATGCCATTAATTAACTCTTGTTTTGAATGATGACTTCTGATGGTTTGTAACTGGCCAATGAGTGCCAATGATTACTACAATTAGATGAATTATGTTAATGCTATGCCATTAGTTAACTGTTGTTTTGAATGATGACTTCTGAATAATGCATAAAAATGTTTAGTAACTGGCCAATGAGTGCCAATATTTACTGTCATCAGATGACTTATGAATAATGTTCTGTAATACTCCATACATAGTACAGAAATATTTAGTAACTAGGCAATGAGTGCCAACAATTAGTGAAATCGGTTGATAGATTAGTGTAATTCTCAATGATGACTAGTATAAGACTTAATGTCCTTCACCTTCTGACCTAATTACCAGAAATTACTGCAATATCCGTTTGTCCTGTCTATCCTTATGATCATGGAGCACCATATTTGGTTTTTGCACTAATTCTACGTTGGTGAAAGAGTGTGGTGTTGACACATCATGCTGTCCACAACCTTGAATGATGGAGATGTTATTATGGTCCCACTGTTTGGTGTACCTAATGTACTACCAAAATGATAACATTGAATATTAACACGACATTTCAGTGTCTTGGCTACACTGATTAATACTTCAGTGAAGAGAACTTCAGATTGTCTCACTTGGTGTTGTGCTTCTGTAGAGAGATATGGACTTTCAGTGCAGCTGCGTGCAACCTACTGTGCTACAACCATGATGCAATCCTTCCCTTTCCTATACTAGTTCTTGTAAAATGGTAGAATTATATACAGTGCGTGTGCACTTTATGTCATTTGTTAATATGTTTTGTACTCATTGCGTATACTAGTTCTTGTAAAATGGTAGGAATATATACAGTGCGTGTGCACTTTATGTCATTTGTTAATATGTTTTGTACTCATTGCGTATACATTTTGTGATTTCTTGATATGTTCTGTACTCAGTGCATGTGCACTCTATTTCATTTTATGTTCTGCACTTATATATATGTATATACTCTGTGACTGTAAACTTAGTTAATTAAGAAAAATTTGTTGCTCATGGCAAGTCCAATTGACTCACCATCGCTGCCAAATTTTTGCCCCCCCCCCCTCCCCCCCCCCCCCCCCAGTGGAGGGTTATGTAAGAGGTCCGAGCAAATGTAATTTTATGTAAGAGGTCCGAGCAGATGTAATTTCGATGTATTGCTCATGCGCTGCCTGCGATATGCAAGGTATAAGACAATCGCTGACCAGAGAGCAGTGATGACTGCAGTACGAGCTGTGTAGCTGTAGCAGTAAGTTGTTGCTAGTTGCTAGTCTGCGCTTGTCTGGAGTCTGCTCTGGTCTGGTATAGTGTATCGTGTTGGATGGGCCGGTCGCGGTGCAGCGATGCCGGAGCCTGAGTATTATTGTATAAGGTAAAAAGCAGCCTCGCGCATATCTAGTAATGTTATGTGAACTCCCATGTAAATCTTTTAAAAATGTCCTAATAATAATCTTTGTCATATAAAGTAATTTCTAACAAGCATTCATTTCAATTTAAAGAATTTACTAATTTCTCCAATCCATGATCATTCCGATTGTTGCAAAAGAAAAATCAGTTGCTTCCTTTCATAAATGACAAATCTATCGGCCAGCATTGCACAGAGCTGTGTCGGAAAAAGTTATTGTAAGAGCAGATAGTTGGCGACTTTATTGAGGTAAGAATTTTTGCTTTTTCATTCAGAATGATCTTACAGGGCTATGACGCAGCACTGCTGTCGTCCAAAATTTACCAGGTTACTGAATTTATTTTTTATTACGAGGTTTAGGAATTTTTCTGCTTCGAGCCTACATTAAATGAGAAAAGAATTTTGTGGGTACATTAAATGGGAACCAATTTTGTTCTGAGGTTACACAAAAATTAGAATCATTAACCAAACAATATTTATTTAAATTTTGTGGGGGGGGGTTACAACTTTTACCTGAACTTCCGTTTTGGCATTTTTTACTGTACCTCAATTAATGTCAGGAACAAAATCCAACGTGAAATCAAGGTGTAATTAATGATAGGTATTTTTATTTTAACTGCATAACCAGATTTTCACACAAATGTCAAACAGCAATATTTAGAAATGTATTCAGAGTCAATCATGATTTATATATTGTCTTTAAAACATTACTACCAGTTTGCTGCAATTCATGAACTTCTCGTTATAAACCAGTAATTGTTATTGTTTTTGACAGTAGGCCAAAGAAGATAGTTAAGATACGGTATATATTGAGCGGATCAAAGCACTTACAGACAGTCGCAGTTTGGCCAATATCACGACGGAAAGACTGTAACAGTTGCTGTTTTATCAGTCATTTTGGTAAGAAAACGGTTCATGTGTGAACATTTTTGCAAACGCTTTCGGAAAATACATCATGTTAAAAGGATTCATTAGTCTGTTGGAAAATATTATTTTAACATCCAAGTTTTCGTCAGGTCCGAAATCCAGGCAAATCCGCAATATACATCCCCTAATGCCCTTTTTTGGTGGAGGAGCATCTACGGTTCAAAGCTAAGTATTCCACTACATCACTCTCATACTAAGATGAATCTTTCGTAATGAGAAGTATTTTAGCCATAACTGCAGTTGGAGTAACATTAGATCTGGGAAAATGCTTACGATTGAGTCAACTGGAGTATACTGCTGAGAAATTTAAAAAATGTGGTTATAGGCAGGAAAGATAGAAGGTTAATAGAGGAGATGTATACAAACCAAAAAATGGCAGAGTAGGGAATGAAGGGACGGAAGAGATGAGCACTGGAATGTGTGTGAGGCAAGGATGCTCACTGTCACCGTAGTTATTCAATGTATGTGGAGAAGAAGTGATAGGTAAGGTCAAAACTGATACAAGAAGCAATTTTGGTAAACATTTTTGGAAACAGTGATCAATAGAGTATTATACTTTAACTAAAGTTCAGTCTTGATCACAACTCTTATGTCTCAATAACATAGGTGAGCGGTTTCGGTTATATTTATATAACCATCTTCAGACCCATGGTTTCCTTGGAGGATGGTAGGCGGAGCTCTCCTCAGCTGATCAGTTGACTTCGTAACAGCTGTGGAGAACTCCGCCTACCATCCTCCAAGGAAGCCGTGGGTCTGAAGATGGTTATATAAATATAACCGAAACCGGTCACCTATGTTATTGAGACATAAGAGTTGTGATCAAGACTGAACTTTAGTTAAAATATGTTACAAGAGGCATTGAAATTGGAGGAGAACGGAAGAAAACTATCAAATACACGGATGAGCAAGTAGTGCTGGCGGAATCAGAAGAGGAGCTACTGAAGATGTTGAAGAGTATTGCAAGAAAGGGCAAGGACTATGGAATGAAGGTAAATATAGGAGAGACCAAAGCGATGAGATAAGGAAGAAGGAAGCTCCTGTTAACATATTCCTAGATGGAAAAAAAGAACACGTAAAATCCTTTCTGTATCTAAGAATCTTGAAGACATGGATTGAAAGCTGTGCAGAAGAAATAAGGAGGAGGGTGTACCTGTATATGGGAAAGACAGCATTTGAAGAGGTGAACCCGTTACTAGCATCCAGAAGCATTAAAATGTAGATGGGGAAACGGTTTGCTAAATGTTATATCTGGAGTTGAATGTTATACAGCAGTGAATCAAAGACAGTTCTTAGCTCCGGAAAGGCTCAAAATCATGAAAAGTTAAATTTTTACTTTTTTGCGTTTTCTGAATCTGCAGACTATTACCTTTTAACAGATATATAATTTATTCAATTCCGAAGACTACAACTATTTTTAAATTTTTTTTGAAATGTGTTCTACATGGGCTCGACCCACTGTGGCGCTGTTAAACTGCTGTCAAATGGTGTTATTATTAACGTCCGTGTTCATCAGGTACATTTTAGTGATGTGAGATAAAGTATGTGTTGTGGCTAACCTATTTTCAGAGACTTAGCAGCACCTCAACTGTTGAAAAAGTGTATTCACCGAAAAACTCAAAACCCCAATGAAAGTGTAAATAGTGTTATATGGTCGAGAATCCCCAAGACTGTATTTGTTGGAATAGAAACACTTCACTTTGGTGTGTATGATGCTGTTGCGACTTTCAATGATGGCAACATTGTAAGGTGCAGGGTATTTAGAAATATGGGAATGAAGATAGGTTCTAACATGGTACGAGCGATGCTTGCTTTAGACAAGGAACGCCTTCGAGCTGCAGACAGGGCTGTAAAGAGTCTAGAAATACAAGCAAGAGTAAACAGGAAGAGGAACAAGAGGAAGCTGGAGGAGGAGTTTGCAGAGGATGAAGATAATCCATCCTATGGACCTGGAATGCACTAAAAAGTTAATCCAATCTTTGTCGCTCGATTCCCAAAACTTTTATTTTCTCATACTAATTACATATTTTCTAAGGATCTTCCAAACATATTTGTTTCAAACTTTCAGTAAATGTTACACAGTACCTTCTGTATAATTTAACACAGCCTTTTTCCAAAAAACTGTATATTTTTGAATATATAAATAAAAAATTGCAAAAAAATGTTGTGAATTTTCATTACAATTGAAAAAAAAATCATCTTTAATAACTGAACTAAAATTTTGTGAAATCCCTGTGTTAAGTTGTAGCCCATATTCCAATAAATAATCTGTAAAAAGTTCAACTTCCTACCTCAAATACTTTCTGAGGAAAGATGTAATTTATAAGCGTTATTTTAACATTGCAAGTATAGGGCATTCCGGAGCCCCTTAAGAAGAAAGAAGAAAGGTATTTAAAAGTTTTGAAATGCGGCAACGGAGATAAATGCTTAAGGTGAAGTGAACTGACACACTCAAGAATGAAGGAGTAATGAAGAAAATGGGGAAGAAAGAAGATTATTGGAAGTAGTCATAAAGAACAAGAAATCATGGCTGGAACATATACTGCACGGGAATTGTCTGCAGCAAAGTATTATATAGGGAAAAGTGGAAGCAATGAGAGGAAGAGGTAAGGAGAGAATTGCTGGACGGCATTAGAAGAGGACGAACGTACGAGGTGATGAAGGGAGATGCTTTGAACAGGACACGACGGAGAGCCTCCAGTCGAAACCTGTTGTAAGACGACACGCTAAAGGAGAAGAACATTTTACACCGCCTTCTGGGGAACAACCGCGCAGGAGGCGGATAGAAGGTTGGAAAGTCCGACCGTGGAGCGAATATCATTTTTTTCTGACATTGTTGAATACTGGGATTCATCTGAAAATTTAAAATGGACGAAGTGTTGAACAAAGAGATTTTAATTTTTTATTCAATTTCAGAAACAAAATCCGTGAGTCTAAACAAAATTTTATCGACCTTGTACAATATTTTAGCTACATTGAAATACCGAGAAGTGTCGCTCCTGTAGTGCTGACATAAACTAACATAGCAATTTGCAACACGTGATGAATCTGGAGGGTCACATCCCGTGTTTATCGTATCTGGCACATTATCATCAGAATTGAGAATATTCACTTCTCCAGCTGGGTGATGCCGTTCGACTCCAGTAGTAGTATTTCACTCTCTTCATGCAAAATATCCTGATCCAGTTCGTTTTCGGGTATTTCCGAGTCTGTGTAGTGTTCTGCCACTGACAGATCGTTTCCGTCAAGAATATGTGAACCACCAGAGTCGAATTCAGAGTCTCCAGAAATCATCTGCATAACTCGTCTGCTTCTGTTAAACAGTTCTTCAGATAATTTTCCAGCCATTGAACTCTGCATCCTGAGTAAGATGCCAATATAAGCTAGGACTTCCTTTTTTAAAGCAATTAACGAAACGAGTTGTAAAAAGAGTAGCTATACGTATTCACGAACTAGCAATCAGAAAACCACAGTAAAATGAATGATCCACAATAAAAGAAATCAAAACTGATACTATGGAAAATACTTACCTATGTGCAATAAATATTTCAGACGAGTAAAACTATATTTCACAAAGAAAGAGCAACACACTAAAAGGAACCAAAACCGTACCGCTGCTGAGCCGGCCCGTGTGGCCGAGCGGTTCTAGGCGCTTCAGTCCGGAACTGCGCTGCTGCTACGGTCGCAGGTTCGAATCCTGCCTCGGATATGGATGTGTGTGATGTCCTTAGATTAGTTAGGTTTAAGTAGTTCTGACTCTAGGGGACTGACGACCTCAGATGTTAGGTCTCATAATGCTCAGAGCCATTTGAACCGTACCGGTACTGAAAGTAAGTAATTAGATTGCTGTGATTTCATGAACAAACTTATTCAGTCTAAATTCCTCTAAGCAAACTTACTAAAACCTAAATTAAGCTGTGGGTTAGTCGGGTAACTGAAAAAGTCGTGTAAAAGAGCTTAAACAATAAGTTGGATTGTCCACATGTATATCTACACCTACATCTACATCCATACTCCGCAAGCCACCTGACGGTGTGTGGCGGAGGGTACTTTGAGTACCTCTATTAGTTCTCCCTTCTATTCCAGTCTCGCATTGTTCGTGGAAAGAAAGATTGTCGGTATGCCTCTGTGTGGGTTCTAATCTCTCTGATTTTATCCGCATGGTCTCTTCGCGAAATATACGTAGGAGGAAGCAATATACTTCGTGACTCCTCGGTGAAACTTCAACAAAAGCCCATACCGAGCTATTGAGCGTCTCTCCTGCATTGTCTCCCACTGGAGTTTATCTATTATTTCCGTAACGCTTTCGCGATTACTAAATGATCCTGTAACGAAGCGCGCTGCTCTCCGTTGGATTTTTTATATCTCTTCTATCTACCCTATGTGGTACAGATCCCACACTGGTGAGCAATATTCAAGCAGTAGGCGAACAAGTGAACTGTACGCTACTTCCTTTGTTTACGGATTGCATCTCCTTAGGATTCTTCCAATGAATCTCAGTCTGGCATCTGCTTTACCGACGATCAACTTTATATGATCATTCCATTTTAAATCACTCCTAATGCCTACTCCCGGATAATTTTGGAATTAACTGCTTCCAGTTGCTGACCTGCTATATTGTAGCCGAATGATAAAGGATCTTTCTTTCTGTGTATTCGCAGCACATTACACTTGTCTACAATGAGATTCAATTGCCAATCCCTGCACCATGCATCAATTCGTTGCAGATCCTCCCGCATTTCAGTACAATTTTCCATTGTTACAATCTCTCGATATACTTCAGCATCATCTGCAAAAAGCCTCAGTGAACTTCCGATGTTGTCCACAAGGTCATTTATGTATATCGTGAATAGCAACGGTCCTACGACGCTCCGCTGCGGCACACCTGAAATCACTCTTACTTCGGAAGACTTCTCTCCATTGAGAATGACACGCTGCGTCCTGTTATCTAGAAACTCTTCAATCCAACCACACAATTGGTCTGATAGTCCATATGCTCTTACTTTGTTCATTAAACGACTAGGGGGAACTGTATCGAACGCTATGCGGAAGTCAAGAAACGCAGCATCTACAGGGTGTTTCAAAAATGACCGGTATATTTGAAACGGCAATAAAAACTAAACGAGCAGCGATAGAAATACACCGTTTGTTGCAATATGCTTGGGACAACAGTATATTTTCAGGCGGACAAACTTTCGAAATTACAGTAGTTACAATTATCAACAACAGATGGCGCTGCAAGTGATGTGAAAGATATAGAAGACAACGCAGTCTGTGGGTGCGCCATTCTGTACGTCGTCTTTCTGCTGTAAGCGTGTGCTGTTCACAACGTGCAAGTGTGCTGTAGACAACATGGTTTATTCCTTAGAACAGAGGATTTTTCTGGTGTTGGAATTCCACCGCCTAGAACACAGTGTTGTTGCAACAAGACGAAGTTTTCAACGGAGGTTTAATGTAACCAAAGGACCGAAAAGCGATACAATAAAGAATCTGTTTGAAAAATTTCAACGGACTGGGAACGTGACGGATGAACGTGCTGGAAAGGTAGGGCGACCGCGTACGGCAACCACAGAGGGCAACGCGCAGCTAGTGCAGCAGGAGATCCAACAGCGGCCTCGGGTTTCCGTTCGCCGTGTTGCAGCTGCGGTCCAAATGACGCCAACGTCCACGTATCGTCTCATTTGCCAGAGTTTACACCTCTATCCATACAAAATTCAAACCCGGCAACCCCTCAGCGCCACTACCATTGCTGCACGAGAGACATTCGCTAACGATATAGTGCACAGGATTGATGACGGCGATATGCGTGTGGGCAGCATTTGGTTTACTGACGAAGCTTATTTTTACCTGGACGGCTTCGTCAATAAACAGAACTGGCGCATGTGGGGACCTGAAAAGATCCCTTGTTGCAGTCCCATCGTCCCTGCATCCTCAAAAAGTACTGGTCTGGGCCGCCATTTCTTCCAAAGGAATCATTGGCCCATTTTTCAGATCCGAAACGATTACTGCATCATGCTATCTGGACATTCTTCGTGAATTTGTGGCGGTACAAACTGCCTTAGACGACATTGCGAACACCTCGTGGTTTATGCAGGATGGTGCCCGGCCACATCGCACGGCCGACGTCTTTAATTTCCTGAATGAATATTTCGATGATCGTGTGATTGGTTTGGGCTATCCGAAACATACAGGAGGCGGCGTGGATTGGCCTCCCTATTCGCCAGACATGAACCCCTGTGACTTCTTTCTGTGGGGACACTTGAAAGACCAGGTGTACTGCCAGAATCCAGAAACAATTGAACAGCTGAAGCAGTACATCTCATCTGCATGTGAAGCCATTCCGCCAGACACGTTGTCAACGGTTTCGGGTAATTTCATTCAGAGACTACGCCATATTATTGCTACGCATGGTGGATATGTGAAAAATATCGTACTATAGGGTTTCCCAGACCGCAGCGCCATCTGTTGTTGAAAATTGTAACTACTGTAATTTCGAAAGTTTGTGTGCCTGGAAATGTACTGTTGTCCCAAGCATATTGCAACAAACGGTGTATTTCTATCGCTGCTCGTTTAGTTTTTATTGCCGTTTCAAATATACCGGTCATTTTTGAAACACCCTGTACCTGGGAACCCGTGTCTATGGCCCTCTGAGTGTCGTGGACGATTAGCGCCTGTCAGACGGATGTTCCTTTCTAAGTGTTAAGTCTTGCAGAGCAGTGTAGCGCAGTGTGTTGTGGGCGCTCACGCCCCACCGCCGCCTGTGTGGACAGGCCTACAACAGTGGCACTGTGCGGTTAACCGCAGCCGCCCGCTCGCTTTCCGCCTGAGCTGTCCCCACGGTCCGCCGGTCGCGACCTTGTAGTCGGACACGCCGGGGCACTGCACTGACAGGCAACACCACGACTGAAGGCGTTTCCTTCCCTCTGCAACAGCTCCCAACTTCCGGCTGCAGTACTCTCCATTAGGTCCGTCGCAAATCGTGTGTTGACGGGTGTGGTGTCACCGCCAGACACCACACTTGCTAGGTGGTAGCCTTTAAATCGGCCGCGGTCCGGTAGTATACGTCGGACCCGCGTGTCGCCACTGTCAGTGATTGCAAACCGAGCGCCACCACACGGCAGGTCTAGAGAGACTTCCTAGCAGTTGCCCCAGTTGTACAGCCGACATTGCTAGGAATGGTTCACTGACAAATACGCTCTCATTTGCCGAGACGATAGTTAGCACAGCCTTCAGCTACGTCATTTGCTACGACCTAGCAAGGCGCCATAGCATTTGAAATTTATCTGGTGAAGCATGTACAGTCAAGAGAGATGTTCTCCAATTGTGGATTAAAGTTAAGTATTCCAAGAACTACGTTCTTTTCTTTATAGGATAATTACTTTACCTTGTTCCAGATCTCACGCCAATCTGCGTGAGCTTAAGCGCATGCCTTTCGGCTTCCTCTCATAGTGACTTGGCTGTCTTGCCAAGTCACAACAACGGGACTGCATGCACCGCTTCGCCATTCCCTGCAATGTTTCGTTGCTCACATGTCTTCTTACATCACGCAAATCCGTGCCCGTTTCGTTTGCATTACACCAGTTCGCCTCAGTGGAACGAGTACGTAAAGAGTAATGACACGGTGAACGACGTTAGTGCCGTAATTGGGCTGAATTGGTACGGACACGGAGTGACGAACACGCAGCCCATTTGACAGCTCTTCAAGCGGTTCTTTATTCCATGTGCGAACATGGCCACCAAACACGGGGCGTAACATATGAGGGGCATTCAATAAGCAATGCAACACATCTTTCCTCGGTAGTTTCGGCCGAAAAATCCGGAACTTGTTGTGAGGCATCATCGAGTATTCCCGCTTCAGTCCCACGATTTCACACCCGCCGGGGTAGGGACGCCGGCCCCGGGTCGAATTCGCCCGACCGTTTAACGCCGACGGCCGGTGTGCCGGCCAGCCTGGATGTGGTTTTTAGGCGGTTTTCCACATCCTACTACGTGAATACTGGGCTGGTCCCCACGTCCCGCCTCAGTTACACGACTCGCAGGCATTTGAAACACATTCACACTATTTCACGATCTACACTAGACGCAGACACCTGGGGTCCACTACTTCCATCCTGGGTGGTATGGGGTGGCGGCAGGAAGGGCATCTGGCCACCCTTAAAATTAGCCTTGCGAATTCCGTACTTGACCCTGCCGACCCTGCACACAATGCGGGACAACGGCAGTAGCAAAAGAAGAAGAAGAAGAAGAAGAAGAATTCCCTACGATTTCACGAAGTTCCGATAGGCGGTAGCGCTCTGCGTGGCCTCCAAAATGGCGTCTGTAACGCAGGACAGTGTGTCATACGACGATCAGTTTGGCTGTAGGACAGGTAAAACCACCAGAGAGGCAATTCTGACGTTGCGGTTGATAATGGAAGCAAAACTAAAGAAAAACAAAGACTCGTTCGTAGGATTTGTCGACCTGGAAAAAGCGTTCGATAATGTAAAATATTTCAAGATGTTCGAAATTCTGAGAATAATAGGGGTAAGCTATAGGGAGAGACGCGTAATACGCAATATGTGCAAGAGCCAAGAGGGAATAATAAGAGTGGACGACCAAGAAAGAGGTGCTCGGATTAAAAAGGGTGTAAGACAGGGATGTAGTCTTTCGTCCTTACTGTTCAGTCTCTGCATCGAAGAAGCAACGATGGACATAAAAGAAGGTTCAGGGATGGAATTAAAATTCATGGTGAAAGGATGTCAATGACAAAATTTGCTGATGACATTGCTATTCTGATTGAAAGTGAAGAAGAATTACAAGAGCTGCTGAATAGAATAAACAGTCTAATGAGCACAGAATATGGATTGAAAATAAATTTAAGGAAGACGAGAGTAATGAGAAGTAGCATAAATAAGAAGAGCGAGAAACTTAACATCAGGATTGATGGTCACGAAGTAGATGAAGTTAAGGAACTCTTCTACGAGGGTGAGTCAAATGAAAACCTAAAATATTTTTATAAATATTATTTATTGTGCAGAAGTGGTACAGAGCTGCATCACTTTTCAACATACTCTCCCTCACGCTCAATGTAAGTCCTCCAGCGCTTACAAAGTGCATAAATTCCTTTAGAAAAAAATTCTTTTGGTAGGCCGCGCAACCACTCATGCACCGCGTGGCGTACCTCTTCATCAGAACGGAACTTCTTTCCTCCCATTGTGTCTTTGAGTGGTCCAAACATATGGAAATCACTTGGGGCAAGGTCTGGTGAGTATGGTGGATGAGGAAGACACTCAAAAAGCAGGTCTGTGATTGTTTCAACTATTGTACGGACAGTGTGGGGCACTGCATTGTCATGTTGCAAAAGGACACCTGCTGACAGTAATCCACGTCGCTTTGATTTCATTGCAGGCCGCAGATGATTTTTTAGGAGATCTGTGTATGATGCCCTGGTGACAGTGGTCCCCACTAGGCATGTAATGCTCCAAAATGACGCCTTTTTCGTCCCAGAACAGAGTCAGCATAACCTTCCCTGCTGATGGTTCTGTTCGAAACTTCTTTAGTTTTGGTGATCAGGAATGGCGCCATTCCTTGCTCGCTCTCTTCGTTTACGGTTGGTGGAAGTGAACCTAGGTTTCGTACCCAGTAACGATTCTTGCAAGGAAGCCATCACCCTCTCGTTCAAAGCGCCGAAGAAATTCTTCACAAGCATCAACATGCCGTTCTCTCATTTCAGGAGTCAGCTGCCGTGGTACCAATCTTGCAGACACTTTGTGAAACTGGAGCACATCATGCACAATGTGGTGTGCTGACCCATGACTAATCTGTAAACATGCTGCAATATCATTCAGTGTCACTCGGTGGTTTTCCTTCGCTATGGCTTCAACTGCTGCCATGTTCTGTGGAGTCACAACTCGTTGTGCCTGACCTGGACGAGGAGCATCTTCCACTGAAGTCACACCATTTGCGAACTTCCTACTCATTTCGTAGACCTGCTGCTCTGAAAACATGCATCACCTTACTGAACCTTCATTCGTCGATGAATTTCAATAGGTTTCACACCTTCACTACGCAAAATCCGAATAACAGAACGCTGTTCTTCCCTGGTGCAAGTCGCAAGTGGGGCGGCCGTCTTTATACTGATACTCCGACGGTATGTGTGCATCTGCACTATGCTGCCACCTACACGCTATTCTGCACGCTGTTTGTAGCACGCTTACCAACTTACAGGATAACGGTGCCAAATTTCGATTTGTTATTACAAATTTAAGGTTTTCATTTGACTCATGCTCGTACCTAGGCAGGAAAATAACCAATGATGGACGATGTACTGCGACAGGACAGGACTGAGTGAAAATGTGCTAGCGTTCTTGTCTCCTGGTCCACGCACTGTCAGAAATTTCCGAGTGTACGTCAGGCAGGAGTGAGCTCTTTGGTTAACTTAACCGCGTCCTGGTGCCACTTCAGTTTACTATCCATCATTACAGGAACTTCACACATGGAGCCTCATCCAGAGCATGTCCATTGGTGTCTACTTATGTTAACTGTAAGCCATTCTTATTTCCTTCGAATTACATAATACGAGTCTTTGCGAGATTAACGGTTAAGATGTTGGCTGTGAACCATTTGTAAACCTTAGAATATTGAGTAAATGTGATGCCCGAATATCTGGCAGATGACTGATCAACACCTAGGGATCCTTACTTTTACGCGCCAATACATATACTGCTAATGACATTTGTGGTCTCTGTTTAATATCAGCTTAGCTAAGAAACTTGCTGGCAGATTAAAACTGTGTGCCGGACCGAGACTCGAACTTGGGACCTTTGCCTTTCGCAGGCAAGTGCTCTACCAACTGAGCTACCCAAGCACAACTCACGCCCCGTCCTCACAGCTTTACTTCCGCCAGTACCTCGTCCCCTACCTTCTAAACTTTACAGAAGCTCTCCTGTGAACCTGCAGGAGTAGCACTCCTGAAAGAATGGATATTGCGGAGACATGGCTTAGCCACAGCCTCATTCTGGTATCAGCTTAAACTATGCGCCAATCTCTAGGGTTCACAGTGGACTTTTATATTCCAGTGCAAAAGTATGTAACTGGTTACCAGTTGACATCAGGTAGGAAAGTGAAAAGAGTAGTGACTGGCGTATTGTGACGAGCCAGTTGCTCGGCCACCGTTGATCAGACGTTTTCAATTGGTGAGAGATCTGGAGAATGTGCTGGCCAGGGCAGCAGACGAACATTTTCTGTATCCAGAAAGTCCCGTACAGGATCTGCAACATGCGGTCGTGCTTTATCCTGCTGAAATGTAGGGTTTCGCAGGGATCGAATGAAGTGTAGAGCCACGGGTCGTAACACATCTGAAATGTAACGTCCACTGTTCAAAGTGCCGTCAATGCGAACAAGAGGTGACCGAGACGTGTAACCAATGGCACCCCATACCATCACGCCGAGTGATACGCCAGTATGACGATGACGAATACACGCTTCCAATGTGCGTTCACCGCGATGTCGCCAAACACGGATGCGACCATCATGATGCTATAAACATAACCTGGATTCATCCGAAAAAATGACGATTTGCCATTCGTGCACCCAGGTTCGTCGTTGAGTACACCATCGCCGGCGCTTCTGTCTGTGATGCAGTGTCAAGGGTAACCGCAGCCATGGTCTCCGAGCTGATAATCCATGCTGCTGCAAAGGTCGTCGAACTGTTCGTTCAGATGATTGTTGTCTTGCAAACGTCCCCATCTGTTGACTCAGGGATCGAGACGTGGCTGCACGATCCGTTACAGCCATGCGGATAAGATACCTGTCATCTCGACTGCTAGTGATACGAGGCCGGTGGGATCCAGCATGGCGTTCCGTATTACCCTCCTGAACCCACCGATTCCATAATCTGCTCACAGTCACTGGATCTCGACCGACGCGAGCAGTAATGTCGCGATACGATAAACCGCAATCGCGATACGCTACAGTGCGACCTTTATCAAAGTCGGAAACGTGATGGTACGCATTTCTCCTCCTTACACGAGGCATCACAACAACGGTTCACCAGGCAACGCCAGTGAACTGCTGTTTGTGTATGAGAAATCGGTTGGAAACTTTCCTCGTGTCAGCACGTTGTAGGTGTCGCCACCGGCGCCAGCCTTGTGTGAATGCTCTGAAAAGCTAATCATTTGCATATCACAGCATCATCTTCCTGTCGGTTAAATTTCGCGCCTGTAGCACGTCATCTTCGTGGCGTAGCAATTTTAATGGCTAGTAGTGTATATGAATACTTGGACTCAACAGTGTAATTCTAATATGTAAATAGGTAAATCGTAATTTTTGTAGTACACAGACAGCTAATAGTGGTTTGACTGACGGCTCAAATAATAACGACTGCCGAGTATAATATAGGAGGAGCACACATTTTTTCAAAGTATCTGTTTTTCTCTTAACAAGCACACGAGCGTGTGCTGAAAAGTAATGAGTCCGAACCTTTTATTCTGCTCTCGCTTTGGGTTGTGGTGCCGAACGTCATGCATATTACTCGGTCGACTTTTCCGCTTTACTGACACAAATTGTACTCTTGTGAGGCTGGACGGCAATGTGGCCGTGTGTAACGTAAGTACAAGATGGTTATAATTAAACTTTCGCTACTTGAAGCAGTTTAGGTGGAAAACTATTCAGCGTGTAGGCACCCAACTTGTCAGGAATGATGTTCAGACTGTGCGCTGAAGGCTTTGCGTTGTTACGAGTGTTAGTGTCATGACTTGGCATTTGGCGACGGTTCTGGTATGACGACGTAGGGTTCAAACCCGAGCGTCACTGTGCATTGCAGGTGCAGACAATCAACATGGGTCTGGACAAGGACAGCTGTTCTACCAAAACAACGGCAATAGTGCCGCTGCTCTTCGCGTGTATCGACGCATTAAAGGAATACAGAGAATACAGAGAGGTCCTCTTTACACACCGGGATCAAAGAACAGGATTCGGAGGTTCACATTGACTGGCGATTTGGCAATTGCTTCTGGAGGAGACCAAAGGCCAATTGCTTCTCAAATAATTGAATCTCCAAGCAGTACACGAGCTGTGTCACGACAACTGAACATTCCACGGTCCACCGTTCGGAAAGCGCTGCGAACAACCGCGAAATGGTATATCTATTGAGGTTCCAGGCAATCGTCGATCCAGATGGTCGCCACACTGAGCAACGTTTGTTAGGTGGGGCGTAAACATGGTACGCAATTAACAAATGTTACCCTCTCAAGTTGAAACTAAAATGTATTTCTTTCAATTTTTCATTCATTGTTTCTCTTCCGCGCGTCCTTACAAAGAAAACGTGCGTCCAATTGAAATCCATTGGCGAACGAAAGCTCTGTACACTGACGACTGTATCGACATCAATTTTCTGTGACTCTGGGTTGTTCGCGCTCGTAACGAAGGAAACGATGATGCTAAACTCAACGGAGTGGATTAGAAGTAAATGATGAGAAAACAAAATTCATGGGGGTAGAAAGAAATTACAGAACTAGAAGACGGGGAACTCTGCAGATCGATAACAATATGTTTGAAGAAGTAGGTGAGTTTAAGTACCTGGGGTAGTAGTAAACAACAAAAACGATGAGAAGCAAGAAATAGAGGCGAGGATCAAAGCTGCATCCGGAGCATCATACACACACAAAAAGCTGCTGTCATCTAAAAATTTTTCACGAGGAACCAAAGTAAGAATACATAAAATCATAATCAGACCAGTATTAGTATATGGAGAAGAAATGTGGAGAATAGATAGATACTCAGAGAGAAAGATAAAAGTTTTTGAAAATAAAATCTTGCGAAAGATATTTGGAGCAATCGATGAGGGAGGAGAATCGCGTAGAAGAAAGAACAAGGAGGTTAGGGAACTATACAACGAACCAGATGTAGTTGCGGTAGCCAAGACAAGAAAACTAACATGGGCCGGCCGCGTATCTAGAAGAAAATATCAAATCAAATGGCTCTTAGGACAATGGGACTTAACATCTGAGGTCATCAGTCCCCTATAACTTAGAGCTACCTAAACCTAACTAACCTAAAGACATCACACGCACCCAGGCCCGAGGCAGGATTCGAACCTGCGACCGTAGCGGTCGCGTGGTTCCAGACTATAGCGTCCAGAACCACTCGGCCAAACCGGCCGGCTATCTGGAAGACAGCAGAAAAGTCTCGGAGAACAAACTGGAAGGTCGAAGACCTCTAGGCAGGCCGAAAATGAGATGGAAAGACCAGGTTTCCAAGGATCTCCAGGTACTGGGAGTAAGGACAGGAGATGCCGAAGACACAATAGCGTGGAAGAGGCTACTTGACGAGGCCAAAAACCATCAGACGTTTGTGGGGTCATGAGAGTAAGAGTAAGTAACATGCTGCTCCTAAGTATGAAGAACAATTTTCGACAAAGTCACCGACGTCATCGAAGCCAGTGGTAAGCCATACACCCACAAACATGCTTTGCCAATTGCTGTTTTAGGTACCTAGCCAATCCTGAATTGAAAATGAGAGCTACAATCACCTTATATAGATGTGTTGTCCAAAAAACAATATTTGTGTCTACCACTGTTGTGATGATAGCTGCACGTGATGCCTGTCTAGTGTTCAACAGTGAAAATGTAGGTATGATTAAGTACCTGCAGAGACTAGACTTCCATTCACGTGCATTCACGCGAAAGATACTCAGAAGCATCGATGAAACGAGACTGGACAAAGCTAAGGCAGCAGAAGAAGAAGATGCAAAACTGGCTAGGCAAAGGAGGCAGGGGAAGAGATTACTCCAGGAAAACGAGGAAGGGAATAAAAAATGTGTGTCTGAGTTCCTAAGGGACCAAACTATTGAAGTCATCGGTCCCTAGACTTACACACTACATAAACTAACTTACGCAAAGGACAACACACGCACAATTCGTGACATGGCGCCTCTAACCACGAGGCCACTCGGCGCGGGCAAAAAAATAACGATTATGGATATGGACAACATTAGTCACCAGGGGGATAGCAATATTGTCAAAAACTAAAAGAAAAACTATAATGCGATTTGCCGTAAACGGACTTTTTTGAACTATAATCTATTTTTCTCATTAACAATAAAAGCTATCGTCCTGAAATTTGGCATAGTTCTTAAGAATTACTTACTAATAATCCTGTGAGGCTCTTTTCCCTTATCTTTTCTCTGTGAAAAGTTCTTCTTTAAAATTTGAAAAAATTAGAGCAATCTCGGCTAGCACAAAACTGAAAAATTTATTTCAAAGCAACTATGGCCTTAAACAAAAATCTGTTCGACACGTTTCATTAGTCTCTTATGCAGATGTAAATTGTGAAATTCCAGATCTATAGCTTGAGTAATTTACGAGAAAAGTATATTATGGAAACAATGGTGATTAAAAATTCAAATCCTTATAAAATGTATGTCGATGCGCATCTCTAAACAAATATTGCACAGAATATCAAGCATTATATTTTACATAATAGTCTCAAGTTTTACAAATTTATTTGTAATATTTTTGGATACCTATACGTTTAAGTACAAGGATGCATTTTTCCCTGCGTCTGTCCTTAAAGACAGGTCGCGGAGTGGGAGGAAGACGACACGGGAAGAAACATATTCCGGAGTCTCTGCTTCGATTGAACACTCTCCTATGATCTCGACACGTAAACCTAATTCGGAGCTCGGTGTACCGGTGACTACAACGCGATTTCAGATGAAAAAAGATCCGAAGGTCAGACCGTTTCGACCGACGTTCGTAAACGAGTTATCGGATACGGAGCGGAATGAGAGCATTTTGGCATGCCGGGCTTTGTTAACTCAATTTCCAAATGCAGCGAACCGTGTCAACATTATGTTTTCAGACGAATGTGCCAGCTCACGTGCTAGAAATTTTGTCGTTTTTGGCAAAGAGAATGCTCATTTCACACTCGAATTAGAAAGGATGACGCCTCACGTAATGATCTGGGCAGCAATGACATCATAACGTCTGATTGGGCCGTAAATTTTTGTAGGGACTGTGAATGACGCACATTATTTACACATATTACAAACATGTCCAATAGCTCAGCTTCCGGAAAGAGGACTCACAGAACGCATATGGTCGCAGCAAGACGGAACACCTCCTTGCTACGCTCTTGCAGTGCGCGAGTTCCTAAATAAACGCTTTCCAGGACGGCGGATAGGCAGTGGTTCATCAGCAACACCAGCTCCCATTAAATGGCAACCAAGAAGTACTGACGTCACCACACCGGACAACTCGTTACAGGTAGTCGTTAAGGTGCACGTAACTGCAAGTCGTTGTGCTACAAACGCGTAACTGCGCATTTCTGATGAGGATGCATTTTGCACTGTAACACCGGACATGCTCAAAACCATATCAAGAAGAACGCGGATGCGTATGTAGATGTGTTTACAGCATGATGGGGAACATACTGATACATTGGACTGCCTATGTAAGTAGATGTGCTAAAACAAACCACATGTAGTTGTTAATAAAAATAAAAAAAATAAAAATGAGAAGAAAAGAAAAAGAAAAAGGTTGAAAATGTGGGAAGAAATAGTGAATAAAAAGGGGGTTTTAAAATCGTAAATGACCGTGAAAAAGGGGAAAAATTAAAAACAAATCGGACTTCGTAACTCGGAAAAGCTATTGTTGGGGTGGTTCTTGTGGCGTTTTTGAGCAAAAGTTAAACCAATTTCCATTACAAAAATTATTGAAAAAGAACAGAGAATAACAAAATGTAACTGACAGGGGGAAATGGCGTAGCTTAGAGTTAATTCTTTACCATGTTAACATGTCTTCTTGTTTCGTGCGGCGTCCAGGTCTTCAAAAATCTCCTACTTCATTTCTGCGTGAAAAGTCTGCTCCAAAATCTTGCAATAAGTTTCATTGTCCAGGAATTTCTAATCTACACAAAACCGTCTTGATATTAAATGCAATTTATTTTACGTTGCTTCCCTCCTCCAAATTTCATAACAACTTCCTCAATATGTCTACACATTAAAATCAGATCAAGACTAGCTATTAAGTTTTTTACGTCAGCATCAGATCACGTCTGCCTTAAGCTACCGCTATCAAGAGACAGTTAAGAAACGAATAGAAAACAAAAAAGAGTTACAATTTTAGTATTTTCTCTGTCGTCGAGCGCTCATACCGCTGCGACGGGATATTTTTTATCTGAGGGAACGAGTGTAGCGCGGCGAAATTCAAAGTCCCGCTACACACATCAATTAGCATTCGATATTAGGGGGGATCGGAACTTCTCGCCCACCCTGTACACCTCCCTAAAAGCTGTTCTTCATTACTTGATTCACTGAATTCGGTGAGAGAATGTATGAATAATGAGGTTCAAATGGCTCTGAGCACTATAGGACTTAATTTCTGAGGTCAAAACTACTTAAAACTACTTAAACCTAAGTAACCTAAGGACATCACACACATCCATGCCCGAGGCAAGGTTCGAACCTGCGACCGTAGCAGTCGCGCGGTTCCGCACTGAAGCGCCTAGAACCGTTCGGCCACCAGGACTGGCTGAATGAATGAGGAAATGAAATAATGAACGATCCCCAGACGTTTAGTTCTGTAGTCTAGCATTCATTTGTCGTCCGTACCACTAAGCAGTAAAGCAGCAGTCTACTACATCGTGCGATTCAGATGTACTCTCGATGCAGTACGGAAAGAGCCACAACGGAACGTTCTAGACAACGTAATTTGTAAAGGAACTTAATAATTTTTTCTTATTGACAAATTTATATATGATTCTTTGACTCTCATACCAAAGACTCATTTCAAAAGTATTTAACGCTGACGGACAAAAGAAGATTTACACTCTTCATTTATTATTTTAGTAATAGTTACCTTTCGTTGTTCTCATGTTGTTTCTGTTGTGATCTTCAGTCCTGAGACTGGTTTGATGCAGCTCTCCACTCTACTCTATCCTGTGCAAGCTTCTTCATCTCCCAGTACCTACTGCAACCTACATCCTTCTGAATCTGCTTGCTGTATTCATCTCTTGGTCTCCCTCTACGATTTTTACCCTCCACGCTGCCCTCCAATACTAAATTGGTGATCCCTTGATGCCTCAGAACACGTCCTACCAACTGATTCCTTCTTCTGGTCAAGTTGTGCCACAAACTTCTCTTCTCCCCAATCCTATTCAACACTTCCTCATTAGTTATGTGATCTACCCGTCTAATCTTCAGCATTCTTCTGTAGCACCACATTTCGAAAGCTTCTATTCTCTTCTTGTCCAAACTATTTATCGTCCATGTTTCACTTCCATACATGGCTACACTTCATACAAATACTTCCAGAAAAGACTTCCTGACACTTAAATCTATACTCGAAGTTAACAAATTTCTCTTCTTCAGAAACGCTTTCCTTGCCATTGCCAGTCTACATTTTATATCCTCTCTACTTCGACCATCATCACTTATTTTGCTCCCCAAATAGCAAAACTCCTTTACTACTTTAAGTGTCTCATTTCCTAATCTAATTCCCTCAGCATCACCCGACTTAATTCGACTACATTCCATTATCCTCGTTTTGCTTTTGTTGATGTTCATCTTATAGCCTCCTTTCAAGACACTATCCATTCCGTTCAACTGCTCTTCCAGGTTCTTTGCTGTCTCTGACAGAATTACAATGTCATCGGCGAACCTCAAAGTTTTTATTTCTTCTCCATGGATTTTAATACCTACTCCGAATTTTTCTTTTGTTTCCTTCACTGCTTGCTCAATATACAGATTGAATAACATCGGGGAGAGACTACAGCCCTGTCTCACTCCCTTCCCAACCACTGCTTCCCTTTGATGTCCCTCGACTCTTATAACTGCCATCTGGTTTCTGTACAGATTGTAAATAGCCTTGCGCTCCCTGTATTTTACCCCTGCCACCTTTGTTGTTCTCATATCCTGGTGATAAGACGTGCAAACGAAGTGCTCTATAATTTCGTGTGAAATTGCGCTAAATAATGAAAGCGACTTCTGAAACAATACGATTTTCTCATTTACGATACCATGGATCCCATCTCCTGTAACTCTGTAAGATTATTATTATTATTATTTTAATTTTGTATAAAGAATTTAGATGGAGATGACGATCGCCACGATGACTCAGCTCAACAACAGAGGTGCGTGAATGTCTTCATCTCTTTCCCTTCGTGGCCGACAACGTGAATTTCAATATTTAGGTCATATTTGCCGCGACATTCAGAACCTGTAATCTTTGTTTTCATTTTATTTCGAAGTCCGATTTTTTTTCTTTCTCAGTTGAATAAATGCATTTTAACCACAATTCTTTCTACCGAGGCCACGGGGAATTATAGTACTTAGAGCGTACGTGCATCTCTCCCGATCGTACGTCCGCATACAACTGAGTGCTTACCGACGCAACTATACTTATGAGCCATTTTGCTTACAGTATTAATTTTTATTTTGAACCATTCACTCGCGAATGTACATGCCCTCGTATTTTGTGTAGTCAGTCGGGTGTATTACTTAATACCGTTACTTTTAATATACAGTGGCTTAGTTTCCACAACTGACCTTTCCCTCCGTCGCAACGAAGCTTCACTCGAAATCTTTATTACCCGACGTTCATACTTTCATTTAAAAATTTCGACACCGGTTGACTAAGTTTTTAACAATCTAACAGGGCGGTTACACACTTTACTTTATCAAGTTATATAAAAACGATATTTCGACGGATCTGTAACGCGTCAGTGATTAGAAAGAGATACAGTTTTTTATTGTTTGCTCCCCATAAAATTCAAATAACAGAATAACCAGCTAATGCGCTTTACCTTAAGGACTACGGAATTAATCATGTCGTATTCCTGTCTGTTCTGCATCAGCCAATAACAGCCCAGCAATAACGATGTGTCTGTGGAAAGACTTGGGTAGTAAGGACAGACTCGAACATAGAATGTAAGGGACAGACTGGTCCAAAGCACCGAATAAATTAGGTTTAAAATTTAGTAGCTACTTTGACAGGCCTAACTACCAGGCCAGCCAGCACTCTGTTACGCAGGTGGCACTTCTCACGATTAAAAAATTAAGCGACAGTGCAACGAGAGGGCTCGCCTATTAGATCAATGAAGTAAAGCGTGGAGGGAGGGGAAGGAAGGACGAGGCGTTGGGGCGAGAATGGCGCCAGCGTCCCATTACAGGCAAGTGGGTGCTCAGAGTCCAAATCATTCATTAATTGCACTGCAGGGGCAAAACTCCCCTACTTCTACGCAGCGCAGAGAGGGGAGTTAGCTGCGCAACGGGGTCCCGTCAGCCCTGCTCTGCGATCGAAAGACCCGAGCGCGCGGACTCCGTGTAAATAAATCACTGGCTGCCATATCTAATGTGCGCCTAGAGGCACTAAGGTAGTGGGATCGAATATCGGTCTGATACCGGAATTCTTCAACCTGCCCCTATGCTACTCTTCACCTCTCAATGGTGTGAAGATATGCCACAAATGACACGTTAAACCTAAGGTTCCCATTCCGCAGTAGCATTACTGGCGTAGTTTAAAGGCGCTCAAGTCGCAAAAATGGCGTCCCAATGAAAGAGCATTGCAAGAGGCGGCTGAAAATTTCTCTCGCACGGTCTAGGGCGTCTTGTCACGGTCCACGCGGCTCCCCCCCCCCCCCCCCCCCACCCCATCGGAGGTTCCAGTCCTCCTTCGGGCCTGTGTGTGTGTGTGTGTGTGTGTGTGTGTGTGTGTGTGTGTGTGTGTGGTCTTTCCCGTAAGCTACACTCACGCTCATAAATTAAAGATAATGCTGATACATGGTGAGACAACGCTCTGGGGGCGGTTTGCGGGTTTAAATCACCTCGGGGTAAGACCATGCGGTCCATTTGAGCTGCGGTCGTCGGACGGTGGCGCTGGCAGCAGTCCACATACGCAGAGGTGTGTTGGTGCATGTCAGAGTACGGTGCAACGAATAACTCTGCTAACGTTTTCAGACCTTCTAATGATGACTGTGTGTTGAAAATGGCTCAAAGAACGCTTTGATGACGTTGTGAGGGGTAGAATACTAGGGCTACTGGAGGCTGGTCAAACACACAGGTCGTAGCACTGGCGCCGGCCGCTGTGGCCGAGCGGTTCTAGGCGCTTCAGTCTGGAACCGTGCTACCGCTACCGTCGCAGGTTCGAATCCTGCCTCGGGCATGGATGTGTGTGATGTCCTTAGGTTACTTAGGTTTAAGTAGTTCCAAGTTCTAGGGGACTGATGACCTCAGAAGTTAAGTCGCATAGTGCCATTTGAACCATTTTTGTGTTGGTGCATGTCAGAGTACGGTGCAGCGAGTAAGTGTGCAGACGTTTTCAGACGTGCTAATGGCGACTGTGTGTTGAAAATGGCTCAAACAACACATATTGATGACGTTATGAGGGGTAGAATACTAGGGCGACTGGAGGCTGGTCAAGCACAGCAGGTCGTAGCAAGGGGCCTCCGTGTGCCACAAAGTGTGATCTCAACATTATGGTAACGAATCCAGCAGACAGGAAACGTGTCCAGACGCTACAGTATGGGGCGTCCACAGTGTACACCACCACAAGAAGACCGACATCTCACCATCAGTACCCGCAGACGGCCACGGAGTACTGCAGGTAGACTTGCTCGGGAACTTACCGCAGCCACTGGAAGAGTTGTCTCCAGACACACAGTCTACAGACGACTGAACAGACATGGTTTATTCGCCCGGAGACCTGCAAGGTGCATTCCACTGACAGCTCGTCACAGGAGAGCCCGGAAAGTCTGGTGTCAAGAACACAGTACATGGTCATTGGAACAGTGGTCCCAGGTTCTGATCACGGACGAGTCCAGGTATAGTCTGAACAGTAATTCTCGTCGGGTTTTCATCTGGCGTGAACCAGGAACCAGATACCAACCTCTTACTGTAGGGACCTGTATGGAGGTCGTGGTTTGATGGTGTGGGGTGGAATTCTGATTGGTGCACGTACACCCCTGCATGTCTTTGACAGAGGAACTATAACAGCCCAGGTGTATCGGGGTGTCATTTTGCACCAGTATGACGCACGGTCCCACCAAGCTGCCATCGTGGAGGAGTACCTTGAAACTTATCAGCCGAATGGAGTGGGCCGGCCGGAGTGGCCGTGCGGTTCTAGGCGCTACAGTCTGGAGCCGAGCGACCGCTACAGTCGCAGGTTCGAATCCTGCCTCGGCCATGGATGTGTGTGATGTCCTTAGGTTAGTTAGGTTTAATTAGTTCTAAGTTCTAAGCGACTGATGACCTCAGCAGTTAAGTCGCATAGTGCTCAGAGCCATTTGAACCATTTGAATGGAGTGTCCTGCCTGTTCTCCAGACCTAAATCCCATCGAGCACGTCTGGGACGCTCTCGGTCGACGCATCGCTGCACGTCTTGAAACCCCAACAACACCTCAGGAGCTCCGATAGGCACTGGTGCTAGAAAGGGAGGCTATACCCCAGCAGCTGCTCGACCACCTGATCCACATTATGGCAACCCGTTGTGCGGCCTGTGTACATGTGCATGGTGATCATATTCCATATTGATGTGGGGGCACATGGGCAGGAAACAGTGGCGTTTTGCAGCACATGTGTTTTGGGACGGTTTTCTCAACTTAGCACCAATACCGTGGACTTACAGATCTGTGTCGTGTGTGTTCCCTATATCCCTATGCTGTTAGCGCCGGTTTTGTGTAGTGCCACGTTGTGTGGCTCCACATTCTACAATTATCCTTAATTTATGAGCATGAATGTAGTTTAAGTTAGATTAGGTAGTATGTAAGCTTATAGTCCTATGACCTCAGCAGTTTGGTCCCATAAGACCTTACCACAAATTTCCAAAATTTTCCTCTCGAGATACTCCGAACTAATCATACCATACTACTTTCTTTTACCAATATAAACTATTATTGTTATGATGACGACGAACGAATCGTCGCCAATGTGTATGACTGGTGGCCAGTGCTAAACAGAAACATACAAATCTCTTCTTTGCATATACAGCAGTGAAGTCCATAAGGGGCTGACTGCATGGTCTGGGTCTACAACGACTTAAATAATTAGAAGTCGTTAGTAAAAAAATAATATATTGTACTTAACTGGTGGTACAGGAGTCTTCATAGTCAGGAGGAACATAATTACAAACAGAGAGCTATAGAGGCATCACATAGGCCATACTTTAACTAAGCGCCTTGTTACAGGTTGCTTTCTATCAGCTGAAGGCTATACTACTTTCCTACTTGACGTCCCGAGCAAGAGTGGCCGAGCGCACGCTGGAGACTTGACGCAAGCCGTGGAGCGGCGCTAGTCTCGACTCGCGAGTCCAGTGATACTAGTACGGACCGCGATCGATATCTGCAACCCTTAACAAGTGTGGCATCGAACGTTGGTACCACAGGTATCTAAGTTTTTACGACCACTAAACGACTAGGAAGGCAAGGGTCAGAAGAACTTGGCTTTATCGGAGAGTGATGGAGCGTTCATAAGGTCCCAAATTCGCTCAGTTCATGAAGAATCGTCCAAGAACATCTGACGTTTTGCAAGTAATCAACGATAGTATAGTTTGCAACTGATGCAGACTACCTCAGAGTCTATGGCAGCAATACTACAGTGAGATGAGAAAAGTCATCGGATACCTCCTGGTGCCGCGTTGGACATTCTTTTGCCCGGCGTAGTGCAGAAATTCTACGTGGTATGGACTCTGCAAGTCATTAGACGTCCCCTGCAGAAATGCTGAGCAAGCTGCCTGTATAGCCGTCCATAATTGCGAAAGTGTTGCCGATGCAGGATTTTGTGCGCAAACTGCTCTCCCGGTCACATCCCATAAGTGACTTGGACAATTCCTGGAGGACGATGCGATAACCCACACTTCCAGAATTGCTACAGAGTGGCTCCAGGAACACTCTTCTGGCCGGCCGCTGTGTCTTAGCGGGCCAAGGCGCTTCAGTCCGGAACCGAGCTGCTGCTACGGTCGCAGGTTCGAATCCTGCCTCGTGCATGGATGTGTGTGATGTCCTTAGGTTAGTTAGGTTTAAGTAGTTCTAAGTTCTAGGGGGCTGATGACCTCAGATGTTAAGTCCCATAGTGCTTAGAGCCATTTGAATACTCTTCTGAGTTTAAACACTTCTGCTACCCACAAAACTCCTCAGACATGCACGTTACTGAGCTTATATGGGATGCCTTGCAACGTGCTGTTCAGAAGAGATCTCCAGCCGCTCGTACTCTGACGGATTTATGGACAGCCCTGCCGGATTCGTGGTGTCAGTTCCCTCCAGCACTACTTCAGACACTAGTCAAGTCCATGCCACGTCGTGTTGCGGCACTTCTGCGGGCTCGTGGGGGCCCTACACGATGTCAGGCAGGTGTACCAGTTTCTTTGGCTTTTCAGTGTATGTACCCTTTGACACCAGGAGTTGGCGGTGTCATGGACGGCTCGGAATAAGACATCCTTCTGAAGCTGCATAGTGTATTCATCTCTTGGTCTCCCTCTACGATTTTTACCCTCCACGCTGCCCTCCCATACTAAATTGGCGATCCTTTGATGCCTCAGAACATGTCCTACCAACCTTTCCCTTCTTCTTGTGCCACAAATTTCTCTTCTCCCCTTTTCTGTTCAATACCTCCTCACTAGTTATGTCATCTACGCATCTAATCTTCAGCATTCTTCTGTATCACCACATTTCGAAAGCTTCTATTCTCTTCTTGTCCAAACTATTCATCGTCCATATTTCTCCCATACATGGCTACACTCCATACAAATACTTACAGAAACGACTACCTGACACTTAAAACTATACTGGATGTTAACAAATTTCTCTTCTTCAGAAACGCTTCCCTTGGCATTGCCAGTCCTCTCTGCTTCGGCCATCATCAGTTATTTTGCTCCCCAAATAGCAAAACTCATTTACTACTTTATCTGTCTCATTTCCTAATCTAATTCCCTCAGCATCACCCGACTTAATTCGAATACATTCCATTATTCTCGTCTTGCTTTTGTTGACGTTCATCTTATATCCTCCCTTCAAGACACTGTCCATTCCGTTCAACTGCTCTTCCAAGTCCTTTGCTGTCTCTGACAGAATTACAATGTCATCGGCGAACCTCAAAGTTTTTATTTCTTCTCCATGGATTTCAATACGTACTCCGAATTTTTCTTTTGTTTCCTTCACTGCTTGCTCAATATACAGATTGAATAACATCGGGGAGAGGCTACAGCCCTGTCTCACTCCCTTCCCAACCACTGCTTCCCTTTCATGCCGCTCGACTCTTATAACTGCAATTTGGTTTCTGTACAGATTGTACATAGTCTTTCGCTCCCTGTGTTTTACCGCTGCCATCTTCAGAATTTGAAAGAGAGTATTCCAGTCAACATTGTCAAATGCTTTCTCCAAGTCTACAAATGCCAGAAGCGTAGGTTTGCCTTTCCTTAGTCTACCTTCTAAGGTAAGTCATAGGGTTAGTATTGCCTCCCGTGTTCCAATATTTCTACGGAATCCACACTGACCTTCCCCGAGGTCGGCTTCTACCAGTTTTTCCATTCGTCCGTAAAGAATTCGCGTTAGTATTTTGCAGCCGTGACTTATTAAACTGATAGTTCGGTAATTTTCACATCTGTCAACACCTGCTTTCTTTGGGATTTGAATTATTGTATTCTTCTTGAAGTCTGAGGGTATTTCGCCTGTCTCATACATCTTGCTCACCAGATGGTAGAGTTTTGTCAGGCCTGGCTCTCCCAAGGCTGACAATAGTTCTAAAGGAATGTTGTCTACTTTCAGGGCCTTTTTTCGACTTAGGTCTTTCAGCGCTTTGTTAAACTCTTCACGCTGTATCATATCTGCTGTTTCATCTCCATCTACATCCTCTTCCATTTCCGTAATATTGTACTCAGGTACATCGCCCTTGTATAGACCCTCTATATACTCCTTCCGCCTTTCTGTTTTCCCCTCTTTGCTTAGAACTGGGTTTCCATCTGAGCTCTTGATATTCATACAAATGGTTCTCTTTTCTGCAAAGGTCTCTTTAATTTTCCTGTAGGCAGTATCTATCTCACCTCTAGTGAGATATGCCTCTGCAGCCTTGTATTTGGCCTCTAGGTGACCTCTATTTCTGTGACGAAATAACACAGTATTTTACTCACTCACTTCCGTTTAGCACACATCGTCTCATACACGTTTCATCTAAGACTCCTTTAAGCCAGCTGCACTGCCTGGAAACGTTCCAAGCGAGGCTCACGAGTGCGGACGGCGGAGTGAGCGAAAGGTTAGCGTTTTACGTGCTGTCGACGACGGCGTCATCAGAGGCGGAGAGGACGCTACGGTCGCAGAAAGATGTGAAGGAAACCGGCCGTGCTATTTCTAAGGAATCAGTCCACCACTTGCTGTAAGCAACCAAGGGAAACCACGGAAAATTTGATCTGGATGGTCTGACGTACATTTGAATTGTCGCCCCCTGTCTGCAGAACACTGTGGAACCGCACTCGGTCTTTAATACAGAGGTCACTCAGACAGGAGCTAAGAAAGGCCTCTAGCGGAATTTAAAATCGCTCATTGCTTTCGCAGTCGGAACTCTTAAACAGCCGTCGATTTGTTTTTTCATGTTTCACGTTGGTTCTCCAATGAAGCTGATCTTTTACACATCAGCTTTTAATATAGATACTAGAAGACTTTCAATGGAGATCGTAATCTTTGGCATGCAAACAGTGCTATTCAAAACGCACCGTACGTCAGAGTATTGTAGTAAATAGTTAAAAATTGATATCACTTCATTAATTTAATAATTAAATATGGTGGCTAAATGTATAGCATCTAGGTGAACCTAAAATGATAGTTGATGTGCAAAACTTTTCTGTTACACAGTCAAAATATACATTATCCTTCATAATTCCAACTGTAACAGAGCTTTCTTGAAATCTGATTCCAAAAGAAAAAAATATAAAAATGCGACAAATGAAACACTCAGAATGAAATACAGACATCTAAAAAATGAGACAGATACAAACTGCAAAATGGCAAAGCGTAAATGGCTGGACGAGGAATCCAAAGCTGTACAAACCTATGTGAGGTAGGAAAGATAGAGTGATTAAATTAAAACGAAGAAATTACAGATACCTTCGGAGGAACGAGAAGCATCTGTATTAATATTAGTGGCTTAAATGCCAACTCTGTACTAACCAAAGAAGGGAAGTCTAAAAGGTGGAAGGAATATACACTGAGGTGACAAAGCTAAGGGATAGCGATAAGCACATATATATACAGATGACGGCGCTATCCCGTACACGAGGTGTAAAAGGGCGGTGCATTGGCGGAACTGTCGTTTGAACTCAAGTGATTCACGTGAAAAGATTTCCGAAGTGATTGTGGCCGCTCTACGGGAATTAACAGGCTTTAAACGCGGAATTGTATTGAAGCTAGACGCACGGGACATTTCTTTTCAGAAGATGACAGGGAAGTCAACATTCCGAGACCCACAGTGTCAAGAGTGTGCTGAGAATACCAAATTTCAGGCATCACCTCTCACCACGGACACTGCAGTGACCGACGGCCTTCACTTAACGACCGACACCAGTGGAGTTTGTGTACAGTTAATAGGCTATGGCAGCAGTTGCCCAACACGAGTGCCTTTGCTAACAGCATGACATCGTCTGCAGTGCCTCTCCTGGGCTCGTGATCATATCGGTTGGACCCTAGATGACTGCAAAACTGTGGCCTGGTCATGAAGTCTTGATATCAGTTGCTAAGAGCTCATTGTAGGGCTCAAGTATGGCGCAGACCTCTCGATGTCATGGACCCATGTGTTCACCAAGGCACTGCGCAAGTTGGTAGAGGCTCCATAATGGTGTGGGCTGCGTTCCCATGGAATGGACTGGGTCCTCTGGTCCAGTTGAACCGAACAGTGATTGGAAGTGGTCATGTTCCTCTACTCGGGTGCCATATGCAGCCATTCATGGACTTTATGTTCTCAAGTAACGATGCAGTTTTTATAGATGACAATGCGCCATGTCTTTGGGTCATAACTGTTCGCGTTGGGTTGAAGAACATTCTGGACAGTTCGTTCGAATGATTTGGCCATCCAGATCGCCTGCCATGAATCCCATCTAACATTTACGAGACACAAGCAAGAGGCCAGGTCATGCACAAAATTCTGGATCGGCAATTATGGATGGCCACAGAGACAGCACGGCTCAGTATATCTACAGGGGACCTCCAACGAACTGTTGAGACCATGCCACGTCAAGTTGCTGCTTCCCGCCGGGCAAAAAGAGTCACGACACGATATTAGGAGGTATCCCATGGCTTTTGTCGCCTCAGGGTATAGAGTCTATGTAACGGAACAAACTTGAAGATGTAACTCTTCAGGCTTTCCCGGCGATCTAATGACATCTTGGGTTGTCGGGTGTTCTGCCGGATATCAGCGTCGTACTTGCACGATATTTCGGTCACGTAGCTCGAGACCTTCATCAGGTGCGACCTGAGACTGCTCCTCGAGTGGATCTGGTCCAGTATTTATGCCTATGGACTTCCCCCTCCACCAACGGCTGCAGGCGCTTCCTCTGTGGTCCGCGCCCATTCCCTGCGACCTGCTGGAGCGTTGCTGCTCCGTTTTCCGTCCGCTGCGGTTCTCGGTGTTCCCTCTGCGGTCCGCGCCCACCAAACCCGCTCCTGGGGGTTTCATCTACGGTCTGGGGTACCAGGCGTTCCCCCTGCGGTCCGCGCCCGCTCACCACGACCTGTTGGAGCGTTGCCGCTCCGTTTTTCATCTGCTGCGGCTCTGGATGTTCCCTCTGCGGTCCGCGCCCACCAGTCCCACTTCTGGGTGTTCCATCTTCGGTCTGGTGCTCCTGGCAGTCCGTCAGGGGCTCGTTTACCATCTCCATGTCTCTGGTTCTTCTGTTTGTGTAGTGTTGCAGCTGGCCCCGTTGCTCCTTTAACAATTCCAGAGCCGGATCCCAGGCTCTGCTTAGCTGGTACCCTGTGTCACGATTCATAAGATCGTCAGCCATTTTAATCTCAATCGATTCTCTTATGACACTGTCCCAAAATCTGGGTGTTTGTGCTAGAATTTTGGTATCCTCATACTTCATGGCATGATCTAGCTCTAAACAGTGTTCAGCAATGGCTGACTTAGTCACCTGTCTTAATCTAGTGTGCCTCTGATGTTCTTTGCACCTGATCTCCACAGTTCTTGTCGTCTGGCCAATGTAGGACATGCCACATTGGCAAGGTATATTGTAAATCCCTGGTTTTCGTAACCCCAGGTCGTCTTTGACACTCCCCAGCAGTCCCCCGATCTTGTTGGATGGACAGAAAACACACTTGATATTGTGTTTACGCAGGATCCTACTGATTCTGGCAGAAATAGAGCCAGCATAGGGCAGATATGCCACCTTCCTTGCTTCATCTTGGTCTTCTTCAGGAACCTGTGGTATAGTGGCTGGTCGGAGTGCCCTCTCAATTTGTCTGTCCATGTATCCATTCTTGGAGAAAACTGTTTTGAGACGTTCTATCTCTATGGGTAGATTCTCTTGGTCTGATAGGGCACGTGCTCTGTGGACCAAAGTCTTCAGAACCCCATTCTTCTGTGCAGGGTGGTGACAACTGCTGGCCTGCAGATATAAATCAGTGTGTGTAGGTTTTCGGTACACACTGTGGCCAATTGATCCATCTGCTTTCCTCTGGACTAGTACATCCAGAAATGACAGCTGGCCATTCTTCTCCAGTTCCATGGTGAACTTGATATTAGGGTGGCATGAGTTAAGATGTTCAAGAAACTCATTGAGCCTGTCCATCCCATGTGGCCAGATCACGAAGGTGTCATCCACATACCTAAAGAAGCATGTGGGTTTAAATGTGGCTGTCTCCAATGCCCTCTCCTCAAAACTCTCCATAAACATGTTGGCAACCACAGGGGACAGTGGGCTGCCCATAGCTACACCTTCAGTTTGCTCGTAATATTGGTTTCTGTACAGGAAATACGTGGATGTCAGTGTATGACTGAACAGGTCCAACAGAGCACCATCAAATTTCTCTGCAATCAGTTCTAGTGAGTCCTTCAGTGGGACCCTGGTGAACAGCGATACCACATCAAAACTAACCATGATGTCCGAATCTGTGATGTGCACTTGCTTGAGGCGTTGCAGGAAATCTTCTGAGTTGCGGATGTGGTGAATACATTTCCCCACATATGGAGCCAGGAGACCCTTCAGGTACTTGGCTGTTGTGTACGTAGGTGCCCCAATATTACTGACAATAGGACGTAGGGGCACACCCTCCTTGTGTATTTTTGGCAGACCATACAGTCTGGGTGGCACTGGCGCTTTTTCCCGTAGTTGTCTGATGATCTTATCGGGCATCCCTGTTTCCTTCAAGAGAGCACTAGTCTTCTTGGCCACCTTGTCCGTGGGGTCACACTCCAGAATTCTGTATGCAGGGTCCTCCAGAATTTGGCGTACTTTCTCATCATAATCCACTCGCTGCAAGATGACAGTGGAGTTCCCTTTGTCTGCTGGCAGTACCACAATGCTGTTGTCTTCCCGTAGTTTCTTGAGTGCAAGCCTCTCCTCGGTTGTGATGTTCGATTTCGGCGGCCTGGCCTTGGTGAGGGCCCTGCAGGTCTCTCGGCGGACTTCCTCTGCCACATTAGGTGGAAGTGTGGCTGCAACTTGCTCTACTGCACTGACGAAACCTGAAATGGGTACGTTTCTAGGGGTCGTAGCAAAGTTGAGACCCCTGCTGAGTACCTTTAAGGTTGTATCATCAAACTGTATGCCACTCAGATTCGTCACCGTGCGTGTCTCTTCCATCTGCTGTGCTTTCTTGCTCATGCGGTCAAACTTTGCAGATTGGCAAGATGAGGCATTCCTTCTAGCACACTCAGCTAAAGACCAGGAGGCACGGTCTACCCAATCCCAATCTTCTCTTGTTAAGGAAGCTGCCATGTACAGATGAATGTGTAACAGCTGAAGGTCTCGAGCTACGTGACCGAAATATCGTGCAAGTACGACGCTGATATCCGGCAGAACACCCGACAACCCAAGATGTCAAACTTGAAGATGGTACTGTAGCAGGAGAAGATGTAGTAGATGCAGATTAGTAGCCTTTCATTGCGAGAAGAAATAGACAGGGCGCTGAAAGGCACAAGCAGAAACAAGGCTCATGGAGTAGACAATATTCCCTCAGTATTACTGAGATCGTTACAAGAGGCACCCACGACAAAACTTTTCCACCTAATTTGAAAGATAGATGAGACAGACGTAGTACCCATATACTTGAAGAAGGATGAGGTAATTCCTATTTCAAAGAGGGCAGGCTGTTAACAGATGAGGACGTTACCGAACCATCAATTTAATAATTCATAGTTGCAAAACACTGACACGAATTATTTGGACACGAATGGAAAACCTAGTGCGAGTCGATCTCGTGGCAGTTCAGGCTGGGTTCCAAAGATACGCAGGAACGCATGTGGCAATACTGATCCTACGACCGAACTTAGAAAATAGCCTGCAGACAGCCAAATCTAGGTTTATATCACTTGTAGATTTAGAGAAGGCTGTTGACAATGATGGCAACAATGCACTCTTTGAGATTGTGAAAGCTGGAGGGATAAATGTAGGGAGCAGAAAGTGATTTGTAAGTCGTACAGAAATCAAGCTGGAGTTGTAAAAGACAAAGGTCATGAAGGGGAAGTAGTCTTTGGGAAGGGAATGAAATAGTGTTGTAGCCAATCCCCTGTGTCATTCCAAGTTCGCGCTGAGTAAGTAAAACTATAGCTAAGGAGAAACTTGAAAAGAGGATTAAAGTTCAGGGAATTGAAATAAACATTTTGAGAGTACGGAACGTTCAAACATTGTAAAGATGAAAAATATGTTCGTTGATAACGAAACTCGCGAGATGGAACAAGATCGTTTAAAGCAAAAGAGGAAAACCTCCCAGGAAATTAAAATGCGCCCTCCTGCATGTGATGAGACTACGTTGACCCTGCACCAGAAGACTGAACAGTGTTGCAAATGAAACAGTAAGGCACGATAACTGCTCGAACTTCGCAGGAAAGTTTGTGTGCCGCGCGGGATTAGCCGAGCGGTCTCAGGCGCTGCAGTCATGGACTGTGCGGCTGGTCCCGGCGGAGGTTCGAGTCCTCCCTCGGGGTTTGAGCGTGTGTGTTTGTCCTTAGGATAATTGAGGTTGTGTGTAAGCTTAAGGACTGATGACCTTAGCAGTTAAGTCCCATAAGATTTCACGCACATTTGAACATTTCTTTTTTTTTTTTTTTTTAAAGTTTGTGTATGATTTTCGTGAATGAAACACATTGCTACTGATTTCTATTATTTTTGAACGCAGTACTCCTGTAACTGTCTACTGTTTAATAAGAAATATATAGTAATGTTTCTTCAGTTAATATACTGTCTTACAGTGTCTAAGAATAACGATCTATTCAAATTTTACCAGTATTGTCATGTTGCTCCGTTTATACAGTTTATGCAAGCGGCAAAATAATTGTGGTTAATAAATTAAAATAAAAAATTATAGAAATACACTCCACAAAAAAATTAAAGGATCACAATTTTTTCGTGGGTGCCACCGATGGTGTTTCCGAACTTCCTCGGGGGGGGGGGGGGGGGGGAATGGGGGGCTGGGGCGGAGGGGGTGTTAGAGGGACTCTTTGCCGTTTCACTCACGCACATGTTAATGTTGCACTCCCGCGTGATCACGCCACTGGAGGACACAGGAAGTTTGAAAAAGCATGAAGTACGCTTTCCTGCTTGGCATAACGTTCAGATTTAGTTGAATTGTTTTGAATGGAGCCTGGTGGTTGAAACCGGTACACGAGAGCAAAAAATACGGTAGCGCTGCATTCGAAAGCGGTGCGATCACATTCAATGGAGATACAATTCCGTAGAGAAGAGCCAAAGCGTCCAATGATGTCAGCACTGTAAAAGCTTGTCAAGAACATCTTCGAATTGTTCATAGCACTGTGAACTGTCGGTTTCGAAGGCGAAATTTGTGGGAAACAATGCGCCAGGGAGAAGGGTGGCTACATTGACGCCGATTGTGGCACCCTCTGAGGCCTTTCCGTGTCGATTCTGAGGGGCGGTGTGTGAAATGTTTTTTTCAGCCATTCATAAGAAAACAGCGTGACTCCAGCGTTGGGTGTCACGATTCTGACTTCCATCGCACAGGCATCCAAAGAAGGGCTGAAAAGTGGGTAAGATAGGTTGTGACGACCGTCTCTTTGTGTGACACCTCCGCGGTGGCGTTGTGCAGAATTTTTTTGAAATTTGGCGCCAGTGTGACGTCATTAGCCCACCATACAGCTCACATGCTCTGGCTTCGTGTATCGACAGCTTGCTGTCTGAAGCCTCGCCGAGTCAAGTGTGACGTCAAAGGCCGCCACGGTCTTGCACCATTACAGATAAAGGTTGGAGGCACTGTGGAGTCAAATTCAATGGGGATACAACTCCGTAGAGAAGAGCCAAAGCGTCCAATGATGTCAGCACTGTAAAAGCTTGTCAAGAACATCTTCGAATTGTTCGTAGCACTGTGAACTGACGGTTGGACCAGGAGACAATTGCGAGGTTTCGAAAAAGTAATCCCTTAATTCTGTTGCGCATTGTAGATAGAGTAGAATAAAACTCCATTCTGTTAACACAGATAAGCAAATTAACCTCCAAAAATGAATTAACTAAAACGGTTAACCGCTAACGTCGTCAGCTTTTCCCCGTTTCACTACTTACTGAATTAATTTGATTCACAGGAAATGGGTATAGGTAACGCTGTTGAAATTAATGAAGAGGTAGCGAAATGAAATGACAAACTGCCTATTGGCTTCCGTCTCTGGTTCTCCGGTCGATGTTCGTCTGATGATTTCACTGACCCTTTTTTTTCATAACGCGGGGCACAGTCATAATACAGGGTGATTCAAAAAGAATACCACAACTTTAAAAATGTGTACTTAATTAAAGAAACATAATATAACCTTCTGTTATACATCATTACAAAGAGTATTTAAAAAGGTTTTTTTTCACTCAAAAACAAGTTCAGAGATGTTCAATATGGCCCCCTCCAGACACTCGAGCAATATCAACCCGATACTCCAACTCGTTCCACACTCTCTGTAGCATATCAGGCGTAACAGTTTGGATAGCTGCTGTTATTTCTCGTTTCAAATCATCAATGGTGGCTGGGAGAGGTGGCCGAAACACCATATCCTTAACATACCTCCACAAGAAAAAATCGCAGGGGGTAAGATCAGGGCTTCTTGGAGGCAGTGATGAAGTGCTCTGTCACGGGCTGCCTGGCGGCCGATCCATCGCCTCGGGCAGTTGACGTTCAGGTTTCATAACTAACCTTTTTCGTAGGACTCTCCATACAGTTGATTGTGGAATTTTCAGCTCTCTGCTAGCTCTGCGAGTCGATTTTCCTGGGCTGCGAACAAATGCTTGCTGGATGCGTGCTACATTTTCGTCACTCGTTCTCGGCCGTCCAGAACTTTTCCCTTTGCACAAACACCCATTCTCTGTAAACTGTTTATACCAACGTTTAATACACCACCTATCAGGAGGTTTAACACCATACTTCGTTCGAAATGCACGCTGAACAACTGTCGTCGATTCACTTCTGCCGTACTCAATAACACAAGAAGCTTTCTGTTGAGCGGTCGCCATCTTAGCATCAACTGACGCTGACGCCTAGTCAACAGCGCCTCAAGCGAACAAATGTACAACTAAATGAAACTTTATAGCTCCCTTAATTCGCCGACAGATAGTGCTTAGCTCTGCCTTTTGTCGTTGCAGAGTTTTAAATTCCTAAAGTTGTGGTATTCTTTTTGAATCACCCTGTATATTTGTTGAAAGTCAGTACCGCCGTTAGACTGTTGCCTATTTGCAGTGTTACATTTACACTTGAACGATCATGATTTCGGCTTCAAAGTGCCATTATCAAAGTTTTAAGTGTTATACAGTGCCTAATATGGCATACTCTTGTATTTAAAACACACTATTAGACACATCTAAGGCACTGTATAACAATTAAAACACTTGATAATGACACTTTGAAGCCAAAATCATGATCGTGCAACTGTAAATGTAACACTGCAAATAAACAACAGTCTAATGGCGGTACCGACTTTGAAGAGGAGATTTTACTGACGTTTCGCCAGCACGAGTGGCTGGCATTGTCAAAGCTTCAAGCTCCAATGCTGGTGGTGAACTGGCGCCGAGCACGCGGCCGCAGACTGCATGCACCTGACACGCCACTCGTGTTGGCGGAACAGTAAAATCATCAGACGAACGTCGGCCGAAGAACCCGAGACAGAAGCCGAAAGGCAGTTTGTCAACAAGAGGCCACGAACGCCTTAACAGTTTTGAAATGAAATGGTTTGACCCTCAGAAATACTAATCTCCAAATAAATCAGTTTGCCGTGACTCATGAAAATTAGTGCTAGGCCAGCCAAGACTCAAAACAGTTGCCCGGCATCGGTCACCTTACTCATTAAACTATCTGAACTCAAAGCTTCCGTGGCGTCCAGGTCACTGTGCGCCACGTTTTACCGGACTGCGTTTTATTTTCTGACCAGCGGGCCACGGCTGACTTGCTGGCGCGGCGGATCTGGCATCTCTTTTAGGAAATACTCGAACGAATGTGGTTAAAATTTTAAAGTTCTGTGACTTCTCCAATGTTTTTACCAAGATTTTAGGGAGAGGGTCTTAATTTGTTCACAGGGTAACAAGCTCGCCCATATCTTATGTAAGTTGCCAGCCAATGACAATTTCCTTTGGCATTCTAGATGCTCCGTTTTCGCTTTCCTTACGTTTTATTTTCTTATACAGCATTTTCCTTCTTTTCCTGATTTCTTTGCGTGTTTGCTTAGGTTTTGCTAAGTCTGTCCACATTATTTTCTTTTTATGTGTGTCAGAGCGCTGATGACCTCGACGTTGAGCGCCCGTAAGCCCCAACACACACACACACACACACACACACACACACACACACACACACAGAAAGCTTCCGTTGCCACTCGGATGTCTCCCTTACGACTTCCGAACGAACAGACTGTTTTCCATACCAGAATAGGACGAGACCTGGGGGTGTTCAGGCCACGTTATAATACCGCTCTGGCGGAAAAGCCGGAAATCTCGGTTCGAGTCCTGGTTCGGCAGAAATTTTCCGTTACTCGTAACGTGATGAAACGAACCTTCCCGTGTTTGTTTTGAAATGCGATTGTCGCTTGGACAGAGTGGTGTGGTAAACTGTATGTGTGACGTTCCGTGAAGAAGCCGAGGCGGCCCTCACTGGCTCCCAGACAGACGGAGAGGCTGGTATTCAAATGAGGGCAGTGCGTGGGTGGGGCTGGCAGGGCGTGGCCCACGCACGAGGCAGACGCACGTGACGTCACGGGGTCACAGGCACGCCTCGCCCAGCGCGCCAGATGCCGGTCCCACTAGCAAGTGTTTCAAGCGCTGCGTTTCGACTAAAGAACCCATCGTCAAGTGACAACTGATATACGTCGCCAGTGTGCTAACTTTCAGCAAGACATCAAAATCATCTTTATAAACGAACGACCAATACTGCAAAATTAATACACTGCCAGAAAAAAAATCGAGCAGACAGTTGATAGACACAGGCGGCATGTGTCAGCGAGTATTGTCCTGTTGAAATATGCCAGCACGACAGTGTCACATGAGAGGTAGCATATGACAACCCAGGACGTTCGTGTTGTACGTGTATGCCGTCAAGAGTTCTCACCAGCTGGGGCCTGAAGTCATACCTGATGGCTCTGCACGTCATGACTCCAGAAGTAACACCGGGACAGCGCAGAACCGCGGCTCGTCAGTGCACGCAGTACGACGCAAGCCACCACATGTGCATGCTTGACAGGTGGCATGAGCCCCCTCTCATATTTCTATCTTACGATTTTCCTCTCTAATTGCATGCAGTGAAAAGTCGCTATTCCTTCACACGCGGACTTCCCACGCAGCGTTTCTCGTCACCCGGGTGGTCAGGTGACAGGCGGGCTCTGTTGATCTGGAAAGGGTTAAGCCGACGGGTGTGAGGAAGTCGAGTGACTGCTTTGCAGACGCCGACATTGTCAAAAGACACGCCCGGAGGGGTCTGAAGTAGCGGCTGGGCTAGAGGTTCCGTTACTTTGCAGAAACTTAGCGAAAACACTTTCTGGCGGGCAACCAGCGAGGCGTGAGAATGACTTGTGTACCCAGGCAGTTGTGGCGGGAAAATCCCGGCGCTTTCTGCAAAATAGTAACTGTGATTGGCTTGCTCAGGGCATAGCTCCGTGACGTAGCAAAATCAGCGCAGAAATTGGCGCCAAGAATCTCCATTGGTGGAATGGTAGTGCTCCGGCAATAGAGTGGAATTTTCCGCCAGTTTTCGAGTTGCTGATTGGAACGTTTAACCACGGCCACTGTCGTGGGGGCAGGAATGTTGTGTGTTCGGCCTGTACGGGTGCTCTAAGTAGTCGGCTCTCGCCTTTCGGTCGAGGACGTCGAAGCAACCAGCCATCGCCTCCGGTACACCAAATCGTGTTCTTGCAGTCAAGAAGACAGATTGGTAATGTATGTCCGCAGCACCGGCAGACAGGGATTTTCCTAGGTGATAATCAGAGCTCAGCAGAGCGCCCCTGTTCGTCTTTTTCTTACTTTGTTCTGTCTTGAGTAGCAGCAATTAATGTTGGGTTGGCTATGTGTTTTCTCTTAAGATTTGAGTTGCAAGGAATTGGCTCCACATACCACCTCGTCATAATCCTCACAATCTAGTTTAGGGACAACTTCACATTCACAGCGTTTGTTTGAGTATCCAATTTGAGCCAATTTGATGTATTGTAAATGTTTCATGTGTTTTTGTTTATTATTTTGTGTTTAGTCTTAATAAATCATATTGCTATTTTGGACAGAACTTTCATTCTGTTAATCGGTAGAGCAACCCTATCATTCCTCACTATGTTAATGAAACCTTCGTTTATTTAACTTATTTATCAAATTAAATTATTGCAGGGGCCAAACTCTCTTCTACTCCACTTGTCCAACAGCAAAAGTCGGAGTTAGAATAGGGGGGGCTTTGAGCATCATTTACATATGTAGATTCTAGAAGAATTTAGTGTTAAATACACTGCTAGCCCCGGCACCTTGCATGCTTCCAAGTGACGGCGCCACTCCAAATGCAGGCGTCTGTGCTGTGTTAACGTCACGTACGTGTGAGGCGACAGTTCTCTAGTACGGCTGCTGCTGGTCTCCGACCACCAGTGATGTGGGATGACACTGTATAATGCAGAGTGTCCATTACTTGTTCTTGGATGCCAGGGGCAGACATGAAGGGGTTACGATGCGCCTGGCGCTAGTGCTGTTGAGAAAGTATAATATATCGACAATTTTCCGTAATGAATCGATACATGTTGGCGATATTTATCCCAAGATATATGTATGTCAGAATGGTAATACCGAGTGTGATATTTATTTGATATTAAACTTTTTTCTCAATTTTCGGTAAATATTTACGCTTGTTCTTTTGAAATTGTGGTCGAACATAATTTTACTTTCACTGTGTTAAGGAGTCTTGCTACTTTTTGAGCTTTCATCACATCCAGCCTTTCTCTTTGACTGTGTGAAGCAACTGTACGTGGCGCTGTGAATGGAATAACAGAATTTCTGATGTGATGAAATAGCACATCAGTTGCGTTAACACTTTCAACACTGCCCTCTTTACACCCAGCACTTGGCTGCGAACTGGCATATTTAATGGATGTTTGAAATTAGATTGCAAAGAATGGAAAAATGATAGGAATATGATTCTCGCATCATTTAAAAGGACAAAGTAAGAGCTTTACATGAATGTGAGTTTATTGTACAATATAAAATACAAATGGGTGTTATAATTAAAAAAAGAAGACACAAAAATATCGTGGATAAAAAAGTTTTACATGATCTCTCTCTTGAGTAGTGCCATTATTACTGTATCTAAATTTAAAACAAAATATCACTGGACTGTATAACTGCAGGTACCTGTAAGCTAGAGTATTTTAATAGTTCAGATGTAGTTAGCCTTTACGTGAAAATCCTGGAAACACTGTGGGACGCAAAGACCAACGCCACAGTCCTTGCACCACCGTCTCCTTTTCTTCCTGATGCCCTTACCCGCCTCTTTCTTCCCCCGGTCTGAACATACTTTGCAGTACCTAGTAGTATTCACCTTGTTTGCAGTGGACGGGACCTTCTCTGGAAAGTGCCTTGTAAATGTCCTCTCAATTTGTGAGGATGAAGCGGCTTGTTGCTGAAAAATATTTCCGCCCTTCTCAGCCAATTTCTTCCCCACTCTGTGAATAAAGTCTACTAGCGATACTTTCTTCCCAGTGTTCTCTTTATATAAAATAAAACTGTTGACAATTGACACGATAAACAAGTGGAAAAACAGCTTGTACCACCACTTCAAAGTTTTTCGGGTACACGGATAATAGCTGGAGAACTGATCTGCTCTGTCAACTTCAGCTTTATTCTTATTGTAATCAATAATAACGTCTGGCTTTACAATTTCTGCTATTCCACCTTTGGCCCTCACTTGAATACTAGTGATGGTAGACTTATGCTTTGTGAAAAGACAAAAAAACATCTCGTTTTGACTTCCACTTCACTGCCAAGAGGTGGTGTTTCCTTTGAAAAACTATCTTTTTCTTAGTTTTAGTGTTCTGAATATTCGTCGCAAACCTTTCCTGTTTTTCATTACAATTCCCACTCCAAGAGCTTTATTTTCCCACAACATGTCCAAAAAAGATGGACTGGTGTAGTACCTATCCATATAAATGCAATGTCCTTTACCAAAGTACTGTGAACACAACCTTTTTACAAGGCCCTCGATACTTTTGTCAACACTGCCTACAGAACCAGAATATACATCAGAGTTTAGCATATAACCAGTTGATGAATCGCAGAGAGCATACAATTTTATTCCACATTTATTGCGTTTGTTTTTCATGTATACTCTGAAGCTTCTTGTACCACGAAAGGGACACATTGCCTCATCTATTGTCAGGTTCATGCCTGGACGAAAACTAACTTTTGCTTTTATTCACAAAGAAATCAAACAAATGCCTCACTTTGTGAAGCGGGTCGTGCTTTTCTTCACCTCTGCTAATGAACGTAGCATTGTCGTTCAAGTGTAACATCGACAATGTAACGCAAAATCGATCGCGACTCAACAATTTACTCGCAAATCCTGTCTGCAGAAACGGGTCTGTTGACCAATAATCCCTGATTTTCGGCAATGACGAGGCACATATGCAAAATAATAAATCTCTTGCAATTTTACTGCAGACCACTTATGCCAAACAGAGTTTATTTTCAGGCTACCTTTGCGTTTCATTGTCGTAATAACGTTACCAGCGTACAGATTCGTTTCACTTTTGATGAGCCGAATAAGGTCGTCATCAAAGAAATAGCCAAAATAGCGAAGCTCCTCAGTGGCATCTGAAAAATGCGATGCTATTGGTAAATACGTTGCATTTGCCTTGTCTTTTCAAACCACCAAAGTTGGTGTTGTCTCCACAAAATGCCACACATTTATTTTTCTCAAGATCAAATATTTCGATAGTATTCATACAAAATCTTGAAATTTCGCCAGATGTTTCATTAGATAGGGAACTCACCTTCAAAAGTTTGGTCTGAATTCCCTGATTAACATCGAAAAACTGAACAACAAACGGAAATATTTTAGTGGCCTTATGATTGCTGGCATCAGTGGATATCCCGTAGAAAGAAGACTTTTTGATGTATTCAAGGCTTTCCTTTACACTCTGGGGAGCAATAACTCTTTTCACTAAGGCTGACACTTTAGTTCTTGCGGAACGAAACTTTATTGCAATGGAAGAATCATCAAACATAATACTGTTAAGCTTATTAGTACAAGCACTAGATCTATAAGTTTGGTGATGTTTTACCGTGTGGTAGGCTAGTGTAAGCTCGGCTGCTCGAACTTTCGTCTCTTCACTTGACTGATGTTTCACAAAATAATTTTGTAGAGTTTTACTGCAGCTCGGTGCACTGTATCTGTTAAAATGTGTTTCTTTGACCTGATGTGATCAACTATATCGGAACGTCCACCATGACTTATACTAATAAAACAGTTACATACGGAACACTCTGTTTCGTAATCAGAACGACCTTTCTTAATGAAATTCCATTCCTTGGAATAACAGTCACTGAACTTGCAGGCACGTTTCGGCATTGTGTTTCACAGTGCTGCAGCAATAATACCAGTAATATGAGAAAAAACTATTGCAGTTTGTCTGACAAAACAATTACTACACTGTTCTCACAATGAGTGTGTGAGTAAGTGGCGCGACAATCGGACGGTTTCATAGCTCTGTTACAATAATACAACTTACTACTTGTTGGCCAAAGTACTGCTCAAAGTAAATTATCGCTTGAGTGTGTCAATAATGATACTGTGATTACTAGTATGGGACAATGGAGGTTTTATACAAATAAGCTAAAATACATTAATTTCTTGTGTTGTATTTCCTTTAATATAGCGAAATCCCAAAAATTTGAGAAAGTTTCACGAAATGTATTTAAAAACTGAATTCCGGGACTTTTGAGCGTCCCGAAACAAATTTTAGGGACACCGGAACACAGGGATGAAAAGCTGGACAGTCCCGGTTTTCCGGGGCGTTTGGTCACACTAGCGTACGGGCATCGTGCTGTAAGTGCAACCAGTGTGCTACGAGGCGTGTTTTTTTAAGTAAGTTCCGTTTTGTTGTGGACACTAGTAGTTCGCGCGCACACCGCAACAAGTGCGTGCGTCGTGTACCGGCATGCCTCGGAAACAACTGTGCTCAGTTTCAGCTCTGTAGCTAACCTGTACGGTTCTGTTCTGTGCTTTCAAAATGTTTAAGACTATCAACTCGCCCGCCGCGTGTGAGGTTCGCTCAGTGATACGGCTTTTGTCAGCAAGGAACCTGTCTGCTGCAGAAAAATCATCGACAGATTTGAGAAGTGTACGGTGATACTGTTATGAGTGAAAGCAAAGCGCTTAAGTGGGTACGAGAATTCAAAGACGGCTGTGACAACGTCCATGATGAGGACCGCTCCGGTCGCCCTTCTTTGATTACAGACGATTTGGTGGCTTCAGTTGAAGCGAGGATTCGTGAGAACAGGTGCTTCACTATAACAGGTCTCTCAGACGAATTTCCTGACGCGTCGAGATCAGTGCTTTACGACATTGTTTCTGAACACCTAAAGTTGAGGTAACTGTGCTCCCGTTGAATCCCGAAACTCCTAACAGAGACCACAAAAACCAAAGATTTGAGTGTGCGATGAAGTTCTTTACTCGTTATCACGAAGAAGGTGACGGCTTCTTGAGTCATATCGTAACTGGAGACGCAACGTGGGTTTCGCACATCACGCCCGAATCGAAGCAACAGAGCATGGAATGGAGATACACACACTCACCTGTAAAGGTGAAGGCCAAACAGACTCTGTCCCAGTGCAAAATCATGGCGTCGGTGTTTTGGGATAGACATGGTGTTTTGTTGGTCGACTTCATGCAACGAGGAACCACTATCAATGCAGAAGCGTAATGCCAAACCCTGAGAAACTCACGCAGGGCGTTTAAAAACAAAAGACGTGGCATGCCGACAAAGGGAATTGGCCTTCTCCATGACAATGCAAGACCTCACACTGCAGGTCAGACCCGCGATTTATTGGACAGTTTTGGCTGGGAAGTTTTACACCACCCACCGTACAGTCCTGATCTTGAGCCGAGCTATTACCATCTGTTCCTCCACCTCAGACAACACCTCAGTGGCAACCGTTACAATGACGACGACGACGTGAAAACGGCAGCGAACTCTTGGTTATCGAAGTAGGTAGTAAGTTTCTATGAAGAGGGTATTTTAAAATTGGTTGAGAGGTTTGATACGTGTTTGAACAAACTTGGCAACTATGTCGAAAAACAGAGTGAAGTATGTACGTTCCGAAAATAAATTTTCTTTTTTGAAATAACCTTCCATTGTGTACTTATGTTCAAACGGGCCTTACTTAAAAAAATACGCCTCGTAGTTCTTCACATCAGCATTCTTCAGAAACGGTTGCTGAACGTAAAGAACAAACATCTAAATGACAAGATTGGTTTCTTCAGGTGGATGGAGACGTGTGAGAGGGTATGCTGACGTAATCGGAGCTCAGCGCTACCAACAGAAACTGCGACGTTTGGCTTCACAACGCCATTTTTACACTACAGTTGCTAGGTCGCTGTCGTTGGGAGAAATGAAAAAAAAAACAGCGAAGTCGACATGAAGTGTTCCGGACAAATCCGTTATGTAACGAAACAAAACGACGGACGCATCAGACACTTTATTATATTTAATTTTATCCATATTTTGCAGATTTTTATTGTGCCATTTACATGCAGTTACCAATGTTAACAAAGTGGTTATCGCCAAGCGTGAACGTGTATCATTTTCCTTTCAGTTCTTGCTCTAAGGGAAATAAGCAGGCTGCTAGCTTGTTGGTGCACAGAATACCTAATAATAAATCAATAGCCGACAGCGGTTGTCTCGCGGTTAAGGCGCTCAGTCCGGAACCGCGCGACTGCTACGGTCGCAGGTTCGAATCCTGCCTCGGGCATGGATGTGTGTGATGTCTTTAGGTTAGTTAGGTTTAAGTAGTTCTAAGTTCTAGGGGACTGATGACCACAGAAGTTAAGTCCCATAGTGCTCAGAGCCATTTGAACCATTTTGAATAAATCAATACATAAATATACACCGTTAAAACCGGCAGTATACTTACAGTGGCTGCCGATATTTTTCCAGGCCGGTAAGTCGATACTTTCACCGTCGATACATGTACATAAACTTTTCGATATATCGATAGCTGATAGTGCTTTTTCTAAATATCGATATATCAGAATCCCGATATTCTTAAAAATATCCGCAGTCCTACTCGGTGCACAGTGCGGCCATCCTCCCTTGCGGTGTTCAGGCGTGGTCGACCAGAACATCGATAATAAGCATGCCTGCCCACACGTACCCATGTTTTCCAGCATCGGCCCATATCTGGATACGAGTGTTGCATGCATACTTCGATCAGTCACCTAAATGCAGATCCACAGCGAGGCCTGTCACGTGCCGACAAGAGTAAATGGCATCTCCGCCTCCTTCACACTGATTGCTCAGCGTCTGACGCTGTTCGTGCCCATTATTTACTCGATCAGGCCTGATAACGACGAACGTCGTGTAGGTACCCCTTCAAGGAGCTAGGAACTTTAACTGCGCCGTCACAGTACATGCATATATTCGCTAATGAAATGCGTCACAAATAATCCATCACAATTTCAGGAGAACAGTGCTGTCGATACCTACATGACCAGAGGGGAAACTGATCTTTATAAGCCATTGTTAAAGCTGTCAGTGGCTCAGAAAGAAGTTCAATATGCAGCAACAAAAATTTTTGGTGTTTTGCCCAATAACATATAATCTCTGAGAGCTAGCGAAGATAGTTTTAAATATCATTTAAAATCATTTCTCCTAGAGAACTCCTTGTATTCCACTAACAAACTTTTACATGAAACCTGGTATCCGGTAAAAAAATAAAATAGAAATAAAAACATAAAACACTAACAAAAAACGAACAACACTAATGCAGTATGGTCGCTCTGCCTGTCACAAAGAATTCTAACTCTAATCATTCGCACACTCATTAACCGCGAGTGCATGTTCAAAGTTATATTGACATTCGGCCATGTTCTCTGCATGCGTTACATTTTTTTGTCAGGCAGTGTATTATAATAGTAGCGGAGAGTCTTGCACTTCGCAACAGTTCGCAGATTTTCACCTTTGACCAGCCCTGTGATGGAACTGTGACGTATTTTCTTATTCCATAAATCATAGCATTCACTTTATTTGTGCTGCAATATTTTTCTGAAATTACAAAAATTACTGCAGAAATGTTAGCTTTTGGAAGTGCGAAAAATTATTCGATGGTACAACATGATTATGTACCTAGGAACATATTTTAAACTGCTACAATTGACAAAAGCTTGTTATTACTATATTTAATAATGCATATGTTACACTATTACTCTACTACACACTAATAATTTGTAAGTGAAATCAAATTAACAACAAGTATTATCAAAAACTACTACAAATTGAAAAGTTTTTGAAGTAGAAGCTATTGGCAACTATACAAATTTCCATTTCGAATACAGGGAAAATTGTAGAAGATATTAAAAAATTAATGTCTTTTGCAAATATCACATGTTCTATGGTAGATCTTTCGTGTCAAGGTAGAAGGTGACGCACGACCGTCGAAGTGTGGCTTAACTGTCCACACGCTCTGTAACGAATTTTAAAAATATATTTTTACTCAACATAAAGCCCTGTAGCCTACCTGAAGAATTAACAACATCCTTCAAAGAACGTTAATATACTATACAACACATAAATATGTGGAAGTCGTAATTCAGTATCTGCAAACGCATATCTCACGACAATGCAAACTGTGGAAAATGGTGGAAACTGCTTATGACGGTTTCGAGTGCGTGCTCCTTTATGGGATTCTACACTCATGCTTATAAATTAAGGATAATGCTGATACATGGTGAAACAACGCTCTGGTGGGCGGTTTGCGGGTTTGAATCACCTCGGGGTATGACCATGCGGTGCATTTGACCTGCGGTCGTCGCACGGTGGCGCTGGGAGTAGTCCACATACGCAGAGGTTTGTTGGAGCATGTCAGAGTATGGTGCAGCGAGTAAGTGTGCAGATGTTTTCAGACGTGCTAAAGATGGCTCAAAGCACACATACTGATGACGTTATGAGGGGTAGAATACTAGGGCGACTGGAGGATGGTCAAACACGGCAGGTCCCAGCACAGGCTGTCCGTGTGCCACAAAGTGTGATCTCAGGATTATGGGAAAGATTCCAACAGACAGGAAACGTGCCCAGGCGCTACCGTACGGGACGTCCACAGTGTACGACATCACAAGAAGACCGATATCTCACCATCAGATGGCCGCAGATGGCCACGGAGTACCGCAGGTAGCCTTGCTCGGGACCTTACTGCAGTCACTGGAACAGTTGTCTCCAGACACACAGTCTACAGACAACTGAACAGACATGGTTTATTCGCCCGGAGACCTGCAAGGTGCATTTCACTGACCCCTGGTCACAGGAGAGCCCGTAAAGCCTGGTGTCGAGAACATAGTACATGGTCATTGGAACAGTGGTCCCAGGTTCTGATCACGGACGAGTCCAGGTATAGTCTGAATAGTGATTGACGCCGGGTTTTCATCTGGCGTGAACCAGGAACCAGATACCAACCCCTTAATGTCGTTTGAATGGGACCTGTACGGAGGTCGTGGTTTCATGGTGGTTGGGATTATGATTGGCGCACATACACCCCTACATGTCTTTGACAGAAGAACTGTAACAGGTCAGATGTATTGGGACGTCACTTTGCACCAGTATGTCCGCCTTTTCAGCGGTACAGTGGGTCCCACCTTCTTCCTGATGGATGATAACGCACGGCCCCACCGAGCTGCCATCCTTGAAACAGGAGATATCAGGCGAATGGAGTGGCCTGCTTGTTCTCCAGACCTAAACCCCATCGAGCACATCTGGGATGCTCTCGGTCGACGTATAGTTGCACGTCTTTAAACCCATACGACACTTCAGGAGCTCCGACAGGCACTGGTGCAAGAATGGGAGGCTATACCCCAGCAGCTGCTCAACCACGTGATCCAGAGTATGCCAACCCGTTGTGCGGCCTGTGTATGTGTGCATGGTGATCATACCCCTTATTGATGTCGGGGTACATGCGCAGGAAACAGTAGCGTTTTGTAGCAGATGTGTTTCGGGACGGTTTTCGCAACTTATCACCAATACCGTGGACTTCCAGATCTGTGTCGTGTGTGTTCCCTATGTGCCTATGCTATTGGCGCCAGTTTTGCATAGTGCCACGTTGTGTGGCACCACATTCTGCAATTGCCCCTAATTTATGAGCATGAGTGTAGAATCCATCACTAGACTGGAACTGCAACCAGGAAACATCATGTGCTCATAGATACCCTATCCTCTAGGTAGAACACTCCCGGTAACTACTGCATGTGGAATATAAAGTCATTTCAATCGTACTTGCATTCAGCAGAATGTGTTCCTGTTGCAGTCTTCAGTGTGAAGGCGGGATTGATGCAGCTCAGACGGCCAGTGGTGTTCTGTGCTACGTAAGTGGCTTGATCTCTGCACGATTACTGCAGCCTGCATTCATTTTCTGTCGGTTTACCACATTCACCCTTGCCTTCGTCTCACTCTACAAATTTTTATCCTCCACGCTTCCCTCCATTACCATATTAACTGTTCCTTTATTGCCTCAGAATGTGTCCTCTCAATCGATCTCTTGTTTAGTGAAGCTGTGCCCCCATCTAAGATCATTATAACCTCTTTGCTTACTATTAGGTTTGCAACTTTACTTCCGCCGTTCTTTCTCTAAGTTCGAGGCTCTTTTGTGAAAACCTTACAAAAAATTTACGATTCAGCGTGTTGGCCATCGCCGGCGGCTACTTTCTCCCACATTTCGGGCAACATACGTATCCCGCAGCCGAAGAACTGGGCATCTGCTGAGGAGATCCATCAATCGATATAATTTTTACGACCAGCAGTGTTATTCAGTCAGACTGTGTGCCACTGATCGAAAAATGTGGTAGTCAGAGTTAACAATGTCTGGAGAATACGGCCGGTGGTGTTGGACTTCCCATTTCAACATTTACAGGTATTTAACAAAAGAAAACATAGTCTACATGTAATGCAGAAGATCTTTATGTAAACGTTACGCAACTCAGGTTAGCATACCGTCTTACCTTGCAAAATTCCTACTCATATGTGTAGTATTGCGTATTACATGTCGTAATAGTCAAATTATTTTTCACTACACGGACAAAGTAAAAGTTATAATCCATCCTTCCATTGTCAATGGATCCACATTATCGTGACAACTTTAAACATCGTATTGGAAACTTAACTCTAAGTACTACAGCTGGCCAAGTAACAGCAGCTCATATTTTGTTGTCAAAGATACCTTTCAAAGTTTCAAGTCTGAAGATCGATTGAATATTATTATCAGGATGTTGCGCATACGCTAACTATTACTATCTTTGCTATTATAATAACATCCACTGTCTCTGACACTGAGAGATAAAAGCTTGCTTCTTTTATTTGTTGCTCTCTGTTACATACGACGAAATATTTTGAGCAACTCTTCGCGTTCATTAATAATGAATATACACTCCTGGAAATGGAAAAAAGAACACATTGACACCGGTGTGTCAGACCCACCATACTTGCTCCGGACACTGCGAGAGGGCTGTACAAGCAATGATCACACGCACGGCACAGCGGACACACCAGGAACCGCAGCTGCGCAGCATTTGTGCACCGCCGCCGTCAGTGTCAGCCAGTTTTCCGTGGCATACGGAGCTCCATCGCAGTCTTTAACACTGGTAGCATGCCGCGACAGCGTGGACGTGAACCGTATGTGCAGTTGACGGACTTTGAGCGAGTGCGTATAGTGGGCATGCGGGAGGCCGGGTGGACGTACCGCCGAATTGCTCAACACGTGGGGCGTGAGGACTCCACAGTACATCGATGTGGTCGCCAGTGGTCGGCGGAAGGTGCACGTGCCCGTCGACCTGGGACCGCACCGCAGCGACGCACGGATGCACGCCAAGACCGTAGGATCCTACGCAGTGCCGTAGGGGACCGCACCGCCACTTCCCAGCAAATTAGGGACACTGTTGCTCCTGGGATATCGGCGAGGACCATTCGCAACCGTCTCCATGAAGCTGGGCTACGGTCCCGCACACCGTTAGGCCGTCTTCCGCTCACGCCCCAACATCGTGCAGCCCGCCTCCAGTGGTGTCGCGACAGGCGTGAATGGAGGGACGAATGGAGACGTGTCGTCTTCAGCGATGAGAGTCGCTTCTGCCTTGGTGCCAATGATGGTCGTATGCGTGTTTGGCGCCGTGCAGGTGAGCGCCACAATCAGGACTGCATACGACCGAGGCACACAGGGCCAACACCCGGCATCATGATGTGGGGAACGATCTCCTACACTGGCCGTACACCACTGGTGATCGTCGAGGGGACACTGAATAGTGCACGGTACATCCAAACCGTCACCGAACCCATCGTTCTACCATTCCTCGACCGGCAAGGGAACTTGCTGTTCCAACAGGACAATGCACGTCCGCATGTATCCCGTGCCACCCAACGTGCTCTAGAAGGTGTAAGTCAACTACCCTGGCCAGCAAGATCTCCGGATCTGTCCCCCATTGAGCATGTTTGGGACTGGATGAAGCGTCGTCTCACGCGGTCTGCACGTCCAGCACGAACTCTGGTCCAACTGAGGCGCCAGGTGGAAATGGCATGGCAAGCCGTTCCACAGGACTACATCCAGCATCTCTACGATCGTCTCCATGGGAGAATAGCAGCCTGCATTGCTGCGAAAGATGGATATACACTGTACTAGTGCCGACATTGTGCATGCTCTGTTGCCTGTGTCTATGTGCCTGTGGTTCTGTCAGTGTGATCATGTGATGTATCTGACCCCAGGAATGTGTCAATAAAGTTTCCCCTTCCTGGGACAATGAATTCACGGTGTTCTTATTTCAATTTCCAGGAGTGTATAATGGATGTAATTCAGGGCACTCAGAATCGTCTCTGGAGTCAAAGCGCGAAATTCCAGCACGCTCTTTCGAAGCGCCTCGGAATTCTGACGCTGCCAGCCGTCCACGTATACTCCCTCGTGGAATATGTGGACGATAAGGAACCTGCATCCCGCTAGTCACCACTAGGCGCAAAAACTAACGGCCCTCGGATAAAACGTCTTACTGAATTAGCGGGAAGAGAAATTTATGGCACACCTTGAGTAAAACATGGAATAAGTAGATAGAAACGTTCTTCGGACTGAAGATCACAACAACAATAAGGACATACAAAGAAATGGTTCACGTGGCTCTGCGCACTATCGAACTTAACATCGAAGGTCAGCAGTCCCCTAGAACTTAGAACTACTTAAATCTAACCTAAGGACATCACACACATCCATGCCCAAGGCAGGATTCGAACCTGCGACCAGAGAGGTCGCGCTGGTTCCAGACTGAAGCGCCTAGAACCGCTTGGCCACAGCGGCCGGCTACAAGGAATGTACGCACTGTTCTGCAGGTCTCATTTCAAACTGGCTTCAGTAAGAACTTATACACTGAAGAGTCAAAGAAACTGCTACTCCTAACCTACTATCGTGTACGCCCGGCGAGCACGCATAAGCGCCGCAGCACGACGTGGTATGAACTCAACTAATGCCTGAAGTAGTGTTGGAAACAACTGATACCATGAATCCTGCAGTGCTGTCCATAAATCCGTAAGAGTATGAGGGGGTGGAGATCTCTTCTGAACAGCAATTTGCAAGGCATCCCAGATATGCTCAATAATGTTCATGTATGGGGGCTTTGGTGGCCAGTGAAAGTATTTAAACTCAGGAGGGTGTTCCCGGAGCCATTCTGGACGTGTGGGGTGTCGCATTATCCTGCTGGAATTGCCCGTCGGAATGCACAAAGGACACGAACGGATACAGGTGATCAGACAGGATGCTTTCGTACGTGTAGCCTGTCAGAGTCGTATCTAGATGTATTAGGAGTCCCATATCACTCCAACTGGAAACGCCCCACACCATTACAGAGCGTCCACCAGTTTGAACAGTCCCCTGCTGACATGCAGAGTCCATGGATTCAGGAGATTGTCTCCATACCCATACACGTCCATCCGCTCGATACAATTTGAAACGAGACTCGTCCGACCAGGCAACATACTTTTAGTCATCATCAGTCCAATGATGGTGTTGACGGGCCCAGGCGAGGCGTAAAGCTTTGTGTCATGCTAGCTGCCTGATCCAGCGCGTAGCCAGAATGTATGGCAAGCAGAGTAGTTCCCCTTACAGTGGAAATCGGAGCGTGTGAAACACGCCTAAGTAATCCATGTATCCCGTCCGGCAAAAGCCGCCAGCTCTTAGCGGTATGCAGTGTGCAAGACAAAGTACGTGACGTGCTCATCAAGGGCACACGAGTGGGCCTTCGGGTCCGAAAGCCCATATTGAGGATGTTTCGTTGAATGGTTCGCATGCTGACACTTGCTGGTAGCCCAGCACTGAAATCTGTAGCACTTTTGCGGAAGGGTTGCACTTGTAAGTAGGCTGTTTAGGTTTTTATGTTGGTAACGTCACCCAGCGCTCTGTATGAAAATCACTGACTGTGCTGTGTGCAGTCTGTGGCTGGTTGGCATTGTTCGAATATTCGCCATTGTAGTGTTGGGCAGTTGGATGCGATCAGCGCGTGGCGTTGCGCAGTTGGAGGTGAGCCGCCAGCAGTGGTGGATGTTGGGAGAGAGATGGCGGAGTTTTGAGAGAAGATGATCTGGACGTGTGTCCATCAGAGACAGTTAATTTGTAAGACTGGATGTCATGAACTGATATATATATATATATATATATATATATATATATATATATATATATATATATATATATATATGATGGCTTTTGAACACTATTAAGGTAAATAAATTGTTTGTTCGCTATCAAAATCTTGCTTTTGCTAACTATGCCTATCAGTAGTTAGTTAGTGACTTCAGTAGTTTTATTTAGCTGGCAGTATTGGTGGTCGCTGTATTGCAGTAGTTCGAAGATTTTTGTGAGGTAAGTGATTCATGAAAGGTATAGGTTACTGTTAGCCAGGGCCATTCTTTTGTAGGGATTTTTGAAAGTCAGATTGCGTTGCGCTAAAAATATTGTGTGTCAGTTTAGTGTTGATCAGAATAGGTAAAGAGCCAAATGTCTGAGTACGTTCAGTTCTGCTCAGGTGTTTGAAAATCAAATAACGTAAGAGGTTTATCAGTACAGTCATTCATAAATTTTTCTAAGGGGACGTTTTCACACTTATGTCACGTTGAACGATTCTCTTCAGTCGTCGTTGGTCCAGTTCTTGCAGGATATTTTTCCGGACGCAGCGATGTCGGATATTTGATGTTTTGCCGGGTTCATGATATTCACGGTACACTCGTGAAATGGTCGTACGGGGAAATTCCCGCTTCATCCCTACCTCAGAGATGCTGTGTTCCATCGCTCGTGCACCGACTGTAACACCACGTTCAAACCTACTTAAATCTCGATAATCTGTCATTGCACCAGCAGTTACCGATCTAACAACTGCGTCAGACATTTGTTGTCTTATGTACGCGTTGCCGACCACGGTGCCGTATTCTGCCTGTTTACATATCCCTGTATTTGGATGGGCATGCCTACACCAGTTTCTTTGGCACTGCAGTGTAAGTTAGGACTAGAATTCCAGTATTTTCAAGGCTCCCTCGAGCCTTAGTCGTTTCAGTGCTGGCCTATAGAGGAGTTACTGAAAGCCACCGGAAGCATAGAACTTATTATTGTTCATTCTATTATAAAGATTTTCTGTGTTTTCATTGTTCCGTACCTCAGTCGGTAGAAACGGAATCCCTGTAGGGTATGTTTGTTGTCCGTCTGCCTGTCTGTCTGTCCGAGTGCTCAAAACTCTTTTTCTCAGAAACTGGTAGAGGTATAGAGTTGAAATTTATGTCATATACTGAGGGGTATGTCCCTTGACGGTGTAAAACATTGAAACTTCAAAGTCAATTGAGTTAAAACATACGGCCATTTGCGTCACATATTTTGGTACTCGCAATCTGACGTCACACTTGGAACTAAAACAATCGGTAGGCCTGAATTCTAGCTGACAGGATAGTGATGGTAAAAGTCAAACATCAGGCGAGGAATGACTCATTCTTCAAAACCCACCGGGTACTTCCCGTTAGCCTAGCATCATGAAGTTTGGCAGGAAGCAAGGTTTCACAGTAAAAGTAAAGGAAAAAGTCCTGAAACTGTAAATTTGTGATTATAATACACGAAAAGAAATTTCCTCACTTCTTATCTGGCTGTCTGTTTGCCCTTTTTCTCAGGAACAGGTGGACATATCATATGGTCCATTGGCACTATAATAAACGTTAGCATCTAAGTCAGTACAGTCAAAAAGTACGGCCATTCATGTCACAAATTTTGATACTCGCGTACTCACTTATCACTACTTCCTGTTGGCCTAGCATTGTAAAATTTGGCAAAAAGAAAGGTTTTACAGTACAACCCAAGGAAAAAGCACGACAACTGCAAATTTGCGATTGTATCACACGAAAAATATATTGATTTTGTCGTTTGTTATCCGACGTCAAACTTGGAGCTAAGACAACCGGTAGTTCTGCATTCAGGCTCACTGGATCGCAATGGTAAAAGTCGAACATGAAGCAAGGAATGGCTTTATTGCTCATATGGCGCCTTTCGGAATTTATCCATCATCAGATATGCAGGAGCGATTACTGCGGATGTTTATTTCGCTTACAGCTTGAAACGCTGTGTCTACGTGCAGTAATCGCTCCTGAATATCTGTTGTTGTTGTTGTTGTGGTCTTGAGACTGGTTTGATGCAGCTCTCCATGCTACTCTATCCAGTGCAAGCCTCTTCATCTCCCAGTACCTACTGCAACCTACATCCTTCTGAATCTGCTTAGTGTATTCATCTCTTGGTCTCCCTCTACGATTTTTACCCTCCACGCTGCCCTCCAATACTAAACTGGTGATCCCTTGATGCCTCAGAACATGTCCTACCAAACGATCCCTTCTTCTGGTCAAGTTGTGCCACAAACTTCTCTTCTCCCCAATCCTATTCAATACTTCCTCATTAGTTATGTGGTCTACCCATCTAATCTTCAGCATTCTTCTGTAGCACCACATTTCGAAAGCTTCTATTCTCTTCTTGTCCAAACTATTTATCGTCCATGTTTCACTTCCATACATGGCTACACTCCATACAAATACTTTCAGAAATGACTTCCTGATACTTAAATCTATATTCGATGTTAACAAATTTCTCTTCTTCAGAAACGCTTTCCTTGCCATTGTCAGTCTACATTTTATATCCTCTCTACTTCGACCATCATCAGTTATCTGATGACGGACAAATTCCGAAACGCGTCATATGAGCAATAAAGTCGTCACTCCTTGCCTGATTTCTTTTTTTCTTTTACCTTTGCGAACCAGTTAGCCTGAATGCAGGACTGCTTATGATTATAATAATGGTTGCCAGTATTTCTGGAAAATCTTGGAACCCCTTGCCAGTATCAATATGATAACAGGCAGAAGTAGTCGAGATCTTTGATTCCCCGAATAGGTGAACTGTCTTCATACAAAATTAACTCTGAGAGCGAGTCCTACTCGCTTCTGAACAATTTTTTGTTTATTTTTTATAGTTTTCCTATTTTAACTCTTTTGGGACTTATGTACTGACCAAGTAGCTTAGACCAACATGGCTCCACGGAACATGTAGAACTGAATTAAGCTGGATACTCCAACCAGTTCCCATTGTCAAAACATCTTTGTGAGCTTGTACAACGTCCTTATGAAAGACGACTTTTATTCTTTTGTGATCCAGCTCATGTAGTTGGTTGAGGGCGTGTGGCAGTATTCACCAGTAATTCTGTTACCTTTTGGAAGATCGTCAGTTAGGCAGATGAAACTGATGTCGGTTCCTTCGATGAAAAAGCGTGCACCCTCTGTCTTTATTACAGTTTCGTGCTTGCTGTGAAGTGGTCAACCCCTATCTGCTTTTTGTCAAGCAAACAATTTTGGCTACGTGTGATATGTAACCCTTGAATCAGTGTTCGGGAACCAGTCCATCATCAGATGTTGGCAGACGCTACGATAGACAAAGAAGTTTACTTTTTATAACCGTTTAATTTTTGTCTATCGAATCCTGTGTCAGATGATGGGCTGGTTCTTGAATAGTGGTTGAAGGAACAAATGTTTTATACGCACATTAAAACTGTATACCTGACAAAAAATGCTGTTTATTATTTGAACTGTGATCGTGTTTTCTTTTTGTGGTAACTTCTGCCGAGGTTGCAAGTAATCAGCTGCAGGAGGCGAACAGACTGTTAGCTTTAGCGGTCCAGTGGTCGGGTCTTGACGACCTCCTGAATCTACGGGGTATTTGTCACCGGTATCGGGATAATGACTATTTATCTAATCTTGCCTCGAGCGCCGAAGCACGGAAGCTGTTTCACAAGGGCAGCAGGGTCGTGAATTCTCATGGCCACCGATAAAAATTTCTTTTCTTTAATCAAGCCTGCAGTAGAGACGCACCCGGATAGTTGTGCGTGTTACAGTGCCACTTCCGGGACGGGGAGCTGCGTCGGCCCCGGATCGAATCCGCCCGGCTTATTAACGACCAGACATCGTCGTTGTGTCGGCCACCCTGGATGTGGTTTTTAGGCTGTTTCCCACATCCCACTACCTGAATGCCAGGGCGACACCCAACTGTCGCCAAAAATAACACTACATGCAGGCAGTTGGGGTACACAAAGTGCGTCCCAGTGCGTAACGGGGTGGCGATAGGGAGGGTGCCCGGCCACCCCTTTAACTAACCACGCCGCGTTTGTTGTTGACAATGCCCATCCTGCGCCGATGCGACACAAGGAGACAAGAAGCAGCGGCGCAGCACGTCACGTACTTTGTCTTGCACACTGCATACCGCTAAGAGCTGGCGGCTTTTGCCGGCCGGCATACATGGATTACTTAGGCGTGTTTCACACGCTCCGATTTCCACTGTAAGGGGAACTACTCTGCTTGCCACACCAGCTAGAAACTGAATTGGTCGATTTCGCTGTTGCAAATGACAGTATGCCAGTTTGCTACTGGAGTCAGTTTCTTAATGAACGCATCAACTTTCATATGAAGAACACAAAAATTCTGCGCTTCATTTCCCTTGACTTTCCACTTCGCAACTTTTCTCAATCGAATTTGACAGAAGTATTTGTTAAAAAATGGCTGTTTTTTTACGGTTGGTGGGGTAACTGCTTAGCTTCGCAATGAACACCGAAATCCAATTATTGTTTATCATGTTCTTTTTTGGAACTCACCATTACCCAAGCACGCAAAATGTACGAGGGCGGTTCAGAAAGTAACCTCCGATTGGTCACAGTGCGGGTTGTGGGGGGAGTAGCGACGCCATCTGTGCGTTCACGCACTCAACAGGTCAGTCGGCATCAAGCCGTGGTCGAGTGAACGTCGTACCTGCGCTAGTTTAGTTTTTGTGGCAGTTTGAAATGTGTGCTGCAATAGAACACCCCGCCAAATGTGAAGTGCGTGCTGTCATAAGGTTTTTTACAGCCAAAGGATATTCTGCAGCAGCTATTCATCGTGACCTTTGTGCCGTGTACGGACCAAGAGTTATGAGTGAAGGAGTTGTCCGTGAATGGGTACGTTTATTTAAAAGTGGACGAGAAAACGTTCATGATGAAGAGAGGAGTGGTAGACCATCATTGGTGACTGACGAACTCGTTCAGACAGTTGATGCAAAAGTTCGTGAAAATCGACGTTTCTCAATGTCGGAGTTGTCTACTGGTTTTCCACAGATTTCTAAGACTCTCTTGTACGAGATAGTGACAGCAAGATTGGGTTACCCTAAGTTCTGTGCACGATGGGTGCCCAAAATTCTTACCGACCACCACAAAACTCAAAGAATGGCCTCTGCATTAGACTTTCTGTCACGTTATGAGGACGAAGGAGAACCATTGTTAAACAGAATTGTGACCAGTGACGAAACCTGGATTAAGTACATGAACCCTGAGACAAAAGAACAATCAAAGATGTGGGCAAATTCAAATTCGCCTACCAAACCAAGAAAAGCCTCGCAAGATTTTTCTGCCAGAAAACTGATGGCAACGGTGTTTTGGGATGCCAAAGGGGTGTTGTTGGTTGAATTCATGGAACGTGGTACGACCATTAATCAAGACGTGTACTGTGAAACAATAAAAAAGTTACGACGGGCTATACAGAACAAACGCCGTGGTATGCTGACTTCCGGTATCGTTTTTTTGCACGATAACGCCCGTCCTCACTCTGCTCGCAGAACAACGGCCCTTCTTGAGTCCTTCAAGTGGGACGTTATCAACCATCCACCTTACAGCCCAGACCTGGCGCCAAGTGATTATCACCTCTTCATGCATTTGAAGAAATGGCTCGGGTCACAGTGGTTTGATGACGACGAAGAGCTCAAAGATGCGGTCACAGGCTGGCTCCAGGCACAAGCGGGTGATGTTTATGCAGAAGGAATTTCAAAGCTTGTGAAGAGATACGATAAGTGCCTCAATCGCTATGGAGACTATGTAGAAAAATAGTGCAAAGATGTAGTTGTAAGATGTATATATTAAAATATTTTTATTTAACTTGGTGTATTTTTTTAAATCAACTGGAGGTTACTTTCTGAACGGCCCTCGTATTTTGAAAAAGCTGTATTGAGAAAGTGTAACTTACCGTTCACCTCGTTTTAAAGCATAAATTCCAGCGTACGGAATGTAACTGAGACTGGAAAACGTTTTTAATCTTTGGAAGACAATGATATCTATCCTCGTTAGTGAGCGGGGGATCCGATGTAACAAAAATGGTTCAAATGGCTCTGAGCACTATGGGACTTAACATCTGTGGTCATCAGTCCCCTAGAACTTAGAACTACTTAAACCTAACTAACCTAAGGACATCACACAGATCCATGCCCGAGGGAGGATTCGAACCTGCGACCGGAGCAGTCCCGCGGTTCCGGACTGAGCGCCTAGAACCGCTAGACCACCGCGGCCGGCTTCGATGTAACAGCAGTGGATACTTGTTTGTATTTAAGTGTTAAAAAAAGTAGCAACTTAACACTGTTGTCAAATAGTGTGTAAATACATCCAACGTTTCATGGAACGTCAGTGCCTTTAAATGACGGTAATGGGTACCAAAACTGAAGTATCCGAAACTGAACTTGACGAACAGGCTTCTGTGATGTAGTCAACACTCTTGAAACTGTCACAGTACAAAAGGTGAACTATTTCATAGTGCCGAGTCGAAGTCCACTATAGCCCAACACAGAACAAGGTAGTTTAACTAGAATATCCAGGGATCCAAAGCCAAGTCGTCGTACGCAATAGGAAAGTTGTCCAACGTGGTAATCCAGTATGCAGTGCATACGTGTCCACAGGCGATAGCAGGTTTCCGCGATTACTTCAGGGGACCTCACTAGCTGCTTAATGAGTACAACGGCCGCTGCACAGCCCAACCTGGTCTCCACATCCTGGAGCTGCACTTCGGCTGAGGCCAGCACGTCACGTGTTGCCAGCGCCTCGCAGCACACGCCGCTGTGTACGTCGTCGATTGTGCTGTGTCGCTATCGGTGAGTCAGAGCTCGACTTGTCCTCGGATCAGGACACAAGAAAAATTCTTTTAATTAACTGCACACTAATCTTTGTTGCAACACACGTACTACAGTTGCGAATCACACAGAAACTAAAGCTCGGATTTGTGACAGGGAAGTAGGATATAGAGTCGAAGTCAAAGTAGTCCTGTATTTAGGGATCGAGCGTAGGCGAGCAAATGGAGGAATCCTTCACCTTCATTCTAAGTAAGGTCCTAGTAGATGTGCTTCGACGTTGCCTTCCTCCGACCTGTTATGAAACGTCAGGTGTGTCTCTGTTCGTGAGGATGACTATGACGAGGACTTGTACAGTTAACGTAATTTGAACAACTGAGTTATACACACATCCGCGTCAAACGGCAGACGCACGGAAAGCAGATATGTGGTTCGACTAGTAGACTCGACAGAGGCGTAAAATATAAATATGATAGCGAAAATCTGTTTCCGACATCCGATGTTCGTCTTACGCAAGTGGCAAACATGTCAGCAGAAGCGTTCAGCAGGCGCCCCTCTCTGTGTCCGGTACACGGTACTATTAGCCCGCTAAAGGGCAACGACAGGGTGGCGGACGAAAATACTGTATTGCTCAGATTCAGGACTTTTTTCTCCGTACTGGAATGTAGTAGACCAACGGGGTTTGCTGCAATGAATAAAGTATATATTAAAGTTTTCAGTGGTGCTTTTACTGAAAAAATATTAATATCTTCACTGTGTAATTGGGATTTTCCCGAGGCAATTCTGAAAGGAGGTAGATCGACGGTTGTCGCTCTAACTCCGGTTTTGGTAATTCGAAACGTGAAATGAAATGAAATGTCGTGTGACGAGGGCCTCCCGTCGGGTAGACCGTTCGCCAGGTGCAAGTCTTTCGACTTGACGCCACTTCGGCGACTTGCGCGTCAATGGGGATGAAATGATGATGATTAGGACAACACAACACCCAGTCCCTGAGCGGAGAAAATCTCCGACCCAGCCGGGAATCGAACCCGGGCCCTTTAGATTGACAGTCTGTCGCGCTGACCACTCAGCTACTGGGGGCGGACCCGAAACGTGAAATTAACATATGGTCCTGATCCTTACAGTTGTAATTTTAGTTCGTCGTAGAGATTAAAAATATTGGCGAAATTATAGATAATTGAAAAGAGGCCATTTTTAGACCCTCTTTCTTGGCTGAAAAAATTAGAAAATATCAAGATAAAAAAACCGGCTACGATGAACCGAAGAGAATTCAGTTTGCTTCAAGGAAGAACAAAAATTATTAAAATCGGGTGAAAATCGTAGCTTGGGCGACGACAACCATGTCGAAAAATACGGTTTTGAGAAAAACGCGTTTAAAGTTTGGTAAGTATCATATTAAAAAAAGGGAATAAAGCCTGAAAATTTAGGTATATATCGCTGCCTGTCCCATAATAACTGTAGCCCCGGCTAGTGGATGGCCGTTTTCCGCTACTCTGACCTGATAAGCCCTCATTTTCGTCCTCAAAGCCCTTTTCGTCGCTGAGCGCAACGCCGCTGGCGTCTCTGTCTTCACAGAATCGGCGCATTTCATCGCCGATTTTGATTTGAAGGGCATTTGCCACATGCATTAATGCAGCACGGCCTACACTGCACAGACTTGCGGCCAAATTTAAAGCAATGGTGATAATTTCGTTTCGGCTGGATGTTATTTTCGGAGCGTATCTCCAAATGAGAGTACTGAAACTTTCGTTTACATTTTGAACCGCCCAAACAACGCTCCATCAAATCAGGTATACTCAGATCGTTATAAATAGGGGTAATGGCATCGACAACGATTTGTGACAATGGCGTTTTGTGTTTAGAACTTTCCAGTTCACCGTTTGCTTTACCTTCAAACGCTCACAGAATCATTACTTTTTGGAGATCGCGCATAATGTTTTATGAAATAATTCTTCAATGTATATACATTCGAATTCCGTAATAAAAAAAATTTCGAGTTTTTTCGACCGTCACCCTGTCGTTCCCCCTTAACCGACAACCCGCTGTCAAGCAGTAGCGAGGTCTCAACTACACATTCAAGCTCTCCAAACATGTCGCGGAAAGTGATTTAGCCCCCGTCTCGTTACAATGTCACTAACACGGCCACTTCACATCATGCGTCACGTTACAGAGTCACAGAGCGGGACGAGATTCCAGCCTTAGACACGTTAATTGACGTACAATTGAAAGCACTCCCATACACGCGGTATATTTATCGCTACACAAACGTTGATACACAAGAACCAGCTTCCTCCTACAAAATACGACCGTATTTCCACGAAGTTGTATCAGTGATGCGTTCTTATCATACGCACGATGCGAAAATAACCGAGGCTAAAAGCATTGCCTTAAAGCGCTATATCGTATGTCACCTGCAGGCCGAATGTTAACAGGCAGTGTCACGTTATAGGTAGTCTTCATGTATCCATAAAATGGAGCAATCAGTTTCCGACATTTTCGAGAAAATTCCTCGAATTCATCCCCCACAATTTTGCGCGAATGTGAAAGCTGTTCCACATGCTACAGTTTCAGCCATAAGGCATATCTATGGTTTCCTGGCAGCGCACAGCGTTAAATAGGGGTTTCCACACTCTACGAAAAGTGGTTGGAACAGAGCTGCTGCCTATTGTACGTGGACGTCCCCAACGGCAGAACTACCGGTTCTGGTTGTAGGTAGCACACAGTATTGTGGTCGGCGGTGTGGAGTTCGAAGATCAGCGAGCACTTGTCAGCAACTCATTGCGCTCCTCCTTACGGTTTTTTACTGCGTGCGCGCTGCTTTTGTTCGAATGTAGATGTTCTACACACAGTGGCGGTTACTTCGGTAAAGGAAAGGCCAGTGATGTGAGAAAAAATTACGGAAATATACAAAAAGCCCACTACTGCAACGAATGCCTGGTTTAATAGAGAAATTCGGAGGATGCTGAGGGAGCAGAGGCTGTTGCAGTCTCGGTTCAAAAGGGAACGCATAAATGGCGATAAGCGGTTAGTAGAGATTCATGCGTCTGTGAAAACGTCTTAGCAAAAGATCGGGTAGAGAACTCGAGAAAATTCTGGTCTCATGTAAAATAGCTAAGCGGGTCTAAGGCTTCCATTCAGTCCCCTATTGACCTGTCTGGTGTGGCAGTGGAAGATAGCAAAATGAAAGCCGAAGATTTAAATTTCACGTGCAAGGAATCGTTCACATAGGAGAAGAGTACAAACATACTGTCATTTCACCATCGGGAAGACTCCCGTATGGATGACATAGTAATAAGCATCCGTGGCGTAGAGAAACAACTGAAAGATTTGAAAGCAAATAAATCACCAGGTCTCGATGGAACCCAGTTCGATTTTCCAAAGAGTACTCTACGGTATTGGTCCCTTACGTAGCTTGTATTTATCGCGAATCTCTCGCCCAGCACAAAGTCCCAAGCTACTGAAAAAGGAGCAGGTGACTCTAGTATATAAGAAAGATAAAAGAACGGACGCGCAAAATTACAGACCAATATCCCTGTTTTCTGCAGAATCCTTTAACAGATTCTCAGTTCGAATACAACAAACTTTCTTGAGACTGAGAAGCTTGTGCCCACGAATCACCACGTTTTTAGAAGGCATTGATCGTGCGAAACTCAGCTTGCCTTTTTCTCACATGATATACTGCCAACTATGAATGAAAGGCAACATGAAGGTTCCATATTTCTAGATTTCAGGAAAGCAAGTCACACGGTGCCCCGCTGCAGATTGTTAGCGAAGGTACGAGCACATGGAATAAGACCACAGATATGTGAGTGGCTCGAAGACTTCTTAAGTAATAGAACCCAGTAAGTTGTTCTCCACGGCGAGTGTTCATCAAAGACATGGGTATCGTCAGGAGTGCCCCACGGAAATGTGATAAGAGGTGTTGTTCACCACGTGCATAAATGATTTGGCTGACAGGGTGGGCAACAATCTGCGGTTACTTGCTGATGATGCTGTGGTGTACGGTAAGGTATCGAAGTTAAGGGACTGTAGGAAGATACAAGACGACTTAGGCAATATTTCCAGTCGCTGTGGTGAATGGCAGCTAGCCCTAAATGTGGAAAAATGTAAGTTAAGCGGATGAGTAGGAAGAACAAACCTGTAATGTTCGGATGCATTATTAGTAGTGTCCTGCTTGACCCCAAAAATTGCTCTGAGCACTATGGGACTTAACATCTGTGGTCATCAGTCCCCTAGAACTTACAACTACTTAAACCTAACTAACCTAAGGACATCACACACATACATGCCCGAGGCAGGATTCGAACCTGCGACCGTAGCGGTCGCGCGGCTCCAGACTGAGCGCCTAGAACCTTTAGACCAACGCGGCCGGCCTGCTTGACACAGTCAAGTCGTTTAAATATCTGGGCGTAACGTTGCAAAGGGATATGAGGTGGTGGAACAAGCATTTGAGAACAGTGGTAGGGAAGGCGAATGCTCGACTTCGGTTTATTGGCGGAATTTTAGGGAAGAGTGGTTCACCTGTAAAGGAGACCGCGTATAGGACGTTGGTGAGTCCTATTCTTGAGAATGCTGGAGTGTTTGGGATCCGTACCAGGTTGGACTAAGGAACCCATCGAAGGAATCCAGAGGCGGGCTGCTACATTTGTTACCGATAGGTTCGAACAACACATAAGAGTCACGGAGACGCTTCGGGAACGCAAATACGAATCCCTGGAAGGGAGCCGATGTTCTTTTCGAGAAACACTGTTGAGAAAGTTTAGAGAACCAACATTTCAAGTTCACTGCCGAACGATTCTACTGCCACTAATGCTGCCAACATACTTTGCGGGTAAGTACCATAAAAATACATTACGAGAAATTAAGGTTCATATAGAGGCATTCTATTTGGTAGTGGAACAGGAAAGGAAATGTCTAGTAGTGGTACGGGGTACCCTCCGCCACGCACCGTATGGTGGCTTGCAGTGTATCTACACTCCTGGAAATTGAAATAAGAACACCGTGAATTCATTGTCCCAGGAAGGGGAAACTTTATTGACACATTCCTGGGGTCAGATACATCACATGATCACACTGACAGAACCACAGGCACATAGACACAGGCAACAGAGCATGCACAATGTCGGCACTAGTACAGTGTATATCCACCTTTCGCAGCAATGCAGGCTGCTATTCTCCCATGGAGACGATCGTAGAGATGCTGGATGTAGTCCTGTGGAACGGCTTGCCATGCCATTTCCACCTGGCGCCTCAGTTGGACCAGCGTTCGTGCTGGACGTGCAGACCGCGTGAGACGACGCTTCATCCAGTCCCAAACATGCTCAATGGGGGACAGATCCGGAGATCTTGCTGGCCAGGGTAGTTGACTTACACCTTCTAGAGCACGTTGGGTGGCACAGGATACATGCGGACGTGCATTGTCCTGTTGGATCAGCAAGTTCCCTTGCCGGTCTAGGAATGGTAGAACGATGGGTTCGATGACGGTTTGGATGTACCGTGCACTATTCAGTGTCCCCTCGACGATCACCAGTGGTGTACGGCCAGTGTAGGAGATCGCTCCCCACACCATGATGCCGGGTGTTGGCCCTGTGTGCCTCGGTCGTATGCAGTCCTGATTGTGGCGCTCACCTGCACGGCGCCAAACACGCATACGACCATCATTGGCACCAAGGCAGAAGCGACTCTCATCGCTGAAGACGACACGTCTCCATTCGTCCCTCCATTCACGCCTGTCGCGACACCACTGGAGGCGGGCTGCACGATGTTGGGGCGTGAGCGGAAGACGGCCTAACGGTGTGCGGGACCGTAGCCCAGCTTCATGGAGACGGTTGCGAATGGTCCTCGCCGATACCCCAGTAGCAACAGTGTCCCTAATTTGCTGGGAAGTGGCGGTGCGGTCCCCTACGGCACTGCGTAGGATCCTACGGTCTTGGTGTGCATCCGTGCGTCGTTGCGGTCCGGTCCCAGGTCGACGGGCACGTGCACCTTCCGCCGACCACTGGCGACAACATCGATGTACTGTGGAGACCTCACGCCCCACGTGTTGAGCAATTCGGCGGTACGTCCACCCGGCCTCCCGCATGCCCACTATACGCCCTCGCTCAAAGTCCGTCAACTGCACATACGGTTCACGTCCACGCTGTCGCGGCATGCTACCAGTGTTAAAGACTGCGATGGAGCTCCGTATGCCACGGCAAACTGGCTGACACTGACGGCGGTGGTGCACAAATGCTGCGCAGCTAGCGCCATTCGACGGCCAACACCGCGGTTCCTGGTGTGTCCGCTGTGCTGTGCGTGTGATCATTGCTTGTACAGCCCTCTCGCAGTGTCCGGAGCAAGTATGGTGGGTCTGACACACCGGTGTCAATGTGTTCTTTTTTCCATTTCCAGGAGTGTATGTAGATGTAGATGCAGATGTAGAAATGTGTACAGCTCTTAAGGTAGAATTTCAGGCCCTAGACTCATGGAAAAATGCGTACAGTGAGTAGTTACGGGGATGGATAAAAATATGGAAACATCACCAGAAAGCGTGCTTGAAGTTAAATGCAAGACTGCAGGTTGTGCTGTAGCATCTGACAGTGACCGGCAGCTGGGCAACGTCCTCAGCACATACTGCAAGTGTCAGTCGTGGTCAGAATGGCGTTCTGTGTGGTTGAGAGTGCGTTATGTCGGAGCCAAGTGAATTCGATCGTAGGCAAATTGTTGGTGATCGCATGGCGGGTGCTTGCGTAAACATGGTAGCCGAAGTGTTTGGTGTTTCAAGAGGCACCGTATCGAAGGTTCAGACTGCGCTGTCGGGTAAGCGGAAAAACATTGTCCGCTAAGTCACAACGCGGACGAAAGTGTGTGCTGAATATTCGTGGCGTACAGTTATTGAGGATGATTGTGACGAAAACAAGAGCACGATAGCCTCCAAAGTCACTGCAGAATTAAATATCGCACTCGTGAAACCTGTCAGCATCAACAGGACACGAAGGCAGCTCGTTAACAAGGGAATTGCAGAGGGAATTAAAGTCCCAAACCCACACCTTTTTTTTGTCATCAGTCTTTTTGAATGGTTTGGTGCGGCTCTCCACGAATTCCTCTCCTGTGCCAAGATCTCTATATCAAAGCAGCACTTGCAACCTACGTCATCAATTATTTGCTGTATGTATTCAAATTTCTGTCTTCCTGTACAGTTTTTGCCGTCCACAGCTCCCTCTACTACCATAAGTCATTCCCTCATGTCTTAAGAGATGTGCTATCATCATGTCCCTTCTCCTTGACAGTGTTTTGCACATATTCCTTCCCTCTCCGATGCTGCGCAAAACTTCCTGATTCCTTACCTTATCAGTCCACATCTCAAATGCTTCGATTCTCTTCTGTTCCGGATTTCCCTCAGTCCATGTTTCACTACCATGCAATGCTGTGCTCCATTTCTTCCTGAAATTAGGCCTATGTTTGGTACTAGTAGACTTCTCTCGGCCAGCGATACCCGTTTTGCCAGTGCTAGTCTGCTTTTGATGTCTTCCTTGCTCCGTCCGTCACTGGCTATTTTGCTGCCTAGTTAGCAGAATTCCTTAACTTTGTCTACCTCGTGACCTTCATCCCTAATGTTAAGTTCCTCGCTGTTCTCGTTTCTGCTACTTCTAATTACTTTCGTCTTTCTTCGATTTTCCCTCAATCCATATTCTGTACGCATTAGACAGTTCATCCCGTTCAGTACATTATGTAATTCTTCTTCAATGTTACTCAGGATAGTAATACCATCAGCGAATCGTATATTGACATCCTTTCACATTGAATATTAATTCCACTCCTGAACCTTTCTTTTATTTCCGTCATTACTTCTTCGATGTACAGATTGGACAGTAAGGAAGAAAGACTACATCCCTGTCTTATACACTGTCGGATTGGTGTAGTGTCACACTGTTTCCAACTTGTGGCCCAATTAACGTTCTACGAGTGAAACGTGGCGGCAATTCGGTGATGATTTGGGCACCCATATCGTGGTATTGCATGGGCTCCACGGCTACTCTGTGAGGTCGTATTGCTGCCACCGATTGTATGACCATTTTGGCTGATCAGATGCGTCCCATGGTACAGTGTTTGTTCCCCAACGGCGAACAAGAGGACAGGGCTCCTCTTGACGCAACATGCATTGTCCAGGACTGTTTTTGAGAGCGTGAGGATAAATTGTCGCAGCTCCCCTGGCCATCAGAGTTCAAATGTGTGTGAATTCCTGTGGGACCAAACTGCTGAGGTCATCGGTTGCTAGACTTTCACACTACGTAAAGTAACCTAACTTATGCCAAGAGCAAGACACAAAGCCACGCACGAGGGAGGACTCCGGCGGGAGGTATCGCGCAATACGTGACATGGCGCCTCAAACCGCGCGGACACTCCGCGCGGCAGCCACCACAGTCATCAGATCATAACGTAATCGAGCCATTGTGGTGTACTTTTGAGAGAATCTGTGACCGCTATCCACCGGCACTAAATAAAGGTATAAGATTCCCTTGAAAACCGTACATGACCCGTATTTGCCCATTCCGAGAGGACTGGAAGCTGTTTTGAAAGCCAACGGATTCCCTCCACACTATTAGGCATGGTGATATATCGTGTTTGTCGTGTCCCAATATTTTTCTCCGCGTTCTGTACGTACTTGGTATACCGACTATCCATCACATTAATGGTACCACATAAAGCTCTGCCATATTTTCTTCACTCAGACCCAGGAAATGTCTTCTGAAAGTGTAAACTCTTCTCAGTGCAGTACATACTGCTTTGCGTCGAAATTAACACCTGAAACACTTAGTTCAGCGTTGTTTGAGAACTGGAAGATGTTAGTGAGAATTTTGTACTGCAGTTAACCCCTCGATGTAGAAATTGTAATGGGCACAGGTTTACTGCATAGTCTCCCTCCGTGGCCGAGGTCGCTCAGCCAGCACGGTAGCTCAGCGTGTTCGGTCAGAGAGCCGATTATCCTCTGTAATAGAAAAAACTGAGTAAAGGAATCAACGATCGACTTGAACGGACGCCATGTGACATCCGCTCAGACCAAACGCAACGAACTATACTGAAAAAAAAAGGAAAAGGTCGCAAACGCACTCCTGTGCGGTGGCGCTCGACTCGGAGGTACGCCGGTTCGACCCCTCGTAGTGAAAAATATTTACTGCCGGTATCTGACCGAGAAGTGAAAACTTTGCGCCAGTATAACTGATTAAGTTCAAAACTTCTCCGCGGTGTACCACGAAGTGAAGAGATGTGACGCTGTTGACGGTGATCCGCCGTTCTGGCGGTAGCGTTAAGGCCGACGCCCGGTTGATGCTCTTCGAGAAGAGTAGACTACGTCCCGGCAACAGGTTTCAGCCTGTCCCCTCATTATCACCCAACAGAAACAGGCCGACACACTACATACGCCCATTACAGTGATCTTTGCTTATCAGGTATACGAGGATTGTTCCGAAAGTAAAGCCTCCCATCTTCTTTCATGGAAATACATGGAGACACATAAATCGCAACAGCACAGCTAAATAGAGCAATATTTCAGCTACAGGCTGCCATTTTTCCACATAGTCACCACCATCTGTTGTGCACTTTTGCCAGCAATGAGCCAGAGCCTGCATGCCGAGCTTGCAAAAATCTGAACGAGCTGTGGCTAGCCACTTCCTTACAGCTTTGACGACAGCATCCGAGTCTTTAAAATGTTCGCCACGTAGTCTACCTTTCAGAGGGCCAAGGAGATGGAAGTCTGAGGGCGCTAAATCGCGACTGTACAGTGGATGTGGTAACACAATGCAGCCGGATTTTGCAATGAGTTGCGTGGTCGCAAAGCTGGTGTGGGGCCTGGCGTTACCGTGTTTCGTGTGAAAGTTTGTCTTCTTCTCTGGCCTTACCATGAAAATTCGGGCTTTCAGCTTACTCAGTGTTGTCTTGTAGCGTGCCGAACTGACAGTTTCTCCAGGCTCCATGACATCCAGAAGAACCAGATCCCGGCTACTCCAGAAGACTCTGCACATCACTTTGCCAGCAGAAGTCTGTGTCTCGAATTTCTTCTTTGACGGAGAATTCGCATGTCGCCATTCCACGGATTGTCTTTTTGATTTCGGACCGTAGTGGTGACACCACGTCTCATCTCCGGTGACGACGTTATTCAAAGAATTGTCACCTTCAGCTTCACATTGGTCCAGCAGGTCCCAATAAACTTTCATTCTATGAGTTTTTTGTTCTTCTGTAAGCATCCGCACGACCCGACCTCCGGTCAGCACGGCTGAGTTGACCGAGACGCTCTTCATTGCGAGGGATGACAGCTGTGAGGGACGACCTGGCTTGTCATGCACACATTGAAAATGCCGTACCCATCGTCTCACACATCTCACGTCTACTCTATCGTCCCCATACACCATTAGCAAGAGCCGGTAGATTTCAATCGGTGGAATTTTTTCGGCACTGAGGAATTCAGTCACACCGCTGTTTTATACGCACGTCCATATCAGCGTCCATTTTGCAACATTCTTCTCTGGCCCCAGCTACCGCAGAACAACAGAACCACATGCAAATGAAAGAGGAAGGTTCAACCATTAGCAGTCCACCAACGACATGTGGGCCGGACACCCAAAGTCACCCCAAAAAATTAGCGTTAGTTTCGGAACGACCCTCGTACTTAAAACCAGCGCCGGTTCCAAGAAAAAAAAAATCTCCAAATTTAGAATGTTAATAGGCTCCATTCGTACTTGTCTGGCTGTCGAGAGCACCCTCCTTGGCCGGCCGTCGTGGCCGAGCGGTTCTAGGCGCTTCAGTCTGGAACTGCGTGACTACTGGGGTCGCAGGTTCGAATCCTGCCTCGGGCATGGATGTGTGTGATGTCCTTTGGTTAGTTAGGGGACTGATGACCTCACATGCGGGACTGATGACCTCACATGCTAAGTCCCATAGTGCTCAGAGCCATTTGAACCATTTTGAACCACCCTCATTGTTGATTCTACTTTTTGTTAAACCGGACAGTTTTGATGAATACCGCGGCTGTCGTTCGCCTGTGGGGAAATCCCAGAAACGTTTCATGTCGCTTGTCGGCACGCTACGCCTTGCCTGCCAGACAAAGTGCGCCGTTTAGGCCAGCAAGAGGTTTGGGATTTCCACTGCTAATCCAGGGTGGGTGGGGGTGGGGGGGGGGGGTGGGGGGCTCCTGACGTTTCCGGTATCTTGATCAGCAGCTCAGCCAGGTCTAAGGTACGAAGGTAGTCTGTAGTCTGTCTCAGGTGCCGTCGGAGCCTGTGATTTATTTTATGCTAGTGTGTAGAATGCATCGTAAGTACTTATCGCGTGCCGAAAAAAGGAAACGTATGTGGGACATCCTAGAAGAGCAGTTGCGGCAAAAGCATTCATTAAATAAATTTTTAAACCGAAATGACAGAGTTTCAGTGAGTGTACAGTGCTGTGTCAAAGTATGTAGGTTTACTAAAGTTCCATCAGTTTATAAGGCTGAAAAATGGTACGTTTCAGGCAAGCAAGAACAAGTGGCTGATGAAACTGTACCACTAGTGGAAATAGCTAACGATTATCTTACTGTGGAAAAAATCAGATCCGGCCAAGATCTCCACGACGAAAAAAAACCATATAAGGAGGGTATCAGTTTTAAATTTAAAATTATAAAGAATGTAGCAACCAGTCGTGGAAACATAAGTTATTTATCTTGTTGCAAATCGATTTCGATTGATATCAGTCATCATCAGTGCTAAAACAAATACAGGAGACAAGGCATAAACAACAACTGTTTTAACAAACGAAAAAATTGACAATAAAACATACAGGGTGTTTCAAAAATGACCGGTGTATTTGAAACGGCAATAAAAACTAAACGAGCAGCGATAGAAATACACCGTTTGTTGCAATATGCTTGGGACAACAGTACATTTTCAGGCAGACAAACTTTCGAAATTACAGTAGTTACAATTTTCAACAACAGATGGCACTGCAAGTGATGTGAAAGATATAGAAGACAACGCAGTCTGTGGGTGCACCATTCTGTACGTCGTCTTTCTGCTGTAAGGGTGTGCTGTTCACAACGTGCAAGTGTGCTGTAGACAACATGGTTTATTCCTTAGAACAGAGGATTTTTCTGGTGTTGGAATTCCACCGCCTAGAACACAGTGGTGTTGCAACAAGACGAAGTTTTCAACGGAGGTTTAATGTAACCAAAGGACCGAAAAGCGATACAATAAAGGATCTGTTTGAAAAATTTCAACGGACTGGGAACGTGACGGATGAACGTGCTGGAAAGGTAGGGCGACCGCGTGCGGCAACCACAGTGGGCAACGCGCAGCTAGTGCAGCAGGTGATCCAACAGCGGCCTCGGGTTTCCGTTCGCCAGTTCGCCGTGTTGCAGCTGCGGTCCAAATGATGCCAACGTCCACGTATCGTCTCATGCGCCAGAGTTTACACCTCTATCCATACAAAATTCAAACGCGGCAACCCCTCAGCACCGCTACCATTTCTACACGAGAGACATTCGCTAACGATATAGTGCACAGGATTGATGACGGTGATATGCATGTGGGCAGCATTTGGTTTACTGACGAAGCTTATTTTTACCTGGACGGCTTCGTCAATAAACAGAACTGGCGCATATGGGGAACCGGAAAGCCCCATGTTGCAGTCCCATCGTCCCTGCATCCTCAAAAAGTACTGGTCTGGGCCGCCATTTCTTCCAAAGGAATCATTGGCTCATTTTTCAGATCCTAAACGATTACTGCATCACGCTATCTGGACATTCTTCGTGAATTTGTGGGGTACAACCTGCCTTAGACGACACTGTGAACACCTCGTGGTTTATGCAAGATGGTGCCCGGCCACATCGCACGGCCGACGTCTTTAATTTCCTGAATGAATATTTCGATGATCGTGTGATTGCTTTGGGCTATCCGAAACATACAGGAGGCGGCGTGGATTGGCCTCCCTATTTGCCAGACATGAACCCCTGTGACTTCTTTCTGCGGGGACACTTGAAAGACCAGGTGTACCGCCAGAATCCAGAAACAATTGAACAGCTGAAGCAGTACATCTCATCTGCATGTGAAGCCATTCCGCCAGACACGTTGTCAAAGGTTTCGGGTAATTTCATTCAGAGACTACGCCATATTATTGCTACGCATGGTGGATATGTGGAAAATATCGTACTATAGAGTTTCCCAGACTCCAGCGCCATCTGTTGTTGAAAATTGTAACTACTGTAATTTCGAAAGTTTGTCTGCCTGAAAATGTAGTGTTGTCCCAAGCATATTGCAACAAACGGTGTATTTCTATCGCTGCTCGTTTAGTTTTTATTGCCGTTTCAAATATACCGGTCATTTTTGAAACACCCTGTAGTTACATCAATTACAACATATACAGATGTCTGAAATTAAAATTCAGTCATACCACGTTTCTAACCGATACATGCCATAAGTAGAAGTACTGTCCTTGGCAGATTTCTGTCATGGAGTGACACACCATATGTCAACACTACATCAAGATAGCTTGAGGTGGCACCACGTTGCAATAAGCGCCCTCCATGTAAAATACAAAAGTAATGTAAAATACAAGCAATAAGGAATATATCACATTACAAAATATTATAAAGTGCCGTAATTGATAATACCAATTTAATAATTACAACACGTGAAAATTTCTGAACATTGTTTGTCAGATGATAATAACAAATTAAATACGTCAAAACTAGGATCGTCAAAATTGTAAGAAGAGATAAACTCGCTAAAAATATGATTTCACTCACACAAATTTAGGAAATGAAACTTATTTGTCATAATGACGAAACCGAATAGTGGTATCAATGGCCGTCAGCCGTTCTACATACGAACTACAAGTGCATCAAAAGGCTCTGAGCACTTTGGGACTTAACATCTATGGTCATCAGTCCCCTAGAACTTAGAACTGCTTAAAACTAACTAACCTAAGGACATCACACAACACCCAGTCATCACGAGGCAGAGAAAATCCCTGACCCCGCCGGGAATCGATGCATCAAAAGGCACATGTATGTTACTTCCGACAGATGACGCTATGTTACTGAATGCACATATCCAAAGTTGACAAACTCCAGGTGAAAATTACAGTACGAGATGAACAATCGTATTACACAAATAATGCGATTGGTATGCAGAATTGGTATTATCTGTTACCATCACTGTATAATATTTTGTGATGTGATATATTCCTTATTGCTTGTATTTTATATTACTTTTGTATTTTACATAGAGGGCGGTTATTGCAACGAGGCGCACCTCATGTTGTCCTGATGTAGTGTCACTCCATGACAGAAATCTGCCAAGGACAGCATTTCTACTTATGGCATGTATCGCTTAGAGAAATGGTATGACTTTGAATTTTGAATTTCAGACATCTGTATATGCTGTAATTGATGTAACTGTTGTAACTGTTTTACATCTACATCTACATCTACATTGATACTCCGCAAGCCACCCAACGGCGTGTGGCGGAGGGCACTTTACGTGCCACTGTCATTACCTCCCGTTCCTGTTCCAGTCGCGTATGGTTCGCAGGAAGAACGACTGTCTGAAAGCCTCCGTGCGCGCTCTAATCTCTCTAATTTTACATTCGTGATCTCCTCGGGAGGTATAAGTAGGGGGAAGCAATATATTCGATACCTCATCCAGAAACGCACCCTCTCGAAACCTGGCGAGCAAGCTACACCGCGATGCAGAGCGCCTCTCTTGCAGAGTCTGCCACTTGAGTTTATTAAACATCTCCGTAACGCTATCACGGTTACCAAATAACCCTGTGACGAAACGCGCCGCTCTTCTTTGGATCTTCTCTATCTCCTCCGTCAGACCGATCTGGTACGGATCCCACACTGATGAGCAATACTCAAGTATAGGTCGAACGAGTGTTTTGTAAGCCACCTCCTTTGTTGATGGACTACATTTTCTAAGCACTCTCCCAATGAATCTCAACCTGGTACCCGCCTTACCAACAATTAATTTTATATGATCATTCCACTTCAAATCGTTCCGCACGCATACTCCCAGATATTTTACGGAAGTAACTGCTTCCAGTGTTTGTTCCGCTATCATATAATCATACAATAAAGGATCCTTCTTTCTATGTATTCGCAATACATTACATTTGTCTATGTTAAGGGACAGTTGCCACTCCCTGCACCAAGTGCCTATCCGCTGCAGATCTTCCTGCATTTCGCTACAATTTTCTAATGCTGCAACTTCTCTGTATACTACAGCATCATCCGCGAAAGGCCGCATGGAACTTCCGACACTATCTACTAAGTCATTTATATATATTGTGAAAAGCAATGGTCCCATAACACTCCCCTGTGGCACGCCAGAGGTTACTTTAACGTCTGTAGACGTCTCTCCATTGATAACAACATGCTGTGTTCTGTTTGCTAAAAACTCTTCAATCCAGCCACACATCTGGTCTGATATTCCGTAGGCTCTTACTTTGTTTATCAGGCGACAGTGCGGAACTGTATCGAACGCCTTCCGGAAGTCAAGAAAAATAGCATCTACCTGGGAGCCTGTATCTAATATTTTCTGGGTCTCATGAACAAATAAGGCGAGTTGGGTCTCACACGATCGCTGTTTCCGGAATCCATGTTGATTCCTACATAGTAGATTCTGGGTTTCCAGAAATGACATGATACGCGAGCAAAAAACATGTTCTAAAATTCTACAAGAGATCGACGTAAGAGATATAGGTCTTTAGTTTTGAGCATCTGCTCGACGACCCTTCTTGAAGACTGGGACTATCTGTGCTCTTTTCCAATCATTTGGAACCCTCCGTTCCTCTAGAGACTTGCGGTACACGGCTGTTAGAAGGAGGGCAAGTTCTTTCGCGTACTCTGTGTAGAATCGAATTGGTATCCCGTCAGGTCCAGTGGACTTTCCTCTATTGAGTGATTCCAGTTGCTTTTCTATTCCTTGGACACTTATTTCGATGTCAGCCATTTTTTCGTTTGTGCGAGGATTTAGAGAAGGAACTGCAGCGCGGTCTTCCTCTGTGAAACAGCTTTGGAAAAAGGTGTTTAGTATTTCAGCTTTACGCGTGTCATCCTCTGTTTCAATGCCATCATCATCCCGTAGTGTCTGGATGTTTCGAGCCACTTACTGATGTAAGACCAGAACTTCCTAGGATTTTCTGTCAAGTCGGTAGATAGAATTTCACTTTCAAATTCAATGAACGCTTCACGCATAGCCCTCCTTACGCTAACTTTGACATCGTTTAGCTTCTGTTTGTCTGAGAGGTTTTGGCTGCGTTTAAACTTGGAGTGGAGCTCTCTTTGCTTTCGCAGTAGTTTCCTAACTTTGTTGTTGTACCACGGTGGGTTTTTCCCGTCCCTCACAGTTTTACTCGGCACGTACCTGTCTAAAACGCATTTTACAATTGCCTTGAACTTTTTCCATAAACACTCAACATTGTCAGTGTCGGAACAGAAATTTTCGTTTTGATCTGCTAGGTAGTCTGAAATCTGCCTTCTATTACTCTTGCTAAACAGATAAACCTTCCTCCCTTTTTTTATATTCCTATTAACTTCCATATTCAGGGATGCTGCAACGGCCTTATGATCACTGATTCCCTGTTCTGTACATACAGAGTCGAAAAGTTCGGGTCTGTTTGTTATCAGTAGGTCCAAGATGTTATCTCCACGAGTCGGTTCTCTGTTTAATTGCTCGAGGTAATTTTCGGATATTGCACTCAGTATAATGTCACTCGATGCTCTGTCCTAAACATCTGAGTGTCCCAGTCTATATCTGGTAAATTGAAATCTCCACCTAAGACTATGACATGCTGAGAAAATTTATGTGAAATGTATTCCAAATTTTCTCTCAGTTGTTCTGCCACTAATGCTGCTGAGTCGGGAGGTCGGTAAAAGGAGCCAATTATTAACCTAGTTCGGTTGTTTAGTGTAACCTCCACCCATAATAATTCACAGGAACTATCCACTTCTACTTCACTACAGGATAAACTACTACTAACAGCGACGAACACTCCACCACCGGTTGCATGCAATCTATCCTTTCTAAACACCGTCTGTACGTTTGTAAAAATTTCGGCAGAATTTATCTCTGGCTTAAGCCAGCTTTCTGTACCTATAACGATTTCAGCTTCGGTGCTTTCTATCAGCGCTTGAAGTTCCGGTACTTTACCAACGCAGCTTCGACAGTTGACAATTACAATACCGATTGCTGCTTGGTCCCCGCATGTCCTGACTTTGCCCCGCACCCGTTGAGGCTGTTGCCCTTTCTGTACTTGCCCAAGGCCATCTAACCTAAAAAACCGCCCAGCCCACGCCACACAACCCCTGCTACCCGTGTAGCCGCATGTTGCGTGTAGTGGACTCCTGACCTATCCAGCGGAACCCGAAACCCCACCACCCTATGGCGCAAGTCGAGGAATCTGCAGCCCACACGGTCGCAGAACCGTCTCAGCCTCTGATTCAGACCCTCCACTCGGCTCTGTACCAAAGGTCCGCAGTCAATTTTTTCGTTTGTTGCCGGCCGGAGTGGCCGTGCGGTTCTAGGCGCTACAATCTGGAACCGAGCGACCGCTACGGTCGCAGGTTCGAATCCTGCCTCGGGCATGGATGTGTGTGATGTCCTTAGGTTAGTTAGGTTTAAGTAGTTCTAAGTTCTAGGGGACTGATGACATCAGAAGTTAAGTCGCATAGTGCTCAGAGCCATTTGAACCATTTTTTTCATTTGTTAAAGCAGTTGTTGTTTATGCCTTGTCTCTTGTATTTGTTTTAGCACCGATGATGACTGATATCAGTTGAAATCGATTTGCAACAAGATAAATAAATTATGTTTCCGCGACTGGTTGCAACATTCTTTATAATTTTATATTCCACAGTCGCTGCACAGAAAGGGAACCTTATGGAGCCCAACATTCAAAAGTTTTCAGTTTGTCTATGATCTTAGTAATCTGGGTACCTGTCTGGATGTTAGAAATGATAATTTTAAGATAATAGCAATTAAAGAAATTCCGCTAGATGCTAGTGAAAAAAATGTCACATTTCATGTGATCAGCGCGAGAAGAGATTTTCATAGCTTCCGCCATCTGAATGATGGAAAAGTTAAGCGAAAGTGGCTTGTATATTCAGGAACAAAATATGCTGGGTATTGCTTTTGTTGCAAGTCGTTCAGTTCGAGCGTTGGCGCTATCACAAGAAATCGTTTAAGAAACTGGCAAAGTTCATCAAACGTTCTCTCTCACCATGAACCGTCCCGCAATCATATTACTGAAATGTGCAAGCAAAGAGCTCTCGCAGAGAATTAAAATCTCAAAATTAATTGATCAGGTAACTCAAGATCGGATTCATCAGGAAGAAAACGAGTGGAGAACGGTTTATTAAGGTTATTTCCCATAGTACGTTTCCTTGCCCAAAGAAATCTTTCATCAAGAGGCGACCATGAAATGTTCGAAATACAGGTAACGGAATCTTTTTAGGGCAAGTAAAACTAATGGCCAAGTTCGATCCTGTATTAAATGATCATATTAGTCGTCTGGCTAAACCTGGAAGGTTGGTTACTTACTTAAGTGAAGACATACAAAATGAAATCATTATCATAATTTCTACTGATATTGCATCTGTCATGAAGGATACCATTCTCAAAAATAAATATTATTCAATAACACTGGATTGTACACCATATTTAAGTCTCAATGAACAATTAAGTGTGGTTTTAAGAGTGGTAGATGTGTTTTCCGAACTAGTTCCAATTCAAGAATGTTTTTTTGTTTTTTGTTTTTTTTTTTAAACGAGTGGCACTACCGGCATACCGCTTGCAGATTGCAGGGGACAGTCTTACGACGGGAGCAAGATGAGTGGAAATCAAGCTCGTATCATCGCAGAAAACCCAGGAGCTCATTATACCCCTTACAATGCTCATAGTTTGAACTTAGTTGTAGTGATGTAGTTAAATTATCTAAAACTGCGCTACATTTTTTGTGTAGTTCAAAGATTTTTCACATTACTTTTTGCCTCTTTGAAGCGTTGGGAAGCACTGAAGTATCACGTAAACCTGACTCTGAAGCCTCTGTTTGATACAAGATGGGAGGCTAGCATTCAAATTGTTGTGGTTGAGAGATCTGAGCTTAATAACGTAGGATTTGGATTGACAGAGACGCAAAAATATTCCATTGTGTTTCACTGAAGTATCTACTCAAAATTTAAGTTTTCTTTGTAAGGAAGAAAGGAATATTGGGTTTAACGTCCCGTCGATATCGGGGTCATTAGAGACGGTGCACAGTCTCAGATTGTGGCAATGGTGGAGAAGGGAATAGGCCGTGCCCTTTCAAAGGAACCATACCGGCATTTGTCTGGAGCGATTCAGGAAAACCACGGTAAACTTAAATCTGGATGGCGGGTTGGAACTGTCGTCCCCCCAAATGGGAGGCCAGTGTAAGTTCTCTTTGTGTGCTGTGTATGGCATAATGTCCTTTGGCATATGAGTAGAGTTAATGAAGCAGTTCAGCTAGAAGGTATGCAAGTAGCCACTACAATAAAATGAATAAAATCAACTCTTAGCGTTATTGAAGAATATAGAGCCGACGGTTTTGAAAAGGCTAAGAAACAAGCAGAAGGACTGGTTGCATTTTTAGGAAATTTAGCAATATTTCCTAAAGATGCCGCCAGTTCCCCTTACAAAATCCAGATCTGCAAACAATAAAAGGCAGTTTTCTTACGAAAGTAAGAATGAACCCATTCCAGAGGAAGATAACTGCTTATGGGTAAACTTCTATGTTGTGGCAGACACCTCTATTACGTCTTTGAAGGCAAGGTTTCAGGAGCTCAGCAACTGCTGTGACGTGTTCAGTGTCATTTTTGACATTAAGAACATGGCATAAGGAAATACGGTCTCAATAGAGGATGTATGAATCTTGCAGAAATTTGACAGACACTAAAATACATTCAGGAGACATAAATTCGCAGGATCTTTCAAATGAATTGGAATTGTTGCCCCCTATGCTTCCACAAACCGCGAAAACATATTTAGAAGTATATCTTCGAAAGGGACTTGCAAGACTTTTGCCATATTTAACAACTGCGTTAAGAATATTTTTGTGCATCTCGGTGTCTGTAGCTTCTGCAGAACGTAGGTCCTCCAACTTAAAGATCATTAGAAACTACGTCAGGTCTTCAATTAGCAACGAGGAGCTGAGACATGGAGAAACTCGTGAAGGTCTTCAATACGGAAAAAGGAAGAAAGGTGAAGATTTAGGTGAGTAATCCGTAAAATAATGTTCTTACAGTTTAGTAGGGATTTCCCCATTTAACGTGAAACAGAATCTATTAAATTAGGTGCCTAATTTTGCGCGCCTATAGCGGTACATGTAAAAGTTATTACTACCAAGTCTGCCGAGCTTCGCATGGTAGTACATTTCTCAGTCTGTGAATTTCGCCGAAACTGTTTGAGCTGCAAACAAACACAAACAGACGTATATTTATAACAATCCTATATAATCACGGAAATCATACAAAGTGTAAACAGAATTATATACCTGAAAAATATAATTTTGGGAGTCCCAGACTCAGACTTCGCAGGGGACCCCGAAATTCCTTAAGCGTGCGCTGCTTAAAACAGCCATCTCTCACACTTCTCGAAAGAAAGGTGCCATTGTGTGCAAAGGAGCTTTAGGGGGCAAAAACTGTAGAGGATCATATCGAACTACCCTGAGATGAAGAGGTTGGCATAGGAGAGGGATTCGTGGCGACCCGAGTCTAAAAAGTCAGAGGGAAGATGGAAAAAGAAGGAAAATTGGTCAGGTGCGGGTAGGACCACGCAGCAGGGTACTGTACAAACATAACTATGAATATAGACTGTTCATACATTCCGGGAATCGAAGATCTTGACGATTTTTGCATGTTTTCGATAGTGATTCTCGTGAGATATTGATCTGAGGGATACCAAGACTTTCGAGATTGTTTCAGTTTCAAGTTCTAAATTGGATGACAAATGACAAAAGATTTTTACATGTGATATAATTACAAATTAACAATTTTTTATTCTTTTCCCTTCATTCTAGTGCGAAACTATTATTCTTGCCAAATTTCATCATTCTACGCTGAGTGGAAGTATCCTGTAACTTTTAATGAGTGAGTTTGCAAGTATGATAATGTATAATATAAATGGCCGTATCTTTCGAGTGAATTCACTTAGAAGCTACCCAGTTTTACATCGCCAACGGACTATACATCTCAGTGTGTGACATAAATTTCAACTGTATACAGCTACCCGTTCCTGTCAAAAAGTCTGTTAACAAATGACTTTATTTTAATAATTGACAGCCTCAGTTGCACTGCTTGCCTAGAATTTACCTAGGTTTCAGTAGGGATAACCCAACCTTCTTAAGAATAACAGTAACTACCGTCTTTACATAGTGGACATCGTCAAGCTAAAACTGTTGTTGTTGTTGTGGTCTTCAGTCCTGAGACTGGTTTGATGCAGCTCTCCATGCTACTCTATCCTGTGCAAGCTTCTTCATCTCCCAGTACCTACTGCAACCTACATCCTTCTGAATCTGTTTAGTGTATTCATCTCTTGATCTCCCTCTACGATTTTTACCCTCCACGCTGCCCTCCAATGTTAATTTGTGATCCCTTGATGCCTCAAAACATGTCCTACCAACCGATCCCTTCTTCTAGTCAAGTTGTGCCACAAACTTCTCTTCTCCCCAATCCTATTCAATACCTCCTCATTAGTTACGTAATCTACCCACCTTATCTTCAGCATTCTTCTGTAGCACCACATTTCGAAAGCTTCTATTCTCTTCTTGTCCAAACTATTTATCGTCCATGTTTCACTTCCATACATGGCTACATTCCATACAAATACTTTCAGAAACGACTTCCTGACACTTAAATCTATACTCGATGTTAACAAATTTCTCTTCTTCAGAAACGACTTCCTTGCCATTGCGAGTCTACATGTTATATCCTCTCTACTTCGACCATCATCAGTTATTTTACTCCCTAAATAGCAAAACTCCTTTTCTACTTCAAGTGTCTCATTTCCTAATCTAATTCCCTAAGCATCACCCGACTTAATTCGACTACATTCCATTATCCTTGTTTTGCTTTTGTTGATCTTCATCTTATATCCTCCTTTCAACACACTGTCCATTCCGTTCAACTGCTCTTCCAAGTCCTTTGCTGTCTCTGACAGAATTACAATGTCATCGGCGAACCTCAAAGTTTTCACTTCTTCTCCATAAATTTTAATACCTACTCCGAATTTTTCTTTTGTTTCCTTTACTGCTTGCTCAATATACAGATTGAATAACATCGGGGAGAGGCTGCAACCCTGTCTCACTCCTTTCCCAACCACTGCTTCCCTTTCATGTCCCTCGACTCTTATAACTGCCATCTGGTTTCTGTACAAATTGTAAATAGCCTTTCGCTCTCTGTATTTTACCCCTGCCACCTTCAGAATTTGAAAGAGAGTATTCCAGTTAACGTTGTCAAAAGCTTTCTCTAAGTCTACAAATGCTAGAAATGTAGGTTTGCTTTTTCTTAATCTTTCTTCTAAGATAAGTCGTAAGGTTAGTATTGCCTCACGTGTTCCAACATTTCTACGGAATCCAAACTGATCTTCCCCGAGGTCCGCTTCTACCAGTTTTTCCATTCGTCTGTAAAGAATTCGCGTTAGTATTTTGCAGCTGTGACTTATTAAACTGATAGTTAAAACTGCAAATCCATAAATTATCGTCAGACTATAAAACTTATCTGGAACTGCCTCGGCAACACCTCGCGACCGCGATGCGGCAGCCACGAGTGCGGCGCGGTACTGGTAGTTTTAGCTTGACGATGTCCACTATGGAAAGACGGTAGTTACTGTTATTCTAAAGTAGGTTGGGTTATCCCGACTGAAACCTAGGTAAATTCTAGGCAAACAGTGCAACTGAGGCTGTTAATTATTAAAATTAAAATTAATATTTACACAGTTGTTGACAGGGCCGCGAAATGTTGAAGATATTTATATTTTTTTCCTTGTGACATAATTATAAATTAACCAATTTCCGGTTTTTTTCCTTGGCTGTACTGTAAAACCTTGCTCCCCGGCCAATTTCATGATTCTAGATCATCAGGAAGTACTCTGTAGATTCTGACGAGTGAGTTTGCGAGTTTCAAAATATGTGACATCAACGGCCGTATTTGTTGGTTACAATGACTTAAAAGCTTCACTTTTAACTTCGCCTAGGGTCCATAGACCTTAATATGAAACAAAAATTTCAATTCGATACTTCTATCCGTTCCTGGACAAAAGGGACTTTGAACAGTCGGCCACACAGACAGACAGGCAGACGGCGACAAAGGGCTCCAATAAGCAATAATTTTAATTTTAATAACCAGCAGCCTCAGTTGCACAGGACTCGTGGCTGCCGTATCGCGGTCGCGAAGTGACGCCGAGGCAGTTTCAGATACGTTTTTACAGTCTGACGATAATTTATGGATTTGCAGTTTTAGCTTGACGACGTCCACCATGGACAAACGGTAGTTACTTTTATTCTGAAGTAGGTTGGGTTATCCCGACTGAAACCTAGGTAAACGGTGCAACTGAGGCTGTTGGTTATTAAAATTAATATTTATACAGTTGCTGACAGAGCCGCGAAATGTTGAAAATATTTCAGATCCAATAAGTGTTACGTATTTACCGACTAACGTGAGCTCCGGAACCCTAAAAATGAAAATATAAACGGGACTTATTAAACTGATGGCCAAAGTACGAATATGAATTGTAAAAAAGTGAAAGCAGGCTCTACTCGGCAGCCAGGACAGGACAGAACAGAGCAGCAGTGGAGCGCCAGTGAGAGAGGTAACAGGTGCGACTATTGTGGAGCGCGCTCTGTGTTTACGTCTCGGCGGTCGATGTGCGAGCGCAGTGCAGCGGTGGCGGGGCCCCGGGCCCGGCAGGTCTGCTAATGACCGCTCGTGGCGACTCATTAGGGCAGAGCGGGGACGGGGAACCCCCGCTGTTATCCCGGCTCATCACAAATTCATGCGCGGCGCAGCGCGGCCCGCGCAGTATCGCATCGTATCGACCCGTGCGATTACAGCTGCAGCCCGCTAATACACAGACACGGCAGAGGGGACGGCGCGCGTATCGCTCGCCGAATCGCTCCGCCGACGTAATTGGAGTACGATTCTAACGAGCGGAATGCGTGCCATTTATAGGGTGTGTTTCGTTAACGACTTTAATTTAACGGCATGAAAGCACTTTAACTGCAGCAGGGGTACCATCCGTTCTCTCCCATGACACGATCTGTACCTCTACATCCCTCACCACCAAATATTTGCACAAAGTAGTGAAACCTTCCCGTCTCCTCTATACCTCTTTTGTTAATGATAACCTTCCCTTTTACATTAAACTATGAAACCTTTCCTTAGGATTTCTATCTCTTGCTTAATAATAACAAATGAAATCTTCCCTTTGAAATTTATGCTCTTTCTCAATCTTCACATACAAATTTAATTTCTGCTTTTTAAAAGTGATTTTCGGATTATTTCGACGAAACATAGAATGTGTCGTCGTCGTGTGGCCCTCAGTCGTTATCTGCAATAACCCAAAACTGTTGCTTACCTTTTTCACTGTTACTGGATCGCCATCTGACTGCTACATCGAACTGCGACATGAATATACTTACTCTGTTTTACTATACTCTATTAGCTGTTGGTGGGCTTTCATAATAAGTGGCTGTATTTATTACCAAAGCTGACGTTATTCTTTAATAGCAAAGCTGACGTTATTCTTTAATTAATTTGATTGAAGTTAGTAACTCATAGTTAAACTTTTTCTTGACAACAATAAAATTTTGCAAAGTTTCACGTTGATGGTTTATAATTAAAAATGCAATATTGCTGGCAAAAGTTAATTATATTCTGAATGAAATGATTTCACAAACGTTCAAATGGGACTTACTTTTTACAATAATCTTACAAGTAGCAATGCGCAAACATACCTTCAGTAGTCTTGAGTTTCTCAAAAAATTAATTCAATAATGTTAGTTCCTCTTATTATAGTAGTTAGCCGATGTCTCTGTACATCCGTTTATAATCTCTTGTAATTCATAGCTGGTGGCTGGCAGACACACCGCTCCTCTCAGCCTCTCGCTTCAGACCTGCTACCGACTCGCTTCACTTCTCGCTTACTACAGACTCCCTACGAACGCTAAAGTGCGGTCTCTCTTGCCAGCAATGCTTTCTGGTGCAGACAATCCCTGCTACCATTACAAAATGTATCAATGCGCGGTCTTTCCCGCTCTTTTCTTAAAATGTATCCATACGCGGTCTCTTGTCAACAATACTTTGGTGCAGACATTCCCTGCTACCACAATTATTTCCAACATGACAAATATTAATTATTCCTACTTAATCATATTAACAAAATATAAACGTCTTTCATAAATTTTGATTTGACAATAGACATTAGAAATGTACACGTCTTACAGTAGAAAGAAAAGAGCACCAGGAGTGTGCGACCGTTGCAGCTTTTGGACCCCCGAAGTTGTAGTTTTCAAGTGCCCTCTGCAAGAATAAGTTTTATGACCGAAATCTCTCAAGACGAGACTCCCATGTTCATGAGGATTACTAACAAGCAAGAAACACACACACACGTTCAGCGCCTCATTGCAGATTTCATAGCTAGACGTAAATGACAGTATCTTACCCCCCTCCCCCCCCCCCCCACCATCCCAACCCACCCTTCCCATCTTCACCCCACAGGAAGAAAATCATCGCAAATCTAACATCCGTGTTGCAACGTCACGCAGACAGTTTTAATTCTGTATCCATTTGAAGAAAGCCGGAACCTGTGACGGACAATCACTGGAATGTCCTTCACGAAATTACACACTTCCAAGTCACACCTGCTTCGTGCAGTCCATCGGTATTACGCCGTCTGATTTAGCCCTCCTCATTGTCTTGTTGTCGCACGTACCCTGTTAACAGTGCAGATCAGAGCCAACTGAATGTTCTGTGTTTCCGTGCGATATAGCGTATCCACGTGTTGTTTCATTCTTCCGTGGAACGCCGCGTCGATGTGTATTTGAGACTGGCAAGAAACATCTTGAGTGCGAGGTCACAAGTTCAGTCTTTAGCAAGACGCGTTTGCAACGGCTGGGTTAAAAATTCATTCAGGAAAAATATTAGATGCTACATCAGGAGGACGACAGAAAATCAATGTTCGGAAGGTGTACAAAGCAATCTTCTATGGAATGTACACTTCACAAAATGGACGCCGTCGGCATTCAAGAAATGTTCAAAACAAACCATGAACACCCAATGTAAAATGGCGCGCCACAGTCAAGCTGCGCGCCGTCAACATAGGCGAACTTCTTCACAGTTACGCTACTGGTCATTAAAATTGCTACACCAAGAAGAAATGCAGATGATAAAAGGCTATTCATCGGACAAATATATTATACTAGAACTGACATGTGATTACATTTTCACGCAATTTGGGTGATAGATCCTGAGAAATCAGTACCCAGAACAACCACCTCTGGCCGTAATAACGGCCTTGATACGCCTAGGTATTGAGACAAGCAGGGCTTGGATGGCGTGTACAGGTACAGCCGCCCATGCAGCTTCAACACGATACCACAGTTCATCAAGAGTAGTGACTGGCGTATTGTGACGAGCCAGTTGCTTGGCCACCATTGACCAGACGTTTTCAATTGGTGAGAGATCTGGAGAATGTGCTGGCCAGGGCAGCAGTCGAACATTTTCTGTATCCAGGAAGGCCCGTACAGGACCTGCAACATGCTGTCGTGCCTTATCCTGCTGAGATGTAGGGTTTCGCAGGGATTGAATGAAGGCTATAGCCACGGGTCGTAACACATATGAAATGTAACGTCCACTGTTCAGAGTGCCGTCAATGCGAACAAGAGGTGACCGAGACGTGTAACCAATGGCACCCCATTACCATCACGCCGGCTGATACGCCAGTATGGCAATGACGAATACACGCTTCCAATGTGCGTTCACCGCGATGTCGCCAAACACGGATGCGACTATTATGACATTATAAACAGGACCTGGATCCATCCGAAAAAACGAAGTTTTGCCATTCGTGCTCCCAGGTTCGTCGTTGACTACTCCATCGCAGGCGCTCCTGTCCGTGGTGCAGCGTCAAGGGTAACCGCAGCCATGGTCTCCGAGCTGATAGTCCATGCTGCTGCAAACGTCGTCGAACTGTTCGTGCAGATGGTTGTTGTCTTGCAAACGTCCCCATCTGTTGACTCAGGGATCGAGACGTGGCTGCATGATCCTTTACAGCCATGCGTATAAGATGCTTGTCATCTCGACTGCTGGTTATACGAGGCCGTTGGGATCCAGCACGGCGTTCCGTATTACCCTCCTGAACCCAGCGATTCCATATTCTGCTAACAGTCATTGGATCTCGACCAACGCGAGCAGCAATGTCGCGATACGATAAACCGCAATTGCGACGGGTTACAATCCGACCTTTATCAAAGTCGGACACGTGATGGTATGCATTTCTCCTCCTTACACGAGGCGTGACAACAACGTTTCACCAGGTAACGACGGTCAACTGCTGTTTGTGTATGAGAAATTTGGTTGGAAACTTTCCTCATGTCAGCACGTTGTAGGTGTCACCACCGACGCCAGCCTCGTGTGAATGGTCCGAAAAGCTAATCATTTGCATATCACAGCATCTTCTTCCTGTCGGTTAAATGTCTCGCCTGTAGCACGCCACTTTCGTGGTGTAGCAATTTTAATGGCCAGTAGTGTATAAACCGTGCAGGACATTCAGCAAGGTACCCACTTTTATGGAATGCTTATAGAATCATACAGGTGTAGTGGAGAGATGAGAACTGATGGACTGTGGTGGCATGCAACCAAATGTGGAACAGTCTGTCGTGGAGCTTTTTGTGAAACTGGCTAGCCTTTAAAAAGTAGCTGTAGATAGTTTGATTATATGTTTTATAGGCACGGAAACAAAACATCCAGAGGCTGAATTTGTCCAGTGGGCCAAGGTGGTACGAAGTGGAATGTTACACACTTCTCAAGAGGGATAGTTTGCTCTAAAGGAGTATGATCTTTATACTCAGACCAGAAATCAAGCAAAAGCAAGTTATTTTGGTCAGCTACTGGCCAAAAGCAGTGTTCATACCATAGTTGTGGTACTCTTACCCCCATTTTGCCGCTCTTGTTTGCCATGATCTAGATATCCCCTACTGCCCTTGAAGGATCACTCACACGAGAAAGAGTCGTAGGGGGGGGGGGGGGGAAAGGGGGGGGGGGGTGGAGTTGAGGACCTCTAACTTCTCGCTGCACAATAAACAACTTTCCAGCCAATTTATCATCCAAATTAAAAGTCTGCATAATTATGTAAGATTGTCTTAAGCCTTTGATTTTAGTTGATCTTAATTCAACTCTGTTGGTACCTCTAATTCCAGGGACCCTTTCGTATATAATTCCCCTTCAAACCCCAATTGGTTGGAGCTGATAACAAATTCCTTTCAGAATGATGGGATCTAATTGTAAATATGTGGTAAGTTCTATGGGACCAAATTGCTGAGGTCATCGGTCCCTGCCGGCCGGGGTGGCCGTGCGGTTCTAGGCGCTACAGTCTGGAACCGCGGGACCGCTACGGTCGCAGGTTCGAATCCTGCCTCGGGCATGGATGTGTGTGATGTCCTTAGGTTAGTTAAGTTTAAGTAGTTTTAAGTTCTAGGGGACTGATGACCTCAGAAGTTAAGTCCCATAGTGCTCAGAGCCATTTGAACCATAATCGGTCCCTAAACTTACACACTACTTAATCTAACTTCCTCTAAGGACAACACACACATCCATGCCCGAGGGAGGACTCGAACCTCTGACGGGGGGAGCCAAGCGAACCGTGACAAGGTGCCTAAGACGATGGGATCAGTTCGTTTATATCACCTACAAATTTTCGGGCCGATCCTCCAGTTTGCTGTGCATCGTCAGGTTGAAGTTTTGTTTGAAATTTAGTTGTCTTACGCCTTGCAGTTTTGCAGCAATGTTCGACCGTATACAACCACCCGCTGCTTCCCTTGAAATCCCTGTAATCTATGTCGCGCGCTGTTTGCTATGCATAACGTAGTACTTCAACATCACACAAATCCGGTGAACTGTATCGAGCATCCTTGAAACAAGCAAACACCAGTTTTTGTAACAAGTGCGTCTTGTACTCGCTTGAATATCTGTAGTTTCTCTTATACGACACAAGGTCATATTGCTGTGCACGTATTCCAAATCTTTTCATAATTGTTTCTTTACTTCGCTGCGGATGATCTTCCATGTAATTATGTTTGATACCCGCTCCTTGCCCGCAGTTCGTGGTCTCGCGGTAGCATTCTCGCTTCCCGAGCACGGGGTCCCGGGTTCGATTCCTAGCGGGGTCAAGGATTTTCACCTTCCTCGAGATGACTGGGTGTTATTGTGTCGGCTTCATCATCGTCAGTCATTCCCATTACAGTCGGAGGAAGGCAATGGCAAACCACCTCCACTAGGACCTTGCTTAGGACGGCGGTTCGGGTCTCCTGCATCGTTCCCCTACGCTCTGTCAAGGAGTATGGGACTTCTTCAGATTCAGCACTCGCTCCTTGGACAACCATCGCCCTTTACTAAGTGCGGGTTCCTGCAAACACGTACCTTATACGGTGCCTAAAGGATGCTGCTTTCTCGGATAGCTATACAACAATGTAAGCAAACTAGATTAATGGTTTTCATTACAGTAAAGCAGATTGACATTACTTAACTTTGGTTTACAATGTTGTGCCGCAAGATGCTGGCCACATGCAAATAATCAATGTCTTTCGCTATATAGAATGTGCATGCAAGTAATGGATATGGATCACAAGTAACAGCCCTTCGAGTGCTCTCTACCAGTCTGAGTCTTCTACTGTCCGCTCTACTACTGTCCAGCCGAGGCTGGCAGGAGCCGCTCTTATACACTACTGGTCATTAAAATTGCTACACAAAGAAGAAATGCAGATGATAAACAGATATTCATTGGACAAATATATTATACTAGAAGTGACATGTGATTACATCTTCACGCAATTTGAGTGCAAAGATCCTGAGACATCAGGCCTTGATACGCCTGGGCATTGAGTCAGACAGAGCTTGTATGGCGTGTACAGGTACAGCTGCCCACGCAGCTTCAACACGATACCACAGTTCATCAAGAGTAGTGACTGGCGTATTGTGAAGAGCCAGTTGCTCGGCCGCCATTAACCAGACGTTTTCAATTGGTGAGAGCTCTGCAGAATGTGCTGGCCAGGGCAGCAGTCAAACATTTTCTGTATCCAGAAAGACCCGTACAAGACCAGCGACATGCAGTCGTGCATTATCCTGCTGAAATGTAGGGTTTCGCAGGGATCGAATGAAGGGTAGAGACACGGGTCGTAACACATCTGAAATGTTACGTCCACTGTTCAAAGTGCCGTCAATGCGAACAAGAGGTGACAGAGACGTGTAACCAATGGCACCCCATACCATCACGCCGGGTGATACGCCAGTATGGCGATGACGAATACACGGTTCCAATGTGCGTTCACCGCAATGTCGCCAAACATGGTTGCGACAATCACGATGCTGTAAACAGAACCTGGATTCATCCGAAAAAGTGATGTTTTGCCATTCTTGCACCCAGGATCGTCGTTGAGTACACCATCGCAGGCGTTCCTGTCTGTGATGCAGCGTCAAGGGTAACCGCAGCCATGGTCTCCGAGCTGATAGTCCATGCTGCTGCAAACGTCGTCGAACTATTCGTGCAGATGTTTGTTGTCTTGCAAACGTCCCCATCTGTTGACTCAGGGATCGAGACGTGGCTGCACGATCTGTTACAGCCATGCGGATAAGATACCTGTCATCTCGACTGCTAGTGATACGAGGCCGTTGGGATCCAGCACGGCGTTCCGTATTACCCTCCTGAACCCACCGATTCCATATTCTGCTAACAGTCATTGGATCTCGACAAACGCGAGCAGCAATGTCACTATAGGCTACAATCCGAACTTTATCAAAGTCGGAAACGTGATGGTACGCATTTCTCCTCCTTACACGAGTCATCACAACAACGTTTCTCCAGGCATCGCCGGTCAACTACTGCTTGTGTATGAGAAATCGGTTGGAAACTTTCCCCATGTCAGCACGTTGTAGGTGTCACCACCGGCGCCAGCCTTGTGTGAACGCTCTGAAAAGCTTATCATTTGCATATCACAGCATCTTCTTCCTGTCGGTTAAATTTCGCGTCTTTAGCACGTCATCTTCGTGGTGTAGCAATTTTAATGGCCAGTAGTGTATCCTCTTCTTGCAGAGGCCGCTCCTGTCGCGGTGCGGTCCTAGTCAACGGGCAACTGCCTGACGTCGTATCACAGCTTTCTCTGCTCTTGTGTTCTTCATCTTCGTGCCGGAGATGTGTCGTTACTACGGAACACTAAGTTTCACTGGAGACGGGATTTGTGCCTTCCTGTCCGACGACGGTGATGAAATACGTCACTCGACACGCGTTTCGCCATCATCTGTTAAGCACGTGTCGTTATCATTGTACTCTTCATGCACAATGTCCGCACAGTCGAGAGTATAGGACACAACACATTCCACTGACTGATCTTGCAGAAACGCTAATATTTCATCTGTCGCCTCTTTCTTACACTGCGAAATCCCTTGGGGTCCTATTTGGCAAAATGTCAACTGTGGCAACTGTTGTTATAATGCAATGTTTGCTTTGTTCAGTTTTTCCGCCGCGCGGGATTAGCCGAGCGGTCTAGGGTGCTGCAGTCATGGACTGTGCGGCTGGCCCCGGCGGAGGTTCGAGTCCTCCCTCGGGCATGGGTGTGTGTGTCTGTCCTTAGGATAGTTCAGGTTAAGTAGTGTGTAAGTTAGGGACTGATGACCTTAGCAGTTAAGTCACATAAGATTTCACACATTTCAACGTTTCCACTGCTCTGCTTCGTATCAACACCACTAGTAGCCGGCCGCAGTGGTCTAGCGGTTCTAGGCGCTCAGTCCGGAACCGCGCGACTGCTACGGTCGCAGGTTCGAATCCTGCCTCGGGCATGGATGTGTGTGATGTCCTTAGGTTAGTTAGGTTTAAGTAGTTCTAAGTTCTAGGGGACTGATGACCACAGATGTTAAGTCCCATAGTGCTCAGAGCCATTTGAACCATTTTTTCAACACCACTAGCAATGTAGCAGTCTACTCTTCGTCGAAGCAGTTCAACTACGCTCCGTAGCTTCAAGCTGCGCTCACCATTAGATACCTCCAGCCCTGCTGCAACCCCCCCCCCTTCTCCTCCCCCCCCTCCCACCCGTTGCAATTGGCAGCCAATGTTGTGGTTCCATGGTAGGCAATATGTGGGGCATCGAATACTGTAAACATCTTTGCCCTTTCACAACCTCGCACTCAAGGGTTTTCCTGTGAGAGAAATGCAGGAGCAAGGACCTCCGCACATTGTTACTCCGATCGGTGTGTGCAATGGGCGAAAATACATTCGTAAACAATCTAACTGTCGTATCGAACGTACTGAAGACTTTTACTGGTCTGACCAACAGTGAAGAAGTCAGGAATAATATAAGTTTTGCGCAAGTACATCATATGACAACGAAACCTCACGGTATTTCCGAACTGGCCGTATTCCGTATTAACAGTGCAGTAACATTGACAGAATCTCTAGAGGTGAGCATGTGCTTTGATTCTCCAAGAAAGGTATGTACATGAAAACGGAAATTACGAAATTTGACGATTCTGACGACCGTCGTAGAACCGTAATTCGATATTACGACAGAGGAGAGTATGCCTCGCCTACAAAATTAGAGGGTAATTTCCTTAATAAAATTAATTATTCTGGCTCGGAGATTCCGTTCTTTGTTTTATCCGATCACTTGGCTTACGAATGAGAAAGTAGAATCACCAACAAAAATTTTTAATGGAAGACAGAGACAATGCAGCAAGAAGAATGAACTTGTTTGTCTAATGAACTTACTCCGTGCAAGCTGACTTTCACACGGGCAATGATTTCTAAATACATGATTCGTGGAGAGAAGCTTTTCTCTCTCAAGGAAATTTATTACATACAGACTTAGAGTAAACTAAAATGTTCTGCAGGAAGAGAACTGGTCCGTAGTTTTGCGGCTCTCTTCTTTTATCCTTCTTATACAGGGTGTTACAAAAAGGTACGGTCAAACTTTCAGGAAACATTCCTCACACACAAATAAAGAAAAGATGTTATGTGGACATGTGTCCGGAAACGCTTAATTTCCATGTTAGAGCTCACTTTAGTTTCGTCAGTATGTACTGTACTTCCTCGATTCACCGCCAGTTGGCCCAATTGGAGGAAGGTAATGTTGACTTCGGTGCTTGTGTTGACATGCGACTCATTGCTCTACAGTACTAGCATCAAGCACATCAGTACGTAGCATCAAAGGGTTAGTGTTCATCACGAACGTGGTTTTGCAGTCAGTGCAATGTTTACAAATGCGGAGTTGGCAGATGCCCATTTGATGTATGGATTAGCACGGGGCAATAGCCGTGGCGCGGTACGTATCGAGACAGATTTCCAGAACGAAGGTGTCCCGACAGGAAGACGTTCGAACCAATTGATCGGCGTCTTAGGGAGCACGGAACATTCCAGCCTATGACTCGCGACTGGGAAAGACCTAGAACGACGAGGACACCTGCAATGGACGAGGCAATTCTTCGTGCAGTGGACGATAACCCTAATGTCAGCGTCAGAGAAGTTGCTGCTGTACTAGGTAACGTTGACCACGCCACTGTATGGAGAGTGCTACGGGAGAACCAGTTGTTTCCATACCGTGTGCAGGCACTATCAGCAGCTGATTGGCCTCCACGGGTACACTTCTGCGAATGGTTCATCCAACAATGTGTCAATCCTCATTTCAGTGCAAATGTTCTCTTTACGGATGAGGCTTCATTCCAACGTGATCAAATTGTAAATTTTCACAATCAACATTTGTGGGCTGACGAGAATCCGCACGCAATTGTGCAATCACGTCATCAACACAGATTTTCTGTGAACGTTTGGGCAGGCATTGTTGGTGATGTCCTGATTGGGCCCCATGTTCTTCCACCTACGCTCATGATTTCATACGGGATACTCTGCCTGTGCTGTTAGAACATGTGCCTTTACAAGTACTACACAACATGTGGTTCATTCACGATGGAGCTCCTGCACATTTCAGTCGAAGTGTTCGTACGCTTCTCAACAACAGATTCGGTGACCGATGGACTGGTAGAGGCGGACCAATTCCATGGCCTCCATGCTCTCCTGACCTCAACCCTCTTGACTTTCATTTATGGGGGCATTTGCAAGCTCTTGTCTACGCAACCCCGGTACCAAATGTAGAGACTCTTCGTGCTCGTATTGTGGACGGCTGTGATACAGTACGCCATTCTCCAGGGCTGCATCAGCGCATCAGGGATTCCATGCGACGGAGGGTGGATGCATGTATCCTCACTAACGGAGGACATTTTGAACATTTCCTGTAACAAAGTGTTTGAAGTCACGCTGGTACGTTCTGTTGCTGTGTGTTTCCATTCCATGATTAATGTGATTTGAAGAGAAGTAATAAAATGAGCTCTAACATTGAAAGTAAGCGTTTCCGGACACATGTCCACATAACATATTTTCTTTCTTTGTGTGTGAGGAATGTTTCCTGAAAGTTTGGCCGTACGTTTTTGTAACACCCTGTATACAGGAGTCACCTGTGCTTGTTTCCAGTCGCTTTTTACTTATCGCTAGGCGAGAGACTCGGTATGAATGTAAGCTAAGAAAGGGACAATTCAGAAGAGTGCTCTCTGCAAAACAGAACTTGTATTATATCCGGACCCGGTGCTGGTGAAACCTGAAAACCGTTCCGTCATTGAGTGCGAAGTTAATTTGACATGTAGCCCGTCCTATCTCCTTCCTCACCTCTCCTTGTATCCCCCTCGTTCAGTCGTACTGATTATTGAATTCGTTTACCCGTACAGCTCTGTTCTTTGAAAATGTATTAGCTAACGTTCTTCGATTTCAGAAGCATAAATTTCGTCCCAAGGAACCTTCTAGAGGCCACCAGAAGTCGAAGATACAAGCATAGCGTCAGTCGAGACTTGAAGCTTCTTTCATCGGTCAAAAGAACACGACAATCATTACCCAAGAAACTAACTAGTGACGAATTTAAGTGCTGAAACGCCGCTTCTTTTCCATGACCTTCGATTCTTATTACTGCAATCTCGTTTCTGTGCATGGTGCAAAGATTGTATTCCATACACACTGACGTCTAAGTCTTTTGGGGAATAGTTTTTTTCTTTTTTTTTGTGTGAATGGAGAGGAGGAGTAGATGGAAATGTGTGTGTGGTGAGAGGGGAGGGGGGAGGGTGTCAAAAACTCTAAAGGCAGAAGGCCAGTCAAGTCTTGAATGTAGTAAATAAGGTTCAAATCGATATAAGGTACAATATCTCTGCAGTGCAGTTGTTATACATATACAAAAAGTTATACGAAAACTACAAGACGATTAAGATGTTGATCTGAATGTGTGACAGTGCGACCTGTAACCTGCGACAAGATGAGGGGGGACGTAGATTTTCGCAGGTCAGACGAACAACTGTAATTAATAATTTCTTTATGAAAGAAATAACAGTGTGAACTGTTTCGAATGTGTAAGTATCGCATGTGTCACTTAAACAAAACAGTATTATTCCAGGTTACATCCATTGTGTGATCGGGAATGACCAGGATCAAGGAAACGACATGAAAGGGCTAGACCCTTTTAACTAACATCATTTAAACTTTTCACAACAAACGTTTATTTTCCTAGGTAACTACTGGTCCACTTTAAGAGAAACAGGTAGTTAATTTTCTATGTTATATTTACACATTTGGAACGCGTTCAAAATGGCGAATAACACAGTGATCGTTTTCATGCAAGAAGATAAGACTTTAATAATATTGACCTTTAAAAAATTAAATTTAAAAAGATTTAAATAAACCAGCAAACAATTAACGCTCAGTTGTAGATAAATTTCTGCAAGCGAGCTCAAAACCAAGAAATTAGGCAGACCCCTAAAGATAAATATTAGCTAGTTTACCCAACGGGTATAATTCAAAGAATTTAAAATAAAATTTAGAAAAAGATTACAATACGTATTAAACAGAACAATAAATTAAAGAGAAAATTCCCCACACGGAGCTAGTAATCAGATAAAGGCCTCTTGACCGACAGCAAAATTTCATTTACCGTGTAAGTCAGATAACATGAGGTACTCAAGTTGAGCACAGACAGTAAGAACTCGCCACTCCAAACAAATAGAGGAAGTGCTCGAGAGCCGTCCACATGGTCGCAAAAAAGCCAGCACCACGCGGCAAGCCGGCCGCGGTGGTCTAGCGGTTCTAGGCGCGCAGTCCGGAACCGCGCGACTGCTACGGTCGCAGGTTCGAATTCTGCCTCGGGTATGGATGTGTGTGATGTCCTTAGGTTAGTTAGGTTTAAGTAGTTCTAAGTTCTAGGGGACTGATGACCATAGCTGTTAAGTCCCATAGTGCTCAGAGCCATTTGAACCACGCGGCAAGCAGCCGACACGGAACATTCTCCCGCTAATTTAGTTGGTGCAGTCAACAAACATCGAACATAAATCTCTCACTGAGTTACACTACAACTAAAAGTTATTGTTTAACCACGACTGCACTTACAGAACCTTTTCAGTGTCATACGCTCTGTAGAATAAGGCTCGCTAAAACTGTAAGGTGTAAAGGAGAACTACTCGAACGGAGCTGTAAATTCTTCCAGGAAGGAATATAAAAAACAACTCGCTAAGACCTTATCATTAGCTGGAGGTCATAAGACAAAAACGACTGGATAATAGTAATACCAGAGAGTACACCAACTTCTAAAACACAGTGAAATTGAATATTAAAATTCAGAAACAGTTTGTTCTTTTGTATAAAACAATTTTAAAACAGAGGAAAAGTTTTAAAAAGTAGACAATTCATAGTCTCCTGAAATAATAATGCGTGAAAGCTGGACACATTACATAGTAACACAAATCGCCACAACAACATTGACGTTGGCAACTTTTTAGAGAGAAGGCTGACTAGCAGATTAATGCAAATCACTTCAAAAACCACACAGAGTAGACACGGCAGTAAATTTGTCCTAGGCCCGCGTGCAGTCAAATAACAAAGGCATGCATGACGACTTAATGAACATAAACACGAATATCTACTCAAAAAGCTTGCAGAGCGGGAAATCGGTGCACGGAGCGGAACAGCCAGGTAAGTACAGCATAGGAGAAGCAGACCTTTTACCTTCTACCCAGTACTGGCGGAAAAGACAGAGCGACGACCCGGAAAAGTCGTGGCGATCCGCACCTCGTGTCCGTTGCTGCAAGCACTGCCGCTGGCCCCAGCTGCACACTGCGCGAAGGCTACACGTAAACCGCCAGCCAGCACTGCGCTGTTTGAAGGCCCCTCTCGACACCGCTCTAGCGAACACTTTTGAAGTCTAGCCGGGACAGCGACAACAGCACAAGGGAATAATACGTGATACCTGGTGAGACGCCAGCTAGAAGCTATCGATTGTAGGAAGGTGAAATAGGTAAAATGAGCCGCCATGGCTGACACTGAAAATGCCTCAATTCAAAAGGCGAGAAGCCTCTGTAATGTAAATAAATACAAGACTGAAGCGAGAAATAGGTGTTTGGATTTATAAAAGTATTATTTATCGTTTATTGATTAATCAGTTACTTGACAAACTGCCTATTGGCTTCTGTCTCGGATTCTTCGGCCGACGTTCCATTTTCCCGCAAGACATCACAAAGCTCTTCCATGCATATCTCACAACGAGCTATTTTACGTGGAATGGCGATTTCTACGAACAGCTGGAAGGCGTCGCCATTGGTAGTCCTCTTAGACCAGCGGTGTTCAACTTCTTCATGGAACAATTCGAAGCACAGGCACTTGACTTGGCGACTTGCAAACCTAGGGTGTGGTACAGATACGTCGAAGATACTTTCGTTCTGTGGAGCCATGGTGAAGAACAGCTCGGTGACTGCCTTAGGCACTTGAAGAGCCTCCATGCCAAAATAAAATTTACCATGGAAGTAGAAACGACAAAAAGCTGCCATTTCTAGATGTGCTGGCCACAACGGATGGCGAAAACCTGGGACCCAGCGTGGCTCAAATGGTTCAAATAGCTCTGAGCACTATGGGACTTAACATCTATGGTCATCAGTCCCCTAGAACTTACAACTACTTAAACCTAACTAACCTAAGGACAGCACACAACACCCAGCCATCACGAGGCAGAGAAAATCCCTGACCCCGCCGGGAATCGAACCCAGGAACCCGGGCGTGGGAAGCGAGAACGCTACCGCACGACCACGAGATGCGGGCGGCCCAGCGTGTATCGAAAACCGACACACACGGACCGATACCTGCACAAACTATCAAACCATCACCCGAGCCAGAAAAGAGGCATGATTCATACGCTCGTAACGCGAGCAGGACGAATATGTGAGCCACAGCACTTCAGACGCGAAATGCAACACCTGAAATGTGTCTGAGGAGCAATGGGTACTCCACAAATTATATTAGAAGTGTAACAGAGCCAAACACTCGGCGAAGTAAGGAATCAGAAAAAGAAATGTCGGGTACGGCCTTTCTGCCATACATTCCCAGAGTGACGGACAGAATCGGTCGTATATTGTGCAAACACGGCGTAAAGACGATTTTCAGACCGACAAGAAAGATCAAAGTGTGTCTTAGATCGGCAAAGGAGAAAAAGGACCCACTTGCAATGTCGGGAATATACCGTATACCATGCTCATGCGCAAAAGTTTATGTCGGAATGACTGGACGATCAATTAACACCAGGATCAAAGAACATTAGCGACATTCCAAGTTGGGGCAGGTGGAGAAATCGGCGCGTCGCAGAGCACGCACTCAGCGAGACCGAGAACGTAGTAAAATTCGCCGATGCGGAAGTTCTGGCTGTAGAGAAGCACTATCACACGCGCTTGTTCAGAGAACAGTTTCAACAAGAAAGAGGAAAGCCTTAAGGTAAACGGATGCTGGCCTCCCGTACTGCAGCGAACGACCGTCGCATGTAGCAAGAGGAGAACCGCACCGGAAATGACCGCGGAGAAGCCCTCGGACGTTGGCGCGCCAGGTATATACAGTCTGCGGCCGCGAGCTCGGCTCCAGTTCACCACCGTGATGGAGGGTGAAGCTTTAAAATCATTATATGAACGTCGTCCGCAGAACCCGAGACAGAAGCCAATGGGCAGTTTGTCAACAAGTGGCCACGAAAGCCTTAACAATTTTGAATCAGTTATTTGCTACACGATATGAAAGTTTCCTCAAGTATAGTTCCCCTACAATTTAGTCATTCTATTATATGCAAATTTCGAGCACTTTGGCAGTCACATAATACGCGGATGACGTAATTTCTAGCAAACAGAACACAGCACCTCACTCTGTAGCGGGTATAAATATTCAGACGGGAAGCTAACTTTGCGCCTACCACTAAGGAGTGTCCATTACTTTTCACAGTATAGGGAGCTAGTGGAAAAGGTGGGAAGATTCGTGCTGTTGTGTACGGAGAAGAGTTGTAGCGATGTGACTGCTACGGTCGCAGGTTCTAATCCTGCCTCGGGCGTGGATGTGTGTGATGTCTTTAGGTCAGTTAGGTTGAAGTAGTTCAAAGTTCTAGGGGACTGATGACCACAGATGTTAAGCCCCATAGTGCTCAGAGCCATTTGAACCATTTTTGTAGCGATGTGCAGGAAGACTTATAGACGATCTTTGCTTGGTGCAGGCAGTAGCAATTGACCCTCAATATACACAAATGTAAAAAATGGTTCAAATGGCTCTGAGCACTATGGGACTTAACTGCTGAGGTCATCGGTCCCCGAGAACTTAGAACTAATTAAACCTAACAAACCTAAGGACGTCACACACATCCATGCCCGAGGCAGGATTCGAACCTGCGTCCGTAGCGGTCAGCCAGAAAGACCACATCACTGTAAGGTTGCTGGACTGCGGGAGAATCACTGGAAGCGGTCAAATCCTTAAAATACCTAGGAGTATGCATACAGAGCGATTTAATGTTCGAACGACCACGTAAAAGTAAACTCAGGTAACTAAGTTGCCAGACACATTCACAGGAAAAGTGCGCAGGAAGCGTTGTCAGTTATGAAGGCGGAAGCTTGCCAATTTCTCGTTCGACCAATACATGAATGCTGGTCGTCTGCGATGCTTACGAGATAGGAGTGGTACAGGAAACAGAGAACATACGGTGAAGAACAACACATTCTGGAATGGTTCAGTTATAGTCCGGTGCACGGACGATGGCGGTTCGCGCACATCGAGGCATGGACGAGGTTTGCACTGTTGGCGATTCCAAGTGACAACTGTGTGCTTCTTTCTCGAAGAAAGCATATATGTTGCAAATTATGTCCTCGCTTAATGATGCAGGATTTATCACTTACCACCACCATCAGCGATGACAACTTGCAACAGGTGGAATCGAAATTCACTAAACAACTCGCTACGATCATGTTAAATGCCCGCATTATCTACGGTACTCACAGCGCTCTGAACACTTCTGAACGCTCAATGGTCAGCGAACAGTCGACACTGCAGTGGTAACTGCTGCCACCGAATATATCAGGATGAACAAATGTAGTGGGAAGAGGCAGAAGGCACTGTATTAAAACTCGTCCAAGCTATCCAAGTGATTTGTTGTTTCCAGCCAAAGTGGCCTTGTACAACTCGGTCTGATTCACAGGGCCCCGCAATGCTGGGGCCACCAGCCCAGCATTCCGGTCCAATGCGCTGCTGTGTGTCGGCCTTGTAGGGCCGAATCGTCAGGGCTGCGCCGGCAGGCGACTCAGCGGTCTTCTTCCCCATTGACTCAGGGCCGCTCTGCTGGGAGCCGCCGAGCGACCCGTTGCTTCCTTCCTCACTGGTGTAGCTGAGATTGCGGCGACCACAAGCGCCCGCGATATGATGTCTGAATCTGTGGCCCTCGCCTCGGGATGCCTCCGGCGTATATTGGAAACCAAGACGACTGGCTGCGGTAGCAAATCGTGGAGTGGCCTGTTGCTGGTTGGCTACCCCGCGTCAGCTTCAGAGGGTCGAACCAGCAACCCACTGTGGACTGGAACGCTGGCGCCCCATCTGCTGCTGCATGTAGCTGGAGGTGTGACACGCCCCGCCATCCAGGGGAACTGCTACAGTTGAATCACTCTCGTCAGAAAACGGCACCTATTTATACTCACAAGGGAACCTCCCCGTCGAACCCCCCCCCCCCCTCCAGATTTAGTTATAAGTTGGCACAGTGGATAGGCCTTGAAAAACTGGACACAGATCAATCGAGAAAACAGGAAGAAGTTGTGTGGAACTATGGAAAAAATTAGTAAAATATACAAACTGAGTAGTCCATGTGCAACATATGCAACATCAAGCAGATTGTAGCATAAGGAGCGCCGTGGTTCCATGGTTAGCGTCAGTAGCTGCGGAACCAGAGGTCCGTGGTTCAAGTTTTGCCTTGACTGAAAATTTTACTTTCTTTATTTTCGCAAAGTTATGATCTGTCCGTTCGTTCATTGACGTCTCTGTTCACTGTAAGAAGTTTAGTGTCTGTGTTTTGCGACCGCACCGCAAAACCGTGCGATTAGTAGATGAAAGGACGTGCCTCTCCAATGGGAACCGAAAACATTTGATCGCAAGGTCATAGTTCAACAGATTCCTCCACAGGAAAACATCTGATATATTCTATACGACCCTGGTGACGGCATGTGCGTCACATGACAGGAATATGTTGTTGACCCACCTAACTTGTACACTTAGCGAATGGGTAAAAAGATTCTTCAACCTTGCCCGATTTAGGTTTTCTTGTGGATGTGATAATCACTCCGAGAAAAGTGATGAAAACATAAGAGTTTGTCACATAAACGGAAAATAAAAATTTAAACTTTTCACTCGTAGGAAGACTTGAACCCAGGACCTCTCGTTTGTTAGCTGCTCTCGCTAACCACGGGACCACGGCGCTCCGTGACACCCATTCTCCTTGATGTTGCCTATCTTGGCATGGACTACTCAGTTTGTATTTTTACTAATTTTTTTCATAGTTCCACACAACTTCTTCCGGTTTTCTCGCTTGATCTGTGTTCAGTTTTTCAAGGCCTATCCACTGTGCCAACTTAAAACTAAATCTGAGGGGGGTGCGATGGGGAGGTTCCCTTGTCAGCTGTGCGCCCCTGTTTTGCTAACGCGCTGCTACAAAATGGTTCAAATGGCTCTTAGCGCTATGGGACTTAACAGCTGAGGTCATCAGTCCCCTAGAACTTAGAACTACTTAAACCTAACTAACCTAAGGACATCACACACATCCATGCCCAAGGCAGGATTTGAACCTGTGACCGTAGTGGTCCCGCGGTTCCAGACTGTAGCGCCTAGAACCGCTCGGCCACTCTGGCCGGCGCGCCGCTACAGGTTATGTACTCACAACACCTAGGTTGAGCCAGTGGGCCCCTTCTGCCTGTAACTTGCGCCATGCAAACATCTGCGTTTACTCTTCTCAGTGGTTTGACAGCCCTGGGGCCTCTATTCTACTTCGCAACTGCTGGTCAGCGTAACTTACTGTCAACAGGCCCGCACCTGGCTGTAACTTGTGCGTTCAGAAACGTTGCACCAAATCTAACTTTCCTATCTTAAACTGAGGTGCCACTACAACGCTACGAGAGAGGCTTGCTCCATCACGGTGTGGTTTACTGTTAAAATTCCGAGAGTTGTACGTTCCCAGAAGTGTCAACTGTAAAATTTTGTACATGGCTGCACTTTCAGAGACCGTGAATAGTTACAATTGAAAGAAAACAGCCCTCGGCCACTAATTTTTAACGAATTAACCGGGTTTCAACACTGCTAGGAGAGTTTTCCTCAGAATTTAAATCAAAGAATGGTCTATAACATATTTCTGGTCTATACATATTTTGTGACCATGTTATAGACCATTCTTTGATTTAAATTCTGAGGAAGACGATCCCAGCAGTGTTGAAACCCGGTTAATTCGTTAAAAATTATTGACCGAGGACTGTTTTCCTCCAATTGTCAACCGTAATATTGCTTCCTCCTGCGCATATATCGCGAAAAGACCACAAAAGTAAAATTAGAGTGATATTCGAGTACTCACGGAAGCTTACCAGCAATCGTTCTTCCTGCAGACCATTCGTGACTGGAACAAGAGAGAGGCGGTGGGGTGGGGGAGGGACGAGAGCGGCCTGACAGAGGTACACAAAGTACCCTCCACCCTTACACCCGAAGGTACTTTGCAGATTACAGGAGTATATGGAGAAGTAGCACACTCCCGCCGTAGGCAGGGTCTGGGTACGATTTCTGGCTCGACACACAGTTGTAATCCGAACTGCCGGCCGAAGTGGCCGTGCGGTTAAAGGCACTGCAGTCTGGAACCGCAAGACCGCTACGGTCGCAGGTTCGAATCCTGCCTCGGGCAAGGATGTCTGTGATGTCCTTAGGTTAGTTAGGTTTAACTAGTTCTAAGTTCTAGGGGACCAATGACCTCAGCAGTTGAGTCCCATAGTGCTCAGAGCCATTTGAACCATTTTTGTAATCCGAACTGCAGACGTTTCTGGAATTATGGAGGTGTAAACTGCTTGCCGATGAAACGGAAAGAGAGAGAGAGACCCATAGAGTGAGCAAGGTCTGTGCAGTGTGGGGTTGGCAGAGAGCTGCTGGGCGGTGTTATTGTTTGCAGATGGGACGGACGCTGCGAGATTATCTGCCCCCGCACCGCGCTCCCCAGCCAGAGCTGCAGTCGGCGTGGCGGAATAATGCCAGCAACCCTCCCGCCTAGAAACACCCCAGGCCGGGTCGGCGAACGCCTGCAATCTGCGCGCATAACTGGCTGGCGGCACTTTGCCGTAATTAAACGGACCGCGCCGCGTTATTAACGCGTTATACTGCTGAGGGGGACGGGGGGGGGGGGGAGGGGGGGGGGGAGCGACGACTTTGCTCTCGTAAACTCACTCACGCCTCACTGAGGAAGCCGCTGCCGTTTACAGCTGACGCCTCCTGTCTGGGTGCTTACATACGCTCTGCCGCATGCCTCTCTAGTCGCGGAGGAAAACAGTCTACATCCGTACCCAAACACTGGGAAGTTGCACATGTCACCCCAATATTCAAGAAAGGTAGCAGGAGTAATCCACTAAATTACAGGCCCACATCGTTAAAGTCGATATTCTTCATGATTTTGGGACATACATTGTATTCGAACAATATGAAATACCTCGAAGAGCGGAATACTCTCTTTCAAATTCTGAAGGTGGCAGGTATAAAATACAGGGAGCGAAAGGCTATTTACAATTTGTACAGAAATCAGATGGCAGTTATAAGAGTGGAGGGGCATGAAAGGGAAGCAGTGGTTGGGAAAGGAGTGAAACAGGGTTGTAGCCTCTCCCCGATGTTATTCAATCTGTACATTGAGCAAGCAGTAAAGGAAACAAAAGAAAAATTCGGAGTAGGTATTAAAATTCATGGAGAAGAAGTAAAATCTTTGAGGTTCGCCGATGACATTGTAATTCTGTCAGAGACAGCAAAGGACTTGGAAGAGCAGTTGAACGGAATGGACATTGTCTTGAAAGGAGGATATAAGATGAACATCAACAAAAGCAAAACGAGAGTAATGGAATGTAGTAGAATTAAGTTGGGTGATTCTGAGGGAATTAGATTAGGAAATGAGACACTTAAAGTAGTAAAGGAGTTTTGCTGTTTAGGGAGTAAAATAACTGATGATGGACGAAGTAGAGAGGATATAAAATGTAGACTGGCAATGGCAAGGAAATCGTTTCTGAAGAAGAAAAATTTGTTAACATCGAGAATAGATTTAAGTGTCAGGAAGTCGTTTCTGAAAGCATTTGTATGGAGTGTAGTCATGTATGGAAGTGAAACATGGACGATAACTGGTTTGGACAAGAAGAGAATAGAAGCTTTCGAAATGTGGTGCTACAGAAGAATGCTGAAGATAAGGTGGGTAGATCACGTAACTAATGAGGAGGTATTGAATAGGATTGGGGAGAAGAGAAGTTTGTGGCACAACTTGACTAGAAGAAGGGATCGGTTGGTAGGACATGTTTTGAGGCATCAAGGGATCACAAATTTAGCATTGGAGGGCAGATGGAGGGTAAAAATCGTAGAGGGAGACCAAGAGATGAATACACTAAACAGATTCAGAAGGATGTAGGTTGCAGTAGGTACTGGGAGATGAAGAAGCTTGCACAGGATAGACTAGCATGGAGAGCTGCATCAAACCAGTCTCAGGACTGAAGACCACAACAACAACAACGAAGAGAACACTCCTTTGCCACGCAGTCAACTCCGATTTAGAAAACATCGTTCTTGTGAAACACAACTAGCTATTTACTCACACAAAGTATTGAGTAGTATTGACAATGGTTTTCGAGTTGATTCTGTATTTCTAGATTTCCAGAAGGCTTTTGAGACCATACCGCACAAACGGCTTGTAGTGAAATTGCGTGCTTATGGAATATCGTCTCAGTTATGTGACTGGATTCATGAGTTTTTGTCAGTGAGCTCACAGTTCTTCATTGTGGGATCCGTACCAGGTCGGGTTGACAGAGGAGATAGAGAAGATCCAAAGAAGAGCGGCACGTTTCGTCGCAGGGTTATTTGGTAAGTGTGATAGCGTTACGGAGATGTTTAGGAAACTCAAGCGTCAGACTCTGCCATAGAGGCGCTCTGCATCGCAGTGTAGCTTGCTGTCCAGATTTCGAGAGGGTGCGTTTCTGGATGAGGTATCGAATATATTGCTTCCCCCAACTTATACCTCCCGAGGAGATCACGAATGTAAAATTAGAGAGATTCGAGCGTGCACGAAGGCTTTCCGGCAGTCGTTCTTCCCGGGAACCATACGCGAGTGGAACAGGAAAGGGAGGTAATGACAGCGGCCAGTGGCAAGTAAAGAGCCCTCCGCCACACACCACTCGGTGGCTTGCGGAGTATAAATGTAGATGTAGATGTAGAAGTCATCGAGTAAAGCAGAAGTGATTTCTAGCGTTCCCCAAGGTAGTTTACAGGCCCTCTGCTGTTTTTTATCTACATAAACGATTTATTCGACAATCTGAGCAGCCGTCTTAGGTTCTTTGCAGATGATTCTGTCGTTTATCGGAAGATCAAACCAAATTGCGAAACGATTTAGATAAGATATCTATATGTTGCGAAAATTGGCAATTGACCCTAAATAAGGAAAAGTGTGAGGTCATCCACATGAGCATTAAAAGGAACCCATTAAACTTCGGTTACACGATAAGTCAGTCAAATCTTAAGGCCGTAAATTCAACTAAATACCTAGGAATTTCAACTTAAACTGGAAAGGACACATAGGAAATGTTGTGCAGAAGACGAACCAAAGACTAGAAAATGCAGACCTACTAAATAGACTGCTTACACTACGCCTGTCCGTCCCCTTTTGGAGTACTGCTAAGCGATCTGGGATCCTTACCAGATAGGATTGACGAAGTACAAAGTGAAAGTTCAAACAAGAGCAGCACGTTTTGAGTTCTTGCGAAATAGGGGAGAGAGTGTACGGGCATGATACAGGATTTAAGATGGACACCATTAAAACAAAGGCGTTTATCGTTGCGGCGGAGTCTTGTAACGAAATTTAAATCACCAACTTTCTCCTCCGAATGCGAAAATATTTTATTGACGCCGACCTACATAGAGAGAAACGATCATGATAATAAAATAAAGAAATCAGAGCTCGCACGAAAAGATATAGCTGTCCCTTTTTCCCGCGCGCTGTTCGAGTGTGGAATAATAGAGAATTATTGTAAATGTGGTTTGATGACCCCTCTGCCAGGCACTTAAGTGTCATTTGCAGAGTATCCATGTAGATATTTTACAATAAAATTGTGAAACCGTGGTGTCTGTCTGTCTGCCTTTCTGAACACGTTAAACTCGCGGGCCTTTCACACGAAACCTGAGCGTTGCTTGGGGCAACGTATAGGCTTCACGGAAGAAAGAGATATCGTGATCTAATTTTTTTCTAATAGCGTCGTGTCTGTCAATCTGAAAACGCTAGTGTTCAAAATACCGAATGTCCAGCCTACCAAAAGGCACCTCTTGTCACTTATGGAGAAATAACATGGGCCAACAAGAGGTCCCTCTTTATTAATACCCTTTGCTGACACGTATCACTTTGAAAACTAGCCTCTCCAGAATGATAACAGCAATTGAGGCAACTTTTACTGGTTTTCCTCAACAGAAGAAGGTTCCTAGATAACAATGTCCGCCCCGACCACAAGTCTCTTTTCCTTCGTAGGTTTACAAGCCATACTATTGCTGATACTCAAACTCTAGCTGTGCGAAAAGGCGTCAGACTGAAAAGTTGTGAAGCACGTTCTTATACTACTTAAAAGAGGACATCTAAAGCTGTTTTTTTAGCATTAAATTAATTTCTTAAGTGTAAAGCATAAAGGTTCTGTGTTACTTTCAACTTTCGAACTCATTTTCCTCAAAATGACCATTCTCTTTTAACGCATTTGTGGATGTCCGTCTTATTTCATAGACGAGGGACTTGGAACTTATGAGAAAAGGTAACATCAGAGCTGTAAAAGAGTATTTAATTGACGGCCGGAGTGGCCGTGCGGTTCTAGGCGCTACAGTCTGGAACCGAGCGACCACTACGGTCGCAGGTTCGAATCCTGCCTCGGGCATGGATGTGTGTGATGTCCTTTGGTTAGTTAGGTTTAATTAGTTTTAAGTTCTAGGCGACTGATGACCTCAGAAGTTAAGTCGCATAGTGCTCAGAGCCATTTGAACCATTTGAGTATTTAATTTCCTTGGCGTACTTACTGTAGGATCCTTGTTACTGGCGCACGTGGACTATACTCGACACCGCATTGTCACCAATGTGTTGGATGATCCCACAGTAAATGCGCCGAGAAAATCAATTGCTCTTTTGGCGTTGGTAGGGTCTGAGGATAGCGGTAATGTGCCGCCGAAACTAGTCGTGTGATAGAATAAGGACATTTTCAAGATGCAGGTGTAGTGGTGCTTTTTCTCCTATATCTGTTCATGAACTCTATATCTCTGAAACTTAAACAAAAAAATAAAATTAAAATTGTTGCACCAAACTAAACAGAATTTAATGTTTCATTTGAAAATATTACTAATTAGAAAGCAAATATTTCGGGGAAGAGATCTCTGTTTGCTTTCCGCCTCACCTACGGGCTTTATTTCATCAAAATCGGATCACGAAAAAAAATAACTGTCGTAATTTAAAGTTTTACCAAAAATCGTGTGCTCAGCATAGTTGTTCCAGTGTTTAATCATCACGGCGAAGTACACCAAACAGCCAATAGACGGTGTTCCTGTCTTTTTTCTTTTTTTTTTTTACTCATAAGGTGACTGTGCCTACTTGTCATCGCAGATTTCGTCCAAATTTGTGGTATATGCAGGGCTTGACCAGAAATGAAAGTGACAGAGGTGAGTGTCAGCTCCAAGTGGTCAAGCGTTAAGAAAAAAGAAATTCTGGCGAAGGTCGGATGACACACGAAGTATTTATGTGAACGCAGTATCGCTGCAGCATTTGGCGCAGTGGGAAAAGTGCAGCTCAGAACAGTAAAATGAGGGTCGTGGTTTGGTGTCCTTAGTGGAGAACGTTTTCTTTATTTTCAGTTTTTACGTAACTTTTAAGGCTAATAAATAGAGACAATGCTCAGTATATTGTATTTGTTAAATTTTCATAAAAGACGTGGAAAGGACATGCATAGGAAATTTGGGACTGCAAATACATTTCCAAGAAGGGTTTGTAATGCGTAAACGAGAACTACGCATATAAAATTGGATTCTTGCAGTATCTGCAGCTGACGATTTAAACGCAAAAACAGAGGAAATCGTTCGCGTGCAGCTGCTGACGGCCGCTCGACGGTGAAAATGAGACCAACGTACGTCGTTACGCTTCAACTACAGTCCTTTATTGGAAACTTATTTGCGTCTTCGTGGACGCTATTAGTACAACACTTTCTCGGAAATTATTATCTATGCCAAATTTTGTTTTCCCTTTCCCAATCGCGCTTTTTGTGAACATTTTAATAAATACAATATATTGAATACTATTTTCGTTATTTTACCTTGTGAGTAAAGTAAAAATTACAAATTTTACTCATATGGAGTCGATCCCAGGACGACAGCATTACTACTCTCTACTCTTTTCACTGCGCCAAACGCTCCGCTGAAAGTGCTCTGACATAAATGACTCATGATTGAGCTGACCTGCTTCAAAACTTTTTTTTTTTTTTTTTTTTTTTTTACGCTTGATGATGTAAGGTTCTGTCACTTTCATTTCTGGCCAAGCCTGCATATGCCATAAATTTGAATGAAATCGGTGATGACGAGTAGGCGGCGTCCCCTTTTCAGTGTTAGATGTGTTTTCAGAAGTTTATGTAAGTGACAGAATTAAGCGACGCAATCTTATATTTTATGAACATAACCTGACAGCGCATTTGCATGGGTAGGATACACAGATTTCTAATTTCTCTTTGTGCATTAAAAATTTAAAGACACTGCTTTGATTCTGTCGATAGGTTTTATTTATATTCTTTGCTAGCAAAAACGAGTATATTAAGATTTCTTCGTGAATTGTGCATCCACTCACTACAGTTTCATTTTGTTCTGTTTAAGGTCCAGTCTTTCTGAATGCACCAGAATGAAATGGCATATAAAGCTGAAGTCCATGCGGTCTCAAGAATCCAATGAAGACTGTGAGGCGAGTCTTGCTGCGGCTCGAGAACATTATGCTTTGACTCGCTCTTTACAAACCCCATCCGTTAATGAGGCGTGACGTAACTCAGGTGAGAGCGCGATGCACTATCTCTCTCCAGGGAACCCTTCACTCACACAGGCTTACACTTACTTCTCTCGAAAAGGAACATCACCGAAATGCAAATTTTGACAGAAAATGGCACCAGTGATCGAGTTTTCATTCGTCTCATGCCGCTTATTCCTAATAATTCACCAGTTCAGTCGTGCACAGTTTTCGGTGACCTTGTGTTATGCAATGACGACCATATAGTCAACAATTGCTATAAAGTGCCAAAGAAACATAAGCGCTAAAAAGCAGAATAGCACAGAATTACGAAGTTATATAAAAACACGTTTAAAATAAAACAAAAGCGCAATTACACAAACACCAGAAAGCCCACGGCAGTGCCCTCTTGTAGAAAAGACAAAACATTAAACGGCAGACACCGTACATCATACAATATGTATAACACTAGCTGCAGAACAGAATTGCAAATAACGTCATATAACAGTGTGAGAATTGTAGCATACAGACCGACGTACTTAAAACAAAACTCCAAAATGGCAAACATAATACAACCAATGGTAAGTACTATAGCGCCAGTAGAACAGTGACATAAAATGCACAAGAGAGCAATAATGAAAATGTAATGTACAAAGAGAGGCCGGTATTCAAATTTAAACACAAAATTGCGCATCCCCACTAGGAACGGGGCTGATGCAGTTCGAAAACGAAGACCTCGGCGACTCATAAACTAAATTTGAATGCCAGCGGCTTTCAAATACACTACTGGCCATTAAAATTGCTACACCAAGAAGAAATGCAGATGATAAACGGGTATTCATTGGACAAATATATTATACTAGAACTGACATGTGATTACATTTTCACGCAATTTGGCTGCATCGATACTGAGAAATCAGTACCCAGAACAAACACCTCTGGCCGTAATAACGGCCTTGATACGCCTAGGCATTGAGCCAAACAGAGCTTGGATGGCGTGTACAGGTACAGCTGCCCATGCAGCTTCAACACGATACCACAGTTCATCAAGAGTAGTGACTGGCGTATTGTGACGAACCAGTTGCTCGGCCACCATTAACCAGACGTTTTCAATTGGTGAGAGATCTAGAGATTGTGCTGGCCAGGGCAGCAGTCGAACATTTTCTGTATCGAGAAAGGCCCGTACAGGACCTGCATCATGCGGTCGTGCATTATCCTGCTGAAATGTACGGTTTCGCAGGGATCGAATGAAGGGTAGAGCCACGGGTCGTAACATGTCTGAAATGTAACGTCCACTGTTCAAAGTGTCGTCAATGCGAACAAGAGGTGACCGAGACATGTAACCAATGTCACCCCAAACCATCACGCGGGGTGATACGCCAGTATGTCGATGACGAATACACGCTTCCAATGTGCGTTCACCGCGATGTCGCCAAACACGGATGCGACCATCATGATGCTGTAAACAGAACCTGGATTCATCCGAAACAACGACGTTTTGCCATTCGTGTACCCAGATTCGTCGTTGAGTACACCATCGCAGCTGCTCCTGTCTGTGATGCACCGTCAAGGGTAACCGCAGCCATTGTCTCCGAGCTGATAGTCCATGCTGCTGCAAACGTCGTCGAACTGTTCGTGCAGATGGTTGTTGTCTTGCAAACGTCCCCATCTGTTGACTCAGGGATCGAGGCCGTTGGGATCCAGCACGGCGTTCCGTATTACCCTCCTGAACCCACCGCTTCCATATTCTGCTAACAGTCATTCGATCACGCCCAACGCGAGCAGCAATGTCGCGATACGATAAACCGCAATCGCGATAGGCTACAATCCGACCTTTATCAAAGTCGGAAACGTATGGTACGCATTTCTCCTCCTTACACGAGGTATCACAACGTTTCACGAGGCAACGCCGGTCAACTGCTGTTTGTGTATGAGAAATCGGTTGGAAACTTTCCTCATGTCAGCACGTTGTAGGTGTCGCCACCGGCGTCAACCTTGTGTGAATGCTCTGAAAAGCTAATCATTTGCATACCACAGCACCTTCTTCCTGTCGGTTAAATTTCGCGTCTGTAGCACTTCATCTTCGTGGTGTAGCAATTTTAATGGCCAATAGTGTAGTCTGTGATCAAGTTGTGTTTATCAGAGCGGTGGAGTAAAACACTGGTAGGGAGGGATAACCTCTCGCAAGCAATTTTGTATACAAGTCTGATTGTGCAGTCGTGTACTTGGAACGTGCCGATATGATATGGTTAAGATCCGCTACTGCTGTTGTGTTCTTACCGCAGTGTCCAGACATGATAATCTACAACCGATATAGATGTGAGAGGTAACACCCGTGTACCAGCCCCGTACGGATGGCCGAATTCACATGACGTCAACCAAGCTGCTGCGAGACGAACCATGGTGGAGATGTTCGGTTGTACGGTAGCCAGGTGGCCGCCCTTAGAGAGTGCTGAGAGACATGCTATTGCCAGTTCCAAGCGTGATCAGCAGCCTTCCGTATCGTCGATGGGAGATCCGTATAATGGATCGGCGTTGGGCATAACTGGCCTTCTGTAATACTCCTCTTGGCAAGGCGGTCAACAGTTTCATTATGAAGAATGCCATGATATACTTTGATCCAGAATGACTGAACCACAATGCCCAAGGTCTGTGTGTCTCTTGTGGCCACCAAGACGTCCAGAACTACTGTGCTTGTTGGTCTGACGCCATGACCATCAACAAAGGACAAGACCAGCCGTTGAGTGTTGTGGGCGTGCACCTTGGTGTCAGTTGCTTTTGACATGGCCCTGTCCGATGTTAGTGACGCAATCGAGTTCCAGGTTCAGGTCTCCAGTTACACTACTTCAAACGATGTATACAAAGAAAGCTTTATAAGTAAAAAATAAAAGTCCAAACATGCAAAATCTCGGCCACAGCTACAAATAAATACTCAAGAAACACCTTGTTTATCAGCAAGTTATTTAAATAAAAGTTAATTTTTAATGTATCGTCTTTTTTAATCAGACTAAAATGAAGAAAATAATTTCTACTGACGCCATACAGATTCCTAGCCCCATACAAATAACTCTGAAAATCTGTTACTCTGAAATTCAACAGCTATGAAGAGATATTTAAAACGAAGATGATAGTAACGAGGTGTTATGTTCATGCATCAGTTACGTACTGCATGCGCCCCACGTTTTTCGTTTAAATCTTACACCTATTTTATAGCTATCGAAAATTCACAATTACAGATTTTCTGAGCTATCTTTATTGGTTTATGAATCTGTATGGGGCAAGGAGATATTATTTTATACTTTTTAGTTCGATCTAAAAACATAGTATGCTAAAGTTTATTTTTATTCAAATACTTGTTTTCTGCTTTTTAGTCTCATAATGTGAAAGTTGTCAGTCGTTTTCAACCATTTTAATGAGATTGCGGAGAGACATGTGGTAAACTTCAGGTTTATTTCAGTTCTTCTCCACCTGGCTCACCTAAGGTATTGCAATCATATTATCTTGGATCTCTTCCATTTGGCCCGTGTTTGCAAAGAAAAACAGTAATATCAGAAATTGAGTCCGCCTTGATGCAAAACACCTCGTTATTCGTTTATTTCTTTATTATCCACAACACTACCACAACCCCAAGTGGGTATTGCTGACATACGAAGTTCACCTTTTAGTATTGGTTTACTAACAGCCGCTCACATGGTTGCAGATGACATGATGTTCGCTAAGTAAAAAGATGGCAATAGAAAAAAAACACAGAAAATATGTCGCAAACAGCGCCAATAATAGCTTAAACATGCTGTAACATACAATAAATAAGGTGGTATGAATGATGTATCAATAGAAAACTATATTTCAAAAGACGAATGTAAAAATGTAATAATTTTTTACTGTGTTTGTACAACCATGCCATTTTCTGCAAGTTTTAGATTAAAAAAAACCACTGATGATGGTGATATTTGTCGCCGAAATTAGTTTGGGATAATAAAGAAATAAACGAAAAACAAGGTGTTTTGCATCAAGGTGGACTCAATTTCTGATATTACTGCTAAGGTATTGCTTCTTCCTCTCGGGAAAAGACCGTGAAGGCAAAAATTACAGAGATTCGAGTTCACACATAGGGTTATGAGCAACCGAACCATTCGCGACTGCAACACGAACAGAGGGAAATGACAGTGGAACACAAAGTGCCCTCCGCCACACACCAGACAAGAAAGCGAGTTAATAGTGCATTCTCCTCCATTTCTGAGATAGTTTTAAAATTTCATGTTTCCAGCTCATCACGAACGTAATTTAAAATCCGTCGCAAAATGTGTAGCCGACAGACTGGCATGCAAGAAAGCGACCTATAAAATACATGGTAAACTAGAGCACACGCAAACGGCCGACAAAAAGCTGTAATACCAAAACTATTAGCACGTAGACTGAAAGTCGAGTAATGACCATGATAACTGAGGGGCCGTCAGAAGAAATGATTCAAGTGACATGTCACAAGAAAATAGTAAAAATGTACGATTGGAAAGCACTCTGGATCTTTTCTAACAAAGACACCATATAGCAATCGAATGTTTATATATTTTTTATTTTAAAGTACGTAAAGTTCAGATCTCAACAAGCATTTAGATACAATTCTCAAAAATTCTCCAAATACCGACTATGGAGTTTTGGGAGCGTCTTTAAGAACCTGAAAACAGGTCGTTTCAGTGTCAGGCAGCGTGCTGCGTGTTTCTGTGGAAGAATGCTCGCCCGACGAATGAGCGGCTCAGATTTGATTCCCGGCAGTGGTATATTTTTAAGCAAAGGTGCATGTTCTACGAGCTTTCCTTTGAAGTGTAAATACATTCAGATGAAGAAAAAATTATTTTTCATTTTTAAAATATTGAAACCGTCTTTGTTGATAATCTTTTACAGAAGATCGGTAATTAAGAATATATGTATGCAATTAAAACAGGATTTTTGTGCGCGGAATGTAATTATAAATATTTGATGAATTTCATATTAAAATGATGTAGGCATTCAGACTTAACGGAAAAAACGAAGAAAATAGTGGTCGAAACGAGACTCGAACTAGAGGTGCAGCAGTTACCAGTCTCCAGAGGTATCGATATTTTATCAGCCGGGTGCCGAACCCAGGTCATCCAGAAGGCAGGCTACCATTAAAAGGTAAAGTGAAAACAAAATGATTTTGCCAGGACTCGATCCCACAACCTTCCAGTTTGCAGGCACGCACTTGACCGCTTTTTTAAAAAACACATAATACAGGAAAGAACGGAGACAGCTTCAGGCTTGGTGGAGACAATGTGGGCAGCTGTCATTGTGCTGATCCCGCACATAGTACTAGCTTTTTTTTAATTTTTTAATGTTTTTCGAATCCACACAACTTGGTATACAAGAAGAAATGAAACAGATTTAATCCTACATGGATTCCACAACTTAAAAAGGAATTAAAATTCATCTCCAGTCGTCGCTTGAAACAATTTTTTGTTTGTTTTATTTTTATCTATTAAAAAAGAAAGACAAGGCAAACAGGGCAACAAAAATGAAATAAATTGCGTAGCAGTTCTCCTGAAAAGGGACCATGACGAGAATACGGTAAGGACCAGTTAACACTACGGATACCTTGACAATGAAATGCAAGGTTCTAGACATTGACGAATTAGTCGCCATACAAAGGACGGCGTCAATAAAATATTTTGTATTCTGAGGAGAAAGCTGCTGATTGAAATTTCGTGAGAAGATTCTGTGGCACCAAAAACGCCTTTGCTTTAATGATGTCCACCCCAAACCCAGTGTCATTTCAGTGACACTTTCTCCCCTATTTCGCGATAATACAAAACGTGCTGCCCTTCTTTGAACTTGCTCGATGTACTCCGTCAATCTTATCTGGTAAGGATTCCACACCACACAGCAATATTCTAGAAGAGGACGGACAAGCAGTATATCTGTTACGTTTTCTACAGTAAGTATTCTGTTAATAAAACGCAGCCTTTGGTTAGTCTTCCGCACAAGATTTTCTGTGTGTTCCTTCCAACTTAAGTTGTTCGTAATTGTAATTCCTGGTTATTTATCTGAATTTGCGGCCTTTAGATTCGACTGATTTATTGTGTAACGAAACTTTAACGGATTCCTTTTAACACTCATGTGGATGACCAGGCACTTTTCTTTGTTTAGGGTCAATTGCCAGTTTTTACTCCATACAAATATATTTTCTAAATCGTTTTGCAATTTGTTTTCATCTTCTGAGACTTTACTAGTCGATAAATGACAGTATCATCTGCAAAGAACCTAAGACGGCTACTCAGATTGTCTCCTAAATTGTTTATATACATACGAAACAGCAAGAAGCCAATAACACTACCTTTTGGAATGCCAGAAATCACTCCTATTTTACTCGATGACCTTCCGCCAATTACTACGAACTGTGACCTCTCTGACAGGAAATCACGAATCCAGGCACATAACTGAGACGATATTCCATAAACATGCAGTTTCACTACAAGCAGTTTGTGTGGTACAGTGTCAGAAGCCTTCTGGAAATCTAGAAATACGCAATCAATTTTAAACCCTTGTCTATAGCACTCATCACTTTGTGTGAGTAAAAGCTAGTTGTGTTTCACAAGAACGATGTTTTCTAAATCCGTGTTGAATGTGTATCAATAGGCCGTTCTCTTCGAGGTAATTTATAATGTTCGATCACAGTATATGTTCCAATATACAGACACTAACGGTGTGGATCTGTAATTTAGTGGATTACTCCTACTACCTTTCCTGATGTGTAATTTAGTTGATTACTCCTACCACCTTTCTTGATGTGACCTGTGCCACTTTTCAGTCTTTGGGTACAGATCTTTCGTCAGCGAACGTTTCTATGTGATTAATACTTGAGCTACTGCATCAGCATACTCTAAAAGGTACGTAACTGGTACATAGTCTGGACCGGAAGACTCGCTTTTGTTACGTGATTTAAGTTGTTTCATTAGTTCGAGAATATGTACTTCTACGTTACTCATGTTGGTAGCTATTCTTGATTAGAATTCTGGAATATTTGTCTTCTTTGGTGAAGGAATTTCGAAAGGCTATGTTAAGAAATTCTGATTTGGCCGCACTGTCGATATTATTTCCCTTGCTACCGCGCAGAGGGGGCATTGATTGGCCCTAGCATGCTTCCAATATGCAGTGGCCATATACTGGAGGAAGGCGAGTGGATCCATATCGCCCCCTCCATCTCGAATTTAATAAACATAGTGGCCTAATAACCGTGCAATGGTGTTTGACTTTGATCTCGGACAGTAGGAGTCTTGAAGTAATACTATATCAGCCTATGGTTTTTTTTAACCCAGTGCCGGTTTCGTTTCGTGACCATGACAGGTAAATCTGTTTTGTATCGTGTCTATGACGGGACAGCGACTACACTGATCTGGGGCACTAAGGCCAGTATGGAATAGGCGCTCATTGATGGATTACAGATCGTGTACCACGTGATGCCACTAGGATGCCACTGCCATTAACAGAACAGGAAGGCTAAGATGCAACCACACCACCTTCCAAAAAGTTGGCGGTGATGCCCGTCCAACTGGCGCCGTACAGCCAATCCCTCTACCGCGCATTAAGTAAACTGTGGTACTCAGATGCTGGCCCTGTAGAATATCGGCACCCAAATAACCGACAACAATATAAAATTCACTGGCATGTTTTAACTGGGAACTCAATCAACCAACATCGACAGGCGGGCCAAGACTGCCCGGCCCTAGAAAGTAAAATTACCGAGACGCGAATGTGTGGACTGTGTAACAGATAAGTCAGCACAGTGCACTGAACGAATAACACGGACGCTTTAAATATCGGAAAGTTCCAAACCCCTGAGAGAATGCACAGGCGCAACCAGCCAATATCGTAATCGAAAAATGTGATACTTTCATAAAAAAAGTCTAAAGAGCTGTTTTAGTTTCCAGGCCACCGTCGCGGGAAGGAGAAAGACATGAGCGACGTAATATGCTTTGCACAAGACGTACGTACCCAGAACGCGAACTTTCTGAAACAGGACAGGAAACGCCTCTCATGCTCCGGGATTGCTCCTTGTATCTTCTACGTAACTAACCTCCAGTTAACTGTAGCCATTTGGAGAGAAGAACGGTTAATTACTGCTCCCAAAGATTTAAGTCTATCGATCGCGTCGCCCGCGAAATGACAGCGTTATCAAAACCGCATAATTTCATGAAACAACGGAACCTTGAAAAACGGAATCTCAGCGGGAGAACGGAGTAAGAACATCACATCATCCGCTTATACGTGCATCGAGGTCGTCTCGCCCAAGAGTGTCCACCCATGCAACTGAGCGACGATTCTTCGAAGAAGCAAATTGAGTGACAGAACAAATAATGAAAATGAAAGCGGACATCCCCGAGGAAAACCCGTACGGATGGTAATAGTGAGTGTCAATTGGCCATTGACAGCCACCAAAGCATGCACACCCGTAAACAAATTATACACGATCCAGTGTGGGTCTGTTGTGAACGCAATGTCTTTCAGTAGCTGCAACAGGAAGCCATGGCTGACCCGGTCGAACGCCGTGTCAAAATGCGAAAGTATGAAAGCTTCCAAATTTCAATTGTAATCAAGACTGTAATAAAAATGACAAGAACACTAGGAGGATTTGTGGTCTAAATAACAATAGATTTATTCGTTCTTAACACCACAAGACAAAAAAATGGCTAAAGAAACGCCACACAAATATTTTTTTAATTGGACAAACGCCTTCAATGATATGCGGTCTATGGTGGACAAAGTGATCAGCTGGGGATCAACACACGACACTAACCAGAACACTAATCGCTTCACCTGACTTCATACGTGTGAATCTGTGGTCTGGCCCAAAAACTGCGCTGCAGTCAAGCATTGTAAGTAGGCTGTTTATGTTTTCTCTATGTAAGTAGGCTGTTTAGGTTTTTTTATTGGTAACGCCAGCTCTGTATGAAAATCACTGGCTGTGCTGTGTGCAGTCTGTGGCTGCTTTGCATTGTTGTAATACTCGCCATTGTAGTGTTAGGCAGCTGGCTGTGAACAGCGCGTAGCGTTGCTCAGTTGGAGGTGAGCCGCCAGCAGTGGTGGATGTGGAGAGAGAGATGGCGGAGTTTTGAAATTTGTCATGAACTGCTATATTTATATATGATGATATCAAGGTAAATACATTGTTTGTTCTCTATTAATATCTTTCATTTGCTAACTATCCCTATCAGTAGTTAGTGCCTTCCATAGTTTGAATCTTTTATTTAGCTGGCGGTAGTGGCGCTCGCTGTATTGCAGTAGCTTGAGCAGCGAAGATTTTTGTGAGGTAAGTGATTTGTGAAAGGTATAGTTTAATGTTAGTCAGGGCCATTCTTTTGCAGGGATTTTTGAAAGTCAGATTGCGTTGCGCTAAAAAAAATATTGTGTATCAGTTTAAGTACAGTCATGTATAAATTGTTCAAAGGGGAAGTTTCATATGTCGACCCTTAGCCGAGGATACCTCACTGGAATCTTCTGATTTTTTGTTGTAGTTTGTGTAATTAGTGTAGATTTTGTTTATTGCTAGCGCGTAATTGTAGAGAAAATCTCCTTTGTAGTTGCAGTCTTTCATTGTTGTACAGTAAAACAGTTGTGGCATGCATATAGATTTGCACCAAGTATTTCGCAGCTACGCTTGCAATTAACTAGATATTATTTTCAGTGCTATGTTAACGTGTTCTCCTATTTTTGCTATTCAAATTGTGCTTTTCTGTGTTATCGTGTGAAATAGTGTGACAATAATGGCGTGTGAAAAACGTAACACTAGGCTCCAAACTAAATTGAGAAATAATAGTGACGACGAGCGTAGCTTATCAGCGCCGCCGAGTAATGAATTTACTAATGTTCAAAGTAGTAATTTGGTAACTGTGCACAGGGAAATGGAGCGGGCGTCAAACAATGGTGTAGACAGTGAATCAGGTAGTGAACAGGGAAGCGTTATCGATCGATCGGTCGGCAACAGCTCGCCTCAGGAATCCGAAATGACAGGACACAGTTTTACAAATACTGTAGATTCAGGTTTTGCGTCCTCACCGTTTTCTCAAATAAGTCAAGACACATTTTCAGCTTGTCAAAATGTGAATGTTGCCGGTGCAAATTCACTGCCGAAAAGCACTGAGGAAAGTGTTTCAGACACCAATGCATTGTTATTACAATTAATGCAACAAATGGGAGAAAAGCTTCAGAAGTTAGACACAATGGAACAACACCAGAGACAGACACAGCAACAGTTAGACGCAGTGGAACAAAATCTTAAAAAGTTAGACACAATGGAACAAAATCTTCAAAAGTTAGACACACTGGAACAAAATCAGAGACAAACACAGCAACAGCTTCAAAAGTTAGACTCATTGGAACAAACTCTTGAACAAATGCGTGAAGATTTAACTACTGAGTTACATGACATTGAATCGAAATGTCAAAAAGTCTGTAATGACGTAAAAACTCAAATTTGTGAGCATTTTCAACCTATTTTTTTGCGGCATGAAAAGGCATTACAGAATCACGAAGCAGCCATAAAAGAACTGCAAATTATTGTTCATGAAAATCATGAGACCTTGCAAGCTAAAATTGACTCAGTTGCATCTACCGATTCGGTTACGCAACTTGCAAAAACTCAGGAAAACTTAAAGAACACAGTAGATTCGATTTCAACACAAATGGACACTCTGAAACTTGGTTCAGAAAAACACATTGAGGAAATGTGTTCACTATCGGAGAAAGTAGCCGAACTTTCGGATCAGTTCACTAACTTATCTACGAAGGTAGATGATAATCTGAACGACACAAAACCGGTAGTCTTTAATGACACAGAAGAGTGCAAACAAATTAGGAAATTGAAACAAAATCAGAATCAAATTTATACGCAACACCAAAGAGAAATCCGGGAAGTACAAGATCAGCTGACTCAGGTAATACAAGAATTACGTATTTCAGAGGCCACTCGCGCTCCAATACGGGAAGAGGGACTTAGAAATACGGAACAACCACAAAATAATAACACAGGACACTTCGGAAGTTATGAAAGAAATTGGCAAGGTGCACCGAATTTTGAAATGGAACCGCCGAAACGACGTAACAATGACCGATATGCGACTCGCCGACATGATGACTTTGACTATAAGCTGTTCATTACTACACGTAAATTCAAAACATTTAAGAATTCTGGCAACGACATTCATCCACAAGCATGGCTCCATCAATTCTCTCATTGTTTTCCTCCCAACTGGTCATTAGAGCACAGATTAGAATTTATGTGTGGCTACTTAGAGAATGAACCAGCTGTAAGAATGCGGTCGGTCATTCACGATTGCCACAGTGAAGGAGAGTTTTACCATGCCTTCCTCTCAGCATATTGGTCTCAGGCCACACAAGACCGAGTAAAACAAAGCATCATAATGATGAAAAGTTTCGAACAATCTGAATTTTCCAGTCTTATGAAATATTTTGAAGACATGTTGCACAAGAATCAGTACCTGTCAAACCCATACAGCCCCTCAGAACTTATCCGCATTTGCTTAATCAAATTGCCTGAACATTTACGACACATTATTTTGGCAGGACGTTGCAAAGACGACATTGAAGCTTTTCAGGGACTGTTTCAAGAATTGGAAATTGACACTGACAATCGCGGAATGCGGAAACAGGAACACAACAATTACAGGTCACATCCGTCACAATTCCTCGATAATAACTGGACGCGACAAGGCTATTCTCACAACACAAATCGTGACCAAAACAGACACCACCCGTATGACAACCGTTGGCAGAGTAGTAATAATTACAGGGAAAGATCACCTCTCCGCGGTAATGACTATCACAGAGACAATCAGAGAAACAGACAATATGGGAACCAAAATAATTATTATTACGGGAGACAGAATAACTTGAGACGCAACGGTCCAGCACGCAGTTACGATTCAGGGAGAAATTCTCCACCACTTAACCGACAAGAAAGAAACTACAGGAACTACCGACATGACGACAGACGATGTGATCGTAACGACAGACCTGAATTGCATCAGAACTGGCGGGATTCAAACAGAGCAGGGTCCTCTCGTCACGGTGAATTTGTAGAAGTTAGGTCTCCAAATCCCAATAACGACGCGCGCCAACAAAGGAACAGACAATGACTCGCACCGCAGGCAGCCGCGTGCGGCCGCTGGCTCCGAGAAAAATAACATAAGACGCTAGCCTTGAGAAAAATTTTAGCATTCTTTACCGATGTATACAACATGACAATTGCTTTGAAGTTGAAACTCTGTGCACTAGGAAGAGTAAAGGTTTACACCACATTTCACATGTAAAACCGTTTATTGAAAGATAATCTGCTTTTTAACTTTGTCATTGCCATAAAACTTTTCACTTTACATTACTAATATGCATTGTCAGACTTAGAATCTGTTAACATACAACAATGTTTGAAGATAAATATCCAATCAAGAACCAAGAGAACTTACTTAAACAGAAATGACGAATGCATTGTTATAGTGAACAGACGTCACAGTGTTATTGTGTGTGTACATTCTTGCTTGTTAGTTGCAAGATTATGGAACGACTATAAGGCTTACATACTTAGAACATTTACCAGTACTGCTAATGAGATTTTAATGCAACATTTTGGTCTACTTGAAAATATATTCTGGATTTAAAGTACTTTCTGTGAGATACCAGATGACACAGTGGTTAGTTTATGTGACAGCTACACGATTTTATCACGACGCTACTAATGAGTGACAATATACAATGTTGCTTTTGCGGTGTATCTGTTTTATATCTGCACAGTTTTCTGTTTTATTCTGGAAAGAAAAACATGTTTTAGTAGTAACTTTTGTGGTATAGCAACAATGAGACAGCCTTTTTCGTGGCACAACAATACGTTACTGTACAGTACTTTCTTCATCACAACAATAAGCGTAATAACTACGATATCTATACGCAAAGCATTTCACTTTTGTTTATCATGAGGTAAGTACATTGACTTCTGCAGAACTTAGCTTTCGGAGGACGATAACTACGACACTTCCACAGAATTATCTTACAGCAAGACGCACATTTAGCGCTACAGGACACGCATTTGAGAGATTAATTTTGTACTTAAGCCATTTATTTTTAAAGATTTTTGAATTACAAAGAAGGTTTTCCGTGATACATTTCATTCCATTGCAATAATCTATAACACCTGAGGGTATAATTACATTAATCCTCAGGGGGGTACACGCTTACTTTGTGTACCATGTGTTTGGCAACCACAAGGAACCCTAGCTAATATGGTATTTGCTTATACAAATTTACACATCGGTACCATATTTCTCTAACACACAAATTACACAGCTATCTGATCATTTAACTGAGAGATAAACATTTTTTTTACTACGCCAGTGACACATGTTTACGTAATTATACCGTTGGATAACTTCACACTTACGAAATTGTATTTTGTCTGTACTGTGTGAACTCTTCATATTTTTTCGGAATCATTGTGATACTATGAGAGCTTTGAATGATGTATTTGGTACGAGATCATGATTTTTAAAGTACGTTTGAGGCAGCTGACACTTTTGACATGAGCAGAGAATTTTTTTAGGCTTAGAAATTATTGGAGGAAGTTACGACGATTTTGAGATTTGACTGAAGTGTTATGATGTTATTATTACGACGACGATGTGTATTATGTTGTTGAGGAATGTTTATTATGCTACGTATTTCTCATGATGAAATATTGAAGAAGTGTCGACGAATATGTATATGTATAATGAGGTAAGGAATAATGAGTAGTGTTTAGGGACTCTGATTTATGAAAAGGATGTTGGAAACCAAGAAACGTACTTTAAGAGTTATGAAATGTGTGTGTATATGCGTGACTGTATCACAATACTGACGAATATTTTATTTGGACACTTATATTTTTAGGATTTTCTTTCTACAGATTTGCAACGCTAATTCTTGACCTGTGAAATATTTTTATGTGAGACTGTCTCTGTAGCGGAAACTGGTGTTGTAAATATTTCCGTAAGAAAGTTAAGTGACCACCTGCACGTAATGCGTTGTGGGCACGCAGCTGTGTCAAACACCTGGAGAACAAGCCATTAGGGTGTGCCTTTCCGGAAGCACAGGTAGAAAAAAAAAAAAGGAAAAAAGGCAGGCCTTTATCCTCGCCATTGACATTCCTTTAGAGAAAATATTGCAAATGCGACACCCTCATTACTTCCATTAACCTTGCTATTGACATTCCTTTGTAGAAAGCATCGCAAATATTACACTCTCATTACCTGAAAACATATGATTACTCGTACTTTGTGCTAATTACTGCAATGCTTATGAATTGATGGGAAATATTCGTACATCTGCACACCTGATTATGACAAGTGTCTTTCTATGAGAGTTGAGAGCTACTGACTTACGAAATGCCACATGACTATTGAATGATGTTTTTATGCTTTGGTTTGCGTAATTGCTTATTTCGTTTGACATCTGTTTTCCAGCTGTGTTGCAGCATTGGTTTCATAAAATAAAATTAAATGCATTTGCTAATGTGAACACTTTCTGTCAACAGATCTATTAAATAATAATTTTGTGATCCACATTCTTCAAAAAAGGAGCACTTGGAAAGGAAAGAACAATAAGAAGGGACTAGTAACAGTAACACGTAATTTTCTTTTCAAGTACATGGTAATATTTCTTTTACAATAAGTTGTTGTGGTGCACCAGTATAATTACATAGACATTAAGATATGATTATACATTTCCCTTATCTGCATTGTTGTTTTTACTGTAATATTTTTTCTGCTTGAGCTGTGTCATGTTTAGATATAAGCTGCTGTTTGCCAGGCATAGTGCTACTGAACTTTAATTTGTGTTACTCTGCTAAGCCAGATTTATTTTTTTGTTGCTGCACATTGGCTCATATTAGTTGTAATGTTGCATTGCTTGGTAATTTAGATTTACTGTAGCTTGCTTTGCAATTTTCCAATTTTTTGGTCATTGCTGTTTGTGTTACTTATTATGTGCTGCTGCATTGCCTCGTCCCTTAGTTTAGAATCTGAGCTCAGTAGATTTAAGTTAGCTTAAGAGGAGACTATATAAGAAACTAACTATTATAAATTTATAAGAAATGCATTGAGAAGCTATCAGAAAATGGTCTGGCAAAATAAAAAGGATACTGTACAGTGGAGAAAAACTATTATTGACAGAGGATGTGAACAGAATACAGAAAGCAGAGAGAAAAACTATTTTTGTCAGAGGATGTGAACGAAATACAGAAGGCAGGCTTAGATAGGACTTTTGGGAATAATGATGAATGAAGGGAGATCTCCAAGAAGCAAAGAAAGTTTTGTTTGCAAAATACTGCAATGAAACAAACCCTGTCCTTTCCTTTTGTGTTATCCCACTATGTGTTTGGGTACCCTTGTGTATATATGTTCTTCCTGTCTTTATATGTTTACCTCATCAGACTTTTGTTGTAGAATTTTTCTCATACTCAGCTACATGAACTATGATGAGGAATACTGTTATCCTCAAATATAATTTGCGTTAATAATATGTTATTTACTTTGTAAAGATGTTAGACATTATTAATTCTGCTCTGTTTAATGCTCATGTGTGAAGTTGATGTTTCGAAAGTTACTCTGATCTTTTATGTATGTACTCATGTCATAATTCCTGTAACACTGATGTATATGTTTATTTCTATTCTTTTGTAAAGCCCCTATTACTACAAACGTTATCTGTATTATTATGTTTTTAATGATGTGTTTTGTACCTTTGTTATTGTATTCTTATGTTATAAAATTGTAATTGTCACCAGTTCATGATATTATTAACTTGTTAGTTACATTTCACTGCACACGTTTCTGTTGGTCATAGTATATGGACAATATGTGAGAAGTAGGGACTGATAGTGTTTGCACGTGTGTTAATGATTCAGCAAGGGACTGGATAACAGCATTGCTGGTTCTAAGGACAATTTCAAAAACTTTGTGAGTGCACAAGTGGTGGTTTATGGACTTGCTATATTATCCGCAAGACTCTTCAACGGTGATTGTGCACCTGCACAGTCAAAACAGATGGCTGCTGGCTATCTCTCCAAGGACTACAGTGGGTTTGCATCTTTGATGACCCACCAGTACCATTATCTCTACAAGGACTACAGTGGGTCTGCATCTATGATGACCCACCATGCCATTCTTTCTACAAGGTCTGCAGTGGGTCTGCACCTCTGGTGGCCCACCAGTACCATTATCTCTACAAGGACTACTGTGGGTCTGCACCTCAGATGGCCTGCCAATACCGTAATCTCTACCAGGACTACAGTGGGTCTGCTCTGTGATGACCTACCTACCAATATTCTTCAAAACTTCGACTGACTCCACTGTGGGTTTGCTCTGTTGTGGCCCATTACCCGTCTGCATGTCGAGAGTCAGCACTGTCTTTCCTTTGGAAGGACAACACTACTTCTTCAAGATTGCATGGAAATCCACTACTTCTGTGTGCATTTTCCTTTACTGCTCAGACTTTGAGAAAAACACTGCTATTTTACTGTGACGAATGATGAGGACTATCTTTATAGACTGTGAGAAAATTTTAGCTTTTGACCAACATTGTATCAATAAGTGTGTGCATTTGATTTCTTTGTTCTTGTAATTATGAAAAATTTTTTTCAAATCTGTATTGGCCACTGCCCAATCCAATTTGTAAAATTTTTTGTGGGGAGCATGGGGGCTATGTAAGTAGGCTGTTTATGTTTTCTCTATGTAAGTAGGCTGTTTAGGTTTTTTTATTGGTAACGCCAGCTCTGTATGAAAATCACTGGCTGTGCTGTGTGCAGTCTGTGGCTGCTTTGCATTGTTGTAATACTCGCCATTGTAGTGTTAGGCAGCTGGCTGTGAACAGCGCGTAGCGTTGCTCAGTTGGAGGTGAGCCGCCAGCAGTGGTGGATGTGGAGAGAGAGATGGCGGAGTTTTGAAATTTGTCATGAACTGCTATATTTATATATGATGATATCAAGGTAAATACATTGTTTGTTCTCTATTAATATCTTTCATTTGCTAACTATCCCTATCAGTAGTTAGTGCCTTCCATAGTTTGAATCTTTTATTTAGCTGGCGGTAGTGGCGCTCGCTGTATTGCAGTAGCTTGAGCAGCGAAGATTTTTGTGAGGTAAGTGATTTGTGAAAGGTATAGTTTAATGTTAGTCAGGGCCATTCTTTTGCAGGGATTTTTGAAAGTCAGATTGCGTTGCGCTAAAAAAAATATTGTGTATCAGTTTAAGTACAGTCATGTATAAATTGTTCAAAGGGGAAGTTTCAGCATCTATACTCTACTATCCCATAAAGAAAAATATGGTCCAAAGAACAGGGTGCTGAGAAGCATATATTGGAGCCCTACGCCGTAGCAGCGAATACTTTACGCTCCTGCTGGTCATGGCGGCACGCCACGTAGCGCTCAGCGACTGGAGACATGGACGGAGCAATGTGTTATTAATGGCGCGTGGTCGAAAAAAATGCAAGTACACGGTCTCGCGTTCGGCTAATTCGGAACGCAGGTACTTCCCTATGAGCCTCCGGAACCCCGGTGGATTCCAGCGTGCAGGTGGATCCGTTTGCTGGTCTGCCAAACCAATTTGACTTCGTGTCACGACTACGCGTGACGGAATATGTCAAATATTTAGGAGATTAGATTAGATTAGATTTATTTGCATTCCAATTGATCCGTAGTGAGGAGGTCCTCCAGGATGTAGAACATGTCAGAAAAACAACGATACATGACAAATATTTACAACTAAAACAAATGAGTTAATGTACAATTCTATAGGTCCCAAGTGGAATGATCGTCATTTTTTAATGAAAACTATATGAAAGAATCATTTTACAAATAAAATGCACTGAATTTAAAATAAAAGTTTTTATTTATTTATAAGGTCACAAACGTGTAATACAACGACTAAAATATTTACAATGAACACGTTACTGCACTGAAATGGTGCAGAAGTTAGATTGTACTTATATATATATACACAAACAAATCAATTGGTTCTACTGAGAAATTCATCAATGGAGTAGAAGGAGTTGGCCACCAATAAATCCTTTAGGCTGCTCTTAAACTGAATTTCATTGGTTGTTAAGCTTTTTATGGCTGCTGGCAACTTATTGAAAATGTGTGTTCCTGAATAATGCACACCTTTTTGTGCAAGACTAAGTGACTTTAAATCCTTGTGAAGATTATTCTTATTTCTAGTATTGATTCCATGAATTGAGCTGTTGGTCTGAAAAAGTGGTATACTTTTAATGACAAATTTCATTAAAGAATAAATATATTGGGAAGCAGTAGTTAGTATCCCTAATTCCCTAAACAGGCTTCTGCAGGATGTTCTTGAGTTCACACCACATATAACTCTTACTGCACATTTTTGTGCCCGGAAAACTTTAGCTTGGCTTGATGAATTACCCCCAAAAAATAATCCCATATGACATTATAGAATGAAAGTAAGCATAGTATGCCAGCTTTTTCATTTTTATATCCTCTATGTCTGACACAATTCGCATTGCAAATAGATATTTGTTAAGACGCTTCAGCAGTTCTGTGGTGTGCTTTTCCCAGTTGAATTTATTTTAAAGCTTTAATCCCAAGAATTTCAAAAATGGTTCAAATGGCTCTGAGCACTATGGGACTCAACATCTTAGGTCATAAGTCCCCTAGAACTTAGAACTACTTAAACCTAACTAACCTAAGGACATCACACACACCCATGCCCGAGGCAGGATTCGAACCTGCGACCGTAGCAGTCCCGCGGTTCCGGACTGCAGCGCCAGAACCACTAGACCACCGTGGCCGGCTCCCAAGAATTTAACTCTGTCCACTTCTTCTATCTGCTTGTCATCGTATGTTAGGCATATACTCGTGGGACACTCCTTACAAGTTCTGAACTGCATGTAGTGTTTTTTTTTTTTTTCAAAGTTTAGTGGCAAGGAATTGGCTAGGAACCAGTGATTAATGTCCACAAATATTTTATTAGCTGATCTTTCTAAGACTACACTTGATCTGATATTTATTGCAATGTTTGTATCATCGCAAACAAAACGAACTTGGCATCTGGTAATGTTACTGATGAAAAAGTAAAGGCCCTAAAATGGAATCTTGTGGGACCCCACATGTAATTAGTTCCCAGTTGGATGATGCCTGGTAGCTTGATACATGTCTCTTTCCTAATAACACCCTTTCTTCCCTCCCAGAGATATAAGATTTGAACCATTTTGCAGCATTTCCTGTTACACTATAATATTCTAATTTACTTCAAAGGATATTGTGATTGACATAGTCAAATGCCTTTGACAGATCTCAAAATATACCAGTTGCCTGCAATTTTTTATCTAATGAATTAAACACATTTTCACTGTAAGTGTAGATAGCCTTCTCAATATCAGAACCCTTTACTTCGACAGTATGTTGTTTGAGATAAGATGGTTATAAAGCCGATTTTGAGAATGCAGGCAAAAATGAAATTGGACGGAAATTTTATGGTATTTCTTTATCTCCTTTCTTAAACAGTGGCTTAACTTCAGCATATTTTAACCATTCAGGAAATATTCCACTGATAAACGACTGGTTACACAGGTAGCTTAATATGTTACTTAACTCAGAATCACATTCTTTAATTAGCTTTGTTGATATTTCATCATACCCACTAAATGTTTTTGATTTTAAAGATTTTATGATTGACATTATTTCTGCTGGCGTAGTGAGGGTCAAATTCATATTATTGAAGTTACTTGAAACGTCTGGTCTGAGGTATTCCATAGCAGCATCTACAGAACCTGACAACTCCATCTTTTCAGTAACAGTTATGAAATGTTTGTTAAAAAGTTCTGCAACACTGTACACATCTGTCACCAATGTATCATTGACTCTTAATGCTATTTGTCCCTCTTCATGTCTGGTTCTACCGATCTCCTCCTTCACTATATCCCATATTGCCTTTATTTTGTTATCTGATATGACTATCTTTTCCTTGTAATATATTTGCTTTGATGGCCGTATTACAGGCCAACTCAAAACAAATAAGTACGCCCACGCATCACTGATTGTGTGCGTGATGCTAGAAGCAGTACCTCTGACGGTTCAGATGGTGACTGGCACAGGCTCTAAGTGGCACACTAGCAAAGGACGCAAATCTCACCATTTAGGCAAAGACCTGCTGTTCTTTACTAGCGAAGTGTCAGTATACGAGAGACCTCTTCTCTTTCTCTCAGCTTTCCTCGCCATTTCGGTTGCAAAGCACATTTACACCTTAGACTACTCCCACTTTAGTACAAGCCAATCACGAGCTGGAGTGAGGCATTCGAAGCTGAGAGACCGCCCCTTGCTCTGCATACCCAGATTTGACCAACCAGCGGCTTTAAAAATTAATTGGGAGCAAAGGAAAAAAAGATTCAGCTTCGCGACCTCTTTCCCACACGTTTGCGCCGTGTCTTTGCTAAAAGCTTGGCCTAGATGGAACCGCAGACCTACATAAAAGGCCCGTTATCTCCCCTGTTGCATCCATTTCGAAATTTCCAAAGAACGGCCACAAACTCGCTACAAGCCTTGTGCCTCCACAAATATGTTTTGTAGCAAAGTCTTGATGTCTGGGCGCCACTGACATGTCCCACGGAAATTCGCAGTAACTCACAGTCGTCTCATTGGCTTCCTGCCTAACAAGGCCCATTCTCTGCTGTATTGCTTGTCATCAATGCTCTGTCCATAGCAGCAGCGACTCCTCGGCGCTAGTCAACCTACTTGGACGTGAGCGCCCACCGACCGGCGCCATCCAACGTGTCTGCATGGAACTGGGCAGTCCGCAAATGTTTTCACCCAGGTTCAGCAGAAAAAACGATCCCCTCGCCCCTCTGCCGCTGTACGCTATTACTGCAGTCGTTTAAATCGGCACCCTCTTCCTTTGGACGCAGGTAAAGCTTACCACTATTCCTTCACTAGAGCACACAAGCAAGAGTGTTAACTACTGCCAACCATTTCAGCATATGAATGAAGTCAGATCGTATCCATTATAGCAACGAAGCAATAAAGATAATCTTCCCTAAGAACGTTAAGAAGTACGGGGCTATTACAAATGATTGAAGCGATTTCATAAATTCACTGTAGCTCCATTCATTGATGCTACAGATACGTAGAAAAACTCATAAAGTTTTGTTCGTCTGAAGCCGCACTTCAGGTTTCTGCCGCCAGAGCGCTCGAGAGCGCAGTGAGACAAAATGGCGACAGGAGCCGAGAAAGTGTATGTCGTGCTTGAAATGCACTCACATCAGTCAGTCATAACAGTGCAACGACACTTCAGGACGAAGTTCAACAAAGATCCACCAACTGCTAACTCCATTCGGCGATGGTATGCGCAGTTTAAAGCTTCTGGGTGCCTCTGTAAGGGGAAATCAACGGGTCGGCCTGCAGTGAGCGAAGAAACGGTTGAACGCGTGCGGGCAAGTTTCACGCGTAGCCCGCGGAAGTCGACGAATAAAGCAAGCAGGGAGCTAAACGTGCCACAGCCGACGGTTTGGAAAATCTTACGGAAAAGGCTAAAGCAGAAGCCTTACCGTTTACAATTGCTACAAGCCCTGACACCCGATGACAAAGTCAAACGCTTTGAATTTTCGGCGCGGTTGCAACAGCTCATGGAAGAGGATGCGTTCAGTGCGAAACTTGTTTTCAGTGATGAAGCAACATTTTTTCTTAATGGTGAAGTGAACAGACACAATGTGCGAATCTGGGCGGTAGAGAATCCTCACGCATTCGTGCAGCAAATTTGCAATTCACGAAAAGTTAACGTGTTTTGTGCAATCTCACGGTTTAAAGTTTACGGCCCCTTTTTCTTCTGCGAAAAAAACGTTACAGGACACGTGTATATGGACATGCCACATCTGGAGACCGACAGCGCCGACTTCGTCTTTCAACAGGATGGTGCCCCATCGCACTTCCATCATGATGTTCGGCATTTCTTAAACAGGAGATTGGAAAACCGATGGATCAGTCGTGGTGGAGATCATGATCAACAATTCATGTCATGGCCTCCACGCTCTCCCGACTTAACCCCATGCGATTTCTTTCTGTGGGGTTATGTGAAAGATTCAGTGTTTAAACCTCCTCTACCAAGAAACGTGCCAGAACTGCGAGCTCGCATCAACGATGCTTTCGAACTCATTGATGGGGAAATGCTGCGCCGAGTGTGGGAGGAACATGATTATCGGCTTGATGTCTGCCGAATCAACCTAAGGGGCACATATCGAACACTTGTGAATGCCTAAAAAAACTTTTTGAGTTTTTGTATGTGTGTGCAAAGCATTGTGAAAATATCTCAAATAATAAAGTTATTGTAGAGCTGTGAAATCGCTTCAATCATTTGTAATAACCCTGTATAACACCATATCAGAAGCGAGATTGAACTGCAATCTCGCAAGTGACAGAGCGCAACCATGAAGACACTGAACCTGGGGAAACAACTACCTTACCTTGAGGTATTAAAGTCGCTCCCAAGTTTTCAAAGCCTATTTTATTGGGAAATTGTAAGATTTACATCGAATTGTTTTGGTTGATTGATATTTGAGTTATGACCTTTACATGCCCTACGCCAGGTGCGACTAGGACTCTGGCACAGGGGATTCGGTAAATACTTCATAATGCATGTATACAGTTCATCCATTCCGAAAATCGAGAAACTTGAATATTTTTGCCTGTTATTGACGTTGATACTGGCAAGATATCGATCCCAGCGATTCCAAGACTTTCGAGAATGTTTTGATTTGAATAATATAAATGTGACAAAAAAAGAATTCAGCAGACAGACGACCATTGTTACAATGATCGGTAGTTCTCCATTCACGCTGATAGGGTCGCAATTGTGAAACTCAAAGATCAGGCAAGGAACGACTTTCAGAGCTTATACATAGTTAGATACCAAGGAATGTTTACTGCACGTAGATATGGCGTTTCGAGCTGTATGTGAAACGAACATTTGGACTCTAGTCTGACTGATGTTTGACTTTTACCACTGCGACCAGTCCACCTGCTTAGCTGCGTGGTAACGTGTTTGCCTACAGTGCAGTGGGCGCAGGTTCGATTCCTGGCCTGCTTGGAGATTTTACTCCGCTCGTGAACTGGGTTTTGTGTTGTCCTCATCATCATTGATACACAAGTTCCCCAATGTGGTAACCACCGAAATAAGACTTGGAACTCGGCGCCCGAACTTCCCCGGCTGCGGCCCATCAATCCCACACAATCATTTCATTTTTTTTTTTTTTTTAGTTTTTTTTTTTTACCACGGCGATCAAGTCAGCCTGAATGGAGATCTGTTGCATCTTTTAATTTCAAGTTTCACGACGGATAACAAATCAGGGAAGAAATTTTTTTTAACGAGAAGTAACCTAAAGGTTTTGAAGGGTGAGTTTGTGACTATCAAAAAATGTTACATCAATGGCCGAAGCTTTTGTTTGCGTTGACTTAGAGGCTACGTTTGTTCTACCACCAACAGACAAGAGGCCTTTAGTATGGGACATAAATTTCAACTTGATACATCCACCCGTTGCTGAGAAGAAGCGGTCTTAACAGACGGGTGGACAGCCACAATGTCTGATAACAAATGACAAAAATATTTTTCGTGTGATATAATAACAAATTTACAGTTTTTCAATTTTTTTCCCTTGAGTGTACTGTAAAACATCGCTTTTTGCCAAATTTCGTAGTTCCAGCTCAACAGTAAGTACCCGAAGGTTTTGATGAGTGAGTTCCCAAGTATCAGAATATGTGACAAATAGCCGTAGCTTTTGGCTGCATACAAGTGGAAGCTTACGTTTATTACACCGCCAAGGACCTACAGACCGTCGTATGTGACAAATTTCAGCTTAATACTTCTATAAGCCCCTGAAAAAAAAGGGAATCTTGACATATGGACGAACAGACAGAGAGCGAGATAAGAAATGACAAAAAAATTTTTTTTCGTCTGATATAACTACAGATTTACAGTTTTCGGATTTTTTTTATTTTGGTTGTACTGTGAAGCCATCCTTTCTGACGAATTTCATGATTCTAGGCCAAAGAGAAGTGTCCTATACATGTTGATGAATGAGTTTCTTAGTATTAAAATATGTGAGATAAATGGCCGTATCTTTTTATCCCATTGACTTAACTGCTTCAATTTTTTACATATCCAAGGGACCACAGACTTCATTAAGTGAGATACAGTTCAACGTGATACGTCCACCCCTTCCAGAGAAAAAGGGTTTTGAACGGTTGGACAGACATACGGACGCCCAAGGGATCCTAAAAGGATTCCGGTTTTACCGATTGCGAATTTAAAAAATTCCAACTGCTGTGTGCTGCTCTTCTGAGTAAAAGAAGTAGAAGCGATTTCCTGTGCAGTGCCGCACCCTGTGATGATAAAGTTTAGACCCTAAGCCAATGCCTGGAGTGCACTGAGAATACAACTGGTACAAGTGAAAGAGAAGACGCGAAAGTGCTGCTGTATGAAAGTTCAGTTACGTATTTTTTTGCGAAATTACAGCAATAGCCCAATGTGTATGCTCAGTGCAATATTTAATGCAGTTCAGATAGGCCATATTTTGAAATGCTGCTTCTACGCCTTGAGGCAGAATCAGCATGTTGTTCTTGTGCTCCTCAGTCCAGAGATTGGTTTGATGCAGCCCTCCATGCTACTCTACTCTTCATCTCCAACTAACTACGGCAACCTACTACATCCTTCTGAATCAGATTAGTGTATTCATCTCCATGGTTTTTACCCTCCACGCTAAACGCCCTCCATACTAAATTTGTGAACCCTTCATGCCTCAGAATATGTCCTACCAACCGATCCCATCTTATAGTCAAATTGTGCCAGAAATTCTTTTTCCCAATTCTTCTCAGTACCTCCTCATTAGTAACGTGACCTACCCATCAGCATTCTTCTGTAGCACCACTTCTCGAAAGCTTCTATTCTCTTCTTGTCTAAACTGTTTATCATTCATGTTTCACTTCCATACATGGCTACTCTCCATGCAAATACTTTCAGAAACGACTTCCTGTCTCTTAAATCTATACCCGATGTTAACAAATTTCTCTTCTTCAGAAACGCTTTCCTTGCCATTGCCAGTCTACATTTTATATCCTCTCTACTTCGACCATCATCAGTTACATGGCTCCCCAAATAGCAAAATTCGTCTACTACTTTAAGTGTCTCGTTTCCTAATCCAATTCCCTCACCATCACGTAACTTAATTCGACTACATTCCATTATTCTCGTTTTGGTTTTGTTGATGTTCATCTCATATCGCCCTTTCAAGACACTGTCCATTCCGTTCAACTGCCCTTTCAGGTTCTTTGCTGTCTCTGACAGAATTGCAATGTCATCGACAAACCGAAAAGTTTTTATTTCTTCTCCATGGATTTTAATTCCTACTCCAAACTTTCCTTTTTTTTCCTTTACTGCTTGTCCAATGTACAGATTGAATAACCCTATGTCACTACCTTCCCTACCACTGCTTTCCTTTCGTGCCCCTCGACGCTTATAACTGCCATCTGGTCTCTGTGCAAATTGTATGTAGCCTTTCACTCCCTGTATTTGACCCCTGCCACCTTCAGAATTTGAAAGATAGTGTTCCAGTCAACATTGTCAAAAGCTTTCTCTAAGTCTATAAATGCTAGAAACGTAGGTTTGCCTTTCCTTAATCTAGCTTCTAAGGTAAGTCGTAGGGTCAGTATTGCCTCAGGTGTTCCAATATCTCTACGGAATCCAAACTAATCTTCCCCGAGGTCAGCTTCTACCAGTTTTTCCATTCGTCTGTAACACGCTACGAAACAAATAAACACCATACAGCAACAACAACACGTAATGGCAGCGAAAACTCCGCCTATGTTTTGAGTAATCGGAAAAAGTGCATTGCCACGTGACAATAGGCTAAGAAGTAAGCCTATTTACTTCGCCAACAACACAGGAGAACGCACCACAACTTCAAAGCTGTAAGTTGCAGTCATAAAACGTGATACAGTCTTATTTGCGTTCGCAAATGCATAACAAACAGAAAAATATATTACGTTTTGCTGTTTGCAGATGACAAGTTGTATATTGTGTAGCAGAATAGCTACCAAAATAAATGGACAATAACATCATGTAAGGTATGTTAACTAATGCTTATACCCACTTTTCACCAATTAAGTTATAAATGCAACTTCTACATAATGTTGTAAAAAACACAGATGTTAATATGTAACAACAATTTTACAGTTAAAAATAAAAAAACTGAACCCACTGACGATGGGTGAAACAAAACAAAAAAGGTGTCTTGCCTAAGACGGAACTTCTTATCCCATTTTCGTAACAAGCACGGACACAACAAGAAGAACTGCACCACAAGATGATTACAATTGAAGAGTTTTGAGGATAATATAGCAAGTCCATGAACCACCACTTGTGCACTCACAAATTTATTTATTTATTTTTTTTATTTTTTTTTTTCGAAATGTGCTTACAACCAGCAATGCCGTTAACCAGTCCCTTGCTGAATTATCAATACACGTGCATGCACTAAGTAAATAAATGAAAAATGAGAATATCCTTAGAAACATGAGGATTAAAAGAAAACACAACACAATAAACAATGTCTGAACGTGTTTCCAAAGTAAAGAATATGCTATAAAAACAGATGAGGTTTGAGGATAACAGTATTCCTCATCGTAGTGAATGCAGCTTACTATTAGAAGGAAAAAATTCTACCAACTTTATCTTATCAGGTAAACACAGAGAGACAGGAAGAACACAAACACACAAGCTACACATTAGCGGAATAACACAAAAGGAAAGGACAGGGTCTGTTTTCAGTGTAACATTTGGTACAGCAGTACTTGTGGTACTTCAATTTATACCTCTTTTTTCATGTTTTCTTCATGCTGATCTCTCTACAACTTTCAGCCAAAACTACTTCATTTTCAGCTAAAACGTCACTTAATTCTCGGAGATCCCCCTTAGTTTAACATTTGTTCCCAAAAAATATCCTATCTAAGCACGCTTTCTGTTTTTATAGTTTCACGTTTTTCTTACTTCATCATTTGTTTCCAAGAAAATTCTACCTAAACCTGTTGTCACTATACCCAACTTACCTGTTCATTTCGTTTTTCAAAATAATTATTCCTCATTGTACAATACGCTTTGGCTAAACCGTTTTCTTATAGCTTCTCAATGCATTTCTTTCCAACTCATCACAACTCATTTACTTATCTAGCATACTCCTTCTTAAGCTAACTTAAATTTACTGTGCTCAGATGCATAAATTAGAGAACGAGGCAGCGCAGCAGCTCAAAACAATTAACACAAACAACAATGACAAAAATGAAAATTGGCAAAGCATGCAGCAGCACATCTAAATTAGAAAGAAAATGCAACACTACAACTAATATAAGTCAACATGCAGCAAATAAGAGAAAATAAGTCACTGATAAAACTGGCTTAATACAGTAATGCAAAGTAAAATTCAGTAGGACAAATAGCAGAAGCAAACACAATAACTTATACCTAAACATGACAAAGCACAAGCACAAAAATATTAAGGTAAAGACAGAAATGCAGATAAGGGAAATGTCTATTCACATCTTTATATCTATGTCACATCTTAACACTAGAGTGGTGCACCACAACAACTTATTCTACCAAAAAAATTACCAGGTCCTTGAAAATAAAGTTGTGTATGCAATTCCTGTTTTTAGTCCCTTCTCGTTCTTTATTGTTCTTTCCTTTTCCAAGTGCTCTTTTTTAAGAATGTGGATCATAGAATTATTATTTAATAGATATGTTGACAGAAAGTGTATAATCAGCATATGTATTGAATTTTATTTTATAAGATCAATGCTGCAGCGCATCTAGAAACTAGATATCAAATAAAATAAGCAAATATATAAAAAATAAAGCTTAAAAGCATCATTCACAAGCCATATGGCATTTCGTAAGTCAGTATAAATTCTGTCAACTTTGTAGAAAGACACTTGCCATAATCAGGTGTGTAGACATAAGAATATTTCTCATCACTTCATAAGCATTTCAGTAAGTAGCATAAAGTACTTGCTCCAAAGTGTAATCACATGTTTCCAAGAAACAGTGTGTCGGGTTTGTGGTGCATTCTGCAAAGAAATGTCAATTGCGAGGTCAACGGCCTCTCTTTTCTACAGCTGTGCATTTGAAAGGCAACACAACAATGGGTTCTTCCAGGCAACTAGAGTGCACCAAGGTGTAGCAGAACATTACCTGAAGGTCACATACACTCCTTTCCAAAATGTTTACGACAACAGTTATAGCTACAATGACAGTTTCATACAAACAAAAATTTTCACAAGTTGAAAAATTACAGCAAAACTGTGTAGAAACGAAATCTCACGAATAACAATGTCCAAAAATTTCCGCAGGCATTCTGGTACTCGCATTCACATGCATACTCACTTTTCATAACTCTTAAAGTACAATTCATGGTTTCCAATTTTTTTTTACGAACGAGAGTCCCTAACCCCTACTCATTATTCATTGCCTCATTCGATACTTCTTCAATACTTCATCATAATAAACACCTAGCGTTGCGCAGTTGGACGTGAGCCGCCAGCAGTGGTGGATGTGGTGAGAGAGATGGCGGACTTTTGAGAGCGGATGATCTGGACGTGTGTCCATCAGACACAATAAATTTGTAAGACTGAATATCTTGAACTGATATGACTTTTGAACACTATTAAGGTAAATACATTGTTTGACTCTATCAAAATCTTTCATTTACTAACTATGCCTATCAGTAGTTAGTGCCTCCAGTAGTTTCAATCTTTTATTTACCTGGCAGTAGTGGCGCTCGCTGTATTGCAGTAGTTCGAGTAACGAAGATTTTTGTGTGGTAAGTGATTTGTGAAAGGCATAGTTTAATGTTAGTCAGGGCCATAGGGATTATTGAAAGTCTGATTGCGTTGCGCTAAAAAACATTGTGTGTCAGTTTAGTGTTGATCAGAATAGGCAAAGAGCGAAATATCTGAGTATGTTCAGTTCTGCTCAGCTGTTTGAAAATCAAATAATTGTAAGAGGTTTATCAGCACAGTAATTCATTAATTTTTCCAAGGTGACGTTTCATATGTCGACCCTTAACCGAGGATACCTCACTGGAATCTGATTTTTTCTTGTAGTTTCTGTAATTAGTGTAGCTATTGTTTATTGCTAGCGCGTAATTATAGAGAGAATTTCCTTTGTAGTTGTAGTTTTTCATTGGTGTACAGTAAAACATTTGTGGCATACATGTGGATTTGCACCAACTATTTCGCAGCTGAGCTTGTAATTAACTAGATATTATTTTCAGTGCTATGTTAATGTGTTCTCTTATTTTTGCTCTTCAAATTGTGCTTTTCTATGTATCGTGTGAAGTACGTGATAATTATGGCGTATGAAAAACGTAACACTAGGCTCCAAAGTAAACTGAGAAATAATAGTGACGATGAGCGTAGCTTATCAGCACCTCCATGTAATGAATTAACAGACATTCAAAGTAGCAATTTGGTAATTGTGTATAGGGAAATGGAGAGGGCGGCAAATAATGCCGTAGACAGTGAAACAAATAGTGAACAGCGAAGCATTATCGATCGATCGGTCGGCAACAGCTCTCCTCAGGAATCCGAAATGACAGGACACGATCTTGCAAATACTGTAGATTAGGTTTTCTCAAATAAGTCAAGACACATTTTCTGCTTTTCAAAATGCGAATATTGCCGGTTCAAATGCACTGCCGAATAGCACTGAGGAACATGTTTCAGACACCAGTGCATTGTTATTACAGTTAATGGAACAAATGGGACAAAGGCTACAAAAGTTAGACACAACACTTGAACAAAATCGGAAACAAACGGGACAAAATCTTCAAAAGTTAGACGCAATGGAACAAAATCTTCACACCACACTTGAACAAACACGTGAAGATTTAACTACTGAGTTACATAAAATCGAATCGAAATGTCAAAAAGTCTGCAATGACGTAAAAACACAAATTTGTGAGCATTTCCAACCTATTTTTTCACGTCATGAAAATGCATTACAGAATCACGAAGCAGCCATAAAGGAACTGCAAACTATTGTTCATGAAAATCATGAGACCTTGCAAGCTAAAATTGACTCAGTTGCATCTACTGCTTCGGTTACGCAACTTGCAAAAACTCAGGAAAACTTAAAGGACACAGTAGATACTCTGAAAATTGGTTCAGAAAGACACATGGAGAAAATTAGTTCATTATCAGAGAAAGTAGTTGAACTTTCGGATCAGCTAAATAATTTATCTACGAAGGTAGATGATAATCTGAATGACACAAAACCGGTAGTCTTTAATGACACAGATGAGTGCAAACAAATTAGGAAATTCAAACAAAATTAGAATCAAATTAATACGCAACACAAAAGAGAAATCCGGGAAGTGCAAGATCAGTTGGCACATGTAATACAAAAATTACATATTTCAGAGGACACTCACGCGCCAACACGGCAAGAGGGACTTAGAAATACGGAAAAGCCGCAAAAGAATAACACAGGGCATTTCGGAAATTATGAAAGAAATTGGCAAGGTGCACCGAATTTTTAGATGGAACCGCCGACACGACGTAACAATGACCGATATGCGACTCGCCGAGACGATGATTTTGACTATAAGCTGTTTATTACTATACGTAAATTCAAAACATTTAAGAATTCCGGCAACGACATTCATCCACAAGCGTGGCTTCATCAATTCTCTCATTGTTTTCCTCCAACTGGTCATTAGAGCACAGATTGGAATTTATGTGTGGCTACTTAGAGAACCAGCTCAAAGAATGCGATCGGTCATTCACGATTGTCACAGTGAAGGAGAATTTTACCATGCCTTCCTCTCAGCATATTGGTCTCCAGCTACACAAGACCAAGTAAAACATAGCATCATAATGATGAAACATTTCGAACAATCTGAATTTTCCAGTCTTGTGAAATATTTTGAAGACATGTTGCACAAGAATCAGTACCTGTCAAATCCTTACAGCCCCTCAGAACTCATCCGCATTTGCTTAATCAAATTGCCTGAACATTTACGACATATTATTTTGGCCGCGGGACGCGAAAACAGGAACACAACAATTATAGGTCACATCCGTCACAATTCCGCGACGACAGAAATAATAACTGGACACGACAAGGCTATTCTTACAACGTAAATCGTGACCAAAACTGACACCACCCATATGACATCCGTTGGCAGAGTAGTAATAATTACAGGGAAAGATCACCTCTCCGCAGTAATGACAAACACAGAGACAATCAGAAAAACAGACAATATGGGAACCAAAATAATTATTATCAAGGGAGACAGAATAACTTCAGAAGCAACGGTCCACCGCGCAGTTATGATTTCGGGAGAAATTCTCCACCACATGACCAACAAACAAGAAACTATGTAAACTACCGACAAAACGACAGACCTGAATTCCATCAGAACTGGCGGGATTCAAACAGGGCAGGGCCCTCTCGACAAGATCAATTTGAAGAAGTTCCCAGTAACGACGTGCGCCAACAAAGAGACAATAGGCAATGACTTACACCGCTGGCAGCCACAAACCATACTTATGAAGCTGATGACGTAGCTGCTGTGGCTAGTAATTATGTAAAAATGGAAGACATTAGGGACATCTTACTCCAGGAACACGACGTAAAACATAACAACATTGCATATCCTGTAATACACATTACAGCAAATGACGTAAAATTTATGGCAGTACTTGACTCTGGCAGTCCCATTTCAGTAATTAGTGAAACAGCCTTTAGCAAATGCAACAAATCGAACGATTGCCCCACACTTCCGTTACGTAAGATTAAATTACAAGGTGCAATCGTTGGAAAAAGTGTAGATGTACGTCAACAAACCAACTTAGAATTCTTTTGTCAAAGCCACAGCTTCTCTATGAACTTTCTCATTGTTCCATTATTGTCGACGGAAATTATATTGGGAGTAGACTTTTTGAATGAATACAAAGCAATCTTAAACTTTCACAATGCTGAAATAAGTTTAGAGAAAGAAGGAAAGTCAATAGCTTTGACGAGGAAATTAATCGGCTTTACCTTCTGTTAGACAACAGTTCGGAATTTTCTACGGAACTATACACTAACAATCACTCTGCAAGTACTGACAGGGATGATATCGACGGCATATTTGATACTAATGAGTTAATTCAGAATAAAATTCAAACAATTGAGAATTGTAATGACACTGATAGGCAGGACCTTTTTGTGATTTTAAAGCACATTTACTCACAAAACAGGAACAATCAAGGTATTTCAATATCAATTTCGTGTTCGTGAGCATACTAAATTTTGTGTTAGACCATACGTCATTCCGGCACATTATAGGGACCGTGTTAGAAGAGAAATACAATCTATGCTTGACGAGGGCATTATTGAGCCTGCAGTAAGCTCATACAACAATCCATTACATGTTGTTGAGAAGAAAAATGGATCGATCACGCTTGTCTTAGATTCGAAACAAGTCAATACTATCATCATTCCTGAAACAGACAGGCCGCAAACGATGGAAGAACTTCTCCAAAATTTTAATGGTGTAAAAGTGTTGTCTTCTATTGATCTCAGATCCAGCTATTAACAGATCGAACTTCATCCAGAATGTAGAAAATACACAGCTTTCCTTTGTTTCGGCGTTTGTTATCAGTTTCGGAAACTTCCTTTTGGTTTGAACATTTCTTCGTCAGCGTTCATTCGCGGGCTAAATTCCGTATTACCTGAGTTCTTAAAACATCACGTCACGTTATACGTGGATGATATTCTAATAGCAGAAGCCTCATGGTAACAACACAATCGCATCCTCAACAGTTTGTTACGTATTTTTGCAGAATCTGGAATTACAGTTAACTTGGAAAAGTCTGAATTCGGTAGGTTAAAGGTGAGGTTTTTGGGACATATTATTTCTTCTGAAGGCATTCAGCCGGATCCTGAAAAGTTAGAAGCAATCAGAGCCATTCCAGTTCCATCCACAAAAAAACAAGTCCGCAATTTTCTAGGTCTCGTAAATTTTTACCGTCGTTTTTTGAATATGCAAATTCTAGTGACACCAAAACTTTGTTCTCTCACTGGAAAAAATACTATTTGGAACTGGGACGAACAAGCACAGTTAGAGTTTAATTCTTTGAAAGTATCGCTACTTAACGCGCCAATACTAGCTCATCCAGATCTGTCACAAGATTTTTGCCTTAGCACAGATTTTTCTAAAGTCGGTCTTCGTGCCCATTTATTTCAAGAAGCCACAGAAAATGACACTGTTGTTCAGAAAACCATTGCTTTTGCTAGCCGAGTGCTAACAAAATCTGAAAAAAATTATTCCGTTACTGAATTAGAAACTTTAGCTATCGTTTGGGCATTTAACAAATTCCGTTTCTTTATTTCTGGTAAGCACGTAAAAGTATACAGTGATCATCGTGCATTACAATTTCTTATGTCTTCAAAATTAAATCATGACCGGTTAAAACGTTGGGCATTGTTTCTGCAAGAATTCCACTTCACAATAGTCTACATTCCCGGCAAGGAGAACATTGTTGTGGACGCACTGTCACGCGCACCGGCTGGGCTTGAGAAAAGTAACATAGAAGGCAACCTCGAGAAAAATTTCAGTATTCTTTACATTCAGAAAGTCGCTTTAGAAAACTTCATCTCCACATCTTTAATGGACATTGCTCATGAACAAGATAAAGATCCGATTTGGAAAGACATCAAAAGTAAATGGCATGAAAAGACACACAGATTCGGCATTATTATCTGGTTAGAAACTACATACTCTTCAAACGCTGCACTGTTGATGACAAGCTATGGATACTTTGCATTCCAGACGATTTTGTTAATGAGCTCATTTGGTACATTCATAGCAGCTATGCACATTTTGGTCCACGAAAATGTTATCATATTTTTCGAACGACTTGTTATTTTAACAATATGAAAAAGAGCATTCGAAGAGTCTTGTCTATTTGTAAACTTTGTCAAAAGGCGAAACCATCTACTACCTCACATCGTGCTCCGTTGTTTCCTATCATTCCTTCTAAATTAAAAGAATTTGCTGCTGTTGATCTCTTAGGACCCCTTGTCAGAACATCGAATGGATTTTCGTACGTTCTAGTCGCTGTTGAACTTACTTCAAAATTTGTTTCTATCACTCCGTTACGTAAAGCCACTGGACGGTCTGTATCCAACGCCTTTGTTAAAAATTTCTTACCTGAAGTTGGACACGTTAGTAAAGTCATTTCAGATAACGGACCGCAATTCAGATGTGCTGTTTGGTCACGCGCGCTTCAGAACCATAAAATCAAACATGTTTTTATTTCATTGTACTCACCACACTGTAACCCGTCTGAACGGATTATGAAAGAAATTAATAAGCTTTGCAGACTTTATTGTCACAGAAAGCGTCAGCATTGGGACAGATATTTACACTTATTTCAAAACGTGCTGAATGAAATGCCTCATGACTCCACTGCTTTACCACCTATTCTTGTACTGAAGAATAAAGAACCACCGAACAGAATCAGAGAGCTTGTACTTTTTTCGAATACAACTTCGACACAGAGACATTATTGATTTGGCTATTAAAAATATAAATTCTGCTGCAGACAAAAGGAGAAAACTACACAGTAAAGCAAATGCAAAGAATCTGTATATTGGTCAGAAAGTTCTCATTAAAGCTCATTCATTGTCACATAAGAAGAAACACTTCAGTCACAAATTCTTTCTGATTTACAATGGACCTTACAGAATCCGACGTATACCACATGATAACTGCGTTGAAGTTGAAACTCTGCGTACTAGTAAGAGTAACGGTTTACACCACATTTCACATGTAAAACCATTTATTGGGAGATAATCTGCTTTTTAACTTTGTCTTTGCCATAAAACTTTTCACTTCACATTTCTAGTATGCTTTGTCAGACTTAAGAAACTGTTAACATGCAACAATGTTTGAAGTTAAATATCCAGTCTAGAACCTAGGGAACATTTTTAAACAGAAATTACGATTGCATTGTTATAGTGAACAGACGACACAGTGTTATTGTGTGTGTACATTCTTGCTTGTTAGTTGCACGATCACGTAACGACTATAAAGCTCACATACTTAGAACATATACTGGCACTGCTAATGAGATTTTCATGCAACATTTTGGTTTACTTGAAAAGACATTCTTTATTTGAAGTACTTTCTGTGGGATTAAAGATGACTTAGTATGTGGTTTCTTTCAGAGCTACACGATTATATCACGACGCTACTAATGTGTGACACAATTTACATTGTTGCTTTTGCGGTGTATCTGTTTTATATCGGCACAGTTTTTATGTATTATTGTGGAAAGTAAAACTTGTTTTAGTAGTAACTTTTGTGGTACAGCTACAATGAGACAGCCTTTTCCGTAGCACAGCAATACGTTACAGTACAGTACTTTCTTCGTCATGGCAATAAGCATGTTGTTGTTGTGGTCTTCAGTCCTGAGACTGGTTTGATGCAGCTCTCCATGCTACTCTATCCTGTGCAAGCTTTTTCATCTCCCAGTACCTACTGCAACCTACATCCTTCTGAATCTGCTTAGTGTATTCATCTCTTGGTCTCCCTCTACGATTTTTACCCTCCACGCTGCCCTCCAATACTAAATTGGTGATCCCTTGATGCCTCAGAACATGTCCTACCAACCGATCCCTTCTTCTGGTCAAGTTGTGCCACAAGCTTCTCTTCTCCCCAATCCTATTCAATACTTCCTCATTAGTTATGTGAACTACCCATCTAATCTTCAGCATTCTTCTGTAGCACCACATTTCGAAAGCTTCTATTCTCTTTTTGTCCAAACTATTTATCGTCCATGTTTCACTTCCATACATGGCTACACTCCATACGAATACTTTCAGAAATGACTTCCTGACACTTAAATCAATACTGGATGTTAACAAATTTCTCTTCTTCAGAAACGCTTTCCTTGCCATTGCCAGCCTACATTTTATATCCTCTCTACTTCGACCACCATCGTTTATTTTGCTCCCGAAATAGCAAAACTCATTTACTACTTTAAGTGCCTCATTTCCTAATCTAATTCCCTCAGCATCACCCGACTTAATTAGACTACATTCCATTATCCTTGTTTTGCTTTTGTTGATGTTCATCTTATATCCTCCTTTCAAGACACTGTCCATTCTGTTCAACTGCTCTTCCAAGTCCTTTGCTGTCTCTGACAGAATTACAATGTCATCGGCGAACCTCAAAGTTTTTATTTCTTCTCCATGAATTTTAATACCTACTCCTAATTTTTCTTTTGTTTCCTTTACTGCTTGCTCAATATACAGATTGAACAACATTGGGGAGAGGCTACAACCCTGTCTTACTCCCTTCCCAACCACTGCTTCCCTTTCATGTCCCTCGACTCTTATAACTGCCATCTGGTTTCTGTACAAATTGTAAATAGCCTTTCGCTCCCTGTATTTTACCCCTGCCACCTTTAGAATTTGAAAGAGAGTATTCCAGTCAACATTGTCAAAAGCTTTCTCTAAGTCTACAAATGCTAGAAACGTAGGTTTGCCTTTCCTTAATCTTTCTTCTAAGATAAGTCGTAAGGTCAGTATTGCCTCACGTGTTCCAGTGTTTCTACGGAATCCAAACTGATCTTCCCCGAGGTTGGCGTCTACTAGTTTTTCCATTCGTCTGTAAAGAATTCGTGTTAGTATTTTGCAGCTGTGACTTATTACACTGATAGTTCGGTAATTTTCACATCTGTCAACACCTGCTTTCTTTGGGATTGGAATTATTATATTCTTCTTGAAGTCTGAGGGTATATCGCCTGTTTCATACATCTTGCTCACCAGATGGTAGAGTTTTGTCAGGACTGGCTCTCCCACGGCCGTCAGTAGTTCCAATGGAATATTGTCTACTCCGGGGGCCTTGTTTCGACTCAGGTCTTTCAGTGCTCTGTCAAACTCTTCACGCAGTATCATATCTCACATTTCATCTTCATCTACATCCTCTTCCATTTCCATAATATTGTCCTCAAGTACATCGCCCTTGTATAGACTCTCTACATACTCATTCCACCTTTCTGCTTTCCCTTCTTTGCTTAGAACTGGGTTTCCATCAGAGCTCTTGGTATTCATACAAGTCGTTCTCTTATCTCCAAAGGTCTCTTTAGTTTTCCTGTAGGCGGTATCTATCTTACCCCTAGTGAGATAGGTCTCTACATCCTTACATTTGTCCTATAGCCATCCCTGCTTAGCCATTTTGCACTTCCTGTCGATCTCATTTTTGAGACGTTTGTATTCCTTTTTGCCTGTTTCACTTACTGCATTTTTATATTTTCTCCTTTCATCAATTAAATTCAGTATTTCTTCTGTTACCCAAGGATTTCTACTAGCCCTCGTCTTTTTACCTACTTGATCCTCTGCTGCCTTCACTACTTCATCCCTCAAAGCTACCCATTCTTCTTCTACTGTATTTATTTCCCCCGTTCCTGTCAATTGCTCCCTTATGCTCTCCCTGAATCTCTGTGCAACCTCTGGTTCTTTTAGTTTATCCAGGTCCCATCTCCTTAAATTCCCACCTTTTTGCAGTTTCTTCAGTTTTAATCTACAGGTCATAACCAATAGATTGTGGTCAGAGTCCACATCTGCCCCTGGAAATGTCTTACAATTTAAAACCTGGTTCCTAAATCTCTGTCTTACCATTATATAATCTATCTGATACCTTTTAGTATCTCCAGGGTTCTTCCATGTATACAACCTTCTTTCATGATTCTTAAACCAAGTGTTAGTTATGATTATATTGTGCTCTGTGGAAAATTCCACAAGGCGGCTTCCTCTTTCATTTCTGTCCCCCAATCCATATTCACCTACTATGTTTCCTTCTCTCCCTTTTCCTACACTCGAATTCCAGTCACCCATGACTATTAAATTTACGTCTCCCTTCACAATCTGAATCATCATACATTTCTTCAATTTCTTCGTCATCTGCAGAGCTAGTTGGCATATAAACTTGTACTACTGTAGTAGGTGTGGGCTTCGTATCTATCTTGGCCACAATAATGCGTTCACTATGCTGTTTGTAGTAGCTTACCCGCATTCCTATTTTCCTATTCATTATTAAACCTACTCCTGCATTATCCCTATTTGATTTTGTGTTTATAACCCTGTAGTCACCTGACCAGAAGTCTTGTTCCTCCTGCCACCGAACTGCACTAATTCCCACTATATCTAACTTCAACCTATCCATTTCCCTTTTTAAATTTTCTAACCTACCTGCCCAATTAAGGGATCTGACATTCCACGCTCCGATCCGTAGAACGCCAGTTTTCTTTCTCCTGATAACGACATCCTCTTGAGTAGTCCCCGCCCGGAGATCCGAATGGGGGACTATTTTACCTCCGGAATATTTTACCCAAGAGGACGCCATCATCATGTAATCATACAGTAAAGCTGCATGCCCTCGGGAAAAATTACGGCTGTAGTTTCCCCTTGCTGTCAGCCGTTCGCAGTACCAGCACAGCAAGGCCGTTTTGGTTATTGTTACAAGGCCAGATCAGTCAATCATCCAGACTGTTGCCCCTGCAACTACTATACGCAAAGCATCTCACTTTTGTTTATGATGAGGTGAGTACATTGACTTCAGCAGAGCTTTACTTACAGAGGACGATAACTACGACACTTCCACAGAATTATCTTAGAGCAAGACGCACATTTAGCGCTACAGGACACGCACTTGAGTGATTAATTTTGTACTTAAAACATTTATTTTTAAAGATTTTTGAATTACAATGATACAAAGGTTTTCCGTGATACATTTCATTCCATTGCTGTAATCTGTAACACCTGAGGGTATAATTACATTAATCCTCAGGGGGGTACACGCTTACTTTGTGTACCATGTGTTTGGCAAGCACAAGAAGCCCTAGCTAATATGGTATTTGCTTATACAACTTTACACATCGGTACCATATTTCTCTAAAACATAACATACACAGCTATCTGATCACTTAACTGAGAGAGACAAACATTTTTTTTACTACGTCAGTGACAGATATATGCACAATTACACAGCTGGATAACTTCACACTTATGAAATTGTATTTTGTCTTTACTGTGTGAACCCTTCATATTTTTCGGAAACATTGTGATACTATGAGAGCTTTGAATGATGTATTTGGTATGGGATCATGATTTTTAAAGTACGTTGGAGGTAGATGACACTATTGAAATGAGCAGAGAATTTTTTTTAGGTTTTGACATTATTGCAGAAAGCTACGACGTTTTTGAGATTTGACTGAGGTGTTATGATGTTTGTATTATGACGACGATGTGTATTATGCTCTTGAGGTATGTTTATGATCAATAAGCTGATGTTATATGAGGAATTTGGTTATGCTGTGTATTTATTATGATGAAATATTGAAGAAGTTTCGACAAATATGTATATGTGTAATAAGGTAAGGAGTAATGGGTAGTGGTTACGGACTCTGATTTGTGAAAAAGGATGTTGGAAACCAAGAATCGTACTTTAAGAGATATGAAATGTGTGTAAATGCGTGAATGTATCACAATGCTGGCGAAAATTTTTTGGACACTGTTATATTTATAGTATTTTGTTTCTACACATTTGCAACGCAAATTCTCGACCTGTGAAATTTTTTTATATGAGATTGTCGCTGTAGTGCAAACTGGCGTCGTAAATATTTCGGAAAGAAAGGTAAGTGACCTTGATGTAATGCGTTTTGGGCGCCCAGCTGAGAGATAGTCGTCTGACAAAAGAAAGCCATTAGGTGGAGAAAAAAAGAGGCCATTAACCTCGCTATTGACATTCCTTTCTAGAAAGCATCGCAAATACGACACGCTCATTACTTGGAAAGATACTTACATCTGCACACCTGATTATGAGAAGCGTGTTTCCATGAGAGTTGAGAGAATTTCTACTAACTTATGAAATGCCACATGACTATTGAATGATATTTTTATGCTTCACTTTGTACATAGTTGCTTATTTCATTTGATATCTGGTTTCCCGCTGTCTTGCAGCATTGGTTTCATAAAATAAAATTAAATGCATTTGCTAATGTGAACTCTTTCTGTCAACAGACCTATTAAATAATGATTTTATGATCCACATTCTTCGAAAAAGGAGCTCTTGGAAAGGAAAGAACAATAAGAAGGGACTAATAACAGTAAATGCATACACAATAATCTTTTCAATTACTTGGTAATTTTTTGTAGAATAAGTTTTTGTGGAGCACCACTTTAATTACATAGACATTAAGATGTGAATAGACATTTCCCTTATCTGCATTGTTATCTTTAGTGTAATATTTTTTCTGCTTGAGCTTTGCCATGTTTACATATAAGTTATAGCATTTGCTGCTGTTGTTTGCCAGGCATAGTGTTACTGAATTTCACTTTGTATTACTCTGTTAAGCCAGTTTTACTACTGATTTATTTTTCTTGTTTGCTGCACAGTGCCTTATATTAGTTGTAATATTGCAATTGCTTTGCTAATTTAGATTTATTGCTGCTAGCTTTGCAAATATGTATTTTTTGTCATTGCTGTTTGGGTTAATTTGTTCTGTGTTGCTGCATTGCCTTGTCTCTTAGTATATATATCTGAGCTCAGTAGATTTAGTTAGAATATATAAGAAACTAACTATGGAGAATAGGGAAAGAATGCATTGAGAAGTTATATGAAAAAGATTTGGCCCAAAATGAGAATTCTACGCTGAGAAATAATTAATTTGAAAGAAATATGAATAGAATACAGAAAGCAGGTATAGATAGGACTTTTTGGGAATAATGATGAATGAAGGGAGATCTCCAAGAAGTAAAGAAAGTTTTGTTTGCAAAATACTGCAGTAAAACAAACCCTGTCCTTTCTTTTTGTATTATTCCGGTGTTTGTGTACCCTTGTGTATTTGTGTTCTTCTTGTCTTTATGTGTTTATCTCATAAAATTTATGTTGTAGAATTTTTCTAGTACTCAGCTACATTCACTATGATGAGGAATACTGTTATCCTCAAATATAGTTTGCATTTATAATATGTTATTTACTTTGTAAAGATGTTTAGGCATTATGTTCGAAAGCTATTCTGATCTTTTATGTATTTACTTATGTCATAATTCCTGTAACACTGATGTATATGTTTATTTCTATTCTTTTGTAAAGTCTGTATTACTACAAATGTTATCTGTATTATTACGTTTTTTAATGATGTTTTCTGTATCTTTGTAATTGTATTCTCATGTTATAAAATTGTAATGGACACCAGTTCATCAGATTAAGTAACTTGTAAGCATTCATTTCACAGAACACATTTTTGTTGGTCATAGTATATGCACAATATGTGACAAATTGGGACTGTTAGTGTTTGCATGTGTGTTAATAATTCAGCAAGGGACTGATTAACAGCATTGCTGGTTCTAAGGACAATTCCAAAAACTTTGTGAGTGCACAAGTGGTGGTTTATGGACTTGCTATATTGTCTGCAAGACTCTTCAGTGGTGATTGTGCACCTGCACAGTCGCAACAGATGGCTGCTGGCCATCTCTACAAGGACTACAGTGGGTCTGCATCTTTGATGGCCCACCAATATAATTATTTCTACAAGGACTGCTGTGGGTCTGCACCTCTGGTGGCCCACCAATACCACACTCTACCAGGACTACAGTGGGTCTGCTCTGTGATGACCTGCCTACCAATATTCTTTAATACTTCGACTGACTCTGCTGTGGGTTTGCTCTGTTGTGGACCATTACCTGTCTGCATCTCAAGAGGCAGCACTGTCTTTCCATTGGAAGGACAACACTAGTTCTTCAAGACTGCATGGAACTCCACTACTTCCATGTGCATTTTCTTTTACTGCTCAGACTTTGAGAAAAAAAAACTGCAATTTTACTGTGATGAATGATCAGGACTGTCTTTATGGACTGTGAGAAAATTTTAGCTTTTGACCAACATTGTATCAATAAGTGTGTGCATTTGATATCTTTGTTATTGTAATTATGAAAAATTTCTTCAAATCTGTATTGGCCACTGCCCAAAACAATTTGTAAATTTTTTTGTGGGGAACCTGGGGGCTATGTAAGTAGGCTGTTTAGATTTTTTTATTGGTAACGCCACGTAGCGCTCTGTATGAAAATCACTGGCTGTGCTGAGTGCAGTCTGTGGCTGGTTGGCATTGATGTTGGCTATTGTAGTGTTGGGCAGCTGGATGTTAACAGCGCGTAGCGTTGCGCAGTTGGAGGTGAGCCGCCAGCAGTGGTGGATGTGGGAACAGAGATGGCGGACTTTTGAGAGCGGATGATCTGGACGTGTGTCCATCAGACACAGTAAATTTGTAAGACTGGATGTCTTGAACTGATATATATATTATGACTTTTGACCACTATTAAGGTAAATACATTGTTTGACTCTATCAAAATCTTTCATTTACTAACTATGCCTGTCAGTAGTTAGTGCCTTCAGTAGTTTCAATCTTTTATTTAGCTGGCAGTAGTGGCGCTCGCTGTATTGCAGTAGTTCGAGGAACGAAGATTTTTGTGAGGTAAGTGATTTGTGAAAGGCATAGTTTAATGTTAGCCAGGGCCATAGGGATTATTGAAAGTCTGATTGTGTTGCGCTAAAAGATATTGTGTGTCAGTTTAGTGTTGATCAGAATTGGCAAAGAGCGAAATGTGTGAGTATGTTCAGTTCTGCTCAGCTGTTTGAAAATCAAATAATGTAAGAGGTTTATCAGCACAGTAATTCATTAATTTTTCTAAGGGGACGTTTCAATTTCGTATGTCACTTATCTCACAGAAAATCTTAATGACACGAACTACAGCAAATACAGCAAGTATACAGCCAGCTAAATAAAAGAATTCTAACTACTGTAGGCTCTAACTATTAGTAGGCATGTGGTAAGCAAAGAAAAGATTTTATTGCACAGCAAACTATATATTTAGCAGATTTTTACCTTAATGATGTGACATCCAGTTCCAAAAATTATATAATCGTCAATAATTCCATTACTCACATTCTACAATCCGTGACCAACCAATATTAAATCTCCATGACGCACACACGTCCAGGCCGTTCGCTCGCGATAACGCTGCTTCTAACACCCATCACTGCTAACTGTTAACTTCTAACTGCGAGTCCGACCAGCCACAGAGTCTCTTACAGAGGGCACACAGCGATGTCAGTGATATCAATGCAGTCTAAAGCGCTGCCAGCATACAAAGAGATAAGAAAGCTACATTACTGGCCATTAAAATTGCTACACCAAGAAGAAATGCAGATGATAAACGGCTATTCATTGGACAAATATATTATACTAGAACTGGCATGTGATTACATTTTCACGCAATTTGTGTGCATAGATCCTGAGAAATCAGTACCCAGAACAACCACCTCTGGCCGTAATAACGGCCTTCATACGCCTGGGCATTGAGTCAAACAGAGCTTGGATGGCGTGTACAGGTCGTGCACTATCCTGTTGAAATGTAGGGTTTCTCGGGGATCGAATGAAGGGTTAAGCTACGGGTCGTAACACACCTGAAAGGTAACGTCCACTGTTCAAAGTTCCGTCAGTGCGAACAAGGAGCGACCAAGACGTGTAACCGATGGCACTCCATACCATCACGCCAGGTGATACGCTAGTATGGCGATGACGTATACACGCTTCCAATGTGCGTTGACCGCGATGTCGCCAAACAAGGATGCGACCATCATGATGCTGTAAACGGAACCTCGATACATCCGAAAAAATGATTTGCCATTCGTGCACCCAGGTTGTCGTTGACTACAGCATTGCAGGCGCTCCTGTCTGTGATGCAGCGTGAAGGGTAACCACAGCCATGGTCTCCGAACTGATAGTCCATGCTGCTGAAAGCGTCGTCGAACTCTTCGTGCAGATGAGTAAATACTGTAAATACTGTAAAGTTACGTTGAGAGCATTAAGAGATTGATAACAAAATCACCAACTAAATAGTCAACAAAGATGCGCGAAAATGGAGTCCATTTCGTGATCACAACATACGAAATATTCATTACCTCAAAACAGTTCAATGTTCAACATGATGATTCACAAACTACACTACTGGAAATTAAAATTGCTACACCAAGAAGAACAGATGATAAACGGGTATTCATTGGACAAATATATTATACCAGAACTGAGATGTGATAACATTTTCAAGCAATTCAGTCAAACAGAGCTTGGATAGCGTGTACAGGTACAGCTGCCCATGCAGCTTCAACACGATACCACAGTTCATCATGAGTAGTGACTGGCGTATTGTGACGAGCCAGTTGCTCGGCCACCATTGACCAGACGTTTTCAATTGGTGAGAGATCTGGAGAACGTGCTGGCCAGGTCAGTAGTCGAACATTTTCTGTATCCAGAAAGGCCCGTACAGGACTTACAAGATGCAGGCGTGCATTATCCTGCTGAAATGTAGGGTTTTGCAGGGATCGAATGAAGGGTAGAGTCACGGGTCGTAACACATCCGAAATGTAACGTCCACTGTTCAAAGTGCCGTCAATGCGAACAAGAGGTGACCGAGACGTGTAACCAATGGCATCTCATACCATTACGCCGGGTGATACGCCAATATGGCGATGACGAATACACGCTTCCAATGTGCGTTCACCGCGATATCGCCAGATACGGATGCGACCAACATGATGCTGTAAACAGAACCTGGATTCATCCGAAAAGATGACGTCTTGCCATTCGTGCACCCAGGTTCATCGTTGAGTACACCATCACAGGCGCTCCTGTCTGTGATGCAGCGTCAAGGGTAACCGCAGCCTTGGTCTCCGAGTTGCTGCAAACGTCGTCGAACTGTTCGTGCAGATGGTTGTTGTCTTGCAAACGTCCCCATCTGTTGACTCAGGGATCGAGACGTGGCTGCACGATCCGTTACATCCATGCGAGTAAGATGCCTGTCATCTCGACTGCTAGTGATACGAGGCCGTCGGGATCCAGCACGGCGTTCCGTATTACCCTCCTGAACCCACCGATTCCATATTCTGCTAACAGTCATTGGGTCTCGACCAACGCGAGCAGCAATGTCGCGATACGATAAACCGCAATCGCTATAGGGTACAATCCGACCTTTATCAGTGTGGGATGATACGCATTTCTCCTCCTCACACGAGGCATCACAACAATGTTTCACCAGGCAACGCAGGTGTACTGCTGTTTGTGTATGAGAAATCGGTTGGAAACTTTCCTCATGTGAGCACGTTGTAGGTGTGAATGCTCTGAAAAGCTAATCATTTGCATATCACAGCATCTTCTTCCTGTCGGTTAAATTTCGCGTCTGTAGCACGTCATTTTCGTGGTGTAGTAATTTTAATGGCCAGTAATGTACGTACATACTTTATTACTTACAACGTGTGCAGGGCTTACTAGCGACAGACTTTCCGCATCGGGAGCCGTTTTGTCGCTGGTTTCTTCACCAGGCAGCCCCTATCCCGGGATTTGTGTCATCCATCCCATTCACAGATGAGGCCACCATTACGCGGAGTGGTATCTTCAACTTTCATAACTCTCATCTTTGCGAAAGTATACAGAACACCCATGGTATGGTGACAGCGAATCACTAGCATCGGTGCAGCCGGAATGTGTGGGAGGGGATAACTGGCGACCGTACTCTGTTACCAGTCTTCTTTCCACGTCGCGTAACAGCCGGAACGATTGGCCTTTCTTGTGGGCAACTTCGCCTCCTCTTCTGGAAGATGTGCAATCGATGATTCGGAGGGTTATGTGGCTGCTACATGGTGGTGCTCCAGCCCAACGTCTGGACGCATCTCAACCATGTCATGCCTGGTCTATGGACCCGGCGAGGGAGTCAAATTGAGCCGGTCGCGGTGGTCGTGCGGTTCTAGGCGCTCCAGTCCGGAGCCGCGCTGCTGCTACGGTCGCAGGTTCGAATCCTGCCTCGGGCATGGACGTGTGTGATGTCCTTAGGTTAGTTAGGTTTAACTAGTTCTAAGTTCTAGGGGATTGATGACCACAGCAGTTGAGTCCCATAGTGCTCAGAGCCATTTGAACAATTTTTAAGTCAAATTGCATGGCTTGTTCGTTTATCGGACCTCAACCTGCACGATTTCTGGTTATGGGCTATCTCAAAAGTATCATGTATGCACAACCCATTCCAGGTGCGGAGACACTGGATTAGCGTATTCATGCCCACTTTCACACTGTCGGGATGCAGCCTGGTCGGTGTGATCGTGTGAGACAGAAGATGCTACATGCATGCGTTGAGGCACATGGAGACCATTTTCAACACATACTGTAACTGTGGCTGCATGGTGCAGCGCGTATCAGACCACAGTCTCTGTAACAATGTGTGAATAAATGGTCTCTAGCACGGAAACCATGCATTTCCGAACACAAGTTCATTAGCCCGTTTTGGTTTCGTATCCTCTCATCGATCAATCACTAGAATTTGTACACGGTAGAAAAAAATCACCCTGTATAATCAGGGAATGTCTGTTAAAGCAAGGAAAATATACAGCGAAAGAGTAAATGCAAAATCGTTAACAACGTTTAAGAACACAATTAAACTTGCAAAATTTTTTTGTCACAGCGCATTGCCAAAACCATAGAATAATACGACATAAGAAAGCCGATGGCCATATCAATGGAAAAATCTAACATTACGGTTAACCGATGAATTTAGTATTTCACACTGCGTACAGCCAACATAAGTACACTACCATGAAGCTGTCAGTGGTTCACAGGAATTCCTAACAGAGGCACAGTTACATACACAACCAAATATAAATAATCTGAAGCAACAGAGCCTTAGCTGAGATAATTAGGCTCAAACAAATACAGGGTGTTTATAAATGAATATCGGCGTTTTAACGCTTTATAATATTTATTATATTAAACATACAGTTATAAATGATTTGTCAAATGAAAGAGCAACTCAAACAGTTTTACCAAGAACCTTATAAATGTTCAATGTGAGCACCATTTGTCACACGGCACACATCAAGTCTGTAGCCGAGCTCTTCCCAAACGTTGGTAACTGTGTCTTCAGTGATTGTAGCAACTGCTGCTTCAATCCGGTTTCTTAATTCAGGGAGGTCTGTTGGTAGCGGAGGCACGTACAAACGATCCTTGATGAATCCCCAAAGGAAAAAACCACATGGTGTTAGGTTGGGTGAACGTGCAGGCCATGCAAAGCAGGCCCTGTCATTGTCGTCTGGGAAGAACTCGGCTATAGACCTGATGTGTGCCGTGTGACAAATGGTGCGCACATCGAACATTTATAAGGTTCTTGGTAAAACTGTTTGAGTTGCTATTTCATTTGACATATCATTTATAGCTGTAAGTTTAATGTAATAAATAGTATAAAGCGTTAAAGCTCTAATATTCATTTATAAACACCCTATATTTCAGTAAGCCACCAAGCGTACCCAGTAGAGATGGGCGTGTGGCAGTGTGAGAAATACTGTCCATAAATGCACGATATGGCAGATATTTGATATTCCTGGAAATATCCAGTACGGCTCCCAGTACCCTGTCCCGCACAACATGAAATATCAAAGCGGGACAAACCAGCGGGCTCGCGCGGAAGGACGCTGTACTCAGCTCAGTGTCGTAATTCGGACTTCTCCAGCCACGCCGATTCTCCACATAAACAGTTGGCGGCCGACTGACCACTGTGTCCGGAACTCGGCCCGTGGGGCCCTATAGTGCGCTGTCACTCATTGCCTCGCTCTTACCGCCCCACCAACGCTGCTGAGCGCCTACTTTACGATTCGCTCTGCCAGAGATAATAATCAGCGACAAGCTACAATCGATTCGCGCTGCCAGTAGTAGCGCCAGGGAATAAGCCCCGAAGTGAAGGCACGCGAAATCGATTGCGAGTCGCCCACGGCTCAGTGACTACAATGCCTAACCACACCTACAAACGTACACAGACTAACTGACTACCAGGAAAAAATAGCTGATGTTTCGCTAGTAACTAATATAATTCATAAATATCCATTTAGCTTTGGCAGTCATTAATTCGGTTTGATTCAGCACGCACTTGTACCACTTGCACTCTCAGCCCCTCAAATTTGTATACTGACAACACTGTTTTTCCGCTACTGTCTATAATAAAGGCTATACTCGGTGTTCCAAGCCACTGACAATCGAAATTATACAAGCGAGTTTCCGTGGGCATTTTCTGCAAGAAGTTTATAAATAGAGGGTGAGCACATAGTAGTTTCCCCATCAAAAACTCAGACAAACGAAACCGTACAACTATTCGCCTCAAACTTAAGCCAGTTAAAAGGGCATCCCTCAGGAGGGTTTTTTCTTTTTTTGCGTATACGTGCAATCCTTTGTTGGAGGTTATCGCCAGCAGACACCCTTTTCTCCTTCGTTTTCGTACATATCATGAAGGAGACAAGATTGTATGCTGGCGCTAAAAACGCTTTTCTTGGATTATGTGGTAAGTTTATACTGTTCATTTTTCCACTATTTGGCACGTAATTTTATATTACGAAATTCATAACCTAACATCAAACCTTTTCTTGACAGGAATATGCATTTCACCTCATTCAAGGGAAAAAATAAAGCATGTATTGAGACAAATTACATCCGATGTTGGACCCACAAGGTCCGAAATCCATTGTATACTTAATAAAACACGAAAAGTTGTGACTCAAGGCGTTTTTTAATTCATACCTTCAGTGTATAACCCATCAACCTTTTTTTTTTTTTTTTTTTCGTTGGGATTGACTGAAGTCTCTTTTGACTTCTAGTTACGCACAACACAACACTGTTTCTCACACCTTTTTATATTTCGCCTTTTAAGATTTTATACATAAAACGAACTTAAATAAATTAATGGGCGGATTACCTCAAAAGTAAAATTTACGAGCGGAATATTTCAGAAAATAAGTACAGATGTCCCATTTCTTTTCAACTTTGTCATGGAAAAAATTGTACGAAATTGGAATCCAAAATATCGCTGTTAATGATACGCAGAAAGGAAAAAAAACTGTTGCCATAATGTCTGAAAGCATGACAAATGCAACAGTGGGAATCAATCTTTTGGGAAAGGCAGCCAACACGAGAGACTTAAGAATTTCTGCAGAGAAAACAAAATCTGTGACAAAAGTAAAAAGTGCTGCAAAACATTTAATAATGTGCGAACAGAAAAGGTAAAAAATTCAAATACTTGGGTAACAGTACTGAAAATACGGTTTAGAAAAATCTGTTTTAGAAGAAATGACACAAAAGATGGAATAACCGCATGGTGTGTCTAAGAACGCGCACAACGGAAAGTACTGATCTGAAAACTTAAAATAAAGCACTACAACACAGCAGCGAAACCAGCGAATCTCTAGTACCAAATTATAAGCCTGACAAAATTAGAAATATTAGAAAGTAGAATTATATAGAAAATAAGAAGTCCTCAAAAGAACGCAACATTGAAGAAACTGGGAAGTTGCGGTGATATTTATCAGAAGAAAGGAAACGCTTCAGAAACAGTAAGGAACAGAAGGTGACCGTTTTTGGCATATTTACAGAATGGATGAGAACAGAGTTCTTCGAGTATCTTAGGGAAAAGAAATTAAGAACCACCTAGATTGAAGAGGGCAGGAAAGACTCGGGCAGAAATAACGTAAGAGAGAAAGAAGTACTGGCAAGAGAGATTTTTAGGGATATTTTAAAAAACTGGAAGGAAGGATTCCAAGGCTAGAATAAGAAAACTGGCTCAGAGTGGTCTGAAGACAGGAAAAAGAGGCACTGAGAAATGCTGAAGGAATCGTGGAAGAAAGGGAAAGCACATCGAAGGATTAAAAATTGAAACTGGGACGTGGTCGGTAGCATGCCTTGACGCAAGAATATATGGCGGAGTTGCTGGCCATCGACAGGCCATTTATTGTGGCACGCACTTTCCGGCTTGCATTGATCCTCATGGACTTCCAAAGCGTGTTGCAGGAGCTACAGCATCGAGTGTTTGATAAACAGACTAACACATATGTCGGATGTCTAGGTGGCCGCAACAGACGCTCAGGCATTGGGCACTGACGACCACTTACTATGTATGAAAGGGCATCGAGGCATTCTCCACAATGAAATTATTGAGCGCCCAACACCAATCCCTTCCACGGATTTCAACTCGACGATCGAGACAGTTGCTCATCGCGACTGGAACTGTGAGCGGCACACATCCAAGCACTGTAAGGGCAGCCACCTAGCGGCCATAAAACCAGATGTCTCTTGTCAACCACAGTTCGCCTCTGTGATGGTCAGCAGACGTCATGTGACCTGTCTCATTCGCGTAAGACTGGGGAAACGGGTGTTACGCCGCAAAGCTATAACGGTTGAAAATAATTGCTTTGGACACTGTGATCAGGGCGCAATGGCAGTGGCGGATCTGTTGTTGTTGTTGTGGTCTTCAGTCCTGAGACTGGTTTGATGCAACTCTCCACGTTACTCTATCCTGTGCAAACTGCTTCATCTCCCAGTACGTACTGCAGCCTACATCCTTCTGAATCTGCTTAGTATACATCTCTTGGTCTCCCTATAGGATTTTTACCCTCCACGCTGCCCTCCAATACTAAATTGGTGATCCTTTGATGCCTCAGAACATGTCCTGCCAACCGATACCTTCTTCTAGTCAATTTGTGCCACAAACTCCTCCCCAGTTCTATTGAATACCTCCTCATTAGATATGTGATCTACCCATCTAATTTTCAGCATTCTTCTGTAGCATTTCATTTCGAAAGCTTCTACACTCTTCTTGTCCAAACTATTTATCGTCCATGTTTCACTTCCATACATGGCTACACTCCACACAAATATTTTCAGAAACGACTTCCTGACAAATCTATACTCGATGTTAACAAATTTCTCTTCTTCGGAAACGCTTTCCTTGCCATTGCAAGTCTACATTTTATATCCTCTCTACTTCGACCTCCATCAGTTATTTGGCTCCCCAAATAGCAAAACTCCTTTACTGCTTTAAGTGTCTCATTTCCTAATCTAATTCCCTCAGTATCACCCGACTTAATTCGTTGGTGTTCATCTTATATCCTCCTTTCAAGACACTGTCCATTCCGTTCAACTGCTCTTCCAAGTGCTTTGCTGTCTCTGACAGAATTACAATGTCATCGGCGAACCTCAAAGCTTTTATTTCTTCTCGATGGATTTTAATACCTACTCCGATTTTTTCTTTCGTTTTCTTTACTGCTTGCTCAATATACAGATTGAATAACGTCGGGGAGAGGCTACAACCCTGTCTCACTCCCTTCCCAACCACTGCTTCCCTTTCATGTCCGTCGACTCTTATAACTGTCATCTGGTTTCTGTACAAATTGTAAATAGCCTTTCGCTCCCTGTATTTTACCCCTGCCACCTTCAGAATTTGAGAATATTCCAGTCAACATTGTCAAAAGCTAAGTCTACAAATGCTAGAAACGTAGATTTGCCTTTTCTTAATCTAGCTTCTAAGATGAGTCGTAGGGTCAGTATTGCCTCACGTGTTCCAACATTTCTACGGAATCCAAACTGATCTTCCCCGAGGTCGGCTTCTATCAGGTTTTCCATTCGTCTGTAATGAATTCGCGTTAGTATTTTCAGCCGTGACTTATTACACTGATAGTTCGGTAATTTTGACATCTGTCAACACCTGCTTTCTTTGGGATTAGAATTATTGTGGCGGATCTGAACAACTCCATATTGGCATATGCCAAGTACCCGGCAGCACCATTTGTCTTGTAAAAGAAAATGGTTGCGAGGGGCTACCAACTCCTTACAAATGTATCTACTTCACCTCACCGCTTTTGTATGTATTGGTATTATCTGCTGGCGAACTGTTTAAAAGACACCGGTATCCAGCTATGACTGATAAGTTGCGTGGATGTTGTGCTCCCTTGGAAACAGCCCGGTTCGCCAAAGAGTACGCCTGTTTGTGTATTACCTTGCATTAAGAACTTATCTTTGCAAACGACGCTGTTGTCCACCTTTCAGCTGTACGGTGCTGTGGATGTCACTCCCCTGCGAAACTGCCCCGGCTCGAACCTTGCATTGTAATTTTGTCTTTTTCACTTCACACTCTTATCATTTTTTCATTGTGAAAATTGCACTAACATTCACTTGGCACTGTTGAAACTATAAAAACTGGTGTCCGCCTTTTAGTGTTTTTATTTTACATTAAGAACTTATATTTGCACAATGAATACTTTTTAATGTTCTACTGCGGAAATAATATGGCAGTTTGGTAGCTACTATTTCAGTGGCTGCCAGCCTGTCTTCGACCATTACCCCTGAGTTCAATCAGACATTAACTAACACTGCCCCTTTCCCTCCCTCCCCCCCCCCCTGCCATCTGTGGCGCCCCCTCCTACATATTATCACCAACTCCAGCACCTAACTAAACTGTCGAATGAAAGACTTTTCTTGGAATACTTTTATCTTTAGAACGGTGAAAGATGGATGATATTTGGTTTGTATGTTTGTGTGTGTATGTGTGTGTGTGTGTGTGCGCGCGCGCGTTTGTGTGTGTGTGTGTGTGTGTGTGTGTGTGTGTGTGTTAGAATGAATGACGAAGGAATTCGTGGTGCTTGGCAAGTGCTACCCACAACCCCTTCTCAAATAAGAAAGCTAACTATCCATAATGAGGGTAGACACTTGTCACAGAACATACTTCTCCTGTATTACTCCTCTCGATTGCAACACTTGTTTGATCTGCACACTGCAACCCCATGTAAAATCAAATAATTTCGTTGCTGCACTCCTTACTTCTGATCGGACATAAATTAGAAAATTGGAGGCTCTTAATGCTTTGTGCCTAACCACTCGAATAATAATAGTAATAATAATAAGGAAAATTGAACGTTCCATACTTAGCGTTTGCAGATGACTTGGTGATTCTAACCGGCAGTGAAGAAACAGCAGTAAAACAAATCGAGAGCCTCAAAGAATGTGCAGAGAATGTTGGCCCGCAGATCCCCTTTCTGGCTGAATTCATGTGTTAGACATTCCGAAACTTAAAATAAATTATGGTGAAATCAACAGTCAAACCTTTTTAAGTATCTCGGTGAAATTATTGAAACAACAGGACGTGAAAAAATGGCTCAAGAAAACAGATTGCGGAAAATCAAGAAAGCGTCCGGACTTGTTTCAGATTTGTATAACATAAAATGCCTTTCAAAAGGCACTAAAATCAGACACTACAACACAGTAATGAAACAGCCACTCACGTATGCAAGTGAAACACTCTCACTGAATCGAAAACTAGGTTTACAAGCAATTAAGAAATTAGAGAGAAAGATTATTAGAAAAATTCTGGGACCACGACACACACAACGTGGATACAGACTGCACACCATCGAGACAACAGGAAAAGTATCAGACATTGAAATTGACATCAGAAAGAGACGAACGAAGTTCTATGGACACTTAGACAGATTACCCGGAAACATACTAATTAACCGTCTATTGGAGTATGCGACATCCCTCAAAGCATCAATACCTTGGGTAACAGAAGCTAAGAAGGATTTGACAAAAGCAAAAATTGACGCAACAAACACATCAGAGGGGGATACATTCAGAAGCAAAATTGATAAGTGGAAGTTTATTCCAGAGATGGAACCAAAACCATCCGACCGAAGCGGACCGAAGGAACAAAGAAGGCCGTGGGGGAGAAAACGAAGAAATATTACGAAAATGAGGAGAACCCTAAGAAAGATTGAAAATCACCTGCTTATCGTTCCCTACTGCGGATATTAGCTAATAATAATAGTAATATAACTGTGTGCAGCACTATAGTAGCCCTTACATAGTTACTGCTGCCTCCTGCTGTCAATTATTTCGTTTATCTGTTTCGAAACAAGTCATGAAACAATTTCTGAACTACTTCAGATACTACACTACTGGCCATTAAAATTACTACACCAAGAAGAAATGCAGACGATTAACGGGTATTCATTGGACCAATATATTATACTAGACCTGGCATGTGATTACAGTTTCACGCATTTTGGGTGCATACATCCTGAGAAATCAGTACCCATAACAACCACCTCTGCCCGTAATAACGGCCGTGATACACATGGGCACCGAGTCAAACAGAGCTTGGATGGCGTGTACAGGTACAGCTGCCCATGCAGCTTCAACACGATACCACAGTTCATCAAGAGTAGTGACTGGCGTATTGTGACGAGCCAGTTGCTCAGCCACCGTTGACCAGACGTTTTCAATTGGTGAGAGATCACGAGAACGTGCTGGCCAGGGCAGCAGTCGAACATTTTCTGTATCTAGAAAGGACCGTACAGGACCTGCAACATGCGGTCGTGCATTATCCTACTGAAATGTAGGCTTTCGCAGGGATCGAATGAAGGGTAGAGCCACTGGTCGTAACACATCTGAAGTAACGTCCACTGTTCAAAGTGCCGTCAATGAGAACAAGAGGTAACCGAGACGTGTAACCAATGGCAACCCATACCATCACTCCGGGTGATACGCCAGTATGGCGATGACGAATACACGCTTCCAATGTGCGTTCACCGCGATGCCGCCAAACACGGATGCAACCATCATGATGCTGTAACCAGAACCTGGATTCATCAGAAAAAATGATGTTTTGCCATTCGTGCACCCAGGTTCGTCGTTGAGTACACTCGTCGCAGACGCTCCTGTCTGTGATGCAGCGTCAAGGGTAACAGCAGCCATGGTCTCCGAGCTCATAGTCTATGCTGCTGCAAACGTCGTCGAACTGTTCGTGCAGGTGGTTGTTGTCTTGCAAACGTCCCCATCTGTTGACTCAGGGATCGAGACGTGGCTGCACGGTCCGTTACACCCAAGCGGATAAGATGCCTGTCATCTCGACTGCTAGTGATACGAGGCCGTTGGGATCCAGCACGGCGTTCCGTATTACCCTCCTCAACCCACCGATTCGATATTCTGTTAACAGTCGTTGGATCTCGAGCAACGGGAGCAGCAGTGTCGCCATACGATAACCGGCTATCGCGATAGGCTACCTTTATCAAAGTCGGAAACGTGATGGTACGCATTTCTCCTCCTTACACGAGTCATCACAACAACGTTTCTCCAGGCAACGCCGGTCAACTGCTGTTTGTGTATGAGAAATCGGTTGGAAACGTTCCTTATGTATGCACGTTGCCACCGTCGCCAACCTTGTGTGAATGCTCTGAAAAGCTAATCATTCGCATCTTCTATCTGTCGGTTAAATTTCGCGTCTGTAGCACGTCATCTTCGTGGTGTAGCAATTTTAATGGCCAGTAGTGTATCTACAACTGGGAGAAGATATTTTCTTGAGATATTTAGCATTTGATACCTATATGTCTCACCTTTATCATCAACGCTATACGGGACAAAGCACAACACATATGTGTAGTGGGTGGACTATATGACGAACCTGTGGCACCCACCGCATTAATGCTACTAACTGAGAAAAAGTAATTATTGATAAATTGTGTGATCAACATTAGTGTCTTAAAAATTGTTATAGGAGTAATGATCTTTTGAAAATAATTTTGATACGTGACTGAAACAGAATCGAATCGTTTAGTTTTTATCTCTTAGAAAATTCCATTTTATCTCCCAGCAGGTAATTACCCCCAGGCTGGAAACCACTGCACTAGTTATTAGCTTACGTTCTTTGCTGCCGCAGGCCAAAAATAAATAAATAAAAGAGAATCAGTTGCCCGTAACTACAGTTTTCGTGCACGTCTAAACGACAGCTTTCGTGTCGCTGCACGAGGAAGCGGTCTTGATTTGCCTGCCGCTACACCGCTCGTCTCTGTGGCCAGGTGCTGTGGCCGGCGTTTATCTCTCGCTCCTTTCACGCAGCGCGCAGTCGTCTCGTCTCCCTTCCCCGCCCGGCTCCCCCCCCCCCTCCTCTCCTCGCCCATCCCCGCCCCTCTGCCTCCTTTAACGACTGCGCCGGGCCTTGGCGTTGCTCTGGCAGCGGGGAATTTACGGTCTGTTTTTTCCGGGCCACGAGCGCGCCGAATGAAAGAAAGCGGCCGAGGACTGACTGCCACACGGACCGCTGGCTCGCTTCATTTACTCCCTCCCTCCCTCCACCGGCAGCCGGCAGTTTGCGCGGCAATTAGACGCTAACGAGCGGCGCTGTATCTCCATACTCATTACCTCGTGTTGCCACAGCGGGATCTGGTGTCCGATATCTGGCCGTCTCTCCCTCTCTCTCACGCGTGTTTTTCCGCTCGTAAACAAGTACTGCTGTATGGAAGACACTGTTCATTTATTTCTCCTTCAATTACACGTTTCTGCGCGGAACTGCATAACGTGCCCCGCTAGCTTATTAATTTATTTTATTGGCTGAAAATCTACATTAACAGAAGACTAAAACGATAATCCAGTCTCAATTGATCATCTAACAGCTCCCAGGAGCAACAAAAATTTTGTTTCGGTATTTCATTCAATTACTGACCGAATTTAAAAAAAATATCATTATAATCTGTTCATAAAGAGGCATACATTACGTTCTGACACAGTAGGTCAACCTTGTCTGTGTCGAGACGTAGCGTAAATCATGGCGCGCTAAATACTCGAACTTTATTCGTCCAGTATACGAGAATGAGAACACGTAGCAACTTGGAACAAAGATCACACATGATTTCAAACGCGTACGAAATTTCTTCTCCTTCACACCCTTCCACAAAATAATGAAAGGAGAAAACTTTATTCAGTAGTACATTTTCGATGTTGACGTAGTAAAACTTCAGCGTCACGAATGACGTTTTAATTTATTACTCCTTTACTGCTAACTCTGTTCATAAAACATCTTGCGTGCACCACTTACCGTAGCTGCAGAATTACGACAGACAGCTCAGAAGATATGACTTTACAAACTAAGAAGTGCGTGAAAAATTTGTTTTTCTTAAAACGGAGTTCGATTGTTCAGTGAATCGGTGATTTCCTCTAAACGATTAGCACTTTCTGAAAATGCTCATAGCTTAACCCTCTGTTTCCTGACATAAGAAAAAATTTACCTTTTAACATTTTCTTTGCAGAATTTATGCTATTGTGGCCTCAAATGATGGTAGGATTTTTTGTAAAATTTTATTTTATTTTTCACAACTTTTTTCTCTCCTGGTACTTAGAACTACCGTCAGACTCCATGTACAGAATCACAGCATGCGCAGGAAAATGCTCCAATTTTTATAACTTGTACCTTATTCCACATAAATATTAAATATTTTTACATTAGAAAATTAATTAACCGAAATATGATATTTCTGATTTTTATTTTTTTTTAAATTTCGCATAAATTTATCCTAGAGCAACTTCACAATACATAGTAACTTAGCTATACATTTTTGACAGTATATACATATCACATATTTAGTGATACCTCATGAAATTGTAGGAAACAGTTCTTTTCCTCATTGCAGCGCAAATACACTTTACATGTACTACATTGTGAATGTGGTCTCGACTGAATTTTATTTTTCGCACGCATTTCGCATCGTCCTCTTTTACAACTGAACACTACAAAATGGTTTCCTCGGTTGCCAAGACGTACATCCTTCGGAACAGAAAAGTTATCCTTCCTTCTCTTTGGGAGAGTTATTTCATCTTTGCCAGAGTTTCTCTTTTAGAGATTTGGCACTTGCTGTTCATTCATTAGCCCTGGTGCCACAGCACACCTGAATTCCAGCAGTGGCAGTGCCCCATGTAGATCACTGAAAATGACGTAAGCATTGACAAAAGCAATTTCTATTGCTCCACAGAAGAGACTGTGCCACCATTTCTTTGATCGCTTGTCAAGACCATAAGTTGAATGTAATCCGTCTCCATGATCCACACCACCCATGTTTTTATTGTAATCACATACAATAACTGGACATGGTATAGACATACTAGTTCCACCTTTCTGTTTTCTTTTCACTACTCTCTGTTCAATGCCATGGAAGTTTGACGCAAAATATACTACTTTATTTTCCTTCCATTGAAATACTGTTAGGTCTAAAGATGACTCTCTGTGATTTGATTTAGACATTTTTCTTTAGGTAAATTCCCTGGCATACCTTTCCTGTTTGTTCTAATTGTTCCACAGCCAAATGTATTTACCGATTCCTGTGTGAGAAAAAGTGGACAGAGCAACTAGTGAGAGGTAATGCATTGTTGCTACAATAAAGTGTTCGCACAACCTGACGGTACTAATAAGTCCGCCTTATATTTTCCACTTTATCTCATTCACTTGTAACGTAATGCTTCAAACTATTATAAAAAAACAAAGAAGGTAAGTACGTACAATAGAAAACTCAACGGAAGTTTCAATAAACTGCGCATAAATTCATGCAACTCCATGGAAACAAGCACATACAATCTTCTGTTTTCACAGCAGCGCGCGAAAAACAATTTCAAGTTCTGACCGTCAGAGAGGTCTCTGTATTGCACAATAACATTTATGAAACAGTAGAACAGAGTTACTGTTACGTACCGACAGGCTCTCAGATCACGAAACTGCACCACGAGAAAATAATGAGAGTCAAAACTTACTGGTACTTTTAAGTACCGTCAGGCAACAAAGGGTTAAGAGCTAAAACTATTTAATGTCTAAAAGAAAACATTTTTCCGTGGTTCTGCAAATATCACTTATTTCTACATCTACATAGATACTCTGCAAATCACATTTAAGTGCCTGGCAGAGGGTTCATCGAACGACCTTCACAACTCTCTATTATTCCAATCTCGTATAGCGCGCGGAAAGAATGAACACCTATATCTTTCCGTACGAGCTCTGATTTCCCTTATTTTATCGTGGTGATTGTTCCGCCCTATGTAGATCGGTGTCAACAAAATACTTTCGCATTCGGAGGAGAAAGTTGGTGATTGGAATTTCGTGAGAAGATTCCGTCGCAACGAAAAACGCCTTTCTTTTAATATTTTCCAGCCCAAATCCTGTATCATTTCTGTGACGCTCTCTCCCATATTTCGCGATAATACAAAACGTGCTGCCTTTCTTTGAACTTTTTAGATGTACTCCGTCAGTCCTACCTGGTAAGGATCTCACACCGCGAAGCAGTATTCTAAAAGAGGACGGACAAGCGTAGTGTAGGTAGTCTCCTTAGTTAATGATGAACCGGTTCTCGTATAAAGCAGCCAACCGGTTCCAACAAAATTTTGCTTTTACCATGTTTCGACACCGACTATGGGTGTCTTCACCAGAAAATCTACAGCTGCGTATAACAATTGACGAAAAGATTTAAGACTAATAATGCTCTCGTTCAGATTCAGAAGGATTTAGGTTGCATCAGTTTACTCCGAGATAATGTAGGTTGCACAGGATAGTGTAGCATGGAGAGCTGCAGCAAACCATTCTCTGGACAACAGTGGTCTCGTCACGTAAAAGTACTTCCTTAAGAGTACATGTCCTGCCCCAATGGCTGTTGTTACCTCTGGTAGGCATTATCGGCGTGTACCTTGCTTACGCCATGTAGCTATGGTTTTACCGGCAGTTACCAGCATTATGAAACGTTAATATAACGTAAAAATAACTTCGCTGTTATTCTATAACGGAACCTTTCGCACAGGGCGGTGTATAGAACATAATCTGCGGAAAAGAACATGCTGTGGAAAAGAACATGTTGGCATTAGTCTGAAAAATGAGAAAAAATTGAAGCTAGGAGACACAGATTCAACCTTTGCGGAACATGTTTGAACGGAAAGCCACCATCCGATGCAAATTTTCATGATTTTCTTACTGTTAAGAAAAGCATAAAGATGACACAACTTGAAATCCTTGAACCATTAAAATATGACATAGTATTAGTTCTGAATGACCAAACATAGTTCCGTTTTCCCTTCTGTTACATTAAGTTTCACTCATGCGCATGTTGATTTACAACACAGAAATGAGGTCCCTGTACTCACTTAAGGCTCGCCCGCAGGTCCAATGAAAACTGACCGTCTACATACGTATGCAGACTCGACAAGAGAATCTTTTCCGATAAACATTTCGCTGAATACGCGTGACGACTCAGTTATCCTTATTGCATCAGAATATCCGAGGACTAAGGGGTAAGCTTCATGAAGTGCTTATTTGTGTTGGAGAATTAGAATATCATGTGATCACTGGTACAGATATGTCAAATGTTACGGGATTCAAGTTAGCTTCTTACTTTTGCAGAGAAAATATGGAGAAAGGAGGAGTTGCCACATTTGTCACAAAATGTTTTAATTTCAACAATACTAATATTAATAAATTTGCTTGTGCAACAGAAGTCCTATTTCGGATTAAGTCGTTTATAATAGTATGCACCTTCGAGAAACTTTAACCTTCCTATAAAAAAATCTGAAAGCTCTGTCGTCCCATCATACAGTAAAAAACAAGGCAATAGTGGTTGCTGGTGATTTTAACGTCGTTTTACTGAAAAGGGCTGTCAGTGAACAATTATTGTAATCAGTAATATTGCCATACAATTTAATTCCTGCTGTGAACTTTCCAGCTAGGGTATGTAAATGCTCTGAAACTGCTGTTGATAATATATTTGTAGACAAATTTAGGGAAAAAAGTCGTAACACAAAACCAGTAGTAAATGACTATCTGATCATGACATGCAGCATCTTGTGTTAAATGTTGAAACTTGTCAGCATAAAAATGTATTAAATCTGAATGCAGGAGCGTAATAAATCAGGCAAAAATTGAGAATTTTAGGAGATTGCTCAAAGTCATGAACAGAATAGATGTTTACAACACTTCTGACTTTCATGCAAAATACGAAGAATTCATTAATAAAGTTACTGACTCTTTTCAAAATTGTTTTCCCCTAAAGCTAACTCAAATCAAACAGACGTCTGAAAGTAAACAATGGATTACACAAGGAACAAAGACGTGGGACTAAAAGGGGACAGTATCTACCATCTAGAAAAAGCTCTGATTTTAGCATTGTAATGCTTTACAAAGAATACTGCAAAATATTGAAGCAAGTAATCCACAAATCTAAGCAGCTTTATTATGAGAAAAATATGCTTTACATCTGGCAAAGAAATAAAAACTATATGGGATAGACAAAGACATGTGGGGCCAAACAGGAAGAGGAACAGATAGCTCTAAAAATAAATGAGATATTGGTAACAAGTACATGTATTGTTGCAAACCTCTCGTGTTATAAGTTTCAGTAAACAGTGCAATGAAGTATCTGAGACCAGTCTTTACGAATAACTTTAGTAAAATGGAAATGACACTTATGTTTCCCAAAGAAGTAGCGTCCAACATAAAATACTAAAAATCAATATATTCGGATTGTTATGATAATATGTCAACGAAGTTAATCAAAGAGTGCTAATGCGAGCTGAGTTCTATCTTAATTTATTTGTTAAATCAGCGGAACATTTCCAGACTGTCTAAAATACGCTGAAGTTAAGCCTCTTTACAAGAAGGGGGATAAAACGATACCATTAAACTATCGACCAATTTCACTTTTGCTGGCTTTTTCAAAAATATTTCATCTCTTTAACTACCTGCCTGAAAATAATAGTTTGTCCGAGTACAGTTTGGGTTCCTTAAGGGTTCCCATGTACAGAAGGCTATTTACACCTTCAGTAAGAATGTACTTAATTCATTAGACAACCAATTAGAGGCTACTGGCATTATCTGTGCCCTGTCAAAAGCCTTTGAGAGTGTGAACCACAGCATTCTCTTACGTAAATTAGAATATTATGGTGTCACCATCAATGCTGCGTAATGGTTCGGATCTTACCTAACAGGAAACAAAGGATGTTGTTGTGAAATACCTGTGGAGTAAGCAGTGAGTCTTCATCTGATTGGGAATTAATTACATGTGTCGTTCATCAAGGTTTCATCTTGGGCCTGTTGTTTTTCTTGTGCACGCTAATGACCTCTCGTCTGTTACATTGCCAAATGCAAGGTTTGTTTTGTTTGTAGATGATGCAAACAAAGCAATAAGTAGCAAGTCAAGAACAGATTTAGAAATGGCTGCTAATCGAATTTTCACTGACATTAATAAATGGTTTAAAGCTAAATCACCGTCATTAAAATTTTAAAAGACCCACTACATGCAGTGCACAACCTCTAAGAGGTTTATTCCAGCATGTGTATAACATATGAAGACATGCCAACTGAAGAGGCTGACAGAGTTAAATTTCTAGTATTACAACTCGATAATGAATTCAGTTGGCAAGGGCATACCATAAAACTGCTGAAACGACTACTCAAGATTGTATTTCCAGTGAGAATGATGTCACATGCAGGACATGTACATACGAAAAACATTTGCAAACTTTTCTTGCCTTCATGTACTATGTCATACTGGATCATATTCTGGGGTAACTCGTCAAACCGAACAACAGTGTTTAGCGTGCAAAAGCTTGTAATAAGACTCATTTGTGGTGTAAATTCAGAAACATCATGTAGGAACATGTTCAAGGAACTTTGTATTCTAACCACTGCTTCTAAGTACATTTATTCCTTAATGAATTTGTTGCATGTAATACGTTTCTGTTTGCAACCAATACTTGAGTGAATAGTATCTATATTAGGAATAAGAACAAGCTACATAAAGACCTTGACCCAAAAAGGGGTCCAATATTCAGGAATACACATTTTCAATAAATTGCCAACAACCACCAAAAACTTGGTGTCAGATAAAGCACAGTGTAAAGAGAGTTTGAAAGACTTTTTGATGCGTGAGTCCTTCTACTCTGTCTATGAATCTCTTAAGAGGGTCTGTTAGACCAGTTTATCATTTTGGCGCGGAGAAGAACCACAATTTAGAGGGTCTTTTTCACCATACCCGTACCGAAGAACAAATAATCTTTCATCGGTCCTCACACCACATTACGTCATCTTCCCACTGCTGCTTTCTCAACTGTTCTAAGAAGAGCTTCTTGTAGATGAAAGTGTTACAAAGATCGTGAGTTACACTTCCGTGACAGTGTTACATTCCTGCACGCTTCTGTTGGAGGTGGGGAGCGACCGCAGCGCCACAGTTCTCAGACTCGTCATATTCGCGAACTACAGCAGGAATGAAGGAAAGCCAACGGAAATGCAGCGCCGCCGCGATTTCTAGGCCCTCAATACCGGTCTCTCAGTCCCTCCGCTTATGATCTCTAGGTTACTTCAGTGAAATGAACTTCATTACTCATTTTTATGCAACAATTTCCTTTGTAATACAGAAAACAGAATGTAATACAAAGCACTGTCTAACATTTGCAGTCGCGATGCTCAGTGCTGTGGCAGTTGTTACACTTCTTCGCGTACCTAGTGGCGATCCGTAACATTGTTTTTAACTATATTCCTCTTCCCCATGAGCCCTGGCGACTGTGTTTGTGCTGGTCAACTTATTCTGCACGGACTATATTACAAAACAGCAATACGTTTTTAGCATATTTCGCAGTAATCAGAAAGTTATCTTAATTCTTATGTAGCTTTCTGTGTAAGAATGTTGGGTTCCTGTTAAAGTGCCTTGTGGATTAACGTTGTATACAAAGGCCAAAATAATGAGAAGTGTTAACAGAACATATTATATGACATATTGAAATAATACAATGTATTTATTTAATTAACTTCTAAGTTAAAAACAAAACTAGTTCTATATAGGACAAGACACAACAGCAAAGAAAAAATGAAACAGAGGAAAAGAAATTGAACTGTTGACTCAGAGGGCAAGTTCAAATAAAATTACTTGTATTGAACATCAAGGCATCTACACATATTTATCAAGGCCTTCACTTACTCTGCCGGCAGAGGAAACAGTTCGGTACACAACAAAGGAAACCTCATAACAGGTATAGTGATGTTAACTTGAGGTGCATGACATTATGACTAAGATGCAGATACATTAAATATGGATGATCTGCATGGATATTCAGCTCTGTAACTAGTCATTTTCAACTTTGGGCCACAATTCATAATTCTCTCAAGAACATTCACAGCCACAAAGTCATCCTGGCACACTTTCTTTATAATGAAAGTTGTACCCCAACGAGCTTCAAGGATTATACTTCCATTCATAGACAATAGCGACATCAATTGCCCTTCTTTTTTTCCAGTATGATCCCATGGGAGAAAGCTATGTCCCGAAACAATACATTTTTGCTCTGCTGTTGTAAAAGATCCTATCAAAACAGGGTATCTGCACAAAAGTGTCATAGTCCCGTTGTTGTTTTTCCCAAACCAATGCCAAGGCCAAACAAATTACTGTAGTGTACAACTTTTACATTATAATGATATGAGCGTTCTTGTACGTACTTCATGTCATGTAATTTTTTAGGGCACGCTTCTACCACGTGTAGAAATATCAGAATTTCCACTGTTCCATCAACTTTTCTTCACATACTGAGTCCAGTTTATGGTTCTATTTTCCTTTCTATGCTGTTATTTAAGTATTCAATAGTCTTTGGAGTGAAAATTACATCAGTCACATACGCCGTTTTCTTTGATATGCAAGGTTCTTCCAGGATGGTCAATTTTACAACTGCAAATAGCTCAACTTGTAAAAAGAAAGAACGACATTTGTTGCTATGCTGGCATGTCTCATGTGACGTACGACACTATTCCAGTGGAAGCTCAATGTAGCCAAAACCGTGATATACAACTTTCTTTGAGGGAGGTCTTCAAATAGTTATAATATTTTTGTGTTCTATCAGTAAACTATCTAGAGACACGATTGATGGTGAAATAAGTGTAAAAACAGCCGAATCTCACAAAATCAGTGACATAAGCTACAATTATTCGTGAAGAAATACTTTAGAATGTATGTTTAACTGCAGCTTACTCCACTGGAAGCAACAGGATACATTCCTTTTGTTTCGGGAACAGTTTTATTGCTTTTGACGCTTTATTATCACTGTGTTTTTTGTTCTTCAGCTATAGTTGTGTTAGCTTATTTGGTACGTTAAATAATGTAGACCACACAAGTTTCCTACGTTATACATACACTGATCTGACTGGAAGTGTAGCGAAAAGACTTCACGTTGTTGGATAAACGTCTTTCTGCAAAGGTCACGTTTTCTGCTGTTAACTAGCCAATTTTTGTACTTCAGGGGAAACGACATTCTTCAGTACCATATTATTTTAGTCCGGGAAATGGTCACGTTGAGTCATACCTTGTCTTTAGTGCCTGAAAACGATGCGCTTTTGGTGGAGACGGCCAATGAGAGTTGGACGGCGGCGGAACACTGCTGTTAAGTCAAGTGGAGACTGGGACTTTCCGAGGGAAGAGCACAAGGGTGTGATGCTGGACACTTTATGTCGGCTTCGTGAAGAACGCAGACCTGCCTGCGGTGACGCGCGTGATTCGATCGTCGAGGTGATTGACTCTGGGCGGTGGACGGCCGCTATCATCGTTATGAAGGGACTTTATATTCCGAGAGGTCTGAACGTGCTCCAGTATAGGACACCATCTTCCGATCGTATCGTGGAACCGAGGATAGACAGTTTATGAGGTGCTACGCTTTGTATCACGTGTTTTAGTTTGTGAATCATCATGAGGTAATGAATATTTCGTATGTTGTGATCACGAAATGGACTTCATTTTCGAGTATCTTTGTTGACTATTTAGTTGGGGATTTTGTTATCATTCTCATAATGCTCTCACCATAACTTTACAGTATTTGATTAGTGCATTTTCTCTTTGCAGTGTAACCGAATACCGTAGGGTCACTTTGTGTTTATTTGAGATGTCATTTCTTGAATAAACATTATTCAACATAATTCTCTGTTGTCTAAATAAACTGCAGATGGTAGAACACTTTTTATTAAATTATTCGTTTCTCTGTTGTTTTATATTGTAACGTGGCTATAATTTCGCACCTTACAAGCACCCATCCACATACTTTGCCGTGAACTACAAACACAATCAGGTATCATGTGATAGGTTGTACATCGTATATATGAATATACACTGCTGGCCACCGTAAATGCAACACCCTGAAGGAAGCATCCGAATCAAGTGAAATTTACACCATGGGTTTGCAGCGATGAGATATGCAACTGATTAGAATTTCAGCGCAGACGCACATCACGCGCGCCTGTGGCGCCACCTCATAGCGCCATTTAAGGCTTGGCGATTTCGACGAGTGTACGTTCGGCACGTGTGTTTACCTTGTGGTTGTTTCACAAGACGATCAGTTATGCCTCGTAGACAACAGCGAACATCGTTTGATCAAGTATCCGAGTTCGACAGAGGAAGGATAGTGGCTTACCGAGATTGTGGATTATCATACAGAGAAATCGCTAGTCGTGTTGGACGAAACCAAACAACTGTAATGCGGATATGTGACCGTTGGATGCAGGAGGGTACGACGGACCGACGTGGTCGATCGCATTCACCTCGGTGCACCACTGCACGTGCTGATAGGCAAATTGTGCGCATGGCAGTGACGGATCGCTCAGTGACATCCCGAACCATAGCACAGCACATTGCGTCTGTAACGAATCATCCAGTGTCTGCGCGTACCATTCGACGCCGTTTACAGCAGAGTGGTCTGTCCGCAAGACGTCCATTGCTTCGTCCACAGACATCTCCGTCGCCAATGGTGTGATGACAGACAGATGTGGACGGCAGAATGGAATGACGTTGTCTTTACTGACGAGGCACGCTTCTGTCTGCAGCACCACTATGGTCAGATTCGAGTGTGGAGACACCGTGGAGAGAGGATGCTGGACAGCTGCATTATGCACCGCCACACTGGTCTTGCACCGGGTATTATGGTATGGGGCGGTATTGGATATTACTCTCGCACGCCTCTAGTACGCATTGCCGGTACTTTAAATAGCCGGCGCTACATATCCGAGGTGCTGGAGCCAGTTGTCCTTCCTTACCTTCAGGGCTCGGCCACAGCCATATTTCAACAGGATAATGCGCGACCACACGTGGCACGCATTGTCCAAAGGTTCTTTGTCAATAACCAGAATGAATTGCTTCCCTGGCCGGCTCACTCTCCGGATCTTTCGCCGATAGAAAACATGTGGTCCATGGTTGCTCAACGACTGACGCAGATTACATCCCCAGCTGCCACACCAGATGATCTCTGGCAACGTGTGGAAGCTGCTTGGGCTGCTGTACCCCAGGAACACATCCAACGTCTCTTTGACTCAATGCCGAGACGTGTGGCAGCGGTGATCTCCAACAATGGCGGCTACTCTGGCTACTGATTCTGGCAGGAACCACATGTCACAGACGTCTGTAAACGTAATCATTTGATACTTGGTCAACATGTTATCTACAAAATAAATTTTGTTGTGCTACCTCTTGTCTTTCTTGGTGTTGCATTTACGGTGGCCAGCAGTGTATAAAGGAGACTGACATTGTCACGTACGCCTTGTAAATAGTTGTTAACGCTTATTGCATGAAAGGTGACGGAGTGTCTTTATTATCAGAATGGCGTAATGAATGATTGCCGATACTAGTAGAGGTTGGAACGACAGTGGAAATGTAACTCAGGCCCTGGGTGGAAGGCCCACACAGGTGTGTTGGTCCTGCCTAAACACAGGAAGTAGCAAGACGGACGTAGGGACACCTGGGCGCTGGAGCACCATAGAGTCGCGACCGGCCAATTTTGTAGGCGGGCAGGAAGGATTATACTTCGGAAACTAAGAAAATCTTGGACGCAGCTCAGAAGAACGAGGAAGCGTCACCTTGGAAAGCACGCAGGCTGGGTTATTTCCAAAGATTTTTACTCAGAAGCGTACCATTGTACGAGTAAAGGTTTTTCCTCGCAAACTTTCAGCGCTGGACGACAAAAGACTAAAATATGGTTGGTCGGCGTTAGGAAGAATCTGTAGAGAGGGAGAATATTCCGTGGTTTCGGTAATATGATTCGTTTTCGGAATTACGAAGGTGGGGAGCCGAGTGTTGCTGGGAAGCCAACGGTGGAGAGACGAGGCCTTCCATTGTGAGCGCCCGTGTGTGACGGTCGCTCGATGTCAGCTTTTGTTGATACAGACGGATTTCCTGTCTTTGCTCTCAGCAGAGTTTATAGTTAGAACAGCTAGGAACTGTACTGTTGCGAGCCTATTTACGATTCTCCGGGTTGGAAGTCGTCGTTGAGTACGCAGCGTTCAGTAATTGAGAGCACTTCCTCTGCCTATGCGTACGTTGAGACGTTATCCGAACTCCGTCCTTGTGACTGGGAGTTCGCGTTTCTCGTCTGTAGAGCACAGAGAGGAGAAGACAGTATTAGAGTATACTAGTCAGAGGACCGCCTTCTGCCGTCCTAGTGTTTGAAAGAGTTTATTTATGCTTGGTGTTCTTTCATCGTCGCAGACATGTACGAGAACCATCACTTCGACGCACCGGACACAGTACATACGGTGATATCGCAAATTGCTTCGGCTTATTAGGGCTTTCAAAGTTAAACAGCTGCTATCACGTTAGTTTATTTCCAGTGAGGTTCCACCCCACCGTAGATCATCATCTTTGAAGGTAGTGTCTTCTAGTGTTTGGTACATATCAGTAGATGATGTCAGTCATTTCGCGTTGTTGACCACGCAGTCATAATAAGGGGCACAGTTGGCCAATTGATCAGTAATTTTACTTAGGAAATGTAAACTTTGTAATATAAAAGTTTTTTTAATCTACAGTAAATAATTAAGCAGGAACAACGTTTATCATTTAGTAGGATTAGTTGCCTTCATCGTTCATTTATGTTTAGATTGTAATTTATAGAATTAAGAGATCCCAAGATCTGCTTCAGGGGATTGTCAGACAGGGCCAAATCTTCATTTTAGCGTTTATTATTTTCCGTTGCGCACATTCTTTTTATACCCGCCTGGAGTAGCATCTTGGAATATTTCTGTACATTTTATTAACTCGCACTTCTAGCCAATGCATAGAGTGCTTGCCTGCAGGTTCACAGCTACAGGCTATTACTTGCAGAGAATTAGATGCTAGGCATCAAAGCAGACGTGCGCTGCTCCACCCAATGACTACACAGAGCTATTCTGTTTAAGCAGGCCCGTGCATAGCCACCATACCTAAAGTACGAGTAATTGCAGGCAAAGACGCAATACTGTTGGTCGTGTCGGATGCTGTTTAAAATAGCAGCTACACCAAGCAGTCACCTTTAGGTGCTGTCGCAACTTGACCCCTTTCGACTTCTCCGATATTTTTGATGTTTTGCCCTTTCTTTTTGCATATTATGATTTGAAATACGAAGCAAGAATTGTAAAGAACGTTCTTTGTATGCAGACCGAAACGCAAAAATAATAAGATAAACTTGAAGCATATTACTTAAGCAATTAATAACGAATTGCTTTACACACGTAATTAACAAATAAGCAAGTTTGGCGCATAAGAATTTGGTATAATTTATGCGTTACCTTGGTGAGTTATCACGAATTTTCACCAGTAGTCACGGACTGCTCAAGCTTTGCGAAACTACGGCTCTCGGAACTCCGACCCCCTCCCCCCCCCCCCCTCCACCTCACCGGGCTTTGTGTGTGACCTGGTAGTTATTCACATGGATTTAAAAAAAAAAATGAAAAATCTCACCGCAGGTAGATCTGTTGTTCCTAACAGGACAAAATCTCCAGATGTGAAGGTCATTTTGGGAGCACGCTAAGCGAGTGTTATAGGACCGTTTCCATTTACAGTCCATATTAATGATCTAGTGAATGCCGGTCGTAGTGGCCGAGCGGTTCTAGGCACTTCAGTCCGGAACCGCGTGTCTGCTACGGTCGCAGGTTCAAATCCCGTCTCGCGCATGGGTGTGTTTGATCTCCTTAGGTTAGTTAGGTTTAAGTAGTTCTAAGTTCTAGGGGACTGATGACCTCAGATGCTAAGTCCCATAGTGCTCAGAGCTATTTGTACCATTTTTTTGATCTAGTGAATAGCGACTGTGGTGTCACCGCCAGACACCACACTTGCTAGGTGGTAGCCTTTAAATCGGCCGCGGTCCGTTAGTATACGTCGGACCCGCGTGTCGCCACTATCAGTGATTGCAGACCGAGCGCCGCCACACGGCAGGTCTAGAGAGATTTCCTAGCACTCGCCCCAGTTGTACAACCGACTTTGCTAGCGATGGTTCACTGACAAAATACGTTCTCATTTGCCGAGACGATAGTTAGCATAGCCTTCAGCTACGTCATTTGCTACGACCTAGCAAGGCGCCATTATCAGTTGCTATTGATATTGTAAAGAATGTTCAGACAAGAGCTACGTTCAACATTGATGGATTAAAATTAAGTATTCCACCAAGTACCACCTTTTTTCTTAAGTCTGAATTCCTTGTCCTGTTCCAGACCTCACGCCAGCCTGCGTGAGCTTAAACGCGTGCCTTTCGGCTTCCTCCCAACTCCGTGGGTTGGCTCCTGCCAATCCACAACAGCGACTGAACTGGGCAGTTAGCGGTCCATGCAGTTGTGTACTGGATGGTTGCAGTTACAGCAGGCTGTCGAAAATTGCTGGAAGACTTGCAACAGATTGAGGATTGGTGCACGGGCTATACTTCCCACGTTGCATTCGGAAAACTGGAAGTGATAGTGTCACCGCAGATATCCTACTCCACGCACCGTATGGTAGTCTCTCGAGTATAGACTCAGATCTAGATGTAGATATTACTTGAGAATTATTTTAATGCATGTTCTTTAGTTTATGTGCTGTTCACAAATGTTACTATAGCGGATACCGGAGACAAAAGTAACATTTTGCATATTGCATTTTTATTAGCTCCCTATAAATGTGCGAAACAAATCGGACTAACATGTCCGTTCTGTGAGGATTTCCTTACACAATTGAATTTATTTTTCCTAATTTTACGTATTATTTGTATTTGTTAAATTAATGCTAAGTCGTCAATTAATGTGTTATTTTTGCTCCCATTACTGCGGAAAATAGCTAAATGTGGACAATCTGGTAAATAACCCTTTCAAAGGGTTTCTTCAAAGTTGCAACTGAACAGGCAGAAGAATCGCAAGCAATAGTCTGTGTTCCGATTTGTTGAACTGAAGCCAACGTTAACTGTATAATAGTGTAAAGTTGGCAACAATTTAATAGCGAGTATGTTGTTGTTGTGGTCTTCAGTCCTGAGACTGGTTTGATGCAGCTCTCCATGCTAATCTATCTTGCGCAAGCTTCTTCATCTCCCAGTACTTACTGCAACCAACATCCTTCTGAATCTGCTTAGTGTATTCATCTCTTGGTCTCCCTCTAAGATTTTTACCCTCCACGCTGCCCTCCAATACTAAATTGGTGATCCCTTGATGCCTCAGAACATGTCCTACCAACCGATCCCTTAATCTAGTCAAGTTGTGCCACAAACTTCTCTTCTCCCCAGTCCTATTCAATACCTCCTCATTAGTTAAGTGATCTACCCACCTAATCTTCAACATTCTTCTGTAGCACCACATTTCGAAAGGTTCTATTCTCTTCTTATCCAAACTATTTATTGTCCATGTTTCACTTCCATACATGGCTACACTCCATACAAATACTTTCAGAAACGGCTTCCTAACACTTAAATCTATACTCGAAGTTAACAAATTTCTCTTCTTCAGAAACGCTTTCCTTGCCATTGCCAGTCTACATTTTATATCCTCTCTACTTCGACCATCATCTGTTATTTTGCTCCCCAAATAGCAACACTCCTTTACTACTTTAAGTGTCTCATTTCCTAATCTAATACCCTCAGCATCACCCGACTTAATTCGACTACATTCCATTATCCTTGTTTTACTTTTCTTGATGTTCATCTTATATCCTCCTTTCAAGACACTGTCCATTCCGTTCAACTGCTCTTCCAAGTCCTTTGCTGTCTCTGACTCTTATGCCATCTGGTTGCTGTACAAATTGTAAATAGCCTTTCGCTCCCTGTATTTTATCCCTGCCACCTTTAGAATTTGAAAGAGATTATTCCAGTCAACATTGTGAAAAGCTTTCTCTAAGTCTTCAAATGCTAGAAACGCAAGTTTGCCTTTCCTTAATCTTTCTTCTAAGATAAGTCGTAAGGCCAGTATTGCCTCACGTGTTTCAACATTTCTATGGAATCCAAACTGATCTTCCCCGAGGTCAGCTTCTACCAGTTTTCCATTCGTCTGTAAATAATTCGTGTTAGTATTTTGCAGCTGTGACTTATTAAACTGATAGTTCGGTAATTTTCACATCTGTCAACACCTCATTTCTTTGGGATTGGAATTATTATATTCTTCTTGAAGTCTGAGGGTATTTCGCCTGTTTCATACATCTTGCTCACCAGTTGGTAGAGTTTTGTCAGGACTGGCTCTCCCAAGGCCGTCAGTAGTTCTAATGGAATGTTGTCTGCTCCCGGGGCCTTGTTTCGACTCAGGTCTTTCAGTGCTCTGTCAAACTCTTCACGCAGTATCGTATCTCCCATTTCATCTTCATCTACATCCTCTTCCATTTCCATAATATTGTCCTCAAGTACAGCGCCCTTGTATAGACCCTCTATATACTCCTTCCACCTTTCTGCTTTCCTCTCTTTGCTTAGAACTGGGTTTCCATCTGAGCTCTTGATATTCATACAAGTGGCTCTCTTTTCTCCAAAGGTCTCTTTAATTTTCCTGTAGGCAGTATCTATCTTACCCCTAGTGAGATAAGCCTCTACATCCTTACATTTGTCCTCTAGCCATCCCTGCTTAGCCATTTTGCACTTCCTGTCGATCTCATTTTTGAGACGTTTGTATTCCTTTTTGCCTGCTTCATTTACTGCATTTTTATATTTTCTCCTTTCATCAATTAAATTCAATATTTCTTCTGTTACCCAAGGATTTCTACCAGCCCTCGTCTTTTTACCCACCTGATACTCTGCTGCCTTCACTACTTCATCCCTCAGAGCTACCCATTCGTCTTCTACTGTATTACTTTCCCCCATTCCTGTCAATTGTTCCCTTATACTGTCCCTGAAACTCTGTACAACCTCTGGTTTAGTCAGTTTATCCAAGTCCCATCTCCTTAAATTACCACCTTTTTGCAATTTCTTCTGTTTTAATCTACAGTTCATAACCAATAGATTGTGGTCAGAGTCCACATCTACCCCTGGAAATGTCTTACAATTTAAAACCTGGTTCCTAAATCTCTGTCTTACCATTATATAATCTATCTCTGTCTTACTATTATATAATCTATCTGATACCTTTTAGTGTCTCCAGGATTCTTACATGTATACAACCTTCTTTTATGATTCTTGAACCAAGTGTTAGCTATAATTAAGTTATGCTCTGTGCAAAATTCTACAAGGCGGCTTCCTCTTTCATTTCTTAGCCCCAATCCATATTCACCTACTATGTTTCCTTCTCTCTCTTTTCCTAATGTCGAATTCCAGTCACCCATGACTATTAAATTTTCGTCTCCCTTCACTACCTGAATAATTTCTTTTATCTCATCATACATTTCATCAATTTCTTCATCATCTGCAGAGCTAGTTGGCATATAAACTTGTACTACTGTAGTAGGCATTGGCTTCGTATCTATCTTGGCCACAATAATGCGTTCACTATGCTGTTTGTAGTAGCTTACCCGTACTCCTATTATTTTATTCATTATTAAACCTATTCCTGCATTACCACTATTTGATTTTGTATTTATAACCCTGTATTCACCTGACCAGAAGTCTTGTTCCTCCTGCCACCGAACTTCACTAATTCCCACTATATCTAACTTAAACCTATCCATTTCCCTTTTTAAATTTTCTAACCTATCTGCCCGATTAAGGGATCTGACATTCCACGCTCCGATCCGTAGAATGCCAGTTTTCTTTCTCCTGATAACGACGTGCTCTTCAGTAGTCCCCGCCCGGAGATCCGAATGGGGGACTATTTTACCTCCGGAATATTTTATCCAAGAAGACGCCATCATCGTTTAGCCATACTGTAAAGCTGCATGCCTTCGGGAAAATTTACGGCTGTAGTTTCCCCTAGCTTTCAGCCGTTCGCAGTACCAGCACTGCAAGGCCGTTTTGGTTAATGTTACAAGGCCAGATCAGTCAATCATCCAGACTGTTGCCCCTGCAACTACTGAAAAGGCTGCTGCCCCTCTTCAGGAACCAGACGTTTGTCAGACCTCTCAACGGATACCCCTCCGTTGTGGTTGCACCTACAGTACAGCTATCTGTATCGTTGAGGCACGCAAGCCTCCCTACCAACTGCAAGGTCTATGGTTCATAGGGGAGGAATAGCGAGTATAGAAAATCTAAATGATTTATGGAGTAACTTAAAGTAAAATATCATTAACCGGCCCGGTTGGCCGTGCGGTCTAACGCACGGCTATCCGGACAGGAAGGAGCGCCTAGACCCCGGCACTAATCCGCCCGGCGGATTTGTGTCGAGGTCTGGTGAACCGGCCAGTCTGTGGATGGCTTTTAGGCGGTTTTCCATCTGCGTCGGCGAATGCGGGCTGGTTCCCCTTTTCCGCCTCAGCTACACTATGTCAGCGATTGCTGCGCAAATAATTTCTCCACGTAAGCGTACACCACCAAAACTCTACCACGCAAACATAGGGGTTACACCCGTCTGCTGTGAGACGTTCCCTGTTGGGTCCACCGGGGGCCGAACCGCACAGTAACCCTGGGTTCGCTGTGGGGCGGCGGAGGGGTGAAGTGGACTGCGGTAGTCGTCGTGGGGCTGTGGACCACTACGGCTGCAGCGGGGACGGAGCCTCTCCGTCGTTTCTAGGTTCCCGGTTAACATAAAATACAATACAATACAATACAAAACTATCATTACAAAGCTTTGAACAAACATCAAAAAACTGCAGAAAAGCATGAGATTTCAATTCTGCATACATCTGCAATTTTAATTTAACTGAAATAACGGCTGACAGCACTGAATGAATTCAGACTTTATGACTAAATGATCAGTGGGTCAGTAATGTTTATCTTAAGTCCTTTTCAGATTATCAGTTGAGACTCACGCGCGAATGTCCTCCCTTTTGGGACAAGCAACTTGAAACCAGCCCTTAGATTCCCATCACTGAATCCACTTCTCTTTGCGATTACTGTGGCGGTAAGTATCTAGACATCCAAGGCAGTAGCTGTCTTCATCTTCCGATGGTGTTTCTTCGGTTTTTTTCTGCTGTTGCTCCCATGGCCTGCTGCTTTTTAAATTTAGCTTCTTCACTTTCTTCGCTTGGAAACAGACTTTTAGCTATCCTTCTACAGCCAATTTCTCTGTAGCGTCGGTCGAAATTGCAGATTTTCTCCTCTTCCTTCCTTTTCTTGTGTTTTGCCTCGGACTTATTATTGGGAACGAACGAAGAGCTTTAAGTGAAATAGCTAGGCGGGTTGGTTCAAATGGCTCTGAGCACTATGGGACTTAACTGCTGAGGTCATTAGTCCCCTAGAACTTAGAACCAGTTAAACCTAACTAACCTAAGGACATCACAAACATCCATGCCCGAGGCAGGATTCGAACCTGCGACCGTAGCGGTCTCGCGGTTCCAGACTGCAGCGCCTTTAACCGCACGGCCACTTCGGCCGGCTTGGGCAGGTTGAAGGAGATGATTGTAAACGAGATTGCGTCACCTGAAAGTGATTCATCTCATATTGCTACTGGAGCAGCGTTACAATCCTAATAGCTTCAAATGGCCCACTGAAAATTGCTAACTGCTCTGCTAAGGACGCAGTCCGCTTTTCGTGGTCGGAGGCTTTTGGTGCTGAGACAGTGACAGCAGATGGGGCAAAATCGGTTTCACTGACATTTCTACTGAGCGGTACCGCGCCTGTCAAATGAAAACTTGCTACAGTGTTTGAGTGTTACAGCAAGTAGCTGTAACACTTTCCTGGATGATTTGTGATCCAGCTGTCGCCAAAAGCGCTGACAATCTTTTTAAATGGACAATAAACTGAACGGTCGGAAGGCTGCATCCTGTTCGTATGGTGTGGTGTAAATGACAGCATAATAATCCCATCGCTTTTGCAAAAATTCCGTCTTGTAAGGACATATGAGATCCGTAACTGTCAAGAAGCAGCCAACATATGTGCTCAGGAATTGTTTTAGCAAATTTTTTAAAGTGGTGCAGGAACACCAAAAATGCAACTTCTTGCATCCAACCATTCGCATTTCATGTTCCAGTGAAACCAACAGTACGATCTCGAACAAAACGGCTATGATACCTGTAACCTCCCCACAAAAATATTAAATGAACCAAGTGCAACCTCCCACGGAAATAATAATTAAATGAATTTTAAAATATTGTAACCTCTGAACAAAATTGGCTCCCATTTATTATCTCCGTGCAGAAATGCATTCACATTCAATGTACACACAAAATTCTTTTCTCATTTAATGTTAAGTTCGAAACAGAAAAATTCCGAAACCACAAAATAATAAAAAAATTCAGTAACCTGGTAGATTTTATGGCGACAGCGGCGCTGCGCCTCGGCCCTGTATTCTGAATAAAAAAAAAAATTCTTACCTCAATAAAAACGGCGAATATATCTGCTCTTACCTAAAAAAATTTTCGGCACAGCTCCGTGCTACGCTGGCGTATGCTTTGTGATTCGTAAAAGGAATAATTATTCATTGGATAAAATCTTTAAATTGAAATGAATGCCTTTTTAAAAAAAAAATTACTTTATATTATAAAAATTATTATTGGGGCATTTTTTGAAAGAAATTGGATGACAGTTAACATACATTACTAGATATGCGCAAGGCTGCTTCTTTACCTTCGACAATAATACTCATCCTCCAGAGTCCCGACCAGGGCAGACTGCACACAAGCGCAGACACGCGCAGACTACCGAAGACTACTCAAGACTAACACAGACAAATGCCGACTAGCGACAAGCAACAACTAACTACATACTGCTCTCTGGTCAGAGACTCTCTTAAGTCTTGCCTGTTGCAGGCAGCGCATATAGCGCATACCTCTTACATACCTCAAGCGAAAGAAAACAAAGAGGGGGGTAGTACTGCTTCCCTGAGCACTGACAGCAATAGCGACTGTGACAAGGCTGCCAAAGTAATAGCTTCTAGCTGCTTCTACCTGCTTTATCGCCAGTTTAGCGGCAACGATGCTTAACTTCTGAACAGTGGTGATATGCGTCTCGTCCATATTCCAGATGTCCATAGGCTCCCCCTTGTAACTCTCTCTAACCTTAGCCAGGCTGTAAAAAAAGCCACATTCACATTTGCTGGATTAAAACTAGTTGCTCGAGCGATACTTGTGGGCTGAGGTGATCGAATAGACAACTGGGAATTCCTCTCATGAATGCTGGAAACCAGTGTGGGCCACTAGTTTATTAACCCAAGTCGATGGAATTGCTATACTCTTTATCATTGTGGTATACTCTTTATCACTGCCAGTTGATGAACTAATTTACGGAAATCCTTAGCCCTAGTTCGCAAAAGATGGCCGACGCATTAATAAAATATTAAGCTGTTATTTCTTTCTTGCTCCTCAGAAAACACTAGTTTTCTTCTTCTATATCCGACACGAGGGACCGGTATGCGGCCATCACTCACGAACACTACGTGATCAAAAGTATCCGGTCGCCTGAAAATGACTTACAAGTTCGTGGCGCTCTCCGTCGGTAATGCTGGAGCTTCCACTCTCGCAGGCATACGTCCAGTCAGGTGCTGGAAGGCTTCTTGGGGAATGGCAGCCCATTCTTCACGGAGTGCTGCACTGAAGAGAAGTATAGATGTCGGTCGGTGAGGCCTGGCACGAAGTCGGAGTTCCAAAACATCTCAATGGAGTCCTACAGGATTCAGGTTAGGACTCCATGCAGGCAAGTCCATTACAGGAATGTTATTGTCGTGCAACCACTGCGCCACAGACCGTGCATTATGAACAGGTGCTCGATCGTGATCAAAGATGCAGGCGCCATCCCCGAATTGCTCTTCAACAGTGGGAAGCAAGAAGGTGCTTAAAACATCAATGTAGGCCTTGTAAGTAGGCTGTTTAGGTTTTTATGTTGGTAACGCCACGTAGCGCTCTGTATGAAAATCACTGACTGTGGCTGGTTAGCATTGTTGGAATATTCGCTATTGTAGTGTTGGGCAGTTGGATGTGAATAGCGCGTAGCGTTGCGCAGTTGGAGGTGTGCCGCCAGCAGTGGTGGATGTCTTGTGACAGCCAGAGCGAGAGCACCAGCAGCAGCGAGTACTGTTTGTATAAAGCGTTTATTTTGCATTTTGTTTACGACCTTCCACTAAGGAAGGGATTCTATTTGTGTTTATCTGCTCTGCATAGTAACTAACAGTTCTTGATAAAACTTTACGTAGTTTTCGTGTTAGATTTCTTAGTGTTTTCTTGATCGTTTAGAACAGAAAGCGCCCTAAAACCGTCTTTTGTTTGTTTCGCGGCCGTTAGCCACTAGTCACTTGAATCAGCAGTTGTCTTGTGACAGCCAGAGCGAGAGCACCAGCAGCAGCGAGTACTGTTTGTATAAAGCGTTTTTGTACTTATTTGCTGCGCTTAGCTTTTAAATAGTTTTTCTGGGAAAACCTAGCGTAGTTTTCGCGTCTCGTATTTCAGTGAGTGTTTCTTGATTATCAGAGTAGCTCATCAGAAGATTATCTTGGGAATTTGTCACCATATAGAGTAGGGTAAACATAGTCATGTGTAGGGACTGTGGTTGTTGTGAGCGGACGCAAGGAGAATTGGCCACTCTTCGGGGGCAGGTGGAGGCTTTGTCTGTTAGGCTCATCGAGCTCGAGGCGCAGGCGTCGGCTCGTAGTGGCGTTGGGGCAACTGTGGTGAGACCTATGCCTACTTCGGTGGCCTTGGAATCACATGGAACCCCTGATGTCGCTGCGTCTTCCGGCAGTGAGCATCTTACCGGTCAGCCATCACTCCAGGGTGAATGGCGGGCAGTGGTGGGCTCGCGCGTGCCTGGCCGAAAGGCGAAGGTGGGATCTGGCCGCGTGGCAGCTGCCTTACCCCTTTCCAACAGGTACGGGGTGCTTCCTAGTGGTGATGACATCGTTTCCGTGCCACCACAGGATGCCTCGCCTGTTGGGCCAGTGGCCGATTCTCCGGCAAGGTCCCGACAGTCACAGAGGGCGGGCCTATTAGTTATAGGGAGCTCCAACGTTAGGAGGGTTATGGAGCCCCTCAGGAAAATAGCGGGTAGGTCGGGGAAGAATGCCAGTGTGCACTCGGTGTGCTTGCCGGGGGGTCTCGTCCGTAATGTGGAGGAGGCCCTTCCGACAGCTATTGAACGCACTGGGTGTGACCGGCTGCAGATAGTAGCACATGTCGGAACGAATGACGCCTGCCGCTTGGGTTCTGAGGCCATCCTTGGTTCCTTCCGGCGGCTGGCTGATTTGGTGAAGACAACCAGCATCGCACGCGGAGTGCAAGCTGAGCTTAATATCTGCAGCATAGTGCCCAGAGTCGACCGCGGTCCTCTGGTTTGGAGCCGTGTGGAGGGTCTAAACCAGAGGCTCAGACGACTCTGCGACTATAATGGTTGCAAATTCATCGACCTCCGTTATTGGGTGGAGAACTGTAGGGCCCCCCTAGACAGGTCAGGCGTGCACTACACACCGGAAGCAGCTACTAGGGTAGCAGAGTACGTGTGGCGTGCACACGGGGGTTTCTTAGGTTAGAGGGACCCCCCCTTGGGCGAAACGATAAAATACCTGACGGCTTACCAGAGAGGACATTATCATCGTTGATAAAGAACGTCCGTCCTCAGAGACCAAAAACAGGAAAAGTTAACGTAATATTGGTAAACTGCAGGAGTATCCAGGGCAAGGTTCCTGAATTAGTATCTCTTATTGAAGGAAATAGTGCGCATATAGTATTAGGAACGGAACGTTGGTTAAAACCGGAAGTGAACAGTAACGAAATCCTAGACACAGAATGGAATATATACCGCAAGGATAGGATAAACGCCAATGGTGGAGGAGTATTTATAGCAGTAAAGAATTCAATAATATCCAGTGAAGTTATTAGCGAATGCGAATGGGAAATAATCTGGGTTAAGTTAAGTATCAAAGGTGGGTCAGATATGATAGTCGGATGCTTCTGTAGACCACCTGCATCAGCAACCGTAGTAGTTGAGCGCCTCAGAGAGAACCTGCAGGACGTCGTGAAGAAGTTTCGTGATCATACTATTGTAATAGGGGGAGACTTCAATCTACCAGGTATAGAATGGGATAGTCACACAATCAGAACTGGAGCCAGGGACAGAGACTCTTGTGACATTATCCTGACTGCCTTGTCCGAGAATTACTTCGAGCAGATAGTTAGAGAACCAACTCGTGAAGCTAACGTTTTAGACCTCATAGCAACAAATAGACCGGAACTTTTCGACTCCGTGAATGTAGAAAAGGGTATCAGTGATCATAAGTCAGTGGTTGCATCAATGACTACAAGTGTAATAAGAAATGCCAAGAAAGGAAGGAAAATATATTTGCTTAACAAGAGTGATAGGGCACAAATCGCAGAATATCTGAGTGACCACCATCAAACGTTCATTTCTGAGGAAGAGGATGTGGAACAAAAATGGAAAAAATTCAGAAACATCGTCCAGTACGCCTTAGATAAGTTCGTACCGACTAAGGTCCAAAGCGAGGGGAAAGATCCACCGTGGTATAACAATCATGTACGAAAGGTACTACGGAAACAAAGAAAGCTTCATCATAGGTTTAAGAGTAGCCGAATCATAGCTGATAAGGAAAAGCTGAACGAAGCGAAAAAGAGCGTAAAGAGAGCAATGAGAGAAGCATTCAACGAATTCGAACATAAAACATTGGCAAACAATCTAAACAAGAACCCTAAAAAGTTTTGGTCATATGTAAAATCGGTAAGCGGATCTAAATCCCCTATTCAGTCACTCGTTGACCACGATGGCACCGAAACAGAGGACGACCGAAGAAAGGCAGAAATACTGATTTCAGTGTTCCGAAACTGTTTCACTGCGGAAAATCGTAACACGGTCCCTGACTTCAGCCGTCGCACGGACGCCAAAATGGAAAATATTGAAATAAACGATATCGGAATTGAAAAACATCTGCTATCACTTAGTAGCGGAAAAGCATCCGGACCAGACGAGATACCCTTAAGATTCTACAGTGATTATGCTAAAGAACTTGCCCCCTTTCTATCAGCAATTTATCGTAGATCGCTGGAAGAACGTAAAGTACCTAGCGACTGGAAGAAAGCGCAGGTCGTTCCCATTTTCAAGAAGGGTCATAAATCAGATGCGAATAATTATAGGCCTATTTCGCTTACGTCAATCTGTTGTAGAATAATGGAACATGTTTTGTGTTCTCGTGTTATGACGTTCTTAGATAATACAAATCTCCTTCATCATAACCAACATGGATTCCGCAAACAGAGATCATGTGAAACTCAGCTCGCCCTATTTGCCCAAGAAATTCACAGTGCCGTAGACACTGGCGAGCAGATTGATGCCGTATTCCTGGACTTCAGGAAGGCATTTGATACGGTTCCGCACTTACGTTTAGTGAAAAAAATACGAGCTTACGGAATATCGGACCAGGTTTGTGATTGGATTCAGGATTTCCTAGAAGAAAGAACACAACATGTCATTCTTAACGGTTCAAAATCTGCAGATGTAGAGGTAATTTCGGGAGTACCGCAGGGAAGCGTGATAGGACCTTTATTGTTTACAATATACATAAATGACTTAGTTGACAACATCGGTAGCTCCGTGAGGCTATTTGCAGATGACACGGTTGTCTACAAGAAAGTAGCAACATCAGAAGACTCGTACGTACTCCAGGAGGACCTGCAGAGGATTAATGCATGGTGCGACAGCTGGCAGCTTTCCCTAAACGTAGATAAATGTAATATAATGCGCATACATAGGGGCAGAAATCCATTCCAGTACGATTATGCCATAGGTGGTAAATCATTGGAAGCGGTAACGACCGTAAAATACTTAGGAGTTACTATCCGGAGCGATCTGAAGTGGAATGATCACATAAAACAAATAGTGGGAAAAGCAGGCGCCAGGTTGAGATTCATAGGAAGAATTCTAAGAAAATGTGACTCATCGACGAAAGAAGTAGCTTACAAAACGCTTGTTCGTCCGATTCTTGAGTATTGCTCATCAGTATGGGACCCTTACCAGGTTGGATTAATAGAAGAGATAGACATGATCCAGCGAAAAGCAGCGCGATTCGTCATGGGGACATTTAGTCAGCGCGAGAGCGTTACGGAGATGCTGAACAAGCTCCAGTGGCGGACACTTCAAGAAAGGCGTTACGCAATACGGAGAGGTTTATTATCGAAATTACGAGAGAGCACATTCCGGGAAGAGATGGGCAACATATTACTACCGCCCACATATATCTCGCGTAATGATCACAACGAAAAGATCCGAGAAATTAGAGCAAATACGGAGACTTACAAGCAGTCGTTCTTCCCACGCACAATTCGTGAATGGAACAGGGAAGGGGGGATCAGATAGTGGTACAATAAGTACCCTCCGCCACACACCGTAAGGTGGCTCGCGGAGTATAGATGTAGATGTAGATCTGTAGATGTGGGGAGAGAGATGGCAGAATTTTAAGAGCGGACGATCTGGACGTGTATCCGCCAGAAAGAGTAAATTTGTAATACTGGAAATCATGAACTGATATATATATGATGACTTTTGAACATTATTAAGGTAAATAGATTGTTTGTTCTCTGTCAAAATCTTTCATTTGCTGACTATGCCTATCAGTATATAGTGCCTTCAGTAGTTTGAGTCTTTTATTTAGCTGGCAGTAGTGGCACTCGCTGTATTGCGGTAGTTCGAGTAACGAAGATTTTTGTGAGGTAAGTGATTCATGAAAGGTATAGGTTATTGTTAGTCAGGGCCATTCTTTTGTAGGGATTTTTGAAAGTCATATTGCGTTGTGCTAAAAATATTGTGTGTCAGTTTAGTTTTGATCAGAATAAGTAAAGAGCGAAATGTCTGAGTACGTTCAGTTTTGCTCAGCTGTTTGAAAATCAAATAACGTAGAGGTTTATCAGCACAGTAATTCATGAATTTTTTTTAAGGGGAAGCTTCAGCCTGTGCTGTGATAGTGCCATGCAAAACAAGAAGGGGTGCAAGCCCCCTCCATGAAAAACACGATCACACCATAACATCACCGTCTCCGAATTTTACTATTGGCGCTACACACACTGGCAGATGGCGTTCACCGGGCATTTGCCATACCCACACCCTGCCATCGGGTCGCCACACTGTGTACCTTGGTTTCTCACTCCACACAACGTTTTTCCACTGTTCGGTCGTCCAATGTTTACGCTCCTTACACCAAGTGAGGCGTTGTTTGGCATTCACCTGCGTGATGTGTGGCTTATTAGCAGCCGCTCGACCAAGAAATCCAAGTTTTCTCACCACCCGCCTAACAGTCATAGTCTTGTAACGGACTCAGATGCAGTTTGTAACTCCTGTGTGATAGTCTGGATAGATGTCTGCCTATTACACATTACGACCCTCTTCAACTGTTGGCGGTCTCTGACAGTCAACAGACGAGGCGGGTCTGTACGCTTTTGTGCTGTACGTCCCCTTCGCGTTTCCACTTCAGTATCATCGGAAACAGTGGACATAGGGCTGTTTAGGAATGTGGAAAACTCGCGCACAGACACATGACACAAGTGGCACCCAATCACCTGACCACGTTCGTCCATGAGTTCCGCAGAGCGCCCCATTCTGCTCTCTCACGATGTCTAATGACTACTGTGGTCGCTGATATGGAGTACCTGGCAGTAGGTGGCAACACAATGCACCTAATATCAAAAACGTATGGTTTTGGGGGTATCCGGATACTTTTGATCACATAGTGCACTTCCATTTCTTCTTCATTTTTTATACAACGTCACATGGCATATATTGCGCTTCATTATAGCTGCTCTAACATTTATGTTGTAAACTGCAATATCATCAGCAGCAGTCTGATACAGAGAGATATCTATTCGTCCTCTTGTAGTCGTCCTAACCCGTGTTCGTGGAATAATTTTCTATAATGAAATATTATTACTCCTAAGAGTATTACATCTTATTTTTTCTCATCGCTAATGGGAAAGAGTCTCACACCATTTTCTCAGTGGTGGAGACAAAAGCGACACTGTTACTTTCGTTCCCAAGCACGATCTTCTGTTTACTTCGTATTTTTGGCACAGTATATGCAAGTAATAGAAACATTTACATTGCTTGCATAAAACCGAGAGTTTTACATCGTTAAATCTTTATCGTAGAATTAGGTTTACAGTATCCTGTCACCGTTATTAGAAAACTACGAAAGTAGATAAAACTGTCTCGGGGCAGTGAAAAAACCTTTTACTACGGTATATTCAACAGTTCCTCCACAGTACCGGCCAGTGACGGATAGACAGTGGGAAATCTTCAAGAACATAGATTGTCTGAATCACGTGATTTCGGAGCTACATGGGAAGGTGGGGGAGAGGAAGTGGAATGTTACTTTCATCTCCCGTTACTTGCCCCCGCTCCCTCCTACTGCAAAAATCTGCAGTGCCGAATGCAAGAAAAGACAGTTGTATGAACGCTCTCCTTCGTCGAGGTGTCTCTCAGAAACGTGAAGGTTTTTGGAAGTCCATTCGGCACACGCTGGACGTGTTGTTTACCACCGGCAATGGCTGGCAGCTGACAACCAATGACGTGTCTGTCCGCTAGGCGGAGAGGACGGCGTGTTTTATGGTCCCGGGACATCCAGGATCCCTCCCTGGCCGTTGGTTGCTCGAGGCTGGAGGCCTCGTTCATGGGAGGGGAGGCGAAGTTTCAAGAGTGGACCGTAATGGCTGTCTTAACTCAGATCTGTGCCTGAGTCTTCCTTTCCCATCTTTCTGATACTTTTGCCTAATCTGTTTTCTTTTCTGAACATGAGGTCACCAATGAATTTTGTATACGAAGCAAGTCAAGCACAAGATTTTTTGTAGGATTTGTTTTATTGTTCTTCAATATATTCGCCTTTTAAATTATTGAACTGTCGCATCCTTTCGAATCAGTTCTGGAACCTTTGTATCGCGTGTTCTACACTACTGGCCATTAAAATTGCTACACCACGAAGATGACGTGCTAAAGACGCGAAATTTAACCGACAGGAAGAAGATGCTGTGATATGCGAATGATTAGCTTTTCAGAGGATTCACACAAGGTTGGCGACGGTGGCAACGTGCTTACATGAGGAACGTTTCCAACCGATTTCTCATACACAAACAGCAGTTGACCGGCGTTGCCTGGAGAAACGTTGTTGTGATGACTCGTGTAAGGAGGAGAAATGCGTACCATCACGTTTCCGACTTTGATAAAGTTCGGATTGTAGCCTATCGTGACATTGCTGCTCGCGTTGGTCGAGATCCAATGACTGTTAGCAGAATATGGAATCGGTGGGTTCAGGAGGGTAATACGGAACGCCGTGCTGGATCCCAACGGCCTCGTATCACTAGCAGTCGAGATGATAGGCATCTTATCCGCACGGCTGTAACGGATCGTGCAGCCACGTCTCGACTCCTGAGTCAACAGATGGGGGCGTTTGCAAGACAACAACCATCTGCACGAACAGTTCGACGACGTTTACAGCAGCAAGGACTATCAGTTCGGAGATCATGAGTGCGGTTACCCTTGACGGGCATCACAGACAGGAGCGCCTGCTATGGTGTACTCAACAACGAACCTGGGTGCACGAATGGCAAAACGTCATTTTTTCCGATGAATCCAGGTTCTGTTTACAGCATCATGATGGTCGCATCCGTGTTTGGCGACATCGTGGTGAACGCACATTGTAAGCGCGTATTCGTCATCGCCATACTGGCGTATCACCCGGCGTGATGGTATGGGGTGCCATCGGTTACACGTCTCGGTCAGCTCTTGTTCGCATTGACGGCACCTTGAACAGTGGACGTTACATTTCAGACATGTTACGACCCGTGGCTCTACCCATGATTCTATTCCTGCGAAACCCTACACTGCAGCAGGATAATGCACGACTGTAGGTACAGGTCCTCTACGGGCCTTTCTGGATACAGAAAATGTTCGACTGCTGCCCTGGCCAACACGTTCTCCAGATCTCTCACCAATTGAAAACGTCTGGTGAATGGTGACCAAGCAACTGGCTCGTCACAATACACCAGTCACTACTCTTGGTGAACTGTGGTGTCGTGTTGTAGCTGCATGGGCAGCTGTACCTGTACACGCCATCCAAGCTCTGTTTGACTCAATGCCCAGGGCTATTAAGGCTGTTCTGATTATTGATTTCTCAGTATCTATGCACCCAAATTGCATGAAAACGTAATCACATGTCAGTTGTAGTATAATATATTGGTCCAATGAATACCCGTTTATCATCTGCATTTCTTCTTGGTGTAGCAATTTTAATGGCTAGTAGTGTATCATCTACGGCATACAATCGGCAGGAAGACATGTTTAAATTCCCTACTATACGTAGCTCCCAGAAAAAGAAGATAGTCTTCAAATAACTGTTTATCGCCATAATTTACATACAATACCAACATTTCCACTAATAAAACATAGGTTATTGGATTGAAGGGAAAGTCGCGTACACGATCTAAAATTGTAAGTAATAATTTAATACTGATATAGGTAACCCACGTTTCGGAAACATAATTGATAACAAGCTGCTTAAATTTAGCGCCATCTATGAAACAATTAGAAATATCCTAAAAAATAAGTCTCGAGAGAGACACAGATAAAGTTTACAAAGTAATGGCTGCACGTGCTATACTCTAAGGAGGAAAGTCGGTTCCCATACAAAGGCATAAGAGCAGCTTCCAGGCTGTGAAAATGATATTTCTCTGTAGTGTAAAAGGGTGCCCCAGCGAAGATCGCTTCAGAACTGAAGACATTAGAAGTGAATTATGAGTTGATTTACAGCACAAGCAAATAAATCCAAACAGAAACAGATGGCGGGAACACGTTGGTAGAACGCATAAAAACGGGCTTCCAAAACAAATTCTTGATCATCAACCTAGAAGAACGAGACAGAGCAAAAATGGCTGAACCTTGTTCGTGAAGGGAGAAGAAGAGGTATTATGGATGACGTTTGGTTGCAGATGTCGTATACATTGTTACCAGTGCGTCATGTGTTTTTGGTCGTTTCTCTGTATTTACAGCTGTTCGTTATGTAACGGTATAACATCTATTTTCTGTCTTTTAGTGCTTGTCTTTCGTAACATGGCTAGTAGTGACTGTAAAATCTTTCCTGAAGGCCTTTGTTGTAATTTGCGGTGACTTTCTAGTCGCTAGAGGAAAACAACAGCCTGTAAGTGAGCTGTTTAGGTTTTTATGTTGGTAACACCACGTAGCGCTCTGAATGAAAATCACTGACTGTGCTGTGTGCAGTCTGTGGCTGGTTAGCATTGTGGGAATATTTGCTATTGTAGTGTTGGGCAGCTGGATGTGAATAGCGCGTAGCGTTGCGCCGTTGGAGGTGAGCCACCAGCAGTGGTGGATGTGGGGAGAGGGATGGCGGAATTTTGAGAGCGGATGATCTGGACGTGTGTCCATCAGAGACAGTACATTTGTAAAACTGGATGTCATGAACTGCTATATATATTATGACTTTTGAACCCTATTAAGGTAAATACATTGTTTGTTCTCTATCAAAATCTTTCATTTGCTAACTATGCCTATCAGTAGTTAGCGCCTTCAGTAGTTAGAATCTTACATTTAATTGGCAGTAGTGGCGCTCGCTGTATTGCAGTAGTTCGAGTAACGAAGATTTTTGTGAGGTAAGTGATTCATGAAAGGTATAGGTTATTGTTAGTCAGGGCCATTCTTTTGTAGGGATTTTTGAAAGTCATATTGCGTTGCGCTAAAAATATTGTGTGTCAGTTTAGTGTTGATCAGAATAAGTAAAGAGCGAAATGTCTGAGTACGTTCAGTTTTGCTCAGCTGTTTGAAAAACAAATAACGTAAGACGTTTACCAGCACAGTCATTCTTAATTTTTCTAAGGGGATGTCTCAAGCTTTCGGAACCAAAGTCTACGTATCACACTTTGGAAACAAACTTGGTATACAGTATAAGGCAGAGCTGTGAGTTTCGGCACAGGATCGTTTGGTAAGCCCGAAAACGTTACTTAGACGCTCAGCTTAAGGCTGAGGCAGATGATACAGGAGATGTGTTATGCATCACTGTTGCAACTTCGAGAGGGTACGCTCCAAGTATAGTTGCGCAATATACCGTATTATTTCTTCGTGTAACGGAGAAATAAAAAATCTAGAATAATAAAGTTAGATATGTGAATAACCTGAATAGTGAGATTCATAATTATTTCTTACAAACACAGGATAATGAATAAATCCATGACGCACTGGGACTAAAACATAAAGACTCATCACAGATCTTTTACTTTAAAACAATTTCCGACTGCTCATGTCACACTAACGGCTCAAGAACATTCGCTTGTCGCAGCATCTTTAATGTATCATCAGTCGCCATTGTCCATAAATATTCGATTGTAGCGCTACAAAGTTTGGAAATTTGTGGTAAGGTCTTACGGGACCCAACTGATGAGATCATTGGTTCCTAAGCCTACACACTACTGAAACTAATTTAACGCTAAAGACAACGCACACACCCATGCCCGAGGGAGGACTCGTACCTCCGACGGGGGCAGCGGCACGAACCATGACAAGACGCCCTTAACCGAGCGGCTACCCCGCGCGGCTAGAGCTACAAAATACTGTCGTTTTCAACTTTATACTGACAAAAGCATGGGGTGCTCTATCGCAGTATACAAAATAATACAACAACTACATACATGCAGAAATGTGTAAAACGCATTTCAGTGCTTCAAATAATGCAAATGTTTTTTCTCTCTCTATCTTTAGTGCCGGCCGCGGTGGTCTAGCGGTTCTAGGCGCTGCAGTCCTGAACCGCGTGACTGCTACGGTCGCAGGTTCGAATCCTGCCTCGGGTATGGATGTGTGTGATGTCCTTAGGTTAGTTAGGTTTAAGTAGTTCTAAGTTCTAGGGGACTGATGACCACAGCTGTTAAGTCCTATAGTGCTCAGAGTCATTTGAACCATCTCTATCATTAGTGCAAGAGACACACAACCTTCTTCCAGTATTACATCTGACAAACAGACTCTGTTGCCACAAATAAATTCCGTGATATATAAAACAGCGAAATACATATGATGACGTTAGCGTGACCATTGGAACACACAGTGCACTTTGAAATAATGGTAACTGAACCGCACAATCGACTGTGACTTTCAGTGCAATGGGAAGTTTTATCCATCGCCTTCGACGGTGCAGCGTTGGACTTGTTCAATTTCTCACACTCTGCTCTTTTTTGCTCTAACATTTCCGTTGCTTTTGCACGCCTTTCTCACGTATTTGAGCTTCATTGCTCGAATGTTTCGACAATTTATTATCTTCTGTTGTTCGATTCAGAACTTTTATTTTGAAAGGGTACAGTACCGCCCGACATTGAAAGTAGGTACAACATTCTTCGTTATTCTTGTCATAACAACATATTGTTTGTAATAATAACTCAATTTCACTTAATACACCGAAGCCGGATACCAGTGTAGGAAAGAATGACAATTTATTTATTTAATTGATCACATGTGCACTCCCACAAAATAAATCCCTACACCCAATTTGGTGAGATTTGTGAAATGAATGAATGTATGGTCGTCTGCTAGCCGCAGATAGTGAATGTGCAATATATGATCATCTTTGAGACGGTCCCTTGGTCACCTTTGGTGGAACCAAAGAGATGAAATTTACCTGAGCTTTGAGCGCCTGAAATGTGGCTGACCAATACAGTAGCAAGGTGGTCCCCCACCTCGAAGGAGGTGTGAGCTGACCTGAAGAACGGCCATGTTTCAGCACTCTGGCGCTGGATCTTGTGTTGGTAAGACCTGTCTTAGGTGTGCTCCCTAAAGACAAAAGAGTGTAGAAAATGGTATGCATGTGAAATATTTAAGAGTAGTTTGGAATAATTATTTCTCTATTTCAGGAACTTTTGGGTGGAGAATTAAATGACAGGCAGGTAATATTAAGGGGATCGTAGTAATTTTCGGAAGTGACCAACGGTCACAATGAAACCACATGTAGCAATAAGTTGAAATACTTGTGAGTGCTAGTACTAAGTGCTAAAGTTAAGGTGAATTACTGGCGTGTGTACTATTAAGTTGGAAATATTTAAGAAAAGGCGTGTACAGGACTTGAAATTAGAGACGAGTACTTCCACGTGGTGAGTACTGTGTGAGTCTCAATCTGTCCATGAGACAAAGGATAAAGAGAAGTACTCGTCCATGGTATCAGTTGAGGACTTGCGTGTGTGTCGAATACGTTCTTAATATTACTTTGCGTGATATGTTTCCGTGTGACGCCGGATTCAAACTCTAATACTCTGAGAGAGAAGCAAGGTGAGTCAGCCGTCTATCCAGCAACGCCACTTGGCTTGCATTGCACAGGAAGACGTGCATATATCCTCCAGAGTTCATAGTAGGAAAGTAGAATTACGAAGTGGGGTAGTGTCGTGTGAAACTGGGATGAATACTAATTGAAGTGGGAAAGCTGAAAGTGAAGTGATTCTAACGTTGTGACTATTCTTTGTGATGTATGTTGCCAGTGTGATGTATTTCATATAATTTAAGTATGTGTGGTTTCCATGGGAGAGTAGCAAGATAGGTTCAGAGGCAGTGGGTTATGCATGTTCCTTTTTGTACCGCTCGGTCTGGAGTAAATTTTCGTGATGATGGGTGTAAGAGTCGAAGTGTGAGATATAGCAAAAGATCCACCATCCTATCCAGAAAGTGCACTGTAGCGTTAGATAATTACGAGACCATAAGATAGAGAATCACCAATGTAAGGCCATGCCCACTGGGCGGAGTTTCTCGTGTGTAATTATTGTATAAAAATGTAATAATAGAATAATAGAATTTATCGGAATAAAAAAAAGATAGTGAAAAGAAAAAGATTGGTGACCTTGTTCTTCGAATAGTGTGTAGTCATGATATCCAGAATTTATAACGTGTGCGCCATTCACATTCAGTGCGATGGCCACGTGTTGATCAAAGCCGTTGAGTAAGAAAGAAAATGTGGTATTGCCAGTGCGTAGTGAACAATCACAGTTGTGTAAATTACTAATAATCAGATGTGTGTTATCCGTTTCCGTTGCGTAATACACTCCTGGAAATTGAAATAAGAACACCGTGAATTCATTGTCCCAGGAAGGGGAAACTTTATTGACACATTCCTGGGGTCAGATACATCACATGATCACACTGACAGAACCACAGGCACATAGACACAGGCAACAGAGCATGCACAATGTCGGCACTAGTACAGTGTATATCCACCTTTCGCAGCAATGCAGGCTGCTATTCTCCCATGGAGACGATCGTAGAGATGCTGGATGTAGTCCTGTGGAACGGCTTGCCATGCCATTTCCACCTGGCGCCTCAGTTGGACCAGCGTTCGTGCTGGACGTGCAGACCGCATGAGACGACGCTTCATCCAGTCCCAAACATGCTCAATGGGGGACAGATCCGGAGATCTTGCTGGCCAGGGTAGTTGACTTACACCTTCTAGAGCACGTTGGGTGGCACGGGATACATGCGGACGTGCATTGTCCTGTTGGAACAGCAAGTTCCCTTGCCGGTCTAGGAATGGTAGAACGATGGGTTCGATGACGGTTTGGATGTACCGTGCACTATTCAGTGTCCCCTCGACGATCACCAGTGGTGTACGGCCAGTGTAGGAGATCGCTCCCCACACCATGATGCCGGGTGTTGGCCCTGTGTGCCTCGGTCGTATGCAGTCCTGATTGTGGCGCTCACCTGCACGGCGCCAAACGCGCATACGACCATCATTGGCACCAAGGCAGAAGCGACTCTCATCGCTGAAGACGACACGTCTCCATTCGTCCCTCCATTCACGCCTGTCGCGACACCATTGGAGGCGGGCTGCACGATGTTGGGGCGTGAGCGGAAGACGGCCTAACGGTGTGCGGGACCGTAGCCCAGCTTCATGGAGACGGTTGCGAATGGTCCTCGCCGATACCCCAGGAGCAACAGTGTCCCTAATTTGCTGGGAAGTGGCGGTGCGGTCCCCTACGGCACTGCGTAGGATCCTACGGTCTTGGCGTGCATCCGTGCGTCGCTGCGGTCCGGTCCCAGGTCGACGGGCACGTGCACCTTCCGCCGACCACTGGCGACAACATCGATGTACTGTGGAGACCTCACGCCCCACGTGTTGAGCAATTCGGCGGTACGTCCACCCGGCCTCCCGCATGCCCACTATACGCCCTCGCTCAAAGTCCGTCAACTGCACATACGGTTCACGTCCACGCTGTCGCGGCATGCTACCAGTGTTAAAGACTGCGATGGAGCTCCGTATGCCACGGCAAACTGGCTGACACTGACGGCGGCGGTGCACAAATGCTGCGCAGCTAGCGCCATTCGACGGCCAACACCGCGGTTCCAGGTGTGTCCGCTGTGCCGTGCGTGTGATCATTGCTTGTACAGCCCTCTCGCAGTGTCCGGAGCAAGTATGGTGGGTCTGACACACCGGTGTCAATGTGTTCTTTTTTCCATTTCCAGGAGTGTATTCAAACATGAGAATAATTTCTAGCTTAATTGTGAGCACTAGAGCTCATAATCAGTCATTGATGTTTTGCGATAAATAAGAATAAATCCACTCGCTTGGCAGACCACTCATCTTGCAGGCCTCACTGCTTGATGCCACAGTATGAGCAAGGCATGTGGGGGCCTCTCAATTTGTTGATGCTCATGCTACTGCGATAATCCCACAGGGTTCCATACCTCTGTATAACAATCCACAACTGTCCCGTTCGTTTCGTAGCTGCGAAGAAATCATTGCCCTGCGTTAAGGTGACTCTACTGCCGCCCCCACTCGATGACGTAAACGTGAAACACGCGGGACCCGCATGCAAAGAGTTGGCCCACATTTTGCTATTAGAATGTAAACGACGCGTGTCTACGCGGCTTGCATTACACGAGCTGCAAACAAATGGGAGGTGCCATAATTTTGTACCGTCTCTAGTTTTTCAGTATCTGAACGGGAACAATTTGAACATTCCACATAAAAAAACTGAAATGAAAAACAGTAGAAGAAAAGAGCTACTGAGTGATACCTGTCGTCTTTTACGAGTGCAAGGTAATGGTAGGATCAGCTTCGCGAAATCTCTTTTCTTATTTTCTAAATGCCAAGAAGACTATACAAATAGAACATACGTTCGCTTGCCTCGAACAGGTACCAAGCACAAAATTTCTTATTAGTTGGCCAAATTTATTTCGATATTAATTAATTGAACTCATAAAAAGGTGCCTCCTGACATATCAGTCCATGTATTTGATGTACAATAATCATGATAAATTTCATTGAAACATTATTAAAGGGAGCTGCAAACTGACCAATTTTAAGGATCCTGACTAGGGAACGTAATGGGACAGTGAGATTCAATAACAATGAGTTGAGCAATAATTAACATTTATTTCCTCAAAGTTTTAAACATGGCTGAAGCAGCAACTGTTGAAAAGCTTCACAGTAAATGATAACAGGCAAGCAGTTGCAGGATAAAGACTTATCGAAATCCTTGACCACGATTTCGGTGTATCTAAATATACCTTCATCAGAAGCAAAAATACACTAAAATCACATCATGCAGTGGACATACATAAAACAATGCTGTACAGATGGAGGTGATATTTTAATTTTAACTACTGACGACGCCTATGGCACGACTGGTTTATGTATCTACACTGCATGATGTGATTTTAGTGTATTTTTGCTTCTGATGAAGGTATGTTTAGATATACCGAAACCGTACTCAAGGATTTCAATACATCTTTATCCTGCAACTGTTTGGTTGTTATCATTTACCGTGAAGATTTATTTCCTCATTAAAAGTAACACACACACAGACGTTAAGTTAAACACATCTAGTTGGAAAGCTGGCGCGAGAATCTCGACACATGATACGTTATACATCGCAACAACTGGACCAATACATGTGGGGCAAGTCTGCTACATTACTCGTTACTATTTATCAAGACCTCACACAATACGTTCACACTGATCATTCACACAACGAAAGACAGAATTTAGAAAAAATCTTCCCTACTCCGCATGTTATCCCACTGGGTCAGAACGCGACTGGCTTTAGCAGTCAATTTCAGAGAACAAAATCCACTTCTGAAATTCCGTAATTTTGTAAATGAATGTATCCAGCATGAGCATATCTACTCCGCGATGAAACTGAGGCATCAGTTCGAACACGAGAGGTGGTTACGTCGAATTGGAGCCTCCTGGTTTACAGAGAAAGGCACGTGGTGCGGCAGAGTAAGGGCTACTAAGTCTATGGGGATGAAATACAAATTGCACGGTAAATTAAATAAAATTTAACGCGAGCATTCCAGAATGTATACTACACATTCACAGATGATACACGAGACTAACTAAAACTGTATATCACGTGGTGGCACCGCGAGTCCACGCCAAGCCGCAGTTGCACAAAAGATCTCATCGAATACCTCATACTGTAACAACCAAAAAGAGGCAAACGACATTGCTGGAGTGTGTGTTTCGGAGCACATCGTTCAGCGCACACTGCTGAACACGGGGTCCCACAGAAGATAACACCGACGTGCTCCCTTACAGACCCAACGACACCCCCAGTTACCACAGCTGTAGGCACGGGATCACCGAGACTGGACAACAGATCAATGAAAGCGTGTCTCCTGTTGGGATGAATGGCATTCCTTGTTACACCATGTCAGTGCGTGGCTGTTATGTTGACGAGTTCGCAACGGATTGATCTGACAAGTACCATTTGGCTCCTGCAAGAAGCAATTTCCGCCCCACACTACTACAGAAGTCAAATAGACGCTCTAAAGGCACCAAAAAGAAATGCCTGAAAAACTTTCAGCAATAAATATCTTCTGGAGTCGTCCACTGTAGTGAAAAGACACAAAAATATTCTATTTTCTTACGTAACTAGTGGGATACTTGGGTACTAGAGTATTGCTAGCTAGTGTAAGAAAAACCTTAAACGAACGGAAAATATTATTTATTGCAAAATTTAAGAAAATCAACTTTTATTTATACACAAATTTCCGGGTTCTTTTCGGAATAGGAGGTCACCTCTTATGGCTAGGAATCCTGTTAATGACATTTGTATACAAAGTGTGGGAAAGCTCTTTTATCTGTTTTCCTTAAGACTGTTATTTACTTGGCAGAATGGCTGAGAGCCGCGCCTACTCAACTTGAATAATTATCCGATTGAATTTTTCTAATTACGGTCGAGGCTGTCGCATCAGAAATGTAACGGAGTGACGTGAATGAAGTATGTTATTTCTAATGGAGGAAAGATGGGGCTCGCCTACGCTGTAGCACACAATACCGCGAGCTGCGACGACTGCTGCCTGCGTCGCTCGCCACTGAAGAATAACAAGACTATCTCTTTCTAACTGGATTGACCTTCGCCAATCGAACTCTCACTATGCCTTGATGAAGTCAAGGACTCCTATCTCCCCTTGTCTAACGATTGGCGTGGTACACCGCTCACATAACCAGTCCACCACGATGCCACTCAATGTTTGCTCACAGGTGCTAACTAATACTCTGTGTTCACACTGTACATTAAGTGTCGCGGCCAAACAGTGAACAAACACTTAATCGCAAGCGACTCACTATGGAGTATCAATCCGATACAGTACTGAGTGGAGACTTTGTTCCTCGCTCTCTGCGTACGCGCACGAGCGCACTCGCTCCTGCTACATGTTCCCGCTACAACAGCGTCGCCGGAACGACTTCCGTCCACGCATAAAGCGAAAGGGTATATCATCCGCTGTCTATCCCTCACTCCTCCGGGTCATTGTGTCAGAAATAGTCCACCAATCAGTGTTACTCTTACAAACAGAAAAATGGCTAAGCTGATCAATCCGGAAATATATAGCATCTGCATTAGGTGTTTACTGTCCACTTGTGAGAACTCTGAAACTGCTCACTAGGCCCGTCAAAAAATGATTATGCTACGGCTCTCCCAAACAATACAGCGGATTTTGCTTTTAAGGTGAACATGCACGCCATTATCACTTTTCTGTGCAAAAAGTGTTTTGGTCCATGGGCGGTCGGCCAGCCGGTGCAGCTGCATGCTACCTCACCGTCCTACGGACTTTCCAGCGGGCTGGCTGCCTCCGCCGAACAAAAACTCCTGTGGCCGTCGAGTCTTGAATGTTTGTGTACGCCAGCCTCGACTTTTTAATCTCGGTGCGCACTTGCGATTTATTTATTGTATTTGCTTATCGATTAAACGGAAATATGTAAAATTCACTGTACCCTATCGAGTTTGGACTCGAATGAAACGTCTTGGTACACAGAATACGATGGTGAGGTCGGAATATGTAAGAAGTGAAGGTCATGAGACCATGCCACCTTACAACCAGGTCGATGGTCGACTTCTCGAAACACGCACCCCACCACAGCCACATGCCGCAGAATCACGCTGTGGTAGTAATCGAAGCCTCCACGACAACTGTGGATCACGTGGACATTACTGCCGACCGGCTGCATCTCTTTGTGCTAGATGTCTTCCCCGAGGGCATGGAATTTTCCAGTGGAATAACGGGCCATGTGACAGTGGAGTAATCGAGCTGCAGTAGTTTGAGACGCATGCGACAGAATTCACATCGATGTCTTCGCCACCAAGTTCGCCTTATGTGAGCCATTTAGGACGCTATTGGGCGCCTGCTGCGCACCCACAAACCACCGAGAATTGCGTGCCCTGTGCGTAGACGTGTTGTGCCATCCATCTCCGGAACCCTACCTGGGGTCTGTCGAATCCGTGCCACACAGAATCGCTGCCCTATTGTACACAAAAGGTGGAGCAACACGCTATTACACAAGTGATGGAAACGTTGGGGAATCTACTGTTTGCAATCTGGTGTGTGTAAGTCAAGGAAGCTGTGTTTGTCACAACCGGTTTTACTTGAATCCGTGCTGACTATTTCACGACAGTTTCTTTTGGTCTAAAAACGTCAAAATGTAAGTTACCCAACTACCGTGTAACACTGCAAGTATTGATTTAAAGCGATGAACACGTGGTTTTGCCCTGAATTTCACCTCCATAAACCGAATTTGACCCATGGATGATTCTGTCTGACCATTTTCTTAACAATAGCTGGCAGCGGTCTCATGCAAAGCGCAAGAATAGAAGGGAAAGGAGGGGAGGGGGAGAGGGAGAGGTTGAAGTCACTCGGAAGTGAAGTAAGTTGAACCCCGAACACGGGCGTGGAATTATTAATGACCTACGGCACAATCTACAAGAGTTTGAACAGTTGCGATTTGTGCAAGGGTTATTGCCTTTGCCATCTATTACCTACGTTGCCTACCTACTAGAGCAAAGTTTTTTTGTAAATACATATTCTGTCGACGAACACAGAAGAAGTTGAAGATTCTTCGTTGATCCACTGTGGATCGAGGGACGACGGCTGGCATGAACTTCTTGATGCAATAATTTACCAACAGCCGTATGTATTGTAGAAATTTATTTTATTTTATGAACTTCTATGTGCTACCAGTTTCGGTATTACATTGATGCCATCTTCAGGCCCCACACGTCACAGTCGTAAAATCGCTATACACGGAAGGAGCCATATAATTGGATCTGTGAATCGAACCGTCCTGCCACAGCCAGGCCAGGCGACACAGGCGAACTGACTGCTCGAAATAATTTTCAGATAATGCATTTAGCACAATTTCGGATGATGTTTCATGCGTACCTCCGGAATTAAACATGTATTTTCACTAACATATCGAGGGTAAATTAAAGTCACCACCAACTATACTCATATGAGTCGGGTACGTGTTTGAAATCAAACTCAAGTTTTCTTTGAACCTTTCAGCAACTACACTCCTGGAAATTGAAATAAGAACACCGTGAATTCATTGTCCCAGGAAGGGGAAACTTTATTGACATATTCCTGGGGTCAGATACATCACATGATCACACTGACAGAACCACAGGCACATAGACACAGGCAACAGAGCATGCGCAATGTCGGCACTAGTACAGTATATATCCACCTTTCGCAGCAATGCAGGCTGCTATTCTCCCATGGAGACGATCGTAGAGATGCTGGATGTAGTCCTGTGGAACGGCTTGCCATGCCATTTCCACCTGGCGCCTCAGTTGGACCAGCGTTCGTGCTGGACGTGCAGACCGCGTGAGACGACGCTTCATCCAGTCCCAAACATGCTCAATGGGGGACAGATCCGGAGATCTTGCTGGCCAGGGTAGTTGACTTACACCTTCTAGAGCACGTTGGGTGGCACGGGATACATGCGGACGTGCATTGTCCTGTTGGAACAGCAAGTTCCCTTGCCGGTCTAGGAATGGTAGAACGATGGGTTCGATGACGGTTTGAATGTACCGTACACTATTCAGTGTCCCCTCGACGATCACCAGTGGTGTACGGCCAGTGTAGGAGATCGCTCCCCACACCATGATCCCGGGTGTTGGCCCTGTGTGCCTCGGTCGTATGCAGTCCTGATTGTGGCGCTCACCTGCACGGCGCCAAACACGCATACGACCATCATTGGCACCAAGGCAGAAGCGACTCTCATCGCTGAAGACGACACGTCTCCATTCGTCCCTCCATTCACGCCTGTCGCGACACCACTGGTGGCGGGCTGCACGATGTTGGGGCGTGAGCGGAAGACGGCCTAACGGTGTGCGGGACCGTAGCCCAGCTTCATGGAGACGGTTGCGAATGGTCCTCGCCGATACCCCAGGAGCAACAGTGTCCCTAATTTGCTGGGAAGTGGCGGTGCGGTCCCCTACGGCACTGCGTAGGATCCTATGGTCTTGGCGTGCATCCGTGCGTCGCTGCGGTCCGGTCCCAGGTCGACGGGCACGTGCACCTTCCGCCGACCACTGGCGACAACATCGATGTACTGTGGAGACCTCACGCCCCACGTGTTGAGCAATTCGGCGGTTCGTCCACCCGGCCTCCCGCATGCCCACTATACGCCCTCGCTCAAAGTCCGTCAACTGCACATACGGTTCACGTCCACGCTGTCGCGGCATGCTACCAGTGTTAAAGACTGCGATGGAGCTCCGTATGCCACGGCAAACTGGCTGACACTGACGGCGGCGGTGCACAAATGCTGCGCAGGTAGCGCCATTCGACGGCCAACACCGCGGTTCCTGGTGTGTCCGCTGTGCCGTGCGTGTGATCATTGCTTGTACAGCCCTCTCGCAGTGTCCGGAGCAAGTATGGTGGGTCTGACACACCGGTGTCAATGTGTTCTTTTTTCCATTTCCAGGAGTGTATATCATCTGAATTGGAAGGTCGGCAAAAGGGTCCAATTATTATTTTATTACGGTTGCCAACAATGACCTCTGCCCATACTAACTCACAGGAACTATCTTCTTCAATTTCGCTACAAGATAAACTACTTCCAACAGCAACGATCACGGCACCGCCAACCATGTGTTCGGCCTATCCTTTCGGAACACAGTTAGGTTCTTCGCAATAATTTCGGCTGAGCTTATCTCTGGCTTTAGCCAGCTTTCAGTGTCTATAACGATTTCAGCATCAGTGCTTTCTATTAGCGCTTGAAGCTCTGGTACTTTCCAGACTCTTTCAGAGGTTGATGCCTAGTTTGCTTTGAACAGTCTTAATTGTTTTTCAACGCCTTTCCTCTGTTTATTTTTTCAGTCTTTAATTTTGCACTTTTTGAAAGTAAAAATTTCTGTGAAAGACGTCATTTTTTACAAACGTCCCCCAGATGGTGTTACTGACAAGTAATATTACTTTTGTTTTAAAAATTGCCATCTGATATTCATAAAAGAATGGCAGTTCATCAGTTACCCGGTTAGCGTATTTACAATGAGAGGTCAAAGAAACTGTGTTGTGAAAAAAAAATGGAAAGTTCCCATTTCCACGAAGTCCAAACTCAACATCAATGTCTCAGATCCTATGTTCAGCTTTTGGTGATTACTCATCTCCAAAAAAGGCTGTTTGTAATGTGTTACAGTATTTCGTCGTAGTCATCTTTCTGTCACTGATGACTTTCGTTGAGGTCGTTCAGAATCAGTTATCGTTCTGCAGAACATGGATGCTGTGTGTATAATGATAGAAGACTATCGGCATGTGACTGACCATGGTATAGATGCGTCCTTAGGCATTTCTAAGACTGCCGTACATTCGATTTTCCATGACCATTTAACTGCGAAAAGGATCTGCTCCCGATGGATTCTGCATGATTTGATGGAAGCTCGAAAACAGCTTATTGTGAACTAGTGTAAGGAAGTACTCAAAAGATCTGATCGGGAAAATGGAATGTACGTAACAGGAGACGAAACATTGATATACTGAACGTGCCAGGAAAGCAGCATCAATCAGCTGCCTGAGACCGCCAAGATGGTTTGAAAATTACAAAACTGGCTCGTTCGCGAAGCACTTCCAAGAAAACATGTCGTCACGTTCGCTTTAGAGGATTAAAGAACACTACACCTGAATGATATACAATTTGTTAGCCACAAGTTAGCGATTAAATTCGTGTCAGTATATCGACTTGTCGTTAAATCAGTTAATATCGATGGTAACGACACATCGGAGGCAAAAAATTGATATTTTACAAGTACCATATTCTACACACATCAAAAACAGTGACTGTAATTTGAGAAAAAGTTTAAGACAGAGGCATTTTATTACTTATTTTAGCGTATTTGTATATCTGTGACTTTTTTTATTCACACACTTTTTACATGAAATTTTCTTGATTTTAACGCATAAAAACCGTAACTGTTCCATTGCTTCTAAAATAAATGAATAGAGATCTCGAGATCGATTCATGGTCAGTCCTCAGATTTTTATCTGTCTCTTATCAGTTCATTAACCTCTGGCAATGCTTGTCGATGTGAAAAATGCCGAGATGCAGCGTGGTTCGGAATCCACGTCAAACTGTAGGCCACCGTGCTATAACTGGCCGCGTGAGTTGGCTCAAAAGGCGGAGGAAGGCGACGGCGTACCACCTACAAAGAACAGGTGCACGTCTAGGCTAGCAAAGCACTGCGGTGTTCAAACCGATCTTCGGATCCTTGACAGCTTTAAATTAGTAATGAGTAGTGAGCAGAGACTCAGGGCTAGCAACAAACAGTGCTGATGACAATGTTTGACGAAACCATAAATCTTTGCATCAATTAGAGTGTGACCTTCCAAAGCGCTCTCATATTCATTTCAATTCTCTAAACTTACTTTCCAGAATTCCTCTCATACGTTGGTCTTGTCTCAAATTATTACTGGTATTTATTGAACTTTTATGAACTGAAGAATTTGTCTGATGTTCTTCGATACGTGTCATACATCGATCTGATACTGTAAATATTTACAGAATCTTCGTTTTGTTAAGTTTATTTGAGACTATGTGTGAAAAACGGAGATAACTTGCGTGAAATACTCAGTAAAAAAAATATTCAAAACAAAAATGTAGAACTTCGACACATCGAGTAAATATATCAATATTTTCGATATACCGACAACGTAATATAGATATGTATTCATTGAGCTCTGTCGGTGTTTCCAATGAAGTTTAGTTGATGGAGTCATAAGCTTCCACAAATGCATAGATATTATAAAAATGTACACTGATGAGACCAACATCATGCCCATCTGCTTAATAGCTCGTTTGTCGGCCTTTGGAAGGAAATACATCATTGACTATGTGTATCAGGGATTCGACTAATAGTTGGTAGGTTTGTGGAGGTATGCGCCATCAGATGTCAATTCGTGTAACGGACCGCTAATTAGATGGGTAGATCACATAACTAATAAGGAGGTATTGAATAGAATTGGGGAGAAGAGGTGTTTGTGGCACAACTTGACTAGAAGAAGGGATCGGTTGGTAGGACATGTTCTGAGGCATCAAGGGATCACCAATTTAGTATTGGAGGGCAGCGTGGAGGGTAAAAATCGTAGAGGGAGACCAAGAGATGAATACACTAAGCAGTTTCAGAAGGATGTAGGCTGCAGTACGTACTGGGAGATGAAGCAGCTTGCATAGGATAGAGTAGCATGGAGAGCTGCATCAAACGAGTCTTAGGTCTGAAGACCACAACAACAACAACAATTTGCGTACGCGGTGATGGCGCCCGACAGCGACACAGATGGGTTCCGTAGGATTTACATCAGGCGAATTCGGTCGTCGGGAGGTCGCAGTTATACTGCTGAAAGATGACATCGTCATCGGGGAAGACATCAAACGTGAAGGGATGATGGTGGTTCGCAGCTGCCAGCGTGTCAGTTAAAACAGGCAAGAGTTGTACCTTTGCTGAAGGAAGGTAATGCCGTAGACATAGATCACCGGCCTATTTCCCTGCTGTCAGCATTCTCAAAAATAATAGAAGCAATTATGAAAGACAGATTAATGAATTACCTGAATAAATACAATCTTTTAAGCGAATCACAGTTTCGTTTTCGAAGTGGCAAAAATACTGAGTCAGCCATAGTAGAATTCACAAAAGTTGTACTTGATGCTCTTGATAAAGATGAGTGTGTCACATGCATATTTTTGGATCTTTCTAAGGGGTTTGATACAGTCGATCACAAGATTCTATTAAATACGAGGGCTATCCACAAAGTACATTACGTTTTGGAATTAAAAATAAAGTATTGGAAATTTTTTTATTATATACAGATAAAACCCACACTTAAATACTACTTTTCTACATAGTTGCCATTTAAATTAAGGCACTTATCGTAGCGATGGACGAGCTTGGAAATTCCTTCGTCGTAAAATTCGGCCGCCTGCGCCTTCAACCACGTGGTTACCTCTTCTTTTGGGACAGAAAAGGTGTGATTTTTGTGGACTTCCTGGAAAGAGGCACTACAATAAACTCTCAAAGGTATTGCCAAGCTCTGCACAACCTCAGAAGAGCAATACAAAACAAGAGCAGGGGAAAGTTGGGCTCAAAGATATTGCAGATTCACGACAACGCCCGGGCCCACACGGCAAATGCCACTCGTGACGTTCTCGAATCTTTTAAGTGGGAGTTGTTTCCTCATCCGCCGTACAGTCCCGACCTGGCACCGAGCGACTTCCACTTATTCCCAGCAATGAAGAAGTTGTTGGCTATGCAGCGTTTTGATGACGACGCACAGCTTCAAGAAGAGGTAACCACGTGGTTGAAGGCGCAGGCGTCCGAATTTTACGACGAAGGAATTTCCAAGCTCGTCCATCGCTACGATAAGTGCCTTAATTTAAGTGGCAACTATGTAGAAAAGTAGTATTTAAGTGTGGCTTTCATCTGTAAATAATAAAAAATTCCAATACTTTATTTATTTTTAATTCCAAAACGTAATAAACTTTGTGGATAGCCCTCGTAAATTAGAAACGTTAGGAATAAGAGGGGTAACTAATGACTGGTCTCGATCATACTTAACAGATCTGGTACAAAGAGTAGAGATAACACATACTTCAAATAGATCTAAACATTTAGTAAAACACTTATCAGAACCAAAATACACTAGTATAGGGGTTCCACAAGGTAGCATATTAGGACCAATACTGTTCCTGATATACATCAATGACTTTCCCAGCAGTGTTACTCATGCTGAAAACATCCTCTTCGCTGATGTGAAGATCTGTTCAGAACACTGGGGATTTTAACTGCTCCATGTGAACACATTTACCAGTCAGTTGTTCGGATTAAAAATAACATTGCAATTACTGGACAAACAGCTCTGTCCATGACCATGCAACAAGACATAGACTCAACTTACATATAACAAAAAAAAATAAACATAAAACTCAAAACAGCATTTTCTACCAAGGAATAAAACTGTACAGTAAATTACCAAAAGAGATTAAACAAATTGCAAAAATACACTTATTTAAAAAGGCAGCTAAAAAGTAGTTGTTATGCAATACATTTTATACATTAAAGGATTACTTAGCTAAAACAGAGTAGGGGTTTGATAAAAAATGTTATACAAATAAATAATTATAATAATGATTATAAAATAGCCAACATTCCACATAACACCTTTATGTTTTTTTCCTTCCTGTTTTTTCCTTTCTGGAAATACTTACCCCCAAGCTATGCATGGCACAATACTAAAACCTCTTCCTATTTCTGAGCTCAGCGTCTCATTCATTATTGTGAGGGATGCTGACTCAGTTTTTCAGGATAGCAAATGGGAAGTTGTGGTACAGAAAATGGCACAGAGATCACCTGTGTGTGTGTGTGTGTGTGTGTGTGTGTGTGTGTGTGTGTGTGTGTGTGTGTAGTGAGTGAAGTGTTATGAAACAATGTGTGTGTAGTGTGTGCAGTGACTGATAGTGAGATATGAGTGAACAATGTGACATTATATTACTTTATAAGTTATTTGTAAAAAAAGTATTTTATACCAGGAGTAAATCTAATGATTGTCTCTAACTTGAAGTCTGTAAATATATGTGTGCATGAATTAGCTTATTTTAAATTGATCTAAATTTGTAAATACTTTGACATGTCCTATATCCTTGTATAAAGAGATCTACGGATGAATAAAGCTACTACCACTACTATTTCTACTACTACTACTACTACTACAGGTGCCGTACAAGCGCAGGAGAATCTCTCCCTCAGCACAATGCTGCTCCCACCAGTCTGGTTCCGTGGCCCGCTGCTCGTTTCGACCCGCCGTTCATCTCGATGACGACGTGCGTAAAGACGGCCATCGAGCTAGTGTAGCGAAAATGTGATTCACCCGAAGAGCCGACACGTTTCCAATGACGGACGGTTGAATGCCGATGGTTCCATGCCCACTGCAGTTGCAATTCGCGATATCGTTGGGTCAACATGTGAACACGTAGGAGTGGTCTGCTGTGGAGCTCCATGTTCAACGATGTACGATGAACGGTGTGAGCGTGTGGGTGCTATTCTGTCATTCTGCGCAACGGATTAATCTGAGATGTACCCTTTACCCTGTGGCTCCTGCAAGATGCAATTTCCACCCCCACACTACTACAGAAGTCAGACAGACGCTCCTAACGTTCTAAAGAGAAATGCCTGAAAAACTTTCAGCAATAAATATCTTCTGGAGTCGTCCGCTGTAAGGAAATGACACAAAAATTCACAAAATTTCTTATGTAACTGGTGGGATACTTGGGTACTGGAGTAGTGCTAGTTAGTGTAAGAAAAACACGAAACTAACGAAAATTATTATTTATTTTGCAAAAATTCAAAGATATCACAATGGCACTTTTAGTTATGAACTGAACAAATTATTTCCGCGTTCTTTTTGGAATGTGAAGTTACCTCTTAAGGATAGGATTCGGTAATGAAATTTCTATACAACGTTTAAGATTGTTATTGACCTGGAAGAATGGCTGAGAGCTGCGACTACTCAACTTGAATAATTATCCGTTAAAATGTTGCTAGGTACGGTCGAGACTGTCGCGTGTGAAATGCAGTGAAGTGTACTGTTGTGGAGGAAATATGGGGCTCGCAAGAGCTGTAGCGCACAATACCGTAAGCTGCGATGACTGCTGTCTGCGCCGCTCGCTGCTGACAAATAAGATAACTCTCGTTCTATCTGGATTGACCTTTGCCAATCAAACTCTCCCTACGCTTTGATGAAGTCAAGGACTCCTATTCGCCCCTAGTCTAACTATTGGCGTGGTACACCGGTCAGATAACCAGTTCACTGCGATGACACTCAAAAATTCGCTAGCAAGCGTTTAACTATATCTCTGTCTGTTCACACCGCACAATAAGTGTGGCGGCCAACACAGTGAACAACGCTTAATCGCAAGGACTCAATATAGAGTCGCACTCTGATTCGCTGTCGACAGAGGTGCTCTCCCAGTGAAGTACTGAGGAGAGACTTGTTCCTCGCTCTTTGAGTAGACGTACGAGCACACAAGCTCTCGTTACGTGTTCTCGCTCCAAGAGCGACAACGGAACGGCCCCTCTCCAAGCCAGACATGAACGGGTATATCTTTTGGTCTCTTCCATTACTCCTTCAGCTCAAGGGATCAGGATTATCGTCTGCCAATCAGCATTGTTCTTCTAAAACGGGAGAATGACGTTTCGTTTAAGGCGACCAATCCGGAAATTTGTAGCATTGGCGTTTGGCGTTTGCTGTCTTCCTGTGAAAACCTCTGAAACTGCATGCTATGTTTGTAAAGAATGCGTAGGCTGGGCGTTCCCATACAATGTAGGGGAATTTGCTTTTGAGCCGAACATGGGGCCGTTCTCCCCTTTCACTCAGGCAAATGCTGTCCGCTCCACGGGCAGTCGCCGTCCGACGTAGATAGACTGAATCGTCCTCTGAAGGGTCCGCCCTCTCGGCGTGCGGTCCGCCTCTCCCAAACTAAAAGCTCTTGTGACCATTGTGTCTTGAATGTGTGTGTGTACGCCAGCCTTGTGTATCTCAAACCCGGTGCGCACTTGTTATTTGTGTATCGGTTACATGAATTCATACAACATTGACTTTATCTTATCGAGTTTGGGTTCAAATGAAGCGTCTTGATGTGCAGAATATGATTGTGAGGGCGGAATATGTAAGCAATTAAGGTCAGGAGACCACGACGTCTTACAACGGTGTGCTCCGAAACGCTTGTGCTCTTTCAGTGGAGATGCCATAGATCACCATCTACCCTACTTTCAGAGCAGACAGGTCTCCAAACCCCACGTTCTGTGAAGAGTCGTGGACGTCCAACCATTTAGTGCCTAATGGTAACTTCACTGTCCTTCTGTCCATAGATGCTCACAACAGTAGCACGTCAACATTCGACCAGCTTCGCCGTTTTCGAGATGCTCGTTCATATGCACTGCGTAATTATAATCTGCCCTTTGTCAAAGTCGCTTATCTCAAGGGATTTCACCTTTTGCAGCCCGATCTTCGGTAGGATGGTCCCCTTTCCGTGTCTGCTCCGCTTACACGCTTTCGTTAGCGCGCGTGTCACGTGCCCACACGCCACCAAGCGGTATCCGACGTCGCGGTGGGCAGTGGTCATGTTTTGGCTTCTCAGTGTGTGTATGATGTAGGCATGTATGTTCCACATATCCTCATAAACCACTGGGCCGGTATCAAGCAAACTTTGTACACGTATCATTTACTGTCTAGAAAGAATCATTGTGGTGGTAAGAAGGACTTAACTATCAAAGGGGTGGTGGTGGGGGTGAAACTCTTATGTAGCCCAAGACGTGCCAATACCGAGACTTTATTCACCCACTATTTGACAACGAGACCAATTACTGACTTTCAACAAACTGTACACATAATTTCAAACCGATGAAAGGGTCCTGTAGCCACCTTTCATTAGTCCAGTAGCCCATTTTCACTAGTATTTCTCTTTCCTTCCTTGTTTCTCTTTTCTCATAATTATCATAGTGGTGTGATTGAATGAATGTGGTTGTGTGTCACGTTGCTAGACGATGGCGTAGTCTGCTGCAGAAAGTCTGCGATAGTCGTACAGATTCAGCAGCAGTTGTACAGAATAGCCAACTCTCGTAGTGGTCAACTAGGCAAAGAGGTTTGCGCTACTTGTGAGAAATCCACCTGCGTTAGGTTGGTGGCAGAAATGGCATCTTTGGGTTTTCCGAGCCACGCGGAGCGTGGAAGAGGCTGGAGAGGAAAAAGGGTGGAGTCTGCCACCGGTACGGGAAGCATCCACAGCTGTGCTCCAGTCGAAGAAGGGTGAGCTAGACTGACCGCGTGGCGCTTTGTTACTTGGTGAGGGGAGAGCTGTTAGCTTTTGGTCTCGCTTTTCAACTCTGAAAGATTGTGTTGCCTTGTCGCAGCGAGGAATGCAAAACTTTGGCAGATTTTTGTTTTAGTAAATTTCTATAGCAGACTTGGATCCACCAGAAGAGCGTCACACAAAGGTGTCGATAAGAAGTGAGCACTAGCTTCTGTATGAATGTCTGTTTGCTTTCAGCTGTGCCTGTATAAGCTTTCATTTTTCTAAATATTAATAGCTTCTCCTTCTCGTAAATTTTCCTTGCTTTATGTATCTTTCGTCCGTGGGCAGCCGACCATGTGGTTGAACATTAAAGTGTTGTTGGGCTACCGTCATCACTAACTGTCCGGTCTCATGTTTGTTTTAACCCTTTGTTTCCAGCATAAGAAAAAATTTGCTTTTTAACATTTTCTTTGCAGAATTTATGCTATTGTGGCCTCAAATGACGGTAGGATTTTTTGTAAAATTTTATTTTATTTTTCACATCTTTTTTCTCACCTGGTACTCAGAAGTACCGTCAGACTCCATGGACGAATCACAACATTCGCAGAAAAATGCTCCAATTTTTATAACTTGTACTTTATTCCATATAAATATTAAATATTTTTACATTTGAAAATTAATTTACAGAAATATATTTCTGAATTTCTTTTAAATTTCGCATAAATTTATTCTAGAGCAACTTCACAATACATAGTAACTTAGCTATACATTTTGGACAGTATATACATATCACATATTTAGTGATACCTCATGAAATTGTAGGAAACAGTTCTTTTTCTTATTGCAGCACAAATACACTTTACATGTACTACATTGTGAATGTGGTCTCGACTGAATTTTATTTTTCGCACACATTTCGCATCGTCCTCTTTTACAACTGAACACTACAAAATGGTTTCCTCGGTTGCCAAGACGTACATCCTTCGGAAGAGAAAAGTTATCCTTCCTTCTCTTTGGGGGAGTTATTTCATCTTTACCAGAGTTTCTCTTTTTGAGATTTGGCACTTGCTGTTCATTCATTAGCCCTGGTGCCACAGCACGCCTGAACTCCAGCAGTGGGAGTGCCCCATGTAAATAACTGAAAATGACGTAAGCATTGACAAAAGCAGTTTCTATTGCTCCCCAGAAGAGACGGTGCCACCATTTCTTTGATCGCTTGTCAAGACCATAAGTTGAACGTAATCTGTCTGCATGATCCACACCACCCATGTTTTTATTGTAATCACATACAATAACTGGACATGGTATAGTCATACTAGTTCCATCTTTCTGTTTTCTTGTCTCTACGCTCTGTTCAGTGCCATGGAAGTTTGACGCAAAATTCACTACTTTATTTTCCTTCCATTGAAATACTGTTATGTCTAAAGATGACTTTCTGTGATTGGATTTAGACATTTTTCTTTAGGTAAATTCCCTGGCAAACCTATCCTGTTTGTTCTAATTGTTCCACAGGCAAATGTATTTACCGATTTCTGTATGAGAAAAAGTGGACAGAACAACTAGTGAGAGGTGACGCATTGTTGCTACAATAAAGTGTTCGCACAACCTGACGGTACTAAGAAGTCCGCCTTATATTTTCCACTTTATCTCATTCACTTGTAACGTAATGCTTCAAAGAAAATGGTTCAAATGGCTCTGAGCACTATGGGACTTAACTGCTGAGGTCATTAGTCCCCTAGAACTTAGAACTAGTTAAACCTAACTAACCTAAGGACATCACAAACATCCACGCCCGAGGCAGGATTCGAACCTGCGACCGTAGCGGTCTTGCGGTTCCAGACTGCAGCGCCTTTAACCGCACGGTCACTTCGGCCGGCCGTAATGCTTCAAACTATTATAAAAAAACAAAGAAGGTAAGTACGTACAATGGAAAACTCAACGAAAGTTTCAATAAATTGCGCACAAATTCAGGCAACTCCATGGAAACAAGCACATACAATCTTATGTTTTCACAGCAGCGCGCGAAAAACAATTTCAAGCTCTGATCGCCAGAGATGTCTATGTATTGCACAATAACATCTATGAAACAGGAGAGCAGAGTTACTGTTACGTACCGACAGGCTCTCAGATCACGAAACTGCTCCACGAGAAAGTAATGAGAGTCAAAACTTACTGGTACTTTTAAGTACCGTCAGGCAACAAAGGGTTAAAGAACGTTAACTTTTCATGATTGTGTGATGTGATATTGTTGCAACTTGGCCACGATACCTATAAATTGCGTCTCCACAAACCACGTGGGCACGCGGGTGTACTGCGAGCTATTGCGATCAGTTATCAGGCAACAGCAGTTGTATGATTGTAGATTATAGCGGTGAACGTATCGACGCTTTACTTTAATGTTTTAGGAATTAATGTTATCAGGAATTTTGTACATGCCTCTTATCTTAGGAATAAATGATTTTATCTACAATTTTCTCTTGTGTTCCGAGATTACGTTTTTGCAGCTAAGCCACTCACCTCGTAGCTTTCCCGGTAGCACATCCAACGCGTTTCCCTACCCACAGGTCCAGTGATTAGTCTCCCCTTGTATTTTATAACAAATGCTTTAGATTAAGTCTTATTTTCAAGTGTATTGATGGGAGCTGATCTTATGCAGTGTTCATGCACTTTCCATTTTATTTTGAATGTTTGGCTGCAGTGAACAGCGCACGGGCAATACTGTTAATTATATCGTATCCGCTATCAGCGACATCACAACGCATGCGTTTTTGTGAGTTTTTGGTTTGTGATCAAATTAATTTATTTTCCGACTCGACCAAACCTTCGATTAGTTGTATGGTTAGAGTCGGTGGCGACCTTAATCTTCTCACGTTAACTTGTAACCTCCCCGCAAGAAATTAGAAGTGTCAATGATCACAAAAAAATGTACCAAATGTTGTCTTCCCACAAAAGTGAATAATAAAATGACCCAAGCGTAACCTCCATGCAAAATTAAAGAATAATAATGGCGCAAATGTAAACTCCACACAAAAGTTAAAGAATGAAGATTGCTCATTAAACCCACAATAATGTTAATTAAATAATCAACCATGAACTGAATGTAACATCTGAACAGAAATAATTAAACCTGATAAATCTTATAAGAGCAGCAACGCTGACCTTCGGCCCTGTGAAATAATTAAACCTGATAAATTGTTACCTCAGTAAAACTGCGTTTATATCTGCTCTTATTTTTCGGCACAGCTCCGTGCAATGCTGGCCTACATTTAATTTTGATTCTTGGAGGGAATGCATAGGAAATATTCTTTAAATTGAAATGAATCTTTTTCTTTAAAAAGTGGAAAAATTCTTTATGTTGAAATGATTACTTTTCTTTAAAAGATTTACTTTATAAAAAAAAATATTATTGGGGCATTTCTTGAACAGATTAATTACAATTAACACACGTTATTAGCTGAGCGCAATGCTGCTTCATTACCTTCAATAATAATACACATCGTCCACTACAATCCTGACCAGATTCGGGATAACAGTACGCCGTCGACGCATGCCGACGCGCGCTCACTACAACCGTCCACTCGTTACAACTACTGCCGACCGACTACTACTGCAGACAGAGTGCTACTCACAACAGCAACACTCGCGCGGTCAAGCGCTGACTAGCCACGATAAATAACTCTCTGGTCAGAGATTCTGTCATGCCTCGCCATCGCTGGTAATGAATACATATGAAACGTACGCGTTTCAAACTTCACAAGCAAGAAGTATTTACATCCCAAATAATAACGTAATAACCCGTAGAAACAGGTTAGTTACACATGGCGACCCTGACTTATTCTCGCTGACGCCTCCTACAGAATGAGAAAAGGATAAAAGTTTATCGCTTATTACATTTTCGGTGTTAATGCAGTAATACTGCTACATAAGGCATCGAGTTCCAGCTTGTCACTTCTTTACTACTGACGGTATTCGCGACATGATTTACTACTGACGGTATTCGCGACATGATTTCCAGAAAGCGTTCAGATACTGTATACCACTGAATGTACCTACAGAGCTATACAGGGTGTTACAAAAAGGTACGGCCAAACTTTCAGGAAACAATCCTCACACACAAATAAAGAAAAGATGTTATGTGGACATGTGTCCGGAAACGCTTAATTTCCATGTTAGAACTCATTTTAGTTTCGTCAGTATGTACTGTACTTCCTCGATTCACCGCCATGATTTCATACAGGATACTCTACCTGTGCTGCTAGAACATGTGCCTTTACAAGTACGACACAACACGTGGTTCATGCGCGATGGAGCTCCTGCACATTTCAGTCGAAGTGTTCGTACGCTTCTCAACAACAGATTCGGTGACCGATGGATTGGTAGAGGCGGACCAATTCCATGGCCTCCACGCTCTCCTGACCTCAACCCTCTTGACTTTCATTTATGGGGGCATTTGAAAGCTCTTGTCTACGCAACCCCGGTACCAAATGTAGAGACTCTTCGTGCTCGTATTGTGGACGGCTGTGATACAATACGCCATTCTCCAGGGCTGCATCAGCGCATCAGGGATTCCATGCGACGGGGGGTGGATGCATGTATACTCACTAATGGAGGACATTTTGAACATTTCCTGTAACAAAGTGTTTGGAGTCACGCTGGTACGTTCTGTTGCTGTGTGTTTCCATTCCATGATTAATGTGATTTGAAGAGAAGTAATAAAATGAGCTCTAACATGGAAAGTAAGCGTTTCTGGACACATGTCCACATCACATATTTTCTTTCTTTGTGTGTGAGGAATGTTTCCTGAAAGTTTGGCCATACCTTTTTGTAACACCCTGTATAATTCTATGACACATAGTTCAAGTGATATGACATCATAAACCCTGAGACGCCACATCATACATGAAGTTTGAATTTATTACATCTTTGCTACTAAATCTATTTGCAAAACGTTTTGCTGAAAGTATCCACATGCTGTTGTTGTGGTCTTCATTCCAGAGACTGGTTTGATGCAGCTCTCCATGCTACTTTATCCTGTGCAAGGTTATTCATCTCCCAGTACCTACTGCAACCTACATCCTTCTGAATCAATGACGCTCATTTTACCTAAAAAATTATATTATTGGACAAGATATGATGATATAAACATTGAGATGCGTGAGAACGAAACCGTAGGGCGAAATTCGCTAGAGATGCGGGTGAAATACATGTACAAATATGTGCAAAATATGTTAAATATATGTTACTTGTGTGTATGTGGACAAAAGCATGGATAAAAAACTACTCCTAGTCGATTTCAACCTAACTTGGTACACATACAAGCTACAATATGGAAAGAAATACCATCAAGGGCAGCTAAAAATCAGCAACCTCATATTGAGATGAGATGGTAATGTGGAGAGTTAATGAGGGGGGCAAGAGGAAGAGGTCAGGCAGAAGGAGGAGATGGAGACATGTATGAGGGAGGAAGAGAAGGACAGAGAAATGGAGGGGGATTGAAAGGTTAAAGGGAGGAAGAGGAGATGATGGAAAGAGGAAGATTTGGACAGAAAGAGAGGGGGGGAGGGGTACATGTACTGAGAGAGGAGGACAGAGATGGTGAAGAGGAAATGGACAGCCAAAGGGAGAGAGAGAGAGGATGGAGGAGGATGATGGAGAAAGGAGGAGAAGGAGATTGAGAGAGAGATGGGAGGGGCTGATGGACAGAGAGAGAGGAGGGGGAGAGGTGGATCCAGTAGGAGGAGATGGACTTATAGGTGGGGAGTAGATGGACTTAGGAGAAAGGGACAGGTAGATAGGTAGATAGAGAGGGAAGTAGCAGATGGGTAGAGAGAGAGGCAGGAAGTGATGGAGAGAGAGTGTGGTGTGTGAAGGAGGTCGACAAGAGAGGGCGGAGCATGAGTTGGATGCAGAGGAGGAAATGGATAGAGAAGGGGGGGGGGGAGATGGACAGAGGGGGCAGAAGGATATAGACAAAGAAAGTGACAGTGAGAGAGGGTAAGAGGAGATGGAATGAGACAGGGGAAGAGGACATTGACAGAGACTGGGAGTTGGGGGAGATCGACAGGGATTTGGGGGGGGGGGGGGGAAGGAGGTGAACAGGCAGGGGGATGAAGGACACAAAGAGGGGAAGGAGAAGATGGACTAAGAGAGTATACCCCGGTGAAGCCAGGTAGTCAACTGGCTTTTTTCCAAATCTTTATTTTTATCGACTTTAGGCTACTATGTTTATCTTGTTTTACTGCAGTAATGTACTCATTAGGAGGATATCGTTAAACTGTATAAGAATATTATACGCATTATGTGGTTTGTGGATGAGTTTAGTAAAGCAGAAAAAAATTGGCTAAAATGCACAATGCAAATATTCTTATGCATTGTTGGAGTGGGCGAGATGGTGCTGGCGACTATAATATTGAAGCCATACAAGTGCAGCCCTCTGTGACGGTGGGTGTGAAGGCCAAAAACGGTACTGTCGATAAAACATTTCTTTTAAAAATTATTTGCAGCTGGTTGCCTTCTGCATCAACAATCCTCAGTCGATCTTACTTCCTCGAAACAAAGATAGTTCAATTACATCGATTATAGGTGCGATATTTAATCGTGACAAAGGCAGTTGGAACACAGCATGTCAAACAGCTGTTTCTTTGCCGGAGACCAATATGAAGTCTGTGTCTCACTGACTGCGCTCACCCCATTAATCACACAACGACTTCTTATTGTTCCCTTACACTGATTTTCATCACCAGGAGAAGCTTAAGAAATCGGTCCAAAAGCCTGTTTCTGAGGTATTAACATTGCAAAAGCAAATAGTTTTCCGAATTGCTTCGAACGCATGCAAAATGTACAAATTTTAAAGGTGAATGTTTTCGAAATAAGTAAAAACCATTTGTAGCATAAAAATAGGTGATTGTTTTTCTGAAAACTTGCGGGGCAGCACTATCATAGCACATCCTGTGCTAGACACCCCTCTAGGTCCCCTTGCCGACTAATCACAACAGAGAGACGCCAGCCGATTGCCGGAATACTCGCCGCGCGCATTTGAGACGGCGCGCGCCCTCCTTTCTCCGGCATCCAGGGATTGCGCATTCAGCGCGCGTGGGGCCATTTGAGGCTGGCAGTAGCAGCAGAGAGACCGACAAGGCAGGCGTGAGAGGCGGCGAAGAGGCAGCGGCGCATGCGCACAAGCCAAGGCCGCCGGCCAGGTTTTGCTGCGCGTCGCTCTCCGCTTCTGCTCGGCCTCAACACGCTTTGTCGCCGCGCCGCCCTGCCTGCATCTTTAACTGTCTCTCTGCAGAACACTATCCGTTCCGTCATCTACATCTACATGGATACTCTGAAAATCACATTTAAGTGCCCGGCAGAGGGATCTTCGACCACCTACACAACTCCCTGTTATTCCAGTCTCGTATAGCGCGCGGAAAGAATGAACACCTATATCTTTCCGTACGAGCTCTGATTTCTCTTATTTCATCTTGATGATCGTTTCTCCCTATGTAGGTCGGTGTCAACAAAATATTTTCGCATTCGCAGGAGAAAGTTGGTGATTGGAATTTCGTGAGAAGATTCCGCAGCAAAGAAAAACGCCTTTGTTTTAATGATGTCCAGCTCAAATCCTGTATTATTTTTGTGACACTTTCTCCCATATTTTGCGATAATACAAAACGTGCTGCCTTTCTTTGAACTTTTCGATGTAGTCCGTCAGTCCTATGTGGTAAGCATCCCACGCCGCGCAGCAGTATTCTAAAAGAGGACAAGCCTAGAGTAGACAGTCTCCTTAGTAGGTCTGTTACATTTTCTATGTGTCCTGCCAATGAAACGCAGTCTTTGGTTAGCTTTCCCCACAACATTTTCTATGTGTTCCTTCCAATTTAAGTTGTTCGTAATTTTAATACCTACGTTATGAAACGTCCCCTTCGAAAAATTTATGAATTACTGTGCTGATAAATCCCTTACGTTATTTGATTTTCAAACAGCTGAGCAAAACTGAACGTACTCAGACATTTCTCTCTTTACTTATTCTGATCATCACTATACTGACACACAATATTTTTAGCAATCTGACTTTCAATAATCTCTACAAAAGAATAGCCCTGACTAACAATAACCTATACCTTTAATGAATCACTTACCTCACAAAAATCTTCGTTACTCGAACTACTGCTATACAGCGAGCGCCAATACTGCCAGCTAAATAAAAGATTCTAACTACTGAAGGCACTAACTACTAATAGGCATAGTTAGCAAATGAAAGATTTTGATAGAGAACAAACAAAGTATTTACCTCAATAGTGTGCAAAAGTCATTATATATATATATATATATATATATAAATATATATATATATATATATCAGTTCATGACATCCAGTCTTACAAATTTACTCTCTCTGATGGACACACGTCCAGATCATCCGCTCTCAAAACTCCGCCATCTCTCTCCCCACATCCACCACTGCTGGCGGCTCACCTCCAACTGCGCAACGCTACGCGCTGTTCACATCCAACTGCCCAATACTACAATAGCAAATTCCAACAATGCCAACCAGCCACACACTGCACACAGGACAGCCAGTGATTTTCATACAGAGCGCTACGTGGCGTTATCAATATAAATACCTAAACAGCCTACTTACGACATATTTAGTTGAATTTACGGCTTCTAGATTAGACTGATTTATCGTGCAACCCAAGTTTAACGAGTTCCTTTTAGCACTCATGTGGGTGACCTCACACTTTTCGTTATTTAGGGTCAACTGCCACTTTTCGCAACATTCAGATATCTTTTCTAAGTCGTTTTGCAGTTTGTTTCGGTCTTCTGATGACTTTATTAGTCGTTAAACGACAGCTTCATCCGAAAATAACCGAAGACAGCTGCTCAGTTGTCTCCAAAATCTTTTATATAGATAAGGAACAGCAAAGGGCCTATAACACTACGTTGGGGAACGCTAGAAATCACTTCTGTTTTACTCGATTACTTTGCGTCAATTACTACGAACTGTGACCTCTCTGACAGGAAATCACAAATCCAGTCACATAACTGAGACGATATTTCATAAGCACGCAATTTTACTACGAGTGTGGTTCAGCGTCAATCTGAAATCCCTTGTTAATAGCACTCAACACTTCATGTGAATAAAGAGCTAGTTGTGTTTCACAGGAACGATGTTTCCTAAACCCATGTTGACTGTGTGTCAATAGACCGTTTTCTTCTAGGTAATTCATAATGTTCGAACACTATATATTCTAAAATCCTGCTGCATATCGACGATAACGATATGGGCCTGTAATTTAGTGGATTACTCCTTCTACCAACTGATCTTCCAACTCCTTCAGTCTCTTACAGAACTGCACTGTCATCAGCAAAACGTAAATTTATTTTTTTCTTTCTGACCTTAATTCCTGTTCCAAACATTCTGTTGATTTTCTTTTATGCTTGCCCAGTGTACCGATTGAGTAATAATGTGGATTCCCTACAATTCTGGGTCCCTCCCATTTTAACCACAGCTTAACTTTCACGTCCTTCGACAATTATAACTGCAGTATTGTTACTCCACAGGCCACAGTTAACCGTATTTTACGATTATAAGACGCACTTTTTTCTTCGGAAGACTGCCTCCAAAATTCAGATGCGTCTTACTTTCGAAATTAACATAAAAATGTCCAGCGTTTGATTTAAAATTCCCGACAGTCCAAAAAATGATCATATACTCGATGCCGCAGGAAAACTCTCTCTTATCTAGCAACACTGGATTCAACTGGCAGCAGATGGGCTGTGGGGATGTACAGGCTTTCTAACACAGTCTCCATCCCGGTCCGCCAACACAAACCCAGAACACTGTTTAGCGTATGATGCGTCATTGAAATGTACAGTGCCAGTGAAATTAAATAGAAAGTGATATGTGTTATCGCTAACAGTACAATATCTTTGTTGGTAGCTAGTTTCGTAATTGAAAAAAATGAAAATGAAAAGCAGAAAAGTGGAAGGAGTATATAGAGGGTCTATACAAAGGCGAAATGGAAGAAGATGTAGATGAAGATGAAAGGGGAGATACGATACTGCGTGAAGAGTTTGACAGAGCACTGAAAGACCTGTCGAAACAAGGCCCCAGGAGTAGACAACATTCCATTAGAACTACTGATAGCCTTGGGAGAGCCAGTCCTGACAAAACTCTACCTTCTGATGAGCAAAAAGTATGAGACAGGCGAAATACCCTCAGACTTCAAGAAGAATGTAATAATTCCAATCTCAAAAAAAGCAGGTGTTGACAGATGTGAAAATTACCGAACTATCAGTTTAATAAGTCACGACTGCAAAATACTAACGCGAAATCTTTACAGACGAATGGAAAAAATGGTAGAAGTCGACCTCAGGGAAGATCAGTTTGGATTCCGTAGAAATATTGGAACACGTGAGGCAATGCTGACCTTACGACTTATCTTAGAAGAAAGATTAAGGAAAGGCAAACCTACGTTTCTAGCATTTGTAGACTTAGAGAAAGCTTTGACAATGTTGATTGGAATACTCTCTTTCTATTTCTGAAGGCGGAAGGGGTAAAATACAGGGAGCAAAAGGCTATTTACAATTTGTACAGAAACAAAATGGCAGTTATAAGAGTCGAGGGGCATGAAAGGGAAGCAGTGGTTGGGAAGGGAGTGAGACAGGGTGTAGCCTCTCCCCGATGTTATTCAAGCTGTATATTGAGCAAACAATAAAGGAAACAAAAGAAAAATTCGGAGTAGGTATTAAAATCCATGGAGAAGAAATAAAAACTTTGAGGTTCGCCGATGACATTGTAATTCTGTCAGAGACAGCAAAGGACTTGGAAGAGCAGTTGAATAGAATGGACAGTGTCTTGAAAGGAGGATATAAAATGAACATCAACAAAAGCAAAATGAGGATAATGGAATGTAGTCGAGTTAACTCGGGTGATGCTGAGGGAATTAGGTTAGGGTGTAAGATGGCAAGAATATGCCCCTTACATGAAGTCATTAAAGATCATCGAACTCATGTTGAGTGAACAGTAGGACTGAACAAAAATGACTGACAAGGCACAATGCACCTTGTAGAGGGTATAGTATGGACGTATTGGAATAATTAACTTTGGGTGATGGTTTTAAAGTAATTCATGTGACATGAAAACTTTGTGGAAACGCGTCGATTTACTGGAGGCTAGTTTATCCCAAGGAAGTATTCAGAGTTGACTGCAGCTGCGCTAGGGACCGGCAAAGGGAAGCTTAGAACGGCTCAAGCTCTGAGAAAGCAGTAACGGGGCGCGGCCTCCAGCTGCCTTAAGATGAGTGACAGTGAGGGCGTGGTTGACCCCAAGCTGGTGTACCGGGAAGCAGACGGGGATCTTGTACGCCTATTGATAAATGTCCGTTGTCCCGTTTTCAGTGAAACATGCGAGAAAGCCGCGCAAAGCTATGGTGGAGCAGTCAACAGAGGCCAAAATATGCTTATTTGTGACTATAGCAACTTCACGCAGAATTTATGGTCCGCAGAATCTGAAGTAAATCAGGTGAAAAGCGACAGAATGAAACAGGCCGACCTCCGATGGGAACATAGGACCAAGGAATTTGAAGTACTCTCCTGGGAGTCAGAATTCCGGAAAAATTGGTGTTTTGTGCAGACACCTTGATTGGTGGCCTGGGAGGAGCTAAATAGCAGAAGTTGAGAGGAAGGGAAAATTTGTGGGAATTTGTTCACTTCCCAGAGCAGGCATTGGTCAGCACTGGAAAGCGACACATAATTAATGCGACTTGCGCTGAAATTGGTGTAAGTGATTTTGCTGGAGGGGAAACCGAGGCGAAGAGCAGACTGGCAGAAGTCTCCGTAGGGGTCTTCCGTTCCCAGCTTGCCTAGAGTGCGGATGTGGCGTTCTTTTCTCAGCTTGCCTGAGAAAGAGTGAGCATATGTGCAGTTTAGGACTTAGCAAATGGAAAGATTGAGCTTGGAGATGGAAAGTTATGGTTCAGCTATGTACTGAGCAAGATAGCTGGGAGTGAATAGACGAGCACTGCCTTGCAGCACCACAAGGTTGGCCAACTTCCACACAACGACACCGCCCCGCCATGCTGAATTCGGTGATATTGCGCCTGCTCCGGCTTGAGTTAGGCCACTGATCAATTTGTTGGATCACGTCGGCAAAGTTTCCACGAGGGTTTCATGGGCCCTGTATTGTAGAATTCTTCTCGCACTTCGCATTACGCCTGGGTCAGTCGACAGGAATTACTTTTGAGTTATCGTGGTTTACTCCACACAAACGCAGTTTATTACCACTGCCTGTTAGGAGAGTCATGTAATGTGATGGTTGAAGGTCGTGAGTTAAAATAAATTTCTGCTAATCGACTGCATCTGTTTTCAATCAAGTAGTTGAAATCCCAAGTCACTTTCTTAATTAATTTTATGTTCAACATTTGCATCTGGTGTTCAATAGCTGAATATAACATCAATGTGCACACCTTTTTAATCACAAGGGATCAATTCTGAATCAATTAATGACAACACTGTCACTGCAGTTCAATCAGGAGTCACAGGGGCTTATTACTTTCTTTGCGTTATCCAACATTGCGGCGGTTTTGCACTCTCTGTTGATCTGTGAGTCAATTACCTGGGGTGAACAAACGCCAAAACAAGGTAAGTGACAGGTGGGGAGTTACAAGGGAATGAGACACTTAAAGTAGTAAAGGACTTTTGCTATCTGGGGAGCAAAATAATTGATGATTGTCGAAGTAAAGAGGATATAAAATGTAGACTGGCAATGGAAGGAAAGCATTTCTGAAGAAGAGAAATTTGTTATCAAGTATAGATTTAAGTATCAGGAAGTCGTTTCTGAAAGTATTTGTATGGAGTGTAGCCATATATGGAAGTGAAACATGGACGATAAATATTTTTGGACAAGAAGAGAATAAAAGCTTTCGAAATGTGGTGCTACAGCAGAATTCTGAAGATTTGATGGGTAGATCACATAACTAATGAGGAGGTATTGAACAGAATTGGGGAGAAGAAGATTTTGTGGCACAACTTGACCAGAAGAAGGGATCGGTTAGTATGGCACGTTCTGAGGCATCAAGGGATCACCAATTTAGCATTGGAGGGCAGCGTGGAGGGTAAAAATCGTAGAGGGAGACCAAGAGATGAATACACTAAGCAAATTCAGAAGGATGTAGGTTGCAGTAGGTACTGGGAGCTGAAAAAGCTTGTACAGGATAGAGTAGCATGGAGAGCTGCATCAAACCAGTCTCAGGACTGAAGACCACAACAACAACAGCTGCTGCGCTCCGCGCGCTCTGAGCTACACTTAGGTGAGAAAAGTCATGGGATACCTCCACGTAACTTGTCTGGCCTTCCTTTTCCCGGAGTAGTGCACCAGCTTGACGTCGCGGCTTGGAATCAACATGTCGTCGGAAGTCCCATTCATAAATATTGACACATGTTACCTCCATAGCCGTCCATAATTCCGAAAGTGTTGATTGTACAGGATTTTACTCACAACTGACCACTCGTGTATGCCACATACATGTTCAATGGGATCTATGTCGGTGATATGGATGGCACAACCATTCGCGCTAATTATCCAGAATGTCCTTCAAACCGATCGCGAACAACTGTGGCCTAGTGACATGGTGCTTTCTCATCCATAAAAATTGTATCGTTGTTTGGGAACATGATGAATAGCTGCAGATGGTCTCCAAGAAGCCGAACACAACCATTTCCACTCTGTGATCGGTCCAGTTGGACCAGAGGACGCAGCACATTTCTTGTAAACACAGCCGAGACCATTATGGAGCCACCACCAGCTTGCCCAGTGCCTTGTTGACAGCTTGGATCCATGGCTTCGTGGGGCATGCACCACAATCAAACCCTACCATCAGTTCTTACCAACTGGAATCAGGACTCATCTGACCAGCCAGGACACAACCGACATGGTCACGAGCAGGGCTCCTGATAAAATCGATATTTTCCCAAAAATTATCAGTATATATCGGCCGGATCTTTCATCGACATATTGAAAGGTGGCTACACTGAGCCACAGCGCCAGAGAGTTTTGTTTCGCCGCCTCCACTGGCAGTGATGATTGAGAAGTAGCGGAGGGCAGTGCTTGTGGAGAACTCATGGTAGGCAGTGATTATTGAGAAGTAGCGGAGAGCAGTGCTTGTCGAGATGTGGTAGTAGAGTGCTTGCTGAGATGTCGTAGTGAAGAGTTCTTGTCGAGAGGTCGTAGTAAGGAGTTCTTGTTGAGATGTGGTAGTAGCGAGTCGGTGTGGAGATATTGTAATGATTAGAGTGCTTTTCATCAATATAAATGAAGGTAAAAAAATTTTTTTTTCTTTTCTCTCTCATTATTTCAGTGTCCTGAATAATGCGTCATTACAGGGTCAACAAAGCATCTGGCTTGTGTTCTTGTAGTAGAGTGTAATTCTGGTTTCCTTACGCAATTACAGTATTTCTATTTTTTTTAATTACTTCAGTATAAATGGTATTTAAAATTTCTTGTCTTATTGGAGAAGAACCGTGCCAGATGTGTACGTTGAATCACACTTCCACACACAGAACAGTTATACTTGTGTTTTGGTTTCGTAGGTTTTATAGTTGCTGGGGACTTAATTAATTAATTGTGTTAACGGGAAATTTTCATTTCATTCTTTGTTGTTGTTCTAAGCAGTCAGATTGCGTACAAAAACTAGTCAGGGCCAACCGTTTACGAGACACAGCGTAATCGGACATACAGCTACCAAAAATAAAAAATTATTTTCAAATAATATTTAATAAAGCCCCCATGCAATATCGCTTGCGACATGGCGTGATAGACACATTTTTGTTTTATATTATGTTTTTCGCAATTTTTGGCAAATATTTGAAAGTGTTCTTTTGAAATTGTAGTAGAGCATAATTTTACTTTCACTGTGCGAGGGAGTCTTCTACATTTTGAGCTTGCGATACGTCCAGTCTTTCTCTTTGACTGTGTGAAGCAAGTACAGGGGACACAAACAAGAAGTTCGATTGCAGTGGGGGTGGCAGTGTGAATGGAATACAAAGATCTTCGGTGTGAATAAATAGCATACCAGTTGCGGTTAAAAGCAATTTTTAATGCAACTAGTTTGCTACGCCTTCAGATCGGCGTTCTTCAAAAACACTTGCTGAAAGCCGGCCGTTGAGGCCGAGCGGTTCTAGCCTCTTCAGTCCAGAACCGCGTGACCGCTACAACCGCAGGTTCGAATCCTGCCTCGGGCATGTATGTTTAGGTGAGTTAGGTTTAAGTAGTTCTGAGTTCTAGGGGACCGATGACCTCAGATGTTGAGTCCCATAGTGCCCAGAGCCATTTGAATCATTCTTGAACTTGCTGAAAATGTTGAACAAAAATCTAAATGACAAGATTCGTCTTTGCGGTGGACTGAGACGTGTGAGGGGAAATTCTGACGTAATCGGCGCTCGCCGCTAGCAACAGAAACTACAACGTTTAGCTTCACCACTCAGTTTTGAAACTACAACCGTTAGGTCGCTGCTGTTTGCAGAAATGAAAAACAGGAAATCGGCATGAAATTTTCAGCACAAAACCAAACGACGAACCCATTGGACAAGTTTTATTGTACCGCTTAAGTATAGTTACCATTGTTAGCAAAGTGGTGGCCAAGCGTGAAAGTGCATCGTTTTCCTTTCGGTTGTTGCTCTAAGGGGGATAAGCAGACTACGATGTACAGAATATCTAATAATAAATCAATCCTTAAACATACAGCTCTAAAACCGGCAGTATATTTAGAATGTGCAGCGTAACTGTTATAGGCCGGTACGTCGATATTTTTTCCGTCGATATGTCGATAATTTTATTCCATATATCGAGGGCAGGTAATTATATCTTTTTAAAATATTGATACATCGCCTTCCTTATATTTTTAAAAACATAAAGTCCCAGTGACGAGCCCAGGTGAGGTGCTGCATGTGGTGGATGTGCTGTCAGCAACGCCACTTGTATTGGTTGTCTGCTGCCACAGCCCATTAGTATTGGAACAACAGGGGTATGAGCACAAAGTACCGTTATCCAAAATGGCGGCGATGACGTCATCCAAGATGGCGGCCGTGAAGTCACACACACCCTGTGATGCCATCCAAGATGGCGGCCGTGACGTCAGACACCCCCAGTGACGTCAATCAAGATGGCTGATTTTGGCGGGAAGTATGAATTTTGGTGGGAAGGAGGTCAATTGGGCTACCTCCAATAACATAACCCCCCCTCCCCCCCATAAAATGGCGGGAAGTTCAAATTCCAACATGATAATGCGTCACACCTAGGAAAATGGCGGTAAAATGGGCTTGTCTTTATCATTTAACCAGTTTCAAGCATGAGTGTTCGCCACTGGACTCCAACTGACTTAGTTCATATCGTCGCCACCACAAAGCGCCACTGTGACATCAGATCATGAGGCAAGTACCGTTATTCAAGATGGCTGCACCCAGTGTATCCACCACATGGTCTAGGTCTAGTTCCTATCGGCGCCACCAGAGGACTCTGTCATGGCCTCAGCTGATGACATTCTGAGGGTGGGATCCAATAGGAGCCCTTAATCGAGTCTCCTGTTCGACTTCAGCCAATAGGATTGAACTATCTGATGACGTCACTCTAGGAGATATAGGTTAAGCTCAGCAGCCCGGGGCCTCAGTCTTGGTCAGTCAGTCAGGGGGAGAATAAGGAGAACAACCGTGAAGCGCCAACAGCAGCAGCAGCAGTCAACCTCCAGCGCAGTGACTCAGAACAGGATCAAACGGAAAAGTAAGTATCATACTTCACATTATTCTATCTCGCTTGTTAGCCTTATTATTCTTCAAAGTTTTCGCGTATTCACTCTTATCTAATGGTTCATTGTCTTTGTTCGACAGAGTCGAGCGCCAACGTGTCTAGCCCCGCAGACGCGTCCGGACCTGCAACAGCCTCGACAGCCATCTCATCGAGACCTCTAGCAACGGAACCCGTCACGTCTGACCCAGTAGCGACGACGTAGGATCCCGTAGCCCACCTAGCCCACATGTTGGATCAGGAGAAGGAGTTGCTGCTCTCCGTCCCACTCAGCAACTTGTGTGACGAGGACGCACGACCTGCACACGACGCATCGAATGCCGCCGCTGGTGGCGTTAAACAGCAACTAGAAGGAGGTCTGTACTGGACGCCGACATCTACATCTACATCTACATACACACTCCGCAATCCACTATACGGTACGTGGCGGAGGGTACCTCGTACCACAACTAGCATCTTCTCTCCCTGTTCCACTCCCAAACAGAACGAGGGAAAAATTACTGCCTATATGCCTCTGTACGAGCCCTAATCTCTCTTATCTTTGTGGTCTTTCCGCGAAATGTAAGTTGGCGGCAGTAAAATTGAACTGTAGTCAGCCTCAAATGCTGGTTCTCTAAATTTCCTCAGTAGCGATTCCCGAAAAGAACGCCTCCTTTCCTCTAGAGACTCCCACCCGAGTTCCTGAAGCATTTCTGTAACACTCGCGTGAAGATCAAACCTACCAGTAACAAATCTGGCAGCCCGTCTCTGAGTTGCTTCTATGTCCTCCCACAATCCTACCTGATAGGGATCCCAAACGCTCGAGCAGTACTCAAGAATAGGTCGTATTAGTATTTTGTAAGCGGTCTCCTTTACAGATGAACCACATCTTCCCAAAATTCTACCAATGAACCGAAGACGACTATCCGCCTTCCCCACAACTGCCATTACATGCTTGTCCCACTTCATATCGCTCTGCAATGTTACGCCCAAATATTTAGTCGACGTGACTGTGTCAAGCGCTACACTACTAATGGAGTACTCAAACATTACAGGATTCTTTTTCCTATTCATCTGCCTTAATTATTTACATTTATCTATATTTAGAGTTAGCTACCATTCTTTAGACCAATCACAAACCCTGTCCAAGTCATCTTGTATCCTCCTACAGTCACTCAACGACGATACCTTCCCGTACACCACAGCATCATCAGCAAACAGCCGCACATTGCTATCCACCCTATCCAAAAGATCATTTATGTAGATAGAAGACAACAGCGGACCTACCACACTTCCCTGGGGCACTCCAGATGATACCCTCACCTCCCATGAACACTCGCCATCGAGGACAACGTACTGGGTTCTATTACTTAAGAAGTCTTCGAGCCACTCGCATATTTGGGAACCAATCCCATATGCTTGTACCTTAGTTAGGAGTCTGCAGTGGGGCACCGAGTCAAACGTTTTCCGGAAGTCAGGGAATATGGCATCCGTCTGATACCCTTCATCCATGGTTCGCAAGATATCATGTGAAAAAGGGCGAGTTGCGTTTCGCAGAAGCGATGCTTTCTAAAGCCGTGCTGATGCATGGACAACAACTTCTCTGTCTCAAGGAAATTCATTATATTTGAACTGAGAATATGTTCGAGAATCCTGCAACAAACCGATGTTAAGGATATTGGTCAGTAATTTTGAGGATCCGTCCTTCTACCCTTCTTATATACAGGCGTCACCTGCGCTTTTTTCCAGTCGCTCGGGGCTCTACGTTGGGCAAGAGATTCGCGATAAATGCAAGCTAAGTAAGGAGCCAATGCAGTAGAGTACTCTCTGTAAGACCGAATTGGAATCCCATAAGGACCTGGCGATTTATTTATTTTCAACCCATTCAGCTGCTTCACAACCCCAGGGATGTCTATCACTATGTCCTCCATACGGGAATCTGTACGAGACTCAAACGGCGGTATGTTTGTACGAGCTTCCTGCGTGAAATATTTCTCAGATGCTAAATTTAAAATTTCAGCTTTCGTTTTGCCCCTTCTCTGTCAAACATCCCTGCGATAGTGCACCCGCAGACTTTAGATACTGTAGATAAAAAGAATAAGTCGAGTGCAGCCACGCTTTTCACCACCACATACAATTTAACCCCCAGTGGTTCCAAACGTGTCGACATTGCTATAGAAGTGCACCATGTCAAGGGGGTCCAAGCTGTAATGGAGATTGAAAATGTATCCAAATGCATTAAAGTGCGAATTTCCGAGTTCGACTGGGATCAGATGTGCGGTGCAGAGCGCTACATCAACCAGCAAATGACCACCGAATATACACTCCTGGAAATTGAAATAAGAACACCGTGAATTCATTGTCCCAGGAAGGGGAAACTTTATTGACACATTCCTGGGGTCAGATACATCACATGATCACACTGACAGAACCACAGGCACATAGACACAGGCAACAGAGCATGCACAATGTCGGCACTAGTACAGTGTATATCCACCTTTCGCAGCAATGCAGGCTGCTATTCTCCCATGGAGACGATCGTAGAGATGCTGGATGTAGTCCTGTGGAACGGCTTGCCGTGCCATTTCCACCTGGCGCCTCAGTTGGACCAGCGTTCGTGCTGGACGTGCAGACCGCGTGAGACGACGCTTCATCCAGTCCCAAACATGCTCAATGGGGGACAGATCCGGAGATCTTGCTGCCCAGGGTAGTTGACTTACACCTTCTAGAGCACGTTGGGTGGCACGGGATACATGCGGACGTGCATTGTCCTGCTGGAACAGCAAGTTCCCTTGCCGGTCTAGGAATGGTAGAACGATGGGTTCGATGACGGTTTGGATGTACCGTGCACTATTCAGTGTCCCCTCGACGATCACCAGTGGTGTACGGCCAGTGTAGGAGATCGCTCCCCACACCATGATGCCGGGTGTTGGCCCTGTGTGCCTGGGTCGTATGCAGTCCTGATTGTGGCGCTCACCTGCACGGCGCCAAACACGCATACGACCATCATTGGCACCAAGGCAGAAGCGACTCTCATCGCTGAAGACGACACGTCTCCATTCGTCCCTCCATTCACGCCTGTCGCGACACCACTGGAGGCGGGCTACACGATGTTGGGGCGTGAGCGGAAGACGGCCTAACGGTGTGCGGGACCGTAGCCCAGCTTCATGGAGACGGTTGCGAATGGTCCTCGCCGATACCCCAGGAGCAACAGTGTCCCTAATTTGCTGGGAAGTGGCGGTGCGGTCCCCTACGGCACTGCGTAGGATCCTACGGTCTTGGCGTGCATCCGTGCGTCGCTGCGGTCCGGTCCCAGGTCGACGGGCACGTGCACCTTCCGCCGACCACTGGCGACAACATCGATGTACTGTGGAGACCTCACGCCCCACGTGTTGAGCAATTCCGCGGTACGTCCACCCGGCCTCCCGCATGCCCACTATACGCCCTCGCTCAAAGTCCGTCAACTGCACATACGGTTCACGTCCACGCTGTCGCGGCATGCTACCAGTGTTAAAGACTGCGATGGAGCTCCGTATGCCACGGCAAACTGGCTGACACTGACGGCGGCGGTGCACAAATGCTGCGCAGCTAGCGCCATTCGACGGCCAACACCGCGGTTTCTGGTGTGTCCGCTGTGCCGTGCGTGTGATCATTGCTTGTACAGCCCTCTCGCAGTGTCCGGAGCAAGTATGGTGGGTCTGACACACCGGTGTCAATGTGTTCTTTTTTCCATTTCCAGGAGTGTAACCCATGTCATTCTCACCCAGACATTTGTCTTACTGATGCTACGCTTTCTATTACTACGGTATATGATGACCTCGCCTTATGCGTGAAATCAGGTGTCAACTACGTCTACCTAAGACATCCGTCAGTTATCAAGTTATTCAATATAGACTCTGCCATACAGCTTGAGCTGGAGAGACTGAACCGTTGGTTGCCTTGCATAGAGGCGGCCTACAGTGATGTCAACTCTCTACGTGTGAGTATTATACATATTGACGATTTTGAGCAGCACCTTCGTACGCATATGACCGTTAAAGCTAAAGACTTCCATTTGAAATGCGTGTGTCAAAAACCAGAGTACTGTGAGTCACCTATTGGAGTGCCTGAACGTGCAGAATTTATTGCCAACCAAAAAGAATTATTTAGTAGATATTGTACAGATTGTAAGAGGAACGTACAGATTATGACGATACCCCAGAAACTGTACATCCAATGTACAATTTTTAAATAAATAATTTATGTCTAAACTCAACTCGTGTTTGTGTTTTATTTCATACCACTTTCCGATTATAATCAAATTTCTTTTAGCCCGCATCTCGTGGTCGTGCGGTAGCGTTCTCGCTTCCCACATCCGGGTTCCCGGGTTCGATTCCCGGCGGGGTCAGGGATTTTCTCTGCCTCGTGATGGCTGGGTGTTGTGTGCTGTCCTTAGGTTAGTTAGGTTTAAGTAGTTCTAAGTTCTAGGGGACTGATGACCATAGATGTTAAGTCCCATAGTGCTCAGAGCCATTTGAGCCAAATTTATTTTTCAATGCCATACCAGTTACTGACCTTATGATCATGCTACTCTTCAACCGTAAAATATATACTTCTGTTCTTCGTGTAGTCCATATAGCTCAATCGGTTAAGTGATTGAACTACACACAAATACTATTATTATCCTTCCAGGCGCATTTTCTATATATATGGGTCAACTACATGACTGTGCATGACTCATTTACTGTCATGGCGGGCTGGGTGAAGCATTCTCGCCACAAAGACTTTGTTGTCGGTGACTTGTCATGTGAAGATTCAAGTGAAGAGCTGAAAAAGAAGAACAAGAAGAATGGAATTATCCTTCCTGATAGTATGCGAGCAGTTATTGTAGGTCCATCGAACTGCGCGAAGATTAATGTCCTCGTGCCTCCGCTAACTCATGTAGACGGGGTGCGAATCGAACATGTCTTTGTATTCTCAAAAACACTCTTTCCACCGAAGTATCAGCTATTGCAAGAGATATTGCGCGGTGTAGATGGTGTTACATACACGACATTCAGTGAAACCGGTGATATCCCTCCACCTGAAAAAGCAAAACTAAACATAGTCTTCATATTTGACGAGTCGCCGTGGAAAACCAAGACCAAATTCGAAAATATTTCTGTTTCGGTCGTCATATGGGTGCTGACGTATTTTATCTAAGTCAAACGTATTCCAGAATCCTCAAGCCTCATTATAGCCTTCAAGCAAGACAACCCGAATTTAAAGCACATTTACTAAGCACATGTGGGAACGGACATGTCGTTCAATGATTGCTGGAACATTCACAGTATGGGTTTCTCGTTATTGATAAAACAAGAAAACCGAATGATGGTAGGTACAGGCGAAACCTTCAAGAGTTTTTGCATATATAGCAAGGTTGGTTGGTTGGTTTGGGGAAGGAGACCAGACAGCGAGGTCATCGGTCTCATCGGATTAGGGAAGGACGGGGAAGGAAGTCGGCCGTGCCCTTTGAAAGGAACCATCCCGGCATTTGCCTGAAGCGATTTAGAGAAATCACGGAAAACCTAAATCAGGATGGCCGCACGCGGGATTGAACCGTCGTCCTCCCGAATGCGAGTCCAGTGTCTAACCACTGCGCCACCTCTATAACAAGGTAAGAGGGGTTAGTACATCAGTCTACGCTACACCATGGACAAATTCGCGCGTATGTCCATCTCTCAACCCGAGAGGATGGGTGTACACAGACCCTCGCTTGTACTTGGATGCGAAAATTCAGGCTATGGCGCATAAAATCGCAGATATGCGCAGGGAACTAGAGACGTATTACCAGACTGTTCTGAGAATGGCTAAATGAGCTAGTTAATCAAGTCAGTAAGAAAATAACCGGCTTAACTGAAAAGGTCGATGTTATTTAGGGGAAAATAGATGTAGACTTCCTTGTTGATGAGAAGGGTGATCAGGACCATAGTAAGAGGAGGAAGAAAATGATTGGATATAGATAAAGAATCACGTCGCAGAGACGTCTGATTAGTACGAGGGCAGTTCAATAAGTAATGCAACACTTTTTTTTTCTCGGCCAATTTTGGTTGAAAAAACCAGAAATTTCTTGTGGAATATTTTCAAACATTCCCGCTTCGTCTCGTATAGACTTCCGACAGGTGGCAGTGGTGTACGGAGCTGTTCAAATGGCGTTGCAAACAACGGGCAGTGATCGAGTTTCTTTTGGCGGAAAACCAGGGCATCTCAGATATTCATAGGCGCTTGCAGAATGTCTACGGTGATCTGGCAGTGGACAAAAGCACGGTGAGTCGTTGGGCAAAGCGTGTGTCATCATCGCCGCAAGGTCAAGCAAGACTGTCCGATCTCCCGCGTGCGGGCCGGCCGTGCGCAGCTGTGACTCCTGCAATGGCGGAGCGTGCGAACACACTCGTTCGAGATGATCGACGGATCACCATCAAACAACTCAGTGCTTAACTTGACATCTCTGTTGGTAGTGCTGTCACAATCGTTCACCAGTTGGGATATTCAAAGGTTTGTTCCCGCTGGGTCCCTCGTTGTCTAACCGAACACAATAAAGAGCAAAGGAGAACCATCTGTGCGGAATTGCTTGCTCGTCATGTGGCTGAGGGTGACAATTTCTTGTCAAAGATTGTTACAGGCGATGAAACATGGGTTCATCACTTCGAGCCTGAAACAAAACGGCAATCAATGGATTGGCGCCACACCCACTCCCCCACCAAGAAAAAGTTTAAAGCCATACCCTCAGCCGGTAAAGTCATGGTTACAGTCTTCTGGGACGCTGAAGGGGTTATTCTGTTCGATGTCCTTCCCCATGGTCAAACGATCAACTCTGAAGTGTATTGTGCTACTCTTCAGAAATTGAAGAAACGACTTCAGCGTGTTCGTAGGCACAAAAATCTGGACGAACTTCTCCTTCTTCATGACAACGCAAGACCTCACACAAGTCTTCGCACCCGAGAGAAGCTCACAAAACGTCAGTGGACTGTTCTTCCTCATGCACCCTACAGCCCCGATCTCGCACCGTCGGATTCCCATATGTTTGGCCCAATGAAGGACGCAATCCGTGGGAGGCACTACGCGGATGACGAAGAAGTTATTGATGCAGTACGACGTTGGCTCCGACATCGACCAGTGGAATGGTACCGTGCAGGCATACAGGCCCTCATTTCAATGTGGCGTAAGGCCGTAGCATTGAATGGAGATTACGTTGAAAAATAGTGTTGTGTAGCTAAAAGATTGGGGAATAACCTGGTGTATTTCAATGCTGAATAAAACAATCCCTGTTTTAGAAAAAAAATGTGTTGCATTACTTATTGAACTGCCCTCGTATATGCCAGATTCAAGCACGTAAAGCAGTACGTGAGAAATTACGTCTTCTGAGGTTAGGGCATATGGATCGGCAGCAAATGCTAAGAGAGACCTTTAAGCCAGTTACTGAATCTCTTCGACAGCTCTCTGAAAAACAAAAACGCGTGATAACGAGGGTGTTGCCACTGATGAATTCATTATTAGTCGCGCTCCAGGTCAGGCAGAACGTTCGGCGTTAGCAGGGGAAGACCGTACATGTTGGGTACGCATCCCATCGATGATAGTTTGACAGAACACCAGGCTTAATGAATCTTATTTTCCTAAGACCCACCAAAAACCCCATAAATTATTCAGTTAATGATAAGGACACATACCGTGGAATACTGCACATGACTAGTGTACACAAGACCACGAAAAGCCTGAGCAACAGGAAATATAAAACCATTATAAAAGTAATACTTGAAGACGAAAACATCAACAACGGTGGTAGCAGCGGTGATGGTATTGACATTGGACTTAAAGCAGTGAACAATCAAATCCCACAGTATATATATTATGACGACCCTAACGAACTAATAGATCGACTACGGCTCCTCATAGCATGAGCTGCTGCAGGTAATACAGCTCATTCGAATGAAGTTGTCTCGATAATTTCTGAGCTTCGAGAGAGAGGTATCATCAAATAAGTATGGAGACGGTAGTTCGAGAACTGCACAAGCCAGCACGCAAAACAAACCCTGGCAAGCATGTCAAGATTAAAGGGTTGGATGACTTGTAGCAAGCTGATCTTGTAGAAATGCGGCAATATTCACATGAGAATAATGGGTTCAAGTACATTTTAATGTTTATTGATACTCGAAATCTGCGTGGGCATTACCTGTCAAGACAAAAACTGGTCCAAATGTCGCTCATGTTTTTGAAGGCTTGCTACAGACAGGCACGAATCCTTGCCCGAACAGTCTCCAAACCGATCACGGTGGAGAGTTCTACAATAGGCATTTCAAGACAGTGATGCAACGGTATGGAATACGTCACTACTCGACATTCACTCACCTGAAGGCGAGTATCGTGGAGCGCTTGAGCAGAACAATAAAAGGTCGAATGTGGATGCGTTTTGACCTTCAGGGCTCATACAAATGGACAGATATCCTCCCAGAAATAATTGCTCAATGTAATAGAACGAAACATTTGCACAATAAAAATGCGGCTAATCGATGTTCGTGATAACGGCCTCATGGATACCGTATACTTTCGCATTAAGATGCTCCATCCACGAAAACAGAAATTTAATGTACGTGATTTCGTGCGCATCTCAAAACACAAGACGGCATTTGAGAAATCATACCTACCGAACAGGTCAACTGAGATATTTGCAGTTTACAAGATGCAGCGAACGAATCCTAGAACTTATATATGGAAGGACAGTAAAGGTGAAGAAATTGCAGGCTCCTTCTACACAGAGGAGATGCATAAAAGCTCAGAACTAGATGTTTTTCTCTTGGAGAGAGTCATAAGGCGATGTGGAAACAAGGCACTATTCAAATGGCATGGTTTTCCTGCTACACAAAACAGTTGGATTGATGCCAGCGATTTGCTACGTAATGAGCCTGCATCGCCCGCAACCTCCACAGTAGCGAAACATGCGCACTCGAAGACACATTAGAGGAGGCGGTGGTGTTATGGACAAACTACCTGTGAAATGACTATAACTATTGCGGACCTGAGACAAAGCTTCAGAAACGCTTGGCTCGAGGCGATAAGGGAGTGAAACTGCTTGACGAAGCGTGCATGGAACACGACTTTGCATACGCAGTAAATAAAGATCTATCAAGTCGTCACATTGCAGATAGGATTTTAGCTGATAAGGCTAAGGCGATACGGAAAAGAAAAGATATTGGTAGAGGTCAACGCATCGCCGCATTCGCAGTTGATAAAACCATGCGCGGAAAAATTAAGTTGGGTTTAGGAGTGATGAATTTCAAGCGAGTTATAAACGCTGCACGTTGCGCTCTAAACAAGAAGAAGAAGAAGAAGAAGAAGAAGAAAGAGAAGGCTTGTTTGAAGAACTGTGTCCTTACAGCGATGCACGCAGGTAAAAACGCAATGAAGCACAAACATTCACGAATAGGAGCAACAAGAGGACCGTTAAAGCACCTTGTGTTCTACCAACACCCAAGACATCCGGCGGTTTTATTCCTTTTCTCATCCCGGCCCTTTCCGCGCTCTCAGCGATAGGTTCCCTAGCCGGTGGGGCTGCAGCTATAGCCCGAACGTTAAGAACGCGCAAAACTCCCAAGTGCAGTTAGAAGAGGTGAGAAGACATAACCGCAAGATGGAAGCCGCAGCCATTGGAAAAGGGCTATACTTGAAACCGTACAGGAAGCGCCTTGGTCTATTCATAAATAAATAAATAAAAAAGCCGATTAGCGGTCCTACCAGATCGGCCACTCGCAAATGCAGACCTTCTTAAGTTTGTTAGACATAAATTCAAGGTACCAAGATTCCGTGGTGTGTTTGTGCGGGATACATTACCGAAGACTATGTGGAAAACAAGTGAATGCGGTATTGTGAATTTAGATGTTTTCGGAGGTTTCGGCACCCACTGGGTGGCACACGTTATGAGAGACGCTGGGACGGTGTACTATTTCGACTCATTTGGTGACCTCCAGCCACCCGAAGAATTACAGCAATACTTCACTCAAAGAAGACATGTACTCTACAATTGTCAACGCTATCAGGTCATTAATGCTCACTTGTGCGGACATCTTTGCATCATGTTTCTCTTGACGTTTACAAAGAAGAAGAAGAAGAAGAAGCAGTATGTTTAAAAATCCATTCATCAGTTGAGGTTCAGATCCATTGTCGTACACTTTGACGTTGAAAGGGCGGTCATCTGTACTGCGTGGCAAACTTCCCGCCAATTGATTAGAGTGCAGGTCAATGGAGTGTTGCATTGATTGGACTGGAGACGTACAACAGCATTCCGAATATCACCAACACTAACAATAAACTGCATCTCGTTATTAATGGTGAAAAAGATATTCTGGAAATGGAACCTGGTGCATACGATATCGACGATTTAAAACAGTCCGGAAAAGGTATTGAAGTACGTGCAAACATCAATACATTTAAGTCTGAAATAAGAACTGTAAGTGCAACGAATGACTTTAACCAGAACGGTTCAATAGGACACCTGCTTGGATTCACAAAAGGACAGGTTTTGAAGAAGGATCCAACTAAATTTTACAAGTCGAATCAGACAGTGGAAATACTCCCAGTCAGCACAATATGCGTAACATTGCAACGAACTCCTGTCTCAACGATACTCTCATTCACCCTATTTATGGATTCTTCCACTCAGTTGCAATAGGGTATAAGATTTTGAAAGTCTTTTCGGGATTGCTGCCGGATCCTAAAATCAATTTGACTCAATATTTCGGCGATCCAACTGTTCACCATTTTCAGGGAATGTTGCTTCTGCTGATGAGTCCCGCTGAGAACTGACGCAAGATTGCAATTCGACGTCCTATATAGGCCACCGTTCAGTACACGGCGCATGCGCCGCCCATCACGGTTTCTGACTTCCAAAACAGGGAGGTGGCGCCGCCCTTAGTGAAACACTGCTGTTAGTGAGTTTCGATGTGGTATCCCTAGTTACACGAGTTCCTCTGGAAGAGTCCCTTAGTTTGATCAGTGAAAAACTGGATGAAGAGCGGGTGAAGGTTTGTCGTCATGTGCTGACCTCTATGTATTTTTTATTTAACGGTAACATTTTTGAACAGAGTGACGGAGTGGCTATGGGTAGTCCTTTGTCACCCACAGTCGCCAATTTATTTATGGAGGACTTCGAGGCTATGGCACTGAGGACTTCAGCTTTGCAACGAACGTGCTTCTGGAGATACGTGGACGATACCTTCTTCGTATGGCCACATGGACGTGATGCTCTTAACAGGTTTTTGGACCACTTCAACTGTCTTCATCCCCGTATCAAATTTACTATGGAGGTTGAAAATGATGGGATGCTTCCATTTTTAGACGTAATGGTTTATAAAAAACCAGATGGAACTTTGGGACACAGCGTTCACCGAAAGCCGACACACACAGATTTGTATCTGCACCCTAAGAGTTGTCATCCACCACACCAACGTAGTGGCGTCCTTAGGACTTTGGTACGGAGAGCATATGCCATTTCCGACGCAGACAGCTTAACCCAAGAACTTGAGCATTTGATGACTGTTTTTAAGGAAAATGGATACACCGAGAATCAGATTCGTCGGGCTATGGAATTTGGACCGTCTCCGGAGGTGTCCGAAGAGGAACATAGATCTGTGGCCTTCCTTCCTTATGCTGGAGGCTTATCGTTTAAGATTGGACGAATTTTAAGGAGTTTTAACATTAAGAGTGTGTTCCGTCCACCCTCTAAGATTAGGGCTCTGCTCGGCTCTGTGAAGGATGATTTGGGACTTAGGAAACCCGGGGTGTACAAAATCCCGTGTCAATGTGGGAAAGCTTACGTTGGCCGTTCTATTCGCACAGTGAATGACAGGTGTGTGGAACATCGCCGTCACACGAGGCTACAACAGCCGGAAAAATCGGCCGTAGCAGAACACTGTCTGAATGAGAGAGACACAAAATTAAATTTGAGGAAACTGTTGTAATTGCCAACATTTCCGGTTTTTGGAATAGTGTGTATAAAGAGGCGATCGAAATTAGGTTGACTGATAATTTAATCAACAGGGACAATGGGTTTCCTCTTAGCAAAACGTGGAATCCTGTATTATCTCGCATCAAAACAGAACGTTCTTCGGTGCGGCCTTGATTGCGATGTATCGTTGCCAGCAGTGTTTCACTAAGGGCGGCGCCACCTCCCTGTTTTGGAAGCCAGAAACCGTGATGGGCGGCGCATGCGCCGTGTACTGAACGGTGGCATATATAGGACGTCGAATTGCAATCTTGCGTCAGTTCTCAGCGGGACTCATCAGCAGAAGCAGCATTCCCTGAAAATGGCGAACAGTTGGATCGCCGAAATATTGAGTCAAGTTGATTTTAGGATCCGGCAGCAAACCCGAAAAGACTTTCAAGACTTATTACGCCGGGAAAGCCTACGTAGTTACAGGGTATAAGATTGTTGAGACCCCGGCCAATGCAATATAGCTTCCAGTGACAGCTCGGACATTGGACTATTTGGAGCTGCATATTGTGGATCAGAATAATCAACTTGTTAACTTTCGCGATGAGGAAATCATTGCACGATTACATCTAAGACAGGGTGGGCGTGCAGTATGAAACAAGTGCACGCAATCCTCAGCGCGCCACTTCGCTACCGAACAGCAAAGTGATAACACCTGCGAACTACGAGTTTCTTAAATCAGTTGGTCTGAAACCGAGCAATGACGCCATCGCTCAATATAACCCGTCCAGTAGAGTTTGATGAGAGAATTATACGTCAGGAATACTTCCCTCAGAAGCCTTACGCTTCAACCACGTTTCACAAGAATGATGAAATCAGAACTGTCATACAGCAGGACGATGTACTCACCCTTCCATGAAAGAGTTTCATGTATCTCGAGGGGTCATTCAAGAAAACTGACGGCAGAGATACAGTCGAGTCCAAGCCGACACGCAACGCATTAGCATTCCTCTTCCAAGAGATTCGCTATGAACTGAACGGTTCTGAGATCGATCGTACACGCATGTTGGCGTAACATCGGCCCGTAAAACATACGTCTCGGCATCACAAGCAGATCTGCATAGTTTAGAAAATGCAGGATGGTTCATAGACGGGCCAGAGGATAGAGCAGCTCAAGAGTACAAGCGATTTACTGCATGCATACCTCTAAAAATGCTTATGGGATACTTTGAGGACATGAGACAGATTATTACGAACGCTAAACAAGAACTCATTCTGGTTCGGAGTGCGACGGACAATAACTCATACATTCAAGGAGCTCAAGAAGAGAATATGATCACGATCAACAAGATAATATGGAAGGTAGGAGACGAGGTACTGGCGGAATTAAAGCTGTGAGGGCAGGGCGTGAGTCGTGCTTGGGTAGCTCAGTTGGTAGAGCACTTGCCCGCGAAAGGCTAAGGTCCCGAGTTCGAGTCTCGGTCCGGCACACAGTTTTAATCTGCCACGAACTTTCAAGATAATATGGAAAATGCCTCACATCAGTGCAACCACCGGCAGTGGTTTCATCATTGTGTGCCCGTATAAGTTTTTAACACCTAAGTACAAAATGTAACTAGAATCAAGGGATGCATTGTACTCGACACCCATCCACAGGTTATTTTTGTCTTGGCGTGCCTGTGAACACATTGACAAAGTCCCCCACAGATCTCTCACTCAAAAACTAGAAGCATAGCAGCATCAGTCAATAGTTCAATGCTGCAGCCCGTTTTTTTTAGCATAGCGTCCCAGGACAACCCAGGTGCCGTGTAATAAAAGGCGGGGTCCAGAGAGTATGTAGTCATACATACACTCCGGAACGTTTCAAAAACACCTGCAAGCAAACGCACGTCCGTGTCCATGTATAACCTTGCATATTCTCCCAAATTGGGGTGTTGAACTCACACCAGACATTAACGTCATGCTCATAATCTGCTGTAGTTATGGCATCGCCTGTGAGAGTTCTGGTAAAAGCAGATATGTCGGAAAACCTGGTTTCATTGAGTTTTGCCATACTGTCAACATACTCATATGGGAAAACTCTTTTCCTAGTCACAAGTTGGAACTTTTCCTCATCGGGAAAAGCAGATCGAGTGACATGCGTATCATTCCAAGTTTCAACCAATTTCTGGAGTGAAGTCTGCATAAAGCGTAGAGAGTCAAGGAAGCGGACCGTAATTTTTGGCGTCATTCGTTTTGAAAAAGAAATGTACTTTTCAACACTTTCAGGGAGGACACTGACCTGGTATTCTTCTTACCGAATTTAGCCAAGTGTTCAACGAGAAAATGAGCGTCATATCCGCTCATATTATGAAAAAAGACTGGTAAGAGTATAGGTAACTGATACTTAAAGTTTCATGCGTTGTGAGCTGCACCGCGGAACTTACCCGTAAGATGATACTGGTCTCTACGAGGAGTTTCCGCTTTTCTGTCTATGGCAAGCCCACAAATATGACAATTAACCGCCTTTTTATACAAATCATCTTCCTTTGATTTGGTCATGGGAATGTTGGTGCTTTAGAGTCTGTGAACTTCCCATGAAAGTTTTCCAAGCTCATTGAGAAGCCAAACCGCGGAATCGTTCCCTGCATAAGACTGATAGCGGTTGAGTTTAGAATGATATGCACATACAACTTGGAACGCTGGCGCGTAAGGTACGTGTTTTTGTGTGCAGTTTGTGTGTGAGGCTAGGGGGTTCCCTTCACAACGAGTAATAGGAGCCAGCAAGCATTCATAATCAGCGTACACAACAAAAGGACAACGCTGCTGGTGATGAGCATTTTGAAATTTAATGAAGTTATTTTCCTCAGTGGGCATAAGCGCACGTACCGAGTCCTTGGATGCACATTCTAATAGATGTGTCGCTAATAACTCTTGAAATCAAAAATAATTCAGAAACCTTAAACAAATATGCTTTTTACACTTATAGTTATTCAGTTGGCTGTAAAGGAGTCGGGACATGACCTTGATCCAGACGTAGTGATAATTATGTTTACATGCAACTATCGCTCACCTGCAAATTTTGAGAAATGGAGGGGCCTACTACTGTACGCTTGTCCTGCTCGTCTGACTTGTCCTTCTTCTTCTCCTCCAGGCCGTAAACATGGACCGATATTCCGGTATTCTGAGCCTCAAACTTATATATGTCCTGGATCTTTACAGGGAACGCTATTTCATCAAAGTTATTCTGTCTCGTAATATCTTTGACTTTGTAACTACCCGGACGCTGGGGATCTTTCTTGTAATTTCTCTGACAAGCCAGGACTGACCATGCAAAACAAGCATTATCATACTTATTTCGAACATTAATGCTCTTCCGCTTTTTCTCAATATCATCAGGGAGTTTAACATAACTGGACCCTCCATTTATTGGATCATAAACATGTATATGGATGTCGAGGTGTGGTATACAGCTGAGCGCTTTAGTGGACCCCCGTACTTCCATCTCCGAAAATCGGGCCATAATAGCGCTCAAGGTGGATTCACGATATCACTCAGCAATAGATGTTGAAAGGTCTCTGTTGGATTCCTTTCATGTTAATTTCTTAAATCTGTTGTCATTTATGGCATAAATTCCTCTTCTAAATTTACTGTGGTGTTTCTGACTTTCTGGGAGGAGACTGAGCAGTGAAACGTGTTACTTTTCCACATAAACAAAAACGATCTGTCACACTACTACATTTTAAAACACAGTTTATATGTAATTCATGTCACACAGTGTCATACGGAACCTACATCCACTTTCTTTTATATACTGTATATGATAAGATACTGTCATCCCCCTTCCCTTCTGTGTGAGAGGATGAATGAGCAAATGTATTTCTAGTTGCATGCTTGATGGTAGCAGACAAGCCTGTCTGCTAGAGAACAGTAGGACCAACGTCGGAACAGGTAGCTACGCTTTCTAAAAGCAGAGAGGTTTCTATTCATAGTATGGTCCTGTCCGTCCCTTGTCATGTTGGTATAGGAAGCTGCCTCTCTGGTCACTTCCGTTTGTATCTGTTAAGCACGCTCGGTAGGGGCCCAGGTCAGTCTGTCCGCGGCGAGTGTCTGAAGTGGTAAGATCTCCGGCTAAGCGCGTGTCTGCTAAGTCCGTAGGACAATGGATTTCTTAAGTTCAGCCTAACTGAAAATTTAATCACCTTTATTTCAGGTTTAGCTCTAAAATATCTAATGTTATCTTAAATTGCAACGCAGTGTAATTCGAGTGTGAAGTTCAGAATATCTTCCGGTAGTTGCTTTGTCACTACCTTGTGAGTAAAGTGGAATCACGTGCTGATCAGTAACTCTAACTAAAATCATCAATCTTAAATGCGAATGTGCATGAGATTATATCGTCTCGTCTTCACAATATTTTTCAATATAGCAACTTTTCTTTATGTTCAACCCATGTGGGGTGTACTTTGTGAGACCAGTACCACGTGCTTATACAATTGTTTGACCTATCAGGTTAATAGTAAGACGATAGTAACAAGTTCGAGGTCTTTCTTTAGTAAATTGCGTTGTAATTTATTTTAATCATCAAAATTATTGTGGAGTTACACTCTTTGTGTAAACCAAGTTGACCACGTGAAGCATGTGGTGTAAGCATCAAAGTAGCCCTCAGCTATTCTTTTCGGGAAGATTTCACAGAGAGTTAGTATGAATTTAGTATACCAGTGTGTGGTAATTTCATGACGGACAGGATTGCGCTACGAACGTAACTTCTTTGGGTGAAAATTGAATCGGTTGGTTGTGGTTAATTTCCTCTTGGATATGTTTCAACGTTCTTCGTGTGTTATTTTATGAATGCAGTGTTGTATGTAGTCTCCCAATCTTGGTTCCCTATTTGATGTGTTCCGTAAGATTACAAATTCACATTTTCACAATCCTAAATAAGGCACCAGTTTAGTTATGAATCAAGTTTGATATGCTGAAATGTTAATGGAACAATGATCAACGTTAAAATAAATGTCCAAATATAAACTGATTTATTTCTTTTTATTTAAATTGTCTTTTTATATATATATCACCGGTTATCGTAAGATGAGTACTAAAAGATTATAATTAATGTTAGTCTGGTTGGGAATTTGGTAAGCTAGACTGGATACCTGGTGAAACAGTTGCGCAGTAATGCAAGGTTAACTTCCTCAGATAGCTTACAGCTTTTAACCCACTTTTATGGTCTTGAATATCAGCACCGCTTTAAGAACAAATTAATGCAACAACATTGCAATGTGCTCTGAGAAACAACGCCATATAAGGTGCAGAGTTGTTGTCTCCGCCTCATCTTGATGCTTAGGTGGGTGACTCAATTCGCAGCATAACACTACGCTGCATTTAACGGCGTTAAATCCCGGATCTTGTAGGACTTTGAGGAGCTCGGCCTACAAGACAGGGAGGCACGCCTCTGAAAACCCCACAGGGTCGCAATACCTCCTGCCCGGATTCTCAATTCTAGTGAATGAGATTCGCCCCTCAAAAGCCCTAGCAACTGCTGAGTATTCTAAGGGGGTCATTAGGCCATTATTCTGATCCAAATCATTATCGATAGAACGTGGGAGAGAACTACCTCTAGCCACAGGATAATTACTGTTACTACTATTACTGTTTCGTATGCTCGTACCTGCCTTAACAGCCTGCAATGGGGCACCATGTCAAATGCTTTACGGAAATCTAGAAATACGGAATCTACGTGTTCCCCTTCATCCACAGTTCGCAGTGTATCATGTGAGAAAACGGCAAGCTGAGTTTCGCAGGAGCGATGCTTTCTAAAACCATTCTTTTTCGTGGACGTAAGCTTCTTAGTGTCTGGGAAATTTAATATATTGGAACTGAGAATGCGTTCAAGGGTTCTGCAGCAAACAGAAGTTAGGGATATTGGTATGTGATTTTGTGGGTCAGTTCTTTTATCCTTCTTATATGCAAGAGTCCTCTGCCCTTTTTCCCGTCGGTAGAGGCTTTGTGCGAGGCTACAGATTCACGATAATTGCAGGCCAGTGCCGTAGAATACTCTTTGTAAAACCGATTTAAAATTCCATATGGTTCTGGTGATTTATTTGCTTTCAAATATTTCAGTTGTTTCTCTACGCCAGGAAGGCTTATTACTATAACGTCCATATGGGAATCTGTCCGATGCTCAAATGACGGAATATTTTGCGCGATTCGCCTGTGTGAACGATTTCTTGGACGTGAAATTTACAATTTCGGCTTTTTCTTGCTATCAACTATCACATCAGACTGGTCAACAGTGGGCTGAATGGAGCATTACACCTGCTTAGCGATTTTACGTAGGACTAGAATTTTCTCGCGTTCTCGGTATGAGAGTGTTAGTTGTTGTATTGATGTTTTCGCAAACGCACGAATCTCTACTACCCTTTGTCTGTCTTCAATTGCGCGTTCTCTTTTGAATCGAGGGCGCAACAGCTTTTGCTCCCTCAGCATTATCCGAATTTCCTTCTTACATCACATTGGGCCTTTCCTGTCTTTAATCCAGTTAATGGGCACATACTTGTCCATGCCACGATTTACATCTGTTTACAGTTTGCCCATAATTCTCCTATGTCCACGTTACTGGAACTAAGTGACGTCAATTCACGGCCTAAGTGAGATGCCAACAATTGCTTAGCACTCCCCCAGACTTCTTAACTGATTTATTAGCTTTCGTAACCATAATCGTTATGATGACATCATGATCACTAACCTCCGTTTCTATACAGACATTGTCGGTAAGATTCGGCCTACTTGTAGCTACAAGGTCTAAGATATTTCCACTGCGTGCGAGCTGCCGAGCTAGCTGCTCAAAACAGTTTTCGGAAAACGCGTTCAAAAGTGCTTCGCAGGACTGTCTTGTGTGTACTCCGCACAGTGAATGCATAGACGTCCCACCTCCAACTAGTACTGCATGATCTGGATATTTACTCGCTGCTAAACATACACTTGCTTTGAATGACTCTAGAACTGTCACAGTGGAATAAGGCGGCCGGTAAAAAAAAAAAAAACCGACAATTAACTTGGTTTCACCTAGGCCTGTTATACGCGACCCACTGTAACCCAAACTCCGACCTCAATAGAGGCAAACTTTTTGTCAAGTATAATGAAAACTCCCCCAGCTATAGCATCTAATGTCTTTTCGGTATCCGATCCATGACTCGCTAAATATCTCAGACGAGAACTTTTTGCTTCAGGTTTCAGCCAACTTAATATTGTATTTATACGAGGGTAAGTCAATTATTATCCGCAAAGTAGTTATAAAATTTTATTGTAAACAAATAGGAAACTTACAAGAACATGATTTTTCGACATAGTCTCTTTGCGTTTCAATGCACTTGGACCATCGTTGTACAAGCTTCCTAATGTCCTCATAAAAGAAGGTTCTCGGTTGAGCTGCGAGCCAGGAATGCACCGCTTCTTTCACTGCTTCGTCCGAGGCAAATCGACGGCCCCTTAATGCCTGTTTGAGTGGACCAAACATGTGATAGAAGGGGCAAGATCGGGCTATATGGAGGATGATCCAGTACTTCAAATTTGAGTTTCTGGAGCGTTTCAGCTTTGTGGGCAGCAGTATGCGGACGGGCATTGTCGTGCAACAACACAACACCTTTTGACAGCAGTCCTCGGCGTTTGCTTCGAATTACAGGCTTTAGCCTCGCAGTAACCATCTGACTGTAACGTACACGATTTACTGTTGTGCCCCTTTCCCCATAATGTTCCAGTACTGGACTTTGTGCATCCTAAAAAGCCGTAAGCATCAGTTTCCCTGCGGATAGTTGGGTCTTGAACTTTTTCTTGCACGGCGAATTTGGATGTTTCCGTTCCATACTCTGCCGTTTACTCTTGGGCTCGTAATGATGGACCCATGTTTCGTCACCAGTAATGATCCTGTCTAAGAAGTTGTCCCCTTCGTTACCATAGCGATCCAAATGTTTTTTGCAGATGTCCAATCGCGTTTGTTTATGCAACTGTGTGAGTTGTTTTGGGACCCATCTTGCACAAACTTTATGAAACCCAAGTCTGTTGCGTATGATTTCGTAGGCAGAATCGTGACTAATTTGCAGACGATGTGCCACTTCGTAAATAGTTAATCGTCTGCTTAAGTGAATCATTTCACGTGAACGCTCGATGGTTTCTTCATTGTGCCGGTAAACGGTCGTCCAAGGTCCTTCATCGTGCGTAACACTTGTGTGACCATTTCGGAATGTTTCAATCCATTCGTAGACACTCCGTTGTGGCAAAACACGGTTCCCGTACTGTACCGAAAGTCTTCGATGAATTTCGGTCCCTGATACGTATGCCTTCCGACCACAAGAAACTGATCACTGAACGTTGCTCTTCTTTGGTGCAAATAGACACCGGAGCATCCATGATTAACAGCACGGCGGCGATAACAAAACTAGCCTAGTAGCTTGAAAATTGCAAAGATATAACAAGAAATAAACAAAGCATGCGTCATTAACGTAAAACGACAGCACTACCAAACTAAACAAAAATATAACTAAATTGCGGACACAAGAGTGGATTTTGCTTCCTATGTATGCGCAAACGCTTATTTACGTTCGGGATCAACTACCAGATCCTGCACCATTCATCAATCCTCTGTCGGTCGTTCTGCAAAGCGATACTACCTTCTGGCATTGATACTTTATATATATATATATATATATATATATATATATATATATATATATATATATATATATATATATATGGTGAGTCACCTAACATTACCGCTGGATATTTTTCGTAAACCACATCAAATACTGATGAATCGATTCCACAGTCCGAACGTGAGGAGAGGGGCTAGTTTAATTGGTTAATACAAACCATAAAAAAATGCACGGAAGTATGTTTTTTAACACAAACCTACGTTTTTTTAAATGGAACCTCGTTAGTTTTGCTAGCACATCTGAACATATAAACAAATACGTAATCAGTGCCGATGTTGCATTGTAAAATGTTAATTACATCCGGAGATATTGTAACCTAATGTTGACGCTTGAGTACCACTCCTCCGCTGTTTGATCGTGTGTATCGGAGAGCACCGAATTATATAGGGTCCCAAAGGGAACGGTGATGGACCTTAGGTACAGAAGAGACTGGAACTGCACATTACGTCCACATGATAACACCTTTTTATTGGTCTTTTTCACTGACGCACATGTACATTACCATGAGGGGTGAGGTACACGTACACACGTGGTTTCCGTTTTCAGTTACGGAGTGGAATAGAGTGTGTCCCGACATGTAAGGCCAATAGATGTTCAATGTGGTGGCCATCATTTGCTGCACACAATTGCAATCTCTGGCGTAATGAATGTCGTACACGCCGCAGTACATATGGTGTAATGTCGCCGCAGGCTGCCACAATACGTTGTTTCATATCCTCTGGGGTTGTAGGCATATCACGGTATACATTCTCCTTTAACGCGGAATGTGCAGGTGCACCATCATGCTGATACCACATACGTCGACGCGTTTCCAGTGGGACATTTTAGAGCAACGTTGGCAGATCATTCTGTAGAAACGCGATGTATGTTGCAGCTGTTTGGGCCCCCGCAATGAAATGAGGACCAGTGAGGTGGTCGCCAATGATTCCGCACCATACATTTACAGTCCACGGTCGCTGTCGCTCTACCTGTCTGAGCTAGCGAGGATTGTCCACGGACCAGTAATGCATGTTCCGTAGATTCACTGCCCCGTGGTTTGTGAAACCCGCTTCATCGGTAAACAGGTAGAACTGCAGCGCATTCTCTGTTAATGCCCATTGACAGAATTGCACTCGATGATTAGTCATCACCATGAAATTGTTGATGTAGCGACACATGAAACGGGTGAAAGCGGTGACGATGCAGTATGCGCATGACACTACTTTGACTCAGTCCATCGGCTCTCGCAATGTCTCGTGTACTCATGTGCGGGTTCATGGCAACAGCAGCTAACACACCAACTGCACCCGCTTCTCCTGTGACGGGCCTGTTACGGACCCGTTTGCGTGCTACGACCATACCTGTTGCATACAGTTGGCGGCAGATGTTTTGCAATGTGCGGCACGTTGGATGCTCTCTGTCCGGGTACCGTTCTGCATACACCCTGCAGGCTTCAGCTGCGTCTGGTAACACGGTGTACTACAGTTGGTCTGCGTGCGGAGACGAATGCAGAATAACAATAGCAGCAAGCGCTACATGCGGACACTGCGACAGCTAGACCAAACCACAACAGTGCACTACAGCCACACTCGTAAACACGGTCGTCATCGTAAACATGTCCCTGCAGATGCTGCTCGCCGACCGTGGCCCGTGTTTGTTACAACACGCAACTGAACGTCGGAGGTTTCAAGCGTCAACTTTAGGTTACAATATCTCCGGATGTAATTAACATTTTACTATGCAACAAACGGCACTGATTACGTATTTGTTTATATGTTCAGATGTACTAACAAAACTATCGTGGTTCCATTTAAAAAAACGTAGGTTTGTGCTAAAAAACATACTTCCGTATATTTTTGTATGGTTTGTATTAAACAGTTACACTAGCCCCTCTCTTCATGTTCGGTCTGTGGAATTGGTTCGTCAGTATTTGATGTGGTTTACGAAATATAATAAGCGGTAACATTCGGTGACTCACCCTGTATATATATATATACAGCTACACCACCTGCGATCAGTCTTAATGAGCTTCCGACTATTTCTACTAGTTAATTTATATAAATAGTAAACAGTAACGTTTCTATCACACTACCTTGGGGTACTTCGGAAATGAACTTTACGTCTGTTGACTTTGCTCCGTTAACTCCCGTTGAATCCTATCTGTAAAGAAGTCTTGAATCAAGTCGCAAATGTGGTCGATATTCGGTAAGCTCCTACTTTTTTCACTCGACTGCGGTGCTGGACGGCGTCAAATGCCTTCCTGAAGTCAAGGAACACGACGTGAACCTGGGCGTCGTTGTCTACGGCACTTCAAATCTCAAGGAAGGACAGAGCGAGCTGAATTTCGCAAGATCCCTATTTGTGAAATCTATATTGACTTTTACATAGATTTTCGTTCTCCAAAAACGTCATTATTATTGAGCGTGAAACATGTTCCATAATTCTACAGCAGGCTGACGTAAACGATGTAGGCTAAAAGGTTGCTATGTTAGATGTAAAAGACTGCCGTATCAAATAAAGAGGGTAACCGCTCTTGCGGCTGCAACTGGTATCGTCTTGGCTCTGCGTTGATAGTCGATGGCCGTGCATTTAAGAATGTAAAATGCAACGTATCTAATCTTGGGCTAATTTAAATAATTCGTAATTCGTGAAAACAATAGCCCGTATTTAATTATTGCTCAGGGAAATGTAGGATGCGTCCTGGATCAGAGGTGGAATGGGCTTGGGGCGAATTTGAGTTACTGAAAGCCGGAGCACAATTACGGGTAAAATGAACATCTATTGATTTCGGAAACTTAATTACGGACGCTAGTGAACGTAATGAAATGTGGCGAATGCTGGTGCCTGATGTACAGAATATTAAGTTCGATACTTGATAAATCTTAAGCCTTGTTTCTGAGTCCGCTACTAAATTAGCGGGCACGGGAATAATCAAAGGATGGGTTCATCATACAAACATTCAATATGCACATGCAGTTGATGAGGTTTACACGGAAGGGGAAAAAAAACAACAAAATCCGCCTCTCACGACCACACGTTGTTAGCAAACATTTTATCACGCGGAATGAATATGTAGAATTGCCGATGAAATAAATTAACGAACATCGAAATAGGAAATACACGTTTAATTCAAATACACTGTACAAGAGGAAGAGTGTGGAAGTTATGGCACAAAAAGCTCGTAAACCAGGACACGCGTATGGGGTGGTAACGAACGGAATTAACTACAGAACAAATAATAATTTCCGGATAAACGGATTGGAATTGCAAATGGTAACGGGATGTGAGAGCTGATGGTAATGAAGGATTGAAAAATCAGTGACAAAATCACAGTATTATCGCATACTGCACACGCTTTCTTGGTTACAAAAATGATAAGCTTATTGAAAAAAAAATCGGTACCCATTCAAGATATCTCCACATGTTCAAATAACTCGTTGAATCAGACAGACCCTATACCTCAAAGTATTCAGCACTCGCGATACTAACATAAAATTCGTCACGTGAAACAATAGACTTTAAAGCGTCAGTACTCCAGCTAGACTGAAAACTTACACAAATTCAAACATTAAGGATACTGTTAAGGAGAAGCAGCCTGTCTTACCAATATCCCAGCATAAAGTGAGGATCTTCTCTAACGGAATCGATGTTTATCCCTCCAACGGAACTAATCTGGGAGCAGCGCTAAAGTATTGTGCCAACCTACACAAAAGGTTCAACCAAGGCAACAGAAACCTCTTTGCTACCCGACAAGCATGCTGCAAAGTTGGCCATACTGTCTCAGTAGATTACTCTACTCCCACGGTTACGCGAGCGCGCGCACACACACACACATACACACACACACACACACACACACACACACATTCATTCGTTTTATTGCTACAGGAGGGAAAGGAAAGAACAGGTGCAATGCAATATGGCACTGAGATATTGTAAACATGAGTGTGGGTCTCAGA